>NC_132923.1:94313136-96713136 GCF_047675955.1 Chlorocebus sabaeus
GCCCGGTGGGTGTGGTAGGGGCTCACCAGGGCCAGGCCGCCGGGAGTCGGGGTGAGCTCCACCAGGGCTCCTGCGACACACAGCCAGGAACAGGCCGTGAGCTCCCGCCCTCGGCCTCCCGCGGAGCCCCGAGACCCGCTGCCTCGCTGGGGCTGACTTTCCCTTGCTGACTCCCGCCCCGCATACCTCCCTGGCCTGCAGCTGGCTGCGGTCCTTGCCTTTCAAGGACCCCCTCGGTCCTCCCGAGCGCTGCGGCGTCCTCCATGACAGCGACTTATCCTCCCCACTCCCTGGGCGGTGCGAGTCGGGAGAGCCTGCGCATAAAGGTGCGTGGGCGGAGCTTCCATATTTCTTGTCCACTGGGCTTCAGAGCGACTGAGCAAAGCCTGAGCTCGGAGGCGGGGCTCCGGCTGACGCGCCGGGATTCGCTGAGGGCCGGTGGGGGTATCTGGGTTGACTGAAAGGAAAAGAGGCGGTGCAAGCCTCGTGGGCATGCGCCGCCCGGCTTGGCAGGTGGGGCTTCGCCCAGGGGCGGGCCTTCTCCGGGGGTGGGACTCCGGCCTCCGTGTCGGGTGGCTATCGGTCCCGTTAGGTCTGAGAGGACGATGGCGGCACGCGCGCTGAAGCTGCTGACCACACTGCTGGCTGTCGTGGCTGCTGCCTCCCAAGCCGAGGTCGAGTCCGAGGCAGGATGGGGCGTGGTGACGCCTGATCTGCTCTTCGCGGAGGGGACCGCAGCCTATGCGCGCGGGGACTGGCCGGGGGTGGTCCTGAGCATGGAACGGGCGCTGCGCTCCCGGGCCGCCCTCCGCGCCCTTCGCCTGCGCTGCCGCACCCGGTGTGCCGCCGACTTCCCGTGGGAACTGGACCCTGAATCGCTCCCCAGCCCGGCCCAGGCCTCGGGCGCCGCAGCCCTGCGCGACCTGAGCTTCTTCGGGGGCCTCCTGCGCCGCGCCGCCTGCCTGCGCGGCTGCCTCGGGCCGCCGGCCGCCCACTCGCTCAGCGAAGAGATGGAGCTGGAGTTCCGCAAGCGGAGCCCCTACAACTACCTGCAGGTCGCCTACTTCAAGGTGCAGACCAGCCCGGAGCCGGGCGGCCGGGGTCCTTCTGGGGAGAGGAATGTTGCAGGGGACCTGGGGAGCCAGAGGGATCGGGGAAGTGTCCGCTGGGTGGGGAAAGTGGCCTCCTGGCTGGGGAGCTCTCCTCGGAGCCGGGGAGAGCTGCTCCCTGGCAGGAGACCTTCCTCGCCCAGTTCGCATGGGCAGTTGCTAACCCCAGAGGTCCAGCCTGGGGTTAGGGCACAGGCCAAGCAAAACTCATGGCCATTTTGTTCCCTGGGAAATCTCCTGCAGGGAATTAAAGCGGTAGTTTGGGTCTCCCATCCTAATGTCATTTTAAGTGTCCGACTGAGAAGCTAGTAGCAGTCTACAGTATGTTCCTTCCGGTTGGTTTTCCAGTGGTGCTTTTCCTGCTGTTTGATTCAGCAGCTCTGTTTCAGGATGTGAGGTTGCCACGTCGCCAGCAGGGGCTGCCTGGCCCTGCCTGTCGGGGGGGACCCTCTGGCTAGTCTGTCAGGTTTACAAAGAACATGAGTATTTTTAGGAATGCCAGCATGCCATGTTTTCAAGTGTACACTTGGGCTTGGAGCGTTCCAGGCTTGTTTGGTGGTGGTGATAGTGACGATGATGATGATGATGATGATGATGATGATGATGATGATGATAATGATAGCCAGCACGTACTTCAGGCAGTATTTTAAGCAGTTTGCCTTTATTAACGCATTTGCCCTAATCTTCACAATATCCTGTCAGGTAGATGCTGTTATTAGTCCCGCTGTATTGGGGGTGGGGGGAGAAAGAGCTGTGCATTATATCTGTTATATCTGTAGTTTAAAAGACCTTCGATTCGACCTAAAGAGAGACTGAGAGACTCTTGGGGACCTCAGATTTCCACCCCTCCACAACATTCTGCCTACACAGTTCCCTTCATTTTTCCTAGTTACTCGGAAGAGCGCTGGACTTGAAATCAAAATAATTGCATTATGTCTTTGGTTATGTCGCTTCATCATAGCACTTTCTAAAATTATTTGACAAACATGTATTGCATGCCTACTGCATTCCAGTTCTTGTACAGGTACTTGAATGCTCGACTAACATCTTTGCTTTGTCTTGCTTTGATGTTAAGAGTTACTGTAGTAAGGGATACTGCAAGGGCATATACTTAGGGCTGTGGGAGCACAAAGGAGGGAGATTCTAGCTTTATCTCAGAGAAATTAGACTTCATATTGAAGCCCGTCCTAAGTATTGTCAGGGGGAGAGGAAGGAAGGCTCCTCCAGACAGAGGGAAAAGTAGAACCAAAGCATGATGTATTCAGGAAAAAAAATGAATTGTTGTGACTGTAATGTCGAGGTGTGTGTGGGGAGTAGTAGGAGAAGAGGCTAGAATGGTCACTGAGGCCAAATTTGGAAGAGAATTCTGCGGACTGCAGGGAGCCATCCTCAGATTTGGGTTTTAAAACACTCATTCTGGAAACCATGGTGAATGAGCCTTGGAAGAAGGAGAAACTGGTGGCACATGATTAGGAGACAGGCATTATTTGTCCACAAGAGAGGAGGTTAAGTACCTCAGTGCTTAGGGAGTAAAGAAGACGGGGGGTGGAGAGAGGAGTGAGGACATGAGGGAGAACAGAGACAGGCAGGAGCAGTGCTGAAAGATACAAGAGATAGAGTAATTCCATAAAAGGGACAGACCTGAGAAAATTTCTAATTTTACAATTAAAGAAACTGAGGTACAGAGATGGGGAGTTATTTACCTTGGGTCACCTAACCAGGGCTGACTCCTTTAGTGTGCCTTTACTAGTACCAGTGATAAGGAAATAAGTTTTCTTAGCATATTAATCATACCATCTAAAATTTATGGAGCACTTGATCTGTGCCCAGCACCATGTATTACAGGCTGCATGTATATTATCTCTTTGAAGTCTCAACAATGCTAGGAGATAGCTAGAGAATGCTATCTCCAGATGATAGATTAGGGAAACTGAGTTTAGAAAGTAAACTTTAAATATCTTGTCTACTGCCCAGCCAGTCAGTGAGTCATTAAGCCCAGATTTGCTGCCGGCCGGTCTCTTTTCTTTTTCTTTTTTTTTTGAGACAGAGTCTTGCTCTGTTGCCGGGCTGGAGTGCAGTAGCGATCTTGGCTCACTGCAACCTCTGACTTCCTGGTTCAAACGATTCTTCTGCCTCAGCCTCTCGAGTAGCTGGGATTACAGGCACATGCCATCACACCTGGCTAATTTTTGTATTTTTAGTAGAAACGGGGTTTCACCGTATTGGCCAGGATGGTCTCGATCTCCTGACCTCGTGATCCGCCCTCCTCGGCCTCCCAAAGTGCTGGGATTACAGGCATGAGCCACCCCGACTGGCCCTCTTTTCTTTTTTTTTTTTTTTTTGAGACGGAGTTTCACTCTCATTACCCAAGCTTGAGTGCAATGGTGCGATCTCAGCTCACTGCAACCTCTGCCTCCTGGGTTCAAGCGATTGTCCTGCCTCAGCCTCCCAAGTAGCTGGAATTACAGGTGTGCGCCACAACACCCAGCTAATTTTTGTATTTTTGGTAGAGACGGGGTTTCATCATGTTAGCCAGGCTGGTCTCAAACTCCTGACCTCAAGTGATCTGCCCCCCTTGGCCTCCCAAAGTGCTGGGATTACAGGCGCAAACTGCCGCCCCCGACCAACCCCTCAGATTTCTTAGACCTATTTGTTTGAACCTCATGAGCCCTGAGCTTTGAGTCAGAAAGTACATGTCTGGACTTAGTAAAGGACCTTAGAATTTTTAGCCATCCACATTTTCCCTAAATGTCTCAAGAATGCTTCATTTTGTTTTATGCAAAAAAAAAAAAAAAAAAATTCTAGGAAAATTCTTAGGCATAGTCTGTTAGCTGCTCTTTTTTCTCTACCCCTAAATCCTTGAAGCCACAGAATTTTTTCAGGTCAGGCATTACATTTGAATCATTAAATATGTATTCTTTTTTTTTTTTTTTTTTTTTTTTTGAGTCAGGGTCCTGCTCTGTCACCCAAGCTGGAATGCTGTGGCACCATCTTGGCTCACTGTAACTTCTGCCTGCCAGGCCCAAGCGATCCTCCCACCTTAGCCTGCAGAATAGCTGGGACTACAGACATACAGTACCATGTAATTTTTGTATTTTTTGTAAAGACAGGGTTTCACCATGTTGCCCAGTCTGGTCTTGAACGCCTGAGCTCAAGTGATCCACCTGCCTCAGCCTCTAAAAATGCTGGGATTACCGGTGTGAGCCACTGCGCCCAGCATGAAAACATATCATATGGGCAGTCAGTCTTTCACAGCACTCCCCATACAATATGACCTTTGTTTTAAAATAGAACATTGCTACTTCCTATAATCTGGGGAACCCCTAAATCTGACTTGGGAAAGAGCTACAAATCTGCCCAGGGCACTGTGCTCCTAATCTCTGGTGGGTAGTTCCTGCAATAGGTGTGCTTCTTGGGGCTGGCAGGGCTGGGCATGCTGAGTGGAGGGCTCAGGGAGCAGGGATTTCCTGTTTATGTAGACTGCTCATGTGGACACAAACATTCAGAGTCTGGATGTGAGCATTACCTTCTCATGCTTCGTTCTTAGATCAACAAGTTGGAGAAAGCTGTCGCTGCAGCACACACCTTCTTTGTGGGCAATCCTGAGCACATGGAGATGCGGCAGAACCTAGACTATTACCAAACCATGTCTGGAGTAAAGGAGGCCGACTTCAAGGATCTTGAGACTCAACCCCATATGGTGAAAAAAACTTTATCCCCTTCTTTCTCTCTTTCTTTTTAAGTTTATTTTAGAGACAGAGTCTTGCTCTGTCACCCAGGCTAGAGTGCAGTGGCTTGATCATAGCTCACTGTAACCTCAAATTCCTGGACTCAGGAGACTCTCCAGTCTCGGCCTCCTGAGTAGTTGGGACTACAGGCATGCATTCTTTCATTTTTTTAAAATGACATTGCTAAGGTTGTTTTCTAATTACATTACAGAAGTAATAAATGTTCATTGTATAACATTGTAGAAATGTAGATAAGTATAAAACAAAAAGTAATCATTTGTAATACTGCCACCTTAAGAAAACCAGTTTAGATAGCCTTCCGTATATAATTTTTTTCATCTAATTTGGTGTTATATTATGTATGCATTTTTTATCATCTTTTTTTATTATTTTTTTTGAGACAGGGTCTCACTTTGTTGTCCAGGCTGCAGTGCAGTGGTGTGATCATGGCTCACTGCAGCCTTGACCTCCTGGGCTCAAGTGATCCACCCGCCTCAGCCTCCCAAATAGCTGGAACTACAGGTATGCACTACCACACCCACCTATTGTTTTTATTTTTTGTAGAGATGGGGTCTCACTGTGTTGCCCAGGTTGATTTCAAACTCCTGGGCTCAAGCGATCCTACCACCTTGGCCTCCCAAACTGCTGGCATTACAGGTGTAAGTCACCATGCCCAGCCCTGTCATCATTTTTTAGCTAACATTAGTATCATGAGCCTTTTCTCATGTCTTCAGTTTTATTTGAAAACATAATTGTTTATGGCTGCATGATAGTCCATCTTATGCGAAGACTATATTCATTCACTAGTCACATTTTTTTGGTCATGTACATTTTTGATTTTCACTACAATAAATGTTACAGTAGCCCTCAATGTTCTTATTCTGTTTGTTTAGCAGGAAAAGTCTATTCCAAAGGAGAGATTGTCTGTGATGATACAGCATTTTATAGAGAGCTTATGATTCCTTACATTTTAATTATGAAACAAGAATGTTAGAAACAATGTAAGAATGACTTTTAGGCTGGGCACAGTGGCTCACACCTATAATCTCAGTACTTTGGGAGGCCGAGGCGGGTGGATCACTTAAGGTCAGGAGTTTGAGACCAGCCTGGCCAATATGGTGAAACCCCATCTCTACTAAAAATACAAAAATTAGCCAGGCATGGTGGCGCACGCTTGTAATCCCAGCTACTCGAGGTGAAGGCAAGAGAATAGCTTGAACCTGGAAGGCGGAGGTTGCAGTGAGCTGAGATCGTGCCACTGCACTCCAGCCTGGGTGACAAAGCAAGAGTCAAAAAAAAAAAAAAAGAAAGAAAAAAATGACTTTTAAAGGTAAATTGTGGCCGGGTTCAGTGGCTCACACCTGTCATCCCAGCACTCTGGGAGGCCAAGGTGGGCAGATCACAAGGTCAGGAGATCAAGACCATCCTGCCCAACATGGTGAATCCCTGTTTCTACTAAAAATACACAAATTAGCTGAGCATGGTAGTGTGTGCCTATAGTCCCAGCTACTCAGGAGCCTGAGGCAGGAGAATCGCTTGAACTGGGAGGCGGACGTTGCAGTGAGCTGACATTGCGCCACTGCACTCCAGCCTGGGTAACAGAGTGAGACTCCATCACAAAAAAAAAAAAAAAAAAAAAGTAAGTTATGTCGGCCAGGCATGGTGGCTCATACCTGTAATCCCAGCACTTTGGGAGGCCGTGGTGAGTGGATCACTTGAGGCCAGAAGTTCAAGACCAGCCTGGCCAACATGGTGAAATTCTGTCTCTACTAAAAATACAAAAATTAACCAGGTGTTGTGGTGCATGCCTGTAATCCCAGCTTCTGAGGAGGCTGAGGTGCTAGAATCACTTGAACCCAGGAAGTGGAGGATGCAGGGAGCCAAGATCACACCACTGCCCTCCAGCCTGGGCTGTCTGTCTCAGAAAAAAAAAAAAAAAAGACTCTGTCTCAAAACAAAACAAAAAAAATGTAAGTTGTGTTTATTTGAAAACTGTTAGCCCTACAAAAAAGTGCAAGAATCTGGGACAGGCGCGGTGGCTTACGCCTGTAAGCACTTTGGGAGGCTAAGGCGTGCGGATCACCTGAGGTCAGGAGTTCGAGACCAGCCAGACCAACATGAAGAAACCCTGTCTCTACTAAAAATACAAAATTAGCCGGGCATGGTGGTGCATGCCTGTAATCCCAGCTACTCTGGAGGCTGAGGCAGGAGAACTGCTTGAACCCCAGAGGCAGAGGTTGCGGTGAGCCAAGATTGCACCATTGCGCTCCAGCCTGGGCAACAAGAGTGAAACTCCGTCTCAAAAAAAAAAGTGCAAGAATCTGTTACTAATTTGGTGGGGGGTCGGGGGAGGGAAGAAAAGTAAAAGAAAATCATAATGAACTCCCAGATATCTTTCATCCAGATTAAGAGTTAAATGTTTTTTGGCCAGGCACAGTGGCTCCCACCTGTAATCCCAGCACTTTAGGAGGCCAAGGTGGGAGGATTGCTTGAGCTTAGGAGTTCGAGACCAGCCTGGCCAACATGGTGAAACCCCATCTTTACTAAAATACAAAAATTAGCTGGGCACGGTGGTACGTGCCTGTAATCCCAGCTACTAGGTAGGCTGAGGCAAGAGAATCATTTGAACCCAGGAAGAGGAGGTTGCAGTGAGCTGAGATTGTGCCACTGCACTCCAGCCTGGGCAACAGAGTGAGACTCTGTCTCGAAAAAAGCTAAATGTTTTCAAATTTCCGGAGGAACATGTAAAGACCATTTACAAAAGGCCTTCATTATATAGTGGCAGCCAGGTCACCCCTTTCCATCCATAACCTGAGGAACAAGAAATTAGGACCCCCGTGAAGGTGGCTGAGGGCAAGGAGAGTGGGTTCCTCCTCTGTGGCCTGCGTTTGAGTGCTCCTTCTTCCCAGTAGCAAGAATTTCGACTGGGAGTGCGACTCTATTCAGAGGAACAGCCACAGGAAGCCGTGCCCCACCTAGAGGCGGCGCTGCACGAGTACTTTGTGGCCTATGAGGAGTGCCATGCCCTCTGCGAAGGGCCCTATGACTACGATGGCTACAACTACCTTGAGTACAACGCTGACCTCTTCCAGGCCATCACAGGTGGGTGCAGTTCAGAACCAGACCTTCAGCCAGGCCTCCTGGGACTCTAAGGTCACCATCTGATAATATAAATGGAGAATCTTCACCCTCATTCCTCAATTTATTAAATCTGAGAAGCCGATGAAAAATTGCTTCCATTTGAATGTGTTCATTTTAACCAGAATTTGAGTCCTAAAGAGTGACCTCATAGTTATTCCCCCTCTTTGATTCCTTTCAGATCATTATATCCAGGTCCTCAGCTGTAAGCAGAACTGCGTCACTGAGCTTGCTTCCCACCCAAGTCGAGAGAAGCCCTTTGAAGACTTCCTCCCATCCCATTATAATTATCTGCAGTTTGCCTACTATAACAGTAAGGCCTGCTTTCCTTCCTCTTTCTCTGCTGGCTAACTAAGAAGCTAAAGGCAAGGTGGACAGGGATTACAGCCACTTACTTCCTCAAGGTGTTTGGCTTCTTTCAGTAGCTATGGGAGGCACCATGCCAAGTGATCCTTGGGTAGTTTGTTATAAGCAACTGGCCTAGGAAGCCAATACCAGCAACCCAAAAAGCTGGGGGAGGGAGACTTAGGACCTCATCTCTTGTGCCTTCTATAACTTGTAATCTATTTTTGCTTTCGAATTAAAGTTAGTAGTGAAAGTAAGGGTGTGCCACTGTTTAGCTCAGAGGACATTTGCCAGCCTTCTCCCTGATATAGCACTGATGCTTTTGTGGGGCTGCCAGTTAATACCCAGAAAACCAACTGTTTGCAGAGTTCCCACTGTGTGCTAAGCATTACAAACATATTGATGAGTGTACAATGTTTACAGTTGAGTTGAGGTGACTAACAAATATCGACAAGAACTATTCTGCCAAAGAGACAGTCTGCTATTGTAATCTTCCCCATCTTCTGAAAATCTATAGAAAAAAGAAGGTAGGAAGACAGAGAAATTGATCTAATGATTGAGTGTATTGAGGCAGAATATTAAGGAGTATTTGAATTATTTGTGCATCTTTAAAGATGTGGGCATGCAGAGAATTCTGATTCTTTTCTCTTTCATTGTTGGGCAGCCCTGAGGACACTGACCACCTCACCTTAAAATTAATCACACTTTCTATGTGTATTCCATAACTTCTGCCCCTGAAATCAGGCCATCATGTTAAGTAGCAGGCACCACCTTGTCATGTTGCCATTGCCTAAGCTTTGCGGAGACTGAGCACCAAGTGGTCCCTGGTGCCAGGATTTGATCCTTTCCTTTTGACCCTTTCCTCTCAGCCATTCTTCTTTCCACTTTGCAGTTGGGAATTATACACAGGCTGTTGAATGTGCCAAGACCTATCTTCTCTTCTTCCCCAATGACGAGGTGATGAACCAAAATTTGGCCTATTATGCAGCTATGCTTGGAGAAGAACACGCCAGATCCATTGGCCCCCGTGAGGTGAGAAACTTCCTTCTGTTATGACAGCTGCCAGCTGAACTCCTGAATGCAGACCTGAGGGCGGAAGAGTGGGGTAGCAGAGGGGAGTCGGTGCTGCGCGTGCAGGGCAGGAGCCAGGTGTCAGTGTCGGGGTCAGATGTGAGTTCACTCACTCGGCTTGTTATTCAGAGGAGAAAGGAGCACAGCACAGGAGGGAGTGTGGGGGGTACACAGGAACCTCAATTAGCGTTATCTGGGCCCAGAAGTCTGTTCTCTGAGTCCTGTAGAACTGCGCGGCGGGCATGTTCTTTCCCCTCTTGGCACCCCTAACTTGGACACTCGATATTGTTTGGCCAAGATCTATCATTTTTCACTTAATGCTGGGTTATTTGTTATTTGTTTTTTGTTTTTCTGTTCACCTGTTTTCTGTCTCCATTTTCTTTCCCATCTCTTCTTCTTCCTGCCATTGTTTGTTCTCTCTCCCATCTTTCAGCATTTTCCTTGTCTCACTCCAAAACCGGGAGAAATATCTGTAAAACACAAAGGCTGCTGCGCTGAAGGGAAACACCCAGGCTCTTCCTTCCCAGCCCTGGGGAGTCTGAGAGGCTCCAGTAGAAACAGCCTCTTGCTGTCCCTCCCGTGTGTGTTGTCTTTGTAGTTGTCCTCTTTGGCCACTAGATGGTGACCATCTGGCTTTAAGATGGCACTTCCAGTCTCTTTCGTCTTGCTTGGTTAATACCTTTTCCTTGCCTTATGGCCATTAACGGGAGCCTGAGGGGAGTGAGGGGAGTGAGGGGAAATAAACCCATGTGGCCAATCTCGCATTTGTAACTAGAAGTCCCCTTTTGGAAAGATGGTAACTAACATTTGTTGAGCCCCTGTCCAGGTGAAGCTCTGTGCAGGGTGGGCTGTATCCATCATCCCATTTAATCATCACAGCTGCCCTGCAAGGTGGGCAGTCTTCTTCCCACTTTAGGGATGAGGATTGTTAGCATCTGAGAGAGGAAGCAACTTGTGCAGTGGCTTGTGGCCAGTCAGTGATGACCGGAATCTGTTCCCTGCTTGGCCCCAGTGCAGGCACAGCTCCAGACACATGGCTGACACTCAGTAAATCAGCGTGGAATGAATAAAGGATGGAAGTGGGGTTTGCTTCATAGCAGCCTTATAGGGTAATTGGAGAGGATTAAATGAGATAACATAGCACTTGGTGACAGAAGCCAGTAATGTAAACTCCTGAGGAGAAAACGTCTCTCTTCCTCTTAGGTAAATATAGTAGATGACATAGGATTCATTGACTCCTTTAATTCCTCCTTGAACTGCTTCATGTTTTATTTCAACTGATGATATCTTCTTTTTCTCTTCCTTCCTCCTCCTGCTGCTTGGAGATTAGCAGGGCACCTAGGGAAAGATGTGACCCTGGAAGGTACTCAGTTTCCTTGCCCTGGGTAAGCCTTGCCCGGGAGTCTACGTGGGAAGGCCAGAGTGCCAGGCCCTCCCACCAGCTGCTCATTCTCAGGGAGGGGTGTGGCCTGGTTAGGGTCTGAGAGGAGGCAGGTGGCAGAACAGAAAGCACATGGGCTTTAGGACTGTAAAGACCCGGCTCTGTCTGTCCAAATGCACATTCTGCTATGAAAAAAAAAAAAAAAAAAAGATAACAGAAGACCTGGGTTTGACTGTAGGTCCCTGCTCTCCCATGTCCTGTAGTGTCACCTTAGACAGTGGTACATCTCCTCTGTGCCTCAGATGCTTCCTCTGTAGAATGAGCATACTAGTATCAACCTCAGATGTGGCTATAAAGATTAAATGAAAAACATGTCAGTTGCCTAATGCCTGATTCCTTTTCCTGCTTTGTGGACTCCTGTAGAAGTCAAGAAGGAATTTTCCTTCTTTGAAGAATATTTCTACTTCTAAGAATCATCAGATTTTCTGTCCTAGAGACTAATGGGGGTTGGGATGGGGGAGGAGCAGGGCTTTTTCCCTTAAGTAAAGCCTGGTTATTCCGGTACCTCAGAGGTACTGTTGCTTGTGCCAGGCAGAGGAACCCTTGGACACAGAAATTAGACTTTTGTCCCAAACTGAGGAACAGACAGAGAGCATTGGTAGGGAGAAGGAGGCCTCAGGTCACATGGGAGCATCAGTGTGGGGTGCCAGGGAGGGGAACCCCCAGAGGTTAAAAGCCAGGGCTGAGTTCTGGGGGACTTGTTTGCCTTTATACCCGCAGAGTGCCAAGGAGTACCGACAGCGAAGCCTTCTGGAGAAAGAGCTGCTCTTCTTCGCTTATGATGTTTTTGGAATCCCCTTTGTGGATCCGGTGAGCTAGGGTACAGGAGCTGGAAGGGCGCAGGGACAGAGTGAGCGGGGGAGACGAATGGGGACGAGGGGAACACTGTGCGATTCTGACAGAAAACTTGTTGGAGGCTGAGCCTAGCCTGGGATCTGTGCAAGGCAGGGATGAGAGACAGATGAAAGGGGAACACTGGGCAGCTAGAAGTGACTTAGATATGGAAACCTCCCATTTTGTCTCCTGAAAGGAAGAGGGTGATAAGCTGGATTACTTCTGTGGGCCTATTTTATGCATTGAGACACCTGGAAGATTAAGTAGATCATCTTACCTTTTTCATTTCTTCCGGACCTACTTAGGATTCATGGACTCCGGAAGAGGTGATTCCCAAGAGATTGCAAGAGAAACAGAAGTGAGGACCTTGAAGAAACTGCATGGTTGGATCAGTCTGATGAAGCACTTGAGGCTTCCTGTGCCCAGGCAGATGTGAACTCCTGGCAAGGGGTGGGCAGGTCCAGTTTGGGAAGTTGGGGTGGAGCCCAGGGCTGGCCTTCGAATGCAGTCCTCAGAGCGGCTGTGCCCATAGGTCAGAACGGGAAACAGCCGTACGCATCTCCCAGGAGATTGGGAACCTTATGAAGGAAATTGAGACCCTAGTGGAAGAGAAGACCAAGGAGTCATTGGATGTGAGCAGACTGACCCGGGAAGGTGAGAGGACAGAGACAGGGGCATGTCTGACTGTCTTCAGGTAGCCAGGCAGGTCACCCCACATTTACCAGGCAGCGCTGCACCCCAGCATTACAGAACTCACCATGAGCCAGCCTCAGGGTCCCAGTTCAGTGGGCATCCTTCCTAACTCACCAGCAGGACTTTCAACTGGAAAGAGCACTGAGAATTGTCCTTTGGTTCAGAAATCAGACTCCAGGATGTAGTGGTGCACACCTGTAATCCCAGCTACTCGGCAGGCTGAGGCAGGAGGATCGCTTGACCCCGGAGTTTGAATCCAGCCTGGGCAATATAGCAAGACCTCATCTTTAAAAAAAATAAAAAAGAAGACTCCTGTGTCACAGAAACACGAGTGACTAGTGTTGTCCACTTCTATAGGTATTAACTCATCCTGTCTCCCCACTCCCAAACTCTTTTCTCCCAGTTTTCACCATTCGTCCTGTTACCGAGACTCAACGCCTTCAGGCCTCCTTTGACTCCTCTTCCTCCTGTTCCCATCCCCTGCAAGCTGCTGGGAAGGCCTACTGATTGTGGCTCTGCTCTGCAGTGCTGCTTCTCAGCTCTCTCCCCAGCCTTTTCTGTTTTTCATTGCCTCAGGTCTCCTTCAGGGCCTGGCACCTCCTATCTGTACCCACCCTCTCCTCGCCTGGCCTGTCCTTCCCTCTGCCTGCTCATGGTAGCTAGGCCAGTCTTCCACACACTGGCCTCTGACCCATCCTCCGTGCCTGCCCCTTAACTGAATGTTCTACTGTTGTCCTGTTTACACCTTCTCTTCACACAGGACTGCACCTTGTTCCATAAGCCTGCCTGCTGCCCACCAGTCTGTGTTTATGCCTGGCTCTCCTAGTATGCTTCCCACCATCCCTGCCCATGAGGGCATCTGAGATACACCCTGCAAAGCTTTTCTTTTTCCTTTTTGGAGGCGGAGTCTCGCTCTGTTGCCAGACTGGAGTGCAGTGGTGCAATCTTTGCTCATTGCAACCTCCACATCCCAGGATCATCAAACAATTCTCCTGCCTCAGCCTCCTGAGTAGCTGGGATTACAGGCATGTGGCACCATGCCTGACTCATTTTTTGTGTTTTTAGTAGATACAGGGTTTCACCATGTTGGCCAGGCTGGTCTCAAACTCCTGACCTTGTGATCCACTCACCTCGGCCTCCCAAAGTGCTGGGGTTACAGGTGTGAGCCACCGTGCCCAGCCGTAAAGCCTTTCTTAACCTCCCAGATGATTGGAGTGCCCTCCTTTCTTTTGAACTTCTTAGGGCATTTACGATCTGTCTTGTGCTAGTTATTTGCATAATTGTTAGAGAACAGGTACTGCTTCTAGGATTCATCTCTCACCCTGTCTGGCACAGTTCCTGGTACACACTGAAGCCTCAGTTATCGAGTGGAGTTGAACTGAGTCTCTAGTATTAGTATGTCCCTAGCACAGAGAAACACCATGAGAACTGTAAGAGAGAAATGTTGACTTTTGCCCTATAGTTGCTTAAATTAACAGAGGTTAATTAAACAAGATTAGTGTAGGAAAATAATTTGTCCAGCATTCCTTTGTTTTCAGACCACTTTCACTTTGTTATTTCTCTTGATTCTTACAATTGTCTGAGAGGTGGGTCATGCAGATTGCAAGATCCTTATTTTAAATGAAAATGATGATATCATGGTAGCCAAACTTTTGAGGACTTACCATCTGCCAAATATCGTGCTAAGTGTTTAACTTGCCTTCCTTGTTCTTAACATTATACTGGCATCAAACAGATAAGGTAGATGCTGTTTGACCGATGAGAACATTTTAATTAATTAAAATTAACCTCAGGGAGGTTAAGTAACTTGCCAAGGTCACACAGCTAATCAATGGAGGATCTAGGAGTCAAAGTCAGTTCTTCCTCGTTCTCGAGCTCATGTTTTAGGATTGTGTTTCTGATGTTTCCTCAACAGTGTGTCATGGCCCAAGAGCTAGCAGCTATTTGGTCATGGAGCTGGGACTGGGAATCTCATCTTTCAGCTCTATGTTCTGTCCTCTGGACCATTCTGCCTTTGAAAATGGCAGAATCAAGGAAACTAGAGGGAGATTCTGCTGGTGAAAAGGAAACAGCTGGAATTTCTGTTTATGACAAGGAGGCAATATCTAATGGAGAGTCTTTGGTCAGAGCTGCTGCTAGATTTAGCTAAAGTTTTGTCATTGCTTTGCAGGTGGCCCCCTGCTGTATGAAGGCATCAGTCTCACCATGAACTCCAGACTCCTGAATGGTTCCCAGCGGGTGGTGATGGATGGTGTAATCTCTGACCATGAATGTCAGGAGCTGCAGAGACTGACCAACGTAAGGGAAGCCCAGTGACTGCACTTTCCCCTGAGGGTCCAGCTTCCCCCCAGCAAGTGCCCCTTGGGTGGTAGCCTTCACCTTCCCCTTGCTGGCTGCAGTTGACCGCCTCTTCTCAAGCCCTCAGCTGTTGTGGTTAACATCACCTTGTGTTTTGGGCCTTGTAGGTGGCAGCAACCTCAGGAGATGGCTACCGGGGTCAAACCTCCCCACATACTCCCAATGAAAAGTTCTATGGTGTCACTGTCTTCAAAGCCCTCAAGGTAAGATCAACACTTGGCATTCTAGAGTGTGGAGAAAGGGGTGGGGAAGGGGGAAGCTCAGGCTTTGAGGAGGAGTTGGGGCTGGTGCCAGGAAAGGTGAAGAGGGTCCACCTGCCAACATTCCTGTTGCCAGGAAGTGAAGATGAGTTATGTTGAGTGAGGTTCTCTTTCGAATCCTCGCTGTTCGACCGAGTGTAATAAAAGCAAAGTGAACAGTTAAGACTGCTGGCCAAAGCTATGAGAATGCTTTCCGAAGAAAGGCTGATTTCAGAGGGCTGTGCTTCTGTGCAGGATGCACAGGGTGCTCATAGAGAGAGAGGAAGGAGAGGAGGAAGAGGAATATGGTAGAGGTATTGGGCATGGGCAGCAGAGGCTGCAGCTTCAGTGGGGGTGCGGGGATGTGAGATGGGCCTAGTCCTTATTGTCTCTGGCAGCCCAAAGAGGGGCGTTGTATTTGTCCGTTTTCACACTGCTGATAAAGACATACCTGAGACTGGGCAATTTACAAAAGAAAGAGGTTTAACTGGACTCTTACAGTTCCATGTGGCTGGGGTAGCCTCACAGTCATGGTGGAAGGCAAGGAGGAGCAAGTCACGTCTTACATGGATGGCAGCAGGCAAAGGGAGAACTTCTGCAGGCAAACTCCCATTTTTTTAAAGCCATCAGATCTCGTGAGATTTACTCACTGTTGTGAGAATGGCACGGGAAAGATCCACCCCCATGATTCAGTCATCTCCCACTGGGTCCCTTCCACAACACATGGGAATTATGGGAGCTACAAGATAAGATTTGGGTGGGGACACAGAGCCAAACCATATCAGGCGTTCAGGGCAGCTGACCACCTGTTTCCTTGACAGCTGGGGCAAGAAGGCAAAGTTCCTCTGCAGAGTGCCCACCTGTACTACAACGTGACGGAGAAGGTGCGGCGCATCATGGAGTCCTACTTCCGCCTGGACACGCCCCTCTACTTCTCCTACTCTCATCTGGTGTGCCGCACTGCCATCGAAGGTGGGACTCATCACCCCCGCAGGCCCCCACACATGCTGCATCTCAGCTCTGTGCTGGATGCTGAGGACACAGAGAATAGGATGCGATCCCTTTTCTCCAGTTGGGGAACCTATGTAAACAAATGAGTGGCATCCCAGTGTGATGCATGCCACAGTAGCATGGAGGAAGTTATAGTCAACCTACCTGGCGATCAAGAAGGCTTCCCAGAGGGAAACAGGGTGCAGCCAGAAAGGTGGCCTCCCCTCACTCGTCACGCAACGCACGTTCATGGGGAAGCTGGCGCTAAACCATTCGCAGAGGACCTGCTTCCCGGTCAGGATTTCATACAGAGCTGAGCAGCTCCCTCGCTGCCACCTGTTGAAAGTCAGCCCTCAACAGAAGGGTTTGTTAAAAGCAAAAATAATAACAGCAGCAAAAAGAAGGCTTCCCGAGGAAGCGATGGGAGTTTTGCAGGATGAATATGATTACGGAGTACACTGGGTGGTGGGATGGTGTTTGCACAGGATTGGAGGCATTGTGCAGCCTGGTAGTCAGGGGAACTAAGAAAGCTGCCAAATCCTGGAGAGCTACCTTCAAGGATTTTTTATCCTTTAGCTCAACCATAGCTATGTGGCAGGTTCTCTTTTACTAATTGTTAAATACCAAATTTGTGAGAGAGCTGCGTGATTTACAAGTGAGAGTGGCCTGGAGCTTACTCCTCATTCCCTCACCCACCCACATTCCCTTCTGCATGTCTGAGAAGGCGAGAGGTTCGGCCAGTGCTGCAAGGATCCCATGTGGCCCAGAGCCGGCTCTGTCATACTGGAGCCTTCAGCAGGCCCCTGGCACTGACGGCCATTGGTAGGTGGCACAGATCAGACAGCTTTCCTCTGCCTCAGGATGTTTGGAATTCTGTCAGAATCTGGGCACACCCAAAGGGACCAGTCAGACACACAACTGGGTGTGTCACAAGCCCCCAGTGGGAGAGCACAGGCACAGGCGCCAGGAGGCCAGAGAGGCCTCATCAAGCAGTGAAGGACGTGGTGAGGCCTTGACTTTTAAAAGATTCATTTTGCTGCTGTGTGTGCGGAGAGATTTCAAACCAAAAAGGGAAGCTGGTCGGCAGTGACCTCCATGGACAAGGGTAAAGCCCTAAACTCAGGAAGTGGCAGTGGGAGGAGGGAGAAGCGAGGCCCCAGGAAGGTGCAGGAGGTGGATGGACAGGACCTGGTGACTGGCTGGACAAGTGGGAATGGAGAAGGAGGCACCCACCACGACATGATGGTGCCTACACAAAGGTTTACATTGGGGAAAGACGTGGTCTGCCTGGTATTTGACAGTGAGCCCAGTCTGTTCCCTTTTGTGACCTTTTCCCTGCATGGTTTCTCCACCCACCCCACCCCAGAGCCCCCCTAAAGTTCATGCTTTCCCTTTGCTAGGCAGCTCTGCCCCACTTCTGCCGTCCTGATGGAAGGCTGACCACTCTTCCCTGCGTCCCTCCCACCTCCTGACCCCTCATTCTCGCTTCCCTGGGCCTTTGTATTTTGTAAAGTGCAGCTACAAACAAGGGTTGTACCATTTTGCCCAGGATCTGCCCTTGGTTGGAGCCCTTCATTCCTGCTTGCCACACCCTGCTCACCTCTGCCAAGAACTGTCCTAGGAAGCCTGCAGACTTGTCCTGGCCCCTAGGCTTGTGGCTTAGCCAAAGACACCCCCCTAGGTCATTGGGCATTCCATAGACTCAGACACATTTTGGGAAGCACCTCCCCTGCCAAGAAGAGAGCTGTGCCATCTCCCGAGGTGCTCCCATGCCTTTTAACATGTGTGACATTGGCCCCAGAGGTCCAGGCAGAGAGGAAGGATGATAGTCATCCAGTCCATGTAGACAACTGCATCCTGAATGCCGAGACCCTCGTGTGCGTCAAAGAGCCCCCAGCCTACACCTTCCGGGACTACAGGTGAGTGTGGGGCAGGTGCGGGGTGAGGAAGTCTGTGCCCTCCTCAGAGGCCCCACAGTGCCCTGCACTCTACTACCCCACCCTAGCACACACACACACACTGGTTGGGGCTAGCTGTTCCCAGAGTCCAATCCTATATCCCCAAACCTGCTGGATAAGAAGATAGGCAAAGAGGGAATCATAGCATGGTGTGACAAGAACAGTAGTGTGAGTGGACTTGGTACAGAAGCACCCTGAGAAGGGCACAGGGGACTCTGAGGCGAGGGTGGAGAGTAGAAAGGTGGAGTTTGTGCAGCATCAGTGTAGGTTCTTAAAAGTCTTCCCTCCACACAAAACCACCGTCCTGCTGCTGGTTGAGAGCACCTGGAGGCAAAGACTCTGGGGAGAAGGAGGTGGGGAAGGGCCGTGTTGAGATGTCTCTGCCTTTCCCAGCGCCATCCTTTACCTAAATGGAGACTTCGATGGCGGAAACTTTTATTTCACTGAACTGGATGCCAAGACCGTGACGGTGAGTGCTCCTTTGTCCTTGTCCCTGGGAGATAAAAAGTCCATTTTCTACAGCTGATGTTCCCAAAGTGCGGTGGACAAAAATAACCAACTGGACTTCCCAGTGGGCAGTACCCTTCCCCCAGCCAGAGGGGCTTTGAGACGTGTCCGTCACTCCTCTCGCCGGTCACCCTTTCTCTTTAGTTCTGGCCTTAGGGAAGCCAACCTGAAGAGCTGCCCTCGGTCCTGAGCCCTAACGAGCCCATGTCTCTTCTGAGAGCGGACTACAGTCTTTGTCCTGTGCAACGCCCCCTTCCCTTTCTGTCCCCCTTAGGCAGAGGTGCAACCTCAGTGTGGAAGGGCCGTGGGATTCTCATCAGGCACTGAAAACCCACATGGAGTGAAGGCTGTCACCAGGGGGCAGCGCTGTGCCATCGCCCTGTGGTTCACCCTGGACCCTCGACACAGTGAGCGGGTGAGAGCAGCCGGTGCTGCAGTGACCCGTTCCCAGAGTGCCCTGGCTTTGCCTCTCCCTTCCCCCAATCCCATTGCCAGTGGCCGAGACACGAAAGGAGCACTTGGGACACCAGCTCCAATGCCCTGTCATTATGGTCACATTGCCTTGTCCTCCCTGGGCCTGCTGTGAACGGGATCCAGGTGGGGAAAGGGGTCAAGACAGGGAGCGATGCTGAGTTCTTGCTTCCCTCCTTGGGCCCCACTTCAGCTGTCCTTGTCCAGAGAGTAGCACCTGCTGGGAAGGAGATGAGCCTGGGGCCATTAAGGAACCTTCCTTGTCCCCTGGGAAGTAGCAGCTGAGAGAGAGCGAGTGCCTGGTCCGGAGGCCTCTCTGAATGGACAGGGGTTTGTCCCTGCAGGACAGGGTGCAGGCAGATGACCTGGTGAAGATGCTCTTCAGCCCAGAAGAGATGGACCTCTCCCAGGAGCAGCCCCTGGATGCCCAGCAGGTCCCCCCTGAACCTGCACAAGAGTCTCTCTCAGGCAGCGAATCAAAGCCCAAGGATGAGCTATGACAGCGTCCAGGTCAGACAGATGGGTGACTAGACCCACGGAGAGGAACTCTCCCGCACTCTGAGCGGGCCAGTCCCTCAGGGCTGTGGAGCAGTGAGCCTACGTCTGCCACTCAGCCGAGGGGACCCTGCTCACAGCCTTCTACATGGTGCTACTGCTCTTGGAGTGGACATGACCAGACACCGCACCCCCTGGACCTGGCTGAGGGCTCAGGACACAGGCCCAGACACCCCAAGGGGCCTCCACAGGCTGCTGCGTGACAGTAATACAGTATTTAAGTGTCTGTGTAGACAACCAAAGAATAAATGATTCATGGTGTTTTTTACTTGGTTTGTTCAGACAGTGGAAATTTGCCCAGAGACAAAAATTCTGTCCCAGAGGTCTCACTTGATAAAAATTGCTCTAGGCAGGACCCAGTGGCAGGTGCAGGACGAGAAGGCCTGGCTTGGCACCTGGCTCGACCACTTGCTGTGCAGCCACAGGCCAGACACTTAACCTTCAGCACCTCAGGGTTGTCATCTGTATAATGGGGATCATAGTCCTCCCTCTGCTCACCTTCTGGGGCAGCTGTATGGCCCAGATGCAGTATCGGATGTGACAACACTTGTAAACGGTAAAGCTCTGGGTGAATGGTTGGGATTATGGTTAATCCTCTTCTGGCAGAGAACAGTGGTCAGCAGTGCCTTGGCACGTCGCCCCCATGTCAGCCACATGCTTCGTGCTCTGCTGTCTGTCCTCAGTGTCCTGTATCTCAGCCTCCCTGTGCAGAACGACACACTCTAGGAAACACTGGAAATGGAGATTTAGCTCCTCTGGCTACATCCCTGGTACTAGGTCCAGAGCTTTTACTGTGCTTGAGATGCTACAGGGCATTGAGTGTAGGAACCTGCACCTGAGTGTTCACTTCTTCCATCAACCAATGTATATTTACTGAGCACCAGCTAAGTGCCTGGTCCTGGGAACATGGTAGTGAACAAAACAAGTCCCCACCTTCATACAGCTTGCATTTTGTAGGAGAGACAGATAACACATGTAAAGTGTGTGTGTGTGTGTGTAACCCTTTGAGGTAGAAAATAAAACAAGTCAGGGCCCAAGGTGGAGGAAAAACAAGGAAGTCAATGTGGCAGTGTAGATTGGGCAAGAAAGAGTGCAGTGACATTAGCCAGGAGAGGTGTCGTGCGCCTGTAGTCCCAGCTACTCAGGAGGCTGAGGCAGGAGGATCGTTTGAGCCTGGAAGTTCGAGGCTACAGTGAGCTGTGATCACCCCACTGCACTCCAGCCTGCTCAAAAAAGCAAGATCCCAGCTCTAAAGACAAATAAAAAGGAGAGTGGTGGATTGTCAGGGGTGTCTGGGGCCTATTTTTAAAGTAGAGCCAACAGGCATTGCTGATGGATTGATGTGAGGTGTGAGAAAAGGCATCAAGAAGCAGTTAGGCCAGGCTCAGTAGTTCACGCCTATAATCCCAGCAGTTTGGGAGGCCAAGGCAGGTGGATCACTTGAGCTCAGAAGTTCAAGACCAGCCTGGTCAACATAGGGTGACCCTGCCTCTAAAAAAATTTTTAAAAGCCAGGCATGGTGATACACACCTGTGGTCCCAACTACTAAGGAGGCTGAGGTAGGAGGATCACGAGCCCAGGAGGTCAAGCCTGCTCCACTGCGCTCCAGCCTGAGTGACAGAGCAAGACCATGCCTCAAAGAAAGAACAAGGCTGGCCGTTGTGGCTCACGCCTGTAATCCCAGCACTTTGGGAGGCTGAGGCAAGTGGATCACCCAAGGTCAGTAGGTCAAAACCAGCCTGGCCAACATGGTGAAACCCGTCTCTACTAAAAATACAAAAATTAGCTGGGCTTCATGGCAGGTACCTGTAATCCCAGCTACTTGGGAGGCTGAGGCAGGAGAATCGCTTAAACTTGGCAAGTGGAGGTTGCAGTGAGCCAAGATCACACCACTGTACTCCAGCCTGGGCGCCAGAGCGAGACTCTATCTCAAAAAAAAAAAAAAAAACCGCCAGGCACGGTGGCTCACGCCTGTAATCCCAGAACTTTGGGAGGCCAAGGCGGGTGGATCACCCGAGGTCAGGAGTTTGAGACCAGACTGGCCAATGTGGCAAAACCCCATCTCTACTAAAAATACAAAAATTAGCTGGGTGTGGTAGCAGGTGTCTGTAATCCCAGCTACTCGAGTGGCTGAGGTGAGATAATCACTTGAACCCAGGAGACGGAGGTTGCAGTGAGCCAAGATTGCGCCATTGCACTACAGCCTGGGCAACAAGGGTGAAACTCCATCTCAAATAAATAAATACAAACAAAAACAAAAGTTCCAATTAAAAAAAAAAAGGTTATTGGGCTGAGCACAGTGACGCACGCTTGTAATCCCAACACGTTGGGAGGCCAAGTCAGGAGGATCACTTAAGCCCAGGAGTTCAAGACCAGCCTTGGCAACACGGGAAAACCGTATCTCTATTAAAAAAGAAAAATTGATTTTTAGGAAATGATTATTTTTTGAGCTGGGAGATAGCACTGCGTGTTAGTTGGCTGATGGGAATGATCCAGTCAAAATAGTCACTCCTCCTTTTATCATGGTTGATCTCTGCTGTCCTATTTGGGTGACTCACTCGGCATACAGAGAGGACCACATTAGTGCAAAGAGCATGAACTTTACTCACACACTGAGCTGGGTGACACCCCCACTTCCACCACGTGGAGCTGTGTGACCTCCAGCAAGTTAGGGAACCTGCGTGTGTTTCCTCACCAGCGGAATGGAATCACAGTCCTTCCCAGGATGGTTGAGCAAGGGAATGCTCACAAAGCAACCAGCACGACACTCAGCCCATGGTAGACATCAACATTACAGGAGACTACATCAGCCTGATTCTGGTTTTCCAGAAGTTTCCACATCAAGGCAGATGACCTTTACAGTTTCAGCTTATGCTAACCAGATACAGGCAGCAGCTCTTAACTGAGCTCACAAAAGGCCAGATGTTTTCAAGGCAGCAGGCCCAAGAGAAGTATATATAATTAGAGTGGGGCGAGTCCTCCTGGAAGCATGGGGTGATGGCAGCCTGGCTGAGATGCGACTGTGATTTAGGTCTGTGTTTGGTAAGGCACGTGCAAGGGCGAGAAGAAAGGAGAGAGCCCATGGGAGGGTTGGAGGGGATGAGAAGCAACTCCTCAAACTCGGTGAAGATTCAGATATGGAAGACACCACTAGTCTCTGGTGCCCCAGGCATCTAGCAGAGCTCTCAGGAGGGGCATCAAGAGACAGATCCTGTACTCAGTGTGGTTAGCACAGGAGATAAGACAAATGGGACGGCCACATGTGTCACAGAGGCGCTGGGCCCGGGCAAGAGAGTGGAACACAAAAATGTGTCTGCTAACACAGTCTCAAGATGTTCAGAGACCTCAGGAAGGAGGTAAATGATGTGCTAAGTGCAGCAAATGAAAAGATGCCAAGAGTATGATGGGATTGCAGATCAGGATGCTTAGCCGTGCCTGGGCAGGCAGAATCGTTGGGGGTGGCCACAAAGCTGGCTGTATTGCTTTCTAGCTGTGTGCCCTGAGGCAAGTAGTCTCCATTCCAAGCTTATAGTTCCGGGAATCTCAGACTCTGAGTTGGGAGGGTGATAAGAACTCCAAATTTTCAAATGATGATTGCAGAGAAGGTGCTAGATTGCTAAAGACTGAATCAGACCCTCCTAACTGGCAGTGAGAGAGGGCGGTGGAAAGGTCTCCGATTTTTCACAGGGAAGGAGGCAAAAACATTGAATCCTCATACCAATCAGTCAGTGATCACCACATACCTAGCAAGCGCGGCTCTCAGTCAGGCACTGTTGCAGAGGAAGTGGCAGCGGGTCTTCAGCCACAGGCAGTCTGCCCACTCCCAGGGTGCAAAGGCTGGAGGGGCAGACGGTGCGGGGAGTCTTTTTGGAACAGAGCTTTAATTAGCCACAGTTCTGCAGGCGTTTTATGTTTTCAAACGGCATTTCTCACCTATCATCTGATCCTTGTAAACTCCCTCATGCATCAGACAGGGCAAGTATTATTATCCCTACTTTTCAGTGGAGAAACCAGGTCCAGGGAAGCTGAGGACTTGGCTGTCACATAGCTTTTCAGTGGCAGGGGTAAAGCTAGCACTGTAGGCTTCTCGTAGCCTGAGTGAAAGCAGTGTGGTGTGCCACCCCAGGGCAGTTTCAGTGAGCTCTTAATGGAGGCCGGGCTGGGTCCCTGTGCCTTCCTGTTCTCCCCACATGCCTGGGAGTCACTGGACTGCAAGGGGGGCACCAGGAGTGGTAGGTGCCCTAGGTGGAGAAGCTGTGCCAGGTTACGGAGTGCCACTCCAGAAGCAGAATCTGAATGCCAAAAGGCTTTGGAACAAGAGTGAGGGAAGGCCATCAGGGTAGGAGAGACTCAAAGCCTCAAATAACAAAGAGAAGGGATAAACAGAAGTGCTTCAGAGGAAGAGGAGAGCTCTGTTCTGGATCACGAAGAGGCTCTGGGAACGCCCAGGATGGAGGAGCATGCAGGCCTCCTGCTGGCTCTGGGGCCCTGTGGACCGCGGCTCCCTTTCCCTCTTTGGCTCTCAAATTGTCAATGGAGGGGGCCGCAGCCCGTGGTCTCTGAGGCGTGTTTCTGACTGGCCTCTGGGCTCCTGACCCAGGTCCCCCTGAAACCAGAATGACCCCTAGATCTTCCTTACAGAGAGCACTCCTGCAGATGACAGGGAAAAGGGGCCAAGGCCTAGCGTGGGGAGAAGGAGGGCTTTGCCTTTGGAGAAGCATATGAGGAGCAGCTACCCAGCACCAGGCCCCTGCCCTCCCCAAACATCGCTTACCTTAACAGACCACCACAACTCCATGCAGCAAACCTCCCATTTAGAGTGAGGACCCTGAGGCACCGCCGTCATTCAGGTCACCCCTGGGGAGTATCTTGTCACTGCCCGCGGCCCCCTTCAATCTGGACCCGGTGCCTCCCTCAAAAAGGGAGGAGTGTGGGAGAGAGACTGTGAGGGCAAGCACCACACAGTTTCAAGCGGAAAACTCTTCCTGCTGCTTCCTAGCTGGGGGCCTATCACCTCCCTCCGCCGCGGTCTCCTGACTGTTAGGAGGCCTGCTGCCTGCAACGGTGGCCCGCATGCTTAAATTAATGCACTGGTCGCGGGGTGCCCACTGCGGCCCCAGCAGGATGGAGGAGGCTCCCCTCGATCCTACTGTCTTGTCATTGTGGCTGAGGAATTTGAGCTCAGGACTTACTTCTTTGCCACTGTCCTAGACCCCATTTGCTCTTTCGGACCCGCAGGTCATGCAGGAAGCAGGTCTGTGAGTGCTTGGATCCACGTGGCTCTGACCCTGCCAGCACAGAGAGCCTCAGAGGGTCTCAGTGTGGGCCACCACAGGCCAAGCAGTGCCTACCCTTTACCCTCAGACGGCAGACCACTCCCCCAGCTCTGGCCAGAGCTGCAGGCCATACCAGAGGCCTACGCCCTGGGCAGGCGCCCTGGGCGGGCACACAGGGCTGCCATTGTCTGCTCAGCGCCTGGCACCCTCTCGTTTGCATAGCCACGTGAAGAATGCGAGGGAGCAGGCTGGGGACTTGTCCCTTCAGAGGGGGGTTGGGCTGTAGGGGAGGAAGCCAGCAGGGGTCTGCAGCAGGACCCTGCCTTCCCGCAATGCAGTCCAGGAAAGGTGGGTGGGCTACTGGGGATGGAGGGGGCGGCCGGGGGCTGGCAGGAGTGGGAGCAGGGTTGTGGCATTCCTCCTGCACCCACGCAGCAGTGGGGCCCAACTGAACGTGAGGGGATTGCTAATGAGGTGGAAGAGAGTTAAACATTCCCCTACTCCTGAGGACCGAGAGACTGGGAGAGAGAAGAGGGTGGTGGGGGTGCTCGGAGAGGGCAGCCTGAACCCCAGGAATGTGCAGAGGCCACTGCTCCGCGCCAGGCTGCTCTAGAGCTGGGGGCCAGGGCCCAGTGTTCCAGTCCCAGCGGGAGCTACTAAGCCAGGCAGCAAGGGGATTAAGGGGCTGAGCAATCCGCCTTCCTTCAGGCTGATGCCAGAAGGTCGGGGCTGTCTCCCCAGCTCCCCAGCAGGCCCCTTGCTGGCCGGCAGCCAGCACTGGCCCAGCCTTGATAGGGCCCCTTTTCTGTCCCCCTCAGATCTCAAAAAGACCCCACAGTACTTATTTCCTGGTCTGGCCTCCCTGATTTTTGGCACACACAGCTCCCAGGTACCCATGACCCCTCTTCCCAGCACTCCACCCCTAGCTCAGCCTCCCCATATCTAGCTTCAGAGTCCCTGCCAAAAAGTTATCCGTGACGTCTAACTCTAGTTTTACCTGCTGCAAACTGGCATCCCTTTCCCTTCTGTCCTAAAGTCAAAGGGCAGAAAACCCCAAGGGTTACATCAGCCTTGCAAGAGCGAAGCCCATCCTCCCAGGGCTGGTGTTTGGGTGAGCGATTATCTGAATTTTAGGGCACCCAAATCAGGTTCCTAAAGGGGTTTCCCTGGGGGAAAAGGCCCTGAGGGCAGCTGGGTCATTCCTCTCAGCCCCTCCCTTCCCTACCCCTGGGGAACGGGGCGGGGCAGGGACACCACCTGGGCCATGGGCCGGCCCTCCGCCCCCAGGGGGCTGGGCATGAGCTTTGCTGGGGACCCTGCTCTGGCTTAGGCGGCTGCTGTGGGCGGGCCCTGGCCTTTTCCAGCCCCTGGGCCTCCCCCTGCATTCTGGAGTCCAGAGCCACTGCCTTTGCTCCAGCCGCTGCCGCCCCACCACCTCTCCTTCTCTGCCTCTGACCCTCCTTCTCACTGCTCCCCCTGCCCAGTTGCTCCTCCCACCTGGCCATGACCACAGCCCCTGCTGGGACCCTGGCCCAGCTCTGAGTCCCGGGACCCTCGGTCCCCTCCCCCAGGCCATGGCCAACTCAGGCCTCCAGCTCCTGGGCTACTTCTTGGCCCTGGGTGGCTGGGTGGGCATCATTGCTAGCACAGCCCTGCCGCAGTGGAAGCAGTCTTCCTACGCAGGCGACGCCATCATCACCGCCGTGGGCCTCTATGAAGGGCTCTGGATGTCCTGCGCCTCCCAGAGCACCGGGCAAGTGCAGTGCAAGCTCTACGACTCGCTGCTCGCCCTGGACGGTAGGCCTGAGGCCGGCGGGGTGGGAGGTGGGAGGTGGGAACAGCACAGGGGTCTGGAGCAAGCTTTCCTCACAGTCTGCTGTCTGCATTGGGCTCCATCCTCCAGCCCCCTCTCTACAATTCCCCACTACTGCCCTGTGCCCATCCACAGTCCAGGCCAGCCTGCTGCCCTGTAGGGGGGGAGGGCTCTAGGGTCTGGCAGCTGTGGGTCCAGATTCCTGCTCTGTCACTGTAACTTTGAACCAGTCACCAAACCTCTTCCCATTGTGATGTTCTCGTCTCCAAAGGGGAATACTAACACCTGTGGCACTCTGAAAGGCTCAGTTAAGACCCTTCACCCACTTCTCCCCACACTCAGCAGACACACACTGTACGAGGCACGCCTGCTCCCCAGTCCTGCTCCCAGGCCTGTGTGGCAGCATATGGGTGCACGCACACGCATGCACACACACATGCACACGCAGGCACACAAACACACACGCACGTGTACATGCATACCTCTCCTTTTGGGGTGTGGAGTTGAGCCTGACAGGCACCGCCGAAGCTCTAACTCTGGGGTGGAGGTGATCCACCTGCAATCTGCCCAGGACCCCCCAGGGCAATCTGCTCCCCATGGGAGCTGGGAGCAGAGTGGCCATCAACCAGCCCCATTGTGCCAGTTCAGGCTGGTCAGTTCAGGCAGGTCGTCTAGCCTCGCTGAGGGACCCAGGTCTCCTGAACGCCCCCCAGGGCCCATGAAGAGGCAAGCTTCTAGCTGCCACGGGCAGAGGGGAAAGTGACCGTTGTCTGAATGGCTGCTGGGGAGGGGTTGCTGCGGGACTCAGGCTGAGTTGAGCTGGGCCTCAGATGCCCCCAGCTCTTCCATCTACCAAACCTGAGGGGACCCTGGAGCTGCCCTCAGCTGCTTGGGAGGATGGGTCAAGCCCAAGAGGGAGTCCCCAGGCCAGAAAGCAGCAGCAGAGTGAATCATACCACCAGAAAAGCCTGCAAGGGCGAGCGGACCCTCACCCCCACACCCTGTCCTCCTGACGCAGGCTGTCACTCCTCACTATCCCACACCTGCCAGCAGTTGGTCTGATCTGCAGGCCAGCTCCTACTCAAGCCTCTGTCAAGCTGGGCTCCTTCCACCAACCCCAGGCACCGACCCAACCCCCATCCCTGCCAGCCCGACTCAGTGTCACCCTGCCCACCTTAGGTCACATCCAATCAGCGCGGGCCCTGATGGTGGTGGCTGTGCTCCTGGGCTTCGTGGCCATGGTCCTCAGTGTAGTTGGCATGAAGTGCACACGGGTGGGAGACAGCAACCCCATTGCCAAGGGCCGTGTCGCCATCGCCGGGGGAGCCCTCTTCATCCTGGCAGGTGAGTGCCCCTCACTCCTCCACAATCACAGCCATGGCAGGCAGCCCCAGCCCCAGTGGCCTCGGGGGACCAGAGCAGAGCTGAGCGCCCCTCTGCTTTGTCCTCAGGCCTCTGCACTTTGACTGCCGTCTCGTGGTATGCCACCCTGGTGACCCAGGAGTTCTTCAACCCAAGCACACCTGTCAATGCCAGGTGGGTGCCAGGGCTTGGATCTTTTGCTTCACCTCCTCTGGGACCACTGACCTTTGTCCACTGGATCACCTGGCGGGGGAAGTGGGGGACAGGGTCCAGCTGCTGTCCAAGAAGCTTTAAATAGGGGCGCCAGGAGTAGTGTGCTGGGGCCTCCATAGGGGCGGGAAGCCTTTGATGGGCCCCCAGGTGCAGCAAGGACTCTCTAAGGACCTAAGTGCCCTGGCTCTGGGTTTCAATCCCACCTCTGACCAGGTGCAGTGGCTCACGCCTATAATCCCAGCACTTTGGGAGGCCAAGGTGGGTGGATCACCTGAGGTCAGGAGTTCAAGACCAGCCTGGCCAACATGGTGAAACCCCATCTCTACTAAAAATACAAAAATTATCTGGGCGTGGTGGCGGGCACCTGTAATCTCAGCTACTTGGGAGGCACAGCAGGCAGGAAAATAGCTTGAACCTGGAAGGCGAAAGTTGCAGTGAGCCGAGATCATGCCACTACACTCCAGTCTGAGTGACAGAGTGAGATTCTGTCTCAAAAAAATCAAACGATCAATCAATCCATCCATCCCAGCTTTGCATGCACTGTGTCACCTGGGCAAGTTACTTAATCTTTCTGTGCCTAGTTTCCTCCTCTGTAAAATGGGGCTAGAAACTGAGCACCAGTTCACGCATGGTTGTCTGTATCCAGCAAGACGCAGGTGAGGGTGTGGCATTTCTGCTGGTGGCAGCAGGGCTGAGATGACTTCCTGCAGGAGGCAGCAGTTATTCTGAGCCAGGAAGAAACTTGAGAATAAGGGCAGATCGTGGAGGGCCTTGCAGCCATAGGAATATTTTGTTCCTCATCCGAGTGGAGGCAGCGGCAGTCCCTCTGGCTGGGATGTGCAGAATGGTGGGGAGGGAGTGACACCAGGAAGGCGGCTGTCCCAAAGGTCTGAGCAGAGGGTTTGGGGCGCCAGGGAGGGAGCAGTAGAAAGCAGGCTGATATTCAGGAGATAACCAGGACTTGTAAGGCTGTGGGCATGGGAACGGAAGGGGATGCTCTGCAAAGGGCCTGGGCCTACCTTGGCTCCTCCCTCACTTCTCAACCTAGCCAGGAGCAGAGAATGGGACAGTCTCAAACCTAGACATCCCAGTGGGCTTTGGGTCTTGGAGTGGAGAGAGGATGAGAAAAGATGCCTGGGCTGCTGCAATCAGGAGGGATCCCTGGAGGAGGCAGAGATGTGGAGAGGGGAGGGGAGGGAGGAGATCTCAGGTACAAGGTTTGTTCCCTGGGCGGCAGCTGCAGCCACAAAATCTGCCAAGCAAGGTCCAGCTTAGGCATGTCAGGATAGGACTTGGCCCCCGATCCCTTCAACAGTCCCCAATGCCACTTGGGCTGCCAGGCCCTGTGCTGGGTCCTGGGGACACTAATGGCTCTGTCTGCCCTCAACGGGCTTCCCAGGGGGCCGGACAAGCAAGGGGCTGAGGCCTCCTGAAGAAAGCATGGCAGTGGAGTCACGCAAGGGGCAGTGTAAACACAGAGGATGTCAAGGAAAGACCCCACGGGGAGGAGGCATCTGAACTGGGCTCTGAAGGCAGAGAAGGAACTGGGGAGGCACAGGAGTGGCGGGCTGGGGGGCTTGATGCCCCAGGAGGGGGTGCCTTGTGCAAAGGCACTAAGGCAGTGAGACCCAGGATCGGGGCCGGACTGGCCAGCAGGGCCTGGGTGTGGACAGCCTTCTCCAGAGGGCAGCGGGAGCAGTCCTGGCTGGGAGTTCTGTGGGCCCGACTGTGACTGGGAAGAAAGATGGCAGGGATTGCCCCACTCCTCCCGCGCAGACCTCTCAGGCCCTCCCATGCCCCCTCCACTGGCCAGATCAGGAAATGAGCCCAAGGTTGCCCAGAGCAGGAGCTGGAGGCCAAGCCTCTGGCCTTCACGCCCACCCTGGCCGGGTCACCCTGTGTGGTGTGGATCTTCTGGGCTGGCGGGAGGCAGAAAGGAAGAGCATTCACCTCAGTTTATCTGGACACATGGAAGAGGTCGTGCGGCTCCAGCCTCCAGCTCCACACACTCTGCCCTTCCTCTGCCAGGGCAGGGACTGGGAACAACCTGAGGCAGCAGCCACACCTGATGCCATTCTCCCTACCCCTTGCAGGTATGAATTTGGCCCGGCCCTGTTTGTGGGCTGGGCGTCAGCTGGCCTGGCCGTGCTGGGGGGCTCCTTCCTCTGCTGCACGTGCCCGGAGCCAGAGAGACCCAACAGCAGCCCGCAGCCCTATCGGCCTGGACCCTCTGCTGCTGCCCGAGAGTACGTCTGAGCTCCTCCTGCCCTGGCCAGCCCCCCGCCCGGTGGCCCCCTCGTCCAGTATCCAGCCAGCCTCGCAGCACCCTGGGCAGGGCCACTGGGGCATAGGATGGGCATAGGTGCTCTGAGTAGCTTGTCCTCAACGCAAGCACCCACCTTGCAATCCGAGACCCAGATCCTCAGAGAGAGCAGAGGCAGGACCCAGCCCCCAGGCACACACACGGATGCAGGTCCAGGCACGGTCCTGTCTGCACAGCCTGGTGGGCACCAGCATGCATCCCTGGAGACAGGCCCTCAGGCACCAGCCCGGCTGTTTACTCACTGAAGAGCCGTGTGGGTGTCTGCTAAGTGCTGGGCCCTGGAGTTACAGCAGTGGCCAAGAAGTACCTTAGTACCCAGGTCCTTGGGGTGAGCAGAAACCTTCACCCTCCCCAGTCCCATGGGCTCCTCACAGCAACCCCACAAGGGCAGTGCCGGGATGCTGAACGTTCACACGAGGACAGGGAGGGTCTGAGTTTAGGTCTCAGGTTCTTCCAGTGCACCCAGGGCTGGGGGCTACCCACACAGATGGCTAGGTCGGACCATGGCGCCCCCGCCCCCGGGAATGGGCCCCAGGCAGGGCTGCTGTGAGGGCCAAGGTCTTGCCATGCTGGCCAGTACCCATGTCCGGGCCTGAATGCACAGCCCCTGTCCCCGACCCCACAGCTCACTCCACTAACCAGCTCTCTCTCTTTTGACTTTCAGACCAGTTGTTAAATTGCCCGCCTCCGCCAAGGGCCCCCTGGGTGTGTAATGTCCAGTCCCCAGCCAGGCTCTGTCCCCTGCCATACCTAGACTCTGTGTTTCATATTTTTTGGAAAGAGAAGTGAACATCCAGCCCCAATCATGGTGTCATTCAGTCTGTCCTCGGCGTGACTTGGACGGGGCCTGGGTCAGAGTGGTCAGTGCTGACCCCTGGGGCTCTTGGGCAGAAAGATGAGGAGACAGAGGTCCAGGGTGGGTTACACAGCACATCCAAGGCTGAGCAGGAGACAATTCAGGGCTCCTACCCCCTGTCTAGGGAACCCCCTCCCAAGCCTGGCCTTGGCCTTGGCTCAAGGTCCTCCTTGATGGGAGACCCCACCCACTCCTGGAGGCTGCCCCTGAGGCCTGGCCCAGCTCTGGGAGCAGGCCCCTGAGTCACGGAGCCCCTGGTGTGGAAAGAGGCCCCAAGGTAGTAAACCCTGCCCCTGTTACTGTGCTCCAGAGACCTCCTAAGGGAAGGGACAGTTCCTGGAAGGCCCTCCAGCTGGATGCTGGGGATCAGAGATAGGTGAGGCAACACAGAGTAGGAGCTCCCTATGTAGAAAAGGGAATGTGGGGAGGGCGTTAGGAGCTTGCGGGCATCAGGACTGTCCTGAGCAAGGTCTGCAGCCCCCAGCTCTGCTCACCCCAAATCCTGCCCCTTGTTTCCACACCTACCATTCTTCCTCTCCTGATCCCCAGCATCCAGCTGAGGTCCAAGGTCTTTTCCTAGAACCAGAGTGGGGAGGGGACAGCCTGAGGCTGCCCAGAGACTGTGGCTGGAACTGCTTGCTGCACCCAGCAGTACTGTCAGAGTTAGAAGGGCTTTTGGTCTTGAAGTCCAGGTACCATCCCCGCTTAGCATAGAGGGGGAAGGGCCGGAGAGGAATGTAGGGAAACCAGCCCAGGTCAGTCCCAAGGCCAGAGTCCTTTGTCCTACATCTCCCCGAACCAAAGTGTGCCAGCCCCGCCCCTCATGCTCAGACTTCTCCCACTCCAAACCCTCTCCGGTGTATCCAAGTCTCTTTGGCCACTGCATAGCAGGCTTCTGGGGAGAGCATCCATCACAGAACCTCCCCTTCCCTGCTATGCACCTTCCTTGGCCAGCCCCATTCTGGCCTCCTCCACCACCTGCCTTGTGACCACATCTCCCACCAAGTCCCCAGATCTCAAGAATGCCGCTCGGCTTCTCCTTCGAGCTTGACTCTGAGAGGGAAAGTGATGGAAACCAAGTCGGATGAGATGACTGCCATGTACGCTGCAGTCGAGGGCAGGGGCAGGAGGAATGACACAAATGGCAGGGAGCTGCTGGGGGACTGACCCCTCAGCGCCTGGCCTGGCTGGCCCTGCACATCCACCGGGGCACCACAGGGGCTTGTCCAGTCTCTGGTCAGAGGGTGTGGCCACCTGACCCTAAATAGGTTCCCCAGAGTCCTGCCCCCTGATCATGAATGATAACTGCAAGAGTTTTTCCTCTGGGTGCCTGAAGCTACAGTGCAATGGTTCCCAACCCTGCGTGCACATTCGAGTCACCTGGGGGCGACGCCCAGGCTCCAACCCCAGACACTCTGACTTCATTGATCCAGGTAGACCTGCCATCAGAGGTCAGGTAGCTCCTCAGGGGACTGTAGTGTGTGGTCAGCACTGAGGGCTCCTCTATGAGGCCTCAAGCCCAGGTCTCTGTGAGGCCTGCAGACAGAGAAAAGAACCCACAAGAAAAGAGGTGGAGTCCAGGCGTGGTGGCTCATGCTAGTAATCCCAGCACTTTGGGAGGCCAAGGTGGGTAGATACCTGAGGTCAGGAGTTCGAGACCAGCCTGGCCAACATGGTGAAACCCTGTCTCTACTAAAAATACAAAAATTAGCTAGCTGTGGTGGTGGGCACTTGTAATCTCAGCTACTTGGGAGGCTAAGGCAGGAAAATCACTTGAACTCGGGAGGTGGAGGTTGCAGTGAGCCGAGATCACGCCACTGCACTCCAGGCTGGGCGACAGAGCGAGACTCCATCTCAAAAGAAAAAAAAAGAAGAAGAAAAAAAAAGAGATGGGTAGAGGAAGCCCCAGCTCACTCCTGCCTTTCCCGATACCAGGCTGTTCTGTGACATGCCCACATCTTTCCAGTCAATTCCCCTTTTGGCTGAAAAAACATTGAGTTTGAGTCCTGTCCCACACAGCCAGAAGAGCCCTGCCTAATAGGATTTGGAACCTGGAAACTCAGCGCAGCCTTGCAGAGTCCTGTTATATGGTGCCAGCGGAGCAGGGATGGGATCATCCGCCTATTCTAGGCTGGGTGTTGGGCAATCCTTGCTATTTGGTCATGAAGCAGCTGGCCAGGAAACCACACGTCATTCTCTCTCGAGCTTCAGGGTCCAATGGAGAATGCCGGGATAGAGTGTGCTGGCTCCTTCTTGTGGGTTTCAGGGACAGACTGCAAGAGAGACAAGATACATGCAAGTGGCGGGGGGTGGTGGGGGTGCTGGAGGGGGTGCCTGACGGCAGAGTAGGAACCAGCTTCAGTCTGTTCCTTTGTTAGGGGAAGCCCTTTCTGCCTATAGCCAGGGATTGGAGAGGCAGAGGGTCAGAGAACCACACATCTCGCTGAATTGAACAACCAATTAATACACTGATTTAAAATGTTGTGAGATCCTGGCAATGGGAAGATATCTGGGAAAAAACTAGAGGAATTTGAAGCTAAAAGACTTTGAGATGCCTGGTCCCACAGGCTTCTCCTGAAGCAAACCCACTCCCATATCTACAAGGCCACCTGAGCTGCCAACCAGAGGCCGATAATCCAGGCTTCATGTCCAGGCTGTTGTTTACTGTCCTAACCTTAAGGCTACAGGACTGGGGAGAGACCCAGGAAGGTAGGGCTCAGACTCAAAAGGCGTGATTCTAAAGCTTTTGCCTTATTCTAGAGCATTGTGTACTAGCAAACAGAGTCCCCCCACCCCGAGAAGGAAATTGGCAGGCCATAAAATACGGTTGTAGGATGAATACACCCATGTACTCAGCCCCAGGGCCAAGGAGCACAGCAACATAAGGTGTTCAGCAAAAAGGAGTGAACCTGAGCCACCGGAGGAGCTGACCAGGAAAATCAGCTACTGCTTGGGAAGAGGCTCAAAAACCGTGCAGCTGAGAATACAGCGTATGGACTGACTATTAGATTATGAAGGAGTTATTGCCGGGCGCGGTGGCTCACACCTGTAATCCCAGCACTTTGGGAGGCCGAGGTGGGCGGATCATGAGGTCAGGAGATCGACCATCCTGGCTAACACGGTGAAACCCCATCTCTACTAAAAACACAAAAAATTAGCCGGGCGAGGTGGCGGGCGCCTGTAGTCCCAGCTACTTGGGAGGCTGAGGCAGGAGAATGGCGTGAACCCGGGAGGAGGAGCTTGCAGTGAGCGGAGAGCGTACCACTGCACTCCAGTCTGGGCAACAGAGTGAGACTCCGTCTCAAAAAAAAAAAAAAAAAAACGATTATCAAGGAGTTATTGTTAATTTTGTGTTACAAGTGTTGTTAGTTTTGTGTGATAATGATACTGTTTTTTTTTGTTTGTTTCTTATTATTCTTATCTGGTAGAGGTGCATGCTGAAATGATATAATGGTTGCATTTGCTTTCAAATAACAAAGAAAAAGTTCAGAGGCAGCGAAAGTTATAAAATAAGATTGGTGAATCCCAGTGGTACTTAGGGGTTCTCCTTGTGTATGTTCATAAATTAAAAAAATAAAAAGTTTAAAAATACCTCTAAGGTTTGCTGGTTTTATCACGTAATACAATCCTCCTGACCAGGGGAGTAAGAATGATGGACACCCCAGAGATTTGCTACTCAAACCACAGTCCTCAGATGGCAGCAACGCATCACCTGGAATCATTAGAAATGCAGATTTGCAGGCCCCGCCCCAGACCCCGTGACTCAGACGTGGCATTTTAACAAGCTCTCCAGGTGATTGAGACACAGTGAAGTTTGAGAAATACTGATGCAGCTGGTGAGAGCTGTGTGGTGCTTCTCCTTTTTGAGGGGAGAATTTCAACGGACCTTATCCTGTTTTCCTCCATCATTTGCATATTAGGTAGATTGAAAGTGGTTCATTTTATGATTTTTGTCTAGAGCTGGCAAATTATGAGGAGCTACAAGTAAGCATGATCCAGGCCAGGTGGGTGGCTCACACCTGTAATCCCAGCACTTTGGGAGGCCAAGGTAAGAGGATTGTTTGAGGCCAGAAGTTTGAGACTAGCCTGTGCAACAACCCTGTTTCAGTTATTTAAAATTTAAAAACATTTATTTAAAAAACAAAAGTTAGCCAGGTGTGGTGGTGTGCACCTGTAATCCCAGCACTTTGGGAGGCCAAGGCGGGCGGATCACCTGAGGTCAGGAGTTTGAGACCAGCCTGGCCAACGTAGTAAAACCTCATCTCTATTGAAAATACGAAAATTAGCCAGGCGTGCTGGCAGGTGGCTGTAATCCCAGCTGCTCGGAAGGCTGAGGCAGGAGAATTGTTGGAACCTGGGAGGCGGAGGTTGCAGTTAACTGAGATCATGACATTGCATTCCAGCCTGGGTGACAGAGCGAGACTCTGTCTCAAAACAAAACAAAACAAAATAGATACAGGCAAAATTTCAAATGAAGACAGGCAACACCCGAAGTAGTACTTCCCAATTTTTTCTTCTCATCAAACACATAAAAATATATTTTGTTCAGCTTATGAAAATACTGCAGGCAATTTCATTCTGGCCAACCCTCCTGTTGAAAACAACTAAAAATGGGTGAAGTGTAAAAAATTCTTCAAAGCATCAAAGAGCTGACAAGGATCCTATGGAATCACCAAGTCAAAGCCTCAGGAGCTTTTCGTCTCCCTCTCAGCCACATGGTGGCCCACGAGGTCACCACAACGCTGAGGAGTGGTTGGCTGGCATGGCTGGAGATTAGTTACATATAAGGGAATTAAACAAACATGTAAATATACTGAAGAAAATGGGAGCCAGGCTTCCAAAGATGGAAGGGGGGAAAACTAGAGTAAATTCTGTGGTGTTGGATTCAAATTGGAGGTATCTGGATGAACTTGTGGTTTTTAACATATGTAGATACATATTGAAATAAATACAGGGGTGTGTGTGTGTGTGCACGTGTGATGCATATACATGCATGTATCTATGAGCCGTACCCCCTAGGAAGGCCTAGCAGTAATGATACCCCAGTAGCAATGGGCACACCTAAGCCACTAAGCCATAGCTTGGTTTCTGAATACCATTCTCCACTAAAAGTTATCAGGCTCCAAGGAAAAATGACTGATTTCAGAACTGGAGTAGAGAAAGTACAAAAGAAACTTGGAGCATCTTGGCATTCCAGAAGCAAAAAGTGCTCAAGAATGATGATAATATGTCTAAAGGATCCAGAAGCTGGATTAAAGGTGGTCCCACTTGCTTTATCTGGGACAATTTGAGCATCAAAATAAATAATAATAATGAATAATGGGTTTCAACTCACTGGATACAAATAAGAATCTACTAGTCCTTACCAATTTGAATAAGTGGGGGAAAAGAAAAAGTTCTACCTTACAGTAAAATGACTATATGAATAACTTATTAACAAATAAGTAAAAATCATGACTTTATAGTGATGAAACATAGCAGACATATCTTTTTTTTTTTTAGACGGAGTTTCACTTTCGTTGCCCAGGCTGGAGTGCAATTGCATGATCTCAGTTCACCGCAACCTCCGCCTCCCAGGTTCAAGCAATTTTCCTGCCTCAGATTCTTGAGTAGCTGGGATTACAGGCATGTGCCACCACGCCCAGATAATTTCATATTTTCAGTAGAGACAGGGTTTCTCCATGTTGGTCAGGCTGGTCTTGAACTCCCGACCTCAGGTGATCCACCCGCCTCGGCCTCCCGAAGTCCTGGGATTACAGGTATGAGCCACTAGGCCTGGCCAACACATATCTTAATCAAGTGATAAGAGTTACCACCAGGAATGGGACAAATCGAAACGGATGCCCCTTGCTGGAGTGCATGGAGAAGAACACAGCACAGCATCATTTGCACGATATTCCTGCTATAGGTGCATAACCTGAATCAATCATGAAGAGACAGAAAAACACAATTAGGACTGTTATAAAATCACTGGCCTGTACCCTTCAAAACTGTCAAAGCTAAGAACCACAAGGAAAGACTGAGGAGATATTACAGCAAAATGCAATGAGTCATCCTGGATTGGATTCTGGACCTATAAAGGACATGTTGGGATGACCAGTGAAACTGGAATGATAGCTGTGGTTTAGACGGTAGTATAACAGCAAAGTTAATGTCCTGAGCTTGACAGTTACCCTGTGGTTTTGTAGAACAGTGTCCTTGTTTTTTTAGGAAATATAAAAGGATAAAGAGGTATCAGAAAAAAAATATGCAGAAATGCACAAGAAGAGTTATATGAAATATTTGCAGTATAATACTAATTGAACAATCTAAGTGAAGGACATACGGGAATTCTTTGAACTGTTCTGGCAACTTTTCTCTCTATTTGAAATTATTTCAAGATTAAAAGTAAAAGCTGGGCATGGTGGCTCAGGCCTGTAATCCCAGCACTTTGGGAGGCCGAGGCGGGCGGATCACCTGAGGTCAGGAGTTCGAAACCAGTCTGACATACATGGAGAAACCCCATCTCTACTCAAAATACAAAATTATCCAGGCGTGGTGGTGCATGCCTATCATCCCAGCTACTCGGGGACTGAGGCAGGAGAATCGCTTGAACCCGGGAAGCGAAGGTTGCGGTGAGCCTAGATTGTGCCATTGCACCCCAGCCTGGGCAACAAAAGCGAAACTCCGTCTCAAAAAAAAAAAAAAAAAAAAAAAAAAAAAAAAAAAAAGGTGTAAGGCGGAGTTACTCTTGCCTCACACTCACCCCAGGGCAGAGGTAGGGAAAATCCTTGACAAGTTGTAACCATAAGCTAACTTGCTTGTGGATGTGAAGCCCAAATTCACATCACCTGAGTGGCCTCCAAAAAGTTAAGCTATTCAAAATTTTGAAAAATTGTTTGTGGGCTGGTGATGTCCCTGTGTGCTCAACAGAAGCAAATGCAGGCTAGCCATGGTGGTTCATGCCTGTAAGCCCCGCACTTTGGGAGACCGAAGCAGGAGGATCACTCGAGGCCGGGAGTTTGAGACCAGCCTGGACAATACAGAGAGACCCCATCACTAAAAAAAAAAGAAAAAAAAAAAAAAAGAAGGAGGAGGAGGAGAAGAAGAAGAGAGAAAAAAAGTAGCCAGGAGTGGTGGTACATGCCTGTAGTCCCAGCTACTTGGGAGGCTGAGGTCAGAGGATCGCTTTAACTCAGGAGTTCAAGGCTGCAATGAGATATGATTGTCACTACACTCCAGTCTGGGTGACAGAGCGAGATCCTGTCTTTATTCTTTTTTTCTTTTTCTTTTTTTTTGAGACAAGTTCTTTCCCTGTTGCTCAGGCTAGAGAGGAGTGGTGTGATTTTGGCTCACCGCAGCCTCGACCTCCTGGGCTCAAGCCATCCTCCCATCTTAGCCTCCCAAACGGCTGGGACTAAAAGCCACACCACCACACCTGGCTAATTTTCAATATTTTTTGAGCCTAGGATTGCATTATTTTCCTTTAGTAATATTTTATTTTCTTTGGCCAGGTGCCTAAGGGCGCCAGCCATCCAGGATCACGTCTATCTAAGTTCAGGACTAAAGATTTCTGGGTCTTCAGTCAGGTTACAATCCACGTGAGTGTCAGCTTAAGGTACCACTATGGCACATTCATTCAGGGTCCCCAACTCAAAGCATTGGGTAGTCTATAAAGGTTACCAGACTGTGTCTAGACGTTTTCCTCTATCACTGTACAATTGCCTCTCCCAGATAAGCACACACTTGTGCTTCCAAATCAACACTCAGTTTCTCCGTTGCCTCTAAGAGATTAGCAAATAATTCTAGGGCAAAAGCAACCTTGAGCATCAGACTCACTTTCCTACATTACCATGTTCTCCTGGACCCAAGCCTGGAAATCTCTCAGGATTTTTGTATATTTTGCATCTAGAAAGATGTTTTTTAAAGTATTTTGTATAGTTTTCTTAGTTGTCTTCAGCAGAAGAGCTGTTCCAACATTACCAAAAGTGGAAGTCAAGAGTAATCTTTTCAAAATGCCGTCATGTAACTTCAGGATGCATTTCAAAATTCTTGCACAAGTAGAACATTATTGTTTATTATTTTCTCTTCTGTGACACGGTTGTTCATTACAATCCAAATTAACAAAAGAATTACTAGATATTAAAATATCACAAAATTGGTTTAAAATTATATCAACTTATTACTTGAGAGTTTTAAAAGTAAATATGTATTTCAAAAATTGTATAATGAGCACATGAAGCCTATTTTAAGCAATGTTTACAAAAATGGGAAAGAAAGTGATATACAAATGACAAATTCTCCTTAAATGGCCTGTATTATTATTCTGAGATGGAGCCTCGCTCTGTTGCCCAGGCTGCAGTATAGTGGTAGGATCTCAGCTCACTGCAACCTCCACCTCCCGGGTTCGAGCAATTCTCCTGCCTCAGCCTCCTGAGTAGCTGGGATTACGGGCGCACATCACTATGCCTGGCTAGTTTCGTATTTTTTGTAGAGACGGGGTTTTGCCATCATGGTCAGGCTGGTTTTGAACTCCTGACGTCAAGTGATCCACCTGCCTCAGGTTCCCAAAGTGCTGGGATTACAGATGTGAGCCACCGCGCCCGGCTGTGTTTCTATTGCTATAAACTAGTTTGCATTTTCTACCACTTGATATAAATGGCATCATAGACTACGTACTTTTTATGGTCTGGCTTCTTTCACTCAGATAATTATTTCGATATTTGGCCTTTTTGTTGTGTGTTTATTATTTATTACTAAGTAATATCCCATTGTATGAACCTATACATTCATCTTTTGATAAATATTTGAGTTATTTCCAGTTTGGAGCTATTATTACGATTAAAGTGACTACAATATATACAAATTTTATGTGGGCAAATGCTTTCATTTCATTTGGGTATATTCCTAGGAGTGGAATGGCAGGGAGAATGTTTAGCTTTTTAAGAGAATGCCAAACTATTTTTCCAAAGTAGTTGTGTCATTTTATTTTCCCATCGTTTAGAGAGCTAATTCATTTTATGCATTCTTTGCATTTCTTTTTCTTTCTTTTCTTTTCTTTCTTCTTTTTTTTTTTTTTTAAGACAGAGTCTTGCTTTGTTGACCAGGATGGAGTGCGGTGGTGAAATCTTGGCTCACTGCAGGCTTGACTTCCCGGGCTCACGTGATCCTCCCATCTCAGCCTCCTGAGTAGCTGGGACTACAGGTGCACACTATCATGCCTGGCTAATTTTTGTAGAGGCGAGGTTTCATCATGTTGCCCAGGCTGGTCTCAAACTCCTGAGCTCAAGCCATCCACCCACTTCTGTCTCCCAAAGTAGTGGGATTACAGGTGTGAGCCACCGTAACCAGCCTATCTCCACTCTAATCTTTATTGTTTCTTTCCTTCTGCTAGCTTTGAGTTTAATTTGTCTTCTTTTTCTAGTTCTCTAAATTGCAAAATTAGGTAGTTGATTTGAGATCTTTCTTGTTGTTTTTTAATGTGTTTATTTATGGCTATAAATATCTCCTTTAGCATTGCTCTCACTGGTTTTCGTAAGTTTTGGTATGTTGAGTTTTTGTTTTTCATTTATCCGTATTTTCTTTTCTCTTTTTTGAGACAGGGTCTTGCTCTGTCACCCGGGCTGGAGTGCAGCTGCATGACTGTGGCTTACTGCAGCCTTGACCTCCCAGGCTTTTGTTTTGAGATGGGGTCTCCCTCTTGTTGCCCAGGCTGGAGTGCAACGGTATGATCTTGGCTCACTGCAACCTCTGCCTCCCGGGTTCAAGCGATTCTCCTGCCTCAGCCTCCCTAGTAGCTGGGATTACAGATGCACGCCACTACGCCTGGCTAATTTTTGTATTTTTAGTAGAGATGGGGTTTCACTATGTTGGCCAGGCTGGTCTCAAACTCCTGACCTCATGTGATCTGCCTGCCTTGGCCTCTTAAAGTGCTGGGATTATAGGCGTGAGCCACTGCGGCCGGCCCTCCCAGGTGTAAGTAATCCTCTCACCTCAGCCTCCCAACTAGTTGTGACTACAGGTGTGTGCAATCATGCCTGGCTAATTTTTTTATTTTTTGTAGTAATGGGGTCTCACTATGTTGCCCAGGCTGATCTCAAACTCCTAGGCTTAAGCGATCCTCCTGCCTCTGACTCCCAAAGTGCTGGGATTACAGAGGTGAAACATGTGCCTGGCTTCTCCAAGGATTTTCTGATTTCCCTTGTGACTTATTTGATCCACTGGTTCTTACTAAACAGTACACTCATATTGTTTAATTTCTACAAATTTGTAATTTTTCTAGTTTTTCTTCTATTATTTCTTTCTAACTTCATACTTTGTGGTCAGAGAAGACACTTGATATGATAGCTATCATTTTTAGTCTATTGAAGCTTAAGTTTTAGCCTAACCTATGATCTATCCTGAATAATATCCCATGTGCACCTGAGAAGAATGTGTATTTCATTGTCATTGTGTAGAGTGTTTGGAACGTATGTTAGATCTAGTTGGTGTATTATGTTGTTTAAGTCCTCTATTTTCTTACTTATCTTCTCTCTAGGTCTATTCATTACTGCAAGTGGAAAATTGAAGACTTTATCATTCTAGAAGTGTTTCTCCCTTCAACTCTGTCAATGTTTGCTTCATATATTTTGATGATGTTATTAGGTACCTAAGTGTTCATAATTGTTATATCTTTTGCTATATGAAGTGTTTTGTTAATATATACATATATAGTGTCCTTTGGCTCTCATAACTGTTTTTTATTTTAAGTCTATTTTATCTTAAATGAATATAGTATAGCCACCCCTGCCTTCTTTTGGTTATCATTTTCATGGGTTTTTTTTTCTTTTTTTGAGACAGTCTCACTCTGTCACCCAGGCTGGAGTGCAGTGGTGCAATCTCAGCTCACAGCCACCTCGGCCCCCTGGGTTCAAGTGATTCTCCTGCCTAAGCCTCCCAAGTAGCTGGGATTACAGGTATCCACCACCATGCCCAGCTAGTTTTTGTATTTTTAGTAGAGATGGGGTTTTGCCATGTTGGCCAGGCTGGTCTTAAACTCCTGACCTCACTTGATCTGCCTGCCTCAGCCTCCCAAAGTGCTGGGATTACAGGCGTGAGCCACTGTGCCCCACCTGGTTACTATTTTCATGAAATATATTTTTTCATCCTTTCACTGTTTTGTTTTGTTTAGAGGCTGGGTCTCACTATGTTGCCCAGGCTATATTTGAAATCCTGGGCTCAAGTGATCCTCCTGCATCAACCTCCCAAGTAGCTGGAACTACAGGCAAATGCCACTGTGCCCAGCCTTCCTTTCACTTTCAACCTATTTTTTAAACACCCCCACCCCCTGCTTTCCCCCCAACATTTTTTTTTTTTAGACAGTCAGTCTTGCTGCAGTATTGCCCGGGGTTAGAGTGCAGTGGCATAATCACAGCTCACTGCAGTCTCGACCTCCCAGGCTCAAGTGATCCTCCCACCTAAGCCTCCTGAGTAACTGGAACCATAGGCATGTGCCACTATGCCGAGCTAAGTTTTAAACATTTGTTGTAGGGCCAGGATCTTGCTATGTTTCCAGGCTGGTCTTGAACTCCTGGACTCAAGTGATCCTCCTGTCTCAGCTGGCCTCCCAAAGCATCGGGATTATAGGAATGAGCCACCATGCCCAGCCAGGATTGTTGATTGACAGTTGTTTTCTTTTCCCTTTTTAGCACTTTAATTATATCAGCTCAGTACCTTCTGGCATCCAAAGTTTCTGGTGAGAAATCTGCTATAATTCTTATTGAGGGTTTCTTATATGTGACAAGTCACTTCTTTCTTGCTGCTTTCAGGTTCTTTGTCTTTAGTTTTTGACAGTTTGATTATAAAGTGTCTCACTATGGGTCTCTTTCAGTTCGTTCTACTTCAAGCTCATTGAGATTCTTGGATTTTTTTTTTTTTTTTTTTTTTTGAGATGGAGTCTTGCTCTGTTGCCCAGGCTGGAGTGTAGTGGCGCAATCTCGCTCACTGCAACCTCCGCCTCCCGGGTTCAAGCCATTCTCCTGCCTCAGCCTCCCAAGTAGCTGGGATTACAGGCACGCACCACCAAGCCTGGCTAATTTTTTTATTTTTACTAGAGATGGGGTTTCACCATGTTGGCCAGGCTGGTCTCAAACTCCTGACCTCAGGTAATCTGCCCGCCTCAGCCTCCCAAAGTACTGGGATTACAGGCGTGAGCCACTGCACCCAGTCTCTGATTCTTGGATGTTTATATTCACGTCTTTCATTAAATTTGGGTATCTTTTGGCTATTTCTTCAAATATTTTCTCTGCCTCTTGGTTTTACTTTTTTTTTTTTCCTTTTTTTGTTGTCGTTGGGGTGGGGCGGGGATGGAGTTTCGCTCTGTTGCCCAGGCTGGAGTGCAGTAGTGTGATTCTTTTTCTTCTCCTTCTGGAATTCTCACAATCTGTTGGTTTGCTTGAAGGTGTCCCATAGGTCCCTTGGGCTCTGTTCACTGCTCTTCAGTCTTTTGTCCTTTCTGTTCCTCAGACTTAGTAACTGTCCTATCTTCAAATTATCTGCTTTTTCCTTCTGCCTGTTCAAGTCTGCCTTTGAATTTCTCTAGTCAATTTTCTTCTTTTTTCTTTCTCTGGAGATGGGGTCTCCCTACGTTGCCCAGGCTGGTCTTGAACTTCTGGGCTCACATGACTCTCCTGCCTCAGTCTGTCAAATGCTACGATTACAGGCATGAGCCACCGTGCCCAGGTGCTACTCAGTTTTTTCTTTCAGTTATTGTACTTTTCAGCTCCAGAATTTGTTTTTTGGTTTTCTTTTTTTTTTTTTTTGAGATGGAGTTTCACCCTTTTTTGCCCAGGCTGGAGTGCAATGGCATGATCTTAGCTCACCACAACCTCTGCCTCCTGGGTTCAAGCGATTCTCCTGCCACAGCCTCCTGAGTAGCTGGGATTACAGGAATGCACCACTAGGTCCGGCTAATTTTGTATTTTTAGTAGAGACGGGGTTTCTCCATGTTGGTCAGGCTGGTCGGGGACTCCCAACCTCACTTGGTCCGCCCGCCTCGGCCTCCCAAAGGGCTGGGATTACAGGTGTGAGCCACTGCGCCTGGCCTGTTTTTCGGTTTTCTATCTCTACTTGATATTTCCATTTTTTTCATACACTGCTTTCTTGACTTCCTCCATGTATTTCTTTTAGTTCTTTGACCATCTTTAAGACAGTTATTATAAAGTCTTTGTCTAGTAAATCGGTTATGTGGTCTTTCTCAGGGATGGTTTTTGTTGGTTTATTTTTTCCTTTCAATGAATGGTTCAAACTTTCCCATTTTTTTTTTGTATCCTTATACTCTTTTTTATTGAAAACTGAACATTTGAGTCTAATAATGTTAACTCTGGAAATCAGATTCTCCCCCTCGCCCAGGATTTGCTGGTTTTGGTTCGTTTGTATTGCTTTTGGCTGGCTGTCTCTATATCAAAGATCAGCATGAGGTTTAACTTCAGGTGTTTCCAGGTCTTTTGGTACCCTGCACTCTTCCCTGGGATGTGCAGTGACTTTCTAATTTCCCCTGTATATGCTTTTTGAGTTTTTAGTCTTTGATGTCTGGATCCCAAGAGGGGAAAAGATAGTGAAGGGGGAAGGACCCAGATTATGATAAGAAGTCCCTTTCGATTCCCTGGAAGCCGCTTCAGCTGGAGGGGAGGGGTTTGCAATAGCAGGAGAGGTGCAACAGCAGCTGCTCACCTCTGTGTCTGCACCTCCTTGATCAGTGATGAGAACACAGTTCCCTGATATTTGGAGGACTTGGTCCTTATTGTCCACCCTGGCTCCTGCAAACTGTTTGCAGGCTCCTCCTGGAACACATGCACAGCTTCCTGCCATGGGGCTGGGGGAGAAGGGGATAGGTAGCTGCAGCTGAGCTGGGAGTTGAAATGGATTGGAATTAACTGCAATTTCACATCTACGGCTCCTCTGGAAGTTACAAGACTTCAATAGACTCCAAAATAATTACATCAAACAGATTCTGTCACTGTACTTAATGTCCGTGTTGTGGGGCCAGGGCAAAATGCTGTTGCTTCCTACTCATCCATCTTCCCAGAATCCTTGCCTTCTTAATTTTTAATTTTTATTTATCTTTTTTTGAGACAGTGTCTTGCTCTGTCACCCAGGCTGGAGTGCAGTTGCTCCATCTCAGCTCACCGCAACCTCTGCCTCCCAGGTTCAAGCGATTCTCCTGCCTCAGCCTCCCGAGTAGCTGGAACTACAGGCGTGCACCACCACGTCCAGCTAATTTTTCTATTTTTAGTAGAGATGGGTTTTCACCATGTTGACCAGGCTGGTCTTGAACTTCTGACCTCAAGTGATTTGCCTGCCCCAGCCTCCCAAATTGCTTCCAAAAGCATGGTGGCTCACACCTGCTTACTTTTTAAATGATGCTTCTTATGAACTCAGGTTTTCTTACTCCAAGTTGCTTTCCAAGTTTCTCCCATGTGAGGACCCCATGAGAAGGGGGTGAAGGTGACTTTCTGCAATCCATGTCAGAAGAGGACCCTCACCAGAACCAAACCTCCTTTTTTTTTTTTTTGAGACGGAGTCTCGCTCTGTCGCCCAGGCTGGAGTGCAGTGGCCGGATCTCAGCTCACTGCAAGCTCCGCCTCCCGGGTTCACGCCATTCTCCTGCCTCAGCCTCTGGAGTAGCTGGGACTACAGGTGCCCGCCACCTCGCCTGGCTAGTTTTTTGTATTTTTTAGTAGAGACGGGGTTTCACCGGGTTAGCAAGGATGGTCTCGATCTCCTGACCTCGTGATCCGCCCGTCTCGGCCTCCCAAAGTGCTGGGATTACAGGCTTGAGCCACTGCGCCCGGCCTCAAACCTCCTTACTTTTTAAATGATGCTTCTTATGATAGTCTGGGTCCTCCAAACAGTAGACCCCTAAGTGGGATTAAATATGTAAGAATTTTATTAGGGAAATATTTGTGAGAGAAAATGGAGAGGCAGCTGGGAGAGTCATCCCACAGTGATGACAGCCTGGCCCAGGATGCTGGGTGGAAGCATCCTAGATCACCACATAGTCTAAGAAAAGCTTGGCATGAGCATCAGGGGAGTCCTTGAGGCAACGTCAGCTGTGAGTCCCATGTCTCCCAGGAAAAGGCCTGTTTTAGAATCCCTGCCACACTCAGCCATCAGCTTGGGAGCATTTGGTAAGCAGAGCCTCAGGGCAAATAAGGTGGCAAATTTTAGAGCAAAGCAACTTGGGCCCTTGGTTAATTACATTCCCTGTAGTTGGACGTCTACAAGCCACTTTCTTGTGGCAACTACATTTTTACAGTTTACAATTTTTATACCTGGTATCTCAGTTTATCCTTACATTATTCCCGTAATAATAACAGAAAACTTATTTGTTTCTTTGAGACAGAATTTTACCCTGTTGCCCAGGCTGGAGTACAGTGGTGCAATCTTGGTTCACTGCAGCCTTGACTTCCCAGGCTGAAGCCATCCTCCTGCCTCAGCCTCCCAAGTAGCTGGGACTACAGGCATGTGCCATTACACCCGGCAAAAAAAAATATTTTTTGTTTTCTTTTTTTTGAGACGGAGTCTCGCTCTGTCGCCCAGGCTGGAGTGCAGTGGCACGGTCTCAGCTCACCACAACCTTCGCCTCCTGGGTTCAAGTGATTCTCCTGCCTCAGCCTCCTGAGTAGCTGGGATTACAGGTGCATGCCACCACTTGCATTTTTAGTAGAGACGGGATTTCTCCATGTTGATCAGGCTGGTCTCAAACTCCTGACCTCATGATACACCTGCCTCAACCTCCCAAAGTGCTGGATTACAGGTGTGAGCCACCATGCCCAGTCAAAAAAAATTTTTTTTTTAGGAGATTGGGTCTCACTGTGTTGCTCAGGCTGATCTCAAACTCGTGGGCTCAAATGATCCTCTTGTCTCGGCCTCTCAAAGTGCTGAGATTACAGGCATGAGCCACTGTACCCGGCCTGCTAAGACTTACTGAGCACTAACAAAATGTGATTTCATTGGTTCTTGTTTCATCCTGACAACTTTAGGAAGTGAGTACCATTTATACCTCTTTTTTTTTTTTTTAAATTAGTTGTTTAATTTTCTCCCACATCCTGGAGTCCGGAGGCAAGTGGCTTCTGGTATTGGTAAAGGAGGTGATCAATGTTAGGACTTAAGACGAAGTTTCACTGGCAGGACTAGAACTCAGGTTTTCTTACTCCGAGTTGCTTTCCAAGTTTCTCTCATGTGAGGACCCCATGAGAAGGGGGTGAAGGTGGCGTTCTGCAATCCATGTCAGAAGACCCTCACCAGAACCAAATCTACTGTCACCCTGACCTGGACTTGCCAGTCTCCAGAACCGTGAGAAATACATATCTACTGCTTAAGCCACTTAGTCTATGGTAATTTGTTACAGCAGCCCAAGCAGGCTAAGACATGGTTCCACGGTCCCTTTCTAGCAGCAGCCCTCGTTTCCTTCATTCAGCTGTCAAGCCTCTTCATGGTCATTCATAATTATTAATTTCAACATACGTATTGAGCTTTTGTTCTGTGCTCTTTTAGCCCCATTATAGTTGCGGGGATATAGCAATAGTGAACAAAACAGACAGAAATCCCTACCCTTATGTAGCTTACCTCCTATCAGAGGAAGATAGTACGCAAACAAGTTAATGCAGCCAGCAGATGACATGCACCATGGAGGAAAATCAGGAAGGCCAGGAATTGAGGGCTGGCCATGGGAAGGGGTGGCCATCTTAAACAGGTAGGCAGGGGAGGCCCTGCTGATCAAAGACCTAAAGAACTGAGGGAGAAAACCACTTACTTACCTGGTAGAACATTCTTCCAGTCAGAAGGGAACAGCACGTGTGAATGCCTTGAGGTGGGAGAGTGCCAGGAAAAGGAAGCCTGTGAGGTTGGGTGGAGGAAACCAGGGAAGAGTAGATGGCATGGGGCAGTTGGGAGCACATTGTGGAGGCTCCTGGAGGATGCTAGCTTCTGCTCAAAAGTGAGACTGGAAGTCTCTGAAGGATTTTGAGCAGGGTGTCTCAAGGCCTGACACAGGTGTTAGGGTAGGAAGATGGTAGCTGGGAGGCTACCACAGCCTGGACCCAAGTGGTCAGAGGTAAGTGGTCAGATTCTAGCTGTTTCAAAGTCAGAATCAATGGAATTTGTGACTCACTGGATGTAGAATGTGAGGGAAAGTGAGAAGTCAAGGATGACTGAGGGTTTTGGCAGACCTGTAAGGATGGACCAGCCGTTGTGGAGATGTGGAAGGCTGTGGGAGCAGCAGGTGCGCTGTAGCTGCCCTATGCACCCCTCGCCTGCTGCAGTCTGAGGGTTGCCTCTGCATTCCACTCCTCTCACCAGTCATCTCCTGGTTGCTAAGGCCAGTAAACACTTTTCAACCCTTACCTTCTTGGACCTATTGGCTTTGATGCTGTGAGCCATTTCCTATTTTGCTCCCCAGTTTTCTGTGATGCCCCCTTTCTGGATTTGCCACACCTTTTTTCTAGCCATCGCTTCTATGTCCTTGACCTTGTTCCAAAAGTTTGTGTCTCCATCTTCATCTCTCCACAAATGCCCCTAAAGTGATATGATCTTACCCATGATCACAGCTTCCAATAGCTACCTGATGAGTGTCACTCTGCCTCGGCCTATGCCTCCCTCCTTAGCTTCCAGCACACTCCCCATAGGTCCTCAAACTCCATGTATCTCAACTGAGCTATCAGACTCCTCTCCTCTTTATGCATGCTTTTATTCCAGCGAATGACAGTATCTGCATCAACATTCTGCAGTCATCCCTGCATTCAGCTAGTTACCTACATCTGCCAACTCCATTTCCGAAAACATCTCACATTGAAGCCCCTCTTTCTTACCCTGTATTTCTGGTCGAGGTCTCATTACTCATCCGGACTTTGGGACTTAACCTGTCATGCATTATACTTGACCGTGTGCCTCAGTCTCAACTAGGCGTCCAAACTTCCCCAGTCAGCTGTCACTGCCTGCCTGTTAATTCTCATTAGCTCTCTATATCTCCTAACCTAACTCAATATAGCTCCCTTCCCAACCTTCTTAGGGGCCTGCTGGAATTCAGGCATTGCCTCTTCTCTGAATGTTCTTATTCAGTTTTTTACTCTCTCTCTAATCATACTTACCTCCACAACCTTCTTCCCTTGGAGCCCTTTCAATGGAGTCTGTTTTTTCTTTCTCCTATGTCCCAAATACCATGGTGTCTGGTGGTGGGCTAAGTCTCCTCTGTTACACTATTGCCAATTCTTTTTTTTTTTTTTTTTTTAAAGACAGGGTCTCACTCTGTCACCCAGGCTGCAGTGCAGTGGCTCAATCATGGCTCATTGGAGCCCCAACCTCCTGGGATCAAATGATCTTCGACCTCAGCCTCCAGAGCAGCTGGGACTAAAGGCATGCACCACCATATTTGGCTAGTTTTTAATTTTTTTTCGAGATGGGGTTCTCACTTTGTTGCCCAGACTAGTCTCAAACTCCTGAGCTCACATGTTTCTCCTGCCTTAGCGTCCCAAAGTACTGGGATTACAGGTATGAGCCAGCACTGCCACTTCTAAACAATTTTTCCTCTAAGTCCTCAAAAACTCCTTTGAAGCCATGGACAAAATTCATTTAGTCCAATGAGTTTCTGGATTAAACTCATTATCCAGAAGCATTCCTTGAAGATTTAATTCCTGTACTACCTCACTGTCCTTTCCACACCCACTAACTACATCCACCATCATTTGTGACAATTTCAACATGTGCACAAAAGATCCATTGAACACTGTGGTCTGACTCCATATTCAGGCGGCTTGCCATTCTTCCTCCTCCATCTCCCATCTACATATACACAACCTAAGGTTTGTCATTACAAGTAACTGCAACATACCCCATTCCAGCCTAGGACCACCACCTCATATCCTTCCAGTTCCCTTAATAAGTACAGTCATCTACCACAAAAAAATGTTTCAGTCAATGACAGACTGCATATATGATGGTGGTCTCGTAAGATTATGATAGAGCTGATTCAGTAATTGAGCATGCCATTCAGGGGCCTGGAAGTTATCTGGCCCAGTCCACCACCATTAGCATATGAATACTCCTCTTGGGGTCTGAAGTTGTGCTGACACAACCTGCCGATACCACCACAATTGGCAACCACCTGCACATACCACCAGCAGGCCAAGAGACTGGCCCATCTAATCTCTTGTAGCTACCACCAGCACTAGCATGAACCATCTGGGTTGCTCCACCACTGCTACTGCCATCACCCACATCACATCAGCTGCCAAGGGGCCTGAGAACCTGCCGGGGTGCCCAGACCACAACTGCCATTACCAGCATCTGAGCGAGCCCCCTCGAGGCCCAAGCATCAGTCTGTCTGGATTCACTGACACTGGTGCCAGTGTAAGCTGCCCAAAGACCCAAGGACAGGCATGCCCAGCCCACCATTGCCACCACTAGGGACTGAAGACTGGCCCATCTGGCATCCTACTCCCCAACAACTTTCCCATAGCCTCCACTTATAACCATACTCTATGCCACGAGGGAAATCACAGATACCACTGAAGCTGTTTACAGTGGAAGACATATCCTACTGCATGCGTCCCAAATCAAAATCAAAGTGCCCTACTCAACCAACACCATAGACACATCTTCAGAAAAACGACTTCCCCTACAAAAGCAATGTCAAAAAATTGAGGGTGGGCACAGTTGCTCACACCTGTAATCCCAGCACTTTGGGAGGCACAGACAGGCAGATTGCTTGAGGCCAGGAGTTTGAGACCAGTCTGGCCAACATGGCAAAACCCATCTCTACTAAAAATACAAAAATTAGCTGAGTGTGGTGGTGCACACCCGTAATCTCAGCTACTCAGGAGGCTGAGGCATGAGAATCACTTGAACCTGGGAGGTGGAGGTTGCAGCAAGCCATCACACCACTGCACTCCAGCCTGGGTGACAGAGTGAGACTGTCTTAAAAAAAAGAAAGAAGCAACTATTATACCAGATGTATAGATATTAACATAAAGACATAGGAAACATGTATAGATATTAACATAAAGACATAGGAAACAAGAAAGAGCAAGGAAATATGATGCCTCCAAAGAAGCACAGTAATTCTCCAGCAATAGATTCCAATAAAAAATTCACAAAAGCCTAGATAAAGAATTCAAATTACTGATTTAAAGAAACTTAGTGAGATACAAGATAAACAATACAGAGAAAATAGAAAAAAAAAATCAGTATATGAACGAGAAATTTACCAAAGAGATAGGGTTTTTTTGAAAGCACCAAAGGTCAGGTACAGTGGCTCATGCTTGTAATCCCAGCACTTTGGGATGCCAAGGTGGGTGGATCACCTGAGGTCAGGAATTTGAGACCAGCCTGACCAACATGGTGAAACTCTGACTCTACTAAAAATACAAAATTACCTGGGCATGGTGGTGCATGCCTGTAATCCCAGCTACCTGGGAGGCTGAGGCAGGACAATCACTTGAACCTGAGAGGTGGCAGCTGCGTGAGCCAAGATTGCACCATTGCACTCTAGCCTGGGCAACACGAGCAAAACTCTGTCTCAAAAAAAAAAAAAAAAAAAAAAGCACCAAACAAATTTTGGAACAAAAGAATTAATTGAATGAAATACAAAACACATTTGAAAACGTTAACAATGGACTACTACATCAAGCAGAAGAAAGAATCTCAGAACTTAAAGACAGGTCTTCTGAAATAATCTAGTCAGACAAAAAAGAAATGAATTAAAAAGAAGGCCAGGCACAGTGGCTCATGGCCATAATCCCAGCACTTTGGGACGCCAAGGTAGGAAGATTGCTTAAGCCCAGGAGGTCAAGGTCAGCCTGGGCAGTAAAGTGAGACCCTGCCTCAATAAAAAGTTAGCTGGGCATGGTAGCTCCAGCTACACAGGAGGATGAGGCAGGAGAATCTCTTGAGTCCACAAGGTCAAGACTGAAGTGAGCCATGTTCATGCTACTACACTCCAGCCTGGGCAAGAGTGAGACTCTGTTAAAATCAGTCAGTCAATGAGAAAAGCCTTCACGACATTTGTAATGACAAAAAGTGATAGAATATTTGAATTATCAGTGTCCCTGAGGGCAAACAGAGAATGAAAGGGTTGGAAAACCTATTTAACGAAATATGAGATGAAAAATATCCAAGTCTAGCAAGAGACCTAGACATCCAGATCCAGGTGACCCAAAGATCTCCAAACAGATATAGTACAAAAAGGTCTTGTTCACAGCACATTACAGTCAAAACTATCTAAAGCCAAAATAAAGAGAGTATACTAAAAACAGCAAGAGAAAAGCAGAGGCACCTATAAAAGAACCCACATCAGACTAACAGCAGAATTCTCAACAGAAACCATATAGGCCAGGAGAGAATGAGATGAAATATTCAAAGTGCTGAAAGAAAAAATAATACTATGCAATGATATTACATGCAGCAAAATTATCCTTCACAAATGAAAGAGAAATAAAGTCTTTCCTAGAGAAGCAAATGCTGAGGGAATTTAATACCGCTAGACCAGCCCTACATAATGCTCAAGGGAGTCCTAAACTTGTAAGAGAAAGGACAACATTTACCATCATTAAAGTGCACTAAAGTATAAAACTTATTGGTAAGTTAAACATGCAAATGAGGAAGGACTCAAATGGTACCACTATAACACTAAACCACAATGACAATGAGAAAAAAGGAACAAATATACAAAGCAATTGGAAAACAATTAACAATATGACAATAACAAAATATGACATAGCAATAATCTTGAATGTAAATGGGTTAAATTTTGCACTTAAAGAAACATGATCCAACTATACGCTGCCTACAAGAAACCCACTTTTCCTGCAAAGACACATATAGACTCAAAGGGATGGAAAAAACACTCCAGGCAACTAGAAACCAAAAGCAAACAGGAGCTTTGATATAAGCTATACTTGTATCAAATAAAAAACAGACATTAAGTCAAAATAGTAAAAAGAGACAAAGAAGGTAACTATATAATGACAAAGGAATCAATCCAGCAAGAGGATATAACAATTCTAAATATGTATGCACCCAAAACTGGGGCACTGAGACTCACAAAGTAAATATTACTAGATCTAAAGACAGACTCCAATATAATAAAAGCTGGGAACTTCAAAACTCCACACTCAGCTTAAGGCAGATCATCTCAGGAGAAAATCAATAAAGAAATACTGAATTTAAACTGGACCCTAGAGCAAATAAACCTCGCGAGAAAATCAATAAAGAAATATTGAAGGCCGGGAGCAGTGGCTCACGCCTGTAATCCTGGCACTTTGGGAAGCTGAGGCAGGTGGATCACCTGAGGTCGGGATTTCAAGACCAGCCTGACCAACAGGGAGAAACCCCATCTCTACTAAAAATACAAAATTAGCTGGGTGTGGTGGTGCATGCCTATAATCCCAGCTACTCAGGAGGCTGAGGCAGGTGAATCACTGGAATCCGGGAGATGGAGGTTGCAGTGAGCCACGATCACGCCATTGCACTCCAGCCTGGGCAAAAAGAGTGAAACTGTCTCAAAAAAAAAAAAAAAAAGAAAAAGAAAAAGAAATATTGAATTTAAACTGGACCCTAGAGCAAATAAACCAAACAGACATTTACAGAGCATTTTACTACAGAATAGACATTCTTCTCATCAGCACATGGAACATTCTGCAGGACAGACCATATGTTCGACCACAAAACAAATCTCAACAAATTTTAAAAAAACAGAAATCATATCAAGTATCTTCTCAGACAACAATGGAATAAAACTGTGAATCAACACCAAGAACTTTAGAAACTTTATGAATACATGGAAATCAAACAATATGCTTTTGAACTACCATTGGGTCAATGAAGAAATTAAGATGGAAATAAAAAAATTTCTTGAAAGAAATGAAAACAGAAATACAACAAACCAAAACCTGTTGGATACTATACAACAAAAGTACTACTAAGAGGAAAACTAAGAGCAATAAATGCCTGCATCAACAGTAGAAAGATTCCAAGTAAACAATCTAATGATGCACCCCAAGAAAGTAAAAGAGCAAGAACAAACCAAACCCCAAATGAGCAGAAGCAGTAAAGATCAGAGAACTAAATGAAATAAAGACTGAATAAAAAAAAATACAAAGGATTAAGAAAAAAAAAGTTGGTTCTTTAGAAAGATAAATAAAATTAATACACCTCTAGCTAGACTAAGCCAGAAAAGAGAAGATCTAAATAAACAAAATCAGAAATGAGAAGGAGACATTACAATTGATACCACAGAAATACAAAAGATCAGACTATTATGAACAACAATATATTAACAAACTGGAAAACCTAGAGGAAATGGGTAAATTCCTGGAAACATGCAACCTACCAAAACTGAATCAGGAAAAACAGAAAACCTGTAGAGACCAATGAGTAGTGAGGTTGAATCAGTAATTAAAAGTCTCCCTACTGGCCGGGTGCCATGGCTCATGCCTGTCGTCCTGGCACTTTGGGAGGCCGAGGGGGGGCAGATCACCTGAGGTCAGGAGTTCAAGACTAGCCTGGCCAACATGGTGAAACTCCGCCTCTACTAAAAGTACAAAAATTAGACGGGCGTGGTAGCGGACGCCTGTAATCCCAGCTATTCGGAAGGCTAAGGCAAGACAATTGCTTGAACCTGGGAGACAGAGGTTGCAGTGAGCCAAGATTGCACCACTGCACTCCAGCCTGGGTTACAGAGCGAGACACCATCTCAAAAAACAACAACAAAAAAAGCCTCCCTACGAAGAAAAGCCCAGGACCTCATGGAGACACAGCCAAATTCTACCAAATATATGAAAACAACTAATACCAATCCTCTGGGAAGTATTACAGAAAGTTAAAGGGAGGCAACTCTCCCTAACTCATTCCCCGAGGCCAGCAGTACCCTGATTCCAAAACCAGAGAAGCACACAACAAAAAAACTACAGACCAGTATCTCTGATGAACACAGATATAAAAATCCTCAATAAAATACTAGCAAACTAACTCCAACAGCACATCAAAAACATAATACACAAAGTGGTATTTACACCGGGAATTCAAGGATGGTTCAATATATGGAAATTGGCCAGGCACGGTGGCTCACGCCTGTAACCCCAGCACTTTGGGAGGCTGACGTGGGTGGATCATTTAAGGTCAGGAGTTTGAGACCAGCCTGGCCAACATGGTGAAACCCCGCCTCTATTAAAAATACAAAAATTAGCCTGGCGTGGTGGCAGGTGCCTGTAACCCCAGCTACTCGAGAGGTTGAGGCAGGAGAATTGCTTGAACCCTGGAGGTGGAAGTTGCAGTGAGCAGAGATCATGACACTGCACTCCAGCCTGGGTGACAAAGACTGTATCTCCAAAAAAAAAAAAGGGGGGGGGGGAAATAATAAATGTGACTATTACATCAAAAGAATGAAGGGCAAAACCCATACACCTCATAAGACACAGAAAAAGCACTGGATAGGCCGGGCATGGTGGCTCATGCCTGTAATCACAGCACTCTGGGAGGCAGAGGCGGGCGGATCATGAGGTCGGGAGTTCGAGACCATCCTGGCCAACATGGTGAAACCCCATCTCTACTAAAAATACAAAAAGTAGCATGCGCCTGTAGTTCCAGCTACTTGGGAGGCTGAGGCAGGAGAATCACTTGAACCTGGGAGGCGGATGTTGCAGTGAGCCGAGATCGCCCCTCTAGACTCCAGTCTGGCGACAGAGTGAGACCTTGTCTTAAAAAAAAAAAACAAAAAAAAGCATTTGATAAAATTCAACATCCCTTCATGATAAAAACTCCAAACAAACTAGGAACAGAAGGAACTTATCTCAAAATAATAAAAGCCATATATGACAAACCCCACAGCCAACATGATACTATATGGTGAAAACCTGAAAGTCTTATTTTTAAAATTTTCTAATTTATTTTCCACAGCATTTGACAGGAAATTTTGTTTCTTTAAATTTCCTTTTTTTAGTAGAGACAGGGGCTCACTCCGTTGACCAGGGTGGTCTTGAACTCCTGGCCTCAAGTGATCTTCCTGCCTCAGCCTCCCAAAGTGCTGGGATTACATGTGTGTGCTACTTCACCTGGCCAACCTTTTCCTCTATCTCGAAGAAGGCAAGGATGCCTACATTCACCATTCCTACTCAGTACAGTAGTGCAAGTCCTAGCCAGTGCAATCAGGTAAGAGTAAGAAATAAAAGGCATCCGAATTGGAAAAGAAGTCTAATTGTCCCTCTATGCTGATGATATAATCTTATATCTAGAAAAACCTAAAGCCTCCATCAAAAACTCCCAGACTTAATAAACTTATAAGAATCCGTAGCGTTTCTATACACCAATAATGAGTTAGCTGAGAAAGAACTCAATAAGGTAATCCCACTTACAACAGCTATCAAAAGAAATACCTAGAAATAACCAAGGAGGCAAAAAATCTCTACAAACAAAACTTCAAAACACTGAAAAAAGACATTGAAGAGGACACAAATGGAGACATCACATTCTCATGGATCAGAATACTGTTAACAATACTGCCCAAAACAATCTATAGATTCAATGCAATATCTATCAAAACACTAATGTCATTTTACACAGAATTAGAAAAAACAATCCTAAAATTCATGTGGAGCCAAAAGAGTCTGAATAGCCAAAGCAATCCTGAGCAAAAGACAAACAAACAAACAAAAAAACCAAAAAACCTGGAGGCATCACATTACTTGACTTCAAAACACATTAGAAGGCTGGCTGGGTGTGGTAGCTCATGCCTGTAATCCCAGCACCTTGGTAGGCCAAGGCGGGCAGATCACGATGTCAGGAGATCCAGAACATCCTGGCTAACCTGGTGAAACCCCATCTTCACTAAAAATACAAAAAATTAGTCAGGTGTGGTGGCGGGCACCTGTAGTGCCAGCTACTCGGGAGGCTGAGGCAGGAGAACGGTGTCTCTACAAAAATTAAAAGGATTGCTTGAGCCTGGGAGGTGAAGGCTGCAGTGAGCCGTGATCATGCTACTGCACTCCAGCCTGAGTGATGGAGTGAGACCCTGTTTCTAAAAAAAAAAAAAAAAAAAAAAAAAAAAAAAAAAAAAAAACCATTGGTCCAGGCAAAGATTTCATGGCTAAGGATGCAAAAGCACAACTGTAATAAAAATAGACAAATGGGATCATATTAAACTAAAAAGCTTCTACACAACAAAGGGAAACAACAGAGTGAAGAGAAAATCTGAATGGGAGAAAATATGTAAACTATTCATCTGACAAGGGACTAATATCCAGAGTATACAAGGAACTCAAATAATAATAATAAAAAAAACTCATTAAAAAGTGGGCTAAGGACATGAAAAGACATTTCTCACATGAAAATATTCAAATGGCCAACAGGTATATGGAAAAATGCTCAACACCACTAGACACCAGGGAAATGCAAATCAAATCCATGAGATATGATCTTACCCTAGTAAGAATGGTGATTATTAAAATATCAAAAAATAACAGATGCTGGTGAGGATGCACAGAAAAGGGAATTTTTATACACTGTTGGTAGGAATATAAACTGGTACAACCACTGTGGAAAACAGTATGGAGATTCCTCAAAAATTATGAATAGAACTACCATAGAATACAGCAATCACAATGTTGGGTATTTACCCAAAGGAATAAGGGTCTGTATATCAAAGGGATGCCTCCATTTGCACATTTAGCATAGCACTATTGACAATAGCAGCAGTCAGGCGTGGTGACTCACACCTATAATCCCAGCACTTTGGGAGGCCAAGGAGGGAGGACTCCTTGAGTTCAGGAGTTCAAGACCAGCCTAGGCAACATAGGGATAACTCATCTCTACAAAGAATTTTAAAAATAGCCAGGTGTGGTGGTACACACCTGTAGTCACAGCTACTCAGGAGGCTGAGTTGGGAAGGTTGCTTAAGCCCCATGAGTTTGAGTCTGCTGCAGTGAGCTGGGTTGGTGCCACTACACTCCAGCCTGGGAAACAGAATGAGACATTGTCTTAAAAAATAATAATAATAAAATAAAACAGAACCAAGAGGGAGTCTATCTAAGCACCCATTGCCAGATGAAGAAAACGTGATATATATACACAACGTAATACTATTTGGCCATTAAAAAAGAATGAAATTGGCCAGGCATGGTGGCTCACGCCTGCAATCCCAGCACTTTGGGAGGCCGAGGCAGGCGGATCACGAGGTCAGGAGATTGAGACCATCCTGGCTAACACGGTGAAACCCCGTCTCTACTAAAAATACAAAAAAATTAGCCAGGCGTGGTGGCGGGCGCCTGTAGTGCCAGCTAGCTACTCGGGAGGCTGAGGCAGAATGGCATGAACCCAGGAGGCAGAGCTTGCAGTGAGCCAAGATAGCGCCACTGCACTCCAGCCTGGGCGACAAAGCGAGACTCAGTCTCAAAAAAAAAAAAATGAAATCATGTCATTTGCAGCAACGTAAATGGAAATGGAGGCATGTTACATGAAGTACTGTCAGGCACAGAAAGACAGATGTCACATGTTCCTACTCTTATGTGGGACCTAAAAAAATTAATCCCAGGCCAGGCATGGTGGCTCATGCCTATAATCCCACCACTTTGGGAGGCTGAGGTGGGTGCATCACCTGAGGTCAGGAGTTTGAGACCAGCCTGGCCAACATGGTGAAATCCCGTCTCTACTAAAAACACAAAATTAGCTGGCATGGTGGTGGGCACCTGTAGTCCCAGCTACTTGGGAGGTTGAGGCAGGAGAATCACTTGAACCCAGGAGGCGGAGGTTGGAGTGAGCCGAGATTGCGCCACTGTACTCCAGCCTGGGCAACAGAGCAAGATTCCGTCTCAAAAAAAAGAAAAAAAAAATTGACCCCACAGAGATAGAGAATACATACTAGAGGCTGGAAAGGGTGTGAGGGTGGGTAAAGAGAGGTTGATTAGTGGGTACATAGTTAGAATAAGCCCCAATATTCTATAGCACAGTAGGGTGACTATGTATTGTATATTAGTAACAATGTACTCTAATTTCAACATAGCTAGAAGACAGAACTTGCAGTGTTACTAATATGTACACATGATACTCAAGGTGTACCTCAAGGTGATATACCCCCTGACCTGATCATCACATTCTATTCATGTAACAAATACTCACATGTACACATGTAAAATACTTTCTATCAATAAAAGATATTGAGTTGAAAAATTCCGACTGCCCAGTGATGTCCTCGCCATAGGAATGTCATAGGGCAACATGTTACTCGTGTTTGTACTGATGCTGGTATAAACAAATTTACGGCACTACCAGTCACATAAAGTAAAGCACATACAATTATATACAGCTTGTAATAATAAATGACTGTTAATGGTTTATGTATTTACTACGTAACACTTTAATAATGTTTGCCTAATATGTTTTTTAAAAGTTAACGTTTAACTGTTAGCCCCAGACAGGTCCTTCAGGAGGTATTCCAGAAGGCACTGTTATCATTGTCATCAAACGAGATGAAAATTCCATTCATGTTACTGCCCCTGAAGACCTTTCAGTGGGACAAGTGTGTAGGTAAAAGACAGTGATATGGAGAATCACAAGTTTACCTAAATAACAAACCAGCAAACATCCCCCTGAACCTACAAGGTAAAATCTTAAAGAAAGCTTACAGATAAAGGATGTATTTTCATACAGCTGTAGTTTTAAGAGTCAAAAAGTTGTTAAAAATTAGTTTGCGGCCGGGTGTGGTGGCTCACACCTGTAATCCCAGCACTTTGGGAGGCCAAAGTGGGTGGATCATGAGGTCAGGAGTTTGAGACCAGCCTGACCAACATGGTGAAACCCCGTCTCTACTAAAAATACACAACTTAGCTGGGCGTGGTGGCGGGTGCCTGTAGTCCCAGCTACTAAGAAGGCTGAGGCAGGAGAATTGGTTGAACCTGGGAGGCCTCTGCCATTGCACTCCAGCCTGGGTGACTCAGTGAGACTCCATCCCCCAACTCCCCCCCCCCAAAAAAAAGAAGAAAGCAATTAGTTTGTAAGGTAAAAGTTAAATGGAAAACACCTTTTATAAGTGCTTTTTGTAGCATAAGTGTACAGTTATGTCCTAGCCCTCCACGTTTACTCACCAATCACCCAGAGTAACTTTTAGTCTTGCAAGTTCAACCTATGGTTAAGTACCCTGTACAGGTGTTTCTTTTGAAACATTTATATGGCCTTTTTCCTCTACCTTTTCTCATTTTTCATTTTCTTTTTTTCTTTCTTTTTTTTTAAAGAATCTTGCTTTGTTGCCCTGGTTGGATGGAATGCAGTGGTACAATCATGGCTCTGCAGCCTTGAACTCCTGGGCTCAAGCGACTCTACTTAGCCTTCCAAGTAGCTGGGACTACAGGCATGTGCCACCATATCTGGCTAATTTTGAAACTTTCGTAGAGATGGGGTCTTACTATTTTACCCAGGTTGGTCTCAAATTCCTGGTCTCCCAAGATGCTGGGATTACAGGCATGAGGTACCATGTCCAGCCTTCTGTACCTCTTCTATGCTTAGACACACAAATATTTACCACTGTGTTATAACTGCCTGTATTCAGCAGTTACATGCTGTATAGGTTTACAGCCTAGGAGCAATAGGCTATACCATATAGGTTTGTATACACACTCAATACCTTTGCTCTTTCCTTCCTTTGTTGAATTCACCTGGCAAAGCCCTAGTTAAATTCAACTCTCCACCTGCTGGCAATTCTGCATGTCCCTAGTGTATTTGTTTTCCCATTCCCAAGACAACTACTTCACATCTTTTTCTCTTTAAATCTTCAACATCCCTTCAGGCCCCTTTCTGTTTGCTTTCCAAGACACGCCGGAATAACCCTAAGACTTCATCTATTTATTTACATTATTATTAGTTTTTTGAGACAGTCTTGGTCTGTCACCAGGCTGGAGTGCAGGGGTGCAATCTAGGATCACTGCAACCTCCACCTCCCGGGTTCAAGCAATTCTCCTGCCTCAGTCTCTTGAGTAGCTGGGACCACAGGTGCCTGCCACCACGCCCAGCTAATTTTTGTATTTTTAGTAGAGATGGGGTTTCACCATGTAGGCCAGGATGGTATCGATCTCTTGACATCGTGATCCACCCACCTCCACCTCCCAAAGTGCTGGGATTGCATGTGTGAGCCACCGCGCCTGGCCTAGTAACCCTAAGACTTTAAAAGTGAAATACATTTAATCACTGGATGAACTGACAAGTCTTAATATCCATAAACAAGGAAAAAAAAAATCCATTGTCATTTGATTGTTCTACTCCCTTCCATGAAGATCCATAAATTCACTCCTAACTACCTTTCCTTGATAGTATCATGAGAATATGTGTCATTATTTTCTAGACATTACTATACAGAAACACAACTAGTCAATTATAAACACTCAAATTTGACTACAAGATCTTTTGGATTTTCTGTGTGGCTAGCATCACCTATGCATGACAATTATTTCTCCCAAATCCTTCCTTTTTTTTTTAAAACTGTACTGCCCTAGGTCTTCCAGTGCAACGTTCAACAGAAACTATGACACAGTCGCTTTTTTCCTCACTTCCTGCTCTCCTGTGTTCACTCTGCTCCAAATGGCACCTCCCTTCTGAAGACAAAAACAAACAAACAAACAAAAAACCCAGGTTATCTCACAATTGCTAAGGCTGGGGAACCAGGCTCAGTGAATATAAAAACCTAAGAGGCAGATAGGAGGAAATCATCCCTGCTGTTGCATCACCAAAGCACAGCGACCACCTCACTAGCAAAATGAGTTTGCATAGCTTCCTAGCAATGTCTCCAGGTCTCATGTTGGTGCATTTGATTGGCAGAACAGGTTCTAAACCTTGATCTTGGCCGCAAGTTTTCTGGGTAGTTTTTGAGACGTACAGGCTCTGTAGTTCCTTACAAATAATCCTTAAGTACTCAAAGTACTGGGCAACAGAACACAAGACAATATCTAAAAATGTGTACGTAGTTCTGTTTCCAACACTACCACACAAGATTGTATTCCCCCAAAACTGTCCTCCTCAACGTGTTTTCAAAAATCTCATTGTAACATTATTGGTATTTAATCAGTTGTTGGTCTTCCCATTTCCATGATATCCTAATACAGATGCTCTTCAATTTATGATGAGGCAATGTCCCCATAAACCACAAGTCAGAAAATCATTAAGTTGAAACTAAATTTAATGTTGGCAACACTGCAGTTGACTTACGATGGTTTCATTGATGAATTTTCAACTCTGTGATGTCATGAAAACAATGTTTATTCAGTAGAAACTGCAACCCCACTAAATCCCCTAAGTTGAACCACTGTAAGTCAGGGACTGTGTGCATGTAAGTAACAGTTTAGATGCTACCAACAGTTTTTAAGTCTCAGGTCCATTGCACTCTTGCCAACACTGGGAATTATTTTCATAAACACCAGCAAGAAATGGGCTAACAAACTCACTTCTGCAGTACAGATATTTACACTAAGTAGGGTTAAAAAAATTTTTGAGTAGTCTCTTATCAAGTCCTCTGTGAAGAGTTAGTCCCAAGCAGGAGATGACTTCCACAGCACCGCAGGATTCCTGATGTGCCACTCTGGCCTACTCCCGACCCCTGTCTATTTCTCCTGGGCCCTGAAAGCTGGCCAGGATGATCTGGAGTGTTTCTGGACAGCAGTCACTATCAACTACATGACTATTTCACAAAGCAAGCCAAAGAACATCTAACAAAACATTTAGAAAACAATAGCCAGAGTCCGGGTGCCGTGGCTCACGCCTGTAAACCCAGCACTTTGGGAGGCTGAGGCAGGCAGATCACAAGGTCAAGAGATTGAGACCATCCTGGCTAATACAGTGAAACCCCATCTCTACTAAAAATACAAAAATTAGCTGGGCGTGGTGGCACACGCCTGCAGTCCCAGCTACTCAGGAGGCTGAGGCAGGAGAATCGCTTAAACCCGGAGGCAGAGGTTGCAGTGAGCCGAGATCGCGCCACTGCACTCCAGCCTGGGTGACAGAACACGACTCAAGTCTCAAAAACAGAAAAGAACAGCCAGACTAGGCTTAGGCTATAAGGTGTTGAGAACCACATAATTACAAGTTCACCAACCTCCATGTTCCTAAGCAGTTTTCCCATGGGTTTTATATTATTTGTTTCCATCTCTAGGACATAAGCAGCTGAACCAGTATTTGATGACCACACCAGGCCTTGTGACAGGTTCTCCTAACACTTTAAAGTTGACATCTTCAACTGGCACACTGAAATAAATTCTCTGAACGTGACAAAACTAAGTGGAGCAGGATGAGTCTGGTTGGTCTAGGCTAGAGCAATGCCCTTTTAAACACTGCCTCACAGCCAAAGGAACCCACACAAAAAAGCCTTCCTTACAAATGAGCTAATCCTTCAATGAAAAATAGCCAGGTTATCAAGAGTATGTATTTTCTAATTTTTATTATGGGCCCACAGGCATGCCACTTAAAGGACTAGAGATTTTAAAGACATTTTACCTGAGGGAATTGCCAGTGAGCCTCATCTATTTGTAGACTGGGTCAAGCTGAGGGTCCTATAAATAGCTAAGAACTTAAACTAAAGCAAAACTAGACAAATTTACACAAAGACAATTATTTAAGACCTTTATTAACAGGTGCTTGCAGTTTGTTGACTTTTTTGAAAAAATCAAGTTGTAAACTTTTATTACAAATTAAAAATGAAGTTCTTAAAAATCTCAACTTGACCAGATATGAAACAATTTAAAAACCTTTAAAGGCGTATTGAGAAAAACCAGGCTTTTTTAAAAAACACGTTTGTTATTACCAAAAAGAGACGTCTTTAGGTAAAAATAATAAAAACCCCATGCTGCATAGATAATGCAGATAGTTCTATTTATCTGGTCAACGGGCAAAAAGCAAGCACTTAAGGTCTTCAGCTCCAATCTTTTGTTCATTTCTTATTGCTGGAATTTCATATTTCTTCTTGTTGGATGACTAAACTGTAAAGAAAAAAATAAAGATGATCATGTAGAATTAATGGTAATCTTCATTTAGTGTAGTACATGCTCTAGCTTACATTACTTGTGTATTGGGAGACATTAACAGATCTTTTGCCATCCAGCAAATAGCAAAGGGGAAAAAACCAAAAGCACTACTGGTTGAATGCTAATTTCGGAGGGAAGGACAATCACACACCTCTCGATATCATGTAAAATGCTGAATGAAAAAAATCCCTTAATTTTGGAATTAAGGGTAACAAAAACAAGTGAGGTAATAAGCTAAAGTACCAAGAACATAAATGTATCATGTGGTCTGCCAGACAATTATTACTATTAATCTATAGGCAGTTTAAATACACCATGATAAACCATGAGTCATTCTCCTAGGAGTTTTTAGACACAAAACACTCTCATCTTTTTCCCGGAACAACATAAACCAACAAAAAACAATTAGAAATGATTAAAAGATTATATCGATGTTGCCACTTTCAGTGGGTTAATTCTAATAGCTATCCCACTTCTTTTTTGAAATAATGCATAAATAATAATGTAATTAACTTATTTCTCAGAATACAGCTAGCAAAACTTTCCTCCGTTTACTAGTGACATCATAAAATTCATTCAGAAAAGTTGATAGAAAGCGCTAACAGTTCAAAATACTCAAGAAAATACAGGTCTCCAGTGTCAGAATTGAGAACTAGCTGAGGGGTGGCCAAATATGACTATGATATTCAATATTCCTAAAATGAAATATTAGGTAATTAAGAACAGGGCAGAACACATTATAAATAACATGGCTTTATCTGATGGAACTGAGATTTTCCCCCTCTTGTATTAATAAAATGAAATGGTCACCACTCACAACTGTCATAAATGATGGCCATCCAAGCTTGCTTACCCGGATGATGGTAGAGATGGTAAGCCGGCATTTACTCAGCCCCGCCCTGCTCAGCCTCGGGAGCGGACGAATTCTCAGCTGGTGGATCGGCTGCTTTTGTCTCTTTGCCATCTTGTGGTTTAGGGTTTTCTGGGCGTCTGCGTCGGTAATTGAAGTTGCGGCGGTACCGACGTTGAGGTGGCTGCTGACCTTGGGTCTCATCTCCTTGATTTTCTTTATCTTCTTCATTGCCGTCCTCTCTAGGCTGTCTTTGGCGAGGAGGGCCCCTGCAATGAACAGTGTCAAATTTAAGAATGATAAAACCTTCTCTCTTCAACCAGTGTTACCAGTTGGTTCACAACTAACTCACCATGTCTGGCCCATTCTCTGTATCAAGTGGTCTGTAGGCAATTTGTGTAAGGAGATTTTTTTTTTGCGGGGGGGGAGGGGGTGTCGGCGGGTTGGGAGTCTTGCTTTGTTGCCCAGGCTAAAGTGCCATGGCATGATGACAGCTCACTGTGGCCTCTATCTTCCAGACTCAAGTGATCTTCCCATCTCAGACTCCTGAGTAGCTAGGACTATAGGCAAGCCCTCATGCCTCATTAACGTCTGATTTTTAGCAGAGATATCTTGCTATGTTTCCCAGGCTGGTCTTCAATTCCCGAGCTCAAGCTATCCTCCCTCCTTGGCCTCCCAAAAAGTGCTGGGATTAAAGGCTTGAGTCTTTTAATCACCAAGATAAAGATACTAAATTTTGGGATTTTCTTTCCCCCAGTGCTCAGAAACGATGGATTCCTGGCCTTTCCTTCACCCATACCCTGAGCACTCCAGAAAGCCCCAGGCCTTTAGTATCTATCAGTCATCATGGGAATAAATTCACATTTACCTTTGTACATTCTAAAACTCTTTCCCCACATCTTTTGGAACTCATGACGAATCTTCAACAAAATTGTTCTGACTTTTCTCTGTAACCCTCCAGTGGTGACTGTTCTAACCTTATTGTGGCTTCTAAATCAACTCTCCTAGCTTCTAAAAACTGTAGGCGTTCCATCTTATTTTGGATTCTGCTCCATTTACTATCTTTTTCTTATTGTAGTTATTATTAAGGTTTGAGGATAACAGCTTCTAATAACCTGGGCTTTCAGACCGACCTCCCAGTGCAGCTGTTTTCTACCTGGGTTTTCTCAGTTATGCCACCCACCTTTCCAATTATGTACCTTCTGATTTTTCCTAGTTAATTCCCTATTGTTTTCTCATTCTTCATCTAGGACCTGTAATACAGCGATCCTATCACCTGTTCATCTCACTCCAAGGTTGGGCACAGTGGCTCACACCTGTAATCCTAACACTTGGGGAGGATCACTTGAGGGCAGTTCAAGACTGCTTGAGTAACACAGTGCAACTCCATCTCTACAACACAATTTTTAAAAACCCCTCATTTTCCCCTTTTCTCCCCTCTTTATCCAAGTATAAGGTCCACCATTAATCATATGACCAATCCCTACCCCAGGGTCTAAGTCTGGATAAACCAATGCCAGAGAAATCCAACTCTCTGCCCAATCTGAGCCTGATGCTCAAATGGCTAGAAACACAGAGCCAAGCTGGGTGAACTCACTTCTAATTTATGAGTGTTATCCTATTACTTAGAAATTTACCATCTCTATTTTCTCTGCTACAGGGTTCTTTGCCCCAAACTTTTCAAACTTCCTCCTCTTTTGACTCAATTGAGCACAGGCTTCCATGTCTTCCCATTAAACATGTGTGCCCATGTATTCTTGTTTCTTACACATGAAAACATCAGGTTCCTAACAACAGGTCAACATTTTCACCTGTGGGCAAAACCCAACTCTCTCTGAGGAAGAAAACACTCCAGCAGTCACTTTCCTGCCATCAACCGTTATCCTCAATTGCATTTCAGCCTATAAATGTTATTTCTCAAAAAAAAACCTCCCTTTTTCACTCCCCATTTTCCCCTACTACCTGTCTCCTTTTCAGCAAAACTTGTACTACACTCTGTCTTAAGACTTCTCTTTCAATTTGCTCTTGAACCTACACCAGCCAGGATTTTACACCACTCCACTCCATGCATTAGGCTCAGCATGTTTCACTTACTCTCATTTGAACAAAAGATTCCTGCACAGTTTGGAAAGTCTAGCATTCATTGATAACTTCAAAGCAATTATATGTTACTTCTGCTAACTATCTGGCAGGATTGAGCATTCTAAACATGGAAACACGTAGACATTAAGTCTAACTTAAACCAAATGGCAAAAACCTTTGCACTGGAGGGGTAACAATGGACAAAGATACCTTTCTAAGAGACAAGTCAATCTCAAGCTTCTTGTTTGTCAATATAAAAACAATTTGCTCAACAGTGAACTGAAGCACTGAATACAAACACAAAATTATACTATTTTTAAGGACATCTATGAAACTAGTTTGGCAAAACATTTAAGCTCTTCAGTGTAACAAAAAGGTAAACCAAAGATTCTGCTGCTGGAACCCATGGACTTAATACATGAGAGCCTATTTTAGACCTACTTTGAAAAATAAAAACCCATCTATCTTCAACATCCAGCATCTGGCTAACACAATCTCCTGGCAGAAAACTGAATCAGAGATCTTCAATTCTAGTAGTGATCAGTTAGGATCCCAGCTCTTTTAACTGAAAACTCAGGACAGGACATATATTAACATAAGGAATACGATGACATCAGCTGCTCTTGCAAAACTCTCAATGTACACGTGCTGGTAAGTATGTAATACAACCTCAACTAGATTCCCTAGTTCCTAAAACTATACTAAGTGCTCCGACTTTTGTAAAATTTAAAAACCTATATACAGAAACCCTCTCAAAATATACTCACAGTATATTTTGGATATGTTGGATACTTCTAGAATAATAAACTTGACACTTAAAAATTTGAGGATTTAAAAGTTGTGATTTAAGTGATCAGTTAAGATGCATTATTACTGTATTGGTTTCATTCTTCAGAGGTATCTGTCAGATTTTAGGGATCACCTATGAAAAATTAATACTTCGACAGCAAACCCTCGCAGAAAGAACGATTACACCATTCTATCCTACCACCGTGGGACTGGGAACGCTGCCTCAAAGCATACCACAGCATGGACTAAAATATGCTTGGCTCATGGAATTTTTCCTCCATTACTCTAATAATGACACCTATTAATAAGATTTCTTTTTTTTTTTTTTTTTTTTGAGACGGAGTCTTGCTCTGTCGCCCAGGCTGGAGTGCAGTGGCCGGATCTCAGCTCACTGCAAGCTCCGCCTCCCGGGTTTACGCCATTCTCCTGCCTCAGCCTCCCGAGTAGCTGGGACTACAGGCGCCCGCCACCTCGCCCGGCTAGTTTTTTGTATTTTTTAGTAGAGACGGGGTTTCACCGTGTTAGCCAGGATGGTCTCGATCTCCTGACCTCGTGATCCGCCCGTCTCGGCCTCCCAAAGTGCTGGGATTACAGGCTTGAGCCACCGCGCCCGGCCTTAATAAGATTTCTAATACCCATTCAAGTAGATAGATTAGTTGTCTAATGACAGACCGGATTTTTCCTCCCAGAATGTAAATTCTTCGTGGAGCAATTTCATTTTGCAACTTTGAGCTGACATCCCAACTCCAAAAAAAATGGGGGTACATACCTAAACTAAGAAGTAATTAGTGGAAGATTATGTATGCCATTTCAAGTGGTAACACTTACTGCTGATTCTTCACTAATGCCATGGTACAATTCAGATACTCCTAATGCTTTCCTTTCTCCCTACCAAGGAGGCAGGTTTAAAAGATGTGGTTTAAAATATTATCTTACCTGTTCAAGGATAGAAAATTTGAAATTCCATACCCTCATCATTTAAAAAAAAAAAAATTTACGTATAAAGCTGACCTCATCTATATGAGCTGTTTTTAACAGGTTCACCTCTTAGGCATCTGATGAAAGGAAACGTGAAGTGTTAACAGAAAAATGAGTCAAAAAGTCTGCGGGAGAGGCATGATATTGCTGAGTTCTAACAGAGGTTTGAGGAAATTTTAATAGAAACATGTTTATGTGGACCATACCTGCGGAATCGTGGTCTATATCCCCGATACATATTCTGCCTCACTGGTCTACCTTGTTCTCCTGCACCCTGGTTGTCAGCACCCTGAAAAAGATAATGGAAATCAAGGCTACTGGGTCAGTAACATAATAACCTTACCAGGAAATCCAGAGTTAAAAAACAAACAAAAAATCAGACCATCTAGTAACTGTAACTACACTATAAATTAATCCTGTTAGTTCTTACTAGGAATCAAAGGTGCTTTCCATATGATTAACAGCTCTAAACAGTCCTACCAGAACTTATCACATTGCTGTTGCTGATGGTGAAACTTACCTCCATCACTTCTCCCTGCACAGGAGGGTTGGAATACTGTGGTCGACGCCCATAGGGTCTCCGCATGTAGTAAGGTGGGAACCTTCGCCTGCGGTAGGGCCGGCGTTGTTGGGCCTGGCCTTCGGGAGCACTCTCCGATCCCTCGTTCTTTTCCCCACTCTCACTATTCTGGTAATTTTGCTGGTAATTGCGTGGAGGACCCCTACGACGTGGGTAGCGTCTATAATGGTTACGGTCTGCTGCATATTTACTGCCTTGAACTGGAACACCACCAGGACCTGTAACATTTGCTGCCTCCGCACCCTACAAAAGCCATTACATATTGATAGTGACAAAGGAAATCAGAACACTTTCAACAAATTTCAAACAAAGCAAAAAACAAAGTTAAGGAAAACAAAAAGGGGGGTGGGCGACTGCATGGCCAGGGGTGCACAGAAATGACTAAATATCAGTTCCTCACTGTTCTGAAGAGATTGCCCTCTAACTGCAGCCAGAACATTAGGCTTGATGCACCTGTGTTCATGAGGTCACCTGAACACATCCATCCACATTAGAGCCACCATCCTAACAGATGAGACCTCCAAAATATTTCCATACTGAAGTCAAACCTTTACACAAAAAGCATCCTCACCTTTTCTCCTTCAACAACATCAAACTCCACAGTCTCTCCATCTCCTACACTGCGAAGGTACTTCCTGGGGTTATTCTTCTTTATGGCAGTCTAGTAATATCACATTCCAAAAACAGATTAACAGGGGAGAATAATGTGCTTTTTCATTTAAAATGTACCAGAGTCAATATTATTTTAGCTTGGATATACACTTAAGATTTGCTTTAAATAAGACCAAACCATCAATAAATTTAGGAAAGCAGGGACCACGCTATCCCCAACTTCAACAAAAACACTCCAATCATACAAGGCCCCAGCATTTTACCACTATTTACAAAACTAAAACAAGTAATTTAACACTCAAGACAGACACAACATTTTAAAAACTGCTTTTTGCAAAAGCATTATATGTAATTTTGAACAAATGAGGATATCCATCTATCCCCTAAAGACTGCACTTAATAGTAGAAGGTGGCCCCACATGGGTCAGTTTAGATGACAGGCGAGTTGGGTTTTGCATGCTTCACAGCTGACCAAACCAACTTTGCCCCTGTGTTACCATATCAAACTCAATTACAAATGTCAACCCAAATCCCTTCCAATCTGATAATACGTCAGTGGAAATGCAATTCACATGTATTAACTATGTCATTCTTTATATGATCTGACTGCATGGAATTGTTACTTATCACCTCTCCAGAATTCAATAAATCTTGTATTAGAGACTTGTTGCTTCTACTTCTCAGACTGTTAGAAGGGAGGAAGAGTAACATCTCACGTTTCTATGAATTTTTTTTGCAATATTCTTTCACTTACTACCTATTCAATCTCATTATGAGACAGGACATGTGAAAGTATTGTTAATCCCATTTTACAGATAATGTAACAGGCTTTAAAGTTAGGTGACTTGCCCAAGGTCACACAGTTAGTAAGGAGACGCTCTAAACCCAGGTATTGGGTCTCCAAATTCCATGTTCACTCCAAATCCCAGCTATATCCATTACAGGATCACTCACGCATTTCCACTGCAGAGGAGACAGGACAACCAACGAATCTGAGGCCAATTAAGTGAAGCTGCCCAGAACTGCAGTCTCCTTGATACACCACTAAGACCTGAGCAGCCAAAGTCCCAGGAAACAACTACATGTTGAAACCACTTCCAAAAAAATGAAAGCTATTGGTGGCACCTTGTGAATCAGTACAACCGGGTGAGTTGAGTCAAATAATTGATCTCATCTGTCATCTAAACTGTCACATAGTTTTCATACCTTTCATATATAGCCAACTATCAATTACCTGCAGTCATAGGGGATAGCAGAAGTACGGATAATTAAAATCCCAACTCTTTTTATTTTTATCAACATCTCCAACCCCTGCCCCAACCCCAACCCTTAAGGGTTGCCAACAGGCAACAAGACTGATAAACTTTGCTGTCTCTTGTTCCTAAGTCTACATATTCTTTTGAACATGTAGAAGGGGAATAAGGAACAGGTGAGCTGTGTTCACCCAAACAAGAATACCAATTTTATAAAACATTTGCTTTAAAATAACATTTGTCTGAAGTAGTCCTGTATTTATCTACATTTACAATTTAAATGTTTCCATAATTACAATTGACCCTGAACTACCTGATTGGGTTGTGGATGTACTAGAAATTGATACAGCTTCCTCCTTGCCATTGAATACTGTGTAGGACACTTCAGTGAGCTATAAAGCACCAACCTATGACAGCCCTTCCTATGAAACATGCTGCCATACAAGCTAGTATCTTAATTAAATGTGAGTATGGAAATTGACTTTAGGTCTTTTGATTTCTGGACTATAGTACAAAAAAGTAGTTATGGTCTCTAACTTTAATACAAGTTGACAAAGGAAAAAACTGATAGCACAAACATATTTTTTCCTACCCATTTTGTATCTGTGAGAATAAGTACATTCAACGTAGCTTACACCTAAATTTGAGGTATTAATAGACACTTGACAGTGGTTTACATTAACAATCTTAATTCCTGAATGTACAAACATTTTCCTTAAATGATACTTGAGGAGAAAGTTCAGTATGTAGTACTCATCCTATGTTAACAGTTTTTTCTTTCCAAAACACTGGAAGCCAATCTAAAAAATTATTTAATGAGTAGCTGCCAATCTTGTCACACTTCCCCTCACTTAACCTTGAACTAGTGAGAATTTTTTCATTTTCCAAGCCAGCCAAAACTCTCCAAAGGTTAAACAAACAAACAAACAAAACAAAACAACCCAATACCCATTCAAAGTGATTTAAAGTAAGTAGAAAGCTCTTTACGCTACTTTTCAAGTATTCACTTCAATTACTATGTTTTGCAGGTCTGTCTTATTTACCCTTGATTATGGAGATTTGTCCCTACAGGCAGATCTAAAAGCCTCTGAAAACTTCTTGCCAAAGTTTCTGTGTATTTGCAGCAACATTAATTGTTCAACTTTAGAATCATGGAGTAATTTGTTCATCTGAAATTAGGTATAAATAGTTAGTGCAGTGAGTTTGACTCAACATTTGAGGAAGCCACAGCTGTTGACAAAATTCCAATTTGAAATGTCTAGGATAATTAAGTCAACTCTAACACATTTCAATGTATACATTTTAAGCATGCTACTACTCCTGTAGTAAGTAAATAAACTGGTGGCTGGACTTAACCTTTTATAAGGAACAAAAGTTGAAAACATATCTAACCTTTTCTTCTCACAATCCTTGAATCAGAAGTGCAAATATCTACACAAGCACTCACCTGGTGTACAAACACATCTTCCTTGGTGTCATTCCTGCAAGACAGAACCAAGTTGAACACATTAGAAAATGAAATACATCTCATGTTGTCAAAGATTAATTTTCCCAGAGACTCTCTGGCTGCCAATTAGCTACCAGGAAATTTGGCGAAAATAAAAAAAACACAAGCCACCGTGCTCTCTGCTTTAAAGACTTCAGCAGCTGCAAACAGTTTTAGCCTCATTACCTGTAAGATAAGCAAAAAAAAAAAAAAAGTCTAAGAAATTAAAGTGTGACCTACTGAGCCATAATTAAGAGGGTAGCAGTGACTAGCAACATATATTCTGCCCCTCCTTATCCTATTAAACATTAACTGTTCTAGCACACCCTCCTCTTACCTCTAGAGCATGATATCAACAGAAGTAGTAATTACACTCTCACCTTATCCTTCAATCATTTCCTCTTCACCATCCCCTACTACCAACTTTCCTTGAGATCATAAAAACGAGTAGAACCTCCTCCCCTAGCAATAGAATGTACAACACAAAGAGTGAAACCTAATGTGAACTGTGGCCTTTGGGTGATAAGGTATGTTTGAATGTAGGAAAAGTCCAGTTAGTTGTAAAAGCTACTCCACAAGCCCACACCAGGACTGATGAAGGTTTAGACCACAGAGCCATATATGAGAAGACATTTGAGATCTCTTTTTGAGACAAAATGAGAAAGACTTTGTGGATAACTGAAGTCAGAAGTGAGGGGGGTAGTAGAGAATAATCTCACTTTTTAGCCTGCAGACTGGGATTACAGTGGTAATACTAGGAGCAAGAACCACCACTAGAGAAGTGAACAGATTTCCAGGCCTGTAGTGACCTGCCTCACCTTACTCCGTCAGTTCAGAGTGAGAAAAAGTTCAACAGTAGCTCTAGTGTTTAATGACAAAGGGAACAAAGGTTACAGTGAACTGGACAAACTGGATGACTGTTAGCTTCTTGCTGAACTAGGGGGCAACATATGTACCAAAGGATCCACATAAAATTAACTTTAAATCTGACCTGTAAATTATGGCTTGGATTATTATAAGAACATTTTTAATTGATGGGAACAGGATAATTTAAAAAACAACAGGTAAACTGTAAAAGCTACTTAAGGCAAGTGACTGAAAACTGACCTTTCAAGCTAGATGATTAGGATTGCCTAGGGAAATGATAATTGTAGTTAATGTCCATCTGTCCATAGCTCCATAGGCACCAAAAAAACAGATTACAGCCATCATTTATTAGTTCTGCTCTCCAATATGACTGAATTTCAAGCTCTAAGGCTCTAAGGGAAAATACAATAAAAAACTGGTAGAGTAACAAAGGCAAAGGCAGGCAAAGTCTAGAATAGTGATTTTCAACAGGGGCAATACTTCCTCTGGCAGGGTATTCAAAGTTTTTCCAGTCCGGGCACAGGGGCTCACGCCTGCAATCCCAGCACTTTGGGAGGCCAAGGTGAGAAGATCACCTAAGGCCAGGAGTTCAAGATCAGCCTGGCCAACATCGTGAAACCCCGTCTCTACTAAAATTACAAAAAAACCAGCCAGGTGTGGCTGCGTGCGCCTGTAGTCCCAGCTACTCTGGAGGGTGAGGCAGGAGAACTGCTTGAACCTAGGAGGCAGAGGTTACAGTGAGCTGCTGCACTCCAGCCTGGGCAACAGAGCGAGACTCCCTCTCAAAATAATAAAAAAATAAAAATTTTTCCAAAGATTGGGAACACTATCTGCATTAATAGAAGTGGGGGGTGTCAGTTGCTAGAAGGCTATATAAAGATTTGGTCTAAAAAGTCAATTTGTTTATTGATCTGAGTTGTGTATGTATTTCTGTACTGCTTTAATATGCATTAAATTCACTAAAAATGCAGCTTCTGTGGAGAATTTTTCATTATTGATAATGCTACTCATGATATCCGGGTAATACATCATTTCTTTATCGATACATTTTGTGGTAGCACTGATTGTTTGTTATGCCTTCTAATGCAGTTACAACAGGTATTCACATATCAATATCATCATACCCTGCAATAAAAAGAATTACAAGCAGTTATGGGGCAAGACCCTGTATCTACAAAAAAAAAAAAAAACTTAGCTGGGCCCCAAGCCCAGGAAATGAGGGTGCAGTGAGCTATCATCACGCCACTACACTCCACCCTGTGCAACAGAGCAAGACCCTGTCTCTAAACAGAGAAAGTACAAGGCTGCCATTACACACGCGGTAATGTCACTCCTGCAAAAACAGGGAGGTGTTTTGTGGGTACATAGATAGATATCTGAAACCAACATAGTTCACTGACCAATGTCATGACAGTAAAAAGAGTACTCCAAAAGGAACACTTAGCCAGGGTCTTAAGCTCAAGATATTTATTGAAAACGTCCTCAATTGCAATAAAAACATTATACCATTAAAAAAAAGTGATTTGTTGAACCAGTGATTTAAATGTATTGATCTGCTTTGAATTTGCAACCAGCCAGAATCTCTAGTTTAAATCAGCAGTTATAACAAAGCAGAGCCTCAAATATTAGACAGTTGCAGAGCAGCTTTCTGGGTGCAGGTGTCACTGCTCTGCCAGCTATCACTCCTCTTTTCTGTTCACTTTTTCTCGCAGGTGTTTGATGGGAAATTAACACTGGAACTGACCCTTTTCTGGCAGTGAATATAAGCTCTAGCTCCTCCATCTACTATAAAGAAATGTCTTCAAGATGTACAAATAAGGAATATTCTGAAAATAAAAATTATATAGTAGTAAAGATAATTCAGAAAGAAAAAGCTACCTGTTAGAATTTCCAGTCTAAATGGCACAGAGTAGTTAGGGAGAAAAGGGTTTGGAGAAAGAGAAACTATGACTACAGATGAGAGGTGTGAACAAGCTGTCAAGTTCCTAGGGGCTTAAGCTGGGGCAATCAGGCCCTGAACTCCAAATCTGGATAAAATATTTCTTTGTATTCTTCTTGGGCACCTGCACAGTCTGACACACACATATGTCCAATTAGACTCGCAGGTCACAGGTGTGCCCTGCATTGTTTTATTTTTAATTAGAAATAAAAAGTATTAGTTTAAATGTGATTCTGGGCCAGGCGCGGTGGCTCATGCCTGTAATCTCAGCACTTTGGGGGGCCGAGGTGGGCGGATCACGAGGTCAGGAGATCCAGACCATCCTGACTAACATGGCGAAACCCTGTCTCTACTAAAAATACAAAAAAAAAAAAAAAAAAAAAAAAATTGAGATTCTGGTGCTGGTACCCTGTACATATGTAACAATATAGGACCCGCAAAACAGATTTTGCTTCTGGTGAATCTTATTCATTGGGTTAGTATATGACTATAGTATTTCCCATTTGTATTATTATATTGGGGAAAACATTTTAATCACTTTCTATTGTTAAGAAAATGGAAAATACGTTGTTAAAAATGGAAACGTGATATTTGCATTATTAAACCCCTTTGCAGAACTTAAAAAAAAAAAAAAAGGAAAGAAAAATAACAGTATTCAAATTTTTTTTTTTTTGGACATGGCGTCTCACTTTGTTGTCCAGGCTGGAGTGCAGTGGCGATCTTGGCTCACTGCAACCTCCACCTTCCGGGTACAAGTTCTTGCACTTCAGCCATGAGTAGCTGGGATTACAGGTGTGCACCACCACACCCTGCTAGAGTTTTAGTCTTGATTCAACTATTAACAGCTGTGTAACCTAGGAACGCTGCCTCATTGGCTTTTTTACCTGCAAAATGAGAAAAACTACACTAAACAATAACTTACATTACTAAGGTAGGGACTCAACTCTTAGTATCGGGCATTTATATTCACTAATACTAGCCAGTTTTGTAAATTAAAATCTAATTGCTACCACTCCTGTAGTACAGCCTATCCAGATTGGTAAAGGTCTTAAAAATAGACAAAATGCAACTCAAAATGGGAAAACAAAGGCAAAAAACTTTAACTTCCCTGGAAAACTTTTTAATAACTCAAAAGACAATTACAGCTTCCCTGATAACTCTCCATGCCACAGGAACTAGGAATTCCAGCATTTGCTTTTCATGGCCCAATCCATCCAAACTCCAGGACTCTACTCCAGCATGTTCACCATGTTTGACCTCCCTCCCACTCCTAAAAGACAACTATCTTTATCCTAGCTGTATATCTACATTTAAAAAAGCTAAATTTTAGAAAACTTTTTTGCCAATCCACAGTATTGCCTTAAATAAGACTTATTATTCATAACTTTATCCATAACTAAATGCTCTTACACTACTACTTTGTTGCAGATTACCAGACCAAGTTAGTCTAACACCTTAATTCACCTAACTGCATATACCAATTTACAATCCTATGGTTATAAAAACTCCAGGATTTAGCATCTATATGCTCCATAACCTAAAGCAACCAGATACCAATTTCCAAGCCTTATAGATGACTGTAAGATAATAACTCCCACTTATCTTTGTATTTCTTCTCTATTAAACTCCCTTCACACCCAACAGACTCACTTTTTCCCACATATTGTCTGTGATTCTGCCTTAGGACAGACTGTATGTTTGTTTCCAAGGGCCAAGATTGGAGGGTAGCAAACTCAGTAATTGCAGCCCCAGGACTACGGGGACAGGAAGGTAATACAGCCTATCCTTGAATAACTCAACATCTATGACAGTGGATGGAAGTTTGAGGTGCCAACCTGCTGCACAGTTGAAATGTGCCTATAACTTTTGACTCTTCCAAAATTTAATGGCTTACTCATGACTGGAAAGCCTTACTGGTAACACAAATCATTAACAAACGCATTTTCTATCTTACATGTATTATATACTGTATTCTTGCAATAAAGCTAAAGAAAATGCTAAGAAAGTTGTAAGAGAAAATACATGTACAGTACTGTACTTAACACAGTAAGTGTACATCTGTCTGAAAGGTAATAATTCCAGCTGTAGACCTCATCTACAGCACATATCAAGCAACTGAACTTCTTACAATGCCATGACTTTTCTCAGCTTCACTAGTGCCACTATGCATGGGTCCCACGGTGTCATTCAAGACTTACAGTACTGCACTAAACCACAATACCTCAATTCTACAAGTTCTTTTTACTGACACACAATTTACTGGAGAGACAACTGTTCATGTGAAGATGATTAGTGTCACACGGCATTTTAAGGGGCTCAGTGCAGTAGCAGTGAATGTCGTGCAGTTATGATTTAACACTGCCTGAATCTTTATGTTTGTTTACATTTCTCAACTGCAAATGGCCAAGTTAACTTTCTAATGGATTTGTGTACATTTTATGGTAGTAAATAATAAAACAGACTAGTATCTACATATTTTTGGTATTCATAACATACTCAACTTTTCCTTATTTTGGGGGATACTTCTTGGCTATGTGGCTCATCTGAAGTTTTCAGGTTGTTGCAAATCTCCAAACATTTTTCCAATATATTTATATATGAAAAAAAATCTGTGTAAGTGGACCTGTGCGGTTCAAACTCACATTGTTCACGAGTCAAACTGTATACTAGTTCTCTTAGATTTCAAGAGTAAAGGATTCTACTTTGGGAGGACACAGGGAGTGGGACCTACACGTATCAGTGACTTGGTGAACACGGATGACTTCTTGCCAGCTTAAGATCAATGGCTAATCTAACCAGCACATGAATCTCTCTTAATGTCGCCTGCATACATGTCATTGATGTTTGTCTTTAGGGTTCCAGTTTGGAACCTTCAACGTCTCTCCCTTAGTAGCACCTGCAGAAAAGTCTTTAAGCCTTCCCTAGTGCCAAAACATTTTGTCAGTTATGTTACAGTCTACCCATGACTTATATGGCTTAGCAATGGATCTACCGTGATGAGTTAAGACCAGTGTGACTTTAACAGCCCAAGAGATTTTCAGTAATGACATCCTTCCAAAGGTTTACACTTTTATTAAGAACCACACATTTGGGAGGCTGAAGCTGGAAGATCACCTGAGCCCAGAGCCCAGGAGTGCAAGAACTGTATGGGCAACAGAGAGAGATTCCACCTCAACCAACCGACCAACCACCACACATTAAGTACTTTACACTGCCGCCTTAAAAAATAAACAAAACAAAGCACCCTTGAGAGGCCCCACGCAGTGGCTCACACCTGTAATAGCAGCACTTTGCGAGGCCGAGGCGGGTGGATCACCTGAGGTCAGGAGTTTGAGACCACCCTGGCCAACATGGAGAAACCCTGTCTCTACTAAAAATACAAGATTAGCCTGTGTGGTGGCGTGCGCCTGTAATCCCAGCTACTTGGGAGGCTGAGGCAGGAGAATTGCTTGAACCCGGGAAGTGGAGCTTGCAGTGAGATCACACTATTGCACTCCAGCCTGGGAAACAAGAGCGAAACTCCATCTCAAAAAAAAAAAAAAAAAAAAAAAAAAAATCACCCTTTAAAAAGGCAATATTCATTCTTACCTTGCAGGCCGCATAAAGATTAAGTAAGATAAGGTGCAATGTTCTCTCCTTCAATTCTTCGCCTCCCAGTATCAGGAATTAAGCAAGTCCTTTTATTTGTAAAGCTGACCTACATGCTAAAACTAGAACTTTTTAACAATCCCAAACTTCACAAAGTAGATAGTGAAAGGCAGAAAGCTTTTCAAATCCAGGAACTACCAAGTCAGCACACAAGAGCCCCAGTGACATAGTTGGATCATTTAAGAGTCTTTCAATGGCTAAAAATAATCACCCTAAGAAATTATCTGTAACTACTGTGGACAACCACCAAATTGAAAATGGCTAGGGTCTATTTCAGAGACAGTGTAACAGCAGTTGGTGAACACTAACTCCAGAGTGAAAAAACAGTTCCAATCCTGCCTGCCACTTATCACCTATGCTTATGGGGGCAAGTAATAACTTCTTTGTGCCTCAGAGTGACAGTACCTACACCTCAAAAGTTTTTAAAGATTAAGTGAATTGGCTCATTTTAAGCACTTACTATAGACCCTAGTATAAATACTTGTTAGCTGTATCTATTTTCACCAACATGTGAAGGAAGTCACCTATCAGTTATGTACATACGGAATCTCCACAAGGCAGCCCCCACTCCAAAGGGAGACTTAAACCTGATAGGCGTGACTAAAGAGAGCTAAACCTTTCCCTGGCTTGGTTTATTACATCTTCCCAGACCATGGGTAATAAACTCAAATGCACACACAGAGACCAGGCGTGAAGCGAAGTCAGCAACCTAGGACAACTAAGCATGACAGACTGTTGTTAAAAAAAAAAAAGTATACTCCCCCCAAATGTGGTGACAATACGGCAGGTGGTTTTTACTATGTGGAAATACAGCCCCCAAAGCTAGCTAAAGTTCAGATCTTAACAATATAATAATCTGGATTACTTGGTGTCATCTCCTGAATTATAAATGTTAGTAATTAATCCCAATTCCTTTAAAAAATACTGTGCTGTCTAATCAAAGCATCTGGGAGTAGTCTTAGAAAGGTCACAAATTTGTGACCTTTGCTCCAAATTCTTTATCTCAAAACATAAAGAATTATTAATTTAGACATTCTAAGTACTCTGGAAACAGAAAAATATTCCTATTCTGGTCACCATAAACTGTTGCCAATTCATGGTAATCTTTGGTGAATATGGATCAATTCTCAACGACTAATAACATTCAACAGTAATATAGGAGGAGCATAATAAACCCCTCTAGTCACATTCTCCAATTATGTTTTGTAGACAGAGTTCACAAAAGAATAACTCAATGAATTTCTTAGAATATCTAGATTACACAGTCTAACAAAATAAAGCCAAAACTTCTACTATTCTTAAAAGCTCTATGCTCATGTTACTTAGCACCTTCTTCACAATATAACCAATCAGGGAGAAGCCCTTTAATGAATTAATTCTAACAAGGCTGTAACAATTCATCAGGTGGTAATTCAGGCTGGAATAAACACATTTACAATGAAATTGCGTCTTTAAAGGCAGAAAATTTACATACAATGTTGTAATTATAAAAATACCATACAATCCTAGAATATATAATCCAGCGCATCCAAAAACAGCAATTAAAAGTCGTCACAATAGTCATCCCAAACACTGCACTCTCTCCTTTATACAGAAAACAGCACGTTATGTGTCAGTCTGTCTCCCTCCCTCGTAAGAGCCAGGTGCCTCCAGCCAAGTCCATTCGTTCTACTACAGGAACTACATATAGAACCAACTGCTAGCTTCCAAACTGATTTAACACATACATTTTCCTTAATTAAAGCAAATCTTCCCTGTATTTAATTGGAGTCAGATTTTACAGCATCTTATTAAAAAGTCCCAGAATAATTAAAACAACCAGTTCAGAAGCATAAAGAATATTTTAACCAGTTAATCTGACAAAATAATCGAGGTTAGGATAGTCCAAAGGACCATCAAAAGCCAATTCATAACTTGCCCTGGAGGATGACCAATTGAGTTGATTCCAACTCAGAACAGAGATATTCAATGAATAGTATCTCATGGACTAAATACTTATAAAGTGTAAAGATAATACTCTTATTTTGGACAAAACTATTGATTTCAAAAAATGTCGTAACCTATGCCCACTTAAAAAAAAATGCAGCGAAACAAGGCACATGTTAAACTTCTTAAACACATACAAAAACTGCGATCTATCTGCTGAAAAGGATGCATATTTGCACACCAGAGTTACCATTACATTGGGTCAAGGGTTAAAAGCAGTGATTTTGAAGGTATGGCCCGAAGACCATTATCATTCCTGTTAAAAATGTACCCAGACCTAATGAATCCAAAGCTCAGAAGAAATACACCACTTAAATCACACCCTTCCAAGGTAAGCACACTTAAATTTGAAAACCACTGGTTTAAGAGTTAGACTAGTAAGGACAGTCAGTAAGACACAAATACAAACTAAAACACTAATAATTCAGACAGATCAGTTAAAAAGCTATCAGTATACCCATCATATATAAGCATTCCCTTTCTTCTTTGCTAGTAAGCTTTTATCAAAAAATTAATGAAAAACGTAGTTTCAGCCAGCCAGGAAGGCAAACAGTATAGAACAAGTTGGAAAATCCTGAGATTCTGGAAGAAACAAAATGTTTTCCCACAATTGCAAAAGTAGAGAATAGATCATCAAATGCTTATCTCTTTGAGTGTTTCCACAATACTCTGATTGATTAATGAACAGTTTTTCATCAGGCCATGATTCTGTCCTTAAGCTTGATTTTGCCCATTTGTTGTCCATTCCATGTTGTTCTTTTAATCATCTGCTTAGGTCTTCTACAGTAAGTAAGCAAGAGAATGCTGAGATGGCACTTAAGTACCATACCTGTGAGGCCAAGATTGCTACTGGCATACCCAGTGCTCTACACCCATGTAACTGCAATACTAGCCTTGGCAGCCATCTTGAAAAGGATGCCCGGCTCACAAGGAAGCCCATGGAATACTGTGCGTCTACTGCACGTTACCACCACCACTGCCACAAATAACCCGAAGGGTAAGTCCTAAAGACTTGTCTGCAGCTTTACCTTCAAACAGGAAGAACAATGTCAAGTTACTAGTGACTATGGCCACTCTAATAAGCTACAGCCAGGGATCTAGCAGAAATTGACTTCATCAGCATGATTTTAGGACAAGGAAAAATGAAAAATAAGAACTGAAGGAAAAAAACCATTTTCTTGCAGATATATTATCTATGAACAAATAAAAACAGTTCTCTCTGGTCAAAGCTGTGCTAATACACAATTTATCTCAGGTATTAAAATAAAACGTGAAACAAAGGCAATACAACCTCCTCTCGGTAAAGATGACAAAACCTCATATACTTGACACGTCAAATCTTCTTACCCCCAAAATGTTAACAAGGCGTAAATATCCGATGTCAGTGGATCACATTCTCAAATACCGAGTTCAATAAAGTAGAAAAGGATGACAAGAATAAAAATCTACTGGACCGTACTTTCCCGTTTACCCGGTTAAGGAATGGCTCATTCACTCCGCTTGCCTTTTAAATTGCTTTGTACTGTGACGAAGCCCTTGAAGTTAGCTTCAAATTAATATTTAGCTGCAAAACAAAGGCATTCTCTAGACCCCAAGCCCTCCAGTCGTCAAGGAAAACAAACAAAAAATCACATTAATACACCAGAGGTAGTAAACGCCTTTCAGAAGAGGACTGTGGATTGGCACAGCAAGCAGCAAGCAAGAAGGTGGGATGGAGGCTTCAGAGCCCGGCAGCTCACCTGTTGATGAAACCATATCCGTTCCTTACATTGAACCATTTTACTGTTCCCAAAACCTTCGTTGCTGGAAAAGAAAACAAAGCAAAACAAGCCAGGATTACCAGATATCCTTTTCCAAACCCGTCTAGCTTCGGCATCCGGTCCCTCGCACGCTGCCCGCCGCGGCCACCTGACAGCCCTTTCTCTCCACCGCCCGGGTGCGGGTCCGCGCCGGGGCGACGCCGCGGCCGCCGCACACGTGGGTGAGTCTGAAGCGCGGGGCGCTCCAGGGCAGGCCCGGGGCGCGGGCCCAGGATGGGTGTGTTCGCAGGCCGCGGACGGAGAGCACGTGAGGGAAGGGGAAGCCGCTCCGGCCTGCGTAGGCGGTGCGCCGCGCCCTCCGAGCACACGCGGAAGGGAGATGGGTGGGGGAGACGCGAACAACGGCGTGCGGGCCCGAGCGCACGAGGCCGGTCGGCGGGGAGGGGACCCCATCGCACACGCGGTCGGCGGCGCGCGGCCGCAGGAGGAGGGGCGCGCGGCCGCGCGGGGTCCACAGGGGGCGCGGGAGGCAGTGCGCGCGCGCCTGCCGGGCGGGCCCCCGCAAGAGCGAGTGGGGGGGCGGGGGGAGGGGCGGCCGCGCGCCGCGGAGTCGGTCCCCACCGGCCGCGCGCCCGCCGGCTCGCCCAGCCCCGGCTAACGGTTCCGCTGCCAGGCTGCCCGAGGGCCCCACCCCCGTCCCTGTCCGGTCCTCACCGATGACCTTCTTGTCCCCGCCGGCAGGCGCCGCCGATGTGAGGCCGCCCGGGCCACCGCTCCCTGCGCCGCTGCCCGTAGTGCCGGGCTTGGTGTCGGCGGCGCTGAGGGCGGGGGCGGCGGGGGGGGCGGCGGGCGGCTGCTGGGTCTCGGCCTCGCTGCTCATGGTTGCGGTGATGGTGACTGGGGCCGGCTGCGGCAGCTGCGGCTCCTCCCGGGGTGTGATGGTAACTAGGCCGGCGGCGGCGGTGGGGCTGCTCAGGGCTCTCTGGGGTCCGCTCTCCGCTCCCGCTACCGATCGAACTAGCGAGAATGGCGGGACAGGCGGGATAAGCCCTACGATCGACCCGCCCTAGGCGTTGTTCACTGGCCGGTGGTACTGTCAATCTGCCCACCTGACCTCAGTCCCTGGCTTCTATTGACTAACATTTTATCAGTCCTCCACTCTCATTGGCCGTCTGGCGGCTAATTCAGCCGACCTACAACCGTTCCTGCCTCCGCCGGCCGCCATAGAGACCGGAACTAGAATTAGAGTAGTCGGCCACGAAAACCATAGAGTACCTGAGAGGACGGGCAGAGGGAACGTGACTTCCACGAGGCAGTCGCCTGGCTGGCGGGCCCCACGTTCAGGGTTGTGTCTCAGCTGGAAAAAAGGCACGCCCGAATGCTGGGCAGGGATTACCCGGCCGGACCCGGGATTGGAAGGGGGCTCGACGACGCCTCAGTTCCCCGTGAAGAAAAGGCTTCCCTCTCTCCCTGCACCAAATACGGTCCCTGTGATCTGAGAACATTACGGCAGGCATAGAGTCGTCTTTTCTTTAATGGCCGTGTACTCGCGGCACAGCCGAGGGTTTCTGGAATTGCCTTAAACGTGTGCGTTTGAAGAGCGTACGCTTTTGTCGGAGCAGTCACCTTGGAGGGACCACGCAGGCTCTGGCAGCCCGGGCTCAGCATGTTTAGGGCGAGGGTGTGCTCCGTGGGGACCTGCCTTCTGATCCGTTTTACCAGGCATATATTTTAAAAAATGTGTCTTCCTTTTCAAGTGTTAACGTGTTTTTCTACTGGCCACAAATCAGATTTAATTCAACTCACATTTATTGAACAAGCTAGCGTGTTATGTTTTTTTTTTTTCATTTAATTCGTACAACAGCCATGTGATAGAGGAATTACTATCCACGTTTCACAAACGATAAAATTGAGGCTGCCACCTGATGTTACTGAAGTCCTCCACCCACCTTCTTTCGTTCTTTTTTAAGCGTCTACTATCGGCTGGGGATGGAATAGTTCGCGAGTCAGTTTCTGCCTTCTGATGGAGGCAGAAATTTAAACAGCCAACACGGTAAATACTCCAGAGCTGCAGAAGCACGAAGTATTTTGGGAGTGGAAGCCAGGAGGTGGAGGGCTGACTTTCCGCGCACAGGGTACAGGCGAGAAGAGGTGGGATCTCGGGAAATGCAGTCAAGTAGTTCAGTAAGACTCGAATGTGACATTGGGTTGCAGAGGTGGGCAGAGTCACTTAGGTATATTTAATTGGAAATATATCCTGAGGGGAAGAGAAGAGCAATTTTAGAGTCGTAAGTAGGGAGGGGCATCTTTTTAAAAATGGCTGCGGAGTGGAGAATGGGTTGCAGAGGGGCAAGGAATGGAAGTAGAGAAAGCAGTTAGGAGGTTAGTGCAGTATCCCTTACACCTACCAATGCCGTCTAGGCCTGTCAGTTCCACCTCCTAAAGGCCTTCTTGAGTCAGTCCTAAACTCTCTAAATGTCAATTCAGAGTCTTCATTCCTACTGCCACTACTGTAGGCCATCATCGCCAATTGCTTAGAGCAAGGGGTAGGAACTTTTTCTGTGAGAACCAAATAATAATACAAGCTTGGTCGACAATATGGTTCTGACTTACTACTCAGGTTTGGAGCTTGAAAACAGCCCTAATTTTTACATGACACGAATCTTTACATATTTTCAACTATTTAAACATTTTAAAAACCATTCGTATTCTTAGCTCATGAGCCACAGAAAAACGGAGTGTAGTTGGCTGATCCCTAGTATAGAGCAGTGCTGTTGGCTACTAACCACACCTCTCTACCTCTGTCTTACTCTCATATTCCTCACCACAACAGCCAGAAAGTTCTTTTGAGAACATCTATCTGATCATGACACTGTCTTACTTAAAATCTTCCAGTGACTACCATTACCCTTAGGGTAGTCCAGATTCCTTAATGTGGTTTACTGGACTCTATGATTTCTAAGAAGTCTTAGAGTCTTCTCTTGTATTCCCTGTCCAACCTTCCAGGTGCTTGTAACTACTGGCTGCAGGATACTGCAGGAGCAGAGGTAGCAAACAGCTGAATTCTGTGACAATAGAACTTGGTTAAAAGTGTTGCTTCAGTGTATCAGATGACAAGGGAGATGGTGAAATATTACAAGGCCCTACAGAATAGACACTTGCCACTCTCTAGCCAAGTAAACACGCTTCAGAGGGCACTGTAGAGAAAGGACTCATCTAGTGGAGTCCTTTAGCCACTGTTTCCTTTGGAGTATCACATAAAATTCTGCATATAACACCCTTCCTTTCCTCATTCCTCTTTGCCTGCTTAATTCATCCTCTAGGTCTTCGCTCAGATGCTACTAGGTTAAGAATCCCTCCCATCCTAACACACTGTATTGCTCTAATTAAATGTTCCCCACCAGACTGTGACTTCCTTGGGCATCTTAGTTCCTGACACATAATACCTTAAAAGATTTGTTAAATGAGTGACATGGTGTAGAAAATGAATTGAAAAAGGTACTGGCAACAGAAAGGTAATCTGGGCAGCTGTGCCAGTAATCCAGGTGAAAAAGACTTTCAGCAGCAATGTGTATGGAGAGTGGGTGGATTCCACAGCCTCTGTTCATGTGTTCCAGCTCCAGATGACTTTTGAATGTTAAAATATTTCCTCAAAAGGCAGTTTTGCCAACACTGAGGACATTTAAAAGCATGCCCTATAGGCTTGAGAGCTTTTCTCCAGTTACAAAGACACTTAGAAAATATTGCAGCAGCACCTCTACGAATAAATGAACAATCTCACTATGGAACTGCTTTGAAGGGATGGCTTCTCAAGCAAAAATACAAATTGTGTAACATCTGTCTTTTCAATGTTACTTTAAAAAGTATCATTACTTACTCATCCAGTTACTTCATTCAGCTCTCTTGGGGCTCAGTGAGCCTGAGGATGAGCTGTTTAAGAAAGTAGTTTGCAGCCAGGCATGGTGGCTCATGCCTCAGCACTTTGGGAGGCTGAGGCAGGTGGATCACTTGAAGTCGGGAGTTTGAGACCAGCCCGGCCAACATGGCAAAACTCCATCTCTGCTAAAAATACAAAAATGATCTGGGCATGGTGGCATGTGACTGTAATCCCAGCTACTCAGGAGTTTGAGGAGGGAGAATCGCTTGAACCCGGGAGGTGGAGGTTGCAGTGAGCTGGGATTGTGCCACTGCACTCCAGCCTGGGTGACGGAGTGAAACTATGTCTCAAAAAATAATCTTCTTGTAGCCACCTCTCTACAAGCATCAACAATTCATGACAAATTTCATTTCCTGTTCCAAAGTAGGAGAGTGCCACTCCAGAGCTTTGCTGGTCTCCCTGCTATCCTGGGAGCTCACACCACCCAGGTATCGGTGGTGACCATGGTACGGACAACTCCAGGGCCTGCCTTTAAGTGATGTGATGGGCAAGGGATTCATCCCAAGAATCTCTGCAAAATAACTTTTACCTTGTCCTCCATCTCTAACAGACTGTGGCCTAAGAACATAGTTCCCTCTTCCTAGAAAGCACTTGCCACCTTGTTGATCTGGCAAATTAAAGCCTGTCACTACTTACCTCAAACGTCACTTCTTCTAAGAAGCCTTTTTCCCCCTTTTTTCCCCTCTTCCTCTCATACCACTATCATTCATGCAACAAATATTTATTCAGCATCTATTAGATTCCAGAAGTTCACTTCCAGGTATTGGGGACACAGCAGTTAAAAACAAAACAGGCCGGGCGCGGTGGCTCAAGCCTGTAATCCCAGCACTTTGGGAGGCCGAGGCAGGCGGATCACGAGGTCAGGAGATTGAGACCATCCTAGCTAACACGGTGAAACCCTGTCTCTACTAAAAATACAAAAAACTAGCCGGGCAAGGTGGCAGGCGCCTGTAGTCCCAGCCACTCGGGAGGCTGAGGCAGGAGAATGGCGTGAACCCGGTAGGCGGAGCTAGCAGTGAGCTGAGATCGCGCCACTGTACTCTAGCCTGGGCAACAGAGCGAGACTCCGTCTCAAAAACACAAAGCAAAACAAGAAAAAGATCGGCTGGGCACGGTGGCTCACGCCTGTAATCCCAACACTTTGGGAAGCCGAGGCGGGTGGATCAGGAGGTCAGGATATCGAGACCATCCTGGCTAACACGGTGAAACCCTGTCTCTACTAAAAATACAAAAAATTAGCCGGGTGTGGTGGCATGTGCCTGTAGTCCCAGCTACTTGGGAGGCTGAGGCAGGAGAATTGCTTGAACCCAGGAAGCAGAGGTTGCAGTGAGCCAAGATCACGCCACTGCACTCCAGCCTGAGCGACAGAGTGAGATTCTGTCTCAAAAAAAAAAAAAAAAGACCAAATGTCATGCCCTGCCCTCATACGGGCTCACATTCTAATACCACCTTGCTTTGAAACTGTCCCTGTCGGCCGGGCGCGGTGGCTCATGCCTGTAATCCCAGCACTTTGGGAGGCCAAGACGGGCGGATCACGAGGTCAGGAGATCGAGACCATCCCGGCTAACACAGTGAAACCCCGTCTCTACTAAAAATATAAAAAAATTAGCTGGGTGTGGTGGCGGGCGCCTGTAGTCCCAGTTACTCGGGAGGCTGAGGCAGGAGAATGGCGTGAACCTGGGAGGCGGAGCTTGCAGTGAGCTGAGATCAAGCCACTGCACTCCAGCCTGGGTGACAGAGCAAGACTCCGTTTCAAAAAAAAAAAAAAAAAAAAAGAAACTGTCCCTGTCTCCTATCACAAGTATAAGCCACAACTTACTCAGCTCCAGGGCCTAGGACAGAGACTGGCATAGAATGTAGGTGCCAGATGTAACAGAGTGCAGCTGAACAGCCCATCACAAGAATGTGAGCTCTGGATCACAGCTGTTCATCCTCCTTCCCATCTCTTTACAATCCCACCCTATATAGTTACTTAAAAATTTCTCCTCCACTAGATGAGTCCTTTCTCTACAATGTCCTCTGAAGTATGTTTCCTTGGCTAGAGAGTTGCAAGTGTCTATACTGTAGGGCCCTTATCACCATCTCCCTTGTCATCTGACACACTGAAACAACCCTTTTAACCAAGTTCTATTGTCACAGAATTCAGCTGTTTGCTACCTTTGCTCCTGCAGTATCTTGCTGCCAGTAGTTAAGAGGCATCCCCATCCACAAGACAGAAGCAAGCAAGAAAGAATGAGAGCAAACAGAAAGTGCCTCATGAAAGAAACATCAGGGAACTTTCTTCTTTGCCTCTTCAAAATAGATGGAGTCTCACACTGTCACCCAGGCTGGAGTGCAGTGGCACGATCATAGCTCACTGCAACATCAAACTCCTAGCCTCAAGGATCCTCCTGCCTCAGCCTCCTGAGCAGTTAGGACTACAGGTATGTGCCACCACACTCAGCTAATTTTTGTTTGTTTTGTAGAGACGGTGTCTTGGTATGTTGCCCAGGCAGGTCTTGAACTTCTGCGCACTGAAGTGATCCTCCCACCTCAGGCTTCTGAGTAGCTGGGATTATAGACAGGAGCTACAGCACCTGGCTCAATGGGATCTTTATATGTTGAGCTGTTTCCTTTCAAAACTAACATTTTCTTTTTTTGAGACAGTCTCACTCTGTCACCTAGGCTGAAGTGCAGTGATGTGATCTCGGCTCACTGCAACCTCCGCCTCCTCGGTTCAAGCGATTCTTGTGCCTCAGCCACCAGAGTAGCTGGGATTACAGGTATGTGCCCCAAGCCCAGATAATTTTTTTATTTTTAGTAGGGATGGGGTTTTACCATCTTGGCCAGGCTGGTCTTGAACTCCTGGCCTCAAGTGATCCGCCCACCTTGGCCTCCCAAAGTGCTGGGATTACAGGTGTGAGCCATGGCACCTGGTCCCAAAACTAACATTTTCTAAGGTATTGTTGCTGTTTACTACAAATTACCTTCATATCCACTCTCTTATTTGACTCTTTCAAGGATGCTCTGAGGTAAGTAGATAGGTCAAATTAGTGACCCTTTCCCCACGGACTCCATCCAGAACTAACCAAATTGATCCTGCTGGGAACATCTTTGGAATAAGTAGAGCTGTAAAGTCCTAGGGCTGTGCCTTCTTTGTCCATCAGCTTTAACCTACGAGAGTTAGGTTTGCTACGACTGCCTGCAAGTCAGAGGCATCAACTATACACAGCAAAAGCTTGGCACTGGTCCATGCTGGCCTCTGAGGAGTGCCAGTCCTCCTAGCTGAAGCTGAGTTGTGAGGACTATTTAAAAACAACACACAAACAAAACCAAAAGAAAAAAAAATACAAAAAAATTTTATTTACAGTTGAAAACTTAAAGACAATTTTGGATTCTGAATCTCTGACACTTCCATGGTCTCTTGATCAAATGGGGCAGCAGCAGGCAGGGAAGCAAACACGAGGGCCACTCCAGATTTTCTTACTCAAGACCACCACCAAGAAGAAGGGAAGGCCTACAATGGCAGAGACATGGAGGTCAATGTGGGATGGGGAGGTAAGCACCTCAGAGCAACTGGAAGGGGACATCCCATATGAGACAATGCTCCCAGCTGTTCCTTTTTTTTTTTTTTTTTTTTTTTTTTTGAGACAGAGTCCCATTCTGTTGCTCAGGCTGGAGTGCAGTGGCACCATCTCAGCTCACTGCAACCTCTGCCTCCTATGTTTAAGCAATTCTCCTACCTCAGCCTCCCGAGTAGCTGGGACTACAGGCACACGCCACCACACCCACACACCCAGCCAATTTTTGTATTTTTAGTAGAGACGGGGTCTCACCATATTGACCAAGCTGGTCTTGAACTCTCGACCTTGTGATCTGCCTGCCTTGGCTTCCCAAAGTGCTGGGATTACAGGCATGAGCCACCGTGCCCGGTCACTCCCAGCTATTCTCTGCACTCCCAATCCTCTTTTCCCAAAAGGGTAGAACAGGTCAGAGTCTCACCATAGGTCAGACCTTTGGGTCCCCAGAGCAAAGTTGGGCAGTAAATTACAAAAGAACCAGGAAGAAAGCAACTAACATTTATGGTCAAGCATACTGTCTCATTTATTTGCCCTTCACAACTCCATGCATTATATATTATCTAATTATGCAAAGGAGTACGGTCCCAAGGGGTTTCATGGCTTGACTAAAGTCACAGAATTAGACAGTGGTGGGGCTTCCTGGTCTACTTGGCTCCAAAGCCTTTGTTCTTTTTGTCAGACTCTGATGGCTCTCTGTGGAGGTCCAGAACAAAAAGTAATCCTTCTTCTTGCAGGTTTCGGTCCCAGAGGTAAGAGAAAGGGCAGTCCACACTCTCGGTTTATGGCCTTGAAGTCGAGCAAGCTATACTAAGAGAACAGGGTAAGTACACTCAGATACTATTGTCCCCCTCCTCCTGCCATTCCTCAGACATGCCACACCTTGCTCCAGTGGACAATGAATGCTGGCATTGTACTGTAGGCACAGACTGAAGTTTAATTGTGGGCCCTCAAGCAAAATGTATGAAAATGCATAAATGTACTTTGTAAGCTGCATGGTGTGCCAAGACCTAAGCTCTGTCAGACCAAGCACTATGTTAGTCAGCATGATCTCAGTCCAGGGAAAACCAGACCGACACATTTGTGATACAGTGTGTTAAATGCCACAGTGGAGAGATGAACCAAGTGCTGCGGGAGCACCCAGGTGGAAACCACTGTCTGGGCTTAGACCTGGAAGAGGAGGTGGAGGGATCAGTGACGGATTCACAACTGATGTTAGCCACAGCTGTGGGCAGGCTCCTGGGAGGTGCTGGGAGGATTTAGGAATAGTTAAAACTACATATAAACAGTATGTATTTCTATTACAAGACACATGTTCGAGGTAGAAAATTCAAGCTTAAGGCAACTGAAAAGTCTCTTTGCTATCTCTACTCTGCAGAAGTATTATCAACAGTCTGCTTTATATCACTGCAGAGATTCCTGAAAATCATTTAAAATAAACAGTAACATGCTTACATAAATTACTACATCTTGACTGTCACTTAACTTACCTTAGAAATCTTGCCAACACATCCAAATCTACCTCTTTGTTTTTATTAAGGCTGTATAGTATTCCACTGAAGAGAATGGAAACTCTATGTGTGTAAGACTTGGCTGCAATGCAAGAAGCTTTGCCTTTGTACTGGACTGGAATGGACTGGAGCCAGACATTCTCCCCTCCCCTGGCCTTTTCAGCTGGCAGAGCTTCTGCGTTTCAGGACAGGGAACAAACAGTGTCACATGCTCAGCAGGCACATAAATATTTGCTGCCAAATCTCCAGTGCTCCCCAGACCCATATTTTCATGTAAAATCTCTTTTCTCTTGCCTGGACTACTACGGCAGTGGACTCCTCACTGGCCTCCAGACTATCCTCCACAATGCTGCCAGAATCATCTTCTGAACATGAAAATTTAACTACAATATTCTGCTGAAAATCCTTCAGTGGTTCATATTGGTCTGATTCTTTTTTGGAGGGTCAGTGCCCCTTTTGAGAATCTCAGGAACACAATGGACTCCTTCCCCAGAGGGGAAAAATTACTTCATGCCTGAAAGTCAGCCCCTGCCCTCAGAATAACATACGAACTGCTAAGCTTGGCACTAGCTTTCACTACTGGCCCTGGCCTCTCTCCAACCTTCTTACCATTTGCTTTTCATATTTTCCTGCTTCAGTCATATTAAATTATTTGCAGCTTCCTCTACACTTCCTGCTGTTTGCTGCCTTTGTGACTTTGCATAGGCTGTTCCCTCTGCCTGGAATGCCCTGCCCAGTTTTAGCCACCTAACAAGTTATATTCTTTCTTTACTAAACTGAAGCATCATCTCTTCTGTAGTCTACCCAACCACTCCGGGAAGATCCGGGCATGTATCTAAAACCTCCAATACAGGGCTTTATTGTACTGCAATTGTCAGTTCTCCCAAGAGACTGAGTTCCTTGAAGGAAGGAACTGGACTTTTCAAATCTGTAGCTTCGTATGCAGCATGGGACCTATCTTAATTCATCAGCGCTTAGTTGTGCAATGAATAGAGCCCAACTGCTACCAACACATCTTCCCTCATCTTCCCCCCGGGAATCTCGCATCTACAGGTAATTCCAGAATGAAAGACGGTGTTTCCTAAACCTTAGTCATTCAGATAGCACCTTCACAACTGTTACAATATCTATCATCTACAGGTACAATTTACTTTTTAAGCTAATCACTATTCGAACTTCAATATGGCCTACTGTAAGCTGTAATAACTGTAAAATTATGTATTGTGCTAATTCTATATTTTTTCCTAAGAAAAGACAGTCATCCCAGCACTAACTAAAGTAGTGTTTCCCACACTCCTCTATTAAGAAGCACGTGAGATACTTGGTACAAACATAACATCCTGAGTCCCACTCCAAAGCCACATCAAACACTCCAGGGAAGGGATCTGGGAATTCGTAGGTTTAACAAGTGCCCCAAAATGATTATTATCTGTTGGAGAATCTAGGCAACAATGAATTAATGAAAGCTCTCCACCACTTGGTACTGGTACCAGGTTTGAGGATCACAGGGAAGGGGGGTGGCATATCAGACTAGCAGAGTTGCCAGAACTCAGGCTTTCACAAGAGAGGTGCCACCCTCTCCCATGTAGATGTAAGTAGCAAAGAACCCATTCAGACTACAGTAGAATCCTGAGGGCAGAGGTTCATTTATGCTACACATATCCAAATTCATTATAAAAAGTTTCCCAAGGGCTGGGCACAGTGGTTCATGCCTGTAATTCCAACATTTTCGGAGGCTGAGGTGGGAAGATCGCTTGAGGCCAGGAGTTTGAGACCAGCCTGGACAACATGGTGAGACCCCATCTCTAAAAAGTTAGCTGGGTGTCGTGGTGCACGCCTATAATCCAAGCTACTAAGGAGGCTGAGGTGGGAGGATCACTTGAGCCAGGGAGGTCGAGGCTGCAGTGAGCTGTGACTGTGCCACTGCACTCCAGCCTGGGTGACAGAGTAAGACCCTGTCTAAAAAAAAAAAAAAAAAAAAAAATCTCCCAGAACTCAGAGATAAAACCAAGGTTTCTGTACCTAAAGTTGTACAGACCAGGCATGGTGGCTCATGCCTGTAATCCCAGCACTTTGGGAAGTCAAAGGCAGGCAGATCACATGAGGTCAGGAGTTTGAGACGAACCTGGCTAACATGATGAAACCCTGTCTCTACTAAAACACAAAAAAATTAGCCAGGCATGGTGGTGCATGCCTGTAATCCCAGCTATTCAGGAAGCTGAGGCATGAGAATCGTTTGAACCTGGGAGGCAGAGGTTGCAGTGAGCTGAGACTGTGTCACTGTACTCCAGCCTGGTCGACAGAGTGAGGTTCTGTCTTAAAAAAACAAAAAAAAAGTTTTACACAAAACTTCATTTTCACTAAAACCAAAGTCAGAACCTAGGAAGGCAAAACACAAAGGTTCTGGAAAGAAGTGCTCCACAGGGAGGTAGAATTGATCAAGTGACCTGTCTTCTATCTCCTTCCTAGCTGTTTCACTGCATATGCCCAGTGCCTGGGCACAAGGCCTCAAATGCAGGATTAAGTGATACCTTGATGTGAATGCCATGGATTCCTGCTGGACTAGTGCCACCAAGAGATTACTTCCTTTTGGTCTTTTTCTTTGGAATATGGCAAGTTCCCAATTAAAAGATAGACTCTTATTCCCCATTGCCTTGCCTCTCAAAGTCTGCATCAGCATCACCTGAGAGCTGATTAGAAATGCAAAATCTCAGTTCCTATTCAAACCCACTGAGTCAGAACCACTATTTTATAACAAATCTCCTGGAGATCCATATGCACATTAAAGTATAAGAAGTACTGCCCAATAGGGCTTAAAAATACCACTTCCCTTCCCTCCAGACCCCTGCTCCCTGGGAAATTCATCTCCTCTTTCATTAATTTTTCCCAAATCACATTATTCAGAAACCCAAAATGGGGCACCCATCTGTGGAACCCCTTTACATTAGACTGCCCCCAGATTTCCTAACACTTTAAAACCTATGATAGGGATTTTTGGTAAAGTGAAATGCGATAATTCAAGTAAAGTTCTTAGCTCTTTATCTGGGCACAGGAAGAATTCAATCAAGGATAACTGTTTTAATTATAGTGTCCTTAAGTATTAGCTATGAGATTCAGTTCTGAGCAAGCCAGGGCGAATAAACTGAGAGGCTTACGTTTAAAAGAGCTCACTGTCCAGTACAGTAGCCACTAGCCACAATTGACTCTTTACATTTATTATTATTATTTTTTACTTATTTATTTTTGAGACAGGGTCTCGCTCTGTTGCCCAGGCTAGAGTGCAGTTGCACAATCTTGGCTTACTGCAACCTCTGCCTCTCGGGTTCAAGAGATTCTAGTACCTTCGCCTCTGGAGTAGCTGGGGCTACAGGCGTGCGTCACCATGCCCGGCTAATTTTTGTATTTTTAGTAGAGACGGGTTTTACCATGTCGGTGAGGCTGGTCTCAAACTCCTGGCCTCAAGCAATCCATCTGCCTCGGCCTTCCAAAGTGCTGGGATTATAGGTGTGAGCCACCACATCCAGCCTAATTTAAATTTAATAAATTATAGCCTAGTTCTGTCAATAAAAAAAAATAGGCTGGGAGGCCAAGATGGGCGGATTACCTGAGCTCAGGAGTTCAAGACCAGCATGGCTAACAGGGTGAAACCCCATCTTTACCAAAAATACAAAAAATAGCCGGGCATGGCAGTATGCACCTGTAATCCCAGCTACTCAGGAGGCTGAGGCAGGAGAATTGCTTGAACCCAGGAGGTAGAGGTTGCAGTGAGCCAAGATGGTGCCATTGCACTCCAGCCTGGGCGACAGAGCAAGACTCCATCTCAAAAAAAACAAAAATAAATAAATAAAAATAAAAAATAAAAAAATAAAAAGTTAATGGTGTAGTCCCTCAGTTGCACCAACCACATTTCAAGTGCTCCGTTGTCACATGGGGCTGGTAGCAACCATACTGGACCTCCCAGATCTAGAACCTTTCCATCATCACAGCCTATGGACAGTCCTGGTCTAGAGGGCCTGTGGAATGTACAGCGGCCACCTGAGGAATGCGTTCTGCTTGGGTTGCAGGCTGAGAAGAAGGGCTTTCTTAAAGGCAAAAGTTCATATAACTTTTGCTAACAGTGGGGGATGGGGGGAGGGTTGATGATCCCCACCCTCAGAAATAAAACCACAACAAGGACTTCCAGTAACTTTATGTAAAAGACTCAGACAGATACAGAAAAGAGGCCCCAACATAAAGAATTTCTAAACTTTATTCTTTTTGTTATCGTCTGTCCTCTGGTAGTGATCAGTGGTCAGTCTTTGGAAAGAAAGGACCTATGAACTCAACTTTAGTTATAGCAAAGAAATGAGCAGGAGAGGGAGGGAATGGCCAGCAGCCATTGAAGAGGGAGAGCACGCTGGGCCCAAGGGGCACCCAGTATTGGCAGAAAGGAAAGCTCAGGGTGTCAAGTGAGCCTGAGAAGGGATCATCTGGCTGAACAAGAGAGGTCCACATGCAGCTCTCAGCACACACTTGTGCATTCCAGCCTCAGCATTTGCTCACACCAGTTCCCCGCCTAAAATGCCTGACATTCTCCCTCTCTACTTAACTCATGTAATAAATTTTTACTGAATGCCTGTAAGTGCCAGATATTCTGAGCAGAGTTGGTCACAGATAAAGGTGTGTTGTAGAGTCATTAAAATGGTCAAGTATTTGACTGGATCTCCATTTGGAAAAAAAAAGAAGAAAAAGTCCTATCTTAACACTATACAGAAAAATTAATTATAAGATGATTTTATAAATATACAAATAAGACTATAAAAATACTAGAAAAATGATCTTAGTTCCACCATATAAAAATAAATACTAGAAAAAACACAGAAAACATTGTGATCTGAGGTAGTAAAGACCGTCTTAAATCAGACAAAACCAAAAAGCAGTGAAAGACTGATAATTTGGACTTCATCAAAATTTAGAACTTCTCTTTAACAAAGAATATCACCAAACTTAAGCAACATAATACTAATTTTTTTCTTAAAATATATTCTGAAGAAAACAATTACAACATATAAAATTAAGAACTAATGCTCAGCTGGGGGCAGTGGTTCACGCCTGTAATCCTAGCACCTTAGGAGGCCAAGGTGGGCAGACCACTTGAGGTCAGGAGTTCTGGACCAGCCTGGCCAACATGGTGAAACCCCATCTCTACCAAGAAATATAAAAATTAGCTGGGCATGGTGGCACGCACCTGTAGTCCTAGCTACTTATAGCTATTGTATAAGGTAATCTTATACAATATTTTAAATACTTTTGTGCATGAAACAAATTTTTGACTATGATCCATCACATGAGGTCAGGTGTGGAATTTTCCACTTCTAATGTCATGTTAGTGCTCAAAAAGTTTCATATTTTGGAGCATTTGGGATTTCGGATTAGGGATGCTCAGGCTGCAGTTTTGGTTTTTCTTTTTCTTTTTTTTTTGAGATGGGATCTCACTCTGTCACCCAGGCTGGAGTACAGTGGCGTGCCATCATAGCTCACTGCAGCCTCAAACTCCTGGGCTCAAGTAATCCTCCCACCTCAGCCTCCTGAGTAGTTAGGACTACAGGCTTGCACCACCACACCTGGCTAATTTTTTTTTTTTTTTGGAAAGACGGGATCTCATCAAGTTGCCCAGGCAGGTCTTGAGCTCGAGCTATCTGCCCTCCTTGGCCTCCCAAAGTGCTGGGATTACAGGAGTGAGCCACCGTGCTGGGCTGTTTTCATTTTTTAATACAAGGTGGTTTTACATGAACTAAGAAGGAAAAGTTTTCAAGACATAATTTCCTAGAACATTTAAAATATAGTATGATTTCATTTGGGAAAAAGAAAACCTCCCAAAATTAGATGGGCAAGGCAAAGGCCCTGATGGACACACATCAAACTGATAAGGAAGTGACCTCTGGAAAGGAGTGGAATTGGGGGTGGGTGTTGTCAAACAGAAAGCCCCTAAGAGGGGCTTTCACTTTATCTGTTTGGTGTGAAAGTTTTCACAATGAGAGTGTAATGTGTTACTTGTGTAAACCAAATGAAATGAAATATGGGAAGCTTGATTGGATCACCTTTTTTTAAGCTACAAAAGTTACTTCTGGGACAACTGGGGAGGTTTGAAAATGTACTATATGTTAGATAATATTGTGGTTACATAGGATATTCTTATTTTTAGGAGTTCCTCGCTGAAATACTTAGGGGTAAAGTGTCAAGAAGTCTGCAACTTTCAAATGGGAAAGAAAAGAAGAAAGGGTAAAGGAAGGAAGATGGGAAGGAAGGATGAAAAATAGGAAGGGGGGGGAGGGATTGCATTGGGAGTTATACCTGATGTAAATGACGAGTTGATGGGTGCAGCACACCAACATGGCACAAGTATACATATGTAACAAACCTGCACGTTGTGCACATGTACCCTACAACTTAAAGTATAATAATAATAAATAAATTAAAAAAAAAAAAAAAGAAAAATAGGAAGGGAAGGATGGAGGGAGGGAAGAGGAGCAGGATGGAGGAGGAGAGGCAATGGAAATGGATGAGGAGGCAAGAAGGGAAAGAAAAAAACAAATGTCAAGGCAAAGAAATAAAACAAGAATGTTAATCACTGGTGAATCTAAGTGAAGATATATGGGTGTTCAAGGTATTCTTCTAACTTTTTTGCAGGTTTGAAATTAAAAAAAAGAAAAACATTACTACCCCTCACCTGGCTGGAAGTGATGGATTTCCCCCTTGTACTCTTCTCACACTTGGCAGTGTCACTCATATTACTAGTGATGACCTCTGAGAATGTCTTACTTTCCATGAGCTCCTGAAAGGAGACACCTTTCAATTCTTTGCCCCGCTCTCTGCAGCGAGCATGCTGCCCAGCGCAGAGCAGGCAGTGGCAAATACCGGTAAGAAATGAGTCCATGTAGGCTGGAAGATGCAAGGCATTCACCTGCGAGGCCGGCAAATACGAAGTCAAGGCCTGGAATTGCAGTATCAGTTCTGATGAGGTGCATGACGGGCGTGTCTCCTGGCTCCTTGGCCTGGTCCCAGCAGAGAGTTACTCAGGCCTGGAGCCAGGTCTTTCTAGGGGGACTACTGAATGGAACTGTAGTCTGAAAGTGCTGTTACAAACTGCCTGAGTAGTTTTCAGATTGATACTTTGTACATTACAAAGTGATAGAAAAGTACAGTGCTCCTACAACCCTTTCTCTTTTGATTTTTACAGTGACTCTGAGAGATACCTATTACAGTATTTCCATTTGACAGATGAGGACACATGCTCAGAGAAGGAAAGTGACTACTCCAAGGTCACACACAGAGGAACTGGGCTCAATCTCATGTCTTCAAGACTAAAGATCTTTCCACTAGACCATGCTGTCTTCTTTGAGGTCTGACTCCTAACCTAATAGCAGAAAGACACACTTACCTGATTCAGTCTTTGGACTACATCTCCCCACACTGTGAGATCACCACAGGCAGCTTGGGCTTATTGTTGGGGCCTGTGGGAACATTCTAGGAAAAAAAGCACAATGGACATTCATCCACTCAGGCACTTCCTCATTCCCTTATCAAACTTTTACTGATGCCTGCCAGCCCCTGTGCTAAGGGCTCAGCACTCAGAAACAGTCCATGTCCTGGCAGACAGGTATCAAAGAGAAAATGCAAAACACTTAGAAAACATCAAACCTATGATAATATAACAAAAAGTTATGAGAGAGTTGGATAAGGGGTAGACGGGTAACTAAATTGCTGCTTAAAGAGGTCAGGGAAGGATTCACAAAAGAGGGTTATTTGAACTGTGCCTAGAAGGATGAATGGGATTCCACCAGGAGGGAAGGAAAGAAGAGCATTCCAGCTACAGGAAACAGTGTGAACAAAGGCTCAGGAGCAGGAAAGAGCAAGGGGCAGGGATGTGTATGGCAGATTTAGGGAAGAGCTAGTAGCCTGATGTGACTGGAACATGAAAGAGGCAGTGGCAGGAGAAGGGGCCATGGAGAAGTAGACAGGGACTAATCATGAAGGACCTTGAACGCAATGCTGAGGAGTAGAATTTTATCAAGTAGGCAACAGGGTCGTCAGGGGCCAAACCTCAGTGTTGACCAGACAGGCTAACTTAGGTGGTCTCTCCTCCCTTTTCCTGAAGCAATGAAGACTGGGCCTAACAAACTGGAGCTCATTCCCCCTTCTCTAGCTCCTGGACGCTAGTCAGACAGTACCAGACCAGAATGGGAGAGAAAGAGAAAAATCAAAGCAGTACTTACCTCAATCTTTCTCATCACTAGAAGTCCATCGATGATTTTTCCTGTAGGAAGAGTGTGAGCTGGACTTTATTCTTGTTTACATAGCGTTTTCCAGCTTCCAAAGCCCATTCTTAGCTATTATGTCATTAGATTCTCTTACTAACTTTAGGAAATTAAGATGCAGTAGAGGTGAAATGACTTGCTCAAGGTCACAGGTAATAAGTAGAGTTAGGGCTCACACTTATATCTGAGTGACTGCAAAGTCTCACCATATCATGCTGCCTGTATGGCATTTCTTTGGTGCTAGCTACTGGGTTTTCCCCCTGAGTGGTTCCATACTATATCAAATGGCCCTTTTGTCCTTCCCTCTAGTTCTCTAGCCAAACATGTTCCCCACCTCCCCACCATTTCTGTTTTCTCTGTTACCACCTAAGCAGTTATCCAAGTTGAGCATTCTTGGTAAGAGTCTGAGAACTAACTCCTCTGGAGGTTCCATCCGCGGTGAATGGGGCCTGGACCATGGGACATGAGTAGGACTTACCAAACACCACATGCTTCCCATCCAGCCAATCGCACTTAGAGCAGGTGATAAAGAACTGACAGCCATTTGTACTCGGACCACTGTTTGCCTGATGGAAACCAAATATACCTGCAGTAAGTTTCCTTGGCCATGTTACCTGATGGGTAAGATTCTCAAAAGAGCTTGTAACCCTAATCCCTCCATGTTTTTTTCAGTAAATCTAACTTAGCACCTATTAGGAGCCAGGGCCTAAGCTAGGATCCAAGGATACAGAGATGAACAGGATATGGCTTACTGCGGACTCAAATTCCTGGGCTCAAGCAATCCTCCCACCTCAGCCTCCCTAGTAGGTGGGACTCCAGGTGTGTGTCACCATACCTGGCTAATTTTTTTTTTCTTTTTTTAGTAGAGACTTAAGTTTCACTATGTTGCCCATACTGGTTTCAAACTCCTGACCTCAACCTCAAGCAATCCTCTTGCCTTGGCCTCCCAAAGTGCTGGGATTACAGGTGTGAGCCACTACGCCCAGCTATGAATATGTCTTGAAAGCACAGCTTTTTACATTCTGAGCAGTAGGGCTGAATGCCTAGACACAAACCCTGGTTCATATTTTAGTTCCCCAGCCTGCCAGCCTGCTAGAGGGTCTTACCTACTGGTTTTCTTTTCTTTCTTTTCTTTTTTTTAAGACGGAGTTTCGCTGTTGTTGCCCAGGCTGGAGTGCAGTGGCGCGATCTTGGCTCACTGCAATCTCCCCTTCCTGGGTTCAAGCGATTCTCCTGCCTCAGCCTCCTGAGTAGCTGGGATTACAGGCACCCACCACCACACCTGGCTAATTTTCTGTATTTTTAGTAGAGATGGGTTTCACCATGTTCGCCAGGCTGGTCTCGAACTCCTGACCTCAGGTTATCCACCCGCCTCAGCCTCCCAAAGTGCTAGGATTACAGGCGTGATACAGGCTCACACCTGTAATCCACCATGTACCTACCAGTTTTCTCAATCAATCCAGACTGAGAAAAGAGGTGGTAAAGGTGAGTCCTGGGGCAAGCAAGAGAAAGAAAGCATTTGCTTTCATCATGCCAAAACACAGCATTGGGCCTCAAGAGGGGCCCAGAAACCAGTTGGCTGTAACGCAAAACCTTGATTGGACCTCACTTACCATGGAAAGCAGGCCTGGAGCTGAGTGTCTAAGTTTAAAATTTTCATCTGCAAATGGCCCCCGGTAAATACTGGCAACTCCAGTACCATCTCCCTGAGCAGACAGAAGGGAAATATTAGTGACTTGGAGTGTTGGGTCCCTGGAAACCAGAGGAAGAACACTGTGGCACCTAAAGCCTGACATCTTTAAAGTCTGCTCTTACTTTTGTTGGTCATCTTGGAAGCTGCACCTATTTGACCCCACCCTGCCATCAGAGCAAGCCTTATACAAGGTACCTACAGCCCACAAAAACTGGCTGGAGCATTTTATAGACTGGATAAAACAGGTCACAGCTGGGCCCCTAGAAAGATCAATTAAGATGCAGACAAAGTAGGGAACAGCAACAAGGTGATCACATACTCAATCGTTGCCATTCCTGAAGACTGTCATGCCTGCAGTCATATAAAAGTACCCACTTAAGTGACTACCACCCCATTCCCCCAAACTATCTAAGAGGGTGGGTGAGCTCTTGGCAGTCTGTATGTACAACATGATACCACCCTCCTGATCATAGTTGATTGATCCAGGGGAGGATGCCTAACTCACACTGGGCCAACTAGAGTTCCTTCTCCGGGAATCTGGAGGTGGGATAGATGCTGTCTTTGAGGCTAAATTTGAATCATGTAAACCTGGAAGCTAGATGTGACTACCATTTGCAAGGTGGGCTAGAGAACAGAAAGAGAACACAACACAGATGTGTAGCAAGCACTAGAGAAACAGATAAAGAACTGCCTTGGTTCTCTATGGTTCTAGTTCCTAGTTCTATTTCTTCCTTTAGTTCCATGAAACACTCCCTTTATTATAAACTTCCAATTTCTGCTTAAACTAGCTTTATTTGCATTATCTCTTTGCTCTTCCAGCAACCTTGAGGAATAAGCATTATCACCTTCCCCATTTTTTGTGTGAGGAAACTAAAGTCTGGGTAATAACACAATTTGACCAAGGCCATATTTGCAGTGCCTTAAATAGAATCCCTGAGTTTTAAAGGCAATATTGAGGACTGCCAAAAAGATCAAGCTCTCCTCGCCAGTTAGTAAAGAGAAAGAGTGTATGGGAGAAAGGGAAAACACTGACCTGGTGTAGAATCAATAGTGAGTGAAGAGAAAGGGTGCATGGGAGAAAGGGAAAACACTGACCTGGTGTAGAATCAAGGGTCCCTTTTTGGGACAAGGACTATCATTAATATAAGCCAGCGAATACAGAAAAACTGTCCAAATTCAAACCTTTATTTGGCTAAATATTAGCAAATAAAATCAAGTCTGTATATTAGAAAGGCCTGGCCTGGCGCGGTGGCTCACACCTATAATCCCATCACTTTGGGAGGCTGAGATGGGTGGATCACCTGAGGTCAGGAGTTTGAGACCAGCCTGGCCAACATGGTGAGACCCTATCTCTATTAAAAATACGAAAATTAGTCATGTGCGGTGGCGGCGCCTGCAATCCCAGCTACTCGGGAGGCGGAGGCACGAGAATCACTCAAACCCACCCGGGAGGTGGAGGTTACAGTGAGCCAAGATTGAACCACTGCACTCCAGCCTGGGCGACAGAGCGAGACTCCATCTCAAAAAAAAAAAAAAAAAAAAAAAGGCCTGGATTTGGGTTCCTGATCTATCACTTAGAGCTGGGAAAGTCACTTCCTATCTGTGAGCCTCAATTTCCTCATCTATCAAGTGAGGGGGAAATTACCTACTCTTTACAGTTACCATGAAGATTCAATTAGATAGTGTCTGTAAAAAGCACTTTGCAAACAATACAGCACTATATAAATAATCAAATAAGCTATTATGTCATTAACTAACTCCACATACTTATTAATACAGAAGGAAGAGAGAAAACAAGTTCATCTCCAATTTCCCAGTGAACCTCAGGGACACATCAGTTACTACCATTCTCCGTAATCACGTTATCTATACTTCTCCAGAAACAATAGGCTAAATTACAAAATTAATAATTTGGAGCAAACAATAGAAAACAACCAATCTTCCAACTATAGTGAATTGATCAAATAACTTGTCATTCATAATGAAATATTAGGTGGCTATTAGAAAGTATGTTTTAGAAGACATAATGACAAGGGAAAGTATGGACAATTATTAAGTACAAAAAAAGTAAAACATACAGATTATTTTAAGTCTGTTAAAAATTATATAAACACACATATACATACTAAGGTAAGGCTGACAACTGTAAACCAAAATGCCAATAGTATATTGTGAGGTGAGATTGAGGGTGATTCATCTGGTGATTTATTTTCTTCTTTGCACTTTTCTTTTACAAACAAAATAATAAATACTATTAAAACCAAAAATAAATGAACAAAACAAATATTCTTGGTCCAACTTTGGAAGGTCTCAAATTCTGATTTTTCTGGCGCTTGCTCATTCCATTTTGCCTTCCCCAAGGAAGGTTCTAAGCAAGCTTTTTTTTTTTTTTTCCTTTAGACAAGGTCTCACTCTGTCCTCCAGGCTGGAGTGCAGTGGCATGAACATGGCTCACTGCAGCCTTGAATTGACCTGGGCTCAAGGGATCCTCCTACCTCAGCCTCCCAAGTACCTGGGACTACAGGCGCACACCACCAAAAATAAGAAAATCAAAAATAATTTTTTTATTTTTGTAGAGACAGGGTCTTACTATGTTGCCAGGCTGGTCTCAAACTCCTGGGATCAAGCAATCCTCCCAGCATCCCAAAGTACTGGGATTACAGATGTGAGCCCTGCCACCAATTGCTTTTAACTCACCCTTCAGAATGAGCAACTATTGTCTAACCCCAGAGTTATCAACAAGTGATCAGATGTGCCTGGGGCAAAGACTAGTAAAAAGCTATTCCTCTCCTTGGGCAACAGGGGAGCCTAGGGGAAAAGAAAGGAAAGAAGGCAGAGAGGATAGCTTCTCCGCCCTTCTTACCAGCTAACAAACCCCACTACCATTATTTGTTTCCAGGGGTTGCAAACAAATGCCTACAGGAGCAGGCAACCTAAATAAGGGAAACAGTTGTGGAGACTGGTGAAATGGCAAAGATATGCCATGTCCAGAGGGACCAGTTCCTTTATTCCAACCAATTGTCACTGTCACTGCCACTGTGAGAAATGCAGGCCCAGCGTACTTCCACCTTCCATTTTTTAAAGAGAAAACAAAACTAGGATTTTTTTTTGTGCCATTTCACAGTTATACAACACCATGCAGATGAAACAAAACATAGGTAAAAGCATAAATCAGCCTAAAACCTGCCACTCTGCAACCCTATATTGCATAGGAAAGGAAAGAGGTCTTAAAAACTCATGAGAGCTGGACTAAATAAACATATAAAAGAGAACAAATGTCTCCCAGATCCAAGAAAATAGCAACACAACTAACCAAATGATATTAATAAGAGTAAAGAAAGACCATACACAGAAGTGGGTAGGTAAGGACGAAAGCAGGTTTAAGAAAGAAAAACTGTAGTTTATCCCACACCCTCCAAGGTTGGGGTGGGGTGGGAGGCTTCATATGGGGGACAAAAACAGTCTACTTACAAGAAAGTTATGGTTAGCAAAAAAGAACTATTTCACTGGGCCCTCCCAGTGCATAGAGCAAAATTCCTCCAGAACTATCTATCTATCTCGCTGTGATTCCTTGCCCACAAATCAACTTCTTATGAAAAACTCAGCTTTCCAGGCACTGTGACACCAGAAGTAAAAGAGAAAAGGAGACAGGCATTTAGTCCACTAGAAGGAGATTTACCTCCATTCAGAAAAAAACAAAAACAAAAACAAACCACAGCTGATTTCTGACTAAGTTTCATATGACTAATTAGTGTGAACCTATCATAGATCATCTACAGGGTATTCTTAAAAAGTCCAATTTCTGGCTCAAAAAGGCTGAGATTTGGACCATGGAAGTTAATGCCTCAATCAAAGTGCTAAAGTCTGTTATCTACAGTCAGTTGTACCTAGCCACTTTCAAGAACTTCCCCATCACCATTCTCTCCAACACCCCCATCAAACCTGGCTATTGTTCTCAAGCCTTAAGACTGGGTCTCTGTAGTAAAAACAGCAATTGCAACAATAATAAAAACTAAAACTACAGGTCTTTGATAGAAAAGGAATAGTACTTACATTAACAAAATCTCCACCCTGAATCATGAAATCCTTTATGACCCTGAAACAGAGAGCAAAGAATACTGAGAGAAGATTTTATGGAGACTTTGTTATTATTGTATTAGATTAACATTGATTTCAAAATACACTATCACTTTGGCTATTATAAAATCACCATTCTTAGCTGGGTGCGGTGACTCACGCCTGTAATCCCAGCAGTTTGGGAGGCCGAGGCAGGCAGATCACATGAGGACAGGAGTTTGAGGCCAGCCTGGCCAACATGGCAAAACCCCATCTCTACTAAAAATACAAAAATTAGCCAGGCGTGGTGGCACATGCCTGTATTCCCGGCTACTTGGGAGGCTGAGACAAAAGAATTGCTTGAACCCAGAAGGCGGAGGTTGCAGTGAGCCAAGATCATGCCACTGCACTCTAGCCTGGGTGACAGAGCGGGACTCTGTCTCAAAAAAAACCCAAAAAACAAAAAACAAAACAACAAAAAAAGATTATTCTTTTCCTGGAATGGTTAAGCTGAAAGGATAATTAACCATAAAAATGGATTTTAATTATAAATTAGGGCATGTTAGAGTTGATCAAGTGCATGATCTGGTACCTGAACAGTAACAAGAAGGGGCTGAAAGCCTGCAGGAAGAATGACCACATTACTTGCCAAAGCAAAAGGCAGATCAAGGATTTGATGTAAATTTGGGGGAAAGAACTACAGAGAATTTATGTGAAAGGTACTGCTACACATGTAAGGACTTAACAATTGTTAGCTATTACCCCTAGGGAGGGTCCTTAACCTTTCTTATCCTCAGTTTCCTCCTCTGTAGAATGCAGATCACACATACCACTTCACAGGAGTCTTACTGGGGATTAGAGACTCACAGCTCTAAAGCTGTGATATAATTATGTGCTAACATTGTTACTAACCACAGTGAGGCCATGGGAAAGATTCTATATTGAAATGAGACTAAGTGTTGCCATACTCCACTCCCCAGGAAATATGATTATCCTTGGACAATCATATATGATCATTTTAGGAATTAGTTATAAATAGCAACCAGCAGGATATATTATATGCACTTTAGGATTACAAGTGTACTTCTTTAAAAATCTGCATTTGCACAAACAAGTGCATGAAAAAGACAGGATATTGTAAAGATGAGTAGTTTCTGTTTTAAAGACATAAGAAGTGGGGGAGTATAAGTAGAGTTAGAATATTTAATAAATCTTCAGTTATTGAGTCCACAAAAACATTTCTTCTCAAGAAATGTAAGAATTACCTCTGGTTTTATTTTCCTCTAAAGAGGCTAATCCCCCAGGAAATATTTCTGAAAGACTCTAGGATGGCTTGCCAAAAGCCTTACCTGTGGAAAGTGCTTCCTTTGTATCCTATTGGAACCCCATCTTTTCTATAACAAAAAGAAAGAGACTTGGAGTGATAGCAGGTAGCACAAGGCCTTTCCAGTTTACCATGCACTGGAGCCAAAAGGACTCTCCTAAAGATGGTTGACAGACATAAAGAAGGCAAATAAACTAGGGACAGACCCTTGGGGCATTACCTTCTATCACTGTCACCAGCAATCATTCAAGGCCAGCAGGTGGTTCACCGATACCCTCACCGCAGCCCCAGAACACCCCTCTGGAGCAGGCAAAGAAGTCAAACACATCTGAAACTGACCTGAATTCTCCGGTGCAGAACTGCCTGAAAGGGACAAAAAGTGAACGATTCAATCACTATGACATCACAGTCGTGACCGCCTCTAAAGACGGGAAAGAATAAACAATGGAGCCAGCAAGTCCACCAATCGGCCAGCCAGACGTCCAAACACGGAGACATACAGACTAACAACGTAAATTAACACGGGAACACAATCCAAACGGCAACCAGACAGAGCAATGCACGGAGGAATCAGGTCTCAAGAGCAGTGAGCGGACGGACAGAGGTAGACAGGCTATTCAGGCGGCTGACTAGAGCCCGACTTCTGCCTCAGCTAATCCAGCGGAACTGGAGCACGTCCTTACCTAAAGTTCTCGGCCGTCTTAGGCACAACGTCTGCAAAGAGCTCGATCTTCATGCGACCAACTTCCTGCAATCAGCGGGAGACTGTCAGAAGGCCCAGTCCAAGACCATGAGGGCTTCACGGAGCTGGGGGCAGGATGGGCTGACCCACCACCCTGCCGCTCGGTATCACCCACCTCCGCCTCCCTGGTCTAACCGCCCAGTTCCTCCAGAAGCGGGGCGCTAGGATTGGGGAGACTTCTCCTCCTCATTTCTCCCCGCCCTGCAGGTCGGTAGGTTCGGGTGCAATTTCGCTTTCTGGCTGGCTTCCCGAGTCCGCGCTCTCTGGGTGAGTTCTGCCTGCCTAGCTAGCCTCGAGCAGTTTCCCTTCGGCGCAGGTGTGGGTAGCGTCCTAGATCTCACCTGACCGCCAATGCTGACATCAAAGAACACCACGGGGTTAACAGGACTTGAATTTGCCACCGCCATGGCTCCGACCCGGAAGCAGAAGTCGGGAGCGTGGGATTCCGGCGAACCTAAAGCCCTGTCCGCGGGTTTCGTCCGGGGAGCAGGCGCGGTGGACGCCGAGAGAGACCGGGCCCCGCCCCCGGAAGCTGTCGCCCCGTGCGGTGTGTGCTGAGGCTGCTGGGGTCTAGCTGGGAGACTCTCCCTGAGACGGGGGACGCGGGAGTGAGGAGGAGGAAAGCCTGGACATCTTTTTGGTTAAGATCGATGGTCACCCCACTCACGTGGCTGTACTAAGGGCAGTACAAGTTGATCTTGCTCTAGCTAGGGCTTTTGGACTAGGCAGTCGCCAGGGTCCTCCTTATCGGCTCTTGCAACCAAGCCCTCTACACCGCCACACGTGCTGTGTCTGTCTTCTGCCCGCTAGTCTGTGAACACCGTGAAGGCAGGAACTCTGGTTTGTTCATCCTCAGCGTTTAGAACAGCTTGGCACGTAAAGGCTTGCTAAGTAAATATTTGTCCCTTCCTCTAAGTCAGGACAATAGATTATGTTTCCGTTCTGCCACAAGCTCCCAGTTTGGTCATTTCCAATTCGTTTCCCACAGAGTAACTAGAGTTTTTTATTTTTTATTTTTAAAATACCTCTTGTGATTCCTATTTATTTTTAAAATAACTCCTGGCTTCCTATATTTAGAATAAAATCCAATTCTGTACATAGGAAGCCCTCCAGTGCATTTATCTGGCTATCACCTACCTGACCTCATCTTGAACCACTTGCCCTTAGTTACTGTGCTCTGACCTGTCTGTTCCTCCAGGTCACTGAGATCCCTCCTTTCTTTAAGGCCTTGGAATAGCTGTTTCTTCTGTCTGAAATATTCCTTCCAGATCTTAATGTGCGTTGGCGGGGGGGGATGGTGGGGTTTGGTTGGGGTATGTGTGTGGGAAGTAATGCTCCTTGTAGTTCAGGGCTCACCCCAGATGTTACCTCCTCAGAGGCAACATTAGACCTAATCTAAAGTAGCCCTTGGTCACTCAGATCACTGGTTTTTCTTCATGCCACCCCCCATTTCACATTTGTATGGTATGTGTCTGCACCTCATTTCCTGCCCCACACACGTACATCTTCCTCCCTAATAGCATATAAACTCCATGAAAGTAGAGGCTCTCCCAGTCCTGTTCGCAGCTGTAGCTGCAATGTCTCCTACTGAATAGCACATAGTAGGTAAATATAATAGATTCAATGAATTTAGTGAAAGAAGGGGAACTTGGGCAAGACTCATTAGCTATAACAGCATGCATTTAATATAATAGTTATTTCCTAGGTCCTTTGATCATCTTTTCTAGCTCTGTCGTCGGAGAAAGCAAGAATTACATGTAAAAATCCAGTGTGTCTCAATTTAAAGGGTCATTTTTATTCCTGGTTACTGATCCTCTCCTCTTGGTCTCCTCCAAATGAAAAAGAAGAAAGGGGAAGAGGGAGAAAAGGAACAGCAGCAGTCATGCTTCAGTATAATTTTATACCAACTGTTTTAGAATAAATATTTAAAATTGATAATACCCAATGTTGATGAGGTTGTGAAAAAAATAGTACATTGATAAACTGCTAGTGAAAATAAATGATGATAGCTAGCATTTATTAAGCAGTTACTAAGTGCTAAATACTTTACATACTTCATTTCATTTGGTCCTCACAACCCTATGGGATAGATAACTATTATTGTTCCCATTTTATGAATCAAGAAATTGAGGCTCAAGGAGGTTGAGTAACTTGACTATGAAAACAGTATGTTGACACACTTTTATTTATGTTATTATTTATTTATTATTATTATTAATTTTTTTTGAGACAGAGTCTCACTTTTTGCCCAGGCTGGAGTACAGTGGAGTGGTCTCAGCTCACTGCAACTTCCACCTCTCGGATTCAGGCGATTCTCATGTCTCAGCCTCCTGCATAGCAGGGACTACAGGTATGCACCACCACACGCGGCTAATTTTTGTATTTTTAGTAGAGACAGGGTTTTGCCATGTTGGCCTCGCTGGTCTTGAACTCCTGGCCTCAAGTGATCCGCCCACCTCGGCCTCCTAAAATGCTGGGATTACCGGTGTGAGCCACTGCAACTGGCCAGGCAGAACCCTTTTTTAAAGCAAGGAAGTGATGTCCTAGAGCAATATTAACATGTATATCCTTTGACTCAGTCCAATAGTGCGAATTTGTTTTCTGGAATAATTCAAAAGAAGAACTATATGCATAAAGACCTTCAACACAGCATAATCTTAATTAGCAAAAAAGTAAAACCATAGACGCTCATGCCTATAATCCTATCACCTTAGGAGGCTGAGGTGGGAGAATCACTTGAGCCCAGAAATTTGAGACCAGCTTGAGCAACAGAGTGAGACCTTGTCTTTACAAAAAGTTCAAAAATGAGCCAGGCATGGTAGCATGTGCCTGTACTTGGGAGAGGCTGAGGAGGGAGGATCACTTAAGCATGGGAGGTTGAGGCTGCTCAGTCACACCACTGCACTCCAGCCTGGGTGAGGGAGTGAGACCCTGTCTCAAAAAAAAAAAAAAAAAAAAAAAAGTAAAAACAACATAAATGCCAAACAAGACAACATGAGAACATGTAATTTACAGAACATCCACATCCTCAGAGATACTGAGCAGTGCTGTCCCACCCTGACTGGTGACCTGAATGTGAGTGTGGCTGATCTTTTCTGAAGAAGCAGTCCTACTACACTAAAGATGAGTTGGAGACTGTTCACCTACTTTGTACTCCTGTTTGGAAATATTTAGGGGTAGTTTCTATGTAATGGGGTTTATGTGAACTCTCTTCTCATACTCCCTCCTCCAGGAAAAGCTCTTGGTATTTTCCTATCCACTTTTATTGTATTTTGTTATTATTTTTTTGAGATGAATTCTTGTTCTGTCACCCAGGCTGGAGTGCAGTGGTGCAATCTCCGCTCACTGCAACCTCTGCCTCTCAGGTTCAAGCGATTCTCCTGCCTCAGCCTCCCAAGTAGCTGGGACTAGAAGCACACGTACCACCACATCTGGCTAATTGTTTTTGTAGTTTTGTTAGAGATGGGGTTTCCCCATGTTGGCCAAGCTGGTCTCGAACTCCTGACCTCAGGTGATCTGCCCACCTTGGCATCCCAAAGTGCTGGGATTACAGGTGTGAGCCACTGTGCCCAACCTCCTGTCCACTTTTAAATAATGTATTGCTCTAAATCTTCTTCATTAAACATTTAAAACTTTTCCCATAAAAATAATTATAGAACATCAACATGATTGAATATCATACGGCTATTGAAAATGTTTCCATGGTATATACAGTAAATTAAAAATCAAACTGTGAAAATGAATATACAATATTATAATAATAACAATTTAGAATATATGCACTTGAATTAGGACCAAAAGGGAATAATTGTAAAATAAAAAAGATTGTGGTATTGGTGTAATCCCAGCACTTCGGGAGGCCAAGGCAGGTAGATCACCTGAGTTCAGGAGTTCGAGACCAGCCTGGCCAACATGGTGAAACCTCGTCTCTACTAAAAATACAAAAATTAGCTGGGCATGGTGGCGGGTGCCTATAATCCCAGCTACTTGGGAGGCTGAGGCAGGAGAATTGGTTAAACCCGGGAGGCGGAGGTTGCAGTGAGTGGAGATCATGCCACTGCACTTCAGCCTGGGTGACAGAGTGAGACTCTGTCTCAAAAAAAAAAAAAAAAAAAAAAAAGCTTGTGGTATTATAGGAGGGTTTTTGTTTTTGTTTTTGTTTTTGTTTTTGTTTGAGATGGAGTCTTGCTCTGTTTCCCAGGCTGGAGTGCGATGGTGCTATCTCAGCTCACTGCAAGCTCTGCCTCCCAGGTTCACCCAGTCTCCTGCCTCAGCCTCCCGAGTAGCTGGGACTACAGGCACCCACCACCACGCCTGGCTAATTTTTTTGTATTTTTAGTACAGACGGGGTTTCGCTGTGTTAACCAGAATGGTCTCAATCTCCTGACCTCGTGATCCGCCTGCCTTGGCCTCCCAAAGTGCTGGGATTACAGGTGTAAACCACTGCGCCCATCCTAGAAAAAAACAAAATTTGCTTTAATGTGACTGTATTGTTTTTACTCTTAAAAAATAAATCATAAAAGAAACCCACGATAATAGGAAAGAATGCTTAATTAACCATATATGTGCTCTGTTGAAGAGAAACCTAAATAAATCATTGAACTAAAGTAAATATTTTGGCCAATACAAGGTATCTGAGGATATCAAACAAACTTGAGAAATCCATTTTTAGAATTGCTTTAATGAATTTATCAGCAATTTTGAAGACTCTTGGCTGATATCCATTTGGGATCTGTGGTAACTCTTCTCAATGTCATGGTCTACCTTTTGTCCAGGCTTTAAGTTAGCAGTTTTGTTCAGTATAGCTTTAGGCACCAGTGATTTTATAGTTCTGACTTTTGGTCTTGTTCTTGTATACCGTGTGTCTCTTTCAGAGAAGTCACATTTATGTATCCAGCCTCAGAATTCTGTGAACACACAAGATTCTCAGGGGACTTTTCAGGGGACTTTGAACTTGCCATTGCTTCTTTTGACTTAATGTCGTCAGTCTCTTGAAGACTTACAAATGACTCTACCAAACCTTTTCCTGAAAAACTAAGAAAGGCCATATGTGAGGACATCATGTAGACAGAGTTTCTTGGTAGCAGTTTGGGGTTACAGGGATATAGGCATTAATAGAATTTCAATTTTTTGCAACTCTTACACAAAGAAAGCCAAATAAAATTTACCTTAAACCTATGTTCATATTTTATTTCCTACCTTAAGTCAGGATTCTGTGGGGTTTAGGGGTGAAGGAGTGGCAAGGGGAGGAATTGGAAGAAGACTCAAATAATTCATGTAGAGAAAATGACCCCAGAATGCTATGCCTTCTCAAGCCAGCAATCCAGGACTAGTTAGGCAGCCATGACTCTCAGGCATGGCTGAGAGTCCATCTCAGATAGACTTGACTTTACTTGTCTTAATTTTACTAACCTGGAGTTTGATAAAGGCAATATTTCATTCACTACTTCAGATTCAAGGATGTCACTAATTGTTGTTTCCTAAAAGGAAAGAAAGGATGAATGTGAAAAGTTATAGTGATAAATCATTAGCTATATGATCCCAGAAAAAATATGTATATAATAGATATAATACCTCCACATAGTACAAACAATGAAAAACATAAAAGGGTATAGAATGAAAATCTGGTTGCCCTCTCACTCTCTCTCTCTATAATCTATCTATATCTATTTATAGACAATCTATCTGTATCTGTCTATCTAGTTTTACACATGTGGTACTAGACATACTATCTTCACCTTGCTTCTTTCTTTTGTTACATATATTTTGGAGATATTGCAGAAAATTTATTTTTAAAATAACCGCTTTGTTGAGAAGTAACTCACATACTATAAAGTTTTCCCTTTTAGTGGGTTCAATTCAGTGCTTTCTAATGTACTCACACAGTTATGCAACCATCACCACTATCTAATTCCAGAACATTTTCATCAGCCCCCAAAAAAGCCCATACCCGGGAGCAGTCTACTCCCCATTTAGTCCTCCCCCAATCCTTGGCATCACTAATATGCTTTCTGTCTTTATGGATTTCCTTATTCTGGATGTTTCATATAAATGGAATCATGTGGCCTTTTATGTCTGCCTTCTTTAAAATATTACCCTGTTTTCAAGGTTCATTATATTATAGTAAATATTAATACTTTATGTCTTTTATGGCTGAATAATATTCCAATGTTTGGATAAAACACATTTTGTTTGTCCATTCATCAGGTGATGGAGAGTGGGTTGTTTTCACTTTTTAGTTATTATGAATAATGCTGCTATGAATATTTATGTACAAGTTTCTGGTAGGACATATATTTTTATTTCTCTTGGATATTGTGATGGTCAGAAAGTTTTTTAAAATTTATATTTATGCTATTGAATATTGACAAATTATAAGTGCATATACTTATGGGTACAAAGTGATGCTATGATATATGATATGAAATGATTGAATTGAGGTAACTAACATATCCATCACCTCAAATACTTATTCTTCCTGTCTAACTGAAACATTGCACCTTTGGCCATTGCCTCCCTACCCCTCAGTCTCTGGTAACCAGCATTTTGCTCTATGCTTACATGTGTTCAATTGTTTTAGATTCCACATTTAAGTGAGAAGATGTAGTATTTGTTTTTCTGTGCCAGGCTTTTTTTCACTTAGCGTAATGTCCTCCAGGTTCACCAATGTTGTTGCAAATGACAGAATTTCCCTCCTTTTTAAGGCTAAATAGTATTCTATTGTGTATATATACCACATTTTCACACACCATGGTGTCTATCACATCCTGACTTCAAATCCTTTGGATGTATATCCAGAAGTAAGATTGCTGGATCATATGGTAGTTCTATTTTCACTTTGTTGGGGAAACTCCACACAGTTTTCCATAATTGCTGTACTGATTTATATTCCAAACAACAGTGTACAAGGTTTCCCTTTTCTCCACAACCTTGCCAACACATTATCTTTCATATTTTTGGTTTGTTGAGATAGAGTATTGCTCTGTCACCAAGGCTGGAGTGCAGTAATGTGAACATAGCTCATTGCAGCCTTGACCTCCTGGGCTTAAGGAATCCTCCCACCTCAGCCTCCTGAGAAGCTACAACCACAGATGCACACCCAACTAATTAAAACAACAAAAAATTTTTTTTGTACATACAGGGTCTTGCTGTGTTGTCCAGGCTGATCTAGAACTCCTGACCTCAAGCAATCTTCCCACCTCAGCCTCCCAAACTGCTGGGATTACAGGTTTGGGCTACCCTTATCTTTCTCATCTTTTTGATAATAGTCATTTTGACAGGTGTGAGGTGATAAATCATTGTGGTTTTAATGTGCATTTCCATAATGATTCATGATGTTGAGCTTTTTTTTTTTTTCATATATCTGTTGTCCATTTGTATGTCTTCTTTTGAAAAATGTCTATTCAGGCCCTTTGCCCACTTTTTAATTGGGTTATGTTCTTGCTATTGAGTTGAGATCCTTATATATTTTGGATAGTAATCCCTTATCAGATGTGTAGCTTACAGATATTTTCTCCCAATCCATAGGTTGCCTCTTCACTCTGTTGTTTCTTTTGCTGTGCAGAAGCTTTTTAGTTTGATGTAATCCCATCCCATTTGTATATGTTTGTTTTTGTTCCCTGAAATTTTCGTGTCAAATTGAAAAAATTGTTGTCCAGATCAACATCATGTAGTTTTTCGCTATGTGGTGTTCTTATAGTAGTTTTACAATTTCAGGTCTTGTCTTTAAGTCTTTAATCCATTTGGAGTTGATTTTTTAATGTGGTGTTAGGTAAGGGTCCACTTTCATTCTTCTTGCACGTCGATATCCAATTTTCTCAATACTGTTTTGTTGAAGGGACTGTCCTTTTCTCAATGTCATTCTCATCCTTTGTCAAAACATCAACTGACTGTAGGCCAGGGGTGGTGTCTGACACCTAAATCCCAGCATTTTGGGAGGCCAAGGCAGAAGCATTGCTTAAGCCCAGGAGTTTGAGGCCAGCCTGGGCAACATGACAAGACCCCATTGCTACAAAAAATTTAAAAAATTAGCTGAGTGTGATGGTGTGCACCTATTGTTCCAGCTACTTGGAAGACTGAGGTGGGAGGATTGCTTGAGCCCAGGAAGTTGAGGCTGCAGTGAGCTATGATTGCACCACTGCACTCCAGACTGGGCAACAGAAAAAGAAAAATCAATGTGCTGTAAATGTGTGGGTTTGTTTTTAGGCTCTCTATGTGGTTCCATTTGGTCTGTGTGTCTCTTTTAATGCCAGTCCCATGTTGTTTTAATTACTATAGTTCTGTTATATATATATATATTTAGACAGGATCTTGTTCTGTTACCCAGGCTGGAGTGCAGTGGCACAATCATGGCTTACTGCAACCTCTACTACCTGGCTTCAAGCAATCCTCTTGCCTCAGCCTGCCAAGTAGCTGAGATTACTATGCCTGGCTAATTTTTTACTTTCTTGTAGAGATGGGGTTTTGCCATGCTGGTCTTGAACTCCTGGGCACAAGCTGGTCTCAAACTCCTGGGCTCAAGCAATCTGCCTGCCTCAGCCTCCCAAAGTGCTGGGATTACAAGTATAAGCCACTGTACCCAACCTGTAATATAGTTTGAAATCAGGTAGTATGAGGCCTCCAGCTTTGTTCTTTCTGCTGAATATTGCCTTGGCTATTTGCGAATTTTATAGTTCCACATGAATATTAGGACTGTTTTTTCTATTTCTATGAAAAATGACATTGGAATTTTGATAGTATTGCACTGAACCTATAGGTTTCTTTGGGTGGTATGGGCATTTTAGCAATATTAATTCTTTCAATTCATGAACACTAATATCTTTTCATTTATTGTGTTTTCTTCAATTTATTTCATCAAAGTTTTGTAGTTTTAAGTATATGGATCTTTCACCTCTTTGGTTAAATTTATTCCTAAGTAGTTTATTTCTTTTGTAGTTACTGTAAATTGTATTATTTTCTTGATTTCATTTTTGGATAATGTGTTGTTGGTGTATAGAAGCACTACTGATTTTGGTGTGTTGATTTTGTATCCTGCAACTTTACTGTATTTGCTTCTGAGTTCTAACAGTTTTTAGGGATTTCTATATATAAGATCATGTTGTCAACAAATAGACACAATTTCACTGTTTCCTTTCCTATTTGGATGCCTTTTATTTCTTTCTCTTGCCTAATTGCTCTGGCAAAGATTTCCAGTACATATGAAATAGAAGTGATAAGTGTGGGCATCCTTGTCTTGTTCCTGATCTTTGAGAAAAAGCTTCCAACTTTTCACCATTGAGTATAATGTTAGCTGTGGGCTTGTCATACATGGCCTTTATTGTATTGAGGTATATTTCTTCTAAACCTAATCTTTTGAGAGTTTTTATCATGAAAGGATTTGAATTTTGTCAAATGCTTTTTCTGTATGTAATAAGATGATCATATGGTTTTTGTCCTTTATTATATTAATGTGGGGTATCATGTTTATTGATTTGCATATGTTGAGCCATCCTTATATTCCTGGGCCAAATCTCACTTGATCATGGTGAATGATCTTTTTATATTCTTGCCTGGTTTTGGCATCTGAGTAATGCTGGCCTCATTTAATGAGTTTGTTAGTATTCCCTCCTCTTTATTTTTTTTGAAGAGTTTGAGTAAGATTGGTATTCATTCTTTAAATATTTGGTGGACTTCAGGAGTGAATCCAGTAGGTTCTGATCTCTTCTTTGATGGGAGACTTTTTATTATGGCTTTGATCTCATGATTCATTATTGGTTTGTTGAGGTTTTCTATTTCTTCATGGTTCAATCTTGGTAGGTTGTATGTTTCTAGAAATTTATCCATTTCTTCTAGGTTTTCCTATTTGTTGGCATATAGTTATTCATAATAGTCTCTAATGATTCTTTGTATTTCTGAGATCTCAGTTGTTATTCTCCTTTTTCATTTCTGATTTATTTATTTGGGTCTTCTCTCTTTTTTTTCTTAGTTAGTCTAGCTAAAGATGTGTTGATTTTATCTTAAAAAAAAAACCCAACTTTTTGTTTCATTGATTTTATGTATTGTTCTTTTAATCTCAATTTCATTTATTTCTGCTCTAATCTTTTTGTTTGTTTGTTTTGTTTTGAGACAGTCTTGCTCTGTCACCCAGGCTGGAGTGCAGTGGTGTGATCTCGGCTCACTGCAAACTCCACCTCCCAAGTTCAAGTGATTCTGCTGCCTCAGCCTCCCGAGTAGCTAGGATTACAGGTGCGTGCCACCACATCCAGCTAATTCTTTTGTATTTTTAGTAGAGATGGGATTTCACTGTGTTGGCCAGAATGGTCTCAATATCCTGGCCTCGTGATCTGCCCACCTTGGCCTCCCAAAGTGCTGGGACTACAGGTGTGAGCCACTGTGCCCAGCCTGCTCTAATGTTTATTATTGCTTTCCTTGTATCAATTTTGGGTTTGGTTTGTTTTTGCTTTTCTCATTTCTTGAGGTGCATCTTTAGGTTGTTTATTTGAAGTCTTTCCACTTTTTCGATATAGGTGTTTATTATTATAAACTTCCCTCTTAAGGTCAGGCATGATGGCTCAGGCCTGTAATCCCAGCACTTTGGGAGGCTGAGGCGGGCGGATCACCTGAGGTCGGGAGTTTGAGACCAGCCTGACCAACATGGAGAAACCCTGTCTCTACTAAAAATACAAAATTAGCCGGGCATGGTGGTGCATGCCTGTAATCCCAGCTACTCGGGAGGCTGAGGCAGGAGAATCACTTGAACCCAGGAGGCGGAGGTTGCAGTGAGCTGAGATCGCACCATTGCACTCCAACCTGGGCAACAAGAGTGAAACTCCGTCTAAAAACAAACAAACAAACAAACAACAACAAAAAACTTCCCTCTTAATATGACTTTTATCATATCCCATAGATTTTGTATTCCCATTTCCATTTGTTTCAAGATATTTTAAATTTTCCATCTTAATTTCTCTTTTGTTTTGAGACGGAGTCTTGCTCTGTCGCCCAGGCTGGAGTGCCATCTTAATTTCTTAATTAACCCATTGGTCATTTGAGAGTATGTTGTTTTATTTCCATGTGCTCGTGTAGTTTCCAAGGTTTTTCCTGTTATTGTTTTCTAGTTTCATTTCACTGTGTTCAAAGAAGATACTTGACACAATTTCTATTTTTTAAATTCGTACTTGTTTTGTGGTCTAAGATATGGTCTATTCTGAAAAATGTTCTATGTGCTGATGAAAAGAATGTGTATTCTGCAGCAGTGGGTATGTTCCATAAGTGTCAGTTAGACCTAGTAGGTCTAGTGTGTAGTTTAACTCCACTGTTTGTTGATTTACTGTTAGGATGATCTGTCCATTATGGAGAGTTGGGTGTTAAAGTCCCCACTAATACTGTATTGCAGTCCATCTCTCACTTTAGATCTATTAATGTTAGCCTTATATATTTGGGAGTTCTGGTGTTGGATGCATAGATATTTATAATTGTTATATTCACTTGCTGAATTGGCCCTTTTATCATTATATAGGTTTTTAGTCTTTGACTTGTAGTCTATTTTATCTGATATGACTATAGCTATTCCTGCTCTTCTTTGGTTTCCAGTTGCATGGAATATCTTTTTCCACTCCTTTTCATTCTCTGTGTCTTTATACGTGAGATGGGTTTCTTGAGGGCAGCATATAGTTGGGTTTTATTTCTTTATCCATTCAGCTACTTGGTGAATTTTATTTTTTTGTATTGATTTTATTTATTTATTTTTTTGAGATGGAGTCTCCCTCTTTCACCCAGGCTGGAGTGCAGTGGCTCAGTCTTGGCTCACTACAACCTCTGCCTCCCAGGTTCAAGTGATTCTCCTGCCTCAGCCTCCTGAGTAACTGGGATTACAGGCACATACCACCACGCCCAGCTAATTTTTTTGTATTTTTAGTAGAGACAGGGTTTCACCAGGCTAGTCTCAAACTCCTGACCTCAGGTGATCCACCCGCTTCAGCCTTCCAAAGTGGATTACAGGCATGAACCATCGCACCCAGCCAAATCTTTAATGCTAGATCCCTGCCTCCTTTTTGGCTCTAGGTGGCACCTTAAGCTCAGGTTCACCTTGGCTCTAGTAAATGGTCAGAGCACTGCCTGTCCCAAATAGGGGAGATCCCAAACGGATTATCCTGGCAGTGAGGGAAGGCTGTCTAGGGGTTCATGCCCAGGAGACCTGGGGGACATAGCTCCTACAGCCACTCTTATGTCTTCTTTGGCTGAGTTACAGAGCAGAGTCCCACCTCCTCTGTTTCAGGGATATTTCAGGGATATGTCTGTCTTCAGGGGTATTTCTGTGTTCAGGAAGTTGTGATACTACCCGCGGGTTAAGACAAGGACTGGTTTCTGGCTAGGAAACCCAAGAAAGTGGGGAATCTGACTACTTCAGTTTTACTTTTTCCAGCGTAGAAACCGTAAGTTGAGAGATTTTCCAAACAGTGGGTGCCTGGCAGATTGAGGGGAAGGGCATTGTGGATGCGGAAGTTTGATTCTCCTACCATCTGCTCAGAGTGTTTCCACTTCTCGGTGGCCTTGGGAACTGACTCATCCTCATGCTGGAGTTCTGCATTGTTGCGGGTGCAGACCTCAGTGCTGTATATTTCTTTCCGTTTCTTTGTTATGGGGAGAGAAGTCAGCTTGCCTCTATGCCACCATTTTGGAACAGGAAACTCCTTAAGATTCTAAGTTTAAAAACAATTTTGGAGTTATTTATTCCAATAGGTATCAAGATGTTAGAAGTTAGTACCTTTGACACATATGGAATATTGAGTTTGATGTGCTATAGTTCTGACCCATGTGACCCTTATCTTGATTCAAGGGTAACAATATACATCTCAAAGCTATTGGTCCCAGACATACTCCATTAAGTCTTCTAACTCAGCACTTGTAATACTATAGGACTTATTTACAAATGTGTCTGTCCTTCTCTACTAGACCAAAGGCCTCTGAAAACAGGGACTGTCTTTGTATTCTTAGGACCTAGACCATTTCCTGGAATTGGTAAGTATTTGCTGAATGAATAAGTAAAAGAATGAATGACTAGACAATTGAAAACAGTTGTAGCTCAAGGAAAGACATAAATTACTGGATATCAAGACATTACTTGGCAGTTCTACTTTTGACAAAATTGGAAAAAACCCCAAAAACCCACTCATATAGCTTGGAAATAATCACCTCTCTGAGACCAAACAAGTCTTACAGCAACACTGACCAACAAGCAGGATTTACTGTCCAGTATCTTGGGAAGAAACATCTAGTAGGTGATATAAACCAGAGAAGAAAGTAATCAGCCTCCATCTTGGTTTCAGAATATGATTCTGTTCATTGAAGTCCCTCTTGCTGACTTGCTTACCAGACAGACTATGGACCTGATCTGAACATGTACTATTTTCTGCATCTCTCTGTATTTGGCTACTTGTCTGCTTGGACTTTTGGAACATAATTGCTTTTCTTTCACTCAGATGCTCTCTTTAGGCTTGACTCTTTGCCATAGGAAACTTCACGTTACTTCGCTGAGCCTCAGATTTGCTCATCTTTCATATGGGGCTAGAATCATACATGGCAAACAGGGCTGTTGAGAATGAGGCACATATGTTAAAACACTGAATATTTATTCATTCTCAAATATTTATGGAGTACCTGTCCATAGATACAGTAATATATGAGGTACACTCCTTGCCCTCCAGGAACTCACTGCTGAGTTAATCAGATAGAGAAGAAAAAGGGCAATGACAATACAGTGTATTAAGGAAGAAGCTATGAGGCATATACAAATTTCTTGGAGATCACACAGGTGGAAATAGTTTACTAAAATCTGGCTGTTCAAGAGCAGTCTAAAGGTCTGCTATCCTGATGTGCAGCCAAGAGCCTCTTTGCCACAGCCTACCATGAGGCCAAGCGCCCAGCTACAGCTATATAAAGATGAAGGGAAAAGACAGCACAGCAGCCGTAGCAACCCAAACTTCACATTAAAGGCAGGCCCAATAGGAAGCACACATCTTACCTCTCCTCTGCGAATATGGATGCTCCTTATAATTCGCTCTAAGAAGCCAATCTGCTGTGTGAGACGAAGACTATTTTCCTGTAATTGCTTATTTTCTTTATCCATGTAAAGTACCCTAAGAATGGCATAAATCAGTGGCATGATTAGAAATTTCTGTATCATTACTAAAAACCCAAAACTACATTCCCACTGGCTTTGGATCTTAGACCACTGTCCAGATTTTAGAAGCAAGTTTGACAGAATAATTCCCACCATATTCCAAGACCAAGTGTGATATTAATACTGAGTGTCAACTTAATTGGATTGAGGGATACAAAGTATTATCCTGGGTGTGTCTGTGAGGGTGTCACCAAAAGAGATTAACATTTGAGTCAGTGGGCTGGGAAAGGCAGATTCACCCTTAATCTAATCAGCTTCCAGCGAATATAAAGCAGGCAGAAAAACGTGAAAAAGAGAGACAGGCCTCGCCTCCCAGTTTACATCTTTCTCCCATGCTGGATGCCTCCCGCCCTCGAACACAGGACTCTGAGTTCTTCAGTTTAGGGACTCAGACTGGCTCTCCTTGCTCCTCAGCTTACAGACAGCCTATTGTGGACCTTGTGATCATGTAAGTTAATACTTAATAAACTCCTCTTTATTTATATATATATATATGTATATACACACACACAGTCTTTTTAACATATATATACATACATATATATACACACACATATATGGGAGTGTGTGTGTGTGTGTGTGTGTGTATATATATATATCTCCTGTTCTGTCCCTCTAAGAGAACCCTAATACACGAAGTAAAAGTTAATAAGATTTTGGGCCGTACATGGTTATTAAATACATGTACAAGAGTATTAATTCTAGCCCTTGAAAAATTTAAGGAAGGATATGATCCCATTTAGGGATGGGAATGAAACAAGAGAGGCTCTGTATCCCTTCAAATATTGTAGCTACATAGCTTGTATCTGGTTCTATTCTCATACTGATCTGCTTCTGATTTCTTGTGAAGTAGAAATAGTAGTAGCAGTAGCAGCAACCATGTTTCAAGTACTTGCCATGTACTTTATGCAATGTAACCTACCCACACCATAAGCACTTAAAACTTTTCATGTATTAGCTCATTTAATATGCATAGCAACCTGATGAAATATAAACTGTTGTGACAAATCTGAGCCTCCGTTTCCTTATCTGTAAAATGACGAAATACTCCTTGGAAGAAACTTACTCTAAGGAAAACATTCAAGTCCAATCCAGGTGATTGTGTCATCAGTAGGGCAAGGTAGAAAGATTATTCATGTTAATGCAAAGGTAATGAGTTAATTGTGTTAGATCCTCACTGTCAGAAGCTATGACAGTTTGAGAAGAGCAGTGATTTATATGGGACATCTAAAGAGTAAAAGATCATAAGAGATTCTCCAAGCCTGCCCAGAGATGTGTGCCCAAAGGAGTGGACAAGAATATTCCAGTCTGCTTGGCAGTCCTCTCCCCAGACTATGGTGCTATGGTCTAGGGCCAGGCTGCTGAGGTCCACATGCTGCTCTGTCACTGACTGGGCTGGGTAAGTTCCCTCACCTCTCTAGACCTTGGCTTCCTATCTGTAAAATAAGGCTAATAGTGCCTCTCTCCTGGGATTGGTGTTAGGATTAAATGAATGAGAGAGCTAGCATATAGTAATTGCTCAGACAAATCTTAATCATTCCAATTATTATTGGTGACATTATTTGTTAACATTAACCCACTCTCTTTGATTATAATTAAAGTCTCCTATGAAGAAGAGAATGCTCAGGCTGGCTGAAATGTAACTTATTTTCTGCTTATAATATTTCTCATTAAAAATTAATACACTGGTATCCTGTGGATTTCACGAATTTAAGTTACTTCTGTGAGCCTAATTCTCTTTTATTCTACCTTGATTCCATAGGTATTGAATAATAAAAATGTGGATCAACACACACAAAATGACAGGCCAGAATGCACACAGCCAAGTCCTCAGTGAGGCGATGACATTATGAAACAGCCTATCTAAATAGCCAACCAGCCTCCTCCATTATATTTTTCTCTTTGATTTAACAATTTCTGCCACTTGTATGATCTGCTGAAAACAGCAGACAGCAGAGCGAGAGTTATAGGGTAGGCTACAAACTCAAAGGACAGTCTCTAGAACCACCTCTTTGTTGAGGGAGAAACATCCTGTTGTGGAGTTCATTGGCTCCAGGCAGGATGGCACCTACCTGCTCTGGATGGAAGATATCGTCCATTTGTTGCTGTGGATCAACTGTTCTTGCTCTATGACTTGCTCCTGAAGTTTCCTTTTTTCTAGAAGCAGGGTATCATTTTGGGCGGTGATCTGGTCCTGTATTGCCTTCTCCTAGGGATTAGAAAGTCTCCTAATTACCACAGCAGGAGAATGATAAATTTAAGAGCATAAGCCTGTTTCTAAATCTAGCAGAAATTTTCCCTTACTTTTTTTTCTCCTGTCCCCTAGTCTGTTTCTACCTGTTTGCTGACATTGTCATTCATTGTAGCTAAATAGTTTTTCAGTTTTCGAGAGGTTATTTTATGTCATATATATATATATAATTTTTTTTTTTTTCTTTGAGATGGAGTCTCACTCTATCACCCAGGCTGGAGTGCAGTGGTGCTATCTTGGCAAGCTCCACCTTCTGGGTTCACGCCATTCTACTGCCTCAGCCTCCCAAGTAGCTGGGACTACAGGCGCCTGCCACCACGCCTGGCTAATTTTTTTGTATTTTTAGTAGAGACGGGGTTTCACCATGTTAGCCAGGATGGTCTCTATCTCCTGACCTCGTGATCCGCCCGCCTTGACCTCCCAAAGTGCTGGGATTACAGGCGTGAGCTACCGCGCCCGGCCTATGTCATGTATTTTTTTTTCTTCTTTTTCATGACCCTGAAAGTAGTGAGATCATGTTTTTTGTTTTGTTTTGTTTTGTTTTGACATGGAGTCTTTCTTTGTCACCCGGGCTGGCGTGCAGTGGCACAATCTCGGCTCACTATAACCTCTGCCTGCCAGGTTCAGCCTCAGTCTCCTGAGTAGCTGGGATTACAGGCATCCACCACCATACCCAGCTAATTTTCATATTTTTAGTAGAGACAGGGTTTCGCCATGTTGGTCAGGCTGATCTTGAACTTCTGACCATAAGTGATCTGCCTGCCTTGGCCTCCCAAAGGTTTGGGATTACAGGTGTGAGCCACTGTGTCTGACTGTGGTTTTTTGTTTGTTTGTTTGTTTTTATAGACAAGGTCTAGCTCTGTCATCCAGACTGGAGTGCAGTGGTACAATCATGGCTCATGGTAACCTCACACCTGGGCTCAAGCAATCATGTGCCTCAGTCTCCTGAGCAGCTAGGACTACAGGCATGAACCACCACAGCTGGCTAATTTTTAAATTTTTTGTAGAGTCAGATGCCGGGTGCCATGGCTCACACCTGTAATCTCAGCACTCTGGGAGGCCAAAGTGGGAGGATTGCTTGAGCCCAGGAGCTCGAGACCAGCCTGGTCAACATGGTGAGACCCTGTCTCCACACACACACACACATGAAAGCCACATGTGGAGTTCAAGGCCGCAGTGAGCTAGGATCGCACCATTGCACTCTAGCCTGGGTGACAGAACGAGACTCTGTCTCAAAAAAATTTTTTTAACATAAAAAATAAAATAGTAGAAACAGGGTCTTGCTCTGTCGCTCAGGCTGGTCTCAAACTCCTAGCCTCAAACTACCCTCCTGCTTCAGCCTCCCAGAGGACTGGGATTACAGGCATGAGACACTGTACTCAACCTACATGTTTCTTTTAAATAAGATACTAATGTAGGTCATTCAGAAAAGACTGGTCATCTATTGTTATTATTAATTTTAGAGAGTTTCGCTCTTTCACCCAGGCTGGAGTGCAGTGGTGTAATCTCGGCTCACTGCAACCTCTGCCCCCTGGGTTCAAGCAATTCTCCTGCCTCAGCCTCCTGAGTAGCTGAGATTATAGGTGCCCACCACCGTGCCCAGCTACTTTTTGTACTTTTAGTAAAAATAGGGTTTTGCCATGTTGGCCAGGCTGGTCTCGAACTCCTGACCTCAGGTGATCCACCCACCTCGGCCTCCCAAAGGGCTAGAATTACAGGCATGAGCCACCACGCCTGGCCAGCCATCTATTGTTAAAGACCTATAGGATGTAGATTAGATGATGTTCTGGAAAAACTATTCCAGATTTTAAAGTCCGTCTCAGAGACCCTGCAATATCTAATGGTAGTCTCACCTGCTATAATTTAAAGACATTGAATTAATAATGTATTGGTAAGGATTGAAATAGAAGCAATCATCTCACAGATAAATCCTAGACAGCTTTAACTGGATTAAAAAGTGTACTGCATGAGGAAGGTGACTGACAGCTTGTCCTTGGGAAATACTGTATTTTTTAAAACAAACAAAAATTCCAGACACATGCTGTGATAATAAGATAAAATGGGAAAGTGTAGTTTGAGTGGTCACAAAAGAAATCTCAACTGACTCATTATATAAAGAAAAAGCTGAAGGAATGAAGCCAAAAGAAGTGGCATTACTTTTTGGAGACTTAGAAAGCAAATCTGGCATTTTTATGCTCAGTGCTCTGGTCCTTAGGCCCTAAAATACATAAAATAAGAATTCCTAGGTTTGTACCACTGTGGCATTAAAAGCTCTAACATCAGTCTTCTCTAGGCTAAATAGTTCTAATTTGGTTAACAATTTCTCATGTGAACAATGAGTCCACCAATTAACATGCTTCTAAGAGATTTTTTTGTTTTTTTTTTGAGACGAAGTTTCACTCTTGTCACCTAGGCTGGAGTGCAGTGGTGCAATCTTGGCTTACTGCAACCTCCACCTCCCTGGTTCAAGCAATTCTCCTGCCTCAGCCTCCCAAGTAGCTGGGATTGCAGGCGTGAGCCACTGCACCTGGCCCTTCTAAGAAATTATATACCAAAAAAAGGAGAATAACATCTACGAAAAATTTATATGTGCCAAGTACCACTTTAGAAATTTTATGTTTTAATATTCACAGAAGACTGGTGTATGTAGGGAAGGGATTATTTCCCTCATTTTACAGAAGAGGAGAGTGATACACAGAGACTTGTCCGAGCTTACAGGCAGGGCTATAATTTGAATGCAGGTCTACCTAAGGCCAAAGCCCACAGTACCCTTCAATGGCAGTGAGCAAAAGATCTAATTATTCTCTCAGCCTCTGCTTATTTGGGAGCTCCAGCATATTTTATGAAGACCCGTGGTTCTTTGGGTAAGTGCATTAGTTTCCTAGGGCTGCCATAACATTTTCTCATAGTTCTGAGTGGTAGAAATCTGAAATTACATTGTTGTCAGGGTTAATTACTCATGGGGGCTCCAAGAGAAATTGTGTTGCATGCCTTTCTCCTAGTTTCTTGTGGTTGCCAGCAACCCTTGCTATTTCTTGGCTTGTAGCTGTATCATTCCAGTCTCCGACTTCATCATCATGAGGCATTCTTCCCCTGTCTGTGTCTGTCTGTGTGTTTTCCCCTCTTCCTGTAAGGACAGCAATCATCTTAGATTTATGATTCACCCTAATCCAGGATAATCTCATCTTAACTAAGTATATCTGCAAAGACCCTATTTCTATATAAGGTCACATTCTGAGGTTCTAGGACATGAATTTGAGGGGACACTATTCAATCCAGTATAGTCAGGAAGAAAGCGAGCATGCCTGTTGAAAGGAGAAGACTGTTTTTCCAGCCTAGAAGCAAAATGCAAAAGTATGAAAAAGAACTGATAATACAGAAATAGGCTGATGATATGTCTGATGGATCCATGAACTAGGGTTGCTACTTTTTTTTCCTTTCTTTCTTTTCTTCTTTATTTATTTATTTATTTATTTATTTGAGACGGAGTTTTGCTCTTGTCCCCCAGGCTGGAGTGCAATGACATGATCTTGGCTCACTGCAACCTCCGCCTCTTGGGTTCAAGAGATTCTCCTGCCTCAGCTTCCTCAGTAGCTGGAATTACAGGCTTGTACCACCATGCCCGGCTCATTTTTTTGTATTTTCAGTAGAGATGGGGTTTCACCATGTTGGCCAGGCTGATCTCAAACTCCTGACCTCAGGTGATCCGCTCACCTTGGCCTCCCAAAGTGCTAGGATTACAGGTGCAAGCTACCGTGCCCAGGGTCGTCGTCTTCTTTTTTTTATTTTTGCCCATGGGTACTACTAAAATGGATTGCTACTTTTTCTTATACACTTTCCATAGTCTTTTCCTAGTTCTAAGCTGGATCTCAGTCTCTAAAAGTTTGACAAAGTAACGGCAAAAAAGGAGGACTGCAAACATCCAACTTATTTTTCTTCTTTCACTATAGTTTAGAGTATCAAGAGGATTTTTTATTTTTGTTAGAGACAGAGCCACTCTATGTTGCCCAGGCTGGAGTGCAGTGGCTATTTATAAGCACAATTATAGCTCACTGTAACCTTGAACTCCTGGCCTCAAGCAATCCTCCTGCCTTGGCCTCCCAAAGTGTTGGAATTACAGGCATGGACCATTGCACCCAGCCAATTTTTTAAAACTAAGAATGCAGTATTTGTGACCCACCTGTTATACTCCAAAAATGCTTTATTGTGTATAGTCTGGGAATTCTTGACCTAGAGTCCCAGGATAGTTGAAGGAATCACTGAAATTACATTAATGGTTATGGTATCCTTGGCACATAGTGGTGGTATAAAAATTTGTTGAATGTGGAAATTAATATTTTAGGAGTGATGACAGAGTTCTCAAAATTCTGAAAGGGCTAGTGATCCCAAGAAGGGAAAACCTTACTGGCCTAGTCAGTTACTCTCCACCTTGAAATTATGTAGTTTAATAATCCCACAACCATTCTGCATTTGATTCTATTCATTTGCCCCATTTCCTTCTTATTCATACACCACTAAGTCACAAGGGCAGTAAGACAAATATAAATAAACCATGGACATTTAGAAAAAAGCTTGAGGGCAAGGACTGATACAGGAGTAAGGATCACCTATTTTCACTGCCATTTAAAACTGACACTGAAGTCTGAGGCAAAATGAGGGCTCCACAAAGCAGAAATGAGTTACTGAGAGTGGTTTGGGAGTCTGTGCTCGGGGGTGTTCAAGAAAAGGCATTTCCATCTGAAGGCAAGACACTGATCATAAGTTGGCAGTACAGAGTATTTTCAGTATTCACTTCCGTTTAGCAGCACTAGAAGTCTTATGTACTTTTGGTCAGGGCTTAAAGAATTACTCATTGAAAGATGGTGCAAAGAAAAGAAATGAAAACAAGCACTACGAAGGGGTCACAAATAATTTTTAAAACGAAAGGGCTTTCTCCAAATGGTTGACCATGGGAATCACCAGTGAGCTCTTCACCTTTTATTTTTTCCTCACCTTTTCTATTTTATGTTGCAGGATTCCAATTTCATCTTCAAATTCGTTAATTCTCTTATCTCGTAGTTCTACTTCATTCGTTAAACGATACTTGACTTTTTGAAGCTTGATTTTGTGTTGCTGATGTTTCTCATTATAGTTTCTGTAAAAGTAAATTTGAGTTTAGACACATCTGAACACAGTTAAAATTTATTTTGCCTCCTCAACATGCACCTTTCTTGGGTTTCCTCTTCTTGCTTAAGTCAGGGGCCTGGCACTGGATGTAGATACTTATCCTGCCTCACATCTTCCTGCCCTCCATTTCAGGGAGTGGGCCAAGGATAACTCCCTACATAACACCAGCTTTAATTACTGCTGTGGACTGTGGACTCAAGTATTTGGCTTATCTTGGTCTTTTTTGTTTTTTCTTTTTTTTTTTTTAGACGGAGTCTTGCTCTGTCGCCCAGGCTGGAGTGCAGTGGCACAATCTCGGCTCACTGCAACCTCCGCCTCCCGGGTTCAAGTGATTCTCCTGCCTCAGCCTCCCGAGTAGCTGGAATTACAGGCATGCACCACCATGCCCGGCTAATTTTTTGTATTTTTAGTAGAGACGGGGTTTCTCCATGTTGGTCAGGCTGATCTCGAACTCCTGGCCTCAGGTGATCCTCCCGCCTTGGCCTCCCAAAGTGCTGGGATTATAGGCGTGAGCCACTGCGCCCGGACTACCTTGGTCTTGTGCTGATGGTTGTGGTATAACTTCAGCATCTGAGTTTAATTTAGGAAACTCCTTGATTTCTGATCCCTGACATCTAAATTCTGACTCCTGTTCCACCAATTCAGTCATTAACTTAAACGTTCCTCATTCTTGGCTGTATCTTGGACAGTGATCTACTCACTTCAATCTTATCTAATTTCCAGATAACTGGGCCTGTTCTCAGTCCTTGCATTGAGTCTGGACCTCTTCTTCTTTTTTTGACACAGGGTCTCACTCTGTCACCCAGGGTGGAGTGCAGTGGTATAATCATGGCTCACTACATCCTTGACCTCCTGAGCTCAAGCAATCCTCCCACCTCAGCATCCCAAGTAGTGCACACCACCACACCTGGCTATTTTTTTTTTATTTTTTGTAGAGATGGGTGTTTCACATGTTGCCCAGGCAGGTCTTAAACTCTGTCTCAAGCTATCCTCCTGCCTCAGCCTCCCAAAGTGTTGGGATTACAGGCATAAGCCACCCAGCAAATCTGGACTTCTAAAAGCCAGTTCCATGTAGGTCACTGTTCAAGACTCTGATTCTTAGATACATCTGAGTTATGGCCAATAAGCACATGAAAAGATGCTTAACATTACTAGCTATTAAGGAAATGAAGATCAAAAGCACAATGAGATACCGCTTCACACACACTAGGATGGCTAGAAAAAAATGACAGATAATAACAAGTGCTGACAAGGATGCAAAGAAATTGGAACCCTTATACACTGCAGGCAGGAACATAAAATAGTATAGTGTTTTTGGAAAATAGCCTGGCAATTCCTCAAATGGTTAAACATAGAGTTGCCATTTTTTTTTTTTTTTTTTTTTTTGAGATGGAGTCTCGCTCTGTTGCCCAGGCTGGAGTGCAGTGGCGCAATCTCAGCTCACTGCAAGCTCTGCCTCGCGGGTTCATGCCATTCTCCTGCCTCAGCTTCTCTAGTAGCTGCGACTACAGGTGCCCACTACCATGCACGGCTAATTTTTTATATTTTTAGTAGAGAGGGGGTTTCACCGTGTTAGCCAGGATGGTCTCGATCTCCTGACCTTGTGATCTGCCTGCCTCGGCCTCCCAAAGTGCTGGGATTACAGGTGTGAGCCACCACACCTGGCCTAGAGTTGCCATTTGACCCAACAATTCTACCTAGGTATATATATTCAAGATAAATGAAAACATATGTCCACACAAAAACTTACACACAAATGTTCATAGCAGCATTATCCATAACAGCCAAAAGGTAGAAACCACCCAGATTGCCATCAACTGATGAGTGGATAAACAAATAGAGTATATCTAGGCAGGCATGGTGGCTCACACCTGTAATCCCAGCACTTTGGGAGGCCAAGGCAAGTGGATCACTTGAGGTCAGGAGTTCAAAACCAACCTGGCCAACGTGATGAAACCCCATCTCTACTAAAAATACAAAAATTAGCTAGGTGTGGTGGTGGGCGCCTGTATTCAGGAGGCTGAGGCAGGAGAATCACTTGAACCCAGGAGGCGGAGGTTGCAGTGAGCCGAGATCATGCCACTGCACTCCAGCCTGGGCAACAGAGGGAAACTCCATCTCAAAAAACAAACAAACAAACAAACAAACAAACAAACAAAAAAACCAAATAGAGTATATCCATACAATGTCCTAAAAAGAAAGGAAGTACTGATACATGCTACCATGAACCTTGAAAGTATTATTCTAAGTAAAACAAGCCAGGCACAACAGACCAAATATTGTATGATTCCATTTATATGAATTGTCAGTAACAGGCAAATTTAGAGAGAAAGAAAGTAGATGAGTGGTTGCCTAGTCTGGTGGTGGGGAGGGAATTGGGGATAGGGTGATAGCTAAAGAGCATGGGGTTTCTTTTAGGATAATAAAATGTTCTAATGTTGATTGTGGTAACAATCAAAACATGGACAAAAGCCATTGAACTATACACTTTAAATGAGTGAATTGTATAATATTTAAATTATATTGCAATAAAGCTGTTTAAAAAACCAAACAAACAAAAATCTAAGTTACCATTTCAAGCTACTATAACATCTAATCAGAGTAAACAACAAAGTAGATTAAAGCATCCATACTACCACTAGCCAAACCTCTTGGAGTATGACTGTGATACAAACAAAAAGAATGTTGTTCTTTAAAATTACGGAGAAGCTTCACTTTGAACCTACTAGATAGGATTACACCAAATAACTCTAAACCAGCCTCTGTACTGTTCACATTTTAGGCCTGATAAATATTTGTTGTAGAAGGCTATAATGTGCACTACAGAATGCTTAGTAGCATCACTGGCCCCCACCCACCAGATGCCAGTAGCACCTCCTACAGTGGTAACAACTAAAACGGTCTCCAGACATTGCCAAATGTCCCTTTGCCCTGGAAGGCTGTAAATTTTTTTTTTTTTGAGACAGTCTTGCTGTGCAGCCTTGATCTCCCCAGCTCAAGTGACCTTTCCACCTCAGCCTCCTGAGTAGCTGGGACTACAGGTGTGCATCACTATTGATATGGTTTGGCTATCTCCTCACCAAAATCTTATCTTGTAGTTCCCATAATCCCCATGTATCATGAGCAGGAGGTGATACCTGGTAGGAGGTAATTGAATCATGGGGGCGGTTGCCTCCATACTGTTCTATTGATAGTGAGTGAGTTCTCATGAGATCTGATGGTTTTATAAGGGGTTTTCCCCCTTTTGCTCAGCACCTCTCCTTGCTGCCGCCATGTGAAGAAGGACATGTTTGCTTCCCCTTGTGCCATGATTGTAAATTTCCTGAGGCCTTCTCAGCAATGCTGAACTGTGAGTCGATTAAACGTCTTTCTATTATAAATTGCCCAGTCTTGGGTATGTCTTCATTAGCAGCATGAGAACTGCCTAACACAACTATGCTCAGTTAACTTTTAAAACAATTTTTAGTAGACACAAGGTCTCGCTATGTTGCCCAGGCTGGTCTGGAACTCCTAGCCTCAAATGATTCTCCCACCTCGGCTTCCCAAAGTGCTAAGATTACAGATATGAGACACGGGTCTGGCCTGGGAGGCTGTGATATTGACAAAGATATATTTGGTCTCCCTCCCAGTTTTCTGGTGAAAACACACACACACACACACACACACGCACGCACACACACACAACAACAAAAAAACCCTCTTAAGTCCTTGGAATCTTCTCTGGAGTAATAAGTATCTTTTGTATGTTGATGAGATGACTGGTGTCTGGAGGCCCTTAGAGAGCTCCAGGATACTAAGGCAGGATGAGAGAGTTGAGGCTTCCAGGCCCAAACCCGTATCATTCAGGGAGGGGAGAGGATGAAGGTTGAGTTGAATCACCAGTGGCCAAGGATTTAATCAATCATGTTGAGAAAAGAAAAATAACTCAGAGCAGTCTGAGCTATGTGAAGCATGCAAAATTCATCAGGCCCAAAGACACGAGTATAGAACTTCAGTCATTACCTGCCCCCATTCAGTCTTTTTATAACTGAATTTGCTTGGGGGTGACTGTTTTAAAGTCATTTTGTTTCTGACTAGCTGCCTCACTTGTTATTTTCTGTTCTTGAAATTTGTGATACAAATAATAATGTATAGCTGGCCAGGCGTGTTGGCTTACACCTGTAATCCCAGCACTTTGGGAGGCAGAAGCGGGCAGATCACTTGAGGTCAGGAGTTCAAGACCAGCCTGGCCAACACGGCAAAACCACATCTCTACTAAAAATATAAAAATTAGCTGGGCGTGGTGATGCACATCTGTAATCCCAGCATCTCAGGAGATTGAAGCACCAGAATTGCTTGAACCTGGAAGGTTGCAGTGAGCTGAGATTGTGTACTGCATTCCAGCCTGAGCAACAGAGCAAGACTGTCTCTGAAAAAAACAAAACAATGTATTGCCAATCAATGTATAGCTTATGCTATTTATTTATTTACTTTTTTTTTTTTTTTTTTTGAGATGGAATTTCGCTCTTGTTGCCCAGGCTAGAGTGCAATGGCGCGATCTTGGCTCACCGCAACCTCCGCCTCCCAGGTTCAAGCAAGTCTCCTGCCTTAGCCTCCCAAGTAGCTGGGATTACAGGTGTGCACCACCACACCTGGCTAATTTTGTATTGTTAGTAGAGACAGGGTTTCTCCATGTTGAGGCTGGTGGCGAACTCCTGACCTCAGGTGATCTGCCCGCCTCGGCCTCCGAAAGTGCTGGGATTACAGGCGTGAGCCACTGCACCCAGCCTTATTTACTTATTTTAAGATAGAGTCTCACTCTATCGCCCAGGTTAGAGTACAGTGACATGATCTTGGCTCACTGCAACCTCCACCTCCCAGGTTCAAGCAATTCTCCTGCCTCAGCCTCCTGAATAGTTGAGATTACAAGCATGTGCCACCACACCCAGCTCAACCACAGCAGGATAGGGCACTGGTCAGAGTAATGAGGCCCCCTTTCCAGGCCCTAGCTCTTGGACAGCATTTCTAGACATACCCTAAGCCATAAGGAAGCCTGCTCCCTTGAAGGGAAGGACCCAGTCCCGGCAAGATTCATCGGCTGCTAATTGAAGAGCCCTTGGGCCCTGAATAACCAGCAGCAATACCCAGATACTATATCAAGGGCCTTGGGTGAGACTCTGAGACTTGCTGGATTCAGGTGACAGCACATTCCCAGCTGTGGTGGCTATAGGGTGAAACTCCTGCTTGAGAAAAGTGGAGGGAAAATTAAAGGGGACTTAGTCTGACAGCATAGGTATCAGCTTTGCCACAGTAGGGTAGAGCACCAGGAAGGCTCTTGGGTCTATGACTCCAGGACTTGGCTCTTAAGCAGCATCTTTGGATATGCGCCGGGCCAGAAGGGAGCCCACTATGCTGCAGGATGAGTACCAAGTCAGGCAGCATTCACCACAAGCTGACTTAAGAGACACTGGGCCTTAAGGGAACATTGGCGGTAGTCTGGCAGTACTCCCCATGGACCTGTGATTGTAGTGGCCATGAGATGAGGCTCCTCTACCTTTGGAAATGGGAAGAAAGAGTGGAAAGGACTGCATTTTTGGGTTTGAGTACCAGCTCAGCCACAATACAACAGAACACCAGGTGGACTTCTCAGGTTTTTTTATTCTAGTCCCTGGCTCCCAGATGGCACCAATGGACCTGCCTGGGGCATGGGGGAACTCGCTGCCCTGAAAGGAAGGACACAGGCCTTGCTGGCTTTGCATCTGCTGATTGTGGAGCCCAGGGACTTGAGCGGTCATAGGTGGTAGCCAGGGAGTGGTTACAGCAGGACTTGGGAGAGACCCAGTGCTGTGCTGGCTTCAGGTATGACCCAACACAGTCCTGGTGGTGGCCATAAGGGTGCTTGTGTCATGCCACCCCCACTTCCAAGCGGCTCAGAACATAGAGACTCCATTTGTCTGGGAGAAAGTAAGGGAAGAGAACAAGAGTCTCTGCCTAGTAATCCAGGGAATTCGTCCAGATCTTTTCCAAGATCATTAAGGCAGTACCTCTACCAATTTGCAAGAACTTACTGGGCTTGGGGAATCTCCTAAAGCAGGTAGAGCTTAGATGACAACACCCAAGTACTTTTGAATATCTGGAAGGTCTTCCCAAGAAGGATGGGTACAAATAAGCCCAGACTGCAAAGACTATAATAAGTATCTAACTCTTCAATGCCCAGACACAGATGAACATCTATAAGTATCAAGACCTTCCAGGAAAACCTGACCTCACCAAGTGAACTAAACAAGGCACCAGGGACCTATCCTAGAGAAACAGATATGTGACCTTTCAGACAGAAAATTCAAAATAGCTGTTTTGAAGAAACTGAAAGAAATTAAAGATAATACAGAGAATGAATTCAGAATTTTATCAGATAAATTTAACAGAGATTGAAATAATTAAAAAGAAGAGGAAATTCTGGAGCTGAAAAATGCAATAGGCATATTGCAGAATGCATTAGAGTCATTTAATAGCAGAATTGATCAAGCAGAATTAGTAAACTTGAAGACAGACTATTTGAAAATACACAGGGCCAGGTGCGGTGGCTCACACCTGTAATCCCAGTACTTTGGGAGGCCGAGGCAGGCAGATCACCTGAGGTCAGGAGTTCAAGACCAGCCTGGCCAACATGGCAAAAACCCTGTCTCTACTAAAAATACAAAAATTAGCCAGGTGTGGTGGCATGCACCTATAATTCCAGCTACTCAGGAGGTTGAGGCAGGAGAATTGCTTGAACCTGGGAGGCAGAGGTTGCAGTGAGCTGAGTTCATGCCACTGCACTCCAACCTGGGCAACAGAGAGAGACTCCATCTGGAAAAACAAAAGAAAAGAAAAAGAAAAGAAAAGTAAATACAAAGGCAGAGGAGACAAAAGACAAAAGGAATAAAAAAGAATGAAGCACACCTACAGGATTTGGAAAATAGCCTCAAAAGGGCAAATCTAGCCAGGCACGGTGGCTCACGCCTGTAATCCCAACAGTTTCGGAGGCCAAGGTGGGCAGATCACCTGAGGTCAGGCATTCAGGACCAGCCTGGCCAAGATGGTTAAACCCCATCTCTACTAAAAATACAAAAATTAGCTGAGTGTGGTGGTACATGCCTGTAATCCCAGCTACTTGGGAGGCTGAGGCAGGAGAATCGCTTGAACCCAGGAGCTAAAGTTTGCAGTGAGCTGAGATTGCAGCACTGCACTTCAGCCTGGGCAACAGAGCCAGATTTCATCTCAAAAAAAAAAAAAAAAAAAAAAAAAAAAAAAAACAGTGGGGGGGCGTATCTAAGAGTTATTGGCCTTAAAGAGGGGATAGAAAAAGACATAGGGGCCTGTGCAGTGACTCACGCCCGTAATCCCAGCACTTTGGGAGGCTGAGGCTGGTGGATCACAAGGTCAGGAGTTCAAGACCAGCCTGGCCAATATGGCAAAACCCCATCTTTACTAAAAATACAAAAATTAGCTGGGTGTGGTGGCACATGCCTGTAGTCCCAGCTACTTGGGAGGCTGAGGCAGAAGAATCTCTTGAACCTGAGAGGCAGAGGTTGCAGTGAGCCAAGATCATGCCACTGCACTCCAGCCTGGGTGACAGAGTGAGACTTCATCTCAAAAAAAAAAAAAAAAAAAAAAGAAAAAGAAAAAGAAATAGGAGTAGGAAGTTTATTCAAGGGGATAATAACAGAACTTCCCAAACCTAGAGAAAGATATCAATATCCAAGTACAAGAAGGTTATAGAACAACAAGAAGATTTAACCCAAAGATTACCTCAAGGCATTTAGTAATCAAACTCCCAAAGGTCAAAAATAAAGGATCCTAAAAGCAGCAAGAGAAAAGAAACAAATTACATACAATAGAGCTCCAGTATGTCTGGCAGCAGACTTTTCAGTGGAAGCCTTACAGGCCATGAGAGAGTGGCATGACATATTTAAAGTGCTGAAGGAAAAAACTTTTACCCTAGAATAGTATATCCAGTGAAAATATCCTTCAAGCATGAAGGGGCATGAAGGGGAAATAAATACTTTCCCAGACAAACAAAAGCTGAGGGATTTCATCAACACTGGCTCTGTCCTACAAGAAATGCTAAAGGGAGTGCTTCAGTCAGAAAGCAAAGCACGTTAATGACTAATAAGAAATCATCTGAAGGTATAAGACTCACTGGTAATAGTAAATAGAAAACCACAAAATATAACATTGTAACTGTGGTGTGTAAACTACTCTTAAGCAGAAAGACTAACCAATAAAGCAATAAAAAATAATGACTACAACAATTTTCAAGACATAGTACAATAAGATATAAATAGAAACAACTAAAAGTTTAGAAGTGGAGGGATGAAGTTAAGGTATAGAGTATTAGTTTTCTTTTTCCTTCTTTGTTTATACAAACCATGTTAAGTTGTAATCACGTTAAAATAATGAGCTATAAGATAGTGTATTAGTTCGCTTTCAAGCTGCTGATGAATACATACCCAAAACTGGGAACCAAAAGAGGTTTAATTGGACTTACAGTTCCACACAGCTGGGGAGGCCTCAGAATCATGGCGGGAAGTGAAAAGCATTTCTTACATGGCAGTGGCAAGAGAAAATGGGGAAGAAGCAAAAATGGCAACCTCTGATAAACCCATTAGATCTCATGAGACTTAGTCACTATCACAAGAATAGTATGGGAAATACCGGCCCCCACGATTCAATTACCTCCTCCAGGTCCCTCCCACAACACGTGGGAATTTTGGGATAAAATTCAAGATGAGATTTGGGTGGGGACACAGCCAAACCATATCATTCCACCCTGGCCCCTCCAAATCTCATGTCCTGACATTTCAAAACCAATCATGCCTTGCCAACAGTCCCTAAAAGTCTTCACTCATTTCAGCATTAATCCAAAAGTCCACAGTCTAAAGTGTCATAGGAAACAAGGCAAGTCCCTTCCGCCTGTGAGCCTGTAAAATCAAAAGCAAGCTTATTACTCGCTAGATACAATGGGGGTACAGGTATTGGGTAAATACAGCATTCCAAATGGGAGAAATTGGCTAAAACGAAGGGGTTACAGGGCCCATGCAAGTCTGAAATCCAGTGAGGCAGTCAATTTTAAAGCTCCAAAATGATCACCTGTGACTCCAGGTCTCACATCCAGGTCAAACTGATGCAAAAGTGGGTTTCCATGGTCTTGGGCAGTTCCATCCCTGTGACTTTGCAGGGTATAGCCTCTCTCCTGGCTGCTTTTATGGGCTGGCATTGAGTGTCTGCGGCTTTTCCAGGCATATGGTGCAAACTGCCAGTGGATCAACAATTCCGGGTTCTGGAGGATTGTGGCCCTCTTCTCACAGCCCCACTAGGCAGTACCCCAATAGCGACTCTGTGTGGGGGCTCCAACCCCATATTTCCCTTCCACACTACCCTAGCAGAGGTTCCTACCCCTGCAGCAAACTTTTGCCTAAGCATACAGGCATTTCCATACATTTTCTGAAATCTAGGTGGAGGTTCCCAAACCTGAATTCTTGACTTCTGTGCACCCACAGGCTCAACACCACATGGAAGCTGTCAAGGCTTGAAGCTTCTGCCTTCTGAAGCTACAGCCCGAGTACTATGTTGGCCCCTTTCAGCCACAGCTGGAGTGGCTGGGACACAGGGTACAAAGTCCCTAGGCTGCACATAGTATGGGGACCCTGGGACCAGCCCATGAAACCACTTTTTCCTCCTGGGCCTCTGGGCCTGTGATGGAAGGGTCTGCTCTGAAGGTCTCTGACGTGGCCTGGAGACATTTTCCCCATGATCTTGGGGATTAACATTAGGCTTCTTGCTACTTATGCACATTTCTGCAGCCAGCTTAAATTTCTCCTCAAAAATGGGTTTTTCTTTTTTTTTTTTGAGATGGAGTCTTGCTCTGTCGCCAGACTGGAGTGCAGTGGTGCAATCTCAGCTCACTGCAACCTCCATCTCCCGGGTTCCAGCGATTCTCCTGCCTCAGCCTCCCAGGTTTTTCTTTTCTATTGCATCATTAGGCTGCAAATTTTCTGAATTTTTATGCTCCGTTTTCCTTTAAAAATGAAATGCTTTTAACAGCACCTAAGTCACCTTTTGAATGCTTTGCTGCTTAGAAGTTTCTTCCACAAGATACCTGAAATCATCTCTCTCAAGTTCAAAGTTCCACAAATCTCTAGGGCAGGGGCAAAATGGTGCTAGTCTCTTTGCCAAAACATAACAAGGATCACTTTTGCTCCAGTTCCCAACAAGTTTCTCATCTCCATATGAGACCATCTCACCCTGGACCTTATTGTTCATATCACTATCAGCATTTTTTGTCAAAGCCATTCAACAAGTCTGTAGGAGGTTCCAAACTTTCCCACATTTTCCTGTCTTCTTCTGAGTCATCCAAATTTTTCCAACCTCTGCCTGTTACCCACTTCCAAAGTCGCTTCCACATTTTTGGGTATCTTTTCAGCAATGCCCCACTCTACTGGTACCAATTTACTGTATTAGTTCATTTTCACACTGCTGATAAAGACATACCCAAAACTGGGAACAAAAAGAGGTTTAGTTGGAATTACAGTTCCACATGGCTGGGGAGGCCTCAGAATAATGACGGGAGTGAAAGGGACTTCTTACATGGCAGTGGCAAGAGAAAATGGGGAAGAAGCAAAAGTGGCAACCCCTGATAAACACATCAGATCTCATGAGCCTTATTCACTGTCACAAGAATAGCACGGTAAAGACTGGCCCCCATGATTCAATTACCTCCCCTTGGGTCTCTCACACAACATGTGGGAATTCTGGGGGATAAAGTTCAAGTTGACATTTGGCTGCGGACACAGCGAAATCATATCAGATAGTATTTGCAAGCCTCATAGTAACCTCAAACCAAAAAAAATACAACATGTATACAAAAAATAAAAAGTAAGAAATAAATCATATCACAGAGAAAATCACCTTCACTAAAAGAAAGACAGGAAGGAAAGGAAGAAGGAAGAGAAGGCTACAGAAAACCAGAAAACAAATAAGAAAACACCAGGAGTATTAAGTCCTTACTTATCAATCATAACATTGAACGTAAATAGACTAAACCTTCCAATCAAAAGACATACACTGGCTGAATAGATTAAAAAACAAGACCCAATGATCCATTTTCTACAAGAAGGACATTTTATCTATAAAGATACAAATAGACTGGAAACAAAGGGATGGAAAAAGATATTCCATGCCAATGGAAACCAAAAAAGAGCAGAAGTAGCTATACTTATATCAGACAAAATAGATTTCAAAACAAAAACTGTAAGAAGAGACAAAAAGGTCATTACATAATAATAAAGGGGTCAATTTAGCAAGAGGATATAACAATTGTAAATACATATATACACCCAACACTGGAGCATCCAGATATATAAAGTGAGTATTATTAGAGCTAATGAGAGAGACAGATCTCAATACAATAATAGGGGGAGACTTCAACACCTCACTTTCAGCATTGGACAGATTTTCCAGACAGAAAGTCAACAAAGAAATATTGGATATAATCTGCATTATAGACCAAATAGACCTAATAGATATTTACAGAACATGTCATCCAATGGCTGTAGAATACACCTTCTTCTCCTCAGTATATGTATCATTCTCAAAGATAAACTATCAGGTCATGAAACAAGTATTAAAACATTAAAAAAACTGAAATAATATCAAGCATCTTTTCTGACCACAATAGAATAAAACTAGAAATAAATAACAAGAGGAATTTTGGAAACTATACAAATACATGGAAATTAAACAATATGCTCCTGAATGACCAGTGGCTCAATGAAAAAACTAAGAAGGAAATTGAAAAATTTCTTGAATCGAATGATAATGGAAACACAACATACCAAAACCTATAAGATACAGCAAAAGCAGTAAGTTTATAGCTGTAAGTGCCTACCTAAAAAAAAAACTGCGAATAAGCAATTTAATGATGCACCTTAAAGAATTAGAGAAACAAGAGCAAATGAAATCCCAAATTAGTAGAAGAAAAGAAATCATAAAGATCAGAGCAGAAATAAATGTAATTGAAATGAAGAAAACAATACAAAAGATCAATGAAACAAAAAGTTTTTTTTTTTTTTTTTTAAAGTTAAACAAAACCAACAAACCTTTAGCAGGCTAAGAAAAAGAGAAGATCCAAATAAATAAAATCCGGGACAAAAAATGAGATATTACAGCTAATACTACAGAAATTCAAAGGATCATTAGTGGCTATTATGAGCAACTAAATTCAGTAAATTGGAAAACCTAGAAGAAATGAACAAACTCCTAAACACATACAACATAACAAAGATTGAACCATGAAGAAATCTAAAACCTGAACAGACCAATAACAAATAATGAGATCAAAGCCATAAAAAAAAGTCCCCCAGTAAAGAAAAGGCCAGAACCCAGTGGCTTCACTGCTGATCCTACCAAACATTTAAAGAAATAATACCAATCCTACTCAAACTATTTTGAAAAATAGAGGAGAAAGAAATATTTCCAAACTCATTCTACAAGGCCAGTATTATCCTAATACCAAAACCAGACAAAGACACATACAAAAAAGAAAACTGCCGGCCAGTATCACTGACGAATATTGATACAAAAATCCTTAACAAAATAGTAGCAAACCAGCTGTATGTGGTGGGCTTATCTGTAATCCCAACACTTTGGAAGGCTGAGGTAGGAGGATAGCTTGACCTCAAGAGTTTGAGACCAGCTTGGATAACATAGCAAGACTCCATCTCTACAAAAAGTTGGGCATCATGGTGTATGCCTGTGGTCTCAGCTACTCAGGAAGCTGAGGTGAGAGGATCGCTTGGGCCTGGGAGGTGGAGTTTGCAGTGAGCCAAGATCACACCACTGCACTCCAGTCTGGGTGACAGGGTGAGACCCTGTCTCAAAACAAACAAATGAAAAACCTAGCAAACGGAATTCAACGATACATTAAAAAGATCACCATGTGGGAGTTATCCCTGGGAAGCAAGGATGGTTCAACATACACAAATCAGTCAACGTGATACATTATATCAACAGAAGGACAAATGATGTGATACATCATATCAACAGGACAAAAACCATATGATGATTTCAATTGATGCTGGAAAAGCATTTGATAAAATTCAACATCCCTTCATGATAAAAACTCTCAAGAAACTGGGGACAGAAGAAACATACCTCAGAATAATAAAAGCCAAATATGACAGATCTACAGCTTGTATCATACTGAATTTGGGAAAAATTAAAGACTTTCCTCGAATATCTGGAACACAAGAAGGACGTGCACTTTCACCATCGTTATTCAACATAGTACTGAAAGTCCTAGCTCAAGCAATCAGACAAAGAAGAAAGGACATCCAAATTGCAAAAGAAGAAGTCAAATTATTCTTGTTTGCAGATGATATAATTTTATATTTGGAAAAACCTAAAGACTCCACTAAAGAAGTACTAGAACTCATAAATAAATTCAGTAAAGTTGCAGAATACAAAATCAACATATAAAAATCAGTAGCATTTTTATATGCCAACAGGGAACATTCTGAAAAAGAAATTAAAAAGTGGTTCCATTTACAATAGCCAGACATAAAATTAAATACCTACGAATTAGCTTAACCAAAAAAGTGAAAGATCTCTATACTGAAAACTGTAAAACATTAATGAAAGAAATTGAAGGACACCAAAGAATAGAAAGATATTCCATATTCTTGGATTGGAAGAATCGATATTGTTAAAATGTCCATATTACCAAAAGCAATCTACAGATTCAATGCAATCCCTACCAAAATACCAACGACATTCTTCACAGAAACAGAAAAAACTATCCTAAAATTTATATGAAACCACAAAGGACCCAGAATAGCCAAAGATATCCTAAACATAAAGAACAAAACTGGAGAAATTATGTTACATGGCTTCAAATTATACACAGAGCTATGATAATCAAAATGGTATGGTACTGGCATAAAAATAGACACATAGACCAATGGAACAGAATAGAGAACCCAGAAACAAATCCACACACATACAGTGAACTCATTTTTGACAAAAGTGCCAAGAACATCCACCAGGGAAAAGATAGTCTCTTCAATAAATGGTGCTGGGAAAACTGGATATCCATATGTAGAAGAATAAAACTAGACCCCTGTCTCTCACTACATACAAAAATCAAATCAAAATGGATTAAGGACTTAAATCTAAGACCTCAAAGTATGCGAGTACTATAAGAAAACACTGGGGAAATTCTGCAGAATATTGGTCTGTGCGAAAATTTCTTGAGTAACACCCCACAAGTGCAGGCAGCCAAAGCAAAAATGGACAAATGGAATCACATCAAGTTAAAAAAAGCTTCTGCACCGCAAAGGAAACAATCAACAAAGTGAAGTGACAACCCTTAGAATGGGGAAAATATTTGCAAAATACTCATCTGATGAGGGATTAATAACCAGAATATATAAGGAACTCAGACAACTCTGTAGGAAAAAAATCCAATCATCTGATTTTAAAATGGTCAAAATATTTGAATAGACATTTCTGAAAAGAAAACATACAAATGGCAAACAGGCATATGAAAAGGTGCTCAACATCATTGATTATCAGAGAAATGCAAATCAAAACTACAATTAGAGGTCATCTCACCCCAGTTAAAATGGCGTTTATCCAAAAGACAGGCAATGACAAATGCTGACAAGGATGTGGAGAAAAGGGAACCCTCGTACACCGTTAATGGGAATGTAAATTAGTACAACCACTATGGAGAACATCTTGGAGGTCCCTCAAAGAACTAAAAATTGAGGCTGGGTGTTGTGGCTCATGCCTGTAACCCTAGCACTTTGGTAGGCCAAGGCGGGCGGATCACTTCAGGAATTCAAGACCAGCCTGGCCAGCATGGCGAAATCCCATCTCTACTAAAAATACAAAGAAAAAAAAAAAAAGCCAGGTGTGGTGGTGCATAAGTAAGCTTGTAATCCCAGCTACTCAGGAAGCTGAAGCAGAAGAATTGCTTGAGCCTGGGAGGCAGAGGTTGCAGTGAACCAAGATGGTGCAAGACTGTTCCAAAAACAAAAAACAATAAAACCTAAAAATTGAGCTATCATACATTTGAGCAATCCTGCTGAGGACTATATACCCAAAAGACAGGAAATCAGTATTTCGAAGAGATATCTGCACTCCCATGTTTGTTGCAGCACTGTTCACAATAGCCAACATTTGGAAGCAACCTAAATGTCCACCAACAGATAAAGAAAATATGGTACTTATACACAATGGAATACTATTCAGCCATAAAAAAGAATGAGATCCTGTAATTTGCAACAACATGGATGGAACTGGAGGTCATTATGCTAAGTGAAATAAGCCATGCACAAAAAGACAAACATCACACGTTCTCATTTATTTGTGGGATCTAAAAATCAAAACAATTCCACTCATGGAGATAGAGAGTACAAGGATGGTTATCAGAGGCTGGGAAGAGTAGTGGGGGAATGCGGGGGAGGTGGGGATGGTTAATGGGTATAACTATAAAAAAATAGTTCTTTAACTATAAAAAATAAAGAATGAATAAGACTATAGTCAACAATAATTGTACTTTTTTTTTTAATTGTACATTTAAAAATAACTAAAGAAACAGACCAGTTGCAGCAGCTCATGCCTGAATCCCAGCACTTTAGGAGGGTGAGGCAGGAGAATCGCTTGAGCACACAGGTTTGAGACCAGCCTGGGCAACATAGTAAGACCTTGACTCTACAAAAATAAACAAAATTAGACTGGGCGCGGTGGCTCAAGCCTGTAATCCCAGAACTTTGGGAGTCCAGGGCGGGCAGATCACAAGGTCAGGAGATAGAGACCATCCTGGCTAACACAGTGAAATCCCGTCTCTATTAAAAATACAAAAAATTAGCCGGGCGTGGTGGCAGGTGCCTGTAGTCCCAGCTACTCCAGAGGCTGAGGCAGAAGAATGGCATGAACCCGGGAGGTGGAGCTTGAAGTGAGCACAGATCACACCACTGCACTCCAGCCTGGGCAACACAGCGAGATTCCGTCTCAAAAAATAAAGTAAAATAAAATAAAATAAAAATAAAATAAAATAAACACAATTAGCCAGGTGTGGTGGCACATGCCTGTAGTCCCAGCTACTGTGGAGGCTGAAGTGGAAGGATCACTTCAGCCCGGGAGGTCAAGGCTGCAGTGAGCTGAGATTGTGCCACTGCACTCCCAGCCTGGGCAACAAAGCAAGACCCTGAAAAAAAAAAAAAAAAAAAAAAAAAGAAAGAAAAAAGAAAAGAAAAAGGAAGAAAAACCGAAAGAATATAATCATATTCTTTGTAATGCAAATGCTTGAGGGGATGAGTACCCATTCTCCATGATGTGATTATTACTCATTGCATGCCTGTATCAAAACATCTCATGTACTGCATAAATATCCATACCTACTATGTACCTATACAAATTAAAAATACAATTTTTGTTTAAAAATCCACTTGTAACTTCTGCTAATCAGATTGTATATTCAGGGCAACTTGAATCTATGCTCCTGGGTTGCAATCCCTAAGCCTGGATCAAATAAACTCTCTACTTATATTAATTTTGCCTCAACTTCTTCCCTTTAGGTTGACAATGACCACCTCATGAAGCTTTCAAAAAAGCCTGAAAGGACTGGGTTTGGGGGACTTCCAAATAGCTGAACACAGGTTCCTGGAGGGTGGTGCACCCAGAGAGGGCATAGAAGCTCCAAGCACCTTCATGGGAAGGGACGCTCTGTTCATCTCTTCCACCTGGCCGTTCATCTGTATCATTTGTAATATCCTTTGTAATAGATGGATAACATAAGTAAGTCTTTCCTTGAGATCTGTGAGCTGTGTGCCTTTTTCCTTAGCTGATTTTAATCTGTATCCTTTCACTGTAATAAACCATAACCATAGCTGTTTTTCTGAGTTTTGGACTTCATTCTAGGGAGTCATCAAACCTAAGGGGAGTCTTGGAGATTCCTGACAGACAAGTTACTTTTTTTTTTTTTTTTGGCCCCCCATATTGTCCCACATACTTTGAATAACTGTGCTCTGCCTGATTTATTTGAGATCTTGAGCCACAGAGGTCTGTAGGTATTTCCCCACACTCTTGTTTGAACTTCCCTGCAGGCAGCTCTTCCTCAAATATTGTAGTTCAAGGTTACTGGTGTTTTCTAGTTTTATAAAAACTTTTTTATTTTATTTTATTTTAGGTTTGGGGGTACATGTGAAGGTTGATTACACAGGTAAAAACGTGTCACAGAGGTTTATTGCACATACTATTTCATCACCCAGGTATTGAGCCCAGTACACAATAGTTCTTTTCTACTCCTTTCTCTCTTCCCCTACTCCTCAAGCAGACCTCAGTATCTCTTGTTTCCCTCTTTGTGTTCATAGGTTTTTATCATTTAGCTCCCGAGAAGTTATTTAAAAGAAGTTATTCTAAAGAGAAGAATCTGACCCCAGAGCCTATGATCTTTCCATCATACCCTACTGCTATAATACTAACAAAGGTAGGCAAACAGATATCCCTGATTTCTCCTGATGAGATACACTTCGTTTTGTACAACCAGATGGGATTGGAAGAACAATGCTAATTATTTAAACTGGTATGGAAGAACTACTCCAAGGGAATCCTATATCCTTATAAGTTGAAGGAAACTAAAATATTTCACTCCAAAGTATATTTCCTTCACATATTTCAAGATACCTATTCAGAATGACTGGAAATACAAGAATAGTTGAAAAGTTGTCTTTTGTGGGAGCAGGCGGATGGGGGGGCGGGGATTTGCATCTATAGAGAATATGTTCAGACAGGCTTTCTCTGAGGGCCTTCCTTCCCTTGTCAGATCTAGGAAAGATTAACTGAGAGTCTGAAACCTTTAAAGGTGTGAAAGCAATATTGACCATCTATTCTCTCTGAGGGTTGCTATAATACCTGGGAGGTTTCATCTATATAACAAGACCACCTTTGCTAGGGAGGCCTCCTCTTCTCCCCTTCCCATAACTGTTTTGCCATGATCTAAGCCCCCATTCTTTCTGTAATCTCAAGATGGTGTATAAGCTTCTATACCTCATTGGAGACTGGGGTAATCTTTCTGTGGTTCTCCCCCATGCACATTAATAGATTTGCATACTGTTTCTCCTATTTATCTGCCTTTTGTTGGTTGATTTTTCAGTGAACCTTCAGAGGGTAAAGGAGAAGTTTTCCCTTGGACCCTGCAAAGTTATGTCTTACTCTTAAATGTCGTTTTGCAAGACTCCTCCATTTTCCAAAATAGTCCTCCTCTTTCTCCTATTTGCTAAGTGTACATAAAAGAATCATTTTGCATGTTTTTCCCGAAAGAGATTAATTTAGTCAGATACCAAACTGAGCAGTTTGGCTTCCTGTAGGCCAGAGGCATGTATACAAAGCTAGATATAGCTTGCTTGTCAGTGTATGCGGGAGTGACTGACTGCTGGGGTTGTACCCAATCCAATTTCTCCTTCTTCTACATTATATACCCCAATTATTTTTTGCTGGGCACTGGTTTACTCAGCATAGGAACTACATTTTCTGGCTTTCCTTTCATTTATATGAGGCCATGTAAGTGAGTTCTGGCCAACAGAATATTACTCAGCATAGGATGAGTTATTGCAGTTAGATGAGGCCATGTAAGTAAATTCTGGCCAACAGAATGTGAATGGAAGTAGTGTGCCTTAAAGGAAAATGGAATGCCCTTGCCTTCCCCTCTTTCTTTCTTACTGGCTGAAATGTGGGTATGGTAGCGAATTACTTTCAACTATGTGGATAAGGGCAACATGTTACAGATGTTGAAGCAATAACAAGATAGAGGGAGCCTAGGCTTTTGATCCATTGAGCCACCATCAGCACCTGCTACATAATATGAGGCACATACTTTTGCAGACTGTGTTCATAATTACCACAGCTGTGACTTAGATTCTTTACAAGGAGGTATTCTTTACAAAAAGGTACACTTCATAACTGTTCTCATTCTCCTTTTTACTGGGAACGTTTGGTAAAAGATATCACTGATTTTCGGCCAGGCACGATGGCTCACGCTTGTAATCCCAGCACTTTGGGAGGCCGAAGCAGGTGGATCACCTGAGGTCGGGAGTTCTAGACCAGCCTGACCAACATGGAGAAATCCTGTCTCTACTAAAAATACAAAATTAGCTGGGCGTGGTGCTGCATGCCTGTAATTCCAGCTACTTGGGAGGCTGAGGCAGAAGAATCGCTTGAACTTGGGAGGTGGAGGTTGTGGTGAGCTGAGATGGCACCATTGCACTCTAGCCTGGGCAACAAGAGCAAAACTCCTTCTCAAAAAACAAAAAAAACAAAAAACAAAACAAAACAAAACAAAAAAAAGATATCACTGGTTTTCAACATCCTCCAGTCTATAGCTTCAGAGATGTAAGATCCAGCAGTGTACCTGCCATCCTCTGGGTTTCCCAGCTGTTCACAGTTGCTCTGATGTTTTGACATCATTTATAATACAACATGTACTTCTGAAACTGTTTCTGCAAAAATTATAACTGAAGAAATTATGATAGTGAAAGAGATCTGACCTAACTAACTCCATCTTGCTTCTAACCTCCAAGCTGTTCTTGTTCATTCCTAGTGTAGGCCCAACTAACTTTGGGAGAAACTTAGTTTATAGTTTAACTTCAAAACAAACTTGGTAACAGCCCTTTCCCAAAACAAACCCCCTTCTTGCCTGGGGACTACACTGCCTTTGCAGGACTAACAAATTAGCCTCAAGATTAGAAATTATGGTTTAGGAGTCACTGTTGTAAACCTGAGATCAGTGCTCGAGATATTTTGCAGACCCTGTGTTGAGGTGCACCAGCTGATGCCACCTAGATGGATAAACTGGATCATGTGGTCTTGTGGCTCCCACCCAGGAACTGACTCAGTGCAAGAGGACAGCTTCAACTTTCTGTGATTTAATCTTTGACCTGATCAGTCAACACTCCCTGCTTTCTAACCCCCGACCGACCAAATTATCCTTAAAAACCCAATCATCAAATTTTCGGGGAGATTGATTTGAGTAATAAAACTCTGGTCTCCCATACAGCTGACTCTGCATGAATTAATCTCTTTCTGTCTTGCAATTCCCCTGTCTTGATTATCATCAGCTCTGTCTAGGCAGTGGGCAAGTAGAACCCCGTTGGGTGTTACACTTCTGGAATTTCTTTCACCTATCCTGTACCGGAATATTAAAACCCAAGTCTCTAACTTCTCATGCCACACAGCTACTCTCTTATTCTGCCATTTGGGTTATTAAAAAAATAAATTTATTCCTTAAATTTTTTTTGGTAGAAACGAGATCTCACTCTGTTCCCTAGGCTGGTCTCGAACTCCTAGGTTCAAGTGATCCTTCTGTCTTGGCCTCTGAAAGTGCTGGGATTACAGGCGTGAGCCACCATGCCAGGCCAATTTGTTATTTAAAATAATTAATTACAGAAAGTTTGGGAAAATCCCCAACTCCCAAGATGACCAGTACTATGATATTGCATTTCCTTCTAATTCCTTTTATAAGTATCTTTTGTTTAAACATTGTCTACATCAAAATGTTTATTGTATGCTCTTTTCACTTACTACATTATAAGCATTTTCCCACATTGTTATCTAATATTCACAGCCATCATCCTTTACAGCTGTATTATGTCCTATTAAGTGACTATATTATACTTCACCTAATTATTCTCCTATTATTTGATATTAAGGGTACTCTGTAGTGTTACACACGGTTTGGAAAGCATGTTGATGCAGTACAGCTGGTGAGAACTTACAGCTTCCCTTGTCATTGCTGGCAATTTGTCACAACTATTGGTTCAGTCTGAAGTTCTGTTGCCTACCTTGCCTGAAGAATATGTAGATTTTCTATGCTTGTTTTTGGCTTTGTTAACTATTAATTTTATGAGGTGGCACAATATTTACATTTTAAAATTTAGGAACAACTTTTAGCTTGTGTTTAAATAAAACCAGGTTGTCTATACTTTGATTTGAAAAAAGCAAGGGAATTGTTTCTCTGGAAAAGTGGTAGAGAAAATGTAAAAAATAACCATTGTCTGTGAAAGTCGGGACTGGGATCAGGGAAATGAAAACAAAAATAAATGTAGAGTTTCAATAATTCTTTCCATTTTCTTTCCTAAATATAGTTTTCAACCTTGGATGCACATTAGAATCACACAAGGATGCTTTTAGAAAAGTGTTGATCCACAGACCCTATGCCCAAAGGTTTTTTTTTTTTTTATTTTTAAATGAGTATTTTAATTCAGTTTCAGAAAAAAAGGGTACATGACTTTGATGAGAAAGCACAAAATTAAGAGACTTTTCTGGAAATCCAAGAAAAAGAAATAACCATTAATATGTTCAATAATTTTCTGGATCTTCTTCTTGTGTCAAAAAAAGTTGCTCCAAGAACTAACTAGCCCTCTTTATCTCCCTCTAACTGGGACAGACTAATTCCCCTCCACCCCCACCTCTCTTCTTTCAATAACACTGTGTAGGTGTTAATGGCCTGGGTTCTCACCAATGAACAGAATTGTCTTTTAAGCCAGCAACCCACAGGCAGTGGCACCCAAAGCCTCACCCCCAGTCCCCAGGGCAGAAGCCACAGAGCTGGCATTGTTTCCACTGTCTCAGGAAGAAGGAGCCAAAAGCTGACCCTCAGCACAAATCAAAGCCCAATATGGAGACAGAATAACTGCTTCTAGGCCGAGAGTTGGCAAGCTGTGGGCAAAAAAGGGGAGTTTTTGCAGCCACCGCATCTTTAGAAACAAGGGGAAAACTAGACCCTTTTCCACTATTACGGTCTACAAGATACTCTACTGCTCCAAGGGGATCTGAAAGTACAAAAGGATCTGAACAAATAAGGAAAACTTTTCCCAGGCTGGAGATAAGAATGAAAAACAGAAAGATGGATGAATGTAATAAGGTGTAGGAAGATGATGCTGGGAACCTCTGTTCTTCACATGGCTGCCAGCCCCATAGAGGACAACACAGTAAGAACCAGGACAACCACTCCAGACTGGTATAGCTGGGGAATCTTCAGGCCTTTTCCTAGGTCCCACATCAAGTGTTGGATCCCATTCCAGGTATGATACGTGAGAGGGGAGACGAGTGCAAACTTAGCTGTGTGGATCAGTGCTAGCCCCAGATACAGGGACTTCACGAGTTCCAAATAAGACTCAAAGTTCCCAGGGAGTAACAGGGCCGACATGCCAAAAAGAGAGACCCCTGCACTCAAAGCAATACCAGCGCCATTGTGGCAGATGGACATCGCCATGGGAAGAGACCAGCTGTAGATAGTGATGTGGGGAGATATAGGACGGTTTGAACCTATATTCTTATTCCAGAACCGCTGCATCTCTTCTTTGGCCATGGTTCCCAAAGGAACAGCATTTCTGATACAGAGCTGTGGGCTAAAGTGGGCTCGGAGGCAATGATGACCAACATGTCTCAGCAAGAGCACAGCCATCTGGGGTTCCAGTCTGGACGGAAGTCATGCCCAAAGGTTTTCATTTTATTCATCTATGTTGGAGCCCAGGCATGTGCAGTGGGGTCAGAATCCACCACCCTAAAAGGCTGTGTACAAATAATGTGGAAAAACATTCAGCCTCACTAGCCATCAAAGAAATTCAAAATAGGTCGGGTGTGGTGGCTCAGGCCTGTAATCCCAGCACTTTGGGAGGCCAAGGCGAGTGGATCATCTGAGGTCAGTAGTTTGAGACCAGCCTGGCCAACATGGCGAAACCCTGTCTTTACTAAAAATACAAAAATTAGCTGGGCGTGGTGGCACATGCCTGTAGTCCCAGCTACTTGGGAGGCTGAGGCAGGAGAATCGCTTGAACCCAGGAGGCGGAGGTTGCAGTGAGCCGAGATCGTGCCACTGCACTCCAGCCTGGATGACAGAGCGAGTCTCCATCTCAAAAACAAACAAACAACAACAACAACAAAAAAGAAATTCAAAATAAAATGACAAATGAGTAATTTCTGTCTATAAGTGCACTTAAAAATAATAGAATATGTTGAACAAAGAAGTCAGACACAAAAGAGTATGAAGCTGCCCCAACAAGGTTGACAGGAAGTACATGCTGGGTTCTGGACAGCAATATAATTATGATAAAGCATTAATCGGGCTTCACTTTGGTCCACTTCCTTGTTGCTAAAAGTCACACAGCATTAGATACTGATCATTTGCATCCCCATTGTTCCTATAGACAGGACCTCTAACATTAGAATCCCAGCAGGGATTATAGGAAGCTGAGGCAGGTGGATCATTTGAGATCAGGAGCTCAAGACCAGCCTAGCCAACATGGTGAAACCCCATCTCTATTAAAAATATAAAAATTAGCCAGGCAGTAATGGCATGCGCCTGTAATCCCAGCTACTCGGGAGGTTGAGGCAGGAGAATCGCTTGAGCCTAAGAGGTGGAGGTTGCGATGAGCCAAGATGAGGCCACTGCGGTCCAGAATCTGGGCAAGAGAGTGAGATCCTGTCTCAAAAAACAAACAAACAAACAAACGGAATTGCTTAAGATGTTTTTCAGAAACAGATTCTAGCAACCAGTTTGAAGACCCCCAGAGAGGAACAGCTTCAGTATGAGAATATAGCTTCTTCATCTCCCTGTCCCATGACTTCACCCTGGACTTTTTGACCTGTTAACCATCTTCACATTTTGGCCCAATCCAAAACCCTTAAAAACCCTGACCCTAAGTTCCTCAAGGAGACGGGTTTGAGGTTTCCTCCCATCTCTTCATTTGATGACTCTACGATTAAACCTCTTTCTCTGCTGCAACCCAATGGCTTGGTATATTGACTTGCTGTGTGCATTGGGCAACAAACCTATTATGGTTACAATTACATGTAATGTAATTCCATTTAGAAGAAATTCCAGGACAGGCAGAAATCAGAACAGTGGCAACTTGGAGGGAGGTGGGAAAAGCAGTAGGTGCAGATCAACTGCAAACAGGTCATAGAGGACTTTAAGGGACAGTGGAAATATTCTGTATCTTTTTTTTTGGAGATGGAGTCTTACTGTGTCATTCAGGCTGGGGTGCAGTGGCATGATCTTGGCTCACTGCAATATCTGCCCCCTGGGCTCAAGTGGTCCTCCTGCCTCAGCCTCCCAAGTAGCTGGGACCACAGATGTGCACCACCATGCCTGGCTAATTTTTGTATTTTTGGTAGAGACAGGGTTTCACCATCTTGCCTGGCCTGGCCTTGAACTCCTGAGCTCAAGCAATCTGCCCACCTCCGCCTCCCAAAGTGTTGGGATTACAGGCGTAAGTCACTGCGCCTGGCCCTGTTCTGTATCTTCACTGGGGTGGTGGCAATATGGACACAAACATTTGTCAAAACTTACCCAATTGTATATTTAAAAATCTTTGCATATATTATATGCAAATTATATCTCAAACAAAGAATATTGGGGAAAATTTCATCAGAACCTCTGTCCCCCATCAATACTAGACTCAATGCTAACGAGGATGTGGTAAAATTGCTACTCTTACATAATGAAGGCAGAAAAATTTGGTAGCGTCAGAGGTATTTGAACCAGAGCAACTCCATCTTGACTAAGGGTTGGGTAAAATGAGAATGAGACCTGCTGGGCTGCATTCTCATGAGGTTAGGCATTCTTTTTAGTCTCGCTTTGTCGCCCAGGCTGGAGTGCAGTGGTGCGATCTCGACTCACTGCAAGCTCCGCCTCCCTGGTTCACGCCATTCTCCTGCCAGGAGCTCGCCACCACGCCCGGCTAATTTTTTGTATTTTTAGTAGAGACGAGATTTCACTGTGTTAGCCAGGATGGTCTTGATCTCCTGACCTCGCGATCCGCCGGCCCCGGCCTCTCAAAGTGTTGGGATTACAGGCGTGAGCCACCGCGCCTGGCTGAGGTTAGGCATTCTTAAATCACAGGATGAGATAGGAAGTTGGCACAAGATACAGGTCACAGAGATCCCAGTGATAAAACAGGATACAGTAAAGAAGCCAGCCAAAACCCGCCATAACCAAGATGGCAATGAAAGTGACCTCTGGTCGTCCTCACTCCTCATTATATGCTAATTATAATGTATTAGCATGATAAAAGACACTTCCATCAGCGCCATGACAGTTTACTAATGCCATGGCAACATCTGGAAATTACCCTATATAGACTAAAAAAAAGAGGAACCCTCAGTTCTGGTAAATTCCTGTCCCCTTCCCAGAAAGCACATGAATAATCCACCCCATATTTATAATCAAGAAATAACCATAAAAATAGCCAGCCAGCAGCCCTCGGGGCAGCTCTGTCTATGGAGTAGACATTCTTTTATTTCTTTACTCTCTTAGTAAGTTTGCTTTTCCTTTACTGTTTAGACTCGCCCTGAATTCTTTCTTGCATGATTTCTAAGAACCCTCAATTGGGGTCTGGGTTCAGGACCCCTTTTCAGTAATAGTAGGATACTTCGGAATGTTTGTCAACACATTTTAAGATCTATAGTTCTATAAAAATAAATTTAAAAATGAAAAATATAATACCAAAATGATTTTTTTCCAGCATTGTTTTGAATAAAAATATTCAACCATCAGACCAGTGAGTAATTCTTAACCAAATTAGGATTATGTTGTGAGAGTTAATTCCAGCAGGTCTAGGATTAACCTAAACTGTTTTGCTAAAGTGCCTGTTTGGCACTGACTGTTGGTCAAGCATATTACAGAGGGAAACAGAAAGATTAAAATAGTCTGTGGCTTCATAACCTCAGGTCCAAGTTGTTTCATGGCAGTTTGTATCAGTTTATCAGCATTGTTTTTTGATAACAGTGATAATGATGATTTGCACCTGGTCTCGTTGAGACCCCCAAGAAGTCTTTGCTCTTGAAGCAGGTTACATGGCAGGAATATGCTTATGTGAACAACAGAATATAAAAAATATTTAATAAAATCTCAGCTGAGACTTGGTTTTTTACCAGGGCTCCCTGGTTGTGAGGTGGTCAATGCACACATGAGTGGTTCCTGATCTCAGGAAGTACATCCAGCCACAGCCCTTACAGAGGGAACACGGCCCTTACAGAGGGAACACACTGACTTCTCTGGACCCCTTGCTGTGAAACACACATGGGCTCTAACGCATATTCTTCCTCTAATGCTGTTTCTATATTATACCCTATTCCTGAAATAAGGTATACATTTGTTAGCACTGTAATTTTAGGTTCTGTTAGTCTGTTAGCAGTTGTACCCTGTTTAACTGCTGCTGTTAGTGCAAGGGCATATCAACTTCATGAAATATTAAGTTATATGGAAACAGCAAATTTGAAGACTATAGCAACAAAGCACAATGCTTATCAGATGATATTAAGAGAAAGACAGTATAAAACTTTTATAAAAGCTATGATAATAAAACCATAAAATTACGTTTATTGACAAGACACTAGGAGTGAACTTGGGAGAATGTCTGCATAAGTTTTGTTTCATTCAAAAATTTTATACTGATCACAGCTGAGAGGTGTGCCATAAATAATTATGAAAAAAATATTGCACTGGGCACAGTGGCTTACGCCTGCCTATAATCCCAGCATTTTGGGAGGCCAAGGAAGGAGGATCACTTGAGGCCAGAAATTTGAGACCAGCCTGGCCAATATAGTGAGACCCCTGTCTCTATAAATAAAAATTAAAAAGTGAGCTGGGTGTGGCTGCACGTGACTGCAGTCCCATCTACTCAGGAGACTGAGGTGGGAGGATCACTTGAGCCCAGGAGGTTGAGGGGACAGTGAGTTGTGATTGTGCCACTACACTCCAGCCTGGGTGACAGAGTGAGATACTATCTGAAAAAAGAATTTTTTTTTGCAGTGTTGTTTCATTATATGTAAAATGAAAAAAAAATTAACTGCCTAAAAGCCAAATGTCATTTTACCTTTGGACAATGGTATTAGACTGATATACATATATGTATATACGTATGTATGTATAGAAAGAGAGAGTATTTAAGTATCATATATGTCACAGATATATCATTATATATGACACCTATATGAGATACATATTACTAATATTCTGTGTCAATTCTCTAAAATAAAAAAAAGCTCTTTAAATGAGGAGAGGGTGGTTCAGGCTGAGGAAAGTGTGTGAGGTGAAAAAAAGTGTGAACGCAAGTGAGAAGGGTGTATTTGGGGAAAAATAAGTTCAGTATCATCAAAGCTCAATGAATGGTAATTCCCTTCTCCTTCCCTCTCTTGAGAAGAAATTAGGCCCCACATCCCTAGGAAAAGCCCTATGGATAGCACTTTTGGAAACAGGAATTTTATTATGGCCCTCTTGAAAGGCTGCTTCAGTGAGCAGCGCACTATTTAGCCCTAGAGCTGGCTCAGCAAGAAATAACTACTCTACATAGTTTTCTTCCAAAGAGAACTTGTCTTTGTTTACCTCACATGGACATTAAGCAGCTTCAATAATCGCAAATATTCTTCACGTAGAGCTTCCTTCTCTTGCTGTAGCTTAGACAGCTTCTCTGACAATTCTTGGTTGCTTTTGACATCCTGAAAAACATTGGAAAATAATGAGAACTCTGACCTGACAAAGGTATGATGTTGAAGAAATGAAAAGTCTTTCTGGTTAAAAAAAAAAAAAAAAAAAAAAAAAAAAAGCTTATAGTCACTCCAGCTTCTGAGATCATAGTAGCTTCATGGGATTCCTGTACTTCCAGATTTTCTGAAAGTCAGCAACTATTTCCCTTGCCTTTTGCTTCCCCAGCCTTCCCAATAATTTTGTAAGCATCTAATTCCCTTTATTAAAAATCTTCCAAGGCTGGGTGTAGTGGCTCACACCCATAATCCCTGTATTTTGGGAGGCTGAGGCAGGCATATCACTTGAGCTCAGGAGTTTGAGACCAGGCCGGGCAGTATGGTAAAACTCCATGTCTACAAAAAAATATAAAAATGTGCAAGGTGTGGTGGTGTGTGCCTGTAGTCCCAGCTACTTGGGAGGCGGAAATAGGAGGATGGCTTGAGCCTAGGAGGCAGATGTTGCAGTGAGCTGAGATCACGCCACCACACTCCAGCCTGGGTGACAGAGCCAGACCCTGTCTCAAAACAAAACAAAACAAAAAAACAAAAACATCTCCCAGCTTAAAGTATATAAAGTGAAAGCTGTTCTCTTGAATTGATTAACTCTGATAAAGTATTTGGTTCTAGAAGTCACTACAGTGATGAGAAACTCAAAGTTAGGAATTTTGGATTGGTTATCTGACCTGGCTAGCTTTGAAGGTGATATAATCTTGTCACGAGTTCTAGCAAAAGAATCCATGGCAAAAGAATTGATTATCACTTATAGTTGCTGGTAATGAAGTACTTTGGAAGACCACATGAGTGGTATGAAAAATGTTATGATGGAATTGAGGACTACAAGGATCGTGAGGTGGGCTAGCCACATCTGACCATGTTACTGAGCTTAGAAGAAAATGTCCAACTTGGGGATTTAATTACCGGAACAAGGCATCGTCTGAGAACCACAGACCTTCTATGAGTATCCTAAAATAACTTCTCTCTTGTAGTCAGAAGACCAATATATCCAAAAACCAAATCCCAAATATCAAGTGGATTGCAGAATTACAGTACTAACTGATTTCACAGGCTTGCCAGGTCTCTTATGTGAGAAACAGGGCCGTGGGAATGTGTGGAAACCTGAGAATTGAGAATGAAGACATCTGAGAGGACTCTAATGACATTGAACCCCCAGGACCTCCAAATTCCACAGTGCCTCTCTTGCCAGCACAAGTAGGCCCTCCTCTCCTAAGGAGATTAAGTTTGAAGATTCTGTAATGATTTCACCCAAGGCACTTACCTTGTAAGGGGATGCCTATTGTCCTCGAGGCCCACCTCTATACCACCACCACTTCTCATTGTCTCTAATCCTGTAACTACAGCTGGATCCCAGCACGCCATGGTGAGTTGGGGTTAAGTGTAGGGACTGACTTGGGGACTGCCATATTGAAAGAATGGCAAGATTTTGCCAACTTAAATTAGCAGAAACTCTAGGAGTATATGCAGGAATGTATTTGTAGGGAGTTACACTAGTCAGTGCCCCTAACCCTTGAACAACATGAGAGTTAGGGGCACTGACCCCCCACACATAATTGAAAATCTGAATTATGATTTTTTTGACTCCCCACCAAATTACTAATAGCCTACTGTTAACTAGAAGTCTTATCAACAACGTAAGCAGTTAACACATATTTTGTATGTGTATCATGTATCATACTCTTGCAATAAAATAAGCCAGAGAAAATAAAATTTTATTAAGAAAATCATAAGGTAGAGAAAATATATTTACTATTCATTAAGTAGAAGTAGATCATCACAAAGTTTTTCATCCTCATTGTCTTCATGTTGAGTAGGCTGAGGAGGAGGAGAAGAGGAGGAATTGATCTTGTTATCTCAGGGGTGGCAGAGCTGGAAGAGGTGGAGAAGGTGGCAGGGAAGGCAGGAGAGGCAGGCACACTCAGTATGACTTTACAGAAATACACTGTAATTCGGCTTTTTGGCTTTTTCATTTCCCTAAAAATATTTCTATATGGTACCAATCCTTCTTTCACTGTTTGTGTTAGTTTCAGTGCCTGTATCATATAGAAAGGTCCATATTGTAAAATAAGTCAAAAGCAATCTTGAATATTTGGAATCCTTCTGCCAGATTGTCTAAGGTCAATTTGTTTTCTAATACTGCTTTTTCTGTTTTCTTCCTCATCGTGTGGCAGTGCTTATCTCCATCAAGTTGTCTTATTGTAATTCCTCCTTTGGGTGTGGTGTCTATTTGCTGTTAAATTTCTCCAAGATTCATATATTGAAACCTTGTACTCCCCACCTTTTTTTTTTTTTTTTTAAAACCATATCCACAGTCTTTTTCATGATTTCCCTGATAGGCTCTGTTGTAAATACTGTGAAGTCATGCCCACATCAGGACACAGTACTCTCCAGCAGGAATTTGTTGTTTTGGGTTTGATGGTTTTCACGGCTTTTTCTATAACAATGATGGCATCTTCATGCCTGTCACTTGCCACACAAATAAACTAAAAATGACAAAAATAAAAACAAACAAAAACAGTGATGGCATCTTCAATGGTGCAATCCTTCCAGACTTCTCTATCAGGGTTCTCTTCCATAGTTGACAATCCTTTCCATAGAGTACCCTGTGTAATGAGCCTTAAAGGGCCTTATGACCCCGGTCCAGAGGCTGAATTATAGACATGGTGTTTGGGGCTGAATTACAGACATGGTAATGAGCCTTAAAGGGCCTTATGACCCCGGTCTAGAGGCTGAATTACAGATATGGTGTTTGGGGGCAAGTAGACCGCTTTAACATCTTTGGTGTTGAACTCATGTGGTTCTGGGTGGCCAGGGGCATTTGTCTGACATCAAAAGAACCTTAAAAGGAAGTCCCTTGTTACCAAGGTACTTCTTGACTTCAGGCAGAAAGCTTAGATGGAATCAATCTAGAAAACAAGTTCTTGTTGTCCAGACCTTCTTTTTATACAACCAAATGACTGACAGCTGTTGTTTACCTTTTCCCTTCAAGGCTTGGGGATCAGAAGCTTCATAGATAAGGGCAGTTCTGACAATAAACTCGACTGCATCTGCACAAAACAGTTGAGTCAGCCTTTCCCTTCCTGCCTTAAATCCGTGCTCACTTATTTTCCTTACTAATAAATGTCCTTTGTGACTTTTTTTTTCTTCCCAGAATAGGGCACTTTCACCTGCATTCAAAATCTGTTCAGCAGATATCCTATTTCCTCAATGATTTTCTTCCTTTCTTTTTTTTTTTTTTCTTAGAGACAAGTTCTTGCTATGTTGCTCAGGCCGATCTTGAACTCCTGGCCTCAAGTAATTCTCCTGCCTCAGCCTTCCAAAATGTTGGGATTACAGGAGTGAGCCCCTGTGCCTGGTCACAATTATTTTCTTAATGGCATCTGGGAACTCACCTGCTGTCTCTCAGTCAGCAGAAACTGCATCGCCTGTTTTCTTGACATTTTTAAAGCTAAACCTCTTCCTAAAATTAACAAACCGTCCTTTTTAAAGAGAAACCTCTTCCTAAAATTAACAAACCATCTTTTGCTGGCATTATTATTTTTTAGAGATTGGGTCTTTCTCTGTTGCCCAGGCCAGAGTACAAAGGTGCAATCATATCTCACTATAGCCTCAAACTCCTGGTCTCAAGAGATCCTTCCACCTCAGCTTCCCTAGTAGCTGCTACTTTGCTAGCTTTAAATTCTCTAACTTTAAATTCTTCACTTTCCTTTTGGTTTAAATTGTCATATAATGACTTCTCTTTTTCTTGAGTCATATTAGAATCTACAGATATGTCTTTCTTATAGTAATCCTGCACCAACATAAAAGCTGCATTTTCAATATGGATAAAAAGGTGTTTCACAACAAATGCATGGTTTTTATGCCTGCTAGCATAGCTACAGCAACAGCTTCATGAATTTGCTTTTCTTTTTTTATAATGGTCCTCATGTTGGATTCATTTATCTTGAAATGTCGAGCAACCACAGTTGCAGATCTCATCTATGGTACTTATTAAGCAATTCAGCTTTTTATTGTAATGTCATAATTTTTCTTTGTTTCTTGGCAGCATTTCCGACATCACTAGTGGCTACTTTGTATGAGTTCCATGCTGTAATTTAAGGTTTATGGTATTGCACTACACACAGTGAAAAATACTTGAGACCCATGAGAGATCTCTTTTTAATTCAACACAAAATTTACTGGCGAGAGGAGACTGCTCATGCAAAGAAGAATGGTGCCACATGGCATTTTAAGAGGATACTTGCAACATGTGAACTCACTGCAGGCCAAGGCAGGTGGATCACTTGAGGTCAGGAGTTCGAGACCAGCCTGACCAACATGGTGAAACCTCACCTCTACTAAAAATACAAAAATTAGCCAGGTGTGATGGGCGGATGCCTGTAATCACAGCTACTAGGGAGTCTGAAATGGGAGAATCATTTGAACCCGGGAGGTGGAGGTTGCAGTGAGCCGAGAGTGCACCAATGCACTCCGGCTTGGCAACAGAGTGAAAATCTGTCTCAAAATAAATAAATAAATAAACTTACTGCAATACCAAAAGGCAGGGGCTATGAAATTATTACAGCAGTACAGTGTGTACTACAGTTAATTTTATGCAGTTATGATTTAATACTGTGTCTTTACATTTATTTACCTTTCTCTCAACTGCAAATGATGCTATGTATGGTCTATAAGTGTTTGTGTGTTTTCATAAATATTAACTTTATAATAGAGTTATGTATACTTTATGGTAGTAAAGATAAAATAGATAGTATCTACATATATGCTTTCACGACGTGTCTAACTTTTTCAATGTTTCTAAGCTATATGGTTCATCTGCAAGTTTTTTCAAATTCTGGCAAATCTTCAGAAAAATTTCCAAAAGAATCTGCATGCAAGTGAACCAACACAGTTGAAACCCATGTTGTTCATAGTCAACTGTAATGTTAAATAGGCTGAATTTATTAATATGAATGCACTTCTTGGACATTCAGGATTTAATGTGTTAATTTGAACATCTAAGAGTGACCTTGGGCCAGATGCAGTAGCTCATGCTTGTAATTCCAGCATTTTGGGAGGCCAAGGCAGGTGGATCACTTGAGCCCAGGAGTTCAAGACCAGCCTGGGCAACATATTGAAACTCTGTCTCTACATGCAATAATAATAATAAAAAAAATAGCCAGGCATGGTTGCACGTGCCTGTAGTCCCAGCTACTTGGGAGGCTGAGGCAAGAGGATCACTTAAGTCCAGGCAGTTGAGGCTGCAGTGAGCCATGATGGCACTACTGCACTCCGGCCTGGGCGACAGAGTGAGACCCTTTCTACAAAAAATAGTGACTTTGTTTGCTCTCTTGATTGACTGAAACTTGGACACAAAAGTGACTTATATTAAATGATATCAAGCTGCCAAATTTCTTTGGCATAAGGGAGAGAAAGGAATCCAAAAGTGTAAGCAGATGGGAAATTTGGAGTGGGTTTAAAGTTACTCTTCATAACCATGGGAATCCAAAAGATACTCCCCTCACCAAGGCTTTACCAAATAACACTGGTAAGAAAGCACCAAATTACTTGAAATGCTATATAATTCTAACCTATTGAGGATAATAGTGGAGGTGCTAACATCGAAATGGCTCCCTGATTTCAATGGGGATGATGGTACTACACAGTGTCAGAGGTCAAGCAGCAGTGCTTAACTTCCAGATACAAGGTAAGTATTATTAATGTTAGTAGGAAATTGGGCCAGAGATACAATCAAAGGGTTTGACCTATAGCTATCTTGTCATAGTTAATTGATGACAATGACTGTAGGACTAAAATATACAGGCAGCCAATTAAAGTCTTACTTGAAATGTATTTTCAAACAAAGAAGTAAGTAAATAAATAAATAAATAGAACTCCCTAGGTCTGGTGAACAGGGGCCCAACTTAAATGACAAGAATGGAAAGTAATGGCCTCCTGTTGTTCAATCCGTAGGCCTGGGTCAGCCCACAGACGCAGAGTCCTTAGAATGATGGGAGTGCTAGGTTTTCTTCAGGAAAAACCCTGTGATACTGACACAAGTATGTGATCTTCTCCCGAACATTCCCCAAAGAGGACCTGTAGTCTCTTATCAAAGTGACTGGGCATTGGAGAGAGAGAATTATATAGACTTTTGGGGAACTGCAGTACAGTGATTCCAAGTCAACACTAATACCTTGAAATCCAAAACACCATTTAATTTCACAATTCAGAGTGTGGACCTTAAGGAAATGAGGTGAAAAATGGAGTTAATCACAGTGTATCTTAGGACACGTTTGCAGTGATTCAATGGCTACGTGTATGTTTCTGAATCTCCTCAGTGGCTATTTCCCTAATTCTTGAATGTATAGTCAGAATAATCTGGAATAGCAGACTCTCCATACTGGCTTTCAACCTGAGGAGTGAGGGCTATTGATGGAAGAAAAGGCCAAGTGCTTGGAGTTGCCTCTTTAGATTCTGGAATCAACATACACCACATTTGTTCCTTCAACTCATTTAATTTAATTTAATTTTTTAAGAGACAGAATCTTACTCTCAAATGCCTTTCTAAAATTAACAAACCATTCCTTGCTGGCATTATTATTTTTTAGAGCTTGGGTCTTGTTCTGTTGCCCATGCGGGGATGCAGTGGTATAATCACAGCTCAGTGCAGCTTCAAATTCCTAGGCTCGAGTGATCCTCCCGCCTCAGCCTCCCAAGTAGCTAGGACTACAGGCATGTACCACCCAGCTAATTAGAAAAAAAAAATTGGAGAGACAGGGTCTTACTATGTTGCTCAGGCTGGTCTCGAACTTCTGGCCTCAAGCAATCCTTCCACCTCAGCCTCCTAAAGTCCTAGAATAACAGGTGTGAGCCACCATGCGTGTCCCTTCGACCCATTTATTAAGTGAGGGCTACAAGTTTTTAGTGGCGTCCAAAGCAAGACATTTTTCTTGCTTCCAAGTTTTGGCAGTTATGAATAAAGCTGCTATAAACATCCGTATGCAGGGTTTGGGTAGGCATAACTTTTTCAACTCCTTTGGGTAAATACGAAGGAGCATGGTTGCTGGATCATATGGTGAGAGTACATTTAGTTTTGTGAAAAACCAGCAAACTGTCTTCCAAAGTGACAGTGCCATTCTGCATTCCCACCAGCAATAAATGAGTGCAAGGATATTGCTTCATATGCTTGCCAGCATTTGGTGTTGTCAGTGCTCTGGATTTTGGTTCATTCTAATAGGTATGTAGTCGTATCTCATTGTTGTTATAATTTGCATGTCCCTGAGGACATATGATGTGGATGTTTCCCATATTTCCAGTTTACTGACAGCATTTATAGTGAATGGATGTTGGATTTTGTCAAATCCTTTTTATGCATTTGCCACGGTTTGAATGATGGTGTTCCCTCCAAAATTCCTGTTGAAACATAATTCCCAATGCAACAATATTAAGAGATACGGCCTTTGGGAGGTGATTAAGTCATGAGGGCTCTGTCCTCATGAATGGAATTAGCATCCTTCTAAAAGGGCTCCCCGTTGAAGGGAGCCCCCTCTTACCCTTTTATCCTTTCCATTGTGTGAAGACACAGAGTTCCTCCCCTCCAGAGGGTGCAGCAACAAAGTGCCATTTTGGAAGCAGAGAGCAGACATCATCAGACACCAATACTGCTGGCATCCCGATCTTAGACTTCCCAGCCTCTAGGACTGTAAGAAATAAATTTCTGTTGTTTATAAATTACCCAGCCTCAAGTATTTTGTTATAGCAACATAAACAGACTAAGACAGCATCGATAGATAGAATCATGTGATTTTCCTTTTTAGCTTGTTGATGCAATGAATTATACACTTTATTTTCAAATGTTGAAGCAGTTTTGCATACCTGAGATAAATCACTTGATCATGGTGCATAATTCTTTGTATACATTGTCGGATTTGGTTTGCTAATATTTTGTTGAGGATTTTTATATCTATGTGAGAGAAACTGGTCTATACTTTTCTTGTAATGTCTTTGGTTTTGGTATGAAGGGAATTCCAGCCTCATAGAATTAATTAGGGAGTATTCCCTCTGCTTCCATCTCCTAAAGAGACTATAGAGAATTTATTTAATTTATTTCTTAAATGTGTGGTGGAAATCACCAGTGAAACCATTTGGGCCTGTTGCTTTCTGTTTTAGAAGGTTAGTATATGGATTCAATTTCTTTAATAGATATAGTTCGATTCAGATTATCTATTTCTTCTTGTGTGAATTTTGGTAGACTATGTCAAGGAATTGGTCCATTTTATTTAGGTTATCACATTTGTGGGCATAAAGTTGTTCATAATATTTATTGATGATTACTCTAATGTTCGTGGCATCTGTAGTAATATTCCTTCTTTCATTTCTATAATTTGTAATTTGTAATTTATGTCCTCTCTCCCTCTTTTTTTTTTTTTGGTTAGCCTGGCTAGAGGCCTATCAATTTTATTTATCTTTTCAAAGAACCGGTTTTTAGTTTCGTTGTTCTATTGAGTTTCCATTTAAATTTCATTAATTTCTTTAAAAAATTTTTTACACAAACATCACCATGTTAGATAATTTCATTGATTTCTCCTCTAATTTTTATTTTTTTCCTGCTTACTTTGGATTTAATTTGCTCTTCTTTTTGTAATTGTCTAAGGTCAAAACTTAGATAATTGATTTTAGATCTTTTTTTTCTCTTCTGTGTATTTTCAAATACTCTGTCTTGAGCTCACTGATTCTTCTGCTTTATCCATTCTGCTGTCAACAGCCTTCAGTCCATTTTTCAGTTCAGCAATTGCATTTCTCACAGTTCTAGGATTTCTGTTCGATTTTTAATAATTTCAATATATTTGTTGAATTTATCTGATGAATTTCTGAATTTCTTTTCTGTGTTATCTTGGAATTCACTGAATTTCCTTAAAACTGCCATTTTGAATTCTTGATCCAAAACCTCACACATCGTCATCTTGTTAGGGCTGGTCACTGTCTCCTTGCTTTGTCTGTTTGGGGAGGTCATGGTTTCCTGTTTGCTGTTGTTCTTTTGGGCTTACATCTTTGTCTTCACATTGAAGGCTTACATCTTTGTCTTCACATTTATTCCAGTCTTTGCTGACTGGCTTCTTTTGGTCTTTCTAGGGTATGTTTGCTTAGAGGTTCTTTGAAGTTCACCTGTTGAATCCCCTTTACCCTAGGTCACTGCCTCCTTTTCAGGACTAGATGGGTGCCTTAAGCCAAGGTTTGCCTCAGTTCTCCAAAACATGTGGAGTGCTGCCCATCCTGGATTGTGGTTGGGGGTGTCCCAAAATGGGATGCCCTGGCTATGTGGGAAGGCTAGCTAGGGGTTCATGCCCAGAAGACTCATGGACTGTGCCTCATACAGCATGGTGGTGCAGAACAGCCACTCTGATTTTGCATCTCCTTTGGCTGAGATAAACAGGACGATTTTGTGGGCTGGAGTTGTTAGTCACAATCCCTCTTTTTGTTTCAAGCTGCCTTCAGGGGTTTTTCTCCTTTCAGACACTCACAATGCTTCCCGTCTTTCTTCTCTTCTAATATATACATTTAATGCTATAAATGTCCTTCATAGAACCACTTTCCAACAAATTTTGATAAGTTGTATTTTCACTTTCATTTAGTTCAAAATATTTTGAAATTTCTCTTGTGATTTCTTCTTTGACTTTTGTGTTTACAAGTCTGTTGTTTTAATCTCCAAGTATTTGGGAGTTTTCCAGCTATCTTTCTGTTACTGATTTCTAGTTTAATTCCATTAGGGTCTGTATTAGTCCATTCTCACACAACTATAAGGAAGTACCTGAGACTGGGTAATTTATGAAGAAAAGATATTTAATTGACTTGCAGTTCCACAAGCTATACAGGAAGTATGACTGGGAGGCCTCAGGAAACTTACAATCATGGCGGAAGGTGAAGGGGAAGCAAGACATGTCTTACCACAGCGGAGTTGGGGAGAGAGAGAGAGAAAGAGGGAGGGAGGGAGGAAGAGAGAGCATGAGAGCGACAGTGAGAGAGAGAGAGAGAGAGAGAGAGAGAGAGAGAGAGAGAGAGAGAGCGCACAGGGGGAAGTGTTACACACTTTCAAACAACCAGATCTCGTGAGAACTCTATCATGAGGCAGCACTAGGGGGATGGTGCTAAACCATCAGAAACCACTCCAATGATCCAATCACCTCCCACAAGACCCCTCCTCCAACGCTCGGGATCACTAATCAACATGAGATTTGGGTGGGGACACAAAGCCAAACCATATCAGGGTCTGAGAGTATGCATTGCATGATTTCTATTCTTTCATGTTTGTTAATGTGTGTTTTATGGCCCAGAATGTGGTCTATCTTGATTAACATTCCATGACAGCTTGAGAAGAATGTGTAATCTGCTGTTGTTGAATGAAGTAGTCTATAGATGTCCACTATATCCGGCTGGTTTATAGTGGTGTGGATTTCAACTATGTCCTCACTGATTTTCTGCCTGCTGGATCTGTCCATTACTGATAGAGAGGTATTAAAATCTGCAATGAATTCACCTACTCCTCCTTGCAGTTGTATCAATTTTTGCCTCACATATTTTGACATTCTTTTGTTAGGCACATACATATTAAAGATTGTTTTTGTCTTCTTGGAGAATTGACCTTTTTAATCATTAAATAATGTTCCTCTTTATCCTGGATAAGTTCCCCATATGATTTGGTTCTGTTTCCCCCACCAAATCTCATGCTGAATTGTGATCCCGAGTCTTGAAGGTAGGGCCTCGTGGAAGGTGATTGGATCATGGGGGTGGTTTCTAATGGTTTAGCTTCATGCTCCTAGTGTTGTCTGGTGATAGAGTTGTCACAAGATCCAGTTGTTTGAAAGTGTTTAGCACCTCCCGTCTCACTCTCTCTTCCTCCTCCAGCCATGTAAGATGTGCCTTGCTTCCCCTTTATCTTCTGCCATAATTGTAAGTATCCTGAAGTCTCCCCAGCCATGTAGGATGGTGAATCAATTAAAACTCTTTTCTTTATAGATTACCCAGTCTCAGGTATGTCTTTATAGCAGCACGAGAACAGACTAATACACTTCCCTTGCTCTGAAGTATGTGCTGTCTGAAATTAATTTAGCTACTCTCACTTTCTTTTGATTAGTGTTAGCATGTTACATCCTTCTCCATCCATTTACTTTTAATTTACATATGTCTTTATATTTAAAGTGGGCTTCTTGTAGACAACATATAGTTGGGTTTTGTTCAACTTTGACCAATTTAGACATTCTCTTTTAATTGGTGGACTTAAATCATTGATGTCTAAAGTGATTATTAATATAATTGGATTAATATCTACCATATTTATTACTGTTTTCTATTAGTTGTTCTTTGTTGCTATTTTTGTCTTCCATGCTTTTTATGCCTTTTGTGATTTTAATTGAGCATTTAATATGATTCCATTGTCTCTCCTTTCTTAGGGTATCAGTTGTACTTCTTTCTATTTTTTCTAGTGGCCCTAGAGTTTAAAATATACAACTAACCCAAGTCTGCTTTCAAATAACACTATACCACTTCACAGTTAGTATGAGTACCTTATAATAAGAAGATAATCCTAATTCTTCCTTCTTGTCCCTTATATCATTGTTGTCATTAATTCAGTTACACATAAGCATATCTAAGTGTACATATGTGTGTGTATACATATTTATACACACAATTATATATGACACACATAATCAAATACATTGTTGCTATTATACTGAACAACTTACCTCTTAGATCAACTAAAATTTAAAAATGAAACTTTTTACTTTACCATCACTTATTTATTCTCCAATGCTTTTCCTTCCTTATGTAGATCCTGGTTTCTGGTCTATATTTTATTTCCCTTCTCTCTAAAGAACTTCTTTTAACATTTCTTGCAAGGTAACAGATTCCCTTAATTTTTTTTGTCTGAGAAAGTATTTCTCTTTCACTTAGAAACAATTTTTTGTTGTTGTTGTTGAGATAGAGTCTTACTATGTTGCCCAGGTTGGTCTCAAACTCCTGATCTTGAGCGATCTTCCCATCTTGGCCTCCCAAAGTACTGGGATTACAGGTGAGAGCCACCACACCTGGCCCTCACCTTTACTTTTTTTTTTTTTTTTTTTGAGACAGGGTCCCACTCTGTCACCCTGGCTGAAGTGCAGTGGCATGACCAACTTGGACATTCTCTTTTAATTGGTGCCTTTAAACCATTGATGTCTAAAGTGATTATTAATATAATTTGATTTATATCTACCATATTTATTACTATTTTCTATTAGTTGTTATTATTCTTTGTTGCTACTTTTGTCTTCCATGCTTTTTCTGCCTTTTGTAATTTTAATTGAGCATTTTATATAATTCCATTGTCCCTCCTTTCTTACTGTATCAGCTCATTGCAGCCTCAACCTCCTGGGCTCAAAAAATCCTTCCACCTTAACCCACTCCCAGATCCCCACCCCACCCCCAGTAGCTGGAATTAGAGATGCATGCCACCACATCCAGCTTTTATATATATATATTAGAGATAAGGTTATCACTATGTTGCCCAGATTGATCTTGAACTCCTTGGCTCAAGAGATCCTCCTGCCTCGGCCTCCCAAGGTGCTGGGATTACAGGTATGAGCCACCATGCCCAGCTTCCCTCACTTTTGAAGGATAATTTTGCAAAGTACAGAATTCTAGGTTGATAATTTTTTCTGTCAATACTTTACTATTTATGTATTTATTTATTTCACAGGCCAGAATGCAGTGGTGCAATCATGGTTACTGCAGCTTTGAACTCCTGGGCTCAAGCGATCCTCCCACCTCAGCCTCCCAAGCAGTTGGGATTGCAGGTGGTGCTCCACCACACCTGGCTGTTTTTTTTTTTTTTTTTCCATTTTTTTGTAGAGATTGGAGTCTCACTATGTTGCTCAGGCTGGTCTTGAACTCCTGGCCTTAAGTGATCCTCCTGCCTCAGCCTCCCAAAATGCTGGGATTACAGGTGTGAGCCACTGTGCCTGGCCATTTTTTTTTAAAGGCAGATCCTTGCTTTGTCCCCTAGACGGGAATGCAGTGGCGTGATCACAACTCACTGCCGCCTAGACCTTCAGGCTCAAGCGATCCTCCTCCCCTAGCCTCCTGAAATGGTATAGTGTTATTTGAAAGTGGACTTGGGTTAGTTGTATATTGTAAACTCTAGGGCCACTCAGCTGGGACCACAGGTGTGCACCACCATACCCAGCTAATTAAAAAACTTTTTTGGTAGGGATGGGGTTTCACCATGTTGCCCAGGCTGGTCTCAAGTGACCTTTCTGCCTCGGCTTCTCAAAGTGCTGGGATTACAGGTGCGAACCACTGTGCCCAGCCTCAACACTTTAAATATTTCACTCCACTCTTCTCTTGCTTGCATGGTTTCTGAAGAAAAGTCGGAAGTAATTCTTATCTTTGTTCCTCTCTGGGTAAGGCTATTTATTTTTTCCTCTTTCAGGATTTTTTTTTCTCTTTGATTTTCTGTCATTTGAAAATTTTATGCCTAGATGTAGTTTTTCAGGCATTTATCCGCTTGATGGTCTCTCAGCTTCCTGAATCTCTGGTTTGGTGTCTGACGTTAATCTCAGGAAATTCTCAATCATGATTATTATTTCAAATATGTCTTCTGTTCCTTCCTCTATTTCTTCTCCTTTGGTTATTTCCCATATATATCTATCATACCTCTTACATTTATCCCACAGATCTTAGATATTCTGTTGTTTTTGTTTGTTTGTTTTAGCATTTTTTTGTTTGCTTTTCAGTTTTGTAGATTTCTATTAAGATGTCCTCAAGGACAGAGGCTCTTTCCTCAGTTGTATGCAGTCTATTAATAAGCCCATCAAGGTATTCATTTCTGTTACAGTGTTTTTGATCTTGACTTAAACATCAAAAACACTGTAACAGAATTTCTGTGTGGTTCTTTCTTAGGATTTCCCTCTCTCTGCTGCATTGTCCATCTCTTCTTGCATGTGGTCTGCTTTATTCATTAGAGCCCTCAGCACATTAATCATAGTTATTTAAAATTTCTGGTCTGATAATTTCAATATTCCTGCTATATCTGAGTCTGCTTCTAATGTTTACTCTGTCTGCTCAAACTGTGTTTTTTGCCTTTTAGTGTGTCTTGTAATTTTTTCTTGATAGCGAAACATGATGCATTGGGTAAAGGAAACTGCTGTTAAATGGGTCATTAGTGACGTGGTGGTGAAGTGTTGGGGTGGATGGGTGGCATTCTATAGCTCTGTGATTAGGTACAGTCTTTTAGTAAGCTTGTGCCTCTGGACTGCGAACTTCACATGTGCTTGTTTTTTTTCTCCACCCACCTCCCTTTTTGCAGGACAAGATGGCTAGAGTTGGCTGGAGTTGGATATTTCTATTTCCCTAGGTCTGTTAGCCTCTGACAAAACCCCAGCAGCTTAGGCTCTGGTTAGTTTCTCCTGTGGGCTGACCTTGTTAGGAAGTTTCAAATGCTCCCCTTCTCTCCCCCTGCTGGAAGCAAAAGGGGATTTTTCTCAGATATTCACTATAAGAACCTGGTATGCTAAAGGAGGTAACACTCACAAATGTGTCTAAGTCCCCTAATGACTGGGTCCCTCTGGAGTTTCTCTCTCAGACTTGATACGCTGAGCCTCCAGCAATCCATCATTTACTGTTCAGGTTTCCAAACCTGGGCACTGGCCCTCATGAAGGTTTTGCTCCAGTAAGTTGTGATTGTCTGTATTTGCCTATAGGTATCTCTAATTTTCGGGGTAGTGGTTTGGACTGTGACCTCTCTCCTCTGAAGGATCTGGGGAAATGTGTTGATTTTTCAGTTTGTTTGGCATTTCACTTGTTGTCAGGATACAGTGACAACTTCCAAGCTTCTTCCATGCTAGATCAGAACCTAGAAGTCTGTTTCACATGTTTTTGCTCACCACAGGGCATTCGCACCAGAGGCGTCACTCAATAATCAGATGGAACGAACAGTGCTTTCTGTACATGTCAATTAGCCTCTTTCTAGCACTCATTTGCCTGCTTAGTGGGCTCATGGACAAGGTGCGTGATAGCAGGAATATATATTTTTCAGGGAGTCACTAAGGCTAATCCACTTAATTTGCCAAACGCCAAGATCCCAATATAAATGCTGAGCAAGTAATATGGCACCATCTCCTGGGAGAACCAGCAAGCAACCTGGTAGCAGGTTCATTACCTTTCTATCATGGATAGAATGACAATTTGCTCTCAGTGGACTAGAGACTTATTTTAAATATGGATTAGTTTTTTCTTTTGTTTTTCTTTTTCTGAGACAGCGTCTTGCTCTGTTGCCCAGGCTGGAATGCAGTGGCGCAATCTCAGCTCACTGCAACTTTTGCCTCCCGGGCTCAAGCGACTCTCCTGCCTCAGCCTCCCAAGTAGCTGGAATTACAGGCATGCGCCTCCACACCCGGCTAATTTTTGTATTTTTAGTAGAGAGAGGATTTCTCCATGTTGGCCAGGATGGTCTCGAATTCCTGACCTCAAGTGATCTGCCCCACCTTGGGCTTCCAAAGTGCTGGGATGGCAGGCATTAGCCACCATGCCTGGCCTGGATTTGCTTTTTCTGTCCATAATGCTTTTGCCAGGACCACCATCTGTGGACTTACCAAATTCCTTATTTCTTGTCATGATATATAACTCAGATCTAGACTTGTAGTAATAATAGTAAAAAAAAAAAAAACCAAAACATTGCTTCTGACCAAGAAAATCATTCTACAGTAAGAAAAGTGAAACAATGGCTCATATAATCATATGATTCATTGGTTCTACTATATATCCTGTCATGCAGAAAAACCAATCTGGAAAAAAAAAAAAACAACAGTGAAATTACCTATGGACGACTTAGCTATGATGCTGGCCAGTTGACAACACTTCATAGGTTTGAGGTGCTGTCTTACAAGATGATGTATAAACTTTTAACTGTGATTGATACATGATATTATTTCTCCCCTCGCCAGAATACATGAAAAGGGACCAAGAGATGAAATTGGGAATGGCTTCTTATGCCAATACCCATTAGCAAAATGTGTGCTATTGTATTACTGGTAGTTAACTTTATATAATTTTTTCTGTTTTAATTTTTAAAATTTTCATTTCTTTTTTATTTTATTCAGAGCAGAAGACCATGATGTTTTAATTTAAGAAATGAGATATTGCTATGTTGCCCAGTCTGGAATACAGGGGCTATTCACAGGTGCAATCATAGCATACTGAGCCTTGAACTTCTGGCCACAAGCAATCCTTCTGCCTCAGTCTCCTAAGCAGCTAGTACTACAGGCACATGCTTAATTATAAGTTTCTGGCTTCTAATTAAGCTTTTTCTTTTTTCACTTGAGGTCTCACTCTGTCACTCAGGCTGCAGTGCAGTGACACAAACATAAGTCACTGAAGCCTTGACCTCCTGGGCTCAAGCAATCCTCCCACCTCAGCCTTCCAAGTAGCTAGAGCTGCAGGTGCACACCATCAGGCCCAGCTAATTAAAAAAAATTTTTTTTTGTAGAGACAGGGTCTTGCTATGTTGCCTAGGCCGGTCTCAAACTCCTGAGCTCAAGCAATCCTCCCACCTCAGCGTCCTAAATCATTGGGATTATAGTCGTGAGCCACCACATCTGGCCTATAATTAAGTTTTAATGTTATAGTATATCCATGCATGTGGATTGAGACTGAAGTAAAATGAAAATCACCCCAAAATAATCATAGATACTGATTGGACTTTGAGTATTCTTATTTTTATGCAGACAGTGTGCCTTTATATGATTTATAGTGCATCATATTAAGTGGAAGCATGATATTCTTCTTGTAGTTTAGAAGTTAAGCCACAAGGTAAAAGCATTTGTATGGATGCTGAGTATCCAAAGTGGACTGTGCTAGAACTCAACATGACCCCACTCTTCTAAGCTTTCCCCTGGGCCATGAGCTTGGAAGCCTGAAAACTGCATTTTCCAGACTCCCCTGCTAGCAGGGATCAAGTGTAGTCTCTGCAGATGAGAGGAACTTGCACACAATTTGGAAAGCATAAGGGAAGGAAAAGTAATTTTTCTTGTGTTACTGTGGTATAATACATACATATTTTGATCTTTGTCCTATTTCCTGGCACGCTGCTCCTAAAACTCTTGGAATCTTTGAATGATAAGTGTCTTTTTGTAAACTAATGAGAAGACCGATGAGCTACCATGCCTGGCTACATACTTTTAAACAACCAGATCTCATGAAGAGCACACTCACTATCAGGAGGACAGCACCAAGCCATTCATGATGGATGCACTCCAATGACCCAAACACCTCCCCTCAGACCCAACCTCCAACAACGGGGATTACATTTCAACATGAGATTTGGAGGGGACAAAGATCCAAGCCGTATCCTTCCACCCATGACCCCTCAAATTGCATGTCTTTCTCACACTACAAAATACAATCAACCCCTACAAATAGTCCCCGAAAGTCTTAACTCATTAAGCATCAAGTCCAAAGTCCTAAGTCTCTTCTGAGACTTATCTCCTTCCACTTATGAGCCTGTAAAAATCAAAATAAGTCATTTACTCCCAAGATACAATGGTAGTACAGGCTTTAGGTAAACATCACAATTCCAAAAGGGAAAAATTAGCGAAAAGAAAGAGTCAGGCCGGGCGCGGTGGCTCAAGCCTGTAATCCCAGCACTTTGGGAGGCCGAGACGGGCGGATCACGAGGTCAGAAGATCAAGACCATCCTGGCTAACACGGTGAAACCCCGTCTCTACTAAAAAATACAAAAAAAATAGCCGGGCGAGGTGGCGGGCGCCTGTAGTCCCAGCTACTCCGGAGGCTGAGGCAGGAGAATGACGTAAACCCGGGAGGCGGAGCTTGCAGTGAGCTGAGATCCGGCCACTGCACTCCAGCCTGGGCGACAGAGCCAGACTCCGTATCAAAAAAAAAAAGAGTCAACAGGCCCCATGCAAGTCTAAATCTCAGCAAGGCAGTCATTAAATCTTAAAGCTCCAAAATACTCTCCCTTGACTCCATGTCCCACATCCAGGGCACAATGGTGCAATGGGTAGGCTCCCAAGGCCTTCGGCAGTTCTCCTGTGGCTTTGCGGCCGCAGCCCCTGTGGCTGATCTCACTGGTTGGAGTTGGGTGTCTGAGGCTTTCCCAGATACAGGGTGCAAGCTGCCTGTGGAGCTACCATTCTGGGGTCTGGAGGGCAGTGGCCCACTTCTTATAGCTCCAATAGGCAGTGCCCTAGTGGGGACTCTGTGTGGGGACCCCAACCCCACGTTTCCCCTCAGCATTGCCCTATTAGAACTTCTCTGTGAGGGCTCTGCCCCTGTGGCAGGGTTCTGCCTGGGCACCCAGGCTTTCTCACACATCATCTGAAATCTATGTGGGAGCTGCCAAGCCTCCTTCACTCTTGCAATCTATGTGCCCACAGGTTTAATACCACATGAAAGGCACCAAGGTTTATGGTTTGCATCCTCTGGACAGGCAGCCTTAGCTGTGTCTGGGGTCCTTTGAGCCACAGCTGAGCTGTAGTACCCTGCTGGGATTCTTTCTCTGCCACATGGCCAGGCTGCAAATTTGCTGAATTTTTATGCTCTGCTTCCCTTTTGAATATAAGTTCCAACTTTAAGTCATTCCTTTGCTCCCATATCTGATCATAGGTTGTTACAAGGAGTCAGGCCACATCTTGAATGCTTTGCTGCTTAGAAATTTCTTCTGCCAGAGACCCTAACTCACCGCTCTTAAGTTCAAACTTCCACAGATCCTTGGTACCTGAACACAATGCAGGATTTCTTTGCTAGGGTATAACACGAGTGATGTTTATTCCAGTTCCCAATAACTTCCTCATTTCCATCTGAGACCTCACTAGGCTGGCCTTTACTGTGTATATTTCTATCAAAAAAATATACACATATTTTGTATATGTATTTTGGTCACAACCATTTAACCAGTCTCTAAGCAGCTACAAATTTTCATCCTCTTTTTTTTTTTTTTTAGACAGGGTCTTGCTGTGTCACCCGGGCTGTAGTGTAGTGGCATGATCATGGCTCACTGCAACCCCGACCTCCCAGCTCAAGTGATCTTCCCACCTCAGCCTCCTGAGTAGCTGGTGCTACAGGTCTGTGCCACCATGTCTGGCTAATTTGTTATTTTTTTGTTGAGACAAGGTCTCACTATGTTGCCCAGGCTGGCCTCGAATTCCTGGCAAGTGCTGGGATTACAGTTGTGAGCCACTGCTCCTGGTCCTCCTGTCGTCTACTGAGCCCTCCAAACTCTTCCAATCTCTGCCTGTTACCCAGTTCCAAAGCTGCTTTCACATTTTCAGGTATCTTTTTCAGCAACGCTCCGCTTCTTGGTACCAATTTTCTGCATCAAGCTGTTCTTGCACTGCTATAAAGAAATATCTGAGACTGGGTAATTTATAAAGAAAAGAAGTTTAATTGGCTTACAGATATGCAGACTATACAGGAAGCATGGTATTGCCATCTGCTCAGCTTCTGGTGAGGGCCTTAGGAAGCTAACAATCATGGTGGTAGGTGAAATGGGAGCAGACATGTCACATGGCGAGAGTGGGAGCAAGAGAGAGCAGAGAGGTGCCACACACTTTTAAACATCTAGATCTCACAATAAGTCATTATCGTGAGGACAGCATCAAGTCATTTATGAGGAAGCCACCCCCATGACCAAACCACCTCCCCCCAAGCCCCACCTCCAATGATGGGGATTACATTTCAGCATGAGATTTGGGGAGGAGAATCATCCAAACTATATCAGAAGTGAAGTATTGAGAGTGGTACGAGTATAGAAAGAAGAAACAGGTTTGTTTGTCTTTCCCCCCAACAGTTCTCTAGCACTAGCAGATGGATAAAAGGGCAGACAACAGATGAGACATTTGCAGGAGCTTCAGGAGAGTTCCTGCAAATTCTCCACTTTGACGCTGCAGGAGGTGACTTCTCTGTGATTTCTGAATTTCTGGATTTATTGAAAGCTAGCAGCAGTCCTTTCTGACTCTACTCTCCCCTGGTCCCTTCCAACTGTTTTGTAAGCTCTTATTCCCATTAAATCTCTTCTTGCTTGAAATACCTAGAGTAGATTCTACTTTCCTGACTGAACCCTGACTAAACAATTAAGTTTAGTAAAGTGCTAGGCACTCAATAAGAATTTAGCTGTGACTAATGGGAATAGGAAAACTGAGAAGCATGTCTATTTACTTTCTTACCTCATCATATTTTCTTTTCTCATTTTCCAGTTGTTTAAGTAGGGCCTCTTGTTGCTGAATTCTGGATTGTTGCTGAGAACAGGTCCTTTCCAGTAGATTTTCTTTATCTTGTAAGGTTCTCACTTGCCTGTGTAACTCATCTATGTTCTGATATAGGAGTTTCCTGAGGGCAATTAATGTACATTAAATCACACTATGAATTGCAAATGAAATTCAGACCTAAAATTTTATGGCATCACAAGGGTTTTTGTTTGTTTGTTTGTTTGTTTTTTTTGGTTCAATGAAGTAGGGTATGTGTCTATAAGCTAAAGGGACCAACACAGGGAACCTCTTTTGTGACAGAAGCTTTCCTTAGTTCTCTCACTCACTCATCAAAATGACCCTATGAGGAAAAAGTAATTGTCCTTATTTCAGAGATGAGGAAGTTGTGGTACAGAGAACAGTTAAGACAAGGTGGAGGTAGGGCTTGAATCCTGAATCCCATATTCTTTCTTCCTTACTGCTTTACGAGTGGAGCCCTTCATCTTCTGGGTTCAAGGTAATGTTAGTTAAAAGCACTATTGATACTAATAAGTACACATTAACACTGCTATAAATGAATCATAAATAAGCCTGCATTTTATGAGAAAAATTACCATTTTCCGAAAGAGGGCAAAGTAACTCAAGAGAATTTTACCCCAAATATGGTATCCTGGTATACTAAATATTTTGAATGAAAAGCCCTTAGAGATCAGCAGATGCTAGAAGAGGCTTTTCCCTTATCTGCATGAAGACTGGACTTACCAAGGAGAATAATTATACCCATTGTCTCCCTGAAATTGCATTATTTATGGATCTTCAGAAAAGAAGATTGAGGAATATAACAACTCCTCCACAGACCTTTTCACAAGACAACGATTATCTCTTAAACTCATTCAAATTCCCAGGAGAATAATTTATGAATTAATTTTTGTCTCCAGGGTCCCTTCATTTTCCCTAATGAGTTACTGTCCTTTGGAATTGTCTACATTCCTCATCTCCCTCTGCCCTGGAAACGGGTATGTAAGCTTCTGCAACACACTCAGCTACTGGGTCATCACACTTGATTTTCCCCACCCCACGTTAATAAAATTGTGTTTGCTTTTTCTCCTATTAATCTGCCTTTTGTCAGTTGGCTTTTCAGAAAACCTTCAGAAGGGGAGGGGAAATTTTCCCTTCACCCCTACAAGGGCCATTAGCACTTTGCTCTTTCAGTCTCGTTATGAAACTGGCCCAACTGTCCCATAGAAATTACATTTATAGTTTTTCGAACAAATGTAGAAATGTACCCTCCCAGTCTTAAAACTTGAAATTTATATCTGAGTTCCTCCCTCAGGAGACTGACCCTCAGGCAAGAAACTAAAATTCACCAGATCATAGCATCCAGAAAATGAGATGCCTCATTCCTTATGATTGGTTCCTTACCCCTCACTAATTCCTGTTTTACATTCCTTCCCTGCTATAACCCCCCAAATTTCAGTTGGTCAGGGAGATAGATTTGAGACTGATCTCGCATTCTCCTCAACTGTGGCACCCTAATAAAGCCTTCTTCCCTGGCAATACTCATTGCACTTCTCTGGCAATACTCATTGCACTAAGCAATGGGACCTAGACCAAACCCTTGGCATTTCAGGAATAGAGTACAGTTTGTGGAAAGACTTTTCTGAGGATTTCAGACCAAGGTTCTCTGGACTTAGGAGATTCATCTCGAAGACTGTGATGATGATAATGAAATAGTACTGGTGGGCAAAAGTCTCACCTGCATGCTAGGGCAGTAAAATACTGACATTAGACAAATAAGTTTGCTTTCTCTAACTTCAGTATTCTGAGAAATCAACAGGTTACTGGGGGATGATTATATTTGAGACATGGGCTCACATCTCTCCACCTCTAGTTCTTCTCCTTACGTTTCTTGGATATAAGTGCAGACTCTCCAAGGACTGCTATAGCTAATTTTCTACCTTTCACATCCACTTCTACAGCAATATCCTCTCTTTCATCTCTCCTTCATCTAATTAACTGTATACCTGCTATTATGGCCTACTTCTTTTTGGTTACACTCTCAATTTCCGAACTAAGAGAGAAGCCTTGGAACTAAAAGAGAAGTTTTGATCCACTGAAACTAAAAACACTTGAGTTATTGGCAGTAGAATTTGAGACCTGAAAACTAGAATTGGAAAGTAGGAAGTTGGCTGGACATGGTGGCTCACACCTATAATCCCAGCACTTTGGGAGGCCAAAGTAGGAGGATCGCTTGAGCCCAAAAGTTCAAGAGCAGCCTGGGCAACATAGTGAGAACTTGTCTCTATAAAATTTTTTTTTTTAAATTAGACAGGCATGGTGGCATGTGCCTGTAGTCCCAGCTGCTCTGGAGGCTGACGTGGGAGAAGTGCTTGAGCCTGGGAGGTCAAGGTTGCGGTGAACTTTGATCACACAACTGCACTGCAGCCTGGGTGACAGAGTGAGACCCCCATCTCTACAAAAAGAAAAAAAGCAAAGTAGGAAGTCAAAATTAAAAGAGTAACTCATGAATATGTGAGAAGTTAATTGATACAGAGTTTGAAAAATAAAAGACTAACAAACCAGGTCTGCCAATGAATAAAATTAAGAAATTGGTGTATGGATAAGACTCCCTGCATTCTCTGTAGCCTGAGCCTCTTTTAGCAGTCAGAGTGTTCTTTCTAAATTGCAAACTAATCATACAACTTCCTCTGCTCAAAATCCTATAGTGGCTCCCCATTACTCTTATTTATATATATATATTTTCTGTTCTTTGATTGAGGAACCCCATTACTCTTAAGGTAAACTCCAAACTGTTCACCACAGCTTGATAGGTTCTGCATGAGAAATGGGCACGGTGGCTCACAAGAGCTGGGCACTGTGGCTCATGAGGATCTGTAGTACTATGGCTCACACCTCCTAACACTGTGGGAGTCTAAGACTGGAGGATCACCTGAGGCCAGGAGTTCTAAAACAACCTGAGCAACATAGGGAGATCCTGTCCCTAATTTTTTTTTTAAATTAGCTAGGCATGTTGAGCATGCCTATAGTCCTAGCTACTCAGTAGGTGGAGGCAGGAGGATCACCTGAGCTCAGAAGTTCAGGGCTGCAGTGAGTCATGATTGTGCCACTGTATTCCAGCCTGGGTAACAGAGCAAGATTCCTGACTCTAAACAAACAAACAAACAAAAAATCTAAGGTTCTGCATGAGCTAGGCCTACCTCACCTTCCTCATCTCATTTTCTCACCACTGTCCCTAACCTTATTTTCGTTCAGCCAATGAACTTCTTCACTTCCTCAAAGTCGTCCTCCACACTATTCTCTGTTTAGCTTCTTGATACCAACTACTTCATTTTCAGCATAAATCACTTTCTTTGAGGAAGTCTTTCTTAAGCTCCCTCACTCCATAGGTATCCGTGTTATGTACTATCATGGCAACCTAAACCTCCTTTAGTATAACACTTACCATACTTCATCATACTTCATTGCAGTTGCATGTATAAAGATATTTATTATAGCTTTATAATAGCAAAAAAGTCTAAAAGATATAAGTATTACATAAAGTATGATATATCTATGTAACAGAATGTCACACAACTGTTTAAACTGATATTATGAAACTATAAATCAATAAGGAAAAGAGAGATGGAAAATTCTAAATATTTGGGATAAACAACACACTTCTAAATAATACATGAGTCAAAGAGGAGGTCTCAATAAATTAAAAATATTTTAAACTAAATGAAAATGAAATACAACTTACAAAATTTATAGGCTACAACATAGCAGAAAACTTGTAGTATTACATGCATATATTATAAAGGAAGAAAAATCTAAAATCAGTAATCTAAGCTTTCACCTTAGGAAACTAGAGAAAGAAGAACATTATAAGCCTAAAGCAAATAAATAGTAAAAATGAGAGTATTAGTCAATGGGATTGAAAACAATAAAACAATAGAGAAAAATAAATGAAACCAAAAGTTTGTTCTTTGAAAAGATGAATAAAATAGATAAACCTCTAGCCAGGCTAACTAATAAATAGAGAAGACAAATATTAATAATATAAAAAATGTGGCCAGGCACAATGGCTTACATATATAATCCTAGCACTCTGGGAGGCTGAGGCAGGAGTATCACTTGAATGCAGGAACTTGAGACCAGCCTGGGCAACACAGCAAAGCCCCATCTCTATTTTATAAATAAAACATTAAAAAAAAAATCAAAATGAAAGAGGGGCCACCACTACTAACTCCACGGACATTAAAAGGATAATAAAGGAATATTATGAACAACTCTGCCTACAAATATGATAACTTACATTATATGGACTGATTCTTTGAAAGACACAAACTACGAAAACTCACACAAGAAGAAACAGATAATCCAAGTTGGCCTATATCTGTTAAAGAAATTGAATCAGTAATTAATTACCTTCCAAAAAATAAAGCGCTAGGCCCAGATGATTTTATGGTGAATTCTACCAAACATTTAAGAAAGAAATGATACCAATTCTCTGTAATCTCTTCCAAAAAAAATCGAAGGAGAGGGGACACTTCCTAAGTAATTTTTTGAGACAAACATTACCCTAATACCAAAACCAGATACAGATACTATGTGATAGGAAAACCACAGACCAATACCTTCATGAACAGGTTCAAACTCAGTGTGGTCTGTTAAGTTCTACATGACCTAAGTCTAGCTTACCTTTCTAGCCTCATTTTCTTGCCACTTTCCTTGTCTCTAAACATTTTGTTCTGGCCAAATGAACTTTTTTCATCTTACTGAGAAAATTATGATGATAATGATGACAATAGTAACAACAATAACATTCAATATTACAATAACAACAACACTTTTTTTTTTTGAGATGGAGTCTCTGTTTAGCCTGCTCTGTTGCCCAGGTTGGAGTGCAGTAGCACGATCTTGGCTCACTGCAACCTCCGCCTCCGGGGTTTAAGCAATTTTCTTGCCTCAGCCTCCTGAGTAGCTGGGGTTAACACGTGTCTGCCACCATGCTTGGCTAATTTTTGTATTTTTAGTAAAGATGGGGTTTCACCATGTTGGCCAGGCTGGTCTCAAACTCCTGACCTCAAGTGATCCACCCTCCTCAGCCTCCTAACGTGCTGGGATTACAGATGTGAGCCACTGATGCCAGGCCTAATTTAAATTAAATAAAATTAACTATAGTTTAACAAATATATTTTTAATAGAGTAGCTTTGTAACATTTTGACTTGTCTAGTTTCCCAGAATTCCTTCTGTGTAAGTTTCTGGTTATAGTGGGCCACAGGAGATAATATTTGTGCAAGATTTAGAGAACAGAATTGAAACATTTTGGTTTTTCCAGGTAGAAGATTGGAGCAGGCACTTTTATAGTTTATAAACACTGCTAGATATCTGCTGCTCACCTTGGCATGATGCAACAGCCAGGCCTACAACTGCTCTACCTTCCCTTGAATCCTCCTTCACTTTTCCATCTCCTGGGCCAGATGTCTATTTAGCTACTTGATGAAGGGTGCCAGTTTCTCCTGTAGGATACCTACACTTTATCAAGGTTAGAGGCAGCAAGAACTGACATGGGTTCCAGTCCATCTTCATAGTTTCCACCTTGTTGCTCTCCCACTTTACATTCAGCTTCACTTCCTGATTGCTTGCCCTGCAGACTTCGAGCTCTAGCATAAGATGCAAAGATGACAGCCATATAGACTGCATAACCAGTACCCACAAGTGCATAAGACCAAGTCCCTGTAATAAGGCTTTTATTAAATACATATTCCTAATGGTTCTATTTCCTGGGAGAAGTGCTTATTATTTATCAGGATATATATTATGTCACTGAAATAGAAGAAACTGGGAAAAATCTAAATGTTCAACAATAAAGGATTTATTAAATAAGTTGTGACATATCATTAAAATAATATTCTAGAAGAAAATTTAATGTCAGATAAACAGATCATATATTTTAAGTGAAAAAGTAGGTTACAATCTAACTATTTAAATCAGGGTTACTTTCTTCTAGATTATGAAACAATATACACTATAGAGTCCCCTTTTGGTAGAAGAATTTCCCTATATATTTTATTTGCCTACACTTAGTTCAAATAGTGCATACATATTTCTTCTTAGCAAATCTTCACAAAAGATGTATAGAACTGGCATTACAATTCCCACTTTACAGATAAGGACACTAAGCAAGAACAAACATCAAATTTATGGTGAAACTAAGGTGGAAGAATGCTGAAGTCATTGATGCTTTAATGAAAAGTTTAAAGAGACAATAGCCCAAAGAAATCAGCAGTTTACTAATGGATAAGTCATTTTAAGAAGGGATGAGATGATGTTGAAGATGAGGCCCACAGTGGCAGACCATCCACACCAATTTACAAGGAAAAAAAATTTTTTGTACCCTAATCAAAGACTGATGATTAGCAGCAGAAATACTAGCCAATATCATAGATATCTCAATTGATTCAGCTTACCACAATTCTGACAGAGAAATTAAAGTTTAGCACTTTCCACTTGATGGGTGCCAAAACTGTTGCATTCAGATTAGCTACAGACAGGAGCAAAGCTTTCCATGGGAATTTTACACAAGTGGGATGAAGATCCTGAAGCATTTCTTTGAAGAATTGTAACAGGAGAAGAAACATGACTTTACCAATATGATACTGAAGACAAACCACAATCAAAGAAATGGCTACCAAGAGGAGGAAGCGGTCCAGTCACAGCAAAAGTGGACCAGTCAAGAGCAGTGGTCATGCCAACAGTTTTTGTGATGCTCAAAGGATTTTGCTTATTGACTTTCTAGAAAGCCAAATGATAACCTGCTTATTATGATAGTGTTTTGAGAAAGGTAGCCAAAGCTTTATTTTAAAAAATGCCTGGGAAAGCTTCACCAGAGTCCTTCTCTACCATGACAATGCTCCTGCTCATTCCCCTCATCAAATAAGGGCAATTTTCCAAGAGTTTTGATGGGAAATTATTAGGCATCCACCTTACAGTCCTGATTTGGCTCCTTCTGACTTCTTTGTGTTTCCCAATCTTAAAAAAATATGTAAAGGGCACCCATTTCTCTTTGGTTAATAATGTGCGAAAGACTGCAATGACAGGGTTAAACTCCTAGGATTCTCACTCAGTTCTTTAGGGATGGACTAAATGGTGTGCATCATCACTTACAAAAGTGCCTTCACCTTGACGGAGCTTATGTTGAGAAATAAAGTTGTTTTTTGAGACAGGGTCTCATTCTGCAACCCGGTCTGGAGTGCAGTGTTTCAATCATGACTCACTTGCAGACTCAAACTCCTGGGCTCAAGTGATCCTCCTGCCTCAGCCTCCTGAGTAGCTGGGATTACAGAAGTGCACTGTCATGACTGGATTATTATTATTATTATTATTATTTTGGTAGAGACGAGGACTCACTATGTTGCTCAGGCTGGTCTCAAACTCCTGGGATCAGCATCCCAAAGTGCTGGGATTACAGGTGTGAGCCACTGCACCTGGCCAATATATTTTTTATTTTATCTTTCAATTCAGTTGTTCCACAAACTCTCTGAAGTTCCCTTGTACAAAATATCAACTTCATTGTAGTTTGAATTTTGTCAGACTATGTCTCAGAGCAAATTCCACAGTATTTCATAGGCAAGTCAGTCAAGAATATTTACTGTTACCACTAGGTGTGTCCCAGAACCAGAAGAAATAATCTCTGCCTTTAAAAATCTCACACTCTAGCGCCAGAGGTAAACTAGAAAATAAACAATTAGAATACAGTGTGGTAAGTGCAATACATCAGGAATTGTGTGTGGCTGAGTTTACTTCAGTGGGGACAGAGCAGAAATACTCTCTGATATTCTGTTAGAGTAAATTGATATTGCTGTTAACTCAGTCATGGCTAAACCCACAGGAAACTGAGATCTCTGCTCCTCTTACCTCTTCTGTTGTTCTTCTTGATATTGTTGCTTTACTTTAGCTTCATTTTCTGTTGCTTCTTTTATCTTTTCCTCTAGCTGCTGCTTCTTTGAAATACAAGTGTCTGTGAAACAGACTTTATGAGCATGTTCTAATTTCCGCTGCAGGTCCAAAATCTTGAATGAAAAAAAGTTTACAAGTAAAGCATTAAGAAGAGTGTGATCTTTTTTCAAATTAGGGGAATAACACATAAATAGTAAACATAGCAGTGCTAACATATTAATCTGACCTGAAGTAAAAAGAGTAGCTAGATTTAATTTTTAAATAAATTGTTTAATTTTTGCAGTATGTAATGCATTCATATAATTCAATGTGTATGTATAAAAGAAGCTACAGGCCAGACATGCTGGTTCATGCCTGTAATCCCAGAACTGTGGGAGGCCAAGCTGGGTGAATCACTTAAGCCTCAGGAGTTTGAGACCACCCTGGGCAACATGGTAAAACCCCATATCTACAAAAAAATACAAAAATTAGCCGGGCATGGTGGTGAGTACCTGCAGTCTCAGCTACTCAGGAGGCTGAGGTGGCGGAAATCACCTGAGCCCAGGGAAGCTGAGGCTACAGTGAGCCAATGATTGTGCCACTGCACTCCAGCCTGGGTGACAGAGTGACAGAGACCCAGTCTCAAAACAAACAAACAAACAAACAAACAAACAAAAGAAGCTATATAGTGAAAAGTCTCCTTCCCATCCCTGTCCTACTTCCTCCAAATTTTCCTCCACCGAATAGGCAACCGTGGTTTTTAATTTCTTATGTACCCCTCCAGAGATTTACTTATGCATATATAAACATATACTATATAGTTATCCCCCATACATATAAATTTTACACAAACGATGAATACTATACCATATATAATTAGGTACCTTACTTTTTTATAGCAATACACATTTGGTCATTTTTCCATATTATATGCACATATTGAGTTGTCTTCTGTTTCATAGTTGCATACCACTCCACTGTAAGGGTATACCATAACTTATTTAACCAGTGCCCTACCGGTGAACATTTAAGCTGATTCCAATCTTTTGCTATTATAAATAATACTATTACAAACAATGTCTGCAGATTAAATTATGAGGTGTAGATTTACTAGGGCAAAGGTTATGAGCATTTGCTTGTTTGATAGATGATGCCAAACTGCCTCCAGAGGTATTAGACCAATTTATACTCCCAACAGCATTGTGTGAGTGCACCTAGTTTATCCACAGTGTGGCTAGATTCATGAATAACACTGCAAAACAAAATAGAAGTCTCTTATAAACCAAGCACCTATTAGCATATTGCTTAGCATCAATAATAGGTTTTTTAATGCTCTGGCAGAACTAAAAATATGATTTATGAATTTGAAAGAGAGACCCTATATTTTAGAGTTTATATGCTAGATTTAACATATCATTTAAAAACATTTTTTTCTTGCCTTTTTCATGTAGCAGCAAAAATCCTCCACTTTTTTAAAAGATAAATTTCCTTTACACTTATTTACTTATTTTTATAAACCCTTGTGTCACCTTAAATTGTGCCTGGTACATAGTAGGTGCTCAATAAATATTTGTTGAATGAATAGATTTCAGCAGGGTAGCTATTATCCCCCTAACGTATTTCTGACCCAACAAGGAATCCTTTAGAATGGCTTGGCATCACATTCCCCATAAATATTCTGTGAATGCCAGTGGGTGGCACTCGTTTTCTAAGAGAGGGGCTTTCTGCATCAATCCCAAGCCCCTGCACCTAGGTCTCTGCACAGCCCACACAGCATGAGAGAGGAGAAGATGCAGAATGATTCAAGGGGAATGGCAGTAGGCAGCCAGCCATCTGAGGCCAGTTCAAGTTCCTTGGAACTGTTCTATTTAGTTCTGTCTAGGGAGAATTCTTACTTAAGGAATTCGGTACTAATTCCACAGACAAAAGCATCACCTCACTGGCTTCTCTGTCAAGGATACATCCAAACTTCTGAACCTGCCACATAATTTAAGAAAGGGAACATTTCCAATACTTTTGAAGCCCATTCTGTGACCCTCTTTGATTATCCCTCTTCCCTCCCCACCAGAGAAAACCAATATCCTGAATTTTGTGTTAATCACATCCTTGCTGTTTCTTTTTAATAATCTCTCTCTCTATATATATGAGAATTTTTTTTTGAGATGGGGTGTTGCTATATCACCCAGGTGATCCCCCTGCCTTAGCCTCCAGAGTAGCTGGTACTACATGCATGCACTACTATGCCCAGCTAACTTATTTATTTTTGTAGAGATAGGGTCTCACTATGTTGCTCAGGCTGGTCTTGGACTTTGGGCTCAACTGATGCTCCCATCTCATCGTCCCAAAGTGCTGGGATTACAAGTATGAGCCACCATGCTAATAGTCCTTCCTTCCTTCCCTCCCTCTCTTCCTCCCTCCCTCCCTCCCTCTTTCCCTCCTTCCCTCCTTCCCTCCTTCCCTCCTTCCCTCCTTCCCTCCTTCCTTCCTTCCTTCCTTCCTTCTCTCTTTTTGAGACAGAGTTTCACTCTTGTCACCCAGGCTGGAGTGCAATGGTGTGATCTCAGCTCACTGCAACCTCCCACTCCCAGGTTCAAACAATTCTCCTGCCTCAGCCTCCGGAGTAGCTGGGGTTCAAGGTGTGTGCCACCACACCTGGCTAATTTTTGTATTATTAGTAGAGACGGTGTTTCACCATGTTGGCCAGGCTGGTCTCAAACTCCTGACCTCCTCAGGTGATCCACCCACCTTGGCCTCCCAAAGTGCTGGGATTACAGGTGTGAGCCACTGTTTCTGGCCATTCACCTCTCCTGGTCATTCGCCTTGCCTCGCCTCTCCTTTCCTCTCTTAAAAGTAAGTTAATTCAGCCAGTCTTAGTTTAACTCTTTAACTTAGATTTTTTTAGTTTAATTCAGATTGCTGTCATCTACTTTTTGATGTTTGCTTCTTATTATATGGTTTGACGAAATTATTTTTTAATCCAATTTAATTCTCAAACTTGCACATCAAAATGTACAACTGTTACATACTACTGCCACCTAGTGTTGGGCAATCTAAAATGAAGTGACAATATTTCAAAATGGTTCATTTCACAACACAAATCCCCCTACAAAATTACAAAATATGTTGGATGTGATGAATATGATAATTACCCTGATATGATCACTATACATTATATCTATTTAAACATCACTATGTACCCCATGAACATGTACAATTGTCAATGAAAAAAAAACAAAATTTACATTAACAGCCAATTCAAATGAAAGAATAAGTGTTCTCAAATGTGAAAATATAAAACAAAAGCCATATGAGATCAGTCAGTTCTTTAAGTTCATGCTATAGCTTTAATACAACTGACCTTTTTAAGTCCATGAAGTTTTTTACAAATACACAAGAATCCCTAAAATTGTAGGAACAGGTGAAATCAAAACAGAAGAAAACATGGGAGAGAAAAAAAACTCAGAATTCTATCAAGTCTGCAACATATTTATTTCTTAAAATGCTCAGGGAAATGAGATTTCAGTAGTGGTATTCAGTGTATGCTATTTATTAAGCATGAGGATCATTACCTTTTCCTCTGCATCAGCAACTTTAGATTTCTCCTGAGCCAGCTTTTCCTGTAGGTTGTTCTGTGATTTAATGCTCTGAGTCTGTTTAAGTACTTCCAACTCCAGTTCCTTGATTTTCTGCTGACACTGCTTACACTCTGCTGTGAGTGAAGAGCACATCTTTGTACTCTCTAATAACTTCTGTTGGGCATGCTTTAGCTCAATCTTTATCTAGAGGTAGAGAATAAGTAAGAGTAATACAAATAAGTGTGGAATGAACGTGAACTAGAATAAGCAGCTTTCAAAGGAGTATAGTCCCCTAAAAGCCAACAAATACCAGTGTCACATGGCTGAGTACCTCTTTAGAGCTGCCATGTGTTAGTAAGAGGTTCCAAAGTTTAGTCAGATGGCAGCTAAACAAAGGAATTTTCCTGAGTTTCTATATATGCATGGTCTAAATGTTTTCCATCCTTTCTTTAATCTAGTCCAAACTGGCTTTCATCTCCACTACCCCAGTGAAACTTTCTGCCAAGGGTATTAACTCTTCATTGCCAAAATAAATCCAAAGGACAAGTGACTTCTCAGTAGCATTCTGTGATACCAAACTTTGCTGGTTTTCACTTAGCTCTCTGCTGTTCTTTCTTGGTCTTCTTTGTAGACTCTTCCAATGCTACCCAACATGTGAGTATTACTGGACTCTTCTAGGCCTAGAAAGTGGATGATTTGCTATCCATTTCTGTAATTTGAAATGCCATTTTATGCCAATACTTGCCAAAATGAAACTCCTTGATTCTGCCATATCTCCAAAGTCTTTTTTCTCTCTCTTCCCAATTTCAGTAAATAATGCCACCATCCAAACTTTTGTGCAGGTCAATAATCCCTGAGTCTTCCTTTTCCATTATGAACCAATTCCAATCATTTAGCACATGCTGTCACTCTATCCCCACAATACACCTTGCATTAATCCATTTGTGTCATTTTTTTGGCACTAACCTAGTCTGGGGCATCATCTCTAGCCTGGGCTATAGCAACTATCTCTGCACTGATCCTGCCACTTCCATTTTTACTCTCTTCTAATCTATCCTCTAACGCTGTGGCCAAATTTTCTTTTAAAAACACAAATTGAACTACCTGACAACCCTGCTTAGAATCTTTCAGTGGTCCCTCACTCCAGATCCCACCAGCTTGCCTGGCTTTGTACGCTCTGGCCCTTGTCTATCTCTTTAAATCCATCCTGTTATTTCTCCTTCTCCCACTGTAACTCCTGTCACATTGGTTTGTATTAAGAGTTTCCAATACACCAAACTTTTTCCACGCCTCCCTCTGCCAGAAGTGCTTTCCCTTTTCCCTTCTCATTGTATGGTTGCCTGCGTATTCTTCAGGTCTTAGCTTAAATGCCACTTTGCAGGGGGCAATTTTCAGAATCATTTAATCTGAAATGTCCTGACTCATCACTGTACCACATTTGCTTCATTCATCAAACATATCATGATGTATAATTAAGTATGCATTTATATACCTGTTTATGTCCCCTTTCCCCACTTTAAATTCCAAGAAAGCAGAGATTAGGTTTTTAATTCATTTCTTAATACCAAGGCCTATCAAAGAACCAGAGAGTAGGTGATTAATCAATTATTTACTGAGCAAGTAAATGAATGATATTCTAAAAAATATCAGAACGTAGTGAATGTATACATTGGGCAGGGAAGGCTCATAGACAAAAGTGGTGAGAGAGAATTTACTTTGTTTTAATGGTAGATAGAATTCCCTGGTCTCAAAGCTTTTCAACTGAATTAATAGGGATGATAGCTATAATGTCCTTCATCTGTGCTTTCTCTATATTAACCAATCAGATTATATAAAGTGAATCTAAAAGTTAATTGTGTTCAACCTCTTTGAGCATCAGTTTCTTCATCTGTAATATGGGGATAATAACTACTTACCTCATAGGATAGTTGTGAGGCGGCATTAAATGAGACAAAGCAATTAAAGCCTCAAGAATAGAGCCAGACACATAGGAAACACCTAACAAAAGTTAAGTGTTCCTATTCAATAATTGCTTTTAGACTATCTGCTGCATTTGAAATACAGAGCTGAGGCATATACTAATATTACTACTTGACATTTGTTAGGCTTTCACATCTATGAAGTGGCTGGGATTGGTATTTTAGCCCATTTTAGAGATAAAAAACTGAATCTCAAATAATTGCCAGATGATAGAACCAAGGTCTGAATATAGATTTTCTGATTCTAATTCAGTACTCTACACTACATTTACTCTAAACTGTGAAATACATGTATTTATTATTTATCTAAAAAGAATACATTAGAGTGGATCAACAAGCTAAAATTTGGTTCTTTGAAAAGTCTAATAAAATAAATACACTTCCAGTGAGACTGATCAAAGAAAAAGCAACAAGACAAAGGTAACTAGTATTATAAAAGTGAAATGACCATCATTATATATTTCTCTTCTTTTTTTCAAAAGCTACCTCTGTTAAAATATATACATATTAAAAAGAAGACAAGATGAATAAATTTCTGTAAAACTTTAAATAATTTAAATGAAATGGAAACTTTTTTAGAAAAATAAAATATAACAAAGTTGATGCAAAAAAATAAGAACTTGACTTCTCATAACTATTAAAGAAATGGAACTAGAAATTGAAAACCTACCCAAAAGAAAGCAAAATCAGAAGGCTTTAGGGATGAGTTTTTTTAAATAATTTGAGAAGAAATCATTGTAACTTAATACAAACTTTTCCAGAAGACAGAAAAAGAGGGTATATTACTCATTTTATTTTAAGAGGCTAGGATAACCTTGATATCAAAATCTGACAAGGGCATTGCAAGGAAGTGACAGACTAGTCTCACTCATGAGGAAAGTTGCAAAAATCCCAAAGACATATTAGCAAGCCAAATCCAGCACTGTAGGAAAAGAATGATAATTTATGATGAAGTTAGGTTTATCCCAGAAATGCAAAATTGGATTAACATTAGAAATCAGTCAAAGTAATTCAGCATATTAACAGACTAAATTTTTAAAAAAACCTTCTCAAAATATTCAGAAAAAAATTTATGACATTCAACATGTATTTGTCATAAAACATTGAACAAACTAATGCTAGAAAGCAATTTCCTTAATGTAATAAATAATATCTATTTTTATTTATTTTTCTTTCTTTCTAAAGTACATTTGGATAAAATATCTATTTTTAAAAAGCAATAAAAACATACTAAATGGTGAAATTTGAGAGCTTTTCCTTTGAGACTGGGAATTAGAAAAGGACGCCTACTGTCACCAGTTCTATTCAGCACTGTACTAGCCAGTAAACAGAACAAGAAAAAAGAATGAAGGGTTTAACATATGGAAAGGAAGAAAGAAAATTGTCTTTAAATGATATGATTACTTGCTAGAAAATCCAAAATAACATATACATACATTGTAAGAATAAAAAAGTATGGGAAAGTTTTTATTAGAAAATGATTAAGTGAATTTTTATACATTGGGAAATAATTAGAAAATGAACATTTTTAAAGTTACCATTTATAATAGTATGGAAAATATCAGCACCTGTGAATATGTCTAACAAAAGATATATAAGAAAATTTAAATATTGAGAGAAATTAAAAACCTAAATACACACACTCTCTTCTTAAATTAGAGGATTCAATCTTGCAAAGATTTAAATTCTGCCCAAATTGACCTATAGAGTCAATGTAATTCCAAGTGAAATCCCAAAAGGTTGTGTGTCAATATACATGTGTTCTACGTGAGTTCATGTGAGTATTTGTGTTTAGCTTAACAAACTGATTATAAAACTTATATAGGAGATCGAGACCATGGTGAAACCCCGTCTCTACAAAAAATAGAAAAAATTAGCCGGGCGCGGTGGCGGGCGCCTGTAGTCCCAGCTACTCAGGAGGCTGAGGCAGGAGAATGGCGTGAACCCGGGAGGCGGAGCTTGCAGTGAGCCGAGATTGCGCCACTGCACTCCAGCCTGGGCGACAAAGCGAGACTCCGTCTCAAAAAAAAAAAAAAAAAAAAAAAAAAAAAAAAAAAAAAAAAAACATATAGGAACCCCAAAGTCCAGGAATAGCCCAGACATCCCAGAAAAGAAGAACAAGGTAAAAAGACTTGCTCTATTAAATGTTAATATTTATATAAAGCTAAAATAATCACGATAGCATAGTATTGGCACAAGGGCAGACAAATAAACAATGGAGCAGAATAGGGAGCTCAAAAATATACCACAATAGGCTGGGCACGGTGGCTCATGCCTGTAATCCCACACTTTGGGAGGCTGAGGTGGGCAGATCACCTGAGGTCAGGAGTTCGAGGCCAGCCTGGCCAATATGGTGAAACCCCATATCTACTAAAAGTACAAAAAAATTAGCCAGGCATAGTGGTGTGTGCCTGTAATCCCAGCTATTTGGGAGGCTGAGGCAGGAGAACTGCTTGAACCTGGGAGGCAGATGTTGCAGTGCGCCAAGATCATGCCACTGTACTCCAGCCTGTGTGACAGAGTGAGACTCCATCTCAAAAACAAATAAATACATACATAAATAAATGTTAATGTAGAATAGCTTTATGACTTTGAAGTAGTAAGATATTTATTAAATCAGACCCCAAAATCACTAGTTATAATGAAAAATAATGATTATTAAAATTCAAAACTTTGATTCATCAAAAGATACATAAGGGGAATGAAAATGCAAGTCACAGAGTCAATGTTTCTAATACATACCTGATAAAGGGTTAATGTATTTAAAAAGCCTCTATAAATTAATGAAAAAATTAAAATGAGAGAAACCCCAAATAAATATGAACAAAATCTTGAACAAGCACTTCACAAAATAGAAATTCAAATGCCAATTAAATGTATAAAAAGCTGCTCAAACTTGTTTGCAAACAGGCAAATGCACACTAAAACCACAAGGAACTCCTGCTATACATGTATACTAGGTTTGCAAAAATTTTAACGTCTGACAGTTCCAAGAGTTGGTGAGGATGTAGAGCAATGGGAACCTTCAGACACTGTTGGTAGAAGACTTTAGAAGGAGTTGAAGTAATACATATCCTACGATGAAATAATTCCACTCCCAATCTCTTCCTAGAGGAGTGTGTACTTATGGACATCAGGACACATGTGCATGAATGTTCATTGCAGCACTCTTTAAAAAGTAGAAACATTACTTAGTTCTATTCATATATCTTGCTACGCAGGAAAGAATCTGATCTTCATTGACTGAACATATCTGAAATAATGTGCTGTTATACCCTCTGTTCAAAGGCAAAGCTCTTTCAGTAAAAGCTGCTCAAGTATGTAGAGTGCTTAGCTTATGAAACTTCATTTCCTCATTTTGCATTAATTTTTGAAGACCAGAAATGCCATTTCCAAAAATGTTAGTGGACACATAAAAATGGTCAAAGCTTTGTTAAACAGAATGAAATGAATGTATGTAGAAGTAAAGAAATTAAACCCTGGCCGGGCGTGGTGGCTCACGCCTGTAATCCCAGCACTTTGGAAGGCCGAGGCGGGCGGATCACGAGGTCAGGAGTTCGAGACCATCCTGGCTAACACGGTGAAACCCCGTCTCTACTAAAAAATACAAAAAATTAGCCCGGCGCAGTGGCAGGTGCCTGTAGTCCCAGCTACATGGGAGGCTGAGGCAGGAGAATGGCATGAAACTGGGAGGCGGAGCTTGCAGTGAGCAGAGATCACACCACTGCACTCCAGCCTGGGCCACAGAGCCAGACTCCATCTCAAAAAAGAAAAGAAAAGAAAAGAAATTAAACCCTAAGGGCAAAATGCCTTAATATCATTGGTGGATCAATGTAGGTCAACAGGAAAAAATGTAATAAGCTTATCTCATTGATGTTACCAAAAAGAAATTCTCAATCAAGGTTTAATACACTTCCTACTTTTCTAGTAAAAACCCATTTCCCACCTTGCCATTCTAAAACAGCTCACCTTCTGTCTCATTTTTTTTTTTCTCATTTTATTTTGGAGGGTTGGTACAACTTTTGAAATTTCAATGATAAGAACAAATCTATTAGCTGTTGACTTCTTCTCAAAAGGCACTCTAACCTTTCAGAAAGCCTAGAAGTTTCATTTTTCAAGAATAATCTTATTATGAAAAAAGTAAGACACAGACAATTAATAGATAAGAAACAAATCAAAGAAAAAGAAGAAATCAAGTGTTCTGAAATATTTGGTAAATTGAGTTTGTTCAAGATTAAGAAACCTAAACTTCTCATTGTAAATAGAAAAGGTACAAGTCCTTTCATAATATATTGTCTATTTACTCTTGGGCCTGTGATCAAAGAGTCAACACTTAGGGTTTTGGTGATGCTGGTAATGATGAAATAAGACAACACTGGGGCAAACACTGTTACGGCCAATGACCTATGCATCCAAGGCAGCTTCTTCAGCTTCAAGTTGGGACAGTCAAGCACCAAGAAGAGGATCTACAACAGCGTCTTGGTATTGGTGGTAACAGAGCAGCAATCTGCCTGAGGCTCTGCAAGCCTATAACATTCTTTTTAACATCCCCAAGCTAGAAATATGTAAAATGTCCATAAGCCATAGAAAAAATAAATAATGTATGGCTTTTTTTTTTTTTTTACAATAGAATACTAATATTGCAAAGAAAATGAATGAACAATGGCTATACACTATAACATGAATGAATCTTGCAGACAAAGTTATAAGGCAAACACAAGGTATAAATACTGATTATATTTTTGAAATATGAAAAATAGGGGAGACAACTATATTGTGTGGGATTATAAATAGTTGATAAAACTATAAAGTAAAGCAAGAGAGTTATTACCAAAATTAGTGGTTACTACTGGGGTGGTAAGGTGATGGGATTATGATGGGGACAAAGTACACAGGGGCCACTAGTGTGCTGGCATTGTTCTATTTCTTGTCCTGGGTAGTGTTTAGATGTCTATTTACTTTATGACAATTAGGTAAACTGCATGTTTTATGCATTTTCTAAGTGTTATATTTTATAATACAATGATTTAAAAAGCAATAAATTAGTATTTTGGTTTTTTTTTTAAAAGAAAAAGTGATATTTTCATTTTTATTTATTTATTTATTTATTTATTTTTTGAGACAGGACCTCATTCTATTACCCAGGCTGGAGTGCAGTGGTGTGATCACAGCTCACTGCAGCTTCAAATCCCTGGGCTCAAGCAATCCTCTTGCCTTGGCCTCCCAAAGCCCTAGGACTGTAGGCTTGAGCCACTGCACCCAGTCAATATTTTTATTTTTTTAATTTTTAATTAATTAATTAATTTTATTTTTAAATTATACTTTAAGTTATGGGATACATGTGCAGAACGTGCAGGTTTGTTACATATGTATGCATGTGCCATGTTGGTTTGCTGCACCCGTCAACCCATCATCTACATGGGGTATTTCACCTAATGCTATCCCTCCCCTTGTCCCCCACCCACTGACAGGCCCCGGTGTGTGATGTTCCCCTCCCTGTGCCCATGTGTTCTCATTGTTTAACTCTCACTTATGAGTGAGAACACGCAGTGTTTGGTTTTCTGTTCCTGTGTTAGTTTGCTGAGAATGATGGTTTCCAGTTTCATCCATGTCCCTGCAAAGGACATGAACTCATCCTTTTTTATGGCTGCATAGTAGTCCATGGTGTATATGTGCCACATTTTATTTATCCAGTCTATCACTGATGGACATTTGGGTTGGTTCCAAGTCTTTGCTACTGTGAATAGTGCTGCAATAAACATACGTGTGCATGTGTCTTTACAGTAGAATGATTTATAATCCTTTGGGTATATACCCAGTAATGGGATTGCTGGGTCAAATTGTATTTCTGGTTCTAGATCCTTGAGGAATCGCCACACTGTCTTCCACAATGGTTGAACTAGTTTATACTCCCACCAACAGTGTAAAAGTGTTCCTATTTCTCCACATCCTCAGCAGCATCTGTTGTTTCCTGACTTTTTAATGATCACCATTCTAACTGGCATGAGATGGTATTTCACTGTGATTTTGATTTACATTTCTCTAATGGCCAGTGATGATGAGCTTTTTTTCATATGTTTGCTGGCTGCATAAATGTCTTATTTTGAGAAGCGTCTGTTCATATCCGTCACCCACTTTTTGATGGGGTTGTTTTTTTCTTCTAAATGTGTTTAAGTTCCTTGTAGATTCTGGATATTAGCCCTTTGTCAGATGGATAGATTGCAAAAATTTTCTCCCATTCTGTAGGTTGCCTGTTCACTCTGATGATAGTTTCTTTTGCTGTATAGAAGCTCTTTAGTTTAAAAAATATGGAATGCTTCACAAATTTGCATGTCATCCTTGCGCAGGGGCCATGATGATCTTCTCTATATCATTCCAGTTTTAGTATATGTGCTGCTGAAGCGAAATTTTTGTTTCTTAATCAGTCTCATAAATAGGCCTAACAGTAGCTAGAGACTCAAGTTTGATAATTTGAATGGAATTTTTTTTTTTTTGAGACAGATTCTCACTCTGTTGCCCAGGATGGACTGCAGTGGCCCGATCACGGCTCACTGTAACCTCTGCCTCCTGGGTTCAAGCAATTCTCGTGTCTCAGTCTCCCGAGAAGCTGGGACTACAGGCATGTGCTACCATACCCAGCTAACTTTTTTTTTTTTTTTTTTTTAATTTTTAGTCGAGATGGGATTTCACCATGTTAGCCAGGCTGGTCTCAAACTCCTGAGCACTTTAAGTGATTTGCTCACCTCAGCCCCACAAAGTGCTAGGATTATAGGTGTCAGCCACTGCACTGGCCTTGAGTGGATTTTTAAAAGTGAGTACTAAGTTTGTAAAGCTGAGGTTCCAAAATGACCCAAATTGAGGAGGGATAAAATATGGAAAGATGTCTACACAGGAAAGAGAGGAACAGACTTGAGTTTAAGTTCTGACTACAATTTGTTAGCTTTGCAGTTTTGAACAGTTTCCTCATCCATAAAGTGCTCACCGTTTAGGGTTGTGAGGCTGTTCATAAGAGATAAAGTGGACAGGCTGGACCCAGTGGCTCACACCTGTAATCCCAGCACTTTGGGAAGCTAAGCCGGGAGGATCACCTGAGGTCAGGAGTTCAAGACCAGCCTGGCCAACATGGTGAAACCCTACCTCTACTAAAAATACGAACATTATCTGGGTGTGGTGACGTGCGCCTGTAATCCCAGCAACTCAGGAGGCTGAGGCAGGAGAATCTCTTGAACCTGGGAGGTGGAGGTTGCGGTGAGCAGAGATCATGCCACTGCACTTCAGCATGGGCGACAGAGCGAGATTCCGTCTCAGAAACAAACAAACAAAAAGAGATAAAGTGGACAAACTTTCAATAAAGGATACTCATCGTATATAACTTTCTTAGGTGCCTGGCCTAAGGAGCTAATCAAGAGGCTGATGTCTTATTCCTAAATGGCCAATAATTTGTCTCACCACGGAGATTAAAATAGATAAAAAAACTTTTTTTTTTTTTTTTTTAAATTTACTGCATGCTCTTTACAAACAGTGAAAAATAAAAATCTTCTCTTGCTACCAAGCTATCATTTATCCATCCCTGAAAGACTATTCATTAATCCAATAAATATTTATAGGGTACCAATCATATGTAAGGCATTATAATCTGTGTAGTTATGGCCATTGTTCCTTAAGAAATATGTAGTATTGTTAGAATATGTTCCGAGTTGGACAGTTAAAATGATCTAAGAAATGCCCTTGAAGGGAAAGTGAAAGACTATCTTATGAAAACATATGGTAAAGATTTAGAATTTAATTTAAAACTACAAAGGCTTGAAGGAAGATGAACAGTCTTCAAAAACTCATGAGGGGTGAGGACAGGGAAGAGGTTTATTCAAATAATCCTGGAATACTAGAACTCCCTTAGAAGGCCTTCCTTGAAGTTTGGGATAAACGGATATTCGTTTTCCTCTATATCTCCCCTACTAGACTGTAAGCTCTTGAAAAGTAGGGACCTTTCTTATTCATGTTTATGTCACTTTTCAAATAAGATCATTTTATCCCGCTAGACCAGTGTGGGCAAACTTTTCTCATAAAGGGTCAGGTAGTAAACATTTTAGACCATGTGGGTCACGTGGTTTCATCACAACTATCAAATCTGTTACTGTAGCACAAAAGCAGCCATAATATATAAACAGACAGATACGGCTGCCAATAAAACTTTATTTATAAAAACAGAAGGCAGACAGAATTTGACCTACATGCCAAAGTTTGTGACCCCTCCACCATGGGTATAAGGATTGTGTCTATTGTGCCTACCATTAAACTCTCAGTGTCTATAAGATTGCATATGAATATTGAATGTTGAATTTTAGAACCTTCAATAGAGGCTTATAGAAACTAAGTCCTAAATATATATATTTACAGAATTGAACCATAATTAAGAGGAAGTACTATTTTACATGGAGGTTAATTTTAAACATTTATGTGGTTCAAAAAATTTAGTTGAATCTGTGTATGGCAGTTCTACATAGATTATTTTTAAACAAGCATTTGGGAGATGTTGCCTTAACTATTTCATGCTGTTGTATTAGGAAGAACAACTTTGCTCTCCCATGAATTGTATCTTGGTGCAGTTGAGATCTGATTGAACCAATAATAATGGATACATCTAATAGGGATAAATAAGTCTAGTGATACACAGGGCAGGACAACCAGGGTTTAGGGCTCAGGTCACTGAAGTTTAGTAAGTACTAAAAATATTAGATAGTGTTTTCAGAAGATTATGTAATGTAATGCCTTTTTCTATTTACAGGTTGATAATATACACATTCTTTCTTTGCAGGGAAAAGTTAAAGGAGGAAGTTACCAGATAGCTCACATTGTCCACACATTTGTGGAGCCCAGCATGAATTATCAAGTAGAGGAACTTAAATTCGTTTATTCCCAGGGCCAACTGAAACCCTTCCATAAAGCATGTGCCCACAAAAGTTACCTTAATGTTTTCTTCCTGAAGTAAGCTATTATGTTGCTTTAAGTCCAAGTTCTTCCCTCGTTCATATCGAAGCTCATTTTCAGCTGAGTTGCATAGAATCTGGAGCCGGTGCAAATTCTGGTGAAGTTGTTGTACTTCCCCTTGCTGGTTGTATTTTAGTTTATCTCCAGATGATGGATACTAAAGCAAACATTTTAAAAGAGAAAAAACAGACAATTGGAAAGAATATTGGTAAAACATGGGTTCAAGTTGTCCGAACCAGAATCGTCAGAATGTGATTATTCACATGTAAATGTTTTTGGAATTAGCTTATCTACAACAAACTACTCTTTTACATTTATGGATAGTTGATACATATTCATATAATCTGTTATATTAGAGTGAAAATAACAATAAAATTATATTAACAAAAGCAGCAGGCACAGACAACTTACCTTATTTTTCATATCAATGATAGAAGCACAGATAATTTTAGAGTAAAACACATTTAAAATGGGGAGTTCAAAGAGTCTATATGTTAAGAAGTAGAGTGTGAATGTGTGTGTGTGTGTCTGTGTGTGTGTGGTGTCCGTTGGCAAAAGGAAAGAGGAAACTTGGTAAGACACCTTAAGTTTCTAGTCTTCCTCATCACTTTATTTCCCGATGATTTTTCTCCCATAAAACACATTATTTCAAGGCTGAATAATATTGCATCATGTGCACACACACACACCTTGCAGATATCTCTTTGACACACTGGTTTCAAATCCCTTGGATATACACCTGGAAGTAGAATTGCTGGATCATATGGGTAGCTCTATGTTTAATTTTTTGAGGAACCTCCATACCACTTTCCATATTGGCTGTACTAATTTACATTCCCACCCACAGTGTCGAAGTGTTCTATTTTTTCCATATCCTTGCCAACACTTACCTTTTGTCTTTTTGATAAAAGCCATTCTAATAGATGTGAGGTGATATTTCATTGTGGTTTTAATTTGCTTTCCCTAATAATTCACAGCATTGAACATTTTTTCACATACCTGTTGGCCTTTTGTATGCCTTCTTTTGAGAAAAGTCTATTTGCATCTTTTGCCTATTTTAAAATTGGATTATTTGTTTTCTTGCTATTGAGTTGAGTTCCTTATATATTTTGGATATTAACCCCTTATCAGATGTATGATCTACAAATATTTTTGCCCATTCTGTAGGTTGTCTCTTTACTCTGTTGATTGTTTCCTTTGCTGTGCAGAAGCTTTTTAACTTGACACAACCCTATTTGTCTATTTTTGCTTTTAGAGTCACATCCAAAAAATCTTTGCCAAGAAAAATGCGAAACATTTTCCGTAAGTGTCAATCAATGGATGAATGGAAAAGAAAATATAGTATACACACACACCACACACACACGTACAATGCAAAACTGTTCAGCCTTTATAAGGACAGAAATCCTGTCATTTGTCATAACATGAATGAACTTAGAGAGCATTATGCTAAGTGAAATAAGCCAGGCACAGAAAGACAAATACTGCATGATCTCACGTATACGTGGACTCTAAAAAGTTGAACTCATAAAGCTGAACTCACAGAAGCAGCAAGTAGAATGGTGGTTGTGAGGCTGGGGAGGGGAGGCATGGAATGGAAAGATGCTAGTCAAAGGGTGCAAAGTTTCAGATAGATAGGATAAATTCTGGATATGTATTATATGGCATAGTGACTATACTTAATAATAATGTGCTGTATACTTGAAAATTGTTAGAAGAGTAGATCTTAAATGTTCTCACCACAAAAAAGTATGTGAGATGATAGACATGTAACTTAGCTTGATTCAATCATTTCACAATGTATACATAAATCAAAACATCTGGTTGTACACGACAAATACACAACATTTGTCAATAATCCTGAATAGGCTGGGCACGGTGGCTCACGCCTGCAATCCCAGCACTTTGGGAGGCCAAGGTGGGTGGATCACCTGAGGTCAGGAGTTCAAGACCAGCCTGGCCAACATGGTGAAACCCTTAGCTGGGCGTGGTGGCGCGCACCAGTAGTCCCAGCTACTTGGGAGGCTGAGGCATGAGAATTGCTTGAACCCAGGAGGTAGAGATTGCAGTGAGCCAAGATCATGCCATTGCACTTCAGCCTGAGTGACAGAGAGAGACTCTGTCTCAAAAAAAAAAAAAAAAAAACAAAAAAAATCCTGAACAAAGCTGTAAAAAAAAGCACATGTATCAAACACCAGCAATACACTTTCCTATCAGGCTTCTCCAGTGAAATAAGAGAATAGTCATTTGGATTTTCTACAAAAGGTAGGCACAAGTAGGTATGCTGAATAGATAAAGAATTCAATCTTATACAATTCAATAGATAAGATATTCTTAGAGTTTCCTTAGTCCTGGTCCAGTATGCTCCTGTCTACAACTTTCTAAAAAGCCCATATCATTATTTTAGTTTTATCTTGCTTATGTCCCTAAAGTAACACAGAAGCCCTCAAGTCCTATTAGCTCTTCAATTCCTACTTTGGTTTAGCTAGAAAGGCAATCTAAATACAATCTGCTTTTCTTTGAGCTGCAAGACTCTAAGATCCCTAGGGAAAAAAATCTTCAATGGGTTATAATGTAATTATGAATTTTTTTTTTTTTTTTTTGAGACAGAGTCTAGCTTTGTCGCCCAGGCTGGAGTGCAGTGGCGTGATCTCGGCTCACTGCAACCTCTGCCTCCTGGGTTCAAGCAATTCTCCTGCCCCAGCCTCTTGAGTAGCTGGGATTACAGATGCACGCTACCATGCCCAGCTAATGTTTGTATTTTCAGTAGAGATAGAGTTTCACCATGTTGGTCAGGCTGGTCTCCAACTTCTGACCTCATGTGATCCACCTGCCTCAGCCTCCCAAAGTGCTGGGATTACAGGCATGAGCCACAGTGCTCAGCCACTTTTTTTTTTTAAACTTCTTCTAAAAATATCCCCAGGATACATATGCAGAATGTGCAGGTTTGTTACATAGGTATACGTGTGCCATGGTGGTTTGCTGCACCTATTGACCTATCCTCTAAGTTCCCTCCCCTCACCCCCTACCCCCAACAGGTCCTGGTGTGTGTTGTTCCCCTCTCTGTGTCGATGTGTTCTCAATGTTCAACTCCCTCTCATGATTGAGAGAACATGTGGTGTTCGGTTTTCTGTTCCTGTGTTAGTTTGCTGAGGATGATGGCTTCCAGCTTCATCCATGTCCCTGCAAAGGACATGATCTCATTCCTTTTTATGGCTGCAAAGTATTCCATGGTGTATATGTACTATATTTCCTTTATCCAGTCTATCATTGATGAGCATTTGAGTTGGTTCCATGTCTTTGCTATTGTAACCAGTGCTGCAATAAACATTCGTGTGCATGTGTCTTTACAGTAGAATGATTTATATTTCTTTGGGTATATACCCAGTAATGGGATTGTTGGGTCAAATTGTATTTCTGCTTCTAGATCCTTGAGGAATTGCCATGCTGTCTTCCACAATGGTTGAACTAATTTACATTCCCATCAACAGTGTAAAAGCACTCCTATTTCTCCACAGCCTTACCAGCATCTATTGTTTCCTGACTTTTTAATAATCGCCACTCTGACTGGCGTGAGATGGTATCTCATTTTGGTTTTGATTTGCATTTCTCTGATGATCAGTGATGTTGAGCTGTTTTTCATATGTTTGTTGGCCACGTAAATGTCTTCTTTTGAGAAGTGTCTGTTCATATCCTTCACCCACTTTTTGATGGGGTTGTTTATTCTTGTAAATATGTTTAAGTTCCTTGTAAATTCTGGATATTAGACCTTTGTCAGATAGGTAGATTGCAAAATTTTTCTCCCTTTCTGTAGGTTGCCTGTTCACTCTAATGATAGTTTCTTTTGCGGTGCAGAAGCTCTTTAGTTTAATTAGATCTCATTTGTCAATTTTGGCTTTTGTTGCAATTGCTTTTGGCATTTTTGTCATGAAGTCTTTGCCCATGGCTATGTCCTGAATAGTATTGCCTAGGTTTTCTTCTAGGGTTATTGTGGTTTTGAGTTTTACATTTAAGTCTTTAATCCATCTTGAGTTAATTTTTGTTTAAGGTATAGGGAAGGGGTCCAGTTTCATTTTTCTGCATATGGCTAGCCAGTTTTCCCAGCACCATTTACTGAATAGGCGATCCTTTCCCCATTGCTTGTTTTTGTCAGGTTTGTCAAAGATAAGATGGTTGTAGATGTATGGTGTTATTTCTGAGGTCTCTATTCTGCTCCATTGGTCTATATTTCTGTTTTGGTACCAGTACCATGCTGTTTTGGTTACCGTAGCCTTGTAGTATGGTTTGAAGTCAGGTGGTGTGATGCCTCCAGTTTTGTTCTTTTTGCTTAGGATTGTCTTGGCTATACGGGGTCTTCTTTGATTCCATATGAAATTTAAAATAGTTTTTCTTTCTAATTCTGTGGTAGTTTGATGGGAATAGCATTGCATCTATAAATTACTTTGGTCAGTATGGCCATTTTCATGATATTGATTCTTGCTATCCATTAGGATGGAAAGTTTTTCCATTTGTTTGTGTCCTCTCTTATTTCCTTGAGTGGTAGTTTGTAGTTCTCCTTGAAGAGGTCCTTCACATCCCTTGTTAGCTGTATTCCTAGGTATTCTCTTTGTAGTGATTGTGAGTGGGAGTTCATTCATGATTTGACTCTCTGCTTGCCTATTGTTGGTGTAAAGGAATGCTTGTGATTTTTGCACATTGATTTTGTATCCTGAGACTTTGCTGAAGTTGCTTATCAGTTCAAGAAGTTTTTGGGCTAAGATGATGGGTTTTTCTAAATATAAAATCATGTCATCTACAGAGATAACTTGACTTCCTCTCTTTCTATCTGAATACCTTTATTTCTTTCTCTTGCCTGACTGCTCTGGCCAGAACTTCCAATACTATATTGAATAGGTGTGGTGAGAGAGAGCATCCTTGTCTTGTACTGGTTTTCAAAGGGAATGCTTCCAGCTTTTGCCCATTCAATATTATATTGGCTGTGAGTTTGTCATAAATAGCTCTTTATTATTTTGAGATATGTTCCATCAATACCTAGGTTATTGAGAGTTTTTAACATGAAGGGATGTTGAATTTTATCAAAGGCCTTTTCTGCATCTATTGAGATAATCATGTGTTTTTGTCTTTGGTTCTGTTTATGTGATGGATTATGTTTATTCATTTGTGTATGTTGAACCAGCCTTGCATCCCAGAGATGAAGCTGACTTAATTGTGGTGGATAAGTTTTTTGATGTGCTGCTGGATTCGTTTTGCCAGTATTTTATTGAGGATTTTTGCATCGATGTTATCAGGGATAGTGGCCTGAAGTTTTCTTGTTTTGTTGTGTCTCTTCATGATTTTGGTATCAGAATGATGCTGGCTTCATAAAATGAGTTAGGGAGGAGTCCCTCCTTTTCAATTGTTTGGAATCATTTCACAAGGAATGGTACCAGCTCCTTTTTGTATTTCCGGCAGAATTCAGCTGTGAATCTGTTTGGTCCTGGGCTTTTTTTTTTTTCTTTTTTTGGTAGACTATTAATTACTGCCTCAATTTCAGAGCTTGTTATTGATCTATTCAGGGATTCAACTTCTTCCTGGTTTAGTCTTGGTAGGGTGTATGCGACCAGGAATTTACCCATTTCTTCTAGATTTTCTAGTTTATTTGTATAGAGGTGTTTATAGTATTCTCTGATGGTAGTTTGTATTTCTGTGGGGTCAATGGTGATTTGATGCTTATCTCCCTTCTTCTTTATTAGTCTAGCTAGTGGTCTATCTATTTTGTTAATTTTTTCAAAAAACCAACTGCTGGATCGGGTACAGTGGCTCACGCCTGTAATAACAACACTTGGGAGGCCAAGGTGGGCGGATCACGAGGTCAGGAGTTTGAGACCAGCCTGACCAGCATGATGAAACTCTCTACTAAAAATACAAAAAATTAGCCAGGCATGGTGGTGCGTGCCTGTAATCCCAGCTACTTGGGAGACTGAGGCAGGAGAATCACTTGAACTCAGGAGGCAGAGGTTGCAGTGAGCTGAGATCATGCTACTGCACTCCAACCTGGGCGATACAGCAAGACTCTGACTCAAAAACAACAACAACAGCAGCTCCAGGATTTGCTGATTTTTTTGGAGAGTTTTTCATGTTTCTATCTCCTTCAACTCTTCTTTGATCTTGGTTATTTCTTGTCTTCTGCTAGCTTTTGGATTAGTTTGCTCTTGCCTCTCTAGCTCTTTTAATTGTGATGTTAGGGTGTCAATTTGAGATCTTTCTAGCCTTCTTATGTGGGCATTTAGTGGTATAAATTTCTCTCTTACCACTGCTTTAGCTGTGTCCCAGAGATTCTGGTACATTGTCTCTTTGTTCTCATTGGTTTCAAACAACTTCTTGACTTCTGCTTTAATTTCATTATTTACCAAGGAGTCATTCAGGAGCAGGTTGTTCAATTTCCATGAAATTGCGTGGTTTTGAGTGAGTTTCTTAATCCTGAGTTCTAATTTGATTGCACTGTGGTCTCAGAGACCATTTGTTATGATTTCAGTTCTTCTGCATTTGCTGAGGAGTGTTTTACTTCCAATTATGTGGTCGATTTTAGAATAAGTGCTATGTGGCACTGAAAAGAATGTATATTCTGTTGATTTGGGGTAGAAAGTTCTGTAGACATCTACTAGGTCCATTAGATCCAGAGTGGAGTTCAAGTTCTGAATATCCTTGTTAATTCTCTGTCTCATGGATCTGTCTAATACTGATAGTGGGGTGTTAAAGTCTCCCACTATTATTGTGTGGGAGCCTAAGTCTCTTTGTAGGTCTCTAAGAACTTGTTTTATGATTCTGAGTGCTCCTGTATTGGTTGTGTATATATTTAGAATAGTTAGCTCTTCTTGTTGAATTGTTCCCTTTACCATTATGTAATGCCCTCCTTTGTCTTTTTTTGATCTTTGTTGGTTTAAAGTCTGTTTTGTCAGAGACAAGGATTGCAATCCCTGCTTTTTCTGGCTTTCCATTTGCTTTGTATATTTTCCTCCCTCCCTTTATTTTGAGCCTGTGTATGTCTTTGCATGTAAGATGGGTCTCCTGAACATAGCACACCAATGGGTCTTGACTCCTTATCCAATTTGCCAGTCTGTGTCTGTTAACTGGGGCATTTAGCCCATTTACATTTAAGGTTAGTATTGTTATGTATGAATCTCATCCTGTTATCATGATGCTATTTGATTATTTTGTGCACTAGTTGATACAGTTTCTTCATAGTGTCATTGGTCTTTATATTTTGGTGTGTTTTTGCAGTGGCTGGTACCGGGTTTTCCTTTTCATATTTAGTGCTTCTTTCAGGAGCTCTTGCAGGGCAGGCCTGGTGGTAATGAAATCCCTCAGCATTTGCTTGTCTGGAAAGGATTTTATTTCTCCTTTGCTTATGAAGCTTAGTTTTTCTGGATATGAAATTCTGGGTCGAAAATTCTTTTCTTAAAGAATGTTGAATATTGGCCCCTAATCTCTTCTAGCTTGTAGAGTTTCTGCTGAGAGGTCCACTCTTAAACAGATAGGCTTCCCTTTGTAGGTAACCTGGCCTTTCTCTCTGGCTTTGCTTTTTTCCTTCATTTTTTCCAGTTTTTTCCAGTTTTTCCTTCATTTCAACCTTGGAGAATCTGATGATTATGTGTCTTGGAGTTGATCTTCTCGTGGAGTATCTTAAGGGTGTTCTCTGTATTTCCTGAATTTGCATGTTGGCCTTTCTTGCTAGGTTGAGGAAGTTCTCCTGAATAATATCCTGAAGTGTGTTTTCCAGCTTATTTCCGGTCTCCCTGTCTCCTTCTTGTACTCCAATCAATCGTAGCAGAACCGTCACTTTGGAATTAGATAAGTGTGTGTTTCAATCCTGAATCTACTACTTATCAGTGGGTGATCCTGGAAAGATTACTTCATCTTCTATACTTCAATTCCCTCATCTTAAGATATGGATAATAAGGATTACTGCTGGATGGGGTGATGAGTTAGTAAGATAACACATGCAAGCACTTAGCACAATGTCTGGCACTTAACAAGCACCCAATAATGTTACCCATTACTGTTGATGCTTCCTAACTTTCCTTTAACTATCTTCATTTCCCATCTGCAAACAACCTGGAATGCCTTGATCACCATTCTACCTTCTTGTTTAACCATTATGTAACAGCTTTTAACAATTAATCCATAATCAACAGTCTATAGGTTAACATACCAAAACAGAGATACTGTATACAAGAGATGCACCCCAGTTTTACCAAGGGGACAAAGGCCCAAAAGTTTTAGCTTCTTTTGAAGGATGGAAAAACCAGAACAGTAGTTCTTCTCATCTACATTTTCCAGTTCAGTCACTCTGCCAGAGTAGAAATGCAAATTATTTTTCAAGAAAATCAACTGTTGGAGCAGCTAGCTACTAGACAAGCAGCCAACAAGAGTCTCTATTTTTTTTCCCACCATATGATCCTGGTAGAAAGTTACTGCAGAGCATATACACTCAATCAGGTTACTAGGAACCACCTAAAAGAGCAAGGTAAGTACACAGGGGTCTTTTGTTTTTTTTCTCAATCAACAGATCTATTAAGCCAATTACTCTTTCTTAGTCTTCATTTATTCGTCTATAAATTAAAGACATAAGACCAGATGATGCCTAATATCTTTTCTATCTTAAGGAATTACAAATTCCTTAAGAATTAAAATAAAACAAGTTGGAACTAGCCTTAACTATCCTAATTTTATCAGTTTTTAATATTTTAAAAATTTAAATATTTTATTATTTATATATTTTAATATATTTAATATAAATAATTTTATTTAATATATTTAATATAAATAAAATATTTTATTTAATTATTTAAATATTTTATTGTTTAAAATTTTTAACATTTTATTTTAATAAAATAAACATTAAGTACAAATGAACTTCATAAAATACTGGTCCCAATGACAAGTTCTTTCCTACTGTGGCAATAGGGTGAAGACTACTGGCTAAGAAAATATTTGATAATCTTTGTGATCACAGTGTTCAGCTTCTGCTCAAGCCTCCGACACTGGCCAATGTCCACTGACCAATGTCTATCTGGAGCTGTAAAAGTAATCTCTTCTTAAATATTTGATGTCGTGTTCCCCTTTGGTCTTCTGAACAAATTCAGTGACTCCTTTTCCTTTCACAGGTGTATCTAAATCTCCTTATAGGTATATATTTTCCGTGTTTACTGTGACTTCTCTAGTTTTCAAACTCTGTATCTGAATCCTTTCAAATATATTTTTAACTTCCTTCATTGCTCCTTTTTCTAAATGTATACTTGAATCACTTTTCAAATGTATATTATCAGCCTTCTGCAGTAGGATTACTTATGAGTACAAAGGCCTCCCTTCTGTGGATCTCAAAATAATTTCTGGAAAGGTGTATGTAGGGAAATCTTAATTTGTATAAGAGAGAACCTGTAAAATTGAGGTATAAGAACCGAAATGTGGCTGTAGTCACTCTTTTTATTTTTCCTACAGGCAGATCCCTAGTAAAATAGCAAAAGCCATAATTAAAATAATAAAATGTCTGTCGTCTTTTCCTCACTAAAATGAAGTACTCTGTCTACTAAGCTACATATCAGAAATGGAAAATGTGGTGTATCCTACCATCCCCAATCCCATCTGGCTAGGGCAGATGTCAACAGTCAATCAGCAATTTTCCTGCTGAGCTTAGATGGAGTTTACAAACGTTTCATAATAAAGGGCATCAACCGATGGACTTAGTTCAGATTTTACTTGCTATTTTGTTATTATTCAGGCCATGGTTATAATATTGCTCACACATATATATGATAACTCAAAGAGTGTACCTGGATTGTTTGCAATACAAAGGATAAATGCTTAAGGGGACGGATACCCCATTCTCCATATGTGATTTTTATGTATTGTATACCTGTATCAAAACATCTCATGTACCCCATAAATACACATCCCTACTATGTACCTACAAAAATAAAAAAACCATATATATGAAAGATGGTATTTAAAATGATGCTGATACTCACAGCCAATCAGAGGAAACAAACCCAGTCAGGGTATGTGTTTATAGCACCTACCTGGGCACCACTGTCATCTGAACTATCTCCAGAGCTCTGAGACTGAAGGAGGCTCTGATTTATACGGCTCAGCTCTTCTCTAAGCCTCACAACTTCCTCAGGCTTCATGGTCAACTGCTGTTCTTTTTCTTCATCTTTCATATCTCGATTCTGTTGTGAGCCCTCCTCCTTCTGTCCCTCTCTTGGAAAACTGCCCTCCTTTACTGACTCCTCTGGAATTTCCTTCTGCTTTCTTTCTCCTAATTTGGGACTTGGTGCAAATATAAAAATACAATCTATCAAAATGCTTATTATAGTAGTAGAATTGGGAGAAAAAAAGCTACAAGTCAAGACAGTATTGCAAACAAGATTTTCAACCTGAATTCTATAGCACTGCAGTCATCTTATTCTTAAAAATAAACTTCAAAAACATAAGTCAGGCACGGTGGTTCACGCCTGTAATCCCAGCACTTTGGAAGGCCGAGATGGGTGGATCACCTGAGGTCAGGATACTGAAGACCAGCCTGGCCAACATGGTGAAACCCCATCTCTACTAAAAATACAAAAATTAGCCATGCACGGTGGTGTACGCCTGTAGTCCTAGCTACTCAGGAGGCTGAGACATGAGAATCGCTTAAGCCCAGGAAGTGCAGGTTGCAGTGAGTCAAGATTGTGCTACTGCACTCCAGCCTGGGTGACAGAGTGAGACTCTGTCTCAAAAAATAAAAAATAAAAGAAAACCCACAAATGAGTCATATTTTTTACTTACACTCAGGGAGATGACCCATCATAGGTTTTCATTTATAGCCAAACCACCAGTTTAAATGAGTTTTGTGCTTTTTCAACTTTTAGTATGGCATTGAGCAGACACAGGTTATAAGGATTTTAATAAGCACTGGCCACTTTGGCAGGCACTAGGGCTTCAGGAGGACATGATCTCTGTCCCAAGGAGCTTACAATTTAGTGAGAAATGAGTAGTAAGTAATACAAGGCCTGATGGATGAGTAGGCACAAGCTAAACAAATGTAAAGGGAGGAAGGAGTGTGTATGTACTTGCATGTATGTATGGATGTTGGGGAGGGTGGGTGTTGGTATAAATGAGAACATGAACAAGCAAAGGTGTTCCAAAATGATTTAATAAATAAGATATGTAAAACCCCAAAGTAAAAGAGAGAAGGTGCTTTAGAAAGATTATTTAGACGCCATGTGGCAGGGAAACCATTTGAGAGACTGTTGTAATAATCCATGTAATAAATAACAATAAATAGAACTATGATGAATTCTGGAGATATTTAAAAGACAGTATTGATAAGGTTTGTCATTTATTGGATGTGGCAGGTAAGGGAGAAAAAGGAATCATCATGACACCAGGATTTCTGACTTGGGCAAATGGGCAAGTGGATGGTAGACCAACATGGGGGAATGTGGCCATAGACTGACTACAGAGATGTCTGTGGTGAGGATACAGACACAGAAGAATGTGAGCAGAAACACTGGGATTGGATAAAATGAACCAGGGAGAAGGGGGAAAGTAAGAGGAGGCAGATCATCCTAGAGAGAAGCCTAAAAACTTGTAAGGAACAAGCAGAGGAGGTGAAAGCCACAGAAACCAAGAGGAGAGAATGCGCCTTCAATGATTAGAGAGTGTAGATGACAAGGAGAATGAACACAAATATGCTGGTTTTATTTTTATTCCCTCAATCTTAAATTTTGTTTTGAGTACCTTGAAACCTAGCACAGCATGCTTCATAGATTATAGCTGGTGATCAGATTCTTCAACAAAGCAATTTGGCAGTACAGATCAAGAGCCATGGCCGGGTGTGGCGGCTCACGCCTGTAATCCCAGCACTTTGGGAGGCGAGGTGGGCAGATCGCCTGAGGTCAGGAGTTCGAGACCAGCCTGGTCAACATGGCAAAACCCTGTCTCTACTAAAAATACAAAAATTAGCCAGGTGTGGTGGTGCATACTAGTAGTCCCAGTTACTTGGGAGGCTGAGGCAGGAGAATCTCTTGGACCCAGGAGGCAGAAGTTGCAGTGAGATGAAATTGCACTATTGCACTCCAGCCTGGACGACAGAGGGAAACTCTGTCACCACACACACACACACAAAGTCATAAAAATGTTCATACTCTTTGAATAATTGCATCTGAATGAATTTACTGCAATAAAATAATTAATAAGAAGAAAAAAGATGACTACAATAATGCTGATACTAAACAGATATGGAAATGGCTAAAAGAATTAAAGATGCTTCAACTTAAAAGTGACCTCAAGAGTATTCATAAACGTGAAAACTACTTATCAAAGTAAAATTGTGGCACAAAAACCAATAAACATATATGTATTCATGTGTGTATATACATACATATATACACACTATGGGAAAATGTCTAGAAAAAGCTGGAAAGGAACAGGGAGAAAAATTGTATCTAGGGAGTGCTTTATTCCTTTTAAAATTCCTCTAATACTATAAAGAAAATAATTAAATATTTTATTTTGAATTTAGCAGTTTTAAAAAGACAATATATTCAAATGATGCAAAACAGTATGAGATAAAGGGTAAAATGCCTTAAAATTTTTTTTATAAAACAACAACGAAAGTTTCCATCATTTATAAACCCCTTTCCGTTTCTTATATCCAGTGGAAGCTAGACACACATTAAGACTGGGAAAATGCAAATGTATACCGTGTGTGTGTGTGTGTGTGTGTGTGTGTAGTCTCACTCTGTCACCCAGGCTAGAGTGTGGTGGGGCAATTATAGCTCACTGCAGCCTTGAACTCCCAGGCTCAAACAATCCTCCTGCCTCAGCCTCCTGAGTTGCTTGGATTACAGGTGTAAGCCACTGCACCAGTAGTTTCATATTTGTTTTAAATGGAGAAAATGGACTTTTTCTTTGAAAAAGATGAAGTAGACACACTTTCCCCCTATTTTTACCATTAAGTACAACTAAAGACCCTGAACATTATATATAAAACAAACATTAAAAGACTTCGAAAGGTGGAGAGAAGAAAGCAGACCAGCTAGGGAACTCAAGACCCAAGGAATGACATGGCTGTGAGTTTCCTGGGTGTTCTTTTTGCCTCACAGATCCCTGAGTTGGAGCTGAAGAAGACAGCAACCCAGACAATGTCAACAAGCACAAGCAAAAGCAGCAACAACAACAACACCAACAAAAGTCTGCCATCTTTAGCCAAAGCACCAGAAAAGGCCAAGGAAGAAACACAATTTTGGACAACACCTACCTACTCCAGCTGAACATCACAGAAAAAACTGTGGCTTCACCTCCACTCATGCCAGCAAAGCCCAAATTGGGAGCCTAGATTTCCACCCTCACCAGGCTGTAATAAGGGATTCCAATTCCTCGAGTGGGGTGGTGTCAGAGAAGGTCAAGTAGGCACAAGGGACTTTTATCCCTGCCGGATAGTAAAGAGCTCCCCTACCCTGCAGTGTGAGGGGAGACCAGGTGGGGAGTTTGGAATTCCAACCCACGTGGAAGTGAGGAGGCACACTTCTCCCTTTCCACTGGGGTGGTGTCAGAGGAGGCCACCACCTAGCACAATAAGCCACCCCCACCCACCTGCCTTGTGGTATCAGTGGCAGCCCCGTGAAGAGAAGTCGCAAGGCATTCCTCCCCTTCTCAGCCAGGTGCTGTAAGTGGAGGCTACTGGACAACAGGAACTCCCACCCTCACCAGCTGTAATAAGGAATGTTTCCTTCTGCAATTACCTCAAAATAATTTTTAAAAATCTTTTCATTTAAAGTATATTTTTCCATTTAAAAAATGGAAAATCCATGAACTGGTCCTTTAAGTTTAATATATATGAAGGTGCTTCATTTGTCACATTAAGAAGAATGAATGACTTTATAAAGACCAGACTTAACCAGACCAATTTAATTTCCTTATAGAAGAACACAAGTGGCCTTTGTTATGTTTCCATAGTTTAAAGATAAGGTTTAAGTGTCCCTCCTCTTTGGTGGGTCCATGAGATGTGCCTGTACAGCCACATTCAGAGCACATGGCAGTCAAGGAGTTTTCCCTGACTTGGAAGGAATGAGCAGTGCTCTCCAGGATACAATTCTGGGCTAATGCCATTTTACATTTTTATTAATGGCCTGGATAAATAAATTGCATTCACATGAATCAGTTAATTAGTAAATTAAGGAGAACTAGCAACACCTGGGAATACAGGGATTTAATATTTAAGTGATATTGATTCAACAGGATAAGAATCCATGAAAATAAATGCTCCCCAAAAAGAACAGAATTTGGCTAGGTATAGTGGCTCATGCTTGTAATCCCAGCACTTGGGGAGGCCAAAGTGGGAGGATCGCTTGAGCCCAAGAGTTCGAGACCAGCCTGGGCAACATAGGGAAAGCCCCATCTCTACAAAAAAATTTTAAAAATTAGCTGGGTGTGATGGCATGTGCCTATGTGCCTGTGGTCCCAGCTACTCAGGAGGCTGAGGTGGAAGGATCACTTGAGCCCAGGAGGTCGATGTTGTAGTAAGCTGTGATGGCACCACTGCACTCCAGCCTGGATGACAGAGCAAGATCCAGTCACACACACACACACACACAACAGAATTTATCCTTCAAAAGGTATAAGAGAAAATGTGTATACTTAGAAACCAAAGGAAGGCTGAACAGATTTTTTAAAAGTAATACCTAATAGTATGTATTACTTTACTATTATGTTCACATAATAACAGTATTGCATTAAAGTTGTGTGGGCAAAAGCAGACTATCAGCCAAAAAATTATATGGAGTTGAGAACATGTCCTATAGCCAGCACATCTGCATCTTAGGAACTGGAAAACCCACCATGACTCTCAAATTTTTGCTTCCTCCTGTTGCAGTTCTTAAGTTTTAATTGGAAGGGTTTATTACCTAGTTCTTATTGAAACACCTCCCTTCTCCCCGCTTCTGTTTTTTTACATCATTCAATACTTTTGCAATTGTCACCAGTCTTCAGCTGGTGGGAGGTATCTAGGCAGCATCCCTATCCTATTCCTTTTCTAGTAGCATACGTGCATAGCAGTCTCAAACATATACAGATTCAAGAAAGAGCACAGTACAGTAGAAACCATGAGCGCTAGTCCTGTATCTTCCACCTACTATTTACGTAACCTTCTACAAGGCAGAATCACTCAGAGTCTCAATCTCTTCATTTGCAAGATGCTCTTTCCTTTCTCATAAGCTTTTTGGGATCTTTTGAAGTAAAATGTAAAAGCATTTTGAAAACCTACAAGTATAAGATATCATTAAAGTGAATTAAAGCCTAGTAGAACAGAATAGGGGTGGCTAATGATGAAACTTTGTTCCCACAGAGGAAAAAACAGATTCAGTCATTTATTTGTCAAATATATGTTGAATATCAATTATATGACAAGCACTACTCCACATACTAAGGATTCAAAAGGGTGATCAACACAGCCAGGTCTGTGCCCTCACAGAGCCTACATCTAGAGGAGGACAAAAAACAAACATGCAAACGAATAAGATAATTACAGACTATGAGAAGTCACAAACAAGGTGACATGGTAGAGTATTTGGAAAGTAGGAGTTACGATTTTCCTAGACATGGCAGTTAGGAATTACCACTCTGAGAGGCAGTTAGCCACATGAAAAGCTGGGGGAAGACTATTCTGAACAGGGGAAACTTTTAGTGCAAAGGTCCTGAAGCAGGAACGTGCTTTAAAAGTTGGAGAATCTAAAAGGCAGCAAGATGAGGAGGAGGGAGGTAGAGGCCAAGTCATGGAGGGCCTTATGGGTCATGGTAAGGGTTTAGATTTTAAGTGCAATAGGAAGCCATGGAGAGGGTTTTAAGAGAGAGAACAATATTATTCGATTTGCATTTTAAAAAGACCATTTGGTTACTCCATGGAGAATGGATTGGGAGGAGGGTATGGAAGCAGGGAGGCCAATTAGGAAGATACATAACAGTCCTGATGAGTGATATCAGTGCTATGGAGTAGGGTAATAACAGTGGAAATATAGATAGAAGTGAACAGATTCAATATTTTATGTTTTCATTGCAGAAGTGACAGAATGTGTTGGTGGAACAGATGTGGGGAAGAATCAAAGGTGACTCCTAGGTTTTGGCTTCATCAGCTGTGTGAGTGGAGGGGCTATTCACTGAACAGATTGGACTGGGGAAGAAATAGTTTGGAAGAGGAGGAAAAATACATTGGTAGTCTGTGGAGGAGACAGAAAGTCAACATCATCAAGTTGAACTTGAAATTAAACTGGACTTGAACACTTATCAAACAATTCTTGATAAAAGTAGTAAGGATGCAATGAAATAGTGAATGAGAGTGTGTTGGAAAGAACAAAGCTCATGAAGGTCAAGGGAAGCCACCAGCTGTTCTGGCTCAGGCACAGGTTGAGATTAGCTGGGTTCTATAAGCTTGGGGCTGCCGTTGGAATTCCAACTTTGGATTCAGTTGCAAGATAGTGCAATCATACACCCATTGTACATAGTAGGAGTAGGGGGAAAATTTCATTTATTCAAATATTTTGTGAGTACCTACTATGTGTCAGGCATTGTTCTAGACACTGGAGACATAGTCAAGAACAAGAGAGGCTGGGCTTAGAAGAGTTCCTCCCACCTTACCTCTCATGTTATACATATAGAGAGATTCAGCCCTAAGCAATTTTTCAGCACCATAAAGCTCATTTTCTGAGAAAGTGACCTAGAACGCAAGTGTCCCAAGACCTTCTTGCCCTTAGGATATTTGTGACTACATCCTCTTCAAAGTGGATAAAGTAGTACTTCTCATGACTCAGAGTTAGGAGTCTTGGGTCCTCATCCCACGCCTGCGAATAACTTGCTGTGTATGTGATTGTGAATGAAATAGTCATTTCAGTTTTCTTGGTCTCAGAGACCTCATTTGTGAAAAAATAAGATTTAGCTAAATATCAGTGGTTTTCAAACTTATTTTAGCAGTGGACCCTTTGTTAAATTAAAAATCTTACACAAAACCCAATATATGAGACATAAAATTGGAGCTTCTCTGGGTGAAATGGGAATGGAGGGCTCAATAGTCCCACTCATCATAAATTTACTCATAATTTATGAGTAAAATAAATTTCCTCATCTTACAAGGTAATTTCTGAGGCCCCTCTGCACAATTCCTAAAGTTTTGGGAAGTAGAAGTTTGAAAACTGCTAAGTTGGAAGATCTCCTGAAGGTGCCCCCAGTTCTAAGAGTCTGTTACTCTATGACAACAGCACTATAAACAGAAAAACAAGACATGGCCCATTACCTTAATACCTTAAAGGAGCTTAAAATCTAGTAGAAGAAATGTACTGTAAGAATCAATCAATCAACTTGGCTTATAAGCAGCTTCTGTGTGCATGAGACCATGCTAGGTATGCTGTACCACTTGCTACTTCACTTCAGTTGAAGACTCTGGCTCATGGCTCTCTGTCACCTGCTTCACCCCAAGTCTTGCCATTATAGTGGAAGATTGCAAGTCCCACAGAGACCACCCATGGATGCCTCGGCATCGCTTCTTTCATCTCCTTCTCTCTAATTACCTTCTCATCTCTCCTATTTTGCCAACTACTTGCACGACCATATCATGAGTTGTCAGCAGCAGCAACTATTTCACTTCTGAAATATTAAAATTAAATGTTAGATTCCAGCTTTTCCTTTCTATATTACTTGGTCCCAGGGCAATCATAGTATCTGCAATTCCTTGTCTCTTTTTCTATCAGTTTTACTGATAAAAAGTCCTTTTTTTTACTTGCTTCCAAATCTAACATAGAGTTTAGAGTTCATTATTTCAATCACTGTCTAAATAAAATGGTCAACTCTCTTACCCCTTTGTCCTTCCACTGCACTCATGTGGCAAAACCTCAACCCTGGATCAATCCAACTGCCTTCTGTTGACTATACTAAACTACTGAATGTTACTAAAGAATATCATCTATTCTCAAAGACAGATGTTCTCTAGCCTGTTGTCATCTTCTCTATGCTACCAAACTCTGTAGTAGTTTCCTACTGTCCAGACTCCCTAACACAGGTCTTCATGTCCCTTCATTATCAGGCCTCTGCCTGCCTCTTCATTCTCATCATCCCCTTCCCCATTTCCTCTCTTCACACTCCATGCTATAGCAGCATAGAGGTCACTTTTAGGGCCTCAAACAAATCATGCTTCCTCTTGCACGTGCCATATCTCCCCTGAAAATTATTCTCCCATCTTTTTGCTTGGCCCCTGATTACTCAGACTTTTTCTAAGAATATTTTTTGATTCATTAGCTTGGGCCAGGGCCCATGCTTTGTGTTCCCATAGTACCCAGTACTGCCTTGTTTAACCATTTTTCTCCATCAGACTATGTGGACCATAAGGATAAGAAACTGTGTCTTATTTTGTATCCTCAGTACCTACCTACAGTGCCTGACACATAGTAAAATCACAATGTCTTGCCGAGCGTGGTTGTGTTATGGACCCATGATGAGGGGAGGCTGTGAAGAGAGGAATAGGAGACAAACAAGTAGGAAAACATTATGAGAAAAAAAGGAGGAGGAGGCAGATGGCAGATACCTAGACTTTTCAGAGTCCCAGTTATGGGAAGCAGATTGGACCAAGTCCTGGAAACAGGTGGCATCAAGGAGTTCTTAAGAGGGAAGGCCATTATCTTTCTTATGGCAAGGTTTCCCACCCCTAGATGAATTAAAGCTATATCCTTGCTCCCCAAGGCAAGTATCCCTGCCAATTACCCAAAATCACCTGGGTGTACTTTTGTCAGATTTATTTATGTCAGCTCCTTCTTGAAGAACTTTCAGATTGACCATTTCATCTTCATTGCCACTTACTCAATGTAGGCAACCATCTCTTCATCTATCACACATATAGATTAATTGGTCTATCTTCCATCTCCATTTTATCTAATAAAGAGATACTAGAACAACCTTCCTCAAAAATCCTGTAAGACACTGTTCCAGTGCTCAAGAACTAGACTTTCTTTTTCCCTACAGTAAACCTAAATGCTGTGATGTGGCTGCTTGGCTCTCTGTTTTTGTGACCATTATCATACGCCTTCCCCATTATCTCTCCATATGCTCTCCCACATCTCCAACTAGGTTTCATGATTGTGAATCTTAGACTCAAAGCTTACTCGAAAGTTAAAAGCAACTTTTAGGAGGGCATAATATTCAGGAACCCCAAACTGGCAAAACAATCTCCTTCTATCTTTAGAACATTTACAAACATTTAGAACATGAATTTGTCTACACCTAGACTATATTTTCTCACTTCATTGATGAATGTATCCTTCAGTATGGTATATGTCAAAATGGACATCATCGTTTCCTTTTGATTATTTAGTTCTAAACTTTTTCCCAGACAAAATTTGATTGCAACTATTAACTTAAGTGCCCAAGAAGAGTGGTGCACTTGCCAAAACCTCATGTTTCCATGAAAGGTACTTTTGGTTAAAAAAGTAGAAGTACAGGAGCTAGAGGGCAAAATTAACAAGATAGATAGACACACAGATCGATAGAGAGACAGATAAATAAGAGGAAAGTGGTCAAAAAATTATCAAATGCAATGTTAGAGACAGCAAAAAACAAACTGTGCAGAATATAGTCATAATTATATAAAAATATACACATATATGTGTACATATACAGAAAAAAGAAAGAAAAATTAGGATGTTAACATCTTTCCTGGGTGAGAATTAACGGTTGTTATAATCTCCTTATACTTTTGCATGCTTTCTAAATCTTCTAATAAAAGGAGATACACACACACACACACACACACACACACACACACACATATATATATTTGTTTTTGTTTTTGTTTTTTGGAGACAGAGTTTCCCTCTTGTTGCCCAGGCTAGAGTGCAATGGCACGATCTCAGCTCATCACAACCTCCACCTTCTGGGTTCAAGCGATTCTCCTGCCTCAGCCTCCCGGGTAGCTGGGATTACAGTCATGCGCCACCATGCCCAGCTAATTTTGTATTTTTAGTAGAGACAGGGTTTCTCCATGTTGGTCATGCTCATCTCCAACTCTTGACCTCAGGTGATTCACTTGCCTCGGCCTCCCAAAGTGCTGGGATTACAGGCGTGAGCCACTGTGCCGGGCCGCATATACTCGTTCTTTAAAGGCAGGAAAAAAGTTTTAAAATGTAATAATATATCAAAAGACAAACATTTTGGAGAACGCTTATAACTAATTTTTCCACTCACATAATTTGGAAATGAATATCAAATTATTATTATTATTTTGAGACAGGGTCTGGCTCTGTTGCTCAGGCTGGAGTGCCATGAGTGACACAATCATGGCTCACTACAATCTCTACCTCCTGGGCTCAAGCAATCTTTCCACCTCAGCCCCCCAAGTAGCTGGGACTACAGACACATACCATCACGCCAGGCTAATTTTTGTTTTTTGTAGAGATGGGATTTGCCATGTTGCCCAGGCTGGTCTCAAACTCCTGAGCTCAAGCCATCTGCCCACCTCAGTCTCCCAAAGTGCTGGGATTACAGACTTAAGCCACTGTGCCCAGCCAAATATCAAATTCTTATAATGATCAAGCCAAATAAAATATACCCCCTCCGAATAATTAATGTGATATAGGATTTTCCCAATTTACCAGAGTTCCTCTCTCTCTTCCTTTGGGCTTTGAATTTCTATTTCCAAAACTGGTTCATTAGACTCAGGATCTTTACAGATATTTTCACTTGTAATTAAATTAGAAGGTGCAGTTTTCCCCCTGAGAGTAAAATCATTTAATTGTGCAAATTCTTGTGAAAGCTTCAAGACCTGCAAAATTAAGTGAAAAGACAAATATTCTATTTTGCATACTTTTATTTATAGTTGTGGAAAAAGTATATTGATTTCATTAAATGCTTAACTATTGGCTTATATAATATCAAATGACATCCTAATTAAAGTCTGATTCCAACTTAATTTAATACTTTGCAGTTGTTATATAACGTAATCGATTTTTTTAACCATAGGCATAAGGGTACGTAAATTCCCACTTTTTTTTTTTTTTAAAAGGTATTTTTGGTCTCTGGGGTTGGGCTGTCAGAGTGCTGTTTAGCATTTGGTTATACCTTTTAACAAGCACAAATATGTGATCTACAGAGTTTTACACTATTACCACACATTTTTGTTTTCAAGTTTTGAATGTACTTCATTGATTCACAAAAGCAATAATATATAATAAAAAGCAATAATATATTGCTGCCAGAAAACATTAGAAAGAATATTAGATATATCTTACAGAGGTATCTTCTGTATCTATAAGAATATTAGATATATCTCACAGAGAAGAGCTTTCTTCCACAGTGGTTCTCAAATCACTATGATGTAAGAGCATCCGCTGAAGAATTTCTTAAAAATGCAGTCTTGGCCGGGTGCAGTGGCTCACACCTGTAATCCCAGCACTTTGGGAGGCTGAGGCAGGTGGATTGCTTGAGTCCAGGAGTTCAAGACCAGCCTGGGCAACATGGAAAGACGCTGTCTCTATGAAAAATTAGCTGGGCATGGTGGTGGTGTGCATCTGTAGTCCCAGCTACTCAGGAGGCTGAGATGGAAAAATGGCTTGAGCCCGGGAGGTGGAGGTTGCAATGAGTCAAGATCAGGCCACCGCACTCAGCCTAGATGACAGAGTGAGACCCTGTCTCAAAAATAAAAATAAAAAATAAAATATTTGTTAAAGAAAATGCAATCTTATATTGTAGCCCCTACCCTGAGTGAGATTCACTATCAGTGGTCTGGGGCGAGGGAAGGGGTGGAATGGAAATCTGTACTTTAAATAAGCCTCCCATGTAACTCTGCAAGTAGATGCTTTGACAGTCACTGCCTTTTGTGATTTGGCAAATCATTTGTTCAGTCTTTTTGTTTTGTTTTGACTAACAGATTCTAAAGATTTCCTTTCCTGTAAGGTTACTCTATATCTTCATATAAAATGAAAAAACATTTCCTTCAGGGAGTAGAAAGGATGGGTGGGGAATGAGTCTAAGAAAGGAAGATGGGCTAGGTGCAGTGGCTCATGCCTGTAATCCTAGCACTTTGGGAGGCTCAGGTGGGAGGACTGCTTGAGGCCAGGCGTTTGAGTCCAGCCTAAGCAACATAGCAAGACCCTGTGTCTGTACCCAAATAAACAAACAAATAGAATGGAATAAAAAATAAGAAAGGAAAATGAATCCCCATCAAAGTATTGTGCTAAGGTAGACAACAGCCTGCCTGACTCATATCCTGAGGCTGTCTGAAAATGCAAAGCTTCTACATGTTTGATTCTAAGAACACAATGGACTGAATTACAAAGATCAATTTAAGTTTACTTTAAGAGATCCCTTTGGTTTCCTACGCCTTTTCAATTCTCTGAAGAGAAACTACAGTGTGTAAAATGGATTCTAATCTCATAAAATCCATATAATTTCATATGGACTATAATCTTTCTAGGGGAGAAGGTTGGTCTTGAATTAGTCAAGTTGGGAAGATATGGATAAGAGAAGAGACTACAAATAGCACATTTTAAGCATGGGGAGCAGTATGGTCAAAGGCACTGATGTAGAACGGAGTATAGAGTAATTTGGGAGAAAGTAAGAAGGATGATTTCATTGGAATAGAGGCTACAAAGTAAGGAGCTGCAGGAATAAGGCAAGATTGCAGGAGTTTGAGACCAGCCTGGCCAACATGGTGAAACCCCATCTCTACTAAAAACAGAAGTCAGCCAGGTGTGGTGGTACCTGCCTGCAACCCCAGTTACTTGGATGGCTGAGGCATGAGAATCACTTGAACCTGTGAGGTGGAGATTGCAGTGAGCCAAGATCATGCCACGGCACTCCAGCTTGGAAAACTGAGTGAGAAAGAAAGAAAAGAAAGAAAGGAAGGAAGGAAGTGAGGGAGGGAGGGAAGGATGGAAGGAGGGAAAAAAGAAAAAAAGAAGGCTGGTTGCGGTGGCTCACACCTGTAATCCCAGCACTTTGGGAGGCTGAGGCAGGCAGATCATGAGGTCAGGAGTTCAAGACCAGCCTGGCCAACAGAGTGAAACCCCGTCTCTACTAAAAATACAAAAAATGAGCTGGGCATGGTGGCAGGTGCCTGTAGTCCCAGCTACTCAGAAGGAATAAGGCAAGATTGAAGGGAGAGGTCAGATTATAAAGGAACATAAAGGACAATTTTCTTAATGAGCTTGCATTGTTTTTGTAAGCAGGAAAAAATATTCCAAAATGCTACTTAATCACTAATTTTTGTTGTCATTGTAAAAAAGTAAACATTACAGATAATAAATGTTAGTCTCTTAAGAAGTAAAGAAAGGCAGCCTGGCAAAATAGGGAGACCCTGTCTTTATTAAAGAAAAATTTAAAATTAGCCAGGTGTGGTGCCGGGAGACTGAGGCAGGACAATCACTTGAGGCCAGGAGCGGGAGGTGAGTTATGATCTTGCCACTGCACTCCAACCTGGGTGATGGAGAGACCTCATCTCGGGGAAAAAAAAAAAAAAAAAAAAAAAAAAGATAAAACAGTGGAGTTTAGATTTGATGTTATAGCAAACTGAAAGCTGCTGAGGGTTTCTGAAGAGGATGGTGACACTAACACAGAGCATTTTCTAGGTATTCTGAATTCTCACATGACAAAGTAGTGTATATCTTAAGTGAGCAGAAGCTTTATTCTTTATAACAAAGAAAGTTAAAGCCATCAGACCCTCCATGACATGGATATTGTGGAACAGGACCAACTCTGTTCCAGACTTCTTCCTACCAAAATTGTATCTTAGTGATACAGCTCAGTTTAATAATCAGCCATGTTTAAGTAGCATAAGAATTAAGCTGATGGTTCCACTTTCTGATTGAGGCCTTAGGCTAGGGTAGAAAGAGCATAGGCTAAGAATTACCACGTAACTCGGCAGCAGTCTAATATCCCTGGGCCTTGGTGTTCTTATGTGTAAACTGAAAGAGTTGGCCTACATGATCATACTCCTTTCAGTTCTAAAATTCTGTATGAGTCTAGACGTTGTAACCCAAACAAAATGACAGCCTGTAAAATGGGGGATTCAGCAAATACATACAACTTCTTTAGCAAGACTATCTTTAAGTCTAAAGCACTCTATATTCTGAAGAAAAACTAGAATATAATTTAAAAATCAAAGATTCAAAATAGAAACTTTCAATGAGTAAAAGTTTGATGGGAAACATAACACATAGTCTCAAAGTATCTCCCCAAAAGATATTTATGAATTGCAAAGACAAAGGTAATAACTTTGTAGTGGAGAAATCTAGCAGACAGTACCTTAACCAAATGATCCAAGTTAATATCATAAGTAATAGAACAAAAAATGTCACGTCTCCTGATAAAATACACTGAGAAGGATACAACATTATCTCTGTAGTATGGGTAATCTGAATTATATTGTGAGAAAACATCAGACAAATCCAAATTAAGAGACATTCTTCAAAATCAATGGTCTTGTTATACACTGCACGTTTGTGTTGACTCAAAGCTCATATGTTGAAAGCCTTACCCCCAATGGGATGGTATTAGGAGGACCCACTGGCAAGTAATTAATTCACAAAGGTGCAGCCCTCATGATGGTAGTAGTGCCCTTATGAGAAGAAACAGGAAAGAGCTTGTACTCCCTCTCTCTGCTCTTGGCTATGTGACGATACAATGAGAAGACAGCTGTCTGCAAATCAGGAAGAATGCCCTCACCAGACACTGAATATGCCATCTTGATCTTTGATATTTCCCAGCCTCTATAACTGAGAGAAATAAGTATTTGTTGTTTAACCTACCCAGTCTATGGTATTATGTTATAGCAGCCCAAACTGACTAAGACAGTACTCTTCAAAAATATCAAAGTCATGAAAGACAAAGACAGACTGAGGAACTTTTGCAGATTGAAGGAGCTATAGAGACATGACAGTTAAATGTAATGTATGATCCTGGGTTGGATCTCAGATAGGAAAAAAGTTATTCTCTTGCTATAGAGGGGAATAATTGGTAAAATCTGAATATCAGCTATAGATTAGATAATAGTATTGTGTCAATGTCAATTTCCTGATTTTGAGACTTGTACTGTGGTAATAGGAGATGTTATTGTTTTTAGTAAACCCACATGGAAATATTTAAGGAGATTATGTCTCCAACTTACTCTCAAAGGGTTTACAAAAAAACTATCAGTGTGTGTGTGTGTGTGTGTGTGTGTGTGTAGAGGGAAAGAGAGACAGTGATAAGGTAAACACGATACCATGTTAACGTTTGGAAGAGTGAAAGTATATGGGAATTCTTTATACTTTCATAATTTTTTCTGTGAGTCTGGTATTATTCTTTATTCTTTATTCTGTGGTGAATAAAGATAAAGAATAAAGAAAATGGTGAATAAAGAAAAAAGGAGACCCAGATCACCAGAAGAGCAGATTTGGATCTCTTCATTTTATATTATATTCTTCTCATTTCAGCTCATCTGTTGTTAACTTTGTCAATGATGTTTTAAAAGGCATGGTCCTTTAACTGTACAACATGATGATAACTTACCTTGCTGACAAGGTCCCACAAAAAAGGCTAGGTTGTATATTAAGCTCTACATATTTACTCTCCCAGGCAGCAGACCCTATGTTCTGGACCTTTCCCTCCCATGTCACATGCTATCTGATCTATGTCCCAATCCCTCAGCAACCTGCTCCTGATTTTCTGGGGTAACTACACACAGCTTAAATTAGGTTTTGATTTAGTTATTCACCTTACATATGACATTAAAATATGGCCTAATATATTTTAACTGCTGTATTCAAGACTTTGCTCCTTAATCTTTAGTCTAGGTCAAAAGAGTGATTAAGGAAGGGAATTTTCAGCTAGGAGGTGATAGTGATAACCTAATAGGTGGGACTCTAGAAATTATACAGGCAACCTTTCAGTCTAGTATTGGACTAGATAAGAATTCTTTGCCCTGGTCAGGTAGCCTTTTTTTTTTTTTTTTTTTTTTTTTTTTTTTAAGAGATGGGGTCTCACTATGCTGCCCAGGCTGAAATGCAGTGACTATTCACAGGCACAATCATAGCACGCTACAGCTGGGTGCAAGCAATCTCCCTGGAAGCCATTTTTAAACTTAGGGAACAAGCTTGAATCAGGATATTTGAACATTTTCCTAATTCTAAGCCCAATTTTCAGTGTAACTGAGAAAGACACTTTGATCCTAAATTTTAAAATTGAAGACATTTAAATAAATATTTTACACTATAATACGTGCTCCAAAAATTAAGTTTGTGGGAAGCTGATTTAAAGTAAAAAAAATCGCAGATTAATCCTAATTGCCAAGTACTGGTTGAAGTCTGAATACTTATCCTGACATATAGCTTGACTCATAATCCACAGTATATGGCAGTATATGGCAATTTATGCTATAAAAATAGAAGAAACTCCAATTCCCAAATCATCTGATGCTTAAAATTAATTTCCTTGTATCCTATCCTCATAAAAGCTACGTTAAATATTGAACATTTAAATACCTAACTCAGTCTCACCTTTGTTTCTAATTCAGAATTCTCTCTTCGTAACAGGTCACATGCTATTAAAAAATGGTCTCTGCTTTCTGATGCCCCTGGGAGATTGTGAACTTCATTATAAAGGCATATAAGCTCTGACTTTGATTTTTGCAATTCCTGATTAAGAAATGAAGACATTTAGTAAAACAAAATAAGTCTATTTTCCCCATAAAAGATATAATACTTCTACAAATGAATCTTGAAATGGTCCTGACAAATTTTTTGTTTTAAATATTCCAACCTATCCTTCTGGCAGACCGATGCCTTTCTTAGTAGTTAAAACAAAGTTTACATAAATCTATTAAATCAATTAAATAAACTGAGCATTCTTAGTTTCTATCATTCACAGGTTGAAAGATTTAGTTTCTAGAGTCCTTCCTACATTAAGCAAGGCTTATATACAGGTAAATTCTTTGGCAATGCTTGCAACGACTGCCAATAGTTATATTATCTGTTTCTAAAATGTATCTTTTTAGAAGTAACATTTATAGAACAAAGTGCTATGTGGTTTACCTTTAATGTTCTGATAACCTTATAAGGGAATTGTTGAAAGTAAAGCTCAGAGATCTTAAGTGACCTGCTAAATTCACATAGCCAGGAAGTATAAAGCTGAGATTCCAAATCCATAAATCTGTCTGACTTTAAACTCTGTGGTTTTTAAAAAAAATATTTATTTATTTATATTGATGCGGTCTCACTATGTTGCCCGGGCTAGAGTGCAGTAGCTATTCACAGGTGTGATCATGGTGCACTATAGTCCTCAACTTCTGGGCTCAAACCATCCTCCTGTCTCAGCCTCCCAAGTACCTGGGACTATAAGGGGGCCATGATGCACAGCTTAAACTCTGTGTTCCTGACTACAAATTATGCTTATTTAATTATATTCAGTGACTTAATTAACCAGGATTTTCTTTAATCCTCTGATGTTTTTTCTCTTTCTCTCTCTCTTTTTTTTTCTTTTTTGAGACAGGGTCTCACTCTCACTGGAGTGCAGTGGTGCAGTCACAGCTCACTGCAGCCTTCACCTCCCGGGCTCAAGTGATCCTCCCACCTCAGCCTCCTGTGTAACTGGGATTACAGACACATGCCACCACACCTGGCTAACTTAAATTTTTTTTCTTTCTTTTTTTTTTTTCTGTGGAGACAGTGTCCCACTATGTTGCCTAGGCTGGTCTCGAACTCCTAGTGATCCTCTTGCCTCAGCCTCCCAAAGTGCTGGGATTACAGATGTGAGCCACGGTGCCCAGCTTGATTTTTAAAAATATATATCCATGAGAGAAAACACTTTGGCTAAATGCAGATTTCTTTTTTTTGTTTTTTTTTTTGAGATGGAATTTCGCTCTTGTTGCCCAGGCTGGAGTGCAATGGCGTGATCTCGGCTCACTGCAACCAGGTTCAAGCGATTCTCTTGCCTCAGCCTCCGGAGTACCTGGGATTATAGGCATGTACCACCATGCCTGGCTAATTTTGTATTTTTAGCAGAGACAGGGTTTCTCTGTGTTGGTCAGGCTGGTCTCGATCTCCTGACCTCAGGTAATCCACCTACCTCGGCCTCCCAAAGTGCTGGGATGACAGGCGTGAGCCACCGTGCCCAGCCTAAATGCAGATTTTTATCAGATTTTTACACTGATGACACAGGATGTACACTGATTGATTGGTGGAAGACTTTGGGTTGAGAGTCAGACTGTGGTGCTCAATGAAGGGAATAGGTTATATAAAATTTACTTTAGGAGAGGAGCTGCTTGGTATTTTCCCGAAGACTTGAAGTCAAAGTGGAAGGCAAATGCTGATTAGAAAGGCTTAGACAAAAGGCAAGAAAGTAGAGGGTGGCCTCCCAAAACCATGGGAAGAGGGTAAATGATAATGATTTCCTATCTTATTTCACTGAAAATTCCTGTAGGTCATTAGGATGAGATTAGAAGCACTGCAAACTATAAACTGATTGAGTGTCACTATCCTCTAAATTACTGATTTCGACTTCTATGATCTTACTTCCAGGTCTCTTTTCAAAATATAGGCTGATTGTATCTCCTGATAGATCTTTCCAAGATGGCAGGACAAGAGGTTAAAACGAGAGATAAGTGCATGACTCTATAAGAGAGATAAGCCCAACACTACAACAATCAAACATCTGCTAAATAAAGGACTCTTTGATTAGTGCTAGAACTCAGCTTGGAGAAACAACAGAGCTACCCCATTATTATTATAGAAACACATATTCTATAGTGCTATGGACTCAATTGTGCTCTCCCTCCCTACTCATATTGTTGAAGCCCTAATTTCCAATATGGACTGTATTTGGAGATAGATAGGGTTGATAGGGAGGTGATAAAGGTCAAATGAGGATAGAAGGGTGGGGCCTTAATCCAATAGGGTTAGTGCCTTTATAATAAGAGGAAGAGACACCAGAGCTTGCTCACTCTGTCACGTGAGGACAGAGCAAGAAGGTAGCCATCTGCAAACCAGGAAGAGAACCCTCACCAGGAACTGACTTGGCTGGCACCTTGATCTTGGACTTCCCATCCTCCATAACTGTGAGAAAAATAAAATTCTGTTGTTTGAGCCACCTAGTCTGTGGTATTTGGTTATGGCATCCCAAGCTGAGATGTACAGTTATACTTCATTTTAAAATGATAACATGAAATCCCTAAATTAGAACTACAAGAAGAAGAAAATAGCTTCCTGAATGGTAATACCTCACTTTCAGCTTTCAAGGCCTTCTCTGCAGTGTCAAGACCAGATGCCAACTGCTTCTCTCTCTCTCTCTCTTTTGACCACTCACTTTCAAACATTTCATTTTTTTCTTGGCTCATTTTCAAGATCTGTAAAAAGCATTTTACATAAATAATTTTATATATAATAGCAGTGTTTCCTACAAATTCTGATGATAATTTTCTAACTCAATAAGGAAATCATTCAGGGCATTTATGAATCTAGGAAAACTAGTTTATAGCTCATAAGGTACGTTTTTCTCTCCAAGCCTTAATTTACACAATAGTAAAATGTAGTAACACTTGTTCTACCTACATTATAGCCATCAGGGCAGGAATAAAATGTGATTTTGAAACTATTTTATAAAATTTAATCACTTATCAAATATAAGGCATTATTGAAATCTTTCCAAATTATTTGAAAATAATAAAAAAATTAGAGTCATAATGATACCAGCTACTTTATATTGAGGACTTACCACATGTCAGAGACTATGGTAAGTATGTTAGATGCACTATTTCATTTTGTTTTTCTAGGACCCCTATGAGATTGGAATTATTGTTACATTATTTTTACAGAGGAGACATGTGAGGCTTAGATATGTTACATAATTTGTCCAAGTTCACACAGTCAGCACTGGGATTCTAAGTCAAGTCTAACTTAAATCCCTTACTTTTAATATCTACTCTATTCAGCCTTGCCAAAGTGAGTTTTCTCTTATGTACAAAAACCTATTAGGAGATAAAATTAAGATCAAAATACAACTTAGGAACACAACAAAAATTCAGCCAATTTCTTTGATGATCACACTATCACCAAGCAGCAGACCCCTCTCTATTGTTTATTTTTTAAATTTAAAAAAATTATATATATTATATATAACATATATAATTATATACAACATATATATAATATATATATAATATAATATACGTATATAAAATAGTGATGGGATTTCGCCATGTTGCCCGGGCTGTTCTCAAACTCCTGGGCTCAATCGATGCACTAGCTTCGGCCTCCCGAAGTGCTGGGATTACAGGTGTGAGCCACCGTGCCTGACTGATCCCTCTCCATTGTAAAAGCCAACCTGTCAAATGAACTAATTGCACGTTTGGTTTGGCCAGTCAGGAAGCAGCTGAAATTGGCACATCTATACTTGGTAACTTGGGAAATGCAGAGTAGTATGTAGGAACAGCCCTCCGAGTCCTGTTCTACTGGTTTCCAATAGAGGCATCCTGAGCTAGTTACTTCACTTTTCTTAGCTTTAGTTCCTCATATTAAAAATAAAGATAATGAGGCCTGGACATATATGGGCTCCTCACTTATAGAAGATGCTCTGTAAGTGGCAGTTTGTATTATTATTGGATTGTTCTGAATTTTTACATTCATTCGTTAGTAAGGCAGTACCTTTAAATCATCCTTATAATTTCAACATGCCAACTTATCCTAAATACATTAGTAAATGGGCTCTTAACTGATTGACTACTCCTAGCAAGGTTTTCTGTAACCACTGGTCACAATCATAGGATGTATATTCCTAGAAGTGTGCTTTCTTCTTTTGCCTATTTTCAGTCATTCTTGAGCATCCTTATGGTGTCTGCCTTATCTGTATTAGAAAATGTAACTGAAAATTATCCCTTTTTTCTTACCTCATTCAAATCTTGTACTTTGTCTCTTGATCTTTTGTACTGGTTTCTCTTCTATCTTTCTGTTACTGATAATTCAGGCTCTAAAATGGAAGTCTTAATCTAAGTAAATCACCCAGTTACAAAATGTCATGTAAAAAAATACTGAAAAAGGCCGGGCGCGGTGGCTCAAGCCTGTAATCCCAGCACTTTGGGAGGCCGAGACGGGCGGATCACGAGGTCAGGAGATCGAGACCATCCTGGCTAACACAGTGAAACCCTGTCTCTACCAAAAAAAGTACAAAAAACTAGCCGGGCGAGGTGGCGGGTGCCTGTAGTCCCAGCTACTTGGGAAGCTGAGGCAGGAGAATGACGTAAACGCGGGAGGCGGAGCTTGCAGTGAGCTGAGATCCGGCCACTGCACTCCAGCCTGGGTGACAGAGCAAGACTCCGTCTCAACAACAACAACAAAAAAACTGAAAAAAAAGCTACATTTCTTAAGCATCTTCTTCTGAGGTAGTAGCCCTGAAATCGCTTCCTAGCAACAAGTTTCACCTCCTATCTGGTCTTGAATCCTTTAGAGATTTGCTTTATTATGGATTTGAGACTTAGCTGTTGTTTGGTAGCTAAGCCAAAGAGAACAAGTACTAGAAAAATACACTACAGAATCTTGATTGTTCTGAATTAATCAAATTACTAATTTACCTTTCTTATGTTTAATGTCAGTAAAACAGAAATAACAATCCCAAGCTGATGAGTTGGAAAGAACGGGGAATGCTACTAGAAAAGTGGATACTAACATCTTAGTGTAACTTTTACAATTCCTCCTGTCCAGTGGTATGGACAAAAGATGTCGTCAAGAATCATGTCAGCTTAGTAGCACTGCACAAGGAAATTGAGAAGAATAAATATTTTTTCCCAGAGTATCTTCTCCCATCAGCCACCATCTGCACTGGTGAATATTTTTTTCAAATTCACACATGACATGCTGATGCATTCAACACACAAGGCAAGAATTCATTTAAGCTCCACCCTTATGCCACCTGAGATGCTTCAGTACAAAGCAGAAGAAACATCTCAACTCTCAAATATGAACCCCCCCTCATTTTCTTTGTCTTTTCCTAGAGTAAGAATGTCATGTATTTCAATGCTATAATTTTTAAAAGATAGCTTTCCCAAAGAAGATATATTTAAAATTTACCATAATTTGTGGCACATTGAATATAGTTATGCCTTTAGGCAATTTATGTACTTAATGAGCCCAGTAACCAAAGTTTAAAGCAGAAAAACACAAGAAAGGGGCAGCAAATAATGTGAGAGATGAGCAATAGGACACAGAGATCTCTGGGTAGCTGAGGGAGCCTACCTCACCTGCCAGCCAGCAGTAAACAAAGAGGACTAATGACTTAGCATGGGTAGCCACCAACGACTCTGGAGATGGTGTAACAGCTCAGAATTTTCCACTTCCAATATTCTACTCTCTGACAGGTGGGGATCACCTAATGCTCTGAACTAAACTGTGCCTCCCTGCATAGTATGACAACATTTATTGTCGACCCACTATGTGCTTGCATTGTGCTGCGCCCTGTCACAGGCACAGTCAGATGAAAAGATGAATGCAGGCACTGTGGAAAATAAAATACTGCCTGGGCATCACCTGTAGGTGGAGGTAGTTTATGTGCTCAGTGTTGGGCATGCTGTACCCCATGAGTTATAATAAGTCCTCTATATAAATCTCCTCTATAAGTTGCCACAAGAGTTGGTATGGTGTAGAAAATGAGCCCTGGGGCCGGATAAACCTGGATCAGCTCCTGGCTGCAACTATCACTTTGGTCAAGTTCCCTTAAGTTCTAACAAATATGAAATGGGAATGCTCCTGCTTACTTTGGTGAGGGCTGTTTAAGATATGACAAGGTTTCTCTTCAAACAACCTGATTAATCCTTTATTCTTTAATTCGCAATACCCCCTCCACCTCTCTTTCTTCTTCTTCTTTCTTTCTGCTTTTACTACATGCCCAGGCATGCCACAATACCAGTGACATTATCAACACCAGCTCACATTCCTTTCCTTATTTTTTAAAAAACTGACTCTCTAACTTGCCACAGACAACCCCTTCCCTTTCTCTCCTCTCTCCCTTACATGCCCACCTTATCTAAAAAAAAGTTTAAATGTTTAGCCAATCAAGTCTAGCTTAAATTATACAGCCCAACCCCAGCCAGTGGGGAAAGAGCACAGGGACAAGATTTACGTCAAAAATAAAAATTTTCACTCTCCTTTATTCTATGTGCTCTTGTAATGACCAGCCATACAGGAGGCATCCCTCTGCACAAAAATAAATTTGCTTTGCTGAAAAATCCTTTATCTAAGTGCTAATTTTCCTTACAACTCCAAGCTCTATTTCTAACCGGCTGTTATTGGGATTAAATGAGATTATGTTTGTTAGACACCTAGAACAGATCATGACACAACAGACGCTCAATATATTGTGGCTATTATTTTTCCTACCACATACTTAGCATTTCTTCTATTTTAAGTATATTCTCTGAGAACATGTGTAATAACAGCACTAAGATGGTCTATTTAGTGATAAGTCTGTCTCCATAGAGAAATGAGTAAGGAACACAGTTACATCTTGAGAACAGTGCTTGATATAAGGAAATTATTTCCTAAATTATTTTTCCTTTTTAAGCCACAGGACTCCCCTATCCCCTTTATTTTCAGAATAATTCTTATGGAAAAACCCTTTACAGAGTTCCCAGAAGTGGAGATTTCTCTGACTGATGTGGAGGTAGAAGACCCAGAGCTTTATATCTATGGAACATCAAAGATCCCTGGAACACAGTTTGGAAACCATGATGGCAAAAACAGTAAGTCTTTTTTTGTTTGTTTTTTAAGAGACAGGGTCTCACCATGTTGCCCAGGTTGGTTTCAAACTCCTAGGCTCAAGCAATCCTCCTGCCTTGGCCTCCTGAAGTGCTAGGATTACAGGTATGAGTCACTGCGCCCAGCTAAAACATAGGTCTTGTAGTCAGGTTGAGATTTGAAATCTTGACTTTCACATTTACAAATCTGTGATCTTGGTTTTCTTATCTGTAAATCAGGGTGAACAATACCTACCCTCTCTGAATTTCTGTTAAAATAAGTTATGTCAAACCTCCAGGAGAGTCATTACAACACTGTAGAGACTCATATATTAGTTTCCATCTGTATTTGACAGGGTTCTTTGGAGAAACAGAACCAACAGAAGATTATATATATATATAAATATATATATATATAATGATTTCACTATCATTCAGGCTGAAGTGCAGTTGTATGATCGCAGCTCACTGCAACCTCTGTCTCTTGGCACAAGCAATCCTCCCACCTCAGCCTCCTCAGTAGTTGGAACTACAGGCAAGTGCCGCCACGCTAGGCTAATTTTTGTATTTTTTTTGTAGAGGTGTGGTTTTGCCATGTTGCCCAGGCTGGTCTCAAACTCCTGAACTCAAGTGATCCACCTGCCTTGGCCTTCCAAAGTGCTAGGATTACAGGTGTGAGTCATTTGTGCCCAGCCCAAAAATAATGTTTAATCAGATATCTGGGCATTCCAAACCTCAGTCAAGTTGACATATAAAGTTAACCAGTACACCATCTATGCTAGTTCATTTTTGCATTTATAATAATATAAAAAACTACCTAAGACTGGGTAATTTATAAAGAAAAGAGGTCTAATTGACTCACAGTTCCTCAGGCTATACAGGAAGCTGTATGGCAGGGGAGGCCTCAGGAAGCTTACAATCATGGCAAAAAGGGAAGAGGAAGGAGGCACGTGTTACATGGCCAGAGCAGGAGGAAGAGAGAGAGGGGGAGGTGCTATACACTTGTAAACAACCAGATCTCATGAGAACTCACTCACTATTACGAAAACAGCAAAGAGGAAGGTCTGTCCCCATGATCCAATCACCTCCCACCAGGGCACTCCTCCAACATTGGGACTTTTATTTAATATTACAATTCGACATGAAATTTGGGTGGGAACACAAATCCAAACAATATTACCATCCTTTTACTTCCTTTTTGTAAGAAACAGAAAATAAAGTACAGCAGTCCCCCTAATCTTTGGAAGATATGTTCCAAAACCTCCAGTGGACACCTGAAACTTCCAATGGTACCAAACCCTCTGTATAGTCCTCCCTTGATATCTGAGGAGGATTGGTTCCAAGATCACTGAAGATACCAAAATCCATGGATGCTCAAGTCCCTCATATAAGATGGTACAGTATTTTACATATAACCTACACACATTCTCTCATATACTTTAAATAATCTCTAGATTACAATACCTAATACAATCTAAAAACTATGTAAATAGTGTTACACTATTTTAAAAATGTTTTAAAATAAATTGGGAGATAGAGTCTCATTATATTGCCCAGACTGGTCTCAACTCCTGGGCTCAAGCAATCCTCCTACCTCAGCCTCCCAAAGTGCTGGGAGTGAGCTACCATGGCCAGCCCGTTCTATATTTTAAATTTTATATTATTTTATTGTCGTATTGTTATTTTTTATTTCAATATTTTCAACTCATGGTTGGTTGAATTGGGAGATGTGGAACCTACAGATATGAAGAGCCAACTGTACTGTTTTTTCCATGTATACATAACTAAGATAAAGCTTAATTTGTAAATTAGGCATAGTAAGAGATTAGCAACAATAATAATAAAAATATACTGTAATAAAAGTTATGAGAATGTGGTCTCTGTCTCTCTAGGTATCTTATTGTACTGTACGTATCCTTCTTGAGATGATGTGAGATGGCACAATGCCTAAATAATGAGGTGAAGGTGAATGACTTAGGCATTATGACATGGCATTAGACTACTGCTGACCTTCTGATGATACATGAAAAGTAGGGTCATCTGCTTTGAGTGATCTTGGATCACTGAGCCATGATGATGTCCATGGTTGCATGTCAGGAGCAGGCTGACTAACGTCCATTGCTAATGGGTGGGTGTACAGTGTGTACAGTGTAGGCACACTGGTCAAAGGGATGATTCCCACCCCAGCAGGACAGTGTAAGATTTCATCATGGTACTCAGAATGGTTCACAACTTAAAACTTATGAGTTGCTTATTTCTGGAAGTTTGCATTTAATATTTTCAGTCTGCAGTTGACTGCAGGTAGCTGAAACTGTGGAAAGCGAAACTGAGAATAAGGGGGAACTATTGTAGTAAGTGATAAGGAAGGAATGACTGAAGGAAACAACCCGTGCCAGAGATATCACATTACTAGGTCAAGGTCTGGAAACAAGTTAATGGGAATAGGCTGTTACTCCTTATCTGCTGACTACAGCACTCAGTTCACTTAATTCCTCTGCTGAGAATGATCCTTCAGTTAACAGTTATTGCTATCACCATCACCTGGCTGGCAAACACCATCAAGAAATCTTGAGGCTTTTCCTTCACGAAAGATTAAGAGAAAACTTGGAAGGCAAAAATCTTTCTTTAGGAAATGATTTTAGAAGGTCATTTAACTCTAATTGATTATTACTCACTGAGACCATTTTCCATTTATTTATTTATTCATTCATTCATTTATTCATTCAGAGATGGAGTTTCACTCTTTCGCCTAGGCTGGAGTGCAGTGGCGCGATCTTGGCTCACTGCAACCTCTGTCTTCTGGTTTCAAGCTATCTTCCTGCCTCAGCCTCCCAAGTAGCTAGGATTACAGGCATCTGCCACCACGCCCAGCTAATTTTTGTATTTTTAGTATTTTTGTATTTTCACTATGTTGGCCAGGCTGGTCTCAAACTCCTGACCTTGTGATCCACCCACCTTGACCTCCCAAAGTACTGGGATTACAGGCGTGAGCCACTGCACCCAGCTCATTTTCCAGTTTTAAAGATTTCTACTTGCTAACATCTTTAAAGAGAAGAAATATTTATTTACAGTGTTCTTCATTAGTCTAATGCAGCTTGCCTTATGTGGGATGACGTAAGTGAAAGGATCACTAGAGTCAACATAAAGCTTTATTTCCTAATTTTAGAAATCCACACAAACTTCAGTCTCGGTGACAAGGAAAAGAAAACTGGTTTACATCACAGCTTAGAGGATTGAGATTAGACACACATACACAATTCTGGTACCTAATGTTAAACATTAGAGAAAACTGTGTGATCTTTTCTGAATATCTTTTGAAATAACACAGATGCTCATTTATCCAGAATGTCACAGATAACATTTGTCAAAGAGGGAGGTAGGTTAACCAGGTATTCTCCAACGATCTTCTCCAAGCACGAGTTCTATGATATAGAGAGCCACGTGGAGGTACACCACTGATACCTCCCTTCAAGAAAGTACTTGCCACTCTTCCCAGACAGCCTCCAGTGAATGACTGAGCATGGTGGGAATATTAAGGCCTGCCCAGTTCTGCCCAACGTGTAATTCCTCTACAGGTTATCAATGTTCCAAAACTGTTTGTTGGGCTGGCAGAGACTTTCTCAGAGCTACGCTACGGTTTGAGGCTCTTCCTATCCAATCAGTCTTCCTTCTTTCTCCCTCTCCTTCAACAGATTGTCAGTCCTGCATTGTGATCTGAAGGCTTTCCCTGGCCATGTTTGCTCCTTTCCTTTATTCTTTACAGATGCCCCCTCAATAACTCTTGAAATTCTGTGTTCATCTTGGGGCCTGCTTCCCATATCAAGCCTCCTTCACTCGGATATATGAATGACAGAGCAAGGTGTGGGCCACAATTGTGGTCACCATGAAAGAAAAAAGAAGTCAAAGAGTTTAAGCCATTCTCACACAGGTAGTCTTTGGAAAAATATTTCACTTTTGGAATACAACTTATCATAGCTAGCACACCTCTTCTATGTTCCAACTGGTTTGCTCTAGACTTCATTGCCACTAGAAAAGGTACAGGAGGCCGGGTGCAGTGGCTCATGCCTGTAATTCCAGCACTTTTGGAGGCCAAGGGGTCGGGGGGTGGATCACCTGAGGTCAGCAGTTCGAGACCAGCCTGACCAATGTGGTGAAACCCCATCTCTACCAAAAATACAAAAATTAGCTGGATGTGGTGACAGGCACCTGTAATCCCAGCTAGTCAGGAGGCTGAGGCAGGATAATCATTGAACCCAGGAGGCAGAGGTTGCAGTGAGTTGGTATCACGCCATTGCACTCCAGTCTGGGCAACAAGACCAAAACTTGGTATCAAAAAGTAAAAAAAAAAAATAAGAAAGAAAAAGAAAAAAAAGAAAGGGTAGAGAAGATGAGAAAACGTAACTACCCTCCTTCCCAGATACTACAGGAAGGAGCAATACTCACCATCATTAATCATTAATCACGCCACTGCACTCCAGTCTGGGCGACAAGAGCAAAACTCGGTCTCAAAAAGAAAAAAAAAAATAAGAAAGAAAAAGAAAAAAAGAAAGGGTAGAGAAGATGAGAAAACATAACTACCCTCCTTCCCAGACACCACAGGAAGGAGCAATACTCAACATCATTAATCTTTTCCCTAGAATGTGGGAAGGAAGAATGGGAGGTTAGTGAGATTTGCATAAGAAATTCAGTCTGCATTTCTTTATGTTTTGTTTGAAAAATTTGACCTTTTAAAAACTATAGTGTTATATGTGTACAATAATTTCCTTCAGTAATTCTAAAGAAAATGTTATCCTGTTAAATAAAATCACCTTTCTTCTTATTGATTTGTTTGTATGTTTACTCATTAATTCACTCAACGATTATTGAGTACAAAATATGCCTTCATATTTTGCTGAGTCCTAGGGACATTATTATTCTCATTTTACAGATAAGGAAGTTAAGGACAGAGAGTTAAGTAATTTGTTCCAGGTCACAATGTAATTGATAAGAGCTAGGATGTGAACCCAGGCAGACTGGTTCCAAAGTGTGCTCCCACCATCTAAACTAAACTTGCTTGATCACATCTTTCTGTGTTACAAATAGCCCTGTGGTCCTGTCCTAGTAGAGTGTCACAGTGGGAAAGCACAGATATGCAAGCAGATAAGTTACCCTGTATAGTTATCATCTCTGTAGTAGGGGTGTACAACAAGTACTGAGGCAGTCAGAGGACATTATATATTGACTCAAATCCTTATACTTGCAAGAAGTTTTACTAGAAACACGTGTATTTATTTTCAGGTTACCTTACTGGTCAACTTTACACCCTTCAGAGCAGTTATTTTGAAAAATGATGAACACAACGTATGTTGGAAATCTATGTTTAAAATCACCTCTGAAATGGTGAACACACACAAAAAAACAAAAACAAAAACAAACCCAGATGATAAGTAATCATCTTTCTGGGAAAGGTTGATTTTAGGGGGAACAGTTAACATGTTCAGATATTCAGAGACAAATTTGAAAATTTACTTGTGTAACAGTTTGGGGGAAGTTTCATTCTATAAGACAAACTATCTTATGCAACTATGCGGCCAATTTGTAAAGCGAAATTTAAAAATAGTTTTTATCCAATGCATGTGGCAAACATGACTAAAGCACCCCAGGAAAACTGTACTGAAGGATATACAATATTAGGGTAGATACATTTTTGTGTATTCACTTAAAAAATAAAAAATAATTGACTTTAAACCACAGAACATTAAGTCTAGAGAGCCATACCCTCTGATACAGAGGACAAAAACCTTGGAGATCCATATTTAAAAGATCAATTTCTTTAGCACCTGGAAAAGAGATCTAAATAAAACCAAGACCTGGGAAAAGGATATGAATTATTCAGGTAGTCAAGCAGAGATAGTTCTGGGCATTTGTATGATTTGACAAAATGAGCCAGAACTTAGAAATTACTCAGGGAGAAGAAAACGACCTCAAAAGCCAACCCTCCAGCAAAAAAAAAAAAAAAAAAAAAACCAGACATGAAAAACAGGTCATGGAAAAAGAAAAAAAGGGCCATGATGGAATAATGAGCATGAGATTTTCCTCACCCTTACAAGTGGAAGAGTGGAAAAAAAACTTATAAAACAACTCTTCTCAGACATTTAACAAGAGACATTAGGGGACTTTACTCCACTGGATATGGGTGGAAATTAGGTGACATTACAATTGCCAGGGATTTCTGCCTTGAAACACTTTCCAGAGTGTGGTGATATGAGGGAAATCCTGTATAGAGCATAGTAATCTTGTGGAATTGAGGAGACAGAGAAACGAGTTCAGAAAGATGAAATGGCAGAAATATGTGGGATAGAGTACCAGAGAAAAGGGAGCCACACAGAGAAAAGAACTGCAGAAATCTGCAGTTTTTCAAGTCTTTCCTGAATACTAAGCCACACATGAGTAAGGCAAAACTCCACAAAAATAAGTGAAGAACAATGAGAGAGCCGTAAGAACAATTCTCAGAGGTCAGCAGGGTTGGGAGATGTTTGAGTTCTGACCAGCTAGATCAGAGAGTCCTTATTGAACACCCAGGGTCACAACATAAGAGTAGAACTATTCTAGCCCTAGAATAAAAGCTCCTATAAATCTGCCCTAAGGAAGCTTAAAAACAATCCAAAAAGAATTAAGCTATTCGGCAAGTAATTTAACCTATTGTGAAAACAAAGTTTAATATTATTTAAGCAAGACAATAAAATTAGGTCCTCAACAATATGAAATTCATAATGTCCAATATCCAGTAAAACATTATTAAACCTTCAAAGAAGCAAGTGCATCACAACTAGGAAAAAAATCAGTGAATAGAAATAGACCTAGAAGTGACAATGTATTTTTTAAGAGAACTAATGAATAAGAGATAAAAGATATTCAAAAAAGAACTAATGAAATTTCTAGAGATAAAATTTTCAATACTTTAAATGAGTGATTCACAGGATGGGATTAAAAACACAATAAACACTACAGAAAAAAAATTAGTGAACTTGAAAACAACAATAGAAATTATCAAACTAGAACAAAGAGAGAAAAACTGGGGAAAAAATGAACACAGCCTTTGTGAAAATACCAAAGGATGTAAAACACATGTAGTTGGAGCCACAGAAGTGGAGCAATACAAAAAATTTTGAAGAAATGAAGAACTAATGGCTAAACTTTTTCCATATTTGAGGAAAACTATAAACTCACAGAATCTAGAAGCTCAAATACTCCCAAGCAAAAGTACTAAGAAAACCAAGACAAACTGTAATCAAACTGCTAAAAAAATCTCATAAATACCAGAGAAAAAAGAAATAGTACATATAGAAAAACAAAGTTAAGAATGACTATGAGCTTGTCAAAAACTATGAAAGCAAGAAGACAAAGGAATGATATCTATAAAGTATTGTTAAAATAAAGTCAACTTAAAATTCTATATCCAGTGAAAATATTCTTCAAAAATGAAGGCTAGGAGAGATGACAGATTGGGAAGCACCAGAAATCTGTCTCTCCACCTAAACAATAATCCTGCTGGTGGAATCTGTCTGATACAAATATTTTTGAACTCTGAAGTCTATTAAAAGCTTGAAACTTCTAGAGAAAGGGTTGGATGGTAAATTGCTGTTAATTTCAATCAATTTAAGCTCTTATCCCTGCAGCGGCTATCTCCTCACCTCCACCCATGTGGCAGGCAGTGTGCATGAGTTCCTGGAACAGCTTGCATGCAACATGTGGGAGTCAAAATGGGCAACAGGGATGCTTTCCTTTAAGCATTGGGGATTTGTATTCTGATCGGTGATTGCTGCTTCCGCTCATGTAGGTACAGACACAGAGTCAGATGGCCATTTTTGCACCACCACCCATTGTTGCAAGCCCCTCCCCCTCTGGCAGAGGTGACATTCAGGGGATTCAAAGGGTTAGCACCGTTTTTTTCCTCTCTTTAATTTTTCTCTTTTTCCCTTTTTGGAAGCCAGTCATTAAACAGCAGAACATTCAAAAGCAATGGCATATAGAGAGAAAACTGGAAAATCCACTGCATATGATAAGGGAAAGGCACACACTCAGAAAAGACTCTAGAAGACCTTAAGCTTATACGTCAGGTTAATGTCACAACAATTAAAAAAAATAAAAAAATAAATAAAGCAAAAACAGCAAACGCTGGGAGGGTGGCGAATCTGATTTCGAGAGTTACCACATTAGATTCAAATGTTCAATTTTCAAGAAAATAAAAAACCATACAAAGAAACAGGAAGATGTGTCCCATTTAAAACTTAAAAAAAGAAAAAAAAAAAAAGTAAAGTAAACCAACAGAAACTGTCCCTGAAAAAGACCATATGGTAGATCTACTACACAAAGACTTTTAAAAAACTATATTAAGGAAGCTTATGGAGACATGGAGAAAGTCAAGAAAATAATGTATGAACAAAACAGAAATATCAATAAAGAGACAGAAAACCTAAAAAGAAACAAAAAGAATGTCCAGAACTGAAAAGTACAACTGAAATAAAAAATTCACTATAGGGATTCAAAGGCAAATTTGAGCAGGCAGAAGAAAGAATCAGTGAACCTGAAGATAGGACAATTAAAATTACTGAGTTTGAGGAACAACAACAACAAAAAAAAACGAAGAAAAGTAAACAGAGCCTAAGGCAGCTGTGGGACATCATCAGGTGGGCCAACATACACACTGGGAAGTCCCAGAGGAAAGGGAGGGCAGAGAGATTATTTGAAGAAATAATGGCTGAAAACTTCCCAAATTTGATGAAAGGCATGAATACAAACAACCAAGAGGCTCAACCAACTCGAAATAAGATGAGCTCAGAGATGACCACACCAAGACACATTATAATCAAACTGTTGAAAGACAAAACCAAAACAAAATGTTGAAAGCAGCAAGAGAGAAGCAATTTATCACACACAAGGAATCCTCAATGAGATTAACAGCAGAATTCTCCCCAGAAACTTTGGCAACCAGAAGGCAGTGGGCTGAAATATTCAAAATTCTAACAGGAAAAGTTGTCAGTCAAGAATCCTGTATCTGGCAAAACTGGTCCTTCAGAAATGAGACAGAATTTAAGACATTCCTAGATATGTCTGGAGGAAAAAAGCTGTAAAGTTGTTTATATTATACCTGCTATTCAAGAAATGCTAAAAGGAGTCCTACAGGTTGAAATGAAAGGACAGTAGACAATAACCCAAAGCCATATGAAATGAATAAAGATCTTAGTAAAAGTAAATACACTGGCTATTATAAAAACCAGTACTGGCTGGGTGCAGTGGCTCACGCCTGTAATCCCAGCACTTTGGGTGGCTGAGGGCGGATCACCTGAGGTCAGGAGTTTGTGACCAGCCTAGCCAACATGGTGAAAACCTGTCTCTACTAAAAATACAAAAATTAGCCAAGTGAAGTGGTGTGTGCCTGTAATCCCAGCTACTCGGGAGGCTGAGGTGGGAGAATCACACACTCCAGTCTGGGCAACAGAGTGAGACTCCATCTCAGAAAAAAAAAAAAAGTACTATTGTAACAATGGTTTGTAACTCCACTTTTTGTTGTCTACGTGATTTAAGAAAGTATACATTTAAGAAAATTATTGCTCTAAGAGCTAGTATTATTATAACTTTGATTTAGAACTCCACATTTTCGCTTCCACATAATTGAAAAGATTCATTTTTTTTAGTTGTTAGTTTATGTTTTTGGAAACACATTTGTACAAAGATGTAATTTTGGGACATCAAAACTGAAAGGGATAGTGATGGCTGTAAATGAGCAGAGTTTTTGTATGATACTGAAGTTAACCTAAAAAATTTCAAATTAGAGTATCATAACTTTAAGATGTTAAACGTAACTTTCACGGTAACCTTAAGTAAAACAGTTACAGAATATACACAAAGGGAAATGAGAAGAAAAGTAAAGTGTTTTACTATCCAAAATCAACTAAACATAAAAAGGTAATGCAGGAAATAAGTAGGGGAAGCTAACAAAGCATATAGAAGACAAATAGCAAAATGACAGAAGTAAGACCCCCCATTTTCTGTAATTATTTTAAATGTAAATGGATTAAACTCTATAATAAAAAGACAGAGATTGGCAAATTGGGTTTAAAAAAGTCCAGCTACAGTTGGCTCTCTGCATCTGTGAGTTTCATATCTGCCATTTCAACCAATCCTAGATTGAAAATATTTTTAAAAATAACAATATGACAATAAAATGCAAATAAAAATGATACATCATAACAACTATTTATACAACACTTACATTGTATTAAGTATTATAAGTACTCTAGAGATGATTTAAAGTATATGGGAGAATGTGCCTACGTTCTATGCAAATACCTATACCATTTTATATAAGGGACTTGGAAATTTTTTATCTGTGAGGGGTCCTGGAATAAATCCCCTTATGATACTGTGGGATGACTGTATATATGGTCTAAAAGAGACACAAATAGACTGAATGTGAGAGAATGAAAAAAGACATTTCATGCAAACAGTAACCAAATTAGAACAGGGAAATTACTACCCTATACTAATATCAGACAAAATAAACATTCAATTTTAAAAAGGTTACAAAATATTATAAAATATATATTAATAAAAGGTTCAATATAGGAAGAAGATATCATAATTATAAATATTTTGGCAAATAATAACAGACTATCAAAAAACATAAAGAAAAAATTTACAGAATTGAAGGGAGAAACAGACTGTTCAAGAATAAATGGAGTCAATACTCTACTCTCAATAATGCATTAAATAACCAGACCAAAAGTAGGTAAGGAAATAGAGGACTTGAACAACACAATAAGCCAACTAGAGCTAACAGACATATACAAGATGCTCTATCCAACAGCAAAAGCATACACATTCTTCTCAACTGCACACAGGACAATCTCCAAGATAGATCATATGTTAAACCACAAATTAAGTATCAATAGATTTTAAAAACAGATATTATACAAAGTATCTTCTCCAACTGAAACAGGATAAAGTTAGAAATTAACAGGAGGAAAATAGAAAAATTCGCAATTTGTAGAAACCAAACAACACACTTTTAAACAACCAATGGATCAAATAAAAAAATCACAAAGAAATTAGAAAATACTTAAAGATGAGGCTGGGGGCTGGGCACGGCGGCTTACACCTGTAATCCGAGCACTTTGGGAGGCTGAGGCAGGTGGATCACAAGGTCAGGAGATTGAGACCATCCTGGCTAACAGAGTGAAACCCCATCCGTACTAAAAATACCAAAAAAAAAAAAAAAAAAAAAAATTAGCTGGGCATAGTGGCAGGCACCTGTAGTCCCAGCTACTCGGGAGGCTGAGGCAGGAGAATGGCATGAACTCAGGAGGCGGAGCCTGCAGAGAGCCAAGATCGCGCCACTGCACTCCAGCCTGGGCAACAGAGTGAGACTCTGTCTCAAAAAAAAAAAAAAAAAAAAAAGATGAGGCTGGGCATGGTGGCTCATGCCTGTAATCTCAGCACTTTGAGAGGCTAAGATAGGCAGATCACAAGGTCAGGAGTTTGAGACCAGCCTGACCAACATGGTGAAACCCCGTCTCTACCTAAAATACAAAAATTAGCTGGGTGTGGTGGCGTGCACCTGTAATCCCAGTACTCAGGAGGTTGAGGCAGCAGAATTGCTTGAATCTGGGAGGGAGAGGTTGCAGTGAGCCGAGATCATGCTGCTGCACTCCAACCTGGGCAACAGAGTGAAACTCTGTCTCAAAGAAAAAAAGAAAGAAGGAAGGAAGGAAGGAAGGAAGGAAGGAAGGAAGGAAGGAAGGAAGGAAGGAAGGAAGGAAAGAAAAAATACTTAAAGATGAATGAAAATTAAATCATAAAACACCAAAACTTACAGATACAGAAAAAGCAAAGTGAAGTGGGGAAATTTGTAACTGCTTACATTAAAAAATAAGAAAGGTCTCAAATCAACAAGCTAACTTCATAACTTAAAGAACTATAAAAGGAAAAACAAAACAAATCTAAAGCTAGCAAAAGGAAGGAAATAATAAAGATTAGAAAAGAGATAAATGAAAGAAATGAAAAACAATCAAGAAAATATACAAAACCTTTTGTTCTTTGAAAAGATCAACAAAATTGACAAATCTTTAATCCTATCTACTAAGAAAAAAAGAGAGAAGACTCGAATTATTAAATTAGGAAGTGAGGGCATTCCAACAGATACTAGAGAAATAAAAGTGATTATAAGAGTGTACTATGAATTACTGTATGCCTAGAAACTGGATGACCTAAATGAAATGCAGAAATGTCCTTTTTTTTTTTTTTTTTTTTCTTTTTTTGAGACGGAGTCTCGCTCTGTTGCCCAGGCTGGAGTGCAGTGGCTGGATCTCAGCTCACTGCAAGCTCCGCCTCCCGGGTTTACGCCATTCTCCTGCCTCAGCCTCCCAAGTAGCTGGGACTACAGGCGTCTGCCACCTCACCCAGCTAGTTTTTTGTATTTTTAGTAGAGACGGGGTTTCACCGTGTTAGCCAGGATGGTCTCGATCTCCTGACCTCGTGATCCACCCATCTCGGCCTCCCAAAGTGCTGGGATTACAGGCTTCAGCCACTGCAACCGGCGCAGAAATTTCTAAAAACACAGCTTGGCATGGTGGCTCATGCCTGTAATCACAGCATTTTGGGAGGCCAAGGTGGGCGAATCACAAGGTCAGGAGTTCGAGACCAGCTGGCCAACACGGGGAAACCCTGTCCCTACTAAAAATACAAAAAAATTAGCTGGGTGTGGTGGCAGGTGCCTGTAATCCGAGCTACTTGGGAGGCTGAGGCAGGAGAATCACTTGAACCCAGGAGGTGGAGGATGCAGTGAGCCAAGACCGTGCCATTGCACTCCAGCCTGGGCAACAAGAGAGAAACTCTGTCTCAATAAAACAAAACAAACAAAACAAAACAAAAAAAACCCAAGAAATTTCTAAAAACACAAAGCCTACCAAGACTAAATCACAAAGAAATAGAAAATCTGAATAGACTAACTAGTAAGAAGAATGAATCAGTAAGTAAAATCTCCCAACAAAGAAAAGCCCTAGACCTGATGGCTTCATTAGTGAATTCTACCAAACATTTAAAGAAGAACTAATACCCTTTTTCCCAATGTTCCTTTAAGAAAATGAAGTGGAAGAAATACTTCTTAACACATTTGAAGAGGACATAATTACTCTAACAGCAAAGCTAGATAAAGATACCACATGAAAAGTAAACTACAGGCCAATGCCCCTTAAGAACGCTGATGAAAAAATCCTCAACAATATACTAGCAAATTGAATTCAGTAGCATATCAAAATGATTATAAACCATGACCAAGTAGAATTCCGTTCTGGAATGCAAGGACGGTTCAACATGTGAAACTAAATCAGTGTAATACATCAGGTTAACAGAATGAACAGAAAAACACCCATATAATAATCTCAGTTGACACAGAAAAAACATTTAACAAAATCCAACATCCTTTCATGATAAAAACACTTAATATGGAACAGAAGGAATCTACCTCAATATAATAAAATCCATATGAAAAATCCACAGTGAACATTATACTCAGTGGTGGAAAGACTGAGTTTTTGCTCCAAGATCAGACAAGGATGCCTGCACTTGTCATTTCTATCCAACAATGTACTGGAAGTCTTAGCCAGAGCTATCAGACAAGAAAAAAAATAAAAGGCATCCAAATTGAAAAGGAAAAAGTAAAATTACAGTCGGGCATTGCTTTATGACAGGAATACATCCTAAGAAATGTGTCGGTAGGTGATTTTGTCATTGTGCAAACATCATAGAATGTACTTACACACACCTAGATGGTATATCCTATTACACACCTAGGCTATATGGTTTAGCCTATTGCGCCTAGGCTACAAATCTGTACAGCATGTTACTGTATTAAATACTATAGGCAATTAAACAAAATGGTATTTGTATATCTAAACATATCTAATCAGAAAAGGTACAATGAAAACACAGTATTATAACCATATGGGACTACTGTCACAAATGTAGTCCATTATGGTGCATAACTGTATCTCTGTTTGCAGATTATATGATCTCATAAGTAGAAACCTAAATATTTCACCAAAAAAAACTTCTTAGAGCTAATAAACTCAAAAAGTAGTGGGACATGAAGTCAACACACATAAATTAGTTGCATTTCTATACTCTAACAATGAACAATCTGGAAAGGAAATTAAAACAATTCTATTTATAATAGCATCAAACAGAATGAAATACTTAGGAATTACCTTAATGAAGGGAGGTGAAAGACTTGTACAATAAAAGGTAGAAAACATTGGTGGAAAAATTAGGAAGATGAAAATAAATTGAAAGATATTCATGTTCATGATTGGAAAACTATTGTTACAATGTAAATACTATCCGAAGCTATCTACAGATTCAATATAATCCCTATCAAAATTCCAAAAATATTTTTTGCAGAAGTAAAACAATCCATCCTAAAATTTGTACAGAGCCTAAAGGGACCCCAAGCAGCCACAACAATCTTGAAAAAGAAAAACAAAGTTGGAGGACTCACACTTTCTGATTTCAAAACTTACTACAAAGCTGCAGTTTTCAAAACAGTGTAATAATTGAATAAAGACAGATACATAGACCAAGGGAATACAACAGACATCCCAGAAACAAACTCTTGAATATTTGATCTTGCATATTTGATATTTAAATGTTTGGTAGAATTCACTAATGAAGCCATCAGTTCTAGGGCTTTTCTTTATTGAATAATTTTCAACAATAGTGCAAAGATGATTCATTGAGGAAAGACAGTTTTCTAGTAAATGGTGATAAAATAGAACATCCACATGAAAAAAATAAGTTAGATACTTACTGTACACTATTCACAAAAAATTCAAAAAGGATAAAAAGACCTAAACACAAGAGCTAAAACTAAAATTCTTTTACAGAAAACTTAGGGGAAACTCTCCATGACTATGGATTTGGCGATGATTTATTGGATATGACACTAAAGACACAGGCAACAAAAGAAAAATTTAAACATTGTATTTCATAAAAACTAAAAACTTTTGAATATGGAAATAGCGCTACTGGAAAAGTGTGGTGGCTCACACCTGAAATCCTACCACTTTGGGAGGCCAAGGTGGGAGGATTGCTTGAAGCCAGGAGTTTGAGACCAGCCTGGGCAACACAACAAGATCCCACTTCTACAATTTATTTTTAATTAGTTAGGCATGGCGGCATTTGTCTTTGGTCCTAGCTACTCAGGAGGCTATGGCAGGAGGATTCCTTGAGTACGGGAGTTGGAGGTTACGGTGACCTATGATCGCACCATTGCACTCCTGCCTGAGTGACACAGCAAGACCCTGTGTCATAAATAAATAAAATAACACTATCAACAAAGTAGAAAGGCAACCTACAAAATAGGAGAAAATATTTGCAGATCATGTATCTGATGAAGAATATTAACATCTAGAATATATAGAGAACTTTAAATCTTTAAAATAAAAACCAAACCTAATTCAATAATGGGCAAATAATTTAAATAGACATTTCTCCAAAGAAGATAAACAAATGACTAATAAATCACTAGGGAAATGCAAATCAAAACCACAAAGAGATACTACCTGTCTTAGTCCATTTTGTATTGCCGTAGCAGAATACCTGAGCTGAATAATTTATAAAGAAAAGAGGGTTATTTGGTTCATGTTTCTGGTGGCTAGCAAGTTCAAGACTGAGCAGCTGCATGTGGTAAGGGCCTCATGCTATTTCAGCTTACGCTGAAAAATGGAAGAGAAGAAGACATGAGCAAGGAGAGCACGTGGAGAAAGAGGAGGCAAGAGAGAAACCAAGGAAGTCAGATTCTTTTTTTTTTTTTTTTTTTTGAGATGGAGTCTTGCTCTCTTGCCCAGGCTGGAGTGCAGTGGCACCATCCCAGCTCAAGTGATTCTCTTGCTTCAGCCTCCCGAGGAAGTCAGATTCTTCATGTAAACTAAATCTTGTAAGAGCAAGACTCACCCCCACGGGAAGGCCTTAATCTATTCATGAGGGATCTTCCCCAAGGCCCAAACACCTGTCACTCGGTCCCACCTCCCAATACCACCACACTGGGGATCAAATTTCAACATGAAAAGGAGTTTTGGCAGGGACAAGCCATATCCAAACCATAGTACCACTTTACACAATTAGGATGGCTACCATAAAAAAAACAGACAACAACAAATGTTGGCAATGATGTGGAGAAATTAGTATGATTCTGCGTGGTTGGTGGAAATGTAAAGTGATATAGTTCCTGTGGAGAATAGTATGACAGTTCCTCCAGAAAAAGTAGACATAGAATTTCCATATCATCTGACAATTTCACTTCTGGTTATATACCCCAAAGTATTTAAAGCAGGGACTCAAATATATATTTGTAAACCCATTATTTACACTAGATAAAATGTGGAAGCTACCCAAGTGTCCACTGACAGACAAATAGATCAGCAAAATGTGGTATATCCATACAATGGAATATGATTCAGCCTTAAAAAAGAAGGAAATTCTGACACACATTATAACATGAATGAACCTTGAAGACATCATTCTAAGTTAAACAAGCCAATCACAAAAAGATAAATAGCACATGATTCCCCTTATATGAAGTATCTAGAGTAGTCAAAATCATAGAGACAGATAGTAAAATGGTAGTTGCCAGAGGCTGGAGGCAGGGAGTATCTTAGTCCCTTTGGACTATTATAACAAAATACCATAGACTAGGTAATTTACAAACAATAGAAGTTTATTTCTCAGAGTTTTAGAAGCGAAAAGTTAAAGATTAAGGTGCTGGTAGGTTTGGTGTCTAGTGAGGCACCTTTCTGCTTCCAAGTTGGCACCTTGTTGCTGCATTTTCCAGAAGAAATGAACACAATATGCACACACAGTCTCATTTCAACCTCAAGGCCTTTTATAAAAATGCTAATGCCATTCGTGAGGGCTCTGCCAAATCATCTCCCAAAGGCCACATCTCTTAATACTGTTGCATTCTAGAGTTACCATAACAAAATTCCACAAACTGGGGTCTTAAAACAATAGAAATGTATTATCTCACAGTTCTGAAGGCTAGAAATCTGAAATCAAGGTATTAGTAGGGCCATGTTCCTTTTGAGACTCTGGGTAGCATCCTTTTCTTGACTCTTCCTAGCTTCTGATGATGGTTGCTTATTCTTGTTTTTTATTGGCTTGTAGCTGCATCATTCCAGTCTCTGCCTCTGTAATCACATGGCATTCTCTCTGTGTATGACTGTCTTCACATGGCATTTCTTCTTGCTATAATTGTACTAGTCATATTGGATTAAGGCCCACCCTAATGAACTCATCTTAACTTGATTACTTCTTCAAAAGTCCTATTTCCAAATAACATCACATTTACAGGTCCTGGGGGTTAGGACTTCAATATATTTTGGGGTAGAGGACACAAGTCAATACATAAGAGGACAAGCACAGTGGCTTACGCCTGTAGTCCCAGCACTTTGGGAGGCCAAGGTGTGTGGATCACCTGAGGTCAGGAGTTCAAGACCAGCCTGGCCAACATGGTGAAACCCCATCTATAAAAAAATACAAAAATTAGCCAGGTATGATGATGGGTGCGTGTAATCTCAGCTACTTGGGAGGGTGAGGCAGGAGAATCGCTTGAACCTGGTAGGCTGAGGTTACAGTGAGCCGAGATCTTGCCATTGCACTCCAGCCTGGGCAACAGAGCAAGACTCCATCTCAAAAACAAAAACAAAAACAAAACACATAAGAGACTAATATACAAAATATATAAAGAGTTCCTGCAACTCAACAAAAAGAACAAATAACTCCATTAAAAATTGGCAAAGGATTTGAAAAAATATTTGCCAAAGAAGATATGCAAATGGCTAATAAGCACTTGAAAAGATAGGTACTCAATATCATTAGTCATTCAAGAAATATCAATCAAAACCACATTGAGATATTACTTCACAACAGCTAGGATGGATATAATAAGAAAGAAGGATAAGTGTTGGAGAAGATGTGGAGAAACTGCAACCCTCATACACTGCTGATGGGATGTAAAATAGTACATCTGCATTGGAAAACAATCTGGTGGCTCCTCAGAAGGTTAAATGTAGAGTTAGCATATGACCCAATAATTCTACTTCTCGGAATATCCCCAAGAGACATGAAAACATATGTCCATACAAAAACTTACAAATGAACATTCATAACAGCATTATTCATAATAATCACAAAGCAGAAGCTATCAAATGTCCAACTGATGAATAAATAAACAAAATGTGATATATATCTGATATAGTTTGGATATTTGTCCTCACCTAATCTCGTGTTGAAATGTGATCTCCAATGTTGGAGGTGGGGCATTAGTGGGAGGCATTTTGATCATGAGGGTGAATCCCTCATGAATGGCTTAGTACCCTCCCCACAGTAATAAGTTCACATGAGATATGGTTGTTAAAAAGAGGCTAAGCCCAGGCTGGGCACGGTGGCTCAAGCCTGTAATCCCAGCACTTTGGGAGGCCGAGATGGGTGGATCACAAGGTCAGGAGATTGAGACCATCCTGGCTAACACGGTGAAACCACGTCTCTACTAAAAAAATACAAAAAATTAGCCAGGCGAGGTGGCAGGCGCCTATAGTCCCAGCTACTCGGGAGGCCGAGGCAGGAGAATAGAGTGAACCTGGGAGGCGGAGCTTGCAGTGAGCTGAGATCCGGCCACTGCACTCCAGCCTGGGCGACAGAGCGAGACTCCGTCTCAAAAAAAAAAAAAAAAAAAAAAAGAGGCTAAGCCCTTCCTCCTCTCTCATCATGAGACACACCTGCTACTCCTTTGCCTTCAGTCATGACTGTAAGCTTCCTAAGGCCCCCACCAGAAGCATATGCCATCATTATGCTTCTTGTACAGCTTGCAGAACCATGAGCCAAAATAAAACTCTTTTCTTTATAAATTAACCAGCCTCAGGTACTCCTTTATAGCGACACAAAATACAGTAACGATATAGGAGTTAAAAAGAAATTATTTAGGCAGATTGTGAGGGTAAGGAAGTCCTCATTAAGGTTTTACTTTTCATGAAAAGCATCCCCCAAATCATTTTCTTTTCTAACAAAGAGCAGCCTGTAAAATTGAGCTGCAGACATAGACAAGCAAACTGAAAACTTGCACAGGTGAATGCTGGCAGTTGTGCCAATAGGAAAAGGCTACCTGGGACTAGCCATGATCAAAATGGCAGCTCCATCTTCCCTTCTCTTTGCCAGCCACATGTACAGTAAGGAGCACACAAGATGGCACTGGCCAAGTAGAAAGCCCATTTGCATATTAAGATTAGGATGGGGTGACAACCATTCCCTACATGTTATATAAACATTATACCTGGTCAGAACAATCTGTTGGCCCTACAAAGTCAGACACTGCCTCCTCAATCCTGCCTATAAAATCTGCTGCGGTCTGCTACAGGCCAGCTTTTCCCTTTCAGATGTCCCTGTCTCTCACAAGAGAGAGACTTGCTCTCCTCTCTCCTTTCTTCTGCCTATTAAACTTGCCTGTCTTAACCCACCCATGTATATCCATGTCCTTAATCTTCTTGGCATGAGACTATGAACCCTGGATATTTCCCCAGACAATGATGCTGCTTCATTTGGGGGCTCATCTGGGATCAGAACCAGAACAGAAGGTATAATCATCAGAGTGGTGAAAATGGGAACAAACCTCAAATCTGTCCTTTAATTTTGAGGCTCTTGGCCTCCATTTTAGAATCAAATCAAACTAAATAAAAAATTCTAGGCTCCCGTCAGCCATTTAAAAACACAGTTAGCATGGCTGCCAGCCTTACAAGATGCAGGAGTGAGGCTTACTGGGAAGAACATGGAGAATCCCCCAGCACCCACAGGTTGCTGGGCATGTTGGCCATGTTTGAACCAGTTTCTTTTCATGTTGGGCCTAGCCACTGCATGGGGCTGAGTGAGGTCCTGGAACAACTGAGGATTTCTGTTAAGGGCAACACCCTGCTATTATCCAAAGGCTTCTGGACTAATCCCAGCCTCTGACTGCTTGACTGGGTGTTGGTAAAAAGGATGTCCAGCTACCCTGTTGCAAAATTTCCTTCTTTTCTATCCGTGGTTGCCATGTCTCCTATCCTCTCAGTGTGTGCAAGATACAGGAAGTTTTACAGCTTAGGGAAGTAATCCTGTTAGGCAAGATCAGGAAATGCTACAGTAAAGGATACAACTCAGGGGAATGTTGTTGTGATTTTCTAGGAACAGAGGGTCTCCTTCTGCTCCCCACAATGAGGTCACTCTCTGCCCTTAGTCTGGAGAGCACATGGCATTTCCAGGTTACTCTCTGCCCTTTGTCAGGAAAGCATATGGCATTTCCAGGTCTGTTGGGAACAGGCCCCCAAATCTGGCCATAAACTGGCCCCCAAACTGGCCATAAACAAAATCTCTGCAGCACTGTAACATGCTCGTGATGGCCTTGATGCCCATGCTGGAAGGTTGTCGGTTTACTGGAATGAGGGCAAGGAACACCTGACCTACCCAGGGTGGAAAACCGCTTAAGGCATTCTTAAACCACAAACAATAGCATGAGTGATCTGTGCCTTAAGGACATGTTCATGCTGCAGATAACTAGCCAGAGCCCATCCCTTTATTTTGGCCCATCCCTTTGATTCCCATAAGGAATACTTTTAGTTAATCTATAATCTATAGAAACAATGTTTATCACTGGCTTACTGTCAATAAATATGTGGGTAAATCTCTGTTCAAGGTTCTCAGCTCTGAAGGCTGTGAGACCCCTGATTTCCCACTCCACACTCTATATTTCTGTGTGTGTGTGTCTTTAATTCCTCTAGTGCTGCTGGGTTAGGGTCACCACGACTGAGCTGGTCTCAGCACAGGTCACTCTCTGCCCTTGGTCTGGAGAGCACATGGCATTTCAAGGTCAAAAGCACCACCTAGAGGAATAAAATTCCTCTCCATGAGGCACAATGTCATTCCTTTGCCAAAGCACTCTAGCTTCCCAATTCTCCTCCCGTTTTGCACCGATATACTAAAAATCAGGCTATATGGCTGTTCTGTAAATGGGAAAACTCTGCTTTCAACAATTAGGAGTAAAATGTCCTCTGGCACCAAATTTAGTCTTGATACTGTCCCATTGGCAGGAAAAACGCCATTTGGTCCCTATGTTCTTTTAAGGCACCTATTCTACCTCCAATTAGAACAGTACTTAAATAGTAAGGGAATTTTAGGTCCAGAAGTTAACCAGAACCATTCTCTAAGGGGAAACGCTTTAGCATGGGCCATAATAGCAGGATATAGAGTTCAATCTAGTACCCTTTCTCCATTAAAGGGTACTAGATTGGCCTTGTCCAAATGCAACTATTACACAGTATTTCCTGAGATCCATCTTTGAGGGAGCCACGTAGATCACATAAGTCTAGGAAGTCAAAGGGAAATCACAAGTGGAGGACTAGAGTCACATGGGTAATTGTGACTAATCCCAATTGCTTAGTTCCTCTGGTTCCACAGCTGGGAGTCGTGCCTGCAACCATGGGTGGCACATCTAACAAGGTGCTGGGACCCAGGAACCAAGGAGGGAAAACAGTAAGAGGGATGCCCTCACTGTCTTCCCCTCCACCCTGGGTCACACTGAAAGGAAGGGGATTAAAGGGACGTCTTTTTCTCGCTTCCCTTTCTAAATGGGTAACAGATCATCTTCAGCTTGCACCTCTCTGTAGTGCATTCTGAAGCACAAGGACTCCTTTGACCCTGAGACTTTGAAGAAAAAGTGGCTCATTTTCTTTTACACAAGAGCATGGCCTTTTTACTAGATCTTCACAAGAGTTGCACAATCAACCCAACCCTTATAGCAGTCATATCAGGCAGACCTACAGAGAATGATTCCCCCAAATTAGAGAAGCAACTTCCAGGGAAGCCATCTGAGGATTCCCCTTATTCAGGGCCCCCTCAAGTTCCCTTCTCATTACAGGACCTTAGACAAATAAAGGGAGACTTAGGCCAATTTTCTGACAATGTTGATAAGTATATAGAAGCTTTCCACATTTTTTTCTTTTTTGAGATGGAGTCTTGCTCTGTCACCCAGGCTGGAGTGCAGTGGTGTGATCTCAGCTCACTGCAACCTCCACTTCTCAGGTTCAAGTGATTCTCCTGCCTCAGCCTTCCAAGTAGCTGGGACCAGAGGCGCGTGCCACCACATCCAGCTAATTTTTGTATTTTTAGTAGAGACGGGGTTTCACCATATTGGCCAGGATGGTCTTGATCTCCTGACCTCATGATCTGCCACTTGGCTTCCCAAAGTGCTGGGATTACAGGCATGAGTCACCGTGCCTGGCCTCCAAAATTTAACTCAAGTGTTTAACCTCTCACAAAGGGATTTTATGCTGTTCCTAAGCCAAACCCTAACCATGGCTGAAAAACAGCCAGCTCTGCAGACAGCAGAGAAATTCAGAGATAAGCAAAATGTATCCTATGGTAGGTCAAAAGGAAAAGAGAAAACAGAGAGAGTGAAGAAACAGGGGAACCATCATTCCCAATTGGAAGAGAGGCAGTACTTCTTGACAACCCTAATTCAAACCCTCAAATGCAACTTCCAGAAGCCCTGGTCCTTCCTGCCCACCATCTACATTGTCAGCTCCTCCAGCTCTACAACACAAACCCCCTACGCTTTCTATGGTATTTTTCCTTCCTTTTTTCATGGTTTATAATGTTCCGCCAAACTGGGAAAAGTTAATTTCCCCAAACCTTAAAATGCTTGGCTTAGAGTTGAGCTTGGAGGAAGGGAACCCAGAAGCTTGACATGCTGGCAAAAGGGTAAATGTTTTATGTATTTTTATTTTTTTATTTTTTTTATTTTTATTTTTAACCAGTTGGGCTTTTGGCTTCTCTCTCTCTCTGTGCAAACTGGTAAAATGAATAAGTATCACCGTTTATATTCTCTGTAAAGTTTTAATTAATGAAAGAGGATTTGTGAGGTTGGTCTTAAGTTGCAGCCAGTACAGTGTGCATTGTGTCTCTTTCTGCATGATTCTGTTAAAAGAAAGGGTACCTTAGGTTAGGATACAGGCCCAGGACCTCATAAGCCTGTTGATCAAGTCAGCCCAACAAAATGTTCAGTAACAAACTTTGCTCCAGGCCTCTATCTTGTTTTATGTCCTTGGGAACATGACCTGTAGCCACATGGCAATACTTTGTTTTAGTCCCCACCATTGTAAAATAGTGTCTGTCTTCTGTGCTAAGTCAGTTCCTGGGTAGGGGTCACAAAATCAGATAAGCCAGCTTATCGATCTGGGTGGTGCTAGTTGATCCATCAAGGGCAGGGTTTGCAAAATATCTTAAGCACTGACCTTGAGAGCAGTTTAGGGAGAGTCAAAATCTTGTAGCCTCCAGCTGCATGGCTCCTAAGCAATGGTTTATAATCTTGTGGCTACTTTCTTGGTCTGCTTCCCAGGAAAGAGGGATGGTTATCACCTTTGTTTTAGACTATAAACTGTAAACCATGCTCCTTCCAGAGTTGGTTCAACCTATGCCTAGGGATGGGGAAGGACAGCTTTGGGGCTGGAAGCAAGATGGAGCGGGTTGGGTCAAAACTCTTTCACTGTCTCATCACAGTTTTGCAATGAAGGTTTCAAAAGCTGCTTACTACTCCTTTGAAAGTACCTCATATACTCACAGCTAAGTCATAACCTAATTTAGGCTGGTTGGTTTCACCTGTGAGGTTTTTTAAAGTTCAAAAGCTGAAAAACTTAACTGCTTGGTGTGGCTAAAGTCAAGTAACAAGGGATTTAAAAGGATTTTCTTAAAGAGTGCTCAGTTTAATTAAAAGTGGATATCCAAGCAAAGGTATATTTTAAAAACCTTTACACTTTTCTCTTCTTGGATCCTGGTTTTTTGAAAAAGGGTTTTTTTCTTCTCAGTCGACTGAACTATTTTTCTTCATTTTTTTTTTGTCTTGCCACTCTTAATGCACACATAACAGGCCCTAATATAACTTCTGGTAGTCTGGGACTCCTTGTGAAAAACAGAGGAGGTGCCACAGACCCTGTTTTGGGAAAACACACACACACACACACACACACACACACACACACACACACCCTCTGTTTTCCTCATGAAACCCCAGGAACTAAAAGCAGCTAGATCTCTCTCAAAATCAAAGGTGTTGCTCTGTTTTGCATTGTGTTATCTGATGGTTTTAAGTTTTGGGGGTATCAAATTACTTTGCATTATGAGATGGCTTTGTGTAATAATAACTAGGTAAAAAATATACCTTAAGGGATGGCTAATAGTAGTTATGGACGAATACTTATTTCTTTGCACATCTGGATCAGAGAAGCATGCTCTTGGCCACCTGGAGGATATGGAAACACTCCCACTCCAAATTAAGGGATAAGACTCCCACATGAAATGGGCTGATTACAAAATGGGCTGATTGGCTTTGGGTTGCCTTGCAATGAAATGCATGGTAGAAGCACTACACTGTCTTCTCCCTATAGTATTTCCCTCCTTTTGGGAATCCAGGATCCACTATAAAATGGCACCCTTAATTTTGAGGATCTGTCTTTGCCTTCAGCTGTGCCAGCTTATTAAGCCCTAAAAATGCATGCTTTCCTGGTCTTGTTCTTCCAAGGTCTCCACCCTAAAGTCAGTAATCCAATTAAGAAGCTAGCAAATGAAAAATTTTACAAGTGCTGAATCTTCTGTCTGGGTAGCTATACATGTGTTGTGTGTAATATCTATAAAAAGAGCTCTAATTAATTGGCTTAGAGAAAAATAAGTGCTTAAATTAAATATTTTTAAAAGAAAGATAAAAGCTGTAATGCCTCTTAGTTAACATGACTTTAATTTTTAAGAAATAAAAAGGTCTTAAAGATTATTGGTAAAATACAAGTGTTAGCAATATAAACAGGTGATCTAAATCATATAAGTCAAATTCTAGGTTTGCTAAAGGTTTCAAGGTTGTAAACCACCTGCTTCACAATTTGGTAAGCCCTGGGGACATACAAAATTAACCACCCCTGTAACTATGCTGGAAAAAGTAAGTTACTTTCTCTGTGCCTATTACATAATCAAAACAACTTACCAGATTTCAGATTAAAGTTAAAAATTGCTAAGAGTTACTATCATAATATGTAATTTTGACTACTAAAAATAGATTTACATGTAAGGTGTGTAAAAACAGTAAAATGTGTTTTTTAGTAAGAGATTATAAGAAGGCATGGAAATGTAAATTTTACCTAGTGATAAAGAATTGTCTTAAATTAGATCAGATAAAGCTGAAGGTTTAAGTAAGTTATGGAAAGATTATAAAAATTAATCTGGCAAAAATCCCATGTGTAAACCTTAACTAAATTCAAAAGGGTATTATATGTTTTTTTCATAAATTGAGCATTGAAATAAAAGCAAAGCAAAGCAAAATTGTCTTAAGATGCTAACTCACCTTTCAGCAAAAGGGTTACAAAAGGTTTGTAAAGATTTCACCTCATGGTCAAATTGGTTACGATTAGATGGTATTGTCTATGAGGTTTCATTTAAAAATTGAGGCTGGGTGCAGTGGCTCATGTCTGTAATCCCAGCACTTTGGGAGGCCAAGGTGGATGGATCACCTGAGATCAGGAGTTAAGAGACCAGCCTGACCAACATGGTGAAACCCCATCTCTACTAAAAATACAAAAACTACCCAGGCATGGTGGTGCATGCCAGTAATCCCAACTACTTGGGAGGCTGAGGCAGGAGAATCACTTGAACCTGAGAGGCAGAGGTTGCAGTGAGCTGAGATTACACCACTGCACTCCAGCCTGTGCAACAAGAGCAATATTCCATCTCAAAAAAAAAAAAAAAAAAAAAAAAAAAAAAAAAAAATGGGGCTGACATTAAACTAATGCAAGGATAAATTTTGGCTTTGAACAGGATTTTCATGTAATAGTAAAGGTTAATGGAATATTTTTTGTTTTTTGAGTTATCATTTTGGCAAAATAAATAATTTATGGTAATCTAGACTTCTATTTCCTAACATCAAGTGTTTTAAACCTCTAACATATTTATCAGGCTTCCAAAAATCAAACTCCAAGTTTCAAAATTGTCTTTCCTGATGCCTGGCTTTCTGGATGGTTCAGCAGGCCTCTGAATCATCCAGAGAAGAGGTAAACAGAATTATTTGACATATTTAATTACATGGAATTGCTAAAATGATATCCAGTCTTCTTTAGGTTTTTATTTTGTTGAACAATACTAATACATGTTCCAAAATTGTATGAGATTTCTAAAATTCTAATGTCTATGTATATGCTATTAATCATAATTAAGATTGAAGTTATTGTAAACCACAAAGATAACCAAATCTCTTTGTCAGTTGTGTTTTTAAGTGTAACTATGCTGGAAATTTTGTCATCTGTAGACAATTGTTGTCTTGCTTTGTTCCTTTTCAAAAGATAGTTTATAATCAAGATATAGGACTTTTACAGGTGTTCTCAAATGCAAGTTTCTAACATTGGAATAGAGAAAAAACATACAGGATTCATGAGGAGCTGAAATGTTCATGAATATCAAACAGGAGTTAACTGCATGAACTACACTAATAGAAGTCTGACATAATCTTTTTTAACTTTTTGCTTGAAACATTGCTCATCCTTATTTTGTCCTTCAATGTCAAGGAAACTTTTATTCTAAGCTATCTATAGCTTTTAACAATTAAGTAAGATACACTCTTGTGAACAAAATTTAAGGCATACTTCTTTCTCATTGCCTGGTTCCTCTAAAATTTGGAAACTATTTGTGAGTATTCTTAACTTATGGCAATATAGTTATTTGCATCAGTACAATAAGAATCCATTTTCTTTTTCAACAGAACACAATTGGAGAAACTGGTTGTCTTTACCAAGTCTTTGACTGGAAGGCTGTATTTCTTTTTAAGGAATCAAGCTTGACTTGAAGAGCCAATAAAAGCCCTTTGGGGAAGACTGGCCTCATGCTCTTGCCTACACAGTCCCCCAGGTAGATTCCTGACCTATGGTCAGTAAAAAATGTCACTTTCTGACAGGTCCAGGTGCTCCAAGCTTATCTTAGGACCTTAAGAGGAAAGGATCACCCAACTCACAGGTATTTAAGGATACAGACCCATGGCTGGACTTGGCTTTAAAAGGTCTTATCTGAGATTTCTTCTGGAACAGAGTTTCATCAAATCCAATCTAAAAGGCCTATGTAGAAATAATTATTCTTGTTGTACTTTATGCAAATCATCAGGCCAAGTATATGACTAAACTTTATTCTACAAATAACATGGTCCTATCATAATTTGTTTTTACTGAAAATGAGGACTGGAGAGAAAAAAATTATGCTCCAAAATGTATACATTTGTCATTAAATTCTAGTTTCATTGGTTATTTTAAAGTTTTTTTTGCCTGCATTTTAGACTAGCCATGCTTATTCCTGTGAATCAAGTAATGATTTCCTGCAGGTTGGGAAAAACAAAAATGTATGGGTAATGTAAAAATCTGGATCAATATGCTAGTTCTGGCCAATTATCCTGCAAATCCTGCCAGGTAATAAATGTGAGTAGGTTGCTCATAAGCCAGAGATTTCTTTGGGAAAATAAAATCAAGGAACTTCATAGACCTTCCAAAAGGGAAATTCTATATCTTGGCACTAAAATTTTAGATGGAATGATCTAATAATCCCACCCTTGTGGGAATCGCTACACTCACTCTACTATTTGAGGTAGAGTTATACATGGTAGCACCTTCTAACTGAAATACTGGACAGAGAGTTTCCACTGCTGTAGTATTTTGCTTAATTATTATCCTTAGAGTAGGAATAATAGCTACTGACAAGAGGTAAACATGAAGGTTTTACTATCACTGAGTCCACCAGGACTTTTTATTGGGTTTGGTAATATGTCACACCCTAGCTACGCAAAGAAGGTTATAAAGAAAATAGATTTTATATAAGAAAGGATCTTGTATGGTAAATTCTTATCCTAAAGAGAATAACTGCTTGTTTAAAAAGAGGGATGTTTAGGAAAAGTCAGAAAGTATAAGCATGTCATAAATGGTCTGTGGAAGTTGTGAAAGAATTAATACTTGCAGGAAAGATTCAGCCAAGGTTAACACTAAAGTTACTCTAGCCACTCAAATCCAATGCCACTTATCCTTCTATATTAACAGTATTAACATTTGTTAATGTTATTTTATATTAACACTATTAACATTTCAGCAGCACCTGGTGGAGGCAAACCAGTATTACAACCCATCGGAAAGGTGGACAGCAATCAAACTCCAAATGGTACTGTGGATAGAACCATGCATAGACATGCCTTTCTTCTGAGGACCCTCAGACTGACCCCAGGAGAAGTCCTAACTGTCAGGGCACCCCTTTTTGGCAGGAATTAGTCAGAAAGAGTCATTATCTAATACCCCTTAATAACAGTTAGGGTTACCACTCCTGAGGGGGGGAATAAGATAGGAGTGAAAAAGAAATTATTTAGGCAGATAGTGAGGGTAAGGAAGTCCTCATTAAGGTTTTACTTTTAATGAAAAACAGACCCCAAATCATTTTCTTCTCTAACAAAGAGCAGCCTGTAAAATTGAGCTGCAGACATAGACAAGTAAGCTAGAAGCTTGCAAAGGTGAATGCTGGCAGTTGTGCCAATAGGAAAAGGCTACCTGGGACCAGGCATGATCAAAATGGTGGCTCTATCTTCTCTTCTCTTTGCCAGCCACGTGTACAGTATGGAGCAGACAAGATGGTGCTGGCCAAGTAGAAAGCCTATTGGCATATTAAGATTAGGGTGGGGTGACAAGCCTTCCCCACACTCAATGTAAATGTCACACCTAGTTGAACCAATCTGTGGACCCTAGACACTGCTTCCTCAAGCTAGCCTATAAAATCTGCTGCAGGCTGTCGTAGGCTGGCTTTTACCTTTTGGATGCCCCTCTCTCTCACAAGAGAGAAAGCTGCTCTCCTCTCTCCTTTCTTCTGCCTATTAAACTTTCCACTCCTTAACCCAACCACGTGTGTCTATGTCTTTAATCTTCTTAGCGTGAGATGATGAACCCTAGGTATTTACCCCTGACAACAATGCCACTTCACTAAGGGTGGGGTGTAGTGGCTCATGTCTATAATCTCAGCATTTTGGGAGGCCAAGTGGAAGGATTGCTTGAGCCGAGTTTGAAACTAGCTTGGGAACATAGCCAGACCTTATCTTTACTAGAAATCACAAATATTAGTTGGGTGTGATGGTGCGCATTTATAGTCCTAGCTACTCAGGAGGATGAGGTGGGAAAATTGCTTAAGCCTGGGAGGTCAAGTCTGCAGTGATCATGTACTCCAGCCTGGGTAACAGAGTGGGACCCTGTCTCAAAAAGAAAATCCATACAATAAAATATTCAGCCATAGAAAGGGATAAAGTACTAATTCATACTACAATATGAAGTTTGAAAAAATTATACTAAGTGAAAGAAAGCAGACACAAATGTCCATATATTGTATGGTTCCACTTATGTAAAATGTACAAGATAGCCAAATTCAAAGGCAGAAAGTAATTTAGTGGTTGCCAGAGGCTGGGGGTAGGGGGCAGGTAGAAAAATAAGAAATGAATACTAATGGATATGGAGTTTCCTTCTTGGAGGATAAAAATTTCCTGACAAGAATTCACAAGGGAGGTTCCAAGATGACTGAATAGGAAAAGCTCCAGTCTACAGCTCCTAGTGTGAGTGACACAGAAGACAGGTGATTTCTGCATTTCCAACTGAGGTACCAGGTTCATCTCAAAGGGCCTTGTTGGACAGTGGGTGCAGCCCATGGAGCGTGAGCTGATACAAAGCAGGGCACTGCCTCACCCGGGAAGCACAAATGGTCAGGGAATTCCCTTTCCTAGCCAAGGGAAGCCATGACAGACGGTATCTGGAAAATTGGGACACTCCCACCCTAATACTGTGGTTTTCCAACAGTCTTAGCAAATGGCACACCAGGAGATTATATCCCATGCCTGGCTTGGAGGGTCCCACGCCCATGGAGCCTCGCTCACTGCTAGTACAGCAATCTGAGATGGAACTGCAAGGCGGCAGTGAGGCTGGGGGAGGGGCATCTGCCATTGCTGAGGCTTGAGTAGGTAAACAAAGTGGCCAGGAAGCTCGAACTGGGTGGAGCCCACCGCAGTTCAAGGAGGCCTGCCTGCCTCTGTAGACTCCACCTCTGGGGGCAGGGTATAGCTGAACAAAAAGCAGCAGAAACTTCTGCAGACTTAAACGTCCCTGTCTGATAGCTTTGAAGAGAGTAGTGGTTCTCCCAGCATGGAGTTTGAGATCTGAGAATGGACAGACTGCCTTCTCAAGTGGGTCTCTGACACTCGAGTAGCCTAACTGGGAGTCACCTCCTAGTAGGGGCAGACTGATACCTCATACGGCCGGGTGCCCCTCTGAGATGAAGGATCAGGCAGTAACATTTGCCATTCTGCAATATTTGCTGTTCTGCAGCCTCTGCTGGTGATATCCAGGCAAACAGGGTCTGCAGTGGACCTCCAGCAAACTCCAACAGACCTGCAGCTGAGGGTCCTGACTTAGAAGGAAACCTAACAAACAGAAAGGACATCCACACCAAAACTCCATCTGTACATCACCATCATCAAAGACCAAAAGTGGATAAAACCACAAAGATAGGGAGAAACTAGAGCAGAAAAGCTGAAAATTCTAAAAATCAGAGTGCCTGTTCTCCTCCAAAGGAACACAGCTCCTCACCAGCAATGGAACAAAGCTGGACGCAGAATGACTTTGATGAGTTGAGAGAAGGAGGTGTTACACCTTATAATTTCAAGACTTACAATAAAGTTACAGCATTGTTCTAAGATTGTTCTAGAATTGTTCTAAGAATAAACACATGGGTGGGTTAACAGAATAGAATACAGTGTCCAGAAGCAGACCTTTATAAATTTTTTTAATAAAGGTGCTAACCTTTATCAGTAAGGAAATAACTCTTTTTACCAAATATTTCTGGAATAACTGGATATACACTGAAAATGAATGAACCTCTCAATTTTACCACACAGTATATACAAAAATTACCTGCAGTAGACCATAAACCTAAATGTAGAAACTAAAAACTATAAAATATTTAGAAGAAAGTATAAGAAACATATTTTGTGACCTTAGAGTAGACAAAGATTTCTTAAATAGGCTTTTTGTGTCCCATCACAAAATTATAAAAGAAAACATTGATGAATTCACCTCCATCAAAATTTTAAAACTTCTACTCTTTATAAAACACTACTAAGAAAATGAAAGACATGGCATAGAATAAGAAAAGATTTATAATACATATATCTGAAACAAAGGACTAGTTTGAATATATATAAAGAACTCTTGGCCAGGTGTGGTGGCTTATGCATGTAATCCCAGCACTTTAAGAAGTCAAAGATGGAGAATCACTTCAGGCCAGGTGTTTGAGACCAGCTTGGGCAACATGGTGAGACATCATCTCTAATATGGAAAAAACAAAACAAAACTACTTCTACAACTCAATAAAAAGAATACAAACCAGAAACAGTGGTGCATGCCTGTAATCCCAGCACTTTGGGAGGCAAGATTACCTGAGGCCAGGAGTTTGAGACTGGCCTGGACAACATAGTGAGACCTCATCTCTACAAAAAAGATTTTTTAAAATTAGTTGGGTGTGGTGCTGCATGCCTATAGTGCCAGCTACTTGAGAGGCTGGGGCAGGAGGATGGCTTGGGCCTGGAAGGTTGAGGCTTCAGCGAGCCAGGACTGCACCCCTCTACTACAGCCTGGTCAACAGAGTGAGACTCTATCTCTAAAAAAAATAATAATAATAAAAATAAAATTTTTTTAAGAATACAGACCACTCCACTGAAAATGTACAAAAGATTTGAACAGATGCTTCACAAAAGAACATATAAATGGCCAAAACATATTCATGGTCATTAGACATGCTCAAAAGGCAAATTAAAACTACTATTTACTAGATAAACCCTGGCATTTGCATCAGTCTGTCTTGGGTTTGATTGCTTTGCTCACCACTTCAGAGGCTGATCATGCTGAATATAGTATATACTGTACACACTGGAGCCTACACCTTATTAGTTCTCCATGATATGCTCAAATTGGTTGTATCTTCATAAGATTCTTTTCAGAGAAACAATCTATTATATTCTCCAAATTAACTGTTCTTTATGAGAAAGAAGTGAACAGAAACACATCCTCTGTAGCCCTCTTTCCTCTTCCACTCTAATTAGCTGAGCAATAGAAAAAGACAGCCCAATAAGGAGAGTAGCAAATGATTAGCACCAATTACTCTAGTATACTCTGTAAAAGTACAACTCAAAAATTAGAAATCAGAAAGAACAGAACTTTAAAATACAATACCTGTTCTCTCTGTTCACCACCCACAGTTTTTCCAGGGGAGTGGTCTCCAAGTTGCTTATTCTCTTGAGATTCACACACCTCTCCTTTAAGTCTTTCAACCTTAAATACAAAAGAAAACATCTTGTAGACTTCTCAATTTTTGTTTGGATAAATCATTGCTTTGTTTTTTAATTATACAAGTAACATACAAATACGCTCTCCTTGTAAAACTTCAACACATAGGTATACAGAATAAAAAACTGTATTTTCCTTCATATTACAACTGTTCCTCCCTTTCCAGAAATAACACTGCTTGGAATGTACCCTACCTGAACTTTTTCATGCATACACACATGTATTAAATATATAAATGCATTAGATACATAAATTTACAAAGACTTAGATAACTTACCAATCTTCACTTATTTATTCATTCCTTTTATGATTGCATTTTTATTGTGGTAAAATACACATAACACAAAATGTACCATGTTAGCCATTTTTAAGTGTACAGTTCAGTGGCATTAAGCATCATTAAGCATATTATTAAGCACATTGTCAAGCACACTGTTGTGCAACCATTACCACCGTCCATCTCCAGAACTCTTCATCTTGCACTGAAACTCTACACCCATTAAACAATAACTCCCATTACTCCCTCTCCCCAGCCACTGGCAACCACCATTCTATTAATACTTTCTGTCTCTATGACTTTCACTACTCTAAGCATGTCATATAAGTGTAATCATATATTATTTGTCCTTTTGTGACTGGATTATTTCATTTAGAATAATGTCTTCAATGTTCATTCATGTTGCAGCATGTGTATGAATTTCTTTCCTTTTTAAGGCTGAATAATATTCCATTGTATGGCTATACCACATTTTGCTTATCTGTTCCTCTATCAATGAGCATCTGAGCTGCTTCCACCTTTTGGCTATTGTGAATAATGCTGCTATGAATATGGATGTGCAAATATATGTTTAAGTCTCTGTCTTCAATTCTCTGGGGCATATATCCAGAAGTGGAATTGTCAGACCACATGGTGATTCTATATTTAACTTTTAGAGTAACTGTTTTCCATGGTGGCTGCACTATTTTAGATTCTCCCCAGCAATGCACAAAGGTTCCAATTTTTCCACACCAACATTTGTTATTATCTGTTGTTTTGCTAGCAGTCGTCCTGATGGGTCTTTAGTCATTCTTACAAAAAAAATTTCTAAACCACCTAGTATTATGCCAGGTATTTTTTTATACATTAGATATATGATTATTTAATGAATATAAACTAAAATTGAAGAGATGTATTTAAAATTTGGAAGTGCATATTTTTAAAAATCAGTAAATTGCTAAGAAGAAATGGTTAAAAATATAAACAATTAAAGATTTAGTATTAATAATCTTAAACTTATCCAATATAATAGAGTAATATTTTCTATGTGGTGAACGTGTTAACCATAAACTATTATCTAATCCCTTATTTAAAAGATCCTAGATTTACATATAGCAACAATGTTGCTGTGTAGCATAGGTAGTTAAAATGTATAAAATGTAAGTACTGATAGAATACATCTAGGTCAAAGCATGGCATCCCTCTGAGATGTTACAGCCCCCAGTATTGGTCCCTGCTAAAGACCAACCTACATGTTGTATATCTGTGTTGCTTTATGCTGTTGATTGTTATGGTAGACACATTTAAATAAGTTCTAAGAAGTAAATTAAACTTACCATTTCACCAAGCACCTTTTTTTCTGAGTCAAGTGATCGAACCCTATTTCTTAAAGCCAGAATTTCCTCATCCAGTCTCTGATTGTGTTCCTTTGCTTTCTGTAGGTCAGCTGCATCTAAAACAGAGAAGAACACAGTTTACTCAACTGGATCAAAGTTTTAGTTTTAGGGGCACTAACTCTAAAAACGAAGGAAGTGCTATTGCCTGCCCTTCTTGTTAGTCCTATCGTGTCTCTGCATATGTGGCTGGCTCTCTGTGCAGGAGAGCCACAAGGCTCTCAAGTCTAGTCCTAGAATCTTCTACCAACCCAAAGAAACAACAGGGAAAGTTTTATATTACTCACACCAGACCAATGAATTGGACTTTTTGAGTGTAGGGTTTCCAGCAATAGAGGTTCTTCTAGGACCTAGAATTTTAAAACAATTTAGCCTAGCTTAGCTTTTAAAAGTTAAATGACCAAAAAAATGGTCTTCCTATATGCCTTTCAGTCCTGTCTCTTTTACATACCTCCTAGTCCATTTGTTTACAAATCTGTTCTTAGAATAATTCCATGCTGTAGCTTTACTGTAAATCTTGAAATTGTAAAGTGTTAACACCTTAACTTTTATTGATCACAAATGGAACATAGGCTTTTTGTTAATCAAACTACATGGTTTTGTTCAAAGTGAATATTTTTATCCCACCTTCAGCTGGTACCATGTCCCAAAATAATATTTTTAACACATAGTAAATATTTTCAGAAATATATATATATATTTATAGTAATATACAAACAGACAAAGTTGTGTTAAAAATATTTAACAATTGGTTAAGCATGCACCCTCATCTATAAAAATGTAGCTCTGAAGTAGAGTTCTAGAGAACATTTTGCTGTGCTAAATATTATCTCTTTAGTGGCTGGGAAGACATGGGGCTGGAAGGAGCTAAGACAATTAGGGCAGGTAGGAATGTTTAGAAGATTCAGGACAACAGCTAGTTATAAGTCAACACAGAATTATTCCAGTACCTTCACAACTTTACTGCCATACTAGTATATACCAGCTCACAGTAGTCCTGTGGGTACACACACACAAACTCCACAAATAAAAAACCCAAATGACATTATACCACACATCTTACTCTACAACTTACCTTATTCACTTGATAATATATCACAGAAATCTATTCATGTCAGTGCACACTTGGCTCCATGTCATCTTTAATATCTGCAAAGTATGCTTTGTATAGTCACTTATTTAACAATCTATTATTGGTAAACATACTGCATTTAATTTTACTACCCAACAAGTTATTTCTTATTCTCTGTACTTCTTTGTTAACTGGCCACTTAAAAAAGTGGGAAGTATTCTCTCTTCTTCCATTTTCTGGAAGAAATTATATAAATTTAGTATTATTTATTCCTTAAATAATTCCCCTTATTAGAATTCACTAATGAAGCCATCTGAGCCTGGAGTCTTCCTCATGGGAAGATTTTTATTTTTATTTTTATTTTTATTTTTCATTTGAGTCCGTCTTGCTCTGTTGCCCAGGCTGGAGTGCAGTGGTGCAATCTCACTGCAGCCTCCGCCTCCTGGGTTCAAGTGATTCTCTTGCCTCAGCCTCCTGAGTAGCTGGGATTACAGGCATAGGCCACCACACCTGGCTAATTTTTTTTTTTTTTTTTTTTTTTTTGTATTTTTAGTAGATAAAGGGTTTCACCATGCTCGCCAGGCTGGTCTTGAACTCTTGACCTCAAGTGATTCACCCCCTCGGCCTCCCAAAGTGCTGGGATTACAGGCATGAGCCACCATGTCTGGCCCATGGGAAGGTTTTTAACTAAAAATTCTGTCTCTTTACATAGATTTAGAGCTATTTCTTCTCAGGTGAGGTTTGGTGGTTTGTGTCTTTTAAGGAATGTGTCCACGTCATCCAGGTCGTCAATTTATTGGCATAAAGTTTTTCATAATATTCCCATATTATCTTTTTATTCTGTAGAAATATTCTGTTATTTTTTTATATTGGTAATTTGTGAGTTCTCTCTTTTTTCATGACCAATCTAGTTAGAAGTTTGTCAATGTTGTTCTCTCTGAAGATGCAGCTCATGGTTCCACTGATTTACTCTATTGTGGTTCTGTTTTTAGTTTTGTCGATTTTTTTTTTCTTTTTTGAGATGGAGTCTCGATCTGTCACCAGACTGGAGTGCAGTGGCACTATCTCGGGTCACTGTAACTTCTGCCTCCCAGGTTCAAGCGATTCTCCTGCCTCAGCCTCCTGAGTTAGCTGGAATTACAAGCGTGCGCCACCACGCCCAGCTAATTTTTGTATTTTTAGTAGAGACGGGGTTTCACCATGTTGGCCAGGATGGTCTTGATCTCTTGACCTTGTGATCCACCTGCTTCAGCCTCCCAAAGTGCTGGGATTACAGGCGTGAACCACCGTGCCCAGCCACTTTTGTTGATTTAAGCTCTTATTTTAATATCTCCTTCCTTCTGCATGCCTTGGATTTAATTTTCTCTTCTTATTCTGTTCTTATTCTTTTTATTCTTATTATATTTAATTTTTTTTTTATTCTTATTCTGCTCACCTTATTCTGGGTTTCTGAGGTATAGACTCAGATTATTTTGAGTCCTTTCTTAATTTCTAATATAAGCATTAAATACTATAAAATTCCCTCTAAGTACTGATTTAGCTATGTCACAGAAATGATGATATTGTTGCATTTTCATTTTCTTCAATTCAAAATATTTTCTAATATCTCTCTTAATTTTTTTCTCTGAAGGCATGGTCTTTTTATAAATATCTTTTTAGGCCAGGTGCAGTGGCTCACGCCTGTAATCCCAGCACTTAGGGAGGCTGAGGCAGGTGGATCACAAGGTCAGGAGTTCAAGATCAGCCTGGCCAACATGGTGAAACCCCGTCTCTACTAAAAATACAAAAATTAGCTGGGTGTGGTGGCAGGTTCCTGTAATCCCAGCTACTCGGGAGGCTGAGGCAGAGAACTGCTTGAACCTGGGAGGCAGAGGTTGCAGTGAGCCGAGATCATGCCACTATACTCCAGCCTGGGCAACAACATGAGAATCCATTTCAAAAAAAAAAAAAAAAAATCATTTTAATTTCCAAATATTTCCAACTAAACTACTTCTGTTACCAATTTTTAGTTTAATTCCATTATAATCAGAGAACATAATTTGTATTTCATTTTTTTCGCAGAGATTTACTTTATGGCCCAGGATGGCCTCTCTTTTTTAAATTTTGAACTTTAAATAGATTCTTGGACCAGTGCTTCATATCCATCAGCTAATTCGACTTTAGGACCTGTCTCATCCCCAGTAGCTTTTCCAGAACAATTACCTTCATGAATTTTCCCCAACCAAACTTGGGCATCTTCAGCATTTTTACTTTTCTAATAAAGACATCATGGAGAAGATAACTACATTGGCAAAGCTTTTCTCTTTTCCAGTGCTGTCTGGAATCAATCTATTGACCACTTCTTTCAAGTCATTCGCACCTTTCAGGTCATAATTTCCATCATCTTCTTCTGGATTTTGCAGACCTGTTGGTGCTGAGCATGAGAGGCCTTCTGTGTTAGATTGTTGTGCTTTTTAGTAAAATCAACACAGAATAGATGAAACAAATAATCATCGGTAGTCTTGACATCAGTGTGAGGTTCAATCATGGTCTGCCATTTTTTGACAATGGAACACATTTTGTCACGGGTAAATCTATGCCCTGGAAGTTAGTCAGTTTTTGTCCTGAACATCTTCAGCATCAGCTTGAATTTTCTAAATGCAACTTCATCATTCTGCAGATCAGCAAGACTCACTTCAAACACACGACCCCTGAGGCTATTAGATGCAATTTTGGTTCCTTGAGTCCTGGTGACTAGCGTCTCTCCAATATTTCTTATATTGAACATAGCAAGTGCTTTTACATCACACCAATCTTTCTTAGAAAATGGATCAACCACTTTATTTTTGGCTCCCTTTTTGCTACCTTTCATAAGGTGCTTGTCCTTGCCAACAGCCATGGTGCTGCTCACAGAGCCAAAGGCTACATGAGATGTTTTGATACAGGCATGCAATGCACAATAATCATGTCATGGAAAATGGGTTATCCATCCCCTCAAGTATTTATCCTTTATGTTACAAACAATCCAATTATACTCTTTAAGTTATTTAAAAATGTACAATTAAGTTATTATTGACTGTAGTCACCCTGTTGTGCTATCAAATACTAGATTTTATTCACTCTTTCTTTTTTTTACCCATTAGCCATTCCCTGCCTCCCGCTGAAACTGCCCCTCTACTCTCCTTCCCAGCCTCTGGTAACAATCTTTCTGCTCTCTATGTCGGTGAGTTCAACTGTTTTGATTTTTAGATTCCACATATAAGTGAGAACATGCAATGTTTGTCTTTCTGTGCCTGGCTTATTTCTGTTAGCATAATGACCTCCAGTTCCACCAGGATGGTCTCTCTTGGTGAATGTTTCATGGGTATACGAAAAGAATGTGTGTTCTGTTTCTATAAATATCAATTAGGTCATTTTGATTGCTAGTATTTTTAGGGCTTTTATATCCCTACTGATTTATTTCTGTTTCCTTGTTCTATTAATTACTAAAAAAGCAGTATTCATTTTATAATTATATTCATACATTTTTAAAAGGAGGGATGCCTAGTTGTAGAATTATTTAAAAACTGGTAAACATATTTAAAAAATTTTTAGCTGTTACCATTCAAATATTCAAATTTCATTATATTATTGCTAACTGGTAGCATTTTTATATAGGCAAGCTAGGGTCAGATTAATTCACCACTGATTCAAGCCTACTGGCTTCCCAGTGAACAAATATGTATAAAGTATTGTTAAATGCATTATAAAGTATATTGGTGTCAGTGGTCCCAGTAAAAGATGCATGATTTGTGTTGATCACAGGTTTGGGAGTCAGACATACAAAGATTCAAATACCAGCTCTGATACTTATTGTAGCTATTGGATAACTCACTTAACTTTGCCATGACTCAGTTTGCTTATCTAAGAAAAGAGGATACTACTACTCACTACTTGGAACTGCTATGAGGATTAGATGAGATATGTGTATTCAGGGTAGTATGGCCACAGACTGTTGTGAGGATTAGAGATAAAGCATGTGAAGTGCCTGGCAGAGTACCTGTCACTTAGTAAGCACTTAGTACCTGTCACTATTAAATGGTAGTAGTAGTGGTAGTAATAATAACAGTAGTAGCAACAGCAATAACAGTAGTAGTACTTATTATTTTAATTCCAAAATATTATTATTTTAAAACCTATTATTAATGTATATTATATTATTTCTTAATGTATTATTATTAAATAATAATTTTTTAAAAAATTTATTCTTTTGAGATGGGGTCTTGCATTATTGCCCAGGCTGGAGTGCAGTGGCACAGACATGGCTCACTGCAACCTCCAACTCCTGGGCCCAAGCCTCCCAAGTCTTTGGGACTGCAGGCATGTACCACCATTCTTGGCTACTAAATAGTAATTATTATATCTTCTAGAATGACTTACCATTTTCTTTCTGCTTTACCAAATTTTCCTTCAGTTTGTCAATTTCTAGTTGAGCCTTCTTAAGTGCAGAATCTAAAAAAAGAAACAAAATATTTGTATAAGGAACAAATGATTCGTATAATAATCAAATTTCCAATGACTCTCTCTCTCTCTGGAACACTTTCTTTCACCTGGCTACTGTCCCTGGAGTTTCTGCTTAAATGTCAGCTCCTCAGGGAATTTTCCCAGACTTCTCTCTTAGAGTTCCTACTGCACCCTATATTTAGCCCTATCCCTGCTTATCTGATCTCGTAATTGTCTTTCCCTAATAGTTTCCTCCATCAGATTTCATGATTAAGAGGAATTTAAACCACTGTAAACAATGGGAAAAGCCCAAAGTTTTTAGGCATGGTACTACCAGTTTAGTGAAAAGAAACTACACCCAGAAAAAAGTAAAAATAATTCCTGCAATCAGTCATATTTAGAATTTTGCCAATAGCTGCTAGAAATATCAAAATAACAAAATTTCAGGAAATAGCTTTTGATACTATGCGAGAATTGTATAAGGATGGCACAATGATATTTAGGAAGACATGACGCATTGGAGTCTATTGGATTTGGGTTCTCTACTTCAGGTTTTATCCCTTTGTCTCCTGTGGTCTCCTCATCACCAGCAATATTGCTAGTGGATCTCCTATATTATCAGAATGAAGAACCTCCCAGAAGTAAGAGACTAACATGAATTTTATAACAGGTCACTTCTAACCACAGAGTGAGTTCATCAGCACAATTGTGAAGGTTTTATTATTACATCTGTTAACACTCAGTTCTTTAGGGTAAATCCCAGGATAACCTACCAGATTCACCTAAAACTGTATTCCTAACTATAGCAATACTATTACTACTACTGTTACCATAGCAGCAACTAGCAGTGCCAGATATATGTATCATCATAACAAAGCTGCAAAGTAGATATTCATGCTTCCATTTTATAGATGAGATAAACAAGACTCAGAAAAGTTAAACAACTTGCTTAACATTACACAACTAGTAAATGGTATGACTGGGATGTGAACCTAGGTCTGTTTACACTGAGACAGAGATGTAAAAATAGCTTCTGTTTTACTAAAAGAACAGTTTTCCAAATGTATTCCTCTATGGAAGAAGGAGAGAAAGTAAAGTGAGGGCAGGTGGAAAGGATATTCTACAAAGAGGGAATAACACGAGTAATACAGGAGGTAGCACAGAACAAAGGAGACGACATAGGAGGGAACACTGAGTAGTTCAGGAACTACATATAGTCTAATACTGCCCAGTCTGTAGTGCAGAGAATTAGGGAAGTGTGGGATATGAGCTGGATACATAGGCAGAGGCCAAACCAGAAAGACCTTATTTGCTACACAAGAGAGCTCAGAATTTATTATGTGAACAGGGGCTTCCAAACTGTATTCTGTGAACCTCAGAGTTCTGAAGAGGTACTTCAGGTGTTCTGAAAACATTTGACTTAATTGCTATTTGAAAAAAAAATAACTATTTTTGGAATAGCACACATAGTGAAATATATTGCTCCAAATTTAAATAATATCGGACTACCAAATTTATTAACTTGTATGGTCAGGTTAGTTTCTGCCATGTTTGTGAAGATACTTGAAAACTATAGCTTTCTGGGGTTGGGCACAGTGGTTCACACCTATACAACACTTGGGAGGCTGAGGCATAAGGATTGCTTGAGGTCAGGAGTTTGAGACCAGCCTGGGCAAGTAAAACCCCCTTCTCTACAAAAGATTTAAAAATTAGCCAACTGTGGCACTACATGCCTACAGTCCTAGCTACTCATGAGACTGAGGCAGGAGGATCACTTGAACCCAGGAACTCAGTGAGTGAGTGATGATCATGCCACTGTACTCCAATCTGGGCAACAGAGTGAAACCCTATCTCTAAAAAAAGAAAGAAAGAAAAAAAAAAGAAAATTGTAGCTAGTTGTAGCTTTCCAATAGTCCTCTTAAACCAGTAATATTTCTAAAATTGTATTGGTTGTAACTTTTCTTGAGATCTCTCTATCAGATTAACAGTTTTACTTTCTTAGTCTATTTCTAAGTCTCTTTCTAAGTCTGGTTAGCATAGATTTAAAAAAAAAAACTTTTTTACTGATGGAAAATTTCATATATATACAAAAGTAGCTAGAACAGAGTTATGGTAATACCTACATCCATCACCCAGCTTTTAACAATCACCAACTCATGGTCAATCTTGTTTCACTTATACCCTTACCTATTATATTAATTTTCTAATGTTGTATAACAAATTACCACAAACTTAGTGGCTTACAACAGCATCCATCTACTAGTTCACAGTTCTCTAGGTCAGGAGTCTGGGCATGGTGTGCCTGAGTTCTGTGATCAAAGTCTTACAAGGCTGAAATCAGGCTGTTGGCCAGGCTATGTTTCTCTCTGACGGCTCTGGAGAAGAATTCATTTCCAATCCGATTCAGCTTGTTAGCTGAATTCAGTCCTTGAGGGTGTAAGACTGAGGTCCCCATCTCCTTGCTGACTGTCAGTTGGAGGTCTCTCTTGGCTCTTGGAGGCTGCCTGCATTCTTTGTCACGTGATCTTCTCCATCTTCAAAGTCATTATTTCTTTTTTTAAGTCATTAATGAAGAGTCTCCCTCATGTTAAATCCCTCTTGCACTTCAAATCCTTTTTGCCACGAAATGTCCTGACTCTTTCAAGAGCTCACCTGATGAGATCAGGCTCATGCAAGAAAATCTCCCTTCTTTAAAGTCAGTTGGTTTGGGACCATAACTACACTTACAAAATCTCTTCACAGCAGCATCTAGATTGTATTTTGTTGAATCACTGGGAAAAAATGTGTATATACCGGGGGTGGGGCTCTTGGAAGCCACCTTAGATTTTCACCTAATATACTTATTTCCCCCAGTTCTTGTATTTTTAACAGCTTTATTGAGATACAGTTTATATACCTTAAAAATTACTTATTTCAAGTGGACAATTCAATGGTGTTTAGTATATCTACAGGTATGCCACTATCACAATCTAATTTTAGAACATTTCCATCACCCTATTAAGAAAATCATACCCACTTAGTCCCAATTCTCATCCCTAGCCCTAAACCACTAATCTACTTTCCTTTTTTTTTTTTTTTTTTTGAGACAGGGTATCACTATGTTGCTCAGGTTGGACTCAAACTCATAGGCTAGGTGATTCTTCTGCCTCAGCCTCCCAAGTGGCAAGTAGTTGGGGGCATAGGCATGTGTTACTGTGCCCAGCTATGCCAATCTACTTCCTATCTCTATAGGATTGCCTTTTATGTGCATTTCATCTCAATGGAATCACACAATACATGATCTTTTGCATCTGACTTCTGTCACTTAGCTTGTTTTTGAGATTCATCCATGTAGCAGGTATAAGTACTTCCTTCCTTTTTACTGGCAGATAGTATTATATCATATGAGTACCAGGAGTCCTCAAGATCACCCCCAGATTTGGTGATATGCTAAGAGGACTCACAAGACTCAACATATGTTCATACTCAAAGATTTCCTACAGCAAAAAGATGAAGCAAAATCAAAAAGATGAAGCAAAGGGAAAGGATGCACAGGGCAAAGGCCAGAAGAAACCAGGAACAAGCTTCCAAGAGTCTGCTCCCAGTGGAGTCACACAGGATATGTCTCCAGCAGTGAACTGTCACAATACATGTAAAATGTTGTCTACCTGGGAAGCTCATGAAAGACTCAGCACCTAAGGTTTTGTTGAGGGCTGGTCACACACACACTTTCTGCCTAGCATATACCAAGACTCTTAAAGGAAAGCAGGTATTCTGCATGGACCACATTGTATAAACAGCTTAGGCACAGTGAGCCACTATTGGTTAAGGAATGGTGGAAACCCTCCCAAAATCCAAGTTCTCAGATGTCAACCAGATGCTTATGACTGTTATAGCAGTCCTTTCTCTAAGGATAGCAGTGTTGGATGTGCTGTTAGCTACTTTCTCCCCAGTATGGATACACTGCATTTTGTTTATTAGTTCACCAATTGACAGACATTTGGGTTGTTTCTAACTCTTGGCTATTGTAACTAATAGTGCTATGAACATTTACATACAAGTCTGTGTTTCTCCTGGGTAGATAGCTAGGAATGGAATTTCTGGGTTGTGTTTAATATTTTGAGAAACTGTTAAATGTTTTCCAAAGTATCTTCACTATCTTACCTTCTTACCAGCAATGTATAAGGGTTTTAATGTTTCCACATCCTTGCCAACAATTGTCACTGTCTGTCTTGTTTAGCACAGCCATTCTAGTGGGTATGAAGTAGACTCTCATTGTGGTTTTGCTTTGCACTTCCCTAATAACTAATGGTATCGAACATCATTTTTTTAATCGACAAATAATAATTATATACGTTTATGGGGTACAATGTAATGTTTTGACATATGTTTATATTGTGGGGTGATTAAATCAAGTTCATTAACACATCTACCACGTCACATACCTATCAATTTTTGTGATGGGAGGTGCCGAGCATCTTTTCATGTGCCTGTTGGTCATTCACATATCTTCTTCCTGGAAATGTCTTTTCAAATCCTTTGCCCGTTTTTTTTCTTTAAGACAGGGTCTCACTCTGTCACCCAGGCTGGAAAGCAGTAACAATCATCGCCCACTGCAGCCTTAAACTCCTGGGCTCAAGCCATCCTTCCACCTCAGCCTCCCAAGTAGCTAGGACTACAGGCACATGTCACGACACCCAGCCCCTTTGCTCATTTTTAAATTGGGCTGTCTTTTAATTATTAAATTGTAAGAATTTGTTACATATTCTGGATATAAGATCCATATCAAACACATGATTCACAAATATTTTCTTCTAGTCTGTGAGTTGTCTTTTCACTTTCTGATGGTATGTTTTGAAGTGTAAAAATTTTAAATTTTGATTTAGTCCAATGTATTAGTTTTTCTCTTCACTTTTGCTTTTGGTGTCATATTTAATGTATCACTGCTTAACCCAAGATCATGAAGATGTATTCCTTGTTTTCTTCTAATAGTTTTATAGTTTTAACTTACATTTAGCTCTGTGATCCATTTTGAATTAATTTTTGTGTAGCTATAAGGTAGAGATCTGTATTATTTTGAAGCAAATCCTAGACATCATTTCATTCACTTATGAATGTTTCACTATATAGCTCTAAAAAATAAGAACTATTTTTAAACAAAAAATTAATTTAACAAAAATTTAACAATTCTTTAATTCATATGTCTAGCAAGTGTTCAAATTTCAAATTGTTTTATAAATGTTAAAAATTTGAATCAGGATTCTATAAAGGCCACACATCATAATTGGTTAATAAGTCTCTTAAATCTTTAAAAATTCATCTTTTTTCTTGATATTCATTTGTCAAGGAATAAATATTTTATATGAATTCTTTTTCATTCTTGAAAAAATTATCATTGAAAAACTTTTTCATTTTCATCCAAATTTTATGATGTGATAGTGAGCTAAAGAATAAACTAAAGAGAGCTAAAGGGATTTATTTTAAAAAGAGTTTGTTGAAAGAAACAAGCTAATACTTGGGAAACACTGTCATATTACACATGCCTAGCTACAAATTCTGCTGTAAGTGGATGACTCAGGAAGTTACAGATGGTGCACACATTGATACTGCACACAACATTCCAAAAGGACTTGCTAATTCAGCTTCCCAAAAGTCCTAACAGACTCACTGTAGAGATGGCTTTCAATTGATACGTCTGGGATTTACCCTATAGAGCAACTGCTGATAGAAGAGATTGCTATGTGATTGTGTTCTGTTGTGTCCAAATATAACCACTATGGGTGCTGAATATCCTGCTTTTCCTTTTTCCTCTTGTATTGCAAGCAGCAAATATTGCTTCTCATCACGCTCATGTGGCCAAATTTATTTTCTTTTTAAATTGTGTTTACTGATAAATAAATTGCATACAGTAAAATTCACCCTTTTAAGTGTATAGCTTGATGAATTCTGACAAATATGTACAATTGTATATCCACCAACCCAAACAGGATATGGAACATTTCCATCATTCTGAAAAGTTATTTGTGTCCACTGTTTAAAATGTATTTATAAAAAATTTACATCCTGATATTCTGTTTTTTAATTATTTGTTATTAATCACACAGTTTGGCATAATCATTATTGTTTTATACATTTAACATTTTTAATGTTTATGATTCTAAAGTAACCTATATATTGTATTTGTAAAAGAATCAGTCACGGATTAAAAATATAGAAAGGAGATAATTATAATTTTAAAATTTTATACTAAATTCTAGATAAAGCAAAGATGTAAATATAAACAATAAAAGTACCCCCCCAAAACCAGGGTAAATATCTTCAATAATCTTGTAGTGAAGAAAAGGCTTTAAACATGAAAACTCAGAAGGCATAAAGAATAATTCACTTAAACCCAACTTGATCAATATGAGCATTTATGGTAAAAAAAATAACAACAACAACATAAAATTTATAACCAACAAAAGGCTGATATCCACAATATATAAAGAACTCCCACAAATAAATAAAATAGGAAAAATATACAAGAGACTTGAGCAGGAACTTCACAAAGTTGTATATCCAAATGAGTAACAATAACAACAACAAACATACGAAAAGATTTTCAACTTAATTAGCAGTCAGGGAATACCAATTAAAGCAACACTTAAATACCACTATGCACTCAACATAAAAGGTGAAGTGAATAAGACCGATAGTACCAAGTATTGAAAACCAAGGTGGAGGAACTAAAATCTCACATACAACTGAAGAAAGCTTAAATTAGTATAACTACCTTGGAAGACCAAAGTAGAACCTGCCCATAACCCTTGGATTCAGTAATTCTACTCTTACCACAATCAGAAATGTGTAATAAGCACACTGAGACATATACCAAAATGTTTATAGCAGCAATATTTATAATAGACAAAAACTGACAACACAATTGTCCATCAGTAGAACGGATAGATTGTAGTATGTTTATTAATGAAATATTATAAACAGCAGAGTGAACAAACAACTGCTACATATAACAAAATGAATGAATCTTGTAAGACTGAGCAGGAGAAGCAAACCATAGAAGGCATACTACATGTAGTCAAACACAGAAACTGCATTCAAAGTCAGGAGAGTAGTTACTCTGAAGGAGGAGGAAGGATGTAGAGACAGAGAGAAGGAACATAGCGGGCTTCTGAGAGGTTGGGAATTTCTTGTGTTGAGTGGTAAACATTTATGAGTTGTGAACTTTTGGTAGATATGTTTGGGCTTTGACAAAAATTCCTAGCATGGTAGAAAATGAGGCTGTTCATCACTTCTATGTGTTTATCTTAAAGACTTTTTTCTCAGTGTTTTTTTCCTCATGTTCCACCCTGAGATGAGATCAGTACAGATAAAGCATGATCAGAAATGGTCATCTGAAACCACAGCTTACCTAATTTACACTGTTCTTTCTCCTTCACTTGTAGTTCATCAGTGAGTCTTTGAATCTCTTCATGGGCCACCCCTAACTTCTTTGCTACTTGTTCCATTCCTTTTCCTAGGTAGTTTTGTGATGTTTTGTCTTTTTCCAGGTCTTCATTATGAGACTGAAATAAAACTTCTGTTAGTAATAAAACAAAGAGCAAATGTACTCTCATGACATTTTGCTATTTTCTATTAATGTTTTAAAGAAAATTAGCAAACAATATCTATGTGTATTTCCGTGTGTGTTTGTGTGTGTATTTCTTTTCTTAGGTTGAACCAAACAAAACTGGTAATATTTGATTGTTTTTACTTATAAACATGTGGTTTCATATGGTTCAACCTAACATCCAAGAGATATAAGCGTATTGTTATATTTCTTTGCAGTATTTTTTATTCATATACATTTTTACATAGTCATAATACTAATACATGTACAAGTTTCTGTCTGGCTTTTTAAATTTAACATTATACAGGAACACTTCTCTGTAAATTCCTGTACAGATTTTGTAATGACAATTTTTTTTTTTTTTTTGAGATGGAGCCTCGCCCGGTCACCCAGGTTAGAGTGCAATGGTGCAATCTCAGCTTACTGTAACCTCCGCCTCCCAGGTTCAAGCGATTCTCCTACCTCAGACTCCCAAGTAGCTGGGATTACAGGCATGCACCACCACGACCAGCTCATTTTTTGTATCTTTAGTAGAGACGTGATTTCACTATGTTAGCCAAGCTAATCTCGAACTCCTGACCTCATGATCTGCCCACCTTGGCCTTCCAAAGTGCTGGCATTACAGGCATGAGCCACTGCACCCAGCTTGTAATGATAATTTTTAAAGGCTGTATTGTGTTCCCGCATGGCTATAATATTATTTCGGTCTCACTTAAAAATTTGGATAGCTTCCGATTTTTGCTATTGAAAATAATACTGTGATGTACAGTTTAATCTTGGGTTACCTCCCATGCTTAAAATCATAGTGTACACTTTATTCACCAGACTTACCTATTAATAACATTTCTCTAGATCAAAAACATTAAATTCCATGAACAGAATTGAATATATTTAAAATAATGTACTATATACTCTAAAGAACTCCTTAAAAGGTGAACTACAAACATATTTGTAAATAAAAAATATGTATAGTCCCAAGGTGATTTTTTTTTTTTTTTTTTGAGATAAGGTTTTGCTCTGTCGCCCAGGCTGTAGTGCAGTGACGTAATCTCAGTTCACTGCAACCTACACCTCCCAAATTCAAGCAATTCTCCTGCCTCAGTCTCCCTAGTAGCTGGGATTACAGGTGTGCATCATGATGCCTGGCTAATTTATGTATTTTTTAGTAAAGACAGAGTTTCACCATGTTGGCCAGACAGGTCTTGAACTCCTGACCTCTGGTAATCTGTCTGCTTTGGGCTCCCAAAGTGCTGGGATTATAGGTATGAGCCACCGCACCTGGCCTAGTCTCATGGTGATTTTTAAAAGCACATAACATACATAGATTGTTTAAATGTTAATACATTCAATAAAAATCAGCTATGATGTTAAATGAGTGATTTTTTCCTCCTCAAATTTTTGTGATGTGTTCATAATACTTTTATGCATAATTTGATAATTTTTACAACATGACTTTTTTTTTAAAGAGATGAGGTCATGCTCTGTCACCCAGGCTAGAGTGCAGTGGCGCAACCATAGCTCACTGCAGCCTCCAACTCCTGGGCTCAAGCAATCCTCCCACCTCGGCCTCCCATGTAACTGGGACTACAGGCACATACCACCACATCCAGCTTAATTTTTTAATTTTTCATAGAAACTGAGTCTCACTATGTTGCCCAGGCTGGTCTTGAACTCCTGGCCTCAGGTCATCCTCCAGTTTTGGTCTCCCAAAGTGCTGGGATTATAGACATGAGCCACCACATCTGGCCATGAATCTATACATTTTCATATATTGAAACAAAATACTTCCAAGGTAAAAGCTGATTTGTAATTAGCCACAATTATGAAGTAAAGGATTATAATTTCTTTTTTTAACCTCACTTAGATTTTTTTAGACTGTTACACAGGTTCTTTTTTTTTTTTTTTAACGGAGTCTTGCTCTGTCGCCCAGGCTGGAGTGCAGTGGCGTGATCTCGGCTCACTGCAAGCTCCGCCTCCTGGGTTCACGCCATTCTCATGCCTCAGCCTCCCAAGTAGCTGGGACTATAGGCGCCCACTGCCACGCCCGGCTAATTTTTTTTTTTATTTTTTATTTTTTTTTGTATTTTTAGTAGAGACGAGGTTTCACTGTGTTAGCCAGGATGGTCTTGATCTCCTGACCTCGTGATCCGCCCGCCTTGGCCTCCCAAAGTGCTGGGATCATAGGCTTGAGCCACCGCGCCCGGCCTGTTACACAGGTTCTTGATGTTCTCTTTGTAGAGACTGGTGGATTTGTTCCAATTTCTTCTTAACAAAATTCAACATATAAATGAAATGTACATAAATCAGTCTTTGTGAACAAAAATGTCATTTTGGCTGGGTGTGGTGGCTTACCTGTAATCCCAGCATTTTGGGAGGACAAGACAGGAGGATTACTTGAGCCCAGGAGGTTGAGGCTGCAGTGAAAGGAGATCGTGCTACTGCACTCCGGCACTCTAACCTGGACAAGAAAAACAGAGAGAGAGAAAATGTTTAAATCTTCAACTAAAGTATAAAAATGAATGATAAATTTTAGCAAGATTGCTAGATATAAGGTCAATATATAAAAATATTATAATTTAAAATACCAGTGACAAATAAGTAGAAAATTAATTTTTTAAAAAAGATAGCATTTATTAATAGCATCTAAAAATATGAAGTACCTCGCAATAAATCTAAGAAAAATGTGCAAGATCTTTGAGAGGGAAATTATAAAAATGTACCTATATACTTTAGTAAATTAATAGATATTTCATAATCACAGATATCTAGCAAACAATTTGAGTTTATATATGGCGTGAGATAAATTTATCGCAAGGTCTAAAATTTCATGTATGGACTTGACATCTTTCAGCCTCACAGAAGCCCCAAAAAAGCCTAGCCATCAGTTACTTGGCCAGAGCATGTCCCCCATCCAGAGAGAAAGAGTCTCCATCTGGCCAGTTCCTCTACCAGCCGGAGCAGCTGTACTCCACCCAGTCCTCAAACTAATGGGTTTCACTTCCCTGCCAGCCCATGGAATTTTTCAGACAAGCCAATCACATATTCCCAGGGGAACCAGGAGGCACCTCATCTTCTTGTCACTACAAAGCCTGCCTCCCATACCCTCTACGAGTTCATTCTATTCCTGAGAGTAACCCCTTGTGGCCCTGCATAGCATAGCATATCTATCCTCTTCCCATAGGCTATGAATATATGTGACTAATAAACTATTATCAATCTCATCTCTGTCTAGTGTCAGGTGTTATGTATTTGGCTGTCCTGTGGTATTGAGGGCAGGCATTCCTCACCAATGGGAAACAGAACTTCGATCAGGATTTAGGGGCCCTTTTTTTTTTTTTTTTTTTTTTTTAGCATATGTCTATATCTAATTGTTCCATTTGTTGAAAAGGTTATCCTTTTCTCATTGAATTACCTTGTCACCTTTTGTTGAAAATCTGTTGATGGTGTATTTGTGGGCTTATCTCTGAACTCTCTATTGAGAGTTCCATTGATCTATAGATCTATCTGAATGCCAAGAATGCATTTTCTTTTTTTGAGATGGAGTCTCACTCTTTAGCCCAGGCTGGAGTGCAGTGGTACAATCTCGGCTCACTGCAACCTCCACCTCCCATGTTCAAGCGATTCTCCTGTGTCAGCCTCCTGAATAGCTAGGTTTATAGGCATTCACAACCACGCCTGACTAATTTTTGTCTTTTTAGTATAGACGGGGTTTCACCATGTTGGCTAGGCTGGTCGTGAACTGCTGCCCTCCGTTGATCTGCCCACCTTGGCCTCCCAAAGTGCTGGGATTACAGGTGTGAAACATTGCATCCAGCCCAGAAGTATATTTTATTGATTGCTACAGCTTTATAGTTAAGTCTCGAAACCAGGAAGTGTTAGTCCTCCAACTTTGTTCTTTTTCAGTTTTTTGACTAGTCTGGGACCTTGCATGTCCACATCAATTTTAGAATCACTTTGTCAGTTTCTATACATAAAAAAGTGACTCTGCTAATTATTTTATGCTCAGGCTCTTTACAACATTAGTTAAAACAAAATATTAGCTTTAAGCAAATTGGGAATGTAACACAAATGTTACAGGCCATATTTTATCATAAAATGAGTATCTGGGTTTTTGTTTGTTTGTTTGTTTTTGTTTTGTTTTGTTTTGTTCTGTTGTTTGAGACAGGGTCTCACTCCATTCCCCAGGCTGGAGTGCAGTGATGCAATCATGGCTCACCACAGCCTCGACCTCCCAGGCTCAGGTGATCCTCCCACCTCTGCCTCCCGAATAACTGAGATTACAGGTGCATGCCACCATGCCTGGTTAATTTTTGTTAAATGGGGTTAGAGATGGGGTTTTGCCATGTTGCCCTGGTTGGTCTCAAATTCCTAGGTTCAAGCAATATACCTCCCTTGGCCTCCCAAAGTGCTGGGATTACAGGCATGAGCCACCGTGCATGGCTGGAGAATCTGTGTTAATTCTTTCTGGCTATTATTAGAAAACTATGATCTAAAAGTGATTGAGTAGATGGCATTAGAGTCATCCAAGATTTCATCCACCATTCTCAATTTGTTGTACAGATTCCTTTTCATTAATAACTTAGTTCATCTTCCCTTCACCATTTACACTCTGAGCCTTGTTTTCGTTCTCATTCTTTGATTATTACTGCAAAACTACCCCTAAGTTTCCCACTTCCAATCTGATCCCTATGTAATCCATCCCCCTACTGTTGCTAGAGTAATTTTTCTAAAACATGAATCAGATTATGTTAACTGCCCTCTTAAAATGATTTAGTGATTCTCCAGATCTTTTATAACAAAGTCAATAATTCATATATTCAAAAATATTTTTATGCCTTTAGCATAATCCAGGAACATCAAGCATAGCCCAGGTGTCAAATCCAAACGCCTTAGTTTAGCATATGGTTTCACCATGACGTGGTTCCTGAAAATATCTCCAGCCAGCCCGGGCGCGGTGGCTCAAGCCTGTAATCCCAGCACTTTGGGAGGCCGAGACGGGCGGATCACGAGGTCAGGAGATCGAGACCATCCTGGCTAACCCGGTGAAACCCCATCTCTACTAAAAAATACAAAAAACTAGCCAGGTGAGGTGGTGGGCGCCTGTAGTCCCAGCTACTTGGGAGGCTGAGGCAGGAGAATGGCGTAAACCCAGGAGGTGAGGCTTGCAGTGAGCCGAGATCCAGCCACTGCACTCCAGCCTGGGCGACAGAGCAAGACTCCGTCTCAAAAAAAAAAAAAAAAATATCTCCAGCCACATTTCTTCTTAGCATTCACTCACGTGAACCAGTATGTATTATCGACTCTGTTCCCTTTGCTAGGAATGCCTTTCCCAGCTTCTTAATCTAGCTGGCACCTTTCAAAACACAACTCAATACAATCTCCTTTGGAAGCCTTTTCTGGTCACCCTACCCATCATGTCTATCTCATCACCTCCCCTGAATTTTCCTAGTGTTCTCTGCTTTCCCTTAGCACAGGACTATCCACACTGAACTACACCACTGGCTTATCTCTTTCCTTCATAGTTTACAGATTTATTGCAAGTTCAGATTAAGTCTAATTTGAAGAATGTGGGATGAATAGGATTCATGTACAAACTGAGGCTTACTGGTAGTCCAAATCATTAACATGCTAGGGAAAATTGTATAGGAACTTCTGTATTATAATGACATCATTCTCCTATTATCAATCATCATGAGCTAATTTATGTTGCAAAAACACGTGGCCTGTAATCCCATCACTTTGGGAAGCCAAGGCAAGCGGATCATGAGGTCAAGAGATCAAGACCATCCTGGCCAACATGGTGAAACCCCGTCTTTACTAAAAATACAAAAATTAGCCAGGCCTGGTGGCGTGCATCTGTAGTCCTAGCTACTAGGGAGGCTGAGGCAGGAGAATCCCTTGAAGCCAGGAGGCAGAGGTTGCAGTGAGCCAAGATTGTGCCACCACGCTCCAGCCTGGGTGAAAGAGTGAGACTCTGTCTCAAAAAAACAAAACAAAGAAAAACACATGTTGGCAGAAGGACATACAGCATCTTCTGTTTCTTGCAGTGTGGCAGATTAGAACCCTTGAACAACCTTCCTACTGAGAATTACCAAAATGCTGGAAGAAATTTTCCAGAAGCTTTGTAGAGGAAAAAAAAAAAAAAAGTTGGAATTAAAGAAAACTCTTAAAATGCAACCATTATGCAAACAAAAATACAATATAAACTTTAAATCATCAGAAGAAAATGCAGTCTACCCAGTAGAAAGCAAGAAAGGAAAAAATGAGGGTACAATACATATGTAACATGTCCTATGATTAACTCAATTTTCTCTGCACCTGAGGCAAAAAACAAACAAACAAAACCAAAAAAAAAAACCTGCCATCTTGTAAAAGGAATTTCTAAAGGGAAAAAGGAAAATGATCCCGAATGGAATATCTGAGATGCAAGGAAAAATGCTGAGGTAAAGAAAATAATAAATGTGTGGTAAATATAATCACTGACCATGTATAATAATATGTATAATAATAGCACCTAATATTTTAATCTTTTTTTTTGAGACAGAGTTTCACTTTTGTTGCCCAGGCTGGAGTACAATGGCACAATCTCTGCTCACCACAACCTCTGCCTCCCAGGTTCAAGCAATTCTCCTGCCTCAGCCTCCCAAGTAGCTGGGATTACAGGCATGAGCCACCACGCCAGGCTAATTTTGTATTTTTAGTAGAGACAGGGTTTTCCCATGTTGGTCAAGCTGGTCTCATACTCACCATCTCCGGTGATCCGCCCGCCTCAGCCTCCCAAAGAGCTGGGATTATAGGCGTAAGCCACCACTCCTGGCCTAATAGCACCTAAGTGTGTAGTTACACAAATATAGAATATTCTAAAGGGGTTCTATCTGTATTTTCCTTTGAAGTTTTGAAGTACTTAATATTTTCTAAGTCCTTAATATGCTAGTGAAGGAGTTAAAAATATACCACTCTGGTGTATTGACTATTTTGAGTTAAACACACTTGAAAAACAGCAGGTGCAAGATCATTCTGATCTTCCTTCTATTTCTTAAAAGCAGGAGATGAAATTCCCATGTTGAAAAATGCCCTCTCTTTGCTAGAAGGAAAGCAACACTCTTATAATTAAGGATGGGAAGTTGAGGCCAAGAGGATTCTGTACAGACCTTGTTAAAGTAACTCTTTTATCTTTTCAGCCTTTCTATATATTTAGTTGCTTTTTCACAACTTACTATTATCTGTCCAACTCAGTATATAAGAGATTGATTCTAATTGCTTCTTTGGGTCTTCATTTCCATTTATTTCCAATTTAAATATGTTTGTATGCTTTTCTCCTGTTAATCTGTCTTATAACAACTTAATTCTCAGGCCCAGCTGGGGGGGTGGAAAAAAAAAAACCTAAAGAGGAAGGAGGTAAAGTTTTGCCTCCCCTAAACTAGGTACTTTACAAGCCAGGTACTGTGAGAGACACAAATCGCTAAAACTAGGACATGATCTCTACTCCAGAGGAGCTGACAGAGATTATAATATAGAGTGGAAAGTGCTGTAATAAACATTAAAAAAAAAAAATACCCTGCACTCTCACACACATTTCAGACTATTTCAGAACACATACGTTTTAAAAAGACAGGCAGAAAATACTCCTGAAACATTAGAAGTATCATACTTTTCTTGGGGTAGAAGATATAATTTTTTCCTTCTTTATACTTGTATGCATTTCTCAAATTTTATATAATATGTTAATTTCTAGAATTAGGGAAGAAGTTTTAAAATGACATTCCCACAAAAGGAAAAACAACTCTGTTTGAGTTGGAGCTCTTTAAACTCATGTCTAAGCTATTTATTTTCCTTTTCATCATAATCATGAGAAAATGCTTCTCTTCCCTCTGTTAGGATACAAATATAGTTTGCATAATTTTCCACCTAAAAAAAAAACACATTTTCTTACATTCAGTCCATGGCTCATATTTTAATCCACATTAAAGGTCCAGGAAGTGAAAGAGCAATTAAGAGATCACCATTCTATCATGACTATAATCTGAGAAATCAACGGAAAACTCAGCTTTCCTCAAGTGTTGGCATCTGGCTCTAAACTTCTTTCCAGCTGTCTTACATTATCATACACTATGTTTCCCATAGGTATGATGATACGTAGCCACAAATTTCTGGGACAGTCCCAATCTCTAATATTTTTTTCTATCAACATACCAGGTTTCAAATCAAGTCTCCCTATCTGTGGTTTAGGAAATATGGTCATGATATCCATGAACAGAGAAAAATCTACATAATAATTAGGTTTATACTGCTATGCTGAAACTGATGGCTAAGATGATTAAATGCTAACAGGAGATTACATTAAAACAAATTATTGGGTATTCTTTGAAAATAGTTTCCAGTTAATACAACGGCTTCACAAAAAGATACTTTTATGTGCATAGTAACAGGTAGAAAGCTAACATGCTCCAGGCACTACATTAAGGACATCAAATATTTAATTGTCACCACAACCACATGGGACTATTATTCTCCCACTTGGGAGGTGAAGAAGCAGGCTTCGAGAGGCTAAGAGACTTGCCTTATCCCATAGGGAATAAGGAGAGGAGCTAGAATTCATACTCTGATGGGTAGAAACCAGAGACTGAGCTCTAACTATGCCAAAGTGCTTAGAAGTAGACTATCAAAATAACTGAATTGCATTTTGGTGAATTCTTTGGAAGCCTATAGGAAAACTCCTCAAAATATGTATAAAAAGTTGAATCATATAGAAGAAACATAGGAATCACAGTCCAACTTTATCACTTCCTGGCAAACTTTAGTTTCCTCTTTAAAATGGCAGGAACAATATCCATTTCTAATGATAATAGCTATCATTTATTGAACACTTCCTAGGTGCCAAGTACGTGGGTAATTTATACACACTAACCTGTATAAATCTCATAAATCCCTCTGAAGATGCTATTAACATCTCCATCTTACAGACAGAAACTTCAAGCTCAAAGCAGTTGAGTTACTTGCCCGGGGTTAAACAAAAAGATAATGCTAAAGGCAATTTTTCACACCCATCTGCCTAATGTTAAAGTTCACACTCTATGAGGCTATACCGCTTTTCATTCTAAAGGAGCTGCATTCTTCTTTAGAATTTGGAAATTGAATTGTCCTTTAAGAATTAAATTTAAAAAATTACCTATGTGAGCTGTGAAAACATAGCAGAGTGATTCCCAGGAAACCTGAGATAATTCATTAGTTCATTTAAAGAAAGTATGTAGAAAGTATGTTGATCAGTATTGGAAACATCCAAAAGAGTAACAATACGGTCAAAAAATAGCTTTATCTACTCCTCTAAGCACTTGGTGCCTGGTCCGAGGATATGAGGTCCAGAAATAAGGGTAGATATAGATAGCCCTATCGTGGAAACCTGACTATCTCAGCCAATGCTATAAAAATTTACAATCATGGCCGGGCACAGTGGCTCACGCCTGTAATCCCAGCACTTTGGGCGGCTGAGGCGGGTGGATCACGAGGTCAGGAGATGGAGACCATCCTGGCTAACACGGTGAAACCCCGTCTCTACTAAAAATACAAAAATTAGCCAGGCGTGGTGGCGGGCACCTGTAGTCCCAGCTACTTGGGAGGCTGAGGCAGGAGAATGGCGTGAACCCGGGTGGCCATGCTTGCAGTGAGCGGAGATCACACCACTGCACTCCAGCCTGGGCAACAGAGCAAGACTCTGTCTCAAAAAAAAAAAAAAAAAATTAGAATCATTTGTTCACCAAGTAAACATCTAATTAAAAGTTGGCTTCCCACATAATGGGTCTGTAAGAGAATACATCAGCCACCAAAAATACATGCTTAGTTCCTCTGGCAATTATATTTCTTATTGTCAATTAAAAAGGAGGTGTCTCATCTCTACGACTTTGGTTGATACAAGTCCACCTTTGAGAAGCAGATTCACTGATACTATGCTGACATTAGTTTCTAAGCCTTCAAAGAAAAGAGTCACCTAAGCTACCTGGAGCAGTCCTGTTTAGATGTTCAACCAGTTATCACTGGGCAACATCCTATACATGTAGTCTTAATGGAAACCAATACAGACTGTTGCCATGTTTCATTAAAAAAAAAAAAAAAGTCTACACGTGGGTGCTTTTCCAACTATACAGTGATAGCCAAACATTAGTTCTAAATATGTCAATTTAATGAAGGGCAATGAACAAAATCACAGGCGTCTTTAAAATTCTATACTATTAGTTCTTACTTCTTTTGTTTTGTTCATGTGCTTCACTACAAGCTCTTCTACATCTCTGGTAGCAGTCCTCAGCCTATCTTCACTGTGCTGGCTGGAATAAGCACCAAACAGAGTTGTTCTTCTGTAGTAGCAACGGGATCGATTTCTTCTTTTTCAAGATGGTGAAGTATGTCTTCTAACTGAACTTTTCCCGTGATAGAAGAAATAAGCATATGTGTATGTACACACACACACACACGACTGAGGATGCAAGATATCTATGTAGGTGCCACCTTAGGCTCCTTATTAGAGTAATAGTCTTTAGGGTACTAGTGATAGAAAGCTAGTAAGCCACCTGATCCTTCATCACACTTATGTATGTGTGTGTATATACAGCTTGGAAAATCTAAGATATTTCTAAAGAACAAAATACAGCTGGCAATATACATACAAAGCTGCTATGTAAGGAAAATTGAAAGCAGGAATAAATAAGTCTATGTATATATGACTAGAGTCAGACTCTCTACAATGCATATATTACTTTTCCTACTGTTATCTAGTTATGAGCACTTAAATGAAATAGCTGCTAATACCGAAAAATTTAAGCTTTGAACAACTGTATATCTTCTAAAATAACAAATGACATATTTAATGAAAATTATGTACAATGGAAAGAAAAAGTTTTTCTGTCTGTTCTGAAGTTTGCAACTTTTATCTGAAGTCTCCCAAAGGGCTCTTGTTTCTTTTTTAAAGTCCAAAGAAGTCTTTGTTCCTTTTATTGCATATTTAGAAATAAAAGGACTCCTCTGGAAGCTAGAGAGGCCCCAATTCTATACTGTCCAGGATTGATTTTACTCACAGAATATGTCTTATAATTTATGTTGACTTCTCATTAATTCAGTTCTCTTCTGCAACTTCTTGATCTAAGTCTGCTATCGATGTTGTCTTTAATTTTTTTAGGTTGCAAGTAATCACGACATAACAGTTTGCACTATGACAGTATATGAAAGATAAATATCTGCTGATTGATGAAGTGATATCTGTGTTACTGGAACCATTAACTATTTTTTTTTTTTTGAGATGGAGTTTAGCTCTGTTGCCCAGGCTGGAGTGCAGTGGTATGATCTCAGCTCACTGCAACCTCTGCCTCCGGGGTTCAAGCGATTCTCCTGCCTCAGCCTCCTGAGTAGCTGGGATTACAGGTGTGTGCCACCACGCCTGGCTAATTTTTGTATTTTTAGTAGAGACAAGCTTTCACCATGTGGGTCAGGCTGGTCTCAAACTCCTGACCACAAGTGATTAGAACCACTAACTATTAATAGGACTTGCTGTTCTAATCAAATACAACTTTTAACCAAGTTAATCTGACCCAAATTGTAGTGACAGACATAATTGTTATTGTGCTTCAGTCCACATAAATATACTATTTTGCTTTTTAAAAAGCAAAACCATATCTTTATTATTTTTCTCCTTGATTGCTAAGCTTTCTAGAGTCTTACCATTTCCACATCAACAGTATTTTTAGACCATACATGGTTTTAATTATCAGCTGATACTCATACTGATGAAAAAGAATGCAAGTCTGAATCCTGCACCTCTATGGGTCCTCCTCATGGCATATAACTAAAAATTTTCTTTTGTTCCCCCAACCTTCTTCACCTGGTCCCCACTCCATCTTCCCCCTTCTCCCTACCAGGTCTCTGAGCATCATAGTTACTTGTGGTTTTAGTCCTGGGTAGCAGAGAGCCCAAGATACTAAGAATGCATAGCATCCTATGAGGACTATTTGGCAATATGCAAAAATGCTTCTGTGATAATGCTAAGAGGAAAAGCAGAATGCAAAAGTATTATTATAACTATGTGAACACCAGAGACACAAAGAAAAGACTGGAAGCAAATACCTCAAAGTGCTAAAAGCAGTTGTGATAAACTGATGAGGGGATCAGAAAATAAATGCTTAAATTATTATAAGTCCTGTACTGTGGTTGCTTGCCCAACAGCATAATCTCCATGCTGTAGGGGTGGAGTAGGGGAGTCTTAGATTGGAGGATGTTGAAAGGAAAAATGGATCAGGGATATTGGAAAAAACCTTTGGATCTGATCCTTGCTGATCAGGAGGACAGTCTAGGCTTCAGGTCAATACTCAAGTGCACAAATCACCCAAGCTCCATCACTTGACCATCCTCCCAAAGCCAGTGATCTTTATTCACCATTTTCTAGCCACCCATCTTCATGGCTACACCTAAGTCCTTAAGAACAGCCTGAACTAATGTTGAAACCCTGCCATCCTAAATTCCATGTGTCTCCCTCTAACACCTTCTATGCCTCTTCCCCTCTTTTTCTTAATTGTTGTAAATATACATAACTTAAAATTTACCATTTTAACCATTTTTAACTGTACAATTCCATGGGATGAAGTACAATCACAATGTCGTCTAACCATCACCACTGTCATTTTCAGAAAGTTTTCATCATCCCAAACAGAAACTCTACACCTATTAAACAGTAACTTCTCATTCCCCTCTTTCCCAGCCCTGGGAATCTCTATTCTACTTTCTGTCTCTATAAACCTGCCTATTTTATATCACTCATAGAAGTGGAATCATAGAATATTTGTCCTTTTGTATTGGCTTATTTCACGCAGCATAACGTCTTCAAGGTTAATCCACGTTGTATCGCTAATCATAATTTCATTTAAGACTGAATAATATTCCATTGTATGTACATAGCACATTTTATTTATACATTCACCTGTTGATGGACATTGGGGTTGTTTCTGCCTTTCAACTATTGTGAATGATGCTGCTGTGAACACCGGTGTTTAAAAGTATCTGAGTCCCTGTTTTCAATTCTTTGGGGTATATACATAAGAGTGGAATTGTTAGATATATAATTCTGTAACTTTTTTTTTTTTGAGGAACTGTCCTACTGTCTTCTACTGCAGCTGTACCATTTTACATTCCTACCAGCAATGCAGAAGGTCTTAATATCTTCACATCCTTGTCAACACTTACTTTGGGTTACTTTAAAAAAAAATAGTCATCCTAATGGGTGTGAAGCAGTTGCTCTCTTAAACTAAAGGAATTCTACAATTACAATAAGACTTCCAGTCTCTGGACCATTACATCCTCTCTCAAACTACCAGATACTCTTTGGCTTCACTTGTTTGCCCCTCAAGCCTAAACCCAACTGTTGATCATTTCAGTCCTTCACCAACATTCCCAGTTATCTTATCCCTTTGTCCCACCTTCCTTGCAAATCTCAGCCCTGGAAAAGTTCATGCATTTGACTATTCTCCACCTATTTTAGGTTGCTGAGTGCTGGTAGAGAACAAAATCAAGCATGCAAACTTGAACCATTACAAATTCACGGCCTCTGGTCTGAGCCAAGCTTCTCAACCACTGGGTCATTTATGAGTTGCTAGTTTCTGTTACTATTTCACTTAGCAACTATTCAAAACTTTCACCTCTCCATCAAACTGAATATCTCACCTCTCCCCTCACTCTTGACAAATGACCTTGTCTCCCAGGGAACTAGTAAAACTAAGGTCATCATAAAACTGTCAGCTGCTTCTCCTCACCAACATACCAACCTTCATCTTTACCAATCTTGTCCTTTCCCTTCTCAGTGGAAGAGCTTCCTATCCTCCTGATCAAGGTTAATCCCGTTACCCGTATTCTAGGCCCCATCCCATACTGCTTCCTTAGGGAAGCATTTTCTCTTCTGTATGTTCCTTATCTCCTTCTCTACTGTTCTGTTGTCCTCAGCTCAAGACATCTCTGGTCTTAAAGATACAAAAAATAACCTTCCTTTAGCCCCACCATATACCTCTCTAGCTACATCCTCTTTTGGACAATTTGTCTCCCACACTCCTATATTGTGGCTTCTGTGTTTGGCTTCCACACTCCCACATTTGCTGCATTTTGCCTTCTGCTCTCACCATTGTACTCAAATTATCAGTTAACAATGAACTCAAAATGCCACATCCATAGCTCACTACAGTTTCAAACTCCTGGGCTTTAGTGATCCTCCCGTCTCAGTCTCATGAGGAGCTAGGACTACAGGAGTGTGCCACCATGCCCATCTTGTTTTTTAAATTATTTTTTGTAGAAACAAGGGTCTTGGTATGTTGCCCAGGCTGGGATTGAACACCTGGGCTCAAGTGATCCTCCCATTTCAGCCTCTCAAAGTGCTGGGATTACAGGTGTGAGCCACTGTGTCTGGCCCTGTTTTTGTTTGTTTTAACATATGATCTCTTTGCCGTACCTCTTCACTCCTTCCCTGAAAGTTTATTTTTTATTATTCTGTTCTGTGATGTCACTTTGTCCTGTTTTGACTCATATGGCTCTAGCCTTTCCTTCTCAGTATTCTTCCTGGCTTCCTCCTCTTCCATCCCTTCAAATGCTGCCATTTCCAAGAACCCTGCCTTTAGCTCTCCACCCTTCTCACTACCATGTCATTAACAGCTTGGGCACAACAGTCTAACATACCTTGGCTCAAACCTTGGCTTTGCTACTTTGTAATTGTGTGACTTACACAAGTCAGGTAACTTCTTTAAATTTTTATTCTGTGTGTAGAATAAGTGTAATAGTATTGCCTACCTCACTGGGTTGTTTGGAAGATTAAATAAGAATCTCTCTCTGCTATGCTCCAGATCAATCTAGAAGGAGTGGCAAGAAACAGAAACACATTGAAGTTGGAATACAGGTGAGGGTAGCAGAGACTGCTGGTGTCATTTAATATTTACTATTCCCTTCTTCCACAGAAATAAGACATTTAGTGTTTTGACTGATCACAAAGCTGACTTCCTTACTGATAGATATGGTCAGGTGACCAAGTTCTGACCAATGGGTGTAAATGGAATTATGTGCTGTTTCCAGAAACTGTCCTTAAGGAACATGATACCCCCTTTCTTCCTCCTTCCTCCTTTCTACTAGCTGGAATTCAGACAAGATAGCTGAAGCTTGAGCAGCCATCCTGGGCACCATTAGCTGGAAACCATATGCCATGGATGCTGTAATATCAGGAGAGAAGAAACCTGGGTCTCTGACCATTTCAAGGTGCTGCTCTACCAGTTATAGATTGCTTTCTTCTTGACTTTTATGTGGGAGGAATACATTTCTTTCTTTTTCAATGCATTATTATTTTGGGCTTTCTGTCCCTCACACAACCAGCCAATCCCAACTACTATATGAGGGTTATTGAGTGGATGAGGTACAAGGACATATGCTGGAAACTAAATGTGGCTACACAGGAGTTGGATACGGAACTACACAGCCATTAACGGTCTCTCCTGACCCATGAGGTCTTTTGTCTCTGAGCTTCCCTGTGAGTGTGCTCCTCTTGCTTCTCTACAGAGGTGAACTTCCTCTGCTTGCTCATCAGCAAGGCTGAAAACAGCTATTCAAGTCCTTAGCCTATGTGACTTTTTAGATTGTCATTTCTATCTTTGTATCTCTTAGTTCAAATTTTTGAAAGAGACAATTGTTTGTTGCTCACTGAATAGGCTGTGCCTGCCTCTTCAGAGTTACCTGTATTTTCCCCATTCAGTCAGCTGTACATGGAATAACGTTGAAAGTAGGGGTACAAATATGGCCTCTGAGGGCCTACTCTTTAAGCAAGATTTGGCAGAGAAATGCAAGTTCCAGAGAAGAAGCTATAAGCTAGGAGAGCAATATAAAATGAGTCTACGGTTTAAGACCAATGCATTCCAGTTGTCTAGTGAACAACTCAGCTTGAACAACCCATTCATCTTTTCCTCCTATATTTCATAGTTAAAATCACTGTCAACAGTTTCCCAAGCCAGAAACCCAGGATTCATCCTTGACCCTCCTTCCTATTCATTCTACTCTGGTATGCAATCAGTCACTGAATTTGCAGTACCTCTTTCATCATTTTCTAATTCATCCTCTCCGTGTCTACTGCCTTAGGCTTGCCTCACTATTGGTTCAGTTTAGTGTAATAGCATCCTTAACTGATGTTCCTGCTGCCAGGTGGCCCCCATCCAATCTGTTCTCAGCAAAACTCCAGACTGATCCTCTCGAATGCAAATCACTTGCTGCTTAACCTTCTTGTCGCTTTCAGGTAGAGTTCAAGCCCTTTAGCTTGGGACCAGATATTCTTCGCAATCTGGTTCCTCCTAGTCTCTCTAGCCTTGTCTTCTGCCACGCCTTGACATTAGCCATTCATGTCAGTATACTTATTGGTCCCCATCATGCTGCTTATATTTCCACAAATTTTGACATTCAAGTCACTCTGCCTGGAATAGTGCTGTGAGATCCCCAAACAAACATTTTCCCAGTGGATTTATTGAGACTTGATGATTAACTTTCAAATTCTGGTAAACTAGATCTTGAAGTAATAAAACTAAATTATAAATGCTCTGATATCTAAACTGTACCTAAAATTGCCCACACAACAAAGTACATAAGAATAATATTCTTGGCTGGGCACGGTGGCTTACGCCTGTAATCCCAGCACTTTGGGAGGCCGAGGTGGGTGGATCACCTGAGATCAGGAGTTCAACACCAGCCTGGCCAACATGGTGAAACCCCGTCTCTACTAAAAAACCAAAAATTAGCTGGGCATGGTGGCATGTGCCTGTAATCCCAGCTACCCAGGAGGCTGAGGCAGGAGAATCGCTGGAACCCGGGAAGCAGAGGCTGCAGTGAGCCGAGATCTTGCCACTGCACTCCAGCCTGGGCAACAGAGCGAGGCTCCATCTCAAAAAAAAAATTCAATCAACAAAAACCAAAAAACTATTCTGTCCAAAGTAGATACTAAGTAAATGCTCATTAAATCTCTTAAAAATCCAATCTCTGGAAAGAAGTGCATCCTGAAATGGTTTTAGGCCTCCAAAAAACTTCTCGATGTAAAGAATAAAGTGGTAAAGCAAACTGAGACAAAGAATTTTAAACAAGAAGAGGTCAAGGATAATGGGTTCTGTCTACCTGTTGTTTTTTCTCCTAGTAGGTACTCTCCAACTGCATTGCAGGGGCCAGGACCCTATCTTATGCCATAGCACATCTGCCTCTGAGCAAAGGCTGAGCTTTGGATTCCAAAGTCTTTGAGTGACGCTAGAGAACAAAGTACATAGGATGGCCACAAAAACTGAAATATCCAGTAGGTGACTTTTCACTGTAACCTTTCTTTCTTCTATCTTCCACTCCTTTCACACAAATATAATTTAAAACTCACACACATCTTAAATACAATACATATTATGCACAGTTTTTCAATTCCCAAATAAAATTAGTACACTTTTTTCAAAAGTTGAGAACAGTGTAGCAATGTAAAAAATGTTTAAAATATAAAATTTAGTGAAAAAGAAAGGCAAAATGTACATAACTATGTAAAAATGTACACAGCTGAGCAAGACTGACACAGAACAAAAAAATGAACTATTGATGTGTTAAGACAGAGTTTCTCAACCTTGGCACTACTGACATTCTGAGCTGTTGTGGAGGCAGTTCTGTGTATAATAGGATATGGAGCAGCATCCCTGGTCTCTACCAACTAGATGCCGGTAGCATATCCCTAGCTGTGACAACTAAAAATGTTTACATACATTGCCAAATGTCTCACATTTGGCAGAACCCCACCCTGCTCCCCAGGTTTAAAACTGTGCTAGAGGCCGGGTGCCGTGGCTCATGCCTGTAATCCCAGCACTTTGGGAGGCTGAGGCAGGCAGATCACCTGGGGTTGGGAGTTCGAGACTCAGCCTGACCAACGTGGAGAAACCCTGTCTCTATTAAAAATACAAAATTGGCAGGGTGTGGTGGCCCATGCCTATAATCCCAGCTATTCAGGAGGCTGAGGCAGGAGAATCACTTGAACCCGGGAGGCAGAGGTTGCAGTGAGCTGAGATCGCGCCATTGCACTCCAGCCTGGGCAACAAGAGTGAAACTCCATCTCAAAACAAAACAAAACAAACAAAACAAAAACAAAAAACTGTGCTAGAATGACAGGAATTTATTTTTTTGAGACAGGGTCTCACTCTGTAGCCCAGGTTGGAGTGCAGTGGTGTGATCATAGCTCACTGCAGCCTCAACCTCCCAGGCTCAAGTGATCCTCCCACCTCAGCCTCCAGAGTAGCCAGGACTACAGGAGTGCTCCACCATGCCTGGCTAATTTTTTGCATTTTTTGTAGAGTCAGGTTTTTGCCATGTTTGCCTAGGTTAAATATTTTTTTAAATTTATGCCTTGCTATTCAATAAATACATATTAGAAGAGGAAAGGAAAGGAAAGGAAAGCCCCTTGCAATATAGCATCTAACATACTCTTTTTTCAAGAGTTAGGGTTTATCCAGTTCCAATTTAATGTGCAAGATTGAAAAGGCTGCAGAACTTGTTTTTGTTTTCCTATCTGTTCTAGAGGAGAAAGCTGAATTTCTCAATATTTAAAAACTTGACCTGGCTCTAAGCATGAGACATCACAAACAACTGCTTCGATTGGACTGAGAAATCAAAATATCCAAATCATCGTAGCCCCAAACAGCTGTTTAAAATGTATATGTTCTGTATATCCTCAAAATAGGTTTACTTTTAAACCTGAATACTGAAGAAGAAATAGTAAGATTCAACAAGGAATGCATATTGTAAGACAAATTAAGGCAAGTTTTCCAAGCAAAAATAAAATTGCACTGGATCTAAGTTAATCTTATGCCATATTTAAGGCCCTCTGTTCCAGTCTTTTTAGAACTATTGTGTCTGCTCCCTTGCCAAAAATATTTACTTTCAATCACTCTTTATTGTTTTTGTTTCTTGGCTTACATCACAAAGAATGTTTTCTGATTCAGAAATTGTCAGGAAAAGAGGATATAAGTACTGTTTCAATTACCTCCTCTCCGGAAAATTACATAATATCCCCAATGTTGGGTTCGTACGGGCTTAAAGTTGAAATCCTGTCTTACATGATCATTTTGAATGCCCTTTTCACATTGATAAACACATCAATAAAATTTAATTAAACAAGGAACAACCTTCTTTCATTATATAAGCCTGAAATGGGTCCAATACTGCAATTTTGATTTTTTTCCCATTTTCAAAACACACTAGGCCTGCAGTATTTAATGTTTATATTTACCAATGTGCACTTCTCCTAGTCTCTAGTTTACCCAAGACTGAAAGGTTGCCATAATGCAAAGAAAAAAAAAATCTTCCCAATGACTGCAGAGCTGGAGAATGCGAAATACTTAGGTACACAAAGCATTGCAGCAGGAATGCAGAAGGAGGTGGTCTATAGATGACAGAGGTGGTGGAGACAAATGGACATTCAATAATGTGCAGCGTTAACAGGGAAAGGTTAAAATGGCTGTGAAATAAGCAGGATGAGAAGAAACTGGTGCTTGGAGTCATGAGTGAAGTGGAAAAAGTTGTAGCTTGAAAGGCAGAAGGTAACTGACTTCATGACCTCTGATGCTGAGGATACAAAAGGCCTCCAAATCTTCATTGGGATTCAAGGTTCTGTATGACGAACATCGACCAAAAACAAAAACAAAAACAAAAACAAAAAACAAAAAAAACAGAACACGGTAGTTCTTTGTTCGCGGGCCTACACGCAAGGGAAAGCTGCGCCTCCGTGGACTTCATAGTGGCCTGGACCTTCGGGCGCTGTCTGTCCAGGGACGCGTCTCGACACCTCACCTTTAAGTGAGAAAAGGAACGCCGACCTACCTCGCTGAGGATGTTCTAAGCCCGCTCTAATAATAGGCGGCAGCCTAATACTAAATGCTTGTGGCAGCTGGGTCCGGGAAAACGGGCTAATTCTCCTTCAGGCGGAATCACTGCAGCCAGGGGCTAGAAAGGCCGGGCCAGGAGGATTTCCCCTCCTGTAGTTTCGGGCCATGCTGGGGAGAAGCAGAAAAGGCCCGGAATGCGGAAAAGAGGGGAGAATGGGTGCTTTCCTCCTTAGGGCTGAGGCAGGAACCTCAGGAACCAAGTCGGAAATTTTCCTGCGGAGGGTGCCGCGAGGGTCCCGGGGTCGCTCGGCCCCTAGGCGCCCAGCTGCTAGCGGCAGGTGCAGAAGGAGACCTGGGCGTCATAGCAACCGCGCTCGCCGCAGAGACGCAAAGGGAATCTTCCGGCGGGAACCATAGAGACGACGCACGCCAATGGCGCCAGAGACTGTGCTTCTTGTGGAGACTATTATTATAGCTCATACCATTGGCCTTCGGGTCGGGGGCGGAGTTGTCCCGGCCGTATCGATAGTACAATTCATTCCATTGGCTTTGGAGACAACTGTAACCATGGTAACGGCATGTCGCGCGTTTGCGACTTACGGAATATTTTTTGTCTTGGGGCGTTCTAGTTCTCAAAGAGCTTCCCGCCAGTCCTCAACTACAGCCCGTGCCTACTAAACTTGGATTTATTTTTCTATAAGTTCCTTCATTCTTAAAGGGGCAGGGAGTGCTAGCTCAAGAGCTCTGAATTTTAGGCCTAAATCGTGTCACTAGCCACGTGGGGCACGCAAGATAAATCACAATTTTTGGAGCGAGCTTATTATTGTAAAAAGGAAGACACTGGGCTTGACTAGAATTATCCCTAAGGCTGAAGCCCTTTAGAAGTCCTAAGCACTGAAAATTCAGGTAAGGTGAACCTTATCTCCCCCACCTATGTAATGCAAAATAAAAACTTATAAATGACACAAAATTTAACATACTCAATTGATACCATCTTTTTAGATGCCCTTATAGCAGAATTCAAGTTAACTATCAAAACTCGATTTTACTCATGTTTTGGGGGCCCTTGCTTTGCTGGTATCCCAAACACAACATTTCTTGGTCTTAACTCTAGTTCCCCAAGAGGATACTTTCCAAATCTTTGCTGGTTCTACATGCATTATCTGGACGTATCTTACTCTTTATATAATAAAGTGCCTCAACCTCTCCTTCTGGCACTAGACCTCTTGCAAGTGTTTTTTTCTGAACTAAAATGCTCACCACCAGCACTTGTAGCCCACTTCACTCCTGTTTATCAGTTTAAGTATCACCTACTCAGGGAGACATTCCTTGATCCTCCATCCAAGATCAGGTTCTTTCTTACCCTCATTGACTCATGTTCCTTTTCTTTATACACTTCCATTTGCTGTTAAAACACACACACACACACACACACTTTCTCTCTCTCTCTCTTTCCCACCCCCCTGGAATTTTTACTTGTGTAAATATCTTTTTAAGTGCTCTGAATATAAATTAAACTGAAGTGGAAAACACTAAATAATTTCATGTAGAACACTGATTGTTTTTAAGCGTTAACAAGGCAGGATATAAAATGATTCCCAAGGGAGGTAATAATTATGGTAAAGACAAACATTAACATCACTTCTACTTTTAACCCCACATATGCCCGTTGTACATTCAAAGATGATGACAGTCATCATCCACATGAAGCTATGAATGCAGAGAAGAACATATTCTACTACTTGCCCTTCAGTACTGCAGCCACTGACAGAGCCCACTGCTTTTGGGGTTTTGCAAATTGGACCTGAAGTTCACTTAAAATCGTTGTCAAAGGAGCCTGGGTAACATAATAAGACCTTGTCTCGATGAAAAATAAAATATTTAGACGGGCATGGTGGCACACGCCTGTAGTCTCAGCTGCTCAGAAGGCTGTGGCAGGAGTGCTTGAGTCCAGGAATTCAAGATTACACTGAACTATGATTGGACCATTGCACTCCAACCTGGGTGACAAAGCAAGACCTTGTCTCTAAGAAAAAAAAAGTTTGTTCAAAGGGACTGCTGCTTCCAGAACAGTCTTGACTGCTGCAGTTATTTTTCTTCTGTTCAAGGTCACACTTCCTGATTAATGAAGTATTTTCAGCCTTAGAATTTCTGTCAAATCTTCTCAATTAAATTTATTGTACTTCTATTATCAGACAGACACAGGGGCTACCCTTCCCTACTCCGTGAAACACCATGAATTGTATTTTAAGTCAAATATTTATGTGAAACACAGTACCTGCTTCTACCTTAGTCATTAATGCTAATTTTTCAAATTGTACCCTGGACTATCCTACAGATCATTTAGGGAATTTTTTTGCACTATGCTACTTGTGCACTCCCAACCCAAAACCCAGGACAGCAAGAGATGTATTCAAAGTTTTTCAGAGATTCTCAAGGATTCAAAGATTAAGCAGGGCACTGGTGTAACACTGCTTTGCTAAGTGAGAAAAACAATAATTGCAACCATTTAGTGAGTGTCAATCAAGTGCTAGGCACCAGACTGATGCTTTTTGTTTGCTATTTCATTTAATCCTCACAATAAATGGCATTACTTTGCAGAGAGATTATCCCCATTTTATGCATGCGGACACTGAGATTAAGTCAAATGCCTAAGTTTATAAAGCTAATAGGTGGCACGGCTGGCTAAGTTGACTCCTAGCCCATACTCTACCACACTGTAATGCCTCCCTCAGGACAGAGATCACCAAGTGGCCCCTGCCTGGTCCCAGGTGGAAGGACATATTAAGTTAACCTGAAAAGCAGTCCTAAAATACTTGAAACGTAAACTGTTACCCTAACATGAGGTACATCTACAATAAGAAGCAAAAAGTAAATGCAGTGAAAAGCTCATCATTCTACAATCTATCTTCAGGGAGGTATCCTTCTTTCCTACTCCTATGTTTGATAAATTTCAAACAAAACAAAACATCCTTTCCATTGGGTCAACTTTTGGACACACACTTTATTGCACTTAATTTTTTATACATCCATTTCCTAAACAAGACATGTTTATTCATCTTTTTAATCCTCATGGCTCAGCACAGGGCCTGACATACATAGGCATTCAACCAATATTTGATCACCAAAGCATGACCATTCATGCATCCATAATCCTCTTTTTATAGTATAAAGATGGCTGATATTCAGGCCCCCATGTATATTTTAAGGAATATGTAATTCCCAATAAGCTCTTCTTTTTTAAAGGTGAGAAACAGTTCTAGTGTTCAATTTCAAAATCAAAATAACATTCAGGTGAGTGTATCAGGTGTCATTAAAAGACAAAATACCAAACCATATTTGCCTGCACACCACTGCCTTTTCCCTTTCTTTCATTTTCTCTGTCCATATGAAAGCCACGGTTTTATTATAGTTTTCACCATCTCTAAGAGCCCTGAACAATTTTTGATCCTGTAAGGGCTTTTTACTTCAGTTTTTGTCACCTATAAAAGCTGTGTGTCGAGACTGAAGATTATCCACTATCTTCTCTTCTATCTCTATGCCTTTTTCTCTTTCTTCCTCTGATAGCAATAACTTGGTTTCTGAGTCTTTAGTTACAATAAACACAAAGGACTGTCGTGACTCAAGGATATTAGCCACCACCACTTGATGCTGATAAACTTCCAAAGCCTTCCGAGCTCGATTAATTACAATGGCAGGGTCAGTCTCCAACTTAAAGGAAATTATAAATGCTTTGGGAGCCCAATCTTTAACCAAAGGAGAAAGCAGTTTTGGCACCATCTTCATTGTTATCTGTATTGGAAAAAGAAAAGCTTAATAAGCAAACAATGGCCATTATCTACCAGGTCAATCTCATGGGAAACTATGGAAACTAAGGAATCAAATTTAAGTGGGATTTCTCAACTATCAAACTTTTCAATTAAATGCTTAGTTTAAAAAGCCTTAGGGGAACACAGTGGTGTGGCCTGTAATCCCAGCATTTTGGAAGGCCAAGGTGGGTGCATCGCTTGAGCCCAGTTCAAGACCAGCCTGGGCAACATGGCAAAACCAGGTCTCTACAAAAAAAAAATACAAAAATTAGCCAATCATGGTGGCACCCACCTGTAGTCCCAGCTACTCAGGAGGCTGAGATGGGAGGATTACTTGAGCCTGGGAGGTTGAGGATGCAGTGAGCTGTATTCGTGCCACTGCACTTCAGCCTGGGCAACAGAGCGAGACCTTGTCTCAAAAAAAAAAAAAAAAAGCCTTGGTTCTGTAGAGTTCACAGGGATGCCTAAATTCAAGGCTCCATACACATTCTGGGGCAAACCATGTCTTCTGAATAAGCTCTGCCCTGCTCTGCCACCCTTACCACCATTTTTGAGGGTTTGAACCAAACCCTCAACTAAACAGATACAAAGAATCTGTTCATACAAATGTTTGGCAGAAGCTGAAATAAAGTTGGGTTTTTAAACCTCTCAGCCTAAATATTTCTTGCATTGGTAGAATGGCTCTTAGATTCCATTTTAAAATGGTCACTTGTAACACAACTTAGCAGTGAGGAAACTGATTTTATTTTCACTTGACCAAAACTCCTAGTACCTCATCCCCACTCCCTTCTCAGGGTAATGTTCTGTTGCTTTGTTACTTTCAAGATAGAACTAAAAACTATGAGATAAACTAAAGATCCCAGAGATTTAAAAGTGTGAAATCACTAAGCTAATCATCAGAATTTCCCCTAAAAAAAAGCTGTTAGTGTGATAGGGATCATATACCTGTTTATTTATACTTTATTTTTCTCCTTAGCATTTATCACTACCAAATGAGGTATGTATTTGACTTAATTTATTGTCTCCTCTGCAGAGGAAGAAACACAAGGGCAGGGTATGTTTCTTTTCACTGCTTTCATCTCCAGGTCCTACAGCAGTGTAGGACCTCAATCAACTATTCTACAAAGTCGGCAAATGCTCCACAGATAAGAGTTTCTCCTAATAAAATCCTACCTGTATCACCCAATAAATGACTAAGAACTCCCGAAGGTTCCAAGAAGTCAGATCATCTAAAATCACAACCTACCTTATCCATATTTCTTCCTTAATCTACAATAGCCCCCAACTATCTACCCACTCCGCTTTCTCCCTCTCTAGCTTCATCTTTCATACTGATGCCAGAATGTTGTTCTCAAACAAAAACTTTATCTCATTCTCCTACTTATGTGTCCCTTAGCGCCACAAGAAAAAGTCCAAGCTCCTTAAAAAAGGAAAACAAAGTCTTCTACAAAGCAAGCCATCTCTTCAGCCAGCTCTCCAGCCTTACCAAAGCACTTCGGTTCACAGCCCACTGCCCACTTCCAAATTCCAAGTGCCATACTCCACTTGGAATGACCTTTCCCACTTCGTACACCCTCTGCTCATTTTGTTTTGTTCTTTGTTTTTTTGAGACAGAGTCTCGCTCTCGTCGCCCAGGCTGGAGTGCAATGGCACGATCTCGGCTCACTGCAACCTCCGCCTCCCGGGTTCAAGCGATTCTTCTGCCTCAGCCTCCGGAGTAGCTGGGATTACTGCCACCACGGAGTAGCTGGGATAGCCTGTCACCACGCCTGCCTAATTTTTGTATTTTTTTAGTAGGGACCGGGTTTCACCATGTTGGCCAGGCTGGTCTCAGACTCCTGACCTCAGGCGATCCGCCCTCCTTGGCCTCCCAAAGTGCGGAATTATAGGCGTGAGCCACCGCGCTCGGCTCTGCTCATCTTTTAAAACCCAGTTCATCTCCTCCAAGAAGCTTCATCGACTCCCCCAGGATTCACTCGCCCCATGATCTGACTGCACTTTGTACATACCTCCACTAGAGCATTTATCACTCTGTATTGTAATTATGTCTGTGTCCAGCTCCCTCACTAGATTGTGAGGTCCATGAGGGAGGGCGGTGTCTTATTCATCTCTGTATCCCCTGTGCCTAGCGAATACAGATGCAGAAAGGCCATCTCCAGATCAAGAGGAAATTAACCCAAGATTGGTTATATGAGATTAGATCTCTGGAAGAGAAGCGCCCATCACCTGCAGTGGGCCCCCAGATGACTGGATCTTGTGTTCAGGCATTTCAGAGACAGGAACATAGAAATCTGACACAGCCGCAGCCAAGTAAAACATCGCAGAAGGGCCTGCAAAGAGAAACACAAGGTGTAATAAATCGGCGAGGTACGGTATAGGATCAGCTTCTTCTCAACTCGGGTTCCCCAGCTGAGATCCGTGGGTAAGCGAGAGGCAAGGGGATAAGTGGCTGCAGAGAAAGGCTGTGCTTCCAGGCAAAAGGGGTACTCCTAGGGCACGCACCTAGCGGATTAAGTGCCTGGGCCGCAGCCTGCAACAGATGCAAATAGTCCGCCAAAGTGGTGAACTCCACCGCCAGGAAGGTGCCTGCAGCCGCAGCCTCCTGGTAGCATCTCAGAGCTGCAGCAAAACCCGGAAGTGCATTCTCCTCGGCCTCCAGGCTCAGCAAGCCCGAAAGGGCTGGGCCCGAAGGCCGCAGAGCGGACAGCCAAGTCTGGGGTGGGAAGCGGTGGGCATAGGGGAAGGCGGAGCGAGCGCGATACAAGAACAGGACTCCGTAGCCGGCGGCTAGGAAGACCTCGGCCGAGGTTGCACCACGCCGCCCGCTGCTGAAGTTGTCCAAGAAGCGCACCGGCCGCGCTTCCAGTGGGACCTTGGTGCCGCCTGACGTGACCAACACCACCCGCCGGCCCTGCGCGCCCAGCCTGGCCGCGAAGCGAGCCATAACCTCAGCCCAGCGCGCAGCACCGGGAGGCTGGGGGAACTCGGCTACCGGGTCCATTTCCGCCATCTGCCCCGCAGCGGCCGGCGCCTGCGCACGCTCCGCGGCAGACGCGCCACGCCCCTTTTCCCCTACCTGGTGTAAACGCCGGGCCGCAGTGAGCGGGCGGTTCACTACCCTCGTTTTGACACTAGGTCCCGATCTCGCCAAATCTGGAAATGCGTAGTTGTTCTGCCCCAGAGCCCAGCGAAAGTGACACTGCAACGAGGGGGATCCCCGGCTGCGTGGGCATCTGGTAGGGTCACGCTCCCTCACGTTCGTTTCCTAGCCTGGGTGAAGAACTGGCCATGTTTGACCCTTACCGGCCACTGTACGGGCCTTCGTGGACTTGGACTCCTTGGGAGTCCTTTCTCGGCCATTTGACCCGTAGGACTTGTGGGTTTTGTGCTTCTTTTTATTTCTTTCTTTCCCTTTTTCAACTTCAGCGATAGACCCAGATGTTAGTCGAGTCACGTCCCACCGCCCTCTGCCCTCGAAATGCTGCCAAGTACGCGGGCCCGCGATTGTCACGTGACGCCGGGGTTCAGCGTATCCTTGCCGGGCAACCGTCTTAGAGACCAGCATCTCTGGCTGCAACATGAATGTGATCTATCCACTGGCGGTCCCCAAGGGGCGCAGGCTCCGCTGTGAGGTGTGCGAAGCCCCAGCCGAGCGGGTGTGCGCGGCCTGCACAGTCACTTATTACTGGTAGGCCCTGAAACGTGGCACCTGGGCGCTTTAACTCCCTCCCTCTCTCCCATTCCTGGGTCTGGCTTGGGTACCTTGCGTTAGCCGTGGCCCCTGACTCTGCAAGGGATGCCTCAAAAACAGGGGCTTTAAGACAGGCCCCTAAGACTCCCGTGGCCTCGTCTGCCTCATCTCCCACTTACTCATTTGTCATTCATGTTTTCTGAAGGCCTACTATGTGTTACGCACTATTTTAGGTGCTGAAGTTACTTTGGTAGCTCGGTAGATCAGTTCCTTCAAAGATCTAACATTCTAATGTGGGAGACAAATCAGTAAAGAAACAGGCCGGGTGTGGTGGCTCACGCCAGTAATCCCAGCACTTTGGGAGGCCGAGGCGGGTGGATCACTTGAGGTCAGAAGTTCGAGACCAGCCTGGCCAACGTGGTGAAACCCTGTCTCTACTAAAAATACAAAAATTAGCTGGGAGTGGTGCTGGGCGCCTGTAATCCCAGCTACTCCGGAGGCTAAGGAGGAAGAATCGCTTGAACCCGGGAGGCGGAGTTCGCAGTGAGCGGAGATCGCGCCACTGCACTCCAGCTTGGGCGAGGAGAGTGAGACGACAGTGAATGGGGCAGTGTGTGGAAAGCTTTCTCTATGGAAGAAACATTTGAGCTGCGTTTTGAGAGGACAGTCAGAACCTGCTGTGTACAGGAGTAGTGAAGAAGGATAGGGCATTCCCGGCATCCGGGACTGCTAGGGCAAATGGCAAAAGAAGAGAGTTTGCTAACAGCTGAGTGGAGAACATAGTAGTGGAGGGAGCAGTCAGTGATTTTCAAACTGCAGGCCAGGGCCCTTTAGCAGTTTATGAATAAGTCACAACCACCATTTAGAGAAAACAGCAACAACAAAGAAGAGCATAGAATGAGTAGAAAGTATCAGGTTAATCCTACCTGAACTGTTTCTTGAAACTTTTGTCTTAGTGTTTTATGTGGGCGTGTGTACAGGGAAAACGTATTTCTTACTATAGGTTGAGTCAAAATTAGCCAGGTGTGGTGGCACACACCTGTAATCCCAGCTACTCGGGAGGCTGAGGCAGGAGAATTGCTTGAACCCGGGAGGCGGAGGTTGCAGTGAGCCAAGATCACTCCATTGCACTCCAGCTTGGACAACAAGAGTGAAACTCTGTCTCAAAAAAAAAAAAAATTTAAAAAGTTGGAATATCATTGTGATAGGTAGTAGAAGTTTAAACCAAGAAGATAAAGGTTAGGGCCAGACAGTGACATGAGATCAAGGGTTTGGAATTTATCCCCTGGGAAACCATGGATGGTTTTGAGCTGACATGCTCTCATTTGTGTTAACGAAAGAGGATGGGCTGCAGTGTGGAAGATACAGAGGAAGGTAGACACTGCCGGCTGCATAACAGATTAAGAAGCTGTTGCAGTACCTTCTCATACTGGCCTAGGTGTCCTTCCTCAGTGCTCTGAAAGCACTGAGTATTTCCCTATCCTAACACTTAGAACATGGACTGATATCATTTATTTATTTCCTTCATTAGGCGTATGCCCCACAAGGGTAGGGATGGCATCTGTGTTTTCATTGCTATCTCCTCTTTGGTGGCTTCATTGCATTTAGAATATAATTCAGAATTTGTAACAGAAAATACAAGGCCCTGGCTATTTCTCTACCTTTACTTCCCACCGCACTCACCCCATTTTTTCTTTGCTGTAGTTATAGAGAACTGAAGTTCTAATTTGCTAAGTCCTTTCTTCCCTCAGTTTCTTTCCCTGGACTGTTCTCTCTGCTAGGAACCTCCCCTTCAACTACAAGCCTTCCTGGCTCTCTTTCATCCTTCAGTTCTCAGTTTAAATGTCGTTTCTTCAAAGAGGTCTAAACCCAGTCTCAACTCGCCGTCATACTTTTCTCACTCACAGTACCACTTTTCTTTGCTTTTTCTGTACTTTTATATTTTTGTGTTTGCTTATCTGATGTCTATGTCCTTTACTAGGCCCAGTGCCCACACATACCAGACACTCAATGAACATCTGTTGAATAAAACTAAATGGATAATAAACCCATTAACTTGGGCAAGGAACACAGGGCAAAAAGATGGTGGGCGTCAGATTTGGCTGTGGGCATGGAGTTTGAGAGGCCTTTGGGTCACCCCTGGAGAGATGACCAGTAAACAGCCATGAGTAAAACCTGCCACTCAGGCTTGGGAAAGATTCAACCCTTTTGCCTGGTGTGAGGACTGACTTTTTCCTTAAAACACCCCTGTCCTCTTTATCCCTCCAGCCGGAAGTAATTCTTTCTTCCTCTGAACTGACTTTACAGTACTCTGTATCTCTCAGATGACTCATCTCATATTTCCCTTCATTTTAATTGTTGGTGAGTGTGTTATTTCAATTTTGTTGTGCTCCATTAATGCTAGATACTATGTTAAATGTGTACAGAGGGACTGTCAAGTATGTTAACTTTTGATCTATGTCTGACCTGTCATTGTATGCCCCGTAGTCTCTAGCAAAGTGTCTTGAAATCGTTGGCATTTGTGCTTTTATTCCTTGGGCCAAAAAATAAAAAATAAAAACATGAAAAAAAGAAAGAAATAGTTGGCACTAATTTCTGATGAATGCATGTATGAATTATCATCTTCTATGCCCTTCTGTTTTTTTTCTTTTACTTATTTTACTTGCTTTTAATTCTCTTTAAGACCTTCTCCTTTTGTTTTTTTGCTTCCTTTTCTTCAGATTTCTATGTCTTTGTGTCTTGGAGTTTTCAAGATTTTTGATAAAACAAAACTGAGGTCGTTGTTCTGTAGGTTTTGATGGTTGAATGTAAAGCACCTAGTACCCTGCCTGGAACCACACTGGCACACAGTAAATGTTCTTTTTCATCATCCCAAGTTTAAGGAGCGAGAAAGTCAGTTTGAATTTGTGAAAGTTTTTTTCTGTAAAAGAATTTTTTTCCTGATTATAAATGCAGTTCATGCTCACTGCAGAAAACCTGAAAATATAAAAAATAAAGAAGAAAAATAATCCATAATCCCACAACCCAGAGATTAATAACCTGAAATTTTGATGAATTTCCTTCTTTTCTCTGAATACATTTATTTTATATGTTGTGTGTAATCTTGTGCATATTGCTCTATAGTGGATTACAACCATTCTCAGAGAATAGCGCATTTTTATTTACTTAGAGACACAGTGGAACTTTTATTTTTTTGTCATTTTTTTGTGACAGAGTCTTGCTCTGTCGCCCAGGCTGCAGCGCAGTGGCATGATCTCAGCTCACTGCAACCTCCAACTCCCAGGTTCAAGCAATTCTCTTGCCTCAGCCTCCCAAGTAGCTGGGATTACAGGGATGCGCCACCATGCCTGGCTAATTTTTTTGTATTTTTAGTAGAGATGGTGTTTCACCATATTGGTCAGGCTGGTCTGGAATTCCTGACCTTGTGATCCGCCCACCTCAGCCTCCCAAAGTGCTGGGATTACAGGACATTAGAACATTTTTAAGAAAAGGTAATTTTATGGAAGTACATACTAAAACATTGGTGACAGGTAAAAGAGACTTCAGTATCATAGGTTTGCATGAATTTAAATGTCTTTAGTCAGGGCATACATTCTGTAATTCACTACAAATACTGTTGCTTCCTGTTCTTGAATACCACTTCACCGTTTGTTTTCTCCTCCTGGCCAGTGAAGGCATTTAAGTTTGTGCTCTGTATGTCAAACAAAAGGAAAAATTGTTGCAAAAAATGTTGCAGATTACTAACAAAACAAACAGTGAAGTGGTATTCAATAATAGGAAGCTATAGGATCAGTGGTGAATTGTAGAATGAATGCCCTGCCTAAAGACATACAAATTCAGCTTAAAAAGACATGATAATAGCCAAATAAAACATGTCTGGCTCACAAGCTACTTAATTGTGAGCCCCGATTGAAAGCATTTATCCATTCCTACTTTATCCCTGACCCTGTGTTATGAGTGGGACAGATCAATAAGCAGGGAGCCCGCAAATATATAAATAAAGCTCACTTTGTTTAGAAAGGCAAAATATGTCAGTTGCTCTCAGTGGAACAAAAGTTCAGGCATCTAAGTTAACATTTCCATTGCTTACAAGCCCCACTTGATAAATTCCCTGTGGAACTCAGCTATATCCTGGCTAAGTGCTTTTATTGATCTGTTTATAATAATTCTCTACCTCCCCAAAAACATTTTTAAATGGTTTCTGTTATTTCTTTGGTAGCAGTCACAACTTATAAAGAAAATACTTTAATTGCATTTCTGTTGTCCAAGAAGGTGGCGATATTGTCCAAGAAGGTGCTTGAACATGGCTGTATATTGTCTGTGGCTGCTTTTGTGCTACAACAGCAGAGTTGAGTAGTTGCAACAGAGACCCTATAGCTCTCAAACCTAAAATATTTATCTGACCCTTTACAGAAAAGCTTTTCTGACTCCTCCTCTAGATTATTGTTACCTGTTTTGAAATACGTATAAACGGAATCAAACAGTTAACTCACATTTAAGTGAAAATGTGTAATAAACAATAGAAATGCAAAAACTCATAATTGTATGCATCTAACAACAGAGCCTCAAAATACATGAAGCAAAAACAGACAAAATTAGAGAGAAAAATAGAGAATTTAATAATAATAGTTGGAGACTTCAATATCCTACCTTCAGTGATGAACAGAACTAGATGAAAGATCCAATAGCCCACTTTTAGTAATGAATATAACAACTAGATAGAAGCTCAAATATCCCACTTTCAGTAATGCATAGAACAATTGACAGATTAGCAGGGAAATATAAGACTTGAACCATACTATAAACCAACTAGACCTAACATATCTATAGAACACCATTCAATAACAGCAGAATGCCTATTCTTCTGTAGTGCATATAGAACATTCTTCAGGATAGGCCATATGTTAGACCATAAAATAAATCTCAATAAATTTATAAGGATTGATTTCATACAGAGTATGTTCTCCCCCTACATGGAATGAAATTAGTAGTCAATAACAGAAGGAAAATTGGTAAATTTACAAATATGTAGAAATAACACACTCTTAACCAATGAATCACAGAAGAAATTACAAGGGAAGTTAGAAAATGCTTTGAGATAAATGAAAACAAAAACAACATACTAAAACTTAGATGCTGGCAAAGCAGTACTCAGAGGGTACTGTATGAATTTAGTACTCATATGAATTTATACTAATATACATTACATTAAAAAGAAGATCTCAAATCAGTAACCTAGCATTTCATCTTAAGAAACTAGAAAAAAGAGAACAAATGAAAACATATTTATAAACTCCTTTATGCACAGCCCTGTGTTGGGTATAGACACAAGCTAGCAGAAGAAAGGAAAATTAAAGATTATAGCAGAGATAAAACAGAGAATAAAGAAACTACAGAGAGAATCAATGAGACCAAAAATTGGCTCCTTGAAAAGACCAACAAAATTGACAAACCTTTAGCTAGGTTGACTGGCCTGGAAAAGAAGATTCAGATGACTAAAATCAGAAATGAAAGTGAAGACATTACTACCAACCTTGCAGAAATAAAAGAGATTATAAGAGAACACTATGAGCAATTGCATGCAGTATCCCTGTGTGACTTCAGAATGTGAATGTGTGCCTGCAGAAACAATATACTCTCCAATCCCAACACAGTTTATACACCATCAAATAACCACATGAAAGGAAAGAGACTTGAGTCTCATAAATGGCTTTGAGCTCCCTGCCTGGTTTGTGTTTGGCTTACTTTTCTGGTGTCTAGGGATAGGTCAGTAGGAGGGTTAATGGAATCTTAAGTCATGCCAAATATAAAGATCATGAAGTCTATGTTTCTGTTGTCAGTGGGGTGGTACATCAGAAAGCTGACTGGGACAGCATCCATGAGAAAATATGTCAGCTCTTGATTCCACTGCGCACTTCCATGCCCTTCTACAATTCAGAGGAAGAACGGCAGCATGGCCTGCAGCAGCTGCAGCAGCGGCAGGTAGGGCCTACAGCACTTTCCAAGGTTAAATCGTAGGTGCGGTGAAGCTGCCCAAGACAAGGGTTGAACTGTGTTGAGATCACTAAATTGTAACTTCACTGAGGGCAGAGACTTTGTTTTATATCTTTTTAAGTCCTCAGTACCATTCAGTCTGTTGTTTTCCACATTTACTAAATACTCACTCTATTAGTCTGCTAGTGCACAACCAAATACCACAAACTGGGTGGCTCAAACAACATACATTTATTTCCTCACAGCTCTGGAGGCTGGGAAGTCCAAGATCAAGGGGTCAGCAGGTTTGGTTTCTTCTAAGGCCTCTCTTCCTGGCTTGCAGGTGGCTGCCTTCCTGCGGTATCTTCACGTGGTTCTTTGTGTGCAAGCATCCCTGGTATCTCTTTGTGTGTCCAATTTCCTCTTTTTATAAAGGTACAAGTCAGATTAGATTAGGGCCTACCCTAATGGCCTCATTCTAACTTAATCACCTTTCTACAGGCCCTAGCTCCAATTATAGTCACATTGTGACAGACTGCAGGTTAGGGCTTCAACACATGAATTTTGGCAGGGGACACAGTTGAGCCCATAACATCCACAGATGCCAAGAGCCTGGCCATGTAATAGAAGGGTTAAGAATGATGTATGGATATACTACTGAATAAATAAAGGTGGTTAGCAAAACTTGCCACTATTATGTATAATGTTGAGTATTACTGAGTATTGAGCATCTCAATCACTCTAAAAAATTAGCGCCTTATTATAAGCCATAAATCCCTAGACATAAGATCCATCCATTTTAGTGTTATGACACTTTGATAGTGGCCTTAGAACAATGCAGAGTTAAAATTTTTTGTGATGTTAGCTAAACAGGATAATTCTGGAAGGGAAAATGAGATGTTTCTCTCAAAATTAGCTCAACTATGAAGGCAGAAAGTTTCCGATTATCCTGAGACATGCTAGCTTTGCTAAAGTAAAGTTTTATTAGAACTATAAGAATAATACTCATTTATTCATCTGATAACTCTATATTGAATGTTCATCTATGCCAAGCACTGAACTAAGATGAAAAGACACATGTTCCTGGGCCTTAAGGAACTCATAGTCCAGAGTTTACCTTCTTATATCACTTATGTGGGGCTTCACATCCACTCTAATACAGGGAGGCTCACTATGTGCCCTTAACTGGGTCATTAGGTGTTGGCCTTATCCCCAGGGCCATCTACATCCACCTCTGCCTTTAACTTTAGACTGTCTCAGATAGTCTGTTTCTCTCTTCCACAGAAGTATTTGATTGAATTCTGCTACACCGTAGCCCAGAAATACCTCTTTGAAGGGAAACCCGAAGATGCTGTACCAGCAGCTTTGCATTCCCTTCGCTTCCGCGTGAACCTGTACGGCCTGAGCTCTGTAGAGCTTGTGCCTGCTTACCTGCTGTTGGCCGAAGCCAGCCTTGGTGAGTGAAACCGACTTGAGATCCCTGGATCCCCTAAGTGGTGCTATGTTTGGGTCACACCAATAATCAAAGAGTCACCCTTGACAGTGGCACTAAGACACCTATTGTAGAAGGAGCAGGGTTGCTGTAAAAGTTTAGCACAAGGTAGGGAAGGAGATGTCACAGACTTTTGTCTACAACTGGCAGAAATCCACTCAAGCTGGCCTGCACAAAAAGGAGGAACTTTGTGAGGGTACTGTAGTATCCTACAGGAGCTGAGGCTTCATGAGGGACTAGAATTGGAATGCTGTAAGGAACCAAGGCTGGTGTCTTTCGTTCTCTCTCTTGGGCCTTGTCTCCTATCTCTACTTCTCTCTGGGTGTCTGCTTTGCTATTTTCCCTCTCTGCAGACCAGATTTGTCTACCCTATGCTCACTGTAGAAGACAGCTACCCTAAAATGTCAGATGGCGTTTTTCAATTTACATGTTTTCTCGGTTCAAGGTAGGCAGTAGAAACTAATTAGCTTCTGATTTCCAATTACAAATTCGTAGAAGACAGAATTTTGTTGACATAGCTTGAGTGTGGGATCCACCTTTGTTCCCTGGGATCAGAGTCACATAGTTCAGAAATACAGGAACCTACCCCTATAGATGGGAGAGGCAATTCTGAGAGTATGGAGCAGACTTAGCAGACACCCTACGTGGTGGCTACTACAAAAGGAAAACTGGCATTTTGAGAGGAATTGATATTTTGAGCAATGCGGTGTTTTAGGCACTGTGCTACGACTTCATATATTTTAATAGCTACCGTTTAAAAAATGCTTCATACGTTTTAATAGCCACCATTTAAGAAAATATTTTTTTAAAAGTAAAACTGTTAAAATTAAGTACAGTATAAAGAACTTTTATCCCCTAAGTTCTCTGAGAGTAAGTTGCCTTCCTGGTTCCCTATCATTAGAATACTTCAGTGTCCCCTTAGTAAATGAGATAGATTGTATTGTGGTTAGGAAGGAAAATGTCTTTGTGGGAACCACACAAGGGGACCCTGTCATCTAAGAAGACCCCATGCAAGTTTCTCAGATTTTCCCAATAACATCTTTATAGCAAAAGGATACAGTTCAGGATCACACTTTTCATTTTGTTGCCATGTGTTGGCAACAAAACTCTGGAATAGTTTCTTAACCTTTTATTGACTTTTACGACCTTGACACTTTTAAAAGTTACAGGCCAATTATATAAAACATCTCTCAGTTTGGGTTTGTCTGATATTTCCTAATGATGGGGCTCAGGTTATGGAGTTTTGGCACAAACAGTACAGAGGTGATGCTCTGTTCTCATCCCATTCTATAAATTGGCATGTTTTCATTTTTTTTCATTACTGATGATGTTCATTTTAATTACGTTATTAGGATGGTGTCTGCCAGGCTTCCTCCCTGTAATGTTACTCTTTCCCCCTTCTGTAATTAATAACCTTAATTTTCATCTCTTGGAGAGGTCCTTTGAAACTATATAAATATTCCATTCCTCATCAAATTTTCAGCGTATTTATTTATTTATATCAGTATTGCCTCTTTATTCAGTGGGCTTAAATCCATTACTATCATTAATTTGATGCTCAAACCGTCCCTGATTTGACCAGTGACAGCTCCCACTCAAGCTGGCTTCTACATCTCCTAGATACAACCCCATTTGTTCTTTGCTCACTTTCCTGCTTTCTGGAACATACCTCTAAAGAACCCTGATTTCTTTCAGTGGAAAGTGAAATTCAGAGGCCAAAAGCTGTGCACTAGATGTACTCATGCCATTGGGGTGTTACTGCTCCCAGGCCTTCTCAGTGGAGTTAGGGAGTAAGTTTAAATATAATAATGGGTATATGTATATACACATTACATCTGTATTTATTTCTATATGTATATATCTTTTTTTTGGGGGGGGGAACCGAGTCTCACTCTGTCACCCAGGCTAGAGTGCAGTGGCGCAATCTGAGCTCACTGCAGCCTCCCCCTCCCTGGTTCAAGCAGTTCTTCTGCCTCAGCCTCCTGAGTAGCTGGGACTACAGGTGCACGCCACCATGCCTGGCTAATTTTTGTATTTGTAATAGAGACGGGGTTTCATCATGTTGGCCAGGCTGATCTTGAACTCCTGGCCTCAAGTGATCCACCTGCCTGAGCTTCCCAAAGTGCCGGGATTACAGGTGTGAGCCACCGTGTCCAGCCTATATCTATATATCTACATCAATATCTGTATGACCACTAGTCTATACTGTTTGATCCAGATCTAATACAGCACCACAGGGTTCAATCTGATTTACTCCCATTCCATAATTGCAACTCTCTTTGCTGACAGCTTTCACTTTCATTAGTTTATTTATATGTTAATCAGTTCCCCTGTATGAACAAATCCCTGCTCTCTAACTCCATTCTTTCCACCTTACAGATACCTTCTCCCCCTCCATGGCCTCTGACTCCCCATTCCAGGCTGCCTCTGCTGTGTGGATCCCTTCTCATTTGTGGGGGTTCCGACCCCCGATACCAGGCTGTTTGCCTGCAGGAATGCCCTGCTCACCCTGCTCAGGTCTGACACCCCATTCCAGACTGTCTTTCCTCCAAACTAATGAGAAACAGCCCAGGTTCTGTTTATCTCTGACACTGGCTAGCTATGGGATTCTGGAAAACTCACCCTAGCCCAAGTCTCATCATCTCCCATCTAGACCACTGCCTACTAACTGGTCTCCCCACATCTTCTCTGGCCTCCCTCCAATCTCGTTTGCATACAGAAATGTGACCCATCACTCCTCTGAATAAAGATCATATTTCTAAAGCAACCCATGAGGCTGTGCTTGATCTAGCCCTTAGCAGGTTCTCCCACCTCAATTCTATCACCTTGTCTCTCTTGGATTCTTTTCTCCCTCCTTTCCGGTTACACTGACCAGCCTTCTCTCAGTTCCTCAGAAGCATGATGATTTCTTTGTTCGGAAAGGCTTTTTCTGTAGCCACTCTCTCTGCTTCTCCTCCTCTTCCCTTCACTGAATTAACTCCTCATCATCTTTCAGGTTTCAGCTCAAGGGTGACTACCGCCTTGTCTAGAGGCTTTCCCAGGGCTCCAGACCAGGTTGGGTCTCCTTTTTTTTTTTTTTAAGACAGAGTCCCAGTCTGTTGTACAGGCTGGAGTACAATGGCCTGACTTGCTCACTGTAACCTCTGCCTCCCAGGAACAAGTGATTCTCCCGCCTCAGCCTCCCGAGTAGCTGGGACTACAGGCACACGCCACCATGCCCAGCTATTTTTTGTATTTTTAGTAGAGATAGGGTTTCACTATGTTGCCCAGGCTGGTCTTGCACTCCTGACTTCAAATGATCCACCCACCTCAGCCTCCCAAAGTGCTGGGATTACAGGTGTGACCCACCGCACCCAGCTGGGTCTCTTTTTTAATATACTCATTTAAAGACCTACTCCTTTCTTCTGAGCACTTACTCCATTAATAATTGTATTCATTGATAAAATTATTTAATTGTCTCCCTGCTCCAGTAGACTGTAAGCTCAGGGAGAACTGGATCTGTGTCTGTTCTTACTCATCACGGATGTCTTCATGCTCAGCCCAGTACTTAGCACAGAGAAGGTACTAAAAAAATAATTTCACAGTACCTGAAACCTAGTGAGCACTGTGTAAGTCTATGTTGAATCTGAGTTCTCTTAACAGGATTATTTTAAGGACGAAATGAGTGTAATGACCATGAAAGTGCTTTGAAGTCTGAAAAGTGCTGTCTAAATGGAAGATTTCACTGTAACTCCACAGCCATTGGTTTAAAACCTTGCTAACCTTTTTGGAAGTCTAAAGAAATCACTTTCCTGTGTACATGTTTCTTTCCCATCTTAGAGATTCCTTCAGACTGGAGTGGACAGATAACAGATATTCAGCTTTATTTTTCCTTTTTAGTAAAACTTTGAAATTTTAATCAACTAGAAATGACATTTTCAGTAACACTTCAAGGAGGAGCCACCTACTCATCTTCTCCCACTGTTATCAGCGCTTTGGAAGCAGGAGAGCCTGGGTTCAAATATCAGCTCTTTTTTTACTGGCTGGGTGATCGTAGGCACCAAGCTCTTCCTCACTCAGAGCTTTCACATATATCTCCTTCTGCCTGGGATGCTCTTTCCTTTCTCATACATGGCTGCCTTTTGATCATCCTTCAGGTGTCTGCTTAAACTGGCCAGGTGTGGTGACTCACACCTGTAATTTCAGCACTTCGGGAGGTCAAAATGGGAGGATCTCTTGAGCCCAAGCATTCAAGATCAGCCTGGGCTGTAACATAGCAAGACCTCATCTCTTTAAAAAAAAAAAAAAAAGAAAAGAAAAGAAATTAGGTGGGCATGGTGGCATGCACTTGTAGTAGTCCCAGCTATTTGGGAGGCTGAGGTGGGAGGATTGCTTGAGCCCAGGAGGTGGAGGCTGCAGTGAGCTAGGATTTTGGTTACTGTGTTCTGTTCATTTCCTTCACAGCACTCATGTTTTGTCTATTTATTGTATGCCTACTTCACTTGATTTTAAGCTTCTTGGAGTCAGGGATCATGTCTCAGTGTGCATTGAGCATCACGCATTGTGATAATCAATCAATTAGGTGAATATATGGTTGGTTGAATGAATGAATGAAGTTGCCTCCTCTTTGAATTCCTCATCTGATAATTATTTCACAGGGCTGTTGGCAGACTTAGACCACAGATGCAAAGGGACTAGCACAATGTCGGGCAAATAACAGGTCTTCAATAAATGCAGATTCCCTTTTCTTCCCCTGGGCACCTCACAGCCACAACCTTTGACTCAGCTGTGACCGCTGTATGCTGCATTCCTTCACTTTCATCACCAAGTCCTGCAAAATCTTCTCCCATAATATGTCCTAGATCTGCCATTAACCCAGTGTAAGCCTGTTGCCTCACCCTTCAGACAAGTACCACTGGTCTGTAAGTGGCTGTCCTTTCTCAATTCCATGAACTATTAAAATCACCCTAAGGGATAGTATCACTTTCTTTATGTCTTCACCACCTCCACTTCACCCTATGCCTCTCCAGGCAGGCATTGTCCATAAGAGGCAGGCCTGAACTTACATACTCACTGGTCACAAGCCTAGTTCTGACTGTAATCTCATGGGCTAGTAGCAGCCCATTCTTCTCACCTTACTCTCTCTCTCTAGCCTCACAGTTTATTCTCCCAAGTATGCCTTTTCCTTTAGGACTGATGCTTGTTTAGATGCTGCTGGTTCAGCTGGGCCTTGGAGTCTTCCTTCTTTGGCATTGCCTCCTTGAGTGAGAACTGGATGTTGAAAATTTTAAATTTCCAATATCTGTCAATGCCCTGTACCCTTTTTTTCCCATCTAAACAACCTTAGTTAAGAGTCATTTGCTTCTTCAAATTTGAGAGGACTTCAGTCTAAACCTCATATTTTATAGACAAAGCCTGGAGGGAAGATGTGACTAGCCATGTTCACTTGAGCCAGGATCAGGGACTAGGCCTTGTCCTCCTAATCTAGTAGTTTCCCATTTTAGTTTGCCCTTTGACCTTCCATCAGGCAAAGTTACTTGCTTCTCCTTGTAGACTGCTTCCTCTTCATCTCTTTTCCTTTTATTCAGTGATGTAGGGTTACAACTAGAATAAAAGCATGCTTACATATGAACTAGGCCTGCCAGGAAGGACACAGAGGAGAAGAGGGTTGGCTTATGAGGGGTTCGTGTCCTTATCTCCTGACCCTTCATTGGTGTGGTTTCTGCTGCAGCAGCTGTCACACCAATGCTTCACCCCCAGAGCACACCTCCTGCCCCGCAGCATGCTGACGTAGTGGCTTTCTATTCAGTTCCGACACATTTCCCTAGGAGCCAAGCAGGCAGACAGGCCTCTGTATGTGTAAAGGGGATAGGTAATAAACAAAAAGCTTTAAGTGTCAAGAGTATCTGAATATGAGCAATAAAAGTGGCTTTCCTTTCTCTTACCTTCCACATTACTTAGTAACCATGTGTTGTCCATTCTACTTCCTGTCTCTTTTGGATTGCCTCCTACTTCGTTCACTGTCTTGTTTCAGGCTCTTAAGCGTGCTTGCCCAAACTGTTTCAGACATCTTCCAGTGAATCTTCTACCTTTATTCCTCCCTTCTGATCCCTCCTCCACATTGGTTCCAGAGGAGTTTTCTAAATTTAAATCCGATTCTGTCGCCCTTTTTGAAAATCCTCTAGTTTTTATCCACATGCATCAAGTTCCTTGGCATAACTCACTAAGCCCTCCATGACTTGCCCCCTGCCTACCACCGTAGCCTCATTTTCTGCCACTCTGTCCTTCACAATTTGTGCTCCAGCATCACAGGCCAATGCAGTTGGCCCTGCATATTTGCAGTTTCTGCATCTGCCCATTCAAGCAACCATGGATCAAAAATATTTTTTAAAATAACACAATGATTAAAAATGATACAAATAAAAACAATACATGATGTTACTTGTGGGCTTATAAACAAAAACAGAAAAAATTTAAACTTAAAAAAGACAAATGATATAGTAGAACAACTATTTACATAGCATTTACGTTGTATTAGGTATTATAAGTAATTTAGAGATGATTTAAAGTATGAGGAATGATGTGCATAGGTTATGTGCAAATACTGCACTACTTTATATTAGAGCCTTGAGCATCCTTGTATTTAGGTATCTGATGGGGGTTCTGGAACCAAATCCCTGCAGCTATGACTCTGTATAGTTCTATGAACATAACATATTATTTCATATTTCTGTGACATTGCACATGCTGTTACTTCTGCCTGGGATGCTCTCCCTGCCTTGTCTACCTGGAAAACTTCTTTTCATCCTCAAAATCCAGCTCAGACTCTGCTTCAGTGTCACTCTCATCTCATCTGTAGAATTAAACATTTCCTATCCTCTGACACTTCCAAAGCTTGTGTTTCTACTGCAATTATACTATATTGTAAATATATTTGTTTTCATGTTGCACGTTGAATCCCCATCACTCAACACAAGGCCTGGCACATAAAGGGTATTAAATATGCATATATATATTTCACAATTGAGATATAATTCACATATCATAAAATTCACTCTTTTAAAGAACAGTTCAGGCCAGACGCAGTGTGTCACACCTATGTTCCCAGCGCTTTGGGAGGTCAAGGCAGGTGGATCACCTGATGTCAGGGGTTTGAGACCAGCCTGGCAAACATGGTGAAACCCTGTCTCTACTAAAAATACAAAAGTAGGCCGGGCGCGGTGGCTCAAGCCTGTAATCCCAGCACTTTGGGAGGCCGAGACGGGCGGATCACGAGGTCAGGAGATCGAGACCATCCTGGCGAACACGGTGAAACCCCGTCTCTACTAAAAATACAAAAAACTAGCCGGGCGAGGTGGCGGGCGCCTGTAGTCCCAGCTACTCCGGAGGCTGAGGCAGGAGAATGGCGTGAACCCGGGAGGCGGAGCTTGCAGTGAGCTGAGATCCGGCCACTGCACTCCAGCCTGGGCGACAGAGCCAGACTCCGTCTCAAAAAAAAAAAAAAAAAAAATACAAAAGTTAGCCCGGTGTGGTGGCACATGCCTGCAGTCCCAGCTACTTGGGAGGCTGAGGCATAAGAATCACTTGAACCCTAGAGGCAGAGGTTGTAGTGAGCCGAGATCGTGTCACTACACTCCGGTCTGGGTAACAAAGTGAGACTCTGTCAATAAATAAATAAATAAATAAATAAATAAATAGACAATCCAGTGGTTTTAGCACATTCTGTAGGTTGTGCAACAGTCACCATGATCTAATTCCACAACATTTTTATCACTCCTGAAAGAAAGCCTGCAATTGTCAGCAGTTACTCCCTCTTAGTGCCTCCCTTGCATTGGACCCCCTGTGTTTGCCTGGCCACCACTAGTCTACTTTCCGTCTCTATGGATTTGCCTGTTCTGGACATTTCATATAAATGGAATCATATAATATGTGGCCTTTGGTGTGTGGTTGCTTTCACTTAGTGTAGTGTTTTCAAAGTTCATCCACATTATAGCAGGCATCACTACTTCATTCCTTCTTATGACTGATATTCCACTCATGGATATGGAGATGGAGATGGAGATGCCTCCTTTTGTTCATCCACTCATCAGCTGATGGACATTTACATTGTTTCTGTTTTTTTTTTGACTTTTCCAAATAAGCTGCTATGAACATTCCTGTGTGAGTTTTTGTGTGTCAATGAATACTTGAGTCAATGAATACATGAGTGAATGGGTAATGACTCATATTTCCTCTTGTGTTCTTTGACCCGGATATGAATTATAACCTTCTTTTCTGCTTTTGGGCAGGTCTGGGCCGAATCGTTCAGGCTGAAGAATATCTATTCCAAGCCCAGTGGACAGTCCTCAAATCAACTGACTGTAGTAATGCCACCCACTCTTTACTGCATCGGAACCTGGGACTTCTCTATATAGCTAAGAAAAACTATGAAGAAGCCCGTTATCATCTGGCCAATGATGTAAACAAGCTAAGTTATAACACCTGGATATTTCCAAAATCTAAATTATAACACCTGTGTATTTCCAAAGTCTGTTTTATTTTTTTTAAACTGTGCATTTCTCTAAAACTTTCTGTTTACAACTGATTATTCGGTGGGATGTTAGCCATAACACAATTCTAATAACCTGAGATCAAGCATTTCTACTTCCTGGCTATTCAAGCTTGGCCAGGTCACATATTCCTGAAGTTTCAGTTGCCCTGAAGAGTAAAGGGAGGCAAAACAGCATACTCATTAAGAGAAGGGCTTTGCTGGCCGGGCATGGTGGCTCACGCCTGTAATCCCAGCACTTTGGGAGGCCAAGGTGGGCAGATCACGAGGTCAGGAGATCAAGACCATCCTGGCCAACATGGCGAAACCCCGTCCCTATTACAAAAAATTAGCCAGGCATGGTAGTGCATGCCTGTAGTCCCAGCTACTCAGGATGCTGAGGCAGGGGAATCACTTGGACCCGGGAGATGGAGGTTGCAGTGAGCGGAGATCGTGCCACTGCACTCCAGCCTGGCGATAGAGCAAGACTTCTTCTCAAAAAAGAGAGAAAGGCTTTGCTTCTAGTCACAGATGTGTTGTTTCACTAACCATGTAGTCTTGGAAAATTTGTTTAACCTCTTTCATCACCTGCAAGACAAGAATAATAAAATAGTCTCTTTCTCATTGGGTCATTGCAAAGATTAATAATAGGACAATATATATACAGTACTTTGGCTATTGTTTTAAAGAATAACAGTAATATCTCTACTTCAGAGTGTTGGTTATTAAATTTAAAAGAGCTAGATGTATAAGAAAGCACTTATCAATTATAAAACTCTGTACAGAGCAGCCGGGCGCGGTGGCTCAAGCCTGTAATCCCAGCACTTTGGGAGGCCGAGACGGGTGGATCATGAGGTTAGGAGATCGAGACCATCCTGGCTAACACGTTGAAACCCCGTCTCTACTAAAAAGTACAAAAAACTAGCCGGGCGAGGTGGCGGGCGCCTGTAGTCCCAGCTACTTGGAGGCTGAGGCAGGAGAATGGCGTAAACCTGGGAGGTGGAACTTGCAGTGAGCTGAGATCCGGCCACTGCACTCCAGCCTGGGTGACAGAGTGAGACTCTGTCTCAAAAAAAAAAAAAAAAAAACTCTGTACAGAGGTTAGATGGGATGTTGAGGGTGATAACTGAATTGTTCTTTCAAAATTTAAGGGGTTTCTATTAGGATTTCAGTATTGGAAAATATTACCAGAGAAAAGAGTTCCTAGGTGTGAAATCTGAGTTAGCGTAGGGTCAGACTGCAGTCTCCATGCAGGTTGGTTGTCTCTTCAACCTCTCTTTTGGCCTCTGCACCAAGCAGCCCTTCCTCTGGTTGCCTGCCTGTACAATGCCCATAAATTAAATTTTACGCTGGTTATTCTTTAAATTCCACTACCCCATATCCATTCTCTGCCCTACTCTATGCCCTGGGAGCCTGACCTCTATGGACTACGCAACCTGTGGACTCCATTGCTCTCTGGCTTTGGTTGGGTTTGGAGAGTGGAAGGCATAGCAGGGAAGTGGAGAGTAGGAGGAGAAAAAGGCTGGGGCACTGATTCTCCCTACTGCCTCTCTGCCCCACCCTGATCTGGCAGGAACAATATTCCTCTGTGGCCACAGCTCCTGTCAGGCAGCCTTCTTCCATAGTGCTAGCTCTTGCTGGGCCCTGGTAACCTTGTTTCTTCCTCTTGCTGTTTCAGGTGTAGGGATGGTAATAGTTTCTTGCTGTTGGTAGTCCCTGGTGTTTCACTAGGCCTTGTTGGTTTTACTTGTAGGGCTTTTCCCTAGCCCTGGTTGGTTTCTTAACCCTTCTACATGTCAAATACTAATTCCACTAAACTGTCTTCAGGCAATCTTATTGAGGGTGCCATCTAGTTCCACCTGGGCCCCTGACTAATACAATTCTTTGTGTTTCCTCTCTATACTCTACATCCTCCAACAAATTAAGCAGAGGCACATTCTGTCCTGAGCTGGGCCACACAGTTAAGAATTAGTAGGCTGGGTGTGGTGGCTCATGCCTGTAATCCTAGCACTTTGGGGGGCCAAGGCAGGCAGATCATGAGGTCAGGAGTTCGAGACCAGCCTGGCCAATATGGTGAAACCTCATCTCTGTGAAAAATACAAAAATTGGCTGGGTGCAGTGGCTTACACCTGTAATCCCAGCACTTTGGGAGGTCAAGGTGGGCAGATCACTAGAGGTCGGGAGTTTGAGATCAGCCTGACTAACATGGTGAAACCCTATCTCTGCTAAATATACAAAATTCGCTGGGTGTGGAGGCATGTGCCTGTAATTCCAGCTACTCGGGAGGCTGAGGCAGGAGAATTGCTTGAACCTGGGAGGCAAAAGTTGCAGTGAGCCGGGATTGCACTCAGTCTCAAAAAAAAAAAAAAAAAAAAAAATTAGCCAGGTGTGGTGGTGTGTGCCTGTAGTCCCTGCTGCTCGGGAGGCTGAGGTGGTATGTGCCTGTAGTCCCAGCTGCTCGGGAGGCTGAGGCAGAAGAATCGCTTGAACCTGGGAGACGAGGTTGCAGTGAGCCAAGATCACACCACTGTACTCCAACCTGGGCAACAGAGGGAGACTCTGTCTTTAAAAAAAAAAAAGGAATTAGCACAAGCTCAGATTCCATAGCCTAGCTTTTTAAACACACACACACACACACACACACACACACACCCCTTTATTGATATATACCATAAAATTCACCCATTTTAAGTGTACAATTAAATTATTTTTAGCAAATTTACAGAGTAGTGCAACCATCAGCGCAATCAAGTTTCAGAACATTTCCATTACCCCAAAGAGATCCCATGTATCCATTTGCAGTCATTTCCCATTCCTGCTCTAGCCCCAGGCAACCACTTCCTGTTTCTACAGATTGGCCTTCTCAGGACAGTTGGAACAGACAGAATCATGTGTGGTCCTTTGCCTCTGACCTCTCTCACCTAGCATGATTATTTTGAGATTCATCCATGTCGTTGCATGTATCAATAGTTCATTCCTCTTATTGCTGATTAGCATTCCATTCCTAAATATACCACAGTTTGTCTGTCCATTCATCAGTTGATAGATGTTTTGGTTGTTTCTATGTTTTGTGTATTTTAAATAATGCTGATATAAACATTTATGTACAAGTCTTTGTGTGGACATTTGTTTCCATTTCCCTTGGGTAGGTATTTAGAAGAGGAATTGCTGGGTCATGTAGTAACTCTATGTTTAATTTTTTTAGGAACTACCAAACTGTTTCCACAGAGGCTGCACCCTTTTACATTCCCACTGGCAATGTGTGAGGGTTTCATTTTCTCCATATCCTTCCCAACACTTGTTATTTTCTGCATTTGATTCTAGCCATCCTAGATGCAGTGATATCCCATTATGGCTTTGTTTTGCATTTACCTAATTACTAACTATGTTAGCATCTATTCATGTGCTTATTTTTCATCTGAATATCTTTTTGGAGAAATGTCAATTCAGATCTTTTGCCCATTTTTAAATTGGAATGTTGTAACAGTTTTTTATATGTATTCTAGATACAAGTCCTTTATCAGATATATGATTTGCAAAAAGAACTCAAGCACTCTCCTTCTTCCTCCTGCTGTAGATTTATTTTGCCAGTTGTGCATTTGGAACAGAGGACATTAGGACTTCAGGAGGCTACTTCCACCTGGCTAATATATTCTATGACCTTAAAAAGTTGGACCTGGCGGACACATTGTACACCAAGGTGAGCTGGGGAATGTGGGAGTTGAGCCTTCACTCTTAGGCTTGGTGTCTTACAACTTGTATTAGACTATTCACGAAAAACATACCATTCATGAGAAAGAGAGGCACAGAGAGATGAAGTGGCTTGCCCAAGATTATATAGCCTGATACATGATGTACTCCATTTTCTTTCTTCCCGTGTCCCCACTACCAAAATAGACTAACCCTTAACATCCATAGGGTGATTAATGAATAATGAAGGATAGGTTAGTAAGAGCCAAACCCTTCAAATAGACTGTTGTATGCTGTGTCATACCCATAGCAGCAAGCTAATGTGGGTATATTGAAGTGTGCAATAGAGAAGAAGAGGTTTCCAAGGGAAATCTATTGCTACAAGATCCTGTCAAGGGATCCAAGGACATGAGAAGTTTCCGTATTTACATAGAAAAGATTTCATACTGTTTCGAATATATTAAAATGTCGTTTGTATCCATATAGTAACACCTCGCTTAGCAGGTAATCATTTGTGTAATAAATGTGTAATACAAACTTTCTGCTGATTGTTAATTCATGTTTTAGACCTGCTTCTGAGAAAGAGGCATTTTGCTGTAGCTTAAAAGCTTTAGAATCAGATAGACCAGGGATTAAATTCTGGCTATGCCACTTAACAGTTCTTACCAGAAGTCATGTGTGATCTGAACTTCTCTGATCCTCAGTTTATTTACATGTAAAATGAGAAGAATAAGAATAAGAATATTCTTAATATTAATAATAAGAATATTACATTGGGATGTTATGAGGATGTGAAGGTTTCGTGTTGTATGTGCTGCACAAAGATAAGACCCCACTAGGGCTACCCCAAGATGAGCTGCCACAGGCCGTTTGCATCACTTGTCACACTTACCTTGGTCAGGCCTGTTTGGGCTCCTAGGGCTCCCTCTGCCTCCAGGTACAGTAAGAGAGAGAACCTCCAGGTTGTCCAGAAGCCGGGCCAAATGCGCTCTTCTCCTCACCTGCCTGGTCCGAAGGCTGAGATCTGGCCTGCTTTTTGTATTACCTTCTCTTTTTCCAACAGGTCTCTGAGATCTGGCATGCGTATTTGAACAATCACTATCAGGTCCTCTCACAGGCTCACACCCAACAAGTGGATTTACTGGGCAAACTGTTTGAGAATGACACTGGCTTGGGTAAGTGGCAGTTTTCCCTGAAGGCAGAGCAGTGACTTCATCTCACCCAATACACAGACCTTGTCCCTAAGAGGGAAAGCAGCTGTCCCTGTCATGAAGCACACCATTGCCACCTTCCCCATGTTGCTGATGGAGAAAACTGAGACCTGGGGATCAAAGAGATTTTACCAGTGTTGGGAAGAATTCAGATCCCTATCATCACACATAGCCACTCGGGGGTTACTAAGGGACAGATTTAGAGGAAAAAAGACCCCATCAAAACCCCCTGTGACTTCTGCAGAGCATCCATTTCTTATGTTATCCCTCCAGGGCAGCAGTCCCAATCTTTCTGGCACCAGGGACCCGTTTCATGGAAGACAAGTTTTCCGTGGACTGGGGGGTAGGGGAGGAATGGTTTCAGGAGAATTCAAGTGCATTACATTTATTGTGCACTATGTTTTTATTATTATTAATGTATTGTAATATATAATGAAATAATTATACCTTGCATCATAATATAGAATCAGTGGGAGCCCTGAGCTTGTTTTCCTACAACTAGATGGTCCCATCTGGGAGTGATGGGTGACAGTGACAGATCATCAGGCATTAGATTATCATAAGGAGTGCACGACCTAGATCCTTTGCATGCACAGTTCACACTAGGGTTCGCGCTCCTGAGAGAATCTGATGCTGCCGCTGAACTGACAGGAGGTGGAGCTCAGGTGGTAATGCAAGCAATGGGGAGTGGCTGCAAATACAGATGAAGCTTTGCTCACCCCCACCACCCCTGCTCACCTCCTGCTGCGCAGCCCGATTCCTAACAGGCCACAAAACAGTACTGGTCCATGGCCTGGGGACTGGGGACTCTTGCTCCAGGACATGTAAGCCAAAGTAGACTCTACACAGAAGTTGCATTGCTGATTTCTTCTGGTGCCTTAGCTTCATGCTTTACTGAACAGTGAGCTGCTCAGTGGCAGGACCCAACTGGATTAGACTGTATTCCCAGCGCAGCAAAGAGCTAAGTGTTAAATAGTACCATACAGCATCATGCCGTCAGAGACAAAAGACACAGAAGATCCAGTTTCTGCTCAAAAGAGACATATGGTTCAGTTAGAATCTATAGGCAGTAACAAAAGAACATTCCTGTGAGTACAAATTATATTACAAGATGAGTCCCAGAATGAAGAAGTGAGGACAGCTGGGTGGTGTTGAAGAAGGAAGACTCTTTGGAGGAGAGGTTTTGAACTAAAGTTTAAAAAATTAATAACTGTATTGAATTTTCTCGAATTATGTAAATAGTTCATGTTACAGCTGAAAACTTGGAAATCATAGATATCCAAAGATAGCCAACCTTAACATGATGGTGTATATCCTTTTCATCTTTTTCTCTAAGCTTAGTACTTGTATAAGTGCTTTTAAGTGCATGTAGTAACTTCTCAGTAAATGATGACTAAAGTAGGACCAAAAACTACTGGGGAAAATAGTAAACAGACTCTCAGAGGGAAGCATGAAGGTTGTTGCTTATGCATCTTTGGCCTAGACGAGAAGAGTTAAGCTGCTACAGCTGCAAGAAGTCCCTTCCCCCAGTTCTTTCCTCTTAGCTGTAGAGTGGAAGCTAAATTGGACCCAAGGAATCTGCCTGTGACAAATTCTCTGTGTTTGCAAGCCCAAGAGATCTAGAGTTCAGGACTCCGAAAGAGAGAAACCTTAGCAACTTTGGGACCTGTGGGAGTGAGCATATTTTTAGGCTACTCTGATGATGACATGCTAAGCAAAGCTGGAAAGTGGACTGAAACTCCTGCTTCCACGCACGTGGAGGGAGTCCTCTAGGTAAAAAACTTGCTGTAATTGGTGCTATTTCCACCAGTGCCCCTGGGAAGGCTTCAGCAGACCAGGCCCTTTAACAGCTGAGTGTTTTTGATGAGGGCAGACTCAGTTGCCAAGAGCCTGTTTTTTCTTTCTTGCGCTTCCAACGCAGATGAAGCCCAAGAAGCAGAAGCCATTCGCATCCTGACTTCAATCTTGAACATTCGAGAATCTACATCTGACAAAGCCCCTCAAAAAACTATCTTTGTTCTGAAGATCCTGGTCATGCTTTACTACCTGATGATGAATTCTTCAAAGGCAAGTTTCCCTAAAAAAGCAACACATCTAAAATGAAGGTAGAAATTCATCTAGTTGAACTCATTTGTGTTTTGCCCAATTCCAATAGCTTTTGCCCTCAGGGCAAGCCCTCACTCCAAGGACGTTCAGATGCTCACGTTTCTCCTGTGTTGAGTCCAGCCTGCATAATGGAAGCTGGATTGTCTTCTTCCCGCGAGGGTTCCCAGACTTGCATAGACAAAGGGAGTCTGGGGCAGTGCTGGGAAGCCTGCAGGGCAGGAGGGCTCTGGGGAGGCTTGGAGGGATGAAGTAGCAGCTCTAACTCCACTCGGTTACTGAGTTCTGTGTTGCTGCGGGGATTCAGACAGAAATGCATTGCCATGAAATGATTCAAAAAGTAACTGTTTTTGAGTACTTTTACATACTAGTTGTTGGCCTAAACCCTTTACTTAATTATCATACTTAATGCTTACACCAACATTGATAAGGTAGGTATTTTATTATCTCTACTTTACAAACAGGGAAACTGAGGCACTGAGCGGGTCAATTCTTTGCCCAATGTCTTAAAGACAGTAAGTGGCGTATCTCAGGTTTATTGATTTATTGTTTGATTCTCTCATTCATTCAAACATTTATTGAACCATTTGTAAAGCACTGTTCTTGGGACTGGGGATACAGTGGTGATCCATACTTTTCTTATCTCCATGGCACTGGTGTTTTTTGGAGGAGTGGAAATAAACATATGTATGTCTAATATAATTTCAGATAGTAGGAACTGCTATAAAGAAAACTAGGCCAGGCACAGTGTCTCATGCCTGTAATCCCAGTACTTCTGGAGGCCAAGCCAGGATGATTGCTTATGTCCAGGAGTTCAAGACCAGCCTGGGCAACATAGTGAGACCCACTCTCTAGTAAAAATTAAAAAAAAAAAAAATCAGCCGGGCATAGAGGTGTGCACCTGTAGTCCCAGCTACCTGGGAGGCTGAGATGAGAGGATTACTTGAGCCCAGGAGATTGAGGCTGCAGTGAGCCATGCTTGTGCCACTGCACTCCAGCCTGGGTGACAGAGCAGGATCCTGTCTCAAAAAAAAAAAAAAAAAAATTAGAAGAAGAAAAAGCAGTAGGCGGGGGAGAGAGAGGAGGCTGGTTGGAGGGAGGCCTTTTTGTGTGGGTGACATGGGAAAATGTAAGACTCCTTTCCTCCCTCCTCCCTGTCTTCTTTTGTTTCTTCAGCTAACTTTTACTAAGCACCTGTAGTGTACCAGGCCTGGAGGAGCTCACAGGTTATAATAGAGTGTGAGAGCGAAGCCCAGAGCACTGTAGGAGCACAGAGGAAAGGCACTAACCCTCTCTGGGATAGGAGTAGGAATGGGTGAGGAATAGGAAAATATTTCCACTGAACTTTCAAATTTACATTGGACAAAACCTCTTTTCTACAGTGCAATGTCCAGTTTTCCACTGTATACTCAAGGAAGTCATTATCCCAGGGTGTGTTAGATCTACAAGAGGCCTTAGACAAAAGGCACACATCTATCTATCCATCAAGACTGGCACCTCACTTCCTTCAAGCCGTCACTTGACTCAGCTGTTTTCTTTTCAGTGAAGCGTTCCCTGCTCTCCCTGTCTAAAACTGCAACCCCCCACTACTACCTCTAATGCTTCCTATCCCCTTTCATGCTTTATTTTTTTCCTTAGCATTTATCCCTATTTAAGAGACTATCATGTTTTACTTAATTGTCTTCTTTATTGTCTTTCTCCTCTACTTCACTGTAAGTTCCATGAGAATAGGAATTTCTGCCTATACTCACAGGACCTGGAACATAGCAACCATTCAATAACTATTTATAGGAAGGAAGGAAGGAAGGAAGAGAAGAAGGGAGGAAGAAAGAAGAGCTTCTTACCAAGTCAAAACTCTGGGCCACATAGCCCCCAGGACCACCCCAGGGTGGTAATTTACTTGTGGCACCTGTCACCTCTATGCCTTCCAGTGATGGCCTCTAGGGCCTGATTAAAGTCCTACAAAGATCTCACTTTGTTAAGAAGGTATACTTAGTTTGTGCTTAGTTTGTGAAGTCAGGTGGGATTTTTTTCTGGTGCCCTGCTGCCCTGCCCAGTGCACATGTGGCTAGCTGTAAGGGCCCAGTGTGTTTACAGGTTTATCAACAAGAGCTCAGTGGGTGGTGTGAAAAGGTGATGAGTTCTCTCTCATGTTTCTGGAGTTGAGCACAGATGGGGCTTCCCAGTGTTATGCTTTCCTGTGATGACTTCCTTTTGTCACTACAATTCTATTTCAGGCACAGGAATATGGCATGAGGGCCCTCAGTCTAGCCAAAGAACAACAGCTTGATGTCCATGAGCAAAACGCCATTCAAGAGTTATTAAGTCTCATTTCAACTGAAGACCGTCGCATTACTTAGTGACCCATGAGCTCTGCATCAGGGGTTATTCCAGGAGCTACGGAACATCTAATATATTCCAGCCCTGCACAACTGCTTTGAGGTACTGTAGACGGCTGAAGTTTCCACCCTCTTCCCCTAGGATTGCACACATAGCTGTTATTTTTTTCTTACACAGCATATTGTGGGAATATAAAGCTTTAGGCACAGAAATCAGTAAAAACTGTGTTTGTCATGACATTTGTACTTGATTTATCATGACTTTTTATGAATAATATGTAGTCAGATCACTAATATGGTATTTGTAATTAAACTACAAATAGTTTGTCATTTTCCCAGAAGTCTCCCAATACACTTTTGCTAAAGGAGGGGTAAAGGAGGGGGTAGGGAATAAAGCTATATTGGAGCAAAGTTTCTCTATTCTTAATTCTATGCTGGAATTAATTTAGTGTTAATCTGAGGTAGATTGTGATAAAGTACCCATTATAATTCCTAGAGCAATCACTAAGAAAATAACTCTAAAAATAGTTAAAAATCAACAAAGGGATTACTATGGTATGCTAGAAAATATCCACTTAAAGAAAAGAAGGTGGGATAGACGAACAAAAAGGACATGAGACGCATGGAAAGCAAATAGCAAAATGCAGGCATAAGTTAGACATAAGGTCTTTCTGTGCCAGAGGAGGCCCCTGGGCCTGTCAAGGAGCTTCAGTATAGATTGACTGAGACGTCATTCCAGGGTAGTATCTTTCTTATCTCAGACAATAATTGGAAGCAGACGTGGGCCATCTATACAGTCTAGGGGAGAGGCACTCTGAAAGATCCCCTGTGATGGAGAGGACAGAGGGTGAGCGTAGGACTCAGACATGCCTGAGCTCAAATTCCAGCCCTCTCACATCATTGCTTTGTGACCTTGATCTCCCCATAGCCTCATCCATTACTATTGTAAAATGGCCCAGGTGTGGCCACAGCTGTATCAGCTCGTCCCATCTTGATGACTCTGGTAATTTAGCATATCCTTTTTTTTCTCCCTTAGTTCCTTTCCAGACTTGCCAAGCAGCATTTTGCTTCGTGAGTAGATCTGCACCCAGGGAGAAGATATGCAGGTCAAGAACCTGTCAGAGAGTTTTATGTTCCTCACTGTAAATTAATTCACTCAGACACATATAATAAAAATAAGTCAGATGGGTCACCCTGTCCCTTCAGGTAAAATCAGCTGGAATCCCGCCCCCCACCCTTCCATACTTCTGGGCATTCTTATGCTTCTCCAAGATGGCTATGAAGTCCCAGGGGCTTACTTGTCTTTCAGCCATCTCTTGATCTAATTTTCAGCCTCAGATGAATTCTCATTCTCCAGTCAACATTGTGTAGCACTTTATTCTTCTCTTTAAGGACAGAGCCCCTTCTTCTTAGCTCTTAACGCATAACCCCAAATATGAGTCAGCTCTTTCAAATAGACTCTTAATGAAGACTGGAGGGGTAAGGAGGAGGATCAACAACTCTTCAGCAGACAATTTAAAAGAAAATATTAGAACTTACCTCTTCTAAAAACATTCTAAAAAGTCAATTTTATTAGACTTTCACTCTATTCTTTATTCCTTGGCCTCTTTCTGCCTTCTCACTCCTGTCTTATCTATTCTCCTGAATTCCTGTTCATTAACCCTTCTGCATTGAATAAATGTATAAAGTTATTGTTTATATTTATTGTTTCTTTTTAAAAATTTTTATTTATTATTATTTTTTTGAGATGGAGTCTCGCTGTATCACCTAGGCTGGAGTGCAGGGGCGCGATCTCCACTCACTGCAAGCTCCGCCTCCTGGGTTCACGCCGTTTTCCTGCCTCAGCCTCCCGAGTACCTGGGACTACAGGCACCTGCCACCTTGCCCAGCTAATTTTTTGTATTTTTTTAGTAGAGATGGGGTTTCACCATGTTAGCCAGGATGGTCTCAATCTCCTGACCTCGTGATCTGCCTGCCTCAGCCTCCCAAAGTGCTGGGATTACAGGTGTGAGCCACTGCGCCTGGCCAATTTATTATTTCTATAGACTGATTTACTTCTTGGCTGTAGGCCATAATTTTCTGTTTTGTTTTTTTTTCACGCTTAGTAATTTAATTTTCAGTTTTTCTTCTTTTCTAACGCATGCATTTAAAGCTATAAATTTTACTCTATATACTGCTTTAGCTGATCCCATGTATTTTTAAAATGCAGTATTTTATTTTTCTAAATATTTCTTATTTTTTATGACTCATGAGTCACTTAGAAATATGATTCTTAATTTCTAAAATAGGAGTTCTAAAACAACTTCTTTGCTATTGATTTCTAGCTTTATTGAGGTTCTATAACATACTGTATATAATTTTGATTTTTAGAAATGTTCTTTATAGAATGTGGTCAATATTTAAGTGTTCTGTGCGTGCTAGAAAATAATGAAGTTATTGGGAGCAGTGCCCCTTAAGTCAAGTTTGCTCATATTTTCAATTCTTGCATATTTTTGCTGACTTTTTGTTCATTTCTAAGAAAGGTATAAAATCTATCCACTAACCTTGTGGATTTATCTATTTCTCCTTGTAGTCCTGTTAGTTTCTGCTTTATATATATGTGTGTATATGTATTTTAGGTATATACATATATTATATATGCATATATAATATACATGTATTCTATTATATATATATTATATATAATTATATATATATATTGTTTTGAGACGGAGGCTCACTCTGTCGCCCAGGCTGGAGTGGAGTGGTGCGATCTTGGCTCACTGCAACCTCTGCCACCTGGGTTCAAGCTATTCTCCTGCCTAGCCTCCCAAGTAACTGGGATTACAGGCATGTGCCACCATGCCTGTAATTTTTGTATTTTTAGCAGAGACCATCTTGGCCAGGCTGGTCTTGAACTCCTGACCTCGTGATCCACCTGCCTCAGCCTCCCAAAGGGTTGGGATTACAGCGTGAGCCACCGCCCCTGGCCTGTTTTTGCTTTATATTTTTTGAGGCTTTGTTATTAGGTGTGTACACATTTAAATATTATATCTTCCTAGTGAATGGAATTTTTTGTATTATGAAGTGTGAGTCTCTTTATCTCTAGTAATGTTTTGGGCCTTAATTTTTATCTCATATTAATATAGCTGCATTCACTTCCTTTGGGGCTGGATTGCTTGTTATCAGCTGGGCGTCATTACCGTTCCCTTCATCATTTACCTCTGCTTCTAAGGGGAAGCTTAGAGCTATAGTTCTCAGTATCCCTCTCCATTTATGATTCTGGATAAAATTCTGTCAATGAGGACCAACTGCTCAAAATTTGGAAGCTGCATAAGGAACAACCATTTACCTTCCTGCGAATCATCCACTTTTGTTTTCCTGGGTGCGGATTTCCTATGAAAGCAGCTTGTGCCCTTTGCCCCCGATCTTGATCACCCAGCTACTTCAAAGATTGTGTATGCCTCTTATTCTTGATATTAAATAAATTTCTTTATTCAAAATGCCTAGGGAAGTTTCTGTTTTCCTGACTACACCTTGACTGAAACTCTTGATATTTCTTCACACAACCTTTTACTTCCAAACAATCTGTATCCTTAGAGGTGTTCTCACTATGTTATGCAGGCTGGATTTGAACTCCTGGGGTCAAGAGATCCTTCTGCCCCAGCCCCCTGGGTAGTGGAATTGGAGCAGGCACCACTGTGCTCAGCTCTTAATGTTTGTGATGCATCTCTTGTAAAAATAATATGATTAAGATGTTTTTATATCTGTCATTCTTAAAGAATCATTTAGTCCATTGCTTACACAGTAAATAATGTGGGTTTTTAAAAGTTATTGGAGTTTAAATCTATGATCTTATTTTATGCCTTCTATTTGTTCTGCGTGTTGTTTTTTCCTTTTCTTTCTTTTGGATTGATTACATATTTTTTCTCTTTCCATTTCTTCCACTCTGCAAGTTCGTAGTTTATATTCCGTGTTTCTATTCTTTTAGTGATAGCCCCAGAAATCCAAGCATTTGTTTCTTACTTAACAAAATTTAAAGTTATTTAGGAAACCCTCATCCCTGACAATAGAAGGTCTTTAGAATCTTTTAACTACATTTACCTCCCCCCAACTTATACCTTCTTATTATTTATTTCAAATATATCTTAAACTCATGTCATAATTATTTTGTAAAGTCATCGTATTCCTTCTTTTCACATCTTCCATCTTGGCTCACATTACTGATAAATATTTTAGTACTTCCTATAATAAGGGCCTAAAGATGGCAAATTCTCAGATTTTCTTTCTTTTATTAATTTGAAAGTGTTCTTATTTTGCCCTAATTTTTTTTTTACTCTTCAATGAAAATGTATTTCATTTTTATATATGATTTATTGATGCAAGAAATAATCTCAGTTCTGAACAGCTCTACAAAATGTGGTTTACTTGGCCGGACGCAGTGGCTCACGCCTGTAATCCCAGCACTTTGGGAGGCCAAGGCGGGTCGATCATGAGGTCAGGAGATCAAGCCATCCTGGCTAACACGGTGAAACCCCATCTCTACTAAAAATACAAAAAAATTAGCCAGGCATGTTGGTGGGCGCCTGTAGTCCCAGCTACTCGGGAGGCTGAGGCAGGAGAATGGTATGAACCCGGGAGGTGGAGCTTGCAGTGAGCCAAGATTGCACCACTGCACTACAGCCTGGGCAACAGAGTGAGACTCCCGTCTCAAAAAAAAAAAAAAAAAAAAAGGTGGTTTACTTGACCCCAAAGAGTATAAGTAGGTTGAAACGAGCCAGGATTTCTGGTGATGCTGTGGGTTCCCTATAGAGTGTCTCTTATCTTCCCACCTGGTAATCACATCTTTCCTAAGCGTCCTCAGCAGAATTCACAAGGGTGGAGCTGAAGGATCATCTCTGAAAGGCCTGATTAAAATTTTCCACTAGCAAGCACATATGCACTGTTACAAATATATCATATAGTCTATGAATCTTTATTTAACAAAAATTCACTGAGTTGCTGCTCTATGCTCTCACTATATAGCATTTTATCATTGCACTCTATGGCTTTCTGCTCTGCCACAGGGCCTCAGATGACCAAGATTGGAACCAAACTGCTCTACCACTAGAGGCCTTGCCATGTCCCATTACAGATACACATTGTACAAATGAAGTGTCCCTGTTCTCACGATGACTCTGTGAAGTACGACATTTCTCAAACACAATAGGTCACACAAAACAAACAATTGGCAAAGAAAATGCTTCAGAAAAGATGGTGAAGCATTATTTGGATGACAGAACCATGCAATCATTTTGCCAAACAGAAAACATATGTCTTTGCTAATATTCATCAATATCAGTGCAATGTGATAAAGATAAATATTTTATATTATGTACTTACATACACACACACACTTTTAATAGCTAATATTTGAATAAGCACTTTCTAAAAGCACATGAACAAGGTTACTATTGGGAGCAGGATGTAAAACCAGGATTGTATATTATAAGCGTTTTCCCATGCACACCTTTTTCAGGATTGTGTATCTCCCAGAACATCTTAATGAACATGGCAAAAAAGAAACATAACAATTTTCAGTGAAAAAAGGTGGTTCATGGTTTAAAAGTCAAGTTTGACCACAAGAAACCAAGTTGGAGGTAAGGGTTGAGGAAGGTAGCAGCCAAAACTGACCACTGTAGTTTTGTTTTGTTTTGTGTGTGTGTGGTTTGAGCAAGTGGTTGGCACTGTGCACTCAACTGAAGAGGCCCTGAAAGAGGGGCAGGTTTGTTGGGGAAAGATAAAAACATGAATTCAGCTTTAAACATGGTGAATTTGAGACGCTTATCAGATATTCGAAGAGAGATGAAGGGTGGGCAACTGGATATGCCATCTGACATTAAGAAAAGAAGCCTGGGCCGAGCACGGTGGCTCACACCTGTAATTCCACACTATGGGAGTCTGAGGCGGGTGGATCACCTGAGGTCAGGAGTTCGAGACCACCATAGCCAACATGGTGAAACCCCGACTCTACTATAAATACAAAAAAAATGAGCTGGGCGTGGTGGTACACACCTGTAGTCCCAACTACTCAGGAGGCTGAGGCAGGAGAATTGCTTGAACCTTAGAGGTAGAGGCTGCAGTGAGCCAAGATTATGCCACTGCACTCCAGCCTGGGCAACAGAGTGAGACTCTGTCTCAAAAAAACAAAAAAACAAAAAAAAGAAGCCTGGGTTCAGAGATAAATTTGAAAGTATCATGTACATGCTAATTAATACCAAGGAAATGGAGATCATGTAGGATGAAACCTGCAGCTAAGGAATAGAAGAAAGCCTAAGGAAACACTGGAGGAAACAACATTTAATGGAGAAGAGGTGAACCCAGCACAGGAGGCTTATGTAATTTCAGACTTATTCAGACTACTCATTCAAAGAATTCCTATAATACCTTTCACCCAGATCTCCCAAATGTTAACGTCTTACCACATTTGCTTTATTTTCTATCTCTAGAAACCCATTATTTTCTGAGCCATTTGAAAGCAAATTGCAGACATGATGTCCCTCTATCCCTTGATATTTAATGTGTATTTTCTAAAAACAAGGACACATTCTTACATATTCTTATTGGAACAATCACCAAAATGAGGAAATTGACATTGATATGATACTATCAGGCAATACAGTACAGACCAATTGTCTTAATCATGTCCTTTAGAGCAGAAGAAAATCCCTGGACAGGCAGTGTGCTCAGCTGCTACTTCTCTTTAGTCAGAGGAGTGCCTTTCGATGTGGCACAAGTGCTGCCACTCCAAGGTTCCCTGACCCATCTCATGAGAATTTCAGCCAGAATTTTCTAACAAAAGAAGATGCTTAGGCCCTTGGGGAGCTCTAAAGAGCTGTGATTCACCGAGAGTACAGTAGGCGTAAGGCTGGTGGAAGAGTGATCATTTTTGAGAGAAGCTTCTCCCCAGATTTAAGAAGTGCTGTTAGTGAAAGCAACAGCTGCAGGAAAAGCAGCGGGTACCAGCGTGATAGACAGGTGGGTGCCAGCAGCATGAAGCTGGGAGAGTCCCAGAGGGAGACCATGTGACTCTGGGAAGTAGAAGGGAAAGTGTCACAGGCTTATTCTTTGAGGAGAGGAAATCCCAATATCCCACAACTTGGGAAGGCATCTGCAGCCAGCCTGAATATCGCTCCACCTGTGCCCCTGCAGCATGGTGCCTGCCAAGGCCACCATCAAGAGGGTAGGGAAGCCATCAGCAACCTTTCCAGAGTACTTCCTTTCCCACCAAATATTGCTGGTCTACCATGGAGCTAAATGCAGTTCTCTGTGAGACAATGGGGGAATTTGAATATGGACTGGGAATTAGATGGTATCAAGGGATTATTGCCAATCTTACTATTTGTGGTGAAGGCAAATGGAAATGTCCTTTTCTGGGGAGTTTACTATTCTCTCCACTTTTGTGTAGTTTGATGATTTTCATGTAAGAGAAGAAAGAAACATAGGCCACATTCCCCAGTGTTTTGGTTCAAGGACAATATGAATGGTACATAATGTCATACCCCAAATCAGCCTTCGCTGCAGCAGTCAGGCACTATCCCTTTGACGTTCTGACCTTAGTTTGGACCCCCTGACCCTCAGAAGCTGGGGAACAGCCTTAGTTCAAGGGTCTTGGGCCTTCTTTTGACCGTAAGTTAGTCCCCCAGGGTCTTATCACTGCTTCTCCCAGGAAGCCTCTTGAAATGTCAGGCAAACACAAGTCCTGAGGGCCCTGCCTGACCTGTCAGAGTTCTTCTGGTGAGTACACAGATTCTTTCAATCCCCTGAGACCCCTCACTGCACCACACAGCCATTTTAAACAGCTTTCAGCTCTCACTTGCTATTTGAATCTTAATTCAAATGTCAGCCCAGGAGAGCACGCTGAGCAGGCCCGTGACAAGCTCACGCCATCTGCATTAGTATTTTCCTCCATCATCTTGACAGTTGAGAGTTGGCAGTATTACAATTCAGACGGCACTCTGCGTTTGAAAGGAAAATTATAGTTTTTCAGAATGCAGCTGGTGTGCAAGTGAATAGGGCGAAGTTTCTTCTGTGAAGCCTTTTCCTCATTTTATGATATGAAAATAATAAAATGTAGATTCAGCATGTGATTCTTACTTTACAAGAACCATCAAAAGGCATGGAATTTTGGGGACAAAAGCAAACAAAGCATTCTGTTCCATAGTAATAATTTTAATAAAAAGCAAAAACAGCAAAACAATCATTTATAAATGATTTCTTCTCTGTTGGAGAAGTTAACACTGTTATTGCTGTATAAACCACTTGGAAATGAGCTATTTCAGTGCCTAGTTAAGATGTATTCTTTCCAGCACATTTTCATTTTGCCAGTTGGGCAGGAAAAACTACAGTCCACTTTCCTGGAGGGAATTTAACTGAACTACTGCCCACAGGTAACAGTGAACTTTACAAATCACTCCAATAAGTTTAGTAGCAAAGTAAACATCTTTCTCAAGGGCTAAAACCACAGAAGTTAGACAGAACAAGCAGAGAAGCAGTCTTTTAGGTGTTAAACTTCAAGCCACTTGTGCACATTACTCTAGGACACTTGCTTCTGAGAAATACAACACAAATGCTACCTCCCTGGAACTAAGATGTCTCAGTGCTTATGTGTATCAATTTCTTCTCTCTGTCGCCCAGTGGCAGTGGTGTGCTGATAAATGTTTAACAACCAGCTCTGGGGGAGGGGGTCTTGATATAGACTGTTTGCCAGTCTCTGTGGTGTAAATACTCTCAATAGGGCCGATTCTCCAGCTACCGATGGGATGTCACTGAATGGTCAGGTTGGGAAGAGATGTGCAATAGCACGCCGTTATATTGTAGCACACCATACGAATACAATAGATGTCAGTATCCTCAAGAACATAGATAATAGTAAAATAACTAGGAAGTGATGAGTTTTGAGTATTTATTACTGTTTTTAATATACTTTAATTGTAGGTTAATATAATCTCTAATAGTCACTGTGGCTGTGTTTACCAACCAGCTTACAAAATTCCTGAAAATTGAACAATCCACTCTCTCATGGGCCAGTGCAGACCAGTTCAACACACCACTGGAACTCGAGCCCTCAAGGTGGGACTAAGCAAACCAGGCACCTGCCTAGTCCTGCCTCTACAGTGACCTTTATTAACTCTGCAGAACGATTAAGGGCCACAGCTCTCCCCTTACAGGAGATCCGTGTTCCTTCTACATAGGAGATGATGGGAGTCCCACTCCAGATAGGCCCAGGACAGCAGAATTTTAGCTGCTTTATTGGTTAGTTCCATCTGATTTCAGGGCTGTCATCCCTGCCAAGTCCAGATGGTGCTGTCGGACTATCAGAGTTCCCCACACAGTCCCCCTCCCCCCAGCCTTCTGCACTCCCCTCACCCTCTATTTGACAGGTTTAATTCACGTCCCTGGCACCACCTCCTTCCATTTGATACGAAGCCAGCAAACCTAATACAGGAAGAGCCAAAAAACCCAGGTGCTAAATCATCCAAGGTCAGGCTGCTTTCCAGGTCGGCTTTCCAGTCTCCCAGTTGTCTGAGGCAGTCTTTCCTCCAGGATTTTTCTTCGCCAAATACGTTCGCTATATCTTGCACACAGCATCATAAAACCTCAAGGATGGATGGGACCTTCCAGTCATTAGGCCTGAACCACAGCATGCTTGAGCTGCCGCCAGCCCTGCCCCCAGCAGCTCTTTTTCCCAGCTGTAAAGCTGCTGTCTGCCAGCTTTTATCCCTTGGCACTGAGCCCTGATCTCAAGAAGGCGATGCTTGTATTCCTCACAGTGGGGGGAGCAAGAGGAAAGGAACCTCTGGAAAGCCAGGCATGTGGTTAAGTGCGACACATTCAAGTTTATCACATTTATAGGTGACAAAATTAAAGTTTAGCAAGTTGAAGTAAAGTGTCCCTGGGTCACACAAGCTTTAAGTTACGTGGATTTGAACTGGATCTGACTCAAACTAGTACCATTCACATTAGTCCATGCTGCCTTCCAAAAGGCGTGCCCCTGGCAACGAGTGGTGAATATGGTCATTGTGATGCCTGGCTTGTGTCGTGAGAATAAAATAATACATCACCTTAAGAGATGGCACTCGAATTCCCCTAGAGAGGGAACTGTCTTTGTCCAGGAAAATGCTTTTAATAAGCCACTCATGGTAACAGGTGAAGTAGTGACGGTAAGGGTGTTGGCAGGAATCAAATTAAGAAAAGGAATGGCTATCCATCTGGCTGTATGTGAGAATATAAATGGATCTGCTTTGTCCCAAGGACAGGAGACAGGGACCACGTGGAGTGGAAGGTGAGTGGAGATTCCTCCATAGTATATAAAAAGAACATTCTATAAATGGGGTGCCGAGTCTGCACTGTTGTAGCATCTGCCATTCCTTCCCACGTCACTGAGACACACACAGGCACACACACTCACTCACTTGAAGTTTGCTGTGTGGAAATGGGTGAGGGAACTGAGCTTCATGTCTCAGCTGATGCATTGCAGGGATAAGACGCTGTTTAAAATGAGGTAGCAGAAGTGTGGAGTCAGCAGTGGCTGCAAAAATATAAGTCTCTGAGAAATCACAGAAATGTAGAGGTTCAGAACCAGAATCCAGTTATCAGACCTATCTGGATTTCAAGAGGCAGGGAGTCCTCAGCTGACATTTGGGTTACAACAGGGATGAATCTGTGCCTAATGTCTGGCTGCAAGGGGGACGCACTGTGGAACAGAAAGTAGGGGGAAACTTTTGACCTTGTTGCTGATTGAAACCGGAGCACGTGAATCAAACAGGATTTCTTTTTGGGTGTGCCTAATGCAGTAGGTTTAGGAGCTGCAAACCCTTGGGTTTCAGGACATTCCGCAGTGAGGGAACATCGACTGAATTGGAGCCAAATAAGCTTTCAGTTAGCTTGGCATGGGCTTTCTTCCTCACATCCCACCACTGAAAGTGTGGGGTAGAGTTAAATGGTCTTGGCTGGTCTAAAGACGGTGCGGGCCATAAGCCAGCTTGCATCATGGAAATATACATGCCTTTGGGGCTCTCACCTAGAAGCCATCCAAGTGCTGAACCCTTGACGGCTGGCACATCAACACCGTGTTGATCCAGAACAGAGGCTCATCAGAAGGGGAAGAGGCGGAGGGTAGGCCCAGGATGGGAGCATGTGCTAGATTCCAGGGAGGGATGGAGCTACCCCCGGCAGCATGCCAAAGTGGATGAGGAATCAGGTTGCCTGAGTCCAGCCTTGCTATTGACTGGCAAGTGACCACGGCCTCTGGAACTAAGATTCCCTATTTATAAAATGGGGGACTAGACTGGTCTCCAAAATGCTATTTCCATGATCTCAACTGGGGCTCATAAGCGACTTTCTTAGTGTGGCCCTGGAACCCCAGAGAACACCACACAGTGAAATTACCAAACCAGGTTGGAATGCCAGCACAGGGCTTGGGACAGTGCATGTTGGCACAGGAACTGTACCTAGACAAGGAAATGGAAAGGCTTAAAAGAAAGTTTTCACATTCAGCCCTGTGGTTTTAGGAGGGAGGGCTGCAGAGTCTAGCCATAGACCTGGAATGGAGGCATGATTTAGTTTTAGGAAAAGATTAAAACACTATATCCCTTAGAAGAATTGTCTTCCAGGTAACATTTTAAAGTAACAATCTGTACTGATCTTGAGTCTCAGAGGTAGAGTCAAAAATAGTCCGAGATCTAAGAACATTCACTTCAGGGACAGTGACAAATATGGCTATTTTCAGGGGCCTTCCCAAGACATCCACTCAGACTAATGGCAAACAGGCTTACCTCCGGTTGCAAAGGAAAATATTAAACTGTAGTGACTTGACTAAGGTTGGATTTATTCTCTGACCTGACTCCTTAAACTGACCTGCTAAGGCTATGCCTGCACATAGTATGCCAGTTCATTAGACTCTGGGAGGGTCAGCTTTTATTTGGGCGGTCCTAAAACTCCCCAGCCAGCTGCTTACATCTTCCCCAGATTTGCATTCAGTGTTCTCAAGACCAGCATTCCTCAGGATTTAAAGAAGGGAGGAAGCACATCTCCCCCACTTCTCCAGGGTGGATGGAAATCCATGCATCTCATTATCTTTATGCAGAAGAGCTTCAAAGACATCTACTTCTAATCAATACATATTCATGATTCTTTCATTACAACAGCCCACAGAAGAGCCATTTTTTCCCTCCTTCCTACTAGAATTCCAAATGATCCCAATTTTTTCTTTCTTTCACAAAACTATTCCAGACCTTTCCCTTTTTCCTTTCCTCCTTTCCTGGTCCCCATGGTCATGGAATCTCCTTTTAGCTGGAACCAGTGAGCCTGCAATTGTGACACTAGTGGCTTATGATCCACTTATATTGTTTCTGAGATCCTAAAGACCTAAAGCCCCAAATCCTCATTTTGGCAACCCCATATCTAATCAGAAAAACAGCATGAAGACGCTTTTCCCAAGTGCAGAATCGTATATTCTGAGTGACTGAGCTATTGGCATTCAAGTTTTGACCAGTTTCAAGATGCTACTACCAGATAATGGAAAGACCATATACAGACACTGCAATCTATGTTACATAAGGAAGACTTCGTTAGTTGGTATACAAGAGTGGAGAGTTTCAGGTTATATACGATACATCCAGAAGGCTGTTTGAATACACAAAGAGCCATATTCCTTTCAGGTCTTAAGTTTCCCTGGCTGGAAGTGAGGCCTCTGAGAAGCTGCATTCCTTTCTCAGGGTCCTTACCACTGTTCAGTGTGCTAATGCCAAGAATGTATGGCTTTTTTTTGAGATGGAGTCTCACTCTGTTGCCCAGGCTGGAGTGCAGTGGCCCAATCTCAGCTCACTGCAAGCTCCGCCTCTCGGGTTCACACCATTCTCCTGCCTCAGCCTCCCGAGTAGCTGGGACTACAGGTGCCGGCCACCACACCCGGCTAATTTTTTTGTATTTTTAGTAGAGACGGGGTTTCACTGTGTTAGCCAGGACGGTCTCGATCTCCTGACCTCGTGATCCATCCGCCTCAGCCTTCCTAAGTGCTGGGATTACAGGTGTGAGCCACCACGCCCGGCCTGGCCTTTTTCTTTGTTAAGGAGTGATGTGAAACTGTTACAAATCAGATGTGGGAGGTGTTCTGCTACCATTAACTTACATGCACCAGTCTCACTTACTTACTTCAGCCTCAAAGAGGTAAACAAATGAGGCATTTTCTCTATCTGAATGAAACATGGAGACACAGAGTTCCTGTCATTGCACAAGGTCAGCTGTTCAAGCAGAGAGCCAGAACTAGGCTCTGCCTCTGCACCCCATGTTCCTTTAGCAGGCCTGTGGCCAGCTATGACAAGTATAGCCTGAGGCTCACAGAGCCCACAGCCAGCATGGTATGGGAAATCCTGGATCGGGGCTGGTTGTGGTCCAGCTGTGATCCAGCTTTCTCCGCTTCTAGACAGGACTGGTGCCAGGCAATGAAGCCAATGACTACAGATGTCACTCACAGCTGGAAAATGGGCCTCCTTTGGCAAAGGAATCTGGAGCACTCTCTGGCTGCTCTGCTCAGGCTGGGGCCCTGCTAGCCTCCTTTTAGATAAAGTGGGGAGACTAGATTCACACCAAACAGTGGAAATGAGGGGATGCAGCTTCCAGATGATCATCACTTGGTTAAGTTTGCACAGAAGGTGTAACCAGTTCCAGTGAGAACAAATCTAAAGCTGTCCGTCTTTTAAAGCCACCCTGAGTGGTAAAGATAAGGTACATGTCTTAACTTATATAAAGGTGAAGTATTATTTTTCAATTGTACAAGACACATTACTAGCGTTACAGTTCAGTGGCATGCACCTTATGTTGGACTGCATTAAACAACTGTGTAGTGTGACATCTCCATTACACGGCACCAAACATTTGTCAATTGTACAACTATTACTTGGTGAGATCTGGTTTTAACTACAATACTTTAAAAGCCAATTTCTATTTAAATGTGTTACGAAAAAATGCAATAGCTTAACTTTATACACATTTTACATTTCTGGCAGAATAAGTACAGTAATTTCTGCACCCGAATGGGTAGTGTTGCCTTCGAAGTAGTCACCTTGGGAAGACGTATGTTTATTCCAGTGAAGCTGACCTTACACAGAACATTTCTAGAACCCTCTTTAGAAACTGTCAACTTGTAAGGGTCTTCAGTGTTGGTAAATCTTTGTCCTTTAAGGGTAGATCTATTTTTTGAGGAATGATTTTTTTTTTTTAACAGCTAAAGAGCATTAGAAAATAAGTCTGCTAAATAAAATGGGTGATGAAGCTCAGGATTACCTTGGTGGGCAGGAGGAGGGGTTGGATAAAACCCAAGGTCTGACTATAAAGTTGCGAGGCTTTTTGCCTTGCATGGCTTCAAAGGTAACCCCAAAGGGGAACCCTAAGTGTTCTTAGCACATGCAACCTCAAGAAAATAACTCCAATTATGCTAACTCTTGAGTGCATATGTTCTAGTGTATTTGGTTAAAAAGGTATCTTTGCTTATTTTCATATAAGCAGAAATGGAAAACTCCATCTCTGTGATTTCTCCCAAGGGAAAGATCTCATCTACTGCTTAGAGAATTAAAATAAAAAGCACTTGGTGTCATGTCTACGTTAGCCCCGCCAAAATGTGCAGTGAGTAATTCCTGATACCTGAGTCTTCCCCGTATGGAAAAGTGGGTAAGGACAGGTGTCTGGATCCTAGGTAAAAGTAGAATTTCAAGGGGATTGGAGTGTTTCCAATGGCTCCCATCTACTCAATAGACTTACAACACCCACTCATACAAGGAAACCTCCTACAGCTAAGCAGTACACAAAGTTTCAGTAGAGGAGGGGAAGAATGATGATCTCCAAGTAGCTTTCTATGGTAAAAACCCTGGCTTCTGGATGACAAGTGAACAGAGTCCATTGAAAAAGAAAGTCCATGGTGTTAGATTCTAGTGCACGCTTAAGAAATAAAGTGTGTGGCCACTAGCTCATTGAAGTGCATTTCCAGCTGAGGCCAAAGGCAGCAAAGGTGCAAGAAGCTGCTAGAGCTGACATTAGTTGAAGCAGGGTCTGTAAATTCAGAGTGGCAAAGCAATTTGTAGAAAGGCCCAGTTACAAAGCAGGACATTTGCCAACCTGTGAAGTCAAAGAACGTTCAATCTCACTTTCTACAAAGTGCTTCATTGAAAATGCTAATGAGGAAGCTCCCTAAAACACCATATCCTGAGTGTCGGAGAAATATGGTCAAGATGGTGATTGATGGGGAGCAGAGATTGATCCTCTAATAGTGTTTGAACTGTGTATTTTCCAAGCATCACACACACACTTAGTGAAGAACCTATTACTGCAGTCACATTCCAGCTCGCCTGTACATGCTTCCATCCCGTGCTTGCTTTTGAGTACATATTTCCATAAGCCATTTCGAGTTAATGGGTTCTACTGCTAAAAGTCAGAAGCAGCAGCAGGGTCAGTGCCTTAGAGTCAGCTGTAATATCGACGTGCTCACAGCAGACGTCAGTCTCATATTGATCAGTCGGGACGTTGTTCTTGGTGAGTGTTTTTATATTTGTCTTTGTAAAAACCACAAAGCTAGGCCATTTGCTTAAATCATCGTTAGAAAAAATGCTGAGTGCCCAGATGGGATTTCTAGTTTCTGTGCAAATGAAATCACATTAGTCCAGATTTTATTCACTCAAAACTACTAGGGAAGCAGTAGGATTTGGTTTAAATGCTGCCAAAGAGCAGGAATTCACTTAAGTTTTAATTCAGAAGCAATCCTGTTGTTAATGTTGTAGCCAGGTTCGGACAGCATGGAGGTTGGGGCCCCCATTGTGCTTGCTGAGGAATCCCGGATCTCTCCCAGTTCAGGCTCACTTTCGCTAGAGGTAGACCCACTGTTGATGGTATAGACGCTCTCTGCAACTCCCTGAGCTGAAGCACAGCCATCCGGCTCGTTCTTCTCCCTCGGACTCGACAGTCCTGGGAGGACAGCCATCTTTCCAGTCTGCCTGTTTGGCAGCAAGGACATGGTATAGTCTGCAATGATCCCACCCACATCTAAGTTGCATGCCTGGTCGAAGGCTAGGAAGCCAACATTAGCGTTTGCCTCACACACCACAAAGGAGCCATCGTCCATGATAAGGAGATCAATGCCACAGAAGTCCATGCCTAGGATGTTGGACACCTGAATAGCCAACTGCTTGCCTTGTTCTGTCAGCGGGCACATGACACCCACGCCACCTGTGGGGAAAGCACAGTGATGTAAAGGTGACAACTGAGAAGTCAGATGACTCTTCAAAGAAGAGACAGGGGTCTGCCCAGGAGGGGAAGAAAGACAGGCTCGATCATTAATCACAAAAGGTCTGGATGGAAATCACTACACCCTTCGGGAAAACAATACAGCCAATTTTTATCTAGTCTTAAAAATGCTGATTGCCTCTGACCCAGCCATCCCACTACCAAGGAAATAATCTTATGGTATGGGGGGAAAAAAGCTTTATGCACAAAGATGTTGATGGTAGTATTATTTAAAATACAAATCATAGAGCCAGGTAAATGATGGGCACTTAATAAATATTCAATACATATTGAATGATGAAATGAAAAATTATAATCTAAATCTCTCACAGTAGGGAAAAACAGTGTATTGTACAGCCATTAATAATAATGCCAGCTGGGTACAGTGACTCACGCCTGTAATCCCAGCACTTTGGGAGGCTGAGGTGAGAGGGCTGCTTGAGGCCAAGAGTTTGGACCAGCCTGTGCATCATAGCGAGACCCCATCTCTACAAAAAACAAAAATAAAACTAGGTAGGTATGGTGGCTCGCTGTAGGGTTCCTCCTCCCCCAGCCTCCCAAGTGCTGCAGTCCCAGCTACAGTGGCGTGATCTTGGCTCATGCAAGTTCCGCCTCCCGGGTTCACACCATTCTCCTGCCTCAGCCTCCCGAGTAGCTGGGACTACAGGCACCTGCCACCACGCCCGGCTAATTTTTTTTGTATTTTTAGTAGACACAGGGTTTCATCGTGTTAGCCAGGATGGTCTTGATCTCCTGACCTTGTGATCCGCCCGCCTCAGCCTCCCAAAGTGCTGGGATTACAGGTGTGAGCCACCATGCCCGGCCACAACTTACTGATTTTTAAGAGAGATGGCACCTTCTGCCGTCTTTCTGTGCTGCCATAATGGTGCACGTCAATGTCCTGGCTGATGCTCTCAAGAGCATCACCAATGCCGAAATGGGGCAAACGCCAGGTTCTTATTAGGCCATGCTCCAAAGTCATCATCTGGTTTCTAACTGTGATGACAAAGCATAGTTACGTTCACAAATCTGCAATCACTGATGATCACAGAGCTGGGAAAATTGCTGTGAACCTCACAGGCAGATTAAACAAGTGGGGAGTGAACGGCCCCAGTCTGATGTGCAACTTGAAGATCAGAAAAATGGCAGAATAATCTGCTCCCATTCCATCAGTTTGGTTCACTGTACTGACAACCTCAGCTAGCATCATGGCCATCATGGCCTGTGAAAAAGTAAGATGAAAACACACAGATGGGAAAATCCTGGGATTATTTTTCTAGGGATGTAATACATACTAATATTTATAAATAAAATGCCTCAATGGACCAAAAACAAAAAAACAAAAAAACAGAGATATGGAAAGGACTGAGACAAAATCCTGAACCAAGGAGAGACTAATCTTGCTCTTACTTTGCTAAAAAGCTAGGACTTCAGATTTGTCTCCAGTTAGTCTCCTTGGAAAGATTTAAGAATTGTATTCTCAGGTCCAACAACTAGTGTCTTTACCTTAACAATATCCCTTCCCACCTATGACACTGTATCTAAAAAAGGCTATAAAACAGTTTTAAAACAGCTCACCAAGTAAAGCAACATGGATAAATTATAAAGCCACGTGGTTACTAATGAATGGATTTTGTAAGGTAACTAAAAAAGTCAAAATGATAATACACAAGGTTCAATACTTTGGCACTAAACATGATGATCATGAAAATGGGCTAGGCATGGTGGCTCATGCCTGTAATCCCAGCACTTTGGGAGGCCAAGGCAGGTAGATCTCTTGAGGTCAGCCTGGCCCACATGATGAAACTGTGTCTCTACTAAAAACACAAAAATCAGCCAGGTGTGGTGGTACACACCTATAGTCTCAATTACTTGGGTGGCTGAGGCATGAGAATCGCTTGAATGCCTGGGAGGCGGAGGTTGCAGTGAGCTGGGATCATGCCACTGCATTCTGGCCTGGGCAATAGAACAAGACTGTCGCAGGAGAAAAAAAAAAAAAAAAAGAAAAAAGAAAATGAGATAACATGTAAGGTACTTAGTAGTATGTCAACCTGAATCTAGCATTTGACTCCAACACACCACTTTATCACAATTATCTTATAATTATCTCTTCCTTCCTCCTCCTCCTTTTAAGAGATAGGGTCTCACTCTGTTGCCCAGACTGTTGTGCTATGGCGCAATGATAGCTCACTGCAGCCTCAAACTCCTGGGCTCAAGGGATCCTCCCACCTCAGCTTTGTGAGTTCAGCTGGGACTACAGACATGTGCTACTGCACTTGGCTAACTTAAAAAAAAAAAATTTGTAGAGATGGGGTCTCACTTTGTTGTCCAGGCTGGCCTCAAACTCCTGGCTTTAAGTGATCCTCCTGCCTTGGCCTTCCAAAATGCTGGGATTACAAGCATAAGCCACCACACCTGGCCCATATGTCTTCTTTATGGGACCACATGCTACCCGAGGGCAAGGGCTCTCTCATCATCTCTACACTCCCACATCCATCACAGAGTCTGTTCCTGGAAATGCTCAATGACTATCAATGAAAGAAGAGCCAGACAGTGTCTAAGCCTCTTTATTAGTCACTGGACTTGGTATACTCACTCATATGGTGATTTAGGAAATAATAACTAGTGATTGTGATTTTTTTTCCTATTACCAACATATAAACTCATTCAGTAAAGTTGACAATAGCTTTCTGCGATGGGGACAAGAACTTACATCCCTCTTGGAGTATCGCCATTCAGTACAACAGAAAACAAACTTTATTAATGGGTTAATGGGATGGGTTTATGCATTCGACCAAAGCATAAACTGTAGCTTTCTAATAGCATCATACAAGAAAGGAAAACACTTCCATTAAAATATAAAAGGAAAATATGGTATTTCTCCTGTCATCACTTTAGACTCTCATTTTTTTTGCCTGAGCTGTTGCAACAGCTTCAAGCCTCACCTCCCTGCCTCCCATCTTATGCCTTCATTCCATCCTTTACCCAGATGGGAGTTTTTCTCCAATGTCAGTCCTCATGTCAGTCCCTTTTTAAGTCTTAACACCTAGAGGAGAGGGTTCAGTCCTCCATGTCCTGACATTCCTTGTCTGACCTCTGCCACAGCGCTTATACTCATATGCTCCCCTCCAGGATTGCCTGCTGCCATAGGAAAGGGGTTGTTCCTCATTCTCATCTGTGAGATCCTGGTGTCTAGCAGAGGGTCTGACAAGACAGTAGGGATCGATATACATTTGGTGAATGGGTCCAAATACCCTAATGAAACCCTGTGCTTTTATACCTTACCGAGAGAGCAGTTGCTCTGCATCCGTCCATCAGTGGAGCAGCGAAGCATGGAGCCTATGACCTGGCCCCCTACCACCACCACCCGGATGTCCTTTCCATGGGACTCCTTCACGTACTTCTGGAACAGGTAGGGCACATCATGGCGGATCAGATGGCAGATGTCAGAGAGGTGATGTTTATCTCTTGCCAGAAAAACAGCTTTTCCTTTAAGAAGAGAAAGAGCAAGAAAGGGGTTTAGAGAAGCTCTGGACTCTGTACTTGCCATCTGGCCTCCTTGTCCATCAAGTCATCAGTTCCCTCTGAACTTGCCTCACTTTGGTCCCTTCTATTTCTCTGCTAGACTTTTGCTTCTTATCAAATGACCATGGAACCTTACTTTCCCTTAACTTTCCTCAGGTCCTAATACCCTCTCCCTCCACCATCACTCTTTTTGAAATGACATAATGATTATTTCAGAAACACAGAGAAAGAGTCAAAATAGAATCCCAAGGATCTAATCAATTCAGTCCCCAAAACAGTTAATTAGCATCTGCCATCACCCCCAGGATGCTGATGAGGCAGGATCGACATCTAACTCATTTTTAAAAAACTCCTCAGACCTAACACTGGGCTGGATGCACAGGGCGGATGTCAATTAATGTTTGTAGAACATAATTTATTGAACATACTTTAGAGAAATTCCAAGTTCTGGAGAGAGATCCCAAAAAAAAGGTAGCACAGAGTGATATAACATCAAGAGAGGTCTATGCATAATTCTGTGGGAGCTCAAAGTAGGGAACCACTGACAGGCATCCTTCCTTGTAGACATAAAGTTATTATTTGGCTATACCCATTTAATTCTCAAAGGAATGGCCTATGCCTCTGTTGATCTCTGCAGAAAGCATTCCTTCTTGATTCTAAATTATTTTCTGTTCAAATCGCCTACACTTTTGTAATAATTTAGCATCAGCTTTTTTTTTTTTTTTTTTTTTTTTTTTTTTTTTTTTTGAGACAGAGTCTCTCTCTGTCACCCAGGCTAGAGTACAGTGGCACGATCTTGGGTTGCTGCAACCTCCGCCTCCCAGGCTCAAGAAATTCTCCTGCCTCAGCCTCAAGAGTAGCTTGGATTACAGACACACACCACCACGCCTGGTATTTTTGTATTTTTAGTACAGACGGGGTTTCACCATGTTGGCCAGGCTGGTCTCGAACTCTTGGCCTCAAGTAATCTGCCTGCCTCAGCCTCCCAAAGTGCTGGAATTACAGGTATGAGTCACCATGCCCAGCCAACATCGGCTTTTCCATTGATATATTAGTTAACAGACCTGAGCAGGGGTTCTGATAAATTTGCTCTGCAAATCTGACATGAGCATGCCCAGTCTGAGCATTCTTTTCAGCAAATATGGAACAAAGAGGTGGTTTTCCTGAGCTTTGTGTCACCATCTTACAAGGACTGGAACTCTTCTGAAGTCTTAATAAAAAGACCAGTCCCAGGCCAGGTGCAGTGGCTCATGCCCGTCATCCCAGCACTTTGGGAGGCTGAGATGGGCAGATCACCTCAGGTCAGGAGGTTAAGACCAGCCTGACCAACATGGAGAAACCCCATCTCTACTAAAAATACGAAATTAGCTGGGCATGGTGGTGCATGCCTATAATCCCAGCTACTCGGGAGGCTGAGGCAGGAGAATCGCTTGAACCCAGGAGGCAGAGAGGTTGTGGTGAGCCAAGATGGTGCCACTGAACTCCAGACTGGGCAACAAGAGCAAAACTTCATCTCAAAAACAAACAAACAAACAAACCAGTCCCTAGTGGTACATACAACTGAAAAGTAAATTCCAAAACATGTTATAACCAGGATGCAATCATTCCCAAGATGACTGGACCCTAGACACCTGACAGAGCTGAAGGAGTATGGCCACATGATCTGAAGATGGCCAGTGGCAGGTGACGGGAGTGTGCAGGTAAGTGCGTGTGTCAGGGAAGTTGGATAGGACCCAGCAAGGGGTCACAAGAGGAAAATGGAGAGGCCCCAGCAAGGGTGGACGATGCAGCATCAGTGTTCCCTGTCTTCAATCAATGAGTGTGGGGCAAGAAGATACACATCTGATGCCAGGAGATCTGGAGATCTGACTTCCGGCAACAGATGGCTGGGATTCAGGTATCTGCACTGGGTTCTCCAGACATTAGGTAGGATTTTCAGCAGAGATGGGGACTAGAGATAGGAACTGGGTTTCTTGGTTTCGGGTACAGAAGTTCTAATATGGGGGTCAGTCTACAGTTAATAAAGGAGCTACAGTTTTAAGGCAAGAAGGAAAAAAGGAGAAAAAGGCAGTAAGATTGGTTAATCATGTACTAAGTGCCAAGCACTTTGATTTTTTATTATTTCACTTATACTTCATGCTAGCACTAGGAAGCCATTATAACAAGGATGGTTAATCCCATTTGAGAGAAAACGGGTCCAATCTCAAAACTTACTATAAAGTTACAGTAATCAAGACAGTGTGGCCTGACATAAAGATAGAACTATATCAATGGAATAAAATTGAGAGCCCAGAAATAAACGTTCACGCACATGGCAAACTGATTTTTGACAAGGGTTCCAACAGCATTTAGTGGGGGAATGAACAGGCTCTTCAACAAATAGTACTGGGAAAAACTGGATATCCACATTCAGAAGAATAAAGTTGAACCTCTACTTCATACCAAACAAAAAAATTAACTCAAAATGGATCAAAGACTCAAAGGTAAGGGCTAAAACTATGAAGCTTTTAGAAGGCAACATAAATGTAAATCTGTGTGGCTTTGGATTAGGCAAGCACGAAATGACATCAAAAGCATATGGAAACAAACAAACAAACAAATAGACAAGTTAGACTTCACCAAAATAAAAAACTTTTGTGCATCAAAGATACTATATCAAGAAATGAAAAGACAACCTATGGGAATGGGAAAAATATGTTCAAACATGTTGTTATATATCTAATAAGGATTTAGAATCTACATTATATGGCTGGGCGCAGTGGCTCATGCCTGTAATCCCAGCATTTTGGGAAGCCGAGGTGGGTGGATGGCTTGAGTCCAGGAGTTTGAGACCAGCCTGGGCAACATGACAAAATCTCATTTCTATAAAAAATGAAAAATCAGCCAGGCATGGTGGTGCATGCCTATAGTCCCAGCTACTTGGGAGGCTGAGGCAGGAGGGTTGTTTGAGCCCAGGATGCAGAGGCTACAGTGAGCCAAGATCACACCATTGCAGTCCAGTGAGAGCCTATCTCAAAAAAAAAAAAAAGGAATCTACATTATACAAGAATCCTTTAAACTTGAAAATAAAAAGATTAAAAATCCAGTTAAAAAGTGGACAAAGGATATGAAAAAACATTCCTTCAAAGAAGATACACAAATGGCCAACAAGCACATGAAAAGATGTTCAACATCGTTAGTCTTTGGGCAAATGCAAGTTGAAACCACAATGAGATACCATTTCACACTCACTAGATAGCTATAATAAACACACATAGATACATAACAAATAACAAGTGATGGTGGGGATATGGAGAAACTGGAGCCCTCAAACACTGCTGGTGGAAATGTAAAATGTGGTACAGCCATACAACGGTCATATTGTTAAGTCACAAAAAGAGATAAACTAGTGTTACTTGTGACAACACGGATGAACCTTGAAGACATCATGCTAAGCGAAAGAAGACAGACACCAAAGTCCACATACTGTATAAATCCATTCATATAAAATAGCCAAAACAGGTAAATCTATAGTAACAGAAAGTATTATTTTGTTTTTTGTTTTTTGTTTTTTTGAGACGGAGTCTCGCTCTGTCACCCAGGCTGGGGTGCAGTGGCCGGATCTCAGCTCACTGCAAGCTCCACCTCCCGGGTTTACGCCATTCTCCTGCCTCAGCCTCCCGAGTAGCTGGGACTACAGGCGCCCGCCACCTCGCCTGGCTAGTTTTTTTTGTATTTTTTTTAGTAGAGACGGGGTTTCACCGTGTTAGCCAGGATGGTCTCAATCCCCTGACCTCGTGGATCCACCCGTCTCGGCCTCCCAAAGTGCTGGGATTACAGGCTTGAGCCACCGTGCCCAGCCCAGAAAGTATTATTAATAATAGGTCAGTGGTTGCCAGGGACTGAGGGAGAGGCAATCGGGACTAACTCCTACGAGGTATGAGGCTTCTTTCAGGGGTGATGGAAACGTTCTGAAATTAAGTAGTGGTAATAGTTGTAAAACACAGTGAGTTCACTAAAATCCAGTGAATTTTACAATTTGCACTGGTAAATTTTTTATGTGAATTGTATTTCCATTTTTTAAATTTATAAAACATTATGTATTACATTTAATTTCTGTTTGCTATCTTACCTTTCTACAATGGAAGTTCTTTGAGGGCAGGAACTTTTGTTCTTATCTGTATCCCTGGAATAGTGCCTTGCATTTTGTAGGCACTCAATAAATATTTGAATTTTATGTTATGTGTATTTTACCACAATAAAAATGACTAGTCGAAAGGCTGGTTGAAATTGAGCTCAGTAGCATATCTGGATAGCACTAAGAGCCCCGCTTTGCCACCCAAGCTCCTTTCTCTGCTCCTCAACATGACTCATCTATGCTTACAGGTTGCGTTGCCTACCCCTGCTTCCGTGTGTTGCTCGCTCACTTCCTCCAATTCAAATTCTACACTTCCACTGAAGTCTCCTTTTCTTCCAGTGAAGACTTCACGGCAGAACTGTACCCTCCCTCCTGTAGGCTCAAACAGACCCCTGGGCATACTTGCTACATCAGAGATCACCCTGCAAGGCAACTGTGTCTACACATTTGAGCTCCTTGAAATCAGTGACTGGGTCTAGTTCTTTTTTTTTTTTTTTTTTTTGGGACATGGTCTCGCTCTGTCACCCAGGATGGAGTGCTGTCTAGTCCATTTCTATTGCATAGTCCCTACACCATAGTAGTTGCTCACTACTATCTATTTAGGGTGACCTTCCCTCACTCCAGATGCCCGGAGCGTTTAAGCATGCCACCTGGGTATCCCCATGAGGCACCTGCTCAGGTACTGCAGGAGGACTGCTTTCTGTTGCTGATGTCCCTACTGAGTCCCGACGATGCACTGAACACTGCAGTAAGCCTTACAGAGACAGATGCTCAGGATCTGGTCCCCACCACTGAGCAGCTTGCAGTCTAGTAAAGGAAGCAGGCATATAAACCTGTAACTGTTACAAAATATAGCACTCTGCTAGAGGCACGTACAAAATGCTATGGAAACAAAAAAGGAAGAGCAATTAATTTTGTCTGGAAGACAGGGAGGGAGACCAGGGATGTGTGTGGAAAAGAAATGACATCTGGAGCTGGCCTTAAAGGATGAGCAGAAGTTGTTGACCAAGTGAGCAGACAAAGATGGCATTCTCAGCGAAGGGAAAAGAGCAGACGTTTAAAGAGGGGAAAATGCATGGTCTACGTGGTGAATGAGAAGTAGTCTGGAATGGATTATGAAAGGTTCACGTGGCCACAGAAGGCTGCATGGGAAGGCTGAGGCTGTTCGTGCAGGGCCTTCAGTTTCCTGATGAGGAATATGGACTCTGTCTAATAGGCAGCACAGGGTCTTGGGAGGGTTTTTCAGCAAGAGAGTGTCAAGAATAGATCTATGTTTCAGAGAAATTACTTCAAAAAAAGAACAGGAGGCACTGGCAGCGGAGTTAGGGGAACCGATCAGCTATAAGTCAGGAGTTGACTGTAATCGTTTGAGGAAGAGGTGAGCATGATCTGACAAAAGCAAGAACAAAGGACAAAGAGGAAGAGACACTGCAAGCTCCTCAAAGGGGAGCTCCATTTTTCTAAGCAGCACTTGAGGAATGTCTTGTCCAGGCAGAGCAGCAGCCCAAGTGGGCTGATGACCCAGGAAGCCCTGGAGAGGTGGCACTGACCCCGGTGGCCTCGTGTGCTCTTCACCACAACTGGGTAGCCCAGGGGCTCGGCTTCATCGATCATTTTTGAAAAGTCTTCATGCCCACCTGCCAAGAAAAGGTGAAAGTCAGTGATGGTAAGGCTGATGGTCAGGCAGTGGCCACTCCAGCCCTGCCCCTCTGTAGGAATTCTTGAGGCCTCATCTCTCTCATTAAGGCCATTCAAACCCATTTGATTCAACAGACACACATTACGTACCTGCAAGGTAAAAGGTGGGAGCAGAGAGGTAAGGAAACCAACATTTAGCAGGTACCTTCTGTGTGGTAAAGGCTTCACAATCCCTGTAACAACCATACAGGTAGATACCTTTCCCTTTACAATGACTATGGTAGGTGGACCCCCAAGATATCTGCTCCCTGGTGTACGCACCTTGTATAATCCCCTAAGTATGAAAGGGACCAGTGAATATGTTGGGATATCATTCCTCTGATTTTGACTTAGTTAACCGAAAGGGAGATGATCCTAGGTGAGCCTGACCTAATCAGATGAGTCCCTTTTAAAAAAATGGTGAAACAGAGAGACTCTTCTGCTGGCCTTGAAGGAGCAAACTGCCATGTTGTAGAGAAGGCCATGCGGCAGAGAGCTGAGGACAGCCTCTAGCAGAGAATGTCCCCACTTGATGGCTAGCAAGGAAGTAGGGGACTCAGTCCCACAACTACAAGAAACTGGATGTCAACAATCAGGCAGCTTGGAAGAAGACCCCAAACTTCAGGTGAGACCACAGCCCCAGCTGACACCATGATTTCAGCCTAAGGAGACCTAAGCAGAGAACCCAGCTACGCTATGATAAGACTTCTGACCTATGGAAACTATGAGGTAATCAATGGGTATCATTTGAAGCTGCTCAGTTTTTAGAGGTTCATTATGGAGCAATAGAAAATCAACACTCACAGAAACGAAGCCTGGGGATTTGCTTCACCCAAAATTAAGGTATGACTCTGAAGCCTGAACTGGCTCCACCATACTCCTATAAGCCTTAATTTTAAAAAATATGAATAATGATGTGCATGAAAATATTTCTAAATTGTTTTATGAACCTGGGTTCATATATATACTGTATCAAACATAATCTTTTCTTGATAACTTAGAGTCAATGTCATGAACATTAATGACTGCACTGTAATGCCCCAAGGGACTACATCTGCCCTCTATTCAATGGCACCAAACTAGTGCACTTTCTAGTTTGGGAACCTGGTTTTTTAGTGGTTTGTCACATTTCTTGCTGTCAGATGTCAACTAAGATTTCTCGCTGCTGTCAGTATAGAGCAGAAACAAGTCTCTTTTCCTGCTTCTCTTTGCTGTGGGCTTGGAAAGGACAAAGCAACTTATGAGATGACTTTTCCAGCACAGGGGAAACTAGGTTTCAAACGAATCTGGAGGGCTTTCCCATTCATGAAGTGAGAGAGGGAGGTTCAATGCTTGTTGGAGTTTGTGACACGTATTTGGGCTGCTCAGAGGTCCTTTTCATTCACTTCCTAGTTCTCAAAAATGTGCTGCTGGATCGATGTGTTTTGTAGGTGCTTGGTGGTTCAAACAACACAAATCTATTGTCATACAGTTCCGCATAGTTAGAAGTCCAACACAGGTCTCACTGGGCTAAAAAAAAAAAAAATGTTAGCCAAGACCAGGTGTGGTGGCTCATGCCTGGAATCTTAGCACTTTGTGGGGGCCAAGGTGGGCGGATTGCCTGAGCTCAGGAGTTCGAGACCAGCCTGGGCAACATAGTGAAACCCCATCTCTACAAAAAAATACAAAAATTAGCTGGGTGTGGTGGTCCACGTCTGTGGTCCCAGCTACTCGGGAGGCTAAGGTGAGAGGATCAGTTGAGCCCAGGAGGTTGAGGCTACAGTGAGCCACGTCATGCCACTGGTGCTGGGCAACAGAGCAGAACCCTGTCTCAAAAAAAAAAAAAAAAGATTAGCCAGTTGCATTCCTTTCTAGAGGAAAATCTATTTCCTTGCATTTTGCAGGTTCTAGAGGATACCCACATGCCTTGGCTCATGGCCCTCTTCCATGTCCAAAGCCAGCAACAGCAGGTAGAGTCCTCACACGGCATCACTGCTCTTCCTCCTCGGTCACATCTCCCTCTGACTCTCTCTTCTGCTTTCCTCTTCCACTTTTAAGGACACATACAACAATAGGCTCTCCTGGATAATTTAGAATAATCTCCGTAACTTAAGGTCATCTGCTTAACAACCAACTCCATCTGCTGCCTTAATTCCCTTTTGCCACATAACCTAACATAATCACAGGTTCTAGGGATTAGGACATGGGTATCTCAGGGTGGGGGAGTGGCATTATTCTGCCTACCACAGGCAAAGCAAAATACTCTAGAATACTAACAAGACCTGCCTAGTTTGCAAGAGTGCTAATGACTTAAAAAAAAAAGAAAATGAGGTCATGAAGGTAATTAGGGGCATCTTCATGAAGAGGATGTTTTGTTAAGAGGGGAACTCCCAGCTTCCTGCCATCCCGCTGATAAGCTTACGTTCTCTCTAGCCATCCTTTCTTCCTTTCTTTACAATGCAGTAAGAGAGGTCCCCCTAATCCATCCCTGCCCCACTATGCTTTAGACCCCCTTTCTCACCTCCCCAGGGATCTTGCACCCTCTCTGCTATATCTGCAACCTCCCAATTCCTAATTTCATAAGCATTTTGAACATGCTCAATTCTCTGCCATCATAAGCAAATAGAGTCCCTGTTTTTTGACCCTGCATCATCCCTTAACTGTAACTTTGTATCCCTACCATTGAGCCACGGAAAGAGTTATAGAAACCCACTGTTTCCATTTCCTCACTTCCCATTTATTTCCTCATCCCTCTCTCCAGCACTAAACTGAAGCTGTATTCATTAAACTCCCTGTTGCTGAACCCAACACACACATCAGTGTTGACACGTCACATTATGTTACTTGTCCTTTTGGAATCACACAATACTCTTGATTACACCATCCATCTTGGAATACTCTCCACTGACTTCTATGATCTCTCTTCTTTCTCTTCTCACCTCTCAAGTTGCCTGCTCTCCCTCCCTCCTTCCTTTTAAGACATGGAGTCTCATTCGGTCATCCAGGCTGGAGTGCAATGGCATGATCATAGTTCAAAGCAGCTTTGAACTCCTGGGCTCAAGTGATTCGTTTCTTTTACAGATTCCTCTTCCTGCATCCATTCCCTAAAGCAGGAGTCCCCAACCCCTAATTCCAGACTGTGGCCTGTTAGGAACCCGGCGAAACATCAGGACGTGAGCAGCAGGTGAGCAAGCATTACCGCCTGAGCTCCACCTCCTGTCAGATCAGCAGTGGCATTACATTCTCAGAGGAGCTCAAACCCTATTATGAACCGCACATGTGGGGGGATCTAGGTTGTGCACCCCTTATGAGAATCTAACTAATGCCTGATGATCTGAGGTGGAACAGTTTCATCCTGAAACCATCCTCCCCCACCTCACCCCCATCTGTGGAAAAATTGTCTTCCATGAAACTGGTCCCTGGTGCCAAAAAGCTTGGGGGCCGCTGCCCTAAAGGATTCCCTTCTTTTAAAAAAAATGTTGGTGTTAAAATATACATAAAATACACCATTTTAACCATTTTAGGTGAACAGATCAGCCCTCTTTTCTTCCTACATACTCTCCCTGAGTACTCTCATCCATTCCTGGGACTTCACCTCACATAATGAAGGTTTCCAGCTCCACTTCCCTAGTCTGCACTTCTTTGAGAAGCTCCAGATTCATTTGTGTGCTGCCTACTAAATATTTGTACTTGTGTGTACTACAGACACCTCAAACAGATCATGTCCCAAACTGAAATCGTCTCTGCCCTATAATCCTTCACCCCCTACCTACAAATCAGCTTCTTTCCTCCCACATTTCTAGTCTTAGCGAATGTTTGCTTTCACCTCTGGTTGCTCAAATCAGAAACCCAGTCACTCTTGATTTCTCTCCAAGCTCTCCATATAAATCAATCATCATGTTCTATTATTTCTACAACCTTCACAATTCCCGAATCTGTTCACACATCTTCATTCCCACCATGAGTTTAGACCATCGTTGCTCACTTGGATTATTTTAAAAACCTACCACTACTTGTCCTGTCTCTACTTTGCCCCTCTCCAATTTCTCCTCCACAGTGTAGCCAAAGTGATCTTCTGAACTATAACTCTTATCAGGCCACCTCCCTGATTAAAGCCCTCCCAGAACTTCCTGTTAGTCTCGGGGTTAACCCTCATCTCCTTCACACGTTGTATGTAGTGCCCTCTTGTCTTCCCAGCCTCATATTTCAGCTGTATCTCGCTTAACATTCTACAAACTGCTCAGATTACCACCAACACATCAGGGGTCATTCCCCTCTGGGTCTTTCTATATTCTGCTCTCTCGTTACATTACCCCCCTCCCACCATCTCCCTTCGCTGAGCTAGATAACTTCAGCTTAGCTTATGTTAGCTCTTTTAGGAAGCCTTCCTCAATGTCTAAATGCCATTGGGAGCTCTCCTATGTACTCCTGCACCGCTCTGCATCTCATTCTTATCACGGCACATTTTACATTGCTCAGAAATTGCCTGTTTACTTGTCCTCTGCCTCTGATGAACTGGGAATGCCTTGAGGGCAGGAGCCTCTTGCTGACTGCTGTAGCCCAGTGCCTAGCATGCTGCCTGGCACACCGTGTGTACCAGATATGTATTTAATGAATGACTTACAGAGGTGAAGACGCCAAGGCATTTTCAGATAGAAAGGCCGGGATAAAGATTTCAGATAGGCCAAGATGTTGAATCAACAGACTCACATTCAAAACCAACAAAGATATTAGAAGGTTTCTAGGGAAAGAAAACAGAGATGCACGTGATTTGGGAAGATATTTCAAGCTGACTCACCATAGGAGAAGGTGTCTGGCATGGGGACCCCATGTCCAGCCAGTTCTTGGAACGTCCAGAATTTGTTGATGCAATTTAAGATGCTCTGTGGGCGATTGACCAACCGGCAGCCCAGCTTCTCCAGGTGTCGCAGGACAGTGATGTCACTGTCTGACTGCACTGAGGGTGTGGGTACCCGCACAAGCACTACATCCGGGAAGGTGGTGAGGGCCTTCTGGTTTAACTGGAGGCCTGCAATTCAAGGACAACAGTGAGTGCTGTGCCTGCTGTCATTTAGTCCACCAGAAGAAATGGTTCCAACAGACTCTTCAAGACTGAACCTAGCAGGAACAGAGCCTCAAAAAATGGCCCTCTGGACATCCTGGTGTACAAAGAAACTCTACAGGCAACCCCATATGCCAAACAAATGGGCAGAGCATGATCATGAGGAAACACAAAGGAATGAGCAGAAACAAAGCATATCAAGAATAATCTAGGTTAAAAGAATCCACAGGAGATATATAGTCACCTTCCTTCCCATAGGACAAGTATGACTCAAAGTGTGGTGGCTTGGGAGGCTGAAGGCTTAATGAAAAGGAAATAGTTTAACCCACTTCAGGAATCCCTACCACTCTTTTATATCTGACTGGAATATTATATAGCCTTTTTTTTTTTTTTTTTTTTTTTTTGAGGCAGGGTCTTACTCTGTCACCCAGGCTGGAGTACAGTGGCGTGATCTTGGCTCACTGCGACCTCTGCCTCCCAAGCTCAAGTAATCCTCCCACTTCCAACTCCCCAGTAGCTGGAACTACAGGCATGTACCACCATGCCCGACTAATTTTTGTGTTTTTCGTAGAGATGGGTTTCGCCATGTTGCCCAGGCTGATCTCACGCTCCTGAGCTCAAGCAGTCCACTCGCCTCGGCCTTCCTAAGTGTTGGGATTACAGGCATGAGTCACTGAGCCCAGCTATGCAACCATTTAAATGATTTTATCAACATAATGCACAAATGTCAATGTTAAGTGAAAAAACAGGATACAAAATTATAAATAATGCATTATGATCTCAACTATATAAACAGATACAAGTTGGGAACAGCTAGAGGAAATACACCAACATTTTAATGGTAGGTAATGGAATTACAGGTAATTTCTTCTTTATATTTTATACTTATCTGTATTTTCCAAAATTTCTCCAAGTACTTATTACCTTTGTAACAAAAAAACTTTCTGAAAAACCCATCTACTAAAAATCAGTTCAATTCAATATCAAAGAAAACTAGAATGCATCCAAAGACAACCGATCCACTTCGCAGACGTGATGCTATATTCCACTGGGTTAAATAGGAATATTAACTTGAAGTGAAGACTCAGAAGAACATGAGCACAGTCTTCAAGTTTCTGAAGGGCTTCAGTGCAGAAGAATTATTTGGCTTGTCTTCTATAACTCCAGGAGATAGAGATATCCATAAGATCATTATTTTGTCTGTTCACTGATGTATCCTCAGCACCTAGAATAGTGCCTGCTGCATGGTAGGCACTCAATGTCTGTTGAATTGAATAGAAGTTACAGGGAGATGGATTTGGGCTCAACAAAACGGATCCTTTTCCACTCCCTTAGGATGTAAGGGCCAAGGCTCATCACTCAAGGATGGTATAAGACAGCATATAAGGGTAAGATGGGTTCACAGCAACTCACTTGGTCCCTCCCAGTCCTGACATCCTATGGCTTGTATTACTCTAAGTCATAACCTAGGTCTCTATGGTGCACCCAGAATCTGGTGATGGAATGATACAGACAGGATATGGAATGAGGAGGGCAATGAGAAGCTAGTTCAAGGAATTATACTTGGTCTGCTCTAATTAACCTTGAAGGAATCTCTAAAATGCTCTAAAGAATATATGATATTATTTTATTTTATTTTTTAGAGACAGGATCTTGCTGTCACCCAGGATGGAGTACAGTGGTGTGATCACAGCTCACCACAACCCCTAACTCCTAGGGTCAAGCGATCCTCCCACCTCAGCCTTCCAAGTAGTTGGGACTACAAGTGTGCACCAGCATGCCTGGCCAATTTTTTAAAAAATTTTGGGGAGATGCAGTCTTGTTATGTTGCCTAGTCTGGTCTCAAACTCCTGGTCTCAAGTGATCCTCCTGCCTTGGCCTCCCAAAGTACTGCGATTACAGGCATAAGCCACTGTGCCCAGGCAAAAAAAACCTTTAAAACACAATTTACAGAGACACTTTATAGGCTTTAACCCAAAGCACCTTCTATTTCGTAAGTGATATTATACTGCATAACCACATAATTCTAGGGGGAAAAGGGTGCTAATGAAGTTACAATTTCTCCACCAGGTGATGAATAATATCAATACAAAAACTCTAAGCACAAAGATGAAAAACAAAACACCCACAAAACTATTCTATGGCTCTGAATTGCACCCTTTCCCCCATTCTAGGAGATATTTCACTGATTAAAAAGGGGAGGTGTAGGTACAATCATTACAATAAACTGTTTTTTGTACTTCCACTGATCGTGTGAATCCAAGGAACTGGAACCTAATTCTCAGGGATGATTTATAAAGAGCATCCAAGTTATCTTCACTTTGCTGTCAGAAAACTGTATCACTTTTAGATGCTTTTACTGTTCTTTGAAAAATTCCATTGCCACTTACAGCCCTTGGGGGAAATAATATGAAAGGTAAAAGTAAACCATGTGTAGCAGCCTCAAAAGTGGTTGGAGAAAAAAGAAAAATACTCAAGTGGCTTAAGATAGTAAATACAGAACACCCAGGACAACATTACACAGTCAGATAATATATGTGAAAATGCTTTGACAACTATAAAATGCTATACATATGTGAGGCACTGGCATTCTTACTACACAGACATTCTACTAAGCAAAGTAGGGACAATTTATGGAGATTTTTACCACCTCACAGGAAAAACAGCTTTACAACAGAAACATGACCTAGAGAAACAAGAAGCAGCAAAAACGTCTGGCTTTCAAATCCCAACATGAGACCACAGACAAACAAACTTCTAAATGGGAAGAAAAGAATTCAATCATTTCTGGAAATACCAACCACAAGTGGACAGAGACAACTCAGCCTCAACAAGCAGATTCACATAGACCTAGGAAGTCTTACCAGGACTTCATCTCTCTTCTCCAAAGGTAAATCTTTGGGCCTGGCTCATTCCAACTGAAGCCTTTAATAAATGAAGAATGGAATGGGTTAAAGTGTAGCCCAAAAGGCTCTACTAAGCAGTTAGACAGGTCTTGTGCATGCTGGCTGTCCAGCCCTGTGCAGAGAGGGACATGACAGGTTTAGGGACGCAGTTGCAAAACTAATCACAATCTTTGCCCATTGACACAGCTCTGACTTTTTTTTTTTTTGAGACGGAGTTTCACTCTTGTCGCCCAGGCTGGAGTGCAATGGCGTGTTCTCAGCTCACCACAACCTCCACCTCTCAGGTTCAAGCGATTCTCCTACCTCAGACTCCCAAGTAGCTGGGATTACAGGCGCCTGCCACCACACCCGGCTAAATTTTTTTGTATTTTTAGTAGAGACAGGGTTTCATCATGTTGGCCAGGCTGGTCTCCTGACCTTGTGATCCGCCTGCCTCAGCCTCCCAAAGTGCTGGGATTACAGGTGTGAGCCACCATGCCCGGCCCTAGCTCTGACATTCTTGCCATGGGCAACTTCACATGCCCCCTGCTCTTTGCCATTGTCACTGCCATCATATTTCTAGTAGTAGGAGACAAGCAGCAGCTGCTCATAGTGGCTTCAGTGGGAGCAACAGTTCTACACAACCATGGCCAAGGACAATTTGGATTTAAGGCTGGCCCTTGGCAAAACTGTCTGTAAATTTTGAGACCTTTTAACCATGTAAGCGATCTCCCTCTCACCATTAACATCTCCGCTCAGGAAAGGACCTAATGAACCTAATGCAGGATGGAGCTTAATTTATCACCTTTCCCAGGATCCTTAACATTTCCGCTGCAATCTATGGACCTCAAGTCAAGGGAATGAAGAGCTGATGCAGGATACCAGGAAGGACAGGGCTCTGCTTGGTTGCTGGTCAACAGAAGGAAAGCCCTCAACACTCTGCTCATGCCCTCCAAGCAGAGGTTTCATGTGATTGAATACCCTAGTGCTCTTAGGTATCACCTTAACTTGGGGAGAGGGAGAGGCAGCTGAGTTGTTTCTGGAATATTCTGGGGTCTCCCAGACTCATGGGTTGGGCTTGAGATTTATTATGTTTAGCCTCAAACCACTAAAAAAAAACTAAAACGACCACTCTATCCCCAAACAGGTCAATAAAATATTAGTGGAAAAAAGATCAGACCTCAAACAAGTTAGGACAGTGACCAATTGCCAACCCAGTTAAAATCAACTTTTTGAAACCAAAATATTTTCTCTATATTCTAAAAAAGAATAATCTACTTTTGTGGGTAATTGTGTTCTGATTTCCTTTTGAATTCTCTATTTATATTTGGAAATATTTTCATGTATTAAAAACAAGATAGAAAACCAGGATAACTTTTCCCAAAGAACAGAGTCTGTTTTTTCTAACCTATATATTGGGTTCAATTAAATTCTACATGACTAGGCTGGACACAGTGGCTCTCGCCTGTAATCCCAGCACTTTGGGAGGCCAAGGCAGGTGGATCACCTGAGGTCAGGTGTTTAAGACCAGCCTGGCCAACACGGTGAAACTCTGTCTCTACTAAAAATACAAAAATTAGCTGGGCGTGGTGGTGTGCATGCCTGTAATCCCAACTACTTGGGAGGCTGAGGCAGGAGAACCACTTGAACCTGGGAGGCAGAAGCTGCAGTGAGCTGAGATCGCATCATTGCACTCCAGCCTGGGCAACAAGAGCGAAACTCCATCTCAAAAACACAAAAAATTTTTCTTAACTAGACTTACGTATTTGTATGTGCAATAGCGAAGAAATGCACTTTATGATAAAGAGAAATAACTTCAGCCATGAACAAATCTTTATTGGAAAGCAGAGTTCTAAAACTTAACCATTCTCAATGATCACACCAATAGAGGGAAGCAGAGGCATGGATAATAAAAGGTGCTGTAGTTCAGATTAGAATTCGGACAAGATTTTTACTGAGCATCTATTGTTTTAGGTTATTTGCTAAGAACTTTCACATATTATCTCATTTAAATTAAAAGTGCCTTATAATACAGATCCTTGGAACAGATTTGACTATAAATGTCTTTGCATTTACACAAAGCCGATACATAAGTCATCACCCTCCAACCTGTGCATGCATATCACTCACATATGTGTGCACACGTGTGCATCCTTGGATTCACTAAAGAAAGCTTCAATACTAAATGGATGTCTGGTATGCCAGAAAAAACCTTCATGTACAAAACAAGCAGAAAAATTAAGAAAACAGCAGGAAACTAAAGCATGATAGCAAACAAGGACCCCACTTATGGTAGCTTTTAGAACCATTATATTTGAGCAGGATCATGTAACAGTGGCCGGCAGTGAAACTCTGGAAGTTACCAGAAAAGAATCAACTATATAAATAACATGAGTAGGCCAAGCGCAGTGGCTCACGCCTGTAATCCCAGCACTTTGGAAGGCAGAGGCAGGCAGATCACCTGAGGTCAGAAAATCGAGACCAGCCTGGCCAACGTGGTGAAACCCTGTCTTTACTTAAAATACAAAAATTAGCTGGGGGTGGTGGCAGGTGCCTGTAATCGCAGCTACTCGGGAGGCAGAATTGCTTGAACCCAGGAGGCAGAGGTTGTAGTGAGCCAAGATCACACCACTGCACTCCAGCCTGGGGGACAAGAGTGAGACTTTGTCTCAATAAATAAATAAATAAATAAATAAATAAATAAGACAATCTACTTAGCATTTCAGATTATCTTGTGTTATGAGGAAGATGTGTTATCCAAACATGACTTGGTGCACCTCCATCAGTTTCCACCTTTCCCCTTATTTCTTCCTACCCCACCCACAGCATTTTGTTGTAAAAGCATTTTGTTATTTTTATTCTTAACAAGTAGATGCCACACCCCTCCTCCTTCCCTTTTAAAGTTCTTTGTGACAATGCCCAAAGAAATCTCACCTCCACCTCACTAAAATGCACAGACATTTATGTGGCCATTTTCTCTTTCCACTAACTGTGAATTTTGAGGTGATTTAATTCAATTCAACATTTACTGAACTGGTTGGTATGACTCAAACATACTATTAAGCAGGAATACAAAGTTGAATTAGACAGTCTCTGCCTACCAGGAGATTATAGTCTCCTGACAGAGAAAGATAGAGACATAACTTAAATACTCATTTTTTTCACTCATGAAACACATTTATTGTTTCACATATTCATTCAGTGCATATTTATTTAGCACCTACTTTGGGTCAAGCCCAGCGTTAGTTTGGTTTCCTGAGAAGCTCAATCAGACAAGCATTTAAGTGCAAGTAGTCTATTTGGATAGTAATTTCAGGAAACATTGGGAGGGGCATAGAGAAGGGAATGAGGCAAACAAAACATACTTTATCAAGTGAGTTACCACCTCTCAGCAACCAGAGCTGAATCCTGCTGAGGAACTCTAGGAAATGGCTTAGTACATGCACTTCAGCTATTCCACCTGAGAGGCCAGGGAGTTGATGATTTCAAGTTTTTATTTTGAGACAGGGTCTTGCTCTGTCGCCCAGGCTGGAGTGCAATGGCATGATCTCGGCTCACTGCAACCCCTGCCTCCCGGGCTCAAGTGATTCTCCTGCCTCAGCTTCCTGAGTAGCTGGGACTATAGGCACAAGCCACCATGCCTGGCTAATTTTTGTATTTTTTGTAGAGACGGGTTTTCACCATATTGCCCAGGCTGGCGTTGAACTTCTGAGCTCAGGTGATCTGTCTGCCTCCGCCTCCCAAATTGCTGGGATTTCATAAACTCATAATGTCTACCTCTCAGGGTAGGAGCCACGAGGCCCAGCCAATTTCAAGTGTTTACACATCAACTCAGTTTTTGGTTAAGGCTGCTCCAGGGGCATGGTGTTAATTTCCCAACCCTTCTGGCTTGCCATACATGTGTGGGCAACATGGGATCCTGTACCAGACAAAGCTCTCTGACAGGTGCAGGTGCTGGTAGTCAGAAGCCGGGCCCTGGTGCAATCAAATGGTGAAAGCCAAAGGGACTGACAGGGAAGGAACAAGCACTGTCTTCTTAAGGGCTGGGCATGGGAGTTGAGAGGTGTGAGTAAAACAAACGACATCCCTGGAATTTAAGACAGACAACACACAGTTGTTATTAATGCTATCAATGTTCTGTGTAGAGCACCTGGGTCTTGTGGAGCAGCGGGAGAGGGAGGAGACTGACTGTAACACAATGCGCTAAGTGCTCCAACAGACCTACATCAGGGTCCAGGGAGAGCAAAGGAGGAAGGAGCAGTTAGGATGATTATCTCTGCCTGGGGAGAGGGAAAAATCAAGGAGTTTCAGAAAGAAAATGTTGACTCCTCGTGCCTCTAAGCTCTGAAGAAATGTTGAAAACTAATAAATTCATAATCTCTACCTCTCAAACAAATCAACAGTAAGACATTGCATCTTATAGGCACTGAGTTCAAGAATGTCTCAGGGCTAAAGTAACTCCTTGGAAAGGCCCTTCAAGAAGTCGAAACAACATGAGATGAAAGGTAATTTGGCAAAGTGGATACAGTATTGGCCTTCAAGTCAGAGATCTGATTTATTTAGCTGCTATCATTTAGCGATTTATTTAGCTGCTATCATTTAGCTTGGCAAGACACAAAAATCTCTTTGGTTCTGTCTCCTCTTCTATAAAACGGAAGGGCCCTAGAACCTGGCAAAGCTTCCTCCCTCATCTCCCTCGCCACCTCACAACATGATCTTTCTTCAGCTATGAAGACAAAGCTCAGCAAGTTCTTCTCCTCTGTTCATATCAGTCATCCAAGTCTCAATCTCTGATGCCACATCATTTCCCTGGACTCTAGACCCCACATGGCTCTGACACTGCCTTTTCTTTTCTTTTCTTTTCTTTTATTATACTTTAAGTTCTAGGGTACATGTGCACAACGAGCAGGTTTTTTACATATGTATACATGTGCCATGTTGGTGTGCTGCACCCATCAACTCGTCAGCACCCATCAACTCATCATTTACATCAGGTATAACTCCCAGTGCAATCCCTCCCCCCTCCCCACAATAGGCCCCGGTGTGTGATGTTCCCCTTCCCGTGTCCAAGTGATCTCACTGATCAATTCCCACCTATGAGTGAGAACATGCGGTGTTTGGTTTTCTGTTCTTGTGATAGTTTGCTGAGAATGATGGTTTCCAGCTGCATCCATGTCCCTACAAAGGACACGAACTCATCCTTTTTTATGGCTGCATAGTATTCCACGGTGTATATGTGCCACATTTTCTTAATCCAGTCTGTCACTGAGGGACATTTAGGTTGATTCCAAGTCTTTGCTATTGACACCGCCTTTTCTCATTCCACCCTCCACCTCTTCCCATCTCCACTCTGCCCTCTGAAACTCAATGGGCAGAAAATTCCCTTATCCTCAACCTTTTCCAGGTGCCTTCCCTTCACCTTCCTTCTTCTTCTGAGTCCAGCTTGCACCCTGTCTCTCACCAATGGCACTGCTTCCCCAACAGCCCTCTAAGTTGTGGCTGTTTTCTCCCCTTTTGCCACAGATTACTGGGCCGAGATATCCTCCTTGTTCCTGACTGCAATTACCAGACCATTCTGCCTTCTCTCCTCCCTAAAATATCCAGCCTGAATCTCATCAGGCCACACAACACATCACCCCTTCTTGTGCAAGTCGTCTACAGAGCCCAGGTCACTCCCTCTCTTCTTGAAACTTTAGCTTCTTACTCCCACACTCTCAGAAATATTGGTGATTTCCATGTCCCTATGAAGAATCCTTTCAATGCCAAGGACTCTCAATGTCTTGACTTCCTTTTCTCCAAAGATCTTCTCCACCATCCCACCTCAGCTACCATTCCTGGTTACATTCTGGACTTTGTGCAAGAATCTTTATTCTAATCTCCAACCACTCGTCCTATCTTTCCAGCTTGCTTCCTCTAGTACTAACATTGACCCAGCTATGCATTGACCCCACAAGAAGCTACCATCCCTGGGTACCACCATCTTTTCACCGTCCCTCCCTTCATATCTTCAACTTCCCTTCTTATCCTATTCAAACTCCATAGGCAAGCACCATGATCACTTCCTGCATACACCCTCAAATCCTTGCACCCACTTACTGTTTAGGTAAACCACTACTCTGGTCAGACTGATCCAACCCTCTACTTCGTGTTCCTCCTTTGTAATGAAACTTACCTAGAGAAAATACACAAACCTGCTCACTTGTCTCAAGGGCACCCTTAATGTCTGGCAATCATTTTACTTCCCTAGTCCCTTCTCTCAACCTCAACACTATTTCACACTTTCTCTTCTTATCTTACACCTTTATTACTTTGTCCCATCTTCTCATTCTTCCTATCTCAATGTGAAAAATTGAAGCAATCAGAAAAGACCTTCTCTATAAGTTCCCACTATCACATCTATCCACCCACCTGCACCTGTGACATACAGATTACCTTCTCTGTTCTTATAATGGCTGAACTGTCCTTACTCCTAGCTTAGACCAACCCCTCCAAATACGCGGTAGATCCCAGCCCTTCTCAGCTGCTTAAAGCACTGCCCCTGCCATTTGCCTGTCTCTCCTACATCACCAATTTCTCCCACTGTATTAGATCATTCACGGCAGCACACAAAAGTCCCGTTATGTATCCCTTCTTTATGAAAAGTCTCTCAGCTGGGCATGGTGGCTCACGCCTGTAATCCCAGCACTTTAGGAGACTGAGGCGGGCAAATCAATTGAGTTCAGGAGTTCGAGACCAGCCTGGCTAGCATGGTAAAACCCCATCTCTACTAGAAACACAGAAATTAGCCGAGTGTGGTGGTGGGCACCTGTAGTCCCAGCTACTCAGGAGGCTGAGGCAGGAGAATCACTTGAACCCAGGAGGCAGAGGTTGCAGTGAGCCGAGATCACACCACTGCACTCCAGCCTGGATGACTGAGTGAGACGCCATCTCAAAAAAAAAAAAAAAAAAAAAAAAAAAAGGGAAAAGAAAATCCTCTCAATCCTGTCTCACTTTGGGCTCCCATCCTGTTTTTCACCTCCCCTTTACAACAAAACTCCTAGACAGTTTAGATTCACTCTTTCCTACCACTTACCGGAAACTGCTCTTCCTGGGGCTGCCAATGCTACATGCACATGCTAAATCAATTCTCATTCCTCATCCGACTTCATCTACCAGCAACTTTTTTTTTTTTTTTTGAGATGGAGTCTCGCTACATCACCCAGGCTTGAGTGCAGTGGCATGATCTCTGCCCACTGCAACCTCTGCCTCCCAGGTTCTAGCGATTCTCCCACCTCAGCCTCCAGAGTTGCTGGGATTACAGGCGTGCACCACCACGCCTGGCTAAATTTTTTTACTTTTAGTAGAGACAGGATTTCACCATATTGGCCAGGCTGGTCTTGAACTCCTGACCTCAAGGGATTCGCCCACCTCAGCCTCCCAAAGTGCTGGGACTACAGGCAAGAGTCACTGTGCCTGGCTTACCAGCAACATTTGACATGATCTGATCACATCTTCCTTCTTGAACAACTTTCTCCACTTGGCTTCCAGGACACCCACTCTCCTGGGTTTCATTTTTTTTTTTTTTACTCAGGATTCCTTGCTAGTTTCTCCTACTCACTCTGCCCACTAAGCACTGGAGCTCACTCTCTGAACCCTTCTCCATCTATAGTCACTCCCTTGATAGGTGTGTAAAGGTGCTCCTACTTTGATAGCTCCAGGCCAAGCCTTTCTCCTGAATCCCAATCTTTCCATAAATGGCTACCTGACATATCCCCTTGGATGTTTAATGTGCAACTCACACTGAGTTCTGATATTCATCACCTGCCCAAACTTATACCTATCTTCCTTTCCATATCAGCAAATAACATATTTTATTCTTCCAGCTTCTCAGGCCAAAAACTTTGGAGTCCTCCTTGACTAGTCTTTCCTGAACACCCAATATCTGATTCAGTAGTAAAATCCTGATCACTTTGTCTTCAAAATATGCCCGAACCCAGTCACTTTTCACCTTCTCCCCTGAAATCATTCTAGCCCAATAATCTCTTCTCACCCGAAATGTAGCAATCACCTCCTAAGCAACCTCCTACTTCTGCACTTGGTCCCTCTGGTCTATTCTCAACAGCATAGCCAGAATGACTCTGTGACCCATTAGGCAGATCATGTCGTTTCTCCGATCAAAAGCTTTCAGTGGAGGCCGGGCGCGGTGGCTCACGCCTGTAATCCCAGCACTTTGGGAGGCTGAGGTGGATGGATCACGAGGTCAGGAGTTCAAGACTAGCCTGGCCAAGATGGTGAAACCCCATCTCTACTAAAAATACAAAAATTAGCCAGTATGGCGGCATGTGCCTATAATCCCAGCTACTTGGGAGGCTGAGGCAGAGAACTACTTGAACCCAGGAGGTGGAGGTTGCAGTGAGCCGAGATCATGCCACTCACTCCAACCTGGGTGACAGAGCGAGAATCTGTCTTAAAAAAAAAAAAAACAAAAACCAACAAAAAAAAACATTTCAGTGGGCCAGGCACAGTGGCTCATGCCCGTAATCCCAGCACTTTGGGAGGCCAAGATGGGTGAATCACTTGAGGCCAGCAGTTCAAGACCAGCCTGAACAACATGGCAAAACCCTGTCTTAACTAAAAATACAAAAATTAGGTGGGTGTGGTGGTGTGTGCCTGTAATCCAAGCTACTAGGGAGGCTGAGGCAGGAGTATGGCTTGAACCCAGGAGGCAGAGGTTGCAGTGAGCTGAGATCACACCACTGTACTCCAGCCTGGACAACAGAGTGAGACTCCATCTCAAAAAAAAAAAAAAACCCTTCAGTGGATTCCAGCTCATCCAGAGTAAAAGCAAAAGTCCCTTCAGTGACCCACCGGGCCCTATGTATCTGCTTCCTTCCCACCCACCTCTCTGACCTCCTCTCCTGATACTCACATCTTGGCTCACTCTGCTCTGCCACGCTGGCCCCCTTGCTATTCCCTGTTGCCTAAACTACTATAACTTCCAGATATCTAAATGGCTTGCATCCTCGCCTCCTTCAGATCTTTACATGGATATCATCTTCTGGGTGAGGACCACCCCAGCCACCCTGTCTAAAATTGCAATCCCTTCTCTTACCTCCAGAAATGTTCTCTTTTCTTTGTTTCTCCTTAGCTCTTTTCACCAATATACTATACGTTGTATTTATCTTGTTTATATTCTATTTTCCCCATCTAGAATGTAATCTACTTGAGAGGCACAGATTTCTGTCTACTTTATTCTGGTGCCTAGAAACAGTACCTTATACACAGTAGGCCATCAACAGATATCTGTTGACAGGATTAAAAAAATGAATAAAATCATAATAATGAGCATGAAGCCTGCCTCTGTTCCCACTCTCCATTTTATCTCTACTGCCTAGCACAATGTCTGGCGCACTGGGCACTCAATAAATATTTTTTAAATGAAATAAATGAATGTATAGGATTGTTGAAAAGATTAAAACACAAAAAAATACTAAAGTATTAATAACAGAGTTACAGGAATGAAGAATCAGTATTCCTGTCAGTTCCTCAACACAAAGTAATCTAAATTTATCACTTTCTCATAGTGGAATCTGGAGTTACATGTTTTCTTTTTTTTGAAACAGGGTCTCACTCTATTGCCCAGGCTGGAGAGTGGTGGCACTATCACAGGATCCTCCTGCCTCAGCCTCCCAAGTAGCGGGGACTACAGGTGCACTCCACCATGCCTGGCTAATTTTTATTTTTTATTTTTTGAGACGGAGTTTCACTGTGTCACCCAGGCTTGAGGGCAGTGGCGTGATCTCCGCTCACTGCAACCTCCGCCTCCCGGGTTTCAAGTGATTCTCCTGCCTCAGCCTCCTGAGTAGCTGAGATTACAGGTGCACTCCACCATGCCTGGCTATTATTTATTTATTTATATGAGATGGAGTCTCACTGTGTTACCCAGGGTAGAGTGCAGTGGCACAATCTCAGTTCCCTGCAACCTCCGCCTCCCAGGTTCAAATGATTCTCCTGCCTCAGCCTCCTGAGTAGCTGGAATTACAGGTGCGTGCCACCAAGCCTGGGTAATTTTTGTATTTTTTTTTTTAGTAGAGACAGGGTTTCACCTTGTTGGCCAGGCTGATCTCGAACTCCTGACCTCAAGTGATCTGTCTGCCTCAGCCTCCCAAAGTGCTGGGATTACAGGCACCTGCCACCGCACCCCATCTAATTTTTTATTTTTATAGAGACAGGGTCTCTATAAAAAATTTTTCAGATTATAGGTTTGTGTTAAAACAATATAAACCCAATTATAATCCAAAAACAATTATAATCCAAATTTTAATTGTTTCTCGGGACAATGGGTAAAGTGGCCAAGGAAGTGGCTGGAGTGAGGTGAGGTTAGCACTGACATATGCAGATTCAGTGTCCTCCCTGCTAGTGAGGGGAGTGGCAAGGAGGTGTGGATGGGTGGAGATGACACAAATATCTCTGAGTGATGGCTGTACTCCCTTCCACCAAGCAGGCCCAACAAATTTGGTGGAAGTGTTCTGGTAGCAGCAGCAGGTGGTTCAGAAATCTAGGAGTAGGGGCCAGGCTCAGTGGCTCACACCTGTAATCCCAGCACTTTGGGAGGCCGAGGTGGGCATATCACCTGAGGTCAGGAGTTCGAGACCAGCCTGGCCAACATGGCGAAACCCCATCTCTTCTAAAAATACACAACATTAGCCCAGTATGGTGGCACGTGCCTGTAGTCCCAGCTACTTGGGAGGCTGAGGCAGGAGAACTGCATGAACCTGGGAGGCGGAGGTTGCAGTGAGCTGAGATCGTGCCACTGCACTCCAGCCTGGGCAACAGAGTGAGACTCCATCTCAAAAAAAAAAAAAAAAAAAAAAAAAAAGAAGAAGAAGAAGAAAAGAAAAGGAAATCTAGGAGCAGGGCTTTGAGATCCACGAAGGAGCTCATCTACTGGTTCTAAAACTCTTCCTAACATAGTTCATGGGGTGTAAAAACTCCTGTTAGAAACATAAACTAAACATCCATCCCACTCTCAGCCCTTGCAGTGAGCCTACAGATATAAATGTGGACCCAAGGGGTAAAGCACATCCATGCAGCACTCACGTCTATTTGGAAATATATGGTAGGTGCTTGTACTCATTCCCTGACCTTTCTTTCCACGAGTGTTGTACAGTGGTATCATGTGGATTATAAGAGGTCGGGCACAAGCCTTTAGCAGGAACTGAAGTTAAAGATCAAGTTTTCTGCAGAAAAGTTAGCATGGTACTCTTTCCTGCCAGTGTCTACTTGCACAGTGATGGGAGTCCATCCTTTCTCTGTGAGCCTTTGGTTGCCTTTTAGTGATCTGAGGTAAGACCATTTCCTTATACAAATGTAGTCAGAATCCACCCGTTCCTAACTCTTTTAGATCTGACTCACCTGATTACTACAAAGACCCAAGTAAAAGGATCCAAGAACACCTTGATTTAAAGGATCTGACCTAGAATTTGCCATTTAGCTACCAACATTTTAGCTCTGAATGTAAGGGAAGGAATGCTGAATCATCCTGCTCCTAAGAGACAAACAGTAACACAACCTCATTTCCAGGTCAGACTCGTTTTATGTCTTGGTGGGTATCGGTCCCTGAGTTTGTTACTACACTTGTTTCTTGAGCCAATTAATCATACAGAGCTGTGGGTGGGCAAATAACTTAATTCTTCCTAGTGAATCTGTCCTCATTTACACATCCCCTCATGATCTCCCCCACACAGAAGCTCCTTAGCTCATTGCAGTAAAAGTCTCACATACTTCAAATTAGCTTTTAAGACACTTCATTTAGTCATCCAACACACATTAACTGAAGGCCTACTATGTACCAGTTACGAAGCACACATTTGAGGAATCCTGGTTCTTCAGAGGGAGGGGGAATATAAACTGTATAAATAGACAAATTATAGCAAAATATGATGAGTGCTATTTTAAAAGGTATGGGCAAAGCTATTTGGCAGCAGATGGAAGAGAGGGACTACTTGGGGACATTGGGGACAAAGAAAGGAGCTCAAGCAAGCCTTTTTAGAGATAAGTGACTTGTGCTGGATTTGAAGGATGAATAAAGGTGAACCATGTGGGAGGGAACAGTGGGCATCCGAGGCAGAGGGAATTTTAGTGCAAGGTCTGGAGTCACAGACAGGCATGGTGAAATCAGTGTAGACCAATGCAAAGGATAGAGTGGAAGAGAGGAGACAGTGTTTAGACCAGAATTACTGAGTATTGGTCCTAACTCCCAGCCGGTGCTATATTCCCATATATCCTTATTGGCATTTAGAAGAGTTAACAGGTAAAAAGCAGCTACACCTATGCCCGGCACAGAATAAACACTATATATATATATAGAGAGAGAGAGAGCTATGACCATTATTATTATTATGTGCATTCTGGTTCATCACTTTATCCCTAGGGTTGAGGATATTTAGTACGTATGTTAAATGAATGAAGAACTTGCCATTTCTAAAAAGGAAACGGAGATGGACATGATTTTCATATAATGCTACACCCAGCAAAGAGTGAACGAAGACTGTTTTCTACAGGATTGCTTCAGTCACCTAAAGATCATTTTCCTCTCCCCACTGTCTCCCCACTCAGATTACTAGATTAAAAATAAAAATCATGAAAACTTGTAATCTCTTGTCTGAATCCTATTTCCAGATATAACCTGAAACTCTAAACCCTGGATTTGGGCTCCCACTAGCCTCCAGGGAGAAAAGCTCAGGAATGAATTTAAGCAATTGGCTGAGGCACCGCCATACCTGCGCCAATCAACTCCATCATCATATTCCTACATTAATATAAAGAAGCAATGGAAAGGAGTGAAGGCACAAAGGCTTTGTAAAGGTGATACCTGAACTTCCTAAATTATAAAATTACATTCCAAAGTCACTGTCTAGCCTTAACATAACTCAATTCAGTTCAATTCCACATCTTCTGAGAAAGGTACTATAGGCTACAGACATCCTAAAGGAAGCTTATTCCATATCACTGGGCTAGAAATTAGAAGACCAAGTTTTTTAACTTTAGGTTTGCTGTTAACTAGCTGGATGGCATTGAGGAAGTCACTTCACCTCTTGGAGCCTCAGGTTCTTTGTAAAATGAAGGAATTAGAATGGATGATCTGAAAATCCTTTCCAGCTCTCACATTCTATAATTCTCAAACAGTAAATAGTATCAATATCATAACTACATACTTCTGTATTTCAAGGCAAGTTGAATTCTGGAATTTTTTTTTTCGAGAAATACTTTGGCTCAGCAAATTGCCAAGGGTTTTCTATAGTTTGACTACAGAAGAAACTGAGAACCAGAGATCATATCCTGATTCATCAAAAAAAATATGTATTGAGAGCCTACCAAGTGCAAGGCACTATTCTAGCCACTATTATAGCGCTGAACAAAGCCAACAAGGTCATTCTCACGGGACTCACTTGTGCTTTAATTAATCTGCTTCCATAACAAATCTTTGGACAGCTTTGGACAGCAGAATTGGTGATCTAATAGTTTTGTTCTACGTTTTGTGATTTGTGATTTGTGTCGGCTACCTCGGAATTAACAAAAACTAAAACTGCATCAAAAAATAACTGTCTTCAATTTGTCCATTGACCAGGCAAATAGCTGTGTAGATTTTCCTGTAGTTAAAAAGAACGGGCTGGGCACAGTGGCTCACGCCTGTAATCCCAGCACTTTGGGAGGTCAAGGCAGGTGGATCACCTCAGGTCAGGAGTTTGAGACCAGCCTGACCAACATTGTGAAACCCTGTCTCTACTTAAAAAAAAAAAAAAAAAAATTAGCCGGGCAAGGTGGCACAGGCCTCTAATCCCAGCTACTCAAGAGGCTGAGACAGGAGAATCGCTTGAACCCGGGAGGCAGAGGCTGCAGTGAGCCAAGATGGCACCATTGCACTCCAGCCTGAGCAAGAGAGAAAAAAAAAAAAAATGAACTGCTGGTTTGTGAATAGATTAAGGTATTTTCACACATGAATTCCGTTAATATTTAAGACACTAAACAAAAGGGTTTGAACGTTCCCTGTGGCACTAGCATTTAATTTTATCTTTTTCTAGGACTGATTCTTTAAAATGGGGTTTTAGATACGGAGCATTTTCTTGCTCTTACAGAATTTGTGACGGTTCTACAACCTGAAGGTGATGTGGAATTTGGCTACTGTCTCTCAAAAAAGAGACATCTTTACAAGCTGTAAAATAAATAAGCAAAAAGTTCATCCTGGGTAGAAAGATGAACATGTTATTTAATCTAGGTCGGTGAAATACAACAGATTATATAATTTAAATATGATACTGAAACACATAAAATTAAAGTGAGAGGAACCTTAACCCTTAGTTTCTATAAATGAGAATCCTGAGATTCAAGGACATAAAGTGGTTTGCCCAAAGCAAAGCCAAGATACTTATTAACTGCAAAGCTGTAATAGGAATCCACATCTGCAGATTCCCTGTTCAGAATTCTACTTCTACATTAACTGTGAGAGTTTTAATAAATCAAGGAGAGAGGGTACCGGTTGCAGCTGAAAGACATTGTTGTAGATTAAATGTAAAGTACCTAATGTTTATGGTATATTTCTCCAACAGGATATACAATCTGATATAAAGTATGAGGGGACTTCGATAAACTTAGGGATGAAAAAATCTATAACAGCTATATTCCACTCAGAAACAGGTCATATTCAAAATCTCACTTGGAAGTAGTCTTTCCGAATTCGAAATTCCTTCCCCTGCCAAAGCAAAGTAGCAAATTACGAGCTTATTTAACCAGAAATAATTGTTGAAATAATGCGAACAGTAACCCAAGATGCACCCTGAACTGGGCGCAAATCCTTTTGAGTCCTGGACTCCCTGAAATGGTTGGATGCCTCCAGTGGAGCCCCAGAGACACTCAAACAGCAAGCCAGAGGGAGTTTTCTGCGTCAGGGATTCCTAAATCAGAGAGGCCTGTATTAAGGATATATGGAAAAAATAATTAACCTTTTGAGGTCAAACCCACAGATGACAACCATGTCTTACCCACAAAAGTCTCCTGAACACAGCAGTGGAGTGATCGGTGAGGCCAGAACTGTCTGAACCTGAAATCCCGACTCTTCTGGAATCAGAATTCAACGCTGCTAGGAAGAAGGATGAGTTAAACCCATCAAAGGTCTACACTCCCACTTTACACTCGAGAAGTGACTCCAATCTTTCTCAGATTTCCCCCATATGTGGCTTTCTAGTTTGGAAATAATATTCTATGTGGTGCACATTACTGCTGCTCACACACTCCTAAAAAAGTTTTTAAAAACAGTCATCTTAATCGTAATTTTGTAAATCTGTTGTAGGTTTCTAGAAACCTCAGACTCTAAACTGTCAAGGTATTGATGCGAGCAGGATTTGCAAATTTGGGGTTTAACAGCCTGATTTTCTTCGGACACTCGGGCGGCTTCAGGTGAATTTGGGTTTCTCACAAAATGAAATCCCCTAAGTAAATTAAATCGCGTTCTCGATTCTTGGCCTCGGGGCAGGTGGTGATGGTTAAAGAACCTATGAAGGTTAGCGGCTTTCTCCAACCCCAAGCGGTCTCGCAGCGGGAGTGCGGCTGGTGTGCGGGCCTGAAGGAGACTCCGCTGCGGGAGGCCGGGCGAGCTCGCCCACCCGGCCGGCTCTTATGGACCCCGGCGCGCCTCCCTTGCCCTCCCGGGGCCCGCCTCGCTCACCGAGGTGGCCGCCGACGATGGTGACGGCGATCTGGTCCATGAGCACCGCCCGGAAGCGCACGTCCTGCTCGGAGCAGCGCTGCCGGAGGGCGCGCAGGATCTGCACCTGCGGGTAGTCCTCGCGGATGCGCCGGTCCGTCAGGAACCAGAGCTGGGAGCACATGGCGGCCAGGGCGGTGCGCCCCGCGCGGCGCGGACCCCTCGGCGCCCCGGGCCGCTCGCTCAGCAGGGCGAGCGGAGGGGCGGCCGGCGTCCGGGGCGAGCGCGCCGCGGCTCCGCTCCCGCGGGTGCGCCAGGCGCCTCTGCAGCCCTGACCCAGCGAATCCGCCCGGCCACTCAGCGCCGCCGCCGGCCCCGCCAGCCAATCAGCGCGCAGCGGCGGGCGCTGGCGGCTGCAGAGGCGGCCCTGGCGGGCGGCGCCGGGAAAGGACGGCGGGTCGGGGGCCTGCGGCGGCAGGGGAAAGGACCTGGGATTCCGGGGACCGAGCCGCCGGCGGGCGCAGGCGAGGCGGAGGAGGGCAGCCCCGGCAGGCCCCAGACCCCCGGTGGGCGTGGCGCTGCGGGCTAGGGTGGGACAGCCGGAGCGGGAGGGGCCGGGGCGGTGGCCCAGTGCGGCTCGGAGGGTTTCCGAGCTGACCGGCCAGCGTTGCGCAGTGAGCGGCGGATGCGTCTCTTTGGCGATCCCGAGCGCTTGGTGGCTGGTTACACAGGCGAACGCCTGCTGAGACCCAGACAGGGAGGGCCTCGGGGACGTCCCAAAGGAGATTCTGGGGCCTGGGGAAGGTCACACGGCTGGGTCCCCAATTGGACCCTAAAGCCATGGAAGAAGAGGGATTTCTGTGCCGAAATCCTAGCCTGTAAGCCCCACGGGGATGGGGGAGAATGTAGGAGAGGGGGAAGTTGAGTCTTACCCACCTCTCATTCAGATAATTTGAAGGTGCATTTCTTAGGGTCTCAGATTTTCTTACACTGGACACCCACTCCTAGGTTGCAGCAGGTCTGAGCCTTCATAGCCTCAAAGTCATAAAAAACTGACCTAGCATCCTTTTCAGTTAGAAGGACCACTGGCTGGTCTCCCTTCACCGCTCCGGCTCTCCCCAGGCCATACAACTGAGTCATCTTTAAACACTGTCCTTGGTCCTGGCCAATTGCAAACCCTGCCTGCAGACAATAGTGTTTGAAGCCAGATTTTCCTGTCTAAATAACTGCAGGATTGAAGTTAGCCATATTTGGAGACTGCATTTGCTCTTTCAGTTCATTAAAATGTGTCTTTTTTGGCTTAGGGAAGCAAGAGTAGTTTCAAGGTAAACCCAGCAATGGCAACTTAGAAATGGGGTAAGTTGTCTCAGGGAAGACAGGCTTCACTGTAAATATTGTACAGGTGTGTGCATTTACTCACTAAGATGAGCCTGTAGGAAAGTTCTGTATACTGGAATTTCAAAAATAAATTTTCAAGTAATCTTAAGTAAACTTTTTGATGTTGCAAAATATCTCCTCCCCCTCCTATGAATGTATTTTCTTAAAGTAACAGTAGTGCCCTATGGATTAGTAACTTTCAAAACTATCTTATGGCAAAAGACAAAATTACAAATTTAGTTATAGATTGAACTGGCTTTTGAGATTCATGAATTAAGGTAGCCTCCATTCCACAAAACAGAATGAGAGCTTCCTCTGGGCAATGGGGGAAGAATGGGTTTTAAAAGAGGGGAACAAGGAAACAGAACAATGGAAGAAGAGCTGATTGCTTAACGTCAGGCTACTTTGGGTTACTTTTTTGGTAAGGGTTAAAGCAGAGGGGACTTCCTTATTCTGACTCAGGTAAACTAAAATCTGTTTTCAGGAAAAACTGCTCTGTTGTGGGATGTATGTCAAGTTTGATTATGTGGCATTTAGCAGGAGGGACTCAATTTGGTTTGTTCTGGTCTGTTGTGGTCTAGTGCAAAAGCTCAGTCCAAAACAATGGCCCTCCCATAATTTTTGTTTAACACTTCCTAAGCTTGGGCACTAGAACCTCTGTGTTCTACGTTGGCCTTTTCCTTGATATTTCATGTTATATATTTTTTGACCCTGGCTTCTACAGTATCACCCATAGAATGTGATGCTTCCTTTAAGGCTTCTACAGTATCACCCGTAGAATGTGATGCTTCCTTTAAGGCTTCTACAGTATCACCCATAGGATGTCTATAAGATGATCAGAACCTTGATTTTCTGGGATGGTAATTTACTAAAAGATATGAGTCAGTGAATTCAAAAGTTACTTATAACCCATTTTCAAAGCTATCCACACTAGACTAGAATGTTTAAATTAACTGCAAATGGCTATCAAGGTCCATAAAAGCCAGCTTGAGGAGAGCAGAATCTGAGGATGGGATCCAGATGTTGTAATCACTTTCTCTGAACTCCTTCACCAGGAGCTCACTGCCACCTCTGTGATCTCCCCTTCTCCAGATGGGACACAAAGACCTGGGACAATAGCATATCCAGTTAGGAAATGACTACACATGTGGGTGCAATGTTCTCTTATGTCACTGGAATTCCTCAGGCACAGAGGCAGCTTTTCCAGGTACGGGTCTGCTTTCTAAGATTATTACTTTATGGAATATTTCTCCATAGGTGACTCCCAAATTCAAATTTAACCTTGATGTTCCCTGAGCTTTAGGATTTAAAAGGATGCTGTTCTGCCATCACCTCAATGTCACTAGGCTAAACTCATTATTTTCCCCTCCACTCCAGGCTCAACTGTCTTAAACAAAAAGGAAAATGAATTATCTCATATAACAAGAAGCCTGGAGGTAGGTAGGTTAGGATTCCTTCTTTTTTTTTTTTTTTTGGAGACGGAGTCTCACTCTGTTGTTCAGACTGGAGTGCAGTGGCGCAATCTTGGCTCACTGCAACCTCCACCTTGCAAGTTCAATTGACTCTCTTGCCTCAGCCTCCCGAGTAGCTGGGATTACAGGAATGTGCCATCACACCCTGCTAATTTTTTTTATTTTTAGTAAAGGCGGGGTTTCGCCATGTTGGCCAGGCTGGTCTCTAACTCCTGACCTCAAGTGATCTGCCTGCCTCATCATCGGTGACCCAGGCTCTTTCCATATTCACTCTGATAGCCTCGGGCTAGTGCCCCTCATCGCTACCAAATGGCTGCCACAATTCCGGCTGATGTATACATACACATAGTGTCCAGCAGAGGCAGAGAGACTGTTTCTTCCTGTGTGTCTCTTTTTCTAATCTTGCAAGGAAAACTTTTCTCAGAAGCCCTCAAGCCAACTTTCCAGTTTCATATGCCCACGTCTAAACCAGTTACCAGCAAAGAAAAGGAAACTCATGAATGGCTTAATTTCATTATGGTTCATTCCTTGGGGCTGGGGGTTAGACTCCCTTCCTCCAAGCACATGGTCATGTAGAGGTGGATGGAACTGGGGAGAAACGGGGGGTATTTTAGGAGGATTGAAAGGAGAATAGATGGCTGGGCACAGTGGCTCATGCCTCGAATACCAGCACTTTGGGAGGTCGAGGTGGGTGGATCACTTTAGGTCAGGAGTTAGAGACCAGCCTGGCCAACATGGAGAAACCCTGTCTCTATTAAAAATGCAAAAAAACTAGCCGAGCATGGTGGCGTGTGCCTGTGATCCCAGCTACTCGGGAGGCTGAGGCACGAGGATCACTTGAACCCAGGAGGCAGAGGTTGTAGTGAGCCGAGATTGCACCACTGCACTCCAGCCTAGGCAACAGAGCAAGACACCGTCTCAAAAATTAAAAAAAAAAAAAAATTTAAAAAAAAAAAAAAGGACTGGGCATGGTGGCTTACGCCTGTAATCCCAGCACTTTGGGAGGCCAAGGTGAGCGGATCACGAGCTCAGGAGATCGAGACCATTCTGGCTAACATGGTGAAAACCCATCTCTGCTAAAAATACAAAAAAAGAAAACATTAGCTGGGCATGGTGGCGAGCACCTGTAGTCCCAGCTACTCGGGAGGCTGAGGCAGCAGAATGGTGTGAACCCGGGAGGCAGAACTTGCAGTGAGCTGAGATCACACCACTGCACTCCAGCCTGGGCAACAGAGCGAGACTCCATCTTAAAAAATAATAATAATAATAAAGATGTTGGGAGGATAAACAATGGTGCTTCGTATAGATGACAATATGGTAAATGTATCAGTCAGGATAAGCTCGGTTAGGCTGTGGTGACAAGCGATCCCAAGAGGGCTTATAACAATGAAGTCTTCATATATATATATATATATATATATATCAATGAAGTCTTACCTCTGAAATGTACTCGTACATGGTAGGACAGTATGGCTATTCTCTAGGTTGTTTTTGTGCCAGGACCCAGGCTGATGGAGCAGTCTTTAGTAATTTTTTTTCAGAGAGAGGATCTTGCTCTGTTGCCCATGCTGAAGTACAATGGTATAATCAGAGCTCACTGCAGCCTCAAACTCCTGGACTCAAGCAATCCTCCCACCTCAGCCTCCTGAGAGGGTAGGACTACAGATGTGCACCACCATACCCAGCTAATATTTTGCTTTTTTTTTTGTAGAGATGGGGGTCTCACTGTGTTGCTCAAGCTGATCTTGAACTCCTGGCCTCAAGTGATCTGCCTGCCTCAGCCTCCCAAACTGTTAGGATTACAGGCGTGAGCCACTGCACCCAGCCCAGAACAGTCTTTATCTGGAACATGTTGGTCTCTCATGAAGGAAGGAAAGTGATTATGATGAACCACACACTGGCTCTTAATACTTGTGTCTGGCACTTACACATGGTCAGGTCACATTTTCTTGGCCAGACCAAGTTCACCTGGCCACACCGAGTTCACCTGGCCACACCTGATGTCAATGAAGTAAGGGAAATATAATCCTTCCCTGGGAAAGGCAGCAAAAATTTGTGAACAATTGTGACCAACTATACAGTCTGCTACAATCGAACACCAGAAATAGCCAAATCCTGCTCTGCTAATCATCCCTCTTCTCCTTGGGGTTCCCAAGGGAACTATATCCAAGAAAAATTGGAGTGGAAACCAAAGGATCATTTTATTCATAGCTGAGCTAGCACCCAACAACCTCTAAAGCAGAGCTCTGCAAAAAGATGGAGTCGAATCGCATGGCTTTGGTGTAAGGCTGAAGCGATGCTTCCTAATTCCCTGCCCCACCCTCCCCGCACTGTAAGTTTTGGGAGCACTATGCTTAGGCATGCCTACAGAAAGAGAGGGGAAGATGATCAGGTCTGCAAAGCAGACCAGCTTTACTCATCCAAGTGTGTGCTAAATGAAGACTGGTCTGGGCCTACTCAGAAGGAAATGAGGGCCAGGCACAGTGGCTCACGCCTGTAATCTCAGCACTTTAGGAGGCTGAGGCAGGTGGATCACCTGAGGTTAGGAGTTCGAGACCAGCCTGGCCAACATGACGAAACCCCATCTCTACTAAAAATAACAAAAAATTAGCCAGGCATGGTGGCGGGTGCCTGTATATTTCTAGCTACTTGGAAGGCTGAGATAGGAGAATTGCTTGAACCCAGGAGGCGGAGGTTGCAGTGAGCCGAGATCACACCATTGCACTTCAGCCTGGGCAACAGAAGGAGACTCTGTCTCATTAAAAAAAAAAAAAAGAAGAAGAAGAAGAAGAAGAAGAAGAAGAAGGAAATGGGAAATGATCCTTTAGCACAAAGTGGCCCCAACCACTGGTGTGGACTAATTAATATCCTGGTTTGATATTGTGATATAATAAGGGATATATATTTTGGTCTCTGTCCCCAGCTCCTGACTACATCTCCTAAAATCCTTGTAATTTCCTAAGTGATAGGAGCTATAGGAGCATCTTTTCCTGAAATATTGGGTTTAGTCCCTGGCTCCTGAAACAGCTGCAGAATGATAAAGTTGTTTTATTCCTAACAGGCCCCCCTCAACCACACCTGAGTTTATGTTAATAAGGTGACTTTTGGAAATCTCCCAAAGATGAGGAGCTGGTTACCAGAGGAACAACCATGTGATTACAGAATTGGAACTTTCAACCCCACCCACTCACCCACCCCAGCCTCTAGAGAGAGGAAAGGGGTTGAAGGTGATTTGGTCACCAATGGCCAATGATGTAATCAATCATTCCTACTTAATGAAGCCTCCGTAAAAACCCTAAAGGACAGGCCAGGCGCAGTGGCTCACGCCTGTAATCCTAGCACTTTGGGAGACTGAGGCAGGCGGATTGCCTGAGTTCAGGAGTTTGAGACCAGTCTGGGCAACATGGTGAAACCTTGTTTCTACTAAAATACAAAAAATCAGCTGGGCATGGTGGCGTGCATCTGTACATCTGTAGTCCCAGCTACTCAGGAGGCTGAGGCGGGAGAATTGCTTAAACCCGGGAGGCAGAGGTTGCAGTGAGCCGAGATGACACCACTGCACTCCGGCCTGGGTGACAGAGTGAGACTCCATCTCCAAAAAAACAACTCTAAAGGACAAGTTCCAAGGGCTTCTGGGTTGGTGACTACATCAAGTTGCTGGGAGGTGGTGCATCTGGAGAGGGCATGGAAGTTCCGTGTTCTTCACCCCACACTTTGCCTATGCATCTCTTCCAAGGCTCTTCCTAAATGGTATCCTTTATGATAAACCAGAAAACATAAGTGAAATATTTTCCTGACTTCTGTGAGCCATTCTAGCAAATTTTTTAAAAATTTAGACAGGGTCTAGCTCTGTCACCAAGGCTGGAGTGCAGTGGCACAATCACAGCTCACTGCAGACTCAACCTGCCTGGCTCGAGTGATCCTCCTGCCTCAGCCTCCCAAGTATCTGGAAATATAGGCACGTGCCACCATGCTGAGCTAATTTTTTTAAATACTCTTTTTGTATAGATGAGGTCTTGCCATATTGCCCTGGCTGGCCTCAAACTCTGGCCTCAAGCAGTCCTTCTACCTCAGCCTCCCAAGGCACTAGGATTACAGGTATAAGCCACCACACCTGGCCATTCTAGCAAACTATTGAACCCAGAGAGGGGGGTTGTAGGAAGCCCCAATTTATAACTAGTTAGTCAGAAGCACAGGAGGCCCAGACTTGTGACTGGCATTTGAAGTGAGGGCAGTCTTATGGGACCAAGCTCTTAACTTGTAGCATCTGATGCTAGCACCAGTAGATAGTGTCAGAATTGAATTGAATTGAATTGCAGGACACCCAGTTGGTGTATGAAGAGAATTGGAGAATTGCTGGGCACAGTGACTCATGCCTGTAATCCCAGCACTTTGGGAGGCTGAGGTGGGTAGATCATCTGAAGTCAGGAATTTGAGACCAGCCTGGCCAACATGGAGAAACCCCGTCTCTACTAAAAATACAAAAGTTAGCCGGCCGTAGTGGTGGGCACCTGTAGTCCCAGCTACTCAGGAGGCTGAGGTGGGAGAATTGCTTGAACCCAGGAGGCGGAGGTTGCAGTGAGCCAAGATTGCGCCACTGCACTCCAGCCTGGGTGACGGAGTGAGACTCCATCCCCCCCAAAAAAAAAATCGGCCAGGCACAGTGGCTCACGCCTGTAATCCCAACACTTTGAGAGGCCAAGGCAGGCAGATCACGAGGTCAAGAGATCAAGACAATCCTGGCCAACATGGTGAAACCCTGTCTCTACTAAAAATACAAAAAATTAACTGGATGTGGTGGCGCACGCCTGTAGTCCCAGCTACTCCGTAGGCTGAGGCAGGAGAATCTCTTGAACCCAGGAGGCGGAGGTTGCAGTGAGCCAAGATTGCACCACTGAACTCCAGCCTGGTGACAGAGCAAGACTCCATCTCCAAAAAAAATAATAGTAATAATAATAAAAAATCTTTTCCTTTTGCCTGGGCTTTGACCAATCAGGTTAATAGCTCCTTCTTCCTTGTGAACATAGCCATAAGAGAACAGGGGAGAGGAGATAATTCCTGTGTTCCCACATTTTGTTCTCTCTTACTCCATTGGGAAGATGGGTGGAAAATTCTCCTACCAAACAGAATATGTGCATTGTCTAATTACCTCCCCATCTAGACTAAACCTCTCAAGATCGGGGCCAATGCATCATGCATACTGTTTCTACATGTGGTAGGCACTCAGTTTCTGTTGATAGCAGTTGTGGTTGTCATTTAAGAAACGTCATTGCAAGTTCAGTTTACAAAACTGTGGCCAATACAGCTATAGCAGGCTTTTGTAACCTGGGGTTTTGGGGGCTTTATTTCTTATCTTTCTTTCAACCTTCACTATATATTGGCAGAGAAGGGTATTGAGATATGGGTCTGGATAGTAGAAGGAGTGTCTTTATAAACATTACATATGTCCCCAAGAAGATGGGTCTGCCAAGTAGATAGAAGATCAAAATTCAAATTACCTCAATAAATTAGAGAAACGACCATCAATAGCAGGTTAAAATGCACTAGAGTATTTGGATTGTTTCTAACACAAAGGATAAATGCTTGAGGGGATGGATACCCCATTCTCCATGATGTGATTATTTCACATTGCATGCCTGTATCAAAACATGTACCCCACAAATATATACTCCTACTATATACCCCCCAAAAATAAAAAATTTAAAAACTTACATAAAATGCACTAGGATAAATGGACAAATGGTATAATTAAGGAGTGGGAAAAAAAGCACCACATGGCCGGGTGCAGTGGCTCACGCCTGTAATCCCTGCACTTTGAGAGGCCGAGGCTGGTGGATCACCTGAGGTCAGGGGTGAGGGACTAGCCTGGCCAACATGATGAAAACCCATCTCTACTAAAAATTAAAAAAAATTAGCTGGGTGCGGTGGTGTGTGCCTGTAATCCCAGCTACATGGGAAGCTGAGGCAGGAGAGTCGTTTGAACCTGGGAGGTGGAGGTTGCAGTGAGCTGAGATCGTGCTACTGCACTCCATCCTGGGCAACAAGAGCAAAACTCCATTTCAATCAATCAACCAATCCAACCCATACACACACAATAGAATTCAAGGGAAAAACTGACCACATAGAAATGTGGCCAAGAAGGGCTTGATAGATGTGGCAAACCCGTAATGGAATGCGTAGAAAATTTGGGGGCTATATTAACAGAAGCCTGGGAAGCCAAATTAATCTTCATCTCTCTGAGACTTAGCACAGTGTGTGGCACACAGTGGATATTGATACACATTTATTGAAAAAAAAAAAAAGTGTGACCTTGACTTTGGTCACATCATCTTTGCTGTTCCCTGCCTCTGAAAGTCTTCACATAACCAATTCCTGTCCACTCTTCAAGACCCAGCTTTAACACAACTTTTTCCCTGTTGCCTTCCCTAAAATACACCTCAAACCCAGCTAGAAGAAAGGATTCAATTTCTGAATTATTGTAAGCATTTAATAACTGCAAGCAATTATTTTAGTAATGGGCACTCCGATATTGGGTGAATGGTAATTCTTAGATTATGCAATCTGTATCATTTTTAAATTATAGAATTAATAAGTAAGGGAGGGTGTGTGAAATTCTAGAAGTTTAATCTCTGACACTGTCTCTGACTTTCCTTGTTCTAGTTTTTTTTTTCAGATGTTATATGTCATCCAGATATCAGCCTCATCCTCTTATTCAAGCTCATACCCCCTGTGTCCTCTCATACAAGGGCCTTAGTGAACCAGGCAGAATTTACTGAAGTAGAGACACAATTTACATCATGTAGCTTGCAACAATTCATTTAGTAATCCCCCTATAAACTATTTTCCAGAGTGCCCTCCCTGGTTCTGCTACCAGAGTGTTTTTTCTACTCTCCTCCACCCTCCAAGCCTCCAGCTTTGCTGCTCTTAACTCTCTCACTCCAAAGCCCCTTCCAAATTCCTCAGCCCTTCGTTATTCAGAGGAACACATTTTATCCCAGCTCATACTTCCAAAAAGTGTACCCTGGACAAATTACTGTGTTCAACAAAACAGAAGGTCTTCCAGTTAGAGGACCTATCCCCTTCAGAAAACAGAGGAGGATCATAAATACATTTTCCTTTCTGCAAACATAATTAACACAAAATGACTAAGTGGGGTTAGTCAAGGAAGTCTTATTGGCAGGCTTGTTGGAGTCAGCTTTTAAAGGTGGCAATGGTCATAGTTTTGTATGGTGGAGTGCAAAGAAGGCATTCAGGTGGTTGCTGGCTGCAATCCTGCTCTGGATGAACTTGGCTCCTAGAACCTGGTAGACGTTTATAGTTTTCAAGGGACTTTCCGTATCTGTCCCAAGACAAGGCTGCATAGTTGCTTATCTTGCTATCTGCCAGCCTTAGCTTCACTCAGCTATAATCAATAAGGATAGACATTTGTTGTCTCAGCCTTTCCTAGCCTCTTAGCCATTTCTGACCAAGTCAGGAATTATAGTAGAAACCTCAACACTGTTTTCTTCCCTTCTGTGTTAGGATACAGGCTATGCTGCTATAACACAGACCCCCCAAAAGACGGTGACTCAATAAGAAGTTTACTTCTCACTTAATAGTCCAGTAAGGTGGATGTCTGACTATACAGATAGCTCTGCTCCACTTGTTCGTCTTGGAACCCAGGTTTCTTTCATCTCAGTGTGCCACCTACTCCAGGATGTGGTCATTGTTTGCATGGTTGAGCCTGGCTCACTTGGCCACATCTGTGTCCAGACTTCTGGAAGGAGAAAGAAGGGAAAGAGAAAGTGGAGAGCAAGTAACTTCCTTTTCATGACGTAACATCAAAGTTGTACTCTTCCATTCACATCTCATTGGCTAGAACTTGGTCGCATGGTCACATCTACTACAAGGAAGGCTGGATAATATATTCCCTAACTGGATAGACATATGCTCAGCTAAACTTAGTGGAGGAGAGAACAGCTTCCATTACAAAAAGAAATGATGATAGGGATGATGAGCAGTTTCCACCACACTTCCACATGGCCTGTGGAATGAACTTCTTAGCATGGCATAAGAGACCCTCTTGGACCTTCAGCTTTCCACTCTAGTAATATCCAATTACTTGACATGCCCTGAACTTGCTTTGCTTTCCCCTCCATGACTGTTTATGGTGTTTCCCCTCCATGACTGTTTATGGTAAATTTTTCTCCTCTTTCTTTGCCTGCTAGAATCAGCCCAAATAACATCATCTCCAACAAGTGCTCCTAAACCTCAGTCGGGGGCAAGTGACCCTTCTTTGTCTTCTCATAGCACACCATGCATTCATCTCCTCTGGCACTTGTCAAATTCCCCCACTGCCTGCCAAAGTTTGAAATCATCTCCTTTCGGTTCTGTCACCACCTAGATTGTAAGCACCTTGAGAGCAAGTATGCTATGTCTTAGTCATATTTGTACCTTTAGTTCCTAATTTGAGCTGAATTCCTTTTGCCTACCAGTGGGTGAAAGATGCTGCATCATTGCCTGAGCCCTTGCGTGCTCACTGGGTTGTAGCTTTCATCTGTAATAGCCAGGCTGTATTAGTGGACATTCTTGTTCCCATTGGTTTGGAAGCACCAGCCTGAGACTGCTGCTGGTCTAGTTCTGATCCTCTTTCTTGTCCTTGTGAATTTCTTCCTTTGAGGAGACTAAAGCTTGTTTTTGTTACCCCTTGGGGCTAGCTGCTAAAGGGCATGACTGCCATTTCCTGCCTTTGATCTTGGAAGCTCTTGCTGCTAGGCTTCACCTGCTATGGATTTTCCTGATGCCAAGACCTGGGGGAATTCAGTTCTGGTTCATTGTCTTTGGACAATGACAAATGATCCTTTAGGTAGATCATTTTCTCTGAGTTCTGCTTCTAGTGGGCTCTGGCCATTTTCCACTTGTCACTGCAAAGACTCTATCCTGCCTGACTTGTGAATGTTTTCCATTTTAAGATTGATAAGTATTATTGGTACCATCTATTCGAAACTAACTGGTCCATAATGAGAATGGATTAACAGCTTTGTGGAATATCACTGGCACAAAATGCAATTTGTACAGACTTTCTTTGGAGATACATACACACACACACACACACACACACACACACCCCTATCTACATACATGCTTAAAATATGAATATGTGAGCATGCACACCAGTGTATTAAGAAGATTATTCATATGGTAGATGCTCTTTATTTTATAAAAGGGCTTACTAGGAAGATTTTATGGATTATTTTCTAGCTTTTTTGGTATAACTTTAGTAATTGCAAGGCAGAATTCCCAGGTCAGATGGATGATTTGGGCAGCCACATAATCTGCCCTTCTGTATGTCAAAGCTATGGATCAGAACAAGGAGATTTACCTTAAAAAGTTAGTAATTTAGTCAGATTGTCAAAAGAACTTGGTAATATCCAGGGAAGTAAGAGGCAGGGAACTCTAGTGTTCTTGATGAGCTGAAGATGAGTTGTTAATTTGTCATGAACTGAAAATTCTCAATTCCAAAAGGTCATGGAAGAGTCACAGATAGGTCCCACCTGGGCAGCTCACGTGCCCAGAACCCTTCTAAGTTTCCCGGCCTATATTAGTTAGAAGTTATAAATTTACAAATGACAGAAATCCAATTTAAACTAGCATAAGCAGCAGCGGAGGGTACTGACTCACAGTCCTTGGAAGGCTAGGAATGGACTTCAGTCACAAGTAGATCTAGAGACTAAAATGCATTTTCCAAATTGGTCTTTCTCATTTTTTTCAATCCCAACCTTCTTATTCTTCATTGATCCCATTCTCTTCTATGGGAATTACCTTCCTCCACAAGGCAGAGAAGATAGCCCTCATTTACATTCTAAATGTCCTTTATCTGGAAGGCTGGGTAACTTTTCTTCTATCTCCAAATGAAAAAATTCCCAGGAAGAACTTTGATTGGCCTGACTCAAGTCACATTCTACCCCTGGATTAGTCATTATGGCCAAGAGTACAGGGTATGATTGGCTGGGCCCTGTGGCTGGGAAGTGGGATGGTATAACTAGCAACCTTGTCAGACTCAGAATTCATGTGGGTCACGCTCTCCTTTCTAATGCTGAGACTCTCCAGTAAATATCTCACATGTTCCCACCAAACAACCCAGGCTTCATTTCATACTTCTGCTTGTTTCTACTCTTGATGTGTTGCATTAACCACTGCTTGATTTTAGTGTGGACACCTGCTTTGTGGTTCCCTTAGGCTGCCACTAAAACCACTTAGCTGGACCACTGTTGGCCACTTTGCTGCTCAGGCCACTGTTTGTGATGACTTTTTTTCCCGGACCTCCTCTCAGTGGTCTATTTGGAGAAGTGCCCATGGGCATCTCAGATACTCTGGCAGGGACTAGTGCATGCAGTTGTGTAATTAGGAACAGTTATATAGGTCGTTCAGTGCATAAGGGCATCCCATGAGAACAAACATGGAGACCGAAGTCTAGCATGAAATCCAGCTTACTAAGCTATACACTCACCTTTATGTGTTCTCCAGGTAGAAAACATACTTTTTAAATTTGCACAAGGGTACCAAGCTGCCATGCATCAGGGAGAACATATTACTTGAGTTGATTCTAGCAAGCAAAGAAACGTGAGAAAGATTTACCATAAATAGTCATGGAGATAAGACACAGAAAAGCATATTCAGGGAATTTCAAGTCATTGCATATTACTAGAGTGGAGAGTTGAAGGTCCCATAGGGCCTCTTATGCCATGCTAAAAAGTTTATTCCATAGGTCGTAAGCAGGTGATTTTTATTTTATTTTATTTTATTTGTTTTTTTGAGAGTCTTACTCTGTCACCCAGGCTGGAATGCAGTGGCGTGATCTCAGCTCACTGCAACCTCCACCTCCTGGGTTTGAGCAATTCTTCTGCCTCTGCCTCCTAAGTAGCTGGGGCTACAGGCATGTGCCACCACGCCTGGCTAATTTTTTTTGTATTTTTAGTAGAGACGGGGTTTCGCCCTGTTGGCCAGGCCTGTCTTGAACTCCTGACCTCAAGTGATCCACTTGCCTTGGCCTCCCAAAGTGCTGGGATTGTAGACGTGAGCCACTGCTCCTGGCCAGGAGGTGACTTAAAAATTCAGACAAGGCTGGGCACGGTGGCTCACGCCTCTAATCCCAGCACTTTGGGAGGCTGAGGCGGGCGGATCACGAAGTCAAGAGATCAAGACCATCCTGGCTAACACGGTGAAACCGTCTCTACTAAAAATTAAAAAAAAAAAAAAAAAATTAGCCGGGCATGGTGGCGGCTGCCTGAAGTCTCAGCCACTCGGGAGGCTGAGCCAAGAGAATGGTGTGAACCTGGGAGGCGGAGCTTGCAGTGAGTGGAGATCACGCCCCTGCACTCCAGCCTGGGCGACAGAGCGAGACTCCGTCTCAAAAAAAAAAAAAAAAAAAATTCAGACAAAGCTTCCCTACAGGCCAGCAGCAGCATAACTCTGGCTGTTTCCTCTGAAAGTTAGGAACAACTACATCTCTTCTGTTTGCCATTGTATCAGAAGACTGCCACTACCATAAACATAACATTGTAAGAGCAGCTAGGGGGACAAGCCCACATCACCTGTCTTTGTTAGGGCTGCTATAATAATATACCATAAATTTGGTGGCCTACAAATGGCAAAAATGTATTGCTCATAGTTCTGGAGACTGGGAAGTTCAAGATCAAGGCGTTGGCATATTAGATGTCTGATGAGGGCCTATTTTCTGGTTCATAGATGGTACCTTCTTGCTGTGTCCTCACATGGCAGAAGTGGCAAGGCAGCTGTCTGGGGTCTCTTTTATAAGGGCACTAATCCCAGTCGTGAGGACTCTGCCTTCATGACCTGATCACCTCTTAAGGCCCCACTTCCTAATTCCATCACATTGGTGTTAGGTGTTAGCATATGAATTTTGGGGGGACAGAAACATTGAGACCATAGCACCACCCCATCTTCAAACTACATCTTCATATGTGATAATTTCAGCAATGTGAATAAAACTATTTTGAATAATTGACCTTCACACTGATTTGCCAACTAAGTCAGTCCTGGACCTACAAACTAAACTCCTGGTGAGAAGCAAAAGTCAGATGAGCCACACCCCTTACTTGGAAAAATTAATAGTAATTGGCCCTGTCCTTTCTTGCCTGGGAAGGTGACAACATACAATCAGTATCTTGGATTTATTTTGTCATATCTTGCTGAAGCCTTCATATTTTATTTTCTTAATCTTGAAGTCAAGTGAAGGCTCCTAGGTGTAGTTTTTATTTGACTACATCAGATAATTTAGTTATATTCAGTAGAAGAGAGTGTACTGTATACAGCATAGATTAGGTAGACTATATAGGAGGCAGCATGGGTAGTAGGAAAGAAACCATCGAACTAGGAGACCCAGGTTCTTGTCCTGCCTAGCACTGCTCACTAGCTAGCATGTGACAATAGAAAAGCCACTAAAAGTGGCCAGTCATGGTGGCTCATACCTATAATCCCAGCACTTTGGGAGGCCGAGGCGGGCAGATCACCTGAGTCCAGGAGTTTGAGACCAGCCTGGCCAACATGGCAAAACCCCATCTCTACTAAAAATACAAAAATTAGCCAGGCATGGTGGCGGGTGCCTTTAATCCCAGCTACTCGGGAGGCTGAGGCAGGAGAATTGCTTGAGCCCGGGAGGCGGAGGCTGCAGTGAGCTGAGATCATGCCATTGCACTCCAGCCTGGTCAACAAGAGCGAAACTCCACCTCAAAAACAAAACAAAACAAAAAAACAAAAATAGAAAAGCCACTAAAACCTCACTAGCCATCTGCAAAATGAAGGACTTTAGATAACCTCTAAGACCAGCTCGAAAATGTCATCATTCCATAGTCCATTGGAAGTGTCACTAGGCTGTTCAAGAAATTCATAGACACCGGGGCCAAGGACAAATCAGCTGCGCTGAGCCAAATACCAAGAGGGAATAAGCTCAAGCTGGTGATAACCAGAGGTGCAGACGTGAAGTGTGCACTTGTCTTCCAGGAAGGTGTTTGGTGGCTGGGCACAGGGGCAATGAGAGATAGTGTTGGAAAATAATTTAGTCATGGGTTCACTAAATGTTCCTTTCAACCTAGGTTTAAGATACATCTAAACATTCCCCATCAGTTGCTTTTCTTGGGGGGCAGGTGGTGTCATCATATATCTAGGGAAGTATATTCCGAAGACCTACGTGCATAGTAAAGCTCTCTGTGGTATCTTTGGAGGCTGTGCACAACTTCACAGACAACTGGTAACAATAGGATAAAGAATTACATTGTTAATCCTGGCTACTTAGGAGGCTGAGGTCAAAGGATTGCTTGAGGACAGGCATTCAAGACAAGGCTGGGCAACATAGAGAGCCCTCCATCTCTCCTAAAAGAAAAAAAAAATGTTGTTGTAGCCATTCTGGATAGTTCCAAATGTGGCCAAAGGTTACTGGCTATCTTCTGGCCTTGCTTAATCTGTGATGTTATTTATGTTCATAAGATATAATCTGTACTCTGTTGATGGCACAGCTTGGATTCCAGATACCCCCTTCGTTATCTACAAGAATAGGAGACTGACCCCTGGCCTATAGGAGATAAGACTCAGACTAGGTCTGTATAATATACATCACATCTCCAGAGACTGCTGACAAGCCATATGAGACACAGAGGAAGTCTCTCAGAATACCACCATTTCCAAGAGATAGTACCTGTGTATGTACCAAGTCCTATGTCCCAGTAAAAGAGCCTGGAGCCAGGCATGGTGGCTGATGCCTGTAATCCCAGCACTTTGGGAGGCCAGCACAGAAGGATCGCTTGAACCCTGGAGCTTGAGACCAGCCTGGGCAACAAAGTGAGACCCTGTCTGTACCAAAAAATATAATTTTAAAAATCAGCCAGACTTTTTGGTGCATGTCTGTAGTCCCAGCTACTTGGGAGGCTGAGGTGGGAGAGTCACTTGAGACTGGGAGGTTCAGGCTACAGTGAGCTGCGATCGTGCCAGTGCACTCCAGCCTGGCTGACAGAGCAAGTTCTTGTCAAAAAAATGCAAAAAATTTAAAAAGCCTGAGAGCCAAGTCCTACAAGTCCTATTGCAAGCACTTACTTTAAGTCGACGTCCATATAACATGGCTTTAACTTCCCTGGGGAAAATTGCCCGACGCTTAAGCCTTATGGGGGTGATCAATAACACTTCTCTTTTTCCTTCCAAGTTCTGAACCACTCGATAAAACAAGAGCTGTCACATGGGAGGCCAAAATAACATATATATTTCCATTATAATAGAGAATGTGACTTACATGTGAGATTCAAACTGTTTTCTTAATCCTGAACCTCAGAGTTAGATGATGCCATAGTTTGGATGTGTGTCTGGCCCACATCTCATGTTAAAATGTAGTTCCTAGTGTTGGAGGTGGGGCCTGGTGGGGGCTGATTGGATCATGGAGGCAGATTTCTCATGAATGGTTTAGTACCTTCCTCTTGGTACTGTCCTTGTGACAATGAGTGAGTTATTGTGAGATCTGGACATTTAAAAGTGTGTGGCACCTCCCCACTCCCCCTTGTTCCTGCTTTTGCCATGTGATGTACCTGCTCCTCCATCACCTTCCACCATGATTGGAAGCTTCCTGAGGCCTCCTCAGAAGCAAGTGCTGCTACGCTTCCTGTACAGCCTGCTGTACTGTGAGCCAATTAAACTTCTTTTCTTTATAAATTAACCAGTCTCAGGAATTTCTGTATAGCAATGCAAAAACAGACCAATACAGATCCTCTGTAGGGCTCCTCCATAAGGGAAGGACACTTACACAACGCACAACATGGAGCATCAGAGCAGAGAGCCTGCTAACTGTGGGCAGACGTACTCCCAAAGGGAAGGAGATGGGAAGTGGTTCTGTTGTACATGCCCAGTTTCTCCTTCCAAACCTACCAGTCAAATAAATTGCTCCACATTCCAGGTATTATGCTAATAATACAGCTTTGCTAAATGGAAGGGAGCATTGCCCCATCCAGGCACCCTTCCCTCCATTAACAAAATCCTAGATCTTTTCTAGGCTCACAGGAAGGCCTAAAGTTTCAGTAATGAAACAGTTCATTTCCCCTCTTTCTAATCCATCTCTTGGGACAAAACAAATTAAGAACTCTTAATACTAGGCAGAAGCCTGCCCAGTAGAGGTGCCATGGACAGAGAGGGATATAATGTGTCCATCCTACCATCTTCCAACTGAGTCCCAGGGTACCTTTCTCCTTTGGAATATCCATGGCTGGCAAAAAGTGTAATGATGATAACATCTGTTGGATAATTATTTGGCTGCTGCCAGATTCGTATTCTAGGGGTTTTGTTCTAAGGAAACCAAGAGTAGAGTGGGATTTTAGGACACCATTCAAGAATATGGAATTCAACAGGACAACTGATACAAAATGAAGGATTTGTTTAGTTTACTGTTGGTCCATTATCCATTGGCTGCTGCATCAGAAACCAGGAATCTTTGTTTGTTTGTTTGTTTCTTTTGAGACAGGATCTCACTCTGTCACCCAGGCTAGAGTGCAGTGGCTCAATCAGGGCTCACTGCAGCCTTCATCTCCCAGGTTGGGCTCAAGTGATCCCCCCACCTCAACTTCCCAAGTAGCTGGTACTACAGGTGTACACCACCATGGCAAGCTAATTTTTTAAAATTTTATTTTTGGTAGAGACAGGGTCTCACTATGTTGCACCAGTTGGTCTTGAATTCCTGGGCTCAAGTGATCCTCCTGCCTCACCTCCCAAAGTGTTGGGATTATAAGTGTGAGCTACACACTTGGCCTCATTCTTTTTTTTTTTTTTTTTTTTTTTTTTTTAAATAAGCTTTGTATTTTGGAATAGTTTTAGATTTACAGAAAATTTAGATTTTGCAAAGATAATAGAGTTCCCATATGCTTCATATGTAGTTTCCCCTACTAACATCTTACATTAGTAAGGTACCTTTGTTCTAATTTATGAACTAATATTGATACATTACTATTAACTAAAGACTACATCTCACTGAGATTTCCTTGATTTTTGCCAAAAGCCTTTTTCTTGTTCTGGATCCCATCTAGGATACATAGACTTCTCATATTTCCCTAAGCTCCTCTTGGCTGTGACACTTTCTCAGACTTACCTTGTTTTTTGTAACCTTGATAGTTTTGAAGAAAATTGTTAGGTATTTTGTAGACTATCTCTCAGTTGGATTTGTCTGATGTTTTCTTCATGATTACACTGGGGTTATGGGCTTTTGGAAGGAAGACCACAGAAGTAAAGAGCCATTTTCACCACCTCATATCAAGGGTACCTGCTATCAATGTGACTTATCACTACTGATATTGACCTTGATTACCTGACTGAGAGAAAGTCAGGTTTCTTCACTGTAAAGTTACTCTTTTTCCTCCTTTCCATGCTGTACTCTTTGGAAGAAAGTCGCTATGCACAGCCCACACTAAGGAGTGGGGTGGTATGCTTGCTTCCTTCAGGGCAGAGTATCTACATAAATTATTTTGAATTCATTTGCATGGGAGATTCATCTCTTCTCCTCGTTTACTTATTCTTCAATCACTTATTTATTTCATTCAGTGATTTCTGCTTTCATTCAATTGGCTGTTCCTATCTGCAAGAGAAATGGGAAATGCAGTTCTTCATGTGGGCGCATTGTTCAGAATTTGGAAGGAGTCACTCTGGATTTCATGGATATTTATTTTGTTCATTGGGTTATAATCCAATACTAATTTGTTTATTTTGTTGCTCAAATTGTCCCAGCTTTGGCCGTTGAGAGTTCTTTCAGTTGCTCCCTGTTTCTCTTTAACAGATTCCCATCATTGTGTTATTATGGTTTTTGGTTTTGTTTAGTTTTGTTTATGTGACTTTTTAGCATTTCCTTATTTCTGGCACTAGAAGATGGTTCAGATTCATCTTGTATATTTTCTGTTCTAATTTTGGAATCAGCCATTTCTCCAAGACCCAGGGTTTGTTCCTTAATTTACATATTTCCATTTAAAACAAACTCCTTAGAAAGTGGTGATATCAGCCAGGGTGCTGTAGCTCATGCCTGTAATCACAGCACTTGGGGAGGCTGAGGCGGATGAATCACTTGAGGCCAGGAGTTTAAGACCACCTGGCCAACGTGGCAAAATCCCATCTCAACTGAAAATACAAAAATTAGCCGGACATAGTGGCAGGCGCCTGTAGTCACAACTACTCAGGAGGCTGAGGCATGGCAATCACTTGAAGCTGAGAGGCAGAGGTTGCAGTGAGCCGAGATTACACCATTGCACTCCAACCTGGGTGATAGAGTGAGACTCTGTGTCCAAAAAAACAAAAAAAACAAAAACAAAAAAAAAAAAGAGAAAGAGAGAAAGTGGTGAGGGAAGTTGAGAGGAGAGGAGAGGAGAATGGGCAGGATGTACTACCCCCCTCACTTCCTGTTGATTCAATTGTTTTACCTTGCTTAAGGAAATAAAAGTTTGAAACCCATATCTATTTCCTATTGTTGCTATAACAAATTACCACAACCTTTGTGGCTTGAAACAACAGACATGCATTATCTTATAGTTTTGGGGATCAGAAGTGTAGAAATGGGTCTTATGGGGCTAAAGTCAAGGCAGGGCTGTGTTCCTTCTGGAGGCTCTAGGGGAGATTCTGTTCCTTGCCTTTTTCAACTTCTAGGGGCTGTTTCTCTGCATTCCTTGGCTCATGGCCTCCTTCAATAATGACATCACTCTGACCCCTGTCTTTGTAGTCAAATCTCCTCTTTCTTCAGCTTCCCTCTTTCATCTTTTAATGATTCTTGTTATTACATTGGGCCCTGTATTACTTCATTCTCACACTCCTATAAAGAAATACCTGAGATTGTGTAATTTATAAAGAAAACAGGTTTAGTTGGCTCACAGTTCTACAGGCTGTACAGGAAGCATGGCTAGGGAGGCCTCAGGAAACTTACAATCATGGCAGAAGGCAAAGAGGAAGGAGACATGTCATACATGACTGGAGCAGGAGGAAGAGAGTGAAGGAGGAGGTGCTACACACGTTTAAACAACCAGATCTTGTGAGAACTCACTATTATAAGAATAGCAAAGAGGAAATCCGCCATCATGATCCAACCACCTCCCACCAGGCCCCTCTTTCAACATTGGGGATTACAATTTGACATGAGATTTGGGTGGGGACACAAACACAAACCATGTCAGGCCCACTCAGATTATTCAGAATAATATTTCTATTTTAAAATCTTTATGTTAATCACAGCTGCAAAGCCCCTTTTACTACATAAGGTAACACAGTCACAGGTACTGGGGATTAGAACGTGGATGTCTTTGTGGGGGTGGGGGTGTCATTATTCTACCTACTATAAAGCCTTAAAACCAAAAAGTGACATCTGCTGATAAATCACAGTTTTACCTTCCTTTACACTACAAAGGACACTCAAACTCTGAATGTTTCCAACAGCCTCAGACAATCATTTCTTCTTTTTCCAAAAAGAGATGATAACAGTATTATTTAACAAACCCTACTAAAAACCTTATGTTGCTTTTTGGTATTTTGCCAAAAACATATCACAATTTTCCTCACTTATTCTACTGATATTTTCTTCAGTAGCAATTTAGAACATGTAGGTTAAATAGTACTTATGGTTGATTTCCTATTCTCATTAAGTGGTCTCTTAAACTTTAAAAGCTAAAATATTTATACAGATTTCTAGGTTCATGATGGCACACAAAGCCTATCTATTCCTTGTCTTCTATGTCTTTTCCATCCTGATAGTCTAAGGCCTCATCGGGCAATCATATAGATTAGAAAATGCAAGCTATGTGTCCCATAAGGTAGATCTAATGCATTAGACTTACAGTTCAATAATTATGGATTTTTTTCCAAATGAAAAAAGTTATATTAATGAATATGTTTTAAATTTCAAAAACATTCCCTATTAATTTTCCTCAACATTGGTACCTCTTTCTGCTTGTATGTCAGTGTATGCTAGCTGACAACAAAAGAAATCAACAAGAAGCCAATTAATAGAAAAAGTCAGAGATAGGAAATAAATTATGTCTAGTTTGATAGCTTACAGTGTTTCTATAATTTTATGTTGCATACATCTAATGGAGAACTATTTTGCTAGCTGAAATGCTTTCTCACATAAAGAACTCTAGATGTAAAAAATAATTACCTTTCCCTAAATATAATGGCTCCAACTACCATTTTTTTCATTTGATTACAGATACTTCACAAAAAATACTTTCCTCTTGTAAAAGAGAAGTTTACTCCTGGAAAGGTAAGAATATGGGCTTTGAAGCTACATAAACCTGAGTATGAACATCTTACTAGTTGAATGACTTTGTTAGTTTTTTTAAAATTCCCCTCCCTCCCTCCCTCCCTCCCTCCCTTCCTTCCTCCCTCCCTCTCTCTCTCTCCCTGTCTCTCTCTCTCTCTTTCTTTTTTCTTTTTTTCCCTTTCTTTCTTTCAACAGGATCTCACTCTGTCACCTAGGCTGGAGTGCAGTGACACAATCATAGCTCACTGCAGTCTCAACCTCTTGGGCTCAAGTGATCCTCCTCAACTTCCCAAGTAGCTTGGACTACAGGCATGCGCCACCACACCCTGCTCATTTTTAATTTTTTTTGTAGAGATGGGGTCTTACTATGTTGCTCAGGCTAGTCTCCAACTCCTGGCCTCAAGTGATCCTTCCACCTCAGCCTTCCAAAGTGCTGGGATTACAAGTGCCTAACCTAGTTGTATGACTGAATATATCACTTAACTGAATAATTTGTAAGAAATTACATGTGGTTGTTTGTAGAAGACACTAATTAAAGCAACTTAAATACAAAAGAGGCATATTTCTTCCTCAGAATAAAGAAGAGCAGAGTTAGGCAGTTTGGGGTTGCTGTGGCTGCTCCTTGGTCATTAAGCATCCGGGTTCTCCCCTTTCCATGTGCTCTGCCATCTTTGGTACATACCTTCATGTTCTAGGTTACTTTTGGTCCAATATGGCTTTTGAAGCTCTAGCCACCTCATCTACCTTCCAAGCAACAGAAAGGATGAAGGGAAGAAAGGCAATAATGACAGCTTTCCAGGAAGCCTACCCAGTGACTTCTGCTTACATCTAGTTGGCCACTTTTATCTGCAAGGGAAAGGGAAATGTAGGTTTTCATCTGTGCACATTGCTCAGGATTCAGAAGGAGAGGATCATGTTGGATTCTGTGGCAGAGATGCCTAAATGATCCTTAGTATCCATGATTTCCTTTTGCTTTTAGTAATAGAACCTTTGCCACACCTATCTGCCACTAATCTTAACCTTGACATTGACACATGACCATTGAGATAGAGGCTATGTTATTCAACCTCCCTTGAAGTTAGCTGTGGCCATGTAACCATTCCTTCTGAACAATAGGGTGTGAGCTGAAGCTTTTGTGTGCAATTTTTTAAAAAATAAAACTGCCTGTCTTTCATCCTCTTTCCTTTCTCCCCACAGGCTGAAGCATGGATGTGTGGTGATGAGTTAGCTTTTTCTGTATGAAGACCATACTTTAGATGGTGGTGGAGTAACCAGACAGAAGGTGCTGTGTCCCTGGATAACTGCGCAACCTGCCAATCTAGATTTCTGCCTGCCCCTGCTATATTTTGTGAGAGAAAAATAAACCTCCACCTTGTTTAAGTCACTATATTTTGGTACCCCTTTGTTATAGCCCAGCCTATATAATATATGAATACAGCCACTTTCTGTGCCTCGGTTAATTTTTCTTTAAAATGGCAATGGAATTATGTATTCCAATGGGTTGTTGCAAGAGTTAGATAGAAATAAGAGGCCGGGTGTGGTGGTGCATGCCTGTAATCCCAGCATTTTGGGAAGCTGAGGTGGGTGGATCACCTGAGGTCAGGAGTTTGAAACCAGCCTGACTAACATGGTGAAACCCCGTCTCTGCTAAACACAAAAAATTAGCTGGGCATCGGGGCGCATACCTGTAAGCTACTTGGGAGGCTGGAGCAGGAGAATCGCTTGAACCTGGGAGGCGGAGGTTGCAGTGAGCTGAGATCATGCCATTGCATTCCAGCATGGGCAACAAGTGTGATCTGCCGAAAGGAAGGAAGGAAGGGAGGGAGGGAGGGAGGGAGGGAGGGGAAGGAAGACATCTGGGCCACGGCTATTGTATGTAATAGTTATTAGCATGGGTTTCAAAAAGCTGACTAAACCACTTGGAGGAAATAGGCAGCATGCTACCCCACCAGTATAATAGAGAAATATGTGTGAGTCGATGCTTGATTTAGCAGCAAAAGCATAAGAACAATAAATACTGCTGGGCGCCGTGGCTCAAGCCTGTAATCCCAGCACTTTGGGAGGCCGAGACGGGCGGATCATGAGGTCAGGAGATCGAGACCATCCTGGCTAACACGGTGAAACCCCGTCTCTACTAAAAAATACAAAAAACTAGCCGGGCGAGGTGGCGGGTGCCTGTAGTCCCAGCTACTCGGGAGGCTGAGGCAGGAGAATGGCGTAAACCCGGGAGGCGGAGCTTGCAGTGAGCAGAGATCCGGCCGCTGCACTACAGCCTGGGCGACAGAGCGAGACTCCGTCCCCCCCAAAAAAACAAAAAAAACCACTAAATATCTTGGACTTAAATGTAAGCAAGTAGTTGAAGTGTTTGCAGAAAATACCCTAATGCATTTCTCTCTCTCTTTCTCTGTCTCTGTTTTTGGAGTCAGTCTCACTCCTGTCACCCAGTGGTGCTATCATTGCTCACTGCAGCCTCAACTTCCTGGGCTCAGGTGATTCTTCCACCTCAGCCTCCCAAGTAGCTGGGACTACAGGTGCGTGGCACCACACCTGGCTAACTTTTTGTATTTTTAGTAGAGACAGGGTTTCGTCATGTTGCTCAGGCTGGTCTCAAACTCCTGAACTCAAGAGATCCACCCACCTTGGCCTCCCAAAGTGCTGGGATTACAGGTGTGAGCCACCATGCCTGGCTGCATTTTCTCTTAATAATTTGGATTATTTCCCTGCCGTTTGCTTGCCTGCACTGTTATTGACTCAAAGTAGGGGAAGACTAATGCCATGGAGGAAGGAAAAGGGTATTTGGTAGAGGAATTCCTGAGAGACAGGAAGGGAAAGCAGGAAGTTCTTCTGATACTTGGGAAAAGCAGAGTATGTGTGAGATAAAGGAGTGGGAGACCAGAAACAAGTGATTTGGGGAAACAGATTTGGTGAAATTCCAAACCATGACTCATGCCCACTCTCCGGATTTTGTTTCAGACGATGCAGTTTCCTTGGAACAACCCTGTGTTGGGGTTGGTACCATGTTCAGTATGAGTCAGGTAGCAAGGGATGAGGAAGAAGTCTGAGAGCAGCCTCCCAGGATCCCACCAGCACATCATGTCAAGGAGAAAGCAGTCAAGAGTTCCTTGGATTCCTCAGGGGACAGATGGTGCTGAGGAGAACCACTTGGCTGCAGGAAGCCTTGGGTTGCATAAGCAGAGCACAGAATGCAGGAATGAAGAATCTCAGTAATAGGCAGCAAAATGATGCCCCAAAAGATAAGGTACAGCCAGGCTTCCCTCCTTCAGCTTCAACAATGGGACAAGGGACACCTCAGGGAAGGCCACAGGACAGTGTGGTATTCTCCTCCTGCTTTTATGAGGGGAGAAAACAGCCAGCAGGGAGTGTGAATTTTTTTTTTTTTTTTTTTTGGATACAGGGTCTCATTCTGTCGCCCAGACTGGAGTGCAGTGGCGTGATCTCAGCTCACTGTAACCTCCACTTCCCAGGCTCAAGCGATTCTCTTGCCAGACTGGAGTGCAGTGGCGTGATCTCAGCTCACTGTAACCTCCACTTCCCAGGCTCAAGCGATTCTCTTGCCTTAGCCTCCTGAGTAGCTGGGATTACAGGGATGTGCCACTACCGCCCAGCTAATTTATTTTGTATTTTTAGTAGAGACAGGGTTTCACCATGTTGGCCAGGCTGGTCTCGAACTCCTGACCTCAAATGATCCACCTACTTTGGCCTCCCAAAGTGCTGGGATTACAGGTGTGAGCCACTGCACTCAGCCGGGAGTATGAATTTTGAATGAATTAAATTCTATTTAAACTCACAGAGACATAAACACAACTTAAAAATTTCCCCCTGCTATTAGCAGAAATTGAGGCTTAAGTCTAAAATAGGATTCATTACAGAAAGTAACAAATGTTACATTCTTTCCTACATCTGAGTCACAGTATGCAAATTTCTATCCTGCTACATGACACAAGGTCTGTACAAAAAAAGCACATGTATAGGTCAATTTCATTTATAAACATAGATTCCAAAATCTTAAATAAAACGCTAGTAAATTTAATCCATTAGGATAGTAAAAGAATAATACATCACAACCAAGTATGGTTTAGTCCACAAATGTAAGTGTAATAGATTTAAAATAGGAAGTTTCCACCAGAAACCCTAAGGCAGTAGATACCAGATGGCAAAGTTATCAGCATCCCTTCTGTGGGAGTTTCAAAGTAGATAATCAAAAACCACGTTGCACAGTTCTCAAGCCTCTCATCCCCAAGGAGGTAAAGAGATGTTGCTATGGGGCTTCTTTGAAGACGACTTTTCTGGAGAGAAATATGCTTGTGAGGGTCTCTCCTCCCTCTCTCCCAATAAGCAGGGTTGGGTGATACTTTCTTATTCTCATACCAAGGGGGAGCCATTTCAATGGGACCACCTGGAGACCTTGATATATAACTCCTGCAGGTAATGGGATGCAGTGGACCAATATCTAACTCTTGCCTAGGACATGTGAAAGGCAATGGTGGACGAGCTAGCTGTTCCAGCTACAGGGGTGAAGGTCAAATACATGATTATATCAAGTGGCCTGCACTCCAAGAGTTTGTCAGGGTGGAAGGTTTCTTTAGAAGGAGAGCTGGCTTAAACCCTTTAAAATCTTGCCTAAGAGGAGTGCCTGGAAGAGCCATGGAACTCCTAAAAGAAAGACCCAGTGTAGACTGGACCACCAAAAAACAGAGGCTGAGATGAGAGTAGCCAATGAAAGGGAAATGGTATCACCTGAATTACATAAGGTACAACAGAATCTTCCTACTGGGGCTTCTGCAGAATCTGTAAACGTGTCCTAAGAGAGAAGTAGTTAGCTTTGAATATCTGCCAATCCCAGAAAGCTTGAAACTATTTAACAAACCTTAGAGAACCAGTATGTGAAAATGGAGACTAAATTAAATTCAACTGCCTCTTTTTAAATTTTACCGTAACTTGTTTTCTCAACTTTCCCGCTCCCTTCCTGCTATACCCTCCAGTAGAAGAAATTGATGCTCTATTCCATGTCCGTGTTTTGTTGAATTTGCTCCCTTTTTTTCCTCTACCTAGGATGTTTGCACCCCACCTCTTTTGGTTCACTCAGTCCTCCAGAGAACCATCAGCACCGAGGTCAATGAATAACATGGGGGCCTTTAATCTGTGTTAAGAGACCTTGGAATGACTATCACAAACGTCTTTTATCCAACGTGATCAGTCCAGAAATGGAACCATTCCATTAAAGCAGGGAATCATAAAATGTGATCTGTATTTATTTTAAATATTTTAAGTTCAAACCCATTTATATATATTCCATTCACAGGCCTTTGAATGTGAGGCAAGCTTGTTTTTCTTTGTCCAATGGTCCACTGATCGGAACTCTGTGCTACCGTTCTTGAACAAACCACTCACAATATGAGTTTTTATGATTCTTCAGTTTGGGTTTCTTTAATGTGCAAGGACTTAAACACACCTGGGAAGATATCTATGTGTAGGACTTTAAATTACTTAAAATTATTTACCCAACTCTTTAGTTGTTTTGCTTACATTTATTTCAATAGTCATTTCTGCTCTTTTTTTTTTTTTTTTTTTTTTTTTTTAGCAACTCAGTCTTCAGTCTTCACTGAGTCTTTCCAATGATTAGGGGAGCCATAGATCACATCCAATCCTCCTTCTAGCTCCTAGTGGGTTCTTCGGCTGGATCTGGAAACCAAATTGACACCAAGCAGATGAATAAAAGCATACAAATTGTATTAGTTTTACATGTACATGGGGATCTTTATGAGTGAAGTCTGAAGAAATGGCCAAAGCAAGATATTTCCATACTTTTTAGATAAAGAGCAATAAACTTGAGAAGAAATTACCCAGAGCTGTGCTCCAAGAGAGAAATATGTCTGAGTATCTGCCAATCCCAGAGAGCTTGAAACTATTTAACAAGAGTGTTTCCCAGACCTGAGAGAAAATAAAATCTGCCTAGGGCAGTAAAATTTTCTAGGGGTGTCCTTAGGAAATACACGGAGGGGTGTAATACAGGTAAAAGCTAAGGATAACTTCACTAGGTATGTTTATTCAGGCCCACTGCAGCCTTCAATTCCAAGTTTCCAGTGATGAGGGCCATTTCCTTGCTCTGATACAGAGAGGGTGCCACTCCCAGAGGAATCTGGCTACATGTAGGAAGAAAAAGGTCAGCTCTCACCCTTTCTGAAACTACAATTTCTCCACTGTTTTCTTTTTTAAAAAATGTTTTGGCCAGGTGCAGTGGCTCATGCCTGTAATCCCAGTACTTTGGGAGGCTGAGGTGGGTGGATCACCTGAGGTCAGGAGTTTGAAACCAGCCTGGCCAACATAGTGAAACCCTGTCCCTACTAAAAATACAAAATTAGCTGGGCATGGTGGCACATACCTGTAATCCCAGCTACTTGGGAGGCTGAGGCAGGAGAATTGCTTGAATCTGGGAGGCAGAGGTTTCGGTGAGCCGAGATCATGCCATTACACTCCAGTCTGGGCAATGAGTGAAACTCTGTCTCAAAAAAAAAAAAAAAAAAAAAGGCCGGGCACGGTGGCTCAAGCCTGCAATCCCAGCACTTTGGGAGGCCGAGACGGGCAGATCACGAGGTCAGGAGATAGAGATCATCCTGGCTAACACGGTGAAACCCCGTCTCTACTAAAAAACACAAAAAACTAGCCGGGCGAGGTGGCGGGTGCCTGTAGTCCCAGCTACTTGGGAGGCTGAGGCAGGAGAATGGCATAAACCCGGGAGGGGGAGCTTGCAGTGAACTGAGATCCGGCCACTGCACTCCAGCTTGGGTGACTGAGCAAGACTCCATCTCAAAAAAAAAAAAAAAAAAAAAGTTTTAATTTTTGTAAAGATAGCATCTTGCTATGTTTTTTGGTTTTTTTTTTGCTTTGTTTTGTTTTTTGTTGTTTTGTCTTGAGACAGGTTCTTGCTCTATCACCACTTTACCCACTTTTTCTGCTCTTTATCTTGTATTCTTGATTTGTAGGAATTTTGTTACAAATTCGGCATATCCACCAGGCGTGCTGCCTCACACCTGTAATCCCAGCACTTTGGGAGGCCGAGGTGGGCAGATCACAAGGTCAGGTGTTTGAGACCAGCCTGGCCAACATAGTGAAACCCCGCCTCTACTAAAATTACAAAAAATTAGCCGGTGTGGTGGCACGTGCCTGTAATCCCAGCTACTCGGGAGGCTGAGACAGGAGAATCGCTTGAACCAGGGAGGTGGAGGTTGCAGTGAGCCAAGATCACACCATTGCACCCCAGCCTGGGCGACAGAGCGAGACTCGGTCTCATAAATAAGTAAATAAATAAATAAATTCAGCATATATTTTCTTGTCAATTAAATGAATTACAAATATCTTCTCTCAGAGTGCAGCATGTAATTCATCTTTTTTATATCATCTTTTGTTAAATACGTGTTTTAAATTATAGGTAGTCACACGTATCAAACTTTTCTTTCATGGTTTCTGCTTTTTTTGTTTTAAAAAACATTTCCTATTCTGAGAGAAATATTTTTCTACATTCTCTTCAAAATGTTTTAAAGCTTTATTTTACATATTTAGGTTTTTATTCCTCTTAGATATGGTTTTGGATATGGTGTGGCATAGAGACCTTTTTTTTTCTATACAAGCAACTATCTTACCCAGGTTCTCTGAAAAACAGAGCCTGAAGTATCACCTCCATGCTAAGGTATTGAGAGGGGCAATCCCAGGCCAGCAAGAGTGAGGGGAAAAGGGAAATAAGGCATGGAAGAAAAGAAAGCAAATGCAGGATACCATGTTGGAAGCTGGGCACAGCTTCCTAAGGAAATTCAGCCTGTAGCTTGTTTACCCAGGACATCTTCCAGATGGGTTTCGTGTAAGTGCTATACAACAGAATTGTGCATCAGAGACAGAGAAAGGGCAAATAATTTATTTTCTGGCTCCACTTCTCTCTGTTCTTGGTTGAAGTTTGCTCTACGGGGAGTTAGTTAACTTCTGGGCTGTGTAACACAGCTTCTCTGTGTAACCAGTAGGCAAACCAGTCTTCAGTGCTGTTATATGGTGTTTGATGCTTTATCTGAGATTGGCGGGGATGGGAAAAGTCTCTATGAGTCTGGTAGGGTGGGACCTGGGCACCAGAGTCATTGTGTCTTCTGATGTACTGAGAGCAACGGAGGCCATGCCAAAGCCAGGCTCTCACTCTATGGGGAGATTGAGAAGTGTTGGGAGATGAAGGAATGTCAGCAGCTCCTGGGGCTCCCCAGGGGGCAGGTGTATTATTTTGCTCCTTTAGAACAACCAATTTTCCATTTATTGACTCTACATTCCTCCCTCTACATTTGTAATACCACCTTTGAGCATGTCAAGTCTGTGTATATTCATGGGCTTCTTTCTAGGGTCTCTTTTCTATTCCATTCAACAATTTGTCTACCCCTAAGCTAATGTCATACCATCTTACATCTTACAACTTTAAAATAAGGCTGGGCGCGGTGGCTCATGCCTGTAATCCCAGCACTTTGGGAGGCCGAGGAGGGTGGATCACCTGAGGTCAGGAATTCGAGACCAGCCTGGTCAACATGGCAAAACCCTGTCTCTACTGAAAACACAAAAATTAGCCAGGCATGGTGGCGCTTGCCTGTAATCTCAGCTACTCAGGAGGCTAAGGCACGAGAATCACTTGAACCCAGGAAGTGAAGGTTGCAGTGGGCCGAGGCTGCACCACTGTACTCTGGCCTGGGCGACAAAGCAAGACTCAGTCTCAAAATATAAATAAATAAAATAAAATAAGTTGATATATGGTGGCACAGTCTTTCTATTTTGTTCTGCATCTTCAAAATTATCTTGTCCTTTTCTACTTCCAAATGAATCCTAAGATCAGACTGTTTAGTTCCACAAAAAGTTATAGCTGGATTTAATTTAGAATTAAATTGAATTTATGGACAAATTAGGGAAGAATTTACATCTTTATGATATTGAACTCATGAACCTGGTGGATATCTTCATTTATTCAGATCTGTGTGTGTATTTGTATTTGTTCTTTAATTTTGGAATTTTCTTCACAATGATCTTACATAGCGTTTGTCAGGTTGATTTCTAATAATCTTTTTCCTTGTATCAGTATTGTGGATGAGCTCTTCATTTCTAATACAGGTTTTAATTATTTATTGATATTGAAAGTCTATTGAGTCAGGCATAGTGGCATATAGCTGTAGTCCCAGCTCCTCTGGAGGCTGACGCAGGAGGATCACTTCAGCTCAGGAGTTTCAGGCTGTAGTACACAGTGATCGCACCTGTGAATAGCCACTGCACTCCAGTCTGGGCAACATAGTGAGACCTCTGTCTCTAAAACAAATAAAGAAAGAGAAAAGAAAAAAGAAAGGCTATTGATTATTTATTGGTTTTGAATATGGCAAACTTACTAAACTCCCTTACTAGCTTTAATAGATTCAATTCTAGTTCGGGTGTGATGACTCAAGCCTGTAATCCCAGCACTCTGGGAGGCCGAGGTGGGCGGATCACCTGAGGTCAGGAGTTCGAGACCAGCCTGACCAACATGGTGAAACCCTGTCTCTACTAAAAATACAAAAATTAGCCAGGCATGGTGGCACACGCCTGTAATCCCAGCTACTTGGGAGGCTGAGGCAGGAGAATTGTTTGAACCCAGGAGGCGGAGGTTACAGTGAGCTGAGATCATGCCACTGCACTCCAGCCTGGGTGACAGAGCAAGACTCCATCTCAAAAAAAAAAAAAAAAAAAAAAAAGATTCTATTCCACAGATTATTTTGGGGCTTTGTATGTAATCAATCATATTATCTCTATATAAGGACAGTAGCTAGACTTTTAATTCCGGTTCTAAAGATTTTTTAAAACCATGAATGAGTGTTAAATGTTGAAGTTTTTCCTCTTTTAATCTGTTAAAGTGGTATACTACATCAATAGATTTTAGGATGCTGCACTTCCTTGCATTCCTAGGATCATCAACATAGTCTTTATAGAAACAACTCTCATTCTTTTGACACTTATAGTACATTGGTCTATATAACTATATTAAATAAATTAGTTAGAATATCAACTACACATGATGTCAACAGGTTATTACATAAAATACAACTGACTCTGGATGAGCATGAAACTCAAGTGCACAATAGCCCATTACCTGTCAGGCTTCACACTGATGGTTCTTTTAAGATAGCAGGAAGAGTATCAGTTAAGTGGAAGTCAACTAGAAAGTGTCCACTGTTTAGGGAAATTAGTGATTGTGGTGACAAACCCACTCTATGCCAACATGATTTGTTTCTATTAAACTAAATTCAAGAAATAGTTATGGAGAAACTACTATATATTAAGTACCATGTTAGGCATCATGGCTAAACACAAAGGTGAATCAAGCAGTTTCCCAACCTAGTAGACAGGTTAAAATCAAATGCTTAAATATCTCATCAAAACACAAAGCAGAGTAAGACAGATGTCCAAGGAAATAAAAAACCTATCACAGATCATAGAGGGAAAGTGTAACTTGGGGAGAGGAGTAATCAGGAAAGGAGTTTTGGAGAAGGTAGATTTTGCAGTGAATTAAGTGGGAGGTTAGACCATTGGTGTCCATAGCAGCCAGCCCCTTTAACTGATCTCGATTAGTTTCAGCAATCCACTTTAAAAGCAATGAGAGCTTCTGATGCTTCTAAAGCAATCCACTTTAAAAGCAATCTGATCTGTTCTGATGATCATTTCTTTTCTTGTTGGACTTGCACATAGATTCTCCCTTTCTCTCCAGCCCTTTCCTGTGAGATGTCCATCCCCTAATCCTTGGAATCTGTGAATATATTACTTTACATGGAAAGGGAGAATTAAGAGGGAAGATGAAGTTTAAGGTTGCTAATCAGCTGATCTTGAGATGGAGAGATTATCCTGTATTGTCTGTATTGGCCCAATGCAATCACAATGGTCCTTAGAAGTAAAAAAGGGAGGCAGCAGAGTGAGTGTCAGAGTGATGTGACACGAGAGAGACTCGACCATTGCTGGCTTTGAAGATGGAAGGGGGCTATGAGCCAAAGAATGCTGGCAGCTCCTAGAAGTTGAATAAATCAAGGAAATAGATTGTCTCCTAGAACCTCCAGAGGAATGGAGTTTCTGCAAAACCTTGCTTTTAGCCCAGTGGAACCTATTTCAGGCTGCTGACATCCAGAGCTGTAAAATAATACATTTATGTTATTTTAAGCCACGAAGTTTGTGGTAAGCTGTTAGAGCAGCAATAAGAACTAACACAAAAGATTAATAAAGCCAACCAGGATAAAAAACGGGTTTGGAATGAAAGCTCATAGCTTTGCTCATGTTGAGCTGAAGAGCTAGTGCCTGTCTGTGAAAGGCCAGCAGGCCGGTGGAAATGTGGGTTTGAATCTCAGAAGAGGCTTGGATTTGGAACCTCAAAATCATTTCATAAAGGGGATACTTGACACCTAGAGCATGGGTGAGATGTTTTTAGGAAAAACATTTAGATCAGTGCTGTCAAATGGAAATATAACACAAGCTGTGAATGTAAGCTATACATGCAATTTAAAATTTTCAGCAACCATATTAAAAATCTAAAAAAAGAAACAAGTGAAATTAAATTTTAATTTTTTTGTACTAAACATATCCAAATTGTTTTTTCAACATGTAATCAATATAAAATTATTAGATATTTTACATTTTTACACAAAATCTTTACAATCTGATATGCATTTTACACTTACAGCACATCTCAGTTCAGCATGTCTATAAATAATTTCAAGGGCTCAATAGCTGTCATGTGGCTAGTGGCTATGGTACTGGGCAGTGCAGTTTAGAGAAAGAGCAGATACAAAGGGTGGAGCTTTGAGAGACACCTGCATTTAGGAGATGGGAGAAGGAAAAGGAGCCAATAAAGAAGTAGACACAGGGCCGGGCGCAGTGGCTCATGCATGTAATCCCAGCACATTGGGAGGCCGAGGCGGGTGGATCACCTGAGGTCAGGAGTTGGAGACCAGCCTGACTAACACGGTGAAACCCCATCTCTACTAAAAATACAAAAGTAGCCGGGCATGGCAGCATGCGCCTGTAATCCCAGCTACTCAGGACGCTGAGGCAGGAGTATCGCTTGAAACCGGAAGGTGGAGGTTGCAGTGAGCCGTGATGGTGCCATTGCACTGCAACCTGGGTGACAGAGCAAGACATCTTAAAAAAAAGAGAGAGAGAGAGAGAGAGAAAGAAAGAAAGAAAGAAAGAGAAAGAAAGAAAGAAAGAAAGAGAGAAAGAAAAAGAGACATAGGAGGATAGTCAAGATAGTGCAATGTCTCAAAATCTAAAGGAATTTTACTTAGGGAAATGTAGGGACGAAATTTTCAAAGGCTCTTCTTTGGTGTTCTGGCTCATTCAACTCATATTTGAGAGGTTTTCCCCCTCTCTGAAGTGCAGCTCTACACTACAAAGTCACTTTCATTTGCTCTGGCTTTTTAACAGTCTCATATATCCACCTAAACATAAATTTAGGGGTGCCGTAATAGGTGACTGGGGATAGCAAGGTGACTAAGGGAAAGAAGAAAGGAGCATTGAGGTGGTTTGAGGTTGTTGGAGGATGTGATGATTTAGAACAGGTGCCTGGTGGGAGTAAGATGGAGATCATGTTACCATGACAACTGATTATTTCATTGGTCCAGTGACCAGTTGCCATGGTGACAAAATCTTTGTGTCAGTATGACATGGATCCCAGGGGAGAGAATGCTTGTGCAAAGGACCCCTTCGCTCATTGGTAAAGCTTTTATATTTACAATGATTTCTGCATTGCTTGATGGAGCCTCCTGCAGAAACTTCAATCAACACTGATGTCTCCTTCTCCTTATTGCTTGTTTATAGCAGTCACCACATGCAAAATGCACACATTTTCATTGTTCATGTTCTATACACTGTTTTCTTATCTGATATTCCTTAGTTGTTTTAGTACTTTAATCTCTTTCTCCTAAACAGATATAATCCCACTGAAGGCAGGGATTCTTCTTATAATTTCGTTGTATTTTCAAAGGACTGGGAGTTAGAAGGAAAAAGCAGACACACTTTGGGCACCAGACATATCTGGGTTACATGCCACCTCTGCTTTTGCCATTTGCCTTATATATTTCCTAATGGACTTAGGAAAGTCATTTTATCTTCCTGAATTTAGTTTTCTTCTATAAAATGAGAATATTAAAATTTGCACTGTGGGGTTGTTATGATGATTAGAAAAATCTGAAATGAAGTAGTTGGCCTACAGCAAGAACTGAATAAATGGTGCCAGTTATTATAACATGGTTCCCAGCCCAGTCCTGGATGCCATGATCAGTACATAGCAATACTGATGAACAATAAGATGATGACAAATGATACCATGGTAACAGTAGGACTAGATTAATTTTAGAGTTTCTTAAAGATCAGTTGTCTTATGGTGGCCCAATTACATACCAGCTGCAATTCTTAACTTGCAACCCAAGTTATGCTGATTGTAACTTCTTGGGAGGAAAAATTTTTAAGTATTTAAGAAAAATGAGAGGAAAGAGAACCAGATATTTTGTGCCTTCTTGATGGAAAAACATGAAAAAAATCACATATGAACGGTCCAACCTCTGGATCCAAGTACTTATTTACACAAAATACAGAGGGGCCTGGCGTGGTGGCTCACATCTGTAATCCCAGCACTTTGGGAGGCCAAGGCAGGTAGAATCACTTGAGGTCAGGAGTTCGAAACCAGCCTGGCCAACATGGTGAAACCCCCTGTCTACTAAAAATATAAAAATTAGCTTGGTGTGGTGGCGGGCGCCTATAATCCTAGCTACTCAGGAGGTTGAGGCAGGAGAATTGCTTAAGCCCAGGAGGTGGAGGTTGTAGTGAGCAGAGATGGCATCACTGCACTCCAGCCTGGGCAACAGAGCAAGACTCCGTCTCAAAAACAACAACAACAAAAACAAACAAAAAACGGAGGGCAGAGGCACATGTTAAACACCATAACAGGGAAACAATTAGCAAAATCCATACTGTAGAAATACTACAGGAAAAATGCTGTGGTTTCTTCAACAAACACATTGCAAGAAAAAATAATGGAAAAGGAACTTACAAAATAAAAAAAGATTTAAGAGACTTATTAATTTCCATGTGTAGATCTTACTTGAGCTTTGATTCAAACAAACAAAATTTTAAAAAATTCATAAGGTGACTGAAAGTTTAAATACTGACAGGATCAAAGACGTATCTTAATACTAGTGACTTCAAAAATTCTCATTAATTTTTAGCTAAGTCAATGGTATGATTATGTTTTGTTAATAAAAGAGTTCTTATCTTTTAGAGATGCATTTTTAAAATATGTGTGTATTGATGTAGTATGAGGTCTGGAATTTGCTTCAAAGTAACACAGAAGGGGCAATGTGAGGGTGAGGGTAGGGATATAGATTAAAAAGGTTAGTTACCTGAGGCGCATGGATCACCTGAGGTCAGGAGTTTGAGACCAGCCTGGCCAACATGGCGAAACCCGTCTCTACTAAAAATACAAAAAGTAGCTGGGTGTGGTGGCACGTGCCTGTAGTCCCAGCTACTTAGGAGGCTGAGGCAGGAGAATTGTTTGAACCTGGGAGGCAGTGGTTGCAGTGAGCCAAGATTGCGCCACTGCACTCTAGCCTGGGTGACAGAGTGAAACTCCATCTCAAAAAAAAAAAAAAAAAGTTAGTTACTACTTGATAACTGCTGACATTGGAAAATGGGTATATGAGGATTCATTATATTACTTGCATATCTGAAGTTTCTCTATATTTAAAACGTTAAGTGCGTCTATCCAAGATTATATGCACAATAAAGACTTAGATATAAGGAAATACAGAATATTATTTAATACAATGTTGGACAAATGCATTGTGATGGTTTAATGAATAAATTAATGTGTATTTCCCCTAGTTAGTCCTTCATAGCCAGGTTTCTACATTATATACATAAATGATATTCTTTTTTTTTTTTTTTTTGAGATGGAGTTTTTTTTGAGCTCTGTTGCCCAGGCTGGAGTGCAGTGGCGCAATCTCAGCTCACTGCAACCTCCGCCTCCTGGGTTCAAGAGATTCTTCTGCCTCAGCCTTCCAAGTAGCTGGGACAACAGGCGCATGACACGACGTCTGGCTAATTATTTGTATTTTTAGTAGAGACGGGGTTTCACGGTGTTAGCCAGGATGGTCTCAATCTCCTGACCTTGTGATCCCCCTGGCTCAGCCTCCCAAAGTGCTGGGATTACACGCGTGAGCTACCATGCCCGGCCATAAATGATATTTTTCTATTGCAAATTATAGTTAGTATCATTCATGATGTCTTAGGTTAGATTCCTTGAGAAAAAGACTCTGAGAGGGAGTTTTGTGGGCATGAAGTTTTTTTTTGGGGAGGGTAAAGTGGGAGTGTGCTTTTGTGTTCAATCATAGTGGATAGGGAAGGATCTGAGCAGTGATACAGTCGCCATACGTATCTCATCTGATCTCACCTCACCCAACCCCTAGGGAGCTTGAGAGATGGAAGGCGCTTTTCACATATGTCCCACGTTGAAGAATGGAGCTAGGCCTTTATCCTTGGAATCACTCTTCTGCCTACTTTGCCTCAACAAACTTGAACTCATTTTTCAAGGATGAGGTCAAATGTTTCTGTATCTGCAAACTCTTCCTTAAAACACTCACCCTCACCTGGGAGGCAGAGGTTGCAGTGAGCCGAGATGGTGCCACTGCACTCCAACCTGGGTGACAGAATGAAATCCCATTTCTTATCAAACAAACAAACAAAAACAACAAAAAATGCTCATCCTCAGTTAGATCAAATTCCTTCTTCCACTATCCTTCCTATATGAACCATACAGGGGAAAAGGAAGAGCTAACATTTATAGCATTCCTCATGTGCTAAGCACTGTGTTAAGCCTGTGCATGTGTCTACCTGTGCATGGTTTCAGTTAACTCACAGCATACCTAGGCAGGCAGGTACAGATGCTCCTTCATTTAGTATGGAACTACATCCTGATAAACTCATCATAAGTTCAAGATATGGTAAGCCGAAAATGCATTTAATACACCTAACCTACCAAACATCATAGCTCAGCCTTGCCTATCTTAAACATGTCCAGAACAATTACATTAGCCTACAGTTGGGCAAAATCATCAATCACAAAGCCTAAACAATAAATAATAAAATAAATGTATTATTTTATAATAACATGTTGAATCTCTCATGGAAGAGTATTATACCACATATTGCTAGCCTGGGAAAAGATCAAAATTCAAGTATGGTTTCTACTGAATGCATATTGTTTTCACACCACTGTGAAGTCGAAAAATTTTAAATCAAACCATCTTAAGTCAGGGACTGTCTGTATTATTATTATCCCCATTTACATATGATGAAACTGAAGTTCAGAGAGATTATGTGATTTGCCTAACTAAAATGATTGAACTAATGAGTGGCAGGGCTGGCCATTTAACCCCAGACAAGGGAGCCCACATGCTTTTTTTTTTTTTTCTTTTGAGACAAAGTTTCGCTTTTGTTGCCCACACTGGAGTGCAATGGCATGATCTTGGCTCACTGCAGCCTCTGCCTCCCTGCAGACTCCACCTCCCTGCAGCCTCCACCTTCCAGGTTCAAGCGATTCTCCTGCCTCAGCCTCCCAAGCAGCTGGGATTACAGGAACTCGGCCTTACGCCCGGCTAATTTTTGTATTTTTAGTAGAGACGGGGTTTCGCCATGTTGGCCAGGCTGGTCTCGAACTCCTGACCTCAGGTGATCCGCCTGCCTCAGCCTCCCAAAGTGCTGGGATTACAGACGTGAGCCACCGTGCCAGCTGGGAGCCCATACTCTTAATTGCTATTATGCTATACTGCCCCCTAGCTACCGCTTTTATCTTTGTACTCCCAGCCCTTAGCACAATACCTAACCTAGAATTAGCACTTAATATTTACTGAATAAATGAATATTCATTTCACCAGCATTTCTAGCAAATTTCATTTTAGAAAAAGATCAAATCCAGATGAAATTTGTAGAAATAAGGGTGGTATATTTCATGGTAGCACAGAACAAGAAACCCCATTAGAAGAGTTAAGCTTGGCTATACTTAACACTGCAGAAAAAGAGATCAGATGGGGGCAGTGGACATAGTATAGGCCAAAAATTAACTGCTAAATAGTTAAAAAGGGAAATACTTAAGTACATTAAAAGAAGCTTTGTCTTTGTGTGCATGTGTGTGCGAATATGCCTTTTTAGCATATTTTGCTTTAAGAATCATTGCAAAAAGAAACATTTCTTACTTATTCTACCATACTAAAATGGGGGCAAGTCATGGTGAATCATGAACTTAGATGAGATATAATGAAAACAGCATAAGTCAGTAAGTATTCAACATAGTTGCTAAAAGGTGGAAATGAGATCCTTTAGGAAAGGTGAAATATATAGGAATTATAAGTAAGTTTCCTTTAAGTAGTAAAGCAACTCTTCTTCATTTTCACTAAAATAGAATATGAGATGACATATTTCAGCAGTCTGTGTGGTGTGTTAGCAAAAGGAGGGATTTCAAAGTCACGAATTGATGCTCAAGTCTTCATATTGCCATTCACCAGCAGAGTGACCTCGGTGTCCCTTGCCTATAAATTGAGGAGGAAAATCTCCAACTCCTAGATTACAGGGATTTATTGATATAAAATATTATTTCCTTTTTCTGTTTCCTGTTTCTGACAGAAGTCATTGTTCCCCCCTCTGAACTTCTACAGACATCAACATTTTGCCAGTCTTGTTTCATCTATCTCTTGCACTTTTTTTTTTTTTTTGAGATAGGATCTCTGTTGCCCAGGCTGGAGTGCAGTGGCATGATCAGGCCCACTGCAGCCTCAACCTCTGGGTTCAAGTGATCCTTCCACGTAGTAGCTGGGAGAACAGGTGTGTGCTACCAATCCAGCTAATTTTTGTATTTTTCGTAGAGATGGGGTTTTTCCATGTTGCCCAGGCTGGTCAAGAACTCCTGGGCTCAAGCAATCCATCTGCTTCAGCCTTCCAAAGTGCTGGGACTACAGGCATGAGCCACTGTGCCTGGCCCTCAAATTCTAATTATGCCAACACTGTCATACTCCAGAATTAGATGCCTGTTATGTTTGCAGTATTGTCACTTTTTGAGTGAATAGTAGAAACAACAGGTGGAATCTCTTCCTAGTTTCGAAGAACTGATCCACAGATCTAAGCAGTCCTAATTAGTTCTCAGGACTCTCTTCAATGCTTGCATCAAGGACATTCCACAGATGGTTTTCCAATTACTTCCCAGTAAGCTTTGGAAATGTCTGGAAAGTGTTAGGACTTAGGACTTTGCACCTATGTTTGTCTAATTGTTTTAAAATTTTGTTGTTGTTGTTATTGTTGTTGAGACAAGGTACTTTCTCTGTTACAGCTCAGGCTGGAGTGCAGTGGCATGAACACAGACCACTGCAGCCTCAAACTCCCGGGTTCAAGTGATCCTCCCACCTCAGCCTCCCAAGCAGCTGGAATACAGAGTTTCATTTCACCATGTTGCCCAGGTTGGTCTTGAACTCCTGGGCTCAAGCGATTCACCCGCCTCTGCCTCCCAAAGGCTGGGATTACAGGTGTGAGCCACTGTGCCCAGACTGTTTACCTAAATTTAGCCTTTACCTACATGTTCTCTTAATCTGGTCCCATTAAAAACTTAGTCCACAGTGCACTTCAAGCTAGATTTCTCATTGCCAAGTCCTTTGGGCTTTTCAGTGTCTTCCATTCTTTGTGATTCCTGAGAGACGACTGAGTTCCTTTACTGAATACTGACCATGCTCCAGGGCCTGCAGATCCTAATGTTCAAGATATTTTTCTTTTATGCGACATTTCAAATAAATTAGGTACACATAACGTTTTATATAAAAATTAGCTACTAATAATCCCTTAACCCAAGTTAGCAATATGTCACAACACAGGAAAAGCCTTTGTGGGGAGTTAGGGGACTTTGGTTATGGTTCTAGATTATTCCATAACATTAATTTGACAAAATTTTACTTATTTAGTGCCTAGAGGCTGCCACATGCAGTGATGGGTTACTAGGTATAGAAGCAAATGAGCATGGTCCTTATCTCAAAAACATGGACTGGCTGGGCGCGGTAGCTCATGCCTGTAATCCCAGCACTTTGGGAGGCCCAGGTGGGCGGATCATCTGAGCTCAGGAGTTCAAGACCAACCTGGCCAACATGGTGAAACCCCATCTCTACTAAAAATACAAAAAAAATTTAACCGGGCATGGTCGCAGGCTCCTGTAATCCCAGCTACTTGGGAGGCTGAGGTAGGAGAATCACTTGAACCTGGGAGGCGGAGGGTGCAGTGAGCCAAGATCGCACCATTGCACTCCAGTTTAGGGCACAAGAGCAAGACTTCGTCTCAAAAAAAACCAACCAACCAACCAACCAACCAACCAAACAAACAAACAAAAAAAACTGGGACTGTGCTGGGCATGGTAGTTCACACCTATAATTCCAACACTTTGGGAAGTTGAGGCAGGAGGATTGTTTGAGGCCAGGATTTCGAGACCAGCCTGGGCAACACAATGAGACCTTGCCTCTATTAAAAATAATAATAATAATAATACAAGAAAAGAAAAACAGGAACTATATCTTAACATTCTTTGTAAGTTCCCCAGCTTCTGGGGCATGACATGGTCCATGGCACTTATAAAGGGTTGTCTGAGCCCACAGATCAAGACTGACTGAGTTTCAAATTCTGTATTTTTATTTTATTTTATTTTATTTTAATTTAGAGGCACTGTCTCACTATGTTGCTCAAGGTAGGGTCTCTCTTTCTCTCTCTCTTTTTTTTTTTTTTTTTTTTGAGATGGAGTCTCGCTGTGTTGCCCAGGCTGGAGTGCAGTGGGCCCGATCTCGGCTTATCACAACCTCCACCTTCCTGGTTTAAGCAATTCCCCTGCCTCAGCCTCCAGAGTAGCTGGGATTACAGGCGCATGCCGCACATGCCACCACGCCCGGCAAATTTTTCGTATTTTTAGTAGAGACGGGGTTTCACCATGTTGGCCAGACTGGTCTCGAACTCCTGACCTCAGGCAACCCGCCCGCCTCAGCCTTCCAAAGTGCTGGGATTACAGGCATGAGTCACAGTGCCCGGCAATTTTTTTTTTTTTTGAGACAGAGTCTTGCTTTGTTGCCCAGGCTGGAGTGCAGTGGCATGATCTCGGCTCACTGTAACCTCTGCCTCCTGGGTTTAAGCAATTCTCCTGCCTCAGCCTCCTGAGTAGCTGGGATTACAGGCATGTACCACCATGACTAGCTAATTTTTGTATTTTTAGTCAAGATGGGGTTTCACCATGTTTGCCAGACTGGTCTCGATCTCCTGACCTCAGGTGATTCACCCGCCTCGGCCTCCCAAAGTGCTGGGATTACAGGTGTGAGCCACCGCTCCCAGCGGGTCTCTAACTCTTAGCCTCAAGCAATCCTCATGCCTTGGTCTCCCAAAGCTCCAGGATTACAGGTGTGAGCCACCATGCCCTGCCTCAAATACCTCAAATACTGTATTTTAAAGCCTTTCACTATACTACACCAATCATCCCATTCTCTATATCTTCTCGTAATCCCCAAGCAATCTTTCTACCTGAAGATGACACCAGAAATTTGGGTCACTAAAGAGAAAGATTCAGAAAGTGTCTGCATTAGTCAGTATAGGCTGTTACGCTATGGTATCAACCCGCAAATCTCAGTGGCCTAATCAGCAAAGGTTATTTTTCTCGCTTATGTTGTGTCCTTCCCAGGTCAGCTGTGGCTCTGCTGCACATTGTCTTCACTCTGGGACTGAGGCTGATGGATTAGCCTCTATCCAGAATGTTGCTGGTCATGAGGAGAGCAGGCAAGGAAAACATGGTGCAGCACATTGACTGAGAGCTTCCAGCTGGAAGTGGCTCATACTGCCACTCACATTTCATTATCTAATGCAAGTCACACAGCCAAGCCTGCTGTCAATAGGAAATTACAATCCAATTCTGGGAGGCACAATAAGTGTTTGGGAACAATTATATAGTCTTCTACAGGGTCTCTTTACCCTTCATTTGTGATACTTGGATGTAAATATACCTTCTCAGAGTGCCTCACCCAGTACCTTAAATACCGTTATTTTACATTGGTGCAAACAATCCGGATTTTTATTTTTATTTAGAGGCACTGTCTCACTATGTTGCTCAAGGTAGGGTCGCTCTTTTTTTTTTTTTTTTTTTTTTTTGAGATGAAGTCTTGCTGTGTCGCCCAGGCTGGAGTGCAGTGGCCCGATCTCGGCTCACTGCAACCTCCACCTCCCTGGTTTAAGCAATTCTCCTGCCTCAGCCTCCAGAGTAGCTGGAATTACAGGTGCATGCCACCACCCCCGGCAAATTTTTGAAATTTAGGAAATTGGCAAATTTAGGAAATTACAATCCAATTCTGGGAGGCACAACAAGTGTTTGGGAACAATCATATAGTCTTCCACAGGGTCTCTTTATCCTTTATTTGTGATACTTGGATATAAACACACCTTCTCACAGTGCCTCACCCAGTACCTTAAGTACTGTATCTCACATTAGTGTAAACAAACTGGCTGGTTTAGAGTCTTTGAAGGCAGAAGAGAGGGCTTAGGATCAGACAATTCTGGCTTCAAATTCCGCCTCTGACACTTAAACTACTGAGCCTCTGTTTCCTCTTCATTTACATGATGACCACCTTGTAGTTTTACTGTAAGGATTTAAAAAAACCAAACAGACGCAAAGGGCCTATCTGTTGCTACTCACACAAAGAACACTAAATGTTAACTATTCCCCCACCCCCAAACTCAATCCAGCACTGGAGTTTCTTGATGGTTATTTAGCTCATTAGGCATGAAGTAAGCCAGTATCTTTACAACTTTAAACACTTGTTTCTTACTACCAAATTTGTACCAGAGTTTCAGGTTCCTCGGGGCTGCAAACCTTGGCTACTTTTTCCTGCTAACCAGGTTCCTTTCTATCAACCCAAAATATATTGCTAACTAACTGGCAGAGAGATTTCCCTTGATCCTACTCTGTTTGAACATCCTCTGACTCACCCTTCCTAGTGCCACCCAAGTTTCATCTGCACCATTGCTTACATATAATACAAGTACTTTATTTACTCTAGCATTTGTTAATGTTTGCTCAGCTGTCTTGGTGCCTTTGTGTCTTTCACCGTGCTTTTAATTAGCTCGGCTGATTCTAAGAGTGGAGGTAAACCAAGGTTTGAACCAGGTGGTTACAAGGAACATGGAGATGGGTTGCAGGTGGGGGATGGCAGATTGCTATGAATGCACTAGTGCAAATTCATTGATAGCCTAGGGAAAAAAAAATGTATTTTAGGCTAATGCCTTCTACTGGGAAAAAATAATCTAAGCTACTCCTTTCTACTAATAATGATTAAGTAGTGGAGTCTTTGGGAAGGATCACATTTTGCCTTACTGATACAATCCGAAGTCAACACCAAGCTACCAGAGGACAGGAACTCAATGATGGTTTACATAGTGACGTGGTCTAGCTGCATGAGTTAGTTATTCCCATCAGGCACTAATATTTAATGACTACTTATAAGACTATCACTTCTGTGGCCTCTACTTTTATCTACCCAACCTCTGACTTTGCACAAGTTGTTCTCTGCCCCCACTTGTTTTTCTCTACTCCCAGTCTTGCTTCTGTCTCTGCATGGCAAATTCCTACTCATTTATTAAAATTTAGTCTTAACTTTACCTTTTAAGGGTGAAGCTTTGTTTGGCCCCAGTGACTGTGCCTCACCCTCCACCTCATCCAATTTGACAGAATTAAGCCTTGCTTCTTTTCTGTTTCCATGGCACAAGTATAAATTTCTACCAAACTGCATTGGGATTAACTGTTTACATGTCTGCTTCTCTTTTATTCTCTTTTGACTCCTTGGTATTTAGTACAACACCTGGTATAGAGTAGGCGCTTGCTAAATGATTATTGAATGCTATGTAAGTGTGCATAGTGACCAACGCCCAAGCATTTTCCTTAAATAGCAGTCAGTAGTGCCGAGACTTTTCAGATGGCCTATGTATAGCCTTTTAAAAAACCTAATTCAAGAATTATAAAATATTACATAGAGATACCCAGGGAATCTGGAAGGCTTTTCCCGGGCTAGGAATAATAGGAGGGGCTCTCTCGTGTTTTTCTCTCTCCCTCTTGCCAAGTCTTGGCTCATTTTAAATTCATTTCTCATTTTCTAATTTCCTCTTACAATAAATACAGAGGGAGAAAAGGATCAGGTAAAGGCTCATTTATCTAAGTGTCTGGGTCATGTGAAGTGTTGAACACTCTGCTGTTGAAGCACTGCCAGTGTCCAATCAAGGTTTTTGTAGGGCTATTGCAGCCCAGCTCTGGGCTGTGTTCCTTTCAGAAAATTCAGAATTCAGATGAAGCTAGGAAAAGATCGCAAACAATACAAAACAATAAAACCACTACTTTATTCCCCTGGGCATTCTGTGTCTTTTAAGGGTCTGTCCCTTAAGCTGGATAATATCTCCTCTTTGAAGGCTCTCCTGCTCTGCACCCTCCCTTCTAGTCCACTCCCATCTAGCAAGACAGTGAACTACTATACTCTTTTCTGTGCTGACACTGGGATCTTATGAATAATAATAACAGCTGTCTCGGGGACCTTTATTTTTGGCAGCCTGTGCATGGTCTCTTTTGCTAGGTAGCTATGATTATTGTTTCCTTATAGGCAGGGAAACAGAGGCTAAGAGAAACCAAATAACTGGATATAGGCACAAAGTAAGTAAGCTATGGAATATTAGACTTGAATCTAGGTCTGCCTTCTCAATCTAGGCTTTAAGCTTTTCTTCCTCACAATGTTCCAGAATTCCCCGGGCTGCTATAACCATTCTAGTTTTTTTATTTTTCTTAGAGTCAGGGTGTCACTTTGTTGCCCAGGTTGGTCTCAACCTCATGAGCTAAAGTGATCCTCCCACATTGGCCTCCCAAAGTGCTGGGATTACAGGTATTAGCCACCGTGCCCAGCCTGCTTTATTCTTTTTTTTTTTTTGAGGAGGGATACTCCTCCACCCTTTTTTTAATCTTAAAAAAATTTAGGCCGGGCACGGTGGTTCACGCCTATAATCCCAGCACTTTGGGAGGCCAAGACAGGCGGATCACGAGGTCAGGAGATCGAGATCATCCCGGCTAACACGGTGAAACCCTGTCTCTACTGAAAATACAAAAAAATTAGCCAGGCGTAGTGGTGGGAACCTGTAGTCCCAGCTACTCCGGAGGCTGAGGCAGGAGAATGGCGTGAACCCGGGAGGCGGAGCTTGCAGTGAGCCGAGATCGCGCCACTGCACTCCAGCCTGGGCGACTGAGTGAGACTCCATCTCAAAAAAAAGAAAAAAAAAAAAATTAAACACATGTTGTTGTATATATTTAAAGTATACCACATGATGTTATGGGATAGTCAAAAGGTCACTATAGTGAAGCAAATTAACAGAGCCATCATCTCACACAGTTATCCATTTTTTTTTTTATTGTGGCAAGAGAAGCTAAAATCTACTCATTTAGCATGAATCCCATATGTAATAAATTTTATTGCCCCTCCACCTTTTAACACCCTGGGACTCATACTTCTTTCCTTCCCAAAGGCTGCTGATCCCCATCTTCCCACCTCATTCTGGCAGCTAACCACCTCTGTTCTCTCTCCAGCCCTATCCCCATATTAGCTCAGGATGAGCACTTTAGGGAAGAACCTCAGAATCCCAGACAAGTGAGAGGAGCCGAGCTGCCCAACACTTGTAAGAGATGGTGCTAAACAGGAGTTCAACACAAGTCTGAGCAACATAGTGAGATCCCATTTCTTATAAAGTTAAAACATTTTTATAAAGAAAAAAATAAAAGCTCCAGACTTGGAGCTAAGTCTACTCTCTCTTTTTTTAAAGACAGCGTCTCGCTCTGTTACCCAGGCTGGAGTGCAGTGGCGCAATCACAACTCACTGCAGCCTTGACCTCTTGGGCCCAAAGGATCCTCCCATCTCAGCCTCCCACATAGCTGGGACCATGGGTGCACACCACCCTGCTGGCTAATTTTTTTTATTTTTGTAGAGACAGTCTCCCCATGTTGCCTAGGCTGTTCTTGAACTCTTTTGCTGAAGCAATCCTCCCGCCTCTGCCTCCCAAAGTGTTGGGAGACTGTAGACAGACTGTATGCTTATTGTTTAGAGATGGGGGCTTGCTGTGTTGCCCAGGCTGCACTTGAACTCCTGGGTTCAAGTGCTCCTATCCTCCTGCCTCAGCCTCCTTAATAACTGGGATTACAGTCAAACGCCACTGTGCCCGGCTGAGACTGCATCTTATCCATCTTACTCATTGCTACCATCTGGTTCAAGCCATCATTCTGTACCTGGGTAATGGAGCCTCTGGCTTCCACCATTGTCCTCTTAGGTCTGCTCTTAGCACGGCGGCCACAGTGATCTGACCAGAGTGATGTTTTGAAAGCGCAAGTCAGATCCTATCACTCCTCTGTTCAAAGACCAGCAGTGGTTCTGTTTCAGCCAAGATTCTTACAGCTCCCTACTTGAGATCCCTCTCTGATCTTATCTCCTCATTCCGCTCCCATTTGCTCACTGCTCTAACCGTCCTGGCCTCCTCATTCTTTCTAACACTTCCCGAGGCTTTTGTCTCAGGGCCTTTCACCAAGGACACTCTTCCCCAGATAACTGCATGGCTGACCCCCTCAGCTCTTTCAGGTCTCCGATTTAAAGTCATTTTATAAATGAGGCCCATGCTGACGGCTCTATTCAAAATTGCAGGCCTCACGCTTGTAATTCCAGCACTTTGGGAGGCCGAGGAGGGCGGATCACTTGAGTTCAGGAGTTCCGCGACCAGCCTGGCCAACATGTTGAAACCCCACCTCTACTAAAAATACAAAAATTAGCTAGGCGTGGTAGCGCGCGTCTGTGATCCAGCTACTAAGGAGGCTGAGGCAGGAGAATCACTTGAACCCGGGGTTTGCAGTGAGCCGAGATCGTGCCACTGCCCTCCAGCCTGGGCGAGGGAGCAGGATTCTCTCTGAAAAAAAGAAAAAAAAAATTGCAAACCCCCTTCCTCCAGTTTTCTTCATACCCCTTATCCTGGTATATTTTTTTTTTCCCCATAGACCCAATGCCTTCTAACATATTACATAATTTTCTTACGTTTATCATCTTTCTCCCTATATTAGAATGAAAGCTCCAAGAGGGAAGGGTACTTGTTTTCTCTCTCCTGTTTACTGATACATCCCAAGCACTAAAATGGTGTCTGGTAACCTTAGTAGTGATTGGCAAATATTTGTTGAGTAAATGAGTACATGAACCTTCAGAATCTTGCTAGTCTTATAAACAAAAGGAATATGTGAGTACTTTGAATCTCCAGTGCCTAGAAATGCTTGACCAAATGGCAAGTGTTCAATATTTACTGAAGGAATTGTGTGCTCAGATCTGCTGGAGTTTATCTGAACCCTTTGAGGCTATGTCACAAAAGTACCCAGGGCCACTTCACTCATGCCTCTCCTTTTCCTCTCATCCAATCAGCCCAGTATTCATCTAACAAATATCTAAGTCTCCAAATATTGAGCCACCCAATGTGAGTTCAAAAGCGTGTTTGGTGCTGCAGGGGAATACATGACTAACGCGAATGAAGCAACAGCAAATACTACACTGGAATGTAATTAAGTGTGAAATTATAGGGCAGACTATCAGTGCTAATAGTTTAGAGAAAGAATCAGTGAAGACTGACGTAGAAGTAAATTCCAAAGTTCACTAGTCGACCAAACTACCCTTCTAAACGCTCCACCTACTGATAGTACGACCATAACCTGGGTAGCTACCTTGAGAGTCAGAAGGGCCTTTAGAGTTCCAACTCCTTTAAGAAAGAAAGTAAGACCAGGCACGGGAAAGGCCTCCGCAGACATGAGAATAGCACCTGGGGCTCAAGAAGTTCTGAAAGGAGGGGTGTCCTGAAGGTCCAAGGCGCCTTTGTTGGGGGTCCCGGAATCCACGGTGTGCCAGAAAAGGCGTCCGGTTTCCTGGAGAGGAGGCTAAAGTGCCGGGCGCTTCGGTGAGGTGGCGGAGGTTGGGGGGCGGGGGAGGACAGGAGGCACCATTTCTTCGGAGCATGGGGCCCCAGGTCTCCGCGGGCAGGGTCCAAAGCCACCGATCCCTACTGTCCTCAACTGCGGGGTTGCTTCCGCTGCCCTTGCTCCCCAGACGCCACTCCGAGGCACAAGGACCCCAAGTCGCTTGGAACTGCGGGCCACCAGATGACACTCGCTGAGCCGAGGCCCCGGGAGTCTCAGGGCACTACTTGTCCCAGCGGAGGGATCCCGCGTGCGTCGAAGCGGCCGAGGACGCGCAGGGACTTGACGCCGCCGACGCCGGGCCGGCGGCGCTGCGACGTCGCAGGAGGAGGTGGCGCGAGGGCGGGAGGGGGATGTGGGTCGGGAAGTAGTTCCGGGTGCGCGGCCCCGGATGTTGGCTGCTCCTGCTGCCGCCGCCGCTCTCGGCGCTGCTCGGGGCCTCGACCGCTCGCACTAGGCACCGTTGGGACCTTTCCCGGGGGGCGGAGACGCACGCAGCGGCCGGGGGCTCGGCCGGGCCGTCCCGGCCTGCGCAGCCTGAGGTAAGTGCCCGCCGCCCGGGCGGCCGGGCCTGGGCGGCGGGCGAGGAGGCGGGGCTGGGGCATCTCCGAGGACGGAGGCAGGGGCTGCCCTCCGCGAGACGCCCTCTCTCATCTAGTCGCAGCCGCGCTGTAGGGTGGGCGGCGGGCGGGGCAGGGGGCCTGGGCCCGGGCTGGGGCCAGGCGGGCGCTGAGGGCTGGGTCCCTCCCTCCCCCGCGGCGCTTCTCTTCAGCTGCTGCTGCCCCTCAGCCGGGAAGCAGCGGCTCCGCGTTTCCCGCCCCTCCCCCAGGCGGGGCCCCGGGGAACCAGCCGTGGATCCCGGGGGCGCCTAGTCCGAGGGCAGCTACCGTCTCCTTCCATCCATGACCTGTCCCCTGGCCGGGGTAGCCCCCGGCCCCGGCAGTCTGCGGCTTCTTCCCTTCAAGCTTGGGGGCGCTTTTCTGCTGGCCGGGCGGGCTGTAACTCACGCCTCGGGGTGGCCCTTTGGGGTGAGGAGGCCTTTGCGAGGGTGTCTGCGTTCCCGCCCATCCTGTGTCTGTGTCCTTTGCTGGGATTAGGGCAAAGGCAGACGTTCCATGCGGACGTGTTGCTGTCCTGTGTGTGTTGCATCCTGCCCACGTGGTAGAGTGTCTCCCGCCCCCCCTCCCAGCTCCATTTTTGCAGCTGGTGGGTGAGGAGGGAGGTTAACGGGATGGTTTTTCCTCTGTGATTTCCTCCCGGTGGCATGGAAGGTGTTAGGATCAGTTTGCTTTGCCGAGGCCGACTGTTGGTTAGATGAAGAATCAAGAGTTGTACTCTGAAATTGAGGCCAGTAGGGGACATAACAGGGCTTAGTTTCATTAACATCTTTTCTCCTCTTCCATTAGCTGCTCTTACTTTTTCCTCTGTTGGTTAATCATAGAGAATAAGCGCTTGCTACGGATGAATTCAGGTATATAGTTTTCATTTCTCGATTTTACCTTTTATGTGTCTGGTGAGCAAAGGTTTTGCTATTCCGTGTTGGTGCATTCCGCGTCTGTGTTGTCCCTAGTTGGATTCCTGAGTGAGTTAGAGCCATTCACTCTAATTCCTGAAGGAGTTAGAGATTGGTGGGCACCTTTTTGATCTTTTTCTGAGATTTATTTGTGTTTGTTTTCCTCCGTTTTGTTTCCCAGTGAAAAAGCGTGATGTCATAGGAGCGTTATATGCACAGCTCTTTTTCTCACAAGGCAGCACTGGTTTCACCTTGTCACTTACTTTGTAGAAACTCTTTTACTTCACTTTTCCCCTTACTCTGTTGACTACCTATTGCACTCTCTTTTTTGAAACTGGTTTGAAACATGTTTTGAGTAGTTTTTTTCTTAATGTCTCTTCCAGATTAGGGTTTTCATCTTCTGTTTGGCTCTTTTGAGACCACAGATTGTTCCCGCAGTAACAGTGAGAGAGACCTAGTCCCCCTGGTCCCTAGCAAATATTTATAGAAAAACAGTAACTTCTCTCTCTTTTTCTGAGTGACATATATTATATAGATGTGATTAAATGTTTTAGTTTCTTAAATAGGAGGATTTCTCTTTTTGCTTTTGTGTCTCAGAACTGAGGTGAATCTTCTTGATTTTGTGCTGCTGAGGACGAAGCTGGGAAGTTTCTCATGCTTTCATTAGATTTTTTTTTGGATGAGGCTAGAACTTGTTTATTTTGGCTCTTTTTTGTTCATTAGTTTGGGTAAAATAGAAAATCTTAATGTTTCAAAGCCACTTACTAGATTCCAAAGTGTCCTGAATTCTCACTTTGCTTTTCACATTGTACATTCTTTGAGTATATTTTTGACTTTTTTCTCCTTTTATCTGGTACAGTTCGTATATTCCCTTTCGTTCTATGTAGAATGAAAATATTTAAATATAGATTTTAGATTCTGTTTGCTTTCATTATGCTAAGTATGGGTGGGGCAGTGGAAAATAGAGAATGTTGTTCTGATACATACAGAGGCTTTTTTTTTTGGTAAGTCAGCATTTGTGTACTTCTGTAAAGTTCCATGTTATCTATGTGTGAAGTAGTCTGTATGAAGAGACAAATAAGATATGCGGTCTCTTGGAAAGCTTCAACTTATGTCGAAAGAACAGAGTTGTTTTTTTTCTGTTGGGGAAACATGTACATCATTCAGAATGACCAAACTGCATTGGACTTCTCCTTGGGATAACAGTACAACCAAAGTCAAAAGTGTAAGTGACATTTGAGAAAAGATACAAATTTCCAAAGGGGAAGAGATGTATTTCAGGAGAGCGAAGGGGCCTGTGCAAAGCGAGAGAAGTGGCAGTGTACAAATGATATCAAGGAACTTGACTGTCAGATCATCTGTGTTGGTGAATAATAATAAATGAGTTTAGGATTGGTAAGGGAGGTATTGGTGGAGGATCTTTCAAGGATAGAGGGTTTAGTTTGATAGGGTACCACAATGGATTCTAAAGAATGAGAGTAAGATGATACATCTTGTTCCTGAGGAAGGTTTTTGTATCAGTTGAGTGTCCTGAGAGTGGAGAGACTGATTAGAATGCTCATGGAGAATTTTAGAAATAAGATGATGAGGGTGTGTTATAAGATAGTGGTTGTAGGAAAAAAATAATAGCTAACGTTTACTTACTGTATGGCAGATGTAGTTCTAAGCGCCTTAAATGTGTTTAATTCATTAAATCTTCATAATAAGGTATTAAAATCAGAAGGGACTTTGGGCAAGTTACTTAACTTTATGCATGTAATTATTTCCATATACAATGAACAGTTAGATGAAAGGTAGATTTTGCATTGACCAGGGATATAGATGGTGGTAAAATAGATGTGTTTTGGGAGGATAGTAGTATAATGAAAAAAGAGCTTTGAGGTTTGGAATTTTGGGTCCTGTAATAGGCTGATAGCATTCTGAGAAGAACCAGAAAGTGCATCAGTTTCACAGAAGCCAAGGAAGATTTTCTACAAAGGTGGAGTTTGACAGTTTCAAATGCAGAGTAGAAGTTCAGAAGCAGTGGCTACAATGAAAAGACAATTGAATGAAACCAGAGGAGATAATTTGTAACCTTAGAGAGAAATTTGAAAGGAAGGGTAAGAATAGATGCCAGATATGTTTTTCACAGGATTTGTAGAGACATTAGGATCTGGTATGGTAATTCTTAGTATTTCCTTTTAAAAAGAAACAAACTTATGTTCCAAAGCTGGTGATTCTATACTTTAATGCTTCTCTCCTTAAACTTTTATTACTCTTAAAAAAAAAAAAGCTGGGCCGGGCGCGGTGGCTCAAGCCTGTAATCCCAGCACTTTGGGAGGCCGAGACGGGCGGATCACGAGGTCAGGAGATCGAGACCATCCTGGCTAACACGGTGAAACCCCGTCTCTACTAAAAAAATACAAAAAACTAGCCGGGCGAGGTGGCGGCAAAAAAAAAAAAAAAAAAAAGCTTTCTTGAAATATAATTCACGTACCATTTCATTCACACATTTAAAGTATACAAGTCAATGGTTTTTAGTGTATTCACAGAGTTGTGCAACCATCACCACAGTCATTTTTAGGATAGCATTTCAAAAAGGAGCCTTGTACACATCAGCAGTCACTCCCCATACCCCCACCTCCAGGCAGCCACTAATGTACCTAACATCTTGTAGAGATGTTGATAATTCCAAGTGCCTGTTGTGGGCATTTCGTACAGCCTACGGTCTTTTATGTCTGACTTCTTTCACTTAGCATGTTTCAAGGCTCATCCATGTAGCATGTATCAGTATTTCATTCCTTTTTATTGCCAAATATTATTCCACTGTATGGATATACTATGTTGATATCCATTGCTTTAGTTGATGGGCATTTGAGTTTCTTATTCTTTTATTATTATTATTATTATTTTAGATGGAGTTTCTCTCGCGCAAACTGGAGTGCAGTGGCACCATCTTGGCTCCTGCAATCTCTGCCTCTCAGGTTCAAGCGATTCTCCTACCTCACCCTCCCCAGTAGCTGGAATTACAGGCATGCACCACCATCCCTGGCTAATTTCTGCATTTTTAGTAGAGATGAGGTTTCACCATGTTGGCCAGGCCGGTCTTGAACTCCTGACCTCAAGTGGTCTGCCTGCCTCGGCCTCCCAAAGTGCTGGGACTACAGGTGTGAGCCACCGCGCCTGGCCAAGTTTGTTAATTCTTTTAAACTCCTCCCCATTTTCATTGAATCTTCGCCCTGCCAACCCCCCTCCCATGGCCTTCTTTTAGATTATAACCTCTGCCATGCATTTTGCTAGGCATTGGGGATATAAAGATGAATAAGACATGGCCCTTGAACATTCATATAGTGTTTTATTGGTTTATATACATTTTCTCATACATTCTCTCATTTGGTCTCAACAACCCTGTGATAAAGTCAGAACATCTTAAGATGAGCAATTTGAAGTTTAGGTGACTTGCTTAGGGTTGTACACCTAAGTAATTGGTGGAGCAAGTGAGTCTTCTTAGTTCATATCTGTGCTGTTTCCACTACTCTATGCTGCTGTTTTAACTTAAAGCATCCTCATGTAATCTCCTGGAGACCTAGAGGGACTGGAAAATGTATTTACTCAAAGAATCACTTTTTTTTTTTGAGACAGGGTCTCACTCTTGCCCAGGCTGGAGGGCAGTGGTGTGATCATGGCTCATTGTAGCCTCAACCTCCTGGGCCCCAGTGATCCTCACACCTCAGCCCCCCCAAGTAGCTGGGACTATAGATGTGCACCACTATGCTTAGCTAATTTTTGTATTTTTTGTAAAGAAGTGGTTTTGCTATGTTGCCCAGGCTGGTCTCGAACTCCTGGACTCCCAAAATGCTAGGATTACAGGCGTGAGCCACTGTACTCAGCCCACTGATTTTCTTCCGGACTTAAAATGAAGATTTTTTTTCCGTGGATTCTGCTGCTTATTTGTTCTGCGTTTCAGACAAATTATCATTTCATGTTTCTTTTCTTTCAGAACTCTCATGGAGTTCATGTGATGATAATGATAATAATAGCTAACATTTTTTGAGGCCTTACTATATGCCTAAAAGTGTTCTAAGTACTCTACATTCATTATCCATATCTTAAAACCCTTAATATTTTATAAATTTTATGAATATATTTTATAAATATATTGTAGATTTTATAAATTTATTTTAGTTATAAATTTTATAAAGATGGTGGTTTTACAGATGAGGAAATGGGCACAGAGAGGTTAAGTAATTTGACTAAGGGAACATAGCTTGGAATGGAAAGAGCCAGGATTTGAACCTTTGCAGTCTATTTTCAGAACTCCGTGGCTGTTAATCACTACACCGTTCTGTTTACTGTGTTATGAATTAATAGAGGATAATATTTCAAGTAAGGACGTGACCAGAATATGAAGATTTGATTTCGAATGTAGTTGGGGAAACAGTTAAACAGCAATTTTAAGTTGACATCACATCCACTTTTCTGTTAAAAGTGGACTTACCACTACAGCGTACAAAGATACATGTTGTTTAGACATTTTTTTGTTTGTCCCTGCTTAAAGCTTCTCAGCTCAGAAATTACATTATTTTCACTGTTCTTCACTGTTGGCTTTGTTAGTCACATAGCTTTCCACGTTGCCACTATTCAGAAACCTTGGCTTGAGACAGCTAAAGCTCACTTTTACCTCTCTCCTCAGCCTTCCTTTAACTGTGAATTTTTGTTTTCCATTTTGAACAGTTAGCCTTTCAGTTCTGGAGGGAGTTACTCTTTACCTCTTCCACTCCAAAACCCAGAAAACACAGTGGCATTTTATAACAACTGTCACAAAATTTGACCATCTTAATTGGCGTAACGTGATTTTAGTGCACAAATAAGAACCAAAGCATAGTGTTTTGGTTAAAGAGATTGACTTACTCTGAAATTGGAAAAGGCATCTGCTGTACAGGATTTTTGATTTAATAGAATTTGTTATAACCAGATCAGCAGAGCATTATTACTGTGGGCCATCTGTTGGGATATGGAAATAGCTTTGTTATATGGAACCAGATGTTGTTTTTATATTTATAACAATGACATTCTGCTTATTTTAAGTAACCTTTTGTAGTTAGGTACCTTTGGCTGCTATTCTATTTGACGTGTATATCAACTGATAACCTGAGAATGTGATGTCTTTCAATTCTTCTTGGGATCTTCTTATTGTTCTATGGGATCAGGACAAAACAGATGAAACAAAAAGGAAACGAGACTCATACAGTGTCAAACTTTAGTACTATAACAAGATTAAAATATAGGAAAGGTGACCTGGCACGGTGACTCATGCCAGTAAACCTAGCACCTTGGGAGACTGAGGCAAGCAGATCACTTGAGGTCAGGAATTTGAGACCAGCCTGGTCCACATAGTGAAACCCTTTCTCTACTAAAAATACAAAAATCAGCTGGGCATGGTTGTGGGTGCCTGTAATCCCAGCTGTTTGGGAGGCTGAGGCAGGAGAATCGCTTGAACCTAGGAGGCTGAGCCAAGATCCTGCCACTGCACTCCAGTCTGGGCAAGGGAGTGAGACGTTGTCTCACAATAAAATAATAATAAAGAAAAAAGGATAAGTATGAATATGTGATATGAGATAATTAGGACCATATTAAATAAGAGCTCTGACTTTGAGACTATTAATAAAGGCCTAGTTTCTAATAATTACTAAGCCACTTGGTTGCTCTAAGAATTTTTACCATGAATCTAAAGCGATTTGATTTTGATGTAATTGGACCTACATTAATACCACACTGTCTGACTTGTTTCCCATCATCAATTGATGAAATAGTCATATTTGTAGAGTGGGACTCAAACTTAGGGTGCAATAGAGGAACTGTTTTTAGAACATAGGCTTAGAGAACTCTGTTCTGAATTGAATGCTAACTATTTGAAGATGGCTGGGTCTTTGGGTGGGAAATTTTATTTTTTTGAGACAGGATCTCGCTGTGTCACCCAGGCTGGAGTATAGTGGCTCCATGAGAGCTCATTGCAACCTCCAACTGCTGGGCTCAAGTAATCTCCTGCCTTTAGCTCCCCAAGTGGCTGGAACTAGAGGTGCATACCACCACACCTGGCTGATTTATTTTTTATCTTTAATTCAGACAAGATCTGACTGTACTGGCTCCCTAGGCTGGTCTTGAACTCTTGGCCTCTTCCTCCCTTTTTGGTCTCCCAAAGTGCTAGGATTACAGGCATGAGCCACCAGGCCAGTTCTGGGTGGGATTTTTTAGAGTCTCTCCAGAAACTGCATGATGTCTGTTTTTCATTGTTTTCAGATCAATGTAGAGAGTCTGGATTCCATAGAGTTGGCCAGCTATTCTAGGATGAGCCTGTGTCAAGGAGACTATACCCAGTAAACTGACTTTCAGTCAGTTTTCACCTGGAGTATAAAACAAAAAGTTCTAATGGAATTCTCCTACCTAGAGTCCTCCTCAGTGGTATAGTGGTTACTAAGGAAATAAGATTGATCTTCTGATTGATTGGTAGAGTATGGTGCCAGTGTGACCTTATTAAAAACCTTGTAAATTGGAATCATCTTTTTTTTTAAGATTGGGGCCTGACTTTCGTCACCATCAATAGCCCTTGTTTCTAATTAGTACTATTGTGTTGAAACAGATTTGTGAGAGGAATGTATAACAAAGGAAAGACTGCTAGAACTCACTAACTGTTGCAAATTGTTTGCTTACAGAAAGAGGGGATTGCAATATGATGGAAGTAGGTTATCATAAAGATTCTAGATTTTGGCTGATGGGTACATGGGTGCTTATTAAATTATTAAAGTTAACTTAAAAAAGTTTCTGTGGCTTGGCCATCAAATTTTGGGTAATTACAGGCACAACGGTCAAACATGCAGCAATCAGGGTCAGGTTGACTTTTCTGAATGAAGATGGAGCAGACTGTCATGGCAGGAGGTAAATGATACATGGTGTCTCTTTCTGCTAGGGTAGTTGAGTCTGTGAGTTTATGAACTTTATTTGTCTGCCCTGTGTACAGAACTGTTGATGGTATCGTGCCACTTTGTATACGTGGGTAGCCATCAGCGTCAGAAATGGCACCTTTGTATATCAGAGGAAGTTGTGTTTTATTATAGGGGATGTGTATTTTCAAAAGATTTCCACCTTACATTTGAATAATATTTTTTCAAAAGTGTTTGATCTGTTGGATTTTGGAGCCTTATAACAGCCTTGTGATATGTGTTAATAGTAGTGATATTCCTATTGACAAATGGAGAAAATGAGATAGAAGCTAGGATTCAGTGCCACTCAATTATTTAGTAGTGGAGCAGACACTGGAACTCAGACCCTGCATTCTCCTTGTTTCGTACTCTTAGTATAAAACTGACAAAGTTTTGGGGAGGAACTTACTCTGGATTTTTGAGGTAAAAATGGAAGGTTGTAGACCACAAAGGACCTGGCCTACTTGGAGCAGAACATATGATAATATCAGACTTAGGGTACATAAAACCAATGGGAGCAGTTTCTTCCCTTGTTAAATTTAGGTCCATTTCTAGTCATTGGAGCATTTTTACTTGAATCTGCATTCTTTGTCTTTGTAGAATTCAGGAGTTAAGGGAAACTTTAAAGGGTTATTCAATAGCAGATTGGTCTTGTTTTATGTAAGTACACATCTGTAAAATTTAGACACTGAGAAAGTATCCCTGGAAGATGATTCTACTAAGGATGCCTAGGTTACTGCCACAGTGGGAGATGTGTTGTCTGTTGCCTGGTGGTTAGGAAGAGTAACAGTATGTAAAGAAGTTATATCTGCATGGAAAAAAAAGACTGGGAGAGAATGCATCGTAATGGGTAATTTAAATTTTCTTCTTTGAACCTGTATATATTTTCTAAGCTCTCTGCAGTGACCATATATCATTTTTGTACTCAAGGAAAACCTATACAGTTTGATTTTTATGGTTCAAGTGAGAATTTGGAAAAACGTGGATCTTCGGACTTTTTTTTTGAGATGGAGTCTCACTCCGTCTCCCAGGCTGGAGTGCAGTGGTGTGATTTCTCTCATTGCAACCTCAACCTCGTGGATTCAAGCGATTCTCCTGCCTCAGCCTCCCAAGTAGCTGGGATTACAGGCACCCGCCCTCACGCCTGGCTAATTTTTGTATTTTTAGTCAGACGAGGTTTCACCTTGTTGGCCAGGCTCGTCTAGAACTCCAGACCACGTGTGATCCACCTCGCGAAGTGCTGGGATTACAGGTGTAAGCCACAGTGCCTGGCCTGATTTTAGGACTTTTGAAGAGCAGTTTAAACACTTGATGCTATGAAGTTGTTTTGCTTTCTACGAAGTTTATTAACAAATCAGTTTGGTAAGTTATTGATTATCTTATGGATCAAGTTGTGCGTGTATTAAGTGGTTTGGGTTTTTCTTTGCATTCTAATTTGGTCATTTAGCTCTGCTGATCGAGAAATTAATTTTAGTCCCCTAGAAGCAAACAGGACCTTAAGTTTACTTACAGTAGTTGTTTATCAATAAATGACCTAGAAATAGCACTCCCAATTTAAATCCTGAAAACTAACTTAAGGATCCACTTATATGCTTCCATTCCTTGGCAGATTTCTAATAAAAAAACAAATGGTTAGAGCTTCTTTAAGGTACTGTTTTTCATCCATGTACATTGGACTCATTCATGTCTCTTACTCATTCGCTTGCTCATTTGTTCACTCTTGCTGTGTTCTGGGCACTGCTAAATACTGGGGACACGACTAAGGCAGGGTCCCTGCCAGCAAAGACTACAGCTTTTAGTTTGGGAGAAAAAATCAGAGATGTCCTTGGCGTCTGGAAGTATCCTGTGATTTCTTCTGTTTTCTACTTTTTGACTAGAAAGGCAGAATGAGTAGCTAGTTCAAAGAACTTAATGGATTTAGGGATGTGAATAGATGGCTTTAAGGGAAACTGATGGCTTCATAGTTATTTCTCTGATTGCAAAATATTGAAAATCTAAGGAATTTCCTCATCTAAGGAGCATTTGTTACTCAGGTAGATGACCTGGGCATTCAGATTTATATCAGGTTTGCTTTGGGAACATTAGCAAACAACATTGTATTGATTCTTCCAGGATAGAGACAGTGTCTTTTTGTCTCTTATCGTCTATTTTTAACGTTGTGCGTGATACGTAATAGGCATTATTATATAGCCATTATACAGCCATGTGCCACATAATGACGTTTTGGTCAACTGTGGGGCACATATATGTATATACAGTGGTGGTCCCATAAGGTTATAATGGAGCTGAAAAATTTGTATTGCCTAGTGACCTCAAAGCCATCACAATCTTGTAGTGTAATTAAAAAAATAAATTTAGGGTAGTCTGTGTGTACAGTGTCTACAGTAGTGTACAGTAATGTCCCAGGCCTTCACAGTCACTCATCACTCACTCTGAGCAATTGCCAGTCCTGCAAGCTCCATTCATTGTAAGTGTCCTATACAGGCATACCATCTTTTATACAGTATTTTTACTGTACCTTTTCTGTGTTTAGATACACAAATACTTTTGTATTCCAGTTGCCTAGCATATTCAGTGCAGTAACATGCCATTCAAGCTTGTAAACTAGGAGCAATAGGCTGTATCGTGTAACCTAGGTGTGTAGTAGGCTCTACCATCCAGGTTTGTGGGAGTACACTCTGTGACGTTTGTACAACGATGAAATCGCCTAACAACACGTTTCTTAGAAAGTATCCCTGTTGTTAAGCGATGCATCACTGTACTAATAAAAGATGTTGCATGTTTAAACTTAATTTTAAGAATTTTAGTATTACTACAGATAGTTTTGTCTAATACAGTGATAGATATATACACACTATATATACTATATATACACTGTATATACATGCACTATAATATACACAATATATAATATATATTATATAGAATATATAATGCACTATATATTATGTGTTTTTATATATATATAGTGGTTCCTAGAATTTTAAGAGTTAATCATTGAGATTAGTGAAATAGATTGCTAAAACACTTGATATATAGTCATTTGGCCTTTTGGAACACCTTTGGTCACTCATAGCTGTAAGGTAACCTGTTTGTTGTTAGTTGTAATTGAGGCAGAATTTGCATCTAATGTTATCTCTTTTTCTTAGTTCTTCCTGTGGAACAGTAGAGACCTAGTCTGCCTTCTTTCACAAGATAATCCTTCAGTTATTTCAAGGTGATTGTTCAGCATATATCTCTTGAGTACCTGTGCATGCAAGACACTGTCCTGGATATTGTGAGAGATCCAAAGGTAATTAAGAGGCATAGTCTGTTAGCAAGAAATGGGTACAGGTACTAAGAGCTATGGGTTTACTGAGAAGAGGGAGTGTTTTTGCTTATGATGATGAAAAAAACTTCGTGGATGAGATAGTGTTTGGATTAAGATTAGACGTGGAGCATTCAAGGCTGAGAGCATAGTCAAAGACTTAGAAATGAGGAAGCACAATGTGAGTTAGAGGAATAGAGACCCAGCTTGGTTGTTCCCCAGACTATCCTCCAGGAGATTAAAACTGTTCATTGTTGTATCCCAAGCACCTGGAGGAGTGGTTGGCTAATAATTGGTGCTTAATAAATATTTGTTAAATGAATGAAGGAATGGTCCTATTTGAGAAATACTGATCATCATTTTCATGGACATTAAAGCATTTTAGGATATTGAACACTCTAAGTCATTTAGAGGAAAGAAAGTGTTTATCTCAATCTTCTGTAATTATGGAGTGTGCATTAACAACTCTTGAAATCCTCTGGAAAATATTACACACTGGTCTGTATGGTAGAGGTGAGGTGGAAGGCTAGAAAGTGTTTTCTTTTCCAAGCTAAACACACCCAGTTTCTTCAGTCATTATACACTTGCACACCCAGTTTCTTCAGTCATTATACACTTGACATTTGGTTTCTGATCCCTCACTAGTTTGATATCCCTCCTTCCAAGGATTCTGTCCTGTAAGTGTTCTTAAAATTTGGTGCTCAAAACAGAACACGTTTCCCTCCATAGGTGATGATTTTTAAATTCTATATTAAAAAACCCCCAGAATACAATACTCCAGTTGTGAACTAGCTAGTGAGGAGTACATGGTACTGTTACACTCCTTTTCTGGATACTGTTCTTCTGATGAAGCCTAAGATTGCATTTTGTTTCTTTTTAGCAGCTGAGTCACTCTCTTGGCTCATATTCAGTTCTCATCTTAATTTACAAGTTCTTTGAGTAGATTCAGAGAGATTTCCTATTAGTAGAGCTAACTAACGAATGCCCATTTTCTTCTGATTGAGTCTAGGCTGTTTTCTCAGAAGTACTAGTCATCCTTAGCTTCCTGAAATCTGAGAAAGAAAAATAATTATCTATTGCTATTGTTGAGCAACTAACACCAAACAAGTTTAGTCCAACTGCCCTTTTGAGTATATTCAGAAGTGTATAAAATATGAAGAACCCCCCTTTACCCGTCATTGAGATTCATCAAATTAAGATAGGTGCCACATATGCCTCAAATATCTTTTTTTCTTTTTTAAGTATTTCAAAGAAAATCGTAGACACTGTCTTTTCATCCCTATGTCAGTATGCATCTTTAAGAAAATGTAGATATTATATAACCCATGCCATCATTGTATCTGATGATACAGTAGACAATAGACAATATTTTTAGGTGTCATCTAATATCTAGTTCATAATAAAATGTCCTGATTCTTTAAAAACATCTCTTTACAGTTGGTTTTTAGTTGACTCAAGATCCAGATAAGGTATATACACTGCATTTGGTTGTTATATTTCTTAAATCTCCTTTAACTGAATGATAGCCACTTCCCACTCTCCCCCCTTTTGGATAATTTGACTCCTTTGGCCCTTCACGTCTCTAATCTGTACCAAATTCTGTTCCTTTTGAAATATCTGCTAGATTTTTTCTTCTTTTATGACAATTCAGCAATCATTTTGGAGTATTATGTGTAGAACATGTCCTAGGTGTTATGGGAGATAAAAAGTTAATTCGATGTGTACATGGCCCGCTAGGAGCCAGCATTCCAGTGGTAGGGACAGATGCCTGCAGAAACAACATGAAGTGGATTATTTGTCCTCCAGTACATCATGCCTTGATGATAAAGTCTCCCATTTTTTTTTTTTTCCTGGAAAATGATGACAGTGGAATCTTCTTCATACATCTCTTTAATCATGTACTGATCAAGAACCCACATTTGGTTTCCTCTTGAGTCAGTTCATACTTGACTGTTATTGGCCTGTCACTCAATTCTTCCACTGGCTCCCACTATTATCCAAAGTGGCACAAAAATATTTTTATTTGCTTTATTTTAAAAACCCACCTTTATGTTATGTAGAATTTTCATTTCTCCAACAAGATTATAAACATCTGGAGAGCAAAAGTCATACTGTCTTCTTTTTCTTTATAATACTGGGTGCTTAATAAGTACTTTTGAAGAGTCCTGGTACATATACCAGGTCTATTCTTCTGTTTCCTACCTTTCTAGAGTCAGCTGGAGCTTCTGCCAGTTACAAGTAAATAATCCAGACCTGGATCTCTTCTTACCTCAAAAGTCTCCTAGCAAACCGTCCATTCAGTGGTCTAACTGAATCAGGGATGACAGATAAATGATTTGCATGTTACCGATTCCCCATCACCATGTCCTTGGCAGACTACTAATTTCTGGTTGTGTTTAGACATTATTTTCTCTTTGTAGCACTTAAGGCAGCTGCTACCTATTGAGCATTATTGACAAATGATATGAAACGTTTCTGCTACCCTTGTCCTAAACCAGTAATCAGACTACATCAGCATCACCTGAGATAACTTTTAATTACTAGATTTCCCAAGTTTCACCTAAATCAGGATTTCCAGGAATGGGATAGAAATGATTATAAAGTCAGTAGTGGTTTGTTTACTGACTTTGGGAACAAGGCAGGTAATTTTTATTTTGTTAAACATCTCTGGCAGTGGAGACTTTATGGCTTCCTATCGTTTCAGTTTCAGTACAGCATTTTATTCCTCTGACAGCCAGTAAGTTCTGTTAGATTCAGTGGAGTTTTCAGCAACATGGGTAGGATCTGTTGCTTTGAATTACACCAGGCAAAGCACATGAATCAAATGCCCAAGATAAAGATACAGGATCCAGAGAAGTGGCATCTTGGTTTTCTAAATATAACTGAGTTCAAATTTAAAGCCTCATAGCCTTTAGCCCTCCAAAAGCTTATTCTATCTTTGTTTAGTGAATACCTTTAAATGTTGCTTAAAATGTAAGAGTTCAGCATTTTTTAGTAGATAATCTTTTGGATTTTTCATATTTCGTGTATATTCAATAAAGGTGGTTTAAACATATAATGTGATCTAATTTCATGTACCTTTAAACATATAATGTGATATAATTTCATATACCTCTAATTTCATATATCTAATTTCATATACCTTTAAACGTATAATGTGATCTAATTTCATATACCATATAATTTCAGTATTTAAACATACAATGTGATCTAATTTCATATACCTTTGTCAGGTTCTCAGTAAAAATAAATCTGTAAATTGGGAAAGTCTTCATTAGACCACATGATAAGATTTTGGGACCAGATATGAGGTAGTTAAGTTTTTGAGCAAAGTAGAGAGACTGAAGCCTCAGGATTATCTAGTGAGTTAATGACAGACCCAGAAATAGAATCTTGTGCTATTTGCTTGGGTTATGATTTAGTTTGAAGAGGGTGGCCTGTGATCTGTTTACATAAATTGCAGGAAGTAAGGTTTGGGGTTTGGAAGAAGTTATAGCTGTGTGATGTTTGGCCAGGAAGCCCCCCTTCCCCACACTCACCACCTGTTTTATTGACACTAGTCCTAAAATACGGAGGAAAAGAGGCAGTTACATATACTTCCTACTGTTAAAACAGTCTTTAAAAGCCAAAGCTAATTTTTTTCGTATTCTGTTAGTCTCCTCCTGGCCCTGGTCTTGTTTTAGGAGGAGAGGGGGGTATAGCCTAAGTAGTCGATTTGTAGATATTAGTAGTTTCCTTGATAATTTTTTCAGGTGTATGAAACTTTTTTATTGGCCGTACATGTATCTTCATTAAATGTGTTTAGTAAATAAACAGTATGGTTTGAAAATAGTGGAGGCCACCAGAAAACTATTGAATGGTTCAAGGGGTTATAGATTTGTAAGTAATTGTTTTTTCTAGAGTTGTGTTCTGGTGAGGTAGTTACTTTTACTCTCCCTTCGCTGTTCCAGCTGTGGGGTTTGGAAGTGGATCCTGTGGCACTAGTGAGAGAAGCAGCAGGAAGCAGGAATAAAAACATTTGTGTGTGGTGGTTCTGAACTTATTTTTTTTCCTAACAGCTTTGTTGAGATATAATTCACATACTATCCAGTTCACCTAAAGTGTAAAATTCAGTGTTTTTTAGTGTATTCACAGGGTTGTGCAACCATTGCTACAGTCTAATTTTAGAATGTTTTTCTCCTCCCTTGCAAAGAAACCCCATACCTCATAGCAGTCAGTCCCTATTCTCCATTTACTTTTTCTCTTACTGCTAACCCTAAGAAACTGCTATCTAATTACTAACATTGCCTATTTTGGATGTTTGATGTAAATGGAATCTTACTATACGTAATCTTTTATGACTGGTTTCTTTCACTTAGCATAATGTTGTTAAGGGTTATACATGTTATAATATTTATTCCTTTTTATTGTCAAAACAGTATTCCGTTATGTGGATATAACGTATCCATTCATCAGTTGATGGGCATTTGGATTATTTCCATGTTTTAAACAAAACAAAACAAAACAGGGTCTTGCTCTGTCGCTGAGCTGGAAAGCAGTGACACGATCACAGCTCACTGCAGCCTCCACCTCTTGGGCTCAATTGATCCTTCTGCCTCAGCCTCCTGAGTAGCCAGAACTACAGGCACAACCCACAGTGCCTAGCTAAATTTTGTGTTTTTTGTAGATGGGATCTTGCCATGTTGCCCAGACTGATCTTGAATTCCTGGGCTCAAGAGATTTGCCTGCCTTGGCCTCCCACAGTGCTGGGATTACAGGTGTGAGCTACTGTACCTGGCCTATTTTCATTTTTTTGCTATTGTGATTTAATACTGCTGTGAACATTCTTATACAGATTTTTATGTGGATGTATGTTTTCATTTCTTGGGTACAGAATTTCTGGGTCATATGGTAACTCTTAATGTCTGACTTTTTGATGAACTGCCAAACTTTCCCAAAGTAGCAACACTATTTTACACTTGTACTAGCAATGCATGAAAGTTTGAATTTCTTCATATCTTTGCAACACTTGTTATTTTGTGTCTTTTTGATTATAGCCATCCTAGTGGGTATGAAGTGGTGTCTTGTTTTAATTTGTATTTCCCGGCTGGGTACAGTGGCTCACGCCTGTAATCTCAGCACTTTGGGAGGCCGAGGTGGGTGGATCACCTTATATCAGGAGTTTGAGACCAGCTTGACCAACATGGTGAAACCCTGTCTCACTAAAAATACAAAAAAAATTAGCTGAGCATGGTGGCACATGCCTGTAATCCCAGCTACTTGGGAGGCTGAGGCAGGAGAATCACTTGAACACGGGAATTGGAGGCTGCAGTGAGCCAAGTTCACACCGCTGCACTCCAGTCTGGGTGACAAGAGCAAAACTCCGTCTCCAAAAAAAAAAAAAATTTCCCTAGTGATTAATTATGCTGAACATCTTTTCATGTATTTATTGGACATTCATGTATCTTCTTTGTAGAAATGTATGTTCAGATTCTTGCCCATTATTAAATTGGATTATTAGTCTTCTCGTTATTGAGTTGTAAGATTTATATATTCTGGATACCTAACTTCATCTTCTAACTGCAGACTGGTCCTAAATTGCTTAGAAGTAGAGAAAAGTGGTGGATACAAAAGACCGTATTAAGTAAAGCTTCTTTTTTCCCCCCAACTTTTGAAGAATCTGGTTTATTCATTCACTGAAAAAATATGAATGCTGGCTTTATACTAGGTTTTGGGAATATAACAGAGAATGAAACATGGAGCTCACATTCTGATGGGGGAGAAATAAAAATCGTATCAGATGGTGACAAGCTTTTCTGTTTTCTGTTTCTATTTATGAAGATTAAAATAGGGTAATGGAGATAATGTGATGAAAGTTCTAACATTCTTTACCATTCTTGAATTCTTAATCTATAACTTCTGTTATTACACTTTCTACTTAATACAATTTGTAGCTAAACTTTATTTTTCTTTCACTCCTTATTCTTAACCCCTATCCGTGCTAATTTTTGCCTTCACTATTCCACAAAACTCACCCAATGTAGTATTATTATCTTCTATTAAAAGCCAGTATTCTCTTTTCAGTTTTTATCCTTCCTGATCTACACTGAACACTATTGCTTTTCTCCCTCTTAAATCACTTGCTGCTGTCTGCAGTCCAACTTCCTCAAGTTTTTTTTTTTTAATCGTTTGTCTTAATTATCTATGTGGCCTCTCTTCTGATTGAAGATCCTCATGATTTTAATTGCTCTCTGAAAGCAGATGACTTCTTAGCTCAAGCTGTACCACTGCCTTCAGGTTTAGCTAGAGGAGCTGGGATGAACAGCTGATTGCTTCTCACTCATCAGGATTCTTTTCCCTTTACTCTTCCCTCTGGCACGTTTCTTCTATTTGGGTTGATTAGGATACAGGTTATTTCTGCGACTGCTTTAATGATTACCTGTGACTAATGGTATAATAATCTACAATGTTCAGTCAAGTTTCTTCAATCAAAGGGTTTGTTTCTTCATGGATGTTAGTGAATTTTATACTTTCAAGTCTTTTGGAAAGATAGGGCTGAATTCAGAAGTAAAAAAAAAATGGAATAGCTTCTTGATCTCTAGAGCTGTAACAGTTTTTTTAAATAAATAAATGAATTTTTATTTTTTTTTATCTTGGTAGGTTTTTGGGGACAAGTGGTGCTTAGTTACATGAATAAGTTCTTTAGTGGTGATTTCTGAGATTTTGGCGCACCCATCACCCAAGCAGTGTACACTGTACCCAATGTGTAGTCTTTTATCCTTCACTCCACTCCCACCCTTTCCCCTGAGTCCCCAAAGTCCATTGTATCATTCTTACTCCTTTGCATCCTCATAGCTCCCACTTTTGAGAACATACAACGTTTGGTTTTCCATTCCTGAGTGTAATAGTTTTAACAAATGTTTAATTATTACCTTTGTCTGGTGTTACGCTAATGCTTTCATTCAAACTACTGTCATAGTAATTGAGGCATTTACTGCATTTTTCCTTTCTTATGAAGGAGGAAATTAAGCCTTAGGGAAGTTAACATATCCAGGGTCACACAGTAATTGTCAATAGTTGGGATTCCAGTCTTGAGTCTTCAGCCGCAAGGTCATGAATGGTAGTAAGTTTTTTGTAAATTATAAAGCGTTACATTTCTGTATAGGTGGGAAAGGGGAGAGACCTCATAAGTATTTCGGGCTGGATGTGATCACTCATGCCTGTAATCCCAGTGCTTTGGGAGGCTGAGGTGGGAGGATCGTTTGAGGCCAGAAGTTTGACATCAACCTGGACAACACAGCAAGACCTTATTTTTACAAAACATAAAAAATAAAAAAAATTTAGCCCAATGCAGTGGTGTGCACCGGTGGTCCCAGATACTAGGGAGGCTGAGGCAAGAGGCTTGCTTGAGCCCAGAAGTTCGAGGCTGCAGTGAGCTATCATCTGGGCACTGTACTCCAGCCTGGGCAACGAAGCAAGACCCTATCTCTTAAATACAAAAAGAACGTATTCAGAGCTTTTTCAAAACACTTAGTTCTATTTCACTCCATGCCCCCAAATAATATGTTATTATACAACTGTTAGTGTGTTGTGATGGCTTCTTCCTAAATGTGGATGGTTTGTAACTCAGTTTAATGTATACTTGAATACTGCTTATGTTAAAAGGAATTCCATGCTTTTCTATTGGTAATGGAATATAATACAGTAAATAGCTTGTATTGCAGCATACTCATTAGCTAATGCCTGGCTTTTAGTACTCATATTCTGGTTGTGTCATTCTTCTCTTTCTTGATACATAATAATTTTCAAAAGATTTGGAGATTTATGCTGTTGGCACCAAATAAAACCATGTAAATATGGATATAATTGAATGAGTTAATATTATCGTTCAACTATACTTGATGCCACAGAGATTTGTTTGTGACTTGGAGGACTTCGAAATTTCCTGACTTCAATGTGAACCTTAGTCTTCTTTTGTGAGATTTCCTGTTGGTTGTTCAGTTGCTTGGGTAGGGAGAAGACTGGTATATGTTTGTTCTTTCAGTCAATAAGCCTAGGGTTCAGGATGTCATTTAAGGACAGTGATCTAGAGGAAAAATGAATAACACTGGGACTAAGGCATTGAAGCTAGAGCAGATTAGAAAGATAATTAGAGGTTAGAATTTGGTAGTAAATGGTAACTTATTGGAGGTACTAAGGGTGTTGATGTTTGGACAATTCAGTATATGAGATCATTTTCCCTTGCCTGAGTTTTGAACTGACTGAGAAATAAGAACCTACAGATGAAGAAGCAAGACATAACCTTTAAAAAAATTAGCTTTTTATTCAGGTAAAAATCACATACTGTGAAGTTCACCATTTTAAAGTGTACAATTCAGTAGTTTTTAATATATTCTCAAGGTTGTGCAACCATTACCACTATCAATTAGGCCATTTTCATCACTCTAAAAAGAAACCTCCTAGCAGTGACTTCCCATGTGCAATCTCCCTCTCTTCCCCCATCTCCTGGCAACCACCAGTCTACTTTTCATTTCTATAAATTTGCCTATTCTGGACATTTTATATAAATGGAAGCATACAGCATGTGGTCTTTTGTGTCTTTTTCACTTAGCATAAGGCTTTCAAGGTTCATCTGTGTTGTAGCATGTAAAAATACTTCATTCCTTTTTATGGCTGAATGAAGTTGCATTGTGTCTTATATGGTTATTAACTTAGATAAACCATATTTTGTTTATCCGTTCATTAGTTGACAAGCATTTGGGTTATTTTCACTTTTTGGCTTTATGAGTAATGCTGCATATTTGTGTGCAACCAGTCATTTGTGTGCATGGTTTTGTAGGAACATTTAAATTCTCTTGGAGATATATATGCCCGTAATTGCTGGGGTTTATGGTAACTCTGTGTTTAACTTTCAAAGGAGTTGCCTTTGTTTTTGATAAAACCTGTATTGTAGAACGTGGCTTAGGTTTAAGAGCCAAATGAGTTGGCTGACTTTCTGCAGGCCCTCATCCCCATCTGTCAATGGGACAGTTCACCCTAGAGGATGTTTGGGTCAGCAGAGTGGACACACTCAGATCATTGCCTTGTAGAATCCTGGATGGAGAGGGAAGAGAGAGACTGAGGGCTGGGCGTGGTGGCTCAAGCCTGTAATCCCAGCACTTTGGGATCCCAGCTGAGGCAGGTGGATCACCTGAGGTCAGCAGTTCAAGACCAGCCTGACCAACAGGGTGAAACCCCGTCTACTAAATACAAAAAAGTAGCCAGGCATGGTGGTACAGGCCTGTAATCCCGTCTACTTGAGAGGCTGAGACAGGAGGATTGCTTGAACCCAGGAAGCGGAGGTTGCAGTGAGCCGAGTTGGCGCCGTTGCACTCCAGCCTGGGCAACAAGAGTGAAAACTCCATCTCAAAAAAATGAAAAGAGTCTGAGTCCCTGGTACTCAGTTCTTTTGTTAAGTTAGTTCTATGTACTAACCAATTTACCTCTTTGGAGAGGAATGGGCTAAGAGGCCAGGAGTGTTTACTGAAGTAATTCCTCATAGAGACTAAGAGTTGAAAAAAAATTAGTCTGCTCTAACGAAAAGTAAAGAGTTAAGCTAGAAACCTGAAAGCCATTCTTAGATGAAAAGGCTGTGCCATTTTATCCAGGAAGGAAGTATATTAAGAGAAGATGATGAATTCAGTTTTAAACATGGTAAATTTGGGATTTCCGGGACAGAATGTTAGATATTTGTTTGGAGATCAGGAGATTGATCTCTGCTAGAGATGAAGATTTGAGATCGATAGAGATGAAGATTTGAGATCTATCTACATATAGGCAACTAAAATACAAGACTAGGTAGATCACGCATACAGTAAAACAGTAGAAAAGGATGTCTAGTAATTTTTTTTTTTTTTAAATAAAGCTGCTGTGCTATGTACAAAACCCTGACCCAGAAGCAGGTCATCTCTGAGTGGGTTAGCGCCAGGTTCCCCACGAAAGTGTATTCCATGACAGCTGAGGGGAAGGCTGCCTTTTCAGCCACACCCCATTTCCCAGGATGAGGGACTGTCCACGCCGGACTCTGGTCCCAAGGATGTCTAGTAATTTTTATATCTGAATTCCTTGTGGTTTTGTTGTGCTAACTGATGTTTCTGCTGTATTTTGCTATGAGTGGCTGATTTCTTTCTGGGTTTTGTGATTTTTAATTATGAGTACAGTTATTTTGAGATCTTACCTGTGGGAATTTTTCCAGGTTTAGATCAAAGGTGATTTCCTCCAGAGAGAATGTACATGTGCTGCTATCAAGATTGGGTGGGAGATACAACCATCCTAGAGCTACCCTAAACAAAATTCTAGGTATGAAGCTTTTTTTTTTTTTTTTTCCTGAGACGGAGTTTTGCTCTTATTGCCTAGGCTGGAGTGCAGTGGTGTGATGTTGGCTCACTGCAACCTCTGCCTCCCAGCTTCAAGCGATTCTTCTGTCTCAGCCTCCCAAGTAGCTGGGATTACAGGCACATGCCGCCATGCCTGGCTAAGTTTTTTGTATTTTTAGTATAGACGGAGGTTTCATCATATTGGTCAGGCTGGTCTCAAACTCCTGACCTCAGGTGATCCGGCTGCCTCGGCCTCCCAAAGTGCTGGGATTACAGGCCTAAGCAACTGTGCCCGGCTGGTATGAAGCTTTTAAAACCATAGGGGAAGATCAGCTTGTGGTTGTAAAATATCAGGGAAGACACCCTTGCACTGCTGTCACAGTCCCTGATCCTCTCCCAGCACCGAGTGCCGAGGTTAAAAAAGTAGTTTTCCTGGCAGTTTACTTGGTTGAGAACTGAACATTGCTGCCTCTTGTACCTTACTGCTGTCATAGTCCTGGATCCCCTCACCAGCCCTAAGTGCTAAGGTTAAAAAAGCAGTTTTCCTGGCAGTTCTCTTGGTTAAGATCTGAACGTTGTTGCATCTTGTACATTGGGTCCCATAAGGTCTTGGAATTGCAAGCCAGAATTCATAGTGCTTTGCATAATGCCCTAAAGGTGAAGGAAAGCTGGTATCAGTACTCTGCATACCTTTTTAGTTTCCACTGTTTCACTTAGTTTTTGGATTCTGATCATACCTGATTTTCTGTCAAGTTTTTGATTTATATGTAAAGATTTTAAGATATTTTACTCAGCGTTTTAGTTATTTTCAGTGGGTATGAGATCGAGCCATCCATCCTGTCACTCTGGCAGAAATAGAAATGTCTTATCTGTCTCTCTCTTCAGTGTATGCGGGATAATTATTGGATGTAGGGACTTCAATCACCTTTTAAACCAAAGGTTACAGGCTTGGAGCAAAATCCAGTTTCCGTTTGGCCCACATAGTATTTAGGAAATGAAAATCAGGGCCAGGTGCAGTGACTTATGCCTGTAAGCTTAGCACTTTGGGAGGCTGAGGCAGGAGGATCACTTGAGCCCAGGAGTTCAAGATCAGCCTGGGCAACATAGCGAGACTCCATCTTTTTTTTTAAAAAAAGTTAAAATAAAAAATCAAGAGATTACAGATAAAATTTTGGATTTTTTTTGATTCTCTTGAAAAATTGGAAGTTCTTAAAATGCTGGGCGTATAATGCTCCTGCCTAGCAACAATTGACTAGAACTGGGAATAGCCCTGATCCCTTCAGACTGAACATGCTCTCTTTAGTTGCTCACAGTTCCGCCACTTGTGCAGTATATGCATATGTATACACTTAAACCCATTTTACCTTATCCCATTTATGTTACCATTAGGCATTTGTGGATCATCCTTCTGCCTAATGAAAATACTGATACTCTCCCATGTGCTCCATAGTAGTGCTGATAGACACTTTTACATTTGTTGATTTATTTAATTCTAACAACAAGCTTGGAGTTTAATCTCCTTTGAATAAAGTTATGTAGGTGGTATTAGCCCCATGTTACAGATGAAGAAACTGAGGTTCATTGAAGTTATATAAATTCTTTAAGGTCTCATTAGTGCCACTGTTAGAATTTGAACCTAAAACCTAGAATTGGAATTCAAAGCTCTTTCTGTTTCAGTGCTTCTCTTTACTACTGCTGCTGCTGCTGCTGCTGCTATTGCTACTACTACTACTACTACTATTACTACTTTTTTTTTTTTTTTAAACAGTGGAACTGTTTCTTAGATGAAGTCTTTGTGAAGTCGAATATTTAAAACCAATAAAGGTAGCACTATTTTGCTGGAGGAATAGATTTGGTGGGGCACTTATTTGGGGGTTGAAACCTGCATGCTTAAGTCTGGTAGCTTTTGGGCATCTTTCTAGAATCCCTAGGACTCTACTAAAACAGTTTGGACACTCTCTATGACTAGCCATAATCATTTGTTAAATCTTATGAAATCTCAGCTTCTTTAGATGTTACAGTTATAGTGTATCTATTTCTGTTATGCCGCCTGATAATGTCTGTAGGCTTCCTGATATGTTTGTCTGTCTTAGTGTAATCCCTCTTATGACTCAGTGGCATTTTTCTTTCATGTAAGTTTGTGTTCTGATAAGGGTGATTCTTTTAGCATTTTACTTCTGTTTTGAGAATGTTTTAAAGTAAATCTGAAGTGAGACTTACGGTTTAATTTAATTTACTTTGCAGCATCTGATAACTAACTCTTCTTTACTTTTCAGATTCTCTTTGTGGCCAGATGGGTTTGTATGGACAGGCTTGTCCATCTGTAACTTCATTAAGGTGAGTGCTCTTTTTTTTTTTTCTTTATTAGAACATGTAACATTTTAAAAGTTAGACTGGTCACCTTATATTGCAATGAATTTCAGGGTGAGATTTAGAATAAAATATTGTAGCTTGTTTTGTCAAGTAGTGCAATTTGGCGGAATGGAGTGATATTTCTGCTTACTGAAATTTTTGTGGTAATGGGATTTGGATATGCTTTTAATCTTCATTTAGTGAACTGAGTATAGTGTGGTGGTAATTTGTACATGAAACAACATAATTAACACTTCTTTGTGTTTCTTTTAAAAAGACTAATCTGGGCCAAGTGCGGTGACTCACACTTGTACTCCCAGCATCTTGGGAGGCTGAGGCGGGTGGATCACCTGAGGTCAGGAGTTCAAGACTAGCCTGGCCAACATGGTGAAACCGTGTCTCTACTGAAAATACAAAATAATTGGCCAGTTGTGGTGGCTCACACCTGTAATCCCAGCTACTCGGGAGGCTGAGGCAGGAGAATCGCTTGAACCCAGGAGGCAGAGGTTGCAGTCAGCTGAGATTGTGCCATTGCACTCCAGCCTGGGCAACAAGAGTGAAACTCCATCTCAAAAAAAAAAAAAGCCAATCTGCTTTCTACTCAAATTAATTAGAACGTAGTAAATTTTGATTGCCTTTGTAGCAATCAAAATAAGACTGAAGATACTAATTTTAATTTCTTTCTAAGGGATGGTAAAAATATAATATCTAGATTTCTCTAATTTACAATAAAACATGAGAAATGTAAAAAGTAGGAACTGTTTTGTTGTGTACGACCCTGTGGTTTCAGATTTTTGAAGTCACCAGATCAGTTTTGCCAATCAATTAATATGTGAAGTCAAATTAGCAAAACAGATAAATATATGACTGTTTTTGCTGGCTTAGGCTTCCATATTCTACCTTCACATTGGCCCCTGAGGGATTGTCATGGTTCCCAGAGTGAAAAATGATCTAAACCTAATCTGCTAATTGAAATCTTAGAGTATGAAGTGTTGATGGCAGGACCTGCTAGTTACATGTGGTTGTGTAGTCAGCCATATCATTTATTCATCTAGCGTATTGAGCATCTACTGTTGTCAGGCACTGTTCTAAATGTTGGGGCATAGCAATGAGCATAACATGTAAAAATCCTGTAATCATGGAATTTACATTTTGGTGGAGGGACAATTAATAAAGAAAATAGTATAAGTATCTGTTAGTGATATGATAAGGGTTAAGGAGAAAAATAGAGAAGAGGAATAGGAAATAATAGGAGTATGTGTTATTTTAGACAGGCCAGTCCTAAGGGAAGCCTTCACTAAAAAAGGGGACATTTGAATGAAGATCTTAAAATATGAGGGAGTGAGCCATATATTGGATAAGTGGTAGTTGAGCATTCTTTAGGCACAGAGGGAGTGCAGGAAGATCCAAGGCGGGAGGCTGCCTTGTATGTTTGAGGAGCAATGGAGGAGGTCATTGTGGTTGCAGCAGCGTAGATGAGGAAGGGTTATAATTGCCCAGCTTTGGAGGGCAGAAGGAGAGAGAGGAGAGATTACAAAATTGCCAGAACCATGATTGGGAATGAAGGAATCCTTACGCTTAAGAGCAATCCTGATTTTCCGGAATGCCACACACACACACACACACACACACACACACACACACACAGACACAGATACAGACAAAATGAACAATGAAGTTACCTTTGTAGTTTTTATGTACTTGACGTTTTGCAAGTCAAGGCTGACTGTCCTATTTCTCAGTAGAAAAGCTTTTTTTTTTTTTTTGTAAAATGATTATTGTTTCTTTAGCGTCCACTTTCTACTGATTAGACTTCCTTAAGATATTTTAGTTGTATGAAATGCTGAAACACTCATATATTAAGGTAATTGACTGAAATTTTAAGTCTCTGTGAATACTATATTTATGTTTAGGTTAAGCCTTTATATGACATTGGGTTAGGAATAATATGTGTGTAACTTTTGTTTGATGAAAGAGAAGAGGTAATATAAGTTATGCTACAGTTTACTCACTGTGTTGTAATTCCTTAGCACAGTATTCTACAATCAGAATTGTTTGGGATATAACTGTATATCTAGCATTTAATTTATAAACTGAGAAGCCCTATGGCATCAGAGTCATGATATTTATTGTCCTTATGTATGTCTTTCATTTCTGTAATATTCTGTATGGTCCACATCTGAAACAGAGGATTCCCATTCTTAGATTTGTGTATAGAAGACCATTGTCTGTCACCGATTTTTCTTAGTGGAAGCCAGTATTGTTTTGAGACGAAGGAGGGAAGAAAAACTGGATTACTTAATAACCACAATAAATTTTAGTCTACTTCCCATAGAGTCTTCCCCAAACCAGAAATGGTCCCTGCAAACTACACTGCCCACATAGGGGTACAACCAGAACTCTTAAAGTAACTCAACCCTACTGAAAAACATTGCTTGTTTGCCTTATCTCTCTTGTATATACTATCTGTATATCTAGAAAGTGACTAACCTCAAGACAGGAAGCAAATGAGTTGGTGGAGAAGAACTGGTCATGTGGCTGGGAATCAGAAAATGGATAGGCAGGTGGGAGTTTGTAGGCACAAGTATGAGTGGGAGTGGACAATTTATGTGTAAGTGAAGGTAGTGAATAGAAGGAAAGTATAAAAAATTTGTTGGTTGGAAGAGGGTAGTTAGTAAATGGATTAAAACTCCCTCAGTCTCCTTAAGTATTTAGGGTAAGGTAAACAAGTACTACTTTCTGTGGATGATATTGAATCCTTGTTTAATCTGACTTTGTTAGAATTGTTGTTAAAATTAGACTTGCTGTATTTTTATGATTACAAAGTAGTACATAATTATTGTAGAAAATTTGGGAAAACAGAGCTTGCTTTTTTTATACCAGTAGATATTATATGTGAATTAGAAAAAGACCCTCTAAATTTGCCTTAAAAAAATGACTGCAGAATAGTTTGTAGTGATAGTTAAGTATACTCTGTAATTGTAACCAAATTACTCTGACTCTTTGGTCTACTTTACTTGCTAGTATAGGTAGAATTGCATTTCAACAAAAGTCACTGTAACAACATCATATTCTACATGAGACTATTTTAGCATTCAGGATTCTCTAGGGAGGCTGAAACCATACCACTATTTGAACAGAGATAATACTTTAATAGAATTGATAACTAGATATAAATGTTAACTAAGTAACATAAAGGATAAAAACAAAACTAAAATATCATGAAGATAGACACAACAGGAAGCAGCTACTGCCCATAGGGCTCAGGGACCAAAGGGAACGAGAAAACATTAGGAACTTAGAGGAAAGTCCCCGAAGAAATGAAACTTAGACCTCTGAGAAGCTGCTGCATGATCGATGCTGGTGTCTGAGCTTGGAAGAGGGGTTCTGTAAGGTTGGGACCCAGACCTTGCTGGCTGATGCTGGTGTCTCTCAGTGGTTTATGGTGAAGCTAGTTCTGGAAGTGTTGGAAACACTGCAAGCTGGATTCACTTGTTGCTACTGGAAGAACCTGCTGCTATAGGGCTGAAGAAGCCTGTGTTGGGGAAATGCTCTTATGAAACCTAAAGATTACATAGGAAGATACAGTCTTTTCTTCCTCCTCCTCCAGCCTTTCAGTTCATCTTGAGTGCCTCTTCTTGGGAGAGCTTTTACAGAGTCTTAGTGCAAGCACCACAAAGCAGAATACGGGTAGGGGTGCTGCAGTTTGGAGCTGAGGGGCAATAACCTAATAGCTGCCTTCCTTGCTCCAACAGACTGCTGAGAAATAGGGTACAAGAAGATATTTTCTAAGATGTTTTGCAGCTAATATTTATGGGATTTAGTAGAGTACTGCATATTACTTAAAAAATCCTCAGAAGTTTTTTAAACACTGTGAAATTATATTAAAAATTTATGTTAAGATTCACAAGTATTTGCAGTCTGAATCTATTGTATTTATATCCTGAGTTTGAGTGATAAGAGTCTGGATAGTGAGGGATAGGCCATTCACATCTGTTCAATTCCTGAGTTTTGGATAGCAAGAGTAAAAGTTCAGAGAGTGGGGCCGGGCGCCGTGGCTCACGCCTGTAATTCTAGCACTTTGGGAGGTCAAGGTGGGCGGATCACGAGGTCAGGAGTTCGAGACCAGCCTAATCAATATGGTGAAACCCTGTCTCAACTAAAAATATAAAAAATTAGCCAGGTGTGGTGGCGCTCGCCCTTATTCCCAGCTACTTGGGAGGCTGAGGCAGGAGAATCGCTTGAACCCGGGAGGCAGAGGTTGCAGTGAGCTGAGATTGTGCCACTGCACTCCAGCCTGGGCAGAGTGAGACTCCGTCTCAAAAAAAAGAAAAAAGTTCAGAGAGTGATGGATATAATTTCTGTTAAACAGTAGAATCTTAAAAGTTTAGCAGAATCCTTTTGTTTCCTGAGTTTGGATAAGATGGATTTGAATCCTCAGATGTACCTGTATTTTATTTCCAAATACAGATTGAGTAATAACAACAGCTTACTGAAAAAGCAAAAGCTTTTCTTGACTATTTGCTTTATGTATACGAGTGAATATGTTTGTGACTCATATGACATACTTCTTTTACATATTGTAACGATAGACTATTTTTTGTAATTTCATTTTGTTTCAGTTTTTAATTTTTGTGGGTAACATGTATATTTATGGGGTACATAAGATATTTTGATACAGGCATGCAGTGCATAAGTGGGGTATATTCATCACCTCAAGCATTTATCCTTTGTGTTACAAAGAATCCAATTATTTTAGTTATTTAAAAATGTACAATTAAATTATTACTGACTATAGTCACCCTGTTGTGCTGTCAAACACAAGATCTTAGTCACTCCTCCTATTTTTTTGTACCAATTAGCCATTCTCACTCTCCCTGACGCCCCACTACTCTTCCCAGCCTCTGGTAACCATCCTTCTACTCTATCTCCGAGTTGTTTTCATTTTTAGCTCTCACAAATAAGTGAGGACATGCAGTTTGTATTTTTGTACGTGGCTTATTTCACTTACCATAACGACCCCCAGCTCCATCCATGTAGAAAATTACAGGATCTCGTGTATATATGTACCACATTTTATCTATTCATCTGTTGGTGGACGCTTAGGATGCTTCCAAATCTTGGCTATTGTGAACAGTATTGCAACCAATATGGGAGTGCAGGTATCTCTTTGATATGCGGATTTGCCTTCTTTTGAGTGTATACCCAGCGCTGGGATTGTTGGATCTTTATGGTAGCTCTACTTTTAGTTTTTTTGAGGAACTTCCAAACTGTTCACGGTAGTGGTTGTACTAATATACATTCCCTCCAACAGTGTACAAAATCCAGTGTTCCCTTTTCTCCACATCCTCTCCAGCATTTGTCATTGCCTGTCTTTTGGATAAAAGCCATTTTAACTGGGGTGAGATGACATGTTACTATAGTTTTGATGTGCATTTCTCTGATGATCAATGACATTGAGCACCTTTTCATACACCTGTTGGCCATTTATATGTCTTTTGAGAAATGCCTATTTAGATCTTTTGCCCATTTTAAAAATCAGATTATTAAATTTTCTCCTATAGAGTTATTTGAGCTCCTTATATATTCTGGTTATTAATCCTTTGTCAAATGAGTAGTTTGCAGATATTTTCAGCCATTTTGTGGCTTGTCTCTTAACTTTTTTGATTGTTTCCTTTGCTGTGCAGAAGCTTTTTAACTTGATGTGATCCCATTTGTCTATTTTTGCTTTGGTTGCCTGTGCTCGTGGGGTGTAACTCAAGTAATCTTTGCCCACTCCAACATCCTGGAGAGTTTCCCCAGTGTTTTCTTTTAGTAGTTTAGTTTGAGGTCTTAGATTTAAGTATTTAATCCATTTTGGTTTGATTTTTGTATATGGCAAGAAATAGGGGTCTAGTGTTATTCTTCTGCATATGGGTGTCCAGTTTTCCCAGCACCTTGTTGAAGAGACTGTCCTTTCCGTTATTTGTTCTTGGAACCTTTGTCAAAAATGAGTTCACTCTCGATATATGTATTTGTTTTCTGGGTTCTCTATCCTGTTCCATTGGTCTATATCTGTTTTTATGCCATTACCATACTGTTTTGGTTACTACAACTTGAAGTCAGGTAATGTGATTCCTCCAGTTTTGTTCATTTTGCTTAGGATAGTTTTGGGTATTCTGAGTCTTTGGTGGTTTTGTATAAATTTTAGGATTTTTTTTTCTATGTCTGTGAAGAATGTCATTGGTATTTTGATAAGGAGTGCATTGAATCTTTAGTTTGCTTTGGATAGTATGTACATTTTAACAGTATTAATTCTTCTAATCCACGAACATGGAGTATCATTCCTTTTTTTGGTGTCTTCAGCTTCTTTCCTAAATGATGGTTTTCATTGTGGAGGTCTTTCACTTCTTTGGTTAATTCCTAGGTATTTTATTTTATTTGTACCTATTGTAAATGAGATTACTTTCTTGATTTCTTTTTCGGATTGTTCCCTCCTGGCATATAGAAACTCTGGTTTTTGTATGTTGATTTTTGTCTCCTTCAACTTTACTGAATTTGTCAGTTCTAGTAGTTTTTTGGTGGAGTCTTTAGGTTTTTCCAAATACAAGATCATATCATCTGTAAACAAGGATAATTTGACCTCTTCCTTTCTAATTTGTATGCCCTTTTTTTTTTTTTCTCTTGTCCGATTGCTTGAGCTAGGACTTCTGTTAATTTGGTTTGGTCAAAGCAAAATAGGTTTGCTGTTTCTTAGAGCTTGTAGAAATGGGACCCTTTCTGCATTTCTGAATTACCTAACATTTATTAGAGGATTTATTTTATGATTCTCACATGTATGCAGCCTGGGATACAGTAGTACTTGTAGTAGTTTCTGGTGATATTTAATACCTTCTACCTGAGATCACTTCCTCTTACATTTTTCTGTATTTGTCCTTTTTTAGCACTCATTTTTGTTAACGCTTCTTCCTTAAAGATGCCTTTTATTATTGATCTTATTCGTCTACGTATTGTATGCCAAGGAACACATAGAAATATTTGAGTGCCCCAGATGAATTTCCTGTCCATCTCTTTCCTCATTTCCCTACTCTTGAAATTGATGACCCTGCTGTTTAGAACTACCAGAAGAAGGTAGATTTATTTCAAGCGTTCTTGCTGCCTCATTTCTAGAGGCATACTGGTATTGATAAAGCAGCTGTGGTATATAGACTTAAGATAATGTAGATACAGGTTCACATCTCTCTCTGCCACATATTAGCCATGTACTGTTGGGTAAATTACTTTTCCTAATGTTGCTTTAATAGAGTTGCTAATGTTTACTTCACCACTCTTAACTTCAAAGCATCACTGAATATGCTGGTGAGTTAAATGTGAAACGTGCCTGCTAACAGTGCACATGGTGCAAAATTATACTGAAAAATAAAAAAGTAATTGTATGATTTGACTTAGAAAGCTTATCATAGGCAAGCTTTGTGGTTCAGTGGCACTCAATGCAGAAACATATCTCCAGGCATTTGGAGTACCCACTCTTCTAAATTAGGAGTTTAGGCTATACTCCCCTTCCCGTACAGAGGAAGAGGATTCAAGGAATTAAATTTATACATGAGGAATCTGGCATATTTTCTCCTCTTTTCTAGTTTCTAATAGTAGAAAACAAAAAGGTTCGTCATTTTTAGAATAAAAGAAGGAATGGGACAGATTTGTATCCTTTGCTAACAGTATAAAAACATGGGGTAGAAGAAAGTTTACTATTTTCCTTTGTTCTGTTTCCCCTTCATCCTAAATTCTAAGATTCTAGAATATCTACCAGTAGTATCAGGTTTGCCACTGATCTTCAGGCTAAGGATGTTGCTGACATTTAATATTATATGTTTACTATATTTAATACAGTTGAAATTTTAGGCTTTTGGGTGCCAGACAGTGGCAGAAATAGCCTTTGCATTATCATGCCATATTTATCATTATCATTTTTATTAATTTTTTGGAATTAGTAAAATCTTTATTAATGTACATGTTTAGATATGGCATGTTCCAATTAAATTATGAGTAATGAGAAAATCCTCTTAAATTTGACCATTACAGAAACTTTCTCTAAAATGCGTTTTGAGTTTTCTGATATGGGAGCTAGTAACCTTTTGTGGCTATTTAAATATAAGTTAATTAAAAATAGGTAAAATCAAAAATTCACTTCGTTAGTCATACTAGCCACATTTTAAGTGCTCACTCGCTATACATGGCTAGTGGCTGTCATATTGGACAGCATGCAGATATTTGCATTGTTGGAGAAAGTTCTGTTGGGGAGCGCTGGTCTGTTTTATGTTTGATTGAGACAGGGTCTTGCTTTGTCGCCCAGGCTAGAGTACGGTGGCACAGTTATGACTTGTGGTAGCCTCAACCTCTTGGACTTAAGAGTTTCCCCACCTCAGTCTCTAGGGTAACTGGGACTGACTACAGGCGCGTGCCACCATGCCCAGCTAATTTTTGAATTCTTTGTAGAGATGGGTCTCCCTGTGTTGCCCAGGCTGGTCTCAGAGCTCTTGGGTTCAAGTGATCTGCCCTCACTGGCCTCACAAAGTGCTGGGATTTACAGACATTGGCTACTGTGCCAGGCTTAACAGCACTAGTCTGGATCACTCTAAGTATAATTTAACCTTTTTTTTTTTTTTTTGAGACAGAGTCTCGCTCTTTCGCCCAGGCTGCAGTGCAGTAGTGCGATCTTGGCTCACTGCAACCTCCACCTTCCGGGTTCAAGCGATTATCCTGCCTCAGCCGCCTCAGTAGTTGGGATTACAGGCGCCTGGCTAATTTTTTGTATTTTTAGTAGTGACGGGGTTTTGCCATGTTGCCCAGGCTGGTTTCAAACTCCTGAGCTCAGGCAATCCACTTGCCTCGGCCTCCCAAAGTGCTGGGATTACAGGCATGAGCCACCACCCTCAGTCATAATTTAATCTTTAAGATCCTAATGTCCTAAGGCCTCCATTTCTGAACACCAGATATTGAGGAGTACTATTGACTGACTTATTCATTAACTTAAGGACATAAAGTTGCTTTTGTGACTGAATACTGACTTTGGTAGATACCATTTATGGTGTTCTTACTGTTAGACCAGGCATTATTTAAGCACTTTTAAGTTTATTAAGTTCCCCCAACAATTCTGTGAGGTCAGTACCATTATTATCCTTACTTCATAAATGAGGAAACTGAGGTAAAGTTAATTAACTCAAAGATATATAGGTAATTAGGGATAGAGCTGGGATTCATACTTAGGTCCTTATCCAATGCCCATGCTTTAATCATTTAATTCTACTGCCTCTTGGCTATAAGTATTTATTGTAATTTCAGGCTTTTTTCTTAAATGAAGGCTGCCAAACAATTTTCTTCTTAATTGAGGGCACTATAAAAAGTAAGTAAAAAAGAGAAGTGTCAGTGCAGGAGACTGTAGAAAAAGGTAATAGAAAACCAGCGCTTTAATTTTGGAATACTAAAATTGAAAAAAAAATCTTGTTTAAAATTGATAACATTTTTTGTTTTTTTGTTAACAAAAGACAGCAGGTTTTTTTTTTTTAAACTTCAGGGAGATGGAGAAATTTTGAGTTTTTATGAGGGGGAATCATATGTTAGAGGTAATAGGGAATAAAAAGCGTCACTGAATATACTAGTGAGTTCAATATAAAACACATGCCTACTAACAGTACATATAGTGCAAAATAGTACTACTGAAAAATAAAAAAATTGTACGATTTGATGTAATAAACTTATCATAGGCAAGCTTTATGGTCCAGTGGCACTTATTGTAGAGACATATCTCTAGGCATTTGGAGCATCCACTTTTCTAGATTAGGGTTTAGGCTGTACTCTACTTGCCATACAGAAAACTTGGGGCAGTGGAGATTTCCCAACTCCATGCCTAGGCATACCTCTGGGTAACTGGTGGTTGCCCATTGGAGCCCAACTCTCCTCTGCCCCCCATACCTGGTGCTTATGCCCTGCTATTGGGGGACCTGTAGGTGGTCCTGCCTGGTCTGGACCCACCTGTCTTGGTCTCCTGCTCCAGGGCTGGGCAGGGAGCTCAGACCACTGTGCATTCTGCAGATCAGCCCATTGCCTGAGGCAACAGAGAGCTTCTCAGTAAGCAAGGATCAAGTATATACCCATCTATATTGGCTTCAGCTGGCTCTTACCTGTGAGTGCCACCTACTGACCTGGAAGTTTAATTGCATGATACAATAGAAAATCTGCTGACAAGTGTACAGCACTAGGGATCTTGATAAACTTCCTGAGACCTCCACCATCCTGGCCCCACAAGATGTAGTAAGCCTGCTCCCATGCCCAGTACATCAGTAATACAACCAGCATTTGAGAAAACTACCATTCAAAGGCTAACTGTAACCAGGGAACTTAATACAGACTCTTTGCCACTGAAAGCACCCAGAACTAAAGCCAAAAGACCCTACGGAACATATATTATAGACACCTCCTGAAGGGGAGAAAAATCACGTCGAAATGAAAGCAAATTCAAAAAATAAGGAGAGATGGCTTATCTAGATGAGAAGCAACCAGAGAAACAACTCTGAAACTATGAAAAAAGTGTGTTACAATGCCTCAGAAGGATCACATTAACTCTCCAGCAGTAGATCCTAACCAAAATTAAAATCTTTGAAATATAAGATAAAGAATTCAGAATGTTTTGGTTTTAAAGAAACTCAATGAGATCCAAGAGAAAGTTGAAAATGCACACAAATCAGAAAAACAGTTTGGGATATGAAAGGAAATATGAAAAATAAACCCAAACATATTTTGGAAATGAAAAATTCATTGAAGGAATTACAAAACATAGTTGAAAGCTTTAATGCTAGTCTAGAGAAAGTAGAATAAAGAATTTCAGAGCGGGAAGACAGGTCTTTTGAATTAACCCAGTCAGATGAACATAAGGAAAAAAAGAAGTAAAGTAAGTGAACAGAGGCCAGGTGTGGTACCTCATGCCTATACTCCCAACGCTTTGGGAGGCCGAGGCGGGTAGATCACTTGAGGGTCAGGAGTTCAAGACCAGCCTGGCCAACATGGTGAAACCCCATCTCTACTAAAAATACAAAAAAATTAGCAGAGCTTCGTGGTATGTGACTGTAATCCCAGCTACTTGGAAGGCTGAGGCAGGAGAATCGCTTGATTCCAGGAAGTGGAGGTTGTGGTGAGCCAAGATCGTGCCACTACACTCCACACTGGGCGACAGAGTGAAACTCCATCTCAAAAGAAAAAAGAAAAGTGAAAAAGTCTTGGAGAAATATGGGATTGTATAAAGCATCCAAACTTACAGGTTATAGGTATTCTAGAGAAGAAAAAGTAAAAAGTGTAGAAAAGCTATTTCAGGGAGTAATTAGGAAAAACTTCCCTAGTCTGGGAAGAAATTTAGACATCCAGATACAAGCTCAGAGAACTCCTGAGAGATACATTGCAAGAAGAACCTCATCTAAGGATATAGTCATCAGACTGTTCAAAGTCAGTGTGAAGGAAAAAATTCTAAGAGTAGCAAGAAAGAGGGGATTACCTATAAAGGAAATCCCATCAAACTAAACACTGAACTTCTCAGCAGAAACCCTACAAGCCAGCTGGAAGAGATTGGGGGCCTATTTTTAGTGACTTAAGGAAAAAATTACCACCCAAGAATTTATTTTGTTTGTTTTTTGGGCAGGGTCTCAGTCTACTACCCAAACCTGGAGTATAGTGGCGTGATCACAACTCACCACAGCCTTTACTTCCCAGGCTCAAGTGATCCTCTTGCTCAGCCTCCCAAGTGGCTGGGACTACAAGCACATGCCACCATGCCCAGCTAATTTTCTGGTATTTTTAGGAGAGACAGGGGTTTGCCATGTTGCTCAAGCTGATCTTAAACTCCTGAACTGAAACAGTCCGCCCGCCTTGGCCTCTCAACATACTGGGATTATAGGTGTGAGCCACCATGCACAACCACCGGCCAATAATTTTATATCCTGCCAAAATAACCTTTGTAAATGAAGGAGAAATAAAGTCTTTCCCAGACAAACACATGTGAATGGAATTCATCATCACTATACTGATCATATAAGAAATGCTGAAAGGAGTTCTAAACATGTTAACGAAAGAACAGTACTTGCCATCATAAAAGTACAAAGCTCACAGAGTCTGTAAAGCAGTTATATAGTAGAAACTCCAAGGCAACTAACAACACTGTGACAAGAACAAAACCTCACATATCTATATCTCTGTCTCTGTCTATCTATTTTTTTATTTTTTTTGAGACATAGTCTTGCTCCATCGCCCAGGCTGGAGTGTAGTGGCACCATCTTGGCTCACTGCAACCTCTGCCTCCCAGGTACAAGTGATGCCCCTGCCTCAGCCTCCCGAGTGACTGGGACTACAGGTGTGTGCCACCACACCCGACTAATTTTGTATTTTTAGTAGAGACAGGAATTCACCATACTGGCCAGGCAGGTCTCAAACTCCTGACCTTGTGATCCGCCCACCTGGGCCTCCCAAAATGCTGGGATTACAGGCGTGAGCCACTGTGCCTGGCCTATATATATATATATATTTTAAGATGGAGTCTTGCTGTCTTGCCCAGGTTGGAGTGCAGTGGCATGGTCTTGGCTCACTGCAACCTCTGCCACCTGGATCCAAGCAATTCTCCTGCCTTAGCCTCCCAAGTAGCTAGGATTACAGGCATGTACCACCACACCTGGCTAACTTTTGTATTTTTTAGTAGAGGTGAGGTTTTGCCGTGTTGGCCAGGCTGATCTCGAGCTCCTGACCTCAAGTAATCCGCCCACTGTGGCCTCTTAAAGAGCTGGGATTATGGGTATGAACCACAACACCTAGCCACATATCAATATTAACCTTGAATGTAAATGGCCTATAGCTCCACTTAAAACATACTGAGTGGCAAATGAAATTTAAAAAAAAAAGACCCAACCAGCTGCTACCAGCAAGAGACCCCACACATACTAGTTAAAGACAGCTACAGACTCAAACTAAAGGGGTGAAAAACGGTTTATCATACAAATAAATGAAAAACAAAAGCCAGCAGTAGTATACATTCTCGTATCAGATAAACTTCAAACTGTAATAGTAAAAAAAAAAAAAAAGACAAGAGCATTATATAATGATAAAGGGTTTGATACAACAAAGAGATTTAACTATCCTGAATATATGTGCACCCCACACCAGACCACCCAGATTCATAAATACTACTAGGCCAAAGCAAACAAATTGATGGCAATACAATAACAGTGGAGGACATCAGCACCTCACTGACATCACCATTCAGATCATGGAGGCAGAAAGTCAAAAAAGAAATTCTGGACTTAAACTGTAGACCAAATGGACCTAATAGACATTTACAGAACATGCATTAATCTCATCTGCACGTGGAACATTCTCCAAAATTGACCATATGCTTGGCCATTAAACTAAGTCTCAATACATTCCAAAATACTGAAATCAGATCAAGTATCTTTTTGGAGCACAGTGGAATAAAATTAGAAATCAAATACCAAGAGGAACTCTTAAAACTATTCAAGTAGATGGAAACTAAACAACATGCTCCTGAATTAACTTTGGGTAAACAATGCAATTAAGGCAGAAACTGAAAAAAAAAATTGAAATAAATGAAAATGGAGGCACAGCATACCAAAACCTCTGGGATATCAGTACTAAGAGGAAAGTTTATAGCATTAAATGCCCACGTTAAAAACATAGGAAGATCTCAAGCTACCACCATACATCAAGGAACTGGAAAAATAACAAACCAAACAAAAAGCTAGCAGAAGAAAAAGAGCAAAGAGCAGAGCAGAGCTAAATGAGGCAAAAAAATGATACAAAGGATAAGTGAAACAAAAAGTTGTTTCTTTGAAAGGATACACAAAATTGAAAGACTGCTAGCTAAGTTAACCAAGAAAAGTTAAGTTTTAAATACAAGCAGAAATGATAAAGACAACATTACACCTGACACCACAGAAATACAAAAGATCATCAGAGACTGCTGTGAACATTTATGTACTCATAAACTAGAAAAAGCTAGGGGAAATGGACAAATTCCTGGAAACATACGACCTCCCAAGACTGAACCAGGAAGAAATGTGAATCCTGAACAGACCAGTAACAAGTAACAAAATTCTATCAGTAGTAAAGGAAAACTGTATTAGTCTGTTCTCATGCTGATATAAAGAACTACCTGAGACTGGGTAATTTATAAAGGAAAGAGGTGTAGTTGACTCAGTTCCACAGGGCTGGGGAAGCCTCAGAAAACATACAGTCATGGCAGAAGGGGAAGCAGACTTGTTCTTCACATGGCGGCAGGAAGTAGAAGTGCTGAGCAAAGCGGAGGGAAGCCCCTCATAAAATCATCAAATCTCGTTAGAACTATCAAGAGAACAGTATGAGGGTAACTGCCCCCATGATTCAATTACCTGCCACTGGATCCTCCCACGACACATGGGAATTAAGGGAACTACGAGATGAGATTTGGGTAGGGACACAGCCAAACCTATCACCTTCTAACAGCAAAAAAGGCCAGGACCAGATAGATTTATAGCTGAATTTTGCCAGACATATAAAGAAAAGTTGGCATTTAGGAAAGAATACTGAAACGATTTCAGAAAATTGAGGAGGAGTAATTCCTTTCTAACTCATTCTACAAAACCAGTATCAAAGTCAGGCGAGGACACTAGATACCAAAGTCAGGTGAGGACACTAGGTACCAGTCAGGCACGGACACAACCAGAAAAGAAAACCACAGGCCAATATCCCTAATGAACATAGGTGCAAAAATCCTCAACAAATACTGAATCCAACAGCACATCAAAAAGATTATATATCTTGATCAAGTGGATTTTATTCCAGGAATGCAAGAATGTTGAAGCATATGCAAATTAATGAACGTGATTCACCACGTAAATAGAACCAAACCCCAAAACCATATGATTATCTCCATAGATGCAGAAAAGGCATTTGATAAAATCCAACATTGCCTCATAACAACCCTCAATAAACTAGGCACTGGAGGTACATACCTTAAAATAATAAGAGCCATATATGACAAACCTACAGACAACATCATGTTGAAGGGGAGAAGTTGAAAACATTCTCTTTAAGAACAGGAACAAGACAAGGGTGTCCACTCTTACCACTCTTCTTCAACCTAGTGCTGGAAATCCTAGCCAGAGCAATTAGGCAAGAGAAAGAAATAAAAGGCATCCAAATTGAAAAAGAGGAAGTTTGCTGATAACAAGACTGTATACCTAGAAAACTCTTAAAGACTCCTAGACTTTTATTAAAGTTTCAGGATACAAAATCAATGTACGACAATCAGTAGCATTTCTATACAATAACGTTCAAGCTGATAACCAAATCAAGAACCCAATCCCATTTACGGTAGACACACCCACCCACCTACACACACTCCCCCTGACACCCCTAGGAATACATTAACCAAAGAGGTGAAAGATCTTTACAAGGAGAACTACAAAACACCAGTGGAAGAAATTGCAGATGACATAAGCAAATGGCAAAACATCTTGTGCTGATGGATTGGAAGAATCAGTATCATGAAAATGAGCATACTACCCAAAGCAATCAACAGATTCAATGAAGTTCTTCTCAAATTACCAACATCATTTTTCACAGAGTTAGAAAAACAGCGCTAAAGTTCATATGGAATCAAAAAAGTACTCAGCCAAAGCAATGCTAAGCAAAAGGAACAAATTCAGAGGCATCCGCTTGCCTGACTTCAAGTTATACTACAAGGCTGTAGTAAGTAAAGCAGCACGATAGTGGTTCAAAAATATACATAGAGATCAGTGAAACAGAATAGGGAGCCTAGAAATAAAGCCACATACCTACAACCAACTGATCTTTGACAAAGTTGATGAAAATAAACAGTGGAGAAAGGACATTAACACCCTTTTCAATAAATGGTGCTGGGATGTTGGCTAGCCATATGTAAAAGAATGAAACTGGACCCTTGTGTCTCACCATGTACAAAAATTAACTCAGGCTGAATGGATTAAAGACTTGAACATAAGACCTTAAACTATAAAAGTCCTAGAAGAAAACTTAGGAAGAACTCTTGGATGTTGGCCTAGGCAAATAATTTATGATGAAGACAAGAATAGACAGATGAGACTTAATTAAACTAAAAGCTTCTTCACAGCAGAAGAAATAGCAGATTAAACAGCCTATAGAATGGGAGAAAATATTTGCAAATGATTATTTTCACAAAGGATGAACACCCAGAATCTACATGGAACTCTAATAACGAGGAAAAAACAACTTCTTTTAAAAACTAAGCAGAGGACATGAGACATTTTTTGAAGAAATACAATTGCCAACAAACACATGAAAAAAATGCTCAACATTACTAATCATCAGAGAAATGCAAATTAAAATCACAGTGACATACCATCTTACACCAGTCAGAATTGCTGTTAAAAAGCCAAAAAATAACAGATGTTGGTGTAGTTGTGGAGAAAAGACAATGCTTATACACTGCTGATGGGAACGTAAATTAGTTCAACCTCTGTGGAAAACTATGGAGATGTCTCAAAGAACTAAAAATAGAACTACTTTTTGATCTAGCAAATACACTACTGGGGGTATCTGCCCAAAATAAAATAAACCACTATATAAAAAAGACACCTGACCAGGTGCGGTGGCTCGTGCCTGTAATCCCAGCACTTTGGGAGGCCAAGGCAGCAGATCACCTGAGATCAAGAGTTCAAGACCAGGCTGGCCAACATCGTGAAACCCTATCTCTACTAAAAATAGAAAAATCACTCAGATGAGGCGGCGTACACCTGTAATCCCAGCTAATCGGGAGGTTGAGGCAGGAGAATCGCTTGAACCTGGTAGGCAGAAGTTGCAGTGAGCCGAGATTGTGCCACTGCATTCTAGCCTGGGGGACAGAGTAAGACTCTGTCTCATACACACACACAAAAATGACACCTGTAGTCATGTTCAACACTATTCATAATAGCAAAGTCATGGAAGCAACCTAACTGTCCACCAGCAGTTGACTGAATAAAAAAAATGTGGTATGCAGATACCATGGAATACTTTATAGCATAAAAATGAAATCATGTCCTTTTCAGCAACATGGATGGAGTTGGAGGTCATTATACTAAGTGAAATAACTCGGAAACAAAATCAAATACCGCATGTTCTCACTTATAAGTGGAAGCTAAATAATGAGTATGCATGTACATAAAGATGGAAATATTAGACACTGAAGACTCCACCGGGGGGAGGTTAGGAGGAGGATGAGGGTTGAAAAATTACATGTTGGGTGTAATGTTCACTGTTTGGATTGTGGGTACAATAGAAGCCCAGTCTCCACCAATATGCAGTATACCCGTGTAACAAACATATGTTTACCCCCCGAATCTAAAGTTTTAAAAAAGCTTTGCTTGGTTGCAGGAAAACTAACTCTGGATACATCAAGCAGAAAAGAAAAATAATTTATGGGATGAATTTAGAAAACGGTTGTATTTTACAGAATAAAAGGATAGTTTAGTCTCTTGAAATGGAACTAGGAATTGATGAAATTCTCTTAGAAACCTAGGCATTGTACTGAGCCTTCTCTGTTGCGTTTCTCTGAATCTAATTTATTTCTTCATATCTCCAGGCAACTTTCTTTGCTTTTCTGACACAAAACCATTCTATCACTCAAGTTCGTGGCTTCCTTTTTTTTTTTTTTTTTTTTGAGACCAAGTTTTGCTCTTGTTGCCCAGGCTGGAGTGCAATGGCGTGATCTCTGCTCACTGCAGCCTCCGCCTCCCTGGTTCAAGCAATTCTCATGCCTTAACCTCCCAAGTAACTGGGATTACAGGCGCCTGCCACCACACCTGGATAATTTTTTTTTTTTTGTATTTTTAGTAGAGATGGGATTTCGCCATGTTAGCCAGGCTGGTCTCGAACTCCTGATATCAGGTGATCCGCCCGCCTTGGCTTCACAAAGTGCTGGGATTACAGACGTGAGCCATCACACCCAGCCTCAAGTTCATGGCTTCTTCATTCAGGAGAGCAGCCCAAACTGTTTCACTTCTAATCCTAAATCTTGGGGGAGAAAATTTAGGTAAACAGCTTGGATCAGGTATCACCCTTGGTTCAGATTCTTTAATTTTTTCCTGTATTACTGTTACAGACAAGTTGTAGTACAACATTCAGAGCCAGGGGGATGGAGGCACCTCTGAGAAAGGGCATTGGTATGAGCTAGGCAAAACACTACAGACAGTGCTTGAGACAAAGCAGCATGTATCCACTTTTGGTTGAGAAAGGATTTCAAGAGAGGATAATTTTAGAATTCCTTATGGTCATTGGGTATTGAATGGGAGACTTGATTCCCAGCTTTATGTTAGAACATCCAGAGTATCCTTAGAATTGTGGTATTTGGAATTGGACTCCTGCCTCAATTCTATTCAATCTGACAAATATGTATTGAATACTTACGTCCTTACTAGTGTTCAAGAGTCCACAAAAGCAACAAAAGAAAAGGAAAACAAAAAGGTTATTCCAGTCCATACTAGTGCTTACTTGAGAGCCTGATGTATAGGTGTTTGGCTGGGTCTCTTTTGAAGGTTAGGGATCTGAATGGGGCTTTTAGTATGGGCATCCATTTCTTCACAGTTTTCTTAACACCTTGCCAGTCCCTCACGTATATTTGGAGCTTGCAAAATGATATATCAGCTGTGTTAAAAAGCACAAAGCATGGAGTTATGGAAAGACGAGACTGTTTGAGTAAACAGAGGCTGAGAAAAAATAGTGCTTCTTAGTATAGTGCAAGATAGGTCTATAGATAATTCAAGAAATAGAAAACCAAGAGAAGCTCATGAGACTGGATTGGAAGCCATATGAAATGGAGATACTCATTCATGCTTTACCTCACAACACAATTTTTTTTTTTTTTTTTTTTGCTATTGATATCAAGAAGAACCTAGTATGCTTGAAATAAATTCAGGAAGGAGGATTATTATTATTGCTTTTCAAATTTTTTAAGACATTTTAGTGGGTTTGGAATAGTATCTCGTTGTTTTAGTTTGCATTTACCTGATAATTAGTGATGTTGAGCATCTTTCATGTGTTTATTGGGGTTTGTATGTCCTTGTTTAAATTTTTTGTACATTTTAAAACTGGGTAGTTTGTCTTCTAATTATTGAGTTATATGAGTTCTCTAAATATTCTGAATACACGTTTTTTTTTGTTAGAGCAAGAAAGTTTTAAATTTTGGTAACATCCAGCTTACCAATTTTTTCTTTCATTGTTCAAGCCGAGAAATATTTACACATTCCTAATCACAGATATTTGTTTGTCTCTTTTTATGTCCAAGCTGAGAAATCTTTACTTACTCCAAATCACAAATGCTTGTTTTTTATTTTATTTTATTTTTGGAGACAGAGTCTCACTCTGTCACCCAGGCTGGAGTACAGTGGTGTGATCTTGGCTCACTGCAGCCTCCACCTTCCAGGTTCAAGCAGTCCTCTTGTCTCAGCCTCCTGAGTAGCTGGGACTACAGGTGCCCACCACCACACCTGGCTAATTTTTGTATTTTTTTTGTAGAAATGGATTTCACCACGTTGCCCAGGCTGTTCTCAACTTCCTGAGCTCAAGCAATCTGCCCACCTTAACCTCCCAAAGTGCTGGGATTACAGGTGTGAGCCACCATGCCGAGTCCACAAATATTTGTTTTTTAAAAACAGCTTTACTGAGATGTAATTGACATAGTACAGTTTCATAAGTCTGACAAATATATACACACATAAATCATCACCACATCAATGTGGTGAACATATCTGTCATTCTCAAAAGTTGCCAAAAGTGCTTCTGTGAGGTTCTTCCCTGCTGTCCCTCTGTCTGCAAGGTATCTACTGATCTGCTTTTCTGTTCCTTATTATATATTTGCATTTTCTAGATTTTTATATAAATGGAATCATACAATATGTATTCTTATTTTTGTCTGGCTTTTGTTTAATTATTTTGAGATTTATCCGTGTTGCTGCATGCATCAGCGGTTCATTTCTTTTTATTCCCTTGGATATATTCTCAACAGTTTGTTTATTCATTTACCTGTTGATGGATATTTGGATTGTTTTCAGTTTTTGGCTATTACAAATAAAAATGCTATGAAGATTTGTGTACACATCTTTGTATAGAAATATGATTTATTTTGGGTAAATACCTGGGGGTGAAATGACTGCCATATTGTAGGTATATGTTTAAGAAACTGCCAAGCTGTTGTCCTTAAAGCGGTTGTGCCTTTTTAAACTCCTGCCAGCAGTGTGTAAGAGTTTTTTTATTCTTGTGAACATTTAGTATGGTCAGTCTTTTAATTAGCCTTTTTGGTAGGTATGGTGATATCTCAGTGTAGTTTTAATTTGCATTTCCCTAATAATTAATGATGTTGATCATCTTGTCTTATGAATCCTTTTTCTTTGCAACCCCTCCTTAGGGTTCTGTTTCTTGGCCTTGCATCCCTATTCTCAGGGCCCCATCCGCTGGCTCCGCTCCTGCCTTTACTCCCACCAGTGACGGGATCCTGAGCCCGCTCCTGTCCTGCTGGCCCCATCCGGCTCCTGCCCTCAGCTCCTCTGAATCTTTGCTGTATTTTATTTGTTGAACTATCTGTTTAAGTCTTTTGCCCTTTAAAAAAATGAGTTTTCTTATCTCATTTAGTTTTGCGAGATCTTTATATTTCCTGGATACAAGTCCTGTTGGTTCATTCCCTCCACCCCCAGTGAGGTGGATCTTGCTCTGTTGCCCAGGCTGGAGTACAGGATTATGATCATAGCTCACTGCAGCCTCAAACTCCTGGGCTCCAGCGATCTTCCTGCCTTGATTAAACAAACAGACAAAAGAAACAACAAAAAAATTTTTTTCTTTACAGATGAGTTCTTGTGATGTTGCCCAGGCTGGTGTTAAACTCCTGGCCTCAAGTGATCCTCTTGCCTTGGCCTCCCAAAATGCTGGGATTACAGATGTGAGCCCTGTAATTTGTAGGGCTAAGCCCTGCACAAGTCCTTTTTAAGATATATGCTTTGCAAATGGTTTCTGCCAGTCTGTGGCTTGCCTTTTTCATTCTCCTAACACTGTCTTTGAAGAACAAAAGTTTTAAATTTTGATAAAGTCCAGTTTATTAGTTGTTTCATGAATTGTGATTGTTTTTGGTGTCATATCTAAGAAATACTTGCCTAACCAGATTTTCTCTTATGATTTCTTCAAAAGTTTTATAGATTTAGCTTTTACATCTAGGTTTGTTGTTCATTTTTAAGATTTTTATATATGATGTGATGTAAAGGTCATTTTTAGTTTTTCTCCCATGCAATCAGTTGTTTCAACATAAATTTTTGAAAAGTCTTTCCTTTCTGCACTGACTTGTCTGGTGCCTTTATTAAAAATCAAGTGACTGTATGTATGTGAGTCTTTTCTTGGACTCTGTTCTATTGATCTATGTCTGTCCTTTCCCCCAAATTTGGTCATTGGCATTTTACAGTAAACCTTGAAATCTGACAGTCTTAAGTCCTTTATGCTTTTGAAATTGAGAAAAGAGCCTGATATCTCATATCTGCTTAGTGGAGGGTTGAAAATTAGGGTATTCATATTTATAGATTACCGAATAAAAATGTAAAAGATAGTAAATAACTGTGACTTCTTTGAGCACATGGGAGGGGATGAGTAGTTCCATCAAGTAAAGATTGTGATGTTTTAAGGAGGAAGTTGCTGTACTTGATAAGAAGAAAAAGATAAAGTCTGTGATAAAGACAGCAAAGTTCAGATGTTTTAAAGTGATGGCAAGGAATAAAAAGTAGAAACATAAAATGTAGGATCTTTTAAAAGGAGCCAGTATAGTAGAATAAAGAAGATAGAATAAGGAAGACTTAGAGTCTAGTTAAGTTTGAGCTGCAGCATCTTTACATGTGGATTATTAGTGAACATCCCAAATAGTGCTGGGATTTCCATGTAAGTCAGTTATCTTCACACTTTTTCACTCCTTTTCATACCGTGGAATTGTAATGATAATCAGTGTTGATGTTTTATGTAAGTAGATAATGACTGATGCGCTGTTACAGAAGGAGGTCTGTTTGTTTAGATATTAACTAGTACGTAACGGTCAGCTGACTTGTGGTAAGATCCATAACCTTAAGTGATTCTAGCTTAACTTATTCCTACTTATTTTTTTGAACTCCTTCAATGAATATGAATTCCTCCAGTGAATTGACTGGTGTGTTCCTCTAATTTTTCTCTTCTTTGATGACTATGGTTTTAAAGTTCAGAGTTGAGTGAATTTTGACATAGACTTTAACTATCTTTTTCTTCTCCTCTAGCATAGCAACTTCTTCCTTAAAACATCAGAGCCTTTTCTTGATGGAACTACTGGTCTTCTACCATGTGCTCAAGGGAATGTAGTTATTTACTATCTTCTAACATTTTGATTCTAGTTGAATGTATTTTCTTTATTTAACTTTCTCTCTCTACTTACCCCTTTTTATTTTTCTGTCCATTATTTAATAAAAATTAAAGTGGTTTTGTATAAGAGATGCAGTCTCATTTTTCTTTGACCCTTAGTGCACTTTAAATTATAACAAGAAATCTAAAGGTAGATAGAATGTATTTATGATCCTCTGAAAATAACTCCAACACAAGTAATCATAATGAGAAGTATGGAAGGTCTGTAATATTTATTATTTCAGACATTTTATATTGTTAAATAGCTTGTGTCAGTCAGATTGCTTATCAGAGAAGACTTATAGGTAATTCAGAGATTTCTTTTTTTGGCCTCTTCAGGTGCTGTGCACTTCATGCAAAGCCTGACGTTATGCGCATGAGCAGGGAAGATTTTTGTCTTTTTAAATCCACAGCATAGAACTGAATTGAATTGTATTTTTATATGTTGTACACTATGGAGACTTTTGACAAAGGGAAAATACGCAAGCGTGTCTTTTTACAAGTGTTTCTAACAAAATTGATTATAATAATATTTTTCATTTATTGAATGCCTACTATGTGCCAGGCATTCACTGTGTGCTAAATATTCCACATGTATCTTGTCATTTATTCCTCAGAGCACTTCTTTGAGGCTTAGAGGTTTATTTGACTTTTTTAAGGATACATAAATAAGTGGGAGAGTAAGAATTTAAGGCTAGGTATCAGAGTAACTTCAAAGTCCTTACTCTTTTTGTTATACATAAGAAACACACGTACATAAATATATATATTAAGAAACATACTCATATATAAATATTGTATATACTATATTAAGACACATGTCTAAATATAAGAAGAGACCAAAAGACTGAAGATTAGTGTTTCTTATTTTTTGTCCCTTAAAAAGTTAGTGCTTAAAGAGCTTTTGTTTATGTGGGTTATATCTGTCAATATTGTGTTACAGATTGAAACTAAGAAAAATTTAAAGTATTCACATAAAAAATTACAAAGTCTCTGTACTGTACAGCATGTAACAAATACAATTGAATTCAGTTCTACATTGTGGATCTTTAACAAACCCTTTGCCAACATAGATAACAAATTTTATGAAAAGTAACTGTATGTTCCAAAACAAAATTTAGTGAGAAAATTGGCATTACATTACATTTTTGCAGATCTTTTAAATATCCTACTTAATAGAAGACAGCTGGATTCTCATCTCTCTCTCTCTCTGCATTTAATCTCTTGAGATATCACACACCACATAGCATCTGAAAAGCTCTACTATATACTTTATGAGAGGATCAGAGTGAGAAAGGCAAATAATATGTTATTAGGAAAATAGTTTTGACTCTTCAGACTGCGTGAAGGGTCTCTGGACCACACTTTAAGAACGGCTGATCCGTAGACACCACATATAACAGCTTAAACGATTTCTGTAGCATTTTCTGTGCATCATACTTAGCACTAAAAGAGAAGACAGGATCACTTTCCACTGTGTTAGCCCTCTGCCAGCATTGATGCCATACTCACTTGTATAGTGCCATGGAAGCAGAAGTTGTGGAGGAAAAAACTGATGATAGAATATCCGGTAAATGTTGGTTGGTGAGCGGAAGTAGTATGGTTGCAAACAGAGGTCAGCATAAACACTTCAATGAAACAAAATTAATGGACATATGTTACTTGACGGGTGTGTGTGTGTGTGTGTTCTAAACTAGGTATAAAAAACATTCTGGAGCAGATTCTGAGTTTTCTTTTGTTTGTTTGTTTGTTTGTTTTTTTGAGACGGAGTCTCGCTCTGTCGCCCAGGCTGGAGTGCAGTGGCCGGATCTCAGCTCACTGCAAGCTCCGCCTCCTGGGTTTATGCCACTCTCCTGCCTCAGCCTCCCGAGTAGCTGGGACTACAGGCGCCCGCCACCTCGCCCGGCTAGTTTTTTGTATTTTTTAGTAGAGACGGGTTTGCACCATGTTAGCCGGGATGGTCTCAATCTCCTGACCTCGTGATCCGGCCGTCTCGGCCTCCCAAAGTGCTGGGATTGCAGGCTTGAGCCACCGCGCCCGGCTGATTCTGAGTTTTTAAATTACGGCTACAAAGATGATGTTGAATGTTCTTATGCGAAAGACTGGTTGTGTTCGTCAATCTTTCCAACTACTCAGAGACATAGACATTTTAATAGGGTGAGATTTAAATGCAAAATACAATATTTACTTGATGACAGAATAAACATTTGGTTAATGCCCAACAATCTTTATTTTTTCCTCCCTAAATTGTAAAGTGAAATATTTTGAAGATGAGAACTATACTTATAGCATAAAATATCTTTGAACATATATATGATCCTTAGGTTTGTATTCTAAGTGGAGTTCTATTTTTTGGTTTTTTTTTTTTTTTTTTTTTTTTTTGTGACAGGGTCTCATTATGTTGCCCAGGGTGAAGTGCAGTGGTGTTATCACAATTCACTGCAGTCTCGACTTCCCTGGGCTTAGGTGATCCTCCCACCTTAGCCTTCTGGGTAGCTGGGACTACAGACACACACCCCCACACTTGACTAATTTTTTTGTATTTTTTATAAAGACGGGGTTTTGCCATGTTGCCCATGCTGATCTTGAACTCCTGGGCTCAAGTGATCCGCCTATCTCTGCCTCCCAAAGTGCTGGGATTACAGGTGTGAGCCACCATGCCCGGCCCTAAATGGAATTCTGAGGAAGGCTTTAGATTGTATAAATTCAGAACACAGTTTTATGAATCTAAGATTAAATAATTGTGGAATGATTTGGAGAGACTCTAGAGAAGAGCAATAAACATATTGTGATTCTTAAAACAGATCTTGTGAGAAGAGTTGAAGAAGTTCTGGACTTTTAACTTAGAGAAGAAGGAACCCAAATATGTGTTACTGTTGTAGAATATGTTACAGTCATTATCAAGAGAGCCCTGACCAGTTCTCATTTTCCAAGATGGAATTTATAGAAATTTACTTCTCTGTAGCAAGGGAAATTTAGATTAGCTTGTTAAAACTTTTTTTTTTTTTTTTTTTTTGAGATGGAGTCTCACTCTGTCACCCAGGCTGGAGTGCAGTGGCGGGATCTTGGCTCACTGCAGCCTCTGCCTCCTGGATTCATGCGATTCTCCTGCCTCAGCCTCCCAAGTAGCTGAGATTACAGGTGCGTGCCACCACTCCTAGCTAATTTTTGTATTTTTTAGTGGAGATGGGGTTTCGCCATGTTGGCTAGGCTGGTCTCAAAACTCCTGACCTCATGATCTGCCCGCTTTGGCCTCCCAAAGTGTTGGGATTACAGGTGTGAGTCACCGTGCCCGGCCAACTTTTTTTTCTTTTTACCATAATGAATTGTATACCCTAGAACTGATCGAATATATTGTGAATTTTTCTTCCCTTAGAGATTTTAAGAAATATTGTTGGTCTCCAAAATAATTAATACCAGGACTTGGCTGGGCATGGTGGCTCATGCCTGTAATCCCAGCATTTTGGGAGGCCAAGGCAGGCAGATAACCTGAGGTCAGGAGTTTGAGACCAGCCTGGTTAACATAGTGAAACCCCATCTGTACTAGAAATAGAAAAATTAGCTGGGCGTAGTGGCACACACCTGTAATCCCAGCTACTCGGGAGTCTGAGGCAGGATAATTGCTTGAACCCAGGAGGCGGAGGTTGCAGTCAGCTGAGACATGCCATTGCACTTCAGCCTGGTTGACAAGAGTGAAACTCCACCTCAAAAAAGAAGAAAAGTTTAGGAGACCCTGGAGAATATGAACTTGATATTAATATTAACTTGATATCAATATGAGCAGTTACTATGTGTTGGAAACTGTTCTCAGTGCTTTATATGTATTCTAATCTTACAACAATCCTTTGGGGTAGGTATTATTTTATCCTCATTTTACAGATGAGGAAACTGAGGCATAAGGAGGTTAATTTACTTGTTCAGGACCACATAGCTGAAGGGAAGAACTTGGATTCCAATCCAAGCAGTCTTGCTCCAGAGCCTCTATTCTTAATCACAAAGGCATGTCTTTTCCCATGTATATGGACATTGACTCTTCTATTTTGCTGAAATTAAACAGAAACTTTGATTTGGGTCATATATAACTAACTTAGAAAAAAGTAACACCAGCTGTTTTTGTTTGGAAATAGCTTAAGTTATTTATTCATCTACACACCTAAAAAAAATTATTTTACATTACATGATGATAAAATATAAAGTCAGTCCGTAGTAAATTATTTTATTTCTTTTTAGATTTCTTCCATAGTTGACTCCTTTGTCTACCCAAGCATCCACATACATTTTTCTTCCTATATCTAATACTTATTTTCCCCTTCCTTAAGGGAGACAACCCAGAGATTCTACCATTTACTATATTGGAAAATATAAGATCTCTGGATACAGTCCGTTTCATCAGAGCCGAGGATGACTTCTTGTGGTTTGGAAACCTATAAACCAAAGATGAATTATATGCACTCTACATATCCAGAATACAGTGGTGGAGAAGGAATAGGAAAACAACAATAAAAGGTGTTATTCAGAAAAGAGGATAATGGGAAACTCAGTAGTCCCTAGTCCATATTGATCATAAAATCCTGCTGGATAGGAGTGGCAGAGACTCCCTGGCAGAGTAATAAGTCCTTTTAATCTGCTCTTTGGGAAGATTTTCATTGTCCTTTATGGTCCTTCAAGGAATCTTACCTTGTCCAGTATCCTCAATGGCCACATCTTAGATTGGTATTGATAAAGATGCCCTTTCTGGGAAATGCACAGTTTTTACAGCTCTCTTCGTTGATAAGCCTTGGGGAGTATTTTAGAAACTTAAGAGACTTCTGCAGTTTAGGCTCTTTGACCTCTCACTCTCCCATATAGCTACCTTAAAAATTTTAATTTCTAGACTTTTTGCTCCTTCGAGTAATTAGAGCCAAAGGACCTGCCCAGACACCTTTTTTTTTTTTTTTTTTTTTTTAGTGTGAAGACTGCCATTTGTACCTTGCTTACCTCAGGGATGTCTTGTTTTGGTGCCATGGAACATATTTAACCGTCTGGTGAAACCTATGCATCATTCTCAGAATAATGTTTCAAAATTCATAAAATATAGGGATGGGGTAGGGGGAGGGAGGGCATCAGGAGGAATAGCTAATGATGCCAGGCTTAATACATAGATGATGGTTTGATCTGTGCAGCAAACCACCATGGCGCACATTTACCTATGCAACAAAGCTGCACATCTTGCAAATGTACCCCTGAACTTACAATAAAAATTGAAGGAAAAAAATCACACAAAAGGTGAAAAATAAAACCAGTTAATTATATCAAAATACAGTTATCAAAATATTAACTTTGTGACATAGTAATATATACTTTTAAAATAACACATTGAACAAAAGATCTAGTGACAAATCTAAGAAAGTCAGTTTTGAAGTAGTGGATGAGTTTAAATAAAAATTTTAGATTTCTGCAACATTTCTCATTGGTTATAGTTGTGATTTTTATTGGTGGCAGAGTTATAGATACTACTAATGTTACTGTGATTTGTTGTCTGCTTTCATAGTTAAAGGAAATGCTAAATTTCGGTCACAAGTTAGTGGAAATAAAGAAGATATTTTCCTTTTCCAAGTTATTTGACCTCTTTTAGCTCCTAAGGGAAAGGTGGCTTTGGTGAGGCCATTTTAAACAATAGTCTGGGTGGAAGGACAACACCTTAACATTACCTTTGTGTGGTAAGGTATCAGTCTTCTCTACTGTTAATGCTGTAGTTTTGTAACTATACTCAGCTACCTCAGTTTGGACTTCAGAAGCACTTGGTTTTTCCAGCCTTGCAAGACTTCAGATTATAGGGCTCTTAGCTGAAATTGCAGGACAAGGGCAGGGAGTACCTATCTTAGCAAATCTGTATTTTCTCTGTCTCTTCTTGTAACTTTAATCAAAGTTTATTTCTCTTTTAGGACTTCACTTTAAATGGCAAGAAAGAGCCAACACATGCCAACATTCTAAATTTTTCCTGCATTTCTCTTTTTGCACTAGCCTCAGTTGGCATATGGCTTGCTTTTCAAATTCCACAGATAACAGTTCGACCAAATTCTTTGTCATCAGCTTTCCAACTGTCAGTATCGGAATTTATTAACTCATTAATTCATCTTTAAGAGAGTGTCCTATTTTAGCCTATGTTACTTGTATCACTATCCTGCCATGTCCTAAATTCTCTGTGTTAGGAACTACATTCATCTGCTGATAGAGACTCTTTTATAGTAGTTGAACACATTAAAAGTCTGTAGGGTAGGCAGTCTGGCTGGGATGGCAGCTTCACAATCTACTTCACAAAAAAAAATCAGGGACCCAGACTTTTTCTCTCTGTTTCCATATGCTCAGTATCTGGCTTCCATGTTCAGGATCATCTTATGATCCAAGATGAATGCTAGAGCAATAGTTAATTCTGTCCACACTCCAGAGGGCAGGCAGGGCAAAAGGTGCAATGCTGTCCTGAATAAAATTGGGATTTATTCCTAAGGTAAAAGTTAAGAACAGTTAATAAGTGGCAGTAGGAGTCTCTGCCATAGCCCCTGCTTCTGATTGCTTTGAGTGCTAAAACACTGTAATAGGAGTGATAGCACATATTGGCCCTAAGAGATGCGTGAGATCAGAATAATTCAAGAATCAGTCCTGTGGTAATTACAAGAATTTCTCCCGAGTTCTAAGTTGCTCAGTTTTTTATGTGCCGCAGGTCTTAAGATGAAATGCCAGGTGCCGGGAATGACGTGGGTAGGATTCAGTAATATTTGGGTCACAACATTGTTAACCTCAGTGTTCTTCGTCCTTTTATTTTCTTTTATGTCTTACTCTTTTTTTTTTTTTTTTTTTTTTGAGACGGGGTCTCGCTCTGTCGCCCAGGCTGGAGTGCAGTGGCGCAATCTCGGCTCACTGCAAGCTCCGCCTCCCGGGTTCACGCCATTCTCCTGCCTCAGCTTCCCGAGTAGCTGGGACTACAGGCGCCCGCCACTGCGCCCGGCTAATTTTTTTCTATTTTTTAGTAGAGACGGGGTTTCACCATGGTCTCGATCTCCTGACCTTGTGATCCGCCCGCCTCGGCCTCCCAAAGTGCTGGGATTACAGGCGTGAGCCACCGTTGTGTCTTACTCTTACCTCCATTTAGGGAGCCAGCAATATCTCTACCCATTTGCTTCCCTTTTTGATACTGTTGAAACTTGAAAACCTTTCTGAGGAAGCCTTTGCTACACTTTGGGAATTAGGAAAGTTGCAGAGGGAGGCCACACAGTGTACTACAGTAGCTATAAAGCATACGTGGGATCATGTGAGTGTCCCTGTTTCATAAAGTGGGATTCAAACCCCCATGTTATGACTCAGTTTTGAGTTGTTATAGCCTGATCCTGATGCTCCTTGTCCTTTAATTTTATGAAGAAAAAATTCTGTATGGAACTTCTTTTAAGTAATGGTTACCATCATAGATTTAAGAACTGTAGACAAATTCTTCTCCATACCTTCCTTTCTCCCACAAGTAACAGTATGTGCTTTTCATCTTACTTCCATGTTCTCATTTTTCTCTGTTCTAGTAGAATGGTTTCTTTTCCTGTGTAATACTGCCTGTCAGTCTGCGCTCTGAGTCATACTTTTTTCTGTCTTATCAAGGACTTCAAACCTATGAGTACCCTTACCTTTTGCTACTTAGTACTGTCACTTCTTTCTTTTAACTTTTGAACTGGTTACGGTCTCATTTGTTTGGGGAGGAGCACACCCATACCTTCATTGGACAGTTACTATTTCAGTCATGAAAGTTTCTTCTTTCAAAGAGATCAGTGTCTTGTGGGAGAGAGGTAGATAAAGATAATCACAGTTACATATAAATTCTATGATAGGGGTATTTATACTCTGCCTTAGGAATAATAGCTCCGTTAGTTAGGAGATGGAGGATGGAAATAGGGGATTGACTAGGCTTCCTGCAGGGGGAGATGTTTGATCTTGAAGTAGAAACCAGCCAGGCAGACAGAGAAGGAAGGGACATTCCAGAAAAGAAGGCCCTTATTCCTTATCCAGTTACTATGTTATTTTTCAAATAACTTGTACTTGGCACAGTATTAGTTAGCGTCAGAAGTACTAATGTATGGTCACTGTCCTTAGTGGTCGGGGGAGAGGAGGTGAGGGTAGAAAGCTTAAGCATATGATTCAACTCTGCATGTGAAACCACATGTCAGTTGCCAAACTGAGGTTATTATTGCTCTAGGAATTTAGAGAAGGATTAATGAAAGATTAGTAAAAGCTAAAGTAGTTGAAAATGAGGAATTTAGATTTAGTATAGTAGGAGTAAGGGAGCCATTGAAAGCGTTTAGGTATAATGACATGAAGGCAGTGTTGACAGGTTTCTCTTGGAGTGTATGCATGGACTGGATATGATTAGTAGGGAGGGGTGGTTGAGACATCAGAGTCCAGGAAGCCAGCTAGGAAGCTTTTGGAATGAGGTGAGGTAATGAGGGCCTGACATTTCTTAACCAGATTTCCATAACCAGATTCCTCAGAGCCTCCCGTGCTGTTTTTAAATTTACCACCATCTGTTCTCGTATACAAGTGGACTTTTGTCATCACCATTCCACTAATAAGTTTGTTTGTTTGTTTCTTTTTTTTTTTTTTTTTTGAGGCAGGGTCTCGCTTTGTCACCCAGGCTGGATTGCTGTGGTGCACCCTCAGCTCACTGAAACCTTCATCTCCCAGGTTCAAGTGATTCTCCTGCCTCAGCCTCCCGAGTAGCTGGGATTACAGGCGTCTGCCACCACACCCAGCTAATTTTTGTATTTTTAGTAGAGACAGGATTTTACCATATTGGTCAGACTGGTCTTGCACTCCTGACCTCAAGTGATCCGCCCGCCTTGGCCTCCCAAAGTGTTGGGATTACAGGCGTCAGCTACCGCACCCGGCCTAATAAGTTTGTGTCTAAAGTTACTGGTGATCTGGCCAAATCTAATGATCATCTTTTGTGTTCTCCATGCTTAATGGAGAACCACAATAGCCACCAGCCTAAGTACCAACAATGGAGGCACTTTTTGCTTCACTACCAAGAATGCAGTATATGAAATGTAAGAAATTGCAAACAGAACAGAAGCCCCACTTTTTTAGAGTTTAAATTTGAGATGTTTTTATAGTGTACTTAAAATTTGCTCTTGCAGAACTGATGAATATAAGCACAGTGGAATAATTTTTACACATGATGGCTTTGAAGACTAGGGTCCTTTTTCTTTCCAGTCTATTTAAATCTTCACTTAGCTGAAGTTCTTCAGCTAGTCAATCTTAACCTAGCTGAAGACTTCGCTAAGTTCTTCTTTCTTTACCCTCAAGGCTTTCGTCCATGTTGTTTTCTCCTTTTCCTGAACCTTCACAGCACCCAGAGCTCAGCTGTGTACTTTTTTTCAGTTCTTTGTTGTGTCTGAACTTCTTTATTGAACTCTAAGTTCCTGGAGGACAGAAATTTTACCACACTTCCTATGTGTGTATTTTTATTTTATTTTATGTTTTACTCTAACATAGCTCTTTATAATTGATATAATTGATGCATTCTTGTTAAATATATAACAGACAGTAAATACCTGTATTACTGAGATTCTCCTAAAGTCTTATTACTGGCACTGGGGGAAGGGAGCAGAAGGCAAAGATGGTTCTCAGTAGGGAGCACCTGCAGTAATAATTATATTCCCATTTGTAATATGCTTTTGTATGAAAATGCATGTAACTGACTGCTTTGGGAATTTGAACAAAATAAACCTCTACTCCATGGAGACTTGATTGAGGTAAATTGGATGACAGCATGGTATAAAATAGCCAATCTTTATTGAATGAAATGTGAATAATAATGTAAGTAACTACTCTTATTACCAATATGAGTAGTTAACATTTGTTAAGTACTTACTACTTGCCTGGCACTGTTCTGAATACTTTACATCAGTGAGGTGGGTACTATTTAAATTATCATCTTCATTTTACAGATGAGATATATTTAGCAAAACTACCAGATTGGGTATCAGGAGATCTGAGCTGTGGTTTTCGTACTACTGCTAACTACCTGTGTGAAATTGGATGAACCTTAACTTTAGTTTTTCATTAATGAAGGGATTAGTCTCTGATCTCTAGAATACTTTCTCTACTGTTTTGACATTGTGTGATCTCTAAATGATCCTATCTTCTTATTCTACAAGTCCCTATGACTTCTTGCTGGGAACAGACGTTTCTGGTTGAGATTGTAGAGTAGGATAGTAAGTTTTTTTTTTTTTAAGGTCTCTGAAGATGCTATATAGATGAATTTAAAGTTCAGGTTCAGAGGAATGTGTACAATAGAGATGGAGGGAATTTGAGAAAATGAGTAAGGTAAAATTGTGGATCAACGTATCTGAAAATCAAGAGGACTCAATTTACTGGCAGTGCAGATAGAATCCTAATGGTTGTCTTCTGATTTATAATTGCTCTTGCTTAATGTGGTTTACTTTATAGTGTATTAGTGCCCTCCCAAGATACTCCTAGACTAATATTATTAACTAACATTTACTGAGTATTTCTTTTGTGCATGTTTTAACACATTTAATTTTCAAAGTAATATTTTAACCATAGGTACTATTGTTGCATTTTACAGATGAGAAAACTTGGAGGCAGAGGTAATTAACATCTTCACAGTTCTACAGCTTATAACAGTTAGAATCAGTTCTTAGACTCTGGGTCTTCCTCATTCCAAACTCCCTGTTCTTTATTGATTCTCTGTTGCCTCCATGTTGTTCAGAGCCTATGCATAATAATCAAGGTTGCTTTTTGTCAGGAGCCATTTGGAATGAAGGGGCTATATGGGATTTTCATAGCTACTAATGTTTTCTTTTGACTTGAAGTCAAATGAAACCTTTAAGTTTTTTTTTGTTGTTGTTCTCCTTTTTTCCTTTATTTTGATATCACTTAGAAATCTTTTCTTTCTTCTCTACTTTATTGTCAGTCATTATTCCTGCTTCTTTGATCCCAGAATAGAAGGGCTTATATCCTCTGCTGAAAGTTAACAATTCCAATGTGAAGTGTCAAGCCTTGTTTCTATATTCTTATCTTCATTTCTTAGAGCAGCTTTCTCTCTTTTCTAGAATATGTGTTAACCTGGCATATTTAGTTTTCTTTCTTTGTGTGGTAATGGTCTGAATTTTTCAGCTTTGGAGAGAAATACACTACAGAATTCAAATCACTGGACGTTTGCCTAAGCCTGTCTTTGAGTTTTTAATGCTGCTTTTCTTGCTGACCATTTATGTGAAATACTGCCTTATATTCTGTACTCCCACATCTTCAGTTAGGTTTTGTAAACCTGGTCCTTGACTTATTTTTTTAAAAAAGTAACTCCCTGGTACTGCCTATTTTTTCTCTCACTCATCAGTGTCCTTGACTTTGCATTCCTTTTTTCTGTCAACTCCCCCAGCTAGCTTGTCTCTTTGCTCTTCTTGTATACCCTGCTTTACTCTTCCTACCTCCTACCTGCATAAACTCTACCTTGCTTCCTTTGTGCAGATTCCTGTGCAAGTTTCTCAGTTACTTCTCTGACCTCTTGTCTCCACCTTACTTTTTGGTATTTTGTTTTTATGACTCTCCTAAAATTTGTGTAAAAGAAATGCCAGAGGTACATTTTAAGCTTTTAACGGCTTGTGGTGGTGAGTAAAAGAGTTGGGCTGCAGCTGGGTTTTTCATACCAAGATCCTGTTGCCCTCTTAAAGAAACAGGCAGCAATATTTAGAAAGATTGGCATCAGAACCACTTTGTATGTGTGTGTTGTTCTGTATTTTAAACAATTTTAAAACCAAGTTGTGTTTTGATGAGGAAAAAATTAAGAAAAAAGATTGGAAATGTTGATCCCTTGAATATTTGGTTTGCTCATTAACATACTCAATCTTTTTCCTCCAGATGTAACTCAGGCTTTCCCTCACTTTGGAACTCCTAGATTTGTGAATATTGGATATTTTGAGAAGCAGGGGTTCTTTCCTTGATATTGACTAAGGAGTCTATTTACCTTCAGGATGACATCTGAACTGGAGAGCAGCCTAACATCTATGGACTGGTTACCACAGCTCACCATGAGAGCAGCCATCCAAAAATCTGATGCTACACAAAATGCGCATGGAACAGGAATTTCTAAGAAGAATGCACTCCTTGACCCAAATACAACTCTGGACCAGGAAGAAGTCCAACAGCACAAAGATGGGAAACCTCCATACAGTTATGCCAGCCTCATTACATTTGCAATTAATAGCTCACCCAAAAAGAAAATGACTTTAAGTGAAATTTATCAGTGGATTTGTGATAACTTCCCATATTATAGAGAGGCTGGCAGTGGTTGGAAGGTAAGGATTTTATTTAAATTATTTCTTTTATGAAGTAAGCAATGATAATACTGATTTCTACTGAAAATAAGGCTTTGTGAAGGCTCATGTAATTGATTATGAAATTTTGATCTCTAGTGATTTTCAGGATGTCAAAAAAAAGTTTTTAGCTTAGGTGAATAACTTTATTTTTGGTAGATTATTAGTGTGTTCAAGCTTGATTATGTTATAGTACTGATGTAGCATAAAGTAAAGCAGAGTTAATGTAGCATTCACTGGAAACCATACCTGCAGTTCAGGTGAGTTGACAGTGAGCCTAAAGTGAAAAACAACATAGTGTTGCAGCTAGTACTAACTACATTTATCAGTAAAGAATTTTTTTTTTTTTTTTTTGGAGACAGAGTCTCACTCTGACGCCCCAGGCTGGAGTGCAGTGGCTTGATCTTGGCTCACTGCAAGCTCCGCCTCCTGGGTTCATGCCATTCTCCTGCCTCAGCCTCCAGAGTAGCCGGGACTACAGACACCCGCCACCATGCCCGGCAAATTTTTTGTATTTTTAGTAGAGACGAGGTTTCACTGTGTTAGCCAAGATGGTCTAGATCTCCTGATCTCATGATCTGCCCGCCTCGGCCTCCCAAAGTGTTGGGATTACAGGCGTGAGCCACCGTGTCCGGCCGATTTTTTTTGTTGTTGTTTTTTTTAAATTAGAGACAAGGTCTTGCTCTGTTACCCAAGCTCAAGTGCCTGAGCACGCCACTATGGCCAGCTAATTTTTAAATTTTCTGTAGAGATAGGGCCTTGCTCTGTTGCCCGTGCTGGTCTCGAACTCCTGGCTTTAAGTGATCCTCCTGCTTTGGCCTGCCAAACTTTTGGGATTACAGGTGTGAGACACTGTGCCTGACCAAGACTTTTTAAAAAATATTTATCTTGAAAGAATTTTAGATTTTTGCAAGAGTTGCAAAAGCAATACAGAAGGTTCCCGTGTGTACTTCGTCAGCTTCTTCTAATGTTAACATCTTACATAACCATAGTACAATTTTCAAAACTAAGAAATTGACTGAGCATGGTGGCTTATGCCTGTAATCCCAGCATGTTGAGAGGTGAAGGCAAGAGGATTGCTTTAGAACAAGAGTTTGAGACCAGCTTGGGCAATATATGTTGCTCATGATTAGATGCTTTCTTATAATTAGAATGAGGTGTTACATTTTTGGGAAGAATAATACAGATACTGCCTTTTGTGCATAACATATCAGAGGATAGATAATATAAGTATTTCTTAGTGGGAATGTTAACTATGATTCTTTGGTTAAGGGGATGTCTGCCAGGTTTCTTCATTATGAAGTTACTATTTATCACTTTGTAAATAGTAATATGTTTTGGGGGGATACTTTGAGCATATGCAAATACAGTAAGTCCTTAACTTTGATAGGTTCTTGGAAACTGTGACTTCAAGCAAAACAACGTAAAGTGAGACCAATTCTTTTTCCTCATCAACATTATAATGAAATGATGTTATTTGAAGACGTGCTATACCTTTGACTTAACGTTGCAGTTTCTAAGAACCCCATTAGTAGTGCTACATGAAGACTTACTATACTTTATTTCTTCTTAAACTTTTGTCCGTTAATTTTAGCATTGATTGGTAGGTCATAACTGTAGCAATTATTCCTCTCTCTCCTCCCCTCTCCTCCCTTCCCCTCCCATTCCCTCCCCTACCTTCCCCTCCCCCACCTCCCCCTCCCCTGCATTCCCCTCCCCTCTCCCCTCCCCCCCCCCCCTTTTTTTAAGAGTCTTGCTCTGTTGCCCAGGCTGGAGTGCACAGGCACCGTGTCAGCCTGCTGTAACCTCCGTCTCCTGGTTTCAAGTAATTCTCCTGCCTCAGCCTCTTGAATAGCTGGGATTACAGGTGTCTACCACCGCGCCTGGCTAATTTTTATATTTTTAGTAGAGACAGAGTTTCACCACATTGGCCAGGCTGATTTCGAACTTCTGACATCGGCCTCCCAAAGTGCTGGGATTATAGGCATGAGCCACCATGCCTGGCCAGTTATTACTGTTTTCTAACAGTGATTGTCTCTTTTCCTTAATTCCTTCGACATTTATTAATTTATACTCTTCTGAAAAGATGAGTTGTTCCTTTAGTCCCTTTTATTCATTTATTCAATCATTTATTTATAATAGTATGCACTCATAGATATTTATTCTTGTGCTATTGTTGTCATTCAAATTGTTGCAACTTTGGCCCTTAGGAGCTCTTATAGGTTGGCCCCATACTTCTGTTTGCTTAGCACTTTCTTTCTGGCACCTTGAGTTGTTCCAGGGATATATTGAGTCTTCTTGCCCAACTTTGGAATCAACCACTACTTTAAGGAGACTTTTGAGGTACTAGCTAATTTATGTTATACAACAAATAATTCAGCTTTCTTTTTTTACATTTTTAAGTTTTTTTTTTTTTAAGACAAAGTCTTGCTCTCTCTCTCAGCCTGGCTGGAGTTCAGTGGTATGATCCTAGCTCACTGCAGCCACAAACTCCTGGGCTCAAGTGGTCCTCCTGACTTATCCTCCTGAGTAGCTAGGACTACAGGTGCGTGCTGCTATGCCCACCTGGCTAATTTTTAGGGTCTTGCTATGTTGCCTGGGCTGGTCTTGGCCTCAGGTGATCCACCTGCCTCTGCTTCCCAAAGTGCCGGGATTATAGATGAGGGCCACCGCTTTCTTTCGTCTCTGCACATGTTATATTCATATTCTTACATAGGAATTAACAAGTCGTGTGCTATGTGGGGTGTATGTATACATGTAGAGGAAGGGAGTTATAGAGCTTTAGGTCGATCATCAGATGGTAGTTACTCTTTAGTTTCTCTTAGGTACTTCAACACTTTTGCCTTTTTCATTTGACTGGATTTATTAGAGACATTTGCTGATTTACTGTGCACCAAGGATGTGCTGTGCATGATTCCCTTGTAAGGGAAGGGATTGTGCCTCACTGAAGTTTTTGTATCTCTTTCTCTTACATACCTTAGCACACAGTACTTCCATTTAGTAAGCTTCAGTAAGTGCAGTTTGAATGAAAGCATGAATCTTGGTCCCAGTCCACCTTTTTAGCTTTATTTTTTGTACCTTCCTTTCATATACTTCTCGCCATTCCAGCCTACTAGCTGTCCCTGTAAGTAAGCACATATATTTCCTTCTTGCTTTTGTTTTTTCTCTTATTTCTCCTTGGACCTTGTCTCTTTCACGCCCCCTTCCTTCTTTTAGTTGATATTGCCCTATTACTTCAGCTCATGTATTATTTCTCATCTCCCTGTAGAATCAATCTCTTGTGTTACCATATGCTTTATTAATAACAGTATTATAAACTTAGTTTTTTTGTTCAGAAATCTTGTTTCATTAGTTTTTGTTTCTGTACTTAGATACTCAAAATGATAGCTGCTTTTATTATTTTCTGTCTGCCAGGCACTAAGTGCCATCATTGTCTCTTTAGGCCACACAATAGCCTTATGAAACAGGTATTATTATTGTCCAAATTTTAGTAAAAAACTAAGGATTAGAAAAGTAACTTTCTAGAGTTTATGGGGGAGTATGATAATCTAAATTGAGTGGTACAGAGAATAAGTGCCACTAGAGTACAAGGAAGTGGGGAATCATTAGATAGCCATTGAGGGAAGTGGGACTTGAGCTGTGTTTTGAAGAAGAGTTAAGATTTGTGGAGGTGTTTTTCAGAGTTCAAGTGTTAAGAAGCACTCGGTTATCGTGGTTTGCAGTAGAGAGTGTGATAGGGTCAGAATATGGAGATCCTATGAATATATGAATGCCAAACTGGAGAGCTTGGTCCAAATTTAAGGGATAGCATATAAAGTTCGAATGTTGTTTTTCCTCATTAACTTGTCTGACTTCAGTTTTGATGATGTCTCCCTGAGAATGCCAAATCCATTCTACTGATATTCCTTGCTGATAGCCAGCCCAAATCATGGGTCTGAAACTGTTTCGGATGTAGTGATGCAGTTTCAGTTGGAAAAAATAGAAATAGAGAAGGATAATATCGTTGTTAGAACTAAATAGGTAGAGAACTAATGGGTAGAGAAGGATGATGTTGCTCTTAGAACTAGAAGATCCTGAGAGAGATGATCTGGTCCTATCTACTGCTTTAGGCAGACTTTTAATGTTTCCAGAGATGGTTATTAAAGTTTCCTTTACTCAGTTTTTAAGTATTTGGTGCCTAGCATATGGCATGATCACTTTTAATTTTATTTTTATAAACATAGAAATATTTTGAACACTTCGAGTGGAGACAGATGGAACCTCGTTTATCTTCTCCTTTGCACAGACCTTTTTCTATTTTACTTCCCATTCCCTCTCCTTAGATTTGTTTAGAACACTTCAGCAATCTGCTGCTTACTCTTCTTCAGGTACGGAGGAGATGGATCATAGGAAAATGGGAAGTCACTTAGAACTTGTGAAGTTAGCTTGTATTAGTTGAAGAGAGGTTTGGAGAAAGATCTTAAAGTGACTGTCACCACCTTTCCAGAAATGCAGAGTCAACTTGTGCGACCCAGAGGACAATATGTTGCCACTGTTGCTGAAAAAGACTCAAATACAGTTTTAGTAAACTCCCTTTCATTTTGTGTCAGGGCCTTGAAGGGAGATTACATATTAAAAATACCTCTTGGGAGTTTCCATAATTGAATGATTTTGTATTCAGAACTAGAGGAAAAGGAATTAAATTTTCAGGCTATGTGCAGTGGGGCTCATGCCTATAATCCCAGCACTTTGGGAGGCCAAGGCAGGAGAATCCCTTGAAACCAGCCTAGGCAGCATAGTGAGACCCTGTCTCCACAAAATAAAAAATAAAAAAGAAATTAGCCAGGTGTGGTAGTGTATCCCTGTGGTCCCAGCTACTTGAGAGGCTGAGGTGGAAGGATTGCTAGAGCCCAGGAGGTTGAGGTTGCAGTGAGTTATGATCATGCCACTACACTCCAGCCTGGTGACAGAGCGAGACCCTGTCTCCAAAAAAATAAAAAATAAAATTTCATGGTATTCACTTTGAGGAAAGGTAACTTATTAAGTTGTTGAAGGTTAGGATAATTTAAAAAAAGAAAAATACAAAAGTGGTGTGTGGGTGTATTGTGTTACTTTTTGTGTGGGTTAAAAAGGAATAATATTATTCATTGTGTGTTTGCTCATTGTTGGGAAAAGAAATTTAGGAATTTAAACTAGAAATGTAATTAATGTGACTACCTCTAGGGGATAGATGGGAACCAAGGTGGAAAGGATGTAGAAGGAAATAAGATTTTGAGTATACTTTTTTATATAGTTTTAACTTTTGAACCCATGTACATGTTTTACATATTTTAAAAAAAAAATCAAAAGGGATTAAAAAAGGAAACCCTCAAACAGAATATAAGCAGAAACAAGCCTAACATTGTTTTGAATTCATAATGTAATCACACAGAAAAAAACAAATTGAAGAAACTTTTGGTATATACCTTATATACCTTCATGGCATACATTCCAAGGCCAAAAATAGTTACAAAGAAATCATCAACTTAGTAGATTTGTGTTCGGTGGTGGAACTTCAGTAGAGGCAGTCTCTGTAGGAAAGAAGTTGGGAAGGAAGAAGTTAGAAAGTTGAGAGCAATTCTGAAACCATTTTAGGTAGGGTAGAACAAATGAGTACTTATATTGATTTTCGGGGGGACCAGTGGGGACAGAAACCAGGACTCACAGAAGAAAGAATGGATAAGAATGTAGCAGTTGGTTGGATTGGAGGTGGCAGTTTAAACTCAACTTTAAAATAAAAATTACATAGAATGCTTTTAAAATTAGAATTGCCAGGTTACTACTCTAGAGATTTTAAATTAGGTGCCTTGGATAGACCCTAGGAATCTGTATTAAAATAACATTTCAAGTGAGTCTAGTGCAGATAAACTGTAGTTTTGAGAAACTGCTTTTGGGGATGGGGTTTTTAAGGCCAATCAGCATGGCTTCATCATTTTGATTGATTAGGTGATTGAAAAAAAATCACCTAATTATTTCTGCTTCTCCACCAACTTCTTTTCTTGGGGTTATGGGAGATGGGGACTACCCAAGCTGTAAGGTCTGAAGTAACCTCTTTTCTTTGTGGGTTTTATGTGTATGTACAAGTCTTGGCTTTCGTATCTCTGTGTTTTTACATTCTAAATAGGTTTTTGGTATTTTTTTCCCAACTGATATGTGATTACCCTTTGAAAAACATTGTGTCCTAGCTTTTGGGTTGAAAGACAAGGTTCCTGCCCTCATGGAGCCTGTTTATATTTTGGTAGAGAATACCACATGGAGGGGGAAGACCATTAATAACAATTGCAGATGTGATGAGAAATTCAGGATGACGAAGTTTATTACAGTGGAACCTAACTAATCTGTGAACACCAGAAAGGGCTTCCTTAAAGAACCGAAGTTTAATACAAGAATGAATTGAAAATTGAGTAGATTGATTTAGGTGAAGAAGATGGAGTAAGGCTGGGGGCAGTAATCTTTGCAGATGTAGCAACTTGTGGAAAGCCTAGAACCGGAGAGAGAACATTGGAGGGGATGAATGTAGAAAGCAAGATAGGGTCAGATCATGAAGAGTCTTTCGAGGCTTAAGAATATTGGATTTTGTCCTAAGTGCGCTGAAAGTTTTTAAGTGAAGGGGTAACACCAAATTTGCATTGTGAAGACATAACTTTCTGCAGGGTGGAGAATGATGGAAGCAGGGCTGAGAGGAAAGGGGACACCAGTTAGGAAGCTGTTGTACTAGTTTTGCTGAGACTGGTTCCCTAGACTGAGTAGTCACAGAAAAGATGGGGTAAGATAGGCAGATCTAAGGCAGGCTTAGTGAAGTTTAGTGATAGATTTGTTTTAGGTGGTAAGAAAGAGACAGGAGTTAAGGATGCTTTACAGGTTTCTGATGGAGTGGTTATGTGAATAATAATGTCTTTGAACTGAGAAGGGAAAACTGGAAGAAGATCACATTGGGCATAAAAATTGAGTTTAGTTTTAAATATGTTGAGTTTGAGGAGTTTCTGGAGATGTGCCATTGATAGTTGGAAACATGCATTAGGAACTCGAGAAAAGTCTGTCCTGGATCTAGACAGATTTAAGTGATTTGTCACAGGTGGTCATTGGGTGTAGATGAGATTAGCTAGGCAGCAGATGTAGAAATGAAAACGACATAGGGCAGAACCCTGAAGATTTCCAACATTTAAGCTTTTTGTAGAGGAGGAAGACGGTGTAGAGGTGTGTACTTCCTTTGAAGTGATGAGTTCACACTGAGCCATTTACTAATGATACTTCTTTGTTCTGACCATCCTGATTTGTATTTTCCCCTCATCTTGAACTTTTAAGCTGGGTAGGTAAACTACAGTTTGTCTTATGCCTCTTTCTTTTTTCTCATCTTATTTTAGATTTGAATTGTGTATTTTTTATGATTCCATTTTATCTCCACAGTTCTGTTATTAGTTATCCCCTTTCTAAATTTTTTTTTAGTGATTACTCTAGGGTTTACTATATACATCTTAGTTCATTCGGGCTGCTATACCAACAAAAAGAAAACCAAAAACATAGGGTTGGGGCTTACAAACCACAAACATTTATTTATCATAATTCTGGAGGCTGGGAATTCCAAAATCAAGATGCCGACAGGTTCTGGTGATGACCTGTTTCCTGGCTCATAGATGATCCTGTTCTCATTATAACTTTAATGGTTGAACAGAGAAATAAACTCTCTGAGGCCTCTTTTATAAACACTAATCTCATTTGTGAGGACACCCTTCATAACCTAATCACCTTAAAGGCTCCACCTCCAAATATCATCATGTTGGGAATTAGGTTTCACAACATAAGAATTTTGAGGGGATGCAAATATTCAGTCGATTGTAGTATCTTTAAGTTACTGCACTGTGCCTTCAAATAGTAAGTTATCAAGTTTTAGGGGAGACTAGGAGATAATTTAAGAAAAATGGAAATATAAACTATATTTAAAATTTTTCATTCAAAATGGAAATAGTTTTAGTACTACAGGGAGAAAAATGTGTATTTTTAGAACTTAGATGATCTATTTTATTGAAGACTGTCAATGAAGGAAAGACGGGGGCATGACTAGCAATTTTCTTCTTTTTTTTTTTTTTTTGAGATTAAGTCTCACTGTGTCTCCAAGGCTGGAGTGCTGTGGTGCGATCTCGGCTCGCTGCAACCTTCACCTCCTAGGTTCAAGTGATCCTTCTGCCTCAGCCTCCCCTGTAGCCCCCCTGTAGCTAGGATTACAGATGTGTACCACCATGCCCAGTGCTGAGTGCCCTTCGTCCTGGGAAACAGGGTGCAGCCGGAAAGGCGGCCGCCTTCTCGCCCGTCACGCAACGCACGTTCGTGGGGAAGCTGGCGCTAAACCATTGGTAGACGACCTGCTTCTGTGTCGGGGTTTCGTACGTAGCAGAGCAGCTCCCTCTCTGCGATCTATTGAAAGTCAGCCCTCGAAACCATTTCATGTATAATGTCAGAATTGTTTAAACCACATCTTTCCAGTTTCTTTGACCCATCCTTTTTGCTATTGTTGTCGTACATTTTACTTTTACGTAGTTCCAAACTCCATAATAAATTATATTTGCTTTATAAAATTTATTTTTTATTTTTTACAGTCTGAATATCTTCATACAGTCTTTTTAAAAGCATTAAATCTACCTTCATTTTTTACCATTTTCTGACACCATTTATTTTCGTGATCTGCATTTTTGTTTGATTTCATACTTCTGCCAAAAGAACTTTCTTGTAACAGTGTAAGTGAGTTGAAATGAATTTTTTCAGCTTTTGTTTGGAAGTCTTTATTTTGCCTTTATTTTTGAGAGATATTTTCACTGCACAGGTTTCTTTTTTTTTTTCTTTTTTCTTTCAGTATTTTAAGATGTCACTCCATTGCCTTCTGGCTTGCATGGTTTTTGAGAAGTCCACTGTAATTCTTATCTTTATTCCTTTATATGTAATCTACTTTCTCTGACTGCCTTCAAGATGTTCTTTATTTTGGTTTTTAGCCCTTTCACTGTAATGAATTTGGGGATGTGGATTTTTACTTTATTCTGCTTGGTGTTCTCTGAAATTCTTGCATATTCGGGTTGATGTCTTGCATTTATTTTTTGAAAATTCTTGACTGTTACTTCAGATTTTCCCTGTGCCCCATTCCTTTTTTTTCTCCTTCTGGGACTTGAATACTCTTATCATCACACAATTCTTGGATGATCTGTTTTGTTTTTGTTTTGCCCTGTGTGAATGCGCCAGTCTCCATTTGGAAATTTCTGTTACTCTACCCTCAGGTAGAGTTGTGTCTAGTTCTTTTCCTAGTTGTGTCTAGTTTAATGATCCTATCTGAGGAATTTAATCATGTTTAATGTTTTTTATTTCTATTGTTTATATTTGTCTCTTTCTTTAGTTTTCACATTTCTGTTGAAATTCTGCATCTCCTTATGCAAGCAGGTTGTCTGCTTTTTTTTCTGCTAGACCCTTTAACATATTAATCATAGTTATTTTAATGGTTTCTTTCCTGATGGTTCTAACACCTGAGTCTTGTCTTGGGTTTGTTGATTATTTTATCTCTTGGCAGTAAGTTTTCCTTTCTTTTCTATGTCTTACAATTGTTGATTGAGACCAGATATATGTGTAGAAGAATGGTAGACATTGAGGTAAATGGTACTTGTACTCGTAAATGGACAAGCATCTTTTTTCTCAGGCCATTCTTGTGGGGATTGAGTCAGTCTGTCAGTAATTTGGATTTTTAAAATTGATATCTTTATCTTCAGTATACCACAAACTTTACATTCCTCCAGCAGTGGGCTTCTGTTAACTTGTGCTTGGAGAGGGTGCTGTAGGATTTTTTTGTTTTTTAATCTCTTTAGATTTTAATTGTCTCTGCCTACCTTTTTACACATTGTGGGGGTTTCTTGCCCCTTCTGTGTCAGTAGACTGCATTTGCTTGTTATTCAGTGCTATGCTTTTGGTAGAGGTGAGGGGTTTTCTCTATTGTGTTGGTCCAGCCTTAGTCTTATGCAGACCCTCAAACTTATGGTGGGCTTTTTCAGTGTTTCTTTCCCTCAGCCAAACTAGTCTTGTGTATCTGTAGTTACTTTTGGGTTGGAGTTTCCCACCTCTTCTCCAGGTGTAGCAGACCTCTACATGGTATCTGTATAGGATCCTGGGCCCAAGATAGTTTCCTGTACCTCTCCCAGAGTTCAAGGGATTTGCTTCTGCTTTTCCTCCAGCAGCAGATCATCTTTGCCTATGTACTACTGGGTAAGGGTTTCCTGTCCCTCCCTAGAGGCACCAGGGTTTTGTCTCCATTCTTCCCCTAGAAGCAGTGAATCTTTGCCAGAGTCCTGTGGGTGAGAGATTTTGCTGCGTTTACTGCAGATTTGTTTTTTTGCTTTGTAAAATCTGTGGAAGGTTGGTGGGCTTTGTCTCCTCACTCCCTATCACTGTCAATTACTATCTTCCTGTTTATGCCACTAGGGGAGACTTTCTTGGGTCTCCTTTCCTACCCCTATTCTTTCTTAAGAACATATGATAAAGGTCTATGGAGAAGACCTTAAGAGTGTGTGAGAACTTCTCTTGTTTCTGGGATCCTTGTTGCTCTAAAGTGACAACCCCATGCTTGGCCTTTAAAATTTTAGGTGATTTCTTTTTAACTGCTTGGATGGTGGCCATCTCTTTTTCCTGTGCTCTGCCAAAGGTGATTTAGTTGTGTGTCCAGTTTCTCGTTGAATAGCCTTGCTCCTCTTAGGAATGTGGTTTGGTTGCCTTGCAATCTGAGCTCTCTGATGTGGCTTAAAAAAAAGTAGGTTTTTTTGTTTTGTTTTGTTTTGTTTTGTTTTAAAAAATGCTTACGTAGGATTTTCTCTTTGGAAGAGAGCATCATTCTTTGTAGCTGTTTACACCCCAAGCATAAGTTTTAAATTTCTGCTTTGGTAATAAGATGGTCTTGAATTTATATTCTGTAGTCATCTTTTTAAAATGTTTAAAATTCCAATATTGTGCCTGAAGGAGAGTTTTATTATAGGCTTTCTTGTTAGACTACTGAATTTTATATTAAAAAATAAAACAGATACTGTGCCAAAATATGACCCCAAAAGGTACCATTCTAAGTAATGGCTAAATGCAGTTGGACCTCTTTTCTCCCAAATACTAGCCATTTGGGAACAAACAAGATAATTTGAGAATGGGTTTTGGAGCATTTAATTGAGAAGAAATGGACTTTGGGGCATATTCTGTAAGAATTGTGGTACAGTCCTACTTATTCATGAATAAATATCTGTTTCACAGACTCTGCAGGTTTCCAAGGGCATTTTCCTGCTACCCACCTTGGGTGTTCTTCCCTGCTACAATGAGGAATTTAGATGTTCTTCCCAGCTCCCTGTAGCCAGTATCTTTCCATGTGTTTTTCTTTTTTACAGACTGTGGTGAGAACCTAATTGGGTTCTGTATTTTTTTTGTAGTAGAGCAGTGGAATTTTAAAAAAAATATTCTTTAAACTAATTAAAAAGTGCTAATACTTGTGTCTTGCAGACTATTTGGACTTTGCAGTAAAGAGAAGAAAATAGTCATACTCTTTAATTTCATGTAGAATACCTTCTAACATTTTGTATTCTGGCTTATTTCCAAGAATAAATAAATAAATTTAAGTACCACAATTAAAGTCATAATATGTATCATAATATGCCAATTTTATATTTTGGCATTTAATATTTAACATTACATTACAGGCATCTTCCTGTATCGTTAAAAGTGTTAAACACTTAAAATGCTACATGTATTACATTTTACGAAATCCTCTAGAAATTATTTTCCATTAATAGCTTCCCCTTGTAGCATTCATAATTTGAAAGTCAGAAAGATTTAAATTTTAAGCTCATTAAAAAGTTTATTCCATTTGTAATTGTTTTGCAAAGCATAGAGATGTTTAGATTTCTAATTCTGTTTTAAAGTTGGGTTATGTTTTTAGGGTTTTATTGACCTTATGGCTTTTCTTCTTTAATTCCAGAATTCCATACGACATAATCTGTCATTGAACAAATGTTTCCTTAAAGTGCCTCGATCCAAGGATGACCCTGGAAAGGTAGGATTCATTTTCTTAAAACAGTTGAATTCTTCAGTATATCGCTTGTCATGTTTGAATTAAGAACTTTTCCAGTTCATTGAATAGGAACCTCTGCAAAGTATAAGTCCCCCCCCAACCCTGCTCTAAAGCTTGTTAGAGAGTTTTAAGCTGTGGGAAGCTAACTAGTGTATAGCCAATGTGCACCACAGCGCTGTTGTACTTTGCTGTTTCTAATCTTTGATTGAAGTGTTGTGTATTAAATGAAATTTGGTGTTTGAGCTGCTTGTCAGGAACCATAATTATTACATAAAACAGGTGCATCTGTGTGTAATTGGCAACAGGTGGAAGTATTCTTACACTGGAATAAAATAGTTTCTCTGTTATTAACCCATTTCTGAGTATAATCAAGAAGAGTATTCTCTACTTGACTCCTCTTATCTCCTGACACCATTGCATTTTTCACGTTTTTAGCATTTTTTCTATGGTGACTCCTGCCTTTCTTTTGTTGTTTTAATAGCTAGTCAACTATAGTGTGCCCTGAACTTGGTACTAGTTGCTTGGTTTCTGAAACTTAAGAGTACTTGGTTGTACTGTATTTGGTTGTCAAGGTAAGTTACTAGATTAGGACTTTGAGACAGTGTATTTATTGGCAAGCACGATGCTTGTTTAGGTGGTTAGACTTCTTATATTTGTTTTTAGGCTAACTGATTTTGGAAGAATCTTTCTGAAATGTAAACCTGGTCATGTAAGCACCTTGCTTAAAAGTATTCCTTAGTGTCCTGGAGGTGTCTACTTTCTCTTCTTGTAAAATGTTCTTTACTATTTTTTTCTCTATCCGCCTTTCCAGCTGTAATTCACCTCATTCAAGACACATTGTGAAGAACTACTTAAAGTTTTCCAAACATGCCATTCACATGGTCTTCTGTACAAATTTCCTTGCTTTACTTGTCTAGACTGTTTCTTATCTTTCAGTATTGAGCTGCAACATGACTTCTCTGAGGCTTTTTCATTTCCCCATACTTCAGCTGAGTTTGTTGCTCCCTCTTTTGAGTTCTTTTTATTTTGTAGCGACCGTCATCGTTGTAGTAAGTAGCTCCTAACTGGACTCTCCATGGCTGGGCTCAATCCCTCCAGTTTATATTAACTTTCACATAGTATGCAGCAATCTTCCCCGCCCTCCCCCCAAAAAATGTTAACTTACTCATATGGTCTCTTTTTTTCAAGCTCTTTGTTAGTTATCTACTGCCTTTAAAATCTAAATTTATGCAAGTAGGGATCATGTGTATCTTGTTCACTGTTTAGACCCAGTTGCTGGCACAGTGGCTGGTGGCACTGAGGAGACCCCGTTGTTGAATGAATGAATATACTGTATCCTCTGTTAGACTGTTAACTTCTTGAGATTAGAGATGAAGAGTTATTCATTTCTATCTTAAAGCAGTTTTTCTGAAGTAGTGAACATTTTATAGCACTTTTTATCATCTGTGTGCCCTGTGAAGTTGGTTCTCAGTAAGACTGAACAGATTAATAGTCTTGTAAAAAATGGTTTCTCTATGTTTTTAACTTTGAGATTCTGAATAGGAATTGTTGCACCTTTTCCTTTAAAGGAGGCTTTTTACAAAAAGATAATTAGATTCTAAAAATAAATTCTTTATCACATTTCCTATAGGCAATGAGTATATATGGGTCAGACTGAAAAATATTTTTAAGAGACTTCAGAGATTATTTATTAGAGTCCTATGAAGTCACTAATTAAGGTTCTGTAAACATTTTGGTTCTGATTGGATTTTTAAATGAATTTGAAGTAATTTTTAAACATTAAAAATCAGTACATATGGAGGCTTAATTCTATCATGTACTTGATTTTAACCAATTGGAGACTCTTAAAAATGTGCCATGTTAGGTATTTTTCTTTTGTGTAGAAGTTTAAGCTTTTGTTCTTCTTTAATATTTGGGGTAAGACAGATGTGGAAAACATGTTACTCATTGCAACTCTTTTTTTTGAATCAGGATTCTTAATAATGTGCAACTAAAACGAAATACAGAAATAAATTGAGTCCTGAGAGGCTAACCAGAGCTTTCATCTTTTACCAGTAGTTTTCAGTTTTAAGGTTTTGTATTTATTAAAACACCCCGTTCTTATTGATTTTGGTCATAGTAAGTAAATATCATACATTTGATTTTATAAAGTACATTTGTAGTAGTAATTTTTCTTTTCAGTCTCAAAGTGAGGTTTATTTTATTTGTTTGTTTGTTTGTTAATTTTGGGACGGAGTCTCACTCTGTTGCCCAGGCTGGGTTGCAGTAGTGCAGTCTCAGCTCACTGCAGCCTCTGTCTCCTGGGTTTAAGCAATTCTCCTGCTCCAGCCTCCTGAGTAACTGGACTACCAGCGTACATCACCATGCCTGGCTAACTTTTGCTTTTTAAGTAGAGACGGGGTTTCACATCTTGGCCAAACTTGGTGTTGAACTCCTGACCTCAAGTGATCTGACCACCTTGGCCTTCCAAAGTGCTGGGATTATAGGCGTGAGCTACCACGCATGGCCACAAAGCGAGGTTTAAATACATTTTTCTCATTGATTTTGGTCAGACGTAGATGTAAATTTGGTCTTATAAATACATTTATGTGAATAAAGTCATTTTTATTTTTGATTTAAAAATGAGATTTTGTTTAAGAAAGCACAAAATTCCACTGCTTTAAAAACACTTTGAAGACTTCATATCAAGTCTGTTTCATAAAAGAAGAAACTAAGGCCAGTAGATGAGGAACAGCTTGCTCAGGTTCAGTGTGGAATTTAGAACCCAGGCATATTGGCCAGACATACTTGTCAGTCACAGAAACGCAATACAAACTAACTTAAGGGGAAAAGTACTTAAGAACTGGAGCCAGGTTCTTAAATTATATCACCAGGAATGTCTCTTTTCATCCCTTAGTTGTGCTAATTTCCCTGATAGCTTCATTTTCAGTCCAATTAGTGGCAAATATGTCTGTCAGCAGCTCTGGTTTATATTTCATCAGCTGAGTAACACTTAACAGAGAGAGTATGCTTGATGTTCACGCCACCTCCCAAATAACTGAAATTATAGAAAAAGTCTTAGAATGAATGCTGAACAAGCAAAATACACTGGGTTTCTTAGTTCTTAGATTAGTACTTTTCCCATAATATCAATCTTCCTTGAGAGGGAGACCAAAATGTTAGTTAAGTTTTAGTACTTATGAATTGTTTTTTCTTTTTGTATTACAGTGTTTCCTGACATTTGAGGAGCTTTTCCAAAACCACCCTCACCACAGTGGGAGAAAACCATTGAGCCAAGGTGGGGTGGGAGTAGATTTTGGTCTTGGGTATGGGGTGGACTTTATAACCCCTTAGAATTTTGCTAGCTGCTGCCATGACTTAGGTCAAGAGATGGAAGTAACTCATACAGCATCTTCTCTGTATTTTCACAATACAGCTTTCTGTTCATTGTATTACCAGAGAGGTGTGAAGAACAACCTAATCTTGAAGTGTATTGTTGAATCACAGATGTTTTTATGTGGCTATCTATTCCTTACTTAATCCTTCATTTTCAAGAAGATTGTGTTGTAAAAGCCCTTAATATTTGGTACCTTTCTATGTACATTGGTGGTCTGAGATTCATTTTCCTCACCTCTTTACAACTAATTTCAAGTAGCCATATTACCACTTTATTTAAAAAAACACACACAAAATGAAATTCAGTTTTGCATCCACAACTTTGCTGCTTTTTTGGGGACAGATTTGTTTTTCTTCTCTTGATTATAACCCTTTTCACCCTGTGTATACATTGGGCAGTCTGTCTCCATTTTTTAAGTCCGGTCTTTTATCTCTTCTCTTTTTGTTAGTTCTGTTTTCTCTATATTTGTCTTCTTTTTTTTTTTTTTTTTTAGTTCTTTGGGTTATAAGTCTTATTGTGTAATTCATACTTATGTCTTAATTATCTTAAAGGTAAATATTTACATTAGGGAAAAACAGATTACTGCCTAAATGTAGTTTAAAAAATATAATTCTCTTTCTCTGCTTTTCAGCTTAACCTTTTCTCAATTTTGTTTCCCTTTCTTCAGTTCAGAAAAATTATCTTTGACTTGAAAGGAACTAAAGGATTATAGGGCTCAGTCTCAACAGTTACCTAAACTTAGTAGCAGTGGGCTCTAATAGAACTGAGAAAATAGCTAAGAAGTTTAAAACCACGTGAAGGCCACCTGACTATCCTGGGGAAATAACTACAGTTAATTCATAGAAGAGTTTTTAGGGGTGTGGGGGTTAGGGAATCTTTGTCTTGCCTGGGAATGGGAAGTTGTAAAGCCTTAGGGACTGGAAAGATTGGGCTCTCCTGCTTTGTGAGGAAATAACAAATTCATTGCTAAGAGACTAACTTTTGAAACTTCCAGGATTGTGATTTTTTCTTTAAAAAATTTTTTTGAGACAAGATCTTGCCCTTTTGCCCAGTGCAGTGGTGCTCTCATAGCTTACTGGGCTCAGGTGATTCTCCAGAGTAGCCAGGATGACAGCACATGCCACCATGTCTGGCTAAGTTTTTGAAATTTTTTGTGGAGATGGAGTTCTCACTGTGTTGCCTAGACTGGTCTTGAACTCCTGGCTTCAAGTGCTCCTGCCTTGGCTTCCCAAAGTGTTGGGATTAGAGGTGTGAGCCACCACGCCTCACAAATTATGAATTTTTTTCTATTCCTATTCTGTAGATTAGTATAAGGGACCATAACATAGTTGACTGATCTTTCTTTTTAAAGGGTATTCTTTTTTTGGGGGGCTATGTTAGTATTATGTTATGTTTATTTGTAAATTGCTTGTTAGTCTCTGGTATCCCATTTTGGTCACTTTCTTTGAAAAATGTGTAGAAAAACTGGAGAGGTTTGAGGGAACATAAAATATAACATTAAATGATGAACAGTGTTGTAGGAGTCATAGGTATTACCCTAAAGAAGGAAGATAAGAGTATAATTTTAATACTAGTCTTAAGTAAATGCATGATTTTTGTGAGGAGGAAAATGACTGCTTATCTGTGTTTCCGTACAAACTAAACAGGAACTAGGACTGAAGGATAACCAAGAGTTTGGTTGGACCAAAATAAGAAATGTCATATTTATTGAAGTGAAAAAACACTGCTACAGCTTCCCAAGGGAGACTTTAGAGTTTGTCACTTCTGAAGCACTTGAATAGGTGAGGTTGGTAGCATTTGTCATTTTAATTCATGGTAGATAAGAACTCCAGTTGAAGGCTAGAAGAGGACATGATCAAGTTTAGCTGAGGGACGAGTCATAGCAAAGCTGGGTAGAGTCAGGAATTAAGGGAATTAATGTAAGTACTAATGTGAGATCCAAACGTGAGAAATGGATTGGTGCCATTGAGTGACTGTCGAGACAGAGGTGAATTATGAATGTGAGGCATTCCATTAGACAAACCAAGGTTAGAAAGCCAAGGTATTCAGAAAATTAGGAAGATTGAGTTAGATAGAAGTGAGAATCTGATTCAGGGAGATAACACTGCAGAAGCTGAAAGAAGTGTTGGCCTAGAGCCCTGATGTTAATACTGTTCGAGCAGTGTGGTTGCAGCTGCCTTTTGTTTAGACATACAGTGTTCTCTGTTCTCTTTTTAAAGTTGAAAGAGAACATTTTGTTGTTGTTGTCCTCTTTTTTTTTCTTTTCCAGATCTAAACTACTTTAAAAAATAACATTATACCTAGAAATTTTTTAAAACATTTATGTATGGTAAAATTTACTCTTTGATGTATAATTCTGTTACTTTCAACAAACACAGTGTAACCATCACTGTAATCAAAATAAAGAACAGTATTCTAGATTGTCACTTGGTAGTCAGCTCTTTCCCTTATCCCCAGGCCTTTAACCATCACTGTAATCAAAATAAAGAACAGTATTCTAGATTGTCACTTGGTAGTCAGCCCTTTCCCTTATCCCCAGGCCTTTAACCATCACTGTAATCAAAATAAAGAACAGTATTCTAGATTGTCACTTGGTAGTCAGCCCTTTCCCTTATCCCCAGGCCTTAGCAACTACTGATCTGTTTGTGTCCCTATAATTTTGCCTTTTCCAAAATGCCATGTAAATGGGACTCATGTAGTACATGGCCTTCTGAGTCTGGCTTCTTTCCTTTAGTGTAATGTATTTGAGAGCCATCCATGTCATTGTGCGTATCAGCAGTTTTGTTTCATTTCATTGCATATATTCCATCATATGGATTTATCAGAGTTTAATCACTATTTGAAAGACATGTTTTTGCTAATTGTGTGTTCATTTGACCATCAAGTTACTTTCTTTTTGGCTTAGACTTGACAGATATTGAGCTATAACCCTCAAGTAGTAACATAATAGTCATGTTAAGCTGCCTTGTGAGTGGATTATATAGGTGAGACATTTGTTTCTTGGAAATTCGTTATGATATAGTAAAACTTTATCTCTAACTTAAAGTTTCTAAAAGGATCGATTGGTACTATGATTTAAAAGCAAGGTATGTCTGTTAATCCCTTAATGGGATATACTTTTTAAGTATCCTTAACATTTAGTGGAATTGTTTACTATATTACAGTCAGTATGCCAATTACATATTTTAATCCATTGATTAAGAGGAAATTTCTTAACACTCTCTCTCTAGGCTTAATTTGATGATCAATGTATTTAAAAGTAGTAAAAACTTGTATTTGTACAAAAAGGGTATTCCAAGGACCTGAGCAGGCATTGGAATAGTTGTTATCCACATGTTCATTCAGTCAACTAGCCAGACAAGCAGCCTGCCTTTGAAGTACTTACTGTGTGTTTGACCATTCATAGTCTATTTTTGTGGTCTCAGTAGCTATTTAACCTATTGTCCAAGCCAGAAACTTCTGAGAATGAAAGGGGTGCTATTCTTAACTATGTTTAGGGAACAGGTATAAAGCAGGATTGAAACTCAAAGTATGGTTACACTCTCTGTGGTGCATGCAAATGCTGTGCCTGAGCAGTTACCAGGAACAGCATCCTAAGAAGTTGGGAGAAAACAAAGCAAACAAATCTTTTGAAGATGGATTGCCGAAGTAAACTGGGAGAGGTTAAAAAAAAGAAAAAGAAAGAAAGAAAGATGAAGGCATGGTATAAAGCCAAAGAAGTCAGGGACAAGAGGAATCCAGCTCCTGAGGTGAATGTGCATTGAAAGCTAAGGAAGAGCAGAGAATCGTCTATGATGATTCATGTTACCAGTGGGCATATACTTGGCAATAGTAATAGATTTCACCGTTTGGAATGGTTAGCTATTTATGACAGGGACTGCTCTCCCCTGGAGTCTGAAATTAATATTAGCATTTTTGGTTTATTTGTACTTAATCAGGTAATAGCTTTTTTATTAGGCTATTTTCAACCTAAGATAAAGCAGGGTACTTTGTGTTGACATAAAATTTCGGCTAGAAATAAAGTTTTAGAATAGTTAAAATGCTCTTTATTTGAAGTAATAAATATAATGATGGGAATAAAGACATTTAAGTTTATTGTTGATCTTTGACACATCTTCATTTCTGATGCATTTTCTTTTCTTTTTCTTTTTGAGTCAGAGTCTCACTCCATCACCTAGGCTGGAGTGCAATGGCACGATCTTGTTTCACTGCACCTCTGCCTTCCAGGCTCAAACGATTCTCCTGCCTCACCCTCCCCAGTAGTTGGGATTACAAGCGTGTGCCACCACGCCTGGCTAATCCCCCCCCCCCCCCCCCCCCCAGTAGAGATGGGGTTTCACCATGTTGGCCAGGCTGGTCTCGAACTCCTGACCTCAAATGATCCACCCGCGTTGGCTTCCCAAAGTGCTGGGATTACAGGTGTGAGCCATTGCGCCCGGCCATTTCTGATGGATTTTCTTTATCTTGATTACCTTGATTTTTTTCTGAAATTTGTGAATTGCTGGTATTTGTTTGCTCTCTCCTACTTAACAATGACACCTGGTTTTCAGTTGGGTGCCACTTTCCTCCCCTCTGGAATTAACTTCTGTTTTAGGGTATCTTGGATCATTTTTGGAAAATATGATCAAAGTTGTAGAATTCTTGTTTGTGATCTTTCTTTGGGATTTTACAGGGTAAGCCACTGCCGTCTTTTCTGTCAGAAGGGACATTACTGTGTTGTACTGGAATTGTTGATAAAAAGTAATGTCTGTATCTGTATATTGCTTTAAAGAATTTAGAGCCATTTTACATGCATTATCTTGATCCTCAAAATAAGCCTGTGGTCAAGCCCCAGTTTTAGATAGTGATCCTTGAGTGCATAGTAGATTTTTTCCATAAGTTCACATAATAGAACTACATGTAAATGGAATCATTCAGTATATACTCATTTGTGTCTTTCACGCTGTATAATGTTTATAATGCTGCTACATATGTTACTTGTTTGTTTCTTATTGTTAAGTGGTATTCCATTGTGTGAATCTATGACAGTTTGTTTATACATTTATTTGTTGATGGACACTTGAGGTGTTTTCAGTTTTAGGCTATTAATAATTACTAGTAAATACTTAAACAAGTTTTCTATGGACATGCTTTCTATTTCTCCTGAAGGATAGAATTACTGGGTCAGAGGGCAGACGGAAGGTTAACTTTATAAGAAACTGCCAAACCCTTTCTCAAAGTGTTTGTGCTGTTTTACATTCCCAACAGCAATACCTGAGAGTTGCAGTTTTGCTTCCCATGGCCAACAGTTGGTTATTACCTGGCCAACAGTTGATTATTACCTGTCTTTTTAACTGTAGCCATTCTACTGGGTGCGAAGTGGTATTTCATCATGGTTTTTATTCGAATTTTCCTGATGGCTGTTGATATTGAGCATCTTTTTATGTGCTTCCTGGGCATTTGTATGGCTTCTCCTCTGAAAGTTTTTAAAAAGTCTTTTGACTTAGAAAACACTGGTTGTCATTATTACTGAGTTGTAAGCATTTTAAAAAATATATTCTGGATACAAGTCTTTCCTTAGATTTCTGTTGTTTAAATGTTTTTTTAGACTATGGTTTGCCTTTTTGCTTTCACAATAGTGTTTTAAAAAGAGTAAAAAATTTGAATTTTGGTGAAGTCGAATTTATCATTTTTTAATTTAATTGTTAGTGACTTGTGTATCCTGTCAGGAAATCAAGTATGGTCATGAAGATTTTCTTTTTAAGTTTTATAATTTTAGATTTTGCACTTAGGCCCATTGCAAATTGCTATTTATGTATGGCGTGTTTATTCTTCCTGATAAATCGTTCTTTTATCTTTATGAAATGTTCTCCCTAATTTCTTTTTTTTTTTTTTTGAGGCGAAGTCTCGCTCTGTTGCCCAGGCTGGAACGCAGTGGCGCGATCTCGGCTCCCTACATAACCTCTACTTCCCAGCTTCGAGCAATTCTTCTGCCTCAGCCTCCCGAGTAGCTGGGAGGTGGCACGTGCCACCATGCCTGGCTAATTTTTGTATTTTTAGTAGAGACAGGGTTTCATTATATTGGCCACAATGGTCTTGAACTTCTGACCTCGTGATCCGCTTGCCTCGGCCTCCCAAAGTGCTGGGATTACAGGCATGAGCCACCGCACCCGGCACTTAATTTCTTAAAATGGTCTTTGTCCTGAAGCCTACTTTGTCTGATACTAATTTAGCCATTCCAGCTTTCTTATGCAACATCATGGTGTATCTTTTTCCAGTATTTTGCTTTTAGTCTGTAAACATCTTTGTGTTTAAAGTGTTTCTTTGGTAAACAACGTGGCCATTGGCTCTTGCTTTTAAAATTGTCTAATGACCTCTGCCTTCTATTTAGACCACTTAGTGTTTGTATTTAATTTAATGTGATTATTGGTGTCGTTGCTGTTTGTTTTTCTTTTGTTCTTAATGTTGCTTTATTTCTACAACCTTTGGGGTTAATCAGATAGTTTATAGGATTCTATTTTATTTCATCTCTTGACTTCTTAGTGTCCTCTTTTAATTAGTTTTTTAATAGTCATTCTAGAGTTTAACAATATGTATCACTAACTTATGAGAGTCTATTTGGAGGTAATATTATACCACCCTCCACTTCATACCTTACAGTTTATACCACCTACTGCTACCTCCTGCCATCCATTTAAAAATGTATTAACATTACAGCAGTATGATTTTATTTATCTACCGTTCCTTTCTTTGTGCTATTGTCATATCTTGTACTTCTACTTATACCATAAATCCTGTCTTAGGATTTGTGTTATTTGCTTTAAATAGTTAGTTGCCTTTTAAGGAAATTACATTGGAGGAAATATTTTCTTAGTTATTTACCTTTTCTGATGTTCTTTCCTGGAAATCTAAGTTTCCATCTGGTAACCTTTCTCTTCAGCCTAACAATATCCTCTGGCAGTTCTTGTAGTGCAGGTCTGCAAGCAACAAATTTTATAGGCCTTTGTTCATCTGAAAATATCTTTATTTCATCCTCAGTATACTTTTTTCTGGGTGTAGATTCCTGGGTTTGCAGGGTATTCCCACTTGTCAGAGTTTTGAATATATTCCATTTTGAAGATGTTCCATTGGCCTCCATTATTTTTTATGAAAAGTCAGCTGTCATTCTTATTTTTATTCTTCTATATGTAATGTGTATTGCACCCCCAAACCCCTGCCACTTTTGGTAGCTTTCAGTAATTTTTCTCTTTTTCTTTGGATCTCAGCAGTTTGACTGTGATATGCTTTGATGTAGTGTTTTTGTATTTATTCTAGGCTTGCTAATAAGGATCAACAAGATGAGGCTTTCCTCCAAATTTGGGATATTTTCAGTTATTATTTTTTAAAAATTCTTTTGGCCCTATTTTTTCTTTTTCTTTTAGGGTCAGTTATAAAGACTTGAACTTTATTCACAAGTCCTTGAGATTGTTAAGTTTTCTTATCTTTTTGTTCCTCAGATCGGTTAGGTTCTACTGATCTATTTTCAGGATCTCTGAATCTGATTCTGTCTAATCTATTGGTGAACTTTTATTTCAATTACTGGACTTTTTTTTTTTTTTTTTTGAGATGGAATTTTGCTCTTGTTGCACAGGCTGGAGTGCAATGGCGCAATCTCTGCCCACCACAACCTCTGCCTCCCAGGTTCAAGTGATTCTCCTGCCTCAGCCTCCCAAGTAGCTGGGGTTACAGGCATGTGCCACCATGCCCGGCTAATTTTGTATTTTTAGTAGAGATGGGGTTTCTCCATGTTGGCCAGGCTGGTCTCAAACTCCCAACCTCAGGTGATCTGCCCACCTCAGCCTTCCATGTGCCCAGCCTACTGTACTTTTTAATTATAGAACTTCCCTTTGGTCCTTCTTGTGTATGTACATAGGTAATTGGTGAAATGGATTCAAGCAGTTGTTTTGATGCTAGGGAATTAGGACTTATGTGAGGTCCCTGACCAGTTAGTTAATATTTCCTGTACATGAAACATGCATAGGAGACTCTGCTTCCCTTTGGGGTTTTATTTTAAGAGGGTATGAAGTATTGTCCATATCTGTATAGTGTTTAGCAATCCCGTGAACCTAATTCAGCCTCATGTGATTCCTTCTGTCATCACTGATCTTTTCAGATCCTGGTTTTTATATGAAAACAAAATAATTAGAAGAGTTAAGATGTTTTAAAAAGTAACATGATTTTAACGATAAATAACCTGAAATACTATGTCACTTTCAACTAGTCTCCTCTAGTCTCTGTTTACTTTTTCTGTACCTTCTTCTACATTGCTGCCTTAGGATATGGCACATAAGTGAAAACACAAGTCTATTTCGGTGGCCTCATTGTCAAGTCCAGGCTTGGACTTTGTGCTTCTATATTTTATATTCAAGCTATACTCTACTATTTTTCTTGCATTTATGATACACGGTATCTAAAATAGTATTTCATTTTCTTTATCCTTTAAAGCCCAGCTCACATTTCAGTATAATAACTGGGAAAGGAAGTTATTTTCCTTTTTTAACGTACTCTGCCTTTTCAAAATTAATTGCTCTCTTCTTTTTGCTCCCATGGTTCTTGGGGAATTTCACTATTATAGCTCCTTCAATTGTGAGTTTTTCGTTTACAAGGATTAGGTCTTTGACATTTTCATACCTCCATCATACCCAGCAGTGTCTGATACACAGTAGATGCCTAATAAATGTTTATCTCAAAAGTGATGTTTGTCTTTTCCTAGGTAACTAAGAAGTCGCTGTTCTATTCTCAAAGGAACTTTTCAAATTCTACATAAATTTTTGCCATTTTAAATTGACTGGTCTCTGAATGTTCTAGAAATTGTCACTTTGCTTCATTTTACTCAGACTTTGATTTTTGATCAGTAGGTTGGGGCCAGGAAACTTATTTCACTTCTTGACATTGATTCACATCTACTTTAAATTTGGGAGGATCTTTTGAGTTCTTAACCTTCAGGTAGGTGAATTCCTTGATTTTTCTCTTAATGACTACTTTAGGTAACTTTTATCACAGACAAACATGGTCCAGAGGAGAGCCAGGAATCAGCTAGAAATCAGGAGCCTTATACCCAAAGAAATATATACTCATTAATGTTTCTTTTACTCCGCATATCTTTGTAATCATTCTCTTATAAAGATACATGCACACGTATGTTTATTGCAGCACTATTCACAAAGCAAAGACATGAAATTAACCCAAATGCCCATCAATGATAAATAAAATATGGTACATATACACCATGGAATACTACGCAGCCATAATAAGGAATGAGATCACGTCCTTTGCAGGAACGTGGATGAAGTGGGAAACCACCATCCTCAGCAAACTAACAGGGAACAGAAAACCAGACACCACATGTTCTCACTCATAGTGGGAGTTGAACAATGAGGACACAAGGACACAGGGAGGGGAACAACACACACCGGGGCCTGTCGGGTCGGCGGGCAGCAAGGAGAGGAAAAACATCGGACAAATAGCTAATGTATGCAGGGCTTGAAACCTAGGTGACTGGTTGATAGGTGCAGTAAACCACCATGGCACACGTATACGTATGTAACAAACCTGCACGTTCTGCACATGTATCCCGGAATTTAAAAAAAAAAAAAAAAGAAAAATCAGTAGGCTTGAGTTCTTTCTGGACAGTATCACTGGCTTTGCTTTGTGAAAGGTGTCTTTTGACTGTATTGGACATACCCTGTGTTTAATTAGAGCCTGTTGATTCCTTTTTCTCTTAGATCAAAAAAAGTTTTTTATTGAGATAAAATTTACATACTATAAGTGTTGTCTTTTAAAAGTATATAATTCAGTAGTTTTACTATAAATCATCACTATCAAATTTCAGGACATTTTCATTTCATCCCTCCCAAAAAGAAACCTATCCATTAATAATAGTCTCTCACCATTTCCACCATCTCAAGTTCCTGGCAACCACTACATTACTTTCTGTTTCTGTGAATTTGCCAATTCTGGGCCTGTTACCTATTTTGGACATTTCATATAAAATAGTTATACAATATGTGGCATTTTGGGCTTCTTTCACTTACCCTAAGGTTTTCAGGGTCATCCATATTGTAACATGTAATAGTGCTTAATTCCTTTTTATGCTAGAATGATACTCCATTGCATAGCTATACCACAGTTGTTAGTCTCTTTATCCAGCTGAACATTTAGATTGTTTCTACTTTGAAACAAAAATGCTGCTGTGAGTATTTGTGTATACACTTTAGGATAGACTCAGTGTTTTTATTTCTCTTGTGTATGTTTTCAGTTTTTTAGGAGTGGAATTGCTGGGTCATATGTTTAATATTTTGTGGAACAGCCAGACTATCTTTCAAAGCAGTTGTACCGTTTACATTCCCACAGTTATGAGGGTTGCAGTTTTTCACATCCTTGCCAGCGGTACTTACTAAGTGTCTTTTTTATTGTGGTTGTCCTTGCGGGTATAAAATGATACCTCATTTTATAATGGTTTTGATTTTCATTGGATTAATGGCAATTGATGGTGATCAAATTTTGATGTGCCTGTCAGCCATCTGTACATCTCCTTTGGAGAAATATTTATTTAGATTATGTGCCCATTTTAAATGGAATTATTTCTCCCTTATAATTCAGTTGTAAGAGTTTTTTATATATATTAGGTACAGGTCCTGTATCGCTTATATAATTTGCAAGTATTTCCTTTTATTGTGTGGTTGTATTTTTTTTTGCCTTCTTAAAATTTTTTTAAAACTTTTAATTGATACATATTATTTGTGCATTTTTATGGGGTACTTGTGGTATTTTGTTATGGGCATAGAATGTGTAGTGATCAACTCAGGGTAATTAGGGAATATATCACCTTAAGTATTTATCATTTTAATGTATTGGGAACACTTCAAGTCCTGTCTTCTATTTATTTTGAAATAAACAATACATTGTTGTTAATTATAGCCAGTCTACCCTGCTGTGAAACTTTGAAACTTATTTCTTCTATCTAACTGTATGTTTGTACCCATTAATAAACTTATTTTCACCCCACACTGCTACACTCTGCCCATCCTCTGGTGACTCTCATTCTGCTCTTTACCTCCATAAGATTAACTCTTTTACCTTCCACATATGAATGAAAATATGTGATATTTGTCTTTCTGTGCCTGGCTTAACATTCTTTCAGTTCCATCCATGTTGCTACAAATGACAGGCTTTCATTCTTTTTTATGATAGCATTTCATTATGTATCTATACCGTATGTTCTTTATCCCATTCAGCCATTAATGGATATTCAGTTTGATTCCGTATCTTTGCTTTTGTGAATAGTGTTGCAGTAAACACAGGGTTGCAGGTATCCCTTTGATATAGTGATTTCTTTTCCTTTGGGTAAATGCCACGTCATAGGGTAGTTCTATTTTTAGTTCTTTCTTTTTTTTAGAAATCAGCATACTGTTTTCCATAATGACTGTACTAATTTACATTCCCACCACAAGTATATGAGAGCTCCCTTTTTTCCACATCCTCTTCAGTGTCTGTTATTTTTTGTCTTTTTAATCATAGCTATTCTAACTGCAGTAAGAGGATATTACCTTGTGGTTTTGATTTGCATTTCCTTAATGATTATTGATGTTGAACATTTTTTTCATATACCTGTTGGCCATTTGTATGCCTTCCTATGAGAAATTCCATTCATATTTTTTTGCCCACTTTTTAATGGGTGTGTGTGTGTATGTGTATGTAAATAATTATTGAAGTTGAGTCCCTTGTATGTTCTGAATATTAGTCTCTTGTCAGATGAATGGTTTGCAAATATTTTCTCCTACCCAACAGATTGTCTCTTCACTCCATTGATTATTTACTTTGCTGTCCAGAAGCCTTTTAGTTTAATATAATCTCATTTGTTTATTTTTGTTTTGTTGCCTGTGCTTTTGAGATCTTAGTCATACAATCTTTATCTACTCAAATGTCCTGAAATATTTCCCCTGTGTTTCTTCTAGTAGTTTTTTTTAGTTTTGAGTCTTTCATTTAGGTCTTTAATCCATTTTGAGTTGAATTTTGTTTAAGGTGAGATATAGGAGCCTAGTTTCATTCTTCTGCCTATGGACATTCACTTTTCCTAGGACCATTGAGTTTTTTGAGGGAGTCTTTAGGTTTTTCTAGATGTAAGATCATGTCATGTGCAAAGAGGGACAATTTGCCTTCCCCTTTTCCAGTTTAGATGCCTTTTATTTCCTTTTCTTGCCTGACTTTGCTAACTAGGACTTCAGTACTATATTGAATAGTAGTAGTGAAAGCGGGCATCTTTGTCTTGACCAGCTTTTAGAGGAAAAAGTTCCAGCTTTTCCCAGTTTGGTATGATATTAGCTGTGGGTTTGTCGTAAATGGCCTTTATTATGTTGAGGTGTGCTGCTTTTATGCCTGATTTCTTGAGAATTCTTATGAAATGATGTTGAATTTTTTCAAATGCTTTTTCTGTATCTGTTGAAATGATCATGTGATTTTTGTCTTTCATTCTGTTGATGTGATGTATTAGGTTTACTCATATGCCTATGTTGAACCATTCTTGTATCCCTGGGATAACTCACTTGGGCATGGTGTATTATCTTTTAGATGTGCAGTTGGATTTGGCTTGCTAGTATTTTGTTGAGAATTTTTGTGTCTGTGTACATCAGAGATAATTGGCCTGCAGTTCTTTTTTTTGTGGTGTCCTTGTTTGGTTTTGGTATCAGGGTAATGCAAGCCCGATAGAATGAGTAAAGGAGAATTCCTTCCTCTTTAGTTTTTGGGAACAGTTTGGGAATTGGGTTAGTTCTTTATAAGTTTGGCAGAATTCGGCAGTGAAGTCTTTGTAATCTTGGGCTTTTCTCTGTTGGGAGCCTATATATATATATATATTTGAGATGAGTGTCAGGCTGGAGTGCAGTGGTGCGATCTCTGCTCACTGCAACCTCTGCCTCCCGGGTTCAAGCGATTCTCCTGCCTCATCCTTCTGAGTAGCTGGGATTACAGGCACACACACCATGCCCAGCTAATTTTTGTACTTTTAGTAGAGACGGGGTTTCACCATATTGGTCAGGCTGGTCTCAAACTCCTGACCTCGTGATCTGCCTGCCTCAGCCTCCCAAAGTGCTCGGATTATAGGTATGAGCCACTGCTCCTGGCCAGGACTTTTTATTACTGATTCAGTCTTGTTACTTGTTACTGGTTTGTTCAGATTTTCTATTTCTTCCTGATTCAGTATTGGTAGCTTGTATGTGTCCATGAATTTATTCATTTCCTCTAAGTTTTACAGTTTGGTAGCATCTAGTTGTTCATAATCGTCTGGTGATCTGTATTTCTGTGATATCAGTTGTTACGTCTTCTTTTTTGTTTCTGATTTTGTTTATTTGGGTCTTCTCTTTTTTTTTCTTGATGAATGTGGCTGTCAGTGTATTGATTTTTCTTATTGTTTTCAAAAGACCAACTTTTAGTTGATAGTTTGTATTTTTTAAACCTCTTTAGTTTTGCTCTGACCTTTATTATTTCTATTTTCTTAATTTTTTTAGATTCAAGGTCTTGCTGTATTGCCCAGTCTGCAGGGAAGTGACATGATCGTAGCTCATTGCAGCCATGAACTCCAGGACTAACAGGATACCTCTCACCTCAGTCTCTTGAGTAGCTGGGACTATAGGCACATGTCACCATGCTAGGCTAATTTTTAAGTATTTTTTTAGAGATGAGACCAGCCCATTGCCCAGGCTGCGTTATTTCTTTTCGTCTATTAATTTTGTGTTTGGTTTGTTCTTGCTTTTCTGGTTCTTGAAGTGTATTGTTAGATGTTTATTTGAAATCTTTCTGCTTTTTTTGATGTAGGCATTTATTGTTATAAACTTTCCTTTAGCTCTGCTTTTGCTGTATTCTATAGGCTTTGGTATGTTGTGTTTTCATTTTCATTTATTTCAGGAAAGTTTTTTGTTTCCTTCTTAATTTCTTCGTTGACCCAATAGTCATTCAGGAGCATTTTATTTACTTTCCCGTTATTTGTAGAGTTTCCAAAGTTCTTCTTGTTGTTACTTTCTAGTTTTAGTCCATGTCGTCTGAGACTATACTTGGCATAATTTTGATTTAAAATTTTTTTTTGAGACTTTTGTGGGACCTAACAAATGGTCTGTCTTGGGGAATATTCCATATACTGATGGGAACAATGGGTATGCTGCAGCTGTTGGATAAAATATTCTGTAGATGTCTTTTAGGTCCTTTTGTTTGGGTGCAGTTTAAATCCAGCGTTTCTTTGTTTGATACTTGTTTTATGTATGTGGTTCCTCTGGTGTTGGATGCATATATATTTAGAGTTTTTATATCTTCTTGGTGAATTGGTCCCTTTATCATTATATGATGACTGTCTTTGTCTCTTTTGGTTATTTTTGACCTAAAGTCTGTTTTATCTAATGCAACTATCTCTGCTTATCTTGGTTACTGTTTGTGTGGAATATCTTTCTCCATTCCTTTGCTTTCAGTCATGTTTCTTTACAGGTTTCTTGTAGGCAGCATATAGTTGGGTCATGGTTTTTGGTTTTTGTTTAAATCCATTCAGGTAGTCTATGTCTTTTAAGTGGAAAATTTAATCTGTTTACATTCGAGGTTGTAATGGATATGTGAGGATTTATTTCTGTCATTCTGTTAATTATTTTCTGGTTGTTTTATATCTTGTGTTCCTTTCTCTCTTGTTGCTTATTGCAATTTGGTAGTTTTCTGTAGTAGTAACATTTGAGTTTTTTTCTCTTCTTCATTTGTGTGTGTGTTCTACCAGTGAGTTTTTTTACTTCTCTGTGTTTTCTTGATGGTAGATACCATCCTTTTGCTCATGGACGTAGGACTCCCTTAAGCACTTTTTTGTGGGATTTGTCTAATGGTCATGAATTCCTTCAGTTTTTGTATTTCTGGGAAAGACTTTATTTTGCTTCAGAGTAACTTTCCTGGGAATGGTATTTTTTACCTACATGCTGTGTTCTTCCAGCACTTTGAATATATCATCCCATTCTCTCCTGGGCTGTAAAGTTTCTGCTGAGAAATCCACTGTTAGTCTAATGAAGGTTCTCTTATAATAATAGACTACTTTTTCTTGGTTTTTTAGAACTTTGTGTTTGACTTTTGCCAGTTTAAGTATAATGTGTCACAAAGAAAATCTTTTTGGGTTGTGTCTATTTGGTGATCTCTGAGCTTCCTGTATCTGGATGTCTAAATCTCTTGCTATAATAGATTGGTAAGTTTTCTGCTGTTACTTTGTTAATTAAAACTTTCTATGCCTTTCATCTTCAGTTTCTGGAACACCCAGAATGTGTCTACTTTGGTCCCTTTATGGTGTCCCACATGTCACATATGCAGTGGTGGGCCGGGTAGATTGCTGTGTCCTTGGTTCCCTGGGCAGGATGTGTGGCATGAATGATGGCAGTAGTGGCAGGAGAGCCCTCTTTTATTCTTTTTTTTTTTTTTTTTAAACCTTATTGAGTTATTTCTAAAGATCTCTCAAGTTCTGAGATTCTTCTTTCTGTTTGATCTAGTCTATTGTTGAAGCTCTCAAATGAATTTTTAAAATTTCATTTATTGAATTCTTTCATTCCAGGATCTGTTTTTGGTTCTTTTTAATGATATCTGTCTCTGGTGAATTTCTCATTCATATCCTCAATTGTTTTTCTGGTTTCTTTGTACTGTTTATTTGCGTTCTCTTGTATCTCACTGAGCTTCTTTAATATTATTATTTCAAATTTCTTTTCAGGTATTTCATAAATTTTATATTCATTGGAATCTGTTTTTGGAGAATTACTGTGTTTCTTTGGAGGTTTTTTTTTTTTTTTTTTTTTTTTCACGTTTCTTGTGTTTTTATGTTGATGTCTGTACATCTAATGTAGCAGCTCCTTCTTCCAGTTTTTTAGGTTGACTTTCCTAGGGAAAGACTTTTTCCTGAAGATGTATCTATGAGATGTCTGTTTTATGGAACACTTTAGCTTTGATTCTGAGTGTATGTAGCAGTGTAGCCTCCATATGATTTCTTCAGTTGTAAATGGCATCAGTGATTTTTGTGTTTTTCTCAGTGACTTGGGCTATAGTCATTAGTGGAGGCCGTGGCAAGGCTTTGCTAAGGGTGAGGATGCTCAGTAGGCCAGTTCTTGGGCCCTGGTGATGGTAGTGGTGGGTTGGATGTTCCTGTCCTTGAGACCCTGGGTAGTGTTCTGGTGTTAGTGGGTCCAAATGGGCCATTCTTCGGCCTCAAGGCAGCTTGGCTGGTTACTGACAGTGGCAGCAGTAGGCTGGACAGTTGGTGTGTCCTCTTTCCCCTGGACAGCGTGGGTGATGGCAGTAATGGTGGTGGGACAACCCTCGGGTTGTGAAGTGGTATGAATTGATTTTATCAGTGGCTGTGATGTGTGGGAGGGCCATTCCTCAGACCTCATGTATCACTCACAGGTGACTGGTGGTTGTGGTAGTGGCAAGCTGGGTGGTTTTGTCCTCAGGACCCCAGGAAGTATGCACAGATGCCAGCCATGGTGGGTGGGGCAATCCGTGGTCCCCTCGGCAGTATTCATTGGCACTTGGAGGGGCTGTGCCAGGCCAGAGTGGCTTGTCCTTAGGTGTACTTGGGCACTGGCTTTAGTGGGCAGAGTGGAGATGATCCCCAGGCGCTTTGGCAGTGTGCTCAGGTAGCTGGAGTAGTGTTTGCGGTGGGTTGGGGAAGTCTGTCCTCAAGGTGTATACAAATATGCTGTGGCTATGCTGCTAGGGGTGGCAGAGTTGTCAGTGGCTGCAGCTGCAGACAGTTCTCAGGCTTCAGAGTGTGTGTGCTTCAGCCCCTGGTGGAGTTGTCAGGAACCTCCCTATGCTAGTCTCAGGGCCCTCATAGGGATTCTTCTGTGGTTAGGGTTACAGACATTCATAATGAAAATGTGGACCTCTGGGAATCACTCACTTATCCTTTTCCCTCAGTGGGCAGCCTCTCCAGGATTCCAGGTGAGCTGGCCGCCTGCTTCCCTCGCCGTCTCCTTCCCTGCCTCAGTTGTTTCTTGTTACTTCTTTGTTAAATTCTAGTGTTCTCTCTTAGATGCTATGTTTGAAATGTGATTATCTGCTTGCTATTTGGTTTTTCTAAGTGTAGGAGGCAAGTACCAGATCTGTTTTCACTTTCTTAATAGTATCTTTTGACAAAACAAATTTATAATTTTGGTGAATTGTTCAATTTTCTTTGGGTTGGTTGCACTTTTGATGTCATAGCTAAGAAAAGATTTCCTAATCCAAGGTTACAAAGATTTACATTTATCTTTTCTAAAAGTTTCACAGTTTTATCCCTTCCATTCAGATCTTTGATCCATTTTGATTAATTTTTACATGTGGTGTGAGTTAGGAGACCCAGTTTCATTCTTTTGCATGTGGACCATTTTCCTGGCACTAATTGTTGAAAAGATGGTTTCACTGTTGAATTGTCTTGGTAGTCTGGAAAACAATTTGACCATAAATGTATAATACATGGATTTACTTCTAGACTGTCATATCAGTTCCACTGATCTATATGTCTGCTCCTATGCCAGCATCACACTGTCCTGATTACTACAAGTTTATAATAAGTTTTGAAGTCTGAGAATGTGAATCCTCTCCTCCAAGTTCTTCTTTTTCAAGATTATGTTGGGTATTCTGGGTTCCTTGACATTACAATATATATTTTAGGATTATCTTGTCAATATCTGCAAAAAAAAACCAGCTGGGATTTTGATAGAACTTACATTGAATCTATACATTGATTTGGGGAGTGTTGCCATCTTAACATTAAGTCTTTCATCCGTGAACACATGATGTCTTTAAAAAGCTGATGAGCAAGACCGTACCTCTATAAAAACAAACAAAAAAACTAAATTTAGTTCAATGGACCCAAGTAGTATATTGAGGGTTTAACAAAATATATATGAAAGTATTCCCTCCTCCAATATCTGACCTTATATTATTTTGTATTAATCTTAAGATATTATTATTCTTTCTTACCTCCTACAGTTTCTATGAAAGAACAAGCACACAAATATTTGGCAAATCCTAAATCTTAAGGGCAGAAAAGGACTTTTAAAATCATTCACTACAACTTTTTATATAATTATTGCAGAGAACAATTACTAAAGAGAGTTATGCCTAGGAAAAGTAATTTGGCTAACCCCAAAAGATTTGTGTTTTCATTTAGCTTTCAAGGAAATAGATGATAAAAAAAGAAATAGTTGATTGGATTCATCATTCTACTTGGAATTTATAGATCTAAATAGGAGAATTTTTTGCATTTGTGAAGCAGAGATGACTATCCTTCAACAAAATTATAGGCTATCAAATACTTCGTAAGGTAAGTACAAAAGCCAGAGTAATAATGCTCTAGAATCTATTAGAATTGTATTTGAAATCTGGACTCAATATTTACAAGATAGGTATGTTTGTTTTAGTTTTATGTGTGACAATTGATGGGTAGTTAGTTACATTCAAAAGATGTTGTCCATTTTGGTACACATACCTTTAAAACCAGGGATATTTAAGTAACTCATCAAGTGAGTAGAAGATCTCTAAAAAATCATACCATGTCAGGTGTAGAAAAAATATTTGACAAAGGTTAACACTCATCCAGCAAACTACCAATAAAGAGAGAATTTCCTTAACTTGATTAGAAGCATTTATGAAAAACCTACAGTTTATATTTTACTCTGCGATTGAGAGCAAAGCAAGGATGTTTACATTCAACCACTTTTATTCAAAATTCTATTAGAGGTCCACGAATGGAGTAAGGCAAGAAAAAGAAATAAAAGGCATCCAGATTGAAAAAGGATAAGTAAGCCTGTCTTTATTTGCAAACATTACATCCTAAGGAATCTATGGAAAAAACTATTAGAAATAATATGTGAGTTTAGCAAGGGTACAAGCTACAAGGAAGGAATGCTTGAAAAATGAAGTTAACAAAAGCAAGATAATGAAATAATGTAGGGGGATACATTTTAACAAAATATATGTGGACCTGTTCACTGAAAACTGCAAAACATTACCAAGAGAACTAAGGGCACATCTACATGAATGGAGACATGTATAGTATGTTTGTGGAGTGGAAGACTCAATGTTAGATGCCATTCCTCCCCAGGTAGATTTATAGAGTTAATGTAAACTCAATAAAAAATATCCTAGGCTGGGTGCAGTGGCTCACAGCTGTAATTCCAGTGCTTTGGGAGGCCGAGACAGGAAGATCGCTTGAGTCCAGGAGTTCAAGACCAGCCTGGGCAACATACAAAAAAGAAGACGAATTTGCTAGATGTGGTCGTGTGTGCCTATGGTCCCAGCTGCTTGGGAGCCTGAGGTGGGAGGATCTCTTGGGCCTGGAGGATGAGGCTGCAGTGAGCCATGATTATGCCACTACACTCCAGCCAGGGTGACAGAGACCCTAGCTGAAAAAGGGGAAAAAAAAAAATCCTCATAGGCTTCATTTTTAGACATTGACGTGCTGGTCCTCTTATTTATGTGGAAATGCAAAGGGCCTAAAATAGGCAAAATAATTTTGGAAAAAAACAAAGTTGGGCGAGCCACTGCCAGCCCACAGGTCAGCTTGTGGCGGTGGTGGTGGGGAACCAAAGTTATAGGATATATACTGCCTGATTTCTAATTTTTATACAGTTAACAATAATTAAGACAAAATGGTATTGGCGGCCGGGCATGGTGGCTCACACTATAATTACAGCACTTTGGGAGACTGAGGTGGGCAGATCACTTGAGGTCAGGAATTTGAGACCAGCCTGGCCAACGTGGCGAAATCCCATCTCTCCTAAAAATATAGAAAAATTAGCTGGGCATGGTGGTACACACCTGTATTCCCAGCTACTTGGGAGACTGAGGTGGGAGAATTGCTTGAATCTGGGAGGTGGAGGTTGCAGTGAGTGAGATCATGGCACTCCATCCACTCCAGCTTGGGTGACAGAGTGACTCCCGTCTCAAAAAATAAAAAAATAAAAAATGGTATTGGCATAAGGATAGACATGTAGATCAATAGAATAGAGTTTAGAAATAGACTGTCGTGTGTGTGTGTGTATGTGTGTGTTTTGATAGAGGTACTGATGTAATTCAGTAGGGAAATGTTACAGTATTTTAAAGAAATGCTGTATATCTGAGTGGACAAAAAATTAATATTGCTCCTTATCACACACTTATACAGAAAATTAACTCTAGGTATACCAGAGACCTAAACGTGGAAGTTAAGACTATAAAACTTCTAGAAGAAAACAGTGGAGAATATATTTGCTATCTTGGAGTAGGCAAATTAAAGAAAAACATATAAATCACATACCATAACATGAAAATTTGATAGATTGGATTTTATTGAATGAAAAGCTTTTTGCTCCTTACAAGGTTCCATTATGAAAACAGATAACCACAGATTGTGAGGGAATACTCGCAGTACATATTCACGTAGAAATGACTTGTTTTTCGGAATATTAAAAAGTCTCATAACAGAAATAGCCTATATTCTTATAATCCAAATAAAACATGGGCAAAAGATATGAATAGACACTTTACAAAGGATAATATATGGGTGGCAAATAAGTACATGCAAAGATGTACAACATCTTTATTTGTTAGAGAAATGCACTTGAAAATCACTGAGGCGCAACCACACATCAGTAGAGAGAGTATAATTGAAAAGGCTTAAAATACCAAGTGTTAGCAAGAAGGGAACAGCTGTATTGTCATACACTGCTGTCGAGAGTGGAAAATAGTTTGACAGTTTGAGTTCACTTGTATGAAATGCTAGAAAATACACAATGATAGGAATCAGTGGTTGTGTGGGATGAGAGAAGGCGAAGGAAAGGGAATTGCTTCCTGAGTCACGCAAAGGAGATTTTTAGTGTTCTGTATTTTTAGTGTTAGTTACATGAATGTATGCAATTGTCAAACTTTCTTAAATTGCACACTTAAAATGGGTGCATTTTATTTTTATTTAAATATACTTCAGCAAAGTTGATTTAAAAATAAAACTAGATTGAGTGTGATGGCTCATGCCTGTAATCCTAGTGCTTGGCATGCCTAGGTGGGAAGATCCTTATAGACTAGAAGTTCAAGACTAGCTTTGGCAACATAGCAAGACCCTGTCTCTACAGAAAGATAAAGGAAAATATTAGCTGGGCCTGGTGGCAGGCACTTATAGTCCTACCTACTCAGGAGGCTGAGGAAGGAGTGTTGATTAAGCCCAGGAGTGTGAGGTTGCAGTGATCTATGATTGTGTGCCACTGTGTTCCATTGTTGGCACCAGAGCAAGACCTTGCCTCAACACCCTTTTCCCTGCCCCCCCCCCCAAAAAAAATCCCCACTTAATAAACAAAAACCTCCTGTTTCCTACTTGCTCCACATGAGCCTAGTGGTATAGACCCTACTCTGGGAGGAAATTGAACTGAGCCTGTGTTTGTTGATTGGCTATCTAAAATGTCAGTTCAGTTTTTGTGAGATTTCTATATTGTCTAACAAGGAAGAGCAAAGGTAACGCTTCTTAGATGGCCGGGTGTGGTGGCTCACCTGTAACCCCAGCATTTTGGGGTGCCCAAGGCAGGAGGATCACTTGAGCCCAAGAGTTTGAGACTAACCGGGGCAACATGACAAGACTCCATTTCTACAAAAAATCAGAAAACTAGACAGGGTGCAGTGGCTCACACCTGTAATCCCAGCACTTGGGAGGCAGATCACCTGAGGTCAGGAGTTTGAAATCAGCCTGGCCAACATGGTGAAACCCCGTCTCAACTGAAAATACAAAAATTATCTGGGCGTGACGGTGGGCGCCTATAATCCCAGCTACCTGGGAGGCTAAGGCAGGAGACTTGCCTGACCCCAGGAGGCAGAGGTTGCAGTGAGCTGAGATTGCACCACTGCACTCCAGCCTGGCCAGCAGAGGAGTGAGACTCTGTCTCAAAACAAACAAACAAACAAAAAAACCAGGCGTGGAGGTGGAGTGTACCTGTGGTCTCAGCTACTTGTGAGGCTTGGGATCACTTGAGCTTGGGAGATCAAAGCTGCATTATGCCATGATCGTGCCTCTGTGTTTAGAAAAAAAGAAAAGAAAAGGCTGAGAGGTACTTTTTTGGTAGTAAAATATACATAACATAATTCTTACCATTTGAATCATTTTAGGTATACAGTTCAGTAATATTAAGTTCATTCACATTGTTGTGCAGTCATCACTACCATCCATCTTGAGAACCTTTTCATCTTCTCACTTAAATTCTTTTTTTTTTTTTTTGGGGGGACGGAGTCTCACTCTGTCGCCCAGGCTGGAGTGCAGTGGCCGATGTCGACTCCTTGCAAGCTCTGTCCCCGGGTTACCATTCTTCTGCCTCAGCCTCCCATGTAGCTGGGACTACAGGCGCCTGCCACCACGCCCGGCTACTTTTTTTTTTTTTTTGTATTTTTAGTAGAGACAGGGTTTCACTGTGTTAGCCAGGATGGTCTCGGTCTCCTGACCTTGTGATCCTCCCGTCTCGACCTCCCAAAGTGCTGGGATTACAGGCGTGAGCCACTGCGCCCGGCAGATTCTTTACTCATTAAACAGTAAGTGTCTATATTCCTTTCCCCTCATCCCCTACCAACCATCATTCTACTCTTTGTCTCTAGGAATTTTACTACTTTTAAGTGGAATCATACAATATTTGTCCTTCTGTGACTGGCTTATATGTCAGAGTATCCCTTTTGTTTTTTTGGAGACAGAGTCTCACTCTGTTGCCCTGGCTGGAGTGCAGTGGTGTGATCTGGGCTCACTGCAGTCTCCACCTTCTGGGTTCTTGCCATTCTCCTGCCTCAGCCTCCCGAGTAGCTGGGACTACAGGTGCCTGCCACCATGCCTGGCTAATTTTTTGTATTTTTTTTTTTTTTTTTTTTTTTTTTAAGTAGAGATGAGGTTTCACTGTGTTAGCCAGGATGGTCTCCATCTCCTGACCTCATAATCTATCTCCTCGGCCCCCCAAAGTGTTGGGATTACAGGTGTGAGCCACTGCCCCTGGCTAGAATATCCCTCCTTTTTAAGGCTGAATAATACTCTATTGGGTGTATGTGGTGTATTTGTTTATCCATTTATCCTTCAATGCACACTTGGACTGCTTTACCTTTTGGCTGTTGTGAGTAATATTACTATGAACATGGGTGTGTAAATACTTGACTTTCTGCTTTCGTATCTTTTGGGTATATATCCAGAAGTGGAATTGCTGGATCATTTGGTAATTCCATGTAATTTTTTTAGGAATTGCCATATTTTCTACAGTGGTTACACCTTTACACATTTCTATCAGCAGTGCATAAGAGTTTCAGTTTCTCTACGTGCTTGCCAATACAGGTTGAACATCCTTAATCTGAAAATTTGAAATACAAATGCTATAAAATCTAATACTTATTGAGCACCAACATGATGCCACTAGTGGAAAATTCCATGCCTCACCTCATATGATGGATTACAGTTAAAATTTTGTTATCATGCACAAAATTATTAAAATGATTACAAAAAATTACCTTCAAACTATGTGTATAAGAGTTTATATGAAACATAAATCAATTTTGAGCTTTAGACTTGAGTCCCATCCCCAAGATATCTCATTAGTTATATGCAGGTATTCCAAAATCTGAAAAAATCTGAAATCCAAAAGATTTCTGATTTCAAGCATTTTGGATATTTGGATAAGGGATACTTAGCCTGTACTTGCTATTTTCTGTTTTTTTTTTTTTTTTTTTTTTTTTTTTTTCATCATAGACATCCTAGTGGGTATAAAGTGTTATCTCACTATGGTTTTGCTATGTGAAGAGGAATTTTAAGGTCTCTTTATTCAAACCTGTGATTTCAGAGGTCAAGCTCAAATACTTTGTTAGCCTGAACTATTTGGTGGAAGATTTCACAATTACTTTTGTGAATCTTTAATTATTAGAATTTGCATTTAGGCGTTCAGGATTTTATGAATACCTAGTGGATAGTAATAGGCTGTGGGCAAGTTTTTTTCCTTTTGTTGATTTATGTGTGACAAGCCACAACCATTCGTATTTTGTGTGGAAGAAGAGATATCTATTTGTTTTTGTAATTTTATTGAAATATTTACTAACAAATCAGTGTAAAGTTTGGACATTGAATGGTTTCCCCAGATTAATACACATATACACACCCATCCAAAACAAAAGTAAACGCTGGAGTTTATCATTTCTGTGAAAAGTGGTTTTTAAACTGTTGTCCAATGAATTTTGGTATTTTCTCTCCTACTTTATTTTTAATTTTTGTAAGAACTCAGTGTAAAATTTTTCCCCATTGCATTTATTTTGAAACTTGCTAGCCAAACCTAAATCATTGTTTTCCCAAAATCATTGTTTTCCCATTTTTAGTGCTTTTTGTAGCATCTGCATTTTACAGGGTTCTTGGCAAGTTCATAGGTCCTACCTAACAGATTCTTACCAGGTCTGGTAGACTCTTAGCTGAAATGCAGTGACTGTTTTGAAAAGATAACATAGAAATACCCCAGCAGTGGCTGGGTGATGAAATGAGTGTTAAGCTCGGGTACCTGCATAGACCAGGATCCGAGACATAGACACCTACCTTGTACACCAACAGTGTACACTGGCATGTACATAGTAACACCCAGTACACAGATATTCTTGGTGCAGTTTGTTAAACAGCTTTTTTCCCCTTCTCATTTCAACAGATGTTAATTGAGTACTTGCTTTGTGTCTGACATTGTGCCTGGCACTGTGGATATAGAAACAAGTAAAATAGTCCCTACCCTTAAGGAATACATATATATAGCCTAGAAGGGGATACAGACCTGTAAACAGAATTGAATGTTAATTGCAAACAATGGTCTAAATGTGTAAAAAGTATAGAGATCTTACAGAGGGAGAGAGTGATGAATTCTTGGGTATGGCAGCAAGATCAAAGAAGGATTCCTTTGGATAATATGAGGTAAAATTTGAAGGTGGAATATGAGTTTGTCATTGGTATGGTGGGCATTAAAGTAGTGAGGTCAGCATGTAGGATAGGACAGATAAACGACATGGTATGTTCAAGAAAGTATAAGGAGATGATTCATGTTGGGCATAAAGTGTGAGGATTGATAGGTGAGGGTTGTATTTCCCGTCATTGTCAAATGTTGCCTTAAAAAACAGCCTAGGAAGATTAATGAGATAGTAGAGACAAAGACTAAATTTGGATATGATCACTGGGATTAATTGTAAAACTAGGATGTACATTGTGTTTCTGTTTCTGAAATGCATATCTTCCTCCTTTCCCTCTTTCTCTTTCTTGAACTCCCCTCTTTCATGCTTTCCTCCCCCAATTGTGTGTATAGAGGCAGGATAATTGAAGGAAAAAGCTAAAAATCCAATTTTGTTTCTGTTTGTCTTTGTTCCTGGTTCTCACAACTTTGAATGGGAAAGCCACTTTATCTTTCTGTGTTTTGCTATTCTTGTTTGTATAATGTTTGCAAACTATCTATGGATCTATGCTTTTCCAAAGTTTTTTGGGTTTTTTTGGTTTTTTTTCTTTTGTTTTTTTGGAGAGTCACAGTTTCTGAGTGCCTGAAACACAGTAGGTGCTCCATACATATTTTCAAATGAATGCTGTGATAACTTGTATCAAAAAGTAAGAGGGAATAGTTAAGTCATGACAGAGTAAGCAGTAAAAAATTTATGCACATATCTTTGCTTCTTAGGAACACTTACTATATAAAATGTGTTCAAGCAGTTTGTCTTTAAAAATGTTTCACTAACCGTGTAGATTTGTGAGGTCCCAGGATATATAGAAACTACAGTATCTTTATACATTAAATTCTTTTAATGTCATATAATTAACATCTGTTCAATTGAGAATCTCTGTATATTAAAAATGTGTTTTGTTGATCATTTTCTTTCTAAATTTTGGTGTGGCAGAAGTTCTTAGATTTGGATTCTTCAGCTTATGAATGTTTTCTTTTAATAATGTAATTATATGTGGATATATTTTCTTATATAATCTTTTTCTCAGTTCAAAACAAGTGTTTCTTATGCTGTTTTTCCATTGTATTTGCAGAATGTTTGCTTTTGATGCAAAGGATTATAAAAATCCATTTTAATATCATAGGGTTGCTGTACTATACTGTTAATATAATTTCTTTACCTCTAGGGGTCCTATTGGGCAATAGACACCAATCCGAAGGAAGATGCGCTGCCTACTCGGCCAAAGAAGAGGGCACGATCTGTAGAACGGGTAAAGGCTCTTTGTCATAAATTTAGTATAATGCATTGAATATTTCTGAAATACAGATTTTGAAAGTTCTTTTCCAATGTAGCACATGTAACTATAATGAAAGTAAGATTTTATTTGTGTAGCATTTTACATTTTTCAGAACACTTTTCAGACTCATTTTATTTGATCTTAACCCTGAGGGGCAGTTTAGGACTTAAGTAAAAGGTTTCGTCCCAATTAGGGCGCAGCTGTTGTTTGAGACTTGAATCCAGCTTTCTTGAGTTTTAGTTTGGTATTCTTTTCTCTGCATCTACAACATTTAGGAATAGTTTTATGTAACACAGCTATTCCCTTCTATTATAGAGGGTCAGTTTGGTTGCATTGAATTTTCCCCATTGTCCTCAAAATACCTTTTCCTGGTTCTGTCCATTTAATAGTCACTTTGTACACAACATTTCTAAGTTGTGTGTGTGTGTATCGCTTGTAAGATAATTCTTACTTGTGACTTAATGGTTAAAATTAGTTTGCAAGAGTGAAACAAAAAAGGAACTATAGTTAATATCCTAAGTTGTCTATTTTAACATATTTTTAGTCAGCACTTTGACTGCCATCAGCTTTCCTCATCCTTTCTACATTTCTAGCATCTCAGCTAATACAAACACATATCCATCCTACCTTACTGTTCTTCAAGACCCATTTCAAATGTTAACTGCTTTGTGAAGCTTCCCTTACTGTCTTCCATTTGTGTTCTAGAAGTTTTATAAAACTCTTTTATAGAATTTCTCACACTTTGTAGAAATTATTTGTTTTTGTATTTGTCTCCTCTACTGGAATATGTGCCCCTTAAGGGCAGAGTAAATACCTTACGTTTGTATCTTCTGTGTTACCATTTTTCACAGCTTATAATAGGTACTAGTAAATGTTTGCAGCACGAATCAGGGCAAAGAGAATAGGACAAGATGAAAGAAACTGAGTAAATGCTTGGTCAAATAAATTTGTTGTATGCCCATTCCTGGTAAAGGGTTAAAACTTTTGAGCCTCAAAGATAAAGATCTCAAACTGTGATTAGATTGGGATCACATGAGTCCATGAGGTATAACAGCAGTGAGATTTAGTAAGGAGGATTTATTGGATTCAGCAGAGGGAATTCAGTAAGCCAGTTATCGGGATATATAAAATGAATTATTTGGCCAGAACAACTTTTGACTTTACACAAACCAGAGTTTAAGAAGTTAAAGTTTAGTATTGGTGACATGGTCTTCTGGTAACAGAAGTAAACAATTTTTTTTTTTTTTGAAATGGAGTCTCGCTCTGTCGCCCAGGCTTGAGTGCAGTGACGCGATCTCAACTCTCTGCAACCCCCACCGCCTGTGTTCAAGCTATTCTCCTGACTCAGCCTCCCAAGTAGCTGGTATTACAGGCACCCACCATGCCTGGCTTTTTTATATTTTTAGTAGAGACAGGGTTTTGCCTGTTGGCCAGGCTGGTTTCGAACTCCTGACCTCAGGTGATCCACCCACCTTGGCCTCTCAAAGTGCTGGGACTACAAGCGTGACCCACCGCGCCCGGCCAGAGCTAGACAATTTTACGAGATGTTGATAAGTTCAGTATGTTATCATTTGAGAAGGAATGAACATCAGTTTCTGCTCTCCTGCCTTTGCCTTTTTTTTTTTTTTTTTTTAAAGCACTCCTCTCAGCTTATACCTAGCCTTTGCCTTTTAAAGTAGGCTTAATTCATGGAAATTATGTGGAGTATAAAACATTTAGCAGCTGTTGCCAGAATTTGAAGGAAGGGGAGAAAAATCCACATTTTAAAAAACACATAGCATTGTTAAACAATTTGGGAAAGATTGTTTGAAGAGCTGAAGAAGTGTGGTCTTCTCTATTTGCTTTTTTCTTCTGAAGTTCCTGGAATTTCAGTTATTTTTGGAAGTTGGAATTGGGTTAACAACTGTGCATTTCTTTTGGATATTAAGCTTGCCTTTTATTCTCTTTACCTTGTTTTATTTTCTTAAAGCAATCCCTCTCTATTTTTGAGAGTCTTCCTTTTTTTTCTGAGACTATATGCAGTTTTATAGTGGAGGCCTAAAGAAATACAGATTCAGGTTACAAAAGCATGTGTTATTGAATGTACATTTCGGACATATATTTTCTGTATTCATTTTCTACTGTTTTTTGATCATCACTTTAAAATGTAAAATATTCAGAAATTTACTTTTGTGGTATATTTTCACAAAATATTCATAACCATACAAGAGTCTTTCGATTACTAATGCTGGTATTCGTTTTAGCCTAAGCTGGGTATTGGTTGCCCCTGTAGGAGCATACAAAGAGGTTGGTTATAAGCAAAGGGCATATAATTAGGGGGACAGATATTGTTTAACAAATATCTAAAATATAGTGTTCTTACGAAAGATAATTTCCTGCCCTGATAAACTGAATTACCTGTATTTTTCCTTTAGAGTTTTTTTTAGAATGGGAGGTGAGAGGTTATATAATATATAGTATTTTTGTTAGGACAGAGTGTATATTTTAAGTAACCATTGGGTTTTTATCTAAGGAAATGCCTAGGGCAAATAGTGATGGTCCTGAACATGACCTTCAGACATTTAAAGGATAAAAGTTAAATGTAGATGGTAAATACATTGATGCCTCTCTAAGTTCCTTACTGAATTTCTGAAATTTGTGATTTCTTTGTCTATATGTAAACATTGAAATTCTATGTGAAAAAATAAAACTATTTCACACATTTTTAATTTTGAAGTGATGAGCTTTCGATGGAACAGAGAAGGCTTTCTTTCCCTTTTTTTTTTTTTTTTTTTTTTTCCTCTTTTGGAGACTGGGTTTCATTCCGTCACCCAGGCTACAGTGCAGTGGTACCATCATGGCTGGCTCAATGCTGCCTCCACTTCCTGGGCCCAGGTTGATCCTCCTATGGCAGCCTCCTGAGTAGCTGGGACTACCACCACGGCCAGCTACTTTTAAATTTTTTTGTAGAGATGGGGTCTTGCCCTGTTGCCCAGGCTGGTCTCAAATTCCTGGGCTCAAGCAGTCCACCCACTTCAGCCTCCCAAAGTGCTGGGATGATAGATGTGAGCCACTGCACCTGGCTGAAAAAGGACTTTCTAAACTGCTAAAAATAAGTGATTTTAATGCAAGCAAGGACATTATTATGTCTTAAATGGAAAATAAAGCTGACAGTTACCTCCATCCTAATCTTTTTTCTTTATTATTTTATTTATTTATTTATTTTTTCTTTTGAGACAGAGTCTCACTCTGTCACCCAAGCTGGAGTGCAGTAACGCAATCTTGGCTCACTGCAGCCTCCGCCTCCTGGGTTCAAGTGATTCCCCTGCCTCAGCCCTTCTGAGTAGCTGAGGTTACAGGCGTGCACCACCATGCCCAACTAATTTTTGTATTTTTAGTAGAGATGAGGTTTCACCATGTTGGCCAGGCTGGCTCCATCATAATATGCTTAACCCAGTTCTCTGGAATACTTACCTGTCCCCTCCGTTTACATGAGCATAAGCCTGTGCTCTCTCTTCTATTATTATTATATTTCTTGCTTCTTTTCTTAATCCATGAGTTAGTTTATAATAATCTCCTTTTCCTTTTAAAAATTTATTTCTTATCATTTTTTAATCATATAATGGTCCCGAAGACCTTAAACAAATTGAATAAAATTTCAATTTATTGAAAAGATATTGAATAAAATGGTGAGACAGACTCCTCTAGTAGGAATCTCATGTTTCTTTTCTGACTTTACAACTTACTAGTTCCTGTGACTTTTGGCAAGTTGTTAAATTTTTTGCACTTTAGTATTCTCAGCTATAAGTGAGAGGCTAAAAGTCAAAACAATAGAAGATTATGCTGAATTTATGTGCCAAATGCTTTTTAAAGGATTTTATATGTATTAACTCATGTAATTTTAAAAATAACTCTGATGAAGCTGATGAACATGGATGTTAAGTGAGTTATCCAAGGTACTAAAAAATACCAAAGCCAGAATTTGAACTCAGATAGTCTTGCCTTCACAGTCTGTGCTGTCTACAACTACATTATTCTTCCACTAATATTTGCTATGCTGAAGACTGCAACACTGGATCAGAATTCTTTTTACAGATGCGTATTCTGTTGTGAGCTCATCATCCTTGATTTAAAGCAGAATTCCCTACATTAATTCAAACATATATAATTGAGTAACATAAATGTGATTATAAATGACAGAGCAAATATTAAGTAATGAATTTGGTAGACCAACTGAAGTGACTCAAAATATATAATGCTGCCTGGGAAGGCCTCTAAGGAAGAGGAATGAGACTTTGAGACTAATAATTTTGGTGCGAAAGTGGAGCTGTTTTTGCGTAGAAAATGCTAAAGGATGTTCCACTTGGGGAGACAGCATGATTGACTAGTAAGTAAAAAGTACAGGTGGGCATAATTGAAGACCCTTTAAATTATTGTGAAGAACTTAGGCTAGAATGTGGATATTTAGATAAAGAGTAGACAGATTTGGGTAGATAATCTAAAGGTATGAGATCAGGACTTTTACTTTGATTTGAAAGCCCATAGTGTTGAGAAGTGAATCAAAACAGTTAAGGTATGTACTCTTCACAGAATAACCCATTGCAAGAGGAAGATGCTGAGTAGATACAGATGTTGTTGCAATGGTAATGGCCTGAGCTAGGGATATATACATGAATGAGAAGGTTCTTTAGAAAACTAGCATGCTTTCTGAATGCTGTATATACCTGTAATTATATGTAGTGTCATTTTATCAGTTTGACAGATCTTTATTTTGTAGATACTGTATGCCAGGCATTGTACTAGGGTACTGTGGCACATACCAAGAAGAATAAGACATAAGATACATAATTTTAGGACAAGGGTAAAGTATAGAAGGTATTTTAAGAAAGATAAACTATTGTGTGCACAGGAAGGAGGGATTATTTCTTACTAGTATTGTCTGAGGAGACTTCATAGGTTATGTGGCTTAGCTTTCAGGTGGAGACAGGCAGAGCAAAGTAGAGAGGATACCATTCAGTACATCTGTATAAATGAGGATTAAGTGTCTATCATGAAAAGTATTGTTCTAGATCCTGAGAAAACATCAGTGAGCAAAACACAAAACCTACATCCTGTCCTCATGAAGTTTATATTCTGATTGAGGGGAGGAAGTTTAGAGAGAGAAAGATATGAGTAAACACAAGATAAGAGGTCTTTATTAAAGGTATGGGGTAGAAAAGTATTAGGATTTGAGTTTTGTCTGGATAACATTTTCCTTTTTGAAGTTAATTTTCTTTATAAAAATTAATGCTTATCAGACCACACCTTTTGTATTCTAAGCACTGAGTTAAGTGTTGCGGGGAACAGTTGGTAAACAAGACAGTCATACCCTCTCCTCATGAAACTCTTACTCAAGCAGGAAGATAAACTGATAAGGTAGGATGAATGTACATTCCTGGTGTTGCTTATTGTCTCAGCATAACTACTAGTTCCACGTTCATTCTCCAGATAGCATGTGGATAATAAATTATGTGGTCACAGTAAGATAAGGGTCTTTGAGAACTAGAGGGCCATGTAGCAGAGAGGCATAACAATCTAAGAATCAGGGAAGGTTTTTTTGAAGAAGTGATATTAATTGGAGGCCTGACGGATGAACTGAAATAGGACAGATTAGTGGGATTTGGAAGGTGAAAAACTGGTCGTAAAAAGGAATGCCCTCAAAGTGCAAGACAGGTCAGTATGGCTGACCGAGCATGGAATCCAAGAAAGACAGTAATTCCTTATTTTTCAACTTTTTATCTCCTTCTTCTGCTTCTGCTTCTGCTTCTGCTGCTGCTTCTGCTTCTTCTTCTGCTTCTCCTTCTGCTTCTCCTTCTGCTTCTCCTCCTGCTTCTCCTCCTTCTTCTCCTCCTTCTCCTTCTCCTCTTCCTCCTCCTCCTCCTTCCTCCTCCTCTTCCTTCCTCCTTCTTCTTCCTTCTTTCTTCCTTCCTCCTCCTCCTTCTCCTCCTCCTTCCTCCTCCTCCCTCCTCCTCCCTCCTTTTCCCTCCTTCTCACTCCTTCTCCCTCCTTCTTCCTTCTTCTTCCTTCTTCTTTTTTTTTTTTCTTTAATAGAGACCGGGTCTTGCTACATTTCCCAGGCTGGTCTCAAACTCCTGGGCTCAAGTAGTTCTCTTGCCTTGGCCCCCCAAAGTGCTAGTATTAAGGTGTGAGCCACCTGTGCTTGGCCAGTTTCCTGACCTTTTTGCATTTTGCTTTTTAATTTGGGCTTGCAAGCAATTAAGCTATTCCAAGGAAATGTGTCAAGGAGTAGAAGAAGGAACGCGTATCTTAGGTAGTTTTTTAGCGGTAGATCATGTCTGTAATGCAGCACTTTGAGAGTCCTGGGCATCAAGATAAGACCTACCTCTCCATTTCTACCAAAAAGAAAGAAAGAAAGAAAACTGGGTGTGGTGGCACCTGCCTCTAGTCCCAGCTACTGGAGAGGCTGAGGCCAGAGGATTGCATGAGCCCAGGAGTTTGAGGTTGCAGTGAGTCATGATTGTGCCACTGCACTCCAGCCTGAGCAACAGAGCAAGACCCTTTCTCAAAAAAAGAAAGAAATGCCTTAAAACAGTGAGTGCTCCACATATAAGTGAAATTATACAGTATTTTCTATCTGTGGCTGGCCTATTTCCCTTAGCATAATGCCCCCTAGACATTCATGTTGTCGCAAATGACAGAATTTCTTGTTCTTTAAAGACTGAATAATATTTCATTGTGTATGTGTGCTACATTGTTTCGACCCATTCGTAGGCACTAATAATATTTCATTGTGTATGTGTGCTACATTGTTTCGACCCATTCATAGGCACTTCGGTTATTACCATACCTTGGCTGTTGTGAATAATGCTGCAGTGAACATTGGAGTGCAAATATCTTTTCGACATACTGAATTTATTTCCTGTGGGTATATACCCAGTAGTGGGATTGCTAGATTATATTGTAATTCTATTTTTAGTTTTTTGAGGAACCTCCATCCTGTTTTCCAAAATGGCTGTACTAATTTTTAATACCACCAACAGCGTATAAGGATTTCCTTTTCTCCACATCCATGCCAACACTTGTCTTTTATCTTTTTGGTAATAACCAGTCTAACAGTTGTGAGATTATATTTTACTGTGGTTTTAATTTACGTTTCTCTTATGATTAGAGATGTTGAGCATTTTTTCATATATCTGTTGGCACTTGTATGCCTTCTTTTGAGAAATGACTGTTCAGGTTCTTTGCCCATGTTGAAATATGGTTATATGTGTTCTTGGTATTGAGTAGTTTGAGTTCCTTATATGTTTTGGATATTGTTCCCTTTTCTGATGTATTATTTGCATGTATTTTCTCCTAGTCTGTGAGTTATCTGTTCACCCTATTGTGTCCTTTGCTGTGCAGAAGCTTTTTAGTTTGATGCAATCCCATTTATTTTTGCTTTCACTGCCAATGATTTTGGGGTCACATCCAAGAAATCTCTGCCCAAACCAGTGTCAAGGAGCTTGCCCCCCTGTATTAGTCCGTTTTCACACTGCTATAAAGAACTGCCTGAGACTGGGTAATTTATAAACAAAAGAGGTTTAATTGACTCACAGTTCTGTGTGGCTGACAAGGCCTCAGGAAACTTACAATGATGGCAGAAGGCGAAGGGGAAGCAAGGCACGTCTTACGTGGCAGCAGGAAAAAGAGGAGTGAGAGGGGAACTTTCAAACACTTAAACCCTCAGATCTTGTGAGAACTCACTATCATGAGAACCAGCATGTAGGAAACTGTCCCCATGATCCAGTCACCTTCCACCAGGTCCTTCCCTCAACAAGCGAGGATTACAATTCAAGATGAGATTTGGGTGGGGACACGGAGCTAAACCATATCACACTCTGTTTTCTTCTAATAGTTACAGAGTTTCAGGTCTAACATGTAAGTCTTTAAACCATTTTGAGTTTATTCTTCTATAGGAGTGAGATAAGGGTCCATTTTCATTCTTCTGTATGTGGCTACCCAATTTTTCCAACAGTTTATTGAAGAGACTGTCCTTTCCCCATTGTCTGTTGTGGGCAACTTTGTTGAAAATCAATTAAGCTTAGATGTGTGGGTTTATTTCTGGGCTTTCTATCCTAATCTACTGGTTGATGTGTCTGTTTTTGTACCAGTACCATGCAATTTTGATTACTGTAGCTTTGCAATGTATTTTGAACTCCTGTAGAGTGATGCCTCCAGCTTTTGTTCTTTTTGGTCAATACTGGTTTAGCTCTTTGGAGTCTTTTGTGGTTCCATGCAAATTTTAAGATTTTTTTTTTCTATTTTTGTGAAGAATGAGATTGGAATTTTGATGGTCAATTGCATTGGATCTGTAGATCACTTTGGGTAATATGGACATTTTGACAGTATTTTTGTTCTTCCAATTCATGAACATGGGATATCTTTCCATTTATTCATGCTATCTTCTATGTCTTTCATCAGTGTTTTATAGTTTTTATTATACAGACATTTCTCTTTTTAAAATTGATTCTCAGGTATTTTATTTTTTGATGCTAATGTAAATGGATTTCTTTTTAAATTTTAATTTTTTATTTCAGTAACTTTCGGGGTATAAGCAGTTTTTGGTTACATGGATGAATTGTATAGTGGTGAAGTCTGGGATTTTAGCATGCCTGTCACCAAGCTAGTGGAGATTATACCCAATAAGTAGTTTTTCATCCCTTACTCTCCTCCTGCCTTCCTCCTTCTGAGTCTCCAATGTCCATTATACCACTCTTTACACCTTTGCATACAAGTGAGAACATGCGATATTTGATTTTTGATTCCCGAGTTATTTCCCTTAGAATAATGGCCTCCACTTCTGTCCAAGCTGTTACAAAAGACGTGATTTTGTTCTTTTTTATGGATGAGTCGTATTCCGTGGTGTATATATACACATCACATTTTCTTTATCCACTGATTGGTTGATGGGCACTTAGGTTGATTCTGTATCTTTGCAGTTGTGAATTGTGCTGCAGTAAGCATAAACATGCAGGTGTCTTTTTGATACAGCGACGTATTTTCCTTTGGATAAATACCCAATAGTGGGATTGGTGGATTGAATGATAGATTTACTTTTAGTTCTTTGAGAAATCTTCATACTGTTTTCCGCAGAGGTTGTACTAATTTACATTCCTACCAGCATTGTATAAACATTCCCTTTCACGACATCCATACCAACAACAATCTGTTGCTTTTTGACTTCCTAATAATGGCCATTCTGGCTGGGATAAGATGGATGGAATCTCATTGTGGTTCAATTTGCATTTCTCTTATCATTAGTTGTGTTGAAATTTTTTATATATATTTTGGCTGGTTGTATACCTTCTTTTGGGAAATGCCTGTTCATGTCTTTTGCCCACTTTTTTTCTTGCTGAATTTTTTGTGTTCCTTGTAGATTCTAGATAATTAGTCATTTATTGGATGCATAATTTGCAAATATTTTATCCCATTCTACAGGTTATTTGCTTATTCTGATTTCCTTTTACTGTGCAGATGCTGCTTAGTTTATTTCCCATTTATTTTTGTTTTTGTAGCATTTGCTTTTGGAGTCTTAGTCACAATTTCTTTGCCTAGTCCAATGTCCAGAAGAGGTGTTCATGTACATTTTTATAGGTTTAGGTCTTAGATTTAAGTCTTTAGTTCATCCTTTTTTCTTCTTCTTTTTTTTTTTTTTTTTTGTTGAGATGGAGTCTTGCTCTGTTGCCTGGACTGGAGTGCAGTGGCGCTATCTTGGCTCACTGCAGCCTCTGCCTCCCGGGTTCAGACAATTCTCCTACATCAGCCTCCTGAGTAGCTGGGGCTGCAAGGCGTGTGCCACCACACCTGGCTAATTTTTGTATTGTTGGTAGAGATAGGGTTTCACCATGTTTGCCAGGCTGGTCTTGAACTACTGACCTCAAGTGATCTGCCTGCCCCGGCATCCCAAAGTGCTGGAATTACAGGCATGAGCCACCATGCTTGGCCTTGTCTTTAGTTCATCTTGAGTTGATTTTTGTAAATGGTGAGAGATAGGAATCCAGTTTCATTCTTTTACATGTGGCTGTCCAATTTTCCTAGCACCATTTACTGAGTAGGGTAGGGTATCCTTTCCCCAGTTTATGTTTTTGTATGCTTTGTTGAAGGTTAGTTGGTTGTAAGTATTTGACTTTATTTCTGGGTTCTCTTTTCTGTTCCATTGGTCTGTGTATCTGCTTTTATACCAGTGCCATGCTGTTTTGGTTACTATAGCCTTGTAGTATAATTTGAAGTTGGTTAATGTGATGTCTCCACATTTGTTCTTTTTGCTTAGGATTACATTGGCTGTGTAGGCTCTTTTTTGGTTCTGTATGAATTTTAGAATTTTTCTAATTCTATGAAAATGTTGGTATTTTGATAGGAATTGTATTAAATCTGTAGATTGCTATGGGCAGTATGGTCATTTTCACAGTATTGATTCTTCCATTCCATGAGCATAGGATGTATTTCCACTTGTTTGTGTCATCTGTGATTTTCTCAACAGTATTTTGTATTTCTTGTAGAAATCTTTCACCTCCTTGCTTAAGTATATTCCTAGGTTTTTTTATTTTTGGGTGTGGTTGCTCATGCCTGTAATGCTAGCACTTCGGGAGCCTGAGATGGGTGGATCATGAGGTTGAGAGTTTGAGACCAGCTAGACCAACATGGGGAAATCCCTTCTCTACTAAAAATACAAAAATTAGCTGGATGTGGTGGCATGCACCTGTAATCCCAGCTACTCAGGAGGCTGAGGTGGGAGAATCGCTTAAACCTGGGAGGCAGAGGTTGCAGTGAGCCGAGATCACGCCACTGCACCCATCCTGGGTGACAGAGCAAGACCTGTCTCAAAAAAAAAAAAAAAAAAAAAAAAAGATTTAGTTCTTGAGTTGATTCTCAGCTTGATAGCTGTTTGAGTATAGCAGTGCTACTGATTTGTGTACATTGATTTTGTAACTTGAGACTTTACTGAATTCATTTATTAGTTCTGAGAGTGTTTTGGAGAAGGCTTTAGGGTGTCTAGGTGTAAGATCATATTATCAGCAAATAGAGATAGTTCGTTTCCTCTTTTCCAGTTTGGATGCCCTTTTTTTTTTTCTTTCTCTTGTCTGATTGCTCTGGCTATGACTTCCAGGACTATGTTGAATAGAAGTGGTAAAAATGGGCATCTTTGTCTTGTTCCAGTTCTTAGGTGGAATGCTTTCAACTTTTCCCCATTCTTTATGATGTGGGTTTGTCGTAGATGGCTCTTGTTTTTTTCAGGTGTGTTCCTTTGATGCCTAGTTTGTTGAGGGTTTTTATCATAAAAGGATGCTGGATTTTATCAAGTGCTTTTTCTGTGTCTTTTAAGATGACCATATTATTTTTGTTTTTAATTTTGTTTATGTGGTGAATCACATTTATTGACTTGCATATGTTGAACCATCCCTGCATCCTTGGGATGAAACCCACTTGATTGTGGTTAATTACTATTTTTTGATGTGCTGTTGGATTTGGTTTGTTAGTATTTTTCTTGAGGATTTTTGCATCTATATTCATCAGGGATATTGGTCTGTAGTTTTCTTTTTTCTTTCTTTTTTTGTTATATTCTTTCCTGGCTTTGGTATCAGGGTGATACTGGCTTCATAGAATTAGTTAGGGAGGGTTCGATCTTCTCAGTCTTTTGGAATAGTTTCTGTAGAATTGGCACCACTTCTTTGAATGTCTGGTAGAATTCGGCTATGAATCCATCTGGCCCTGGGCTGTTTTGTTTTTGGCAGTTTTTAAGTTATTGATTTAATCTCATTGCTTGTTATCGGTCTATTCAGGATTTCTATTTCTTCCTGATTCAAGCAAGGATGATTGTGTGTTTTTTGGAATTTATCCATTTCCTCTAGATTTTTTTTTTTTTTTTTTGAGACAGAGTCTCGCTCTGTCACCGAGGCTGGAGTGCGGTGGCCGGATCTCTGCTCGCTGCAAGCTCCGCCTCCTGGGTTTATGCCATTCTCCTGCCTCAGCCTCCCGAGTAGCTGGGACTACAGGCGCTCGCCACCTCGCCCGGCTAGTTTTTTTTTTTTGTATTGTTTTAGTAGAGATGGGGTTTCGCCGTGTTAGCCAGGATGGTCTCGATCTCCTGACCTCGTGATCCGCCTGTCTCGGACTCCCAAAGTGCTGGGATTACAGGCTTGAGCCACCGCGCCCGGCCTCCTCTAGATTTTCTAGTTTGTGTGCATAGAGGTGTTCACAGTAGTCTTGAATGGTCTTTTATAATTCTTTGTGTCAGTCGTAATGTCTCCATTTTCATTTCTAATTGAGCTTATTTGTATCTTCTCTCTTGGTTGATCTACCTAGTGGTGTCTCAGTTTTATGTATCTTTTCAAAGTACCAACCTTTTGTTTCATTGATACTTTGTATTTGTTTGTTCCTTTCAGTTTCATTTAGTTCTGCTCTGATCTTTTTTATCTCTTCGTCTGCTAGCTTTAGGTTGGCATGTTCTTGTTTCTCTAGTTCATTGAGGTATGAAGATAGGTTGTCAGTTTGTGATCTTTCAGAACTTTTGATGTAGATATTTAGTGCTGTAATCTTAACTCTTAGTGCTGCTCTTGCTGTATTCCAGGGGTTTCAGTAACTTGTATCACTGTTATCATTCATTTGGGAAAAAAAATTTAAATTCCATCTTTATTTCATTATCAACCCAAAAGTCTTTCAGGAGCAGGTTGTTTAATTTCTATGTATTTGTATAGTTTTGAGGGTTCCTTTTGGAATTGATTTTTTGTCTTATTCTGCTGTGGTTTTATTTGATTTGTTTTTTACAAATATATCTGTTTTGTGGTCTATTATATGGTCTATCTTGGAGAATGTTCTGTGTGCTGACGAGAAGAATGTATGTATTCTGTGGTTCTTGGGTAGACTGTTCTATAAATATCTGTTCAGTCCATTTGTTCTGGAATGCAGGTTAAGTCCAGTGTTTCTTTGTTGACTTTCTGCCTCATTGATCTGTTTAGTGCAGCTAGTGAGGTATTGAAGTCTCCCATTATTATTGTGTTGCTGTCTGTCTCTTTTCTTAGCTCTAGTACTGGTGGTTTTATGAATCTGGGAGCATTGCAGTTAGGTGCATGTATATTTAGGTTTGTTATATCTTCTTGTTGAATTGATCCTTTTATCATTATATGATCGTGTCTTTTTGTTTTGTTTTTAACCGTTGTTGTTTTAAAGTCTTTTTTATCTGATATATGAATAGCTACTCCTGCTTGCTTTTGGCTTCCATTTGCCGGAAATCTCTTTTTTCACTCCTTTATCTTGAGTCTTTAAGAATCCTTACATGTTAGGTGTGTCTTCTGAAGACAGCATACTCGGTTTGTGATTTTTTTTTTTTTTTTTTAATCCATTCAGCCAGTGTATATCTTTCAAGTGGAACATTTAGACCATGTACATTCAACATTAATATTGAGATGTGAGATACTGTTCCAGTCATACTGTTGATTGTTACATAGTGACTTTGTTTTCTTCCTTGTGTTATTGTTTCACAAGCCCTGTGAAGTTTATACTTTCAGGAGTTTCTGTTCTTTTGCACATCAACCTTTTGTTTCAAGAACTCCTTTTAGCATTTCTTGTAAGCAGGCGTATTATTGACAAGCTTCTTTAGCATTTCTTTTTCTGAGAGACTTTATTTATCCTTCACTTAAGAAAGTTTTTTTTTGTTTGCTTTTTTTTTGTTTGTTTGTTTGTTTTTTTTTGCTAGATACAAAATTCTTCACTGACAGTTATTCTGTTAAAGAGTAAAGATAGGACCACAAGCCCTTCTGGCTTGTAAGGTTTCTGCTGAGAAGTCTGCTGAGTTAGTCTGATAGGTTTTCCTTTACAGATTACCTGATGCGTTTGTCTAACTGCTCTTAGACTTCTTTCTTTCACATTGACTTTAGATAATCTGATGACTATATGATGTCCTTTTTGCAGTGAATCTCCCAGAAGTTCTTTGAGCTTCTTGTATCTCTAGCAAGACCAGGGAAATTTTCCTCAATTATTCCCTCAAATAGGTTTTCCAAATTTTAACTTTTCCTTCTCCCTCAGGAATACCTGTGATTCTTAGGTTTGGCTGTTTTACATAATCGCATATATTTTGGAGACTGTTCATTTCTTTTCATTATTTTTATCTGATGAGGTTAACCTGAAAGCCTTGTCTTCGAGCTCTGAAATTATTTTTTTCTACCTGGTCTAGTCTGTTGTTAAAACTTTCTACCACGTTTTGTAATTCTCTAAATAGGTCTTTTATTTCCAAAAGTTCTGATTGGCTTTGCTTTAAAATATTTGTCTCTTTAGAAAATTTTTCCTTCATATTCTGAACTGTTTTTTAAAATTTTTTCTGTTGCATTTTTACCTTGTTTCTCTTTGAGTAAATTCACAATTGACTTTTTGAATTATGTTATTATTGAGATGGAGTCTTGCTATGTCACCCAGGCTGGAGTGCAGTGGCACCATCTTGGCTCAACCTCCGCCTCCTGGATTCAAATGATTCTCCTGACTCAGCCTCATGAGTAGCTGGGACTACAGGCACGTGCCACATGCCCAGCCAAATTTTGTATTTTTAGTGGAAATGGTGTTTCACCATGTTGGCCAGGCTGGTCTCGAACTCCTGACCTCAAATGATCCTCCCACCTTGGCCTCCCAAATTGCTGGGATTATAGGCATGAGCCACTGTGCCCGGCCACTTCTAATTATTTTTGAATTTATTTTTGATTCAACTGTGTCTTTTCATTTCTTACCTTCCCCCGGCCCTCCTCACCCCCACTACTCCAGGATGTAACTTTAATGTTTATGGTTTATTGTCACCCAGCTTTGGCTCTGGGTGCTTTCTGTGGTGAAAACTCTGTATTAGAGTTTCTTGGTTACAGAGAATCTTTGTGTAGTGGCTTTCTCGGATGCTGGTTGTAGTAGCATTGTGCAGGGTGTGTGAGCAGGCTCACTATCTCCAGTGGAGCTGGAGAATGGCAGAGGTCTCTTGAAGCTTATCTTGTTCCCCAGTGGTGTGCATTAAAAAATTTTCTTGGCCAGGCGCGGTGGCAGGCGCCTGTAGTCCCAGCTACTCAGGAGGCTGAGGCAGGAGAATGGTGTAAACCTGGGAGGCGGAGCTTGCAGTGAGCTGAGATCTGGCCACTGCACTCTAGCCTGGGCCACAGAGCGAGACTCCATCTCAAAAAAAAAAAAAAATTATCCTCTAATACTTTATTCACTGAATTGAATAGTTTAGGCTTGAGGCTGGTAGGAGGTACCCACAGGTATGGCCAAAGGAGGTAATACCCCAGTGGTGGGCAAAGTTCCCAGCCTTGGCAGAGGCTGCTAGGGAAGCTCTCAGTGAAATGCACTGAGGTCTTTTCAAGGGGACGGAAAGAAACCACCAAAGCTGTCTTTCAGGCTGACAGGAAAACATTCACCTCCCAGTCACACTCCTCACCAGATGTTCCAGCTATTCATATCAGACAGGCATCTCTTTTCATCTGCAGGATTGTGATGTTCCATGTAAAGAGGGATTATGACTCTACCTCTCATGGAGGCCTGAATCTGGAGGGCACACCTCCTGTAGGGATGCAGTTACCCCAAAGTGTTCCAGGAAGAGTATCTACAGATGCACCCATGCCAAGCTCCCGTGGGAGAGGCCCCAGCTGTGTCTGCAATGATGGGTGAGAGGAGAAGAAATCCCCTTCTTCTAGACCCTTCATGAGCACCAGGGCCGCCTGACTTTGGGGTAGAGCCAAACAAACTTTCCCCACTGAGCTTAGCACTGCACATGTTTCTCTTCTAAAAGAACCTTCCCCACAAGTGGAAAGTTAAAGGACTTGAGGCCTGCAGTTTGGTTCCTTTTGTCTCATGAGGTGCTCCCTTAATGAAGTACACCCCCCCGCCCTGCCCCTTCCCTTAGGAGTAGCAGTCACTGAGGGCCAGACTATTGTGGAGCTTGCTGCTCTTCTGGATGTAGCTGCTCAGTGGGGTTGCCACACTCCAGGCTGGTGCTGGGGAATGTGTGCAAGGGATTCAGTGATGTGACCTGTCCTCTAGTCTCCTAGCAGCGGGTACCAGCACCAGCTCTGATGGGGGTGGGAAGGGAGTTACGTAGACTATGAGATTTCCTTGAGATAACCAAGGATTTGTGTTGGCTTTCTCAAATGCTAGCTTGTGTTGGCTTTCTCAGATGCCAACTGTAGTAGTAATATACTGGGCACGTGGACAGACTCAAGATCTTCTGGTTAGCCAGGGTGATATAGGCAATGACGATAGCTGAGGTCATGCAAAAAATTTCTCCTTCCTGAGGGTGGTGTTCCTGTCCCTGCAGATGTTGTAATGGGCTGTGCTGGTTGGCCTCAAGAGGTGATGCTTGCAAAAGAACACCAACTATGGTGGTAGTGGTGGGATTTGTGCTTGCCTTATGTTACCCAAGGTACTCTGGTGTCTCAGGTAATAGGTGGGGCTATGGGCTTCCCAAAGTCCCAGTCTGTTGTGTTATGCTGCCAGGGCGAGTGAAGGGACAAAGCCAGATGGGGGCCGGGTCAGGCAAGTCTGTACTCTGGCTCTTGACATGTAGGCGCAAGCAGTGGCCCCAGTAGGGGTCAGAGGGCAGTTCCGTGGCTGTCGGGATAGTGTTACAGGGTGGATGGAGCACAGCTGCCTCTGATGCACAGAATAATCTGCATGGGGCATCGGGTGTAGCAAATGGCAGTAAGGCCCACTCAGCTCCCACGGACTTGGCAAGAAAGGTCTCACACACAGTGTTCTGCTAGCAGCAGCCATTTGGGTTGCAGGCAGCCAGCAGTTAGAACTCAAAACTGCCCCAGGCTATAAGCCTTCCCAGCCAAGACAGAAACCACAGTTTTCAGGCCATATCCCTCCAGGTCTGCCTGCAAAGCAGGGACACGCAGCTCCTGCACCTGTGGCTATAGCACACTTCTCACTTGCCCCTCTGTTCTGGCCAAGGGGGTCCATCTGCACTCAAGATTATATCACGAGTCTCAGTTGGGAACTTCTCTCAACCTGTGACCTCTGCCTGAATTAGCTGGCAGTCTTCCCTGAGATAGGATCAGGAATGGCTTCCCTCCGGGCCTGCTGGAGTCTGGGAATGGATGCAAAGCATGTCCTGATGCTGCTTCTCCTCATGTTCTCCCCACTGCTCATTAAGTTGGCTCCAGCACTGGGTAGCATTAAGGCATTCTCCCGTGGCCTGGATTGGGTTAAGGCATTTTATACCTGGGTAGGGTTAAGGCAGTTCCCACTGGCCTGACTCCCTAGTGGGAGTATGTGTCATGGAGGAAACCTGTCTCCCACTCAAGCTCTATAGACACAGTTTTCTACCTGCTTCATGGTGTAGGCTGCTGCCCACCACTTCTTTCAAAAGGCCTGTGATTTCTTTCAGTTTTTCTGTTACGTTCCTGTGTTGCTTCTAGGAAAGAAGTTCACAACTTGAATTTCTACATATGATTTTATTTTTCCAAGTGGGAGGGGCATGTTAATCCCTTTAATCTACCATCTTGGAGAAAGAAAAAATGAATTGTTTTCTTAGTAGCTTTTTTAGATAGTTTGTTGTTAGTGTATAGAAATGCTACTGATTTTTAGAGGTTAATCTTGTGTCCTGCAACTTTACTGAATTTGTTTACAACTTTACTGAATACTGTTCTGTTTTTGTTGAAGTCTTTAGGATTTTCTCTATATAGGAACATGTCATCAGCAGAGACAGTTTGACTTCATTGCTTCCTATTTGGATGCCTTTTGTAGATAGTACCTGACTTAGAGAATGTTTTGGCTTACATTTTTTTGACTTTTTGATGGTGCAAAAGCAATACATATTCAGTAGCAACAGTACTTCAAGTACCTATACAACCATTCTGGTTTTCACCTTCAATACAGTATTCAATAAATTACATGAGATATTCAACACTTTATTATAAAATAGATGCTTTTGCTCGTGTGTGGCTTAATGTAAGTGTTCTGAACGTGTTTAAGGTAGGTTAGGCTGAGCTGTGATGTTCAGTAGGTTAAGTACAGTAAATGCATTTTTGACTTACGGTATTTTCAGTTTATGATGGGTTTATTGGGACATAAGCCCATCATAAGTCAAGGAGCATCTCTAGTTCCTTCTCTTGCCTAATTGCTTTGGCTTGGCCATCCAGTACTATGTTGAATAGAAATGGTGAGAGTGGGCATCCTTGTCTCGTTCCTGGTCTTAAGAGGAAAAGCCTTTAACTTTTCACCATTGAGTATGGTGTTAGCTATAGACTTATTATATATGACCTTTATTGTGTTGAGTAATGTTCTTTCTATACCCTATTTGTTGAGCGTTTTTGTCATGAAAGGATATTGTATTTTATCCAATGCTTTTTAAAGTATCTTTGGGATGATCCTTCATTCTTTTTGTCTTTGATTCTTGTAATATGGTGAATCACATTTATTGATGCATGTCTGTTGAATCAGCCTTACATCCCAGGGATAAATCCCACTTGATCATGGTGCATGATCCTTTTACTGAACTATTGAATATGATTTGCTACTATTTTGTTGAGGGATGAGTATTTCTTTGTATCAGCAGGTCCTTGGCATCAGTAGCAGATATATTCTAGTGGTCATCATAGTGGCCAGCACTTACTGTGCGGTTCAGTTACCATGCTAAGTGCTTTATATGAAATATTTTATTGATGTTCTTAACAGACCTCTAAAGGTAGTATCATAATCCTCTTTTTATAGATGAGAAAACAAGCATAAAGTTCAAGAAATTTGCATGACATCACATAATACAACTTTCCCTTATCCTACCAGAAGGGAAGAATGAGAATTAGTGAACCAGTAGTTCAGACTGAGATGACTGAGTTGAGTTAAGGGAATATGAGATTTGTACCTTTCTAAAGTAATCTTATGTGTTAACTTAATTATCTTGGTTGGCTGGCACTAAAACTGAGGCATAAATAGAGTTGTTTTTAATAGCTCTTCTATTTCACCTTGCTCTCAGTGTGTACCTGGGACCTAAGTGCTGGATTCTAGCTTGTAGGGGTAGCTCTGGTCTTTTTCAGTCAAGACCCCTATTCTCTGCCCAAAGGTTGATTAGATTATCTGATGAGAAAAATGCTGAGGGATTAAAGGATAGGTTAATTTCAGAAATGTGTCTTGGTGAAATTGCTCTCTCACTCATCTGGTATGATCTTTTAAAAATGCATGTACAGTTAGGATCATGTGTGGGACAAAGAGATTTTGCCAGAGAGAGAATATATATGCAACTAGCGTCATAACCATAAATTATTTCTGTTTGCCCCTCTTTAACATTTACTATTGAAGTTGAACTTTTGAGGGCTCAATAAAGTAATAAAAAACATTTCTTAGGAGAGAGAGAGGAGTTATCACAATGTATGTATTCAAAATTTCCAATAGCAGAAAACTTTATTGTTTTTGACACCCAGGTTAACTCTAAGCAGTACATATGAAGTGTATTTAGGAGATCATTCAGTTGCTCTAGCAAAGGAAGAAAAATAAAACTATAACTGATGTACACTCACAGAAAGGCAAATACTGCATATTCTCATTCATATGTGGTAGCTAAAAAAGTGGATTTCATGAAGATAGAAAATAGATTGGTGATTACCAGAGGCCAGGAAGGGTAGGGGGAAGGGAGATGAAGACAGGTTGATTAATGGATATAAGTATACACTTAGATAGAAGAAATAAGAACTGGCTGGGCGTGATGACTCACGCCTGTAATCCCAGTACTTTGGGAGGCTGAGGCAGGTGGATCACTTTAGGTCAGGAGTTCGAGACCAGCCTGGCCAACATGGTGAACCCTGTCTCTACTAAAACTACAAAAATTAGCCAGGCATGGTGACACACACCTGTAATCTCAGCTACTCGGGAGGCTGAGGCAGGAGAATCACTTGAGCATGGGAGGTGGAGGTTGCAGTGAGCCAAGATTGCACCACTGCACTCCAGCCTGAGTAACAGAGCGAGACTCCATCCCAAAAAAGAAGAAGAAGAAGTAAGACCTGATGTCTGATAAATCAGTAGGGTGGCTGTAGTTAACATTAATTGATTGTATATTTCAAAATAGCTAAGAAGAGAATAATTGGAATATTCCCAGTATAAACAAAAGATAAAGTTTGAGGATATCAAATTTTTCATTTGATTATATGAATGGGTTAAATTATCACGTGTATCCTGAAAATATGTACATCTAATATGTATCAATAAAAATAAATAGCAAAAGTTTAAAAAAATCTATAACTGGCTTAAACCAGAGAGATTTATTTCTCTGTCAGGTAGAAGCCCAAGCTGATGGGTGGGTCAGAGATATAAACAGCTCTGTTCGACAAGGTCATTCAGATGTTGAGGTTCCTTCTAATCCTGTTTTTCCGGTATTTTCCTAGGATATTACCCTCAGCTATTTATGGTTAAGCAAGATCACCACCACCATATCTGTCTTAAATCTGCAATAAGAGAGGAAGAATGAATGGTGGGCAAGCAGGTTTCTTTCAAAGACATGACCCAGAAGTGGCACACATCACTCCTGCTCACATCCCATTGGTTACACTGTAGTCACATGGCCACAAGTAGCTCATGAATCTGGAAAGGTAGTCTGTGGCTGGGCAGACATGAGTAGATACTGTAAAGATCTATTACTGAAAAGGATGAGGGGGAGAATTAATATTAGGGGATCATTAGCAGTTTTTACTACAGAAGTTTATTTATAATTTTTGTCAGCCTTTCTCGCAGTCAATTAAAAGAGTTGTTAGAGAATAGCCATACCAAAGGACTTTGTAGTATCAGGTCAGTAGCATACTAAAATATAGTAGAATAGATTTCACTAGTGATTTAAATTCATTTTCAGAAACAAAGCACAAAACTGAATGTTCGAGAATTTGATGAGATCCCTTCAAACTGTGTTATAGTTGCTGGATATATGAGCTAATAATTATTTATTTTGTTCTTATATTTTAGGCCTCAACTCCATATAGCATAGATTCAGATTCTTTGGGAATGGAGTGTATTATTTCGGGAAGTGCCTCTCCAACTCTGGCAATCAACACTGTGACTAACAAAGTAATTTCATTTTTTTAAACATTATTGAAATGTCATTGAGTAGTACATTTAATTTGCCTTTGTAGTAATGATAGAATCCTGTATGGTTCAGTTTAAAGATTATATATATTTGTTTACCCTATACATGGTAGCATGAAGGCTAAATTCAGAATGTTTTGAGGTATGCACAAATTAGAACAAAATACCTCTCAGGAGAAATTAGAAGGTGCTTATTGAGAAGTTCTATACTTGTTTAAAAATTCTTGGCTCTCTCAGTTCCCATTGGTAGAATTTGTGAGCCAGCATTTTATTGAATCAATTTGTTTCAAAATCATTAATTACCTCTCCAAATATGCAGTTGAAAAAAAGATTGTCACATTCTGATGAGTTAACAGTCAAGTAAAATAATAATTGGACAGCCTCATAGAGTTCACTGGGATGGTGGTCTACCTATTTTCATGATATTCAAGTCTAAGAATATAGCCAGGAACAGTATATGGTCGTTTGCTACATTTTGATGTTGAGTCACAACTTTGTGATGGGTCATTATATACCTAGTGGGATACAGGTATATATCTGTCTCTTCTTTATAAGACAGTTTCTTAACGTTACATCTCAAAACCTTAAAAAGGTTCTGGGAGGTTCATGAATCCAGTTTTGTTCATCTGTTTTCTTACCTACTAGACCATGAGTACTCCAGAGCCATACATCTCCCATACTTACGCTTAGATTCTCTTTCAGTCTTGTTTTCGTTTTCTCCCTCTAGATTTCACCCTCTTTTTCTCTCTCCCTCTCTCTGACTTTCATTCTCTCACTTCACGCACACACGTAAATGTGAACACATACACATACACCATTGCACTAACATGGCACTCCTAGGATCCTTTTACTTGTAGAAAGATAATGATTAAACAGACGACAGATTATAATCAGAGTGACATAATTCAAATTTCCAGTTCAGAAAGGAAACTGGCAGCCTAGGCATAGAGGAATGATTCTTCCCACGTGGCAATCTGAAATCATTACATCACAGTCACTTAGAGGATTTATGGGGCAGTTGGGGGGTGGAGGGTAGTGGGGGGTGGGTCGTGGTAGTGGTGGTAATCCCAGGATTCCATTGCAGTTCTACCAAATCAGTTATTTGTGTCATGATGAGTAGGGCCCAGAAATACGTACTTTAAAAAATGATCTCTAATGGTGACCAGCTAGATAAGAATTTCTAGTGGAGTAGATGGGTTAGAATCAGAAATACCTAATACTGCTCTGTGCAGTAGTCTAAGTGGTGATGAGGACCTAAACATAGATGATAGTGTGGTTACTAGGAAACAATTAGGAAGTAGTAATGCTGGGACTTCATGACCAAATAATGTGGATGTCAAAGGAACTGAAGGTTTTGGATTTCTGCATCCAGATATGACAGACTACTAGTATTAGATTATCCTTTCTGCCTATCTGTGTAAAATACCAGACAGACATAGCCACACACCCCTCCCCACCACCTCTTTGATTAAAAAAGAAGAAGGAGGTATTGGAAACTAAGCAGCCAGGACTTCAGGGGTCAGGAGCCCAGAGAAGAGGTAAACACATTGAGATAAGCTTTGTACATTTTCCTTTGGTACATTTCCCAATTCTTAGTGCATAGCGTAGGGGCTACACAGGGAGCAGTAGCATAGAGCACTCATTAAACCAGGGAGACAAAAATTGGAGTTTGGAGTTACCGAACAGCCAGGGCTTGCAGAGCTGAGATCCTGAGGAATCTCGGGTGAATTCAACCTTTTCTTTTTTTGAGACAGGATCTCACTCTGTCGCCCAGACTGGAGTGCAATGGTGCGATCTTGACTCACTGCAACCTCCGCCTCCCGGTTTCTAGCAATTCTTTGCCTCAGCCTCCCAAGTAGCTTTACAGGTGCCCACCTCTGCGCCTGGCTAATTTTTGTATTTTCAGTAGAGATGGGGTTTCACCATGTTGGCCACGCTGGTCTCAAAACTCCTGACCTCGGGTAATCTGCCTGCCTTGGCCTCCCAAAGTGCTGGCATTACAGGTGTGAGCCACCGCACCCGGCTGAGTTCAACTTTTTGTAAGCAGTATCCACTTAAGGCATTTGCCAACTCCTAATTGTGTATGCTAGGGCTCAGACACAAAGTAGTTTTTCGCTAGCCAAAATTCAACACTCTCACAGAACAGGAGGGACAAATATTGTAGTTTATGGTCTTCAAAGGAGGAGAGAGCCATGGTAATACACCGTAGGCTTTCAACTTGATATCTGAGAAGAATTTTGTTCTAAGAGTAAATGCAAGCCAAGATAGATAAGCCTCAACAGTTACTAGAGTGGTATGCTAATATTCTTTCTGCCAAAAGAAAACGGAATTCTCTCTGGAGGAAGATAACATCATCCAGAGCTTCTGTAATTTTCCATAAGTGTAAGGCGTAGCATTCAGTCAAAATTTTCAGGTGTGCTAGGAGAGAGAGTTTGAAATAAGTAAACATGCAGTTGGGGGGAGACAGTATAAACATTGATCGCAAAATAACTATAACTGATATGGTCAAGAAAATAGATGAGTTATAGAAAATTTACCAGAGAATTGGAATTTATGTGGAAGAATCAAGAGGAAACTTGATTAAACCTGGCAGATGGGATTAATAGCAGATCAGACACATCAGCGGAGAAATTTAATGAACTGGAAGATAGGTCTATAGAAAACGTGCAGATGTAAGCACAGAGAGAAGAAAAGATGGAAAATTCAGAAAAACTTGAGGTAAATGGGACATGGGGAAAAGGTCAAACAAGGTTGTTTTTAGTGTGCAGGAGGAGAGGAAAAAGGAATAAAGAAGATCATGGTAATATATTTAAGCATGCCTTTCTGTAACTCATAGAACCTGCAGACCAAAGCAAAACAACAAACAACCTCATTTAAAGATATACAATATTTGGGCTGGGTGTGGTGGCTCACCCCTTTAATACCAGCCCTTTGGGAGGCTGAGGCGGGTGGATCACTTGAGGCCAGGTATTGAAGACATGCCTGGCCAACATGGCAAAAACCCATCTCTATTAAAAATATGAAGATACTATACTATATCATGTATAAGAACTTTATTACTGTACGCTCCCATTTTTTTCTGTCTATGATAGAAACCCGCAATACATATTTGTTATTTTCGCTTTAAACAGTCAATTACCATTTCAAGAGATTTAAATCAGAAAAAAAAAAAAAGGCTTAACATTTACCCACATAGTTACCATTTCTGGTATTCTTTATTTCTTTGTGTAGATCTGGATTGCCAGCAGCAACTTACACGTTTATTAGTTTACTTGAAACTGTCCCCAAAGCTCACTAATGTTCTTTACTTTTTTACAGTAAACAACCCATAATGAGGAAAAAGTCACAACTGACCCAGAAATGATAGAGATGATAGAATTAGCTTAGAAAAGGACATTAAAGCAGTTATATCTGTATTTCATGGAGAAGCTAAAAGACACATTGAACAATCTGTGTAGACACGTGGAATATAAACGCAAAGCAAACTCCTAGAGATAAAAATTGCAGTGTCTGAGTTGAAAACTACACTAGATGAGATTAATAACAGACTAAACAGAAGGAAAGATTAGTAAATTTGGAGATATAGCAATAAAAAGCTTTCAAAAATGAAACAACAGAAAGGTACTATTAAAGTTGATGAAAGAGAAATACAATTTGCTAATATCTGGAATGAAAAAAGGAGCTATTACAGAATTTAAAAGATACTGGAAGGATAGATATGAACATCTTACGTAAATAAAGTTGAAATTTTAGATGAAATAGACAAAATCGTAAAAAATGACTTATGAAAACTGGCACAAGAATAAATAGAAAATGTTAATACTTTTGTATATATTAAACCCGTGATTAAAAATATTTGTTTATAGAAGACTTCAGGCCCAGCAAGCTTCAAGGAATTCTTACAATTATGTAATGAAAAAATAACATTGATCTTATATAAACACTTCAAGAGAATTTTTAAAAAGAGGTAACATGTCCCAATTTATATTATGAAACCATCATAGCCTAAGTAGCAAAACCTGAAAAAAACTTTACAGGAAAGGAAATTTTCAGCCAGTCTCATGAGCATAGGTGTTAAAATCTTAAACAAAATGTTGTCTAATTTAATCCAGCAATACATAAAAAAGAACATCACAAACACAGTTGTATTCTAGAAATGCAGGCTAGGTCTAGCACTAGGAAATCTATTGCCGTTGTTCTTCTGTTTGTATTTAGAAGTGCTACATATATACTCCACATTTTATGCAGATTATTACAAAGGCATACTCAGAGGTCATGACTTAATAAAACTCTTAGCTGTAAATAGGTGGAAATTTTTTTCAATGTGATAAAGAATATCTACAAAGCATATAGCAAATGCTATATTAAATGGTGAAATACTGAAAACTTTCTCTTTGAGGTATGGAAGAAGAGAAAGATGTTTGCTGTCAGCACTTTTATTTGACATTGTGTTGGAGGTCCTTGCCAGTTAGAAGTTACAAACAAGAAATAAAAAGCATAAAGTTTTGAAAGACAAAGTTGCCACTGATGATCACAGAAAATTGAACAGAATCTATGGATAAAGCCTTAAAATTAATAAGTGAATTTAGTGAATTCTCTTCAGAAATCTATTTTATTTCTGCCTACTAGCCACAAATAGTTTGAAAATAAAAGGTGAAAGATAACACTTACGTTAGCATTCAGAAACATCGAATACCTTGACTTAAATGAAAGATGAACTCTACACAGAACTCTATAAAAATTACTGAAAGAAAACTACATGAATAAATAGATTATATAATTTTCATGCAGAAGACTATTGTAAAGAAGTCAGTTTTTCCAGAGTTGCTATACAAATTTAATGTGATTCCAGTCCAGATGTTCTTTGTGGGAAGAGAGGCGATAGGTAAAAAATAAGCTGATAGTAAAACAAAAATGAGAATCCAAATGACTAAAGTTAGCTAAAGAAAATATTGAAGGCTGGGTGCAGTGGCTCACGCCTGTAGTCCCAGCACTTTGGGAGGCTGAGGTGTGGGTAGATCATGAGGTCAGGAGTTTGAGACCAGCATGACCAACATAGTGAAACCCTGTCTCTACTAAAAATAACAGAAATTAGCCAGGCGTGGTGGCGCACACCTGTAATCCCAACTACTTGGGAGGCTGAGGCAGGACAATCACTTGAACCCAGGAGACGGAGGTTGCAGTGACCCGAGATTGCACCATTGCACTCCAGCCTAGGTGACAAAGCAAGACTCGTCTCAAAAAAAGAAAAGAAAATATTGAATAAAAGGATAAAACATGGAGGATTTATACTTCCAAATATATAAATGATAAAACAATAAAGCTCTATTGCATGAAAAAAATGAATTTTAAAAAGGAAAGAAGGAAATATAATAAAGATTAAGAGTAGATACTAATGCAGTAGAAAACAAGGCCTTTTAAAAAGGATATACACTATGTGATTCCATTTATACTTAGTTCAAAAATAGGAAAACCAATCAATAGTGATAGAAGTGGTTACCTGGGACAGGAGATACAGGATGGATAATGACTGATGTGCGTGATGACTGGGAGAGTACATGAGCTTCTAGAGTGCTGGTCATACAGTGTATCAGTAGTTCTCAAAGTTTGGTCCCTGGATACCTGGGTAACTGAGACCTTTTAGAGAGTCCATGAGGTCAGAACTCTTATTCATGATAATATGTATTATTTGTTTTTTCCTTTATATTTACTTTTTTTTTGAGATAGAGTCTTGCTCTCTCACCAGGCTGGAGTGCAGTGGCACCATCTTGGCTCACTGCAAATAGGCTAGTTTTCTATTCCAAAAATACCTTTTTTTGTTTGTTTCTAAATTAAAAATTTATAATGCTTATAGACAAATTCAAGCACTGTAAAAATATACACAAATGTAAGTCTTCTGGAATCCTCAGCCCCTTCCAGAAAACCATTAACAACAGTTTGACAGTTCTTCATATCTAATGTATATATTAACATTTTTTTTAAAGTTAGATCATGTATTTATGATTTTATAAATGTGTTGAACATTTGTTTCCAATCTTCAGTATTAAAAATACTGTGATGCCTGTGATTAAAAAAAAAAAAATCTTGTTTTTTTTATATGCTTCTTTTTGATTTCTAAGATTCTGATAGAACAGTAATTTTGCTTAAAGCCTGAGCAAAAATGTATGCATTATAGAAATATTTAATAGAGTAAAAATCTATTATATTCCTCTTTTATTAAATGTTTATGGGCTAATTATACCTGGTAAATTATGCTATAAATTGAATTTCTATACCTCTAAAAGACATGTCCTTTAGTTTGAGTATTGAGAAAATTATTTTATGATGAACATGAACTTAGCCATATGGGGCATGGAATTAGGGTGAGCACAAAAGGCCACTGAGATTTCTTCTTGCCATATGCCTGCTCAGTTGTATTTTTGCAGAATTGCTTAAGAAGTACTCCTTATATTCAGTTGCCATTTTTCTTTTTTCATTTTAGGTAACACTGTATAACACTGATCAGGATGGTAGTGATAGCCCACGCAGTAGCCTTAACAACAGTCTTTCAGACCAGAGTTTGGCATCTGTTAATTTGAACAGTGTTGGAAGTGTGCATAGTTACACACCGGTAAGTCTTCATGAAGTTAACATGTTAATAGTTATTCATTTAGTACTTAAAACTAAACCAAACATAATTGAAATGCAAATTTTAAAATGAAGGTATGTTTTTCTCACTAATAAATTTATTAACTTAGTAAGTAGATAAAACTTACTTAGAGGAGATTGTAACTTGTTAGGGTTTTAATTTGGTACCATATTCGATTTTTAAAAAATGGTTGTACAATGTTAACAGATTTTGGTCTACTTTATTCTGTCTGTTCTGTGTCCAAGAGAAAAGCCATTGGAACAGGAAAAAAATTACACTTTAGTCTAGTAGAGCGATAGTTGGTGATATTCTATACTTCTTAGAAAAAGAGCTTAGAAGATGTGTGTGTCAACATGGTTTCCAGCTGTAGATCTGAGAAGGGAATTCTGTAAACCCCAGAGGTTAGGGTGGCCTGGTACTCAATTTTTAACTACTCATGTATTTTCAGTTTGGATCCAGGGGGCAAAAAGCCATGCTATAAAGGGACCTGTGTATGAGTACTCTTGCTTCTATACTAATTTGTTACCTATTACAAGAACATGACTCTTAGGGTATCTGTTATTCTTTTCAAACTACCTGGCAACTGTCTTCCTCAGTGAGCAGATGATAGAGCCCAAGAGCTACACACCACATTGTTTGTCCGTGTAAACTTGATCTTACCAGATCACTCCCTGTTGTTCTAGGATGAGTAAATAGGAAAAAACTTACACAGGACAAAGATATAAAGGGAGAGACCCGAAAGAAAATAACACAAGGGAAAGAAAAACATAGCAGAATTAAAATTCACATTGAATGTAGGAAAAAAGAAAGTTGCCTCTGCAAAATTATTATTGCCCAGTGGAAAAAAGTATTATCCCACAATGGAGAAGAAAGAAAATGGAATAAAAATTATGTAAAAGAAGACAATAAATGTGGAGAACTGAGAATTGTAGTTGTCCCTGCAGAAGAAAAAGTTGTTACAGAAGCGATTTTCAGAAGAAATAGAGATTTAAAGGGATACTGAGTTCTAGAAGAAATTAATGGGGGAAAAACCTATACAGTCAGCCCTCCATATTTGTAGGTTCCACATCCACAGATTTAACCAAACTTTGGATTTGAAAATATTTGAACCACAAAATACAATTAAAAACAAAAAAAAAGTACAGCAATAAAAAATATATGCTGGAATGAGTTGGCTCATACCTGTAATCCCAGTACTTTGGGAGGCTGAGGCAAGAGGATTGCTTGAGACCAGGAGTTTGATATCAGCCTGGCCAACATAGTGAGACCCTGTCTTTAAAAAGCGAAATAGCCAGACACTGTGGCATGCACCTTAGGAGGCTGAGAAGGGAGGATCACTTGAACCCAGGAGTAATCATGTCACTCCGCTCCGGCCTGGGCGATAGAATGAGACTGTATTTCTTTCTTTCTTTCTTTTTTTTTTTTTTAAAGGAAAAAAATGTAGTTTAATAACTTTGCATTGTATTAGGTATTAATCATCTAGAGATGATTTAAAGTATATGGGAGGGTAGGTTGTATGCAAATATTATAGCATTTTGTATAAGGGACTTGAGCATGTGCAGATTTTGTATTCTAGTGGGTTGGGGTTCCTGTACCCAATCCCTCGCAGATACTAAAGGACTGCTGTATCTAGATACATTATGGCAAATTTTAAAATTTCATAAGTGGTTACCCATATAAATACTCTGACAGAATAAGTAAGTTACATATAAAGAAACACGAATCAGACCTCCGCCTCTCTTTTTCTCTCTCTTTTTAGACACAGGGTCTTGCTAAGTGGGGCAAACTGGTCTCGAACTCCTGGCTTAAGCAATCCTGCTGCCCTGTTGGCTTCCCAAAGTGCTAGGATTTCAGGCATGAGCCATGCCTGGCCACAGACTTCTCTTTGATACTACTAAATGCCAGAAGATAATGGAGCATTGTATGCAGAGTTTTGAGAGAATGAGTTTGGAATAACAAATATTATGCCCAAATTTTAATTCATGTGTGAAGGCAAGAGAAAGACTTTCTTTGATATGCAGAGATTAGAAGGTATCCTGCCCTGTTTTCATGTATCTTTCCTGAAAAAAATTATTTACCCGTGATCAAGATTAATTAAATAATAATGACAAAGTCAAGTTATAAAACAATAGTTGGAACATTGAAGCAAACTCAGCAAAGATATAATGATTTTAAGTTGCTTTTTGAAGTAATATAAGTGTAAAAAATCTTGACCAAAAGAACGCAAAGAACACTGTCCAGTATCACAAAGCATTATAAAAGGACAAATTTAAAAAGCATGTATAGAACTAGATGACAGAAGTAAGAACTAACATGTTCGTTGTGCCAATAAATGTAACAGGGTTAAACTGCCCTGTTTAAAGCGAGACTTTGTAGACTACTTTGCCTTTTTTGTTGTTTTTGAGATGGAGTCTCGCTCTGTTGGCCAGGCTAGAGTGCAATGGCGCGATTTCAGCTCACAACAACCTCTGCCTCCCAGGTTCAGGCGATTCTCTTGCCTCAGCCTCTCAAGTTGCTGGGATTACAGGCGTGAGCCACCACACCTAGCTACTTTTTGTGTTTTTAGTTGAGACAGGGTTTCACCATGTTGGCCAGGCTGATCTCGAACTTCTGACTTCAGGTGATCTGCCCGCCTTGGCCTCTTAAAGTGCTGGAATTATAGGCGTTGAGCCACCATGCCCGTCCTTGCTGTTTTCTTTCAACAATAAGGTGTCAAATGGTCGAGCAGTCCCTAAGCAACAGTGCAGTGGCAGCTGCCGATTGGGTTTAATCACACCTATATAGTTTGATCCTGTAAGGCCACAATGAGCCCACATGGATTGAGATAGTTTTATTACTTAGACAGACAGTATAAACCAGGTTAGCATGTTGTCAGCTCCCTACATCCCACATGACAGTACTAGATGAGACTACTCGAGTAGTAGCTCACTCTGTAATAGAGGAACAAATTCCATAGTGCAGCTAAGCAGTTTTGTAACCTGCAGCTGTACCCTAAGGGAGTAAGGCAGAAAGTCCCATGCCTCACTCAGCCAGGGAGGTAGATGAGAACCTATTTCTTGGCAACCTCTTGCAAAATAGAAAGGTGGATGAGTAACTGCCCCATGGCCATCTCCTGCAAGACATGAGGGCAGATGAGAATTTTAATAAATAAAACCACTTGTTCCAGGATAATCACAGGGTGTTCCACCAAGGCTTAGGTCATCCTGCCATGGAGTCTTGCGTACATTGTTTGTGTGGAGATGTGTAAGGACACTAGGGTGCCAGCGGCGGAGCCATTTTCTTATGTAAAAATCCATTTTTTCCATGTTATTGCAGACTCCTTATGAGCATTATTTTTAATGGCTATGTAAGTTTCTAGTCAGTGTTCATACATTCATTTTTCAAAACACTAAACAAATGGTAGTTTACCACCTTTTCATATAGTACATAGTCTTTAAGAAATACAGATGATTATCTTTTATTGATTTTATTTCTAGTTTTCCTGCTTTTAGAGATAAGTTTTCCCTGGAGATGAAGAGTTAGGCATATTTAAGCTCCTTGTTGCTTTGGGCAGAGCCATACATCTGACTCATAGTACTCACAGTATTTGGATTTGTATACTAAAAAATAATTGAATAAATGAAAGAAATGTTAGTAGTTTTATAGTTTAGTGGAGTTTGAGATAAAATAGCTTCTGTAGAAATCACGATTGAAGATTCTACAGAAAGCCTAGAAGGATTCTAGGCCTAACTCATCACTTACTTGTATGATCTAAGGCAAGTTATTTAACTTTGAATTGTTTTCCTTCTGTGAAATATGGAGGTTGGGTTAGACTTCTACAGTTCTTCAAGATTCAGTTTAACTGTTTTGCTTTCTGTCCATTATGTTTTAACAGAGGATGGGAAAGCCTGAGACAGAAGAGTTATTTTCTTTGAATTCCAGTGTTGGCACTGTTTTCAGTTATGTATTTTATATAACAAGCCAATTGTAATTAGTAGAGAGGCTGAATTAGTTGTGTTTTCTTTTAATGTTAGGTGACAAGCCATCCAGAATCAGTCTCTCAATCATTAACTCCTCAACAGCAACCACAGTACAACCTTCCAGAAAGAGACAAGCAACTACTTTTCTCAGAATATAATTTTGAAGATCTTAGTGCCTCATTTCGGAGCCTTTATAAGTCAGTTTTTGAGCAGTCACTTAGTCAACAAGGTGAGTTTTGTTAAAACCTTTTTTATGACAAAGTTTTATTGGAAAAAGGTTTTTAAATTATTTCACATGGCAGCTGTTATACTCTTAATCTTAAAATATTATCATCACAATAAGAATTGGATAATTATATTTTGCCCTTTGTGCCTTTAGTATGTTCTGTTTATATCATAGCACAAAAATGGCAGATAAATTTTATGTTGCATGCCTACTTACTTGTTTACTAGTGTCATCCAGGAGCACTGTGTTAAAGAATTCTGACACTGCATCTATACCATATGGGAAACACCACTATAATTAATTAGTGATATCTGGCATATGAAGTGTTTGAGTGGTGAATGTTGCACCACAAGAATAGATGTGCCTTGCTTTTGGTCTGTCTGGTATTAGCAAAAAGATAACTATCAGAATGTGGTAGCACCAAATTTGTGATTTTGAGTGTGGCACTTACAAGTGAATACATCAGCTACTAGTAAACTTTGGGTCATTGTTTTACGCAATATACATAAGTCAGATTTTAATATTAAAAGTGACTTTAGTTGAGACACACTATTATATCTCCACCAAATGCTAGATTCTTGCTCTAATGTGTTCTCGTCCCATTAACTGCTGGTTTAATTTTAATCAGAGGGTAAAAATGTCACATCTTTTCCCCAAAGATGACTAGTCAGAAATTGTTGGGAACTCTACTGTTGAAGCATTTCCTAATTACTTGTTTGTTTGGCACATTAACTATTTATACCCCATGTTTTATTCCTTTCCTGCTGCTGTGTCAAAATACCTTAGAATGGGTAATTTATAAACAACAGAAATGTATTTCTCACAGTTTGGGAGGTTGGGAAGTTCAGGGTCAAGGAACCAAAAGATTTGGTGTCTGGCAAGGGCTTGTTCATCGTAAATGGTGCCTTCTAGCAGTATTCTCACATGGAGCTGAGCACTGTGTCCTCATGTGGCAGACGACATGGAAGGGCAAAAAGTAGTTCTCTCCATCCCTTTTGCAAGGTCCAATCCCTCATTACCTCCTCAAGGTCCCACTTCTTAATACCATCACCTGGGGGTTTAAGTTCCAACATGTGAATTTTGGAGGGACACATACATTGAAACTGTAGCACCCCAACCCAGAAAGTTTATATATTCACAGCAGTGAACAAAAAGGAACAGAAATCCTTGTCTTTATACTGTTTGCATGTTAATACTTTCAGTTAATGTTAATGTTATATACTGTTACTTATATTAATGAATACTGATCATGTGTATGTGAAATGGCTTTTTCTGGTTAGCATTTGAATTTAAAGTAAGATTCATATGTTTTCTCAACTTTTAAGTTTTTTATCTATAAAAGTATAAAAAGAACTAATAGAAGAGTTTGCTAAGCAAATCCAGCCTTGGTATTCATAATAGAAAAATAAGGGCTTTGAAATAACAATGACAATTTCTGAAACCCATAATTCCATTCCATCACACTATTTTAAAAAAAAAAAAAAAAAAAAAAGGCATCGATGGGAATTCTGGGTTCTAGTCCAGGTTCTGCCATTAAGTCAACTGAGTTAACTTCTCATCTCTGGACCTCAGTGTCCCCATTTGTACAATAAAGAGGATTGGATTAGATCAGTGATTTTCAGATTGTTTTCTTCAGAGGCTTTGGCTTTTGTAAAGATCTTCGGGACTGCCAGAGGAGAAATGTGCGGATGCAGAGGTAGACCTAGTAAGCTTCCTTCCCCAGCTTCAAAGAAACAATTTTAGTATACTTATCAGTTTTATATATTGGGCTTCTGGAGAGATATTTTGCTTTCTTTTATTTAAAAATAATTTGAGATTGAAAATGTTGATACAGATCAGACCTTGGTTCCTTTGTAAAATGCTAGGATTTTATTGAAAATTGATAAAGTACTGCTTTCTTTGATCTTACGGTAATAACCCTACAGATTCCTTATATGTGACTATTTTCTAGGGCCAAGGCAAGAACTTTTATTAACTCTTCTGCCTGTAAAACTTGGTAGCTTTTAAGATTATCTTGCAGTGTACTCAAATACAGTTTTACTACTAATTACAAATGTGAGAATAATTTTATCTTTTTAAAACTTGGTTATTTTATTGATTGATATTATCTTGCGGTTTTTTTTTTCATTCAATAAAATTATTTTTATGTTTGGTTCAGCATAACATTGCATGGGCCACCCTTTGGGATTTGAAAATAGTCTAGTTACATAGAACCAAATGTTGCAGTAAGATTATCTAACTACTTGCAGACCAAACAAAAATTATCCTTAACATTAAGCACTTTTGGCTTAATCATCATCATGGCAGCTAACATTTATAGAGCTCATCCTGCAGCTTATACCTTCACTATGTAGAAAGTAAAAAGTTCCTCTTCAAAAGTTTCCCTTCTTGTTAAAGAATAAATCATAAGTGTTAGAAATAATAGTTTCTTTTAAAAACTAACTTCCTTTAAGCCTCCTTACTTTATGCTAATAACTCTTTGTTGGGCCCTATCCTATGTAGCTGTTAAACATGCTCACAGGCGCCTAGTACATTGTATGTCCTTGTACCTTAACCAAGATATTTGTGCTGGACGTGCTCACAGGCACATTCCAGCTCGCAGCCTATGCCCCTTCCCTAATTTGGCATAAACAACGTCCTCTTTTCCTTTGTCTTTCCATTACTTTTACCTATTTGGAAAAGTTTTAAACTGTTAGCCAGTTGGGTTTTAGTTTAGATTGTGCGATCTTCTATCAAAGCCTTGGTCTTTATGCCTACAGGGAACCATCCTGAGTGTGACCCCAACACCTTTCCCACTTTTCCCCTAACATTTACTTACCTTTCAAGACTCAATTCAGGCACTGTCTTTAAAACAAAGGCTTTTCTATATTTTGAGCCTCCTCCTAGCTGAACAGACAAGGAGCAGTTTTCATAATCCCTTGTATACTTTAGTTTTAGTACTTATATTGTTGGTCATAATCTTGTCTTTCTCTTCCGCTCAAGGGTGGGGAATTATATTTCTTCTCAATAACCACAGAGCCTAGTTTGTAGTGGATGTTGCATTAGCACTTGTTAAATTGAACCAGTGTAGCTCCCTGGCATCATATGCTTTTGCTACATTAATAATTTTACAAACGTTTGTCATAAAATACAGCTGAAATCTGACCATAAACGATCTTGCTCTCTCTGACTGTTTTTAGGTTTGATGAACATCCCTTCTGAATCTTCCCAGCAGCCCCACACTTCATGTTCCTATCAGCACTCTCCCAGCAGTACAGTGAGCACTCACCCACACAGCAACCAAAGCAGCCTGTCCAACAGTCATGGCAGTGGCCTCAACACCACAGGCAGTAATTCGGTTGCACAGGTCTCACTCTCTCACCCCCAGATGCACACACAGCCATCTCCACATCCTCCCCATCGACCTCATGGTTTACCACAGCATCCGCAGCGTTCCCCGCACCCAGCACCACACCCACAGCAACACAGCCAGCTCCAGTCTCCTCACCCCCAGCATCCCTCTCCACATCAACACATACAGCACCATCCGAACCATCAGCATCAGACGTTAACACATCAGGCACCCCCACCCCCACAACAGGTATCCTGTAATTCTGGTAAGTTTTTGTCTCCTGGCTTGTGTTTGGCTAACTGTGAATTAGGATCTGTCATTTGTTATTTGGAGCTCATGTAGTATTTGCTACCAAAACCTCTTTTCATCTGTTGCCTTTTGTGTTTCCTTGCTATAATCCTATAGTTGTAACTCATTTAATTCATAGACTGACCTGGCGATTTTCTTGATTAAAATTTATTGTGGCAACATAGGCAAACCCAGCAACCCTTGCAGGTTTTGATTTTAACTATTGTTTGTAATTTAGATACATTATCTTACATTATCCTCCCAAATCAAGTATAGATGACCACATTTTATATATAGGAAAATGCAACTAAAAGAATTTTAAGTAATTTGCTTAAGATCATACGGTGGTAAGTGGTAGAATTGGGGTTTAAATTCTGACACGTCTGACTTCAAAGCTTGTAACACCAGTTATTCTAAAAGAACTAAAATTAGCAGATATTTACTAAGTGGGTAGGGTTTGCTCACCCACTCTTTGCAGAGTTTGCTTTATTTTTATTTGCCAAGTTAGTATTTATTAAAGGAGCCTCCTCTTCCTCTTACCCACAACAACAAATTAGTCATGGCAAATGCCCTGGTTCCTGGTCATAATTTCATTTCAGTTAACCTTTTTCCTACCCTGACCTTTTGACTACCTGAGTTGCGTTTACCTCAAGAGATCGGGATTCTAGTACTGCTTTGGCTGTTGTATTACTAAGTGACTTAAATCATATAATTCCTTTGAACTTTGGTTTTCTTATCTGTGAAGTTCTTGAACTAAAGGATCTGAGTCTGGTAGACTTGCATGTTCGTGGCCCATTTGGGTATTAGTTTAATCCCCTCCCACCCCGCAACAAATTTCTTCCTAAATAATGACTTGCTTCATGGCAGGGTCATGTTATCTCTAGTTGATTGTTTATTTTAAAAATCCATAATTGGCAGAATTTTGTAATCAAGTAGCCAGTAGTTGATATAGCCAAGAGATGCCTTGATGTAGCAAAAGCAAACCAACCAACCCTTTTTGTTGGTCTTTATCTTCATCCATGCAGGGGTGATCCTAGAAACAGAGTGGCTTGACAGCAGTCACTGAATGGAGAATTTTCTTCCTGTATTCAGCACTGCTGTCTTATTGAGGGTAACTCTTGCTACATGGCCTCTGACTAATGACTGGTTTGCTGACATACAGATTATGGAGTCTTAAACTCTTCTGATGTCATACCAGAGGATACCATTTCTGACTAGAAATGCCGTGACGTGGATTCATCAGCATTTCTTACAGAGATCTCACTCCTCTTCCTTCACTAACTTGGCAGGGGGACTGTGTTAAATATTTTTCTCCTAAGATTGCCTTGGAAGAAGCATTTACTCTTACTATATGATCTGATCCACCTGCCTTAAGTCATGGCATTAAATTGTACTGTGTATTGCCTCTAAATGAGAACCTGCCTCTCTAAGTTCTTTTAAGGTCATAGCAAGACAGGAAAATGAACTTTATATAGGGGAAAATACAGATTTGCAATGACATTTCCCACCTGTTCGTTTATTGGTACTGTAATGTAAAGAGCAGTATCAAGTTTGATATTACTAGGTGATGTGGCAGTTTGGAAGTTGCCAGTCTGGAGGTTAGAAGACCTGGGTTCAAGTCTTAGATTCATCATGATAACCTTGCTAAGTTATGTCACCTCTCTGGTTTAGTTTCTTTTATTTGTAAAACGGAGAGAAATAATACCTTTCTGCCTATCTCACAGAGCAGATTGCCCAACACATGATAATAATGAGTACAAATCCCCTTGTAAGACTGGACAAGAATCAGCCAATTTCAGGAATAGGGCCAGCTCATCGTTTTCCCTTACCACACTTCACCCTTTCACCATCCAGGAATTAGACTGTTGTCAATATTACTTTTATAGGTGTTTCAAATGATTGGTATGCGACACTTGATATGCTAAAAGAAAGCTGTCGAATTGCCAGCAGTGTTAATTGGTCAGATGTAGACCTTTCACAGTTTCAAGGTGAGTGTTGGTTGTTTTTGACATATAACCAAATACACATGATCCTGTTTCTCTGCGAGATTATAACTTTCTTTGTTGTAGAAATAAACATCTTATATAGCATTTCTTTGCAGTTGGTAAAATTCATAATGATTTTGGCCAGTTGATATAGCAGAGGGTCACAGACAAGTTCTGAAAGAAATTTGGCCACATTTAAAATAATAGGGCTTTGAATAACTTAAAAAGATCATTCTTCATTGCGTGGGCAAATCACTGCCATAAAATGGAGTGAGTGGAAATTCTGAGGGCTGAAAAAAATTGTATCTTGCTATTTTCCTTGCAATGTTTGTTGCATAACTGTGCTAACATATTTTTAATGCTTTCCTCATAGGTCTGATGGAGAGTATGAGACAGGCAGATCTCAAGAACTGGTCTTTAGATCAAGTTCAGTTTGCCGATCTCTGTTCTTCTCTTAATCAGTTCTTTACACAAACTGGCCTTATTCATTCACAGAGTAATGTTCAGCAAAATGTTTGTCATGGTGCCATGCATCCAACAAAACCTTCCCAACACATTGGAACAGGTATGGGCTTAGTTATCTTCTTGATTTTTCTCATTTTCTCATTCATACGAAATGTAGTAACTGTCTTAACCAACTTGGTTTGCTGCTAATGGTGACAGTGATCTGTTTACAAATTTTTATTTATAAGAAATGAATGAAAGCAAATAATTTATATGTAGGGTATATCTTAGAAAAATTGAGGTAAAGAGACTGTGTATTCTTCTGTTGTGATTTATATGATTGCTTTATTATTTACAGTTAACTGTTGTCATTAACCTTTTACTAAGTTATCAAACAAGAATTAAATTATATTGGAGATAACTTACGTTTTTATATGACATAATTATGAGATTATATTAATTTAAATTTATACAGATCTGCAATGGAAATTGGCGTGTCTTGTCTATCTCCTAGAGTGTTAAAATTCAAGAATTCAAAGTGTTTGAAGAGTGGACGTAATGGAATATAGTCTCACTGATGTTTTACTTTAGACCCAAAATCTTTCCTATGTATTTTTAAAATCTCGCTTTCTTCCTTTATTCTTTACCCTTGCAGCCATGTCTTCTGCTCTGATTGCACTGCCCACATTTTTCTATAGGAATTTCATATCCAAGTTACTTCTTTCTTCATTTTAATTCCTTACCTTGTCTTATCATCAGGTTTATTTCTTTTCTGTGTGTTATATTGATTTTACATTTTATGCCAACAAGCTGTCTCTTCTCTGTCCTGAGTGGCTTCCTTTAACCATTATTCTATCTTATTTCACATCTTTCGTTCACCCATGGTTTGAGTTTATTCAACTCAAGCTTATCAATCTATGTCTTTCTTTTCATGAAATCTTTATTTCTATATCCTTTGATGTAGTGGAAATCTATTATCTTTTCTTCTTCCATCTTGAATAGCTTTTCCTAAGCTATTTTGAATTGCTTATCCTGCCTGAAACTTTCAGTCACTCTTTGATTCTGGTGATCTATTCATTCAGTGAATTATATCCACACAAGGGCCTCATTCAGTCCCCTGACTGATTTCTCTCTGTGCCAGAGAGAATTTAGTTTTTGATAACTTTTTAGCTTCTTTGTCTCTCTCTCCTTTTGTTAGTTCTTTTTGGTATCTTTCTGATATATATTCATTTTTAAGCATCAAGATCTCTATAATTCAGGTATCCTCACTTATGTGCCCTTCTTCCATTTCATTTTTTAAAATATTTTCTTGCAGATGGACAGCATGTCTTCTTTGTTTCTCTCATGGGTTCTAAGCCCATACTTTGTCCCTTTCAGGATATATCACTTTCAGTTTTTCAACTTGCTTTAAGTTCTTAGACCAGGTGTACCACCTCCATGTTTTTTATCCCTTTTTTCTCCTTTCCTCTTTTCTTTCTGTATTCATCCAAAATTGTTGCTTCTAAGTGCTGTCATGCTGTTCACTTCTTTGCTAACTCCACCTCTAATCATTTCAGTCAGCCTCAAAAAGTACTAAGTGAAATTAAATAGCTTATATATATATCACTAGTCTTATGTGTTTGGAGGTAAGTACCTGTGTTGCTCATAGATTGTTGCCTCAGGCAGGACAAGTAGAAGAAGTTGTGGGTCAGTCTTAGAAGAAGGCAGCCTTGGCCAGGCATAGTGGCTCATGCCTGCAACCCCAGCCCTTTGGGAGGCTGAGGCAGGCTGATCACCTGAAGTCAAGAGTTTGAGACCAGCCTGGCCAACATGGTGAAACCCCGTCTCTACTAAAAATACAAAAATTAACCGGGTGTGGTGGCACGTGCCTGTAATCCCAGCCACCTGGGAGGCGGAGGTTGCAGTGAGCCGAGATCGTGCCACTGCACTCCAGCCTGGGCAACAGAGGGAGGCTTCGTCTCCAAAGAAGAAGAAGAAGAAAAAGAAGAAGAAGAAGAAGGCAATCTCAAAAGCCAATGTACATGTTAGCCAGTAGCTCCCACATTGTTGAATTTCAGTTTTGTGCCCTAAGTCTGTAAGAAAGGTCTATGTGTAGCTTTTGGTCTTGGAACTTGGTAGTTTTGTCATGGAAAAAAACACTGTTTATCTACTGCTGTCCTCTGTCAGAGAGTACCCAGGCACTCCTGGATTCTCTCTAGACTGAGAATCCTGAGTTACTTTCCTAAAGCCCTTTGTTCCTAGACTTCTGTAGTCATCTCTTCTTGAGCCTTGACCTTGGTTATTTGTTCTGGTGTTCTGTGATTCTGTTAATTTTTTCTGTCATCTCTTTTGTCAGGGCCCTCCTCCTCTCTAGGGTCCCAGTGACACCTTTGTGATTCTCAGTGCTACCCTAGTCACAGCTTGTCAAAGGTAGAAAAACTGTAGTTTTTCTTTAGTGTTTATTCAGTTCTTTCTACTCTCAGCCCCCTTTTGTATCTTCCTTCTGACTCATGCCTGCCAAGCTGTGTTGGCCTCTGACAAGTTGTTCTCTCATCAGTTATGGTGCTCCAAGTATTCATCACTTCATGCCTGCTGATGTCTGTTCACAAATATTCAGATTTTTTTTACATGTCCAGCCTGCTTCCTCTTGTTTTAAGTGTCTTTCTGTCATTCCTTTTTTCTCTTCCTTATATCCCTGTATATCACATCCATTCAGATCTTTCACTTCCCTCATCTCTACACCCCAATAAATCGTTGTCATAATTTCTTAGAAGTATAGTCAAGAGGAGACTTTCAGAGGGCTGCTGATTTTATCCCTTTATTTAACAGATAAGGACATTTTGATCCAGGGGGAGAAAGTGACTTGCCCAAAGTTGTAAAATTCATTTAGGTGTAGGTCTTGAGTCCCAGAATATAGTCTCTCCATTTCCTTAAACCTTTCCCGTTATTCCTGTTTTCAGGGACCCTCTTTTGGCGAACACCTCCTTCAGCTTCCTATAGACTCCAGAAATTAGTGGTGTAGTGTGCTAGTGTGGAAGGGAGAAGGGGAGAAGGATGTTATAGAACACAGTCTATGACATCTTTTCCTAAATCTTTTTACCTGTGGTTATAATTTGTTTATATCTTCTGGCTGTACTACTGTAATTTGATGCTTTGCTTAAAGGTCATTAAATATAGGTAGGGATGCAGTCATTGAGTACATACTAGACACCTTTTCTGTGTCTAGCTGTGTATTGGGCACTGAGAATAAAGACATGACCCCTGTAGTAGCTTTTGTCTCAAAGAGTTCACAACCTAATGGTTGAGACAGGTCCATCAAGAAATACAATATGTTAGGGAGGCCTCTTAGGAAGGCCGAGGCAGGTGGATCATAAGATCGGGAGATAGAGACTATCCTGGCTAACATGGTGAAACTCCGTCTCTTCTAAAAAAATATTTAAAAAATTAGCCGGGCATGGTGGTGGGTGCCTGTAGTCCCAGCTACTTGGGAGGCTGAGGCAGGAGAATGGCGTGAACCCGGGAGGCAGAGCTTGCAGTGAGCCAAGATTGTGCCACCACATTCTAGCCTGGGCGGCAAAACGAGACTCCGTCTCAAAAAAAAAAAAAAAAAAAAAAAAAAAAAAGAAATATAGTATGTTGAGGGCTACACTTCTCCATAGGGTATAAGTGCAGTAAGAATTCAGAGAAAGGGGTACATACTTCTCTTGGAAAGATGAAAATTTTCCTAGAAGACAACACATTTAAGCTGGACTTTGTAGGTTAAGTGGGATTTTGCAAGACAGGTCAGATCATGTCATGTCTGTTTTCTGCTCAGAATGCTCCATCTTTCTCAGTAAAGACCAGTGTTGTTACTATGGCCTATATGGCCTACACAATCTGATCACCCATTATGTCTGATCTTGTCTCCTGCCTTCTCCCCTCCACCCTTGTGCTCCAACACTACTGGTCTCCCTGGTGTTCTTTGAACACACTAGGTAGCACACTCTACCTAACCAGGGCCTTTGTACTTGCTCTTCCCTCTTGTTCAGAGTGGCCTTCCCTAAGATAGACACATGACTCATTTTCTCATCTTGTTCTCTTTTTTTCCTCAAAAAAACACCTGCTCAGGGGATGCCTTCCTTGGTGGTCCAGCTTGGTGCAGTCTTTAGAAAGTGCACTAGCCGTGCATGTGAAGACCAATCAGCATTTGGAGACAGGATTCCGCCCTGCGTCACTTGCACCAGTATTAGAGCTATAGTTTAGTATAACGTTTCTCCTCTTTTTTCTTTCTAAATCATCAGTATGGTCAGTCAATCAAAGAGCTCAGTTCTGACTATAAACTTCACTGATGAAAGGCATGTTATCATGGGAGGCAGGGACGGGGGTCAGAAGTGTTGGATTCTGGTCCTGGTTCTCTCTCATTTCCTCTGTTCCTGTTTCCCTATCTACATGGACAGAGGTAAGGTCAGATTAGATTATCTCTGAGGCCATCTCAAGCCTGGATAGTCTGGCTTTCCACTGGAGGGTAAAGACTTGTGAGCAGCCAAATACAGAATGCCTTACCTTAATAGAAGTGGAAGATTTTTTCCACTCTTTTTAGTTTCCTCTGGGAAAATGATTATTGTTTTTTAGTTTCATTACAACATTACTAGAATTCAAGTGTAATTTACCTGAAATACTAAATAACCTTAGGGAAGTAGCCTTTCCAGAATTCCAGATGTTCCTTACAATGTGAACCACTTTTATAATCATTCCTCATGAGTTATTGGGGGAGGGGTCATATTTGTTCTCTCTCTTTTGTATTATGATGTAACGTAGTTGACATTTTGGAGGTGTTAACACTTGATGTCTCCTGTTAATGAAAATATATTAAGAAACTTCTGAAATAAAATTTGAATGAGATCCATGGTCCCCATCCTCACACTACAGAATAATACTCCCCTTCCCCCTCCCCTCCCCTCCCCTCCCCACTCCCCTCTCTTTTGACAGAGACTCACTCTGTTATCCAGGCTGGAGTGTAGTAGCACTATCTCGGCTCACTGTAACCTCCATCTCCCAGGTTCAAGCGACTCTCCTCCCTCAGCCTCCCGAGTAGCTGGGACTACAGGTGCATGCCACCACGCCCAGCTAATTCTTTGTATTTTTAGTAGAGACAGGGTTTTGCCATGTTGGCCAGTCTGATGTCGAACTCCTGACCTCAGGTGATCTGCCCACCTCTGCCTCCCAAAGTGCTGGGATTACAAGCCTGAGCCACCATGCCCTGCTCAGAATAATACGTTTTTAACCATTGCTTGATGTAGCTGTTTTACTATGTGCAGATCTTTACTGGTACCTTGTGCTTCCCAGGCACAAGGGCACACATGGTTAGGCCTACTTCAAGGGTGAGAACATCAGGGAAATAGTGAATAGGTGGTGATGTAGAAAGAGTCCATGAGTGGCTGGGTGCTGTGGCTCATGCCTGTAATCCCAGCACTTTGGGAGGCCAAGACAGGTGGATCACTTGAGGTCCTTGAGGTCAGGAGTTCAAGATCAGCCTGGCCAACATGGTGAAACCCCATCTCTACTAAAAATACAAAAATTAGCCAGGCATGGTAGTGCATGCCTGTAATCCCAGCTACTTGGGAGGCTGAGGCAGGAGAATCGCTCGAACCCGGGAGGCAGAAGTGGCAGTGAGCTGAGATTATGCCACTGTACTCCAGCCTGGGTGACAGAGTGAGACCCTGTCTCAAAAAAAAGAGTCTATGAGTTAGGAGATCTGGATTCTAGTCCTAGCATTGTCAAACTTAACGTGTCTTTGGGCAAGTCAAGTTAGCCTTTCTGAGTTTCAATTGCCTCATCTGCCTCAAATGTAAAATGGGTATAACAATCCCTGTCTTGCCCTCCTTTGGGGCTTAGTGGGAGGGTCAGATGAAGTAATGGATACAAAAATACTTTTGAATCGTAATGAGGTATGTGACAGCAGCAATACTAGACATAACTTGCCTACCAGTCTACAGTTAGTGGCAGTGCCAGCATTAGTTCCAGTGTGTTCACACCCAGCCTGGCACCCTGTTCAAAAGGCCAAGACCACAGTTAAAGCATCTGAAAAGAGTAGTATTTTCTTCCTCTTTTTTCCTCACTTTACCTGCTTAGTTTACTTTCAGGGTAACAATTCTGTTAAGATTTTAGTACTCCATTTGTTTTATTTGTGGTAACATATTTTCCCTCTTTCTGTTTTTACTCTGATTAGGAAATTTGTACATAGATTCTAGGCAAAATCTCCCTCCTTCAGTGATGCCACCCCCTGGTTATCCTCATATCCCACAGGCACTCAGCACTCCAGGAACAACGATGGCAGGTAATGTGTGTGTGTGTGTGTGGGTGGGTGTGTGTGTGGGTGTGTGATTTATTACCCAGAGTTTAATATTGAGAAGCGTTAGCTTTCCCAGTGGTGAATGAGGCGGCTTCAAGGAGAGAACCCCCTGTTAAGAGGGGCTAGGGGACAATGTCTGGACAGCCACTTGGCACTAGTGCTAACGAAGGGATTCAAGCATCAGTTGGTGTTTGGACTGTAGGACCTGAAGTCCTTTTTAGCCCAAGATGCAATGATTCTCCTTACTCTAGTTATTTATTGTCTTGCCTCTCTAAGAAGTCCTGGGGTCACAATTGAGGGTGTTTGACAGGACTTTAGCAGGTTTTAGGAACCTACTTTATTAGCTCCTGTAGATTCTGCTTCATTCATTCCAATGGAGTTCCCACAGCTGTAGTTTCCAGGGAAGTACCTCGTAGAGAAGGTAAATTTTAGGAGTTAACTGGTTCATAAACTTTTCCCGCTGGGTTCTTGAATGCAGGATACGTTTCATTTAACCAGGGGAATACGGCACATTGTTAGAGCTGGAAAGTGTCATAAGGATCCCTTAGGATAATGGAGGCTCCGAAGGAGAAATGCCTTGCCTAGGCCACCCAGTTTAGTGAGTGGCCAAACCAAGACTCAAGCCCCAGTGTCTGGATTCAGAGTCCATTGTTTTTCTCAGCATACCACACAATCCTTTACTTAGGCTCTTTGAGGAAAAGACATAAAGGTAATGGGGTTGAGGGTGGAATTAAAACCTTGAAGAACTGTGTGGTAGACAGCAGGGAGGAAGGAGTTGGGACCAAGTGATATATCCTTTGCTGAAGGGGGAAGGAATGTTACTGTTGTGAGTGCTTACTAGTAAATTGTAAGTGGTACCATAAGGTGGATAAGACTCTGGAGCCAGAGCGCTTGTGTTTAAATCTTCATGCTTTGCCACTTAATGGCTGTGTGATATTAGGCAAGCTACCTAACCCTCCTACCTCAGCTTCCCTGTTTGTACAAGAGGCTAATAACACTACCTAGGTCCTCGAGTTGTTAGGATTAAATGAGAATTGTGTAAATTAGTGCCTGACCCACATTAAGGAACTTACAGGTTTTTTTTCAATGAAGGCATTTCGCCTATATTGTGATATACTGAAAACCTAAGCATTAAATAATTGTACAAGAAAATATTTCAGGGCATATGAGAAAAATGAATAGCAGACTACTTGAAATTTTGTAATCAGAGTACTGGAAAAATAATCCAGTAAAACTTCCACAACAGTTAAAAGGATATGTATAATTTGTAATAAAAGAAAGAATTCTACAAGTAAATATCAACCTCTACTTTTATAAAGCAGCTGGTTTAGAAGGGGGTCTGTCAAGATACAGTAACAGCACATGGCCAAACTGGTGCAAGAAGAGCATGGGAAGGTGGGCATTCTGTACTCAACTGTGGTTCCTCCTGGCTTCCTGTGTTCCCTTGTTGATGTTCTCTGTGTTCACTTGATGTTACTTGGTGGCACAGAAATTAGTTTGCTGGGGAAAATTCAGTATGACATCATTGGTGCACTGCTATCATTATCCTGTTTACCATTCTCATGGGAGCCAATTCATGTTCCTGAAACAACATATTGGAGCAAAACAGACTAAGAGCATTGGCTACATTGGCACTTTTCTTGTGTCTTCCTTACTGTAGCCTGGTATAACGGAAGGAGTGTGGGTCAAGTGAACTGACCTCAGATCCTGTCTTTGCCCCCTACTGGTTGTGTGACTTTGGGTAATTTACTCATCCTCTTAAACCGATACTGTCCTCTTACCTATAAAATGAGGATCATAAGGGCCACTTTTTGAAGGCTTATGGTTGGATTAGTGAGATAATGTGTACCTGGCATATAGGAAGTACACAGTAGGGGTTAGTTTATTTCTTACTTTCTTCTCTACCCAAGTCGCTGCTAATATTGCCTCTTTCCTTCCAGGCCATCACAGAGCCATGAACCAGCAGCACATGATGCCTTCCCAAGCCTTCCAGATGCGGCGCTCCCTGCCTCCAGATGACATCCAGGATGACTTTGATTGGGATTCAATTGTGTAAGGGCTTGTTTCTGCAAGACACCAGACCCTAACGTTACCTTTCTGTGCAGTGAAGGGAAAGGTTTAAGAGAATCCAGTTGAGAAAACAAACTTGCTAATCACTTTACCAATGTTATCAAAATTACTTTTGAAGACAATCAGAAGGATTTTAGCTGGATAACTTACTGCTTTTATCTGACCTGAACAAGTACTACATGTTTGTCTCCCTGCCAGCTGCCCTATGTAGCTCCTAACTGTTGTGTGATTTGGACGGCTTTTTGTGTATTTGTGTCAGTTTGATGTTAACCACAAGTGCCAGACTGATTTTTCAGACGGAGCCTATTTTGCTGCAAGCAGTTTATATAAAGATACATATGTGTAAATATATGTACAAAAATTACTGAAAGGCTTCAGTTTTTTCTAATTGGATTATTATGTCTTGAAAGGAAAGTTATTGTCAGTTTTTATTCCTTGTTAGGCTATTTTCTGCAGGATGCTTTTAACTGATGTAGGAAACTGAAAGGAAATAGATTTTTTCCAAAGCCAGTTCCCCTTATTTAATCTTTTTTAGAAATGTGGGTAATCTAAGTCAAGGAACCCAGGATTTGACATTCTCCAACAATCCATAGGGGCATGTTGCTCCTGAGCAGCATGAAGAACTGACCAAATTGGTTTTGATGCTTGGGGGATCATAGAGTATTTATGTCTGCTTTTCTAAATCTGTGTTATAACAGCTCTAAAATTTGTTGTTTGGTAAGAAGTTGGGCATCGCTTGGCTCTTTAAACACATCAGTGCTTCCATATTCATCTATGTATTTATTATTCAGAAGTGTTATTTTAATATTTATTGCTACCTTCTGTGAATGCTCAACTCCTGTTGGGTTCATTAAGGAAAAATGTGTCTGAAAGCACAGAATTACTTTTTTTTTTTTTTTTTTTTTTTTGAGGTGGAGTCTCACCCTGTTGCCCAGGCTGGAGTGCAGTGGCGCGATCTCAGCTCACTGCAACCTCCGCCTCCTGGGTTCAAGCGATTCTCCTGCCTCAGCCTCCTGAGTAGCTGGGAGTACAGGTGCACACCGCCATGCCTAGCTGATTTTTTGTATTTTAGTAGAAACGGGGTTTCACCATGTTGCCCGGGCTGGTCGCAAACTCCTGAGCTCAGGCAGTCCGCCTGCCTCAGCATCCCAGAGTGCTGGGATTACAGGCGTGAGCCACTGCGCCCAGCCCAGAATTACTTTTCTTGATAAGAATTTATAGACAAGACACTCAGACATTGTGTCATTCTCTGTCATCACTCCTTTTACCATGTGAATAGATTTCTCTGTCTTGGCATTCTTGCTAATTCAGACTTATTAGTTAAATCGGATTTTTCTGGAATTTGAATCAGATTCCATTTGGGCAACAATAGCAGGGCAGTGTTTCTAAAGCAAGTTTCCCCACTCATCTAGGTTGTCTTGAAAGGAGGATAGAGCCACTTACAATTTTATTTGCTTCAGTGTTTAATGTAGATATTATGTAGCCTGCTGTTTCTGTTGTCCTGTATGTCTTTGTATGCATGACATTTGGTCCCTTTCTTTGAAATGCAGCCCACCTCTTAATGGTTTTTTTAGTGGTGGTGGTTTGTTTTGTTTCATGTCATATCGCAGTTTGCATGGACTGATTATCTTAGTTTTATGATAAAACTAGAAATGAGGGTTTTTTTTTTTTTTTTTTGATGAATAGATTTTGAATTGATTCTTTAGACCAAAAAAAAGTGTCAGTTCTAATGGGGAAAAATATTCCATCAAGTCAAAGAGTAGTAACTGCTCACTGGTCGCTTTTTAGCATCTCTGGTCTTAGCAGTCATGCTAAATCACTTTAATTAGCCTTAGTGATTCTATGGTTGAGTAATCTCTACTTGAACTAAACAAACATCTTTTGTTTTTGTGTGTGTGTGCTGTGTGTGAGAGAGTGTGCCTGTGTGTGTGTGTGTGTGTGTGTGTGTGTGTGTGTGTGTGTGTTTTAATGAAGTGTTGCCTTGAATGAATCACTGGGAAGCCAGCCATGGTAAGGGCTGGTGAGGTTGGGGAGAAAGGAAGAGGTTTATGTTTCTCTGTTGTTTGGACCCTACTTGGCATGAAAAAGGAAGCTCAGTTCCAGCCCCTTGGATCAACGAAAATCAGAGGATTCTGGAAAGGCAGCCAACTTGCCCCTCTTAGAAGGATCAGAGGCAAGATGAGATGGCAGCCTGCAGAGTAAATGCTTGAAAAAAAAAAAGGGGGTGATTTTCAATGGTTTGCTTAAGTCACTGTTTTCTAGACACCAAAATAGCTGTTTTGAAACTGTTTTAATTGCTTGGGTAGCAATGTGCACTTTAAACAATTTGGATATTGGAATGCAGTATCATACTGAGTGATTTGAGTAGAACCACTGATGATGATTTTATAAATTGTGTGAAGCGAATTTCCCATTTGGCAATCATTTACTGATTTGCAGTGATCAATATTTTTATGAGAATTTAAACTTACCAAGAATGGCCATGGAGGCAAAGCCTTCACCCAGACCCATCCCACTCTCCTGTGATCCAGGTGGTCCAGGAGCCCAGGACAGGCGCTTTCTGTGGGCCCTGGCCACAGACAGGGTTACCTGGTGAGGTGCAGAGAGTCCCTCTAGTGGCCATTTCGCATGGTAGTTGCTAATGCAGAACAAGTTCTGTCTTGGGCTTAAATTGACTGAAGACTTTAGGGGGAAAGAACATTAAATGCATGTAAACAAATGGGGGTACTCTGTCCAGGAGAATAATCCGACTGGCATTTGTGGCAGTTTTTGAAATGTAAATGTATTCATGTGTGTTCTTGTAAATACATGTCTCTCAGATGTCCTTTGAAGTGGGAGGGAATCAATCCGGGGATAATTTCAAATGGAATAGAGTATTTTGATATTGTTCATTCAGAGGGTGATGTGTACATATCTATATTGTATATATGTGATGAAAATGCATTGGCTTTTTGTGCAGATACAACCTGCTCTCTGTACTGCTGTTGGACAGTGTTTTAATGTTTCTACAGTTTTGCTATTGCACGATTTCATATTTTGCCTCTATGATGAACGGCAACCATTCTTTGTAACTGTTTAGTGCTGTAAAGAAATATTCCAAGTGTCATTAGGATTGTTGCTGCCAGAACTGATATGCATGAATGGCACTTAAAATAAATATATTATGTTAACTCTATTTACAACACTGATTGGCCTCCGTCATTTGCTGTAATTGAAGAAGTGAAAATGGAGCTAGTCCAGGTACAGAAACCCCACAGCCAGGACCCCAGAGTCCTTGGGATCACTGAGATTGTGTCCCTTGCATTACTACCTGAGAACAGTAATTGCTGCCATTTAGTGAGCATCTCATTAGCTCCATGAACTTGGGGAAGTCACTGGATTTCCCTGGGCCTCATTTTCCTTATTCGCAGTGCCAGTACAATGAGGATAGTATCTGCCTCCCAGAGTTGTAGTGGGATTTACATAAATTAGTACATTTAAACATTTAGAACAGCACATGCGACATAAAGCATACTGGTACTCAGTATGTGCCAGGTGCTGTGCTAAGTAGATACTGTGGTCCTCCTTTTACTGACATGGGAACAGCTCAGATAGAGGTATAGAAACTTGTCTAGATTATTTAGTTGGCAGGTGACAGAGCGGAGGTTTGAATCCAGGTCATTTGATTCCAGGCATCATGTTTTTTACACAATCCTCTCATACTTTGTGAGGGAATTCCCCTCTCCCTACCCCCTGCCCTTGCCCCCTGTCTTTTCCCCAGCACTGCCTTTCCAGAGCTATATCCAAAAGGTGAAAGTGGGGCTTTACATTTGCTGAGCACTTACTCTGTGTCAGACCCTCTCATGAGAAATCCAGAGATGAGGAAGCCACAGTTCCTGCCTTTACGGGGTACAGACTTGCCCAGGACAGGTAGCAAATGCCAGCCCAGGGAGGCTATTCTGAAGGTATGCTCTGGTAAGGCAAGATTCTGGTGGTGAGGAATGAGGTCATACTGAGGATTGGGGCAGTGGTTTAGGAAGGGCTCCAGGTATGGGCTGCTAAGTTGAGTCTTCAAAGGGTCCCAGACAGATGGGAGGAGGTATTGCCATTTATACCATCACCTTGAGCAAGCCATGGGAGCTCCCTTACCGTGGGGGTTGTGGGTTGAGGCGGGAGAAGTGCTGGGCTGCTGGTCAAGAGCTGAGCATAGCAATTCTGTGAGAAATGCTGTCCCCACTTCACTGATGTGGAAACAGGCCCGGACAGGCCAAGCAACGGGCAGACCAGCCATGTGGCTGGAAGTGAAATTAACCTGGAGTCCCTCCCACTCTAGAAGGGGGACCTTTTCATCAATCCCAAGATTACCCAAAGTCTCAGGCTGCTTCTAACTTAACCCACACAGTGCTACCAGAAACATCTATGGCAGTTTCACAGATAGGGAAACAAGGCCCAGAAAAGTTAACCTGCCCGAATTCTCACAGCTAATAGAGGAGCTGGAATAATTCAGTCCAGGCCTAACTCCAGAGTTCATTTCCTTTTACTTCACTGCTGTCTAAAAAAGAATTTTCCCAAAGCCAAGAATAGTGACTGTCCTGTGTGTGTGTCCATGTGTCTGTGTGTGTGCCTTGGAGGGAAAGCTGTGCTTCACTCCCATCACAGGTAAGCATTTGTCATTCGCGGTGCCTCTGAAGGACCGTAGTAAGGGCACCACTAAATGTGGTCACTTCTGCTGATTCAGATGCAGTTGAAGTATACTTCTGCTGATCAAATGAGAAATAAGGCGATTAAGATGCATACATGATTCTCAAGGTTTTAAGATACTACAGTGTGCAAAGGGCTGCTGTTTATAGATGTGACCCTTATCAGTTGGGTAAAGGAGTCCTGGAAAAACCATGTAAGCATCAGTTAACGTTCATTGAAGGCTTGATTGCTTCTTGGCCTTTTGGCTAAGATCAAATGCATTAAAGGTTTGACTGCATTAAATGCCCTAGAATTACAGCACTATCCTAAAAACTTAGGAAGGGGCCTTAGAAATCAACTAACACAACCCCCCACATTTTGTTGTTGGAGAACATTGAGACCCAGTGAGGGAAGGGTCTGCTCACGTTTCACACAGCTAGTTAGGGAAAATTTGGGGGAAGAGAATGAAGAAAGTCATTTGCCTGGCAGCGATTTAAAATTCCTACACATATTGTCTTATTTGATCTACACAATAGCCTGATGATATAGTACTCTTACTGCCCTCATTTTACAGAAGAGGAAACAGCTTTGGAGAGGTGAGACACAACGAATAATGTGATGGTGGAGTATCCAACTCTGATGGACATGTGCCCCTGAGTGTGAGATGGAAGATTCAAATCTGAGTCTATAACTGGTATTTGCTTTCATGTACCTTCTGCGTGAGCATCTCATTACTGAGTTGATTCCAGTGGATAAAGATACATGTGTTTAGTGCAGCATTGTCCTGGGTTCAAGCTAGCGGCTTCATCTGATGCTCAAAGACAGACTTCAACCAAGAACTAGAAAAGCTGGCCAGGTAGGTTGGGCTTATTGAGACATGTTTATCCACGAAAGTGCTGCCTTCCCAAAGGAGTTTCAAGAGTGATTTTTGAGCTTAACCTCCTTGGACTCTTCCCTTAATATATGTGACTCGCCAACATGTGCAAAGTAGAGACTTGGTAACTGACTGCGTCAGAACCAGGATTCAACCCCAGGTCAGGGCTTCAGCCCCCAGCTCTCCTGCAGTGCCCCCTAAACAATGCTGACCTCAGACGTACAGAATTGGACAGCTACTCTTTATTAAAAGTTCCTGTTACTTAATATTACTTATTCTAAGCACTTGATGTGGATTATCATATTTACTCTTTGAAATAACTGTGTGTGGTAGATACTGTTATTATCAACTTCATCTCGCAGAGCCACAGAAATGAAGTCCCTTGCCCAAGGTCATTCAGCTTGTAAGTGGTAGAGGTAATAATAGTAATAACAACAGTAAAGCTGGGGTTTTGAACCTAGGCCATCCAGCTCCAGTGTCTGCGCCATTCACCACCGCACTGTGCTGTCTCAGGCCCTGTTCCCAGAACGACCAGGCAGAGCAGGCCCTGTTCCCAGAACGACCAGGCAGAGAATGAGGGCCTTAGAACAAAGCCAAAGCTATTTTGCAATGAGGCTGCAGTGAGTGCCTGTGGCCACTAGAGGGTGGGGCTGCCGGCTGTGCACCTTTCCTCTTGGAAGGTTTCCTTTACCCTTACTTAGGGCTGTGCTTCCTTTCTCTGCAGCCCCCAGAGCTGGGTGCTCCTAAAGAAAGGTAGGGATTCCACTAGCCAGCCCTTAGAATCCGTGCCCCTCCTCTCCTGTGTCAGAGCTTGCTGGAGGAAGCCAAGGAGACTCTCTAGTTCTCTGCCACATACTGCTGGGGCCCATTCTAGAGCTGCCTCTGAAGCCTGCTGCTTTCCCAGCCCCCTGGTGCCTACGGCTCCCCTGCTCCAGGGCTCAGGTGGGAGAAGGTGCCCACTGTCAACCCCACACTGAGGCTCCTCAGGCTCTGCCCCTTCCTCTTCTGGGGCCAGCTAATGCTGGGGGCTGGCATGGTTTCTGCAAGCATAGAGAGGCCTGTGGTCCAGCCAGCCATGCTCCCTGCCACTGGGCAGCTACACTTGCCCCCCCATCAGCCCTGCCTCTGAGCCGGAGCAGGCCTCGTCTCCACTTGTACACCAACTCCTGCGGCTGTTACAAACACGATGATGGTTATTGCCACATTTGCCAGGTCCCTGCCTGGCACTGGACAGCCATTATCTGAGTGAACATGCCCAGGTGCCTTGTGAGGTTGGTGTCATTATCTTTTATGACTGGACATTGCCAACTCAGAGAGGTGAAGTGATTTGCCCAAGGTCAAAGCCAGTGAGCGAGGCTGGCAAGAGGACAGGAACCCACATCTGCCCCAGGTGCGCCTGCTCTTCTTGAGGGCACGCTGTCTCTTCCATAGCACTCCCCAGCTGCCCTGAGCACCCTCTGGTCACCCTACCCCAGAGGCAAGCCTGAACTGACCTCACGGTGGACGGATGGCACCACTCTCACCCCGCAGCCCCCAGAAGTCAGAGACGTCTTTATTTAATGGCAATAAAGACGTCCAAGGACACTTCCTAACCATCCCATGCCTGAGTGACGTTCACAGGCAGAGCCCTTCCTGGAACAGCCCTCTGTTTCCGTGTGACTGTGTGTGTGTGTGAGCATATGTGAGCAAGGCCTTGTGCATGTGTGCTCGTGTGCTTGTGTGACCATGTGTCTGTGGCTGAGCATGTGATACGTTGTAGCCTGTGTGATAGTGACTGGGACTTCGTGTATCTGTGTGTGCCCATAAAGGAGAAAGGAGACAGGAGGATGGCTCCTCACTCAAATTTGATGACTTGATAGTCACTCACTCCTCCCACTAGGATAGGGGAACTTGTAGGAGGAGGGAGACGCTTGCCTGGAGTGGAGCTGGGTTCACAGGCACTGTCAGGGTTACTCCTGTGGGTCTGATACACATTTTCTTATCACATCCCTGGCTTGTCCTTGTGGCTTTGAGGACTCCTCCCTCCTTTATCCCTTTGAGCTAGACCCCAGATCTGTACCTGCTCCTGCCCCCAGGCAGCCCCTCCCCTGCTGCCCTAAGGCTTTTATACCAAAAGTTGCTCCAGGAAGAGCAGCTCAGCCTGCATGTTCCCTGCAGGCCCCATAGGCTAGCAAAATACTTGAGGCAACGGAAAGAATTCAGAGTTTGGAGTCAGAAGAACCTAGAATTCTGTTTGGGTAAGACATTGCCCTCTCTGAGCCTCAGTTTGCTCATCCGTAAAATGGGGATGCTATACCTTACCTCAATGTGTTACTGAGACCATCAGTGAGGAGTCAGATGGCAAGCTGCCCTGGCACATGTTAGGTCCCAAGGGCGGTCTTCTCTGTCTCCCTTCCTCTCCTCCATCTGTTGCCAAGTTGCCAAGACCAGTTGCTTTTCCTGCCATTTTATGCTTCCAATGCACCCCCTGCCCTTCTGGGGCACTGCCAGGGGTGGAACACAGACCTTCTCTTCTGGACCCATGCAGCAGCCATCGCTAGACAGTCCACTTTCAACGCCAAGTGCCAGGGCGCTTCTTCTGAATCACGACTCTTACCAAGGCCTCCCCTACTCTGAAACCTCCTATAGCTCCCCGCTGTCACCAGGTGAAGGGCAAAACTCCTCAGCCCGGTGTGTGAAACCGCCTTCTCTGGGCTGCTGGCCCATGAGTCCTTGAGACACCCTCTGATTCCACCACAGCCGCCCCCGCTTTGCCCTCTGCACTTCCTGCTGTCAGGCCTTTGCCTCACGGTTCTCCCTTCGACGGGTCCAAATCTTGCCATGGATCAGGGCCTGCTGCAAATGCCGCCTTGTTGGGTAAGCATTCTCTGACCTGGTGCCAGGAGGACCGGTAGCCTCGGCTTGTTCCTCCCTCGTCTCAGGGAGTCTGTGCCCATGCCCTACCCTCCCTGTAGCCTGTGGGCTCTGTGAGCGTCTTCTATGGGGCAGGTGGCGGGAGCTCCAGCTGTGCTCGCCTTCCCTGTCAGCCTTCGGGCGTGGGAGGTTGTCTTGGTGGCCAATGCCCAAAGCAGGCTGGGGGATGCGGGAGAAGGCTGCAGCTGCTGCCCGCTGAGGGGGAGCAGATGGTGAACGGAGCTTCTCCACCACCTCTTCCTGGTCAGGCCACAGGGCCCTGAGACGACACCGCTGAGCAAACAGCCAGGCACGCCCCCTGCCCACTCCCCAGCTGCCCCCTGGAGCATCAAGGGAAAGAGCCGGGCCACCTGGGGCCTGGGGTAAGGGAGGGATCCCTCCACTCAAGCCTGGACTTGGGCTTCAGCCAAAAGGCTTCCAATTCCAACTCAGCCATCCACTTTCTGTGTGACATTGAGCACTCTAAGAGCCTCAGTTTCATCCTCTAAGATGGACACCATTGACCTACCTCACAGGGTCTGACTTAGTGGCCACTCCTTTCTTTTTCCTTTTCCCTAGAAGGGGGCAAAAATGGGTGTTTGGGACCAGTAAGACAGTGCAGAGGAATGGGATGGACTCAGTAGAACTTTAGGCTTTTCTTTGGCAGTTGAGAGAACTGGATTCTGTTCTGGGATTTCTAGCTATGTGACCACAGCTGCCACCCAGTCCGCCTGGCAATAAGTCTGAAGTATTGTGCTTTCCTCTAGGCTGAGGTAGTCCCATGCTTGTTTCCACACTTATGCTCTCTGTTGGTCGGGCACCTGTGTGCAGTGCACAACCAATACAACTGTACACAGCACCCCTGTATGCGCCTTTGGGAAAGTTATACTTCCTTAAGCTCTCTGAGCCTCTGAGCCTCAGTTTACCCATGTATAAAACAGGGTTATGCAGTTATTTCTTAGGTGTTTCCAGTGCTGTCAGGAGGTTCACATATATTGTAATGTCTGCTTCAGGCAGTTCTGGATTGTTATAGGGGCCAGAGATTGTTACACCCTCCAAGACACATTTACGAGCAGGTTGGAGAGGCTGCGTATTGTGGACCACACCCCTTTCAAGGTTACACAGATCTATACTGGAGTCTTCAGGTTCCCACCTAGGCCCTGTTCCAGGCCTTCCTGCTGAGGTCTGATTAGGCCTCTGGGCCTGCGGGAATGGGGGGACGGAGCCTTAATGGTCCCAGTTTTAATGTGCACACACGAGCCATGATAAGATCACCAGACACAAGAATCAAACATCAGCATCCTCACAGAGACCGGAGGACTGGTCCAACAGCAGGGCAGAGCCTCTGCAGCTTCTGGCAGTGGGTGAGGGGTGGCGGGGCTTTAGGGAGCGAGTCTGGTTTCCACACTTGTAAAGCACTTGGCCAGAGCCTGGCACAGAGTGAGTCTTGATAAATATTAGCTGCTGTCATTAATGCGATGATCATTACAAACGCTCCAACCTGCCTCATTCTTTAAAGACTTAGTGGTATTTACTAAGTGCCAGGCCTTGTATGAGTACCGGGGCCTCAGTCGAGTAGGACACAGTCTCTGCTTTCAGCAGCTCCCAGGGCAGTAGGCTAGACAGACAATTTGCTAAGTTTTATGATGGGAAAGGTGTAGGAGGCTGGTGGAGCTCAGAGGAGCAGAAATGGTCTTAACCCAGGCTTGTCGGGGCTGGGGTCAGTTAGGAGAGTCTTCCAGAAAGAAATCTGCGATCTAGCTGTTATTGTCTCCATTTTTTAGAGCAGAAACTGAGGCTCAGAAAGGTCATGCAGCTTTTGAATGGTGACAGTGGATTCTTTTTTTTCTTTTTTTCCTTGCTCCGTAGCCCAGGCTGGAGTGTGGTGGTGTAATTTCGGCTCCCTGCAACCTCTGCCTCATGGGTTCAAGCAATTCTCCTGCCTCAGCCTCCCAAGTAGCTGGGACTACAGGCATGTGCCACCACGCCCAGCTAATTTTTGCATTTTTAGTAGAGACGGGGTTTCACTATGTTGGACAGGCTGGTCTTGAACTCCTGACCTCGTGATCCATCTGCCTCAGCCTCCCAAAGTGCTGGGATTACAGGCGTGAGCCACCACACGCCCGGCCAGTGACACTGGATTCGAATACAGGGCTGCCTGGCTCCGAAGCCTGAGCCCCTGAAGCCACAGCACCCCATGTTTAGGTCCCTCCTCCCGGGTCCACTCCAGGGAGTCCTTTGGGATCCTGGTTGAATGAAGAGCTCAGCAGGGGCCGGATCACAAAAACCTTGAATGCCAGGCAAGGGAGGCTGGCTTTCTTCCAGAGGGTTTGGGCAGTTGCTGATGGGTTTTCAGAGTGGGAGGCAGGCAGTACAGGTGGCATGGCCTGGAAGGCTATTAGGAGCAAGAGTCTGCCAGAAAAGGCAGTGTGGGAAACCCAAACAGTCTCAGACCCTCCTTCTACTCATATGGGAAGAATGAGGGATGTGGGGGTGCTGAGGACCAGGGCCTGAGTACTCAGGGTGTGGGCTGGGGTGGGAGGCAGGAAGCTTGGAGTTCAGGGAAGAGCCCAAGATCCAACTTCCAGCAGCTTCAGAGCAGGCGGCAGAGGCCCTGAGCACGCTGGAGGTTCAAGAGGGAGGGGGCCTGAACTCACAACTGGGGCCAGACTAGGCAGAGGGGCTTGGGGAACAAGGGAAGGGGAGTTGGTTCCCATTTCCCAGGGTAGAGGTCAGAGGTGGAGTTGGGTAGGGGAGGACCCTAAGGGCCATGGCCTAGGAGCCACTTCCTCTTTCCCACAGTGTAGAGTGATGTCACTCCCGAACCCACCCTACTCCATCCCTGCCTTACAGCAGGCAAGCCTCGGCCACGGGGGCTGTGGGAGAAAGGCTCAGGGATGAAAGCCCCTGCCCTTTACCCCCATTCCTGCCACAGCTTGGGAGGGGAAAGACCAAAATGAGTCAGAGAAAACAGCTCCTCAGCCTGGTGGCCCCACCTAAGCCCCATCCTTAACTGGAAGTCAAATCCCAACCCAGCTTTAGCGTCACACTTAAACCAGAGCCACCCCCATCATAAACCTGACCCAGCCACACCTCCGATCTCTGCTGCAAACTCAACTCCAATCCCAGTCCTGCCAATGAGCCCTGACCTAGCCCAAACCAGCCTCCACGTCGGTTACAGGCACCACATCAGCCCAATCTGGACTGCGCCCTCGGCTCCACACCTAACTCTAATTTACCCCGGCCCAACCTCAGCTCCATCTCAACCCGACCCCTAATCCAAACCTACTTTAGTGTCGCCCGAATTGAGCCCCAAACTCAACCCCGCTCCAGTCTCCGTAAGCCCCGGCTCCAGTCTAGCATGGACCTCAGCCGCACTACACTCCGAACTTCTCCGGGTGCTCATCCCCACCTCAGCCTCCGAAACTCCTGCCCCTTACCTTTCCCCCAGCTCCAGCCCCCGACCTCCTGTTGCTCAGCATCCAGTTCCCACGCCCCGACCCTCAGCCCTATTCCTTCCCCTAACCCCACTCACTCCCACGCCCACTCCCATCTGCACTCAGCGAGGGGGTCACTGTGTGGCTGACCTTGGTGGGCACACACACATGTCCAGGCACGCACACACACCTCAGCACACACACCCTTCAGTGTATACACACGTCAGCACACACACCTCAGCACACACACACCTCAGTGTATACACACGTCAGCACACACACAGCACACACACACCTCAGTGTATACACACGTCAGCACACACCTCAGTGTATACACACACGTCAGCACACACCTCAGTGTATACACACGTCAGCACACACCTCAGTGTATACACACACGTCAGCACACACACCTCAGCACACACACACCTCAGTGTATACACACGTCAGCACACACACAGCACACACACACACCTCAATGTATATACACACGTCAGCACACACCTCAGTGTATACACACACGTCAGCACACACCTCAGTGTATACACAGTCAGCACACACACACGTCAGCACTCACACACACCTGTGTATACACACGTCAGCACACACACACCTGTGTATACACACGTCAGCACACACACCTCAGCACACACATGCACCTCAGTGTATATACACACCGCGGCACACACACGCACCTCAGCATGCAGACATATGTCAGTGTATACACACGTCAGCACACACACACATCTCAGCACACACACCTCAGTGTACACACACACGTCAGCACACACGCCTCAGCACACACACACACTTCAGTGCATACACACACATCAGCACTCACACACACCTCAGTGTATGCACACCTGTCAGCACACACACACTCCTCAGCACACACACACACGTCAGCACACACATACCTCAAAACACAGACACCTCAGCACACATGCACCTCAGTGGATACACACGTCAGCACGCACACACACATCAGCATTCACACACCTCAGCACACACATACCTCAGCACACACATGCACCTCAGTGTATACACACACCTCGGCACACACACGCACAACACAGCAGACGCCCTCAGCTCAGCATACACACACCTCAGTGCACGTACACACACATATCTCAGTGCATATACACACATGAGCATACACACACACACACCTCAGTGCACATACACACACATCAGCAGACACCCCAGCAAACACACACACCTTGGTGTATACACACACGCCTGTGTATGTACACACTGGCACACACACCTTGATGTATATATGCACACCTCCTTGCACAGACACAGATATCTTGGTGTACACGGACACACATATACCCCCCAGTATACACACACATACACCTTAGCATATATACATATATACTCCTGAGTGTACACACATGCCTCAGCACACACACACACCTTCAGCACGTGCACATATACACACACACCTTGGCTACACACACCTATCAGGGTATATACAGACACTTTGGCATATACAGACATACACATCTCCGCAGACACACCCCCCCTTAACACACACACACACACCAGGGGTGGGAAATCCAGTGCAGCTGTGAGGACTGCCCTGGGAGCCGGGCCAGGAGCTCCCTGCCCCTCCCTGAGGGCCTTGTCCCTGCAGTTCCCTCCTAGTCAGGCCCTGCTGTCTCCAATTCCCTCTTCAGTGTTGACTCTCCCCACCCAGGAATTCCTGCCCAACCTCCTGCCCTAGACCTGTCCTGGCATCGGGCCAGGTTGGCTGAGTAGAAAGATGACAATCCCAGGGCTACCCTTTCTCCTGTGTCCTGGGGATTCCTGCTCACAACAGCACACAGTGAATGCACCCTGCGCTGAGGGCGCGGTCTGAATGGGGTCAGAGTCTAGAGGGGCGTGGGCACAGCCAAGCAATTTCCCAGTGCGATCTGTGGAAAGGGGACTGCGTCTGCAGGGGCAAGGGGGCGGGCGGATTGGGGAGGAGCTCATTCGAGGACACTCTGAGGCTGCAGGGCAGGCAGGACACGATGGGGACCAGCACAGAATGGGGACAGCCTGTGGCTCAGACAGGCAGGTGGTCACCAGAGGGGCCAGGGAGGACCAGGAGCTGCTGTGGCTGCTAAAAATAATAGGGGGATGGACCTCTGCTGAGCACCTTCTGTGTGCCAGGCATTGAGCTAAGTGTTTTTAAAACCTCACTTGATTCTCACAATAATGCCTACTGCATACCTACCCCATGAGGTAGGTATTATTTTTGGTTCCCACAGGGGACACAAGGGACAACGAGGCTCAGAGAGCTGAAAGCATTGGCCCAAGTTCACACGCCCCACGACTGGGCAGTAGGGGGAGCTGAACCCGGGCTGTGCGGAGGGCTTCCTTAAAGTTGCAGCAATCAAAGGCAGCCCCCGACCTGCCCTGCAGCCTCCCGTGTGGAATTTCTCACATTCTCCTGAATATTCCAGGCCTGTCTCACCTCCTAGCTGTCCATTTGGCATGAAATGGCCTTCTGTTCTCAGTGCCTTCTCTGAGAAAACCTCCACCCATTCTCCAGCGCTCAGCCCCCAGTGCAGCCGTAATCACCCCACCCTCACCCTAATCACCCCACCCTCATCACCCTGCCTTTCACTGTCGGGCTGGGCCCTCCTCCTCAAGGGCTGGGTCGGCCGGGGCTGGGTCGGCCGGCCCCACACCAGCACAGGGCAGTCGTGAGTGAATGTGCCTTGTTGGTGAATGAATGCAGGACCCAGCCCGGCTGTGGGTCAAAGTGGGTGCTCAGGGAGGGGCCAGGGGCCCCCCTGCCTGGCTCTTATCTCCCAGGGCTGTCTCAGCCTTATCTGATAAGGCCTGACAGGTGAGCAGATGAGACTGACAAAGGCTTCCGGGTTACTCAGTAACCTGCCCTCTTTAAAAGTCCCGCTGTTTCCCGCGGCATCCAGAACAGCCACCCCTCTCTCGGGCACTGCTGCCATGAATGCCCTCCTGCTCTCCGCACTGTGCCTCCTCGGGGCCTGGGCTGCCCTGGCGGGAGGGGTCACCGTGCAGGTGAGTCCTGTGTCCCTACCCTAGCCCAGCTGGCTCCCTGCCCCTAGTGCCCAGGGCTGGTCCCCTGAGAGAATACCTCCTCTTTGGGGCTGGACTGAGGATGTGTGTCCGAGGTTTGGCCTTCTTTGAGGAGCTCCTGCTCAGTCCGGCCACACACACACCTTTCCCTTCAACTTTGGAGGAGAAAGAAATCCAGTGGAGGGAAGAGGAATAATCATATGGGGAAGGCGGGGAACTGGCCAATTTACTGGTGTCCCACCTGCCGATTCTTTCCCCAGCCCCTCACTGTGGCCCCACCATCAACCTGGAAGAAAGGAATTATTAGTCCCATTTTACAGAGGGGAAAACTGAGCCTCACAAAAGTTCTGTAACAGACCATGGGCACATGGCCGTGGGAAGTGCAGGAGCTGGATTTAAATCCAGACCTTACTCCTCAGTTCTGTGCTCAGCCAAAGCACCCCTGTGGGTTCCAGGATCCACATGGACACCCTGGAGGTCCTGACAGATGGGTGTGCCTACCAGTGCCAATGCTGGCGACAGGCCAGGCTGGCACCTAGCAGGGGCCCTGCTCTCTATCAAAGCCAGATTCCGGGAGGCCTTTTATTGCTTCTCAAACAAAAATCAGGCTACAGGCTGAAGCTGGGGGCCCAGTTATCAGCAGCACCGCTCTCAGGCAGGGGAAGGACAGCCTGGGCTTGACCACGTGGAGCTACCATGCCTGGGTGCTGGTCCTTTGCCTCTCCCTAAAAATCAGCACACTGGCTCCTACTCATTAGGCACCTTTGGTGTTACTGGAGCTTCACATCCATCTCCTCCATTCCCCATACAACATGCAGAATTTGCGGGTTCCGGAGTGTCCAGCACCACGGAGCCAAGCCAGGGCGTGGGGCCTGAACTCTGCTCCTCACAGTGCCCCTCAGTGGATCGCCTGGCTCCCATATGCCACGAATACTACTCGTGAGCACCACTGGGCTGGACTGGGGCCAGCACGGGAGCACAGTCAGGAAGCAGGCTGCAGCCTGGCCTCATGCTCTGGGCTTGTCTTTTCCAGGATGGAAATTTCTCCTTTTCTCTGGAGTCAGTGAAGAAGCTCAAAGACCTCCAAGAGCCCGAGGAGCCCAGGGTTGGGAAACTCAGGAAGTTTGCACCCATCCCTGGTGAACCTGTGGTTCCCATCCTCTGTAGCAACTCAAACTTTCCAGAAGAACTCAAGCCTCTCTGCAAGGAGCCCAATGCCCAGGAGATACTTCAGAGGCTGGGTGAGCAGCCTCCTTCCTCTCTGATTGGCGGGGCTCGGGAATACTCTGGTGGCACATGAGGAAGAGATGTGCTCTGATTGGTGGGATTTGGAGGAAGGACTCAGCTCTGATTGGTGGAACTAGGGAGCTTGCCTCTGATTGGTGGGTCTCTTCCACGCCCACTTCAACTCCAAGTTGTAACTGCTGAGGTTTGGGAACTAAGACAGTTCATCTGGTCTTAGTTGCCTCTCTTTCTGGTGGAATCTCTGCTTTGATTGGTTGGTTTGAGTGGTTTGCGTGCCCTGATTTGGGGCAAAAAGCCCAGTAGGTCAGAGTATGGGCCTGCTGGGATTATCTGGGATCTGGGTGGTGACGTACAAGCTCTGGGCCAAGGGCGGCAGGGGTATTGGGAGGAAATGCTGGTTCTCACGAGGCTCCATCTCTGTTGTACAGAGGAAATCGCTGAGGACCCGAGCACGTGTGAGATCTGTGCCTACGCTGCTTGTACCGGATGCTAGGGAGGCTTGCCCACTGCCTGCCTCCCCTCCCCAGCAGGGAAGCTCTTTTCTCCTGCAGAAAGGGCCACTCATGATACTCCACTCCCGGCAGCTCAAGCTACCCTGGTCCAGTCGGGAGGAGCAGCCCAGGGAGGAACGGGGTGACTGGAGGCCTCGCCCCAACACTGTCCTTCCCTAGAGCCACTCCAACCCCCAGCTAATAAACCAGATTCCAGAGTACTCGGTGTTGCTTTCCTTCCTTCATCCCCTAGTCTACCCTGCCCTGGAAGCTTGGGATGTAAGCTCAGAGGCGTGGAGGGGATCTGGATCTCCAAACCACTGAGGCAGCAGGTGCTGGGGAGGGTTTGCTTTACTTTCACATCTCCTGAGGTCACCAAATTCACTGAGCCACATGTGAGCACGGGAGCCAGTCTGAGCTGGTTAGGATGACCAACACAGGCACTTGACCCACTAGGAGACTGGCACCAAACTCTTGGGTACTCAAGGACTTGGCTCCCACCAACCATGCTAGCGTGGCCTTCACCCCGACCACATCCCAAACCACACCTCTTGCCATTTCCTCTGCTGCTGCTCACCTCTTCGCTGCCCCTCTTCCCACACTGTCAGGCAAACTCCTACTCAGGCTCCAAGCCTTTCGTTCCATGACCTCTCCTCAAGACAACTTTCTCAACCCCCCAGGAAGAGTCTCAGTGCTCCCACTGTGACCTTGACCTTGGTGCTCTCTGGGCACTGTGACCACCCACAACCCTTGCACAGCTCTGGCCACCCTGTTATGTAATGGCTTCTGTGCCTGGGGAAGTCTCTCTTACCTCCAGACACACATAGATAATTGCATGAGGATATAAAACAGGGCAGGGTCCCAGCCACAGCTTTTCCAAGTACTGTGTGAGCTTTGGAAAGTCACTTTCCCTCTCTGTACCTCCACCTCTTCCTCTATAAAACTGGGGCGCTAATATTTCCTGCCTCCCAGGCTGGGTGAAATAATGCACGTAAAGCCCTCAGTTGAGGCCTGACACAAACATAAGAGGAATTCAATAAGTGGTAAAACAAACCAGAGAAAAGGGGACTAGGATCAGGCTGAAAGTGGTTCAGACGGGTGAGGAAGCAGGGTATGGAAGTGAGGCCTATTAGCAAAGGTAGAGGCAACAAAAGAAAGAGAAGGCAGAACTCCCAAGGGTCCATCTTGGGGAGTGGGGTGGAGGGGAGTGGTCACAAGGGGGATTCCATGGGCTTCAGAACTCAAAAGGTAAGGTCTCTTCTAGTTGAGGTCAGGAAGGCTTTGTGAAAGGGGAAGGGCAAGTGCATTTGCATCACCCCTCAGATTTGCATTGGGATGCAGGGAATTTCAAAACCAGTGTGGAAGCAGGGAAAAAGAGGGTGTTGCAGAAGGTGGGAATGGTGCAGACGGACACAAAGACACTAGAATGGTTCAGTCAGGACAGTGCGGAGCCTGCGAGGGCAGACAGGACTGAGTTTGAGCCTTACTGTGTCATTTACAAGCTGAGTGTCCCTCTCTGAGGCTTGGTTTCTCATCTGAAAGTGAGGATGATAACAGACCCTACCTCCCAAGGTTGGCGGGGGATTAAGTGAGATATGTGATGGAGTGGAATCATTTAATGCCCTAACTCTGGAGCCAGACTCTTTGGGTATAAATCCTGGCTCTGTCTTTTACAGCTGTGTGCCTTTAGGCAAGCTATATAGCCTTTTCTCTCCTCAGTTTTCTCATCTGAAAAATGGGGAAGATAAGAATCCATATATCGTAGGGTTGAGTGAAGAGTAAATGAAAAAATGCAGAAAAATTCTTAAAAGTCTACTGGTTTTGAACAACCACTGGGTCAAATAAGAAATCAAAAGGGAAATTGAAAAGTATCTTGAGACAAGTGAAAATGAAAATACAACATGCAAAAGTTTATAGGGTGCAGCAAAAGCAGTTCAAAGAGGGACATTTATAGCAATAAATGCCTACATCAAAAAAGAAGAAAGATTTCATATAAACAACCTATTGTTACACCTCAAGGAACTAAAAAAGAAGAGTAAACTAAGCCCAAAGTTAATAGAAGAAAAGAAGAGATCATAGCAGAAATAATTGAAGTAGAAACTAGAAAAACAATAGAAAAGATCAACAAAATTAAGAGTTAGGTTTTTGAAAAGATAAATAAAATTGCAAAACCTTTAGCTAGACTAAGAAAAAGGGAGAAGACTCAAAAGCGTTGGAAGTTATCCCTTTAAGATCAGGAAAAAGACAAGGGTGTCCATTCTTGCCACTTTTATTCAACATAGTACTGTGCTAGAAGTCCTAACCAGAGCAATTAGGCAAGAAAAAGAAATAAAAAAGCATTCAATTTGGAAAGGAAGAAGTTAAATTGACTCTATTTGCAAATGACATAATCTTATATATAGAAAACTCTAAAGACTCTACTAAAAAGCTATTAGAACTTGTAAGCAAATTTAGTAAAGTTGCAGATTAGAAAATCATACAAAAATCAGTAGCATTTCTATAATTAACAATGAATGATCTGAAAAAGAAATGAAGAAAACAATCCCATTTAAACAGCAACAACAACAACAACAACACACATCTTATGAATAAATTTAACCAATGACGGAAAAGAATCATACACTAGAAAAACATAAAGTACTGATGAAAGAAATTAAAGAAGATGCAAATAAATGGAAAGATATTCCATGTTCATGGATTGGAAGAATTAATATTTTTAATGTTTATACTATCCAGAATGATCCACAGATTTAACGTAATCCCTATCAAAATTCCAATTGTATTTTTTTCACAGAAATAGAAAAAAAATCCTAAATTGCGTAGGGAACCACAGAATTCCCCAAATAGCGAAAGCAATGTTGAACAAAAAAGAAAAAGCTGGAAGCATCACACTACCTGATCTCAAAACCTACTACAGAGCTGTAAACAGCATAGTACTGGCACAAAACAGACATAAAGACTAATGGAACAGAATAGAGAGAGCCCAGAAATAAATCTACACATTTACAATCTGATCTTTGAAAAAGTGCCAAAATCACACAATGGGGAAGGGACAGTCTCTTCAAGAAATGGTATGGGTACACGCAGAAAATTGAAATTAGACACTTATTTAACCTCATGTACAAAAATTAACTCAAAATGGATTAAAGTCTTAAACTTAAGACTTGAAACTGTAAAGCTACTGGAAGAAGCCAGGAGCAGTGGTGAACGCCTGTAGTCCCAGCTACTTGGAAGCTTGAGGCAAGAGGATCACTGGAGCCCAGGAATTCGAGGCCAGCCAACACAACACAGTGAGACTTTGCCAAAAGCAAACAAACAAAAACAAAACAAAACAAAACAAAAACACCAAAACCCAAAACAAAACAAAACAACAACAACAACAACAACAAGAAATGTACTAGAGGAAACATAGGAGGAAAACTTCTTGACATTGGTCTTGGCAAAGATTTCTTGCCTATGATCCCAAAACCACAGGCAAAAACTTCTTGACATAGGTCTTGGCAAAGATTTCTTGCCTATGACCCCAGAACCACAAGCAACAAAACCAAAAATAGACAAAAAGGAGTGCATCAAACTAAACTGCTTCTACACAGGTAAGGAATGAAAAGAATCTATAGAATGAGACAAAATATTTCAAATGAAACATACGCTAGTGGATTAATATCCAAAATATATACAGAATTCAAACAACTCAATAGCGAAAAAACAAATGACCCAATTTAAAAACAGGCAAAGCAACTGAATAGACATTTTTCTTTTTTCTTTTCTTTTCTTTTCTTTTCCTTTTTTTTGAGACAGAGTCTCGCTCTGTCACCCAGGCTGGAGTGCAGTGGTGCGATCTTGGCTCACTGCAACCTCTATCTCCCGAGTTCAAGCGATTCTCCTACTTCAGCTTCCCGAGTAGTTGGGATTACAGGCACGTGCCACCATGCCTGGCTAATTTTTGTATTTTTAGTAGAGATGGGATTTCACCATTTTGGTCAGGCTGGTCTAGAACTCCTGACCTGAGGTGATCCACCCACCTCGGCCTCCCAAAATGCTGGGATTACAGTGGTGGGCCACTGCGCCCGGTGACATTTTTCAAAAGAAGACATACAAAAGGCAAGGAGGTATGTGAGAAGGTGCTCAACATCACTAATCCACAGTGAAATGCAAATTAAAATCATGACGAGATATCACCTCACATCTGTAGGAAAGACTTTTGTCAAAAAAGGAAAAAAAAAAGATGCTTGCTGAGTATGGTGGCACCCACTTGTATGTAAACCTAATGACTTGAGAAGCTGAGATGGGAGGATCACTTGAGCATGAGAGTTTGAGACCAACCTGGGCAAACTAGCCAAATCTCATCTCAAATAAATACACACAAACACACACGCGAGCAAAAAGAAAAGATAACAAGTGTTGGCAAGGGTGTGGAGAAAATGGAACCCTCACACACTGTTGGTGGGAAGATAATTTAGCATAGCCATTATGGAAAACAGTATGAAGTTTCCTCAAAAAATTAAAACTAGAAGGCCAGGTGCGGTGGCTCATGCCTGTAATCCCAGCACTTTGGGAGGCCGAAGCAGGTGAATCATGAGGTCAGGAGATCGAGACCATCCTGGTTAACATGGTGAAACCCCATCTCTACTAAAAATACAAAAAATTAGCCGGGCGTGGTGGTGGGCGCCTGTAGTCCCAGCTACTTGGGAGGCTGAGGCAGGAGAATAGCGTGAGCCCAGGAGGAAGAGCTTGCAGTGAACCGAGCACTGCACTCCAGCCTGGGCGACTGCGAGACTCCGTGTCAAAAAAAAGAAAAAAAAATTAAAACTAGAAATGTCATACAATCCAGTAATCTTACTTCTGGGCATATAGCCAAAAATATGAAATCAGTGTGTCAAAGAAATATCTACAGTCTCATATTTATTTCAGCATGATTCACATTAGTCAAGATATAGAATCAACCAAAGTGTCCATCAACAAATGCATGGATCAAGGAAATGTTATACATAAACATAATGAAATACTATTCAGCCTTAAAAAAGAAGTCCTGTCATCTGTGACGAAGTGGATGAAACTGGGGGACATTATGCTAAGTGAAATAACCCAGGCACAGAAAGGCAAATCCTACGTGATCTCAGTGAAATGTGGAATCTGAAAAAGTTGAACTCATAGAAGTAGAGTAGAATAGTGGTTACCAGGGGTTGGGGTTTGGGAGGAAGCGGGGAGATGGTAAACAAAGAAGAAGGAAAAGAAGAAGCACCGCCAGGCCCACAGAGAGCAGCTCATCGATGCTGCTATCATTCTGATTCTGGGCAGCAGCACAGCTGTGTGGCTGGTACATGGCAGGGACTCAGACAGTGGCAGTTCTCTTTGCTGTCTCCAGCAGGCAGGTGGGAAGCCAGCGCAGCTGCAGGGAGCAGTGGGAGATGAGTCTAGATAGTGCACAAGCTTGGGCTAGACTTGGTAGGTGGCAGTGGGGAGCCATGGAGGCATAGGGGCACCATCAGAGTGGTGCTGCGGTGCTCCTCTGGTGTGGTGGGCATGGAGGGCCCACAGGACGCAGAGCCAGGAAGGAAGGTCTGGCCTGGCCCAAAGGTAGTGATAAAGGCCCCAATGAGTGAGGATGGAGGGGTGAGAAGTCGAGGTCCAGAGAACTGCGGGAGGCATTGCAAAGGCCTTGCCTGTGGGGTGAGGGCAAGGAGGAACCTGTAGCCTGGGAGATTGTAGGACTCATGAGCAAAACTAAGCAGCTGTCTAGAGCATGCACTCGGGTCTTCGGGAGCTGAGTTCAGATGGCACAGCTCCTTAACCTCCAACTTTCCTCCTCCCCGGCTTCCCAGGACCGAGGCTTTGAGGGGAGGCCATTCTGGAAAAGCCCTGCTCCCAGGAGTTCCCAGCATGGCTCCCGGCCTGAATAAAGGCACTGAGGTTGGCTGCAAGGATATGGAGGCCGCACTGGGCCCCCCTTAGACATCATCAGCTGGTGCAAGGCAGGAATATGGTGGTCAGAGCATGGACCCCAGCCCACATGTCCTGGGAAGGGCCCTGCCTTGTCACTTTGCTTCGTCTATGATCTGGGCTTAGTTTTTCTCTCTGTACCTGACTCTTCTTAGACTGGATGGGGTGATAATAACAGTATCTACTTCATCAGTCTCTTTTGAGGATTCCGTGAGTTACCATGAGTGCCAAGTGAGTAGAATAGCACCTGGGATAAAGCGAACGCTCAATAAACAGTGGCTATAATAATAATAATAATTATTATTATTATTAATTTTTTTCAATTTTTTTCTGAGACAGGGTCTTGCTCTTGTCGCCCAGGCTGGAGTACAGTGGTGCAATCTCGGCTCACCGCAACCTCTGCCTCCTGGGTTCAAGTGATTCTCTTGCCTCAGCCTCCCGAGTAGCTGGGATTACACGCCTAGCTAAGTTTTGTATTTAGTAGAGACGGGGTTTCGCCACATTGGCCAGGCTGGTCTCAAAATCCCGACCTCAGTGATCCTCCCACCTTAGGCTCCCATAGTGCTGGGGTTACAGGCATGAGTCCCCACACCCAGCCTATAATTATTATTATTTTTAAAGACAGGGTCTTGCTCTGTTGCCAAGGCTAGAGTGTAGTGGTGTGATCTCAGCTCACTATGGCCTCAACGTCCCAAGTTCAAGTGATCCTCCTGTCTCAACCTCCTGAGTATCTGGAACTACAGGCAAGTGCAAATACTTCTGGCTAATTTTCAATTTTTTCATAGAGATGGGATCTCCCTATGTTGTCCAGGTTTGTCTCGAACTCATGGCCTCAAGCAGTCCTCCCATCATGGCCTCCTAAAGTACTGGAATTACAGGTGTAAGCCACTGTGCTTGGCCTTTGTTGGCCATTAATTATTATTAATATTCCTCAGGCTGCCAGGAAGGAGAGAGGGAGGGAAGGCCTCCCAGCTGGAGCTGGCCAGATGGTCCCTGTGGGGCTGGGAAAAGTGGGAGCTTGGGAGTGAGGATGAAGGCCAAGGGTTGATCTTCTCAGGCAGGCCCCAGGCAGTCAGCCCTGATTATGTCTTGGGAGGGCATGCTGCTTGAATCTTCCCTCCACTCTTTCCGTCTGTCTCACCTCCTCCCTGCCCCAACCCCACTCCTGGACGCCAAAGCTGGTGAGTCCTTGAGTTCAGCCTGGGGGTTGCCAAGTCTGGCTGGCTCTGTGGCTTCTGAGCTCTGTGATCCTGGATGCCTCATTCCTGCTCCGAGCCTCGGCTCCCTCTTATTTGGGATGGGGTTCAATCAATCAACTCCCCGGGGCCTTGGAAATTTCAGGAAAATTTCTACCTGGTATTTTTAGTCCAACCTTTCTCCTCAACCCACACTTCTTCCCCAGAAGCTCCTCCCATGGCTCCTGGGGATGAACAAAGGACACGTGGACTCGTGTGTTGTAGAATCTTTATTCAGGAGCTGGGCTGCCTCAGGGGCCTGCCCCTCCAACCCTGTGTCCGATTGCTTTGCACCAGATCCAGCTGCTCAGGCCCTGGGATGGTGGTGATGACCATGGTGGCCAGGGACCCATCTTGAGCATGGACAGGGATGGGAGGCTGCCAAGGCGGTGGGCTGAAGGGCGAGGTGTCCCCGGTGGGCTCAGGGCACTCAGGGCCATCTCAGAGGCAGCCGGTACATGCAACGTTCACACACAGCTCACAATCATCATTAGCGATGGTCCCTGGGCAGGGAGAGAACTGGTCAGCTGACCTGAACCTGGGCCCTCCATGGCCAGGCAGCAGAAAAGATCTGCTTGGGAGTGGGCAGCGTCTTCTGCAGACTGGGGGCAGGAACCTCTAGAGGTGGAGTGAGGGCTTGGGTTCAAGTCCCAGATGCTCTCCTTCCTAGAGGCGACTGGGCAAGCCGCTCACACTGCCTATGCCTGAGATTTCTTATTTGCTAAATGGACAGAGTCACTGTGAGGAGATAACGCAGGATCGACTTGTCCCAGCACACAGTAGGTGCTGAGTAAGTGCTAGCTGGTTGCTACATTCTCCTGCCCGGCTCTGGGCCATCCCTCAGGTTTCGGCTTGGCTGACAGCTCCTTTTGGAAGCCTTTCAGACCCCCGTCCCACCGCAGATGTCAGCCAGCTCTCCTCTCTGCTCCATGCAGCCATTGTCTGTTGATGGGTCTGTGCCTGGCATGGACTAGGGATGAAGCGGGTTTCAGGCATGCCTGACTCACAGTGCCTAACCCGGGGAGTCCTGGGAGCCAGCAGGACGGGTCCTGAGTTACTTGAATCTCCCCATCCACAGCCGCTGGGTGCTTATGAGAAACAACCCAGGTGGAGGGGCCTGGGCGTGGGAGGAGACAGAGCGAGGTTCTGCAGGGAGCGGGGGCACTTACTCAGGGTCTTGAAGATGCTGGAAGCCTCCTGAGAGGCGCAGACAGGCTGGAGGTCCTGGGGCAGGGCAGGGTGGTGGCACACGACGGGCAGGAGGCTCTGGGTCTGCAGGCGGGGGCTGGGTGCCCACTGTGCCTCCAGTTCTCTCAGCTTCTTCATGGATTCCAGCTGGACCCGGAAGCCTTGGTACTACAGGGAGGGGAGAAGAGATAGGAGCAGATCAAGACCTGGGCCAGGGGCAGGCACTGCCTTGAGACCCAGGGTCGCTCGAACCCTGCGGATCCTCCAGAACCTTCCCCGTCTCTATGGGAAGTCCAGGGCCACACTGGAAAGAGCTGCCGGGGTGGGAGGTGTGAGGAAGAAGCAGCGAGGCTATGGGGCATAGTGGTTCAAGGCATAGGCTTTAGAGACAGGCAAGCCCTGGTTCAAATCCCACCTCTGCCGCTGACCGGCTGCCTGTCTGTTCCCCACTCAGCCTCAGCTCCCTCATCTGACATCTCCCGTGGGGGCGTGGCACCAGGATATACTTGCCAACTGGGCGCCTGCCTGAGCTAACATGGCAGAGTGGTGGCAGCTGTAAGCGGCCGGTCTCCGAGGGTAGGGCTGTTAGGGAGGCCGAGTCTCCTGCACCCCTCTCTGGGACCCACTTTGTTCTCCCCAAGGAGACCAAGGCCACAGACGTCTCTGCTACACTGGGCGAGGCCAGCAGCATCCCCTGCGACGTGGCAGACAGGCCCTGCTGTGACAACTCCTGTCAGTCTCCTATGCCCCTGGTAGGGCACTGGAACCCCAACAGTCTTCTATCAGGCCTTTGTACATGCTGTGCCTGGCCTGGAACAGTTTCCCCATCCTCTGTGCTTGGCAACCTCCTGTTCATCTTGCAATGCCAGCTCGAGGGTTACCTGCCTGGAAAATGGTTCTGGAGCCTGTCCCCCTCCACCCACACGTGGGTGAATATAGAGAACTGTGGGAGCATAGCAGGGGGTCTCCTTCCCTTTCTGGGCTCCTCCCGTGCAGGGGCCTCATCCTGTTCCACACTCTGACCTCTGTGACCAGCACGGGCCTTTGAGGGGAGCAGTGCTGAATCAGTTTGGTGGTGTCATCGCCATCATCACTGCCATCAAAGTCTGGCTGCCCCCAGCCACCAGCTGCCTTGGTCCCAGAGCTGTGATGGGTGTTGGGCTGAGCCCTGGGCCCTGTGCTCCCCCGGTGTCCCCTAAATTCCCAGTACACCCTCTCCAGCCTAGCCTCCCACTGTGGGGCCCTTCAAGCAAGGGGCACGCTAGCCAAGGGACTCACCTGGATGTAGACTGACTGTGTGCTCTGCAGCAGCAGCAGGAGAACCACGGCCACTCCTGGCAGGAGCCCTGACACAGCCCTGCAGCCCATGGCGCTCCCTGGGTTCCCCCTGCCACTGTCCACCGTCTCCCATCTGTGTCCTTGCCTAGCACCTCCTTATAGGCCAGGCTCCGGAGTCCTGGTCACTCATTAACTGGCCAGCTGGGGTGGGGTTGACAGCTAGCTGGCTCTCTGACAAGCTGGGGCTGGTTCCCAGGAAGGGGGTTGGGGGCTAGGAGGGCAGGAGCCCAGAGTCTATGGGAACACAGTGCTTGAACACTGAGCGCCTGCCACGTGCTGGGCTCTCCATGGGGGCCTTGGAGCACACCATCATTTACTCCTCGAGATACCTGTGTGAGTGTGATGATAGGGAGGCCATTTTACAGACAGGAAAAGTGAGGCTCAGGAGGGAGCGTGGCTTGCCCCAGGTCACAGAGCTAGTTAATGTCAGAGAAGGGGCTCCAGCCAGGTGTCCTTGGCCCAGGTCAGCCCATGGTCCTTTCTCTGGGGGAAGGATACAGACAGACAGGCTGGTCCAGGGCAAAGTGGGCAGATATGGCTGATCTCAGGGTTCTCAAGGCCCCACTCCCCCAAGACCCACATCTCTCTCACTCCCTCTCCTCAGCTCTATTTAACAACCATCCTTCAGACCAGTCCTGGCCCCAGGTTTTGAACCGGCCTCTGCCTGCCATCTCCCACCTGTGCCTGGGTGCTATTGGGCTATGTTTGACCCATCTCACCTGTCTGTGCTTTCAGAAGCCAATAGCCTAATCCAGCATGGAGGAAAAAGCAGGGGTGTTGGAAGTAGATTGATCTGTGTTCAAATCCTAGTCCTACTGCAGCTGTGTGATTTAGGATAAGTCACATCAACTCTAATGGAACCTCAGTTTTCTCTTCCATCAAATGGGCATGATACAACCCCTCGCATAAGGTTGCTGTGAGCGAGGGCCCCGGCCCACCTGAGGTTGCCTTTGTCTCCTGGGTAATACATCTGTAGCAGCCCCTGATCTTACAGTTGCCTTCTAGGCAATGCATAACCTACTGCCCCAGTGGTTGAAGGTTGGGTCAGAGAGAAGAGGGCAAAGTCTCTAAGGGTGATATCACCACTGCCATACCAGGCAGCTGTAAACAGTGCCTGTGCCAGGGCTCAACTCTGCAAGGCACAGACTCTGGCATGTGGCAAGCTCCCCTGATGTTGAGTCTGAACATTGGATTGAAGCCCTGATAGCTCACCTTGGCATTTAAGGTGCCACTCCCAAAAATGGCTAAAATCTGATGTCACTGTGCTTCCCCATACCAACCCTTTTCACACAGGTCTAATCCCATCTCATGTCTTTGCCTACTCATTCCACCTGCCTGAAATGCCCATCTTCCTTTTTCTTATCTCAGACTGAAATGAAGAAGAAGCTGAAGTGAACTTTGGAATTTCTTATGTATTGCTTTGAATCCAGACTTCAGCCTTTGCTCTTTAGAGTATATGGAAGTTAAGGGACTCTAACATGCTCTCTCATCTGTAAAATGAAAACAACCACCTGGGAACAATAGCTCTCATTTCTTGAATACTGTGCGCAAAGCTATGTTATAGTCATAATCCCATTGAATCCTAAAGGATAGGCATAATGGTTGTTCCCATTTTACAGATGAGTAACCTGAGGCCCAATGAAGCGCCATGTTTATTGTCACTGTGGGAGCAAGAGGGGTGAGAAGATTTTCTACCTGGAATTCTTGCCTTTGCTCAGCCTGTGGTGTTATAGAAAAAGGAGCCTAGGACTTAGAGATAAGGAGAGCTGGGTTCAAACCCAAATGCCAGCACTTACCAGCTGTGTGATCTTTGGCACACTACTTAGCTTCTCTGAGCCTCCATTTCTTCATCAGTAAAGTAGAGAAAATAGTAATAATATTTTTTCAAAAGACCTCATAGTGGTTGTTGTAAAGAAAAACTGAACGATACCTGTCCCAGGAGAGCCTGTGACTCTCCCCAAAACCAGCCGTTTCCCCAGCATGTGCCCTGGCTTACGGGGGATGTGTCATGAAGGGGGGTTTCCCTGCCTCTCCTTGTGGAACTCCCACAACAAGCCCCATCTCTCAATCTATAGTGGGACCAGCGCTGCTTTCTGACTTGCACAGGCTGAACTCAATGCTGGGCCATTCTGTCCAGACCTGGGTCTGACCAACTGTAGGACCTCGGACAAGCGACGATTTCTGTGATCTCGGTTTCTCATTTGTAAAAATCATGTGACCAGTCTCCAGTGTTTGAGGTTGTTATGAGGCGGCTTGATACCTAAATCCATGGTCTTTCCATGAGAGGAAACTCATTCCCCTTGGACCCCACATCAATCGGACACGCCTGCCGGGTCTGGGGGCCCCTTGGCCATGGTCTCTTTCCTTTCTTCGCCCTGTGTCTCCTCCAGCCAGGGCCTGTCATGCGTCGGTCTTCCCTGGGAACCAGGTGTGACTTCCCTATCTGCCTAACATGACTCAAGTTTATTTGTCAAACCCACCTCCTCCCAATCTCTCTCTAAATGATCCACCATCCATCACAACCAACTTGGCCGCAGACGCAAATCCTTGACGCTGCCCCTGGCCAGCCCATGTGCATTGACGTGGTATTATCAGGGCACTTCCTTCTTTATGGATGTGGGAAGTGACTGTCACAAGAGCCTGGAGTTCACCCTGTGTGGAAGACTCAATCACAGATGTGGGGTGGGTGACAGTTTACCTGTGTGCATTTGGGCAGCTCCCCTCTCTACCCTGGCCTCTCTTCTCAGTGCCCACTGCTATGGTGCCCAGAGCCCAGGGCTCTCCCTGTCCCCAACTGCTCAGTTCCCCACAGCATTAGTCATAGCTGACCACTCCATCTTTCTTGGGGTAAAGTGCTTTCACTATTTGACTCCTGGGACACACTCTTCTCATTTTCTGCCGACCTCACTGGCTCCATATTCTCAGCTTCCTTCCTTGGTTTTCCCTTCTGTTTTTGACCTCTAGGTGTTAGAGTGCCCAGGGGGCACCAAGCCTGTCTTTGGACCTCTTTCTTCCTGTCTGTAATCACCCCCTTGGTGATCTGTCCCATGTCAAGGACTTTAATGCCATCAACACTCTGTTTACGCCCTAGCCTGGCCTTTCTTCTCAGTCCCAAACTCATTTATCTACCAGCCTCCTCAGTGCCTCTCATACCGGTTGATAGTACTACCATTCACCCAGTTGCTCAAATCAAAAATCTGGGAGTCATCCATGATGTCTCTTTTTTATTTGCCAAATTCAATTCACTAGCAAATCCAGTTGGCTCTACCATCAAGATATTTCTAGATTCCAACCATATCTCATCATCTGCACTGCTATGATCAAGGTTCAAGCTATCATCACAGGTTGAATGGGTTATTGCAATAGCCTTGTTCTCCAGATAAGCAGAACACACACACACACACACACACACACACAGCCTATATAGAGATATATATTTCTTATTAGAAAGTCTACTGATTATAAATGTTAATCACATTGAAAAAATCTTACTTCAGAGAGCTTCTCCCATCACTCCTAACTCTTTTAACTTGCTTTCTTGTAGCACCTGTCATATATATCCATCTAATTTTTTGCATCTTTCTGTCTCCTAGAACGTAAATTCTATTACAGTAAAGAATTTGTCTGTTTTGTTCTCCTAAAACAATATCTGGCACATTTATCTTATTGGATAGATCTATCTATGTATCATCTACCTAGATTTATTTTAAAGAACTGGCTCACATGATTGTTGAGCTGGTAAGTCTGAAATCTGTAGGGAAGTTTGGCAGGCTGGAAATTCAGATTAGATTTAATATTGCAGTTTTGACTCTGAAATCTGCAGGGCAGGCTAACAGGTGAGAAACTTAGAGTTCTTATGTTGCAGTCGTTGATGCAAAATGCTTCTTCCTGAAGAAGGCCTTTACTCTTTTGTTTTCAGATGGAATCTCATTCTATCACCCACGCTGGAGTGTAGTGGCACGATCCCGGCTCACTGTAACCTCTGGCTCCTGGGTTTAAGCAATTCTTCTGCCTCAGCCTCCTGAGTAGCTGGGATTACAGGCGCCCGCTACCACATCCAGCTAATTTTTGTATTTTTAGTGGAGATGGGGCTTTGCCATGTTGGCCAGGTTGGTCTCGCACTCCTGACCTCAGGTGGTCCATGCGCCTCAGCCTCCCAAGGTCTTTACTCTTAAGGCTTTCAACTGATTGGATAAGAAGCTCACCTACCATTATGAAGGGTCATCTGCTTAATCAAAGTCTACTGATTATAAATGTTTATCACATAGAAATTATTTTCACAGCAACATCTAGACTGGTGTTTTATCAAATAGCTGGGCATCATGACCTGGCCAAGGTGACACAGAAAATTAACCATTGCAAACATCCATACAGATCTCCCTGGACCTTCTCCAGGCCTTTCTCCACGTAGCAGCCAGAGGAATCCTACTAAATTCTGAGTCAGATCATCATATCTTTCCCTTGCTCACACCTACTCGTGGCTTTTCGCTTCACACAGAGGAAAATCCAAAGGCTTCTGCCTACAAGGACCCTTTGGCATCCCATCTTTATCTTTGACTTCAACTCCAAAAACTCTGCCTTTCACTCTCTGGGTTCCAGCTACCCTAGCTTCCTTGAGGTCCCCCAAACACACCAAGATTATTTACCTTAGGTCTTTGCTCTTCACCCTTCTCCACATTCAGGTCTCTGCTCAAATGCTACTTCCTCAGAGATCTTTCTTGATCCTCCTCCCTCAGAGAGTTTCCCCATCACTCCTAATTCTCTTGCCTTCTTTTTCATAGCACCTGTCATATATATACATCTCATTTCTTGCATCTTTCTATAAGAGTAAAGAATTTGCCTGTTTTATTCTCCCAAAGCAATACCTGGTGCATAATTAGTGCTCAACAAATACTTGATGAGTTGAATAAATGGATATGATACAAATATCTATTCCACCAAGGACTAGATGTTTAGCCTTGGGCCATTCTCTATTTCTCTGAGCCCTAATCACCTCATCTAGCATCTTGCTGGCATGCGATAGGTGTTCAAAAAATGTATGTTGTTATTGCTTTCATAGCTGTGAAATCACTTGTTTACTGAGAAACAGAATGCTTTTTTGTGTTCTGTGTGCATAGAAGCCCCTAGGGCATTCGATCATTTAATAAAAAATGATTTACTGATAGCCTATTGTGTGCTACCATGGGATATGTACTTAACAAAACAGACAAACCACTGCCCATAGGGCAGTTTGGTGACTTGGATAGGGAGGCGGGAGTAGAGATGATGAGAAAGGGTTGGATTCTAGAGATTCTCTGAAGCCAGAGGCCTCAGGATTTTGTATGCTTGGATGGAAAGAGTGAATGAAGACAGCAGTCTAGGACAGCTCTATGGTTGCCTCAAGTCAATTGGTGCGGCCATATACTGAGATGAGAAATGGGAAGGAACATGTCAGGTGAGTGTATCAAGAGCTGGGTCTGGACACGTTAAGCTTGAGATACCTGTTTGAGATGTGAGTCACAGATATAGATATCGTGGTCACTAAGTGTATCTGCTGCTCAGAGACCTGAAACTGGATTGAGAGAGTGACAGGACGGAGAGGAGAGGTCCCAGGGCTGAACTCTAGGGCACTGTAATACCTGGAGGTGAGGCAGAGAAGGAGGAACCAGCAGAGTGGATGCGGGGGGGAAGGAACAGTTGATGAAGAACAAAAAGAGACTTGCGTCTTTGAAGTCCAATGAAGAAAGGACTTCAGGAGCAAGAACATGCTCACTTGGTCAAATGTGGTTAGCTCTAGTAAAACAGAGAATTATCCTTCGATTTGGCAACATGGAAGCCACTGATGGCCTTGATAAGACCAATTCCAACAGTGGTGAGGATGAAAACCTGATGGGAATGAGTTCAAGAAAAGATAGGTGGATGGAAAGTGGGCCTGGTGCTCTTAACTATCACTTTATATCAAAGCATAAGACAGAGAGATGAAAAATTTAAGGAAGGATCAACACGTGAACAGTTCATCCAGAAGACTCTGTAGGGAGAGTTGTATAAGCCAAGATGTGATAGATTTCCCAGAAGCCCTCCAAATGAATTTGATTTTTCCCTGGAGAGGTAGGCGATCTAATGAGTGGTTCGATTTTTGCTATGGCCACCAGGAAACTCAGAACCAAATTTTGCTCCAATATTAGTGACTGTACTAAAGCTCATTCAATCTGTGTCTTCCCCTTTGACTTACTTTCCCAGTCTACCCATATTGTACTGACCTTGTTACATGAACACGTGCGTGGACACACACACACACACACACACACACACACACACACACACACACACACTCTTCAGGTTTCTTTATACAAATGCTTGCAAGGTGCAACACTTTTCCGGCCTGGAGTTGGGTAACAGGTATTTAACACAAATGTGAATCAGGGCTGCCCCCTGGTGATGACAGGGAAGACTGCAGGCGGAGAATGAGTCCTAATCCATTTCCCTGAGGCACCACCTTGAGAGTTAATGGGGTGAGCAGACATTTCTGCGCTTTGCTTTGAGCGGTAACAGAGAGCCTCTCTGTCCCCATGTCTGCACCTGGGGGTCCTACAAGCATGGCCGTGACAGTCACCACCAGCGACGCGCCTTGAGGATGCGGGGAGAGGAAGTGTGAGGGGTCATTACCAAAAAGCCCCTGCTGATGCCTGGTTCCTGGGGTCTGCAGAGAGGAGATGCGGAGGTGAACAGTGGGGCTGAGGGGAGGAGAGGAGGCCGTTCAGTCCCAGGTGGGACCTGCATTGAAGTCGGCTCTTGGGGGCATCCCAGGGCAGAGGGAGAACTACAAGGAGGAGGACACGTGGCCCCCAGAGACCAGCTTTGCCCGAGTGTCCTGTGAGGAGGAGACGTGCATGGCTCTGACCCGGCTTCCTCGCCCATGGTCACACGGCAGGTGTGAAAGGCGTGTGTGTGTGTGGTGGGGGTGGGGATTGTATCTGTGTGTGAGAATGCGCGTGGGAACATGTGTATCTAGGTGTGCTTTTCGTGTCCGCGCGTGTCCACATGTGAGAGTGATTATGTGTGTATATGCGTGTGTACGTGTGCGTGCTCTCGTGTGTGTAGGGGAGCATGTTGTGTGTCCACGTGTGTGTGAGGATCGTGTGTTGGTGTGTGGGAATATGTGTATATGGGGGTGCTTTTTGTGTCTGTGTATCTGCATGTGAGAGTGAGGGCATGTGTGTGTGAGCCTGTGTCAGCACGTGTGTGATGGATGTGTGTGTGTGAGTGTGTCTGTGACCGTGCGGATGTGAGGGTGTGTGGTGTGTGGGTGGGCTGGGAGGGAGGCCACATGTGCTGGGCAGTGCAGAAGGGCTGATGGGGGCAGGGATCCCATGTGACGCCAGCGGCGCTGTGGCCCGGCGGGACGGGAGGTGAAGAGAGGTCCCTGCGTGCAGAGATGGGGGCCGACTAGGGGAGGCAGGCCTGGGCGCAGCTGCCTGGAAACTGGGAATTCACGGAGGACCCGGAGCGCGCCCAGCCCACACCGTCCGCGCCAGCAGGCTTGCCCTGCCTCAACTCCCTGTCTCGCCTAACAGCCTGCCGGGCGCTGGCGCTCTGGAGTCAGGCACAGCGGAGGTCCACACGAGTGCGGGGTCTTGGACAAGTTGTTCGCTTCTCTGAGTGTCTGTGTCCTCCATTGTGAGAGGTGAATGACACCTCTGCCTCGAAATGGGGCAGTGAGGAGGGTGGAACGAAGGCACAGTAGTACCAGGAAGGGCTTGCTGGGAGTCTGTGGTCTCAAGGCTGCAAAAGTGTGAACATGCGAGTTCCTCACACAGCCCCAGGAGGCATGGAACTTCCCCCTTTTTACAGAGAGAACCCTGGGACACAGGGAGGGCTGCTAACCTGCTTCTGATGGACAGGCCGCCTTGGCTGCCACTAGCACTACACGCAGGGCCTGTGTGGGTGGTCAGCAGATATAAAGCCCTCCTCACATTTGAGATCCTCCAGAGGTGTGTCCCGTCGTCCCTTCCAGCCTTGGAATGTCCCTTCCAGGGGTTACAGAAAACAACTGAGTGTTCATCTCCCATGAACACTACCCCAGGGAAGGTCCTGGATTCCTGGAATCCTGATCTCAAAGAAATGGCAGGCTATGGTCCAGGAGACCAGTTCACCCCCTAACCCCCCGCAGGAATAACAGTGACCTGAGGGCGTGTAATACAGTTAGGTGCCATTTTCTGTTCAGCCATCAAATATTTATTGGATTTCAAGTGCCTGTAGGGCACCAGGGCTCAGAAATGGATACATCCATCCCTGCCTGCAAAGGGTCTGTGGTTGAGCAGGACAGATGAGGACCACACCACGTGGTAGATGCACAGATAAGGACAATGCTAACCTCGCAAAAGGGGAAGCCGAGGAGGTGGTGGAAATCCAGAAGGGGCACCATCTCCAGTCAGGAAGTAGGAGAGCTGTTGAGTAGAACCCTCCAGCCCTTTGCTGACATCTCCTGCCTGGGCTGCCTCCCTCTGCCCTCTGCAAACATCCTATTTCCAGGAAGTCCGCCCAAGTCAAAGCCTTTCCTACTTTCCCCTTCTAGGGAATTCCTGCAACCTTGGGCCCCCACCATGAAATCGAGCATCTGCTGTCTTTATTGCTTCTGTTTTTGGTGCAAGGGACCCACCTCCATGGTTAGACAGCATCCTCTATAGAGTACAGCCTCAATTTCACATTCCTCAGAGACCTCTCATTCCTCCAGGGCCCCAGTGCCTAAGTGGCCCTGTCCAAGATCAGGACGTACTGCATCTCTGCTGATGCTCAAATCTGGGGGTTCTTTGTTTGCAGCACCCAGGCTGAGCTGGGGAGGAGATCCTAACTGCTGAGTCAGGGGCCCTGATTTGCCAGGCAGGATTGAGTTTCATTAAGTGGGGATGAAATACAAATCCCCCACCGCATTCATGGGATTGATGTCCAAGACGCAGCTGCCATTTGTGTTTTCAAATTTGCAGTTGGGGATCATTGTGAAACTTGATTGCTCTGTCTTGGGGACTTCTTAAAGTCCAACTCCACAATAAAGCCAATCAGACGGAACCATCAGATGTCAAATAGGAGCTAATGAACCATTCACAGGCTTGGGAAAGAAATCAGGCAATCTCTTATTTCAGGATTATCCCTTCCAAATATTGAATCTGAACCGTAAGCAGAATTTTCTATAATTGCATCCCCCTCCTCATGGGTGTGGGGATCGTTGGCATTCACGTCATGTCTCTGTTTTCTGGAGAGAGGCTTGACAAGCCGACCCGTGGCTTTCCAGAGGCTCACGTTCCTGGGGACATCGTTCTGAGAGGGAAGCAGGGCAGAGGTTGCCGGGATTCCTTCTCCCCATGGGCTGGGCATGCCCAGAGCTTGCTGGCAGCCTCCACAGGAGGTGGGAGAGGGGAGTCTGAGGCCGAGGAGGGGGATTCCCCTCACATACGTCCCACCGGGTACTTGGGTGTGGCCTCAGGAGGGGAGGTGGAGTCCAGGGACAGTGTAATGTGTCTAGTCTCTGTCTGTCTCTGCTGCATTAAATCTGCAATGACAAGTATCTTTGCAGCAACTTAGTGTAGACTAATGCCTGAGCACATGTGCTATTTTTTGGTGCCTCTTTGACACATCTGGCAGGTGATTCAGGTTATGATGAAGGGTTTGCCACCACTTCTGCCTGGGGCAGTGCTGTGATGCAGAAAAATCTTACTCTGATCCTCATTCCTTGAGGAACTTAGGGTAGCCCCAGGTGGGTCACTCCCTGCAGCAGAGATGGCTGACTGTCCATCAAAGTTGATCTCCCCTTCCAAACTAAACAGTTGTGGCTGGAAAGCAGCTGTCTGGCTGGGGACTTGAAGGTAGGCTTAGTCATGTGACTGGTTTTCATCAGCAGAATGTGAGAGGAAGTGATGTGTGCCACTTGTAGCTCAACGCTCTTAAGAGGCCACGTGCCTCCTCCCTCCTTATTTTCCTCTTTTACTGAGTGGTTTCCTGTGATGACAAGGCTCCTCAGGTGGCAGCAGCCAGGGTTCCTGAATCAACATATTTGGGCTGGAGATTGTGGTAGACAGAGTGTATTAAATGGTTCTGCATCTCACTCCTCCTTGTATCTGTATCTATTCTCATGTGGACTTGGAGCCCTTCCCATAAAGCTGGAATACACTGGCCAAAGCAATGGCGTATGTACTCCATTGCAATAAAATGAGGCAGAAGCCATGGCGTGTCAGTTCCAAGGCTAAGTTACAAAAAATCCTGCGTGTTTCTGCCTGTTTGTTGCATCTCTGCCATCTCCACAGGAACATTCCTGACTGTTGTGCTGGAGATGGAAAGGCACAGGATGGAGCCAAGTCACTCCAGTTGTGCAGCTCAGATCAGCCTTCAACCAGCAACCCAAGGCACGGGAGTGGGTGCAGGGAGATCAGCAGAGCTATCTAGCCAAGCCCTATCTGACCCTGGAGGCCTGACCAATAAATACGATTGTGTGTGCCACTGAAACTTTATGGTTGTTTGTTACATGGCATTAGGACAATAGATGACAGATACAGCAGTTTACTGACCAGGAATGAACCCATCCCTCAGACTGTTAGGTGTGAGATATTTGCACTGTGATTGAAAGGTTGTATATTTCAGAGTGGATTTGTAATAGCAGTTTCTTATCCTGGTTCACGTGCCCTACAACTACTACCTCATTGCTTCAGGATGCAGGGACCACAAAGATCTGGCCCCTGAATGCCATCTGGCTCTATCTGGCATGTCTCTCCCCTTTCCTTTCTACACCCTAGTTGCCCTGGATTTCTTTTAAGCCCTTGAATACCCAAGAAGTCTCCATCATTAAGATCTCATTCTCTTTCCCCTGCTTAGAATGGCCCCTTGCCACAAAGCATAGCTAGCTCTCTGCTGAACGCCCCTGCTTCCAGCAAGCTTACCCCAATGCTATGAGGAAGTCAGCCCCCAATAATACAGTCCCAAATCCCTCTGCACTTCCCAGTGACACTCAGCTTTGAGATTCCCAGCCCAGTATGCCTTCTCCATTGCAAGGCAGGATCCCTGTCCGATGTGCTCATGGTGTGTCTCTCCCATCAGGCACAAACCTGGCACACTGCGCATGCTCAGCGAGTATTTCTTGAATGAATGGGCTGGTGTGAGTGACATTTTCCAGAGTAGAGTTACTCAGCTTTTTCAGTGGAACACCTCTGAGCTTGTGAGGACGCATTGGGTACCTGGTTGTCCTCCAAATACACTGTCCAGTTGCGTGTTCATGCCTCTCCCCACCTTTCCCCTGAGCTCAAGTGCTCAAGTGGCCACATAGAGGGTAGTATGGACCTGCAGCCTGCCTGCCTGGAACTAGATCTTGGCTCTACTCCTTACTGACTGTGACACCTTGGACAAGGTTTTGAATGCCTTTCCATCTATAAAATGGGGATTATGAGGATATCCATCTCACAGCCCTGTTTCTCACGGGGCTGCTCTGAGAAATAAATCAGTTAATATATGTAAAGCACACACACAAAACCTCACATGTAGTAAAAGCTATAAAAGTATAAGCTAGTACTATTCAAGATTAAGGACTAGATATTATTCATTTTTGTATCCCCCCAAATGCCTAACCCAGTGCTGGCAAAAAGAATGTGGTTGGGCCGGGCACAGTGGCTCATGCCTGTAATCCCAGCACTTTGGGAGGCTGAGGTGGGTGGATCACGAGGTCAGGAGTTCAAGACATCCTGGCCAAGATGGTGAAACCCCATCTCTACTGAAAATACAAAAATAGCCGCGTGTTGTGGCGGGCGCCTGTAGTCCCAGCAACTCAGAAGGTTGAGGCAGAGAATCGCTTGAACCCGGGAGGCAGAGCTTGCAGTGAGCCGAGATCGTGCCACTGCACTCCAGCCTGGGAGACAGAGCGAGACTTGGTCTCAAAAGAAAAGAGAAAGAGAGAAAGAGAGAAAGGAAGGAAGGAAGGAAGGAAGGAAGGAAGGAAGGAAGAAAGAAAGAAAAGAAAGAAAGAAAGAAAGAAAGAGAAAGAAAGAGGAAGGAAGGAAGGAAGGAAGGAAGGAAGGAAGGAAGAAGTCGATAAATGTTTTATTTTTTATCTTCTTTTGCAGTCCAGAGACTTTTTTTATTTAACACCTATTATGACATGAATCATAGGGAATAGGTTCCAGCAGCCCAGGCCCCATTCCACTGGTTCTCACAAAGTTCCCTGGGTGGAGCAGGCTGGCTCTTCGTTAAACACAGGTATCTTATTCTTTGCCTTCCTTCTTTTTCTAATCATTTTCCTTCACACATTTCTGGTACCTAATATGCTCAATATGCACATTCATTCTCTTGTGCTTAACTTGTTTGTTTACAACAATGCTAACAGTGTGCTGGGGGACATGACGGACTGTCTGGTTTTGCCACGGTAACATTCGTGGGACATTCCCTTTTTTTAACAGTGCCTATTCCCTTGATGTCTACGATATCACATTTTTTGGTAGAGTCACATGTATGTGGCCAAAGGGACAACTCCATGTTGTCTTCCTTTTTTTGGAGATGGAGTCTCTGTCTGTCGCCCAGGCTGGAGTGCAGTGGCGCAATCTCGGCTCACTGCAAGCTCCACCTCCTGGGTTCACGCCATTCTTCTGTCTCAGCCTCCCGAGTAGCTGGGACTACAGGCGCCCGCCACCTCGTCCGGCTAATTTTTTGGATTTTTAGTAGAGACGGGGTTTCACCGTGTTAGCCAGAATGGTCTTGATCTCCTGACCTCATGATCCGCCCGCCTCGGCCTCCCAAAGTGCTGGGATTACAGGCGTGAGCCACCGCGCCTGGCCAAACTCCATGTTTTCTAAAAGGCCTGGAGAACATGGCAGATGTCCCTGTGCCTTCCTTTAGTGTTCTCTGGTGTGTTTATAATTCCACATCTGGATGAGTGGACAAGCAAAGCCCTGAGGCAGCAGTCCCACATGATTCTAGGAGTGGCCCATTCCACTCGTGGGCACACTCCTTGGAGGAAAGTTGCTGTGCACTGATGGTTTCCAGCATGTATCTGGGCCAGAGGAACTAAGTTTCAATTCTAGCTTAGCCACTCCCTAACTATGCTGGCTTTCAGTTTCCTCATCTGTAAAATGGGGATAACGATTGTACCTTCTTCTTAGGGTTGCTTCAGTGGGTAAATGAGGTAAGGCATTCAGCCCAGGACTGGCATAAGAAATAAACAAATACTTACTAAACACAAAACAAAGTAAAGAAGACTGTCCAGGTATTTTGCCCCAAGGTGATACATTTGTTCCGCATGGAAATCCTTAGTGTGAAGTGACAATGCCAAGGTAACACTCACATAGCACTTACTAAGTGCCAGGCATGGTTGTAAGAGCTTTAACTCTGTTAACTAATTCCTTCCTTAGCCCTGTGATGTGGGTTGTATTATCTATTATCATCTTCATTCTACACATGAGGAAACTGAGGCACAGAGAGGTATCACTCAGAAATCTCCGGGGAGGCTCCATTTGGATGCAGGTTGCTCAGGAAGGGGTCAGGTTGGTTTGGGATGAGAGAACTCATTCTTATCATCTGGTGGAGCAGTCCTAGTATATCCCCCAACATCTGGGAAACCACTTTCCAATAAGGTGAATATTCTTTTTTAAATTAAAAGTTAAGAACTCTTATTCTTCAAAAGACGCTATTAAGAGAATGAAAAGACAAGCAACAGAATGGGAGAAAATATTTTGCTAATCACATAACTGATAAAACAATTAGGTCCAGAATGCATGAACAACTCTCAAACGGCAATAACAAGAAAACAATAATCACACTAAAAAAAAAGAGCAAAAGATTTGAGCAGACACTTCGACAAAGAAGATAAATGGATGGCAAATAAGCACATGGAAAGCACATCAATCCTCATGGTCTTAATGCAAATTAAAACCACACTAAGATACTGCACACCCACTAGAATAGTTAAAATTAAAAAGTCCGACTACACAGAGTGCTGGCAAGAATGCTGGAACTCTCACACACTGCTGGTAGGAACATCAAATGGAACAACCACCTTGGGAAACAGTTTAGCAATTCCTTAAAAAGTTAAATGTAGACCTACCTTATGATCCTCACCATTTCTAGATAAATACTCCTAGGTTTTTCTCCAGGAGAAATGGAAGGACATGTCCACACAAAGACTGGTGCATGAATGTTCACAGCCACTTTATTTGTAATAGCCCATCAAGTAAATGGATAAACAAATTTTGGTATAGCTATACAATGGAATACTACTCAGTAATAAGAGAGAACATGTAATAACATGGATGAAACTCAAAATAGTTGTGCTGAATGAAAAAAGTCAGGCAAAAAATGAGTAGATCTCTGATTTTACTTATATAAAATTATGTAAAACGCAAACCAACCCTTACTGAGTGTATTAGTCTGTTCTCACGCTGCTAATAAAAACATACTTGAGACTGGGTAATTTACAAAGGGAAGAGGTTGAATTGACTCACAGTTCCACATGGCTGGGGAGGTCTCACAATCATGGCGGAAGGCGAAGGAGAAGAAAAGTCATGCCTTACACGGCAGCAGGCAAGAAAGGTGTGCAGGGGGTGCTCTCCTTTATAAAACCATCAGGTCTTGTGAGACTTATTTACTGTCATGAGACCAGCATGGGAAAGACCCGCCCCCATGATTCAGTGACCTCCCACTGGGTCCCTCTTACAACACGTGGGAATTACGGGAACTACAATTCAAGATGAGATTTGGGTGGGGACACAGCCAAACCATACCACTGACCAAAAGCAGATGGGTGGTTTCCTGGGGGTGGGCAGAGGGGGAGGGATTCCCAAGGGCCTTGGGGAAGCTTTAGGAGCTGTGGATTTGTTGACCATCTTGACTGTGGTGATGGTTTTACAGGTGTACACATTTGTCAAAACTTATCGGATTGTGCGCTTTAATTATCTTCGGTGTTCGCATGTTAAGTATACCTCAACAAAGCTGTAAAAAACAAAAGTCGTGTCTCATGTGCCAAGAGTGAGGAGTTTGGGAGCTCGTAGATGTCCCAGATGGTTAAACTCAGGCTCCTTCTAGGTTGCTGCCAACTAAAAAGTTATTTTTAAAATAACATCTCCAATATAGGCCAGGCCCTGTACTAGACACTGTCACTTTGTTTTCTCAGGACCTGGGCAAAGCCTGTGTAAGGAAATATCCCTCAAAAGACATGGGGGAGGGCTGCTCAGAGGGCATGCAAGGAGGGCTTGGGGAAATCCCTTCAAATCTCAATCCAGTTTTCTGCTTACAAATGTGTTGTTCTGGCCCTTTTAGAAAGTGCGCTGTGTTCTCTAAATCTCCTAAAATGAGGAGGGCGTTAAAGGATAAATGTGTTTCAGTGGATGCTGTCAGTCGTGCCCGCCTCCCTGGCACAGAGCTGAGGGGAGGAAGGGTTGTCGAGGCAGGCAGAGCCCTGGGTGAGCCCAGGCGGGGTGCACGTCACTTTCGAGCTCCCCTGGGGAAGTCGGGCTGTCTCATACATATTCCAGCTTGTCTCCTGTTGAGGCCGACCGGGCAGACAAGACCAGGCTGACAATGTGCTTGTTCACGGTCTGGTGCACCTGCCCTCCTTGCACAAACTCAAGTGAAGATTTTTAATGATGCTCAGAAATGGTTTGCAATGGAAATAGTGACTAAATCCCACTCTCCAGCCTCTTGGTGTGTCTGTGTGTTGTTTGGGGTGGATTCCAACCCAAGGCGAATGCCAGTTGGCTCCCAACACCCCTCCAGGAGGCAGATGTGGAATTCTCCCTTCCTGACTTGGCAGTCCGTCGGGAAGAACCTGTCTACTGGACTGATGGATGAAGGCAGGCTCAGCATTAAGTAGGCTGTTAGTCTTTAACCAGCACAGCTGACAGTGTAGACGACAGAAGGAACAGGCCCCAAGAAGCGGGGGGGAATGAGTGAATGAGCGAATGAACACATGTGTGAGTCCAAGAGCTCATCTAGCCCTGGACCTTTTTGGTGGAATCAGTCTTCATTGTGAGGGGATGTCCTGTGTATTTTAGGATGTTTGGTAGCTTCTTTGGCCTCTAACCAGTAGATGTCAATAGCAGATCCCACTCTCTCACTTTCTAATCGAGACAATTGAAGCTATTTCCAGACATTGCCAAATGTCCCTTGGGGTAGGAATCCCTGCTGGGTGAGAGCCGCTGGATTGATTGCTTTGACCTCAGTTGTATCACCAGAGAGATGGCCACACACTTGACCTTTCTGAAAACCAGAGATGGGACGAGACCTGCCTTGTTCAATAGCATAGCCACAAGCCACATGTGTATCCTGGACACTTGGAGCACAGCTGGTCTGAATTGACGTGTACCCTAAGGGTATGAATGCTTAGGATGATAAAAAGAAGGTAAAGTATCTTATTAATCATGTTGTTATTGATTACATGTTGAAATGACCATATTTTGGATACGTTGGGTTAAATAAAATACATTGTTAAAATAAATGTCATTTGTTTCTTTTACTTTTTAAAATATCAGATGTCCTGTTTGGCTCATATGATATTTCTATTGGACAGTGCTGGTGCAGAGAAGGAACAAAGGTTACTCAAATGACCATGAATCAGTGTGATGGCACACTGACAGGGACAGTGGTGTGGCCACGACAGCATGTGGGGTAGACAAAGGTCAAGACCAAGGGTCAGGGGAGGCTCACCTAAGAAAGGGATACTAGAGTGAAGAACTGGAGGAGAGGAAAAAGAGGAGGGGGAGGAGAAAGAGGATATAGGAGGAGGTGAGAAAAGAGGAAGGAGAAGAGAAGGAGGAGGAGGGAGAGGAGAAGGGGAAATGGGTTTATGCAGAGGAAACAGCTAATACCGAAGTTGGGTGGTGGAAGGGAGCATGGCACATCTGAGACACAGACCAGAGGCCACATGGTGGAGTGCAGGGAGGCCAGGGAGGCTGGCAGGATGAGAAGTTTGCCTCCTTCCTAAAAGCAGTGTGAGGTCATTGAAAGGATTTTAAGTGGTGGAGTGACATGATCAAATTCACATTTAAAAAAGCTCACTGTCTTTGATGTTTATCTCCCCTCCTAAGAGGTTATAGAAGGTTCTAGAATCAGACTGCGGGGTCAAATTGGAGCTCTCTCACTTCCTAACTGTAATCTTGAGCAAGTAATATGAACTCTCAGTGCCTGTTTCCACATCTGTAAAATGGGGATGATGATGATAATAGCATGGACTTCATATGGTTGTTGTGATGATTAAATGAGTTGTTATGTGATGAACACTTAGAACAGGACTGGACACATGGTCACCACTCAGTGTTACTTAATAGTAAGTTCCTGGGGTTGGGGGACACGCCATCTTAGAACTCTTGGCTTTTCTCATTCTGAATATACATACAAATATGAGTTGAAAAGATTTGTTTTTTTGTGTGTGTTTCTCTTTTCTTTTAGGCTTTCCAGGAGAAATCCCAGCTTGACTGGCATTCTTGTGTTCTGTCCCATGGGGTGGTTGGAGAACAGAAAGAAAGAAGTTGGGGGGCACTCAGGGGACATAGGGAGAGAACCCCCTGAAGACCTAGATTCCAACTTCTCCTTGACAGACACCAAGATTATTGACAGTTTCTTCCAACAATGCTTCCTTTCACAGTAAGTCTGAAGAAAGAGGTGCTGTCTTCACAGGAAGGCAAAGAAAAATGAACCCCCCTTGGCTCTTGCCCATTGTAGTGCCCCATGCTGCTGGGACAAGGTGGGGAGAAGGCACAGCTTTCACAACTTTATGCACGTATTTGGAGAAGTCCTTGATTGTTGAGTTCTTTGACTACATTCCAAGAACCCAGAAGTGCCTGCTTGGAGGGTGACCACTGGAAGCCAAGATTGGTCTAGGATATGTTGCAAATTGTCCAAGAGTTTATAGCAACTTTGGTGGTGTGACATGTATACACAAGGGCTCAAAATCTTGAAAATCTATCTAGGTGCTGAGCTGCATAAATAAAACCAAATACTTCTGCAGCTCCACATGTTAATTCAACTAGAAGTTTCCTAAGTGCTTACCCATAGGCCTGACTTGCCATCAGTGGGCAGGCTTGGATGACCATCCATCGAACTTATCTCCTGGGAGGATAACATTGATCCTTTGTGCACCAGCAGCAGAGGAAGAAAGGCTCCTGTTGGCCATGAGGCAGGGAGACCTGATCTTATCCATTTGTCTTCCTGCTCCCCACACCATTAAGAACTGAATTTGGTCTGGGCTTTCTTAGAAACTTTGCTCAGTCTGGGATATACGCTGAGCAATTGAGACTTCAGAGGTCCCAAGAGACTCCTGATGAAATTCATTCTCTCTAAGGCACAGTGTATGAGCAGTATGATCCAGCGTGCCACTGCAGCTCCAGGCATCCCATCCCTATATTCCTGTTTCCAAAGTAGAAAAGAAGGGGCCATGAACAAACCTTCTCCTTGCCTGCTGTCTTATCAGAGAAGAACTTTCCTAAATATCCCCAGCAGACCTCTGCTTGTGTACTATTGGCCAGAACTGTGTCACATGTCCTCCCCCAGGCCAATCACTGGCATAGGATTGCCATGATTGGCATAGACTGTCATGATCCATCTCCTGGGCCCAGGCACACTGGGTTTTGGTGGCAAGAAAGAAGTGGGGTAGGAACTCTATTGTCCTATAGATCCTTTATCATAAGAGCAACGAGGAGCCATTGTAGGGCTTTAAGCAGAAGAGTGACGTGATCAAAAATGTGTTGTCAAAAGTCACCTTGGCAAGAGAGTGAGGTTGAATGGAAGCATGAACGGAAGTGAGAAGACTAGGTCCTGGCTGTCCAGGCTTTTATCCCAATAGCTAGAGTCAGACAGGATTTCACTTTATGTGCCATAAGTATTAATAGTTTTTTCAGGCTGTAATATGTTGCAGAATAATGCTTTGAAAAACATCCTGATATCTTTTCCCTTCTTAGTAACTTGCTTTTTGCCCCTGTTGCAGCCCTTAAAGCTGGGCTGGGAGGCCGAGCTGCTCCAGGGAAAGGAGGGGGAATACCTCCTTAAACAAAGAACACATTGCTGAGCGCGGAATTAGACTTTAAAACTCTGCAGAAGGCAACAGTCTAGAACAGGGGTTGGCGGACTATGGCGTGTGGGTCAGATCCTATGGCGTTTTAGTCAATAAAGTTTTATTGGAAACAGCCATGCTTGTGTGCTCAGGTACCATCTGTGCTGCTTTGATGCTACCACAGCAGAGCTGGGCAGCTGTGACAGGGACTGTGTGGCCCACAAAGCTTAAAATATTTACCATCTGGTCCTTTACAGAAAGAAAGTTTGTTGACTCTAGTGGAGAAAGGCAGACTTTGGAGAGAGCAGGCATTTTCTGGGATTATCTGGAGCTGCATTTTTACATGCCAGAATCCAAAGCTTGGAGGACTCTGCGTAGAGGAGGAAGGATGGGGACATGTCACAGGCACGGCTTTGCCACCCGGTACTAGGGAAAGTCCCTCGATTGACAGGCAGGCAGGCCCAGTGAGCTTGGGGTGTGAGTGGCCTCCTAGCTTCCCCTTCAGAGTCAGAACTCCCAACTGCCTGCTGGGCATAGCTTGGGGACATTCAAGACACCCAGAACGTCTTGTGTTTGGCCTGGTACTGCTCAAACGTGGCTCAGCGAGACAGGGTAGCAGTGGCCCAAGAAGACTCCTCAGAAAGGTGGTCCCTAAAGCAGCCTCACCTGATCCCACCATTCTTGTCTCTGCTTGGACAGCTTGGATAGTCGAGAAGGCCTTCCGTCATCCCTCACACTCACTCCACTAAGTTAGCCCTTTCCTCTCCATACGCGCAAAGAACTCCAGACCTCCTTTCTTACAACCCTCATTTGACCTGTAATGATTCATTCAGTATCTATTTAGGCTACAAGACAATCGTCCAAGGCGGGGACTATAATTTGTTTATGGCTTTATGCTAAGCATGTAACTCAGTGATGATACTAAGCAGATGTGCAATGAATGAATGATTAACTCAGAAGACCACTCCCTAGTTTATGAGTGTGAGTATTCTTTTTATAATTATATTTATTCTCTGAATGTGTTATATATGGCATAACATTTGAGAAGTTAAAAAGAAGTTACAAGAAACAGATGCCCCCCTCACCCTGTCCTCCAGCCACCCTGTTTCCCTTCCTGAAGCTCTTTGGTGTTTGGTGTTTTATTTCTAATCGCTGTTGGCATCATCATGAAGAAAGGAAGGATCCCCATTTACAAGAGGAGACGAGAAAAAACCATCAGGCTTGGTGGCTGCCTTTGCAGGCAGCACTTGGGAATCACGAAGGCCCTGGAGCTGAGACGCGTGCTTGACGTTGCTGCACTGACACGCACCATTACCAGCTCTCCAATAACTGCTGCTGGTATCTGCAGGGAACAGACACTTTCCCACATCAATTTCTCCTTTGGGGAAGTGAAGCCAACTGGCCACCATCTAACTGAACCAATCTGCCTCAGGTCTGGCAAGTGTGTAAATGGACAGAACGAGATGTCGCAGGAGGGATGATCTGGCTGAAGTGCCCTGGGACAAAGAGAAATTGGTGGGGCTTGGGTCAAATAATTCAAATAATTTTGTGATTTTATGCATGAATGTTATACTTCAGTAACAAGTTACAAAATGAAAAAAAAAAAAAAACCCCAATCTCCACAAATTTCTACCCAAATCAATAATAACAATAAAAGGCAATCTTTGTTTCATGTTCGACAAGGGCTACTTGCTCTTCTAAGTACCTGATTTGCATTTTCTTGTTTAATCCTGACAACAACCCTATGAGACACTCATCATTCATTCATTGAAAAGCTGTTTAACGAGCACCTACTTGTACCAGGCCTTGTGCAGGCCCTGAGATGCAGACGGTAAAGAAGACAGACAGGGCAGGTCCCTGCCCTCCTGGAATTTACATTCTAGTGGACACGTACCATTATTAGTCCCAGCTTATAATGTGAAAAAAACAAAGTTCTGAAAAGCCCAGTCATTTGCCCCAATTCTGTGTTTGATAAATAATTTGATCAGGCCAGGATTCAGTTCTAGATGTCTCTGACCCCAAAATGCCTGAGCACATCTCCTGCGGTTTTTTTTTTTTTTTTTTTTTTTTTTTTGAGATAGTGTCTTACTGTGTCACCCAGGCTGGAGTGCAGTGGTGCGATCTCAGCTCACTGGAACCTCTGCCTCTCAGGTTTAAGTGATTCTTCTGCCTCAGCCTCCTGAGCAGCTGGGATTATAGGTGTGTGCCACCATGCCAGGCTAACTTTTGTGTTTTTAGTAGAGATGGGGTTTTACTATGCTGGTGAGGGTGGTCTTGAACTCCTGACCTCAAGTGATCTGCACATCTTGGTCTCCTGAAGAGCCGGGATTACAGGTGTGAGCCACCACACCTGGCCCTCCTGCTGCTTTTTTTGGTGCCGATTCCCCAAGAGGTTGTGCAGATGACCCTCTATACGGGCTCAGGAGTCCTCTGCTGCATTGTTATACAGACAAATTCTTTCTATTTCTTTATTTTTAGAGCAGAAAAGGTTTCTGTGTTTGGAAAGTGGGAGGGAGGGTAGATGGAGGTGCTCCAATGCTGTCATGAGGACTCCCCCTCTGTGTCCTCTTTCCTGCGTGTCAGCTTCCTTCTCAGGCAGGAGCTGGCCAAGGCAGCCTCAGGCTTACAAGGCCCTGGCAATTGGACATCCCAAGAGGGTCCACATGCCTTTTTCCTGGGCTCTGGCAAACACTGGGACTATGCCCTTCCTCGGGGCATATGCCTTTCCCGACTTGCTCACGAGGCCAAGGGTATGAGTATTCTTTTTATAATTATATTTATTCTTGGAATGTGTTATATATGGCATAAAATTTGAGAAGTTAAAAAGAAGTTACAAGAAACAGGTGCCCCTCTCACCCTGTCCTCCAGCCACCCTGTTTCCCTTCCTGAAGCTCTTTGTGTAGGTAGGTGAACAACATACTCAGATAAAGGGAGTGGAGACGATCCCTGGTGGCCCTGATTAATAGACAGAGATGGAGGGTTTGCTCCTGAGCCTCCTAAGACTTGAGGCCTGAGCTGCTCAACTGTAAGGGGATTCTAAGATACCCCCCAATACAGGCTGAAGACACCTTTCTGTGACCACCTTCTGTTCCATGAAGCCTGCATTTCAGAGCCTCTGAGAAGCCAGGCCAGGGACTGAGAAGAGTAATCTCCACAGGAAATGAGCAGACTGGTGCTCTGGGACATGCTCTGGGATCTTGTGATTTGGTTTACTAAAAGCCCACCTTAGCATCAGTGCTCAGACAACATTGTTCCCAGCCGGCACAAGACCCAGGAATGGAGTGGTTGCTCTAAAGCACTGTCTCCTCCCAGTGCCCGTGAGCAGCTCGTCCTCCTCTCTCTGTGGCCTCTCTCGGTATTTCTCTTTAAGAAATGACTTTTTTTTTTTTTTTTTTTTTTTTTTTTTTTTTTTTTTTAGGATGGAGTCTCACTCTGTTACCCAGGTTGGAGTGCAGTGGTGCAATCTCGGTCGGCTCACTGCAAGCTCCACCTCCCAGATTCAAGCGATTCTCCTGCCTCAGCCTCCCAAGTAGCTGGGACTACAGGTGTGTGCCACCACACCCAGCTAGATTTTTTTTGGTATTTTTAATAGAGGTGGGGTTTCACCGTGTTAGCCAGGATGGTCTTGATCCCCTGAAGCTGAGATCTGCCTGCCTCAGCCTCCCAAAGTGCTGGCATTACAGGTATGAGCCACCACAACTTGCCCTAAGAAATGACTTTCAAAACACCCTGGGTCTCTCCTATCCAATTCTTAGGCAGGTAAAAGGCATTTGACATGTTGGGTTACTGGTTTTAAAAAAAGCCAGAGGCATCAGTCTTCTGAATCTTAGGTGACAGAAAACACAGATTGACACCGGTCACCATCCATAATAAACCATCTTCAGGGGAGCCGGTGGGCTAGTGTGCACTCCACCAGCTCACTGATGGGGGTTGATTTAACATTAGAGTCAGGCCATTTGGCAGAACCAAGCAATTAATATTTTCAATGTTTGCTGAACTTGTCTTGTTCCCCAGTTTCAGCAGGCCCACGAATGTGTGAGAAATGGATATTCTTGACCATCGTTTTGAGATGATCTTACGTAGTGTTCAAGGTCATAAAGTTGGCAGGCTGTTTTGTTTTATCTTTTATTTAAGCACATGTTTTCCTTTGCAATGAAGTGTTCTGTTGCCAAAGACCATTTGGCTCTGCTTCCATGCCCCCATCAAATTCTCTAGACTTTCGCTAACCCAGGCCCTATTTGAGTAAATCATATGCATATTGGGACTCTGTGGGAACTGGGGTCAGAACAAAAGTTGCCCATTTTCTCCTTGTGTCAATCCTGCAAACACTCTCTGAATTCCCTGCCTAAGGCTATAAGGTATTGACAATGCATTATGAGGGTTTACACACAGCAGGAACGGGTGACAGGTCACACACTAACTGTTCTGGTGTTCACCAGGCATGATCCAGTGTCTAAGATCAGAACTGAATTGTTCAGAGACCGGCTGGAGACCTGTGGCTCTCACAGGGATCACTGGAGAGTGTCGGCAGCAGCAGGAGGAGGATGAAATTCAACGTGCTGGATTAAGAACTGAGGAACACAAAGATGACTGAGATGTGATCCCATTTTGGGGATTCTACCATCCAGGATGGGAGACGAATGTTTATTCTAGAAATATGTAATGCACATCTACTCTGTGCCAGGCAGTGCGGAAACAGAGGTAGTAAGATGGGGGCGTTGCTTGCTTATAACTCATAACTTGATGGGAGACAGACATGTGAGCAGAGAACTGTGATCCCAAATGAGAAGCAGATGCCAAGTATTCTTGAGAGAAAGGACATGAGCATGGAAGATTAGAAGTAGCTTTATAGTGGCCGGGTGCGGTGGCACATGCCTGTAATCCCAGCACTTTGGGAGGCCGAGGCCAGCAGATTACTTGAGATCAGGAGTTCGAGACCAGTCTGGCCAACATGGTGAAACCCAGTCTCTACTGAAAATACAAAAATCAGCCAGATGTGGTGGCAGGTGCCTGTAATCCCAGCTACTTGGGAGGCTGAGGGAGGAGAATCGTTTGAACCCGGGAAGCAGAGGTTGCTGTGAGCTGAGGTCGCGCCACTGCACTCCAGACTGGACGACAGAGCAAGACTCCGTCTCAGTGACTGGGAGGAAAAAAAATAGAGTGATAGTAAATAGGAATGTGTGGGGAATAGTAGTAATGATGATGACACTAGCAAATACTAAAGCAGCACGACGAGGCACTGCTCTTAGATTTTAGATAAATTGGGTCACTTGATTCTTACACAATCTTATGTACAGATGAGATTGGCTCACTTGGCTATGATCATAGTGCTTGTTAGGAACAGAGGCGGGATTCGAACCCTGGCAGCCTGGCTCTCTGGAGCCTGGGCTTCACCACTCCACTCTGTCACCATGTACCATGAGAGCATGATGTGGGAGTGCAGGGAGCTAAGCTAGGAAAGATCTGACATGTAAGTTAGAGCTGGATGGTAATAGCTTTGTCTGCCATCTGTCAGATTTGAGATTTTACCCTGTAGGCACAGAAGAATTCTGTGTAGCAGAGCTTGCAACCAGATCTATGTTTTGGAAAAAAAAAATCACCTTGGCAGCTATAATAATGAACTAGAAGCAGGAAACTGAAGGCTGGTTTAAGGCTACTGCAGTTGTCTAGGCAAGACCTGAGGAGACCTGAAGGGCTGGAGAAGAGGGGAAAAATTCAAGAACGACATAAGGAGTAAAATGGGCAGGATTAGGGGAGTAATTAGGGGGATGGCAGGAGTTGTCAACGGCTGATGCTTGTAGCTTGGGTGCCATCTGCAGCTGCCAGCTCTGATCCACTGCTCTGGGCTGCTGGCATTTGGGGACCACCTTCCTCCATTAAGGTGCTGCTACACCCTCATGCTGGCTCCAGAGGAGGGCATGGCACGAGGAAGGTCACATTCCCCTGATGAGTCTGTCCCAGTGTGGACACAGGCTCATCTCTTAGTTCCCTTCAGTGCCACAGACACCAGCTGTAGGATAACCAGGTAGCAGAGATCTGAGTGTAACACAGAGAGATCACAGGGCAGGACCAGCCACGCCCTCTCGCGGGAGCTCTACGGCTCCTTCCTACTGCAGAGCATGCTAAACCCACATCTTCTTTTTCCGATCCTGGGGTCCCAAATCCCCAATCGCTCCCACTCAAGAAGGCAAAAATCTAGTTTGCATTGTTGCAACCTCTGTACTCAGGAAGACAACCTTTTGGCATTTTCTAGCCGCGCAGTGTCTCTTCATTGTTCCAACCTCTCCCTCCAGACTAATTTCTCAGCTCACCTTTGCGTACTCAAGAGGCTCATTAAAACATTTTCCCAAACAAAAGAGCAGTCTTCTCTCCCAAAGATGAATTTTGCTGCCACCCCTAGAATGCAGAAACAGCTGCAGGCATCTTTGAAAACTGCAACGTTTTCATTCCTCCTGTAATATTAAATACTGCAAAAAGGCCAAGAATGGAGGTCGTTAGATTTATCTAGCATCTTATTGAATGAATATTTATTGAGGGAAAATTTCCACCTCTAGGAATAGAGGGGTCAACGGTCTGGCTAAGGACAGCAAGAAGGTTGGACATGTTTAAAAAAATGGTCTGTTGTATCCAAGAGCTAAATCAGGCCTTACCCAGACTGCAGCTCAGCTTCCAGTCATCTCAGTGGCCTGGAAAAATCTCAGTTCCTGCCACTGGATGATGATAGTCCTGTATTGCTAGTGCCCCTCAGGCAACTGGCAAAAGCAACTGTAAATCTTCTCTAGTGGAAGATACGATCATCTGAGACCTCAAGTTATGTGTAGGAGCTATTCTTCTACTACAAAATCGGATATCAAATCAAAGTAAATCAGACATGTGGGTAAACCTGATAATATAACTGACATCCATCAGAAGAAAACAGATAATGGAAACATGGAAGCTCAGATATGAGAATTATCAGACACAGATTTAAGATTGTCATTGGGTAACTGTTACAGGTCAGACATTGTGCTGGCATCGAGGATAAAACAGTGAACAAACAAAGCATGCTTCCTGACCTTATCACACTTCTATAGTCTTCTTGGGGGAGACATACATTAATCAAATAAATCATGGGTAGGTTGACTGCCAACATGGACCCAGTCCTCCACGTTCCTCTACCTCTTCCCAGTATCCGCACCCTTGGTAGTGTGACTTTGCAGTTCTCCCAACAGCAAGCAGGTGAAGTCTATTTCCCACTCCCTGAATCTGGGCTAGACTTGCACTTACTTTGGTCAACAGAATGTGGCAAAAGTGATGGTGTGTCAGTTTTGAGCCTGGATCTCAAGAGGCCTTGTGCCCATCTGTTTGTTCTTCTGGAGACCTGGCACTGAGAACAATTCTGGGATCCTGTTGGAGAAACAGAGATTGTCCCAGCCAAGGGCTCAGACCTACGAAAGAGTTCAGCCAAGATCAGCAGCTGCTACATATGCTCAGGTGAGTTCCACCAAGCCCTGCTCAGATCAGGACTATCCAGTGGACCCACAGGCTTCTTAGAACAAATATTTATCGTTGTATGCCACTTAAGTTTGTTTGTAGTTGGTACGCAGCATTATTGTAGCAAAGATGACTGACACACACATAGATGAGTAATTCTGACCTGATCAATGACAAAGAAGATGTGGTAGACTCTGAGTGTTTAGGATAAACTGATTAAGCCTGGGGATTAAAGGAAGGCTTCTCTGAGGAGCTGAGGAGCTGATGCTCGAAGTGAGACTGAGGATAAAGATCGTTAAATGAGCGAAAAAGAGGACCGAACATCCCAGGCAGAGAGAACAGCGTGCACAAAGACCTTGAGCAGAGAGGCAGTGGGACATTTTGAGGCACTGAAGGGAGTAGGTAACACAAGGAGGGTGAAAGACAGGGTTAAGAGAGGTAACAGGGAATAGACCAGGGAGGCTATGCCTTTAGTTCTTATTTTATCAAACGTAGCTAGTACCTTTTGATTCTCCTCTTTGTAAGATGAGGGCATTAGTGTCTGTACTCTTTCCTTCTCTCTTCTTCCTTCTCTCATACCCCAAGTTCTGTATATTCTTTAACTTGTATATCGTCAAGGTCAGTGATGTTTATTCCATAATATCCATGTTTTAGCTCTAGATGAGTTCTAGAATTGAAGATCAACAAATTATTGACATTATTAAGACTGTTTACATTATTATGACAAAGACCTTGTTCCGTTATAGCCAAATGGTATGCTATGATTTTCATTTTCCCATCTGAATTTAAATTTTTTAAATGACCTTTCTTTTTCTTTCACTTTATCTCTCTAAACTATTACTAATATCAGATATTCTATTGAAAAAAATGTTTCCCAAGAGAATTCCCTTCTAGGGTTTTAGAACCTCTGTTCTCCTGCTTCAGTCTAGACTAGCTGTTCTGATGTTACCCTGAACTTTTCACTGCATTCGTGGATTACATCCCTATTTCCAGAAATGGATGTTCTTTCTTGGTTCACCTCTTGCCTTACTAAACCACATCTTCAAAAAGCTTTCTTAGAAAGGGTATGTGGAATGTAATTTTTTTGGTCCATGTATGTCTGAGAATACTTTTATAGTACCCATACATTTGATAAATATCTTGTTTATTTGTAACAATCGACTCTGAAAATCAATTTCTTAGAATTTTGAAGGCATTGCTTTATTATCTTCTGTCATCCAGACTTGCTGGTATAAAGTCTGATGCCCTTCATTTTATTTTCCTTACCATAATTTTATTGTGAAATATAACAGACTTGCATAAAAGTGCATAAAAGTATACAGCTTAGTTATTTATCACAAAGCAAATATTTGTGTAATGACTAGCCTGGTCAAAAACTACACAATTGTTAGTCCCCTTCCCTCTCCAAGAATCCCCCACTGTATCTCCTCTTAATTGCTGCTCCTTCCCTTCACACAAAGGTAACCATTATCCTAAATTTTATGGTAATCATGCATCTGCTTTTATTTGAAACTTTACTACCCAATTTCATATTCTTAAATCCTAAAGTTTCATTTTTCCTATTAAAAAAACTTTATATATAGAAGAAAATAATTTATTCTTTTGGGCATAGCTTTTTAAAATTCAACAGTATGTTTGTGAAATTTTCCATCTTGTTCTATGTAGCCATAGTGGATTCATTTTTCATTACTGCTTAACATTCCTTTGTTTGGATCTACCCTAATGTATTTATGTGCTCTATTGTTGATGGATATTTAGTTTCCAGTTTTTGGTCATTTCAGGCAAAGCTGCCAGGAACATTTTATACATGTTTCTTGGTGCAGCCATATATATTAAAAGTAGTGGCAAAAACAGCAATTACTTTTGCACCAATGTAGTACTTTCTGTTGAGTATATATCCAGATGGAGTAGTATCGTGGGGTAGTAAGTCATGTAGGAGCATATCACTGTAGTTTTAATTTGTATTTTCCTGATCATGAATGATGGTGAGCATCTTTTTGTATGCTGTTGCCCATTTCTTTTTCTTCTTTTGTGGTATGCCTATTTAATTCTTTTGTCTGTGTTTCTATTTTACTGTTTCCATTTTTATTATTGATTTGTAAATGTTCTGGATACAAGCCCTTTTTCAGTTATATTGTTGCAAACATTTTCTCCACCCAGCGACTTATCTTTTCACTCTTTTAATGGCGTCTGTATCTATCTACATCTATTTATTTATTTTTTTTGAGATGGGGTCTCACTTTGTCACCCAGACGGGAGTACAGGTGGCATGATCTTGGTTCGCTGCAACCTCTGCCTTCTGGGCTCAAGCAATTCTCCCACCTCAGCCTCTCAAGTAGCTGGGACTACAGGTGCATGTTACGACGCTGGGCTAATTTTTGTATTTTGGTAGAGACAGGGTTTTACCATGTTGCCAAGGCTGGTCTCAAACTCCTGGACTCAAGTGATCCACCTGCCTCATCCTCCCAAAGTGCTGGGATTACACGTGTAAGCCATCACACCCAGCCTTCTTAATGGTATATTTTGAGGATGAGGAGATGTTCCTAATATTTATGTCATCGAATTGTACCTTTTTCTTTATGGTTAATCTTTTAATGTACAGTTTATGAAGATTTTTCTCTACCCCAATATTGTAAAGCTATCCCCATATTAACTTTAAAAAGCTTTATTGTTGCCATTCACATCTAGATATACAATCCACCTGAAACTCATATTTGTATATGGTTATGAGGTAGGGATTGAGTTTGGTTATTTTTCTATATGAGTATCCAATTAATTCCATATTATTTATTTTAAAAGCTTTTCTTTCTCCAATTCTCTGCAATGTCACCTTTATCATTAACCAGTTGTCTACACACACACACACATTTCCAGACTCTCTATTCTATTCCATTGGTTTATTTTTAAAATTTTGCACTATTACCACACTTTCATAATTACTATATTGTTATAAGAAATTTTGATACCTCATAAAGCACTTTCTTAACCTTTGTCCTTCTTTAAGAATAACATAGTTACTTTTGGCTCTTGACATTTCCAAATAGTTTTTAGAAATATCTTGTCACAGAATTAACCCATTGGTATTTTTGGGGGATTGCAACAAATCTACAAATTGGTTTGGTGATAATTGACATCTTTAAAATATGTAGTCTTCAATCCACGCACATAGTATATCACTTCTATAAATCATTTATTTCTGTGTAAGAAGCTACCTTACAAAGTAGTGGCTTAAAACAACAATTTATCATTTCTCATGATTCTGTGGGTTGTCTGGGCACTTCCTCTGGTGGTTTCACTTGGGTTCATTCATGTGGCTGTATTCAGCTAGAGTTTTGGCTGGACTGGAGGGTTTAGGATGGCCTCACTCATACATCAGGCAATTGGTGCAGGCTGTCACCTGGGGTCCCTTGGTTGTCCTTCATGTGGCCTCTTGTCCTGTGTAGGCCAGTTTTTTTTGTTTTTTGTTTTTTTTAAACATGGTAGTCTCAGAGTAGTGAGACCAAAAGGTCAAAGGTGGTCTCTTGAGACCTCTACTCTGAAATTCATACAACATCATTTCCATCACATTTTGTTTGTCAAAGAAAATCACAAGGCTGCCCAGATTCAAAAGGTAGGACAATAGAATTGGCTTCTTACTGGGAGGAGCTTCAAAGAATTTGTGTACTATTTAATATCCCATCTCATTCTTTTGTCTTTAATTTTTCTCATGTATAGTTTTCAGTGTGGAGGACTCACACATGTTTGTTAAATTTATTTCTAGGTATCTGATGTTCATTGGCACCATCATGTTGTTTTATTTTCAAACAACTTTATTGTAGTAGAATTTACATACAGTGAAATATATCACTTTAAAGTGTATAGTTTGATAGGTTTTGATAAATATTTACACCCATGTAATCACTACTACAATTAAGATAACCTTTCCATCACCCCTAAATATCCCTTGTGCCCTTTATTGTCAATTGCCCTCTACTCTTGGCCTTAAGTAGCCGCTAATCTGTTTTCTATTCCTATAGATTAGTTTTGCCTTTTCTAGAACTTTGTATAAGGGAATAATATAGTATATTCTCTCTTGTCTCTCTCTTCTTTTGCTCAGTACAAGGTTTTTGGATCCATTCCTTTTGTTGCATATATCAGTAATTCATTACTTTTTACTGCTGAGTAGTATTCCATTGTGTGGGTATACCACCACTTTTTATTCATTCTCAAAATGATAGACATTTGAGTTGGATCTGGTTGCTTCCAGTTTCTGGCTATTACAAATAAAGCCACTGTAACATTTGCTTACAAATGTTATATATTTGTATTTATCTTGGGTAAATAACTATAAGTAAAATTACTAGGTTGAATACTAAGTGCATATTTAGCTTTATAGTAAAGTAACAAACTTTTCCCCAAAGTAGCTATATCATTTTACATTCTCACTAGCAATGTATGAGAGTACTAGTTGCTCCACATATTTGCCAACACTTGGTATTGTCAGTTTCATCATTCCTTCCTGAATTTCAGATTATTTATCTGGGCTCACTTTCCTTCTGCTTGAAGCACAACCTGTATTAATTCCGCTTAGTGTGATTTCACTGGGGGTAAATTCTGTCAGTTTTTGTTTATTTGGAAATGTCTTTATTTTGTTCTAGTTCTTGAAAAACATTTTCATTGGCTATATAATTCCAGTTTGGCCATTTTTTCAGGCCATTCATGACATTATTTTATTGTCTTCTGGTTTTCATTGTTGTTTAGAAATCAACTTTTAGTGCCAGATGCGGTGGCTCACGCCTGTAATCCCAGCACTTTGGGAGGCCAAGGCAGGTGGATCACCTGAGGTCAGGAGTTTGAGATCAGCCTGACCAACATGGTGAAATCCCATCTGTACTAAAAATACAAAAATTAACTAGGTGTGGTGGCATGCACCTGTAATCCCAGCTGCTTGGGAGGTTGCAGTGGGAGAATAGCTTGAACCCGGCAGGCAGAAGTTGCAGTGAGCTGAGATCGTGCCATTGCACTCCAGCCTGGGTAACAGACTGAGACTCCGTCTCAAAAAAAAAAAAAAAAAAAAAAAGTCTTCTCTGGTTGCTTTTAAGATTCTTTTCTTTGTCTTTAATGTTTGACAGTTTCATTATGATGTGTCTAGTGTATTTATATTTATTTGTCTTGCTTGGAATTTGCTTGGTTTCCTGAATATTTGGGATGATGTTATCAGTCCTGGAAAATTACCTTGAAATATTTTCTCTTGAAATATTTCTCTGACTCATTTTCTCTCTTCCATCTCTTTCTAGAACAGGAAACATTAGCCATTCACTAGACCGTCTCACTTTATATTCCATATCTCTTAGCCTATTTTATATGCTCCCACTCCTCTGTCTTCCCATTTTGCATTTCTCCCGACTTATTTTCTAATTCACAAATTCTCATTGCAACGTGCCAAATTCTAAAGCCCATCCATTTGTTGAGATGTTAATTTTAGTTATTTTATTTTTCAAAAGTTCCATTTGGTTCTTTTTCATATCTTCTAAGCCTAGTTAGTAGTTTCTACGGTTTCCTTTTCTCCCCTATATCTTATAAACCTTGTCTTTTATTTTAAAAACACTAAGCTTACTTATCTAGAGTTTCCCGATAATTCCAGTTTCAGAAATACTTGCAGATCTTGTTCTGTTGTCTGTGCCATCTGCTGATTTTACTCATGGCATATTGATTCTTTATGCTCTTGTTTATTTATGATTATGTATTGCTCAGTGACCTAAGGTGAAGGCAAGTACAGAGACTGGCAGACGTTTTCTGTAAGGACCACATAATAAGCATTTTAGGCTTTGAAGGCCATGTACAGTCTCAGTTGCTTCTCCTTTTCTTCCTGCTTCTCCTCTTTCTTCTTCTTCTGACAACACTTTAAATATATTAAAACTATTTTTAGGTTGTGGGTCTTACAAAAACAGGCCATAGTTTGCTTATTCCTCCAAAGATGTTTTGTTTCTTTCATGTGTGTAAGGGCGTTATTTTAATTAAATATATGGCTTTTAAAAAATTGAGCCATTTAGGTGAAGTGAATTAGGGCTTCCAGTACATGAGGGATAGTTTACTTTGGTTTGCTCTTAGCTTGAGGAAGTAGCCCTTTGAAAGCTCTGCTAGGTCCAAATAACCTAGCTTGTTATAATGGAAACAAAAGAATTCTATTTTCGTCTGAAAATTATATTGAACGGTTCTTATGGGATAGATGACCTTCTGAAAGACTATTTAAATTTGTTTTCTTCAGTTATGTTAATAAGTCTTAGTGGTAAATGAAACATCATAATTTCAGGAGAGTACAGCAAATGAATGTTCATTTGAAAAAAATCAACGTGAGGTTATGACCTTAAAAAATATCTTTTTAAGCTCTGTTAATAAAAGTGTCCCAACAGTGATAAAAACACTTTTGTCTATCAAGAAATAGCAATCTAGCACTCAGATTTTGGTCTTTAGTATCATTCTCTATTTAAAGAACTAGGCAAAATCAAAATAATTCTGGAAAACTTTGCTTTCCAGAAGCAAGAATAATTTCAAATATGTTTGAGCAGAAAGGACTTCAAGAAACTCCCATTCAATAAATTATAACAATTGAACATAAAGAATACATATCATTATTATGAATGTAATTATTTGGAATAAATTAATAGAAGTCCGTAAGTTTCTAATGATATCCAAAAGATAAAAGTTAAAAGTAAATGTACAAAAAGTAACTGTAATAAAAAAGGAGTGATGGATATAACAGAATATGCCCAATTTTCGTTACTTTAAATAAGCAGAAGTCTTGATGTTTAGAGTTTTTGGTGCTTTTTGTTTCTTGAGATGGGGTCTCACTCTGTTGCCCAGGCTGCAGTTCACTGGTGCAATCTCAACTCACTGCAACCTCCACCTCCCAGACTCAAGCTATCCTCCCACTTCAGCCTCCTGAGTTGCCTGAACAACAGGTGCATGCCACCATACCTGGCTAATTTTTTGTAGACATGGGGTTTCGCCAGGTTTCCCAGGCTGGTCTCAAACTCCTGAGCTCAAGCGATATACCTGCCTTGGCCTTCCACAGTACTAGGATTACAGGCTTGAGCCACTGTGCCTGGCCAGATGCCTTTAAAACATATGTTGGGTTATAAAGCAAATGTATTTAGTGTTTTAATATGTGTAAGCAAGAAAGAACAAACACAAACATAAGTGAATAGACCAAGAATCTTGGAAAAAGTAAGAATGGTACCAAGAACAAGGAGGACTGTTTGAAGCCATGGGTCAAGCAACATATCCAGGTAAGCAAGAGGTCAGCAATCATTCGGCATCAATGGTCATCTACAGTATGACCAAAGTCAGTTCCAAGATGACAAATTAACCAAGTCTTTCAAACAGGAGAAATCATTGCACAGATTCTCTCTTCTGGCTGTTCTAGCTAATTATAATGAGAGTCTGATGAAGTCTACCTAAAATTTCAAGACTACTCACAGAGTGGGTCAACAGATCACAATGACAGTCAATTAATAAGGTAATTCTGAGTTTGTGAGACTTTTAAAGAGTATATCATATCTGGGAAAGATATCAAATGTCAAAAATACACATTTCACATGAAAGAGGTCCTACTGATGCAATGGGTGAAACTTTATTTTATGGGAAGCTTGGGCCAAGGAGTAGAGGCTCAGGTTTGAGTGTCCTTGCACTGTGCAACTCGGTCCTATTTCTCAACTGAGAGCTAATAGGTTGACATCCCAGAACTTGCAAACTTAGCTCCTCTGAGATGGTGTTTGTTTTTCCTTCTGAGTCTAATAGGATGACTACAGCCCAAAGAAGGTATAGATGAGCTCTGTTCAAAAGAACCATCTTCAATGGTGGAAATGTTCATTATCTGTACTGCCCATATGTAGCTATTGAGCACTTGAAATGCCACTGCTGGGGACTGAATTTTAAATTAAACTTAATTAATTTAAAATTAAATAGCCATATGTGGCTACTGGTTACTGCATTGTGCAGAGGAGGTATATATCAGAGGTAGTAAAATTGCTGCAATTCTAGGAGGTAACCCCCCGGAACAGGGAAAAAACAAGAATAACAATAAGTAAAAGGATAAAAATAGAGATGACCAAGAAATAAATTTAAGTCGGGGCACTAGTATTTTTGTAAATAGTTTTAATATAATAGTAATAATCACGTTTTAAACAATTGTGATATTTTGGGGGTGTTTAAGGTATTTAAGAGAATCTGATATGAGAGTTATGATCCTGAACACCTCAGAAGACTAAGTTAGTCGTCAGTTTTTGAGTGCTTGTGGAAACCTAATTTAATAAATCCATCAGTTATGATTTGTATTTTGCATGCATTTTGGGTGACCGAGAAGAATGTTAATGATTTCAATGTTTAAAATGATGCTAGCTTAGTAGAATTATAAGATCAATAACGTGGATATTAAACAAAGCTCAGGGAGTAGTCAGTGTCACTCCTCATGCACAATAGGCCCCTGGGTACACTTTTTCCTCTGGATTTTTCTACACTGACTCTTTACAATTTATGTTTCTAAATATAAACATACTTTGCTTTAAGAAAATGCAGTGTGTGGCTTTGTGCTCTTATGACCCTGAACTGTTATATTCATGGGTTATACATTTCTTCTGGAAAGTCCACTGTTTCTAAAGAGACAATATCCTTTTATTCTCTCCTTCATGAGTGAGTGAAGCATGTCCTGGTGGACTACCCAGCCTTGTCCACAAGAACTCATCCTGCCAGTAAGTTCTCCTGAATTCCCAGTTGCTGATATCAACACTGCAGCTTCTCAAGCACCTTTTAACTGGCAGGTTGAAGGAGAGCTTAGAAGTGGGGACACTGGAGCCAGACAGAGCTAGGATTCAGTACCAGCTCTACCATTAAATCTGTGTGACCTAAAGCAGATGATTCTGTGCTTGGTGATGATGATACAAATAGCTACTCGGGTTTTGTTAGGATTGAATAACCTAGTTAATGTAAAGTACTTGGCATAATTATTAATTTCTTGATACATACTCAAATTCACTCTTCTCAGCAAATCAGCTCAAATCCCCCCTCTACCCACAAGGCTAGTACTTGTGGCTCTTATTGTCTGACTTATCCAAAATGACATACTAGTTTTCACTCCACCCTTGTTCCTCACCCCTTTCAATTCTGCTGTTCTTTTTGCAAATTACTTTATTGGGATTTTCCTAAGCCCACTGTTCTTCGGTTTCAGTGAGTAGGGCTGTTCTCTCGTCCATCCCCAGTCTGCTCTCCTCTTTCATGCCTCTTCATCTGTCTCTAAACTCCAGAACCTGCTCTGTGAGCTCACTCTCAGAGAAAACAGAAGCTGTCAGAAGAGAGTTTCTGCGAGCTCCCTGCGCCACCGGCAGCACCTTCCAGCATCTGTACCTGCTGCTCTGCCATACCTTTCCTTCCCGTGGATGAAGCGTTTGTGCTCCCATCTCTGGCCGAGGCGACCATGGGTGCAATGGAGTGCGGCCTCCTCACGCATTTGAATGCTCCCGCCTCCTTTGTTGATCCCCTCTGTCTCCTGCATCCATCGCCAATTGTGTCTACTCCATCCTTCCCATCATCATGCAAAAGTGCCGAAACATCTCTCTCCCCTGCTTCCCTTTGCATCAGAACTCATTGAAGAGTTGCGTAACGTATGTCTCCATTTCCTCTTCTCCTCTGATCCCCTGAACCCTCTCTGCCCTTTCAGAGACATCGATTTCACCGAGATCATCAGGGACCTCCACATATCCATATCCAGAGGTCAATTCTCGGTCCTCATCTTACTTGACCCTTTAGTGTGATTTGACATCGCGCATCTCTCTGTTCTCCTGAAACACGTTTCCCCCTTGGCTTCCAGGACATCCGATCTCCTTAATATTCCACTAAAAAGCCACCCATTCTCAGTCACCTTCATTAGTGTCTCCACGACCCCAGGCTTTAATTGTTGTAGTGCCTAGGGCTCAATCTTTGGAGCTTTTCTCCTTTCTTCACCTGCTCACTTGCGGATCTCATCCACCAGAGTTTTAAATGCCACTATACGCTAACAGCTCCCAAGCCTTGTGTCTCCCTCAGACTCCTCCCTTATGGGTTCCACTTCCTACTTCCATATTTCCATTTGGATGCCTACTAAACATCTCAAATAAAAAATGCCCATAAGCTCTTAATCTTCCCCCTTAAACCTGCTCTTTCTCATATCCACCTTTTCCATTGCTCAGGCCAAAACCCTTTTTCCCTCACTTTCTCTCATGCCCTATATCTATCTAATCCTTTAGTAAAGCCTGTTGTCTCTACCAACCAAACATACCCAGAACCTGGCCACCCCCAGCTCCCGCCCTAATCTAACCTCAACTTTCTCTCTGGGGTATTCCTGCAGGAGCCTCTTACTCAGCCTTCCAGTTTCCATCCTTGCTCCTAGAACAGAAGTGAGGGCGACTTAATTAAAAACCGAACTCAGATTGCATCATTCCTCTGCTCAAAACTCTCCAATGGGCTGGGCATAGTGGCTCATGCCTGTAATCCCAGCAATTTGGGAGGCCAAGGTGGATGGATTACTTGAGGTCAGGAATTCAAGACCAGCCTGGCCAACATGGTGAAACCCCATCTCTACTAAAATATAAAAATTAACTGGGTGTGGTGGCGGGTGCCTGTAATCCCAGCTACTAGGGAGGCTGAGGCAGGTAAATTGCTTGAACCTGGGAGGTGGAAGTTGCAGTGAGCTGAGATTGTGCCACTGCACTCCAGCCTGGGTGATAGAACAAGACTCCATCTTGAAACAAAAACAAAAAACCTCTCCAATGCTCCTGTCTCGCTCAGAGTGAAAACCAGTCCTTAGTGTGACCAATGCAAGTCTACACAGACTGGTCCCTGTCTCTCTATGACCTCATCTACTGCCCGTCCACTCCCTGCCCCAGTCCCACTCCCCACCCTGCCTCCCTGCAGTTCTTTAATGTGCCAGGCATGCTCTGTCCTGGGCCCGCCTCTCTGACCCATTGTGCCAACTCTGCTCCTTGTTCCCTCTGCTCCAACTGGCTAATTTTTGTATTTTTAATAGAGATGGGGTTTCACTATGTTGGCCAGGCTGGTCTTGAACTCCTGACCTCGTGATCCACCTGCCTCAGACTCCCAAAGTGTTGGAATTACAGGCGTGAGTCACCACAAATCCCTGTATGTTTTGAAAATAATTATCTCTAACACCTAGGCACTAGTAGGCACTCGAAATTAAAATACCCATTGCAAAGGCGAGTGAATGATTGAAGTTAACTGAGCTTGACTGGCTCTTGTGAAATGTAAGAATTCTTTGAAATATAATTATTTTCAATTAGCTTGCTCAAATTCAGAGTTTTAAAAGCTCTTTTTAGTGTTTGATATAATTAATGCTCCTTTTTTGACAAGACCTTGTATAATAGGAAAGAATTTTTTGAGATTAAAAAAAAGGCGCTAGAAAGAAACATTCTTTTAATTTTAAGTTGATGAAATAAGAGTTCTTTCTCCCTGCCCCAGTCCTATTTTAGATTGCAAATTGTTTCAAGGGAAGAATCATGAGATTAACATTTCATTTGAATTCCTGAAGCTGGACACACAGTAGCATAAAAATTTTTTTGTAACTTAAATACATGGTGATAAAAGAACGCTTTCCCACAGCAGCACATGGTTTAACTGAGGTCCCGCTTTAAGGTGAGACCACTCACTGGTACAGAATCACGGAGCTGCAGAGGTGGAGAAGTTCTGGAGATCACTTGGGCAAGGGATCCAAGTCTGTGTTAAGCGCCCACCCTGCTCCAGGAAGGGGCAGGGCCTCTGCTGGGGTGGTGCCCTTTCTCATACAAGAAAACAACTTCAACGAGGTAAGTCATTCAGCCAAAGTCATTCGTCTACTAAATAGAAGAATCAGGATTTGAATGCAGGTTTCGGCTTTTCCTAGGAGACTTATATTTGCTCTTGGCCTTTTACAGACAAGGAAAGGGAGGCCCAGAGAGGAGAAAGGAGTTATCCAGGTCAGAGCAAATATTAATGTAAAATAGTCAGAGAAATATTAATAGTAAAACTAGTGGTCTCATCCCTGTGGTCCCCCTCAGCAGCAGTCTCTCGGCCAATTGTCAAAGCTTCCCTTTCATCCAGCTTCCCAAATGGCCTTACGTTTTTACTGCTTTTCATGTGTTCAAATGCAGTACGTTATCCTTCAACTATTACCAAAATGCATTCTGTAACAAGTGAAAACTCCCCATAATTTCCCCTCTAAAGAAAGCCACCATCATCAACTTGAAACAGTCTTCCATGTTTTTTTTTGCCCACCCCCCCCAACACACATGAGTTACATAGTTTTGTAACCTGACATTTCTACTTCACAGTCTCTTTTGGGACTCTTCATGTCAATAAATGTTATAACCCCATTCTAACTGTTGCATAATATTCCCCATGTGGATGCACCATGTACCATATTATATTTAACTAATTTCCTATTAACAGTCATTGAGGTTGTTTCTTTAGGATGCATCTCCATTGGTGCCCTCCAAAATTTGGTACTAATTTTAATTTTTACCAAGAAGTAGACAGAACCTGTTTCCTCACACTCTCACCATTAGAGCCTATTACATATCTTTTTCCGATGGAAAGAGAGTCAGGACCCCAGGGTTAGCCTGGGATCAGGAGAGTCAAGGAGTCCCTAAAGCTCATCAGGAATTCTGGGACATAATGGGCAGAGCACTGGGGAGAGAAAGTGAGAGGACAATGGACCTCTTTCCAAGCTGGTGCCTTACCCAGCCCCAGCAGAAAGTACTCCAGTTCTAGATTCTTTTCACAAAGCAACTCATGTTAAACTCTGCTTAAAGTCCTCCAGTGGCCTATTACTTTCATCTAAAGGCACATGCCTTAGCAGAGTCTACAAGGCCTTATGATGTGGCCTCTGTCCCTTTATCCTTAGCTTGCACTATGCTTCAGCCACATGGTCCACCTCTCTGTTTCCCAAAGGAGTGCACTGGGGCAGGTTTTCCCCAGTGACGGCCCAGCATAGTTAAGGGCTTTTCTTTCTGTGCTTACTTCCCCTCTGGGTGTCAGAAGTACCATCCTATGTTTGGCAGTTTATGAGCCCCTCGGGTTGTTGGCCAAGGGGTAGCTCCACTGACACTCAGCACAAGTTTGGGGTCCAGGAGACTGTCACTTTTCTGGTTCATCATGGGTGTCCTGTAGGCGTCTGTCAATGGAAGGTCCTCTCCAGAGAGCAGTGATGGCACTGCTTTTGTGGCCCCTCAGCTGGAAGGAGTCCCGGGACTGGCTTGATGATGGTCAGCAGCCATTGGCTTGGCCTCCTCCTGCTCGTTGTCTCCTCCTCTCCTTGCTGATCATCTTCTCCAAGACACACTGGTTTTCTTCATGAAGGAACACTTTTCATCCAACTCTGCTTACAGCCTGTGTGGCTCCCATCCCGTGCTCAGGGGAGGGTGGAGTGCACCTCTTCTCTTCTTTATTCATTCCATAGCAAAGGCTTAAATTCGACATCCTCTCCCTTTGGAGTCTCAAGAGACACTTTCTTTCCCCCGCAAGAAAACCCAACCCTTGCAAATCCAAAACTTTGGCCTTTAGGACTATTATTTTTGACATGGAGTTCAATACATGAGGTTATTTTAAAAAGCTGAAAAAGAACATTAACTACTTCTGTCTTTGTATTCCTGATATAAAAATCCTAATTATCTTTGCAGCAGCATCCAGGATGTTTCTGATTGATTTTTTTTTTTTTTTTTGAGGTGGAGTTTCGGTCTTGTTGCCCAGGCTGGAGTGCAATGGCGTGATCTCGGTTCACTGCAGCTTCTGCCTCCTGGGTTCAAGCAATTCTCCTGCCTGAGGCTCCCAAGTAGCTGGGATTACAGGCACCTGCCACCACACCCAGCTAATTTTTTTTTATTTTTTGTAGAGATGGAGTTTCACTATGTTGGTTAGGCTGCTCTTGAACTCCTAGCCTCAGGTAATCCATCCGCCTTAACCTCCCAAAGTGCTGGGATTACAGGTGTGAGCCACCGTGCCTGGCCTCTGACTGATTTTAGAAATCTTTGTAAGTAAGGGAATATAGAAAAAATGGGACAAAGATGATGGTGTCTAGATATTATTTTGTGATAGGCAACATTCCCTCCTACTACGGGACCTTTGCATATGCTCCGGCTTCTGGCTTGATCACTTCTCTTTTCCTTTGCATGATGATCCTCTCCCAGTTTATAATTACAACGGACACACTAAACCTCAGAAAAACTGACCCTGCCTAACCTCCAGTTCCATGACCTCTTAGAACCATATACTCTCACTCCTTAGCATTTGTCACAGTTACAGTTTTATATTTTTTCATACTTTTATGATTAAATGCTTATCTCTCCACTAGACTGTGAGCTCTAAGAGGATGAGCACCAAGTCTCCTTTTTCTTCCTGTTTAACCCCAGCATTTAGCATAAGACCTGGCTTATTGTAGGCACTCAGTATAAGAAAGAGAGAATAAATGAATAATAAATTAGTGCAAACTTTACCTGCTCTATATCCACTGGCAGTGCTGGAGCTGGCTTGTACCTACTCATGACAGCTGACTGTGGACCTCTTTTTCCAACTTTGCATTCAGTGATGTTATGATAACTTGAAATCAGTGAGGGTGGCAATATTTGCACTGTGAAAACTGGCAAATACTACAAGCAAGAGCTCTTCTTTCTCCTGCCCCCAATCTGTTGTAAAATGTTTACCAGCTCTCCACTGGGTACATCTGATTTCCAAAAGTGTTTCTCCTTATCCTGTATCTTATATTCACTTCTACACTTTTAATGTGATATTATATAATCTTAATGTACCCATGGTCAACTCTTTGCCAGCTTTCCTAATTCTTCTTTTTAGCATGCATTTTTTATTCTATGTAGGCGTGAACTGTAAAATCAACAGGAATTAAAATGTGTAATGTTTAATGACTGCCATAATAGAACCTAAGGATTCTGCTACACATCTTTTCACCAAAATGTCAAGATTTCAGGAAGCACAAAGGCAGAAGGCAGTCTTTACAGTTTCTTCTACCAAGAAACTACAGATGCACTATAGAAAATACATTTATTTGGTGGCAGCAGGATGACACAGGTGAAGCAGTGAACAGGGATGCATGAAGTCTCCACTCCATGCCTCCTTCTACCACATAAGGGATGTGTAGCTCTGCAAAATAACCCATCTTCTTTGGTTCCGTTTCCTTAAGTGAAACATGAGAGGGTGGAATTTAATGATTCAATTACAGGCTTTCCTGAAGAAGATGTGGGTGAGGCTGACCACACAGCCACTGGGTAGAGGAGAAAACCGAATGGATTTGGGATATCTTGGCTCATTTTGGTGAAGCTATTTGTTCATTTCTGTTTTTACCAACTGACATTTTGTCACTGGGGAGTGTTTTGTTCTTTCAGAGCAGAGGTCCATCTTGGGTGCCTTTGTTCACTTTTTATGACTTACCGGTTATTTCATGAATACAAGGACTAGGTTAAAGCATAGTTATTATTGAGAAGGGGGTCTTGGGGTATGGAAGTAGGGTGAGGGAGATCCCAAGCTTTAGTACTGTTAGCTTTGAAGAGATGTGCTCATCCTACAAAGATCATGAGCACCCACTACACATGGTCAGTGCTACAATCATGGATTACTTCCTGAATCTACCTTTATGTTAGGTGGAGCATACTGATCCCAGTTAAGACTGTTATGATTGGCCTCAAAGCAATACAACATACAACTCTGCCTTTTGGTGGTCACAGTAAGTTCTGTAATGCTGGCAAAGTATTTGTCTTGATAAATGTAGGAGAGAAGAGTCTAAGTTGCTTAAGAAATAGAGATCTGAGAGGTATCGTTGATGTTTTTAATTGTCAATCTTTCTAAATACACGTGGTCTTTCTTATTTTTTTAAGAGAGTCTCACTCTGTCATGGAGGCTGGAGTGCAGTGGCACAGTCTTGGCTCACTGCAACCTCCACCTCCAGGGTTCAAACGATTCTGTGCCTGGGATTACAGGAGTGAGCTACTGTGCCTGGTTAATTTATATATATGTATATACATATATTTGTAGAGATGGGGTTTCACCATGTTGTCCAGGCTGGTCTCGAACTCCTGGTTTCAAGTGATCTGCCCACCTCAGCCTCCCAAGGTGTTGGGAGTATAGGAGTGAGCCACTGTGCCCAGCCTAAATATACATGGCCTTTAAAAGATCTTATGGCTAGCCAATTTTCCCAGAATCATTTATTAAATAGGGAATCCTTTCCCCATTTCTTGTTTTTCTCAGGTTTGTCAAAGATCAGATGGCTGTATATGTGTGGTATTATTTCTGAGGGCTCTGTTCTGTTCCATTGGTCTATATGTCTGTTTTGGTACCAGTATCATGCTGTTTTGGTTACTGTAGCCTTGTAGTATAGTTTGAAGTCAGGTAGCGTGATGCCTCCAGCTTTGTTCTTTTGACTTAGGATTGTCTTGGCAATGCGGGCTCTTTTTTGGTTCCATATGAACTTTAAAGCAGTTTTTTTCCAATTCTGTGAAGAAACTCATTGGTAGTTTAATGGGGATGGCATTGAATCTATAAATTACCTTGGGCACTATGGCCATTTTCACAATATCAATTCTTCCTATCCATGAGCATGGTATGTTCTTCCATTTGTTTGTGTCCTCTTTTATTTCACTGAGCAGTGGTTTGTAGTTCTCCTTGAAGACGTCCTTTACATCCCTTGTAAGTTGGATTCCTAGGTATTTTATTCTCTTTGAAGCAATTGTGAATGGAAGTTCATTCATGATTTGGCTCTCTGTTTGTCTGTTACTGGTGTATAAGAATGCTTGTGATTTTTGCACATTAATTTTGTATCCTGAGACTTTGGTGAAGTTGCTTATCAGCTTAAGGAGATTTTGGGCTGAGATGATGGGGTTTTCTAAATATACAATCATGTCATCTAGCCATAAGTAGAAAGCTGAAACTGGATCTTTTCCTTACTCCTTATACAAAAATTAATTCAAGATGGAGTCGAGACTTAAATGTTACACCTAATACCATAAAAACCCTAGAAGAAAACCTAGGGAATACCATTCAGGACATAGGCATGGGCAAGGACTTCATGTTTAAAACACCAAAAGCAACGGCAACAAAAGCCAAAATTGACAAATGGGATCTAATTAAACTAAAGAGCTCTGCACAGCAAAAGAAACTACTATCAGAGTGAACAGGCAACCTACAGAATGGGAGAAAATTTTTGCAATCTACTCATCTGACAAAGGGCTAATATCCAGAACCTACAAAGAACTCAAACAAATTTACAAGAAAAAAACAAACAGCCCCATCAAAAAGTGGGCAAAGGATATGAACAGACATTTCTCAAAAGAAGACATGCATACAGCCAACAGACACATGAAAAAATGCTCGTCATCACTGGCCATCAGAGAAATGTAAATCAAACCACAATGAGATACCATCTCACACCAGTTAGAATGGCAATCATTAAAAAGTCAGGAAACAACAGGTGCTGGAGAAGATGTGGAGAAACAGGAACACTTTTACATTGTTGGTGGGATTGTAAACTAGTTCAACCATTACGGAAAACAATATGGCGATTCCTCAAGGATCTAGAACTAGAAGTATCATATGACCCAGTCATCCCTTTACTGGATATATATCCAAAGGATTATAAATCATGCTGCTATAAAGACACATGCACACATATGTTCATTGTGGCACTATTCATAATAGCAAAGACTTGGAATCAACCCAAATGTCCATCAGTGACAGACTGGATTAAGAAAATGTGGCACATACACACCATGGAATACTATGCAGCCATAAAAAAGGATGAGTTTGTATCCTTTGTAGGGACATGGATGCAGCTGGAAACCATCATTCTCAGCAAACTATCGCAAGAACAGAAAACCAAACACTGCATGTTCTCACTCATAGGTGGGAACTGAACAATGAGATCACTTGGACATGGGAAGGGGAACATCACACACTGGGGCCTATTATGGGGAGGGATGAGGGGCAGGGATAGCATTGGGAGTTATACCTGATGTAAATGATGAGTTGATGGGTGCTGATGAGTTGATGGGTGCAGCACACCAACATGGCACAAGTATACATATGTAACAAACCTGCACATTATGCACATGTACCCTAGAACTTAAAGTATAATTTAAAAAAAGAAAATAAATAAATAAATAAATAAATAAATAAATAAATAAATCAGTAAATAAAAGACCTTATGTCTGATAGCAAATCACCTCTAGGTAATGGGCATTAGCTCATGGAAGTCCTAGGAGTCTTAGAGATATTTTTAGAAAGAATATTGCTTTAGTCCATTTTCTGTTGCAATAACAGAATACCACAGACTGGGTAATTTATGAAGAAAAGGTTTATTTAGCTCACAGCTGTGGAGGTTGGGAAGTCCAAGAGCATGTTTCTTGCATCTGGTGAGAGCTTTCTTGCTATCTCATAACACGGTGGAGGACATCCCATGATGAGAGGGCTAGTGTTTGGGTGTCAGCTCAGGTTTCTCTTGCTCTCCATACAAAGCCACCCGTCCCATCATGACAGCCCTACCCTGATGACCTTATCTAATTTTAACTACCTCCCAAAGGCCTCACGTTCAATCAACATGTGAATTTGGGGATTAAGTTTCCAACACATGAAATTTGGGGAATACACTCATACCATAGCAAATACAAATTCCTGTCTCATGGCCTTCATAATGCCTTGGTCAAAAGTAAAAGTCACTGGGGGAATGCATTGGGATGTGGAAGTTTATAATTACAAGGGGCCAAGTCATGTGGTCTGACCATTCATAAGTGAGGCAAGCCCTTTTACAATCTCCCTGAAGATGATCATCCAATTTCTCCTTAAATATTTTCAGCAAACTACCACCTTAACAAGGCAGCTCAGAAATTATAAAATATCAGAGAGAACTGAAATTCATCTCCCCAAAATTTGCACCAACTTTGTCACTGCCATCTCTCACCAAGCCCTGATTTTGTTGTTAGGCTTTAGTAAAATCCTTTTTCCCAGCCCACCCTGAATGTCTATTTTTAAAACCCAGCTCAAACCTTCCTGCTATTTACCATCAATAGCTATGACTTAGACTTATTTGGGCTTCAGAAGATTCCAAGCGACTTTCCCCAGATTCTATGGATACTTCTATTGCAGCTGGTGTGTCTGGCAGCTGAGCAGACCTACAATTTTAGGAGAAGCATCTCACAAATAACTTAGTGCATCAACATATGTGGTTCTAATTATCAGCTGCCCCGACCCTCGCACCCACTTTACTTAGGAACCATATGAATGTGCAAAAGGCAGATAACAAGAGACTTGTAGTATTGGTGCTCATGGTCTGTCAAATCTCTAACTTTTAAAAACATATAGCAGATCACGAGGTCAGGAGATCGAGACCATCCTGGCTAACATGGTGAAACCCTGTCTCTACTAAAAATATAAAAAATTAGCTGGGCGTGGTGGCGGGTGCCTGTAGTCCCAGTTACTCAGGAGGCTGAGTCAAGAGAATGGCATGAACCCGGGAGGCGGAGCTTGCAGTGAGCTGAGATCGCGCCACTGCACCCCAGCCTGGGTGACAGAGAGAGATTCAGTCTCAAAAAACAAAATCAAAACAACAAGAACAAAAATATATAGCTCTGATAAATCATACCCAAATAAATTCTACAAGAATTTTTTAAACTGCATATGGCACAATGACTGTTATGCTGAAAATTTTGGAACGTTTTCTACTTCTCCTCTGATCTTGGTGCAGTGTGGGCCAGTGTTTGTGAAACAGGTCACCCCTAGGAATACTTCAAGTTTACGAAAGCAGGTTCTCTCCACTGTGAGTGGCCAGAACACCGATAGAACACGTGTAATCAACCAGTAAACATCCAGTGAGATAAGATCAGGCTCTCAAGGAACTTCAACCCAGTTGGGAAAAAAGGCTGGCAGGACTTGATGGGGGAAAAATCCAAAGCAAATGCATTTAAAATGTCTTCTCAAATTCCCACCTTTATTAGTCAGGATACAAGTTTGGGGGCTGTAATAAAGAAAGGTCAAAATACAGTGGCTTAAAGGAAGATTTGTTTTCTTTCCCATGTGAAAATATGAGTAGATGGCCCAGAGCTGGTATGGTGATTCTGTAGTGTTGAGGATCTGAGATGTCTTGCTTCTCTGCCATCCTCAACATTCAGATTCCATGTCGTCCTCCGTGGTGGCTGCACGTTTCAGCCATTGCATCCATAGTTTAGCTGGCACAGGGCCTACTGCATCTAGTGGTCTTGCTAGCACAGGGGAAGGGGAGGGAATGCTTTTTCCCTTCTATAGCACAACGTGGAAATCACACACTCCTCTTACACTTATATCTGGCTACGTATGTGGCCAGATTTTAGTCACACAGCCACACACCCAGCTTGAAGAGAGGCTAGGGAATGTCCCTTTCATTGAGTGAACATTTGCCCACTAAAATGTATATTGGTATGGAAGAAGGGGGAATTGGATTAAGGAGGGGGACTAGCAGTCTCTGTCCCATCATTGAACTTAACAACAGAGGCCTGGTGCCGTGGCTCACGCCTGTTCCTCCCAGCACTTTGGGAGGCCGAGGCGGGTGGATCACCTGAGATCATGAGTTTGAGACCAGTCTGCTCAATATGGTGAAACCCCGTTTCTACTAAAAATACAAAAAAAAAAAAAAAAAAAAATTATCTGGGTGTGGTGGCAGGAGCCTATAATCCCAGCTACTTGGGAGGCTGAGGCGGGAGAATCGCTTGAACCCAGGAGGCCAAGGTTGCAGTGAGCTGAGACTGCATCATTGCACTCCAGCCAGGGCAACAAGAATAAAACTCTGTCTCAAAAAACAAAACAAAACAACAGAGCAGAACCACCAATTAGAGTTGCTAACATTAAAGTGATTTCATCCAATATTGGTGAGTGTGTGGGGAAGCTGTTCCCCTCATATACTATTGATAGGAGTATAAATTGATGTAAGCTTCTTAGAGGGAAATTTGGCAGCATCTGTCACTCTTTAAGATGTGCATGTTCTGTGTCCCAGCAATTGCACGTCTAGAAATTTATCCTACAGAAGCATCATACCACATGCTTAAGTATTTATCTATGAAGACGTCCGTGGAAACATTGTTAGTGATAGCAAATGACCAGGAAGTCCTTAAATACCCATCAAGAGGGAGCGAGTTTATTTTGTTTCACTTTTGAGACAGGGTCTTGCTCTGTCTCCCAGGCTGGAGTGCAGTGGTGCAACATGGCTCACTACTGCAGCCTTGACCTCCTGGGCTCAAGTGATCCTCCCACCTCAGCCTCCCAAGTAGCTGGGACTACAGGTGTGCGCCACCATGCCTGGCTGTTTTTTTTTTTTTTTTTTTTTTTTTACCTTTTTTATTGTAGAGATGGGATTTCCCCATGTTGCACAGGCTGGTCTCAAACTCCTGGGCTCAAGCCATTCACCTGCATTGGCTTCCCAAAGTGCTGGGATTACAGGTGTGAGCCACTGTGCCCAGCTAACAGAGAGCACATTTAGAAAGTTATGGTGCATGTACACAATAGAATGGTATGTAACTTTGAAAAGAAAAAAGTAGATCAATATATACTGATGCAGAATATGTCCAAGCCAGATGAATTAAAAAAGCAAGTTTGAGAATATATATAGAAATGTTCCATTTTTGTGAAAAAATATGCATGTATATGTTTGCATATATACCCACATGTTTGTTATACGCACAGAAAAATGTGAAAGGGTATAATCTGCAGTGTTAGCTGTAATTCCAGGCTGTGAAATTAGAAACTGGGTGGCGTAGTTTTCACTTTTGATTTTATACGCATCTGTAATGTTTGGGATGTTGTATGAATATGCATCCCTTTTGTCATAAAATACACAAATTTGAGGAAAATTAATTTAAAAAAGATAACGCATTAAACAATGAAATGTCATTGCAGGAAAATGTAACTAAGTGCAAAAAGTTTGGGATAGCTCAAATGCCACAGGAGTTAGGGTGAGGGGAGATCAATCAGCATTGAAGAGGTAGAAGGAGGCTTTCCAAAGAGGCAAAGAGAACAGAATTGTATGAAAAGGACAGAATATAAGATTCTGTACACAGTTTGATGCTAGTGAGGATGTGTGTGCCCATATAGATAGATGCAAGGAAATAAACACAACAGTGGTACCCCAAAATGTGATTAGCAGTGTTATTAAATGTTATTAGCTCTCTGCGTGAGATATGTATTTTAATTTTCTTAAAGAACACTCTTGATTTTATAATTTTTTAACCAAAAAATTAAAAATAAAAGATTCAGTGATGTTTGTATAGGTGGGAAAGGATGAAAGGAGCTTCTGTGGGTAGAGCAGGCAGACAGGTGGATGTGTGAGACTCTTTAGATGAGTCTCAAGTGGAGGTCAGGAAGACACCACTTCTCCATAAGGCCCTCACATGCCCAGATGAGGAGTGGGAGAGCGGCGATTAGGATGTGTTGGCCACTCCTAAGTCAGGTGCTTTGCCTCTTAACTCACTGAATCCTTAGTATGTTCCTGCCCCTGAGGGACATAATTACCTCCAGGATGGGAGCAGGAGTTACAGGAAGGCATATTCTAGCTTGCGGTGAGGGCAACAGCCTATTAAATTGTACTTTAAAGAATTATTCTTTAAGTTCTGGGATACATGTGCAGAACGTGCAGGTTTGTTACATAGGTATACACGTGCCATGCTGGTTTGCTGCAGCCGTTAACCTGTCATCTACATTAGGTATTTCTCCTAATGCTATCCCTCCCCCAGCCACCCACCCACTGAAGGCCCCAGTGTGTGATGTTCCCCTCCCTGTGTCCGTGTGTTAAAGTCATGCACCGGCCAGTCTAACATGTTCATTTTCAAAGGTGATATAAAAATGTTGGCTCAATGACTCTAAATGCCTCCACTTACCTCGAGGGTAGTAAGAGGCCAGGTTATGTAACCATGGGTGGAGAGGACTTTTGGAGAGATCTGTAAGTGTGCTCCAAAGTCCCCCACCCCCAACACAAAGGGGAGAGAATGGGGGCAGTGGTGTACCAAAGGTTGGGGCAGGAAGAGTCTGTCCCAGTGGGGAGAAGAACTTTATCACAGACAGTGTTTGGTATTGCCAGAGCAGGTTGATCATACAAATTAGACCAGAATTTGGTTGGTTTTATTATGATTTAAAAATTATCTGCAACACTGCACCTCCTTACTGCCTGTACCAGGGCACAATGCTCGCATCACCCCTGAACCTTAGGATGCTGCTGGAGGGGTGAGTCTTTGTCTTCCATAAATTAGGAGAGAGAAGTGCCATTTTCTTTCGTCTCCATTATAAGAGAAACTTAGGCCTCTGCAGTTTGAGGGGGGAGAAGAGCGGCAGTGAACTGGGGTCTGATTCCCATCTGAGAAATCTGAAGGGGGTCAGGTTGGCCAGCTGCCAGTGGGTAAGTGGAAAAAGAGGAGGGTGTATTGGGAGAATCCTACAGCCCCAGAATGTCAGGCCAAGGATGCTGAAGTTTTGCCTAGACCAGCTTTGGGCCATATGCACAAAAAGCCTTGGCTGGAGTCAAAACAAGTCCCCAGCCTCTGCCTCCCCTGGGAAGGTTGGTTGGAGGGGCAAACATGCAGCAAGATTCTTGACCAAGAGAATCACTCAGTAATGGGTGAGTGGCTAGCCCTGAAGAAACCACAGAAGCACCCATGGAAAGGAAGTGTTGACTCTAAACACCTGTCAGACCCAGGGAGCCCAAAGCCAGCAAAAAACAGTACCCAACACATAAGAACTTCCCTGTCTCTGGTGGGGGCGGGGGGGCGTCAGTATTAGCCAGCCAGTGGGCGAGGGAGGAAGAGGGAAAGAAGCCTGGTTGGGTTTTCCACTTGGGCCTGGTCTAAGCTCGGCAGAGGGGCAGTGAAGAGCTGTAATGTTGAATGGATATGGGAGAGTTGATAGCTACCTGAGGTTGAACACGCTCATGACTGAGTGGAGGACTTGTATCACCCAAAAGTGTCTAGAAAAGTCAAGGGAGGACCTGAACAGTAGAAGACAAAAAGACAGGTGCTTTGGAACATGAGTCCTACTTGTTTAACACACTGTTACACAGAGAACCTCCTAAAAATTAGAGCTCATTACCCCAGTAGGCCCTTAGTGCCAAAAGGGCATGGTTGGCATCCGTCTTGTTCCTTGCATCTTCAACACCTGGCACAATGCCTGGCATATACCATGTAGTCTATAAATAGTCCTTGAATGAATTAATACATCTTAATCAAGCTGGGTGGGCTATACTATGAAGGGGTGAGCTTCCTGTGATAAGGAGGATGGAAGCAGGTGGTGCCAGAGGTGGACTTGCAGAGGGTCTTGCTTTGACTGGAAGATTGGCCACGTGGTGCCTACATTTCCTTCCCGCCTACTGTTTTCATGGCTTTACGCTCTGGCACAGTTTCCCTGTGTTAATAAAGGGATTTTGTGTGTTAACAAAAGCCAGGATAAGGCCAGGTTTTAGAAAAAGCCTGTGCTTTTTGTTTCTGCTTTTGATTTTTCCAAAAATGAAATTATTGAGCAAAGTACAAATCTTTGTGCTATGTATTCACGTATATTTTCTCTTCTCTGAAATACATCTGAAAGGCAGATACTCAGTGAGGTTGAATAATTTACTCAAGGCTACTACTTAAGCTAGCAAGTTGCCAAGATGGGACTCAAATGTAGGATGCTTTTTTTTTTCTTTTTTAGGAGATGAAGTTGTGTAATTATCTTTCCTTATTCATGAGGTGAGACACTTTCTCAGGCTTATGGGTTAAAAGGTTCACATGGCTTGGGGGAAAACCATGTGTGGTTTTAGGATTAAAGGGGTGGAATTTGAGAGGCAAGGGGCCATTTATTCAGAGTGCTTTGGGTCCAAGAAGAGGAAAGGGGTGGAAGGACCACAGTATGGAGCTACCTGCCTTTGCAGGTAGTCATGGGGCACACTGAGCAGTTGCAGACTTGGGACGAGGAGCCAAAGGCCATGGATCTCAGTAGGTTTTGAGGAGCTGATCAGTGGGTTTCTCTAGACCCGAGAATGCACATCTGTGGATACCAGGGCCACACTTCTGGGATGGACTTAGCTTGAAAATGCCATTAGAGTCAAATGTATCTACTTTAATTTTTCGAGCTATTTAGTTGAAGTATAACATACCACATGAAAGAGCAGAAGTCATAAGTTTACAGTGCAGTGACATCTTCCAAAATGAAAACCCCTGTCTGGCCACCATCCAGGTCAAAAAACATAATGTTAAGACACTCCAGAACCCCAGCTCCTTGTGTCTCCAGCCAGTCCCAAACCCTCACCCCAAAGGCAGCTGCTATTCTGCTTTCTAACACCATAGAAATCTTTGTGTAGTTTTGAAATTTAAATCAATGGAACCAAACAGTCTCTATGTTTTGTGTCTGATTTTTTTTTTGTTCAGCATTACGTCTGAGATTTGTTTATGCTGTTGCGTATAGTTTACTCTTTTTTGTTGCTGTATATTATTCCGTTATAGAACTTCACCATGGTTTATTTTATTTATTCTGCTATTAATAGACATTTGTTTTTTGTTTTTTTTTCCAGTTTGGGGTGATGACAAATGATGATGCTGTAGATTTCTTGTATATGTCTTCTTGTGCATATATGTACACATTTCTCTTGGAAATATACTTGGGATTATCGGGTCCTATCATAAGCATATGTTCAACTTTGCCAGATCCTGTTAAACCATTTTCAAAAGTGAATGTACAATTGTCCCCATTCACCAGCAGTGTAGAAAGTTCTAGTTTTTTTTTCACATCTTTGCCAATACTTGGTAATACCAGTTCTTTTAATTTTAACTATACTGATGAGCATGTAGCAGTAACTCATTGTGCAGTTCTTAGATGACTAAAGCTATTGAACACCTTTTCATAGGTTTCTTGGGGGCCCTTTGAAATTATCCTTGTTTGTGAAGTGCCTATTCAAGTCTCTTGTGCATTTGTCTATTATATTGTCTGTATTTTTTCTTACTGATTTGTAGGGGCTTTTAATATATATGACTGTGAGCTCTTTATCAGCTCTCTTTTGTAAATACCTCCCATTCCATGGCTTCTCATTCCCTTAATGGCATGTTTTGAAGAATGAAAGTTATTCATTTTAGCATAGTCCAATTTATTAATCTTTTGGTCACAAAGATCTTGTCCTATGTCATTTTGTAAGAAGGCAGTCTTTTCCCTGTTGGGCGGTATTGGCAGCTTTGTCTTAAATCTAGCATCCATATGTGCACGAATTTGTTTCTAGACAGTTTATGTTTGGTCTATTTGTCTATGTTTATTTTCCAATGTCACACTGTCCTATTCCCTGTACCTTTATAATAAGTCTCATTATCTGATAGCATACATCCTTTAGCTCTGCTCTTCTTTATCTTCAAAATTGCCTTAACTCTTCGCATTTCAATAAAAATTAGAGTCTGCTTGTCAATTTCCACCAAAATCAAAACCATCAGGGGATTTTATTGGGATCATTTTGAATCTATGGAGGGAGAGTGGACATCTTAACAATATCAAATCATCTAACCATGAATATATTATATTCCTCCATTTATTTATTCAGACTTTAACATATTTCAACAATATTTTTGAGTTTTTGGGTTGAAGTCTTACACATCTATTTTGAATCTAGTTCTAGGCTGATTTGCTTTGTGATGCTGTTGTAAATAGCATTTTTCTTAACATTTTATTTTCTAATGGCTTGTTGCTGGTATATATAAATAAAATTTTAAAAAATATATTGATTTTGTATGTACTGGACTTGCTAAATTCATTATTTTTCTCTATCATTCAGTCATTTAATGACTTTATTTTAATTGTGGTAAAATACATATAACACACAATATACTATCTTAACTACCTTTAAGTGTGCGGTTCAGTGGCAGTAAGCACATTCCCAATTGTTGTATCTTCACCACCGTTCATCCACAGAACTCTTTTTGTCTTGCAAAACTGAAATTATGTACCTATTAAACCATTTATTCATTTTTGAAGTGAGAAATAATTCACATACCATAAAATTTACCCTTTATAAGTGTACAATTCAGTGTTTTTTTTTTTTTTTAAACCACTGATACTTGTTTTTTCCAATTTGGGCTGAATGGAAAAAACTTTGTGAATGGTTGCACAAAGTTGTGCAACCATTATCTAATTCCAGAAATGTTCAACTCTCCAAAAATAAACCCTGTTCTCATTAGCAGTCACTCCCAATTCCCCTCTCCCTTCCTCCCCTCTTTATTTTTATCCTGTTTATCTTTATATCTGTTCTTACACCAGTACTGCACTGTCTTGGCTCATTTGAAATTGAGAAGCGTGAGTCCTCTGACCTTGCTTTTCTTTTTCAAGATTGTTTTGGCTGTTCTGCATCCCTTATATTTCCATATAAATTTAGGATCAGCTTTTCAATGTCTTCAAAAACAACTGGAATTTGGTAGAGATTGCATTGAATCTGTAGGTCAATTTGGGGAGTATTGCCATCTTAATAATATTAAAGTTTGCCATTCTGTAACATGGGATGCCATTCCATTTATTTAGATCTTTACTTTCTTTCGATGATCTTTTGTAATTTTTATCATATAAATATTATACTTCTTTTGCTGAATTTATTTCTAACTGTTTTGTTCATTCTGATGTTATAAATAGATTTGTTTTCTTAATTTCCTTTTCAGATTTTTTTGTTGCTGATGTATGGAAATAAAGTTAATTTTACTATATTGGTCTTGTATCCTGCAACCTTGCTGAATTTGTTTCTTAGCTCTAATTGTTTTTTAGTGTCTTCCTTAACATTCTTTGTCTAGAGAATAGCGTCATCTATGAATACAGAGAGTTTTATGTCTTTTCCAATCTGAATTTAAAAAATTTCTTTCCATTGACTATTGCCATGGTTAGAATCTCCAGTGAAATGTTGAGTAGAAGCGGCAACAGTGGACATCCTTGTCTTGTTCTTGATCTCAGGAGGAAAACTTACAGTCTTTTGCTATTAAGTGTGATGTTAGTTGTAGGTTTTTGTAGTCAACTTTTTCCAGGTTGAGGAAGCTCCCTTCTATTCTTAGTTTGCGTATTGTTTTCTCAATCATGAAAAGGTGTTGAGTTTTGTCAATGCTTTTCCTGCATCTATTGAGATATCATGAGATTTTTATGCTTTATTCCATTAACATGTTGCATGACGTTGATAGATTTTTATATGTTGGGCCAACTATCATTCCCATAATAAATCCCACTTGATCTTGTGTATAATCCTTTTATATAATATTTTGTGGATTTGGTTTGTTAGTGTTTTGTTGGGGATTTTTGTGTCTATATTTATAAGCCATGTTGGTCTGCAGTTATCTTGTGATGTTTTAAAGTGGTTTTGGTGTCGGGGCATAATACTGGCCTTATAGAATGGATTGGGAAGTGTATGATTCTCTTTTATTTTTTGGAATAATTTGTGAAAGATTAATATTAATTCTTCTTTAAAAGTTTGGTGTGTTTCACTAATTAAGGCATTGGAGTTTTCTTTGTGTGAATTACTACTACAATGTCTTTACATGTTATAGGCTTATTCAGGTTTTAAAATTTAATTAAACCCCATCTTTGTGGTTTTATCTACCTTTGGTCTTTGATGATGGTGATGTACAGATGGGGTTCTGGTGTGGATGTCTTTTCTGTTTGTTAGTTTTCCTTCTAACAGTCAGGACCCTCAGCTGCAGGTCTGTTGGAGTTTGCTGAGATCCACTCCAGACCCTGTTTGCCTGGGTATCACCAGCGGAGGCTGCAGAACAGCAAATATTGCAGAAAAGCAGATGTTATTGCCTGATTCTGCCTCTGGAAGCTTCATCTCAGAGGGGCACCTGGCTGTATGAGGTGTCAGTTGGACCCTACTGGGAGGTGTCTCCCAGTTAGGCTACTTGGGGATCAGGGACCCACTTGAGGAGGCAGACTGTCCGTTCTCAGATCTCAAACTCTGTGCTGGGAGAACCACTACTCTCTTCAAAGCTGTCAGATAGGGACGTTTAAGTCTGCAGAAGTTTCTGCTGCTGCCTTTTGTTCAGCTATGCCCTGCCCCCGGAGATGGAGTCTACAGAGGCAGTCAGGCCTCCTTGAGCTGCGGTGGGCTCCACCCAGTTCCAGCTTTGCAGTTGCTTTGTTTACCTACTCAAGCCTCAGCAATGGCGACGCCCCTCCTCCAGCCTCGCTGCCACCTTGCAGTTCGATCTCAGACTGCTGTGCTTGCAGTGAGCGAGGCTCCGTGGGCATGGGACCCTCTGAACCAGGCACAGGAGCTAATCTCCTGATGTGCCATTTGCTAAGACCGTTGGAAAAGCGCAGTATTAGGGTGGGAGTGTCCCGATTTTCCAGGTACTGTCTGTCACGGCTTCCCTTTGCTAGGAAAGGGGATTCCCTGACCCCTTGCACTTCCTGGGTGAGGCGATGCCCTGCCCTGCTCCGTGGGCTGCACCAACTGTCTGACAAGCCCCAGTGAGATGAACCTGGTACCGCAGTTGGAAATGCAGAAATCACCTGTCTTCTGCTTCACTCACGCTGGGAGCTGCAGACTGGAGCTGTTCCTATTTGGCCATCTTGGTCTTGACATTTTAATAATCGCCATTCTGACTGGCATGAGATGGTATCTCATCATGGTTTTGATTTGCATTTCTCTAATGATCAGTGATGTTGAGCTTTTTGAGATCTCTATTCTGTTCCATTGATCTATGTGTTTGTTTTTGTACCAGTACTATACTGTTTTGGTTACTGTAGCCTTACAGTATAGTTTGAACTTGGGTAGTGTGATGCCTCCAGCTTTGTTCTTTTTGCTTAGGATTGTCTTGGCTATATGGGCTCTTTTTTGGTTCTATATAAATTTTAAAGTATTTTTTTCTAATTCTGTAAGGAATGTCAATGGTAGTTTAATGGGAATAGCATTGAATCTATGAATTACTTTGGGCAGTATGGCCTTTTTCACAATATGCAATGGCATTTTGTTTTGTTTTGTTTTATTTTCAATGGAGTCTTGCTTTGTTGCCAGACTGGAATGCAGTGGCGTGATCTTGGCTCACTACAACCTTTGCCTCCTGGGTTCACGCCATTCTTCTGCCTCAGCCTCCAGAGTACCTGGGACTACAGGCGCCCACCACCATGCCTGGCTAATTATTTGTATTTTTAGTAGAGACGGGGGTTTCACCATGTTAGCCAGGATGGTCTCGATCTCCTGACCTCGTGATCCACCTGCCTTATCCTCCCAAAGTGCTGGGATTACAGATGTGAGGCACCGCACCTGGCTCACAATGGTGTTTTTAAAAGAAACGACAATCCTAAAATTTATGTAACACCACTAAAAACCCCAAATAACCAAAGTCATCTTGAAAGAAGAACAAAGTTGGAGACCTTAAAATTCCTAGTTTCAAAAATATTACAAACCCACAGGAATTAAAACAGTGTTACTGGCATAAAGACAGACATACAGACCAATGGGATAGGATAGAGAGCTCAGAAATAAATCCATGTATATGCAGTCAATAAGGGTGCTAAGAATACAGAATGGAGAAAGGATAGTCTCTTCAATAAATGATGTTGGAAAAACTGGATATCCACATGCAAAAGCATAAAATTGGACCCTTGTCTTATACCACACAAAAAAATCAACACAGTGTTTTAAAGACTTAAATATAAACCTGAAACTGTAAAATTCCTACAGGAAAATATAGCGGAAAAACTTTTTAACATTGGTCTTGGCAATGATTTCTTGCATCTTACTCCCAAACCACAGGCAACAAAAACAAAAATAGACAAATGGGATTGCATCATGCTGAAAGCTTATGCAGAGCAAAGGAAAGAATCAACAGAGTTTAAAGGTAGCCTACAGAATGAGAGAAGATATTTGCCAACCATGTATCCCATAAGGGATCAATATCCAAAAAATATAAGGAATTCCTACAACTCAGGAGCAAAATGACAACAACAGAACAAACAAACAAAGTACAGATAACGTAATTAAAAATGTACAAAGGAGTTAAAGGGACATTTCTCCAAAGGAGAGGGTATGAATGGCCAACTGATAAGTGAAAGTGTTTAATCACGAATCATCTGGGAAACAGAAATTAAAACCACAAGGAGATATCACCTCATACCTGTTGAGATGGCTATTTTATCATAGCCAAGTTATTTAATAATAGCCAAGAAAAGACCAGTCTTGGCACACATATGGAGAAATTGAAATGCTTGTACACTGCTGGTGGGAAGGTTTATCAATTTTCTCTATATTTTCAAAGAGCTAATCTTTAGTTTCATCTATTTTCTCTATTTTTGTTCTTCATTTGTTATTTCTTCTCTGCTTGTTTTGAGTTTAGTTTGACCCTTTTTAGTTTCATAAGATAGAAGTTTAAGTTACTGATTTGAGATTATGTTCATGTATATGTGTTTATAGCTCTGAATTTCCCTCTTTGCACTGCTTTTGCTGCAACCCATAAGTTTTGTTATGTTGCATGTTTCATTCATCTCAAAGTATTTTCTAATTTACCTGTGGTTTCTTCTTTGACTCATTGGTTATTTAGGAGTGTGTTGTTTAATTTCTCCATATTTGAGTTTTTCCCAAATTTTCTTCTCATGATATTTCTATCTAATTTCATTCCATTGTGGCCAGAGAATATGCCTTGCATTATTTAAACCCTCAAATTTATTGAGGTTTTCAAAATAGCTTAATACATGGGGTCAGTCCTGGAAAATGTTCTGTGTGCACGTGGGAGGAATTTCTACTGTTTTCAGGTGGAGAGTTCTATAGATGTCTATTAGGACAGGTTGGTATATAGCTTTGTTCAAGTCCTCTCCTTCTTTGTTGACTTTGGTATAGTTTTTAATCTATTATTTAAAGTGGAACATTGAAGTCTCACTTTATTATTTTAAATAGTCTGTTTCTCCTTTCACTTCTGTCAGTTTTTGCTTCATGTGTTTTGGGGATGTGTTATTAGATGCATATATATTTATAATTATGCATTCTGGTGAATTGACCAGTTTATCCTTATTAAACGTCCTTTGTCTCAAATCATTTTTTTCTTAAAGGTTATTTTATCTACCATTAGTGTAGCCACTTCACTTCTCTTTTTGTTATGGTTTGCAAAAGTGTATCTTCTATCCTTTGGCTTTCAACCTATTTGTGTCTTTGAATTTAAATTATAATTCTTGTAGACAATGTATAATTGAATCAAGTATTTTTAATCCAGCCCACAAATATTACTTTTTGATTGAAATATTTAAACATTTAAAATTGAATGTAATTACTGATATGGTAGAATTTACAGTTGCTATTTAGTATTTTCTTCCCATATATCTTATGTCTTACTTTGTTCCTCTATTCTTTCATTATGGCCTTTTGTGTTAAATAAGTATTTTCTAGTGTACTCTTTTAATTTCCTTGTCATTTCTTTTGCTATATATTTTAGGGATGTTTTCTTATTGATTGCTTTGGGGATTACAATTAACAACTTAAAACAATCTAGTTTGAATTAATACCAGCTTAATTTAGATAGCATATAAAAACTTTACTCCTATATAGCTGTATTCTCTCCCAATTATTATTAGTATTATTATTAATTTCGAGACAGAGTCTTGCTCTGTCACCCAGGCTGGAGTGCAGTGGTATGATCACAGCTCACTGCAGTCTTGACCTCCTGGGCTCAAGCAATCCTCCTGCATCAGGCTTCAAAAGTGTTGGGGTTACAGATGTGAGCCACCATGCATTAAGTGTGTGTAACTGTGGCTCTCTTTGAGTTCATCTTACTTGGAGTTATTTAAGCCTCTAGGATTTGTAGATTAATATTTTTATCAAATTTGGGGAGTTTATTATCATTTCTTCAAATATTTTTTCTGCCCCCTTTCTCTTTCTCCTCTGCTTCTGAGACTCCATTACACGTATTAGACATTAATATGCTTGGTGGTGTGCCACAATTTGTGAGGTTCTGCTTGTATTTTTCAGTGTTTTTTCTTTCTGTTTCACGGATGGTTAATCTCAATTAATTATCTTCAAACTTTCTGATACTTCCTTCTGCCAAATTCTTCAAACATTTCCAATCTGCTACTGAACCCCTCTAGTAAATTTTATTTCAGTTACTGTGCTTTTCAAGTTCAGAATTTTTAGCTAGTTCTTTTGTTTTTCTCTCTCTCGGCAGAATAAGAATTCTTTTAAATACATTCTATCTATTTATTGATATTATCTTTTTCATGAGATATTATTATACTTTCCTTAAGTTCTTTAGTCATAGTTTCTTCTAATTTTTTTGGCTGTGTTGAAAATAGATGATTTAAAGTATTTGTCTAGTACATTCCTCAGTGAGAGTTTCTATTGATTGTTCTTTTCTTGTAGATGGGCCATATTTTCTTGTTTATTAGTATGTCTCATGTCTTTGTTGTTGAAGACTGGACAATTTAAAAAGTATGATGTTGAAACTCAGGAAATCACATCCTCCTTTCAGCTTTTTGATGCTGTTTGTTGTTGCAGCTGCTTATGTTTGTTTATTTAGTGATTTTTCTGAACAAATTCTGTAAGGTTTGTAATTTTTGTTATGTGTGGCCATTAAGTCTCTGTTTATTTACTTTATTGGTCAGTTAATGGTTGGACTGAGATCTTCTTAAAGGCATTAAATCAATATATCTCCCAGTATTTTCCAAAGGGTTATATATGCATATTGTGGGGATGTTTTCAACACCCTGGCAGTACTTTACATTTCTGCCTTAGCTTTTACTTCTTGTTTGTGCAGAGACTCCAGGTTCACCAAAGCTGAGATATTAGATTCTTCTTAGGCCAACCTGGACATACACAAAGCTTTGCACATGTGCTTGGCCTTCTAGAGTCCTAGGAATATATTGGAGCTTTTCAAAACCCAGAATGGACATTCCTTTCTCCAGTTTTCCTTTTAGATTATTTGGTTAGCTTCTTGTTTGCCCTAACTGTCATCATTGCCTCAGGCCACTGCAATATTAAACAAATACCACTAATTGTTTTCAACAAATGTCCCAGGGGAAAGTTCACAGTGGGTGAACTCTAAATTAGGTCAAATAAAGGCTAACTCCATGAGTGGGGGCTTTCAGGGAACTTCCAGAAAAGCCAGATAATAATATATCTCTGAGGATGGGGATTTTGGGGAGCACCAAATTAATTCTACTCCCTCAATGGCTGCTAGGCTGCTAGTTTCATGGTTACCATGATTGTGAGTCCATTGGTTTTTAAGGCTACCATGGAGTAGTGGAGAAAAGTATGGAAATAAGGCAGGTTAAAATACTGCAAACCATACTCTTCTTACTGAGATTTAGCTGTGTGTGTGTGTATTTTTAACAAATGCTCTTCAGGTTGTGTCAAAGCTTTGATTATTTTCTGAGCTCTGAAAAAGATGATTTTTAGTCTCCTCTGCCAGTGTTTTTGTTGCTTTTTTTTTGAGGAGTGTGTTTTAAGAAGTCCTTACTTCTCCATTTTCACTTATTAATTCTAATAGTTTGTAAAGTCTGTTGTGTTTTCTACATATACAATTATATTTTCTTTAATGTTGACAGTTTTTTCCTTCATTTCCAGTTCTTGCATCTTTTATTTCTTTTGATGACATTACACTGGCCAGGATCTCTAGTACAGTGATAAATAGAAACAGTGGAAGTAGAATTTTCTCTTTTTCCTTATCTTAGGTGGAAGTTTTTTTAACACTTTACCCTAAGTATTACTTTTACCATAAATATTTTGTAGCTGCTCTTTATCATACGAAGTCTAGTTCTAGTTTGTGAAATGTCATGTTGTTTTACTTAATTATGAGCTAGTTTTGAGTTTCATCAAATGCTTATTTTGTGTGGAGTGAGATGATTCAATGACATTTCTCCTTTATTTTATAAACGTGTTGAACTATATTAATTTATGCTGTAGTTTGAATGTTTGTAACCTCAAACCTCATGTCAAAATTTGATCCCAATATTGGAGGTAGGGCCTAATGGGAGGTGTTTTGGTCATGGGGGGTGGATCTCTCATGAATAGGTTAATGCTGTCCTTGAGGGAGTAGGTGAATTTTCACTGTATTAGTTCCCATGAGAGCTAGTTGTTTAAAAGAGTCTGGTACCTCTTTTAAACAACCTCTCTGTCTTGCTTCCTCTTTTGCCATGTGATCTCTGCATACACCAGCTACTCTTCACCTTCTGCCATGAGTGGAAGCAGCCTGAGCAGATGCTAGTGCCACGCTTCACCAGAAGCAGATGCTAGTGCTTTTTGTACAGCCTGTAGAACCATGAGCCAAATAAACCTCTTTTCTCTAAAAATTACCCAGCCTCAGGTGTTTCTTTATAGCATGTAAAACAAATGAAGACAGGCAATTGGTACCGAAGAGTAGGGTGTTGCTCTAAAGATACCTGAAAGTGTAAAAGCAGCATTGGAATTGGGTAATGGTTGGAAGGTTGGAAGAGTTTGGAGGGCTCAGAAGAAGACAAGAAGATGAGGAAAAGATATTGGTTAAGTGAACCAAAATGCTGATAGAAATATAGATGGTAAAGGCTAGGCTGATGAGGTCTCAGATGGAAATGAGGAATTTACTGGGAACTAGAGCAAAGGTCATGCTTGTCACACTATTGCAAAGAACTTGGATGCATTGTGTCCAAGCTCAAGGGCTTTGTGGAAGGCTGAACTTAAGAATGATGACCTAGGGTGTCTGGCAGAATAAATTTCTAAGCAGCAAAGCATTCAAGAAGTGGTGTGGCTATTTTTAACAATGTATGGTCAGATATGGCAACAAAAGAATGACCTGAAGGTAGACTTTATAATTAAAAGGGAAGCAGAGCATAAACATCTGGAAAAGTTGTAGCCTGACCATGTGGTAGAAAAGAAAAGAGAGTTTTTGGGAGAGGAATCCAAGGGTGTTGGAGAGCAAACATTTGCTAGAGAGATTAGCATGGATAAAAGGAAGCCAGGTGCTAATAGTCAAAACAATGGGGAAAAGGCCCTGAGGCATTTCAGAAGTCTCTAGGCTGTTGATATAGTTCGGATATTTGTCCCCTCCAAATCTCATGTTGAAATGTGATCCCCAATGTTGGGGGATGGAGGTGGGGCCTGGTGGGAGATGTTTGGGTCATGGGAGTGGATCCCTCCTGAATGGCTCAGTTCTCTCCCCTTGGTAATGAGTGAGTTCTCATTTTATTACTTCATGTGACATCTAATTGTTAAAAGGAGCCTGGCACTTCCTCCTGTCTCTCTTCTTTTCACTCTCTTGCTATTTCATGTGCCTGCTTCCCTTTGCCTTCTTCCATGATTATAAGCTTCCTGAGCCCCTCACCAGAGGCAGATGCTGGTGTCATGCTTCTTGTACAGCCTGCAGAACTGTGAGCCAAATAAACCTCTTTTCTTTATAAATTACTCAGCTTCAGGTATTCCTTTATAGCAATGTAAAATGTATCAATACAGCTGCATGTCCCATCACAGGCCCAGGGGCCTAGGAGGACTGAATGGTTTTGGAGGACGGGCCTGGGAAACCTCTGCCCTGCACCTCATTGGACTGCTACTCCCTGCATCTCAGCTCCCTGGATACCACAGTGGTGGTATAGGCATTGAGTATATATTCCCAGCTGGAGCAACCTTGGTTCAAATGGCCCCAGATACTGCTCGGGCTGCCACTCCAGAGGATGCAAGCAAGCCATAAGCCCTGGTAGCATCCATGTGATGGTAAGTCTGCAAGCACCCAGAATGCAAGAGCCATGGGTGCTTGGTAGCTTCTACCTAAATTTCAGAGGATGTATTGGAATGCCTAGGAGCCCAGGCAGAAACCTGCTGCAGTGATGGAGACATAACAGAGAGTTCCTACCAAGGCAATGCTTAGTGGAGCTCTGAGAGCAGGGCTGCTGCTGAGACCCCAGAATCATAGAACCACCAGCAGCATGAAATCTCAGCCTGGAAAGGCTGCAGGCATTTTCAGCTTCAACCCATGAGAGCAGCCATGTAGACTGTTCCCAGTAAAGCCATGGGGGCAGGGCTGCCCTAGTCTTTGGGAACCTCCCCCTTGCACCAGTGTGCTCAGGATGTGGGACATGGACTCAAAGGAGATTATTTTGGAGTTTTAAGGTTTAATGTGTGTATTTCTGGGGTTCAGACTTTTATGGGGCCTGTTACCCCTTTCTTTTGGCCAATTTCTCCTTTTTGGAATGAGAATATTTACTCAATGCTTGTACCACCGTTGTATGTTGGAAGTAAGTAACTTGCTTTTGATTTTACAGGCTCATAGCTGTAAGGAACTTTCCTTTAGTCTGAGATGAGACTTTGGAGTTTTGAGTTGATGTTGACAACAAGTTAATACTTTGGGGAACTATTGGGATAGAATAATTATATTTTGCATGTCAGGAAAACATGAGTTTTGGTGGGACCAAGGACAGAATGCTATAGTTTGGATGTTTGTTCCCCACAAAGCTCATGTTGAAATTTTATTCCAGTGTTGGAGGTGGGGGCCTAATGAGTGGTGTTTGGGTCATGAGGACAGATCCCTCACGAATATATGAATGCCCTTAATGGGGTGGGGGTGAGTGAATTCTCATTCTATTAGTTCCCATGAGGGCTGTTTGTTAAAAAGAGCCTGGCATCTTCCCCCACTCTCTCTTGCTTCCTCTCTCACCATGTGCTCTCTGCACAAGCCAACTCCCCTTCACCTTCCACCATGAGTGGAAACAGCCTGAGGCCCTGACCAGAAGCAAATGCAGGTGCCATGCTTCTTGTATAGTCTGGAGAACTGTGAGCCAAATAAACCTCTTTTCTTTGTAAATTACCCAGCCTCAGGTATTCCTTTATAGCAACACAAAACAGACTGGCAATTTGTTTTTGAATTATATAACAACCTCGCATACCTGGAATAAGTTTAATTTGGTTGTGATGTGCTATGATTTTTATAGACACTGAATTTCATTTGCTAATATTTCACTTAGGCATTTAAAATCAATATTCATTAGCAAAATCAGCTTATACTATTCCTTTCCTTTAGTGCCCTTGTTAGGTTTTGGTAGCAAGTTTATGCCAGCCTCATAAAATTAAGTTGAAAGTATTGCTACTTTTGTTGTTGCTGTTGTTAGAGTAATTCAATTTCTTCTTTACTTATCTGGACAACTTTCCTGATGAAGAAATCTAGGTTTGGAATATTTTGAGTAGGAAGGTATTAAATTGTAGACATACCTTTTTTAATGGATGCAAGCATATTCAGATTTTACATTTCTATTTCAATTTTGGTAAACTGTGCTTTAAAAATTATCCATTTATTTTAAATTTTAAAAACTTTGCCACAAAATTGCTCAAAATAATCCCTTTATTAGCTTTGTAGTATCTGCAGAATCTATATTGATGTCCCATTTTTCATTCTAATATTATTTTTTCTTCTCTCTTTGTTACTGGTCAGTCTTACTGAGGATTTGTCACTTTTATAGGCTTTTCAGAAATCAGTTTTTTACTCAAAAAAATTATCTAATGTACATTTTTATATTATATTTGTTTTTTATTATGTTCTTTTCTATTTTGGGAGGATTTAATTTGTTATCTTTTCCAAATTTTTGTGACAATTCATTTTCAGCTTTCATTCTTTTCTGCTATATGCACTTAAAACTAGAAATTTTCTTTAATGTATTTCTTTAGTTGCATTCTCTAATTATGTAAGTTTTTCATTATTACTCAATTAAAATATTCTAATTTTATTATGACTTTTTCTTTGACACAGAGGCTACATGAAAATGCTTTGCTTAGTTCCAAACATTCAGAGGTTTTCTTATATTTTCTTATTAATTTGTAGCTTAATTCCACTGTGGTCATACAATATACTGAATACAATTTTGTTTCCTTGCAATTTATTGAGATTTGCTTTGAGGCTCAGAATATATTTGATTTTGGTACATGTCTTCTGTGCATTGGACAAAAATGATTATATTTCAGTTTTGGGGTATGGTGTTTTATATATAAGATGTATAATCAAGTTTGTGTTTTTATTCAGTATGGCAATCTATGTATTTTAATTGTAGTTGTTTTTATTACATTCATACTTAATATACTTATTGATAGTGTTGTATTTAAATCTACTATCTTATTATTTATTTTCTATTCATCCTAACTCTTCTTTGTTGACTATTCTTTCTTTCTTTTGTGGGGCTTAATTATTTATTATTACTACTTCAATTTTTATTATGTCCCATTAACTTGTTAATTATACATTATTTTACTGTTATTTTAGAGGTGTCCTTAATGATTATAAGCATTCTTAACTTAGTAGAGTCTAATAGAAATTAATATTTTTTCCACTTTCGGGACAATAGAAGACTTTAGAATACCTCAGCTATATTTATCACCCTCCTGCTTTTATGCCATTATTGTCATGTACTTTAATTCTGTTCTTATTTTACATGCCATAGGATATTACTATTATGTTGCAAATAGTCAATATTAATTAATATTTATCCATTTCATTCTTCATTCTATGCTTGCACTTTGGATCACTTACTTTCTACCTTTTAGTATTTCTTTTAGTGTGGACCTGTTGCTGATGAATTATCTCAGTTTTAGTTTGTCCAAATAGTTGGGAAGAATATTTTTCCCAACTATTTCACCTTTATTTGGGAAGAATATTTTTATCGGGTATGATGTTTAGGTTGTAGTATTTCATCTTAGTATTTTGAAGGCGGTAATTCTATTTCCTTTTGGCTTTGTTACTCTATTGAAAATCCTTCTGTTGGTTTTATTATTGCTCTTGAAGTAACATGTGTTTTTTGGTTGGTGTATTAATTATACATTGCTGCATAACAAATTATACCACAATTTATCAGCTTAAAAACAAGTATTTATTATTTTACATAATTTCTTATGGCCAGTAGTCTGGGAATGACTAGTTAGGTGCTTCTGTAACCTATTTCACAAGGCTACCATCAAGATGTCTGTAAGGGTTTTAGTCATCTCAAAGTTTGACTGGGACTAGAGAATCTGCTTCCAAGCTCACTCATGTGGTATCAGAAGACCTCGTTTTTGGCTGGCTGTTGGCTGGAAGCTTCAGTTCCTCAACACACTGACCTCTCCACAGCCTATGTATGACATGGAAACCGGCTTCCCCCAGAGTAGTTTATCCAAGACAGAGAGAAAGAGAATGCCCAAGAGGGGAGCTACAGTATTTTCATAACCTCATCTCAAAGGAGACACATCGTCACATTTCCTGTATTGTCTTTATTAGAAGTGAATTCAACAAATACTAAAATGGAAGGGAAATAAGCTTCACGTCCTAAAGAAAAGAGTATTAAAGAATTTTCGACATATATTTAAAACCACTTCATCTGACTATTTTAGCATTTTTTCTTTATCTTTAGTTATAGTTAAATTGCAGCAATTTAACTATAATAAAAATGGAAGTTTTCTTTTTGTTTTTTTTTTGGTTTAACTCCTACTTGGAGTTCATAGAAATTCTTTAATGTGTGGCCTGATCTCTTTGTTTTTGTAAAATTCGAATCCGTTGTCTCTTCAAATACTACCTCTTCCTTATACTATTTTTTCTCTTTTGGACCCACATTATCTCTATATTGGATGTTTTCACCATGCCCCATATTTATCTTACACATTTTTTTGTGTGTTTTTCCTATCTTTTTGTATCTTTGTTCTTCAAATTGAATATTATATTCTGCCCTTTATTTTATTTCACTAATTCCCTTTTTAAGTGTATGTATGTTATTATCAAAACTATTCATTGAGTTTTTATTTCATTCACTTTATCTTTCAGTTCTAAATTTCCATTTAATTCTTCTTTCTGGTTTTCAGTTCTCTGGCTGGATTCTCTACCTTGTCATTTCGTTTCTTAAACATATCAATCATTGGTATTTTAAAATTAGTGGCTGATGATACCAATATCTAGATACCCTATGGGTCTGGTTTTGCTTTATTTTCTGCTTTTCTTTCTCTTGAATTTTAGATAATTCTCCTTTTTTGTATGTCTGGTTATTTTTGATTGAATGCTGGACATTTTGTATGAAAATTATAAGATAATTGGAAGCTATGGGTGCTGTCATTTTTCTGTTCAGAGGAATAGAAAAATCTTCACTCTGGCAAGCACTTACATTAGGGCATACCACTTAATCCAATCAAGGAGTATATCTGATTAAAAGACTGGTGTCAGTTTTTATAAAATTTAATCAATCTTATTTCAGCTTTACTTCTAGGAGCTCTTCAGTTTTCCAACTGAAAGCCTTAGGTGTTCACCAGGGCTTCTTGATCTTGGCAGACTCTGAACTTGTATTTTTGTCCTACCAGTCCAAGGAGTCTGACCAAAGTCCTGCTCAGTTTCTCAGCCTCTCACTTGCTGCTTTATGCTCAGCTTCTTGTTTCTCAACCACTTTCAAACAACATATGTGTCAATAAGGAAAGTGGAGCCACATATTGGGTATACCTCTCTGGACTTTCCTTTTTATCTGAGATTTTTGTCCTGCAAGTCATACTCTGGAAGTTCTCTCTCTCTTAAAAAAAATTCCCCAGATTTTTAAATTGTTTTCAATCAGAGGGTCGATTCTAACCATGCTAGTCCACTGTTACCACAGCATAATATTTTAAAGTCTCTCTCTACTTTTCCCACTTGCTTTTTAATTCTTAGTTCAGTGTTCCACAAAGATGTCCCAGCTGTTTCACACTGATGATCTTGGTCTAAAATCCTCAAAAGGGGCCAGGAGATTTCTGAGCTCATTCTGGGTTTCTGGACACATTCCCTGGATTCTCCCATGTCCTGGGACTATATGTTTGGGAAATGTTGGGTATATAACAGAGATAGGTGGATATCTTTGTGTTATGTCATTGCCACTTTATGCATTTTTCTTAGAGAGGGAAAAACAAGGGTCAGAACCGACAAGCACTAGTGTCAACTCTACTCCAAGGAGAAGTAGGTAATAACCTACGAGGAGCAATCTGAGGGACACCAAAGAGCCCTCTGAGCCAACAACCCATTACCTACCCATAGGAAAAATCTATCAATAGGGATTCAAACTTTAATGATCACCAATGGCCCAGATGTTTTGCTATAAGTTTGTTCATCACTGTATTTTGTATAATAGGAAACATGGAAACCATTTAAAGCTAGCACAATATGAGATTGAGGAATAAATTAGGGAATATTCATGTAATATAGGGTTGGCAAACTATGGTCCACAGCTTCATACCACTCATGAACTGAGTAATTTTTACCTTTTAAAATGGTTGGATAAAAAAAATCCAAAAGAATATAGCAGTTCATGACACATGAAAATTATATGAACCTCAAATTATATTGTGGATAAAGCTTATTGAGGTATTGCCTCATTTATTCCTTACATATTGTCTGTGGTTTCTTTCATGCTATAATAGTAAAGTTGAGTTATTTTGACAGAGACTATATGGCTGGCAAAGATTAAAATATTTCCTCTCTGGCCTTTATAAAAAATTTGATGTAATAGAGTGTTATGCAGCCATTTAAAATGATCCTCTAAGTAAGTATTTAATGATAAGAGAAAATGTTCACAGTAGATTAAGTGAGAAAATTAGGCTCCAAAATATTATTTTATTCTAATTCCATTTTTTACAGTAATCATATGTTATACAGCCATATATGCTTAGGGGAAAAAAATAGCCCAGAAGAAATATTACTGGGGATTAGTAAACAGTGAGGGAATGATAAGTACTTTTTCCTTTCAGAGTGAATTTTATAATCTTCTTTGGGCTTTTCAGTATTTTCTAAACTTTCTCAATTAAATATGACTTTTGTAATACGAAATAAACAATGAAAGTCTTATTTTTCTTTAATTCAACCAAAATTCATTAATTTAATTAAGACTCCATATTCTAGTATAGCCCATTATTCCAACCCATTTCCAGGATGCAATGCCTTGGTAGAGCACTAGTCTATTAGACAACTAATTGTCACCTTGGGAAGATGTAAGTGGGTTAGCATGGTCCTAAGAGAACTAGACAGATAGGTTGGTCTTCATGAGAAGCAGAAAGGGTAAATCAGAATAATGAGGTGTAACTGTAGCGACAAGGCTAGGCTGAGCTTGACCTGGGCAAGGTCTGAGCAGGTAGGAATCAGAATAAGGTGATGAAAAGGAGACGGGTGGGAGGGATGGAGAAAGAACATTACTATTTTGTTTAGGGACAGTCCTGATCATCACTGCACACACAGAAATGTGAGGTCTGAGATTTATACAATTTAGAATTTAGGTTACCTTCTTTAGGAAAGATGACATGAAATTACAAATGAAAAATTAACTACAAAGTATTTTCTTAGATAAAAAGAAATCATAACAAATTACTGTGTCCAGGAGCTCTATGATCCTTTCTTCTGAAACCTTCGTAGGCAATTGACCAGAAACACCTATAAATGGTTCCTGATCCCTACCTGGCTTTCCCTGTCTCCAGAGCCCTCTATCACTTCCAGTATTTCTCAGCTGTCACCGGGATTTACATGAGCAAGGGGCCCTGAAACTTAAGTCTCATTCGCTTCATGTAACTCAGCTTCTGCTGATTGTCTTTCTCATTTCAAATCTATTCAGGCTTTCTCCTTGTCAATTCTTAGACCTCTAGGTGGTGAAACTATAGGACAGTGATTTTTCTATGACTTGCTGTAGGCTTTTCGTACTTATGGGCTGCTGCTACCCCAGCTGCTCTGTTCTCTTAAAGTGGAGGCACTGGCACCTTCCATGCTTTCCCTGGGAGAAGCTAGCATTTGCTATTAAGGAGGACAATGATTCTGCCTGAAACAAAGACTCTGCAAAATACGTAAATTTTACTAATTCATTTTCCTTTGCTGATATTATCATGGGTAATTCAAAATTTATTGCAAGTGTCAAATCTTGATTTTGTAAGTGGGGAAATTGTTGGTCGAAGGGTCATACAGATAGTCTCAGCATTTTGGTTTATATTTAAGTAAAATATGTAACAGAGTATTCCAAGTTCTCAGGGTAAGTGTCACTGGAAAATATATTTCCCTGAGTGGTAAAATTTCAAGTAATACTGGGTATCATTTGTCTTCATTTAATCTGAGAAATTCAACATGCATAGCAAGCATTTATTACTTAAGCCTCATATCACTTGTGTGGAGAAGGTTCAGCAAACATTATCTTTTTGCACAGTTGGAAAAAACTGAAGCATGCCAAGGTTGCAGGGATATATGTGAGGTTTATCCAGTAGAGCTAAGATATCAGGGAGGAGCCTGCCAGGCATGTCTTCTTCTCCCCTCCCTGCTGAATTGCTTAGGAAAGAAAGCATGAGGATGATTGTGTAACCAGATCCTTTGCCCAGTAAAGTCAGGACTTTTGGAGAACTCCTGCTCTTGCTTTTCATAGATTGGTAAGTTTAGTAGGAGCCTTTCAGTTATGAGGAACAGAAATCCATTTGAATGAGCATAACCAGAAAAGTATGACTTTATTATAAAAAAATCTAGCGTTGTCTCATGGAACCCCAGACTGGAAATGTGGCCACTTCAGAAAAACTGAAACTAAGAGCTGGAAAGCGTCTAGGCTCTCTCTTTCACTCCACTCTTTATCTCTGTTTTAATCTTGTCATTGGAGACAAACTCTGTTTCTTTCACTCTTGGGAGAGAATATGGCTCCCAACTTTAGCTACAGGCAGAGACAAATTTACTGGCTTTCTCAATGCCAGTCAGAGAAAATTTGATTGTCCTAGGGACAGGTACTCACATGCACAGAGTCATATGGTATAAACATGGCTGCCAGCAGCCTACGCTGGGTGGAGCAGCGGTAGTTCCAAGAGAAAGGGAAGGGCAGTATTAGGAGCCAAGAAAATCACACCAAATGTGTTTATTTTAGGTGGAAAATTTATGAGATTATTAAAGTCCTCATTAAGGGCTGCCTTGGGGATGTTAGTCTTCACTGTAATCAAAATAGCACAGTAGGGGACTTCTAGTTTCCAGTTCAGCATGCAAGAAACTTAGAAGTTGCCACCCTGTCCTAACAACAAGTAAAAAGCTGAACAAACAGAAAAATCAACAACTCAATATCTGTCAGAAAAATGAGGTCACAGGACAAACCACTGCCCTCAAAACTGGAAAGACAGACAGGCAGATATAGAGAATCAGGTTTTCCAGAGCAGAAACTCATGAGCAGAAACTTCCACAAGAACCGGGCCAGGGTAAGGAGACCTGAACTTCAACTGATGAATTGTTGGAGGCTCAGTGAGGACAAATCTGTAACTTAAAAGCTCCAGGGGGGTCCAGTCATAGGTGGGCCACATGCTTTTTTGAATTTTACCTCCAAGAGCTTTACCAGGTTCTCACAGTGAATATCAGAGAAAAGTTTCATTGTCCTTTTGGACAGAAGATATAAATGTTCCTATTTTGTGATATGTTTGTTCCTATTTTTATGATATATGTTCCTATCTTATGATATATGTTTCTATTTTATGATATATTTGTATATATGTTCTTCTTAATAAGATCTGTCCTTCAGAGAAACAATGTTACCAGAGCCGAACTTGCTGAGGTTTTTATGAGAGCCTAGCACATCTGGGAGAAGGTAAACACCCAACTCCAGACTTCTGTAGCTATTCTGTCCCACCCAAGGGGGAAGAAATCCTGAGAAGCACTGGTGAACTTCACAGTCCAGGGACACAGGCTCACCAAAGAATTGAGACGTAATTACAGGCCTATAGGATGCTTCTCCTCTCCCCACATCTTGCCACTACATTACTAAAAGCCTATTGACTACAGTTTCTTTTACTCAGCACATCTTGTCCACTTTTCAAAAAGAAAATTTTAAGGCAGATTAAAGGCAAAAACACAGTTCAAAGGAAAAGAAGATGCATCAGAACCAGAGTCAGATATGGCAGGAATTTTACAATTGCCAGACTAGGAATTTTTTAAAACAGTAATGAATATGCTAAGAATTTTAATGGATAAAGTCAACAACATACAACAACAGATGGGTAATGTAAACAGAGAGATGAAAATTCTAAGAAAGAATACAAAAGAAATACTGGAGATTAAAAACACTGTAACAGAAACGAAGAATGCTTTTGATGGGATTTTTGCTAGACTGGACATGGCTGAGGAAATAATCTCTGAACTTAAGGATACGATGATAGAAACTTCCAAAGATAAAAAGTCAAGAGAAAAAAGACCAAAAAACCCCAGAGCAGGATATCTAAGAACTGTGGAATGGCTGTAAAAGATGTAACAAGCATATAATAGGGAAATAAAAAGGTGAAAAAAGAAAGGAACAGAAGCAATATCTGCAGAAATAATGACTGAGAATTTCTCCAATTATTGCAGACATCAAACCACAGATCCAGGAAGCTCAAGAACACTAAGCAAGATAAATCGCCCACCCCCCAAAAAACCCACAAAAAACTGGCATCAAGGCATATCATTTTCCAACTGCAAAAATCAAAGACAAGGAAAAAATCCTGAAAGAAGCCAGAGGGGAGAAAATAACACACCTAGAGAGTAACAAGATTAAGTATTACATCCCCAAACCATGCAAACAAGAAGAGAATGGCACGAAGTATTTAAAACGTTGAGAGGAAAAACCAGCAACCTAGAATTCTGTACGTTGAGAAATTATCCTTCAAAAGTGAAGAAGAATACTTTCTCAGACAAACAAAATTTGAAAAAAAATTGTTACCAGTAGATCTGCTTTGCAAAAAATGTTCAAAGAAGTTGAAGAAAGAAAGAAGTTAAGAGAAGAAAAATAATATAGGTCAGAAACTTCATCTACATAACAAAAGGAAGAGCATGGAAGAATAAAATAAATGAAAGCAAAATAAAAACTTATTTTTCTTATTTTTAATTGTCCTAACAGATAGTTTGTTCAAAATAATAATAAAAATGCATTTAATTGTATGTGCTTATGTATATATCTTGTGTATCTATTTACATATATACATATATGCTTGGATGTACTTATATATAAGTGAAACGAATGACAGAAATGATACAAAGGACTGAAGGGAGGAATTAAGATTATGTTATTGTTATAAGGTACTTACACTACCTGTGAAGTGGTATAGTGTTATTTGAAAGTGGATTTGGATTAGTTGTAGACATATATTGAAAACTCCAGGTCACCCACTAAAAGAATGTAAAACCAGAAGTATAACTGATATGCTAAGAAAGGAAACTGAATCATATAAAATGTTCAATTAAAGCCAGAAAAGGCAGAAAAAGTGTGGAAGACTAAAATAGGAAAAAAGAAGAAAGGCAACATATAGAAAGGCAACATACAGAACACATAGGCACACACTGTGGCAGGTAAGGTGGAGAAAATAGTAAACAAATATAGTAGATATTAATTGAACTATATTAGAATCACTTTAAATGTCAAAGCTGTAAATACACCAGTGAAAAGAAAGAGAGTGTCAGAGTGAAACAAAACAAAAAATATGCAAGATCCGATAATATGTTGTCTACAAGAAACCCACTTTAAAGAAGGCTTCAAGATGACTGACTAGAGATATGTAGTGCTCACCTTCTCCACAAAGAACCAATATAGCACTTCAAATGGAGCATCTAAGATAGAACACTGGAATTCAGAAGAAAAGTGGCAGGAAACATCTGAAGCATGGAAAGAAAGGGAAATGAGGCAGCCAGTTTAGTCGGGATTGCCTGTGAGCCCTGTGAGGTGTGGGAAAGGGTAAGTGAGAGATCTCCAGCAGCCCACATTCCTGCAATCCTAGCCATGGGAGAGCCCTGTGACCCTTGTGGGCCCTGACAGTAATATCAGGAGCAGTTTGGAGTCTGTATAATGGCATTACTCCAGAATGGAAGCTCATGCTGGGTTCCATACACCCTCTGAAACTCAAGCAGTTGCAGCACACACCATTTTGAGAGCCCAGCCCCCACAAGACTACATATTGCCCTGGGGCCCAACAGCCTCTGTATCTTCATGTCTCTGAATCTCCAGTGACATCCCCCAGCATCCACCCAGAGGGCTGGATGGACAATGTTGGTTAGACCCAGCAGTGCAGCAGGGTCCTCAGCACTCCACCTTACACAGTGTACTATACCCCGGGGAATGGATGGTATAGTGCGTTGGAGAGGTTATCCCTGGGACAAAGGGAATCAAAGCATGCACTCCCCAGAGCAAGAAAGTCACCCTGCTTGCTGCCACTGAGAGCAACCTCATCCCCTCTAGCAGCAGGGCAGGGTGCCGTGCATGCACCCTAAGGACAGGCTCTCTCCACCTGTAGCCACTGCTGCCACTGCCACTGGGGACAAAGTGTGATCCTCAGAGACTGAGATACACCTGCCTGGACCTGTTGCCACCAACAGAAATTCCACCTCCTCCAGCATCAAGACCACTGCACACTTGCACATGCCCCGAGGGACAACAATCCTGGCCTGCTACTGCTGCCGCTGCTACTGCCAACACCCTGCCGGGGGCCAAAGTACACATTCCCCAGAGACTGAGAGTCACCTCCCTGGGACAGCTGCCACTCACAACAACCCTGCCATTCAGCAGCATGGATGGGGTATACTTGCACACACTATGGAAATGCTTTCCTGCCCACTGCTGCCACTGATCCCTCCCCCCAAGCATGCCACCCAGGAGCATGGAGATAGCCACTTTTCCTGCCACATAAACATCACAGAAGGGCCTGAGGACAGGCCCGCTCAACCTGGTACCCAACCCCACTGCCTAAGTATGCTGCCCAGGGGCCTGGGAATTACCTCACCCTGTCTAAGATGATTGGCACCTATGCACTCCTCCAAGGGGCCTGAGGACAAGCCCACCCAGCCTGCAGCAACCACCACTTCTGAAAACTTCCTGGATGTGCCACCTGGGGACCTGGGGACCTGGGTCCTGGAACAGCCAGCCTGTTGCAGCCACCACCACCAGTGTGTGCTGCCTGGGAGTCTGAGGGTAGGCCCACCACTGGTACTCTCATCATCCACACCATATATGTTGCCCAGGGACCCAAAAGTCTGCCCACCTTCCTGGCCTTCTGCTGTCACTGCTGACATCTGGAGGTCCAAGGATTGATCTACTTGGAACCATTGACACTGCTGCCCACCCACTGACACTGCTGCCCACATATGCCACCTGGGGCCCCAAGGACAGACAGAATCAGCCCTTGATGTGGTTTGGCTCTGTGTCACCATCCGAATCTCATGTCGACTTTGAATTCCCAGTGCTGGAGGAGGGATCTGGTGGGAGGTGATTGAATCATGGGGGCAGATTTTCTCCTTGCTTTTCTCATGATAGAGTTCCCACACTATCTGGTTGTCTGAAAGTGTGTAGAATCTCCCCCTTCACTGTCTTTCCTCCTCCTGCTCTGGCCATGTAAGGCATAACTCCCTCCTCTTCACCTTCTGTCATGGTTGTAAGTTTCCTGAGGCCTCCTTAGCCATGTTTCCTGTACAGCCTGTGTAATTGTGAATTAAACCTCTTTTATTTATGAATTACCCAGTCTCAGGTAGTTCTTTATAGCGTGTGAGAACAGGCTAATACAGCCCTCTACTGTCAGCACTAGGGTCAGAGGACTGGCCCACGTGGCATCCCCATCACCAGCAAAGCCTCATCACAGCCTCCACTAACAATTGCAGTCGAACACACTGAGGAAATCACAGATACGCTGACACTGTTTACAGCTAAATAAATCATACAGAGACTGTGCGACTGCACACATCCAGAGTCAAAGGTAAAGATCTTTACCCAATCAGCACCACAGATACATCTTGAGAAAATATCTTCTTCTCATATAAAAGCCAATTCAAAAAACTGGAAGAAATAATGTTACGCTCATTGCATAGACATCAACTTCAGGACATGAGAAACATGAAAAATCAAGGAAATATGCCACCTCCAAAAGAACACAATAATTCTTCAGCAATAGCTTCCATTGAAAAAGAAATTTATGGAATGCCTGAAAAATAATTTTTAAAATTGGTATTAAAGAAGGTCAGTGAGATATAAGAAAACACAGTAAACAAAACAAAGAAATCAGAAAAACAATTCAGTATGTGAATGAGAAATTAACCAGAGATAAATATCACAAAAAAGAATCAAACAGAAATCCCAGAAGCAAGTAAGTCAATAAATGAAGTAAAATGTACAATGGAGAATTTCAAGAATAGGCAAGACCAAGAAGAACAAAGAATTTCAGAACTTGAAGACAGGTATTTTGAAGTAATCCAATCAGACAAACATAAATAAATAAATAAATAATAAAATAGAATAGAATGAACAAAGTTTATATGACATACAGGATACCACAAAGTGACCAAATGTTCAAATGTTGAGTGTTCTGGAAAATGAAAAGAAGGCCAAAGTTACAGAAAATCTATTTAACAAAGTAATAGCTGAACACCTAGCAATAGGTCTAGACAATAGATCTAGACATCGAGGTACAGGAATAGACATCCAGGTACAGGAATCTCAGAGATGCCAAAAAGGTCATCTCCATGGCACATTATAGTTAAACTGTCAAAAGTCAAAGACAGAACCTTCTAAAAAGAGCAAAAGTGTCTAGTCACATACAAGGAAACTTCCCTCATATTAACAGCAATTTCTCAGCAGGAACATCATGAACCTGGAAAAAATGAAATGATATAATAAAGGGCTGAAAAAAAAGCTTGTCAGTCAAGAATACTGTATTCATCAAAGTTATCCTTAACAAATGAAGGAGAAATAAAGTATTTCCCAGACAAGCAAAATCTGAAGGAATTCATCACCACTAAGACCATGCCCTACAAAAAATGCTTAAGGAAGTCCCATATCTGCAAGTGGAAGAACAATATCTACCATCATGAAAGTATAAAACTTACTGATAGAGCTAGCATGCAGATGAGGAGAGAAAATATTTAAGTATTACCACTACAGAAAATAATCCTACTGCAAAGATAAACAATAAGAAAAAAGGAACAAAAAATATACAAAACAACCAGAAAACAGTTAACAAAGTGACAGGAATAAGTCTTCACATATCAGTAACAGCCTCAAATTTAAACAAATTAAAATTTCCAACTTAAAAGACAGAGAACTGGGCCAGGCACAGTGGCTCATGCCTGTAATCTCAGCACTTTGGGAGGCTGAGGTGGGTGGATCACTTGAGGTCAGCAGTTTGAGACCAGCCTGGCTAATATGGTGAAATCCTATCTCCACTAAAAACACAAAAATTAGCCAGGTGTAGTGGTGTGTGCCTGTAATTCAAGCTACTTGGGAGGCTGAGGAACGAGAATCGCTTGAACCTAGGAGGCAGAGGGTGCAGTGAGCTGAGATTGTGCCACTGCACTCCAGCCTGGGTATCAGAGTGAGACTCTGTTTCTATATATATATATATATATATATATATATATATATATATATATTTAATTCAATGTGTGTGTGTGTGTGTGTGTGTGTGTGTACAGACTGACTAAATGAATAAAGAAAAAAAATGACTTAACTATATGTTACCTACAAGAAATTCACTTCATCTATAAAGACACATATAGACTGAAAGTAAAGGGATGGGAAAAGATATTCCACACACATTGAAACGGAATGCAAGCAGAAGCAGTTATATCAAATAAAACAGACTTTAAGCCAAAAACTGTAAAATGAAACAAAGGTCATTATATAATGATAAAAGGATCAATTCACCAAGAAGAAGGCCAGGCGCGGTGGCTCAAGCCTGTAATCCCCGCACTTTGGGAGACCGAGACGGGCGGATCACGAGGTCAGGAGATCGAGACCATCCTGGCTAACCCGGTGAAACCCCGTCTCTACTAAAAAATACAAAAAACTAGCCAGGCGAGGCGGCGGGCGCCTGTAGTCCCAGCTACTCGGGAGGCTGAGGCAGGAGAATGGCGTGAACCCCGGAGGCGGAGCTTGCAGTGAGCTGAGATCCGGCCACTGCACTCCAGCCTGGGCGACAGAGTGAGACTCCGTCTCAAAAAAAAAAAAAAAAAATTCTAAATATATATGCACCCAATATTGGAGCACCCAGATATGTAAACCAAATATTATGCAATATAAAGCAAAAGACATACTCCAATACAGTAACAGCTGGAAACTTCAACATCCCACTCTCAGCATAAGGCAGGTTATGTAGACAGAAAAGTAACAAAGAAACATTGGATTTAAGCTACACTGTAGACCAAATTGACCTGCAGATTATGTAGACAGAAAAGTAACAAAGATACATTGGATTTAAGCTACACTGTAGACCAAATTGACCTAACAGACATATATAGATGTTTTTATTAAACAGCTACAAAATATACATGGAACAATTTTTAAGATAGACCTCATATTAGGCCACAAAAAAGCCTCAAAAAGTTTTTAAAAACTGAAATAATATAAAGTATCTTCTCAGACCATAATGGAATAAAACTAGAAAACAGTAATAAGAGGTACTTTGGAAACTGTAGAAATACATGGAAATTAAGGAGCATGCTCTTGAATGACCACTGGGTCAATTTAAACATTAAGAAGAAAATTTTGAAAATTCTTGAAACAAATTAAAATGGAAATGCAACATACCCAAACCTATAGGCAAAAGCAGTGCTGAGGGATGTTTATAGCAATACATGTCTACATCAAAAAGTAGAAAGATTTCAAATAAACAGTCTAATGATGGACCTTAGGGAACTAGAAAAGGAAGGACAAACCAAAACCCCAAACTAGTATGAGAAAAGAAATAATAAATGTTAGAGCAGCACTAAACAAAATAGAGACAGAAAAAAACAATACAAAGGGTCAATGAAACAAAAAAAATGGTGTTTTGAACTGATAAGCAAAATTGATAAACTGCTAACCAAGGGAAGAAGACAGAAGACCCAAATAAGCATAATCAGAAATGAAAAGGGAGACATTACAACTGGTATCACAGAAATGTAAAAGATGATCAGACACTATTTTAAACAATTATATACTAACAAAATGGAAAACCTAGATGAAATGAATAAATTCCTGGACACATACAACCTACCAAGATTGAATCAGGAAGAAATAAAAAACCTGAACAGACCAATAACAAGTAACAAGATTAATCAATAATAAAAATTCTTCCAACAAAGTAAAGTCTAGGACTGGATGGCTTCACTTCTGAATTCCTCCAAACTTACAAAGTAGAAATAACACCAATTCTCCTTAAACTATTCCAAAGAATTAAAGAGAAGGGAATTCTCCCTAACTCCTTCTATGAGGCCAGTATCATTCTGATACCAAAGCCAGACAGGGACACAACAAAAGAAAGAAAACCACAGGCCAATATCCCTGATTAACACAGATGCAAAAATCCTCAACAAAACATGAGCAAACCAAATCCACACGTCAAAGAGATGGCACATTATGATCAAGTGTAATTTATCCCAGGGGTGCAAGGATGGTTCAACACATGCAAGTAAATAAATCTGACACACCACATCAACAGAACAAATAAATCTGACACACCACATCAACAGAACAAATAAATAAATCTGACACACCACATCAACAGAATGAAGCAGAAAAACTATATGATCATTTCAGTAGACATGGAAAAGCATCTGATAAAATTTCACATCTCTCTATGATAAAAATTCTCAACAAACTAGGCATAAAAGGAACTTACCTCAACATAATAAAGGCCGTATAGGACAAACCCACAGCTGACATCCTACTAAATGGGGAAAAGCTAAAAGAACTGGAGCAAGATAAAAATTCCCACTTTCACCACTTTTATTTAATATACAGTTGGAAGTCCTAGCCTTTCCAAATTGGAAAAGAGGAAGTCAAATTTTCTCTCTTTGTAGATGACATGATCTTATCTTTGAAAAACCTAAAGACTTCACCAAACTATTATTAGATCTGATAAACAATTCAGTAAAGTTTCAGGATACAAAATAAATATACAAAAATCAGTAGCATTTCTATACACCAATAAAAAAACTAGCTGAAAAAGAAACCAAGAAAGCAATCCCATTTATGATTGCTACAGAAAAAATATACCTAGGAATACATTTAACCAAGGGTATGAAAGATGTCTCCAAGGAAAACTTCAAAACACCTGATGAAAGAAATTAAAGAGAACACAAACAGATGGAAAGATGTCCCATGCTCATGGATCAAAAAACTAGTAGTGTTAAAATGACCATGCTACCCAAAGCAATTGACAGATTCAATGCAATTCATATGAAAACACCAATGACATTTTTCATGGAAATAGAAAAAAACAGTAAAATTAGTATGGAACAAAAAGAGATCCAAAGCAATCTTGAGCAAAAGAACAAGGCCAGAGGCATCACCCTGCCTGACTTCAATATATTGCAAGGCTATAATAACCAAAACATTATGGTATTGGTATAGAAACAGACACAGAGACCAATAGAGTAGAATAGAGAACCCAGAAATAAATCCATGTATTTACAGCCAACTGATTTTTGACAAAGACTCCAAGAACATACATTGAAGAAATGACAACCTCTTCCATAAGTAGCACTGGTAAAACTGGGCATTTATATACAGAAGAGTGAACTAGACTTCTGTCTCTCACCATATACAAAAATCAACTCAAGATGCATTAAAGACGTAAATGTAAGACCCCAAACTCATATCTATAGAAGAAAACACAGGGAACACTCCAGGATATTGGACTAGGCAAAGGTTTTATGGCTGAGAGCTGAAAAGCACAGGCAGCAAACACCAAAACAGACAAATGGGACTATATTAAACTAAAAAACTTCTGCAAATGTTTTTGCAAAGGTTTCACCTTTCTGCAAAGGAAACAGTCAACAGACTGAAGAGATAACCTGTTGAATGGGAGAAAATATTCATCCAACAAGGGACTAATATCTACAATATACAAGGAACTCAAGCAACTCAAAGAAAAAAAAACCAAATAGTTCCATTAAAAAGTGAGCAAAGGAGCAAAGGATCTGAACAGACACTTTGCAAAAGAAGACTTGCAAATGACCAGCAGGAATATGAAAAAAATGCTCAACATCAGTAATCATTAGGGAAATACAAATCAAAACCACAGTAAAATATCATCTTACCCCAGTTAGAATGGCTATTATCAAAAAGACAAAGATAACAGATGCTATCAAAGATGCTGAGGAAAGGGAACCCTTATAAATTGCTAGTGGAAATGTAAATTAGTACAGCCATCATTATGGGGATTTCTCAAAAAACTAAAGTAGTGGTACCATATGATTCAGTAGTCATACTAGTGGGTTTTTTTTTTTAAAAAAGGAAATCATTGTATCAAAAGGATACTTGCACCCCCATGTTTACTGCAACACTATTCACAATAGCAAAAATACGGAATCAGCCAAAGTATCCATCAGTGGATGAAAGGATAAAGAAAATATATACGCATATATACACACAATGGAATACTGTTTATCCACAAAATGAATGAAATCCTGTCATTTGTTGCAACATAGAAGGAGGTCATCATATTAAGTGAAATAAACCAGGCACAGAAAGACAAATATTGCATGTCCTCAGTCATATGTGAGATCTAAAGAAGTTAATCTCATGGAGGTAGAGGGAAGAATGATAGTTACCAGAGGCTGGGAAGGGTGTGTGTGGTGGTGGTGGGGGCGGTGATGAAGAAAGGTTTGTTAATGAGTACAAACATACGGTAGATAGAAATAATAAGTTCTAATGTTTGATTACAGAGTAGGGTGATTATAGTTAACCACAATGTATGGTGTTTTTCAAAATAGCTAGAAGAAAGGACTTGAAATGTTCTCAAGACATAGAAATGATAAATACATATATACTATAAATATGTACAAATACTATGTAACAATAAAATGTTTTTTAAACATTATGTATTATGCCAACACTAATCACACAAAAGTGAGAGTACCTATATTAATTTCAGGCAGAGCAGACATCAGAGCAAGGAACAGATACAGGCATAATGAGGAGCATTACACAATGATGAAGGGATGAATACTCCAAGAAGACATAACAATCCTAAATGTGTATGTGCCTAACAATACAGTGTAAAACCCATGAGGCAAAAACTGATAGAGCTGCAAGAAGAAATAGGTGAATCCAGTATTGTAGATGGAGATTTTAACACCCCTTTATCAGAAATGGACAGATCTAGCAGGTAGAAGATCAATAAGAACATAGTTTAACTACATAACATTATAAATAAACTGGATATAATTGACTTCTATAGTCTATTTCATCACATGACAACAGATTATACATTCTTCTCAAGCTCACATGGAACATTCACCAAGACAGACCACATTCTGGACCATAAAACACATCTTAACACATTTGAAATAATGGAAATCATACAATATCTGCTCTCAGAACACAGTGGAATTAAACTAGAAATCAGTAACGGAAATGTAGCTGGAAAATCCCCAAATAATTGCAGATTAAGCAACAAACTTCTAAATAACACGTAGGTCAAAGAAGAAATCTCAAGAGAAATTTAAAAATATTTTGAGGTAATTGAAAATAAAAAGACAACTTAAAATTTATGGATGCAGTGAAAGTAGTGCTTAGAGAGAAATTTATAACATTGAATGCTTATGTTAGAAAAGGAGAAAGATCTAAAATCAATAATCTAAGCTCTCACCTTAGGAAACTAGGAAAAGGAGCAAATTAAAAGGAAGTAGAAGAAAAGAAATAATACAAATTACAGCAGAAATCAATAAAATTGAAAACAGGAAACAGAAAATCAACAAAACCAAAAGCTGTTTTTTTAAAAAAAGATCAGTATCACCACCGACCCCACAGAAATACAAACTGCCATCAGAGAATACTATAAACACCTCTACGCAAATAAACTAGAAAACCTAGAAGAAATGGATAATTTCCTGGACACTTACACTCTCCCAAGACTAAACCAGGAAGAAGCTGAATCCCTGAATAGACCAATAGCAGGCTCTGAAATTGAGGCAATAATTAATAGCCTACCAACCAAAAAAAGTTCAGGACCAGATGGATTCACAGCGGAATCCTACCAGAGGTACAAGGAGGAGCTGGCACCATTCCTTCTGAAACTATTCCAATCAATAGAAAAAGAGGAAATCCTCCCTAACTCGTTTTATGAGGCCAACATCATCCTGATACCAAAGCCTGGCAGAGACACAACAAAAAAAGAGAATTTCAGACCAATATCCTTGATGAACATCGATGCAAAAATCCTCAATAAAATACTGGCAAACTGGATCCAGCAGTACATCAAAAAGTTTATCCACCATGATCAAGTGGGCTTCATCCCTGGGATGCAAGGCTGGTTCAACATACACAAATCAATAAACGTAATCCAGCATATAAACAGAACCAAAGACAACAACCACATGATTATCTCAATAGATGCAGAAAAGGCCTTTGACAAAATTCAACAGCCCTTTATGCTAAAAATGCTCAATAAATTCGGTATTGATGGAACATATCTCAAAATAATAAGAGCTATTTATGACAAACCCACAGCCAATATTATACTGAATGGGCAAAAACTGGAAGCATTCCCTTTGAAAACTGGCACAAGACAGGGATGCCCTCTCTCACCACTCCTATTCAACATAGTGTTGGAAGTTCTGGCTAGGGCAATCAGACAAGAGAAAGAAATAAAGGGTATTCAGTTAGGAAAAGAAGTCAAATTGTCCCTGTTTTCAGATGACATGATTATATATTTAGAAAACCCTGGCCGGGCGCGGTAGCTCAAGCATGTAATCCCAGCACTTTGGGAGACCGAGACGGGTGGATCACGAGGTCAGGAGATCGAGACCATCCTGGCTAACCCGGTGAAACCCCGTCTCTACTAAAAAATACAAAAAACTAGCCAGGCAAGGTGGCAGGCGCCTGTAGTCCCAGCTCGGGAGGCTGAGGCAGGAGAATGGCGTAAACTCGAGATCCAGCCACTGCACTCCAGCCTGGGCAACAGAGCGAGACTCCGTCTCAAAAAATAAATAAATAAATAAAATAAAAAATAAAGAAAACCCCATTGTCTCAGCCCAAAATCTCCTTAAGCTGATAAGCAACTTCAGCAAAGTCTCAGGATACAAAATTAATGTGCAAAAATCACAAGCATTCTTATACACTAGTAACAGACAAACAGAGAGCCAAATCATGAATGAACTTCCATTCACAATTGCTTCAAAGAGAATAAAATACCTAGGAATACCAACTTACAAGGGATGTAAAGGACCTCTTCAAGGAGAACTACAAACCACTGCTCAGTGAAATAAAAGAGGACACAAATGGAAGAACATACCATGCTCATGGATAGGAAGAATCAATATCATGAAAATGGCCATACTGCCCAAGGTAATTTATAGATTCAGTGCCATCCCCATCAAGATACCAATGAGTTTCTTCACAGAATTGGAAAAAACTGCTTTAAAGTTCATATGGAACCAAAAAAGAGCCAGCATTGCCAAGACAATCCTAAGTCAAAAGAACAAAGCTGGAGGCATCACGCTACCTGACTTCAAACTATACCACAAGGCTACAGTAACCAAAACAGCATGGTACTGGTACCAAAACAGAGATATAGACCAATGGAACAGAACAGAGTTCTCAGAAATAATGCCACACATCTACCACCATCTGATCTTTGACAAACCTGAGAAAAACAAGAAATGGGGAAAGGATTCCCTATTTAATAAATGGTGTTGGAAAAATTGGCTAGCCATAAGAAGAAAGCTGAAACTGGATCCTTTCCTTACTCCTTATACGAAAATTAATTCAAGATCGATTTGAGACTTAAATGTTACACCTAATACCATAAAAACCCTAGAAGAAAACCTAGGGAATACCATTCAGGACATAGGCATGGGCAAGGACTTCATGTCTAAAACACCAAAAGCAATGGCAACAAAAGCCAAAATTGACAAATGGGATCTAATTAAACTAAAGAGCTTCTGCATAGCAAAAGAAACTACCATCAGAGTGAACAGGCAACCTACAGAATGGGAGAAAATTTTTGCAATCTACTCATCTGACAAAGGGCTAATATCCAGAACCTACAAAGAACTCAAACAAATTTACAAGAAAAAAACAAACAACCCCATCAAAAAGTGGGCAAAGGATATGAACAGACATTTCTCAAAAGAAGACATTCATATAGCCAACAGACACATGAAAAAATGCTCATCATCACTGGCCATCAGAGAAATGCAAATCAAAACCACAATGAGATACCATCTCACACCAGTTAGAATGGCAATCATTAAAAAGTCAGGAAACAACAGGTGCTGGAGAGGATGTGGAGAAATAGGAACACTTTTACACTGTTGGTGAGATTGTAAACTAGTTCAACCATTATGGAAAACAGTATGGTGATTCCTCAAGGATCTAGAACTAGAAGTACCATATGACCCAGCCATCCCATTACTGGGTGTATACCCAAAGGATTATAAATCATGCTGCTATAAAGACACATGCACACGTATGTTTATTGTGGCACTATTCACAATAGCAAAAACTTGGAATCAACCCAAATGTCCATCAGTGACAGACTGGATTAAGAAAATGTGGCACATATACACCATGGAATACTATGCAGCCATAAAAAAGGATGAATTTGTGTCCTTTGTAGGGACATGGATGTAGCTGGAAACCATCATTCTCAGCAAACTATCACAAGAATAGAAAACCAAACACCGCGTGTTCTCACTTATAGGTGGGAACTGAACAATGAGATCACTTGGACTTGGGAAGGGGAACGTCACACACCAGGGCCTATCATGGGTGGGAGGAGGGGGGGATTGCATTGGAAGTTATACCTGATGTAAATGACAAGTTGATGGGTGCTGACGAGTTGATGGGTGCAACACACTAACATGGCACAAGTATACATATGTAACAAACCTGCACGTTATGCACATGTACCCTAGAACTTAAAGTATAATAATAATAATAATAAATAAATAAATAAAATAAAAAAAGATCAGTAAAATCAATAAACCTCTAACTGAGAAAAACAGAGAGCAGATGCAAATTACTAATATTAGAAATGAAAAAGAGGACATTGCCACAGACCCCAAGGACATTAAAATGATGATAAAGGAATATTATGAACAACTCTATGTCCACAAATGTGACAACTTAGAAGAAATAAACCAATTTCTTGAAAGACGCAATCTGCTAAAACTCACACAAGAAGAAATAGACAATATGAAGAGGACCACATGTATCAAATTAACCTTCCAGAACGGAAAACACCAGGCCCAGATGCATTCACGGGTGAATTCTTCCAAGCATTTCAGGAAGAAAGTATGCCAATTCTCTACAATCTCTTCCAGAAAATAGAAGCAGAATGAAACAGAATCCAACAATGTATAAAAAGAATTATACACCATGACCAAGTGGGATTTATCCCAGGTATGTAAGGTTGGTTCGACATTTGAAAATAATTAATGCAATCCATTCCATCAAGAAGCCAAAGAAGAAGAATCACATGTTAATATCAGCAGATGCAGAAAAAGCATTTGACAAAATTCAACACCGTTCATGATAAAAACTCTCAGTAAACTAGGAATAGAAGAAAACTTCCTCAAATTCATAAGCAAAATATATTTTAAAAACCTACAGCTAACATTATGCTTAAACTAATATACTTTAATGGGAAACTTGAAGCTTTTCCACTAAAATCAGGAATAAGGCAAAGAAGTTCCCTCTAAGCACTGCTTTTCAACATTGTACTGGAAGGAAGTCTTGGCTAGTACAGTAGGACAAGAAAAGGAGATTAAAGGTGTACAGACTGGGAAGGAAGAAATAAAACTGTCTTTGTCTGCAGCTGACATGATTGTCTACGTAGAAGATCTTAAAGAATAAACAAACAAATGAAACAACCCCGCTGGAACTAGTAAGTAATTATATCAGGTTTGCAAGATACAAGTTTAATATAGAAAAGTCAATCACTTTACTATATATCAACAACGAACAAGTGGAATTAGAAATAAAAAACACACTACCATTTATATTAACACCCCATGAAATGAAATTCTTAGATATAAATATAATAAAATGTGTATAAGATCTATATGAAGAAAACTACAAAATTCTGATTTAAAATACCAAAGAAGAACTAAATAAGTGGAGAGATATTTCTTGTTCCTGAATAGGAAGACTCAATATTGTCAAGATGTTGGTTCTTCCCAACTCGATCTATAGATTCAACGCAATCCAAATCAGAAACTGCCAAGTTGTACCATGGGCATCAACAAACTGATTTTAAAGTTTACGTGGAGAGGCAAGAGACCCAGAACAGCCAACTCAATACTAAAGGAGAACAAAGTTGGAGGACTGACACCATCTGACTTCAGGACTTAACTCTAAAGCTACAGTAATCAAGACAGTGTGGTGCAGTGAAGGAATAGACAACAGATCAATGGGACAGAAGAGAGAGCCCAGAAATAGACCCATATAAATATAGTCAAGTGATTTTTGACAAAGGAACAAAGGCAATACAATGACATAAAGGTAGTTTTTTCAACAAATAGTGCTGGAACAACTGGACATCAATATGCAAAAAAAAAAAAAAAAATTAGTCACAGACATTACACCCTTCACAAAAGCTAAATCAAAATGGATCACAGACCTAAATGTAATAAGCAAAACTATAAAACCCCTAGAGAATAACACTGGAGAAAATCTAGATCATCTTGAGTATGGCAATAAGTTTTTAGATACAACACCAAAGGCACAATCCAAGAAAGAAATAATTGTTAAGCTGGACTTCATGAGAATAATAATGATAAAAAAAACTGTTCTGCAAAGACAATTTCAAGGAAATCAGAAGGCAAGCCACAGACTGGGAGAAAATGTTTGCAAAAGACACATCAGCTAAAAGACCGTTATCCAAAATATACAAAGAGTATTTAAAACTCAACAATAAGAAAACAAACAACTCAATTAAAAAAAATGGGCCAAAGACCTGTACAGATGCCTCATCAAAGAAGATATACAGATAGCAGCATATGAAAAGATGTTCTACGTCATATGTCATTAGGGAATTGCAAATTAAAACAATGAGACACTACTACACACATATTAGAATGGCCATAATTGAGAGCACTGACAACACCAAATGCCAGTGAGAATCTGGAGCAATGGGAACTCTCATTCATTGCTGGTGGGAATGCAAAATGGTACAGCCACTTGCAAGATACTTTGGCAGTTTTTTTTTTTTTTTTTTTTTTTTTTTTTTTTGGGGTGTGTGTGTGTGTGTGTGTGTGTGTGTGTGTGTGTTTTACAAAACTAAGCATTCTTTTGCATGGAGGAATTTCTGAGCCAGGAAGAAGAGAGATTAGAATGGCTGGAAGAGTAAGTCAGAGAAATATGACTAATCCCATGGAAAGGCACACAGGGATAACTCCTAATCTAGGTAAGCCCATATAATATACTCAATAAATTTCCTGATATACAGATCTTCAAATTCTTCAAGTTCTGTAAATGCACACTAACCACTTAGCCAAGTCAGTGAAGGAAATTAGGGTCAAGGCCAAGTTACAAGAACCTTAAATGTTATGTTGTGAGCTCTGATTATATTTTCTAATGTAACATAAAGGAAAATATGGTCATCTTTTCTGCTCCATTTTAAAAGAGTAAGTAAAATTGGCTTGGTGGTTTTGAAACGATATTGCTTGGTCACTCTAATTTTATCCCATAAGATTTTATTTTTGTTAATTTGTTTTAAATGAGAACCTTATGATGTCTATTATGTTATCTTATATACAACTAAATATATAAGATAGGAAATGGAATCTGATATCAGTTTCCAATACAGGTAACCTTTAAAGAATGTGACTTAGGGGAATTGTTTGAGGCCAGTTCTGAACTGGGCTTCTCTCACCATATTTGGGTGGCATATCTCCTTCTTGCTTCTTATACTACCCATTCATAGAGTTTTACTTAAACACTTGTCCAAGTTTTCTGTAAGAATAGCTGTTTTTTCTTTTTTCCTGTCTCTTCTCCCATCTTCCCTCCAACTTCCTCCTTCTTCCTCCTACCTATAGGTAACTCATATTAATGATATAATCATATACAATTGTCTATACTCACATAGCATTTTTTTCTATTGTTTTTGTTATATCACCTTCTCAACATTCTTCTTTTCTCACTTAGGAGTAACTCATGGAAATCTCACCAACTAAGTGGCCAGTGATTAAGTCTGTTTTTCAATTGCCACATATTTTAGAGCCTGCATTTGGCAACATTTATTCAACTATTTCCCAGCGACAGTCTTTCATTGTTTCTAGCTTTTCCGCCTCTAGAGTGCTGCAAAGAACATCGTTATACATATGTCTCTACAAGTTTTACCACTGTTTAATTACTTCTAAAATATGCTCCAATTAGCCTGTTTTGATAGAAAAACAAAAATGTGTTCTGATTTTTACAAAATTTTGTTTAATTAATCACCCAGAGAACAGGTTGGCCTTTTATTATATTTAGTTATATTTGATTCATCATATTTTGGCATCTCTCAATATGTTCCTCTTATACTTAAAGAAAAATACAGGAGCCCCCAGCACATTGTTTTTAAAAACTCAACTTTCAAGAAGTCTGTTTATGATTTGGATTAAAAAAATATTCTCCCTTGTGCCCCAAATTCTGAACATAGTTTTAATTTAAGAAGTGCAAACTCAAGTGTATGATAATGAAGAGTTACTTCTCATTGTATGCATAGTGTTTGTGATACCATTGTCTCGTATCATCTTTTAGAAAATTTTATAAATAGGTCAAAACGGGGACGTAGCATGTTTTCTTGCATTAGTGATGAGGATTGTAACTAAGCCCAATCTTTTAGGAAGAAAGTAATCATTGAATATGGCGGTTATCATCACAGAATTCCAACTACAGTTCATGGCTAGAGCAAACTACTCAGTGCGGTCAAACATTGATATTGGGCATTGAAAACATAGAGAAAGCAATTTTCAAAATTTCATGCTCTGTAACATGGATATCCCACTTCTGAAATAATTCAAAATACATAAAATATATTTCCATGAATATTTTTGTCATAGCTTTTTATTTATATAAACAAAAAAATGGAAAGAAACCTAAATGTCCAAAAATAGGAGAAAGGTTAAGTAAATAATCACAGAAAGATGGGATGGACCATTATGTAGCCATTATAAAGGAAGATTAGGAAGACCACTTAGCAGTATTAACTTAAGAGAATAATGCAGGCTACAAAACTATGTGTGCAAATTGGTTACAGCAGCTGTACTAAAATATACATAGGGATAAAAAGCAAGTGAGAAGTACACTGAAATCCTGACAGTTGACCATATGAGTTTTGGAGAGAGGAGGATTTTGACTGATTTTAAAAATTCTATTGCCCAAATTTTCTATAGTTGTGTTGTATTACTTCTATGCTTTTTAAAAAGACAGAACCAACTAAGAAAATAGATTTCTGATGAGATTATAAAGAAATTCACCCTTGTGCACCAGTGGGAGTTATCCTGATTCAAGTAACATAAATGAGATGACAGCACAAGTTTTCATAGCAACAGCATCTTTTGAAGGCGAAGAATATTTGAGAACAGATAATACAAGAAATATTTTGTTTGTTGTATTTGGGTTTTTCAATATATTAATCCAGAATTTATTCAACCAAAACAACAGCACCGTCGACAAATAAACAAAAAAAAGGAGAGGACAGAGTTAACTCTGAAGGTGAAATACAGAGAAATATGAGGAGCAACAGCAAACACCTTGTGTACTTGAATCCAACTCTGTCAAAACCTAATATTTCCAATTTTGCTTATGAAAATCTTTCTTTACCCCATTTTCCCCCTTTCCTTGCTCAGAGGTAATCAATATCATACATTTTGTTATCATTCCCATACATATTTTTATATTGTTACTATATTTGTATATATCCATAAATAATAAACAGCATAATTTGCAGGTTTTCAAACTTATTGTCAGTGACATCATCTTGAATATATCATTGTGTACTTGATTTTGCACTCAGGATCATGGCTTAAGATTTAACCACGTGGACACATGTAGCTTTAGGTTATCTATTTACCTATTTGTAGAGTAGTCCACAGAATGAACATGCCACTAGTTATTTATCCTTTCTCCTGTTTACGGATATTTAGGTCATTTCCATTTTCTTTTACTTGCATCGTAATGCTGCAATGAACATTCTTGTTGGCTCACACACGTGTGAGAGTTTCTCTGAGGCATATACTCAGAAGTAGAATCGCTGGGTCACAGAGTAACTCATTTTTACCTTTATTAGATAAGGCCAAATTATTTTCCAAAGTGATTGTACCAGTTGATACATTCATAAACAGTGTATGCACATTGTTGTAGCTACAAGAGTTCTTCATTACCTGGTGTTATCAGAATTTAAAATTTTGACAAACTGAGGGTATGAAGTCTTATGTAAATTGCAACTTTGTGATTCCCAATATGCTCAAATATTTTTTTCATTGATTTATGGTTGAAGTTTACTCTTCTTCTGTGAGTTGTCTGTTTATGTCATTTGTTCATTTTCTTATGTATTTTTTCTTATCAAATTGTAGCTCTGTGTGAATTTAGACACTAGTGTTTTGTCAGCTATATGCATTACAAATGTTTCTTCTATCTTGTCTTTAATCTATTCATGATAGCTTTTGTTGGGCATAAGTTGATTTAAATGACAGATCTATCAGTTGTTTACATTATGCTTTGTACTTTCTGCTTCATAAGAAATCTTATTTTTTAAAAGATACTTATTTCTCTACAACCATAAAGATATTCTTCTATATTTTCTATTGAAATCTTGAAGTTTTAATTCCCATATTAAATCTTTAATCTACTTAAGATTTATTTTATATAATGTGAGTTAAGGATTGAATTTTAATTTTTCCTTTTGGGTATGTCACAGCATAAATTATTAAACAACCCATCCTTCCTGCATTGATTATAGTGCTGCCTCTGTCATAGATCAAGTTTTCATATCAGTCCATTTCTACACTTTCTATCCTGCTCCACTGATGTCTTCATCCTTCTCTAAGCCAATTTCACATTGTCTTCATTATTACGGATTGAGATAACCTAGCTATGGTATGTGAGTCTCCCAACCTTTTTTTTCTTTTTTGAGACAGAGTCATGCTCTGTTGCCAGGCCGGAGTGCAGTGGTGCGGTCTTGACTCTCTGCAACCTCCAACTGCCGGGTTCAAGTGTTTCTCCTGCCTCAGCCTCCCTAGTCGCTGGGATTAAAGGTGCCTGCCACCACACCCAGCTAATTTTTGTATTTTTAGTAGAGACGGGGTTTCACCATGTTGGCCAGGATGATCTTGATCTCCTGACCTCGTGATCCGCCTGCCTTGGCCTCCCAAAGTGCTGGGATTACAGGTGTGAGCACCGCGCCTGGCCCCCACCTTCTTTTTCAAAACTATCCCAGTTATTTGATTCTCTTTGCTTTCCTAAATGAATTTCAGGATCGGCTTTTCCTGTTGGGATTTTGATTGCAATTGCATTTAATTTTAGATTATTTTGGAGAGAAGTGCCATCTCCACATATCAAGTCTTCATCTACCTTGAACACATTATGTCTTTCCGTTTATTTTGTTCTTCCTTTATACCTATCCACAGTGTTTTGTAATGCTCTCCATAAAGACTATGCACATCTTTTGTTGGATTTATTCGTAGATGCTTTATGTTTTTGTTGCTATTATGAATAACTTTTCAATTACATTATCTGATTGGCATTTAAGAAAACCATTAATGCTTGTTATTCTTGTATTTGGAAGCATGTTGACTTCTCTTGTCAGTACTAAAAGTTTGTATGTAGATTACCTTAGATTACTTAGACAATAATAAATCAGCTGCCATTTGTTATATTCAAAGTTTCAAATTTCATTTACCTCTGATTCCTTTTACTCCCATTATATATTGACATTGACTTCCATTACAATGTGAAACAGAAGTGTTGATGGCAAGCATTCTTGCTCCTTCCTAGCTTTACTGGGAAAGCTTCTGTGGTTTCACCATTGTGTAAGCTATTTACTTTAGGTTGAAAACAATATGGAACTTTTACTTGTTGTATGCACAGATGTATATATTTCTAAGATCAGTATTTCATAAATTGTAGGTCACAATCCATTATTGGGTGTGAAATCAATTTAGTTTGTTGTAACTCATGTGTTTTTAAATAATTTAATTTAATTTAATTTTACATTTCAGAATACATGAACAGGACATGCAGGTTTGTTACATAGGTAAACGTGTGCCACGGTGGTTTGCTGCACCTATTAACCCATCACCTAGGCATTAAGCCCAACATCCATTAGCTATTTATCCTGATGCTCTCCCCCACCTCCCTGAAAGGCCCTAGTGTGTGTTGTTCCCCTTTCTGTGTCCATGTGTTTTCATTGTTCAGCTCTCACTTATAAGTGAGAACATGCAGTGTTTTGTTTTCTGTTCCCACATTAGTTTGCTAAGGATAATGGCTTCCAGCTCCATCCATGTCCTTGCAAAGGACATGATACTGTTCCTTTTAAATGCTGCATAGTGTAACTCATGTTTTTTAACAAAGGGAATAAAATAAATACTATCAGAATGTACTACTCATATTAAAGGTGAATATTGTTTGTTAAACATCTATCACCTGTCTACCTATCTATCTAAATGGGTGTGTGCATGCATGCACATGCATTTATACACTGGATTTTGATATAAAATATATTTCTTAAAGAGGTCACATTTTAAAAGTTTGAAAAATTCTGTATTATATCATGATTTTAAATACTGTTCTTCACATTTACTATAGCCTTACTAAATTTTTGCCTGATTGATCTCTCAGTTTTGGATAGAAATGTCAGAAAACCTTGAATGCTGATTATGGATTTTTCAATTTTCCCTTTAATTCTAATATTTTGCTTTGTATATTTTGAAGTTATGTTTTTAGATGCATAAATTTATAATTTTTTTACATTCCTGGAAGGTTTGTTCCTATTATTTTACATAATTCCCCTCTTATTTCCTCTTAGCTTTTTGCTTTTCGCATTACCATCATCTCAGTAGCTTTATCTAGTTATTATATACATGTATAACTTTGTATCTCTTTACTTTCAATCTTCCCGTTTTGATTTGTTCTAGGTATGTATCATATATTCAGCAAGCAGCTAGACTTAAAAGTTCAATCTAATATGCTAATCTCTGTTTTGTAACAGATGCGTTTAGTCTAATTACATTTATTGTGATTATTGATGAACTTTAACTTATGTTTTCTCTTTGTTCACATTTTTCTTGTGTTTTCTTCTCCCAGTCTTTTTGGCTTTGTATTTGATTGGTAAACTATTTTTAAAATATGTCTTTCATTTTTTCCTCTGTTGCTTGTTAATCTATTCTTTTTTTTTTTTTTTTTTTGAGACAGAGTCTTGCTCTGTTGCCCAGGCTGGAGTGCAGTGGTGCAATCTCGGCTCACTGCAACCTCTGCCTCCTGGGTTCGAGCAATTTCTCCTGCCTCGTTCTCCTGAGTAGCTAGGACTATAGCCGTGCACCACCACATCCAGTTAATTTTTTTTGTATTTTTAGCAGAGACGGGGTTTCACTGTGTTAGCCAGGATGATCTTGATCTCCTGACCTCATGATACGCCCACCATGGCCTCCCAAAGTGCTGGGATTACAGGCGTGAGCCACTGTGCCCGGCCTGTTAATCTATTCTTTCAGTGTTTTTTCTTATAGTTTCAACATATCCTACTTGAGTTTTTAAAAGTATTCTAACAGTATATTGTTATTTAGCATTTCTATTCTAAACATAGAATTTTATCATGTGCAGTCAATATTTAAACCTACAAACGTATTTAATTAATTTCTAGATAATTATTTCATTGTTTCCTCTATCCCCTACCTTTGCTGTAGTTTCACATTTCTCTTTAGTGAAGTATATCCTTTACCAAGTGTGCCAGTGTGCATCTGCATATAGGGGACTCATTTAGTCTTCATATTTCTGAAAATGTCTTTTTGCCCTCACTCTTAAATAATAGTTTAGCTAGACATAAAATTCTATGTTGACAGATGTTTTCCCTTAATCTTCAAAGGATATTACTACATTATCTTTTGGCCACAGTTGTTACCAAAAATAAGTCCACTGTCAGCCTAATGGTTCCTACTGGTTATCTCATCTGTTCTCTCTGGCAGTTTTAGGAGTTTCTTCTTATTATCAATGATCTGTATGTTCACTGCGATATGTCATGCCCTGTCTACAGTGTCCTTTTCATCAGAGAACACATCTGCAATCATGAAAATCTTCAACTTTAATCTCCTATTAAAACCTAATATCCCTCTTTTTCTATTGATTGGAATAATTTCAGAAGGAATGGTACCAACTCCTCTTTGTACCTCTGGTAGAATTCGGCTGTGAATCCATCTTGTCCTGGACTTTTTTTTGGTTGGTAGGCTATTAATTATTGCCTCAATTTCAGAGCCTACTATTGGTCTATTCAGGGATTCAGCTTCTTCCTGGTTTAGTCTTGGGAGAGTGTAAGTGTCCAGGAAATTATCCATTTCTTCTGGGTTTTCTAGTTTATTTGCATAGAGGTGTTTATAGTATTCTCTGATGGTAGTTTGCATTTCTGTGGGGTCAGTGGTGATATCCCCTTTATCATTTTTTATTGCATCTATTTGATTCTTCTCTGTTTTCTTTTTTATTAGTCTTGCTAGCAGTCTATCAATTTTGTTGATCTTTTGAAAAAACCAGCTCCTGGATTCATTGATTTTTTGGAGGGTTTTTTGTGTCTCTGTCTCCTTCAGTTCTGCTCTGATCTTAGTTATTTCTTGCCTTCTGCTAGCCTTCAAATGTGTTTGCTCTTGCTTCTCTAGTTCTTTTAATTGTGATGTTAGGGTGTCAATTTTAGATCTTTCCTGCTTTCTCTTGTGGGCATTTAGTGCTATAAATTTCCCTCTACACACTGCTTTAAATGTGTCCCAGAGATTCTGGTATGCTGTATCTTTGTTCTCATTGGTTTCAAAGAACATCTTTATTTCTGCCTTCATTTCGTTATGTACCCAGTAGTCATTCAGGAGCAGGTTGTTCAGTTTCCATGTAGTTGAGTGGTTTTGATTGAGTTTCTTAGTCCTGAGTTCTAGTTTAATTGCACTGTGGTCTAAAAGACAGTTTATTATAATTTCTGTTCTTTTACATTTGTTGAGGAGTGCTTTACTTCCAACTATGTGGTCAATTTTGGAATAAGTGCGATGTGGTGCTGAGAAGAATGTATATTCTATTGATTTAGGGTGGAGAGTTCTGTAGATGTCTATTAGGTCTGCTTGGTGCAGAGCTGAGTTCAATTCCTGGATATCCTTGTTAACTTTCTGTCTTGTTAATCTGTCTAATGTTGACAGTGGGGTGTTAAAGTCTCCCAAGAACAAAGCTGGAAGCATCATGCTACCTGACTTCAAACTATACTACAAGGCTACAGTAACCAAAACAGCATGGTACTGGTACCAAAACACAGATATAGACCAATGGAACAGAACGGAGCCCTCAGAAATAATACCACACATCTGCAGCCATCTGATCTTTGACAAACCTGACAAAAACAAGAAATGGGGAAAGGATTCCCTATTTAATAAATAGTGCTGGGAAAATTGGCTAGTCATAAGTAGAAAGCTGAAACTGGATCCTTTCCTTCCTCCTTATATGAAAATTAATTCAAGATGGATTCGAGACTTAAATGTTAGACCTAAAACCATAAAAACCCTAGAAGAAAACCTAGGGAATACTATTCAGGACATAGGCATGGGCAAGGACTTCATGTCTAAAACACCAAAAGCAATGGCAACAAAAGCCAAAATTGACAAATGGGATCTAATTAAAGAGCTTCTGCACAGCAAAAGAAACTACCATCAGAGTGAACAGGCAACCTACAGAATGGGAGAAAATTTTTGAAATCTACTCATCTGACAAAGGGTTAATATCCAGAACCTACAAAGAACTCAATCAAATTTACAAGATAAAAACAAACAACCCCATCAAAAAGTGGGCAAAGGATATGAATAGACACTTCTCAAAAGAAGACATTCATATAGCCAACAGACACATGAAAAAATGCTCATCATCACTGGCCATCAGAGAAATGCAAATCAAAACCACAATGAGATACCATCTCACACCAGTTAGAATGACAATCATTAAAAAATCAGGAAACAACAGGTGCTGGAGAGGATGTGGAGAAATAGGAACACTTTTACACTGTTGGTGGGACTGTAAACTAGTTCAACCATTGAGGAAAACAGTGTGGCGATTTCTCAAGGATCTAGAACTAGAAATACCATTTGACCCAGCCATCCCATTACTGGGGATATACCCAAAGGGTTATAAGTCATGCTGCTATAAAGACACATGTACACATATGTTTATTGCGGCACTATTCACAATAGCAAAGACTTGGAATCAACTCAAATGTCCATCAGTGACAGACTGGATTAAGAAAATGTGGCACATATACACCATGGAATACTATGCAGCCATAAAAAAGGATGAGTTTGTGCCCTTTGTAGGGACATGGATGCAGCTGGAAACCATCATTCTCAGCAAACTCGCAAGAACAGAAAACCAAATACCACATGTTCTCACTCATATGTGGGAATTGAACAATAAGATCACTTGGACACAGGAAGGGGAGCATCACACACCGGGTCCTATTGTGGGGAGGGGGTAGGGGGGAGGGATAGCATTAGGAGATATACCTAATGTAAATGATGAGTTAATGGGTGCAGCACACCAACATGGCACATGTATACATATGTAACAAACCTGCACGTTGTGCACATGTACCCTAGAACTTAAAGTACAATTTAAAAAAAAAAAAGACTTAATATCTAATCTCTTAATGTTTCTCAATCATTCCCTCCGTCCTCTTCTTTTGGAACATCTACCAAGTATATGTTACAGCCTCTCAATGGGTCTTTCACGTCTGTTAACTACTGTACTAAAACTCACCTCTTTGTCACTCTGGACTAAGTTCTGTGTTTATGCCTCAAAACTATTTCCGAATTTACTACTCTCTTTGGATCTAATCTAGAGTTTTTCTTGTCTTTTGAGGTTTTATTTTGGTAACTGCTCTTTTTTTAGTTCCAGTATATATTTGGTTTTTCTAAATACCCACCTGGTTTTGTTTTATTTATATCTGCTTTGTGTTTCATAGTTCCTTAGTTGCTATTAATGAATGCAATGCTTTAATTTATGCCTTTGAACAGTCTGGACATCCTTAAAGTCTTGGTAAGACTGTTTCAAAGATAAAAAAAATTTACCTCTATGCATTTCATGCTTCAATTAATAATTTTGATTATTTTCTAGGCTTTCTTCTTTAGTTTTAGATTTCTTCATTTGTTATAGCAGCTACATCTTGAAAGAGACAGAGAGAGAGAGAGAGAGTGTGTGTGTGTGTGTGTGTGTGTATGTGTGATATTTTTCTCTCATTCTATTTGTCTAGCAGTTTTGGGAATTTATAGTTGTCTCCACCTGACCTTTTCTCAGGCCCCTAGTGCAGCACCAGGTGAAATTTGTTCTGCAGTGATATTGGGGCTATCACAAATCTAGTTATAGGGCAGCAGGTATCTGGCCAAGTTCCTGGCCAGGAAGTGCATCTACAGTCTGCTTTCCAAGCCAAGAACCCTGTGTAAAATGTAGTCTCAGGAAGTAGTCGATAATTGCTTTATCTTAATAGACTTTTTTTCTGTAGAGGGAGGAGCTTCATTCAAACCCCTGGCTTCCATAGTGAATCTTCTTCTGATCCACTATTATGCATGAAGTACTTTCATTTCTATTACATGGCAGGAGTCAAGATTCAAGCTAATACTGTGTGCCTACAGGCCTGGAACATAACAGACTCATGGCTTCAGACCCACTCACCACATTGTGATTAATTTCTAGTTCTGTTCAATGACACTGTTAATTTTTTTAACCTTCTCTTCTTATATTTTAATAGGCATTTAATGTGTTTGAAGCAGAGCAAGTGGATCAAAGTATTCATTCTTGATGCTTTATCTTGACTGGAAGTCCAATCCACATTGTACAGTTTTTCATTTTATTTGAAAATTCGTTTAATTTTAGTCTCTGAAAGCTACATGTTATAGCTAGATAACTACACACTGAAAGTAATTTTTGTTGTTGAGACAGGGTCTCATTCTGTTGCCCAGGCTGGAGTGTAGTGGCATGACCATGGCTCACTGTACCCTTGACCTCCAGAGCTCAAATTATCCTCCCTCCTCGGCCTCTAAAGTAGCTGGGACCCCAGGTGTGTGCCACCATGTCTGGCTATTTTTTTTTTTATAGAGATGGGGGTCTCCCTGTGTGGCCCAGGTTGGTCTCAAACTCCTGGGCTCAAGCAGTCCTCCCATCTTGGCCTCCCTAAGTACTACTATTACAAGCACTAGCCCCTGTGCCTGGCCTGAAAGCAATACCTTTTACTAAAATAATTTAACTCGTATTTGTTAAACACTTTCCCAAATGTATAAGCATTTTATTGTTTTAGAGAAAATAAGGCAACTTAAAAGTCTGTTGTATTTGTTCCAATTTTAGTATATGTGCTGCCAAAGCAAACACAAAAGTCCGTTGTATTTGTTGAGGGTTTCTGTGCCCTTCATAGAACATGGTACCTCCCCCAGAAAACCATCTTAGAAAACTCTACAATTCAACTTCAGAACTGGATAGAGAAAGTGCACAATCCATTTGTCAATAAAAGTCAGCCTGGGCCAGGTGCAGTGGCTCACGCCTGTAATCCCAGCACTTTGGGAGGCTGAGGTGGGCGGATCATGAGGTCAGGAGATGGAGACCATCCTGGCTAACACGGTGAAACCCCGTCTCCACTAAAAATACAAAAAATTAGCCAGGCGTGGTGGCGGGCGCCTATAGTCCCAGCTACTCGGGAGGCTGAGGCAGGAGAATTGCTTGAGCTGGGGAGGCGGAGGTTGCGGTGAGCTCAGGTCACGCCACTGCACTCCAGCCTTGGTGACAGAGTGAGACTCTGTCTCAAAAAATAAAAATAAAAATAAAAATAAACAAATAAATAAAAATAAAAGTCAGCCTGATATAGTGGCAAAGAGGCTTGGGAATTTCTGGGAATCACTCAGTCCTGGCTTTAAGTTCCAGTTCCACTGATGACTAGGTTTATGACTTTGGGCAGATTACACGACTTTTTAAGCTTCCTTCTCCTCGTTTTAATGTGGTGATAATAACAGAAACTGATAGAACTGTTTGAGAATTAAATGATGTAATATGCATGAAATGCATACACACAGCGCCTGGCACACAGGAAGTGCCCAAAAAATGTTAACCATTGTGGCCATTATGAGTAAATCATATGTTTGTCAACTAGCTTTGATAAATGAAACAACCAAATCATGATGTCAAGACATTAATGGAAAGTTCATCTGAAAGAGTAACAGAAAAATAAACTCACTCTTTTACAGTATACATATATTATGGGTAGTCCAAACAATGAAAACCACATCAATCACAAAACCAAAGTGCAAAAATCGCCAGCATTCCTATACAACAACAACAGGCATACAGAGAGCCAAATCATGAATGAACTCCCATTCACAATTGCTGTGAAGAGAATAAAATGCCTAGGAATACAGCTAAAAAGGGAAGTGAAGGACCTCTTCAAGGAGAACTGTAAACCACTGCTCAAGGAAATCAGAGAGGGTACAAACAAATAGAAAAATATTCCATGCTCATGGATAAGAAGAACCAATATCATGAAAGTGGTCATACTACCCAAAGTAATTTATGGATTCAATGCTATTCCCATTAAACTACCATTGACATTCTTCACAGAATTATAAAAAACTATTTTAAAATTCATATGGAACCAAAAAAGAACCTGTATAGTCAAGACAATCCTAAGAAGAAAGAACAACGCTGGAGGTATCACATTACCCAAGTTCAAACTATACTACAAGGCTACTGTAACCAAAACATCATGGTACTGGTACAAAAATAGACACATAGACCAATGGAACAGAAGAGAGAACTCAGAAATAAGACCACATGCCTACAACCATCTGATCTTTGACAAATCTGACCGAAACAAGCAATGGGGAAAGGATTCCCTATTTAATAAATGATGCTGGGAGAACTGGCTAGCCATATGCAGAAAATTGAAATTGGACCCCTTCCTTATATCTTATACAACAACCAACTCAAGTTAAAGACTTAAATGTAAAACTGAAAACCATAGAAACCCTAGAAGAAAATCTAGGCAATACCATTCAAGATATAGGCAAGGGCAAAGATTTCATGATGAAAACACCAAAAGCAATTGTAACAAAAGCAAAAATTGACAAATGGGACCTAATTAAAGTAAACAGCTTCTGCACAGCAAAATAAACTATCATTGGAGTGAACAGACAACCTACAGAATGGGAGAAAAAGTTTGCAATCTATCCATTTGACAAAGGTCTAATATCCAGATTCTACAAGGAACTTAAACAAATTTACAAGAATAAAACAAACAACCCCATTAAAAAGTGGGCAAAGGACATGAACAGACACTTCTCAAAATAAGACATTCATGCAGTCATGATCACTGCAGAAATGCAAATTAAAACCATGATGAAATGCCATCTCACACCAGTCAGAATGGCGATTATTAAAATGTCAAAAACAACAGATGCTGGGGAGGTTGCAGAGAAAAAGGAATGCTTTTACACTGTTGATGGAAGTGTAAATTAGTTCAACCAATGTGGAAGACAGTATGGCGATTTCTCAAAGATCTGGAACCAGAAATATCATTTGACCCAGCAATCCCTTTACTGGGTATATACCAAAGGAATATAAATCATTCTGTTATAAAGATACATACACACATATGTTCATTGCAGCACTATTCGCAATAGCAAAGACATGGAATCAACCCAAATGTCCATCAATGGTAGGCTGGATCAAGAAAATATGGTACATATACACCATGGAATACTATGCAGCCATGAAAAGAAATGAGATTATGTCTTTTGCAGCAACATGAATCGAACTGGAAGCCATTATCCTCAGCAAATGAATGCAGGAACAGAAACCCAAACACTGCCTGTTATCACTGTAAGTGGGAGCTGAACAGTGAGAACACAAGGACACAGGGAGGGGAGCAATACACACTGGGGCCTGTTGGGGGATGTGGTGGGGAGAGGGAGAGCATTAGGAAAAATAGCTAATGGATGCTGGGCTTAATACCTAGGTGATGGGATGATCTGTGCAGCAAACCACCATGGCAAACGTTGACCTATGTAACAAAATGTACACATTCTACACATGTACTCTGGAAAGTAGAAGTTGATGAAAAAAATAAAAAAGAAAACCACATCAATCTCTATCACACAAACAATAGTGTTATATAAAACCACAGTCTTTTGAAGAAAATTTGATTAAATTGAGCTTTCTTGACTAGTAATTCTTTTTTTTTTTTTTTTATGGAGTCTTGCTCTGTTGCCCAGGCTGGAGTGCTGTGGCACCATCTGGGCTCACTGCAAGCTCCACCTCCCGGGTTCATGCCATTCTCCTGCCTCAGCCTCCTGAGTAGCTGGGACTACAGGCGCCGCCACAACGCCAGGCTAATTTTTTGTTTTTGGTAGAGACGGGGTTTCACTGTGTTAGCCAGGATGGTCTTGATCTCCTGACCTCGTGATCTGCCCGCCTCGGCCTCCCAAAGTGCTGGGACTACAGGTGTGAGCCACCGCGCCCGGCCCTTGACTAGTAATTGTAATCAAATTTGTCCCAGCCTCCAGTGGCCAAAATATCATCTTCAAATTTTCAGTAGCTATGAATCAAAAATCTTTCCAGGAGGAAATATTAAGTTCCTGCTTTTCATGTGGCTAAAATATTATCATTTCAACATCATTGTACTCTTCTACTCTTATTAGTAGTTTCTATTAATGAAGAGGTTTCTTTCTTCCTCCCATAGTTTAAAAAATATCCCAGCAAACTAAAGGATGATCTCAGTCTGAGAAGAATAGTTCAACTATGTGATGATGCAATCCCTATAAATATTGTCCTGTTAGACAAGGGCTCCGTGGCTTAAGTGGCCTAGTTTAACAATTAAAGCCAACCTGCTTGGTCCCTTGTGGTCATAAAACCAAGAACCTAGGGATTCAGTACAATCCCGGGGGACTCAACTTTAAAGGCACCTTATTTAACTTGCTTTTAAAAATAGTGCACCAAGTTTTCGTGTGTTTTACTTGGCAGACACACTGACTTGGGGGTTGGTCTTTTGCGTGGTTTAGCGTCAGTGCAACACCTTTTGCTGATGGATGGAGGGAGGAAGTATGCTAAAACAAGACCGTGATGCGTGTAGAAAAGCTTGTGTCTCATTCAAAGAATAATGAGACATCTAGAGGGGAAAGGAGAGGTCAGAAGCAGGGTTTCTGCTAAAGAGAAAAAGGGCTGTATTGCCAGGGCTGAATTCACATCATCTTTGGAGCAAGTGTCAATGTTAGAACTTATGACACTTCTTTCTTTGGGAGCTGAATAGGAGCCTAGACATGCTAGGTCTTTAAGGACACATTTAGAGGCTTCTGGGTTCACCTTCAACACCAGTCCCGGTTGCCAGTTCACTATTCCTTAGACCTAAAGGTGAACTCCACTGATGAGTAGGCATATTTACATTGGAAGACTGTATGACTCTCCACTCTTTGCCCTGAAGTTTAGAGGGACTGTGCCAAGCACTGTGGTAAATAGGAGATTGGGGGGTTGTCAGCTTTCTGGCGTTGTTATTGCTAAGGAAGGACGTCAAGAGAAAATAGAGAAGGGAGGCAAGGACAGAACCTTGGAGCACTAGGAGAACTGTATTAGTTTAGTTTGTAAATGTGCAAACTGAATCTTTTATGATCTGACATTCCTGTCCCTAATGCCTCTGTTCAGACTCTTTCCTGTCTTTGGATTTCCTTCAGCCATTTCTAGAGGTCTACCTCAGATGGAAGTAATCTTTCTCAACGTGATATCTGCTCCTCTTTCGTGGTACTGATCAATCTGCACTTCTTGCTATATTATTTGCACACTCATGTACTTATATGTTTGAAGATCTGTTTTGTGAGTTAGAAAACTCAGCTTCCTACCATTGTGGTCCAGATCCTCAGGGAGCATCCCGAAGATGATGGTGATGGTAACAGTGAGGAGGCAGATGATGAAGATGATGACGATAATGGCAGTACATCGGAGCACAGCAAGGATGTCTTTGCAAGCAGAGTATCCTTGGTTTGAACTGAACTCTGCCATTTGCTAATTGTAAGACACTTAGCAAGTTCCTCAACTTAGCTGAGTAAAGTCATTTTGAGGATTAAATGAATTAACCTACATTAATATGTGCTGTATTCTAGAGCACACAATAATATGTGATCTAGAAATGTTCAATTCTGTTTTCTTCTCTGCCTCCCCCTTACCCAGTCCATGATGGTTCCGAGTGTATAAAAAGCTTCCATCTTCAATGTAGTAGTCAGGAGTCTTTCCCTGATGGAAACGCAGCTTAAACAAATGAAATGACAGATCTTTTTCTTCATGTAATTGCAAGAGCAAGGCTAGGCTTGATCCAGCATGCAAATGACATGATCAGAACCCAGTTTTCCTCTCTTCATTTCTTGACTGCTTTCTCTGTGATTTTTCAGTTCTCAGGTGGGCTCTATTCCTCTCTAGCTGCTCCAGCCAAAGTCCTAGAATTTTATCCAACTGGTTTCCATTGGCCTGGCTTAGCTCGCATGCCCATCCCTGAACCAACTGCTGTGGCCTGGGGGAAATGATGGCCTGAGTGGCCAAGTTGGGGGTCTTATATTTTCTCTGAGCTGAGGGTGAGAACAGCCCCATCCAATCCACATGTACCAAGAGAATTGAAGAGGTAGCTCCCCAAGGAAAATCAGGGGGCTGTAACCAGAAGAAGGTGACCCAGTGACAGGCAAAACCAACAGATGCCAATCATCTACATGACTGCAGTGAAGCTAGATGCACCTAGGGAAAACTCCTCTTCTGCCTTGTGCAATTTCTAAACACTTTGAGGTGACATGTAGATGCCTATAGACCTCAGTGGTTTTGGACTTATTACTTTCCCAGTGCTATGGTGTTTGTTTGTTTTTGTAGTAGGAGGAAGGATCTAGTGAGCTAAGTGAAGTTTTGGGAATATGATACTTCTCTCAGTGTCCTAAGGAGAAAGATGGCACACTCAAAGCATTGAGTATAAGGAATATTTACATGGATATGGGCAGGGTTAGTTGACAAGGGGTAGTGAAGCTCTGTGGATCTTGCTGGAGGCAGTGAGGAGCAGGAAGGGGATTACCAGAGTCCAGTGAGAGTTGGACTTGTAGAAGAGGGTCTCCTCAACTGATCTGTGGCCTTGGAGGGATACAGCTACTGCTTGAGCTACAGAAAGGCAGGGAGGGAGCAGGAAATAAATAAACCAGCCTCCCTCTACTCCCATCCTCCATTTTCATGCTGGTGCTTCCTATTGGCTAAACCAGTCGGAACCTGTAGGGCAAGGGAGGCCAAGTGATGCAGTCCATAGAGACAGGCAGAGAAGGGCAGAGAACCAAGAACAGCCAGCAAGGTCCTACTGTTCTGCAAGGTTTGTTGTCTGGGAGGAAAGTGTAGTGTGTTAGACACTTGGCTCATGATCAGTGGAGTTGGGGGAAGGGGGTGTTTAGTCAGCGTCTAGCTAAATTCTGATTTATTCTCTTTGCTTTTGGAAATGTAATAATCTCTCCATCAAAGCTCCATCTATCTGCCAAAATAATGCATGTCCTTTTGTACAAATGAAAGAATTACTGCTATTATGCAAACACTGAAAAGGGTAACACATTTGCATGCAGAGGGGAAAAAAGAAAAATCCTATTTGGAATAAAATTAAGTATACCAATGTGGCAACAAGACACATGAGTATCCATTTAACACTTGGACGGGAGCAGGACTAACTTTCACTGCCAACCCCAATGAAATAATGGAAGCCAAAAAGAAAATACTCTGAAAATAGAGGCTTGGATAGAATAAATGGGAATTGGGAATTTCTGGCCATTTTAACACTCCCCCCTCAATAGAAACAAAAGATTAAAATAAAGGTTTTTACAAATACTAACCATGAATATTAATGTTCTATAGCTGATGCCTGAACCAAGTTCCTCATTAAAAAGGCCTTTCGGCAGAGAAATGTTAGCATGCAGGGTTTGGAACTGGTGTGAGGCAGTGTGGAGAATATGCTTTGCATCTGAAACCAGAAGGAAGGCAGACGCATTAGATTCAGAACTTGTCAGATGTTGATGATATTGTTTGATCATTGGGAAATAAGAGCTTAGAAAAGAAGGCAAAGGAATCACTTATTCTGGAGAAGAGAAAGTTGAAGTGTCACCCGAGGGGATATTCAGTTCATGAAATGCTTCCCTGTACTCCAGGTCCCTCATGTTATATTGGCACTGCTGGTTTGCTTGTCTGTATCTTAACCAGAATGAGAGTGGACAGGGGGCAGGGACTATGTCTATCAATATCTTATTCTCCTCTGTAGCTCCTGTGATTAGCACAGAGTAGGCACCTAAGGAATGTTGAACTGAGAATGCACCATACAATTTTAGAGCCCAAAGTAGCCTCGGAAATCACCAATTTCAATGGTTCTAAACTAATAGATGTGCTTGGGTTGGGGATTTGGGCAGTGGTGGTTGGGGGGAGAATAAGAAAAATGAGATGTATCTGGGAGGGATTTTTTTGAAATGCACCACTCCCAAACCCACCTGCCACTCTAGCCCTGACAACATATGTGGTACATCAAGACCCAATGAAAGTGAATGTTGTATTTTGGAAAGATTCACTGGTAGCCCCCTCCCCAACCATGCGGAGAAACACTGCCCAATACTTACCCACCCAACTACCCCACAATCCTTCCTGCTTCCAGGGTTCAGCTCAGTGCCTGGTGCAAAACAGGTGCCACCAGCAGTTGCTGGGTGAATGACTGTCACAAGAGAGATGGTTAGAAGAAGTAGTAATAATTTACCCAAGGCCACACACAGCCAGGTTAAAAAGGATTATCATATGTGCAAAACTCTTAGAACAATGGCATTTAGTAAATGCCATCCACGTGTGAGCTGTCATTAGAATTATTATTGCAGAGGAACTGCTGACCAACTTTTTTCAACACCTGCCTCTCCATTCCTAAAATCAGGGAAAAGCTGAATGCATTCATTTGTGAGTGAGGACATTGGTCAGGACTTTCTGTTTATAGGTGTCCTTAAATAGTGGGACCAGCTCTCAGAGGAAGCTTGGGATTCCCTCGCTCCATCCTCTGCTGAAGTATTAAAATGTGATGGGCGCTCATCTTTCCAGGTTAAGATTAGATGCAGCTTTCGTGGAGGCAAAAAGTAGACTAGAGCTAAAAGCTTCCTAAGACCAGGAATCACACCACAACTCTATAATCTTCATTTGGAAATTGCATTACTACCATTGAATGCACTGAAATGGATGAAAGATACGACAGCTCTATCTCATTATCTCTCGGTCTGTAGAACTGATCGTAATTACAGTTTATTTATTTGATGATAGATATAGTTTTGGTAGTATAGTGTGTCATTAAAAGCATGGATTCTGTGAGTGTACTAAATACCACTGAATTATATGATTTAAGATGGCTAAAATGGTGAATTTATGTTATATAGATTTACACACACACACACACACACACACACACACACACACACACACACACATACACATAAAGCGGCTGGATTCTAGAGCCAGATAGTTTGAGTTTGAATACTGGTTCTGTCACCTACAGGCTGTGTGACTTTGGGCAAGTTTCCCAACCTCTCTGTGCTTCTGTTTCTTCATCTGTAAATGGGATAATAATAGCACTGACTTTCTGAGGCTGCTGTAAGGATTGAATGAGCTCATGTATGCAGTACTCCTGGAGCTGTGGCATGTAGCAAATGCAATCCAAGCATGAGCTCTCGTTAGTATTAACATTGCAGATGACATTCCCACAGAGAGATGAGGCTGTTGTTAACTTTTGTTGCTTGTCTACAATGATATGCATTATTTAATAGATGAAGTGCAGATTGACAACTGAAGTTATCTTAGTTGTATGATATTGAGTCAGACTGTGCCTGTTTGTGAGAGAGAATAGTTTGTTTTCCTAGGCATCGTGTTAATATAAATGATTTCTTTTGCATTCCTGAATCACAGAATCTCAAACACTAGAAAAGGGCTCACAGCTTATCTCAGCCTGAATAGAGAAGAAACTGACTTGCCCAAGGTTACACAACTAGCTGTGGCCTGGTCTTCTGATTGCTAGAGCAGTGCTCTGTCTGCTCATCACCATAGCTACAATAACTCAGTGCATGGAAATGCATTTTGTTTTCACATCTGTAATCTTTAAAGTAAAATACACACACACACACACACGAATCAAGGTGCAGACAGTATTTCAATTTTGCAAGGAGTCATAGGCATTTAATTGGAATGTACCATGTTTTCTGTTTTGAAGGGAGGTGGTTAAGACTGCATTAATGTAACAGGGTTCCTAGTTAAAAGTAACAGAAACAAGCTCAGGCTAACTTGAACAGTCAAGGAATTTATTGGAAGGATATTGGGTAGCTTGAGAATTGAAATGGGGTTGGTGAACTATGCTCAGAAAATAACCACAACAAGAGGTCAGGGAGTGGCTGCCAAAGCCAAGGTCACCCCTCAGAATTGGTCTGGTAAGGATGCTGCCAGGCACAGCTGCTCCTGAACATGCAATGCCAAAGCCCCAGATCTTGCACAACACAGCAGTCAGTGAACTCTCATCTTTGGTGGCGCAGCTGTTCTGTGTACTCTCACCTGCTCTCATCTGTGTCTTTGCATCACTCGTCATGATTCCAAGTCCCAGAAGGAGTATCTGGTTAGCTGGGCTGGGTTAGATGTCTGAGACCAAGTGTGGTTGGCCACTGGGGGTGTGGGACAGGGCACAGAGAGAAGGTTCCTACCTATAACCAAGGTTTACAAAGGAGGACTCCTCCCATTTGGATTCTCCCCACATAGGAAGGTATTAGAATGCTAAGTAATTGAAAAAAAAAAAAATGAACTAAAACACAAAAAATCCATGTCAATCAGGAAAATCTAGAAATGATGCCTAGCCCAGCAGCTTGCCTTTTACCCTCTCTGGAGTCAGCATCCTCTACTCTGCCTGTTCTCCCCCTACTCGCTTCCATCCCCATCACTCCCCATGCAGGAGGAAATAGATGTTCCAAGCAGGACTACAAGGTCAAATGATTCTTTTACAGCTCTGTTAACTTCAGTCACTGCCAGATTCACCCCTATAACCCTCGAGCATCTTCCTACTCAATTAGAATAAAATCCAACCACTTTACTGTTTTTTTATTGTGATAAATTTGCATAACATAAAATTCACCATTTTGGTCATTTTAGAGTAAACAATTCAGTGGCATTTAGTACACTTACAAGGCTGTGCAACCATCACCACTGTTTTATTCCAGAACATTCTTACTATTCCCCAAATGAAACCCCCTACCTATTAAGTAGTCACCCTCCATTCCTACCACTCCTTAGTCCCTGGAAACTGTGAATCTGCATCCTGTCTCTATGGATGTGCCTATTCTGGAAATTTCACAGAAATGAAGTGATATAATATATAGCTGCCTTCCTGGAATACCTACTCCTCCCCCTGCTACGGGCCCTCCACGGCCTCATCTCAGTGTAGGAGGGGGAACCAGCACCAGTTACTCAACCCTTCCCTGACGATGCCTCAGAAAGCAGAGGGAACCGCAGAAGAGAGAGGAATCTGAAAAACCATTGGAAAGACACTAAGAATCCCCTGGGAGCTGTCCACCATAGAGGGAGGACACTGAGGAAGAACAGCACTTGGAATCAATGTATGGGGTGGTTTTCCGAGGCACAGGGTTGCCCAGCAGGGACTCTGCAGCAAATCAGCATATTTAAGCCCAGATTATAAGACCAGAGGCCCTCCCCTCTCTCCACCCTCCACCCAGATCCACACTCCTGGCAACTTAACCAGAAAAAGCATAAGTTAGGGCTATGCTAACAGCCAAGATGGCTGTCTTAACTAGGGCAATGTTAAAATAACGTAACCAGGAGATGGTAAAGTAGAATAGCTTAAATTACATAGAGATGCATTTCTCTCGTACTTAACAATTCCAAAATGAGTGTTTTAGACTGGTGGGCAGCTCTGCTCCACATTGTCATCCAGGGACAAAGATTGACTGCAGAGCTGTTATCTTCAACACAGGGCTTCTAAGGTGTCTGTAGTGAGGGTTCAGTAGGCCAACTGGGATATGACACCATGCAAAGCTTGAGCTCACCTGTAGGATTAGTATATACTTTAAACCAGCAATCAGTATCTGGTCCTGTCTCCTTCACAGCATGAACTGTGGGGTAGGAAACACGGGCAAGCATTAGGAGTGACCCTTGTAACTATCACAGCTAATACTCCACTTAATAGAACTTTTGCTTTCCATCTCCATGATCTTAAGCCTGAATATTCCTAAAGGAGGAATGTTCCCACCAAGGAATTGGAAGCTGAGCCTGTCTTTGGCCATTTTGGAACTCACACCATTGAACCAACAGGAAGAGGAGGGATCACTATTTTGGGTACCAAGAAGAAAGCGGGTTGCTGCCATGCAATAGGGCTGGGAAGACTATATTTTAAACTCAGGGGATTTCTGGGGTCACTTACCAGGACTTCCATGGACTTCCATATCCAATAATGAAGGTCAGTGGGAAACTGACCACCCACTGCAGAGAGGAGTAGTAAGGGATCAGCTATTTGGGGATGAAGGTTTGGATCTCAGACTTACTCAAGATAAAGTGATAAGTGTTTAGTAGAGGATAAAGTGATCACGGAATAAAAGGAAGCAGTGATTATTTGCTCCGGCCTCATGAAAGACTACAGAAGGGGAGACCATAGCAACCATACTTATTTTTTATGCCAATTACCTCGTCCTCCCCTCCCCCCTCCATACTATTTTACATGAGGAGTGCTGATAGTAGCCAACCTCAAAATTTAGGGTCCAGGTGAGAGTACACTTGAAATGATGTCACCAGTAATAATACAGTGGCTGATAACTTGTGTCTCCTTGTGTTTGGGATGGGATTCTCATTTAAATGAAGGGAAAAACTAGGACCTGGGTGGAAAATGGGGTGTTGTGGTTTGATTATTCTTTGTTCATGCTGCCATATCTGTTATCTACATCTGTCTTAGTTCTTTCCCCAGGCTGATCCCTATAGACTATCATCCGGACTCCCTTGCTAGTGGGCTTTCTGTCTGAGTTAGTGGATGATATGTACTTGCAGGGTATTAGAGAATGGGAGGGAAGATAGGTCAAGGCAGTTTCTCCCACGGTCCTAGCCTTGAAGCTTCCCCTCTGGTAGAAGCCAGATCTTTGTCTGACTGCAGCTCCTGAGGGAGCCCCTCCTCCATGGTTCCCACTCTCCTGTTCACTCTACTTGTCTCTTCATTATTAGGGGTGGTAATGGTTCTCTGCTGCTGTTGGTATCTGGATGCCTCACCAGCTCTGCCCACACTTCTCTAAGTCCTCCCTTGAGCTCTGTTTCCTGCTGGACCTGACTGATGTAGTGTCCTTTTCCTCCCCAAACTCCTGAGCACCTCAAGAATGGGACTATTGTCCCAGTCATCTCTATATGCAAAGGTTATCTGGTCATAACATGTGAAATGATTCAATCACAACAGTGCTGAAGGTCTTTTCCCATGAATCTTGCAAAGCCAGAAGAGAGAACAAAGTTAACTAGCAGCATGCTAGTTAATTTCTTAATTTCTAACTATTTCTAGAAAAACAACCAGGATTCTTTCCATATTAACTCTTCCCTGAAGTCCCAGTAACTTCAGGTATGGCCCTAGTGTTCCAACACAATATCTGTCAGGGACCTAGAAAATGCTTTTTCAAATTAGGAAGTTGATTAAATTGCATTTCCAAATGCATTATTTTTAAAAGACTGTGTATCCAGGAAGCCAGGTATGTGAAAACTTTCACACATAATTGCAAGTGCAGTGTATAAAACAATTTGCTCAAACCTTCAGGCTTCTAAGGTGCTTAATGCCTTTTATTAAGTGACTCTGCTCCACTAAATAACCATCCCCAGACTTCTTCCTTTAGGCCGTGTTGCTACAGATAAACTAATCTGTGCTTTGGAGTTGCCTAATATATCACCACTTCCAACTGATTGAAGGTGGTCAGGGCTGGGAATGCAGACATGAGGGCATGATGCCAAGCTAAATATATAATCCAGGGGTCAGATCTGGGGAGGGAGAGAAGGCAGAGGAGGGTGATCTGGGAAGACTTATGTCAAAGAGTTTGGGTAGAAGAGGTCAGAATCTGAACAGGGGTCCAAGGCCAACAAGGGGCATCAGCAAGAATGATGAAAGAAAGAAAGCAGGGCCACTTTGTAAGGTTCCTTTCCAGATTACTATCCTCTGCCCCCAACTATCTTCAGAGTATAGGAATAAGTGGCTGAAGTATAGGGGGCTAGCAGGGTAGGTGGAGATCAGGGTAACTCCTAGTACAGGCCAAAGATGAAGGATTTCTGTTTGCATTTCTAGTCTTAGCTTTCTTTTGTTGGGTTAAACTGGATGGTCCTACTATCCTTAGTGCTTACTGGTAAAAGACAATATATTTAAATTTTCATGAGTGTATTTACCCTTCAGAAAGACTCATAGGATGTGAGAACTGGCAGAATTCTTTTTTTTTTTACATTTTTATTAGACTTTTATTTAGCCTCATTATTAGAATATAAGGGAGATCACAGATTTGATGTATGAAACTATTTTTAAATTCACACTTAAATACATTACGATTAAAATGATTTCTCTTGAACCACCCAGTCATTTCGCTATCTTTTGCTGACTAGATAATCTGTGCCAGTCATTGTGAAAAAGTCTTCATTTTAAGAAAAAAATTTAGTTAATAAAAAATTTAACAAGTTTAACTTAGCAAAATACACTCAAAAGGAAATCACAGTACAAAGACAGTTTTAAGTCAAGGCCTCACCAATTCCTCCAGTATTAGTATTGTGTCTCAATTTTCAAAACTTACTTTTAAAAAACTTCAACTTAACCTAAAGGATCGTAAATGAAAATATAAATTAGAATGAACAAACATGAGAAACATTTATTTGAATCTGGGAGCTGGTGCCTTTGAGTTTTCCAAAAAAGCACATCTCCCCAATGTGTTCACTGTGATGTGGTGTAAAAGGTCCACGTGTAACATACTGAAAGTCGGCTAACTTCTCTCTGAAGTATACTAACAAAATGTTAATTGAGAAAAGCTGAAAATAGTTTTAGTTTACTCAATAACACATGCTAGAAAAAAATTTTGCATGAGAAAACACTGAAGAGGTATATATATAGAGAGAGACAGGGTCTCACTGTGTTGCCCAGGCTGGAGTGCAGTGGTGCATCTTGGTTCACTGCAACCTCCGCCTCCTGGGTTCAAGTGATTCTTGTGCCTCAGCCTCCCGAGTAGCTGGGATTACAGGAGCCTGCCACCTCACCTGGCTAATTTTTGTATGTTTAGTAGAGAAGGGGTTTCACCATGCTGGCCAGGCTGGTTGTGAATTCCTGGCCTCAAGTGATCCACCCGCCTCGGCCTCCCGAAGTGCTGGGATTACAGGCCTGAGCCACTGCGCCTGGCCTAAAGAGGTAATTTTAAAATCCAGATTTCACAAACTCATGGTGCAAAATGGGTCCCACAGCTTCCTCCATGATGACTGCTCTTCACTGCTTGTTGGCGGCCTGTGAGAATTTGATTGAAATAACTCAAATGCTGCTAACAAAACAAGTGCTATTCACCCATGCTGTTCTGCCTGCTGTGGCCAGCCCCATCACAGCCGCTCACTGACTGGCTTTCCAGACAACTGTAGGTGGTCACGCCCATGCCTCGCATCCCCTGACTGCTGTAGGCCCCGTTGCTGGCCCCTGTTGTCAAATTCAGAAATAGTTCTATGTATCTGTGCCGCATGCTGACCGTGTCTCTGGAAGTAGCTGCTACTGCTTCTTCCTGAGTAGCAAACTCAACATCTGCTTTGCCTGTCACTTTTCCATCTGGGCCCATCTCAATGTGGACTCTCACCGGGTTGGGAGGAGAGAAGAGGTTGTAAATGTCTCTCTTGGTCGCTTTGTATGGCAGCCCCTCATGCAGAGGCAGTGGCCAGTGGTGCTCTGCCCTGGGACCTCACTGTCGCTGTGTTTGTGGTCATACATTCCGGAGAGAAAGTAGCTGAGGTTCCCCCACTCGGTGCACCTCGGCGGTGCAGAGGCCGCGGTGCTCCTCGTGGCTCCCTATCCTGCGCCTGCCTGCTTCACGATGCCAGGGTAGCTCCCGGCGGCCCCGCGCTGGTCACAGGGGTCTGGGGCTGCACGGATATGAGCCTCAGGGGGACCTGAGTCCGACCTAACTTCCTCCTGGCCGCTCTTGAACACCTCCATGTCCCTGTGCCTTGTCCTCTCCTTGGGCGTTCCAAGAGCCTTCTCAGCTAACTCCTGCGAGGCCAACTCCTGCGATTTCCAACCCTAAGAAGAACTGAACGATTTCTTCTTTGTGCATCCAGACGCGAGTGCTCTGGAAGCCCTAGTTGCGGGAAGCCCTAGTTGGCGCTGCTGGCACTGTTGGGACTGCGGTGTTTCCTTCAACACCCAACCCACCTCGGTTCTGTGGGACTTGAACACCGCAATGCGCCAGTGTCCCATGCTTTCTCGGTCTTTTTCCAGGGCCATTTTTACGTCATCTCCTGATCCAAGTTCAACAAAAGCCTCACCACTCTGCCCACCCCTCTCTGGTATGGATGGAATTCGCCTGCAGCCCAGTTGGGCATGGTGCAGTTGGAGAGCACATCCTGCGCATCCTCAACAGAGCAGGGTTAGGGCGGGCCACGCAGCCTGACCACAAAGCCCTCCCCTCCCTCAGGGCTCAGCAGCATGGACTCTTGATGGGCTAGGTGTCAGGTGAGTGGGGTGTGGCTTTTTTTGTGGCACGGAGTCGGGCAGAACTGGTTTCTGTTGCTATCAAGCAAGCGTGGCTGGCAGCCAACGGCCCCCAAATTCCACCGAAGCGCGACCACGCAGAGGGCTCCAGGGAATGTCCAGGTGCCTCTTTTTGTTCTCAGCCTGCATCAGAAGTCCACGTGGACTGGGGCGGATGCCTTCCCTGAGGTCTGAAGGCCCCGGCCTGATGTGCGTGTTTGGCTGAAAGCAGGGAACCCAGGCCCTTGGACCAGGTGACCATGTTCCCACCGCCTCCTCCCAGCACTCCAGCAGCCTCAGAGGTTATCTGTATTATTTTTATGTATGAAAAATGGAGGCCCAGAGAGATTGTTACTGTTAGAACTGTTTGTGGTATAGACAGAAAACTAAATTCCAACAATAAAGGGAATTGATTGGTTCACATAACTGAAGCGTATAGAGGTCTATTAGCTTCAGGTGTTGTTTGAACCAGTTGTTCACTGCCCAGCAGTATAACCAACATTCTGTTTCTTTCCCCATTCTGCTTTCCTCAGTATTCTTTCACTGCCTGGCAATCTCGTCTCTATCCTAGTGGTCACATGTGGCTGCATTATCATTGATCTACCATCAATCAATCATTGATAGGATCTACAACAGGCAGAGGAATCTTTTCTTTGCCAGAAGCCCTTTGCAAGCGTGTTTCAAATCCCTTTGCTCTGATTGGGTTTCATGACTGCCCTTGAACTAACTTCTGTAGCCAGGCGGAAGGGATAGAAACAATGGCTTTAAGACAATCAGGCCCAACTCCTAGAGTCTGGGGTCAGGTGAACAACCATAATATCATATAGGTTAGAATGGAGAAAAATGGTTTCCCAGATTTTTTTTTTGGGGGGGGGTCCAATGGTGGGAGAATAAAGAAATGGATACTGGGAAGACTGACAGCAGGTGTCCAAGGGCAATGTCTTATCCAAGGTCAAGCCACTGGTCATGGCTAAGCTGTGACTGAAATCCAGCTCTCCTCACTCAACGTTTGCAGATGGATGGTTATATAATTCCATTTAAGGTACATGTTTCACAATAGCCATCCAAACAGAACCATTGATTTGCTTGCTTACATTCTGTTTGTTCTTCAACTATGATTAAAAATATGTACTAAAACACACTTTGCCATTTAGTCACAGTGATGAAGACAATTGTCTGAGTTAACTATTTTGTATCTTATTAAAAGCACGAAGGATTTCAGGAGAAATTAAGATTTTAGAGAATGAGAACTATCATTTAAATAAGTATCCTCCAGTCTTACTAGGGTCTTGGCAGTGTTCTGGAATGTTTTTCAGAAGAGGAATCAATTTTTCTGATAACCTATATGAGATGCCTCCAGCTCGGATTTTCATCTCTGTGATCAAAAGATTTGTTAATGTCCTATATTGAGATCCCTTTCTCTTACTCAGGAATTATGGAGGCAGAGAAACAGAAAAGAAGGCACAGCCCTCGAGGAACTCTATGTTTGGTGGGAGAGGCAGATAACAAAGCAGGTAGGTGAAATACCATGACAGTGAGTGAGTGGGTGGGAAAATCAAGTGCCTTGAGAACACAGAGGAAGGCAGAATGTTGGGATCAGGGAAGAGCCAGGGAAGGCTTTCTCAAGTGAGCTGGATGGGAGCAGGGAGGGGTTCTATGGAGGGGGCTCATGAGTATTTAGGCATGAAACCTCATAGATTATGTGAAACCCCAAATAATTCAGAAGGGCAGAGATGTAAGGGCAAGGTAAGGAGTAGGGTGAGAAGGTGCAGACAGGCAGCCTGTAACAGAGTAATGGAGGGTCTTGGGGCTTGTATTACGGAGCTTGGTGTCTTTCCTGTAGGTGATGGAATGCTTCTAATGAATTTTCAGTAAAGACATGGTTTGTGTCTTGGACACATTTCTATATCAGATTCTTTGGTTGAAGATAATTCTAATTAAGTTCCTACAGGGGAGTGCATTGGAGATATATGGGATCCTTCAGAAAACCCAATAAAAATCTGAAGAACCCAGGCTCTTAAGGAATTTCCCAGGACCTACATAGCAGGAATCAACTGCAAGTCCCCTCGGTCAGGAAGTATCAGGGCCAACTGCCCCTAGCGTTATTCCACCTAGGATTCAAATTCCAAATGAAAGATGTCATAGTGCTCCAGCTTGGGGGCACACCTGGCCTGGGCCAGGTAAAGTCATCATCTTCACTGGCAGTCCCCCTAAGTCCGTATCTCATGGAGTGAGTTCCTGAAGGAAAATCAGCATAATGTTACCCTAAGAAAGAGCTATGCTGGCTGAAGTAATGGGTGTCCACTTCAACAGCTGTGTGGAAACTAGATCCGAAGGGCACTAAAGACGATGGGAATTAAAAGTCAAAAGACAGTGGAGCTATGGACCAGGGCTGTGGTAATATTGTGGGATTTATGAACATTTATGAGATAAAAATTGGTGATTGATTTTGGCAGAAGGAAGAGGGCAGAATCAAGGATTATTCCCAGGTCCTAGAATGTGATAGTAGATATTACTACTGGAGAGAAGATAGAGGATGGGGAAGGGGAGATGACAAATTGCTTATGACATGCCAAGTTTGAGAACTCTGTGGGACATCAGGTGGAGGCTAGAATTTGAAGCATAGTAACTGAACTGAACTCATAGGTATGGACGATATGTTAGGAAGGATTCTAGAAGAAGCCACAGAAAAGATCAAAATAAGTTTTGAGCTTTGAAAAGATTAAAATAGATTTGCCAAGAAAATAAGATCAAAAGACAAAGAACAGAAGGAGGAGGGGAACCAGGAATGTGCGGGGTCATAGAAAGCCACAGGATAAAATTTCAAGGAGAGAGCAGATTTGAGCTCTGGTGCAGGCAGAAGCCACATTCTAGGAAGCTAATGTATAAGTGGGAGTGAAAACGTGTGGGCTACCCTTGCAAGAATCTTGGATGAGAAGGGCTGGTTAACTGCATGGTAACTTGGAGGGCATACAGTGTGAAGAGAGGTTTTTGTTTGTTTGTTTGTTTTGTTTTTAATTATTTGATCATTTGGATTTTTAGTTTAAATTATCATTCACATGCCATAAAATTCACCCTTTTAAAGTATACAATTCTGTGGGTTTTTTTGTTATATTCACAAAGTTGTACAGTCATCATCATGGTGGTACATGTACCACCACAAAGTGGTACATCACCACTGTCTAATTCCTTAACATTTTAATCACCCCCCAAAGAGGTTTTGTACTCATTAAGCTGTCACTCCTCATTCCCCCCTCCTCCCAGTCCCTGGCAACCATTAGTCTACTGTCTCTATGGATTTGCCTATTTTGGACGTTTCATATAAATAGAATCATACACTATGTGGGTTTTTGTGACTGGTTTCTTTCATTGAGCACTACAATGTTTTTAAGGTTCATCCATGTTGTAACATGTAACAGAATTCATTATTTTTTATGGCAGAATACTATTCCATTGTATGGATGGACCATAATTTGCTTATCCATTTGTCAATCGATGGACATTCAGTTGTTTCCTTTTTTGACCTTCTGAATACGCTACTATGAACATATGTGTACAAGTTTTACTATAGACATGTTTCCAGTTCTCTTGAGTGGAACTGATTTTTGTTGGGCGAGACCTGATACTGTTTACAAGCTGAGGGTAGGGAGCTGGTGCGGCGGGAGAGGTGGGAGAGCCAGGGAATGGGGTGGAGGAGGGAGGGCTGGAGCAGAAGAGGCCACTTTCTTCAGCATCACTCACTTTCTGTTCGGCACAGCCCTAATGCGGGCTAATCTCACTTCACATCTGCTAGACCCTCTGCAAACATCTCATACTTGCTGACCAGGGAGCGAACCCAGCGCTTGAATAAAGCACCCCTAGACCCGGCAGAGCCAGGAACCGGTTGGCTGGCTCGTTTTCTGATGCAGATCAGTTTTGGGGTCTCCTCTGGTTAGAGCCTGGCCCATTCGGGTTTGGTTTTCTCCTGGATGATCATTCACAGGTGAATAAGGTCAATTCACCGTGGAGTCTGCGTCTGAATCCTTGTTCCTTAGGTCATCCTGGGGTCCCAGCTGCCCGGGATGAAAAAACTATACCAGGGTACCAGGGGTTGGGGATCAGGAACGCCCGCGCTCAGCGTAACCGCTACCCTCTCCCGCCACCGCGCACGCGCCGCTTCCCTGCCAAGGAAGGGGCGGGGAGTGGGCGGGGCGGGCACCTTTGGGGCCAATTGGAAGCGAGCATCCCCGCCCTCCGAGCCGATGGACCGAGTTTGACCCCGGCGGTGGGCGGAGGAGGCAGGGCGAGCCGCGCAGCCAGGCAGGGGGCGGGGCCCGGGGCCTGGAGGCGGGGCCTGGGGCTGTCAGTCCCGCTCCCGCCGCCGCGCCGCGGCTCCTCGCTTGCCGTGGCCCGGGTGGCTGCCAACGCTGCCGCCCGCCGCCCGCCACCCTGGCACCCCGAGCCGCCTCCCGCCGCCCCGGCCCGGCGCGCAGGTAAGGCTGGCCGCCGCTGCCGAGCCATCGCGTCCCCTTCCTCGGGTTCGGTCCGCCGCGCGGGCGCCCTCTCCGGGCCGTGTCAGCGCCGCAGCTCCCCACTGCGCCCGGGGGCGGTCCCGGGGGGCGGGACGAGAGCCCTCCCCATCCCCCCGCACGCCTCCGGGCGCCGGCCCCCACAGCTGGGGTCCCCTGTCCGGCCTCCGCAGCTCCGGCGCGAGGAGCTGTCCTGAGCCCACCTTCCCCGGCGGATTACACAACCTCCAGCCCTGGGGCGGGGGCCCCTCCTCAGCCCCGGCCCCACACCTGTCCCCGCGACGCGCTCCCAGGCAGAGGGCAGAGACCCGGCGCGACCGCGGGGGCCAGGAAAGTTTCACTTTGTGGTCAGGGTTTGTTGACGTCCGAGAGATGCGGGGAGACGGAGGCTGAGCGGCGAGGATGCGCCTCGCCCGCCGCGTTCCCTGTGCCCGGGGTGGCCCTGGTCCAGGTTTCCCTTTCAGAAGTCCTGCCGGCAGCCCGACTCTGGGCCGGGAGGCTGCTGCTGCAGGGCGCGCGGGTCTCTCGTCTCTACGTTAGCGAGCTCTGGATTGCAGCAGTCTGGGGACGGCTCAGTCTCTCGCACTTGCCCCCTTTCTTAATTTAGCATTGACATTTAGACCAGTTGGGCGAATTTACTTAGCCTTTTCCTGACACTGTATTGGTGAGTTGCTTTCCCATCCCTAATTAGTTAATTAATAAGGTGGGAAAGCTAAATAGATCCTGGAACGAAATGCCTTCAGTCTGGCAACTCTTTAAAAACCTCTGAGAGCTCTGGGCTCGGTGCGTGGAGAGATGCTTTTGGCCAAGGTGAGAGAGCGATTCCACGTCTTCTGGTTGCTCGAGGAGGCTTTGGTAATAATGGCACGGCTTTCTCTGCCTCCCGCTGATTGTGCCGTTTATTGAGGGTCTTCAGTCTGTGGTGGGTTATTTGGTTTTCTTCACTCAAGAAAGGAGGAATCAGAAGTGTTGCTGATGAAGCAGTTAAGGAAAACACTGAGGTTCAAGTAAGTTTGAATACTTGTCTGCTTTACCAGGTTACCTTCGTGTTCAGAAAACTTTGGCTTTTCCCATTCTCTCCCCATCTTCCCAGTAGGGCTGTATCCAGCTGGGTTGGCATTACTGGTTCCTCATTTCGTCTGAAGACCTCTTGCTACTTGAGTGTACAGTTCTGCCTAGGGATAACCTCTAAGAGTGGACTTAATTAGCACTTTTATCTGTCCGTTAAGCAATACAGCTTGAAATCTCTTGTAGTCAGGCGCTGTTGTAGTGTTGAATCTTTAATAATATCGATTTATTTTAATAGTGTTTCTATAATAATCTTTCTATTAGCATGCCAGTTCTGCAACACCAGTAGTTTTGGTATAGAAGCAGCAATTTACTAGAAATATTATCATGGTAAAAACAGTTCTCTAACAGATTTGCAGCCCAGTTTACTTAGATAATTACTGATAGAGGCTGTTAAGATTTTTTTTTTAAGTTTATTATTTGGTGCAGTAAATGTTACAATGCTTCTGATGTATGAGGTCTTTATGAGGTCATTCCTTCCTGTAGTAATGATTACAGTTCTTGTGTCACTTAAATCTGTTCTGGAATAATATTCTATGAGTTTTCACCCATGCTGATTCATTTTTAGACAAAATTCAGAGCTAAAAAGATTTGGTTTTAATTTGCCAGCCTATGTTTTAATAAGGAAGATATTTATTGTATTTTGGGTGTTACATTAGAGGTAGGATAGCATGTTTTATTAACATACGTACTGTTTTTAGGGGTTTGCAGATATTAAGCTACTAATTCTCACAACAGTCCTATAAGGAAGGGATGATGAGATTGAGGCCCAGTTGCTTGACTCAGATCACATAGTTAAGTAAATGACAGCCAGATTCTAACCTTGGCAGCCTGAGTTCAAAGTCCAAGTACTTACCACTGGACTATCCTGCCCCTGCAGATTATGCTTTCAAGAGGCAATTATTTCTACCTGCTGTCTGTACAGTATGATATTCTGCATGGTGGGGAGGAGAAGAGCACTTTACAGTGTAACAACAAACACCGGGTTAGGAGTTCTTGTTCTGGTCTTAACTCTGCCACCAGCTAATCTGTGATTTAGAGCAAGAAACCTTTTCTCCTTCGCTTTCAATTCCTCACTGGTGGAATAACAGCAATTGAAGCAGATGAACTAACTAGCCTTACTACCCTAGGGAACTGGAGAGATAAGTCAATGCAGATAAGAATAAAATATCCTTCTTCCTAAGGCATAAGACCAGGTGTCAAGTGAATGGAGTGTGTGTCATAGAAAGGACTAGGAGGGCATATATTCTGCTGAACCCAGTGGCTACCCATGGGAGTGCAGTGGTTAAGGACTTCATAGTAATACTTCAGTATTGTTTTATTTTGTTGCACCAAGGATTGTTACTTTTGTAATTAAAAAAAAAAAAACCACGACAATTAAAAGAAGTCATCCTATAGAGGTGGGGTAACCATGTGCAGGACCATGTGAGGAGCATTATAGGGGACTGTCTGGCATCACTTTGCAGGAGGCATCACTTTGCAGGGGCCAGATGATGGTAGGACCTGCATGGCAGACCAAAGAGTTCCCAGAATCATGGGAAGTCAGGCTTGAAAGGAAACTTTAAAAGTCATTTAGTTTAAGTCCCTCCTCCCATCTCCCTCTGCCATCTATCTAGTGGATAAATCCCCCTGCGTGCGGGCACCTGTCCCACTCAGTGCTCATCCTGCTTCTGCTTGGACACCTCCAGGGTCAAACATTTGGTGTGCTTTACAAACTGTGCACCAAAGAAGATAGGATTGTATCTGGTGCTAGGGAATGGGAAACCACAGAAGGCTTCTGGCTGTTCTAGCTTGTGCTCTTGAAAGACTATCCATTGTCAGAGTGAAAGCTATATTTGAGGAGAAAGGCCAAACCAGGGAGACCGGTAAGGAGGCCATGGCCAGAATCTAGGATGAGGGGATCCAGGCTGAGATCAACAGTGGCATGAAATGGGTCCAGGAAGGAATGGACCCCGGAAGGCAAAATCCCTGCACCCAACACCTGCCTGCCCATAAGCAAGAGAAAGGAGGAACAAGATTACATTCCCAGGGGAATGGCGGGGGGCAATAAGAGGACAGAGGTTTGGGAGAGCCACTGATTGGAGCTGGGAAATCCACTGGGGTGGGGAGGAGAGACAGTTTTAAATGCATAGCCCCCAAAGCTGTATTGTAGACTGTGTCTAATGCAAGGCCTGTGCAGACCAAAAACAGATTTCTCAAGAAGGGAGTGTACCATCTAAATATGGTGGGAAACCCTCTGCCTAATGAAGAAAAATTGCAGTACTTCCCAGTGGGTGTTGCAGCTTTTGACACTGGCTCATTTAACCTCCCATTGCACTTCTTGGTCAGGTTGGGAATTGGGTATTCTTCCTGCCTCAGAGGTGAAGGGGGTGGCAGTGAGATGGAGCCTGCACCAGTGAGTCTTTCTGACTCCGAGTCTTAAATACAGAATTGGAACTGGGAGCTGTAGGGCTGGAGCATTTTGTGTGTGAGAGGATGCTGCCTTCCTGTGGTTACACAGAGATGGGATTGGGGTGTGACTGTTTGGAGTTGGGTGGGGGGACGCATTGGCGACGCTTTTTTCTGATTTTGTAGGGAAATGTTCTTTTAGGGGATTCTGTTGTCCAGTGACACCTGTTAAATAGGTTCTGGAGAGCCAGTGCATGTCACGGGGAGTACTGAGAAAGTCATTGGAAGCTTTTCTTTCCGATTCAAACACAGATTATGTGGTGTTCAAAGAGGGCTCGGAGCACAATATTTTGATTATCACATTGACTGGAAAACAGCATAATTTGGAGGAAACAAATAAGATTCACGTAGGAAACCATGAAGACAGAGCAGATTCACACAGGAAGCCATGAAGACAGAGAAAATATAGTTGTGAAGGTTTTAAATTAATTTTACTCTTGTTACTTTATATATTTCTGGCTTAGGATACAACATTTACAAAGTATTTATATTTACAAATTTATAAGTTGGAAGATGTTGTATATGTGGGAGAAAAACTGTATAATCTCATTTTTTGGGGTGTGGGGCCAGGACAATATTGTTCTTGGATTTTCAATATTTTTTAGACTAGTAGTTCTTTACCAGAGGTGATTTTGTCCCTCAGGAAACATTTGGCAATGCCTAGAGATCTTTGGGTTGCCATAAGTTGGGGTGGTGTTTGTGCCACTGGTATCAAGTGGGTACAAACCGTAGATGTTGCTGAACACCCTGTAAGGCATGGGACAGCCCCCACAACAAAGAATTATTCAGCCCCAAATCTTAATAGTGTTGAAGTTGGAAAACTCCACTGTAGGCAATTAAAAAAAATATATTACTAGGAGCAAATTGAGTTTAAAGGGAAGAAGAAGAAAATACAAAATATTCCTATAAGCTGATCACGTCTGACATCCAAGAGGAAGAAGCAGCTAAACAACCTGTTGGAACACAGGCATTTGCCTGCCACGCAGGAGCTATTTCAATAACTGGGTTGTTCGGCACAGTAGTCTGGAACAGGAAGTAGAGGCTGTAGTAGTAGGAAGAGGCTGTAGGGGTAATTAGTGGAGGCAGAAGGGTTTATAGGTCAAGAAGGGAAGCTGGGTTCTTCCAGAATACTTTTGAAAAGTTCTAGTGAATTTTTCAGAGGTTGTTTTGTTAAGGACGTTGAGTAGTGTTTAGGAGATACAGTCTTCACTCTGAGGGCGCATGAACCCTCTAGGCTGTTGATGAGAGAGCCTGAGCACTTCCCAGGTTTTTCTGCGTCTAGACATGAGTAGAGGGTGAAGAACACTTGGTTTTGTTTTCAGATTATATCTGTGTCCTCCTTCGACCCTCCCTTTTAAAACTTTTTCATTATGTAAAATTTTAAACATGTACAAAAATGGAGAAAATAGAATACTGAACCCCTGTTTACCCAATGCCCGTCTTCAATGATTGTCAACTCCTGGCTGATATTGACCTATATCTTAGACACCCCTCCTTTTTTAAAATCTAGAAAGTAGCATAAATAGTTACAGATTGCCTGCCTAATAGGAGAGGCTTGGCAGTGAAGGATATAAGTGATTTTCTGGTGCTTGGGCCTCCCTGGAGGAAAACTGATAACCGACATGTGTGATTATAAGAGCCACGAGGGCCTGAGAAATAAGAATAGGCCCAGGCAAATCTGGAATGGGGGAGCTCAGCTCCTCTTGGTGGGAAAGTACAGTGATTAGAGACACACTTCGTTCTTTTTAAACCTCCTGGGTAGAGAAGAAACCTACTTAGAGTTCTCTGCTAGGAGAAACGTGTTTTTGGTATCAGTTGTGGAGAGTTCTTTCGGTTCCTGGAGGGAGCATAATTTTCGTGTTTCCTTTTGAGATGCCCCCTTTCCTGTTGCATGACCCTCTAGGGCAGGGTTGTCCAATCTTCTGGCTTCCCTGGGCCACGTTAGAAGAAGAAGAATTGTCTTGGGCCACACATAAAATATGCTAATGTTAATGACAGCTGATGAGCTAAAACAAATCGCAAAATAATTTCATAATGTTTTAAGAAAGTTTACGAATTTCTGTTGGGCTGCATTCAAAGCTCTCCTGGGCTCTAGGTTGGACAGGCTTGCTCTAGGGCGTGCTGTGTGGTATAAAGCCAAGGGTTCCTTGTAGCCTCTGCCTCTGACCTGATGGCTTCTCCACAGGGTCAGGTATGATGACTCCTCCCCAGAAAGCACAGGGCAGGGTCGGGTGGGAGAAAGGCAGTATTTCCAGTGGTTATGAAATGACCTTTTGCAGCAATTGCTTTCTGCATTTGTCAGTGGATGGAAGACTCTTGCATTCCAGCCACTGGTGGAGACGGTGTTGTAGCTGACACTTTAGAAACAGGGCTTTCTTTTCCCGATTGTGTCTCCCTGAACTACAGGATTAATTTTTTTTTTTTTTTTTTTTTTTTTTTTTTTTTTTTTTTTTTTTTTTTTTTTTGGCCATTGGAGAATTGGCATGCCTTTACTTGACTCTGTGTTGTGTTGTAATATGCATACAAAAATGGATTTAAGAGTTGAGAGAGTTCTTGAATAATCACATAATTGATGTCTATGAATTCTAATTAGTGCTAGTTTCTACAAACTTCGACATTTTGGACTAGGTTCACAAGCAACTACATTGGTGTGAAGACCTGGGTCTTCAGAGAGCTGTATTTTCCATCCTTGTGCTATTTATTAAATGCATTTTTACCCTCTACTTATTCCACAAAGAGATGTAGATGGCATTAGTTTATTATGAACATTCTGTATCACAATTGCAGATTTTCAAGTAACATGCCTTTCTCTAGGAAGGGGCTGCTACTAGTCTGTTAATAATAATCATTATTCCCAAGAACCCTTCTAGGTAGGAATTAACATCCGCATTTTGCAGATGAGTAGACTGAGGTTTGGAGAGGTTAAGGAATAATGCTAGGAGGTAATACTGAGGTTTTTTGTTTTGTTTTGTTTTTAGCCCAGAGCCACTTGATTTCAAAGCCCAAATGCTTTTCAATAAGCCTTCTGTCTCTCATGGTTAAAAGTTGGTGGAAGTTTGTACCAGGATTGGTAGAGAAGATGGGGGCAGGTGCTGTGAAAGTGGACTGAGAGTACTGGTTACTCCAACTAATGAAATCTTCACACTGAGCCCCCGTGAGAAACATTGCTTTTGAGTGTGATAAATTACTGATGTCCTGTTTTTGAGCTGACTTTACAAAACAGAAGTTGTACCCTGGTATCCCTTAGCCAGATTTGCTCAGTGGATGTATATTCTTCAGTCTGCATAGTGTTTTTTCTTGTAAAAAATTAGATTAGTTGTCATTTAACAAGTGGGAGAGTTCACACTAAAATACAGATTTCTGCCTTCTCTTGAACAATCAGAAGATCTGGCGACATTGGCCCCATGTTTCTCTAGGCAGTAGTTAGTTACAGTGGCTGCCCTCTTTGGATGCAGCATAGACTCCCGAGTTTGCCATATTCCCCACCCTGGCCTCTTCACCCATTTATCTTACCTGCCAGGATTCTGAAGGCATTTGAGTTAGAGGCACCCTAGTAGAAGTTATATATGTTCTCTCTGTCGGTGTCAGGGATGTATTAGAGAAGGCTTGTTTTGTTTTTAATTAAAGATTCCGCAGCATTTATTTCCTCTTTGTAGAAGCCTGGGGAGGGTAACTATACTTGGCATATAAATGGATACACTCACATTCCCCTCCTCCTGACCCCCAGCAATGGCTAATTGGACTCTCGATGGGTTTTTGGACTAAGAAAGACCAATCAGATTTGGGATTTGGACACTGAGTCAGTAAGCTGAGGAGCCTCAGGCAGGAAGGATTTATAAACTCAAGCTGGAAGTGGTGACCTTGGAAAGGTGGAGTGGAGTAGTGAGTAAAGAAGCTGGATGTCAAGGAGGTGGAAGATCACATGGTGGCAGAAAGAAAGGTGCTTCCTGGTCTCTCCTTCTACTGTACTTCCTGCAATTGGGTTCCTCTGTGTCCACAGCATTCATTCTGTGGTATTTACTGAGCACTTACTATAATGCCAGGCACTGTTCTAAATGTTTATGATATATCAGCGAACAAAACAAGACAAAGTTTCTATTCTTCTAAAGCTTAGATTTTGATGGAAGAAAAGACAACGCTAAGCAACAACAACAACAAAACATAAAATATATTAGATGATAATAAATACCAAGAAGAAAAATAAAACTGGGTCAGGAGACAGGAGTGGATATGGGAGGGAACATTATATTAGATAGATTGTTCAAGGAAGGCCTCTTAATAAAGTGATATCTGGGCAGAGATGTAAATTAAGTGAGAAAAAGTAAGCCATGAGGAAATCTAGAGGTGGAGCATTCCCTACTGATATGGTTTGGCTGTGTCCCCACCCAAATCTCAACTTGAATTGTATCTCCCAGAATTCTTACATGTTGTGGGAGGGACCCAGTGGGAGGTAATTGAATCATGGGGGCCAGTCTTTCCCATGCTATTCTCGTGATAGTGAGTCTCATGAGATCTGATGGGTTTATCAGGGGTTTCTGCTTTTGCTTCTTCCTCATTTTTCTCTTGCCACCACCATGTAAGAAGTGCCTTTTACCTCCTGCCATGATTTTGAGGCCTCCCCAGCAATGTGGAACTGTAAGTCCAATTAAACCTCTTTTTGTTCCCGGTTTCGGGTTTGTCTTTATCAGCAGCATAAAAATGAACTAATACACCTACAGAGGGTTCAGCAAGTACAAAGGCCCTGAGGTAATTGTATGCTTGACCTGTATGAAGCACAGCAAGGAGGATATTGTGCCTTCAATGCAACAAATAATGGGAGAGGAGGAGGTGGAGGGAATGCGGGGCCTCACAGTTATTTAAAGACTTTGGATTTTATTCTGAGTGACATGAGAAGCTATTGGAAGATTTTGAGCACAGGTGACATGATCTAGCTTCTGTCTTAGAAATGTAAATTCTGTATGGAGAATGGATTGTAGGGCAGCTAAGGTGAAGCAGGAAAACTAATTAGGAGGCTACGCAATAGTCCTGATAAAATACAATTGTGACTTGGACTAAAAGAGAAATGGAGATGGCAAGAAGTGGACAAGTTTTGAATATATTTTGAAGGTAGCATTGACAGAATTTGCCAATGTATTGGGTATTGGTTATGTGTGTGAGAGGGAGAGGAGTCAAGATTATTTGAATCTTTGTGTAAAAACATAGCTTCATTTGGTGGCATTTCAACTTGTCTTCCTAGAAACATTCAAAAGCAAGGTCAACAACAACAACAACAACAACAACAAAAAACCTTGAAAACTCTATTCACAGCAAATGTAGGAGAGATATTTAGTCCATAGACTTCAAAATACATGTAAAGACTGTCCCAAGTAGATGAGATCAGGCAGAAGCCATTGAGGAAATGAAGGGAAGCAACATAGAAATGGTGAGAGAGCCCAGAGATAGTAGATCTTGGAAAGCACTGGAAAAGTCATGTTCTTTAAGATGAAAAGTCCACCCTGACATGAAAAAGTTGTATCTGTTGCTTGCAATAGTTTTGGGAACTGAATGTACAGCTGGTGGAAGAAACCCTCCTAGATGTAGTTCGGTTCAGAGAGCAAAAGAAGAGGGGTTATGTAAAGAATCATATAGTCAGGCTGCCATATTTGTAGGAAGTACTCTGTCTCTGTGGTAGCAGGGAAGAAGAGTCTTTGGGTTGTAAAAACAGCTCATCTGAAAGAGTATCCTAGGCGTGCCCTCCTCCCCTGCCAAGAGGGATCTCATGCAAATACTGTAGCTTGTCCAGAAAAACTCAGCTCAATGATAATGGAGAGAGGAAATGGTAGGCTTTGGTTTCTGATAATGGTAGGGTAGGTTATTTGGACCAAAATTCCACTGAAAATATTAAAATGTTGGATATATTTTTTAAATTGAAAAAAATTTGGATTTTCTTAAAAGCATTAAAGAGCTGAGGAGAGAGACTAAAACACTAGAACACCTAAGTTTCTTTTGCCCTGAGAACATTTGTTGATCCTAATAAATATAGACTTTAGCTTTGGTGGCCTTGCAGGACAAAGAGGTTTTTGTCAAAGTACATGCCTTGCTCAAGGTTGAGAGTCTCATAGGAGACCATCTCCATATAAAGCTGGATTTATTCAGGGCAAAGGTGAACCAGAAATAAAACTAGTTCTCTCTACCCTTCTGGGACAGCAGGGAGGTTGCCCTGGTACTGAGCAGGGTAAGAGAAAAAAGGAAAAGTACGTTGTTGTGACTGACAAGCCTTTTCACAGAATTTTTTTTTCTTTTTTGAGACAGGGTCTTGCTCTGTCGCCCAGGCTATAGTGCAATGCCACAATCACGGCCCACTGCAGCTTCAACCTCCTGGGTTCAAGTGATCGATCCTCTCACCTCATCCTTCTGGGTAGCTGGGACTATAGGCACACACCACCAAGGGCGGCTAATTTTTTGTATTTTTTGTAGAGACGGGGTTTCGCCATGTTGCCCAGGCTGGTCTTGAACTCCTGGGTTCAAGCAATCTGTTCTGCTCAGCCTCCCAATGTCCTGGGATTACAGGCATGAGCCACCATGCCTGGCCCTTTTTACAGATTTGAGGATGGTTTTATGTCACCTCAATTTCTGAGAACCTCAAGCTATGAACTTGGTTTAAGGTAGTTCCAAGTTTAAGGTAGAACCAGTTCCAGGTTCCTAACCCCACCCCCAGATACCTGGCAGAATCAAAGATGAATCTTCAGAGGAGGGCACCTTCTTCCTAATTTTCAAAGGACAATGAGCAGTACAGTCGGAAATAACAAAGCATACAGGGAAACAAAATACGATGCGAAAAACAGCAGAAGCAATGAATAGAAAAAAAGAAAACCAGACTCACAAATTCTGTATGTATTATAAGTATAGAGACAAATAAAAACCTATGCTTATTATGTTCATAGAAATAAAAGTACACTTATAAATATCTTCATGGAATGGGTAACAATTAAAAGTGGCTTGGCAGATTTTAAGAAGGTTAAACAGAACTAGAAATAAAAATATAAAACTGAAATTTTAAAATGTAGTGATTTCCCATTAGACAGCACATTTGAGAAAATCAAAAAGAAAGTAGTGAGTAATTGAATGATGAAGCATAAGAAATTATTCAGATGCTGCACAGGGAGACAAAAAGACAAAAAATATGACAGAGAGGCCAAAAGACATGGAAGCTGGAGTGACAAGATCTAACATGCATTTAATTGGAAAGGAGAGGAAAGAGAATGGGGCAGAAACAACCATTCAAGGAGATGATGCCTGAGATTTTTCCAGAATTGATCAAATTTATTAAGCCGAGAATTCATAAGCAGAGCACTGAAGGCAAAGAGAAAATTCTAGCAGCAGCAACACCAAAAAAAAGACATATGACTTTGGAAAGAGTGCTTTAGTTACTTCTCAACACCAATGGAATCTAGAAGACAGTAGAATAATATCTGTAACTGAAATAGCTGAAAACTTAGGATTATATGCACAAAGTACCTTTCAAGAATAATGGCAAAATGAAAACATTTTCATATAAAGAAGAATGTGGAGTTTGCCACCACTTTAGTGACTTTGCCTCATGAAGGCAATCTTAATTGATGTACATTATGCAGAAGGAAAGCAATTGCAGATGGAAAAAGCTGAGATGCTATCAGGAATTGAGGATTTTATAAAGAGGTCACCATGTGGGTGAATGTAAATATAGATGAACAATGAAGCATAAACAAAATTTTAGTATCTTATGGGCTAAAATATTTAGAAATGAAAGACGACAACAGCATATAAGTTAAGAAAGGGGGTAAAAAGAATCAAGAGGATTCTAAGGTGCTTATATTACCTGGAAGGAGAGTAAAGATAATGACTATCTTCAGGCTGATACATTAACAATGTATGCTGTCATTTCTAAAATAAGCACAAAAGGAATAGAAGCAGGGTATTCAACATCCCAGCCAGTTGAGGAAGACTCATTGGAAACATAAGACTACAGAAGGAGTGAAGATAAAAGAATGGAAAACTATATACTGTCAAATAATAAGCAATGTATCAAATAAAGTAGAGATTGTGATTAAAAACATTAGGGATAAAAAATTATGTTCACAAGGAAAATATGTTTGAAATGTATATGTACCTAACAACTGAATAATATATAGAGAAGAAAATGACAGAACCATAAAGAGGAACAGAAATATCCATGATCATAGTTATTTTAAATGAGGAATACCTAAGACAATTTAAAGGAGAACTAAGTCAGAGAACTTGCTGTATGGATATCATGTCTTATTTTAAAGCTATCGTAATAGCAATGGCATGGTATTGATTCAAGGATAAACAAAGAGTCCAACAGAACAAAGTAGAAAGCCCAAAAACACTACTTTGCATTTACGGACTCTGGATATATTACGAAGGAGACGCTACAGATAAAGGGTAAACTTTACAATAAATGGTACTGGGGCTCATGGATATGACATGAAAAATATGTAATTTGACTATCACTTTACACAATGCATAAAAATCAGTTGCAGTGGATGTCCTGAGCCTGGGTCATTTACAAAGGGAAGAGGTTTCATTGACTTATGGTTCTGGAAACATGATGCTGGCATTGGCTCAGCTTCTGCGGTGGCCTCAGGAAACTTACAATCATGGCAGAAGGTGAAGGAGGAGCAGGCATGTCACAGAGCCCGAGTAGGAGCAAGAGAGAGAGAATGGCGGGAGGTGCTACACACTTTTAAACAACCGGATCTCATGAGAACTCACTCACTGTCAGGAGAACAGCACCAAGGGGATGGTGATAATTCATTCATGAAGGATCCACCTCCGTGATCCAATCACCTCCCACGAGGCTGCACCTCCAACATTGGGGATTACAATTAGATGTGAGATTTGGGCAGGGACACAGATCCAAACCATATCAAACGGGCTTTTAAAACTTAAATTTGAAAGCAAAAAAATGGAAGATTTTGAATGGTAATATAAGAGAATATCTTCATGATCTTTGCATAGGGAAGGGCTTAAATAAAATTCCAAAAACATTAACTTAAAAAAAGGTTGATGGCCAGGTGTGGTGGCTTATGCCTGTAATCCCAGCACTTTGGGAAGAAGGGGCAGGCAGATCACTTGAAGTTAGCAGTTTGAGTCCAGCCTGGTCAGCATGGTGAAACCCTGTCTCCACTAAAAATACAAAAATTAGCCCGTCGTGGTGCCACATGCCTGTAATTCCAGCTACTTGGGAGGCTGAGGCATGAGAATCACTTGAACCTGGGAGGTAGAGGTTGCAGTGAGCCGAGATTGCACTACTGCACTCCAGCCTGGGTGACAGAGTGAGACTCTGTCTCAAAATAGATAAATAAAAATAACAAATACATAAAAGTTGAGAAAATTTATTACATTAAAATTGAAAATTTAAAAAATAAAAACCACTATGAAAATAATGGAATAAGGAGTTACAGCCCTGGAAAAGAAATTTGTGAGCTTCGTGAGGACAGGGGCTGTGTCCATTTTATTCATCATTGTATCTCAGCATGTTCCATAGTGCCTAATATCAAAGCTCCAGCACCCAAGATACTTTAAGTACTTACAACCATTCCCAGATGATGGATACTCACCTACAGAGAAGACTCCACATCATAAACCGCAAACATTATTCTATTACTTTCTTCTGTTGCTGTTCATTCCTTAGAGAAAAAAGAAGAGATATATAGAAGTGGTGACTTAACCAGACAATTGTTTAAAAATATGCATTTAGTGTAGAAACTATGTGTTCAGGATTGTGCATGTTGCTGAGAAGAATATGTAGAAATATAAAACAAGAGTCCCTTCCCAAAGGAGTTTACAGCCTACTTGGGAGATTATGACAAATATGAAAAAATACTTCACAAATCTGGACCATTTAAATAATGCTATTTATGCTGTAGCCATACACAGGACAGAGATAACACTTCCAGATGTGGTAATTGGGAAATATATCATGCAGGACGAAAGATTTGATCTATGTATTGAAGGAGGGTAAATTTATGGGCAGGAAGAGAGCATGGAAGCAGGCATCCCATGGGAGGGATGCTTTGTAGGAAATAAAAATTTAAGGTGCTTTGGGGAAAGGGCAATCTCATCAGAGTGGAAGGAGACAGATTAGAAGTATATCTTTATGAATAAATATGACTGAGTAGCTGGAAATTTTCTGAGAAAGAGTAGTAGTGATGTGAACATAAAAGCCTAACTAGTTATGATAAATGTATCCATGAGTAAAGTAATTAAGCCAGTTTGAGGTTGGCAGAGGAATTGTAGCAGGTGTCTGTGGATTTTGCTACCCAGCAGCATTCACTTTTCTCCTGGTTGTGAGGCCCCTTCCTGTTGTTATTACCTGGAACTAATGGTTAAGATGATGGTTCAAAGATTAAGCCACCATGGAAGAGAGCATAGCGGAGAAATGGAGAGAAACTGCATCCAGGTGACCCCATTTGTACTAAACCTGGTTACCTGGTTTTTCCTTAGTACATATGTCAGTTTGAATTGGTTTTGTCATTTGAAATGAAGAATGAAAACTGACAGAAGAATAGACAGAGAGATCAGGAGAGCAGAGTAGAGAATTCAGAAACAGACTGATACACACATGAGAATTTCCCCTCACTGGACATTCTTCAGTCTTTGCTCTGAATCTCTTCCCAACTTCTTGTAGTATCCCAGGTCTCAGGCCCTAGACTTCTTATCCATTCTCAGATGAATGAATTCAGTCTTGTGGTATGAAGTATCTATTTGCACATGACTCCTAAGTTTATATTTCCAGTTTTTGTTATTCTCCTGAGATTCAGACCCATATATTCACTTGTCCACCAAGATTCTCCACTTGAGTGTATAAACGGATCTGAAGTGTAATATGTCCGATACCAAACTCCTGACTCCCAACCCCCCTACCCTAAATCTGCTCCTTTCCTAAGAGTCTCAGGCGCGTAAAATGGCGCCATTGTCCACCCAGCTTCCCAGGCCAAAAACCCAGGAGTTATTCTTGAGTCTTTTCTTTCCTGTAACTCTCACATTTAGGCCATCAGCAAGTCCTGTTGATTCTACCTTCAAAATATAGCCTGGATCTGACCACTTCTTATCTCTATATGGGAGGTAAGTAGATATGTAGGTTCCCAACATAGTCCAAACCAGCACCATCCCTTGCTTGGATTATTGTAATAGCTTCTAAGTGGCTTCTCAACTTCCTTTTTCCCTCTTATGGTCTATTCTACACACATTAATTAGAGCAGTCTTTTCAAACACAAGTCTGATCATGTTACTTGCTTGTTCAAAGCCAGTGTTTTCCCATGACATTTTTAATATCCCATATCATTACCATGGTCTCCAGGACCCTGCAAAATCTGACCCCTGCCTAGATTTCTAAATCATCTCTGCTTCTCTCTCACTCGCTCTGCTACAGTCACACTGGCTTCCTCACTTTTCCTATAACATGCCAAATACATGTCTACCTTAGGGCCTTTACATGTCTTCCTTTGGATCTTTTGATGGCTCATTCCCTCACCATTCAGGTTCTCCTCAAAGTGGCCTTTCCTTTCCACCTCCCCAGACCTTAACCTTTCTTGGTTCTTTAGAACACTTATTACTATTTTGTTTATTGTCTGTTCTTCTCATTAAATGAAAGCTCCATGAAGCAGGAATGTTGTCCTCTTTAAAAGTATATTCATTCCCAACATTGGAATAATGCCTCATTTATAGTTTGAGCCAATACATATTTTTGAATTACTTATTAAATGAAAATTTTATATGATAGAGGTAGCACAGCATATCATTTTGTAAGAGATTTATTATCCAATGACTGGTTTTGAGAAAACAAGTTAGATATTTTAGGAGAAGATATATCCTTAATAAGAGGATATCATGAATGACAATTTAGATGAAATAAATTCCAAGAAACCTGATATACCAAAGCTAACACAAGTAGAAACAGAAAACCTGAATAGAGCTATATCTAGTTAAGAGTGTAATTCATTATTAAAGACCTTTGCATCAAACAGCAGACAAACAGATTTTCTGGGGCACATGGTTTTTCCAGTAAAGTCTTCCAAACACTTAAAAGAAATAATAATGTCAATCGTACATACTCTTTCAGAGCATAGAAAAAAAAGTAACATTTCCCAGCTCATTCTCAAGAAAAAACATTATATCGAAACCTGACACAGACATTACAAGAAAAGAAAATTAAAGACCAAACTCTCCTGGACATAGATACAGAAATACTAAGCAAAATATAATCAAAATGAATTTAGTGATACATAAAAAAGATAATCCATTATAACCGAGTGGGATAAACTTTAGGAATTCAAGAGTAGTTTAACATTTAAAAATAAATCAAGATAATACTTTGTAGTAACAGAATAAAGGGGTAAAAATAGACAATCATCTCAGTAGATGTAGAAAAAGGATTTGATAAAATTCAGTGTTGATTCATGATTTTTAAAAAGCCTAAGCAAAGGAAATTTGTTAATCTGATAATGAGTGCCTAAAAATATCTTAAACATCATACTTGATGGTGAAATGTTGAAAGTCTTCTCCTTGAGATATCTGCTAGCATCACTTTAATTTAACATTACATTAGAGATCCTAGCCATTGTAGCAAGGCAAGAGAAAGAAATAAAAAGTATATGGTTTGGAAAGTAAGAAATAAAACTGTCATTATCAATAGGCAACATGACTGTATATATAGAAAATCCAAAAGAATCTATAGATAAACTATTAGAATTAATAAGTAAATTTAAGCAGTGGTGCTGGATACTAGGTCGATATATAAAAAACAATTGTATTTACATATACTAGCAATAAAAAATAGAAAATGAAATTTAAAAAACAATACCATTTACAATAGCCTCAGAAAACACCAGATTCATAGGAATAAATATGATAGAGATATAAGATCTCTACACTGAAAACAAGAAGATATGCTGAGAGAAATTGAAGAAAACTTAAGGAAATGGAAAGATATACCATGTTCATAGAATGGATGACTCAATATTGTGAAGATGTCAATTTTCCTTAAATTAATTTTTATATTGTACAAGCCATTCAAAATTCTAACAGGCTTTTAAAATGGATATCAACAAACTGAATATAAAATTTGCATGGAAAAGAAAAGGGCCAGGTTAAGCCGAGACAATTATTAAGAATATGAAGGAGGCTGAGATAACTTATGGCACCAAATATTTAGAATTGTTATAAAGCTATAGTAATTAAGTCAATGTGGCATCTGTGCTAAAATAGACAAATGGTCCTGTTGGGGAGGAAATATAATTTTTCCTCAACCTCTATGAGTTCTTAGTTGAGACAGATTCCTGTAACAAAAGATAAGATTAACAAGATAAAAACAAACAAGCTTATTAACATGTGTAGCACACATCATGAGGGAGAAACTTTAATGAAATGTATCTCAAAGCGATGGCTTAGAACTCTGGCTTATATAGCATCTTCAACAAACAGCAATACGTTTGTAGACAAATGAAAGGACAAATGAAAGTGTTTTAGGCTTCCAATGGTGGGAAACGATGGGAAGGTAAATATATGGGAGGAAACTAATGGAATGAGGTTTATTTTCAGGTTCCTCTGATGCTGTCTCTGGGCTGATAAAGAGTCTAGAGTTGTCTCTAGTCAAGGAGAGTTTATATCCTGCCTGTAGGCAGAAAGTAGGGTAGGGTGAGCTTTTTCTCTGTTTACTGCTTCTTAATTGCCTTTAGCTAAAAAGTAATTTTTATGTCAGAGGAATATTTTGGGGTGACATATTCCTGTTTCCTTAAGCCCAATGGAACAGATTAGAGAATTTAGAAAGAAATCTTTATATGATCACTTGTTTTATGACAAAGTTGACACTAAAATACAGTAGAGAAAGGATGTCTTTTCAATAAATAGTGCTGACTCAATTTAGTATCCATATGAATCTTCCTCAAGCCATTCACAAATATCAATTCTAGCTGCATTGTAGATCTATATATATTAGGTAAGACAGTAAGGCTCTTAAAAGAAAACATAAGCGGGTATCTGTATACCCTTAGAATAACCAAGCATTTCTTAAACATTACACAAAAGGACTCACTATAAAGGAAAATATTGATAAACTAGATTAGACTAAAATCAAGAAATTCTGATCATCAAAAGGTACTGTTAAGATAATGAAAGAGCAAGCCCAGAGTAGGAGAAGATACTATAAATAACTACAAATCAATATGAGAACGGCAAATAACCCAGTAGAAAAATGGACAAAAAGCTTGAACAAACACTTTACACAGAGGATGTTCAAATGACCTACAAATGTATTAAAAGTTATATCAATTGCATTCATCGTCAGAGAAATGCAAATTAAAACTACAAAAAGATATGTCTACATATTCTTCAGAATGGCTAAATTTAAGGTGTCAGACAATACCAAATGTTGACAAGAACATGGAACAACTAGACTCTCATATATTATTGGTGGGAATGTAAACTCATACAACTATCATGGAAGACCGTCATGGAAGACTATCATGGAAGACCTATATAAGAAGGTATGTAGCATTCATAATATTCATAATAGCCTCAACCTGGAAGCAACCCAGATATCCAAAGACAGTAGAATGGATAAATAAATCATAGTATATGGAATATATACAGAAATGAGAATACGTAATCTATAATCACATGCAAAAGCATGGGCATATGTCACAAACATAATGCTGAGAAAAAGAAGTCAAACACTCAAAACAGGCAGCACTAATCTCTGGTAATAGGAATCAGGATAGTGGTTACCTGGTTGTGGTAATGACTGGAAGTGGGAATTAAGGGGACTTTTAGGGTGTGAGTCATATTTGATTTCTTGGTCTGGGTGTATGGTATGGGATGGGGTTATTTTGTGAAAATTCATCAAGCTGTACAATGATGTCTTGTGCCCTTTTCTGTATGTATCTTATACTTCATTAAAATTTTTATTTAAAAAAACCTGGATTCTTACTTCAATTCTTAAACCAAAATAAGTTACAGCTAGATTACATAGTTAAATAGAAAATGAAAGGTCCACAATTAAATGTGGATGAACTTTTTTTTATAATCTCAGAAACATGAATTGGAAAAAATTTCTTTGAAAAGAAAATTAAAATGGTAATAAATAAATATCAACATGAGGAAAATATTTATAAAATAATAATGTATTATGTGTTGCCGGTCAGATCATCAGACAGTAAAAGATACAAAATACTCAGTGTTGCTAAGCTTTGGTGAAAGGGGACTCTCATGTTCGATTGTTAGAATAATTTATTTCTACAGCATTTTTTGGAGGACTTTAAAATTTAAAGTGTGCATACTATTTGACCTAACAATACATTTCTAGGAATTTTATCCTAGGAAATATTTGCATACATAAATATATCAGGATAGTACTTAAAGCATTTTTATAATATCAAAACTGGAAATACTTTAAATGTCTATGAATAGAGTACTGGTTATATAAGGTACACTCTGTTTAATAAGGCATACTATGTCTGGTAGAAAGAATGAGGTTGATCTGTATTAGTGGATGAAGTCATATGACCAGGAGACACTGATTGCTAAATGAAAAGAGTAAGTTGATGAACATTTGTATAGTGTGATCTCATTTAAAGAAATATATATTTCATTGGAAAATTCTGGGAAAATATACACCAAGCTATTTACATAAAATGATCACATATAGTTAAAAATATTCATGTGCATATATTACAATCAGTAGGAACTATACCAAAATGTCAACGCTGGCTCTCTCGGTGGATTACTGAGGCATTTAAATTTATCTTTGTATTTCCTTGTATTCCAAATTGCCTACAATGGGTGTATGTTGATTTAATAACCAGAAGATGCTAACTAGGATTATTAAATTTTGTGTGTGTTTTACCAGTTTCATGATAAAGATCAAACTCCTAAAGAAAGTGTTTCTTTCCCGTCTTACTGCCTGTCTGTCCACCTTTATCTGGCACTGATCTTCCACATGCACCCTCCATTTCATTTGTGTACAGAACACAGATACTTTCTTATTGGAAATAATTTAAACAATGAGGAGCACATAGAGAAAAAAATGTGGAAACTCGATCTTTTTCTGTACATTTGCTCACATATTATGTGTATATACAAATAGAGTCTTTTTAAAAGCATAAATGGGATGCTTGCCTCCTCCGTCTTAACCACTTTCCATTACTTGCTGTCCCTTGAACCATTCACGCTATTTCAGCTCCACATAACTAGCCAAAGGCCCCTTTTACCCTTTCTTCCTGTCCCTATGCAACCAGCAATTACAGTGTCTAATTATTTGATGTTTTCCCTAAAGACTTTTGATGCAAGAGGTTCAAAAGGGACAAAGCCTGAAAGGAAAGCAGACATAGCCATTGCCGTGTAGGCTGCTGAAGGATGATGGAGAATGTGGCAGGATAATGTTTCCAGTTATTCACTGAGATTTTTGTCCCTCTGGTTTCTCTTAGTGAAGGCACATCCCCTGCCTAGGCAGCTAGGGTGCTCCGTGCTCATTGCCTCAGGGGACAAGTGACATAGCGAATTTCAGAAATCGATGCTTAGCTTTTGATTTGCTACAGTCTGGTTCTTGTGGGGCACCAAAGGACTCACAGTAAGAAAAGCCTTCTTGAGTAAGAAAAGCCTTCTTTAGTACCTTTAAAGCCCCTTCCCGATGGGTGATGTTGCCCTTGGTGAGGAGAGAGGAGGAGAGCTGGAGGGAAGGAGGAAAGGCAGATGTCCGTGGTTCCTTAGGAGGCAGGTCTTGCTCTGTGTCTACACTGAATTCTGAAGGGCAGTGACCATGCAAACCCCTCACAGGTCTGGCAAGCCAGAGAGCAGAGGAAACCCATGCCCCTGTATTTAGGCAAGGCTCAGAGGCTTTGGCACTCACTGAGTAAGGCCCTGGAATGTAGACTTAATTCCGGGGAGATAGGGTTGGAGGAGAGACCTTGAATTGCCTGGAATTAATCTCTAACAGAGGATTGCATTATAAATTAAGATGATTAGAGAACAGGTAAGTTGCATTCCATACATACGTGAGTTTGAAAACTGAGAATTGTCCTCATAACAAATAGAGGAATTCTGATTTTATTTCTTTGCTTTGGTGGTGGTGCTGGTTGGGTTTTGATGTTGGCCATGAGCCCCGGGGATTTCCTTAAGCATGATCCTGGGAAGCTGTCTCACTTTCTCCCTGGCTTTGCCTCTCCACAGGGCTGCTGACCACCAGCAGCATGGACCTCTGGAGGCCGAAACAGGCCTGACAGTCACAGATGTGTTTGCCATCTCATCTTTATGTGAGTGGAGTAAGGGAAGATGAAAGCCACAGAATGAGACCTTTCTGGACACAACTGTACAGGAGCCCAGCCTGGAATGCACTCAGAGTTGATGCTGAATAATCTAAGAGATGCAAATAAAAACCAGCAAGGAACCCTTCTTTAACTTATTAAATTTGAGGGAAAATTCTTGTCATTGACTTGCATTCATTCAAGGGTTGGTTAAGTAATTTTCAGACCTAAATTTATCATTGATCGTAGCATTTAGAGTGAATTTTGGAAATCACTCAGTAACTTCAGCTTCATCGGTGCCTAGAAAGTTCACCTAAGCAGATGTCACAACACAATAAGCCAATGGAAACGAGAGGACAGATCGGCATCACTGGACCTACAATAGAGCAGGTTATTTCTTTGTGGCCATTCTAGGTACTCTGTGAAGCTCAGGATGTGGATATTGTTGGCCCAGCTTTATTTGTGCTCTGTTGTCCCACCATCGTTTCAGATTTGCTGATCTTTGCCACAAGTCTGAATCAACTCATCCATTTTCTCACCTTTCTCTGCCTTTTCCCCACCTCCTCCTTGTGCTTTGCACCCCCTGCTTCCTTGCTCTGTGCTGGGGCTGTGTGACTTTCTCCTTTCCTCTGAACTCTCGCCCTGCTTGTCCTTGGTCCCTTCTTTCTCTGTGATATGAATATCCTTGCTTAAATGCAGCTGAATTGTTCATTTTGTGGCATGCCATTTCCTTTCCACCTGGCAGACTCTCCACCAGCTGGGAAGGGACATGTATCTGCTCTTCAGGAAATGCTGTCCTTTGGGTGGAAAAGGACTTGCTTCCTGGCAGTGCCAAAATGAAGATCTTTCTCTGCTGAAAACAAAACAAAACCCCTTTATCTGTGGAACTTCCTGCTTCCTCCACTGAAAGCTGTGCTTCTCCAACATGGGGCGTTATGCCAGGGGCACATGAAATCATAGGACAGACTGGGTGCATCTTACTGATGCTGCTTGAAACTTTGGGGGGAAATAGTTTTGACTTTTTCTTCCTCGTAAAAGCTATTGCCATACATGGATATGTAAAAATTTCTTGTTTCTGGTAAGCTGCTTTGGGTTATGTCTTCAAAATTCCTGGGGTATCTTTCTGCTTCTCTGCTGTTGGAAAGAACTAAAATGGAGACTTCGGAACAGCACCCAAAGTATTCCTTGTAAGTGGAAGACTGCTATGGGTTTGACCCAGCACATGTGGCAGCTTGGGCTGATTTAATGAAGTTGGACAAAATTTTGAAATATTAATAGAGATGTCTTCCTTCTCCACCCCTTATTCTGTTATTAATTCATTTACTGGAAGCATTTGCACTGTTACAATAGGAATGTAAAGATAAAGAAACAGGTAGGGCTCCTATTGAGATTTTAAATATCTGTGTTTTCAAATTCATAGCAGAGACAAAGCACGACTTTTCATTTGGAAGAGTTTGGCCTTGAACATCAAAAGCAAATCTTTGAAGAAATTGAGGTGTTATGGGTTGAACTGTGTCTCCCCAAAAATTAGACGTTGAACCCTTAACTTCTAGTATCTCAGAATGTGACCGTATTAAGGAGAGAAGGTCTATTACAGTGGTAATCAAATTAAAATGAGGTCGTTAGTGTGGGCTCCAATCCAATATGACTGATACGCTTACAAAAAGTAGAAATTTGGACACAGCCATGCATACAGGGAAGATAGTGTGAAGAGACATAGGGAGATGACGGCCACCTACAAGCCAAGGAGAGAGGCCTAAAACACATCCTTCCTTCAGCCCTCGGGAGGAACAAATATGGCCCACACCTTGATCTTGAACTTTGGCCTCCAGAACTGTAGACAATAAATTTTTGTTGTTTAAGCCACTCAGTTTATGGCAGCCCTATCAAACTAATACACAAGGCATAAAGTTTTGCCATAAACAACAGATTGGAAATGTGTTTCATCACATCTAACGTCTTGGTCTGTTCAGGTTGCTATAACAAAGTAGCATGGACTGGGTAGGTTAAACAACAGACATTTATTTCTCACAGTTTGGAAGCTGGAAGTCCAAGATCAGATGCCAGCATGGTTGGGTTCAGGTGAGGGCCCTCTTCCCAGCTTGTAGATAGCTGTCTTTTACAGTATGGCAAAGAGAGGGAGAACTCTGGTCTCTTCCTCTTCTCTTTATTTTTATTTTTATTTTTATCTAGAGGGAGTCTCGCTCTGTCTCTCAGGCTGGAGTGCAGTGGCATGATCTTGGCTCACTGCAATCTCCGCCTCCTGGGTTCAAGCAGTTCTCCTGCCTCAGCTTCCCAAGTAGCTGAGATTACAGGTGCCCACTACCACGCCTGGCTGATTTTTGTATTTTAGTAGAAATGAGGTTTCACCACGTTGGTGAGGCTGGTCTCGAAGTCCTGACCTCAAATGATCCGCCTGCGTAGGCCCCCACCAAGTGCTCTTCCTCTTGTTATAAGGGCTCCAGTCCCATCATGGGGACCACACCCTCATGACTCACTTAAACCTACTTACTTCTTAAAGGCCACTGCTCCTAATAGCATCACATTGGAGGTTAGGACTTCAACATATGAATTTGGTGGGTACACAGACACTCCATTCATATCATATAAGAGGTCACCAATTGTAAGGTACCTCCCAATTTTAAAAGACATCTGTGTCTAAAGAAATGTACTACATTAGAATCAATAAAACATGGCAGTGTAGATGAAGAATAAAAGTACCCTCTTCTTTAAACTAGCTAAATGTGGCCTAAGTCAGGGACAGGGAGGAACCAGAGGAAATGTTCCAGGGTTTATATTCCAGTGGGTTCATGGAGAGATACCTAGTTTCCTGTCTTTTTTGCAGTGGGCTGAGCCTTGGAGGTGGGGTGAGAGGAGCAGGGACATCCCTATGTCACTTTCCATTCTTGCTGTTTCCCAGGATGAGGCCCTGTAGAGAAGTTCCCTGTGTCTGCAAGGTACAGCACCAGCAAAAGTACAAAAGGGCAGGGTAGCTTGTCTTCATTAGAGACTAGAGAGTAGCACAGGACAGTGTCCAAAACTCCTGGTCTATAGATAATTTATTTGGAAATAGCAAAGAGGCGGATGGAGGGAGAGATTGAGAATAAGGGAGTCAGAGAAACCAAAGGAGCTTGTAGTTGAGATTGGAAGGTTGTGGGTGATCCCTCTGCCTTGATGTTTGGAGGCCAACATGAGGACCATGGAAGCAGTGGAGGATTTGATAGGGATAGAGGCCAGTGGTCAATGACCAGATGGAAAGAAGGCAGTGGATGGAGGCCAGGGCAGGTACCATGTCCCCGAATGCCTGAGAAACCTTAGCTAGAACCCTAACAAGAAGGGTGATAGTGGTATGATATCTTGAATTGATCAAGTTAAGCTTGAAATGATTAATTTTACCCAGAAGTAACTGAGTTTACCTGGAAATAACCTAGATTTAACTTCTAACTTTGCAGGGAATAGGAGGCCAATACAGAAACTCATTCTTGTTATGAAGAGAAAGTGTATGTGACTTTATACACGTGAGTCTAGATTTTAAAATATTTCGCTCAGTGTATCAATTTTCACTTCTAATCCCCTACTCTCCACATTATGTTGGCTTTCCAGATACTCTGAAACTCTACATTGTCAAAAGAATTGAAATAAAGTTGACTTATGTTAATAGAAATGTACACAGGATTCTATTTCAAGATGACAGACTGAATACTTTAATTTGCCTCCCCTGCTCTTGGAATCCTCTGAAATGGTGGCTAAAGGCATCTAGGAAAAACATAAATTTGTGACAACTCTGAAAACAGGAGGCAGTACTCTGGGTAGAAAAGATATTTCATCAAGACAAGCTGGATGGGCTTGGGCTTGCAGTTTGTTATTTCAGTGGGAAACTATGTACTAGAACTAAATGAAGAATTGTGTCAGAGGTGGGAGACCTTGTTCAGACAGGATCCAAGCTAGGAATTGGCACATATGAAGGACAAGAGTGAGCTTTGGACAGTGATCTTGGCTGAGCTTTGGAGGTGGGGTGAGATGAATTGAAGAGCAGAGACATCCCTCCTCTGGGTGGTTAACTAGAAAGATGTCCTTGGGACATTTTGGTTAAGTAACTCTTTCCTTTCTAAGACGTGTATAGAGCAATTTGAATTCTAAGAATGGTTTTCTGAGCTTATGAATGATTTGCTAAGGGACAGCCAAAGGTATAAAGTTGGGGCAAGAAAGCACTGCAAAGTAATTTCTGATGTAGACCCAGCAGATAAAAAGGAAATCCTGAGGGTAGAGCCAGAGGGTAGAAAGGAAAGTCGTCTCCAGCTAGGAGGGAAATACTTTTAAGTGCCCTACTTTCCTTTGAAGGTGGTGGAGTTCCAAATGTACTTGCTTGCTCCCTACCTGCATGTACCAAAGAGAAGAATCTCTGCACACAAAGGCTAGAGTCAGCCCTCACATTCAGAGCAAACAGGCCTGCCTAACTACAAAGGAAATACACATGAGCTACCTATACTAATCTACAGTCCTTCAACAACAAATGTAAAGAATCTCCTAAGGACCACTAGACATCTGAGGGAAATCAACAACATAGGAGACAAAGACCAAGATAAACAAACAAGAAGTCACTTGAGAGGATATGGAGAGATTAAAAACAATTCAGAGATTTTTACATAGATAAAACAATGACTCACTGCTATGAAAAACATGTTATTATGGCTGGGCACAGTGGCTCACGCCTGTAATCCTAGCATTTTGGGAGACCAACGTAGGAGGACTACTTGAGGCCAGGAGTTTGAGACCAGCCTGGGCAATAGAGTGAGATCCTGTCTGTCCCAAAAGAAAAAAAAATTAGCCAGGCATGGTGGTATGTGCCTGTAATCTCAGCTACTCAGGAGGCTGAGGCAGTGAGCTATGATGGCACCATTGTACTCCAGCCTGGGCAACAGATAAGACCCTGTTTTCTTATTTTTTTTTTGTTTGTTTGCTTTTTAAAAAAGGACATGATATATTCCAAATAAGTAAATGAGATAAAATTGAGAAAATCTTTCAGAAACTAGAAAAGATGGCAAATTTAAGAAATATGTAAAAAGACAATATAATAGTTTGAGAAGGTCCAATATTTGCATAATACAGAAGAAATGAAGAAATAATGGGATAATTTTTCTCTGAGCTAAAGGAAGAATCAAATTCTTCGATCGAAAGGAGCCCACTAAGTGCCAAGCAGGATAAATGAGAACAGATCCAGGTCAAGACACATTATGATGAATTTCGATACTCTGGAAATGAAGTTATACATTAGCTAAGTAGCTATTTCGTTTCTAAGATGTGTATAGAGCAATTTGAATTCTAAGAATGGTTTTCTGAACTTATGAATGATTTGCTAAGGGACATCTAAAAGTGTAAAGCTGGGGCAAAGAAGCAATGCAGAATAATATCTGATGTAGACCCAGCAGACAAAAAGGAAATCCTGGGGGTAGAGCCAGAGGGTAAAAAGGGAAGTCATCTCCCACTAGGAAGGAAATATATTTAAATGCCTTACTTCCTTTGAAGGTGGTGGAGTTCCAGATGTACCTGCCTGCTCCCTACCTGGGTGTACCAAAGAGAAGAATAAAAGCTTTCAGCAACAGAAGAAACTACATTATTCACAAGGAAATAGGAAGTAGATTCACATATGCACTTCAGTAATCAATGCAGTAGATACCAGTAGACAATGGCATAATGCTTTCAAAGTTTTAAGGGAAAGTAAACTAATAATTCTATACCCAGCTGTATTAATTAGGATTCTTTTGGCTACAAGGAACAGAAAGCTGTCCCAGTGGCTTAAGTAAGAAGGGCCTATATTATTTCACATTTTCTGAAATTCAGAGATAGGGCATCACCAGCATTAGTAAATTTATCAGCTTAATAATGACAAATAATAATCAGGATTCCTGATTCTTCTGTTATTTTGCAGAGTCTCCTTAGCTTGTTGGCTTTGTGCTCAGGCTAGCTCCTCTATGGTGACAAGATATCCACAGTAGTTCTGGGAACCACAGTCAGAAATAACAGTCTCTAGAGGAAGATGGGAATGCCTTTTATTCAGAACTCCTGGAAAACTTATTTACCGAATTTTAACATGTCTATTCCTAAACCAATCACTGTAAGGGTAATCGGTAGACCACCCGCCTGTGGACACACGGACAAGGAGAATACCTGTACAAAGGAAGATTCTATTACGAAAAGTATCGGGGTGGGAGTAGATGAATGTTGTGACATCCAGTAGTGGCTGCTATACCAGCCATGTGACCAATTAGGTGTGTGAGTGAAATAAACATTTTCAGACATGTAAGAACTCAGTAAGTTCACTTGTTATATAGCCTTTCCAAAAAAATAACTATTAAAGGGTATCTCCAGCCAAACAACAAATGATCAAGAAATGGTTAAAATGTTGGACCCAAGAAACCATGATAACCCAGTAGTGCAATGAAAAGAAATCCCAGTATAACAATTGTGGAGCCGATTTAGAAAGCAACTGCCAACAATCAGAAGAAGCCATGGTGTCTTCAAAGAGAAAGTGATTCCATTACAGAAACTGTATAGCTAAGAACTAACAAGGGCTTTATCGTATGATGCTGCATATGCCTTTCCTTTTCTTTTTTTCTTCTTGGGAACTGTGGGAAAAATACAAAGTCATAATCCACATACAAAGGAAACAAAAATGAGTCTTGGTTCTCAGCAGTTGATGAAGAGAAGGAACAGAGAGTCCACTTGATCTTCACACTTGAAACATTATTCTTCAAGTGGCACAGATTTCGTGTCACAGGATCACATTTTGTTCTTTTGGGTTCAGTCATACTTCTTGGTTCTGTACGTTCCATTGTATTTTCAATACTGTTTACTAGTTTTTATGTTTTAGAATCAATTTTAAAACAAAGCATGGAAAATACAATAACAGAATATGACGTAAATTTATCAATCACATTTGGAGGCTAGGAGATGAAGTGGAAGGAATATAGGTGAGTCTTCATGGGAGTTCGTGTTTTTAAAAGGGATACAGCAAGAAATAAAGATGTAAGTGCATTCGAGTTAGGAAGGAATCCATCAGAAGAACTAAAGGGAGAAACAGATATGTTACCTCTAGGGCATGGACTGTCATGGGGTGGAGTCAGAGTAATACTTCTCTACTCTTCCATACTTGTTTTTTTAAGCAAATGAATGTATTACTTTTGCGATAATCATTTTAGTACAAATATTGGTATATCGTGGAGTGGAACACTCAATAGTAGGCATTGGCACTGACGAAGCTGAGAAGCCCCAGTGGAAATGCTGTGTATTTCTGATGAGCAGTGTGCCCTTGCCCCTGTGTCAGTGAATTCTCCCATCACCCAGACGCCTCTGCTCTCATCACAAACCTCCCTATCACTCACGTGTTGCTATCACAGTAGAACTCAGCTCTGTCAGAAAACTGGCCCCTAAGTGAGGGTGAAGTTTCAGAGATGGCAAAAGGCCAATATTAGTTACCCTTGGAAGTCCTTAAATAGCCCACCAAATACTCCTCATGCAGTGCTAGAGACTGTGCTGCCTTCAATAAACTTGGTAAAGCTGGTGTTCCCCCATTCAATTGTTGTTCCTTGCATACACAAGCCACGTTCTACCAAACCAAACTGAACCAACCGGTCAAAAATGTCTTAATCTACAGAATCCCACTCAAGATGTCAAAATGCTCATACTTGAAGAGAACTGCAATGAGCCTCGTGAAGGACCAGGGGATTCACATCCCTACCTCATGGTCACTCAAGGGCATGTACTTTTGCAATGAAATGGTACATGCAATTGATCAGGCTCTCTCTCTGCAATGGTGGAGATGCGGGTGAGCAGAGGGCATAGACCCAAGTCCGTGTAAGTTGAATACTTGACTGACTCTGCTCTACTGTATTTTGTGATTGTGCTTATTACTCTGAAAAACTCAGATTAAGCAGAAGCTTCTGCACACATGGAAACACATATCGTCCAATGCTGAGAGTACTCATCAGAAGTTAGAAAGCCTAAGTTCTGCTGCCTGCCTTCCGACTCCCTGCTGTGACCTTTGGTAAATCATAGAACTTCATCTCTCTGAGTCTCAGTTTATTTGTCTCTAAATAGGAAATAAGTTGATAACATTTGACTAGTACGGTCATTCTCAAAGTGTGATCTGTGTGTCCTTGGGGGTCTCTGAGAAACCCATTCAGGGATGCATGAGGTCAAAAATACTTTCATAATAATACTAAGATGCAATTTGCCTTTTCCATTTTCATTCTCACAGGTGTACAGTGAAGCTTTACAGAGGTCACAGGACCTATGACATTGCAACAAACTTAATGCAGGGGCAGATTTTAGGATCCAGTTGTCTTCTATTAAGCCAGACATTAAAGAGACTCACTAAAGTGTGAAACAGCACCACTCTTTTCACAGGTTTTTTTTTTTTTTTTTGGCTTTGGGAAGTGTATTTTTCATAAAGTATGTTACTTATGTTAACATGTAAGGAGGTTATTGAAAATGAACGAATAAATATTTTAGTAATTTTTGTTTTAATTTCTGATATTGGCAAATAATATAGATATTACCCCATAAACAAAGGCTCTTTGGGGTCTGCAATAATTTTTAAGAATGTAATGAGGTCCTGAGACCAGAGAGTTTCAGAACTGCTGCTCTGGTGCTTTGCAGTTAGCAGGGTACTTTCCCACACGTTATTTCATTGGTCCCTCTCCTCCCTGTCTCCTTCCTTGTCTCTTTCAGCCTCCCCCCACCCTCCACCTCCCACCCCAACACATGCAACACACACACACTGAAAGACAAACCTGTAGTTTTTAGCTTGGTCTTCTATCATATCTCAGTTTCCAAGTTTTGCTTCATATGGTTTGATCATGTGGAGGAAATGGGGACGACTGCATGAAAACACATAGCAATGATCCAATGATCTTTTCTAATGGTCAGCATTCATTTTTCACTTGTCATGACCTTAAAGCTATCTGTGTAGAACTGTTTTATAGAAAAATATCTAGAACTGGAAATTCCCAGGAAAATCATAAAAAAGAAACTAGTTATGAAAGACTGGAAACCTTGCTTCCAAACCACTCCCACTGAACCAGCCAAGAAGAGATCATCAGCTTTTGGCACAATTCTGTATTTCTCACTTCAAGCTAGAAGCAAAAGTATTAAATTTTAGTTACCTCTAATAGTTGTGCAATTTTTAAACATGGGAGAAGACTTTATTTGAAAGAAAGTATTGTCAGATGAGTAGTGCATTCAACTGACAGCCAAGATTTCTACATCCAGCATCTTCATTAGTGATTCATAGTGCAGTTCTAGCAACTTACTCTTTCCTGAATGTTGGTTGCAAAACAAGGTTATCAACCATTCAGATATCTTCAGAAAGATGAAGCGTGGGAACCAACACTGGAGTCCTCCATGGGAGATGGCAACTTCTCTCCAGTTTATAAAGGTAGCCCCCCATCGTTTGAGCCTTTACAAAATAAATGAAGGCTGTGCAACCAAAGGTTTATCCTGGAATTTGCCTGACTCATTTATTCATTATATATATCTGTGTAGATATATATACACACACACACATATATACACACACATATATGTGTGTCATATATATACATATGTGCATGTATACATATATATGTATGCGTGCGTGTGTCTATGTGTACGCCTACAATGTGCTGGGCACTACAGACTGCCATGACAGCAACTTACTTTCCACTGAAGGGAGACATACAGAAAACCCTCTACATTAATAAGTGAATTATATAGATCTTTAGTAGGGCAAAATACTTTGGGAACAGAGAGCAAGTGAAGGGGAATCAGGGATACAGGGTGGCCTTGCTGAGATGATGACATTTAAGCCAAGTCCTGTATGGGGTGGGGTGGAGGGGGCAATGCTCCCATCAGCAGGAATGGCCAGGGCAAAGTCCCTAAGGTGGAGTGTCCAGGACAGCAAGGAGACCCGTGTGGGGATTTCCTGTCGTCTCTGAAACAGATACTGACCGTTTGAAGCAAAGGATTTAGAACTAGGCGACAGACGTATTTGCAGTAAACTCTAATATTTGAAACACATACGTTAGGAGCGATTTTGCTTACTAAATGAGTTGCTGTAGCAGTCATCAAGATCACAACGGTGACTTGAAACACAGACTGCCGGGCTCCAACCCCAGAGTTTCTAAGTCAGTAGGTCCAGGGTGGAGCTTGAGGATTTGCAGCTCTAATGGGTTCACAGGTGATGCTGATGCTGCTTCTTCGGTTACCATACTTTGAGAACCACTGCTCAATAGGCGATGGGATTTTCCTAATAGTTCCATGGTGCATTTTAGGTATAATATATCGACAACTTGCTTGGGAACATATCTTTACATAAGCTACTTCTATTCCTCAAGAGTTCATGTGATCATATGGCATGGAGCTCAAGCGGTCGGCAGGTCTGACCTTTTGCCTTCCAAGCAATCATTCTGGCCTCGAGATGCAATAGTAACTCAGAGAGGTTGCAGCTGCCCATGTCACCTAGCTGTTAGGTTGTTGAGAAGATGCTGATATACGAAAGTAATGAAAATAAAGCTCCCCTCTCTTCCTTATTTCTAGAACCACTGGATGTGCAAACATAATTAAATCTTGCTTTTTTATTAAAATAGGGAGGATACATTTTGCCCTTGACTGAGAAAATCAGAAGTCGTGAGCCCCCTGCTGTCTTTGCCACATTTTAAGGCTTAGAATGCCTACAGTGGAGGGATGTGGGCTCTACCTGTTTTGAACATGTGTGCTTCTGATTTCTTCCCGAGCTCTCTGATTTGCTTCCTTGATTTGTTTTCCTCTGCTCTTTCCTCCTGGGTCATGCCTGGGGCCTGCTCTACCACCTGGTTGGTGTCCACTTTGCAAAGGCGGACTTGCTGGGAGAGGTGGCAGTGAGGTCGTGTCCTCCTTTCCTTAGTTGGCAGTTGCAGTGTGGAGGGGTGACCTACAACATGAGATGCCTTGTCACTCTGCCCGGATTTAGTACCTAACCTGAGACATTTGCATTGATTTGTTCCTTTTTTGGTGGCAAAATTTGTGAGACAAAAAAACGACACATTTAACAGCAGCTTAATTTAACTAAAGATCTCAAGCTTACGTCTCCCCCAGAGGCATGTCGGAGGTTTTTTCTCTTTACTGTACTCTTGAGGTGATGAGAGTGCCTTTTTGTTTTTTTTTTTTTTTTTGCCCTAAAAAGACATTTGCCCATTGACTTGGCCCCTTTACCTCCCTGTACCTTATAATCCTTGTCAGCAACACAGGAAATGTGATCCTTCTTTAGAAATGAGACCTTTGGAGGTTCTTGAGCTCAATGGCCTGGTTTGCTGCCAATCTGGGCAGCCTCATGGGAGGAGCATGATTTCAGGATCTGTGCCAGGAAGGAGTGCCTGGGGGACTTGCTCCCAAAGTGGTTTGTCTTCTGTCGCCACTGTTCTCCCTTCTGGCTCTGTCAGTGGACTTCGATGTGCACGGACAAGGACCTCTTTGCTGAATAAAGGACAGGGTACTTTGGCAAACGGCTCAGAAACAACAGGGGCTCATTTATATTATGTTTTGTTCTTTTGTATGGTATTGTCTTTGAGAAGTCAGCTTTGTAGGTGGGGCACGGTGGCTCACGCCTGCTCCCAGCACTTTGGGAGGCAAAGGAAGGTGGATCACCTGAGGTCAGGAGTTTGAGACCAGCCTGGCCAACGTGATGAAACCTCGTCTGTACTAAAAATACAAAAATTAGCTGGGCGTGGTGGTGCACACCTGCATTCCCAGCTACTCAAGAGGCTGAGGCAGGAGAATTGCTTGCACCTGGAGGTGGAGGTTGCAGTGAGCCAAGATTGTGCCACTGCGCTCCAGCCTGGGCAACAGAGCCAGACTTCATCTCAAAAATTAAAAAAAAAAAAAAAAACAAAACAAAACAAAAGGAAAAAAAAAGAGAAGTCAACTTTTAAATATTCATTTCTAGATATTTAAAAATTTTAGTTAGCAGTTAGAAAAAAAAAACCCAGAAATCTCTAAAATATTATACTAATGATGCTAATAAACTCACAATGTCATATTAGGATTTGAATAAATATCTTTCTTGTCCTTACTGTCCAGCTACCATGTGTGGGCAAAATGCCAGAACCCTTTATTCCCAGGACCTTTCCCCCAGTGGAAAGGGGACACCTCTCAGAGCTCCATCTGCTGTATGAGCATGTGGGCAGGGTGGGAGGGGGAACCTGGAGCCAGAATGATGTCTGGACATTCCCCTTTTGGGCTACTGACTTATACAGGAGAGAGGAACCCCAGGGATCCATCTGAGTGACCCTTGGAGGCAGTTCCCATATCTGGAGTCCCCTAAGCCATGGCAGGCCCCACTGGATCTGCTAATGGAATTGGCTGGGGCCTGGCATCTATATCTTAAAAGCATTCCTGAGTGATTCTAAATTGCAGCCAAGGTTGAGAACAAAGTGTTCATGGGGAACCCTACTGCGTTTGAGTCTGGTTTTGAAGATCTCTGTCAGGGCCCATCCTGATCTTTCCTGGCACCTGGATAGGTACAGGGATTTCCCAGCAACCGAGGTGTCATGTGAGCAGATGGGTGAAACTCCCTGAGTGGTGTTGTTTGCACTCTTTCGTGACTGACACAGCCAGCAGGAGTCTGTGTCTGCGAGAGGCCAGGGGAGGTGAGAAGGTCCTGCCCGTTCGTTCCCTTGGTTGCTGGGCCATCTGGGTCCCTGTCACTGGGGCCTCTGTTCTGAAGGTATCTGCTGATAGAAGCTGCAGTGGGTGGCAGAGGAGGAGGAGGTAATTTGGTCCCATCTTGGCATGATGTCCTCTGAATCAGCGAGTCATTGCCAGACAGTTGCTAATTGTCACATTGTGTGTCTGATGATTCTCCTTTATTTTATTATTTTATTTTTTAAAAATAAAGACCTACTGTTTCTAAAGAGACCTGGCAGTCAACCAGAAAAGTATAAGTTAAAAGCTTGTGGAAAGGGGGATTTGGGGCTACTTTTAGTGATTACAAGCAGGGGCATTGATACCCACCAATCAGAATGAATGTAGGACATACGCTGGAATGGGGACCTGGGGGTCCCCTGTCAGGCCTGAGCTGCCCCCCAGTTGATGGATCATGGGGAATGTTTGGGGTTCCTGAGAGTGGGGTCGGGGCAGGGTGGGGGTAGTGGTGAGATACCCCAGAGACTTAGGCAGTGACTGTTTATCAAGTAGTACAAAATATTTCAGTATTTTACCAAGCAGTATGTCTGTACAGGTGTATATCATCCAGATATCAGGGCTGCTTATAAAAGATGCCAAAAATTCTGGTTAACCTCAGCTTAAGTATGGGATGAGCCAGGCTTGGTGGAAGATACTGTGGGTGCATAGCTGTGCCTGTCTCATCATTGCTGTGTCCTCAGGGCCCAGCCCAGGGTCTGGTACATAGTAGGTACTCAATAAATACTTGATCCTTGAATCTAGTTTTTCAGCTCTTATGGTTCTCCTGAGGAAAATTAAAGGAATGCTATTGAGCGTGACAATGTACCTGACATTGTATCGGGCACTATGTAGTGAGGTTATCTCCAGACACCAGGCTGCCTTTATGGGCACAGCATCTGTGGAAAAGGAGAGGATATTTTCATGCCAGTAGAATGTGATGAGTCTTTAACCTGGATTTGTTAAACCAGACTGCTCACACCCTCCATAGACAATGTTGGGGCTATGCGGACAGGCTTATGCTTCTGAGCTGACAGTTCAGTGTCTAGGTTATGTTACTAATATTATATCTGCTTATTTATTCTGTTGCAGACTCTTCTTTTTCAGTGTGTCCCTTTTTTCCTGTTCCCTTGCTCACCATTTTTGCATTATGACCTATCTGGAGTAGAGTTTCTGTGTCTAACCTTGGAGTAAGGAGCACAGACTCTGGATCAAACCACCTGGATTCAAATCTTACATGTGGTGTGACCTGTCTGTGCTCTGACATCTTCAGCCATAAATGGAAATAATAGTAGGTCATGCTTCACGGGGTTGTTGCAAGTATTACTATATGTAACGCACTTAGAATAGTGCCTGGCACGTCCTCAGTGCCATATGGATGCTTGTTCCATTTACGATCTAATTTTAAATGACCAGATTTCAGATATGCTAATGTAAGACACAAGAGCTAAACCAGGTGACTCTTATTACTAGGGGAGGAACTGGGGAGCGATTGGTTGCTCTGCTTCTCTATTTTAGAATTCAGTAGGGTCTTCCATTTTGAGCATTGGGAGAAAAACCTTAGGAGGGTTTTTGGATGCTGATTTGAAAGTGTCTTTAGTGTATTTCTCATCATTATATATTGCAGGAGAATTGTCATCCATCTGCAGTGCTTCCCAAGTAACTGTCTGGGGCCTATGGTGATGTATCCCCACTGCTGAGATGGAAGGGAGTCTTCCAAATACCTGGGAGATCAACTGTGCTAGTTATAGCTGTCATGTGCTACGCATACTCTCCCATCCTCCTCTTTCTCCTTTGGGAACCTGCTCCCCTACCTGGTGTGATCCTGGTGGGGCTGTCCATGAAGGTGAATTGTGCTTCCTCCTGCCTTCAGACATGGGCTGTGACCTGCAGTGGGCCAGCTGTAGTATTACATTTCTCCAGTTACAGTGGCTGGTTTAGGGATGGGCAATTTGTCCAATCCAGGCTACAGAGGTGCCCCTGGGGGGTTCTTCTCCTGGATCTACTGAGGGAAGACTATTCTCTTCATTTATGTTAGCAAGTTGTAAGGATGTTGGCCTAGGCCCACCAGAAGCTGCCTTTCCTAGGATATGGAAAGAGTATCTACAGTAGGAAAGAGTGACACTAACATTCAAAGAGAAGTGGATACAAGCAGAGCAGAGAAAGAGAAGTGGAAACAGAAACACAACCAGATCATTTGAGTACCTAGGTCCAGCTTTAGCTGAACCAGTCTACACACTAACTTTTCAATTATGTGAATTAATAAATTCCCACTTGTTTTGCTAGTTTAAATTGGGTTTCTGTCAACTGTGATTAAAAGATTCCTCACTAGTAGAGTCTTGAAATATTTAATAAACACTAGATTTTCTGGAATTCCCTAATATGGCCTCATAATAAAAGTTTGAAAAAAAAAAAAAAAGAATGGATCAATTTGCTGCCTGGCTTGACTCTCTTGCTGCTTTGAGAATGGGCCAGCGAGGTAATTCTGTGACTTGATGATGAAACCATTCATATTGGACTTCAACACTCTGTGCCTTCCTTTATGTTCCCTCTCTTTGGAATGCTGTTCCCTTTGACTTCTTATGTTCTTGCTGGCTTGTTCACCATTCAAAGTTCCATTCAAATGTTTTTCTTCTGTAATCATCTTTGATCTTGCTAGTTAGATCCTTTCTCTCCCTTCTCTGGGTTCCCATGGCACTTTAATTTTTCTCTATTTATATCAATTTGTATTATGTTATACTCAATTGTCCAAGTGACCCATGTGTCCTCTGGAATCATCCTGGCTTTGAGATTCTAATGGCACTGACTTGAATGCCCATTGATGTGAGGTGCAAACTTGGTCTTCTCCTAATTAGGGTTTTGGGGTGGGACTGTTGGGAGGTGCCCATTAAAATCACCTGTATCTCCCTTTAGCACTTTTATGAGTTAGTTTTTATACTTACATCTTTTCTTCAATTCTAATTGCCTTTAAGGATCAAGAATGAGAATCTAATTCAGGGTGTTTAAAATAAATTATTATGGAGGATTTTAACTTTTTTGTTTAGTTGGTTTATATTTTCTACATTTTCTGTACTGGGCGTGTGTTGTTTTTATACTTAGAAAAAAAGTATTATGGCTGGGCGTGGTGGCTCACACCTGTAATCTCAGCACTTTGGGAGGCCAAGGCAGGTGGATCACGAGGTCAAGAGATTGAGACCATCCTGGCCAACATGGTGAAACCCCATCTCTACTAAAAATACAAAAATTAGTTGGGTGTGGTGGCATGCACCTGTAGTCCCAGCTACTTGGGAGACTGAGGCAGGAGAATCGCTTGAACCCGAGGTGGAGGTTGCAGTGAGCTGAGATCGCACCATTGCACTCCAGGCTGGTGACAGAGCGAGATTCTCTCTAAAAAAAAAAAGAAGTGAAAAAATGTATTAAAAACCAGCAAAAATGATTCTCTGTTATGTAGATGGTATCAAAATAAGAGTGGCAAAATCACATGAAGGAAGTGATAATGATAGCTTATTTTATTTTCTAATAATCTTCTTGTTATATGAAAGACATAAGCAAACCATTAACCATTTATTAATTAATCCCTGATTATTTCAAATGGTCAGTTGTAAATAGACCTCAAATAAGGGTTTTTATGATCTGATTTTCAACAATTGGCCTTGACATTCAATACTAATATTTATGCTTAATTTTATATTTGACAGAACTAAGCCATACACAAGGTATTTATTCTCGGGATATTTAATATCTGCTGTGTGGTTTACAAACATCCATGATAAGACAGAAGGCAGAGACCTATCTGAAGTGCTCAGTATTCCTAAAGGTATAAAACATGTAGCAGAAAATGTGACATCACGAGGGCATATATTTTGCTTAATTTTCCCCCCTCATTTGATTAAATATGTCAAATATCCAAAATCAAAAGTTGAAGGAGACAAATAGTGATTGTCAGTTTAACTGGGCAAAATTCAGTGTCCAGTGTTCTGAATAATACTATAGTGATAAGGCAAAAATTATTTAATACCTAATGTAGAGAAAATTAAGATGGAATATAAACTTTTTTGATATGAACTATGAACTGAACATATTATATTCATTATTGGCTTTCCTTTTAAAAATTAATCTTATGTGTACCCCCTTGTTAATCTTTTTTTTTTTTTTAATAGACAGACTTTTAACACTCTAAGAGGGTGGTTTGTTTCTTGATGGTAAGCCAGGGTACCTAAGGATATTTTACAAACACATCCATTAAATTGCTGACTTCTCTAAGTTTGACAATTTACTAAACTGATATAACAGGTAGTTCAATTTAGCAGCTGTATGGAGAGCAATCGTTTAGCACAGTTTGATATTTAACACTGCAGCTTAACCATAAAAATACAATTTATGCTAATATGTTCTATTCAGGCCTGTTTCCAACAAAGCCTACAATTTAGCCACTTCGAGTTCTCACAACTGCTGTTTACTAATAATGCTTGATTTCAACAGAAAAAAAAATTCCTTCAATTCAAACAGCATGGGAAACTTGTATTTTGAGGGAAGTTAATCATTTGGTGATTCTTTAATCCTTATGCTAAAAGTTGGATGTAATTTTCACATCTTCTCTGTTTTCTTTCTTCATGTTATATGGTGTTTTGGTCCTTAGAGAATTAAAACAAGTACAGCATATTCACATTTTATGCAGAGGATGCATTCCTAAAAAAACTCACATAATTTAAAACTTGCACAATTTGAGTCTAGTTTTCAGTTAGGAATAAATATAAAGTAAGATTTGCTTGACTTCAACTGTGTATAAAGAGAGGGTTTATTAATTTTTTATATGATACTATTTAAAATTTACATGAAATGCAACTGCATGGTGTATCTTTTGCCCCCTTTCAGTGTCTTCTGGACTGTCCATCTCTTTTCATGTTCATGTTGCTGAGTCAAAAACGGGGGTGAAGCTCCTCCCCCATTAGCCAATGTGGAGCAGCCACAACAGGAAAGGTGTGGCAGTTTCAAACCATGGCCACATGGCCACACATTCATTGGCACTCCTTCCATTCAGAGGTTGGGTCTATGACTCCTCCTCTAGCATCTGAGCTGGCTGTGATGACTTTGACCAGTCTTTACTGTGGACATGATGCTATGCTATGTGATTCCCCAGGTGTAGTTGATAGAATAATGTTCCCTCCCCTTGCCATAGATGTTCACATCCTAATCTGCAGCACCTGTGAATATGTGTTACCTTAGGAACTTGGCAGTTACCAAAAGGAACTTGGCAGATGTGATTGAGTTAAGGATCTTGAGGCTGGAAGATTATCTTGGATTATCTGGGTGAGCTCAGTGTAGTCACAAGGGTCCTTACAAGACAGAGACAAGAGTTTCAGGGCCAGAGAGAGATTTGAAGATGCTATGCTGCCGCCTTCAAAGACGGTAGAAGGGGCCATGGGCCGAGGAATGCAGGTGGCCTCTAGAAGCTGGAAAAGGCAAGGGAACGAATTTTCCCCTGAGTCTTCAGAAGGATTGCAACTCTGCTCACACCTTGATTTTATTCCAGTGAAATCCATGTGGGACTTCTGACCTCCCAAACTGTATGATAGTAAATTTGTATTGTTTTAAAGCACTAAGTTTGTGGTAATTTGTTATAGCAGGTATGGGAAATTAATACACAGGGCTAGGACACAAAAGACCTGGTTCTCCTGGAATGTTCATTCCCTGGCTCCTCCCATCCTTCTTCTCAGGATGCTCCCTCTTGGAATCCAGCTACCACACTATGAGAAGCCCAAACTGTGCATGGGTGCTCTGGTCAGCTGCGCAAAGGAGCCCCACCTTTGAGCCACCCCAGCCCAGGTGTCAGGTGTATCAGTTAAGAAATCCCTCTATGAGTCCAGCCCTTAGCCATTAGAATTACTGCCAGCTCTTTTTTTTTTTTTTTTTTTTTTTTTGAGATGGGTTCTTGCTCTGTCATCCAAGCTGGAGTGCAGTGATATGATCATAGCTCACTGCAAGCTCAAACTCTTGGGCTCAATCTGTCCTGTAACCTTAGCTTTTCCAGTAGCTAGGATTACAGGCACACATCACCACACTCAGCTATTTTTTAAAATTTTTTGTAGTAGGAATAAGGTCTTGATATGTGGGCCAGGCTGGTCTTGAACTCCAGGCCTCAAGTGATCCTCTCATCTCAGCCTCCCGATTGCTGGGATTACAGGTGTGAGCCACCGCACCCAGCCCCCAGCTCTTTGAATTTTCCGAGCTGAGACCCCAGACGTAGTGGCACAGAGACAAACTATTTCTGCTGTTCTCTGCCAAAATTTCTGACCCGCAGAATCCAGGAGCTTAATAAAATGGCTGTTTTAAACCAGTAAATTTGGGGTGACTTGTTGAGGCAGAGGACGAGGTGAGGATACGTGAACCAAGGCAAAACATCTCACTGTCTAGAGGCAAGTGTGGTTTGGCCTCTGGTGGAGGTTAATGTTACAAGCTGATTCGGACTGATGCTGTGATGGAGCTGAAGGAAAAAGGGATGAACCCGAAAAGAGACAGTAGGCATGTCTCACTCATCAAAGGCTCAAATTACTTTAAAATCCCTTTATTTTCTTCCTGAATGATACAATGATCTCAGGACACTTTAACTCCATTTACCTCCCTCCTGATCATAAATTATTGTTGTCGTGCATTTTATTCCTATCATCTTTTTAGCTGACAAGGCATTTTTGATGTTTCATGCAAATAGTGTTAATTTAGATTTATCCACATCTTTGTTACTTTTTCTGCTTTTCTTATTGTATCTCAGATCTTTCGTCTGGGATCACCTTTCTTCTTCATGAAGAAAATTCTTTAGAATTTCTTTTAGAGAGTGTCTGCTGGTAGCAAATTCAGTTTTTGTCTGAAAATGGCTTTATTTGCTCTCATTTTTAAAAGACACCTTTACTGATAATATAATTCTAGATTGGCAATTGTTTTCTTTGAATTCGTTGAAGATACCATTTCATTGTCTATAATCTCCATTGTTTCTGCTGGGAAGACACCTGCAGTCTTGGAAGGTAATCTTAATTTTCTCTGGTTTTCTTTTCCCCCTCACTTCTGTTACTTTTTTTCATAATTTTGTGAAGTTTCACTGTGATGTGTCTAGGAGTGGGTTTCTTCCACTTAGTGTGATTGGGTTTCACTGGGCCTTTCACTGGATACTCATGACCACCATCTTTCATTTGTTCTGGAAAATTCTTGGTGATTCTCTTTTAAAATATTTCTTCTGCCCATTCTCTCACTCTTCTTATACACTGAAGAAAACATATGTTGGACTTTTTCCTCCCCGTATCTTAGATTTTCTTTTATATTTTCTGTTACTGTCTGTCTTTGAAATATTTTAGGTCATTTCTTTGGGCCTTTTCACTAATTTTCTCTCTAATAATGTCTCATCTCTTGTGAAACCCAGTCGTTGGTCTTTTTTTTTAAAAAAAAAATTTCTGGAGCCTCTTGGGTTATTTTTCAAATCTTTGATGTCATTTTCAGATCCTTGTTCTGTGTAGATAGGCTTATACTTTATTTGAACATAGTGAGCATGGTTGTTTTATGGTTTGCATTTCTGTATTAGTCTGTTTTCACAGTGCTATAAAGAACTACCTGAGACTGGGTAATTTATGAAGAAAAGAGGTTTAAGTGACTCACAGTTCAGCAGGCTTAACAGGAAGCATGGCCGGGAGGCCTCAGGAAACTCACAGTCATGGTGGAAGGTGAAAGGAAAGCAAGCACCTTCTTCACATGGCAGCGAGAGAGAGAGAGCAATGGGGGAAATGCCACACAATTTTAAACCATCACATCTCGCAAGAACTCATTCACTGTCATGAGAACAGCATGGGGGAAACCTGTTCCCATGATCCAATTACCTCCCATCATGTCCCTTTCCCAACTTTGGGATTTATAATTCAAGATGAGATTTGGTTGGGGATGTAGCGCCAAATTGCATGAATTTCATAATTCCAATATTGCTTGTATTGGCTTATCTGTTTCTGCTGATGTTGCTTCTGCTTATATTACGTTGTTTCCTAGGCTGCTTGGGTATTTTTTTTTTTTGCTAAGTCTATTATTGTCCTTAAAAAATAATTTGTGGGAATTATCTGAGGCCTAAGATAACATGCTCCTCTCGAGAGAGGATTTCTTTTTCTTTTGCTGGGTACGTCAGGTCACTGCTGGTCTAATATAATTTTAAAATAAACTATGGCTTTTGTTTGTTTGTTTTGCCTACACAGGTAAGGTAAATTTGAACAGAAAATTATTTTGAGATTTTATATATATATATATAAAATATATATACACACACTGTGGAATAACTAAATCAAGCTAATTAACATACCCATTAACACACATAATTATCATTTGTTTTGTGGTGAGAGCATTTAACATCTACTCTCTTAGCAATGCTGAAGTATATAATACATTGTTATTAACAATAACCACCATATTGTACAGTAGATATCTTGAACTCATCCTTCCTATCTAACTGAAATTTTGTCTTTTTACCAGCATCTCTCCAACTCATCCCCCACCAGCCTCTGGGAACCACCATTTTTATTCTCTGCTTCTGAGTTTGACATTTTTAGATTCCACATGTAAGTGAGATCATGCAGTATTTGCCCTTCTGTGCCTGACTTATTTAGCTTAACATAATATTCTTTAGGTTCATCTGTGTTTTTGCAAATGATAGATTTCCTTATTTTTAAAAGCCAAATATTCCATTCCATCCAATACATATTACATCTTTTAATCTATTCATTTGTTAATGGACACTTTGGTTGATTCCATATCTTGGCTATTGTAAATAATGCTGCAGTGAACATGGGAGTTGCATATATCTCTTCAACATACTGATTTTATTTCCCTTGAATATATACTTGCAAGTGGAGTTGTTGGACCATATGGTAGTTCTAGTTTTAATTTTTTGAGGAACTTGCGTACTGGTTTTCATAATGGCTGTATATCTTATGTTCCCGTCGATAGTGTAGAAAGGTTTCCTTTTCACCACATCCTCACTAACACTTGTTATTTCTCATCTTTTTGATAACAGCTCTCCTAACTGGTGTGAAGTAATATCTAATTGCGATTTTAATTTACAGTTCCATGATGATTAGTGATGAGTATTTTTTCACAAATCTGTGGCCATATGTATGTCTTCTTTTGAGAAATGCCTTTTCAGATCCTTTGCCCATGTTATTTATTTTCTTAATACTGAGTGGTTTGAGTTTCTTACATATTTTGGATATTAACCCATTATCACATGATTGGTTTGCAAATATTTTCTCCTGTTCGGGTTATTTTTTCATTCTGTTGATTATTTCCTTTGCTGTGCATAAGCTTTATAGTGTGATGCAATCTCACTTGTCTATTTTTGCTTTTGTTGCCTGTGCTTTTGGGGTCATATCCAAGAAATCTTTACCAAATCCAGTGTCAAGAAGCTTTTCTCCTTTGTCTTTTTCTGGTAGTTTTATAGTTTATTATGTTTAAGTCTTTAATCCATTTTGACTTGATTTTTATATATGGGATGAGATAAGGGTCTGATATGGTTTGGCTCCGTTTCCCCACCCAAATCTCATCTTGACCTGTAATCCCCACGTGTTGAGTGAGGGAGGTGATTGGATCATGGGGGTGGTTCCCCCATACTGTTCTCGTGATAGTGAATGAATTCTCATGAGATCTGGTTGTTTGATAAGTGTGAGGCTCTTTCCCTTTGTGCACTTCCTCTCTCCTGCTGCCTGGTGAAGAAGGTGTCTGCTTTCCCTTCCGCCATAATTGTAAGTTTCCTCAGGCTTTCCCAGCTATGCAGCACTGTGGGTCAATTAAGCCTCTTTCTTTTATAAATTACCCAATCTTGGGTAATATCAGTGTGAGCATGGACTAATACAGGGTCTAATTTCAATTGTCTATCCAATTTTCCCAGCACCACTTCCCTAATATGGGTTCTTGGCATTTTTGTCAAAGATCAGCTGACTGTAAATACATGCATTTATTTCTGGGCTCTCCATTCTATTCTATTGGTCTCTGTGTCTGTTTTTGTGTTAGTACCAGGCTGTTTTGATTACTCTAGCTTTGTAGTAGATTTTGAGATCAGAAAATGTGATGCCTCCAGCTTTGTTCTGTTTGCTCCAGATTGCTTTGTCCATTTGGGGTCTTTTGTGATTCCATGTGAATTTTAAGATTGATTTTTCTATTTCTATGAAAAATGTCATGGGACTTGTGGTAGGAATTCAGTCTGTGGACTTTGGGTAGTATGGTCATTTTAACAATATTAATTCTTCTATGTTACAGGTTTATCCCTATCTTGTAAGCTTCAAGAGGGCAGAAGCAGTGTTTCATTCATTGCTCATTCCTGGTACCTACAATAATGTCTGGCACATTGTAGGCACTAAATAAATATTTAGCAGAATGTATAAATGAATGTTTATTATCTCAGATACTCAGAATCCTTTAGACAGAATTCAGTATAGTACAGATATTTGTCGATCAGGGATATGAACAATACAAAGTGGTATCTAGAATAATTGATTACTCTTAGAGATCCACTTAATTAAAGAATAAAACTTCTCTCTCCAATACTAACTCATATTTTTAAAAATCATGTTTAAATATATTTGACAAATAGTCTTCATTTAATACTCTGCTGGAAGGACAGTATCTTAATAAATAGTTTATGAAATGGGCAGCGATTAGTAAGTACATTCATGCTAAAAATGTCCTATTCAACACAAAAATGTCATGTCCGTAAAGCTGTGCCACTTGTTCAACAAATACTTATAGAACTTCAGTGTTATGCATGGAAGCCTTGTAATTCTGAAAATGAATATGATAAGGTTTTGGTAAAATAATATTTTACATCTTGTGCAAGAAAAACCTGAGCAGTTTATTTTAGTTTGGCACCAAAATTTCCTTCCACTTCTGAACGTTCAACTAGATAGTTATATAAGCAGACTCTCATCTCTTAGAGATTTCCTACATATTAGATTCCGAAAGGACCTTAGAGAGCAGGACATTCTCTTCCCTTGATTTTAAAGATGAGGAAACTGAGGTACAGATAGCACGACTTGAGCCACATCATATAATTGGATAAGGGATCTAGATCTTGGCTCCACAAACTTTCCAGATGGCTGCCTCCTAGTCTATAAAGATCTTAACTTTGAAATAGATTGACGAAATCTGTGACAGGTTTAACATGAGTGGGTCATTTTTTTAAAAAAAAACTGACTTTTGTATTCACAGAAGAGACTTAGAGTTTAGCCCTGCACTGAAAGTTTTCCAGGCAAAATGTTTAGGAATTTCAGTATTAGGAGGCAAATCTACTCTGCAGCCAACCAGACATGGGCAAGCATCTGACAAGGGCCTCCTTTGAGCCACTCTCATTTATAGATAACTGGGATAGTAATGGGCATTTCCTCCTTCTAACTATTGCTGTTCCTCACCCCCATATCTAAAATACAGGAGGAACTCAGCTTTTCCTGGACTTACAAGAAATATTTAGCAGAACTGCATCGTCAAGTCCCTGCAAATTTGAATGTTGAAACCCTAAACCCACTGGGATGGTATTAGGAAGTAAGACCTTTGGGAATGAATTAGGTCATGAGGGCAGAGCCCTCATGATGGGATTAGTGCCTTATAAGAAGAGACACCTATAAGAAGAGAGTTTGCTCCCTCTCTCTCTGGCATGTGAAGACACAGCAAGAAGGTGGCCATCTGCAAACCAGGAAGTGGGCCCTCACCAGATGCTGGATCTGCCAGCACCTTGATCTTGAACTTCCAGCCTCCACAACTCTGAGAAATAATTTCTATTGTTTATAAGCCACCCAGTCTCTGGCAGTTTGTTATAGCAGCCTGAACTAAGAGTAGACTCTTCATGTTCTGTACTATGTCCTGGAAAATTCTACATGACCTGGCTCCTGCCCCCTTCTTAGGCCTCATTTTGTGGTACTGTCATCTTGCTCACTACAATCCATCCTCTTCTCAAACTCACCTTAGTATAGCAAACTATGCTTAGCATAGTTCACATGCCCTTAACCTGGAATTAGTTTTCCATTCTTCCCATGGCTAGCTCCTTCCCACCCTTCATATCTCAACTTGAAAGTTGTCTCCTTGGAAAAATCAATCAATCAACCAACCAGTCAATCAATCAGTCATCCCCTGGGAAGGGCCTTCCCGGCCATTCTGTCTAAAGCAGGTCCTTTTCTTTTGGTTCTCTGACTTGGTGCCTTATTTATTTCTTACATAGCACCTGTGACAATTTATAATCATTTTATTTATTTATTTTCTGCTCCTTTACAAGATTATATGCCCCTAGAGGGCAGGAGCCTCATTTGTTTTGTTCTGTGGGCCCAGCTGGGTGCCTGGCATGTGAAAGGCAATCCATAATGGTTTGTGGGATATATAATGAAATGATGTCTCAGAGTTACCTCTAAACTCTCCATCCTGTGGCCAGCAGTGGCCCTTGCCCCTGTTATCTGTCCATTAGCAAAACCGGATCTTTCTAGTAGTGGTCAGTGTGCTTTTTTACAATAAACGAAACTTCTCTGCCATGTGTCCTCCATGGGGTTACATTTTAAACTTTTGATCCCTTCTCTCTGCCTTCTGGGTGATTGCTTTTCCCTCCTCTCAAGTCAGTGCTCCTTGCATAGACTTTGCTTTCTGAAATGTGAATTCCACTTCTGGATATTCATTGTGCACCTTTGAGTTCTGAGTTGGTTGCTTTTTTCCTCCCTTCTCCCTTACGGCTATCATGTCAACTTTGATATGACAGTTTCGATCTCTTTTTTTCCCCATTCAGGTCATGTTCTTCAGAGAACAAAATGTTGTTACTGAATAGCCCTTCTGTATTGTCCACTTGCTCATTTTTTTCCTCAAGAAAAGTTCTATCCAGGTTTATTATTTGGCCAAAAAATACATAGCATGGGCTCAGCGTGGTGTCTCACGTCCATAATCCCAGCACTTTGGCAGGCTGAGTGGGAGAATCCCTTAAGGCCAGGAATTCAAGACCAGCCTGGGCAATGTAGCAAGACCCTGTATCTACAAAACGAACTTGTTTAAACATTAGCTAAGTGCATAATTTCATAGCCCCAGTTACTCAGGAGGCTGAGGAGGGAGGATCACTTGAGTTTAGGAGTTCAAGGTTACAGTGAGCCAAGATTGTGCCATTGCACTCCAGCCTACGCAACAGAGCGAAATGCTGTCTCTCTCTGTCTCCAAAAATATGAGTATGGATTTTTTTCTTCATTGTTCTACTTGTTTATCTGAGCATCACTTGAATTCTCCTTTTGTACATGAGAGGCTGTACGTTTGTTACATCCTGCTGCTGCCTATGGACAGTGGGCAGCAGACGGAGCCTTCCAGTAGGCTACTCATCATCAGGACATTTTTTTTTTTTTCTTTTGTTCTGTCTTTTTAATTAAAAACAAACCAAACCAAACTCCAGGAGCCCCTCAGCTGGGAAGGAGGTGGATCTGGTGTCCTGATGGCTTTTGAGCTCTGGCATCCCATCCCATCCTGCTTGCTGGTGAGACAACCACTTAGGAGTGTGCATGGCTTGTGGCTCTAGGGGTTTGGCTTGCATGTGACTGTTTTTCTTTTTTCTCCACCTAGCTGCACCTTCATTGGCGGTTGCTTTGTTCTGTAAGACAGACAGTTAATCTTTGGTGGTTATTCCCCTATACCTTTTCTTCTCATTTATATTCCAGAAATAATATATATTTATGCATGTGTATGTGTATGTGTGTGTCTTCCTGCACATAAGGAAAAGGATAACAAACAGTGTGATCATGTTTTGAACTATGAGTATGTTCCCTACTTTATGTTTGCGCTTGTTAAATTTGATTTTTGTGCATTATTGATGTCTAGATCTTCTTGATTTGGATCGGTCATGGTTTCATTGCTGTAAGTAATTTTTGATAGGGCATTAAATTTATAGTAGATATTAATAAAAACTGTTGTTAATTATTCTCCTTTTCTTCCTCTAGGGCAGGGGTCTGCTACTGCCCTGTGGCCTATTAGGAACTGGGCTGCACAGCCGGTGAGCTGTGGGCGAGCATTACTGCCTGAGCTCTGCCTCCTGTCAGATGAGCAGGGCATTTGATTCTCGTAGGGGTGCAAACTCTGTTGTGAACTGCGCAAGTGAGGGATCTAGGTTGCACACTCCTTTTGAGAATTGAACTAATGCCTGATCATCTGTGGTGGAACAGTTTCATCCTGAAACCATTTCCCTGCCACCAGCCTGTGGAAAAGTTGTCCCTGGTGCCAAAAAGGTTGGGGACCACTGCTCTAGGGACTCCCTCACAGTAGACTTTCATTTTGTTGGCATTTGTTTCATTTTGTTGGCATTTGTTTCATTCAACTAACATTTATTAGGCACCTACTCATTTATTAGGCACCTACAGAGCCTTGAGAATACCATATAGTCCCTCCTTGTCTTTCAACTGGCCAAGACCTATTCATATTTCAACTTTTTAAAAATTGGCAGATTTAATAGCATACCTCCTATTCTATCACCAATTCTGTTGGTAAGTAATTAACGGAAATGTTAAATAGTACTGGGCAAGAACTGACCCGGTGGAATTACATTTGTTAAATTCCCCCAGGCTGACATTTACACTGACCTGTTAATCAATTTTGTCTTCACTGGATAAATAAATTATAGTTTCCCAGTTTCATGATGGGTAGGTCATACAAGATAAAACTGAAAGCATTACATAAATTCCTCTTTTTGAAGGACACGATTTATCAGATTTATTCCAGAAACCTGTTGATTTCTGCCGTGGCTGTAGCTGTTCATCAAGATAAAGTAGGGCTGCGCTCGTGTGTTCTGGAAGCTTTGAGTGCAACAGCAGGCAAGGGGAAGGTGAAAGGGACTCAGTTCCATCAATGCCATTAAACTGCTTTTGTTTGTGAGGAAGAAGAAAATGGAAGGACAAGGATTTTGTTACCTCTGAATCCCCTTTTGCATTCCCATTCTCGAAACTTTAGTTGTCACTCAGGTGGATTCAGACCTTTCCAGCCCCTTTGATGTGGATGATGGATAAGGCTTCACTTTCAATGCCGTATGGTTGCTGTTAATTAAAAAAAGCAAACAAGGAGATCTTATAAAGTACCATGATAAAGAAATTGATGTTGGAAGCACATCCTTTGAAGTATGTTTTACAAATGGGATGAATATATGCCCATTCCCTCATGTTTTCATTGCCGGCTCCTCCAAATGTGACCCTATAAATGGGGTTTGCATGTTCCCATTTGCTTCCCAGCTCCATGGGGATGAAGGCGGAGTCCTTCTGGAATCTTGTCTTTATTTTCTGACAGGGTTCCTATAGGGCTATTTTGGGTGTTGTTATTTCGATGTTTTACCAGACTGATGCGAATGGTGCCAAACTCTGTAAGAGCTTGCTCCCCTTGGAGCCACGTACCTCCTTCTTCTTCTTGTTTGCTTTCCACCCTCCTCGCTGTTCTCACAAGGGGAGGACTTTCCTTATCTCCTTGCTCCTGGGCCCAGCTTGCCAGAGCTTACCCACACTATGCAGAAGCAAATCCTGATGTGTGCTTCTGAGCCAGGCCTCTCTCAAGCTTGCCCAGCCTTGCAACGATACCCACTTTAGCCCTACTGGGCACGGCTTGCCCTGGTCTTGCCTTGCTTTCTCTCCTCCTGGCCCAGACACCAGCAGGCCCATCCTCTTAACATTCCTCAAGGAGTATTTGCTTGGCAGCAGAACTCTCCTCCAAGGAGGCTCTTCCTCTGAATTGTCTGTCAAGGGATTTATCCAAGAAGAAAACAGCTTGCTACTTCTTGTAGCTGATATGTGGGTTAGGGTTAATAAGCCTTGGTTGTTCTGAATCAAACAGCTCAAGCCATGGCCCTCAGATGGTTCCATTCACACCCTTTCCCCATTTTAAAAACAGCTTTATTGAAGTATAATTTGACACTATAAAATTAACCAATTTTAATTGTACAATATAATGATTTCAGAGTTGTGCAGCCAACACACATTGCAGTTTTAGAATATTTCCATCATCCCCAGAAAATCTGTTGTGCCCAATTGTAGGCAATCTTCATCCCATCCCCAGACCCAGGCAATCACTGGTCTACTTTTTGTTGCTATAGATCTGCCTTGTTTGGGCATTTCATATAAATGGAGTCATGTAATAAGTAGTCTTTGGTTCTTTTTGTTTTTTCACTTAGTAGAATGCCTTTGAAATTCATCGCATTGTAGCATGTATCAGTATGTTTCATTATACTGTCTACTGTGTTCTATTGGGTGAATATCCCTTGTTTTGTTTATCCATTTGCTAGTTGATAGACATTTGGGCTGTTTATACCTTTTGGCTATTATGAATAATACTACCATAAACAGTCGATTACATGTCTTTATGTAGACATATGTTTTCATTTTTCTTAGATAGTTAGTAGGGAATTGCTGGGTCACAGGGTAAGTTTATGTTTAACTTTTAAGAAACTGCCAAATTGTTTTCCCAAGTGGTTGCACCACTTTACGTTACTGTCAACAATATCAGAGGCTTCCTGTTTCTCCACATCCTTCCAATACATACCACCATTGTTTCTTAAAGGTTGGCTTCGAGCAGACACAAAGCCCTGCCTTGCTTCTTTGCTAGGCATTGCACCTTCACCAGACTGCAGATTCGTTCATTTAGACCCTTCTGCTCCCCAAATGCAAGTCTAAAATGGCAATAGAAAATATGATTTTATAGTATTCATTTTCCTGCTCCCATAACTAGTAGCAGACTTTTCAGTTTCTTTCTTTATAGTAGATACTTTTTCTCCTATAAAGAAGGGAAGAATATCAATTTTTCCCAAATATCTATAGAGAATGTAGTAGTGCACCATGCAGCAAGGAAGGAGGGCTCGTGTTAAAGTGTAAATGGGCCTTCTGAGTATGCAGAAATCAACCAGTGTTACTTTCAGAATGTGGCTCTTGCTAAGCCCTGGATATGAGATCACAAAAGGCTCAGGTGAGCTGATTCCCATTAGGCCAGGTAGGAGCTGATTATTGTGTGGTGCAATGATATGTTAAAAAAAGAAAATAGAGTGAGTGACAGTAATAGGGAGGGAGAACAGGACAGTGGAATAGGAAAGACCTGAGGAAAAGGTGTGCACTTTGGCCTTTTTGAGTCCAGATCCCATTACTTAGCTGAGAGCTTGTGAGCAAGTGACTAAGCCTCCTGGAACCTCAGTTTCCTCCTCAGTAAATGGGGATGATTTTCTCAACCTTGTGAGTGCAGATGGTCTTGGAGCCAGCAGGTGGAGTGTGTCACACCAGGCCAGCCATACAGAAGGCAGAAGCAGCAGATTGCTGCTGTTAGGAGGAGGAGGAGGAGGACAGCAGCGAGAACCAGGCTGTGGGTCAGGGTGAATGCCAGAGGGTGGGTAACAGTGGTTCTCAAACTTGCATCTGCCTAAGAATCATTTGGAGGCTTGGGCTGGACGCCCAGAATTTGTGATCCAGGAGGGTAGAAGTGGGGCCCGAGAATCTGTGTTTCTAACAAGTTCTTGGGGGCTGTTGACGTTGCTAGTGCAGGTGCCTTGTGCTGAGAACCTCAGGTGAAAGCAGGGGTGCTGGGGAGTCGAGTCCCTGGCACAGGGAAGAGAGGATGCCTTCTTGACACTGCCTGCATCCCAGACTCAGTTTAAAAAGATGACGACACAATTCCTGTCCTCAACGTGTCAGTCTGATGCAGTGATCGTTGGGGCAGAGGGTGAGGGGCAAGGACTGGGAAGGTGGCTCCTGAAGTCTAAACTAGATCCTGCATGCATACCTTTTCAAACTCTACTTGTCCCCCGCAGAAGATTCTAATATTGCATTTCAGGAAGGCTCCCATGCTTCTCCTCCTCCATGGCTCTGTCTCTTTTTTGTGTATTGCTGTATTCTTGGTACCCAGAAGAGTGCCTGGCACTGAGTGGATGCTCATTTGCTGCGTGAATGAATGAAGGTTGAAAATTACCATTGGTATTCATTTGCTAGCGATGCTGTAATGAAATACCACAGACTGGGTGGCTTAAACAACAGAAATCCATTTTCTCGAAGTTCTGGAAGCTGGAAGTCCAAGATCAAGGTGTTACAAGTTGGTTTCTCCCGAGGCTGCTCTCTTTGGCTTGCAGACGGCCACCTCCTGTGTCCTCCAGTGGTCTTTTCTCGGTCCATCTGCACCCTGGTGTCTCTTCCTCTTCTTATGAGGACATCAGTGTACTGGACCCACCTTTATGTCCTCATGTAACCTTAATTACCTCTTTAAAGCCGCTATCTACAAAGACAGTCATATTAGGGGTTAGGGCTTCAACATATGAATTTGGGGGGTAGGGGGCACAGTTCAGCTGTTGCCTGCAGCTGCTGACTGGAGGGGGTTGTATTTCTCAGCTTGGGGATCCACAAGGGTTGAGAACTCCCAACCTAGTGGTTTCCTTAGGACCTTCCTGAAAGGCTGAGGCACCAGCCAAGTAAGGGAAGCTTTGGTTGTAAACTAATACATTCTATAATTTAGACCAGAAAGTAAAGACATAGACTTGGGTCTTAATGGGAAAAAAAAAAGTAGGAATAAAAAGTATTGGCAGACACAGTTTCTAGGAGGAATTATTCAGTCCTTCTATTAGAGACATTGCCTATTGGTATGATCGATTCTTTTTTCCTTGACAAGAAATTGTGTGAGGCGATTCCTCAGTTACGTGTTGTTCATAGACCTCACATCTTTACATGCTTCTAAAGTTTGACTGTAAGCTGAAGCGTCCACGTGAGGTGTATTACCCTGAGCAGGGTCAGGGAAAGGCAGGATTGCTGGAGGAATCAGACAATGGGACACACACAGCAGGCCAGTCTCACTATTGTGCCTGTGGGTGTTGGAGAGAAACATGGAATTTGTCACTTATGCTGTGGGTCTCACAGCATGTCGTCCTCTCACAGCACTGTCCTTGTACGTTGCAGCTTCTCAAGGAATATATTATGCCTCAGACCTCTGCTTTATTTGCAGATGTTCTGACGAATGAGTCTGACATTTTCTGAACTTCCTAGTCCTCTTCCTCTTTCATGCTCAGGTTTAATCATCAATCAGTCTGGGAGCTGCAGGAGAGATGGTGGATGTGACACTCACCTCTGCCTGCACCTGCTCCCTCCACTGGATGCTGGCAGGTGGGACCTCCTGAGGCTGAGAGGCAGGCAGGCAAGCAGCTGGGGGGTGGGGGAATGTGGGGCCACACCCCTCTCCTGGGGTGGCTATGTTCCCTCATTTGGTGGTAGCAGCAGGTGGCAGCTCACGCAAGGGAAGAACCACCTGGAGCCTCTAGATTGTGGAGTTGGAGGAGCCGTAGAAGGTAATAGTTCTCATCCTGTCCCTTCCTCTACTGCGCTGTCAAGTCCTATCCTGAACTCCCTTTCTGATTTTTATTTTTACCTTGTTTCTCTCCCTCTCTCCACCGTAGTCCACTCACGCTGCTATGACGCACTCCATAGGTCCTGACTCCTTCTCCCCACCACTCAGCTCACTTCCATCCTTTCACCTTTGGTTATAAACAGGTGATCACTATTTGGGTTTTAACATTGCAAACATTAGAGATATGTTGAGTACTGCTGTTGTATTAGTTGCCCAGATTTCAGAACAAAGTACCACAAACCGGGTGGCTTAGAACAACAGCAGTGTATGGTCGCACAGTTCTGGAGGCCAGGGGTCTGAAATGAAGGTGTCCGCAAGGCCGTGCTTCCTCTCAAGGCACAAGCGATGGTGTGTTCCACCCTCCCAGCTTCTGTGGATTCCTTGGCTTGTGGCAGCATAACATGGCATCCTCCCTGAGTGTGGGTCTGAGTTCACATTTCCCCTTCTTCTAAGGACACCAGTCATACTGGATTAGGGACCCACTCTACTGTATAATCTCGTCTTAACTAATTACATCTGCAGTGACCCTAGTGCTATAACAGCAGTTCTGAATTACTGTGAGAAATAACTTTAGATTTAGTCAGAATTGCAGTATCTAAGAACATGCTTGAAAATAAATACCATAAATTTGTATAACATGCTTACTTTTAAGATAGCAAAATATGGAAATTGCATGTTATATACATTAGGAGGCAAAGAAAGGGGCGTCACCCCCTCAGGTGTGAATTCTTAGAGGCAGAATTAGAACAGACAGGAGGTTTGTGAATCTTTAGTTGGGAAGCAGTCCAGAACAAGCTAGCCTAGCAAGGCAGGCTAAGGATTGGGAGTTCCGAGTTGTGTTTCTGGCATCGAATGGCTCCACCTGAGCCAATTGCTTATCCCTTCTGAGCCTGAAAGCACTTGTCTCAGGAGAAGAATAGTGCTTTAGAGAGAAGTGAAAGGAATTAATGAATGACTCCGCAAATGTATTTAGGAGATCCTCAGATGAAAGGTACGGCAAGAGTGGTGGTAAACTTTCAAGTCACACGTGGAATAGACACCAAAAATGATCTTCTCTTTTCCATTGATTTCAGTGGGTCATAGCTCTAATCACAGATGTAGACATAGTGTGGTTGACCTAGAGGGCAGATCAAAGAGAACATCAATCAGGTGGATGAAACCACTAGTTTTGAGATGAATTTCTGAGTTTCCTACGTGCTGTTCATGTTCAGGGCTGAGAACAGTTTGCCGTTAGGGGAGTGCTGGTTGGGTGTGCTTCCACTCGGGAGCCCACAGTAGGGCCCTTGATCTCTGAACATGCTTTGCTGGTTCACTCACTCCCAGATGGATCTGTCCTCCAGAAGCACACCTCTCCATGGACATTGGCCACCACAGACTGTCTTTACGTGCTCCCTGGCAAGGTAAGTAGCACCAGCATTCTGGTCCATATCACCTATTCTGGAACCTCTGCCTTCAGTCTTGGCTTACTTGGTCTGAAGAAAGGTCCTTTGAGAGCAACCTTGGCATCATGCTTTCTTTTCTAAAAATAGCAGCAGAATTCAACTATACTATGCTCAGATAGACTCATCCTAACGGACCAATTGAATGAACTGTAAAAATTGTATAAATCAATTTTTTTGTACTTCCAAAGAAATACAGCACTGTAATTCAAACCAGATTCATTAAGTGTGTGTTGAGAGTCACAGGAAGAATTCAAGGGCTAAATGACCAGGTTGATTCATTCAATCAGTATCTCCTGAAGGCCCACTCTGCTACCATAGGGGCTGGCCTGGAAACATTGTGGTGGGCGTTCCTGCTGCATTCCTGCTGCGGGGGAGTGATTTGGATGAATTCATTTGTGTGTATCCACTCGGGTCAGGTTCCCTGGGAAACCAACTCTGAGATAAAGATTTGCAGGCAGGAGGTTTATTGAGGAGTGCTCTCTGGGTCAGCATCTGTGGGGGAATGAGGGAAGCAGGATTAGGTAGAGGGGGCAGTTGAGCTGTGATGTTATTCACAGCGAGGTCCCTGCTGATCCCACAGGAGGCTTGGAAGCTTGGATGACTCCTCATAGTTGTCCCAAATTGAGGCAAGAGGGCCAGGTCTTTATATTCTTGCATCCCTGTGCCAATAGGCATTGGACCCACGGCTGCTCTCTGGAAGGGATGTGACCCTTGGGGAGCCAGCTCCTTTCAGTCTGGAGCAATGCCCAGAAATGGACTCAGCTGAGAGCCGTCAGCAGTGGAGAGAATTCCATACCTCAGTCCTTCACCTCAGTCCTGAAGGGCAGGTTGTGTGGAGCTAATGGCCATGCACCAGAGCGTCTGCTACTTTCAATAAATGTGTGTGGAGCCAACCACTGTACTAGATGCTGAAGCTATGGTGACTACCATAGGTATGGCCTCTGCTCTTACAGAGTTTTCCGTCCAGTAGAAGGCCAGCAAGTAAAAAGGCAACTGCAATTCAGAGTTTACTGTCCTGTGTGATTACACAGTAGGAGTTCAGGAAGGCTTCCTGGAGGAGGTTACATCTAAGCTGAGGTTTGGTCATGTGAAGCGGGTGTGAAAAGGGTATTCCAAGCAGAGAGCACAGCACACAGGACATCCCAAGGACCAGAGACAAAGAGCTTCACAGCTTTAAAGAATGATTAAGGTTCAGAATGGCCAGAGGATACAGTGTGTGTGTGTGCGTGTGTGTGTATAAGGGGTGAAGTGGGGTTATGGATGTATGTGAAGCTGGAGGGGTGAGCTGGGGCCAGGTGTGATAGCATGCTGAAACCATGGGAGTGGCCAAGCCAGCTTAGAGAAAGTGTTAGAAGGGAAGGAATTGGGCAGGAAGGGGAGGGAAGAGAGCCCACCACTCCTAGGATGGGCACAGAGCAGAGCCAATAGCGGTAACTGAGGAGTCGTAAGAGGAGGAAAACCAGATGTCTTCTCCGTCCCTTCCAGGTCTAAATTCCTGTTATTAGTCTGCCTGAGCTCTTTGGGAATCTTACACAAAAGTAGACGTTGCCCTTTTTCTTTCTTCTGCCTTTGGCTCTTTCCAGTCTCCACTTCCACCCTCTGCCCTCCTTGCTGTGAACGCATCCAGCTCTCTTCCAGCCTAAGAATCTCTTCTTAAGAGGCTGCTCTATGCCAGCTCTTGCCTTGACTGCCCCTTTCTTTGAAGACACTAGTTTTCTATCTGTCCCCTCACCTTGCATGCCCTCTGTCCTGCACGCATAATCTGGTTTCCACCTCCCTCCACTGAATTCCCTCCAGTGGCATCAGTGACATTTTCAGTGACCTTCTCTGCTGCAGTTGTCTCCTAGGCCTCCCTCCAGCATTGATGCTGGTGACTCCATCCTTTCTTGGATGCTCTTTTTCAGGGTCTCCTGACACTGGGGCCTCATGATAGTCTTACCGATTGCCCTGCCTTTGCCACTGGCTCCTACTTAGCCTCCTCTTCTTCTGATTCTTCCATTGGGCCCCCAGTGACCCCTGACTCCTATTATTCCTTGCCTATGGGCTGAACCTAGTAAACTGCTTTCAATGAATAAAAGAGAGAAAAAGAGATGGGATATCTCTTCTGTAATTGGGCTACAAAAGACTATAATTTCTGTCTTGCCAGAAGCCTCTGTCTCTGTCTCTGCCTCTCTTTCCATTGCTGAAGCCAGTTACTGTGTCAGAGAGGCTCACATGGCAAGGAACTGAGCTCCTCAGCCCAACAGCCCACAAGGAACTACACCCTGCCAACAGCCTGTGAGTGCCGACAACCACTGAATGGTCTTGGAAGCAGATCCTACCTCAATCAAATCTTGAGATGACTGCCGCCCTAGCAGGTATCTTCGGTAAGGCCTTGTGAGAATCTCAGGGCCAAGGCCTTGATTGCAGCCTTGCAAGAGACCCTGAAGCTGGTAGTAAACACCCAGCTAAGCCATGCCTGGCTTCATGACCCCACAGACTGTAAAATAATAAATGTGTGTTGTTGGGAGTAATTTCTTATTCAGTAATAGATAACTTATATACACCCTGATCTCTTTGTTCCTTGCCAAGGTCCCTTACTCATCAGAACCAAATTCCATGCTATTTCCAGACCACACTGTGTGCTTTCTTGCTTTCATAATTATGTGTGTGTGTGTGCACGCACACATGCATGTTGTTTCTACTTTGCTTGGAATACCTTATTCTGTCTTCTTTGCCTGGAAAATTCTTGCTCATCTTTTTGCCTTGAGCACTAGGAGACTTGCATTATATAATAATATTTCAATAAATGTACATTTGAATTATTGAAAAGAGTTTCCAAAATAATAATTATTATTTTGAAGAATCCACTCAGAGAAAAAGTGCTTAAAGGTACTCAAAACTTTTCAAAGAATTTAAATCAGTAAATATTTATTTAGCATCTGCCTTGGCCTGGTCCTGTGGATAGGAAGATGTCAAGAACCAGAGTGCTTGATTTGGAACATGGAATGCTCACTTCACATCCCTTTTCTCTTCACTTAGTTCCTATTTATCCTTTGAAGCTCATCTGTTACATGCCACCTCTTCAAGGAAGCTTTCCATGTCTCTTAAAGTAGATCAGGTCAACTTATGTGCATTTATTGATGATTGTACTTCTCTTTTGAAACAGGTCCCACCATTGTAATGAAGTAATCAATTGAGTGAAAGGTAGTTTAATGTCCATGTCCTTCACTGGGCTGTGAGCTCTAGGAGGGCAGGGACCCTCCTTGCCCATATCTACCCTTGAGTCCTTATGTCTGGTCCACTGCCTTGCCTCTAACAGGAGATCCATATGTATCTGCTTTATTACTATAGGCCCAGTTGGTTCCTAATGGTTCCTGGACCCTAGAAGACTACATTCTAGGTGAGGCAGCTGCAATGGCAGCCCAACATGGCAAGGACCATGACGTGGGTCTTGTTACTGGGTACAATGGGAGTATAGCAGAGGGGAAGTGGAAAGACATCACAGATGAAATGGTCATTGGGCTGGGTTTTGAAGGATAAAAAGCAGTTTGCAAGGTGGAGGAGTGGTGAACTCGGTGAGAGGTAGGACTTCCTTAATGAAAACAAAGGCAGTGTCCTACTACTATAAGAAAATACTAGAGAATAGGTAATTTATAAATAATATTTATTTCCCACAGTTCTGGAAGCTGGGAAGTCCAAGATCAAGGCACCAGCAGATTTGGTGTCTGGTGAGGGCTGCTCTCTCTGCCTGTAAGATGGCAACATGTTGCTGCGTCCTCTGGAGGGGAGGAACACTGTGTCCTCACATGGTAGAAGGGACAGGAGGGGTAACTTGCCCCCTCAAGCCCTTTTACAAGGCACTAATTCATCCATGACAGCAGAGCCGTCATGGACTATCACCACGGAAAGGCCCTGCCTCTTAATACTGTTACGTTGGGGATTAAGTTTCAACATGAATTTTGGAGGAGACACAACATTCGAACCATCATAGGTCAGAGGAGGATTATAGTGGGTTAGAATAGAGCTTCCCAACCGAGTCGTGTGCGGTGGTATCCTGAGATGCTGTGAGTATGTACAGGCTTACCAATTTATTGATCTTTTTTAGCCTTTGGGCTGCCAGGTGGGGTCTGGGGTGACTGGAGCTCCCAAGCCAGTTGCCATGAGACACAGCTTTGTCTATTTTCCCAGTACACCCTCAAATATTATCTTCTATGTGTACCTTGACATGAGAACACCTGGCTGGGGGACACCAGATCAGCTCCAGATGGAACAAGGCAGGTGTGAGGGGATTTGGCAAGATGAATCTGGAAAATAGGCTGTGATCAGATTGCAAAGGGCATTCCATGCTTGGCTAAGAGTTTGGATATTGCCCTGTAGAAAGTGGGGAGCCATTAGTAGTCTGACCATCTGTTTTCTGACCCCCTCCCCAATCCTGTTATTAATAGACTGTATACATTTTTATAGATGCCAGATTACTGTGGTCCAAGTGAATAACTTTTATAAATTCGATTTCAAATTTCTCTGAGGCACAATACAGAATATCCTGTGATGTGGCAGTTTTTCCAATTGTGTTGTGACCCACTGGTGGCTTAAATCAGTTGTAGCTGCATTGCAAGTAATTTATTGCAGCTAGTGAAACACTAATTGTTTGAAATTATAGTAATTTAAAAAAGTAAATCAGGTCTATATATATATATATTTTTAATTTATTTATTATTATTATACTTTAAGTTGTAGGGTACATGTGCACAACGTGCAGGTTTGTTACATATGTATACTTGTGCCATGTTGGTGTGCTGCACCCATCAACTCGTCATTTACATCAGGTATAACTCCCAATGCAATCCCTCCCCCCTCCCCCCTCCCCATGATAGGCCCCGGTGTGTGATGTTCCCCTCCCCGAGTCCAAGTGATCTCATTGTTCAGTTCCCACCTACGAGTGAGAACATGCGGTGTTTGGTTTTCTGTTCTTGTGATAGTTTGCTAAGAATGATGGTTTCCAGCTGCATCCATGTCCCTACAAAGGACACAAACTCATCCTTTTTTATGGCTGCATAGTATTCCATGGTGTATATGTGCCACATTTTCTTAATCCAATCTGTCACTGATGGACATTTGGGTTGATTCCAAGTCTTTGCTATTGTGAATAGTGCTGCAATAAACATACGTGTGCATGTGTCTTTATAGCAGCATAATTTATAATCCTCAGGGTATATACCCAGTAATGGGATGGCTGGGTCATATGGTACATCTAGTTCTAGATCCTTGAGGAATCGCCATACTGTTTTCCATAATGTTTGAACTAGTTTACAATCCCACCAGCAGTGTAAAAGTGTTCCTATTTCTCCACATCCTCTCCAGCACCTGTTGTTTCCTGACTTTTTAATGATCGCCATTCTAACTGGTGTGAGATGGTATCTCATTGTGGTTTTGATTTGCATTTCTCTGATGGCCAGTGATGATGAGCATTTTTTCATGTGTCTGTTGGCTGTATGAATGTCTTCTTTTGAGAAATGTCTGTTCATATCCTTTGCCCACTTTTTGATGGGGTTGTTTGTTTTTTTCTTGTAAATTTGTTTGAGTTCTTTGTAGGTTCTGGATATTAGCCCTTTGTCAGATGAGTAGATTGCAAAAATTTTCTCCCATTCTGTAGGTTACCTGTTCACTCTGATGGTAGTTTCTTTTGCTGTGCAGAAGCTCTTTAGTTTAATGAGATCCCATTTGTCAATTTTGGCTTTTGTTGCCATTGCTTTTGGTGTTTTAGACATGAAGTCTTTGCCCATGCCTATGTCCTGAATGGTACTACCTAGGTTTTCCTCTAGGATTTTTATGGTTTTAGGTCTAACATTTAAGTCTCTAATCCATCTTGAATTAATTTTCGTATAAGGAGTAAGGAAAGGATCCAGTTTCAGCTTTCTACTTATGGCTAGCCAATTTTCCCAGCACCATTTATTAAATAGGGAATCCTTTCCCCATTTCTTGTTTCTCTCAGGTTTGTCAAAGATCAGATGGCTGTAGATGTGTGGTATTATTTCTGAGGACTCTGTTCTGTTCCATTGGTCTATATCTCTGTTTTGGTACCAGTACCATGCTGTTTTGGTTACTGTAGCCTTGTAGTATAGTTTGAAGTCAGGTAGCGTGATGCCTCCAGCTTTGTTCTTTTGACTTAGGATTGTCTTGGAGATGCGGGCTCTTTTTTGGTTCCATATGAACTTTAAAGCAGTTTTTTCCAATTCTGTGAAGAAGCTCATTGGTAGCTTGATGGGGATGGCATTGAATCTATAAATTACCTTGGGCAGTATGGCCATTTTCACGATATTGATTCTTCCTATCCATGAGCATGGTATGTTCTTCCATTTGTTTGTGTCCTCTTTGATTTCACTGAGCAGTGGTTTGTAGTTCTCCTTGAAGAGGTCCTTTACATCCCTTGTAAGTTGGATTCCTAGGTATTTTATTCCCTTTGAAGCAATTGTGAATGGAAGTTCATTCCTGATTTGGCTCTCTGTTTGTCTGTTACTGGTGTATAAGAATGCTTGTGATTTTTGCACATTAATTTTGTATCCTGAGACTTTGCTGAAGTTGCTGATCAGCTTAAGGAGATTTTGGGCTGAGACAATGGGGTTTTCTAAATATACAATCATGTCGTCTGCAAACAGGGACAATTTGACTTCTTCTTTCCCTAACTGAATCCCCTTGATTTCTTTCTCTTGCCTGATTGCCCTAGCCAGAACTTCCAACACTATGTTGAATAGGAGTGGTGAGAGAGGGCATCCCTGTCTTGTGCCAGTTTTCAAAGGGAATGCTTCCAGTTTTTGCCCATTCAGTATGATATTGGCTGTGGGTTTGTCATAAATAGCTCTTATGATTTTGAGGTACGTTCCATCGATACCGAATTTATTGAGCGTTTTTAGCATGAAGGGCTGTTGAATTTTGTCAAAAGCCTTTTCTGCATCTATTGAGATAATGATGTGGTTCTTGTCTTTGGTTCTGTTTATATGCTGGATTATGTTTATTGATTTGCGAATGTTGAACCAGCCTTGCACCCCAGGGATGAAGCCCACTTGATCATGGTGGATAAGCTTTTTGATGTGTTGCTGAATCCGGTTTGCCAGTATTTTATTGAGGATTTTTGCATCGATGTTCATCAGGGATATTGGTCTAAAATTCTCTTTTTTTGTTGTGTCTCTGCCAGGCTTTGGTATCAGGATGATGTTGGCCTCATAAAATGAGTTAGGGAGGATTCCCTCTTTTTCTATTGATTGGAATAGTTTCAGAAGGAATGGTACCAACTCCTCCTTGTACCTCTGGTAGAATTCAGCTGTGAATCCATCTGGTCCTGGACTTTTTTTGGTTGGTAGGCTATTAATTATTGCCTCAATTTCAGAGCCTGCTATTGGTCTATTCAGGGATTCAACTTCTTCCTGGTTTAGTCTTGGAAGAGTGTAAGTGTCCAGGAAATTATCCATTTCTTCTAGATTTTCCAGTTTATTTGCGTAGAGGTGTTTATAGTATTCTCTGATGGTAGTTTGTATTTCTGTGGGGTCGGTGGTGATATCCCCTTTATCATTTTTAATTGCGTCGATTTGATTCTTCTCTCTTTTCTTCTTTATTAGTCTTGCTAGTGGTCTGTCAATTTTGTTGATCTTTTCAAAAAACCAACTCCTGGATTCATTGATTTTTTGGAGGGTTTTTTGTGTCTCTGTCTCCTTCAGTTCTGCTCTGATCTTAGTTATTTCTTGCCTTCTGCTAGCTTTCGAATGTGTTTGCTCTTGCTTCTCTAGTTCTTTTAATTGCGATATTAGAGTGTCAATTTTAGATCTTTCCTGCTTTCTCTTGTGGGCATTTAGTGCTATAAATTTCCCTCTACACACTGCTTTAAATGTGTCCCAGAGATTCTGGTATGTTGTATCTTTGTTCTCATTGGTTTCAAAGAACATCTTTATTTCTGCCTTCATTTCTTTATGTACCCAGTAGTCATTCAGGAGCAGGTTGTTCAGTTTCCATGTAGTTGAGCGGTTTTGATTGAGTTTCTTAGTCCTGAGTTCTAGTTTGATTGCACTGTGGTCTGAGAGACAGTTTGTTATAATTTCTGTTCTTGTACATTTGCTGAGGAGTGCTTTACTTCCAATTATGTGGTCAATTTTGGAGTAAGTACGATGTGGTGCTGAGAAGAATGTATTTTCTGTTGATTTGGGGTGGAGAGTTCTATAGATGTCTATTAGGTCTGCTTGCTGCAGAGATGAGTTCAATTCCTGGATATCCTTGTTAACTTTCTGTCTCGTTGATCTGTCTAATGTTGACAGTGGAGTGTTGAAGTCTCCCATTATTATTGTATGGGAGTCTAAGTCTCTTTGTAAGTCTCTAAGGACTTGCTTTATGAATCTGGGTGCTCCTGTATTGGGTGTATATATATTTAGGATAGTTAGCTCTTCCTGTTGAATTGATCCCTTTACCATTATGTAATGGCCTTCTTTGTCTCTTTTGATCTTTGATGGTTTAAAGTCTGTTTTATCAGAGACTAGTATTGCAACCCCCGCTTTTTTTTGTTCTGCATTTGCTTGGTAAATCTTCCTCCATCCCTTTATTTTGAGCCTATGTATGTCTCTGCGTGTGAGATGGGTCTCCTGAATACAGCAGACTGATGGGTCTTGACTCTTTATCCAGTTTGCCAGTCTGTGTCTTTTAATTGGAGCATTTAGTCCATTTACATTTAAGGTTAAGATTGTTATGTGTGAACTTGTTCCTGCCATTATGATATTAACTGGTGATTTTGCTCGTTAGTTGATGCAGTTTCTTCCTAGCCTTGATGGTCTTTACATTTTGGCATGTTTTTGCAATGGCTGGTACCGGTTGTTCCTTTCCATGTTTAGTGCTTCCTTCAGGGTCTCTTGTAAGGCAGGCCTAGTGGTGACAAAATCTCTAAGCATTTGCTTATCTGTAAAGGATTTTATTTCTCCTTCACTTATGAAACTTAGTTTGGCTGGATATAAAATTCTGGGTTTAAAATTCTTCTCTTTAAGAATGTTGAATATTGGCCCCCACTCTCTTCTGGCTTGAAGAGTTTCTGCCGAGAGATCTGCTGTTAGTCTGATGGGCTTCCCTTTGTGGGTAACCCGACCTTTCTCTCTGGCTGCCCTTAAGATTTTTTCCTTCATTTCAACTTTGGTGAATCTGGCAATTATGTGTCTTGGAGTTGCTCTTCTCGAGGAGTATCTTTGTGGCGTTCTCTGTATTTCCTGGATCTGAATGTTGGCCTGCCCTACTAGGTTGGGGAAGTTCTCCTGGATGATATCCTGAAGAGTGTTTTCCAACTTGGTTCCATTTTCCCCCTCACTTTCAGGCACCCCATTCAGACGTAGATTTGGTCTTTTTACATAATCCCATACTTCTTGCAGGCTTTGTTCATTTCTTTTTCTTCTTTTTTCTTTTGGTTTCTCTTCTCGCTTCATTTCATTCATTTGATCCTCAATCGCTGACATTCTTTCTTCCAGTTGATCGAGTCGGTTACTGAAGCTTGTGCATTTGTCACGTATTTCTCGTGTCATGGTTTTCGTCTCTTTCATTTCGTTTATGAGCTTCTCTGCATTAATTACTCTAGCCATCAATTCTTCCACTTTTTTTTCAAGATTTTTAGTTTCTTTGCTCTGGGTACGTAATTCTTCCTTTAGCTCTGAGAAATTTGATGGACTGAAGCCTTCTTCTCTCATCTTGTCGAAGTCATTCTCCGTCCAGCTTTGATCCGTTGCTGGCGATGAGCTGCGCTCCTTTGCCGGGGGAGATGTGCTCTTATTTTTTGAATTTCCAGCTTTTCTGCCCTGCTTTTTCCCCATCTTTGTGGTTTTATCTGCCTCTGGTCTTTGATGATGGTGATGTACTGATGGGGTTTTGGTGTAGGTGTCCTTCCTGTTTGATAGTTTTCCTTCTAACAGTCAGGACCCTCAGCTGTAGGTCTGTTGGAGATTGCTTGAGGTCCACTCCAGACCCTGTTTGCCTGGGTATCAGCAGCAGAGGCTGCAGAAGATAGAATATTTCTGAACAGCGAGTGTACCTGTCTGATTCTTGCTTTGGAAGCTTCCTCTCAGGGGTGTACTCCACCCTGTGAGGTGTGGGGTGTCAGACTGCCCCTAGTGGGGGATGTCTCCCAGTTAGGCTACTCAGGGGTCAGGGACCCACTTGAGCAGGGAGTCTGTCCCTTCTCAGATCTCAACCTCCGTGTTGGGAGATCCAGTGCTCTCTTCAAAGCTGTCAGACAGAGTCGTTTGCGTCTGCAGAGCTTTCTGTTGTTATTGTTTACTGTGCCTTGTCCCCAGAGGTGGAGTCTACAGAGACAGGCAGGTTTCCTTGAGCTGCTGTGAGCTCCAGCCAGTTCGAGCTTCCCAGCAGCTTTGTTTACCTACTTAAGCCTCAGCAATGGTGGGCGCCCCTCCCCCAGCCTGGCTGCTGCCTTGCCGGTAGATCACAGACTGCTGTGCTAGCAATGAGGGAGGCTCCGTGGGTGTGGGACCCTCCCGGCCAGGTGTGGGATATGATCTCCTGGTGTGCCTGTTTGCTTAAAGCGCAGTATTGGGGTGGGAGTTACCCGATTTTCCAGGTGTTGTGTGTCTCAGTTCCCCTGGCTAGGAAAAGGGATTCCCTTCCCCCTTGCGCTTTCCAGGTGAGGCAATGCCTCGCCCTGCTTCAGCTCTCACTGGTCGGGCTGCAGCAGCTGACCAGCACCGATCGTCTGGCACTCCCCAGTGAGATGAACCCAGTACCTCAGTTGAAAATGCAGAAATCACCGGTCTTCTGTGTCGCTCGCGCTGGGAGTTGGAGACTGGAGCTGTTCCTATTCGGCCATCTTGCTCCGCCCCTCTGGTCTATATATTTTTTCTACATCAAATCTATATACAACAGAAACGTGTTGTCTCACAGTTCTGGAGGCCAGAAATCTAAAATAAAGATGTCAGCACGGCCAGGTAGCTTCCTCTGAAACCTGTAGAGCAAGGATCCTTTCTTGTCTTTTCCAGCTTCTGGCAGCCCTAGATGTTCCTTAGCTTGTGACAGGGTTGCTCCGATGTTCATACAGCCCTCTGTGCCGGTCTTAAGTCTGTGTCCGAATTCCCCTTTTGTTTTTGTGAAGACGTCAATGGTACTGGATTAGGGCCCACTGTAATGAGCTCATCCTCTATTTTATTTTATTTTACTTTGAGTTACGGGGTACTGTGCCAGATGTGCAGGTTTGTTACGTAGGTAAATGTGTACCATGGTGATTTGCTGCGCCTATCAACCTATTTCCTAGGTATTAAGCCCAGCATGCGTTCACTATTTTTCCTGATGCTCTCCTTTCCCCTGCCTCCCTCCCCTAAACAGGCCCCAGTGTATGTTGTTCCCTCCCTGTATCTATGTGTTCACATTGTTAGCTCCCACTTATAAGAGAACATGTGGTGTTTGGTTTTCTGTTCTTGCATTAGTTTGCTGAGGATAATGGCTTCCAGCTCCATCCACATCCATGCAAAGGACCTGATCTCATTGCTTTTTATGGCTGCATAGTATTCCATGGTGTATACGTGCCAAATTTTCTTTATCTAGTCCATCATTGATAGGCATTTGGGTTGATTCCTTGTCTTTGCTATTGTAATAGTGCTGCAATGAACATATGTATGCATGTATCTTTATAATATAATAATTTATATTCCTTTGAGTATATACCCAATAATGTGATTGCTGGTTCAACTGTTATTTCTGGTTCTAGATCTTTGAGGAATCGCCACACTGCCTTCCACAATGGTTGAACTAATTTACATTCCTACAAACAATGTAAAAACATTCCTATTTCTCCACCACCTTGCCAGCATCTGTTTCTTAACTTTTTAATAATCACCATTCTAACTCATGTGAAATGGTATCTCATTGTGGTTTTGATTTGTATTTCTTTTGTTGAGCTTTTTTTCATGTTTGTTGGCCACATAAATGTCTTCTTTTGAGTAGTGTCTGTTCATGTCCTTTGCTGACTTTTTAATGGTTTTTTTTTTCTTGTAAATTTATTCAACTTCCTTGTAGATTCTGGATATTAGACCTTTGTCAGTTGGATAGATTGCAACATTTTTTCCCATTCTTTAGATTGTCTGTTTGCTCTGATGAAAGTTTCTTTTGCTGTGCAGAAGCTCTTTAGTTTAATTAGATCCCATTTGTCAATTTTTGCTTTTGTTGCAATTGCCTTTGACGTTTTCATCATGAAATCTTTGCCCATGCCTATGTCCTGAATGGTATAGACTAGATTTTCTTCTAGGGTTTTTATAGTTTTGAGTTTTACATTTAAATGTTTAATCCATCTTGAGTTAATTTTTGTATAAGTTATAAGGAAGGGGTCCAGTTTCAATTTTCTGCATATGACTAGCCAGTTCTTCCAGCACTGTTTATTAAATAGGAAATTCTTTTCCCATTGCTTGCTGTTGTCAGGCTTGTCAAAGATCAGATGATTGTAGGTGTGCGGTCTTATTTCTGAGTTCTCTATTCTGTTCCATTGGTCTATGTGCCTATTTTTGTACTGGTACCATGATGTTCTGGTTACTGTAGCCTTGTAGTATAGTTTGAACTCAGGTAGCATGATGTCTCCAGTTTTGTTCCTTCTGCTTAGGATTGTCTTGGCTATATAGGCTCTTTTTTGGTTCCATATGGATTTTGAAATAGTTTTCTCTAATTCTGTGAAGAATGTCAATGGTAGTTTAATGGGAATAGCATGGAATCTGTAAATTACTTTGGGCAGTATGGCCATTTTCATGATATTGATTCTTCCTATCCATGAACATGGAATGTTTTTCCATTTGTTTGTGTCCTCTCTGATTTCCTTGAGCAGTAATTTGTAGTTCTCCTTGAAGAGGTCCTTCACTTGCCTTTTTAGCTGTATTCCTACATATTTTATTCTCTTTGTAGCAATTGTGAATGGGAATTCATTCACGATTTGACTCTCTGCTTGTCTGCTGTTTGTGTATAGGAATGCTTGTGATTTTTGCACATTGACTTTGTATCCTGAGACTTTGCTGCCGTTGTTTATCAGCTTAAGGAGCTTTTGGGCTAAACTGATGGTGTTTTCTGGATATAGGATTATGTCATTTGCAAACAGACAATGTGACTTCTTCTGTTTCTATTTGAATACCCTTTATTTCTTTCTCTTGCCTAATTGTCCTGGCCAGAACTTTCAATACGTGTTGAATAGGAGTGGTGAGAGAGGGCATCCTTGTCTTGTGCCAGATTTCAAGGGGAATAGTTCCAGCTTTTGCCCATTCAGTATCATATTGGCTGTGGGTTTATCATAAATGGCTCTTATTATTTTGAGGTATGTTCCTTCAACACCTAGTTTATTGAGAATTTTTAACATGAAGCGATGTTGAATTTTATCAAAGAACTTTTCCACCTCTATGAGATAATCATGTGATTTTTGTCTTTAGTTCTGTTTATGTGATGAATTACATTTATTGATTTGCACAAGTTGAACGAGTCTTGCATGCTGGGGATGAAGCCGACTTGATTGTGGCAAATAAGCTTTTTGATGTGCTGATGGATTTCGTTTACCAGTATTTTATTGAGGATTTTTGCATTGATGTTCATCAGGGATATTGGCCCAAAGTTTTCTTTTTTTGTTGTTGTATCTCTGCCAGGTTGTATCTCTATCAGGATTATGCTGGCCTCATAAAATGAGTTAGGGAGGAGTCCCTCTTTTTCAGTTGTTTGGAATAGTTTCAGAAGAAATGGTACCATCTCCTCTTTGTACCTCTGGTAGAATTCAGCTGTAAATCTGTCTGGCCCTGGGCTTTTATTGGTTGGTAGGCTATTTATTACTGCCTCCATTTCAGAACTAATTATTGGTGTATTCAAGGATTCAAATTGTTCCTGGTTCAGTCTTGGGAGGTTGTGTGTGTCCAGGAATTTATCCATTTCTTCTAAGATTTTCTAGTTTATTTGCATAGACATGTTTATATGAATAATGTTCTGTGATAGTTGTATTTTTGTGGGGTCTGTGGTGATAACCCCTTTATCAATTTTTATTGTGTCTATTTGATTCTTCTCTTTTCTTCTTTATTAGTCTAGCTAGTGGTCTGTTTTACTAAGTTTTTCAAAAAAATTGCTCCTGGATTCACTGATTTTTTGAAGGGTTTTTTGGTATCTCTATCTCCTTCAGTTCTGCTCTGATCTCAGTTATTTCTTGTCTTCTGCTAGCTTTGGGGTTTGTTTGCTCTTGGTTCTCTAGTTGTGATGTTAGGATGTTGATTTGAAATCTTTCTAGCTTTTTGATGTGGGCATTTGGTGCTATAAATTTCCCTCTAAACACTGCTTTAGCTGCATTCCGGATATTCTGGTGCATTGTCTCTTTGTTCTCATTAGTTTCAAAGAACTTCTTGATTTCTGCTTTTCATTATTTACCCAGGAATCATTCAGGAGCAGGTTGTTCAATTTTCATTTAGTTGTGTGGTTTTGAGTGACTTTCTTAATCTTGAGTTCTAATTTGATGGTGCTATGATCTGAGAGATTGTTTGCTATGATTTCAGTTCTTTTGCATTTGCTGAGGAGTGTTTTACTTCCGTTTATGTATGATCGATTTTAGAGTAAGTGACATGTGAGGCTAAGAATAATGTATATTCCATTGTTTTGGGTGGGGAGTTCTGAAGATATCTATGAGGTCCACTTGATCCAGAGCTGAGTTCGAGTCCTGAATATCTTCATTAATTTTCTGTCTCAATGATCTAATATTGACAGTGGGGTGTTAATGTCTCCCACTATTATTGTGTGGGAGTCTAAGTCTCTTTGTAGGTCTCTAAGAACTCGTTTTATGAATCTGGGTGTTCCTGTATTAGGTGCATATATATTTAGGATAGTTATCTCTTTTTTATTGAATGGAACCCTTTTCCATTATGTAATGCCCTTCCTCGTCTTTTTTTTTTTTATCTTTGTTGGTTTAAAGTCTGCTTTGTCAGTAACTGGAATTTGCAACCCCTGCTTTTTTTCTGCTTTCCATTTGCTTGGTAAATGTACCTCCATCCATTTATTTCTAGCCTATGTATGTCTTTGCATGTGAGATGGGTCTTTTGAATACAGCACACTGATGGGTCTTGAATCTTTATCCAACTTGCCATTCTGTGTCTTTTAATTGGGGCATTTAGCCCATTTACATTTAAGGTTAATATTGTGAATTTGATCCCGTCATCCTGATGCTAGCTGGTTATTTTGCAGACTTGTTAATGTAGTTGCTTCACAGTGTCGTTGGTCTGTGTACTTCAGTATTTTTTTTAGTGGCTGGTAATGGTTTTTCCTATTCATATTTACTGGTTCCTTCAGGAGCTTTTGCAAGGCAGGACTGCTGGTGACAAATTCCCTCAGCATTTGCTTGTCTGAAAAAGATTTTATTTCTCCTTCATTTATGAAGCTTAGTTTGGCCAGATATGAAATTATGGGTTGGAAATTCTTTTCTTTAAGAATGTTGAATATTGGTCCCCAATCTCTTCTGGCATGTAAGGTTTCTGCTGAGAGGTCCACTGTTAGTCTGATGGGCTTCCCTTTGTAGGTAATCTGGCTTTTCTCTCTGGCTGCCTTCAACATTTTTTCCTTCATTTTGACCTTGGAGAATCTGATGATAATGTATCTTGGGGTTGATCTTTCCATGGAGTGTTCTACTGGGGTTCTCTGGATTTCCTGAATTTGAATGTTGGCCTGTCTTGCTAGGTTGGGGAAGTTCTCCTGGATGACATCTTGATGTATGTTTTCCAACTTGGTCCCATTCTCTCTGTCTCTTTCAGGTACCCCAGTCAGTCATAGGTTTGGTCCTTTTACGTAATCTCATAGTTCTTGGAGGTTTTGTTCATTCCTTTTCAATCTTCTTTTTCTAATCTTGTGTGCCTGTCTTATTTCAGCAAGATAATCTTCAAGCTCTGAGATTCTTTACTCCACTTGGTCTGTTTGGCTATTGATATACTTGTGGTTGCATTGTGAAGTTCTCATGTTGTGTTTTCAGCTCCATCAGGTCATTTATGTTCCTCTCTAAACTGTTTATTCTGGCTAACAGCTTCTGAAATGTTTTATCATGCTTCTTAGCTTCTTTGCCTTGGGTTAGAACATACTCCTTTAACTTAGCAAAGTTTGTTATTACCCACCTTCTGAAGCCTGCTTCTGTCAGTTCATCCATTTCAGCTGGAGAGGTGTTGCAATCATTTGGAGAAGAGGCACTCTGGCTTTTTGAGTTTTCAGCAGTTTTGTTTTGCTTCTTTCTCATCTTTGTGAGCTTATCCACCTTCAATCTTTGAGGTTGCTGACCTTTGGATGGGGTTTTGCGGGATCTTTTTTGTTGACATTGTTGTTGTTGCTTTCTCTTTGTTTGTTTTTGTTTTAGTAGTCAGGCCTCTCTTCCATAGGGCTGCTGCAGTTTTCTGGGGGTCCACTCTAGACCCTATTCACCTTGGTCCCTAGAGGTGTCACCAGTGGAGGCTGCAGAACAGCAAAGATGGCTGCCTGTTCCTTCCCCTGGGAGCTCCATCCCAAAGGGGCACCAACCTCATGCCAGTGGGAATGCTCCTGTATAAGGTGTCTGGTGACCCCTGTTTGGGGGAGGGGGGTGGGTCTCACCAGTCAGGAGACACGGGATCAGGGACCTACATAATGAAGCACTCTGGGTGCCCCTCGGCAGAGCAGGTGCCCTGCTCTGGGGGGAATCCCGGTTGCCCAGACTGCCCAGACTCTTCAGAGCCTGTGGGAAGGAAAGAGTAAGTCTGCTGAACCACAGATACTGTGGCCACCCCATCCCCCAGGGACTCTGTACCAGGGAGATCAGAGTTCTGTCCTAAACCCCTTGCTGGAATTGCTGAAATTCCAGCCCGGTGAGGAGGAATGGATATGGATTCCACCTAAAGCAGCAGTCTGGCCATGATTTGCCACAGCTGCTGTGCTGCACCTGTGGGGAATTCCTCCCAGTCCAAACTACCCAGTCTTCCCAGCACCAGTGGGGAAAAATGTCAGTCTAGAGCCGCAGTGATGGCAGCTGCCCTTCCCCCCAGGAACTTGGTCATCTTGGGCAGTCTCCAGCCTGCTGCCAGTGGCCACCGAGCATCTGCACAGCTCTCTGCATGGGAGCCAAGGCCCTGGTTGTGTGGGCTCATGAGGGGATCTCCTGATCCACAGGTTGCACAGATCTGTGGAAAAAGCATGGTTTCCCAGGTGGGGTAAGACAATCACTCACTGTCTCCTGTGGCTGGGACTGGGAGCTCCGCTTTCCCCATGTGGCTCCCAGGTGGGCCATTGCTCCACTCTGCTTTTCCTCACTCTCCATGGGTCATGTCAACTGCCTAGTCAGTCCCAGTGAGAGAATATAGATACCTCAGCTGAAGGTGCAGGATTCACTTGCCATTTTCATTCTTCTCGGTGGGAGCTGCCAACCGCAGCTGTTTCTAGGCAGCCATCTTAGCCCCTCTCCCACAAGTTTTCCTTTAACAACCTCATCTTAACTACATTTGCAAAAACCTTGCTTCCAAATAAGGTCAAATTCGGAACTACTGGGGGTTAGGAAGGATGTCAACATATTTTCTTGGAAGGACACCATTCAATCCATAACAACTTCATTTTCACTCACTTGCATTTTAATGCTCTTTCTTGGGTCAGAATAAAGTGGTAGAGCTTATATAAGCTATAGTCTCATTATGTCAGACTCTGAATATGTCCATGGGAGTGACTGTTTGTAAACTTGAATCTCTTGGGCAGAAAAAAAGTTTGGACCACTGCTGTAATATAAGCTTGTCCCGTTGATTATCTGCTTACATCTCAAAGACATTTTGCTTCTCCTTCATCCTTAGGAAGCTGGCCCTTTAAGACTAGATTCCACCAATGAAGTGGTTATCAACTTGGAGTGATTTTGCCTCCAGGGGACATTGGCAATGATTGGAAAATCTTTTGATTGTGTTATCTGCAGGTGAGGAGAGGGTGTTACTGACATCTGGTTAGTAGACGCCAGGGATGCTGCTAAATAAACAACCTGCAATGCACAAGATAGGTCTCCATGATAAAAAATTATCTTTGTTCAAAATGTCACTTGTACTGTTGTTCAAAAACCCTGCAACAATGGGTTTTGTGTACCTCAACCTCTAGGATGGCAGTGATAAAATGCTTGGCTTGAGTTTGGTGGGACTCTAGTACATCTTTCTTTCAGAATTTTTCTTTACCATTGTCTTTCCAAGAGACTTTGATATTCTCAACACCTATGCCACTCTGGTTAGTGTGATGAGGTGAATTTGAATGTAGAATCAAGTCAGTGTCCCCAAAGCCATTCAAAGATGAGTAAGAGTTCTAGTATCCCATCTCCAACTTTTTGAACCAGATAAAGATGCATAATAACTTTCATACACTCAAGGTCTAGTGATGTCCCAGGGGGTGCCTAGTAAATTCACAAATGACATGTGTTTTATGAAATTAACATGAAAATCAAAATATGAATTGTGGAGTAATTTGGTATGACATTTCCTTATTTTTCCCGATCAACTTGTATTCCATTTTTAAAAGACATTGGTGATAATTATTCTTTATATGCTATGAATGATTTTCAAACCACTGATCCCAGGAAAGTCAAGTCATTTTGGCTGAGGCTGACCTGGGTAAGCCCTGGTTTGTGGTCTGGTTTGATCTGGAAATCTGGGCCTGGCCTCTTTTCTGTTTTCTTGGTTTCTCACTTTGGTCCTAAGCATCCTTGGGTAAATGTTTATTGTCCTTTCCTCTTTTGTATTGCAGTTTATTTTCCTATATTTCTGGCTTAAGTGAATCTCTTGATGCTTTTTTACTTATAATCCTAATGTACTGCTTAGATGAATCAATACCCCTCCAATTTTTGGTGGGATTCCCTGATCTCTTACCTCAAGTATTTATAAATTAATTCTTGGCTTATGGTGCCTCTAATTCTAGCTAATGTTTGCTGGGAATATTTTCTGTCTATCCATTGTCTTCTTTTTGAGGTGCTGAAGGCACCTGATTAAGGAAAGCCTGTGAGGTCATTTGTCATATGTATTTAGGACCTTAGAAAAGGGACCAGTATTACTAATTGGAGAGGGATATTATTTTCCAGGATAGAGATGCTATTGGACAATGTTATTGATAACAAGCATAAAGCCCACCTAATTGCAAGTTATGAAGTATCCTATTCTTGGAATCAGGGAATGTTTTCTCTTGCTTTCATATTTCTCCTTGTATCAGTTATCACCATAATGCTGCATAACAATAATGCAATCCCACACAATTGCAGTAGCATACAGTTATGAGCATTTATTTCTCATTTATGCATCTGCAAACCAGTTTGCTAAGGTCTGGCTGATCTGGGCTGGACTGGGCTGGCCTAGATTGCAGGTTTTTTCCAGGTCAGCTACACACATCTCTCAATTTTCTTGTACCAGTGTCACGCTTGTGCCAAGACACGCTTTTCTCATTGTGATGGCAGAAATACAAGGTGTAAATACTATTGACCCAAAACAGTCATGTGGCGAAGCTCACTGTCATTGGGTGCCTTGGTTACTATTGCTGTGGAAAAATTTCCCTGGAATTTAGTGGCTTAAAATAATAGCAATCATTTTGTTGTCTCCCCTAATTGATGTGGATCAGGGATTCAGGGGGGGTTCAGCTGAGTGGTCTGGCCCAGGGTCTCTCATGCAGTTACAGTCTGATGATGGTTGGAGCTGGCATTGCAGGGAGCTGCCCAGGTATCTCTCATGCTTTTCCATGTGGTCCCTGCATGAACTCATTTGAGCTTCCACACAGCTTGGTGGCTTTAGGACTATCAGGCCACCTACAAGGCATGTTAGAACTTGGCACAATTGTTGCAGAGGACCAAGTGGAAGGTACCTTGTCTTTTATGACCAGCCTTGGAAATTCACATAGCATCATTTCTACTAGTCTCTGTCGGTTGAAACAGTCACAAAAACCTGCCTACTTTCATGGGGAAGAGACATGGATCCCAACTCTCCATGGGATGGATGTGAAGGTCACATTGCAGAAAGCGCATGAGGGATGAGAGATAGTGTTGCAGCCATTTTTGGAAAGTACAATCTGCCACAGTGGGGTAGGGAAGCATTTTCTGCCCACGGTGGAGGGGGAGGAGAGTGGATATTGGCTAAACACCACCTCAAACTCTCATATGCCTTTAGCACTTCGTATGGGGCTGTAAACACTGTGGGCGTGCAAAAGTGGATCCTGGTTGGGCACCTAGAAACAGGGCCTAGATGGGAAGCTTGTGCAAGATATTTATTAAGGGATTGCTCTTAGGAAACATCCTCCAACAGAGGGAGAAAGCAGTATAGGACAGGGAAGAAACTAGGAAGAAACGTGGTTTCAGGAGAAGTCTGGCTTCAGTTAATCCTGTGAGGCGCTCTAGAGTGTGAGATGCATCATACATTTGTCTTGAGGCAAGGGAGTTGAACTCTTATTCCCCTGTATCAGTCAGTCGCAGGTGACACTTTGCGGGGGAGTGGGGAACGCACACCTCTCAGATGTCTCTAGCTAAGGCAACTGTTGCCTCTGCTACCATCTACTGCTTGTACCACTGAGAACCACTTGTTTCTCACTGTAATGTTACTCTATTTTCTCATAACTTCTGCAGGGTAGATCTTCTTGGTCAGAATTTTTGGGTTAGTGGGACAAACTACAGTCTCCATGGTTGCACTTGGTCCTGAGGCCATACTGATACTCATCATCTTCCTTGTCTGCTACCCTTTCTAGACTCTTCTTTCTTGGCTAGCACATCTGGCTAACCAATGTGGCTAGTGTGGTGAACTTTCTGGCCCAACTTTCATCCTGAGGGGGTCTGAGCCTCTGGTTTCTATCCCCTGATCAGGCTGTGGTTGTTGTACTTGCCAGTTTATGAGTTAAAACTGGGTGTTGAAGCACCAGGAGATACCCTAGTGGGTCACCTGTCACATGTATCATGTCATACCTATTCTTTCCCACTCCCATTAGGGAGAAGTCTCTCTACTTCCTCATATTGATCATGGTCAGACCCCCTTGCCAGTAAGACAACTCGGTTTTTTTGGCCTACTCTTAGAATGAAGAGGCTAAAGCAACCTGCAGGTAGCAGCTGTAACTTAATTTTAACAAAAACTGTGTTCCTTTGTGGACACATCTCTAGCCCCATGGAGCGTAAGGTACTACATGTAGGAAGTGCAAATTCCCCAAGGGACACTGGGAGTAATAATGAGTGGGATCACTCCTGCTTTGTCCTCCAACCTTAGTTCCCAGACCTGTGCACTCTGTTTATTGGGAACTAGCCCCATATTATGGCTTTGGCTTAAAGTATATGCTACTTCCTGAAGGGCAGTGCCTCACCTGTACAGGGTGTTATGTCCAAGCTTGCCCCTTAACTATGCTTTTAAGAGTTGTTCCAATGCTCAACCAAGCCAGCAGCATCTGGATGGCGTGGTAAGTAGCAGGAGCAGTGGATCACATGATCATGTGTTCCTGTGCACCTTCTTTGCTGTAAGGTGGATTTCTTCATCTGGAGTGAATTTATGCAGGATCAGACTCTCAGCTATAGCAGTCAATTGGAGTCCTTGGATAGTAGTGGTGGCTGAGACCTGCAGGCAAGAAAGATAAATCCATACCTGGAATATTTGTCATTTCTGATCAGGATAAAATATTGTCCTTTTCAGGGTGGGAGTAAATCAACTTGTCACCATCAAGCCAGTTGGTCTCCTCTAAGGATGGTGCCATCTCAGGGTCTCAGAATTGGCTTTTGTGGCTAGCGGCTTGAATGTGTAGCAGCATCAGGAGCTAGATCATCTTCGGACTTCGGGAGCTCCTGCTGTTGGGCCTGTGGGTAGCCTCTATCTCTGTCATCATGGCTGTTCCATTCATGAGCCATTGCGTAAGCCCTGGATGGCCAGGGACAGAGGCTGGCTGAAGTCTCCTGTCCAGTGGTAGTTGAGCACTTTTCTATCATCAGTGCTCACCGGTTGGCCTTAACACACAACACAGAGCTCATGTCACTTGGTGCCCACTCTCACAGGTCCAGCCACGTGCCCTTGGACAGACTTCCTTTTCCCCGGTCTTCTAATCTAGTTTTACCCAAGCCCCTGACCCACTGTCCAAGCCCCCGACCCACCATCCAAGCCTTGCATGACTGCCCATGAGTCTGGATACATCTGTCTTTACCATGGGCCACTTTTCTCTTCATACAAAGTGGGTGAACAGGCCTGCTTCCTGAAGCTTTGCCTGTTGGGAGGCAAGCTGACCTATCTGTGAGCCACGCCAAGCCTTGGGTTTTTTCCTTTTCTGTCATCCAGGAATGGGCCATAGTTGTGATCTAGGAGAGAAGATGGGTTGCTGCAACAGTGGTGAGTGGCATGGTGGGGGTGGGCCTGGTCATCTGCCCCTGTAGCTTGTGCCCCCTGGTCCTGCTCGTGTGAAATCTGGGGTGCACCTCTTCTACTTTATGAGGATTGTTGCTGGGCCCACTTTACCTTATGACTTGCTGGATCTGACTGTACCTAGTTCAAGATTTGCAGCTCTGCCCGTATGATCACTTGCTGTTTCACGTTCAGACGTTCAGTTTTCACCAAGTTCCAATAACTCCCAGAATGGTATATAATCCTTTACTTACGATGGCATTGTCTCGCTCCTGAACCCTCAGGGTCTGCACTAAAATTCTCCTACGGGAGCATGCCCAAGGCTCTACACAGCACCTTCATTCACCACAGCTGCCATCAGTGCTTGAGATGTGCCTGGTCACATGGTCCAAATGGCAAGGCTGCTTGTATTGCAGCCTGGAGCTGCCGCAGCTCTTTCTTGCCCTGGGTGCCACTCAAAATGGGCAGTCTTCTGTGCTACCCGTTTTATAGATGAGACATTTTGTGTTTAGAGAGGTTGAATAACTTTTCAAAGTCTCAGAGCTAGTTCCTGGTGGTTTGGGAGTCTATACGTGCCAAACTCTGCCACTCCATGTTGCCTCTTTTACGCTTTCAGGCCTATTTCCAGGATATCTATGAATAGAAGGAAAACTCACCTGTGGTTGATTGCATGTGGGTGAATTGGCTTGCCCTTGAAATGCCAGATGTAGATCAGTTTTAGCTTTTCAAAATAGCCTCTGACTCAGGTAACTGCGTTGTTCAAGGACAGGAGCTGGTGCCATGTCCTACCCTGACTCAGGGAGTGATTCAGACTCAGAGTTGGCTAAATCTGGAAGGATTTTTGGATTGCATTATAACCTTTTAGGTATTCATCTTATCCTTTAGCTAAGAATAGATCTGGACCATGAACAAGCCCTTCTGAAATCATCCTCCTCCACCAGAGTTCTGGACTTTCTTTCCGTGTCCAATCTAGACAGTAGGGATCACTGCACGTTGAACTTTTCTCGTTCTTTCTTCTGCCCAGTTTGTCCTTGTCCATGATGGCGTTCTCCCAAATGCTTTTGGGTTGACTAGAGCATAAAGGGCATGGTTGGCTCAGAAAGGTTAATTTTCTTGCCCAAGCTATTTATGTGGAAGCCGGGACTTAACCCCAAGTGGTTCAGCTCCACTGTGTTAGACTAGGGCCATACTCAATAGTTTTCTATTTACTGACAGCTATGGATGAGAAACTAACCCCTACTTGTTTAGCAGTGTCTTGGAGAATTATGACTTTGGGGGACTTGTATCAGGATGAATATAGTATCAGTTTTGGATTTTATTCTACTTTATTTGATAAAATGAAGTTTTATTTGTATAAAGATTATTCTGGCAAAACTTTTAGTTTTTTTGGGACTCTCGACAGTTCTTTTAACTTTTGTTTATAGTGGCTTACAGATTAGTGGGAGGTAGACTTTAAGAAAGTATAGTAAAAATATAAACTACTGCCTTGGTGCTGTTGAGTAAGGATCAAAAATAAATCACTGAGTCCTTTCATGCTAATATCATTCATTTCATATATTAATTTCACTACCAAATATGTGCCTACATATATATATTTACAAAATAAACATACAATTTTGACTAAAAGAAGATTTTAGGCTCCTTCCCACCTCTCCTAAGGTCTTTTAGACCACCCAATCTATTCACTTCTTGTCCACTCTGAGCATAAGACAAAGGAGTTTGGAGGATTTATTGAAATGAGCAAGATCTGAAAGTGAGAGCACCTTCCAGCCCCTTCTCCTCCATGGTTCATATTGTAGCTTCAATAATTTGCTCCCAGCGCTGTTCAAAAACCATATAAGCTTATATTCAAACAAAATTAAAACTGGATTTCAGACTTTATCCCTCACTTTTGGGCTCTTGTCTCTTTTTATTTTCATCACTGGAAATACTTTTGAGTCATACCTGCTTCTCCACATTGCTGAAGTGATTGCCTCTGTATTCTAGGAGGAAAGAGAGGGTAACCTTGGCCCTCTTCAAGCATCAATACAAACATGGGAATAAGGCAATAAATCATAATATTTAGACCATCTGATATTTGGGATTAAGTTGTACTCCTGCTCTAATAGCATGGCTGATCTGAACTGACTTTAGTTACAGAAATTCTTGGAATAGATTCCTAGGTGGAAAGTGCTTTCTGTGGCTAGTACTCTACAGAGGTCCTGACCTAGGGAGTATTGTATTTCTTGCTTAGGATCAGGCTCCATTTCTCCTAAGAACTCACAGCACCCTGGACCGTTTCATTTCTAATCCTGACCATACACGAAACAGATAATGGGCCTCAAGTTTGCATGTGGACTTTCTGTTAACTACAACAGCCCCATCTCCAGTGCGTGCTTGTGTTCCTTAGTTTCTCTCCCTGTCAGGCCTCAACAGATGCAAAATATTTCTGAGTTTGGGCTAAAGAGTGAAAATCCAGTGTGATGCTGCCTTTGCTTTTTCCCTTCTCCTGACTGTTATAATTTGCTACAAGAAACTTGTCCAAACCAAGAAGTAATTGACATTAGACACTTGTGGTGTTAGCACCAAAGGAGGTAATGACTCCCCTGGGGAATTCGGCCTTCACTGTTCTTCACCTTCTGCTGGAAATGAGTCCCGGCTACAAGCCTAAATCATTCAGGAGTGAAAGGAGAGGTCCCAGGTCGCCTCTCTATCTTTTGACAGTAGATGAGTTCCAGATTTTTCCTTAAATTTCCAGATCTTCCCCAGAAATAACTTAAGTCCCGGAGGCCCTTTTCTAAGCAGCCTAACCCGTGAGTCATTCCTGTGCTCCCCATCTCCCACAATGATTGTATTCCTCTGTCCATTCGCAATTTTAATTATGCCTCTGCTCAATGGGCTTCCCTTCTGGTTAACTTCTCTGGGTAACTCATTAAACCTCTGAGTCACACGTTCATTATTAAAGAGAGGACAAAAATGAAAGAACAAAAAGGAACTGTGCCCCGGGAGAAACTTAGGGGTGGATTACTGTGGTTAAGTGTAGCTGAGTAGCTGAAGGCCTTAGTTGCCTCTTCTCCCCTTTCAGGATGTGCCCTGCATGGCAGGACACATTGCAGGACTTAATATGGTGAGGTCATTGTTGTGGTTGGTTTTAATATGAGGGTTTTTTTTGTGTGTGCTGTTGTAGGACACAGTTTGTAATTCTGGTGAAAGTACTTCCCTCCTATTTAACTATGCCCTCTAAACTTAGGTGGTCTCATAACAATGATGGAGCTACTAATTAAAAAGAATTCCAGTCTTCACTTGTGCCTCTGAAAGAACGTGGGAGGGAACCAATTCATAATCCACAGAGACACTTCTTAATATTCACTTTCCTTTTTCCATCACAATTTTTCTAAACCAGCTCCCACCCCACCCCTACCCAGTCTACCGGGCAATATCTTTCCTTCTTTACCTCTTTCCCAAGGTAAGTTACTTTATTCTTTCACCCTTGGATCTCCCTTTTGTAAAATGGGGTTCATGGTAGTACCTGACTGATAAGTTGTTGTGAAGATTAACTGAGATGAAACATGTAAATACTACCCACAGAGTGCGTGGAACATTGAAAATGCTCCTAATGATTAGATGTTATAATGTTCAATTCAGCCTCCCCAGCCTCAATTTTGATCTCAGTGGAAACACTAGAGGAAAAAAAAAAAAAAAAAAACAAAACCTGGAAGCTGAGGAAATGGTTCCTAAAGAATAACAACAATGGATATCATTTACCGAGTGTGACTCACGTCCCAAGCTTGTGGAACCATTTCTGTGCATTATCTTTAATCCTTACCGCAACCCTGAGAGATAGATAGATACTATCATTACCCCTATTTCACAAATGAGGAGACTCAGACTAAGAGCGATGAAGCAACCTGCCCTGGGCCACAGCTTGTAGGCAGAGGAGCTGGAGTTCAAACTCTGGCCTGACTGACTTCCAAGTTCATGGTTTAATGGCTTTGCGAAAAGCTGCAAGCCAGTGGTGCAGCATCAGAAAGGCCAGTGTTCTCTGCGTGGGTTTTGACTCACAAGGGTCATGACCCCCTGCTCAGAGACATAGGGCCTTGATGACGACTGGCCTGTCCTTGCAAACAGCTGCCAGGTTGGAGCCAGACCCAGCAGGGTTGGGTGAAACCACCTGGCCTGTGCTGAGGTGAAGTCTCTGAAGCCTCCTTGGTTTTCCATGAGAGACAGAGAGAAATGTTTTTGGGTTTTTTTCTGCAAAGGTTGGCATTTATTTCTTAATAATCAGTTTTAAAAAATGTATGTAGCCTCCCTAATCAGCAAAACAAAAGCTTTCTGTACTTTTATGCATGCTAGAAACTACTAATGAGTTCTTGGGGATTTATCACTGACTCTGGAACAGAAGTAGAAGCCAGTATATCTGGAGTCAGTGAAAACAGGTTTTGCCAAGGTACTTCGGCTGCAAGGGAACTTTTAAATATTCCACACCTCCAGCGCTGCATCTGTCCTGGGGAATTTGAGGATGAACTGATGTCCTGCATAGGATGCCTATAGTATGCACATAGGATGTGCACACATTTCTCTTCCACGTCCTGGAACCTTGCAGGTGGGCCCTGTGCAGTCCTTTTAGATGTGTCATCTCAGGTGGTCTGCCGTCTGAGGGTCTTCTTTCTGGGTAGAGAACCAGTTACACAACTCAGTTTCCCCAGAGGCCAGAATGGAATACTGAGCTTTGCACCAAGTGTAAGGGCCAACATACTCTGGGTTCTCAAGAGTTAGCAGAAAAAGGGGCTGCTGCAGCCTTGCGCACTGATTGATGCCTGTTTTTTTGTGCACACGAGAGTCAAATACCATTATTATTAGTGGCAATTCATTGGTATTCCTCTTCTTTGTCCTCTTCTTCTCCTTCTCCCTCTCTTTCATCTCCTTCCTTCTTCCTCTCATCCTCCCAATTTTCCTCCTTGGTTTCTTTTAACAATAAAAGTATGTAGAGCAAGAGAGTATGTCAGGAAGATTTGGCAGATCATTCACTCATTCATTAATGTACTCATCTATTCATTTCTCAGACATTTATAAAGCACTTACTCCAAACTAAGCATGGGGCGGGGCTACAAATTCAAGTAAGAAATCTTTCTTATGGGATGTGCACAGTCTAGGAGGGAAGAGGCAGACGTCTGACAATTACAAGAAGTAACATGTTCTGAGGACTCATTATGTACCTGGCATTGTGCTAAGTTACCTTTTAACCAGATCATCTCATGTAATCCTCATAGAAACACTCTGAAAAGAGTTTTAGCATTTTATCCTCTTACACATGAGGCTGAGGCAAAGACAGATTAAGTAATTGGCCCAAGGTCACACAGTTAGCAGGCCACAGATCTGACTTGAACCCAGGCAGTCTGACTCCAGAGTCGGTGTTATTAACAGCTCTGCCGCTGCCTCCCTCATAATCACAGCACACTGTGACAAGTGTCACCCAAGTGGGATCCAGCAGAAGTGAAATTTGAACCTAGTCTTGAAAAGTGAATAGGAGTTTTAGAGACTGAAGAAGTCAGGGAAGATCATTGCAGGCCTAGGGAACAATGTGAGCAGAGACAAGAACACAGAAGACCCAGTATCCACAGCCCATAACCAGGAGCAGTATCATGGACCCCTGTGTCAAGGTTGGGGACAGGCAGGGGACTAGAGAAGAGACCAGAAAAACAGCTGGACAGCTGTGCCTAGACTGCAAAGGACTTTGAGTTGATTGCTCATGAGAAGGACTTTTGTCCTATAGGCAGTGGAATGACTTGACACCTTCTGAGAAAAGAAGGGAATGATTTGACTTGTATATTAGAAAAGATGATTATCATTTAAAACTAAATGAAGAAAATATCACACAATCTTTGGGTGTCAGTAATATGAATAGTAGGATTTTTTCCCTTTTGTTACTTTATATATTTTCCAAATTATCTTTAATGAACTTGTGTTGCTTATTTAAATAATGTGCATGTCCTTTACATGCATGTGCATATACACATGTAAAGGGTATGTGTGCTGGAGAAGAGAGTTGTGAATTGGCGGCAGTGGAGAGGGAGGAGTGAAGTTGGAAGGGAACTTTCATGAGACTACGTAGAAAGCAACTGGGAGTGTCAAGGCTTTGGTGAAAGTCAAGGGCTTTGGTTATCAGGGACCAGATATAACTTGCTTCTGCTGATCCTTAACCCCACTTGAAGGGCCTCACAGGCACTACACACTTCACAATGAATGAATGAATGAACAAAAGAAAATGAAAGCAATGTGGTTGGAGAAGAGGGCATGAATTTGAGGAAGATTTTGGAGAGACAACTAGGAATCACATAGTGGTGCAGCGAGGATGAGATTTCTACTTTAAACATCGGGAAAGTTGATCACCCTCTTATCTGTGATAGAGAATGGGAGGAAATTCATGAAGTGAGAAGCAAGAGATGATGAAGATTTTGATTTTGAATATGTTGACTTAGGGGTTAAATTGATAAAACAAATTTAACTCTCTGTTGCAAAATCCAAATTGGATATAGAAGACAGATGAGCTAGAGAGAATGTATCTTCAGGGAAGACAGCCCCGAAGGAGAGCTGCTGCTGTATGGAAGGGCAAGTGAAATGCAGTTGAAAGCTGCTTTCAGAACCTTCCAGTCCAGTTTCTGCCACCTCCATTGTCAGGGAATGTCTAGTTGTCCACATAATTTATTTCTAACTACATGTTTTGGTTACTTGCTGTTTAAATATATTGCGTGCACACTGATATGGTTTGGCCGTGTCCCCACCCAAATCTCATCTTGAATTGTACTCCTCACAATCTCCACGTGTTGTGGGAGGGACCCAGTGGAGGTAATTGAATCATGGGGGCAGTTTCCCCTATGCTGTTCTCATGATAGTGAGTGAGTTCTCATGAGATCTGATGGTTTTATAAGCATATGGCATTTCCCCTACTGGCACTCATTCTGTCTCCTGCTGCCCTGTGAAGAGGTGCGTTCCACCATGATTGTATGTTTCCTGAGGCCTCCCCAGCCACGTGGAATTGCGAGTCAATTAAACCTCTTTTCTTGATCAATTACCCAGTCTTGGACATTTCTTCATAGCAGCATGAGAATGGACTAATACACACACCAAGTGCACAAATAGTAAGTTTACAGTTTGTAGAATTTACATAAAATGAACACAGTTCTCTCTTCTCCACTCAGACAAGAAGAGATCACTCCCAATTTCAGCACACCAGAAATCTTCTTTGTGCCCCCTCTCAGTTATTATCTGCCACCCATCAAACATAAACACTATTTAGGCTTATATTGCCATACTCTAATTTTGTCTGGTTTTAATCTTTATATAAATGGGATCATACAGCATGCTATCTTTTTGACCTTTTCCCCTAAACATTATATTATGAACTCTATCATCATGAGTTGCGTAGATGCAACTCCATCGTAGCTAGAAGTGTAAGCTTTCTTTCCGTGTTTTAAATAATTCTTAGAAGGACATTTCAAATGCCCCCTTCTTCTTTCAGTATTTAATTGCTTTTATGGTCAAAGACTTTAATGTGTCTCACCATACTCTCTAAGTGGCAAGACAGAAGCAAAGCTATGTGTTAGAAATGTGGGGGTTTCCAGCACAATCAGGAGCAGAAACTAGGGGATTGCATTCTAATTATTTTTCTTCCTTAAAGTTCAAATGTGGTTAGAATTGTGACTAACTAGCTCAATATGCCTTCAATTTTTGACCAGATATATTACATGTTTAAATAAGAACATATCTCCCTGTTAACAAAGTATCATTTTTACTTATATGGACCAATACAACCATTTACTATAACAGCAACTCAAAGAATTTCAGATGCAAAGTTTTATTTTTTAAATCAATAGTCTTTATGTTTTTAGGGCAGTATGAGTTTTACAAAATATTGATCTGAAAGTACAGAGAGAGTTCCCACACATCTCTTTTCCCTCTTCATATAGTGTCCCCTATTATTTACATGTTATATTAATGGAGTACAAGATGCAAAGTTTTAAAACTGAGTCAGAGGTAAATACTTCCCAGGTGGCAGTAGCTCACAGCATAGTGATTTTTCCTGTGAGAATAGAGGGGAAAGCATGGACGGGACAGAGCATTCTACTCAGAAGCACAAATGCAGTTATTATGGATCCATGCCAATACAAAGCTTTGATTAGAAACAAACATCAGAATCTTAAAACAACACCTCTTAAATTCATCACCAGTGTGTTACTCCTGGTTATACAAAGCCCAAGGTGCAAAGTGTTTGCAGGGAAGAATATTTCTGTTGGAAATACTCTTGGGACTGGTGGAGGAGGAGAGCGTGGTACCATGTTCTTCTCCTTCTTTTTTTTTTTTTTTTGCAAGATTTAATAGAGTGAAAACAGAACTCCCATACAAAGGGAGGGGACTCAAAGAGGGTAGCCATTGCCGGCTCCAATGCCTGGATTTACATCCTGGTCATTGTCCCTACTGCTGTGCTCTCAGACAATAGATGATTGGCTGTTTCTTTACCTCCTGTTTTTGCCTAGTTAGCATTTTAGTGAGCTCTCTTTACTACCTGATTGGTTGGGTTTGAGCTAAGCTGCAAGCTCCGTGTTTAAAGGTGGATGTGGTCACCTTCCCAGCTAGACTTAAGGATTCTTAGTCGGCCTAGGAAATCCAGCTAGTCCTGTCTCTCAGTCCCCCCTCTCAACAGGAAAACCCAAGTGCTGTTGGGGAGATTGGCCAACGACTGCTTTAACTGCTTCCTGCTGAATTGGGGTGTAGTAGGGGTTGTGCTGTTGAGATTTCCTCAGGAGGAGTGCCTTCGATGTCATCAACATCAGAGCGTGGGCTAGCAGGCCGGTTCAGGGGTCCGCGGTAGATTTTAGTCATGCACTGCATCTGGGGCTCCATTTGAAGAACTATTTGTAACTTTACAACTTTGATTCTGGAAGAGACAAGCTTAACAAAGAGGTTAAAGATACAGGGTCCAAAAAGGAGTAGCAATATTATAGCTGCTAGAGGTCCTAAGAAGGGGAGAATCCAGGGCATCCATTGGCTGAGGAGGCCCCAGGGTCCGGTGTTTTGAAGCTCCTCTGCTGTATGTTGTATTCAATCTGGAATTTCTTTAACTTTCTCAGTGACTATTCTGGATTGGTTAACATAATAACAGCATTCTTCCCCTAAAAATAAACAAGTTCCCCCTTTTTTGGCAGTTAGCAAGTCTAAAGCTCTTCAATTTTGAAGGACTACTGCTGCTAGGGAGTTAAGTTGATCTTGCAAGGTGACCAGGGAGTCAGTGACCTGTTCCATGTTACCATTTAGTTCTTGAGACAGTTTGTGGTAGAACTGAGTAGAGGTTGTGATACCGCCGATGCCAGTACCTAGTCCGCCTAGCACTCCTGCTCCGATAACAAAAGGAAGAATGGGTACTCTTTTGTTGTGGGGCTTAGGTACGACATAATTGTATAAATCTTGTTCAGTGTAGATGGTCATGGGGGCACTAAGAATGAGAGGAAGCACACAGATTCTGAAGAGCCACTCAAACAACGATAGGCTAAGGTACCACAGACAAAAAGTATTCCTGAGGGTAGGCAGACTATTCGTGTGGGAGGAGTTACCCACCTGCTGCACTGGGAGTTGATTGTGCCAATAGTATGGCTAAATTTCATACAGGTGAGATTTGAGGTATGGGTTATTTCCAGATTGGAAACATGAGGCCCTACTCAAATGGAAGTAGTGTTTATTTCTGTGCTGAAGTTGTTCCATTGTTCAGATACAGGGATTGAAATGTATGGCCTGAAGTGCAAGGGAATATTTTTTTGGCACACTTCACAGGCCCTGACTATCTGCTTGATAGTTTCAAAAAGGCCTGGTCCAGTAAATAATGATTTGGCCATCTGATGGGTGCTATCAATGCCTAAGGAAAGGTTTGGTGAAGGGTTTTAAGTAATTTCCATTGGTTAGCTGCTGGCAGAAATATTTTTCCTTTGTTGATAGCTAGCCATCCTGAGGGGAGGAAACTATGTCCTCCTGAGGTTCCCCATTCTATTTCTTCTTCTGAGTTCTGGGGCTTGGTTTCCCGGAGGGGGTTACCCCACATTAGGGGTCCTTCTATAAGCATTTCTAATGGAGGATCCTGCCTTGTGGCTCTTTCGGCTTCAATATCCGCTTGGCGATTCCCTTCTATTTCTCTTTCCTTTCTGATGACTCCGGCAGTGTAAGACTGTTACCTCTTTAGGTTTCTGTACAGCCAATAATAACTTCCTCATGGTTTCCTGATGTTTGATAGGTGTTCCCTCGGAAATTAGGAATTCCCTTTCTCTCCATGTTGCTGCTTGGGCATGGAGGACTAGGTAAGCAGACTTAGAGTCTGTAATATTTTACCCTTTTTCCTTCTTCTAATTCTAGGCCCGAGTGAGCGCTATTAGTTCCACCAGCTGAGCACTAGTTCCTGGAGTAAGGGGATTACTTTCAAGTATTCCATTATCACTGACCACTGCATACCCCGCTTTTCGAAGTTCTTTTTCTACAAAGGAACTTCCATCAGTATACAAGTTGAAGTTGGGATCAGTCAAGGGAACCTCTAAAAGGTTTGAGCAATTACTTGATGACAGTTATGTTCTATCTTTTCTTCATTGACTGGAAGAAATGTGGCTGGATTGAGTTGCACAAGTGTGCAGTCACAGCACTGGCCCTTCAAGTAATAGAGCCTGATATTTAAGTAAACAGTTGTCTGACAGCCACAGGTCTCCTTTAGCAGCAAGTATGCTGTGCACATCATGAGATGTCCACATGGTAAGATCTCTTCCCTGTATTATTTTAACTGCTTCAGACACTAAGACAGCTACTGCCGCCACCGCCCATAAACAATGAGGCCAACCCTTTGCCACTACATCAATTTCCTTACTCGGGTATGCCACGGGTTGCAAGCTCATGCCTCGGACCTGTGTAAGGACTCCTAGAGCTATTCCTGTTTTTTCTGTGACATATAAAGAAAAGTCTTGGCCCATTGACAAGCTTAACACAGGGGCTTGGGTTAAGGCCTTCTTTAGGGCCTGGAAAGCCGCTTCTGCTTCAGGTGTCCATCTTAGTAAATGGATATTGGCTTTCTGAGTTTCCTTAATTAGTGTATATAATGGCCTGGCTATTTCGCTGTACCTGGGAATCCATATTCAGCAGAAACCTGTTATACCAAGGAACCCTCTTCGTTGCTTTAGGGTTTTGGGATGAGGATAAGCCAGTATGGGCTGGATACGTTCCTCACTGAGGGCCCTGGTGCCTTTGGATAATTTTAGCCCTAAGTATTTAACCTGCTGTGAGCAGAGCTGAGCCTTTGGTTTGGAAACCTTGTAGCCACAGGTAGCGAGGAAATTTAAGAGCACTTGGGTGTCTTGATGGCACGAGGTTTCTGAACTGGCGGCTAAAAGTATATCATCCACATACCGAAGGACAAGAGTGTCCAGGTATGAGAATTGGCTCAAGTCTTGGGCTAATGCCTGGCCAAATAGGTGGGGGCTATCCCTGAACCCTTGGGGTAAAATAGTCCAGGTGAATTGAGACGGTGGGTTTGAAGGATCTTCAAAGGCAAACAAGAATTGAGAGTCAGGATGTACAGGGATGCAGAAAAAGGCATCCTTAAGGTCCAGGACTGGAAACCACTCTGCTTCCTCTGGTATTTGGGAAAGCAGAGTATAAGGGTTGGGTATAGCTGGGTATAGAGGGACAACGGCTTCACTGACATACCCGAGATCTTGCACTAACCTCCACTGTCCATTGGGTTTCTGTACTCCTAAAATTGGAGTATTGCAGGGACTATTGCATGGTTTTACTAGGCCTTGGGTTTTTAGGTCCTTAACAATTTTTTGAGTCCTTGTTGGGCCTTGGGTCTAAGGGGGTACTGCCTTTGGTAGGGAAAGGAAGTGGAATCCTCTAGTTTAACTTGAACAGGACAGGCATTCTTTGCTCATCCATATTGTCCTTCTGTTGCCCAGACTTCAGGATTAATTCCTTCCTCAAGCAGGGAACAACAAACGGGTGTTCCTTTTCCTCTGTTCGGGTGTATAATGGCCCCTGCTTTTTGCTGGAATGTCTCTCCCTAACAAGGGAGTGGGGCTTTCAGGCATAATTAGAAAAGCATGTGAAAAGAGTAAAGCTCCCCAGTCACATCTTAGTGGCTGGGAGAAGTATCTAGTGACTGGCTGTCCTAGAACCCTCGGATAGTGACAGATCTGGAGGACAGTTGTCCGGGACAGGAGAGTAACACTGAGAAGGCCAAGCCAGTGTCCAGGAGACAGTTTACCTCCTGGCCCTCAATGATCAAGCATACCTGGGGCTCTGTGAGGGTGATGGCATGGGCTGGTGCTTGCCCCAGGCACCCTCAGTCCTGCTGCTGGATCATCTGGTTAGTGGCTGCTGACTCAGGGGACCTTCATCTCCTGGGGCAGTCGGCCCTTCCAGTGATTCCTTGACATAAGGGGCATGGATGAGGGGGCAGCTTACTTCTACTTGGACAATCTTTTTTAAAGTGTCCTCGTAGACCGCACTGGAAGCAAGCCCTATTAGGCATTTGATTTGCCCGGTTTTCCCTTTTCCAGAGCCTCCAAAGTCCGCTTGCCTGAGGGCCGTGACTAAAGCGGTGGCCTTTTTAAAATCCTGTTTGTCCCGTTCCGCCTGCTCCTCCTGATCTCTATTATGAAAAACCAAGGTTGCCAAGTTCAGTAGGGTTTCTAAGGTTTGCTCTAGGCCTAAGGTGGACTTTTGAAGTTTTTTTCTAATGTCTGCAGCTGACTGAGTGATCAACTTATCCTTTAAGATCCGTTGGCCTTCAGTAGAGTCAGGTAACAGAGAGGTATGCTTCCTCACTGCCTCCCTTAGTCTCTCCAGAAAGGCGGTAGGATTTTCTTCCTTTCCCTGTGTTATAGTGGACATCATTGAATAATTCACAGGCTTCTTCCTAGTTTTCCTTAGTTCTTCTAGCATGCAAGTTAGCAAATGTCTGTGGCACCAATCTCCATGTCCTGATTCTGTGTCCCGATGAGAGTCTACACTGGGAACTGCCTATTGGCCTGTGGGGAATTGTTCTCTTTCTTCTGTTGTCATCCTATCATTGACCTGACTGAGATACCAGAGATCACCAAACTCTCAGGCTGCAGTTATGGTGGCACTTCTCTCATGTGGGGTTAGTGTCTGATTTAGCAGTAACATTATATCTCTCCATGTCAGATCAAAGGATTGTCCTAACCCTTGTAAAACATCAGTATAGCCATCAGGGTTATCTGAGAATTTACCTAGGTCTATTTTAATTTGCTTTAAGTCTGAGAGAGAAAAAGGTGCATGCACTCTGGCTGGGCCGAATTCTCCTCCCACTGCTTGGAGGGGGCATAATCGGGGAATATTGCCACTCTGGTTCATTGTTTACCCCTTTGTCTATCTCCTTTTGGACTGAATGGGTTGTAGGGGAGTCCTTTTTAGTTGGAGAAGGGGTCAGGGGGGCGCTGGGTTAGGGAGGTAGACTCTGAGGGCTTCCTGTAGGGCATAAATCACACTTTTTACATAATTGCAAGTTGTCTCTTAATGAAAAGAAAGTTAGTACATATGGCACTTCACTCCATTTGCCTTCTTTTCTACAAAAGAGGTCTAGCTGTAAGATACTGTTATAATTTATACTTCCCTCAGGAGGCCAGGTTTCTCCCCCTTGGAGGATATCGTGGCCAGGCGGTACTGCAGAAGAATGTAAGTCATTTCTTTCTTAGCGTCTGAGGGTCACATTGGTCCCAATTCTCCAGAATACATCTTAGGGGTATTTTTGCCTTGGGGGTAATGTTTCCCATCTGAAGAAAGAACATAGGGATGCCAGCACCCCTAGTCGTTTTCCAGTGAGCATTAGTCATGGAGCATCTTCTATGGTCCTAATGCTTATTCCTTTCCAGAGCGCATAACCACCTATGGATTTCTGCTTATCGGATTAGTGACGCTCACCGATGTAGCAGTCCTGCACCCCTTTTCCTGCCTTTCTTGACCACAAAGAAAGGGGTCCAGGCTGCTGGATTCTAGTGGTCCTTTACCAGCATGCCCAACATTGCCTTTGTGCTCAGGGGTGAGTCCTAGAGCTGGGCTGAGTTCCTGAGTATTTCATAACAACCCAGTTGCCCCATCAAGATGCATCCCCATAAACAACAGCTCCTATGCAAATTCGTTTCAGAGAGCATATAGGTAACATGGTACCATGTTCTAAGCAAAAAGCCGTCTCTTCCCTAGGTGATCCTTAATGGCTCTGGAGAGGATAGCCCTTAGTTAAAACTTTGTTACATTAATAAAATGAGCCAATAGTAAAAGATATTCCCAAATGGCTTGTTTTCCTTGTTAATTTTGTTTTAATTGTGGCAAAATACACACAACAAAATTTACCACTTTAACCATTGTTAAGCATACAGTTCAGCAGCATTTAATACCTTCATATTGTGCAACCTGGTATTATCCTCCTCCAGAACATTTTATGTCTTACAACATTAAAACTGCACTTACCAAACAATAACTCCTACTTCCTCCTCTCCCCTGCCCAGTCCCTGGAAACCATCGTTCCACTTTCTGTCTCTATGGATTTTATTACTCTAGGTGCCTCATATAAGTGGAATCATACAGTATTTGTTATTTTGCGACTGACTTATTTAACTCAGCACACTGTCTTTAAGGTTCATCTGTGTAGTAGCATGTATCAGAATTTCCTTCCTTTTTAAGGTTGAATGATATTCCATTGTATGGATATACCACATTTTATTTATCCATTCATCTGCTGATGGATATCAGATTGCTTCAAGTATTGTCTCTGTTTTGTAACTAGAAAGTTACTCTTTAGCCAGATATTTGACCTATTATCAAAAAGCTATGGCTTCCTTGCATTCTTCAGAATAGACATAAAATTTCCTGCCAATAACTTTCAGATGCCATAATTGTACTAATTTATGTTATGGTAACAACTTTAGACACTGGGAATTTTAGGTTTCAAAAATAAATCAGAGGTAGATGCCATCCTCAAAAAAGGATGGTCTAGCTGGCAAAATAAATTAGGCACACAGATAATGTTAATAGTTTGTCTGTGTGTAGAGAAGATGGGGAAGGGGGCCTCAGAAAGTGATACGGGAATATTTGACTGGGCAGACTAAAGAGATCATTGAATTCAGGCTCAGGAATTTGGACTCAAGATAGGTAGTGGGAGGCCACTGAGGATTTCAGATTGTTTTGATTTTTATGGATTACGTTGTTTCTTTTCTATTTAATTTTTTGAAAAATTATGCAAAACATTTACATGCTTTTGAACTTAAAACTATAAAATATGATACATTCAAAGAGATCCAGCTTCCACCTAAATCCCCTTCCCATTGTTCTTTCCTTTCTCCTATAGGTAACCCATTTTATTAATTTTTGGTGTGTCTTTCCATTTGTTCTTTTTGAAAATATAAGCAAATATGTGACTGGGCACGGTGGCTCACGCCTGTAATCCCAGCACTTTGGGAGGCCGAAACGGGCAGATCACAAGGTCAGGAGATCAAGACCATCCTGGCTAACACAGTGAAACCCCGTCTCTACTAAAAAATAAAATAAAAAATATATATATTAGCCGGTTGTGCTGGGGGGCGCCTGCAGTCCCAGCTACTTGGGAGGCTGAGGCAGGAGAAAGGCGTGAACCCGGGAGGTGGAGCTTGCAGTGAGCCAAGTTTGCACCACCGCACTCCAGCCTGGGCAATAGAGCGAAATTCCATCTCAAAAAAAAAAAAAAAAAAAAAAAAAAGAAAAAAAAAAAGAAAATATAAGCAAATATGAATATGTATTTTTCTTCTTTACATTAAAAAAGTAGCATATTATGTTCATTCTTCTGAATTTTGTATTTTCACTTATATTCCTTCATATCAATATATAGAGATTTTCCTCACTCCTTTCTATGTCTGAGAATTATTCATATTATTCTCAATTTTATGAATGCATCATAATTTATTCAACTAGTTGCCGATTGATGGACACTTGGGGGTTGTTTTCAGTTATTTACTGTTACAAACTGTGTTTTGATAAATAGCTTTGTGCATGTATCATTTTATATATTGCTAGTGTGTTTTTGGGATAGATTCATAGCTTAAAGGATCAAGGCTTAGGTAATTTGGCCATACATTGTGACAAAAATTCCACAGGAGTTATACCATTCTGCATTCTTGCTAACAATGCATGCAAGTCTCTGATTCTTCACAGTCATGCCAGTAGGGTATGTCATCAAACTTTTGGATTCTTGCATATCTGATAAGGGGAAATGGTGTCTTGGTGTAGTTCTAATTTGCATCCACAGAAACTACTGATATTTTAGGGATAAATCAGTGGGCCTTAACAACTTTAAATGTGGAGGCCAATGAGAATGAGAAGAGTAAAAGGATGAAAAGATCCAGGAGAGCAAATATAGGTGACAATTTATCATTTGAGTTGCTCATGGGACACCCATATGGATGTGTTAATTGTGCCTTTGGATCTAAGAAAGACATCATACATCCACATAAAGATGGTGGTTGAAGTTGTGAGACTGCATGAGACTACCAAACCTGGAAATGTAGATGAGAAGAAGAGCAAGAAAATATATTTCTAATACAGCCACAGTTGGATAAACCAAAACATCTTCTTTCTCTATGTCCTTCCTCCCTTTTTATATTATTTTTGAGATTTTAATTTTTATTATTAATATTATTTTCAGACTTAGAGGTGACAGATCTGCTGTGTCCTCTACTGAAATACTTGAGAAAAGAATGACAAAGGAAATTGGTGGATTACACTTGCCACTGAAAGTGTGGTCCAGGGATCCAGTAGCAGGGAGATCACCTGTGAGCTTGTTAGAAGTGCAGAAGTTCAGGCCCCAGCCCAGATCTGTGACTTAGAAACAGTGTTTTCTCAAGATGTGCAGGCAATTCATGGCTTCTCCATGCTCTTTTGATCAGCTGGACTTTGCTGGACAAAATAAAAAGTTGTCTGGTTGTGCCTTAAATTTATAATTCCAGATCATAACCAGGTGCTCTGTATTTTCTACTATGTTTCTCTAGTGGGCCTCCTTTCACAATCCCGAGGTTATTACTTCACACTTTTTCCCCATCTGCAGATTTCACTTACCCTCCCTGCTTATTCTCAAACCATGTCCTTCCCTATTTTATGTAGAAAACTGAAACCATCAGATGGGAATTCCCTCATACTGCCACCACCAAATTTATCACCATGCTGGCATTTACACCCCCTTTCCTTCTTCTCTGTAGTGTGATGGAAGAAGTGTCCCTTCTTAGATCGTAGACCACTCTTCCTGTGTGTGCCAGGATTCTGTTCCCCTTCTCTAGGATCGGCTCGTTGGCCATCCTCTTCCAGTGCCATCAATGGCTCCCGCTTTTCTGGATCATTCCCATCAGTAGACAAACCTGATGACATCAACTGTCTTTTTAAAAACCACCTCTTCCTTGACTGCTTGCCCTACTCTACCCACTGCCCCATTCCTTTGCTTCCCTTCACAGTAAAACTTCTTGAAAGAGTTGCCTTCATGCTGTCTGCCTTCTGTCCGCTATGCAGTACGTTTCATCCTGGCCTCTAACTCACCACACCATGGAAACTGTTCTTGTCAAGGTTATCAGTGACCTCAATGATGTCAAATTCAGTAGATACTTTCAGCAAAATTTGACACATTTAACCATCTTGAAATGTTCCTTCTTGTGGTTTTTGGGACACCATACTCTGCTGGTTTCCTCTTCTACCTGACCTTTTAGTGTTGATGTTTTCTCTCTTTCTCTCTCTCTCTCTTTCCCCCTCCCTCCTTCCATTTCCTCCTGTCCTCCCCCTCTCTCTCTTCTATCTTTCCCACTTCTCTCTTTATCCTCTCTCTTTATGCTCTGCTGTTATACTTATGCCCTCTCACTTCCTCCACCTTCTCCAATCTTTCCTTTCATTCTCAATTTTTTTCTTTAAAGGGAACTTTATTTTATAGCTCCCCATAACTTTCCCATTCCCTGTTGCCTTATACACAACATGTTCCATGCATTTACATTGACTACCTGGCCTCTGTGGCCATTTGTGTTTGGGATCACTCTCCTAAGCCACATATTGTAGATATTTATGTAAACATTTTTCTCTCTTTCTTGATAATATGTTCTCTAAGAGTTCATTTCACCTCCAGCAGTGCCTGGCATAGTGCCTTGAGAATAATAGAAATAAAATTTATTGAATAAAATAAATAAGCAAATACATATATACATGCAAAGATTCTTGAAAATCTGAAATGTAAACATTTTCACTTTAAAGAGGGTGCATAAGAAAAATGCCTGGAACAGTGTTGGGCACCTAGTGGGCATTTGGGGTTTTTGGTTAACTAATTGAATGTTAGCAATCTGTAGATTTCTGATATGACAAATAACTTAATGACTCACCATTTAGAAGTATTCTGAAGTATCTTAATCTTTAATTTCTTAAAATTCAGCTCAATTATATATTTCATTAGAAGTATAAATATGAGGCAGAGAATGTCAGGATATCAGAAAAATATGATTGAATATTTAGTGACTTCTGACATAAATGCTGTTAAGAATAAAACGAAGTGTTTTACATTAGTGTGAGTATATCTTTTATGTATGGTTCAAAAATCATTTTTTAATTAATATTGCTAAATGAGAATACTAATAGCCTAAGGCTACATGCCTCAGACTAAAGTAAAATAATCAATAATGTGATCAAGTTGTCAATAATGAAAATATATTAATAATGAGAATTGAAAAATGGGAAATAAAAAATAAAGAAAAATAAAAAAGGAAAAATGAGAAATAAAAACAATGATTTGGAGATGGAAGACATATATTTAGCTTAATAACCTCAGGCAAGTCCTGTGTCTTGGTTTTCTTAGGTCTAAAACAAGAAGATTGGATTTAGTTATCTCTAAGTTCTTTTCCAGCTATAAAATCTTTGCATTTATGTAATAAATAAAGGGCTGCTAGTTATATGATCCTGATGTTTACTTTTTCAATGCATGTTTGATTGTGTTCAGAGAAAATACCTGGTAAGCCGTAATGGAAACCATCTGTTAGAAAAAGAAGGAGACAGAATCGTGGGGCTCTGTTGACTTCCCTGGTCTTACCAGCAAAGAGAAGAGGTGTAGTAATTTTTAAAAAGGAAGAAAGGAGAGAGATCAAAGTGGGAGAACGAAAAATAAAACGAAGTAAAAGGACTAAGCACTCTTCTCTTTCCTCTGAGAGACTGTGCTGGCTCTCCCACCTTTCTGGAGACTCATCAGCACCTGTCTGGTGGACAGCACCACATCTCTAAATTCTAAGGTTCTAACCCCTCTGTTCCCAAATTCTGGAGTTCACCAACAAAGTGGTTTGCATTTTTTAAAAAAAGAAATGAAATCAAAGAGGGACACACAAAGGGCTTCCAAAATAAAATGCTAGATCTTAAATTGGGTGCTTGGTTTATGAATTATTTTGTATTGATCAACTTTAAATTATAAAATAAAGGAATTAAAAATATTTATCACAATAAAACAAAAAGAAGAGCCATTCTCATTTAAAGAGAGGCCTTATCTCCAGAGAAATCATTAGAGGCTATTATATATCAATCCTAAAGGGTTTTAGTAGAAACCCTTACTGCTCCCTCTGAGGTATAAGGTAAGCAGAGGTAAGCAAGCAGGGTAGTGGCAAAGATCACATGTGAGAAAAAGAATGTGAAGAGGAAAATAGAAGGGATCTAGATATTTGATGAAGTCCAGAAAGGCTGACTTTGATATGAACAGCAGCATTTCAGTCAGGCTCATGAGAAGCTCCACAATGCAGAAGTAAAAGAATATGATCTTTCCTTTGAGCAGAGTCTGATGAAAATTCCTAGAGTGGGACTCAGATTCCCCCGTATTTTTGTATTTAGGTTATGAGAATGAGACTAAGAACCAGATTGTCACCAACAGAGAGCAAAATCTCAGCATAATTTTCATTGTGTGGAGTTCAGAAATGCATTTGAACTGCAGGCTTCATCATTTGTATCTCTGACCCATTTGCTTTTATGCCTGGAGGAAGGTCCAGGCAGCCACTAACTGCTCAAATCCTTCCATTCTGGACTTGCTCTTCCTCTGTCAGTTCTCATCCTTACTTTCTTTTTGAGTGTTCTAGATGGCATTAATAAACATTCATCAGTGGCTTGGTTACACTGAATTATCTTGGTTCCCTTCCCACATTACTTCATCTTCCCCTGACCTTACTCCTTCTCCTGGACTCATTAACACTCATTCTTGGCATTCAGTAGATGTTGACTGAGAACTTACTATGTGTTAGTTACTGTTCCAGGTGCTGGGGACAAATGGGTGAACCACATATACATGGCTTCTGCATTGATGCAGGGTGTGGTATGGTGGGGAAGGAGAAAGTAGATGTTAAACAGCCTTCTACAGAGGTTAATACATATTTTAGTCCATGCCATATAGAGAAGATATGGTGCTATGAGAGACAGTATCAGGGGTGACCTACTCAAAATAGAGTGGTCAGGAAACTCAGCTGTGAGGAGGTGGCATTTAAATTGCATACTGACTGACTAATGAGAGGGAGCCAGGCAAGTGAAAGAGAGGAGAGCGTGTTCCATGCAGAAAGTAAAGTAGGTGCAAAGTTCAGGAGAAGAAGAGTGTGGCACTGGAAGACCTGAAAGAAAACTGGTGACACACCCCAGACACATACAGTGTTGTTAACAGATAAAAAATATGGTTGATTTGTTCACATAGGGAATACTTTGTGCAGATCTGAGGACACTACTGTTAAGGTGCTGGCATGAACAAGTGCTCATGATTAGTTGTTCAGTCTCAAATGTATGGCATGACTCTACATATACAATGTACCAGTTAGGATTCTCAGTTGCAAGTGCTAGAATGCCCAATCAGAACTTTCTTAAGCAAAATACATATTTATTAGTTGACATATCTGAAAAGTCCATGACCAGGCCTGGCTTCATCAATGGTTCAAATGTTTTAGACTGGCACTGTCCATTGGAGATAAAATGTGAGCTATATGCATCATCACTTCAACATGTAATCAAAATAAAAATTATTGGTGAGATATTTTACCTTCCCTTTTCCTTCTAAGTCTTTGAGATGCAGTGTGTCTTTTGTACTTACATCACATCTCTGTACTGGTCACATTTCAAGTGTTCAATAGCTACATATGGCTAGTGGCTACCATTTTGGACAGTGCAGGTCAAGGCCTTCGATCTTCTCAGTTTCAATTTGATAATTACCTAGATTGTCTTCCTAGAAGTCTAAGCAAAAGTTTCTTTGTGTCTCACTGGCTCTAAAAGAGTCCTGTGACCACCTTGAACCAACATCATGACCAGGAAGAAAGCGCTGTGCCCAGCGGTTTAGAACCAAACCGCGTGCTGTACCCCAGGACTGCAGGAGAGGGGTAGGCTCCATGTGAACTCTGTGTATAGAATATATATTTATTATTTTTGGCCACCCAGTATCCATTTATCTGTCTTTGGATAATAATGTTGGGGAATCAATTCTCCCCACATAAAGAGGACTGGCAAGAAGACTATTAATGTATTAATAATGGAGATTATCTCTGGAAAGAATGATTCCGGGGGTTATAAATGGTACCACTTTTATTTTCTGTTTTATAGATTTGTTTTTAGTTTATTGCTACTAGCATGTACTGTTTCATTTTTATTTATGCTTTTAATGAAGAATATAAACATAGCTTTCTTTCCTGTGAAAAGGTTAGGACCAAATAGGGGGAATGATCTAATACTGGGGTGACCAAATGTCTTGGTTTTCCTAGGACAGCCCTGGCTTATACCAGTGATTATAGTGTAATTATTAATTGAACTCCTTTTACCTCCAGCGTGTCCCATCATAAGAGCGTATGGTCATCCAATATAATAATACTTTAAAACCATCATGGGTACTGATATGGTTAATTCAGACTTCACAAATACCTTGAGATAACAGAATGATTTGATAGATACACGTTGAACCCCAATAAAAGACAGAGTAGTCACACCTTGTATTTGTGCATCATCAGGAAATGAGGCACTCCAAGAGTTAATTTTTCTAACTGAAGCTTGCCCTCTAAGCATCAAAATGTTTTAACATTTAACTACTTTTAATGGAAATATTACTCTGGGATATTTTATATTTTCCCACCTTCTTAAGTGGAGTAGACCAAACATAATGGAACTACTTCTTGTTGACACAAGTTATTGCAGAGCTTTCCACCTGGTGGACAAAAGCTCACTGGTGTGTTATGAATGGATTACAGGCATGTGGAAATATGATCCCTCCATCTCCACCTCTCAGGGAAGCCAGGCTGGGCTTGAGGGGTGACAGAAGCCCCTGGATCAGTTGCCTCTGGCTGTTTTCCTCCGTGAGTCATCTGAATAGATTCATTTTCTGTATGCATCTTGACTTGCAAAAGGTTGGGAAACATTAGTTACTGTTTTGTGTTATAGTTCAGAGATTCTGGCAGGTCACCCTCCATCCTGGGGTTACAGAGGGTGATTTACATTTACCCTTGAGCTGAATTTCCCTGAATTGACTACTTCTCTTTGCTCTTCGTAGCACTCTTCCTTTTTACTTTGCAGGCAATTGCCATTGCTTGTTACTGTCTTTTCTATGTAGTCTGCTCTCTTATTTTACACAGGTTTGTTTAGGATAGGTGAAATATACTTGAGTATAGCTCGACTCCCCTAACTGAAGATTTAGTAGTAGCTGTTCACATTGTTGTCTTCTAAACTCATTGCTGTGCTGTTGCTATGCTCCAGGTATCTAAGATGATCTTAGAATATCACGTTATGTTTCCTCATTAGAGATGGTAGAAGTCTTATAGAGGGCTCTTTATTCTTAGAGTTAGTTGTGGTTTATATGTGTGTGTGTGTGTGTGTGTGTGTGTGTGTATATATATATATATTTATAATTTCAAGAAGACTAAATTGCTAGATAATACAGTATTACAGGAAAGAAAATAATGTTTTACACAAACACATATTTACATACATATATGTATACAGAGAGAGAGAGAGTGAGAGAGACATTTATAAAACATGGAGGACAGTTATGCCCTCTTTGCAAACCAATTTCAGAAAGGTCAGTTGTCATGTTCACTCAACAAATAGTCCCTTGTTGACATTCTGAAACTGAATGTCCTTCTGGCTGGACAACTGGACTCAGCCAATAAGGCATTTCTGATGCTTTTGTGTTCTTATGCAAGGATGGACCTTTTCCAGCATTGTAAGTGACAGCAGGAAATACTCAGTGGGCCACAGGAAGTAATTGACATCATCTGGGATTGTCTGGCTCGGAAGTTAAAAGTAAGGACTTTAAAATCTGACCTGGGATTGAATTCTAGTTCTAGCATATGTTAATTCTGTGGATTAGACGAGTTTTGTAATCCCTCTGAGTCCCACTTCTCTCACTGAGTTGTTGTGAAGATGAAATGAGAACATGTTTGCTGTTAGCTAAGCATAATCTCTGGCTAGTAGTGAATGGTCACTAAATTGTAGTTTCATTATCATTTTTACTAATAATAATATATGGAGCAGTTAATGATTAATCACAAGACTTACCTTTGGGGAAACTAGAATAAATAATCAAACATAAGTATAATATTTTTTGTCATTGGCCTAATTTTGCGTAATTAGTTGCCTATCATATTTCTCACTAAGTAGTGACATGTATGAACAATTCTGAAATTAAATGGACTAGAAAGCCTCTAGAATTATTTTATTCTTCATTATCCATGGTGTTTACTATGTGGCATCATATTCTTTGCCAGGCAATTGCAGGCTGGTAGATGCTTTCAGCAAGACAGTTGTCCTGGATTATAACTGACTGATAGTTTATACAGATTCTGCCCTCCACTTTTTGAAAAATTGGTACATTATTTGTACTTTACTTAACTCCTATAGGATTTTCCCCATATATCTTATATTTCTCAAAAACAACAGATAGAGGTGTTTTTGGAACATCTGTCATTCCTAAAGCTCTTTAAGCAAGTTTCCAAGAGGATAGTGATTACCCTGACCAACTGCTATACCTTCTTCTTTTTTTTTAAATTTTTTTTAATTTTTATTTTTTTTATTATACTTTAAGTTCTAGGGTACATGTGCACAATGTGCAGGTTTGTTACATATGTATACTTGTGCCATGTTGGTGTGTTGCACCCATTAACTCATCAGCACCCATGATGTCATTTACATCAGGTGTAACTCCGAATGCCATACCTCCCCCTACCCCTCCCCATAATAGGTCCCAGTGCATGATGTTCTCCTTCCCGAGTCCAAGTGATCTCATTGTTCAATTCCCACCTATGAGTGAGAACATGCGGTGTTTGGTTTTCTGTTCTTGTGATAGTTTGCTGAGAATGATGGTTTCCAGCTCCATCCATGTCCCTACAAAGGACACAGACTCATCCTTTTCTATGGCTGCATAGTATTCCATGGTGTATATGTGCCACATTTTCTTAATCCAGTCTGTCACTGATGGACATTTGGGTTGATTCCAAGTCTTTGCTATTGTGAATAGTGCCACAATAAGCATATATGTACATGTGTCTTTATAGCAGCATGCTTTATAATCCTTTGGGTATATACCCAGTGATGGGATGGCTGGGTCATATGGTATTTCTAGTTCTAGATCCTGAGGAATCCCCATACTGTTTTCTGCAATGGTTGAACTAGTTTACAATCCCACCAGCAGTGTAAAAGTGTTCCTATTTCTCCACATCCTCTCCAGCACCTGTTGTTTCCTGGCTTTTTAATGATTGCCATTCTAACTGGCATGAGATGGTATCTCATTGTGGTTTTGATTTGCATTTCTCTGATGGCCAGTGATGACGAGCATTTTTTCATGTGTCTGTTGGCTGTATGCATGTCTTCTTTTGAGAAATGTCTGTTCATATCCTTTGCCCACTTTTTGATGGGGTTGGTTTTTTTCTTGTAAATTTGTTTGAGTTCTTTGTAGGTTCTGGATATTAGCCCTTTGTCAGATGAGTAGATTGCAAAAATTTTCTCCCATTCTGCAGGTTGCCTGTTCACTCTGATGGTAGTTTCTTTTGCTATGCAGAAGCTCTTTAGTTTAATTAGATCCCATTTGTCAATTTTGGCTTTTGTTGCCATTGCTTTTGGTGTTTTAGACATGAAGTCCTTGCCCATGCCTATGTCCTGAATGGTATTCCCTAGGTTTTCTTCTAGGGTTTTTATGGTATTAGGTCTAACATTTAAGTCTCTAATCCATCTTGAATTAATTTTCGTATGAGGAGTAAGGAAAGGCTCCAGTTTCAGCTTTCCACTTATGGCTAGCCAGTTTTCCCAGCACCATTTATTAAATAAGGAATCCTTTCCCCATTTCTTGTTTTTCTCAGGTTTGTCAAAGATCAGATGGCTGTAGATGTGTGGTATTATTTCTGAGGGCTCTGTTCTGTTCCATTGGTCTATATCTGTGTTTTGGTACCAGTACCATGCTGTTTTGGTTACTGTAGCCTTGTAGTATAGTTTGAAGTCAGGTAGCGTGATGCCTCCAGCTTTGTTCTTTTGACTTAGGATTGTCTTGGCAATGCAGGCTCTTTTTTGGTTCCATATGAACTTTAAAGCAGTTTTTTCCAATTCTGTGAAGAAACTCATTGGTAGCTTGATGGGGATGGAGTTGAATCTATAAATTACCTTGGGCAGTATGGCCATTTTCACGATATTGATTCTTCCTATCCATGGTATGGTATGTTCTTCCATTTGTTTGTGTCCTCTTTTATTTCACTGAGCAGTGGTTTGTAGTTCTCCTTGAAGAGGTCCTTTACATCCCTTGTAAGTTGGATTCCTAGGTATTTTCTTCTCTTTGAAGCAATTGTGAATGGAAGTTCATTCATGATTTGGCTCTCTGTTTGTCTGTTACTGGTGTATAAGAATGCTTGTGATTGCACATTAATTTTGTATCCTGAGACTTTGCTGAAGTTGCTGATCAGCTTAAGGAGATTTTGGGCTGAGATGATGGGGTTTTCTAAATATACAATCATGTCATCTGCAAACAGGGACAATTTGACTTCTTTCCCTAACTGAATCCCCTTGATTTCTTTCTCTTGCCTGATTGCCCTAGCCAGAACTTCCAACACTATGTTGAATAGGAGTGGTGAGAGAGGGCATCCCTGTCTTGTGCCAGTTTTCAAAGGGAATGCTTCCAGTTTTTGCCCATTCAGTATGATATTGGCTGTGGGTTTGTCATAAATAGCTCTTATTATTTTGAGGTACGTTCCATCAATACCGAATTTATTGAGCGTTTTTAGCATGAAGGGCTGTTGAATTTTGTCAAAGGCCTTTTCTGCATCTATTGAGATAATCATGTGGTTTTTGTCTTTGGTTCTGTTTATATGGTGGATTACATTTATTGATTTGCGAATGTTGAACCAGCCTTGCATCCCAGGGATGAAGCCCACTTGATCATGGTGGATAAGCTTTTTGATGTGCTGCTGGATTCGGTTTGCCAGTATTTTATTGAGGATTTTTGCATTGATGTTCATCAAGGATATTGGTCTAAAATTCTCTTTTCTTGTTGTGTCTCTGCCAGGCTTTGGTATCAGGATGATGTTGGCCTCATAAAATGAGTTATGGAGGATTCCCTCTTTTTCTATTGATTGGAATAGTTTCAGAAGGAATGGTACCAGCTTCTCCTTGTACCTCTGGTAGAATTCGGCTGTGAATCCATCTGGTCCTGGACTCTTTTTGGTTGGTAGGCTACTAATTATTGCCTCAATTTCAGAGCCTGCTATTGGTCTATTCAGGGATTCAACTTCTTGCAGGTTTAGTCTTGGAAGAGTGTAAGTGTCCAGGAAATTATCCATTTCTCCTAGGTTTTCTAGTTTATTTGCATATAGGTGTTTATAGTATTCTCTGATGGTAGTTTGTATTTCTGTGGGGTCAGTGGTGATATCCCCTTTATCATTTTTTATTGCATCTATTTGATTCTTCTCTCTTTTCTTCTTTATAAGTCTTGCTAGCATTCTATCAATTTTGTTGATCTTTTCAAAAAACCAGCTCCTGGATTCATTGATTTTTTGGAGGGTTTTTTGTGTCTCTATCTCCTTCAGTTCTGCTCTGATCTTAGTTATTTCTTGCCTTCTGCTAGCTTTTGAATGTGTTTGCTCTTGCTTCTCTAGTTCTTTTAATTGTGATGTTAGGATGTCAGTTTTGGATCTTTCCAGCTTTCTCTTGTGGGCATTTAGTGGTATAAATTTCCCTCTACACACTGCTTTAAATGTGTCCCAGAGATTCTGATATGTTGTATCTTTGTTCTCATTGGTTTCAAAGAACATCTTTATTTCTGCCTTCATTTCGTTATGTACCCAGTAGTCATTCAGGAGCAGGTTGTTCAGTTTCCATGTAGTTGAGCATATCCAGCCAAACTAAGTCTCATAAGTGTAGAAGAAATAAAATCCTTTACAGACAAGCAAATGCTTAGAGATTTTGTCACCACCAGGCCTGCCCTACAAGAGACCCTGAAGGAAGCACTAAACATGGAAAGGAAAAACTGGTACCAGCCATTGCAAAAACATGCCAAAATGTAAAGACTATCGATGCTAGGAAGAAACTGCATCAACTAACGAGCAAAATAACCAGCTAATATCACAATGACAGGATCAAGTTCACACATAACAATATTAACCTTAAATGTAAATGGACTAAATGGTCCAATTAAAAGACACAGACTGCCAAATTGGATAAAGAGTCAAGACCCGTCAGTGTGCTGTATTCAGGAGACCCATCTCACATGCAGAGACACACATAGACTCAAAATAAACGGATGGAGGAAGATCTACCAAGCAAATGGAGAACAAAAAAAAGCAGGGGTTGCAATCCTAGTCTCTGATAAAACAGACTTTAAACCATCAAAGATCAAAAGAGACAAAGAATGCCATTACATAATGGTAAAGTGATCAATTCAACAGTAAGAGCTAACTATCCTAAATATATATGCACCCAATACAGGAGCACCCAGATTCATAAAGCAAGTCCTTAGAGACTTACAAAGAGACTTAGACTCCCATACAATAATAATGGGAGACTTCAACACCCCACTGTCAACATTAGACAGATCAACGAGACAGAAAGTTAACAAGGATATCCAGGAATTGAACTCTGCACCAAGCAGACCTAATAGACATCTACAGAACTCTCCACCCGAAATCAACAGAATATGCATTCTTCTCAGCACCACATCACACTTATTCCAAAATTGACCACATAGTTGGAAGTAAAGCACTCCTCAGCAAATGTAAAAGAACAGAAATTATAACAAACTGTCTCTCAGACCACAGTGCAATCAAACTAGAACTCAGGACTAAGAAACTCAATCAAAACTGCTATACCTTCTTCTGTTTGCTATTGCAAAAGATGCAAAAGTACTTATAAGAAGGTAGTGTTCTAGTTTCTTCTCAAAGATGTAGAGAGCTGGGAAGGATTGTTCCTAAACTTACAGTGAAAAAAAACCTTTATGAATAATAAGTTCACAACTTTTCTTGAGCTCATTGGAGTCCTAAGGTTGCTGGGTACCCAGCAGGCCCAAAATCAAGGAGGAGCTAGGTATCTTCAGGGAGAAATGAAATATGAGCTCTGACTTATCTGAGCAAGAAACATACCTGTATGAATTCAGCTAAGGTGGTTGTTGAATAGGTGGAATCTGGCTTAATGCACTCTAGTAGAAGAGGGCAAAGCCCTAGGGATAATAAATAAAAGGAGATCAGACTTTTTTATACTCATTTCTCCATGAACCACATCACAGGTTCACAGAAATGGTTGGGAGAGTCTACAGAAAATCTCCCTTATAGTGAATTGCTGGAGGAGAGGAAAAGAAACTGCTATGAGAGAGGTGAGAAATTCTACCTGGACCCTTCTTCCCTACCTCCCCTATGAACAGAAGCCTTAATTAGTGTGACATGTATGTAGAAGGGAGCAAACATTATCACTCTTAGGATACTGGTGAAATCCCATTACATCTGAGATAAGGGAACAGGGAGAAAAATCTTGACTCCTGGGGAAATGATGGGTATACAGTCTGGATTTAGAAGTGACCCAGGGGAGGCATGGGATCACTGGGAAGGCTGCTGCTTCAGGACTCAGTGATATAGTGCTTGCCTAAGACTACAGCTTAATCAGAACAATAGAAACCATTTCCTCCCCACACCCTCAAACCAGGCTAACAAGAGAAGGCAGAAAAAGAAAAGAAAAGAAAAAACAGAAGGAACCGGAAAAAAAAAAAAAAAAAAAAAAAAAACCAGCTAGCAAAATAGATTTTAATTTAACCATATCAATAATCACATTAAATGTGAACGGTCTACACATACCAGTTGAAAGATGGATTGTCAGATTGTATAAAAAATTAAGAACCCACTATACACTTTCTATAAGAAACCCACTTTAGATATAAAGACAGATAGATTAAAAGTAATAGAATAGAAAAAGATATGCTGTGCAAACACTAATCAAAATAAAGCTTTATTTTAATATCAGACGAATGAGACTTTTAGAACAATGATTATTATCTGGGATAAAAAGGAACATTAAATATTTTTAAAGGGCTTAATTATCCAAGAAGACATAACGATACTGAACATGTATGTACCTAACAACAGAGTTTCAAAATACATGATGCAAAAGCTGATAGAATCAAAAAGTGAAATAGATAATTTCACAATTATAGTTGAAAACTTCAGTGCTCCTTTTTCAGTAAATAATAGAACAAATGGAAAGAAAATCATCAAGAATGTAGATGACTTGAGCAATTACCAACCAACTTGACCCAGTTGATATTTATAGAATACTTTACACAACAACACTTCTTTCTAAAGTGCATATGAAACATTCTCCAAATGATACTATATTCTGGACCATAAAGTAAGCTTAACAACCTGAAAAGACTAGAAACCATAGAAAGCATAGTGATGAACTATAATGGAATTAAGCCAGAAATCAATAATATAAAGATAAGTGGAAAATCTTCAAATGTATGGAGATAAAACAACACACATCTAAATAAACCGTATGTCAGAGGAAGTCTTAAGACAAAAAAGCATTTTGAACTGAAAGAAAAAGAACTACAACATATCACAATTTGGGAAATGAAGCTAAAGTAGTGTATAGATGGAAATTTATAGAGTTAACTCTTACACTACAAAAGAGGAAAGGTCTTCAATCAGTAAGGTAAGTATCCACCCTAAAAAGAAAAAAACTAGATAAAGAAAAACAAATTAAAACTGAAGCAAGCAGAAGGAAGAAAATAAGAAGAGCAAACATCAATGCATTTGAAACAAAAAAGCAATTTGGATATATCAATCAAACCAAAAGCTGGTTCTTTGAAAGATCAGCAAAATTAGTGATCTTCTAGGCAGACTGACCAAGAAAAAAGAAGATACAAATTATCAATATCAGAAATGAAAGAAGGGACATCACTCCTGACTCTACAGACATTAAAAGAATAATAAGGTAGTGCAACAAACAACTCTATGCCCATAAATTTGACAACTTAGGTGAAATGAACCAATTCCTTGAAAGATAGACATACTCAAGTTCATTCAAGAAGAACTATATATCTTAAATAGTCCCATATCTTCTAGGGAAATTGAAGTTATAGTTAAAAGCCTTCCAAAAACAAACAAAAAACAAAACAAAACAAAACAAAAATGCAAGGCTAGTTCAACACAGGAAAATCAACCAATGAAATTAAATATATTTACAGAACTAAAGAAAAGAAAGACCACGATCATCTCAATAGATTGACAAAAGGCACTTTAAAATTAATCATCTATCCATGATTAAAACTATCTGCAAACTATGAATAGAAGGCAACTTTCTTAACCTCATAAAGCACATCTACAAAAGGCTACAGCTAAAAATACATTTACTGGTGAAAAATTAAACACTTTCCCCTTAATATAAAAAACAATGCAAGATGTTCTTTCTTATGACTTCTATCTAACTTCATATGGAAAGTCCTAGATAGTACAATAAGGCAAGAAAAAAAAAAAGGCATAAAGATTTAAAAGGAAGAAAGGAAACAATGTCTTTTCACGTGTAACTTTATTGTCTTTGTAGAAAAACCCGAAGGATCATTAAAAAGTTTCTAGGACAATAAGTGAGTTTAGTAAAGTGCAAGATACAAAGTCAATTATATTTCTTCATGCTAGCAATGAACATACGGACTTTGAAACTTAGAGAGCAATTGCCTTTACAATAGCACTGAAACCCACAAATTCTTAGGTATAAATCTAACAGAAATAATATTCAGGATATGTATGCTAAAATCTAGAAGATCCTGGTGAAAGCAATTAAAGAACAGTAAAATAAATAGAGATGCATACTGTATTCATGGATTGGAAGACTCAATATTGCTAAGATGTCAGTTTGTCCCCATTAAAACAAATCTGAAAAAAACAAAGTTGGAGGACTCAGACAGTACCCAATTTTGAGACTTGTTACAAAGTTATAATAAGAAAGTGTAGTGTTGACAAAATGATAGATACAAAAATCAGTGGAACAGATTGAGAGCCCAGAACTAGACCCACACAAATATAATCAACTCATTTTTGACAAGGGTGAAGAAATTATAGTCTTTTCAGCAAATGGTGTTGGAACAATTGGATATCTATATGCAAGAAAATGAACCTCAACACATACCTGACACCTTCAAAAACAACTGAGAAAAAGATCATAGATCTAAATGTAAAAGATAAAACTACAACACATCTAGGAAAAAATCATAGGAGAAAATATTTATGACCTTTGGTTTGGCAGAGTTTTTAGATACAACATTAAAGGCACAATCAATAAAAGAAACATTAATGAATTGAACTCTAATGAAATAAAAATTTTGCTCTCTGAAAGACAATGTTAAAGGAATAAAAAGACAAGCCACAGACTGTGAGAAAATATTTGCAATCACATATGTAATGAAGGACTTGAATCCGGAATATATAAAGACCTTTCAAACTTCAGCAAGAAAGTAAACAACTCTATAAAAAATGGGCAAAATATTTGAACATATGTTTTACAAAAGAAAGCATATGATGGCAAATAAGCATATGAAGACACACTCAACGTTATTTGTAATTAGGGAAATAAAAGTTAAAACCACAATGAACTATCATGCATATCAATTGGAATAGCTACAATTAAGAAAAAACAAACCTGACAACACTAAGTGCATGCGGGCAAGGATGCAGAGCCACTGGAACTCTTTCGTGTTCTTGTTAAGAATGCAGAATGGTACAACCACTTTGGGAAGCAGTTTGGCAGTTTCTTATAAAATTAAAGATATACTTATTATAGGACCCAACAATACCACTCCTTGGTATTTACTCAAGTGATTGAAAACTTGTGTTTTCACTTAGAAATCCATACATGAATATTTATAACAGCTCTACACGTAAACACCCAAACTGGACACAACTGAGATGTTCTTCACAGGTGAACAGAAGTGATATACCCATAAAATGGAACACTCTTCATCTGTAAAAAGGAACAAGTATTGATTCATGCAACATCATGGATGAATCTTAAATCTATTTTGCTAAGTGAGAGAATCCAGACCCAAAAAGTTCATGTTTTACTATTCCATAGGATACTTTAGAAAAGGCAAAACTATAGCTATGGAAAATGCATTGCCAGGGGTTGGGGTTTTGGGTTGGGGTTGACTGCAAGGGAGCAGTATGAGGTAACTTTGTGGCTGATGGAAATGCTTTATATGGTACTGTGCTGGTGGCTACAAAACTCGGTGTATTTGTCAAACCCATAGATCTGTACACCATAAAGTGTAAATTTTGCTGTATGCAAATTAAGAACAAAATCAATCAGGATACTGAGGAACCCAAGACGTAATGCAGAATATGACAAATGAATCTAAGTGCATTGCACATGTATAACAAACTCATTGAAGAGGATGAGGAAGAAGGGAGCTGACCTAAGTAACTTTGGAATCCTATAAGGCTAAAGACCAAAAAAAAGAACTGTACACAGACACTGTACTCTACATGATAAATTTGTCCTTCACAGGGGTATGTGTTAACCATTCTAAAACTATTTTACATGTATACTAGGAATGAACAAATAAGCAAATATATTATTGATAATAAGACCCAGGGGTCTGTCTGAGAAAGAGTTACTAATAAGCAAAGCAGAATGATGGAGTGAATCCATGGTGTTTGATTAGAGTCAGAGGTATCAGTATTAACTCATGTTTATACATATATGTATACATATACAAACACATATACACACTCTCACACATATACACTGATAGATATGGAAATATAGGTGTGTATTCATGGATAAATATACATACATATGTTTCCTAGCTCTTTCTACTGAGATGGCCTAAAAGCAGTGACATCCCAGTAGCAGTGAGCACATCAGGTTCCCTGATCTTGGTCTGTAAATGCTATTATTTAATAAAAGGAGCCAGGACTCCTTGAAAACATAGGCTCCAGGACTGGGTAGGAAAATTGCAAGATGAGCCTGGAGCATCTTCTGGTGCTAGAAAGTAAGAAAGTACTGAACAACAATGACAATGGGAATATGCAGAGTACAGGAACCAACCTGAAAAATCTCTTATTGGCCAAAGCTGGAACTATTTGGGTCAAAAAAATAAGCAAGGATATATTGGGTTGTAACTCAAAGAATAAAATAACTATCCATGAGTCTGTGTTGATAAAAATAAAAGTTAAATAAACTGATTATTTGATGGGGAGAAAGGACAGTTCTTCCTTACCAGAAGAATTCCAATGAATAAATAGAAGTGGGGGAAATAGAAAATCACCCCAAGAACACTGCAGTCATAGTTGCTGCAGACAGTTCACCTGATAGCTGTTAAACTAATGGGTATAAGTTTGAGAAACATGGCATTTGCATAATCTCGAAGTATTTGAGACTCCCAATATTTATCAATTACAAAGGGAAAAATAGTAACTCCATAGTGGAGAAACCTGGCAGATACCACCTTACCCAAGGGATAATGTGGGGTCTCACTAAATTGCTCAGGCTGGTCTGGAACTCCTGGCTCAAGCAATCCTCCTGCCTCAGCCTCCCAAAGCCAGTAAGACATATTAAGAGCATGTCTCCCTTCCCCAGTTTGATGCACTGAGAAGGGTGCATCATTTCTGTGGCATTCTTGCCAAAACTCCATAATCCCAGTTTAATCATGAAAAAACATCAGACAAACCCAAATTGAAGGACTATCTACAAAATACCTGTCAAGTACTCTTCAAAGTATCAAGGGCAAGAAAGAAAAGGAAAGGCTGAGGAATAGTCACAGATCAGAGCAGACCAAGGAGAAATGACAACTAAATGCAATGTGGGATCCTGAATTGAATCCTGGAATGAAAAAGGACATCAGTGGAAAAACTGGTAATATTAGAGAAAATTCTGTAGGTTAATTAATAGTATTGTACCAATCTCAATTTCCTGGTTTTAATAATTGTACTATGGTTATGTAACATGTTTCTGTTAGTGAAAACTGGGTAAAGGGTATATGGGAACTTGTACAATCTTTTTTTTTTTTTTTTTTTTTTTTTTTGAGACGGAGTCTCGCTCTGTCGCCCAGGCTGGAGTGCAGTGGCCGGATCTCTGCTCACTGCAAGCTCCGCCTCACGGGTTCACGCCATTCTCCTGCCTCAGCCTCCCGAGTAGCTGGGACTACAGGCGCCCGCCACCTCGCCCGGCTAGTTTTTTGTATTTTTTTAGTAGAGACGGGGTTTCACCGGGTTAGCCAGGATGGTCTCGATCTCCTGACCTCATGATCCGCCCGTCTCGGCCTCCCAAAGTGCTGGGATTACAGGCTTGAGCCACCGCACCTGGCCACAATCTTTACAAGTCCTCTATAAGTCTAAAATTATTTCAAAATAAAAAGAAAAATTGTAGGGAGAGCATTTGATGAAGTAGCCTGAAGGAAAGATGAAGAATCCTCTGTACTATAAGGGACACTTTAGACTGTGAGTGGGACTTATGGGAGAACATTTTGCATACCACCTGCGTACTCCTGTAACCCACTGTAGTCTTTGGACTATAATTTGAGAATTACTGTAATAGGGTCATCTGACCCAACTCATTTAAAGACATCCTGTTTTTAGGGATATTGTTTAACTCTTTCTTTAAAATTGCTTTAAAAAGCAATACATGGTTTTACAAACCTTTTTTTTTTTTTTATTTGAGACAGAGTCTCACCCTGTCACCCAGGCAGGAGTGTAATGGTGCAATCTTGGCTCACTGCAACCTCTGCCTCCTGGGTTCAAGTGATTCTCCTGCCTCAGCCTCCTGAGTAGCTGGGACTACAGGCACACACCATCATGCCTGGCTAATTTTTTTGTATCTTTAGTAGAGACAGGGTTTCACCATGTTGGCCAGGCTGGTCTCAAACTCCTGACCTTGTGATCCGCCCGCCTCTGCCTCTCAAAGTGCTGGGACTACAGGCGTGAGCCACTGTGCCCAGCCTACAAGCCGTTTTTAAAAGATAATTACTTCATCTTTCTAAGAGAGGTATGAAGTTTTTTTTCTCCTTGCTTTATGGACTGTGATCATTGGGGGAGAAGGGTTGCAAACTGGTGGTCCCTCTTCTGATTCCAGTTGTTTTTAGCTACACAGCTTTCATCTTTTTTCATTTTTAAAAGGTGGATATGTAGAGAGGCATGAACACTCCCGTTCTCTTTTGCTTATGCCAAGCTACTTTGCACACTTACATTATTTGATTGGCCCTGAAGGCACATAAGTTTTTTAGCCCAGGTGAATGTAATAAATTACATGTGATTTGGGGTGTTTATTCACTATTCTCTAGTCATAGCTCTTTTCTAGTCTGACAAAACTTTCTAATCCTGTCAGTGTGGTTCCTTAGATTCCTCTTTGGAGTTATGGCCTTAGATTTGCTTTTTAATGACTTTGCTATGTTTGTCTTGCAGCATTTTTGGGTAGACTATGGGTTGCCACAAGAGAACTCCACCCCACCCCCAAAACACACACACATAGAATTTGTTTAGCCAGAATACACAAACTGACCAGAAGCCAGGTGGCCTGTCTCAGTGCAGGATTGGGTGGCTCCCAAGGGTGCCCATTTGGGAGATGTCAAATGGGTACCCAAAGGAGGATCTCACCAGATCAGAGAAACTCATTTGTGTTACACCATACTCCTTTTGTACCAGAAGCTTACAAGACTGAGGGAAATACTCCAATCACTTTGCTTAATACTTCCTAGAAGGGAATTCTTACCAACGTCAGACTCTCCTAGTTCTTGAACCCAAACAGCCTGACAAGGCTATATCCTCGCCTGAGACAGAAAGCTGAGTCAGACTCCAGAAGCTGGTAGCTGAGCAGAGTCTCTGCCTCCAACTTTCTAGTGTGCTAGAAAGCTGAAACCCACAGTGGCTTATCACTAGGGTTGTCAGATTTAGCCATGGAGCCTTAAAGATACACATATGCCAAGACCCTCCTGTAGCAACTTAAAAGCATCTATATTTTCCCTAAAACTCCATAGGGTTTTTGATACACAACCTCAAATGGACATTCAGGCTGCAAGAAACTTTAGCTAATGTATTTTAAAAATTTCTCTTAATATTCCTTTTTTTTGTTCACAAATTTATGACTATTCCACTTAAGGCACTAATGGGGGCAGTTAAGGCACTAATAACTTCACAATGGGGGAAGTTCCCAGCACAGTGACTAGAACATAGTAAGCTCTCCATAACTGCTCATCTCCTTCCTTTCCTCCTTCTACTTCATTTGGACCTTATTTTGATCTGCTATTTCCTTCCCCTACAAACTGAGGTCATAGCCTCCCCACTGCATTATACTTAATATTGATCAGGTGTTTTGATGAGCACTGTGTTTAGCTTGAGTGCCACAGATAAAGTGCCTTTTGAAGAATGATGTGAAATTACAAAGAATAGAAGCTAGTTTGGGTGACAGAATTAGGTCCCAGATGTCAGGGCAAAATGATGGGCTGATTCTAATATGAAACATAATAGGGCTAAATGTAAGGTCTTGTAGTGGGGTCCAGGAAATTAACTGTGTGAGTGCAGGTCAGGGGAGGTGTGTGGCTTGGTAGCTGCAAATATAAAAAGTACTAGGGAGTTGAAAATGATAGTTGTATGGCTTAGGGCGCAGGTTCAGTTGCTGTCACAAAGACCTAATAGAACAATGGCTTAAATAAGCTAAACGTTTATTTCCCTCTCACAGATTGAGAATAAACAGTATGGGGTGAAATGGCATCACCAGGGATAAGATCCTTCTATCTTGTTGCTCTGTACCACTCATCCACATGGCTATCAGGTCCACATTTCAGCCAATGGCAAAAGGAAAAAGGAAGGGAAGGCATGATCCTTCCCTTTAAGAGTATGGCTGGGAAATTATACATTTCATATCTGCTTACATCCCATTGGCTAGAACCTGTCCTTCTGGCCACACCTTCCTATAAGAGGGGCTGGGAATTGTAGTCTTTGGCTGGGTAGCTATGTTCCTAGCTAAGAATTTTATTACTAAGAAGGGGAGAGGGGAATAGGTACTGACAGAAACATTTGTAACCTTACAGTTAAGACAGTATGTACAGTCATGCAATTTGATTACCAAAAAGTTTTGGGCAATATTCTATTGCATTGATACAAGAACAGTATCTTCCAGAACAGGAGTTGGCAAGCTTTTGCTGAAAAGGACCAGACAGTGAATACACCAGACCCTTGAACAACATGAGCTTGAACTGTATGGGTCCACTATATGCAGATTTTCTCATGCCTCTGCCACCCCCGAGATAGCAAGACCAACTCTTCCTCTTCTTCCTCCTCCTCAGCCTACTCAATGTGAAGACCACAAGGATGAAGACCTTTATGATGATTCACTTCCACTTAATAAACAGTAAATATGTTTTCTCTTATGATTTAATATTTTCTCTAGCTTACTTGTCAGTGTACAATATATAATACATATAACGTACAAAATATGTGTTGACTGTTTATGGTATCACTGAGGCTTCCAGTCAGTAGTAGGCTATTAGCAGTTAAGTTTTGGGGGAGTCAAAAGTTATACATGAAATTTTGACTGCATGAGAAGCCAGAGCCCCAACCCCTGAATTGTTCAGGGTCAGTTGTATTTTAGGCTTTGCAAGCCATGTATAGTCTCTGTCATACATTGTTTTCTGTTTTTTTTGTTTGTTTTGTTTTGTTTTTACAATTCTTTAAAAATGTCAAATCCATTCTTAGCTTATACACTGTAAAAATTAGGCTGCACCAAGGGCTGTAGTTCACAGACCCCTGTTCTAGAACAAGCATGGTGGTGAGTCTGGAGTCACATCTTAAGATGCACGAGAATGTGTTCAGGGGAGGTGACCAGGTTAGGGAAGGGACTCCAGGTGAATTTCTAAGAACAAGAATGATTGGAGCCATTGGTTACTTTTAGCCTAGAGAAGCTCAGACTCTTAATGACCTGATCAATGGCTTCAGATATCTGAAGGACATTCAGGTGGTTTGGAGATACCCTTGTTTTGTATGTACCCAAAGAGAAGAACAAAAATCCGTGAGAAAAAGCTCTGGAACAGAGACCGCAGCCGCATAAGGACTTCCTCATGATCACTTATCATGTATGGAACCCTTATTCCCAGGCACTGTTCTAAGCACTCGACATAGATGGTCTCACTTTATCTTCAACAACCCCAGTGGGTAGGTACCTTTCTTACCTCTACTTAATAGATGGGAAAAAGTCAGCATTAGGAGGTTATATAACTTGCCCAAGGACATTTTGCTGCTAAGTGGTAGGGCCATAACAACTCCAACTCCCACACCTCCTTGCATGTGACTTATGAGGTAAGATATATAAATAATTTAGCAGTGCCAGGCCCATAGCAAGTTTTGTTTTGTTGGCAATAATAATAATGATAGTCCCTAGGAAGTATATGTTTCTCATCATGGTGGTTGTAGTTTTCTACGGCTGCCATAACAAATGACCACAAACTCGGTTATTTAAAACAACCCATTTCTCTGCTTACAGTTTTAGAGGCCAGAAATCCAAAATCAGGGTGTTGATAGGGCTATGTTCCCTCCGGAGGCTCAGGGGAGAATCCATTCCTACCTCTTTCTGCTTCTGGTGGCCTCTGGCATTCCTTGGCTTGTGGCTACATCACTCCAATCTCAGCCTCTGTGATCACATTGCCCTCTAGCCCGTCTCCTACCTTTGTCCTATAAGGATACTTGTGATTTCATTTAGGGCCCTCCTGGATAATCCAGGATCTCTCCTCATCTCAAGATCATTAATGTAATCACATCTTTTGCCATATAAGGTGAAATTCACAGTTTCCAGGGATTAGGGGGTAGATATCTTTGGGGGCCAGTAATTAGCCTATCACAGTGGTATCTAAGCATAGACTGGATGACCACATGCTTTTCTTTCCACTATTAGAAAAAAACTTCATAGAATTCTATGATTTACAGTATTGGTCAATCATAACACCTGTCTTTTCCTTGTGGAATTTTTGTGTATGTGAAAATAGTATTTTAAAAGCCTTATTTTATTTTTAATTGACAGATAACACTTGTATATATTTATGGGGTACAATGTAATGTATCAATACATGCATAATATACATTATGGAATGACCAAATCAGGCTAATTAGCATATTAATCACCTCAGATATTTATCCTTTCTTTGTGGAAAGAACATTTAAAATCTTCTCTTTTAGTTACTTTTAAATATACAGGACACTATTATTAACTGTAGTCACCATGCTGTACAGTAGGGTACCAGAACTTATTCCTCCTATATAACTGAAACTTTGCTCCCATTGGCCAATGTTGCTCCTTTCCCTTCCCCCCAGCCACCTCCCCCAGCCTCTGGTACCACCGTTCTACTCTCTACTCCTATGAGTTTGACTTTTTAAGATTCCACTTATAAGCTCGCTCACACAGTATTTGTTTCTCAGTGCCTGGCTTAATTCATATAACATAATGTCTTCTAGGTTTATCCATGTTTTCACAAATGGCAGAATTTCCTATATGAAAATAGAATATATTTTTAACAAGATATCAGTTAGAGGTAAAACTTTTTTTTTTCAGATACATAGCCACAGTCCAACACTATTTATTGAGTAACACATTGTTTCCTCCACTGATTTAAAATTCAGTTTTTATTACTTAACTACCATGTAATAACCATTATAGCTAAATTTGCTTCTTGACTTCCATCAATCCACTTTGTAGGTTTCTGCATTTGTACTGTGCCATTTTGTTTACTGTAGCATTAAAGTATATATTTCTAACTGATGAATTGTCCTCCTTTATTATTATTTGTCAATTTTTTTGATCAATGACTCTTTTACTGTTTTTGTTTTGTCATCATCTATTTCAACTTAAAAAAATCCTTATTATCATTTTAATGTGGTCTTGGGAAGAAGAGGAAAAAAGATGGAATTATTGGTCTGCCATAACAATCCTCTCTCTTTTCTTTTCCTTTTATTTTTTTTCTCTCTCCTTCCTTCCTTCCTTCCTTCCTTCCTTCCTTCCTTCCTTCCTTCCTTCCTTCCTTCCTTCCTTCCTTCCTTCCTTCCCTCCTTCCTTCCTTCCTTCTTTTTTAGTGATTTTACCTGTTTCCATTGAGATTTTCTATTTTTAAATTATAATTATATGGAAGCTTAATTCCAGGCACATATATGTAAGAGATAGATACACATATGAATTCAAATCTGGAATAAATGTACATATATTCTTTCAAGACTTCTAACAATTAAATTTTACAACTATATTCTCAGTTATTTTCATATTTAACCACATATTTTATTGGCTTTATTCATAACATTTTTTATATAACATATCTTCTCCTTTCTTGAATTTGTTATCCTGCCTTATTTTTTTCCTCAGCTGGTCTTCATGTAACCTTAAATTTTTTTTAATAAAGGGTGTTTGGGTGATATAATTTCTGTGTCTTTGAACATACCTGTCTTTTGTCATTGCATAAGAGAAATTACAGTTTGGCAGCTGGCAGAATTCTTAAATTGCAATAACGTTCCCTTAGAATTGTACAGAAATTGTACCAGTGTCTTTTAGCATAGTGTTACAGATGAGAAGTATGATATCAGTCTGATTTTCTTTCCTTTTAAGTAACCTGATTTTTCTCCTTTATGAGGAAGCTTGTCATTGTCTTTGCTCTTGGAGTATCAGAGTACATCTGGAAGTGTGTATTCTTTCAGTAGTCCTGCTGCCTAGCACAGCATTTGATCTAAGGCCTAAAGACTTTCTTCAGGTTAAGGAAATGTTCTTCTGTTATTTCCTTGATTATTGTTTTCTTCTGTCTTCTTTATTAATGATGTCTCCATCTGGAACTCTTATTAGACTAATATTGATTGGATATTCTGGATCTCTCTGTTATATCTTATGTTATATCTGATTATTTAAATCTCGTGTGTGTGTGTGTCTGTATGGTGTGTGTACACTTTTTTGGGAGGGGCAGTGGCGTTTCAAAAGGAGCTGATATCCTGCCCCTATTCAACCTTTGGCTTCTATTATATTTGGAACAAACCTGTCACTTTCCAAAGAAGCTGTGGACCTATTTCTGTGTCCATCCATTCTGTGTGGAGAAACTGACCATATTCCTGATGTCCCTTAATTTGCCTTTAAACTGCTGCCTATGATTCTCCCCCAATCCTGATTCTCTGAGTTGGGGATTTTCCAAGACTGTTTTCTGGAAAGTTGTACACTTACTTCTTAGGGGTCTGTACTAGTCTGTTCTCACACTGCTAATAAAGACATACCTGAGACCAGGCAATTTATAAAGAAAAAGAGGTTTAATGGACTCACAGTTCCACATGGCTGGAGAGGCCACACAATCATGGCGGAGGTGATGGAGGAGCAGAGGCATGTCTTACATGGTGGCAGGCAAGAGAGCGTGTGCAAGGGAACTGCCCTTTATAAAACCATCAGATCTCATGAGACTTATTCACTATCACAAGAACAGTATGGGAAAAACCTGCCCCCATGATTCAATTACCTCCCACCAGGTCCTTCCCACAACATGTGGGGATTATGGGAGCTACAATTCAAGGTGAGATTTGGGTGGGGACACAGCCAAACCATATCAGGGTCTTTGCAGAATCATGAGCTTATCAGTACTAATTAGTTTTTCTTCCCATGTCCCATCTACTTTGTATCTTCCCATATTATTCAAAATGTCTGCTTTATTGATGGCATCTTTCCCTGGTTCCCAGCATTGCCAGTCATGTTTTGGTCATGTAAATCGTTTTTGGGGGTAAGGAATGAAAGAGAGTAAATATATGAGCCCAATTTACCATTCCCCAAACCAAAAGCCCCAATGTGGAAATAGTGGGGAGTTCTGACACATCATATGGATAGCTGGACCAAATGACCTTCCAGCCTCATCTAACTCCAGGAGGCTTTTTCTTTAAAGCAGCATAATTAAAGGGTTGAGAAACAACTTTTACTGAAAAGGCCAGAGAGATAGAGTTTAGTTTACTCAGGAGAACAGAATAAGGTGAGACTGAAATGGTGAGTCACACTAAGCCTGCTGAAGATACAGCAGGAGGGACTAAGATTAAATTACAGCCGAAGTGATTCATATTGGTCACTACAAAGATCATTTAACCCTTAAAAAGTTGTGTGGCATCATGATACATTGCAAAGCCAAGTCACAAAGCCCGCTGGAGCTGTTCTCTTTAAAGGTAAGAGGATGGACTCGAATCACCTTCTGAGTTATCTGACAGCCCTGTGACATGATTACACCTTGGTGCCTGAGATGTTAGATGGGAAATAAACAGCAGCATCTAGTAAACTCTCCTGGGGTAAAAAAAAAAAAAAAAAAAAAAAAAAAAAAAAAAGCATCTTGTTTTCACCCAGTCTTTTTTTTTTTTTTTTTTTTTTTTAGTGTGAAGAGAGAATGTTTTTGTCAAAAACAAGTTCTCCAAATTTGTAAACCTGATTGGAGACATCTTTAGTTTCTTCTCAAACATGCTGGGAAAAATAGGAATGTCACGGAGACTCCTTCACCATCCCCTTGCAGCCCCTGTTCCCCGGGGCTGGGTAGAGGGCGAAGCAGAGGGCAGGGGCTGGACCAGGGAGAGAGTGACAGGCTCTCTGTGGTAGGTCTTTGCCTTGTCACAGAGTCTCCTGGGCTCAGGTCTGTGGTGGCTGCGGGAGAGCCAGCTCCACGCTGTGTGGCTGGTGACATTTCCGGCTGCCAGGGCCCAGCCAATCAGTGATGGACCCAGCTTGCTTGGGCGATGACACATGAAATATGATAATTTTCTGCCAAACGGCTGGAAGAGGGGAAGGAAGAGAGTGTGTGTGTGTGTCGCTGGGAGGGGTCCACAGTGGAGCGCCTGCGATGAGGTGGGAGGGTGACAGTGCACTTGCTTTCACGGTTTGCCTGGCAGGACTAGGCAAGGGAGGGAATGGGCTGTGATGCTGGAGCGGCGGTAGGAGCGCCCCTGTAGTTCCCGAGGTGAGCCACTGCCACTGCTCTTAGGCGGGAACCAGCGGAGGAGCAGACAGCGCCATGCTGGAGCTCTGGGACTGGGGTGAAAAAAAGAAACTGTCAAAGGCATTTGCCTTCTTATCACACATGAGCAAGGTTAGGACTCTTGTTTCTTCTCAGTGCTACCTCTTTAAAAGCCAGAACAAAACTGCAGTAAACACCATCTGGGTGGCTAAAGTACTCGAAGAATATTTTTTTTTTTTCAAAAAAATTTAGGCTGGAGGTTGTCTCTCCCCCTATCCTGTTTTTCTACCTCCATACCTTAAAAGTAAAAAACAAAACAACAGAACTCAATGACAAAATCTTGAAGAAGGGCCTAAGTCTGAATCGTAAAGACTCTAACTAAGGTTCAGGTGGTAGTTCTGATTCCTGATTCTGGTTGAAAGAAAGTGTGTCTTGGAATGCGATGTGGCTCTGGATTATGTTCGAGTTTAGCAGTAGTGGCAGAGCTATTCTTTGGTTTGTGGACATGGACCCTGAGCCTGCAGAGCAAGGCAGGGCAGGGCAAGGAGTGCCTATGTTGAGCTCTCAGGTACAGAGGCCCCACTCCCTTCAGCCACTGTTGAGGCTCCCCGGCCCCTGATCTGCAGCCAGAGGTTGGTGAGGTGTGACACGCCTGCTGACAAGAGTGCCCTGTCTCATCTGACCCTGGGTGTTCAGAAGTGAAGGATCATAGTGTTTACATAACATGCCGATTAGTCACTGAGAAGCTCATCACTGCAATAAATATTTATGGCTTGCATTTGCATTTTTTTCTCTCTCCACGTATATATGTATAAGATATGTGCATATATTATACATATATATTGTTTTTTTAAAAAGCACCAATAAATGAAATCCTTATCACTGCGTGCAAGCCTACTGTGGCTTTAGGCATGGGACTGGCTTCCTGCGCTGGGAGTGACAGCTATTCCGAAGTGATAATTGGTGTACTGTGTCTTTAAAAGGTTAAAACCCCTTTCAAAAAAGGTCTGGACTCCTAGTGGAAAAGACAAGCGAGGCATGGGTTGGCTCTGGATTCAGAAAACAGCTGCTGATTAGATTCTGTGTCTGCGGGCTGAATTTATTCCGTGTTTTTCAGCAGCAGGAATTCAAGAGGGATGCTTCTGTTTGGGTTTCTGATCGTGATTTATATTTATTCAGAGGAATAACGGAGGGTGGATCTGTTCCCGGCGCGAGCATGCTCACAACCAGCCGACTCTCCCATTATCCAACTGCCTAGTTTGGTGCTTCAATGTACATGGCTATTCCGTGTGCATATGTGTGTATACAAACACGCATGCATGCCTGGATGGACATACGTTTGCACAGGTTATTTTTTAAGGACAATTCTTTCAATAAGGTCTTTACCCCTTACTTGAAACAGGTGTTCATGAAAAAAATGCACAAAATCCTGCCTGGCCGGAATAATTCATGAAGAAGGGGCTGGATCCGTGGGTCAGAGAACACAGGACCAGTTTGCCATCCCAAGGCCGAAGGTAGGGGACTCTGGGTTTTTATTCGGCGGATGGATTCCTTGCGCTGTATTTTACCTTGTGATTGTGTTTTTGCCTGCGGCCGCACGGAGAAGCAAAATAACGAGCTGCGATTCCATTTTGTGGCTGCCTTTCTTAGGCAAGGTGTCCGGCTGCCGAGGCGCAGGGGCTGGCCGGGTGGGCTGCGCGTGGCGGCCGGTGCCCCCGGTGGGCTGAGCGCGCTGCTCGGCCTGGTGCTGGGGAGCGGCGCGAGCCTCAAGTGACCCCCGCGCGTCAATCACAGGCAGCGGCGGCGGCGGCGGCGGCAGCGGCGGCAGGGCTGTAACCCTGTGCGCGCCGTGCGCTCCAGCGCTGCTTGCAGCAAGCTCTGCTGGGCTCTGCACTCGCACACTGGCGGGCCGGCTCCCGAGGAGCCTGGGCTGGGGGGCATAGGCATCGCGTCCCGTGGCACCTGCGTTTTTTTGTGTTGCCTTGGCTGCTGCTCCGGGATTGTTTAGGCGGACTCCAGTAGCCTGCTTGGTTGAGAATGAGATTCGTATGATGCTGGCTGCTGAGACAGAAGGGATAGCTTTCTCTTCCCCACTTAATCCTAGCCCCCTGAAAATATTCCTAAAGCAAAATCATCTCCCAACCCCCAACCCGACCCAACCAAACCAAAACCAAACTCCTATTCTATTGGGGATTCTTGCCTCCCTGCTAGCAGAGAGAGTGTCCCCTCCAAGTTATGCCCCACATTTTACCATATTTTACATGGAAACACTGATGGTGCCGAATGGTCCCTGATGATATTGTCCAGGCTGCTGAGGACTCATGAGTGTGGCAGTCCCCCTGAACCCGCGTAGATTGGACAGAGAGTGGTGGTGCAGAGGAACTTGGAGGCCCAGCATTGGTTTCCTTTAACGTAGCTGGTTTGGTTTCTGTTGCAGGTCAGGAATATTTCTGTGGCTAGGCCCTTCCTTAACTTTGCGGGCAGTGCTTGCAGGAAGAGGGTCTACAGGTCTGGTCGCTGGGTGAGCAGCACCCTGGCCCTCTTTCTGGTATACCCTGACATTTCTGGTAGCCCTTGGCATTGTAACCACAGCAGCCAAGTGCCCACTAGCTACCTGGAGTGCTTCGGTTTTGTTAATTCTGGTGTGCATTTTGGGTGTTGCGGGGGGAGGGAAGAGGAAAGAGGGAGAATGAGGTGTTTGCTGGACTGATCTGCATGTCAATGTTCTCCAGCCCCTGTTTGTGTGATTATGTAATGATCAGACGTGTGCCCAAACAGCTCCCCACCATCTCCTGGCTCTCCCTCAGACTGAAGAAATTGGGTGCTACAGTTGTTTAAGATATCTTTATGTAATTATGTGTGTGCTGGGGGCAGGGAGAGAGTGGGGGCAAGGAGGAATAATTCGAGCCACTTCAATGTGAAGAACACAGGTCAATGATCATGTGTCCCTCTGAGGATGGTGTGGTATTAGCTCTGGGTCAGTGTTGATCTGAAGACCCTCCCATATCTCTTTCAGCCAGTAATTGCTTATCTGAACTTTCATTTGGTAATTTCACCCTTCTTGCACCCTGGAGACAGTTGGACCCAGGAGAAGGGACCCCTGCAGAGACTACAGTTTCCCAATTCCAGGCAGAAAATGAATCCTGAAGCCAGGGTAATAGGCCAGGTCCCAGCTGTTCTTCATGCTCCCACTGAGCAGCCAGTGTGGGGAGGAGTTCCTGTTCATCAAGGTGTCACTTGTGCTCTGGGGTTGGGCTATATACTGTGGGGCTGAAGAGTACACCTCAGATGCTGTCTGAGCTGTTTGACATAAGCTCTTTAAAGTTGTGATGGCTTGCAGAGGCTGGAGGCCCTTTACATCCTTGCATTTAAAGATTGTGGGAATTTTTTGCAAGGAAGGAGAACAGCTGTCTAACTAAGATACCTGCAGGCAGGAGGAGAGGGTGTGTGTGACACTTAGCTCTCTCTGCTTCCTCCCCTCTCAGTCTAGTTACGGCATCCCCAGGATACAGAATTGTTAACAGGGGCCCTCCTGTCACACCCCTGAGCGCCTCAGCCTGGGGCTATTGGGTAGATTTGTTAATTTGATGGCAAAGTCTGGCCCCTTAAAGCTAAGGTTGTTTTTTTGCCCTCAACACCGCAGTGGGTTTGCTTTGAGGGCCAACTACTACTGTGAACTCTGTGGCAGTGGATCAAGATGTGCTCAACTGGCACTATTGTTGAGCTGTCTCCGCCCATTGTGTTTTAGTGGCAGCCACCCTCGGAGTGGAGAAGTGTGTGCTGCCTTTGGGCCCTTGCCAAGTGAGCCGTTGAGACGTTTAGTGTGTGAAAGGTACAGGCAAGAAGAAGATGCATTTAGTCTGAAGTCCTGGCAGGTTCTAGGACCCGATTTGATGAAAGATAACATTAAGAAAGCTGTTTGACAACTGGATAGCATTTAACTTGTCTCTCACTCCCTACTCTGTGAGTTCCCCGACGTCTTTAAGGCTCTTTTCTGCCCTCCATGCTGAAAGCATGACATGCTGTTCTCCATCCTGTTTCCTGGGGAGTCAAGTGTATTTACAGACCTGCAGATGCACTGGGAGGGCAGGGCTGGAAAACACTGGCTGTATCAACAGGCAGCACTGGCATTCTGGGTCAGACTTGGCCAAAGCCCGTGACCAATTTTCTTCCTTATCTGTAAAGTAGGTGTAACCATCATAACCTTACTAAGACCACTGAACTATGTTGTGAAGAAAAATGAGATACATTTAGTGACATGTGCACTGTAGTTGATGGGTACTAGGATAATACCACAACAATTTGGAACTCACATTTACATAATTTCACTTATCCAGTTGGGACCTAGATGGCAAATCAAAAGAAAGGTCATAAGTCCATGAGCTACAGTTCTTGAATTTTGATCATTGGAGGAAATTTTTTACCCTCTTTCAGGCCTCTGCATTTACTTCAAGTTTTAAGAGGCTTGGTTATTAGTTTGTCAAATGCACCTAGCAAATTGGAAGCAACTGATACTGTACTGTGCAAGGATTATTAAAGATCTTTTATCAAGTATCAGTAAGAAGTAAGAGTAACACAAGAAACAGGAAAATTAAAAAAAATTTAAAAGGCCCAAGAATTCAAGGCATGGCATTCTATAGCTAATATGAGCATTTAATGTAAGCAATTCAGTGAAATTTTATGTATTTTGATGGATCTTTGGTATTCTGTTTTATAACATAGTAACTGATGCTCACAATGACCCACATGTATCCATAGAAGTTCAGATTATATTTTGTTCATCCAATTTAAAAAGACATGAGAGTTTTGAAGTATCCCCAAATGATTTTTTTGCCTGATTCTTAGAGAAAAAACTGCAGCTATCCATGATAATGGCACCTGCGAGGTTTCTGGATAGCCGGTGGCTTACTGGTCAAAATTGTATTACAACTATAAAGCCCTGCTGTTGAAATTGAGAACTTTATGATCTTTTGTCAGAATTTATCAGGGAACTACTATGCTACTGTTATTATTAGTGGTTATGTTCTAACATTTGATGCTAAAGAAAATACTCCTGAACCTCAACCTGTCTTGTTATGATCAGGAAACACACTCAGAGTTCTTCCAACTTGATGACTTTAATTCTGGAGTTGGAAGAGACCTGATGATGGAAAAGATGGAGCAGGAGAGGTAGACCCTAGTGCCATCTGTTTCTTACATCTGTGTAGCAAATGTAGACTTGCCACTACCCGGATGTTGTTCAAGCTGTCATGGCCACACCTTTATGCTAAGCAATGGTGCTTTTCAGTTCAGACATCCTGCTGAAAACTGGAAGGTAGCTGAGATACATGAGCAGTGCTAAACTTGGCCTGACCCTCTGACAATGTGCTCAGTTAAAATTTGCTCCAAAACAAAGGCAAGAGGAAAAACAAAAGTAGGGGAAAATAAATGTAGACACTTTTAAAATAGTATTTTAAAATTTCAGTACATATGTGGAAAATGAGAGGACCTAATTAAAAGTAATGGAAGAGTATTTCTCAGTTTCTAGATGCACATACGTCCACTGTTTTGGTAACTTACTTGAAAAATTCTTTAACTAAAAGAAACTGTCAGTAACAGGTTATTGAATATAATCGCAAATACTCAGAACTCTCCAAGGGTTCCCTGTATCTAATTGTAATATGATGGAGAAAAGGGTATTCCCTGAAATCCCAGGGGCTTGGAAGGCAGAGGAGGTGGGGTGTGGTGGTGGGAAGTGACTGAACCACACTATCCAGAGGGCTGCCCTGTTGGGAGGCTTCACCTCCAACCTGTTGGGAGGTTGGAAATATGTGCTTGGGAGGCGGGACAATGATGAAAGTGGTGACTTCATGACTGATGGGACTCCCCTCCTCATTACTAACTGTTTTTGAAACGCCAGGTGCAGCTGGAATTCTTGTAGATAAAGGGGGAAGCTTTATATCTCAATATGAAGTAGGGGTGATCTGAAAATGCCCTTCAGATTTGGGGAGCAAAGCCAGGGAGAAGCATAGGGAAGCTAGTCTCAGAAATCTTGAGATCTCTGATTATCGGTGGACCCTTGCATTGGGGTTTGGGTTCAACTTTTTAAAAATGTGTTATGTATGAATAACTGAGATCCAAAGAAAAGCTAATAAACAAATAGTAGAAAGAGATGGAAAAAATAAAAGCAGTGTTATAAATACACGATGTGCTCTGCCAAATCTCAGTCACCAGTTTTAGTCTATTGAGTCATTCATTGGACTTCCAGGCTTAGCATTAGATGCTGAAACTATCTTAAGATCAGAGGAACTGGATACAGTGGCTCATACCTATAATGCCAGCTACTCAGGAGGCTGACACAGGAGGATCACTTGAACCCAGGAGTTTGAGATCAGCCTGGGCAATGTAGCAAGACCCTGTCTTAAAAAAAATAAAAGTAAAATTATCTGGACATGGTGGCTCACACCTGTAAATTCTAACTACGCAGGAGACAGAGGCAGGAGGATCTCTTGAGCCCAGGAGTTTGAGTCTACCATGAGCTATGATCACATCACTGTACTCCAGCCTGGATAATGGAGCAAAGACGTCTCTTAAAAGCAAAAAGATCAGAGATGCCCTGATAAACGTGAACTGATTTAATTTAAATAGAAGAAGAATTGTGAAATCCTCCTCCATCAAAATTCTATACAGTAGACCCTTGACATTCTCAGTGGATACATCTCAAGCCCTTGGCAAATCCCCAAGTTTGCAACTGCAGAAATACTTGCATAGGTTCTTGACTTCCTCCTGAATCAGGTTTCAGTCCAGAGTGAAGAGGTTCCTATGACTATTCACAGGCTACCAGTTATTTGGCTTTTCAACTTGCACTCGAAGAAATTAAGTTTCTTTTACCTCCAGAGTTTCTGTTTCCCTGGTGGCATCTTGGGATGGGGAAACTGGGCCTTTGAGAAGGTTCCCTCTCTAGCTAAGTGACTTGTTCTTTTCTGTGGCTTTGCGACATACAGTTCACATTTGTGCTCCAGAGAAAAGACAAATTGCCATGTGGTGTGGCTATTAGGGGTTGTTCACAAATAACCGAAAAAGTGTTGAATCTACAAGCATCTGCTTGGTTTGCTAAAAAATTGCACATGTGTGCAGCCCCTCAAACTCTCCCCAATTCCCTGGCCCTCAGTATACACTTAATACAGTGTTAGAAACTTCCCCTGACTGTCAGCAAATCTTGATGAGGGGAATTGGGGATCGCACAGCTGAAGCGTCTGGTAAAGAACTTAAAATGAGAGCATCACCACTGAAAGCTTAGCAAGAGAAGCAGAATGTAGTCATTTGCTCCATGCCCTCATTTTGAAGATTTCAAAATTTGAGGAATAAACCCACTATGATTATGATTGTATTAAATAAAGGAGCCAGAGCATAATGTACCCTGGAGGTTGGGCCTTGCTGCACCTTGCTGGAAAGATTCTCACAAGAATGTTTTGGAGTGGTTTGGGGAGAAGCTCATAGAATTTTAAGTGGGTTTGGAGCACACCAATTACAATTGAGGACAGCATCTTTGCCCAGCAACTAGAAAAGATATGGCAGGAACTGCAGCAATTTGGTATGAGAGTTTCTTATTAAAATTTGTGTGGTGACCATCTTTTGAAATAACTTTAGTGAAATAGCCCCTAGATGCAAATGAATGCTTATAAACTGTGTAGAAAGGTCTAAAGAATAACATTATGACCAACACTTATATACTCACCAGTTGATTTGAGAAAAAGAATGTTAGCTGAACCTTTGACGTCCCCTCTGTACCTCCCTCCACCCCATCCCCTTTCCTCTCTTCTCAGGGATTACCATCTTCTGGACATTTCTGTACCTTTTATTCCCATATGCTTTTCTTTATTGTCTTATCCTCCTGCATTTGTATCCCTAAACAATATATTGTGTAGTTGTGTGTGTTTGTGAACTTCATATAAATGGAATCACACTGTTTTATTCTGTTGTTCTTAATGCTCACGTTTAGTCCATGCACACCATACTAGTAAGGCTCACTGGTTGACAAACAACTGAAATATTTCCATATAAGTTGGTAAGTTGCTGCTTACCTGATCCTTCCCAGGTGCTCCTAAGGTGCTTCTCCAAGTCCGCCCCTTTCTAAAGGGATTACATCTGGAATAGCAGGGGGTCTTGGGTACCAGCTCTGGCACTAGGGCAGGGACTTCATTTGATTGGACACTGTGCCAACTGGTTGTTAAATATTTTGTCCTGGATTCATTCACATTGTTGGGTGTAGCTGAAATTTTTTCATTTTACTGAACCATAATATTCCACTGAATGAATATATGGCAGTTTATATGTCTATTCTATTATTAATGAACACTCACTTATTTCTAGTATTTTGCTATTATAAATAGTGCTGCTGTGAACATTTTTTTTTCAAGTTCCCTGCTAAGTATGTGTGTAAGTTTACTTAGGGAATACACATAGTAGTAAAATTACTGGTCATAGACTATGGGCATTTTCAGTGCTGCTAGGATAGTTCAGAATTTCTATTGTGTCATATGAGTTTCACTTTAATCAAAAATTAATTTACAGTGTGTTTAACCAATATCTGTATCCAGCTGCAATTGCTCCTACTGCTCTCTAATCTTGCAAACACTTTATATTTTGTAGGATATTGTCAAAAATTTTTGCCAGTCTTACGGATGTGTAACAGTATCTACTCTGGTTTCAATTTATGTATGTTTGATTACTAAAGAGGGTCAGTATCTTTTCATACGCTGTTGACCTTTTGGATTTTCTTTTTTTGCGAAGTACCTCTTTAAGCCTTCTGCCCGTTTATTTAAAAATTGGGTAGTTTACATCTTATTTATTTGTAGGAGTTCTTTATATATGCAGGAGACTATTTCTCTGTGTTGCCAAAATACCTTCTCCTTATTTGTGATATTTTGTTCACCATATTTTTTAGTATCTTTACAGTGGCAGAAATTCTTAATTTCAATGTAATAAAATTTATCAATCTTTCTTTTATCATTGAACATTTTGTGTCTTTTGAAGGACATCCTTAAGAACAATTCTTATATTGTCTTCTAAACATTTAAGATTTGCCTTTCATGTTCAACATTTTCCCTTGAGAATGTTGTTTTTTATGGATTTGATATTCCTTATCAGGATGAGGAACTACTATTCTGTATTTGCAAAGAGCTTTTTTTCCTTTCAAATTATATACATGGAGGTTTATTAAATACTTCTTCTGCATTTATTGAGAAGATTTATGTAATTTTTTCTTTAATTTGTTAATATCTGGTAAAGTAATTTTCCAAAGTTAACTTAACCTTGCTTTCCAAGAATAAACCTGACTTGGTTGTAATGGGTTCATTTCTTATACTTTGCTAGGTTTTTTTGCTAATAAAATTTAGAAGTTTTACATCTATCTTCATGAGTGTGTTGTACTGTAATTTTCACTTCTTATGTTATCCTTGGCAGGATTTTGTATCATAGTTTTGCTGAATTTGTAAAGTAAGTTATAGAACGTTTCCTCTTTATCTGTTTTCAAAAAAAGATTATGTGAGGCTGGAATTCTTTCTTTCCTGAAGACTTTTAACCTCTGATTCAATTTCTTCAATAGATAGTGGGTATTCAGGTTTTAATTTTTTTCTTGAATCAATATTGGTAAATTAGATTTTTCTAGAAATTTATCCATTTTATCTGAGTTTTCAAAATTTTTACCATGAAGTTACTTATAAGATGTTATTTTTTTTTTGATGTTCTGTAGGATCTGTGGTTATGTCCCCTTTTCATTTGTAATACTTTCTATAATTTTGTTAGCCTTTTAATAATTTTCTCAGTGTTATTAGAGACTATCTGTAATCCTTGACTTTGATCGTCTCCATCATTTGTTTTCTAGTTTGTGAATATCTATACTAATTTTTATTATTTTCTTCCATCTAACTTATTTACATTTGAGCTATTTTTCTTTCTTAACTTCTTAAGGTAAATGTTTGGCTTTTTAATTTTCAGAGTTTTTTCCCCATTATGAGCATTGTAAGCTATACATATTTACTCTAACTTCATATATTTTGATATGTAATATTTTTGTATAATTTGTTTCTAAGTATTTTGTAATTTTCACTATGACTTATTGTTTGACTTATGATTTAAAACTGTGTTTCTTTTTAATCCTCTTAATATCTGTTTATTTTTCTTATTGTTACCTTTTTGTTACTAATTTCTAACTTAATTGCTTCATGGTTGCCAAATATTGTTTGAGTACTACCCAGCCTTTTAAATTTATTGTAAGACTTGATATGTGGTCACTTTTCATAATGTTCTGTGGATCCTACCATTGTTAGATGCAGTGTTCTATGTAACTCCATTAGATCAAGCTTCTTCACTGTGTTGTCCAAGTCTTTTATATCTTTACTGATTTTTGTATGGTTGATCAATCAGTTACTGAGGGAAATATAATCTCCCACTATGATTGTAGATTTTTCTCTTTCTTCTTATGGTCTGTCAGTTTGTGTTTTATATATTTTGAGCCTTTGTTATTAGGTACCTATAGGTTTGAATTGTTTTATCTTTCTGGTGAATTGAATCTTTTATAATGAAGCGAAACTTGTTTCCCTACTAATTCTTTTAGTCTTAAAGTCTATTCTGATTAATATTAACATAGGTCTACCAACTTCATTTTGGTATTTTCCGATAGAGCCTGAAGTACAGCTAGAATTTTCTTTATTGAGAGTCTGTTGGTGACAACTTCTTTGATTTTGTTTGCTTGCAAATACACTAATTTCCCCCTTGTTTTTGAGAGAAGTTTTTACTGGATAGAATTAGGGTAGAATTCTAGGTTGTCAGTTATTTTCTCGCCAACACAATGAAGATATTATTCAACTGTCCTCTGTTTCCATCATTTCCTCCAAAATCTGCTGTCTTGTCTACAGACAAGACTCTCTCCTTTGAGAATAATCTGTGTTTTCCTTCTGGTTCCTTTAAATTGTTTGGTGTTCTACAGTTTCGCAAAGCATATCTAGGTTTATATTTATTTTTATTTCTCACACTTGGTATTCATTGGAGTTCCTGGATCCATGTGATAGTATCCTTTATGTTATGGGAAATTCTTATCCTGTCTCCTCTTCCCATGAGGCCACAAAATATAAAAGTGAAGGTCACTTTGTTGGCTAATGTCTTCAAGCTAACTTCAGGGATTGGCTCTTATTCTGGGCTTCAGATTTTGCTTAGTTAATGTGTCTTACTAACTTGCCAGCTCATCAGTCATTTCAAAAGATGTTTTTCTATAGTTTCCAGTTCGCTTAGTGTTTTCAGTAGAGTTGGCTACATATGGAATCCACCATAGTTCAGGAAATGAAAGCCTATAAGGTTTTCTTTAATACCACAATAATCCTTAACACTTGAAACCATGAAAGATTATACCAAGTCTATTAACAGAATGTATATATCCACATGTATTTATTACAGTGGCCAGTCTATTTAATGATTCATTCAATAGATATGATACTATGTTCTTAGTAATGTAATTCATACATGTTTCTTCCAGGCTAAGATAGAAGACAAGTTGGTGCTAGTGGGTTGGGTAGGGGTGCTTTAAACCTGCCAATAAGAGTCTTACTGGAATAGAAGTGTATGATATAGAGTAGATATAGGTAGTTTCGCCTTTAAATGCAAAAGTATATCAGGTACTAGGGAGTTAATTATTATTTCTTAGTAAATTGAGAGAGCTGATGGATTTTTGGCTGATTTTCAGTTCTACACATTGGCAATTCTACTTTAACAGGCTATTTCTCCCTATATAGCTTTTATTCCAAACCTGGAACAGAGTGACTTAGGATTAGAGATGGTCTCTTTCCTCTTCCACTTACTAGATGCCCAGAACCACTCACTTTTTTCTCTTATGGATGCCTGTTGTTTTTTTCTTTTTGCTTTTTTCTGTCTTGGGCCAGAGTTGTACCTTCCTATCTCTTTAATCTCCATTTTTTATAGAATTATAGGATTCACTATCTGCAGACCAGCTCTCTTTTGGAGAAATAAAAAGTGAAAGCATCTAGTTCTCCAATACTCTCTCTCTCAATTTCCAACAAACAGGACTTGGTTGGCAGCTGGCATCCCCAGGTCCGCTTCCACTGCCCATGTGTCTGAGTTGCGCTTGGCTGAACTCAACTTCCATGCCTCTTGGCCGAGGGACTTTATAAACTCTCTTTGTCCAAGAGGTTTCCGACTGATAACTCTGATGTGGTTTACTGCCAGGCCAGCGGGTCCTGCTGCTCACTTCTTGGTGTAACTTCTGCGCAAGGGACAGTTGGGTTGTCATTGTTCTCTTCCCTTCCTGTGAGCCTACTAGTGGTGGGGCACAGCAGATGGACATTCTGGCTGCCGTGGGCCTCCTGCAGGCCCAGGGGAGGGAACCGTGCCAGTCTCACGTTCTCTTCCCATTACTGCTGCCTCTTTGCCCTGTTAACCTCTCTGTTCACTTTTCATCCAGCGAGAATGGGGATGCACCTCATATGGGGGCTGTCTTAGGTAGGCATGTTGGCACTGGTTGGTGAAGGGTTCCCGCTTTTCCCATCTTTCCCAAAATTCAAGGTGGTAAGAACTCACCTTGCTGCCACTGCAGAGTAGTATGGCATTTGCTTCCTCTGTCTTCTGTAGCTCATTTTCTCTCTGACTGTGGCCCCTCTCCCCTACCCCTGTCCCTAACTATCTTGGAGAAAACAAAAACAATTCAGGGGTTATCAAGGATTACAAGGAAGGGACATGTTTTTCTTGGACAAAGACAAATGACCTCCTTCCCTCCCAAAGCCGAGTAGTTTTTGGAAAGGCACTTCCTCTTTTTTAATCTAATATATGCATGCTTTCTACCTGGGAGGCAGAAGCCACAGAGGGGTCCAGTGAGAGCCTTGTGGGCTTGCCAGTCTTCTCTGTGGGTGGGTCACTGGCTGGTTTTGTAGAACATCTGCCCCTCTGAAGCAGGCTGAGGACCAGTCTGCCTGGGGGTCTGATCATTTCCACTAATTTGTAATGGCAGTGCTGGAAACGCTTGCGGCTCAGGGGCCTGTCACCTAGGCTTGGCTTGGAAAACGAGGTGGTAGACTTTGAGGAGAGACAGAAAGGAGGGAGGGAGGGAGAGAGAGAGAGGGAAAAAGGAAAGGGAGAAAGAAAGAACAAGGAACAAAAACAAGTAAAGAAAGCAGAACATAAGTAACTCTCACTCTTAGCTTCAGAGCACAGCACTTTTCAGTTTCGACTGCGTGACATCAAGTCTCTTATTAACATGTTTTCTAAATTGAGTATAATTTACATGCAATAAAATTCACCTTTTGAAGTACAATTTAATGAGTTTTGATGAGCGTCTGCATCAGTGTAGCCATCACCATCATCAAAATATAGAACATTCCCATCATCCCTTAAAGTTCCTTCATGCCCGTCACAGTTAGTTCGTCCCTCCCACCCCCATCCCCTCGCAAAACCGTGTTTTCTAAAACTAGAGTTTTGACTTTCCTAGAATTTCATATAGATAAAGTCATAAAGTATACACTCTTTTTGCTTCTGGCTTCTTTCTCTTAGCATGATGCTTTTGAGATTCATCCATGTTGTATAGATCAGCAGTTCATTCTTTGTGTGGCTGAATTGTATTCCATTGTGTGCATATGTCACAGATTTTTTTTTTTCTTTTTGAGATGGAATCTTGCTGTGTCACCCAAGCTGGAGTGCAGTGGTGCGATCTCAACTCACTGCAACCTCCACTCCTGGGTTCAAGTGATTCTCCTGTCTCAGCCTCCTGAGTAACTGGGACTACAGGCGTGTGCCACCATGCTCGGCTAATTTTTTGTATTTTTAGTAGACACGGGGTTTCACCATGGTGGTCAGGCTGGTCTCAAACTCCTGACCTCATGATCCACCTGCCTTGGTCCCTAAAGTGCTGGAATTACAGGCATGAGCCACCGTGCCCGGCCACCACAGATTTTTTTATCCCTCCACCTGTTGATAGAAATTTCAGTTGTTTCCAGATTTGGGCTATTGCAAATGAAGCTACCGTGAACACTCACATGCAGGTCTTTGTGCCTCCTCAGCTCTCCTAGGTGAAATCCTCCAGGTGCACATTCTGCCTGTTCTTGTGCCTGCTAGCCTGTCACCAGGTGGATTCTTCTGTTTTTCTTCCTACGAGTGAGCATCAGATAAGAATGGAATTGTGGATGCCACCACCTGTGCTAGTCCCTAGCACTCACTTAGACTATACTCTATTCTAATTGTCTGTTGACCTGTTTGACACCCTCACTAGGCTACAATTTGGCATAGGAATTAAGAGCACAGGATTCAAATCCCAACTCTGTCATATACTAACTGTGTGACCTTGGACAAGTTACTTAACCTCTATGTGCCTCCGTCTCCTCAGCTGCAAAGTGAGGATAACAGTACCTATGTCATGGGGTTGTGAAATCAGATAGATAGACAGACATGCTTGGTCTATAGGGAATACTATGTTGTTGAATGACTGGACAAGAAGTAGTATCAGGGTCTGGAATGCACACGTCAGATCTCCTTTTAGCAGCTCATAATGGCACTGGAACTGTCTCCATCAGCTGCTCTGTTGCCTGGCACCCAGTCACCCCAGTTCCCACTGGATGACAAGCACTGCCTTAACACTGCATGGAGGGTGCTTGCTTCCTTTGTCACCTGCTAGCTCTTCTTCCAGCTTGGATGCTGGCTGCCCCCTCTTACTGCTTGAGCTAAAGTTCTGTTTCTGTTTCCCTGAATGTGTATTACTCTTTGAAAAACATAACTATAAACTGTAAGGGATTCCACCTGTTTGTTTTGTTCCTTCTCTCAGTTCTGGGTCCAGATACATCAACTATCTAGGAAGCAAGGCCTGGAAAGGCCCCACCTACATACTCTTAAATCCTTATACCCTAGTTCACAAAAATCTTCATGTTCCACAGGGCTGAAAGCCCCATGTTGACTAGAGACAGGGCAAAGGAACCACAGGCTCAGAAATATTTGTCCTACAAGAATGTAACTGTCAGGGCAGCCTTCATCATAGCCAGGGTTGTAGATGCTCATCCCGCTTCTGCAAGCCAAGGGCCAAGGATCCTTGTGGATGGCAGCTCTCTTATTAGGATGGGGGATTGGAGGCCCATGAGGGCAGAGTTGGAAACAAAGATTTAGCCTCACAGCCCTTAATCCAGAGAAGCACTTCCTGGGTCTGACCCTTTTCTCTCTGAAGAATAAGATGATTCTGGACCAGGGTGATCAAAAGAACTAGAAAAATCAAAATGCAGGATTGATCTTTGATACTCACCAAAGTGGGGCATAAAGTACAGTGAATAAAGTTTCAAGTACAACCCTCTGTGGGCCTGTGGGAGGTGTTTCTAGAGTCTAGGAACTCCGAATGGTACTGTGTCATGGTCTCCTTTTATGTACACTCTGTGTAAAGCATGGTGGTAAGCACCTTCCATGGATAGTCTCCCTTAATTCCACTTCTGGGAGTAGAAGATAATATTTTCCCTTACAGCAGTGGATCTCTTCAGGGGGTTCTGATTTTGTTGGTCTGGGGCGAGCCCTTGGTATTTGGACTTTTAAACACTCCCCCAGTGATTTTAATGTGCAGCCAAGGTCAGGATCTGTTTTACAGTCAAGGGAATTGAGGCTTCAGAGGTCAAAGTCACTGGCCTGGGGGTCACCAAGCTGTGTGGGGAGGCGCAGTTAGAGCATAGGCCTGTGTGACTGCATTGTTTGACCTGGGACCCTTCTTCTGCCGTCAACCAGAAAACGGTCAGGACCAGGCACGGTGGCTTAGGCCTGTAATCCCAAGACTTTGGGAGGCCAAGGTAGGCAGATCACTTGAGGCCATGAGTTCGAGATCAGCCTGGGCAACATAGCGATACCCCAACTCTACTAAAAATGTAAAAATTAGCTGGGCATGGTGGCACATGCCTGTAATCCCAGCTACTCAGGAGGCTGAGGCACGAGAGTCACTTGAACCCAGGAGGTGGCTGCAGTGAGCCAAGATTGTATCACTCACTCCAGCCTGGGTGACAGAGTGAGACTGTCTCAAAAAAAAAAAAAAAAAAAAGGAAAATGGTCAGTGCTGGCTTCAGAATGCTGGGCAGGAGACAGTCAGTAGGGATGCAAAGATGCTGATGGCTTTCCCAGTACATCCCTGCTGACCCAGCACTCTTTAAGAGGCAAGCATGTGTGTGCTCTGAGTCTAAAAGGCTCCCTGGACAGAAAGCCATCAGCCTTAGCTCCTGGCCAGCTCAACAGAGGAGCACACCCCCCAGCTGCCCGTCAACTGTTGGTGCAGGCTTAGCTTGGTTGTATCTGGCTTCAAGAAACAAGGACAGATGCTTTTTGATTTCTAGTGTCAACTCATAGCCAGGCATAAATGTCTTGGTCCCTCCTGAGGAGAGAAGGGTAGGACAAGTCGGGCAAGTGTGGTCTTTTCCAGCCTCACCTCCAGTAATAACTGCAGAATAACAAGGCCTGAGTGCTCACTGCATTCATCAGCACCACACTAAGGACCTTGCACACATCACCTCATGTTGCCTTCACAGGTAAGATGAGTGTGACGATCTTGTGAAGTAAAGACTCTTAGTATCTCAATTTTTCAGATGGGGAAACTGAGGCACAGGGCATCTGGCAGCAAAAATGGGAGTGATCCTAGGCAGTTGCTGAGCCTGGCTCAACTCTTAATCATCATCCTACGTGACCTCCATAGGTCTGTTTTTGCCTTGTTCTTGAACTGTTTCAGGAGCCCCATCTAGTCCCCAGCCTGAAAAATCAACTTTGAGCAAGGGAGATGCTGCTTCATTTCTGGCACAGAGTTGGATCCATACCAGGGGTTCAGTAAATGGTAATTGGTGGATGTATTTTATTTTATTTCAGTTGATTTTATTTCTCCAGATTCTACAATATCACAGTACTGTGATAATAATAAACTTATCCCAGGAATGTAACCCAAGTTATCCAGTTTTTTTTTTTGTTTTGACTTTTAAGTATTTCTAAATACTCTCCGTACTCTCTTAATTGTGTCACATTCAGTTTTAGTAGCTGTGCTACGTTCACACCCTATAGTTGTCCTAGAAGAGCACCTCTCTGCACTGTAAGAGCCTCGGTGTCTTTCTTTGAAGGATTCTTTACCGGAATAGAAACTGAAACGATTCTAAATGGTAGCTATCCCTGCACCATCCAGGCCCTCGGAATGAAGTTGTTTGTTTGGTGGGCTCTTCCAGGGTAATCCACAGAAAACTCTATCCCAATTTAGTAGCAGACATTGCCGGCACTCTGTTCAGATGGCCTTGGATCACTTTGGCCACTTCTGTGTGCCCATCCTGCAGCTTCTGTCGCCTCTGTTTCTAAAGCTTTGCCCCATTGCCTTCTTCAAAGGATTGCCCTCTTGCCGAGAGAGTTGGAGGGGCTGGGAGTTTTTGTCCCCGCCATGACAGTCTGTAGCCAGTATTAATTAGAGCGGGAATATGAAAGCTCAGCCACCTTGCCCCAGCAGTGGGGTATGGGGGTGTACAAACTCGGAGGAGGTTCAGTTTACATTCCAGGACCCTCCCTGGGGTCAGGCTGAGGCTGGGATATGGTCTGAGGTCATGCTTGGCTTGGCCTCTCCCCTCTCTGTCCTGCTTCTCCACTCTCCTACAGACCACTCTGGGGACATTTCTTCAATGAATCACTCATCTAGGAATCCTTATCTCAGGGTTTCCTTTTGGGGAACATGACCTAAGTGAAAGCAATGTGGGCCGGATGTCTTTCAGACCAGCACATGCCTTGAATTCTCTTTTAAGCATTCCTTTGAGTGCCCAGGATTCTGCCCTAAGCCTCCACCTGAGCTGGGGGTCCCACTTCCCAGGAACACTAACCCAGCCCTCCTCCTCACCACTGGCTCATTCCCGTGGGTAGTTTCTGGGCTTTCCAGCTCTCCCTCTCCTCACTTCTTAGCCAGACTTTACTCCACCTCTGTTTCATTCATTCAATACCCAACAGGTATTGAATCCCTCTTCTGTGCCAAGCATCCTCCTAGGTGCTGGGGTACAGCTGTGAATAGAGCAGACAAGGAGCTTGCCCTAACAGACCTTAAGGGAAGAAGGCAATTCACAAGTAAACAAAGAAGCAAGACAGCACACGTTAAGATAATGGCTGTGAAGGAAATACGCTAAGCAGGTGATGGGGTGCGAGTGAGGCAGCCTCCTGGACTGTGTGCGTGGTGTCACCTCCCTCCTCCTCTTCAGCCCTTGCATGCGTGGCCATACTTACTCCTGAAAAGAGCCACTTCTGACATGCGTCTTAATAAATGCCAGTGACATTGTGCTATCTTTGTCTTTCTTGCCCTCTGAGTGGCATTTTGTGAAGTTTAAAACTCTGCATCTTGTTTTCTTCCCTAGGCTTCTGAGGCACCAGCCTCTCCTGGTTTTCTTCCTGCTTTTCTGGCTTCTCCTGCGTAGCCTCCTTTGCTGCCTCCACCACCCCTCTGCTTGGCTATTGAGGATCGCAGCAGCTCCCTAGACTCGGTCTGAGGATTTCTCTTCTTACAATGTAGTCTTTCCCCTGGGTGAAGGTGTCACCTCCCCTGGTGTCAGTTTCCATGCATCTCATCTGGACCCCTCTTTGGAAGAACCGACTGTAAATGCAGCCCTCTTCTCAACATCTCCACTTGGATGACTCAGCACATGCATAACTTGGCTCAGCACCTTCCTACATGCATGACCAACCCACACCCCAGCCCCTGCCTCAGCCTGTGAGTCTCTCTTCTTCAGATGTACCCTGTCTTAGGAAGGGGCATCACTGTCCCTCAAGCTGCTTGGGCCAGAAGCCGGACTTCACCCTCTCCTCTTCACCACCTGATATACCTAAGCTGTCACCAAGTCCTGTCCATTCCTCCTCCTAAGGACAAGTACATGAATCCATCCACTTATCCATCCTGACGTCCACTCCCTCTCCAGGCCACCATTGCTTGACTGCTGCAGGAGATTCCTCACGGGTCCCCCGCATCCTGCCTTGACTCTTCCAGACTGTTTGCATGGGCCCTGGTCATGTCTGTAATTTCTTGCTGAACTAAAGATAATTGAAAATTCTTCCCAAGGTATGCACCACCCCAGGCGATGGGCCCTGCCTACTTCTCCAGCCTCACCTCCAGCCACTCTTCTTTCTCCCTCTCCTCCAGCCTTCCTAACAGACATTTCATTCCCAGTTGTGGCCTTTCCACGTGCATTTCCTTTTCCCTGGGAAGCTTTTTAGGGAGGCCCATATGTGTGAAGGCTGCTTTCTTTTTCCCTGAAGTGGCGTGATCACCACTGGGATGTGGGGTGAAAGAGACCACCACTGCCTCTCTATTCCCTCTCTACTGGGAAATTTGGAAGAGGTCTAGGTGGGAGCACAGAGAGTGGGGAGAGGGAAGGGGTAGACAGGCCCAACCCAAGGACAGGCAATAAGGGGTACATTGTCTGAAGACAACATAAAAGCAATAATGTAATCAACGAAGTCTGTTAGATTCTGACTCTCGCCTTGCACCAAAAATTCTAAAACCTGTTGATGCAAAATACTCTACCCCCAAGGGAGGACTGCTCCCTCCTCTTCCCTCCACTGGACGTGGGAATAACTCTTGGGAGCCTACCAAGTAATAGCAGCAATCATTGTCATTTGCTGACCACCCAGTGCCAGGCACTTTGTTAGATATGTTAGGATTCTCATCACATTAAATCCTTATAGCAGCCCTGTAGGACAGGGCTTGTGGGACCCACTTTAAAGGTGAGGAAACTGAGATTAAAGAGGAAAGCTGGCACAGGCACATCTTGAACTGCTGGCCAGGAAACCCTGCCCGTGGGCAGCTATTCTTGAGCAGGGAGCTGACTGCATTGGCCTGGGCAGAGAAGAATTTCTGAGATATATATTATATATATAAAATACATTTATATATATATATATATTTCCCCCCCCCCCTTCCGAATAGCTCTCACAAGCACTGAACTTCCAGTAAATCTGCTTTAGGGCAGGGCTTTGTAATTCAACATGAACCCTGAGATGTTCCAGATTCTGCTGACAGGGGAGAAGATCATGGCCTGAGAATATTTTGGTTCAGGGACAATAATGTAGATTTGGATAAAGATCAGGCTGGACTTGAATTCTAGACCTACTACTTACAGGATCTTGGGCAGATTATCCTCAGAGCCTCAGTTTCCTCTTCTGTAAGCTGGGGGGTAATAATAGTACTTCATAGAACTACTAGGAGGGTTAAATGATGCAATGAAGGTGACACTTTCATGAGCGTGCTCGTTAGGTGATTAGACTCTATAATGCATATTAAGCTCATGGCAGATTAAATGATGTGTAATGGATATGTGACAATCAGCTGACATGAGGAGTTCAAGACCAGCCTGGCCAATGAGGTGAAACCCTGTCTCTACTAAGAATACAAAAAATTAGCCAGATGTAGTGGCGGGCACCTGTAATCCCAGCTACTCGGGACGCTGAGGCAGGAGAATTGCTTGAACTCGGGCAGGGGAGGTTGCAGTGAGCTGAGACTGCACCATTGCACTCCAGCCTGGGCAACAAGAGCAAAACTCCGTCTCAAAATAAAATGAAATGAAATAAAATAAAATAAAATAAACAATAGATATGTGACAAATGTTTGTTTTCTTCCACATAAACATCATCAGGAGAGTATAAATGTTAATTTTTCTTTTTAGGTAGACGTCCTACTCTTCAGGGAGTCCATTAAATAGACAAGAGACACTGAAAACACCTAGAGGTGAATAAACCACATCAAATAGGAGCCCACATTTCTGGTTTAAGTTATTTCCTAGTGAACGAGTTATTTCTTCAGGAACAATCAGTAAATGGATACGCTTCCTGGACATAACATCTGGTTAAAAAGGAGCTTGCTGATATAATTCAGGATATAGTGGCAGAGGTTTTATTTGTGACAGTTTTGTTTTATTTCCTCATTGATGCTACGAGGAGACATCCAAAATGGCCGTAGCATGTGTTCACCTTCTGCATCTTGTGCAGACCTCAGTGGCAAAGATGGCAGCCCATGGGGCTGAACTGCTCTTCCTCTTTGCAAGGAGGGAGCAATTGGTGTACTAATTAAGCAGTGGATTTTTACTGCTTGCTGAATGAAAAGATCTGGTCTGTCTTCTAGCCTGGGAACCAGCGCTCTTAGATTTTTATATTATTTCTTCAAAACAATAAATTCTTACAACCCTCTAGTGAGAAAACAAAGCCTCCACTTGCTTCACCTGGAAGGAAGCTCCATTTGTCTCCCTTCAGAACTCAGACAGAGGATGACTATGTGCTGATGGCAGCCAGGTGCCTTCGTAAATTCTTAGAGAGGACTTATTCCACCTCCTTTGTACCTCCAGCATGCAGAGGTGGTGTGTGTGCATGCACGTGTGCATGTATGATCTGTTTACCTGTGGACAGGCTGACCTGAAGATACATCTCAGCCCTGAGGGTCCTTGCCTGAGCCAGGACAGGGAGGTAACGGTAAATGGCAGAAATCCTGTGGATAGAAGTTATGAACCTTGGCTCTTAGGCTGTGGGAGGCATTACTTAGAGATGAGTGCGAGATGATGTTGCATTTTGGTGATGGTGTTGTCAGCAGTTCTTCTGAGACTGGATTCTAGATCACTTCCTGCCCCTTCCCCCTCCAGGGAGACTTCCAGGAAGCAAGGGCCTTCCCTGCTGCCCTGTTGGCTTTGTGTTGATTGATGGTGGCTAGAGGAAACTAAGTTTTTCTTATGTTGGATAAAAAGAACCTAAATTAGTTTTGTGTTCATACAGTGAGAACTTTGGTTCTAAGATGCACCAAGACTGAAACAAACAACAAACAGATGAAACCAATATTTCCTGCCTCCAGGATGCTGGGAGGTTAAGTGACTGCTTTATTGTGCAGCGTGCAGGGACCCTCTGAGAGCAAAATGATGCCAGTGGGGATGGCAGACTCTGACTTTTTCCTGGTCTGCCCTTTCCTTCCACTCTGGGTCCTCCTTCTCTCAGCATCTCTCTCTCTCTCTCTCTCTCTCTCTCTCTCTCTCTCTCTCTCTCTCTCTCTCTCCCCCTCTCCCCCTCTCCCCCTCTCCCTCCCTCCCTCCCTCCCTCCCTCTCCCTCTCCCTCCACCTCTCTCCCTCCCTCCCTCAGCCCTTTCCTTCCACCCTGGGTCCTCCTTCTCCCAGCACCTCCCCACCCCCTTGCTGTCTCTCTCAGCCCTTTCCTTCCACCCTGGGTCCTCCTCCTCCCAGCACCCCTCTCTTTCTCTCTCTCTCTCTCTCTCTCCCCCCCTCCCTCCCTCTCTCCATCCCCCAACCCTTTGCTTCCACCCTGGGTCCTCCTCCCAGCGTCAAAGAATTAGGTCATTCAAAGCATCTCCTCTCCCTAAGAGTGTGGATCTCACCCACCACATGCTGTTCTTGATGTGGGGCCTGACAAAGATTCTCTCCATGACCAGACGTTAGGCTCTTCTCAGCCTTTTTTCAACTAGGGGTCAACTTTTGAGCTTCTGTGTTTGTCTCTGCATTGTCTAGTTGTAGCATGAATTTGGTTTAGACAGAATCCTCCATCCTCAATATCTGATCACCCTTGATATCTGATTGGGTTCCTCATCTGTCTTATGCTGTTCCTGCTGCTATAACAAAACACCTTAGAAGGGGTAATGTATGTACTGCTCACTATTCTGGTGGCTGGGCAGTCCAAGGTCAAGGCACCAGCAGATTCAGTGCTGACGAGGGCCTGTTCTCCAGAGAAGATGTCTTCTACCTGTCCTCAGATGGTGGAGGAAGAGGGATTCTCTCTTCAACCTTTTTTATGAGGACACTAATCCCAGTCCTCATGACTTCATTACTTCCTAAAGGCCCCACCTCTTCATTCTATCATACTAGTATTAGGTTCCAACATAAGAATTTTGGGAGGACACTAACATTCAGACCATAGCATCATCCTCTACCATCTGCCAGGTGATGTCTGCTCAACCTTCCTGCCTTCAGCAAGAATCCTGTTAGGCCAATTTAACCAGAATACCCCCTTACCTCTGATGTTTCTTCAGTAATTTTCCATCCACTGACCCCCGCCCTGCTCCTTGGCTGTGCATTCCCACTTTTCCTTGTATTTGGAGTTGATCCCAATCTCTCCCCCTGACTGCAGAACACCACCGTGGTGGTCCCTACACCGATCTTAGTGGTTTCCCTAAATAAAGCTTGCCCTATAGTTCTTTAGCACGTGCCATTGAATCATTTTTCTTTAACGAGCCCTCCATGACTGCTGTCAGGATCCTCTGTCATAGTAGGGGCCACTTCTTTCCAAAGACCATGTGATAGACCTCTTTGAGACAGGAGAACTGGAGTTCATTAAAAAGCATGTCTTGGCTGGGCACAGTGACTCACGCCTGTAATCCCAGCACTTCGGGAGATCAGGGAAGGCGGATCGCGAGGTCAGGAGATCGAGACCATCCTGGCTTACACGGTGAAACCCTGTCTGTACTAAAAATACAAAAAAATTAGCCGGGTGTGGTGGCATGCACCTGTGTTCCCAGCTACTCAGGAGGCTGAGGCAGGAGAATCGCTTGAATCCAGGAGGTGGAGGTTGCAGTGAGCCGAGATCACACCATTGCACTCCAGCCTGGGTGACAGAGAGTGACACTCTGTCTCAAAAAAAAAAAAAAAAAACCATGCCTTTTTGAGTGGGAATACAAGGAACTTGGAAAGGAGCTGGGCCTCACTCACAAACTTGAGCAGAATTTCACCTCTGGCCAAGTGGCGATCAGAAAAGCAGTGGGCCAGGCACCTAATGCAGTTGCCTCCACATACGTTGACAGGAAAGATTCTGTCTTTGGACACCACACAAGTTCACAGTGGTTGAGGAAGGACCAGATAATTCAGCACTAACTTCTGAAGAAGAGGAATGCTCATAAGCTGGTTGATGCCCATACATTTCACTCATCAACTTGAATCCTGAAGCTTTTTAAAAAATAAAAGCTACTATGTATTGAGAGTTTTACTTTGGCGGTAGACATTGTTTTTATTCCCATTTTACAGAGTGGAAAACTGCTGCATAGAAAGGTCCAGGGATTCACCAGATGTCACAGAGCTAGTAAGTGGCAGATCTGGGAATTGCACCTAGGAAGCCTGGCTCCAGAAGTACTCCCTCCACCACTCCACATTGTTAAATGTGTCAGAATATATTGATATTCATTAGAAGTAACTATGAGTCACTCAGTGTGTAATGTGTTGTATATAATATTCAATTAATATTCATTGGGGTAGTGCCATGATTAGTGGTGAGTTATATATTATTTTAATAACTGAGGGTACCAATAAATGTTCTTTCTCACTTTGCTCAAACACAGTCTCTCTGTCTTTAAGCTGTTTCTTTGCCCGTAGCACTGCTATTTTTCTATAGGCCATGTTCTCGTTCTCCTAATATAAAGCAAATAAATGTTTATCAGTCACTTGATGTGTTCCTGGGGGATGTTCACAGCCACACCCTGTCCTGACGCCTCACTTCCTGCCTCAGAGGGCCCTCCTCAGCCTTGCCTCCTACTCCTCTCCTCACTGTTAGCCAGAACAGCCTTCCCTTGGGCCTGCGGGGGGTCCAGTTATACCTCTAAACAAATCGCAATATTTAAGTAATTTTTTAAAAGATATATGTTTATTTAGTCTGAAATGTGCCTTTCTCTGGTCAGCACTTCTGATTGGCCTGGGTGGCCTGCATTAGCACACCGGGTTGCCAAGAGTCTGGTCCTGCTTTTTGGTTAACCTAAGCACCTTTGCCTCTGGTAATGTTAGGCCATTTGAAGTCCTAATGTGATCATTGGACTCCCTGGATCTGAACAGCCCACTGTGGAAGCATTCTACTGAAGGCTGGGGCCAGACTGCATGGGGTGTGTAGGGGTAGATGAGTTTATGTGCTGAGACCAAAGCGGGCAGATGGAAGGGAACTGGGTTCGTGGGGAAAGGAGAGGGATCTCCTGGACATCCTTCACTGAGAGGTAGAGGACAGGAGAACCTGCACAGAGAGGCCTGCTTGGGGCCACGCTGGTCTTCAGCAGCTGCACCTCTCAGTACTTGGGCTTCTTTCCCACCTGAATCAGTGAGCCTGTTCATCCTTTCATAAAAGGATCAAGTTTTCCAATGTGCGGCTTGGCTTATTACTTCCTTACTCTTGCTTACGGACCCGACCCTACTAAAACTTGTGAGATTTTTGTTTTCTGGAGGGTGGTAGTGGGGGAGGGTCCTGACTTGCTGTTGCAAGGTTAGTTTCTCTTCTGCAAAGTGGCAAGGAAGGGAGCCTTTGCAGCATGCTTCTAGAGTATGTTTTTTAGATTGCTTAGTAAGGCCTGGGGTACCTGTTAAATATAGACAACATTTTAATTTATTTCCAAGTAGACAGACTCGGGACCTTTCAAAGCCAACATGCAAAGGCCACAGTCACCTTCAGTGCTGGGTTACAGCAGAGAGCAATTTCAGGCCTCAGATGTCGTTCGCAGTAACCTTAGCACTGATCGTTGTTGAGCCACGATATTTGAAAACATTGTGTTAGAGTATGTTGATGCCAGCCTCACTAGAGCTCCTTTTGAATTTCTGGATAAACATTCTGGTGTTGCTGCATGTTTTGGGAGTGGAAATGTTTGAATGTTTGCCATTCTGGGTGATAGAAGGAAAATAGAACAAGCAAGTGGTGAGATCCTTGGTCTCAGTGTTCAAGGGTAATGCAAACAATATAAGGTTAACATGGAATGAAGGCTGAGAAGCCACATTTGCTGTACACCTTGATAGGAGAGACTAAGGTAGCTAATAAATGTAAGCTTGAATCTATAAGGCAGCCCTGTGAGTGAGCTAATGGAAGAGTGTAGGTTGTGGCTCCAGACTGCTGAATGTGAATCCTGTGTCCTCCTCTTACTAGCTGCGTCGTCTTGGACAATTTACTTAATTTCCCTTCACCTCAGTTTTCTCCTCTGTAAAACGAGGAGGTCAGGTTAATACTATAGCATAGCGTGGTTAGGAAGAGTAAATGAGTTAATATGTATGAACTGCTTTGAATAGGGCCTGGTACTTAGAAACTGCTATGTAAGTTTTGTTAAATATATAAAATAGGCTGGGCATGGTGGCTCATGCCTGTAATCCTTGCACTGGGTGTGGTGGCGAGTGTCTGTAATCCTAGCTACTCAGGAGGTTGAGGCAGGAGAATCACTTGAACCCGGTAGGTGGAGGTTGCAGTGAGCTGAGATCATGCCACTGCACTCCGGCCTGGGCAACAGAGTGAGACCCCGTCTCAGAAAAAAAAAAAAAATGTATATGAAATATTATATATTATATACATATATGTATATTCATATATAATACATATATAATATATGTATATTCATATATAATACATATATAATATATGTATATTCATATATTATATATGTATTATATATGTATATTCATATATAATATATATTATATAATGTATTATATAGAAATGTGGATATTTAATATATAAATATATAAAACATGTATTTATATATGAATATAAATATATATGTACATGTATATAAAAAGCCTGAGGCTCTGACAGGTGAAGTAAGTTATACAAAGGCCCCTGGGCTAGTCAGCAGTGATGTTAGAATTTGAGCCCAGCACTCATAGGCTCCAGAGCAAAGTTTCCCAGCCTTGGCACCACTGATGTTTTGGGCCAGATGATTCTTTGTTGTGAGCGCTGTCCTGGGCATTGTAGGCGGTACAGCAGCATCCCTGGCCTCTACCAGGGGTCACTAGGTAGCGATGTCAACCCCCTGTCCCCAAGATGTGACAACCAAAAATATCTTCAGACATTGATGAATGTTCCCTAGGGCGGCTAAACTGCCCCTAGTTGAAAACCACTGGGCAGAGAGAGGGATTAACACCCTGGAGAGAGGTTTGCAGCAGCCTGACTTCTCAGTTCCAGGGTTCAGAGCCCAGTTCCCATTTATCACCTTATTTCCTTACAGACCAATGGTCAGAAGGCCAGGATCATGGTGGCTGGTATGTGTACACACAGCAGCCGAGAAGCCCTATATGTGGGTTTGAGCCAGAGGCTTCTCAACTGTAGATTTTTTTGTTTTTCTTTTCTTTCTTTCTTTTTTTTTTTTTTTTTTTTTTTTTTTGAGGCAAGATCTTGCTTTGTTACCCAGGCTAGAGTGCAGTTGCACGAACATGGCTCACTACAGCCTCAATCTTGTGGGCACTAGCTGTCCTCCTGCTTCAGCCTCCCAAGTAGCTGGGACTACAGATATGTGCCACCACCCCCAGCTGATTTTTGTATTTTTTTTGTAGAGATAGGATTTCACCATGTTGCCCTGGCTGTCCTTGAACTCCTGAGCTCAAGCAATCTGCTCGCCTCGATCTCCCAAAGTTCTGGGATTACAGGCATGAACCACTGTACCCAGCCTTTGCTGTTTTTTGTGCTGTTTTCTTTTCTTCTTTTTGGCTGGGCACGTTCAGACCATAAGGTGGGCCAGACTATGTGGCTGGTTTGAGTTTCTCTCTGTGACTGTCGCCAGCAGAGTCCGTGCAGCCACGCTGACCCAGGCTGCCTTTCTTGGAAGCACAGCTGGTTGATTTAACTGGAGTCCCATTGTGAAGGGCTCCAGAGCAGAGGGGTCAGCCGACAAGAGGAGAGCCAACGTTCACTGTTTATCGTTGCCACGTCCCGATACCGCCTCACTCAGCACTTATTCTGATTTGCAACATCTGGGTCTTTTTCTTCTCCTCCCGCCTCCTCCGTGCTCTCTTTGGGTTTCAGAACTTGAACCTGTGGCAGCAGCAGTGGGCTGTGGTTCAGAGCGTCTGGGCAGATGTGAGATGTGAGCAGAGCCGCTGTGTTCTTGGCACTCAGCTGCTAGTTCCGCTCTTGAAGCCCCATTTGTAAGAAATACGTTGACCAGCCGCTCAGTGTCTCTGACCAAGTTCTTAGAAAAGTCTTAGAGCTAGCAATATGTGTTACTCCTAGTGGGTGGGTGTGGGGGGGATGGGATGGGGAAAGAAGTTTTCTGTTTGTCTGAAGATAAAGCTCTGGCGTTTGGACTCATTTAAAGAGAGCTATGCAGAGTCTTGTTTGAATGTCTGTTTTTATGGGTTAATGGCTTTACATCAGTAGTCACAGCTTTGGTGTCCAAATATTTTAGTTCTGGTTCAGAACCTACTTTTCCCTTGTTTTGATGCAAGCTATTTTCCTAGGGTACTCTATTTCTTTCCAATGGAAACGTGATACTCACCCTTGCACTGAATGAGTGTTAATATCTGATAGGGAAATAGCTGGCTCTTGTGGGGGCAGAACCGATGTGCCTTTCTCCTTAAAATCTCCAGAATGCTTTCTCTTTGTGAGTGTTACTCCTTGCTTTTTCCCATTGGAAGGCCATCTCTTTTCACAAGCAATGAAATCAGGACATCCGAAGAAGTGACTATAGGAAAAAGAAGACAGCTCGTCAGTAAACGTAATTAACCCGGATCTCCTCTGGAGGGCTGCCTCTTGAGCGAGCTGTGTTCTAAACCAGCCCGAATGGATGTTCAGAACAGAAAGAGAAAGTGAGTTACCAAGACTTCTGGGGAGTGCTGTGAGCAGGGGTTCCTTTCCTACCTGAAGGGAGCCCCACACATTAAACTCCCCCTTTGCTGAGTCCTAGCCAGGTGCTGTGCTGGGGACACACCAATGACAGCCTGTGGAAATGCTGGGCCTGGTGGACCCAGGAAGCGTTGACTCCCAGAGGTGGAGGGGCAGCCCGTCTGTGCAGCATGGACCTTGCTGTGGTAACCCACACTATCAGCCCTTCTGCCCTGTGACACCCACACTCCACTGTCAGGAAGCACAGTTAAGGGGAAATGAGTTTTGTATTTTAGCAAAGTTTAGTTGAAACTCAAAATTCCCCCCAGTTGGATGCAAACTCTCTTATATGAGTAGAAATAAATGTGCAACCTGGAATTGGGAAATAAGTTTGGGGCTTTTGGGGTTGGGCCTGCCTGCTGTTTCCCTGGTTTTCTCTGTTCCTGCACATTGATTAGAATTCTTGTCCCTGTTAGTCCAGGGTGAAAGGGGAAGACTGGTAAGTTTGGACACATTAATCTTACACCAGACGAGTTTCCTGGAAAAGGATCAGAGCAGGCATAAAGCAGGGCAGTCCTTCTGGCAAAGTGACTCTGTGTGGTCAGGTGGCAGTGGCCGTCTGGGGAGCCCGGAGCCTCTGGATGAGGAATGTGTTGGCCACCTCTCCAGCTGGCCTGCTCGTTTCAGGGCTCCCATGTGGTGGAAACAGGACCGTAGAGACACAGGCAGCCTCCCAGGCAAGCCAGTCATTCAAACCTCTCCCTTATGCGTTATCTAATAATTATGTAGTAAGGAATGGGAGAGCTGCCTGAGTGGAGTGTTGACAATGTGCAGGTTATGTAAGGAAGCTTGCCCAGAGACCTGGGTTAACAGGCCTCCTATCTCTCATCCCCCTGACCCCAGGGTTGTAGACAATTACCCTTCAGTTAGCTGCCTGGCCAGCCCACGCCTTGCCCAGACTTGGAGTAAGGTTTCTGGAATCAGACAAATGTGGGCTTGAATCCTGGCTCCACCACTTACCAGTTGGTTGTCAGGGGGGAAGCTGCTTAACTTCTCCAAGCCTCAGGCAACTCATTTGTAAAATGCTCCAAGGATTAAAGGAGAAACTGTATAAAAAGGGCCATGGATCATTCATCCCCCAAACCTCAGCATCACACAATAATCCCAGGTAACAAACCTGCACATGAATCTGAAATAAAAGCTGGAAAAAATAAATAAGGGCTGTCACAAGTGCCTGTACCGTGGCTCTTCAGAACTCAACCCAGTTGTCACTTGGCCCAAGAATTGGCCCTTCCTGGATTCCAGGTACCTCATTTGTGCCCCGAGCATCTTTTCTACCCCTAGTTCTTGTTCATTTTTCTGTTTCTCCCTTTAGGCTGTAAGTACCTTGGAGGCAGGTGCTATGTTTGGTTGTCTCTGTGCTCAGAGCCTGCACCAAAGCAGCCAGCACTTAAGGAGTGCTGACTGAGCATTCCAGGCTTGGTTCTAAGGAATTTACTTGTGAAAATTTATTTAATCTACACAGTAAATCAAGAGGTAGGGACTAACGTCATCTCCATTTTACAGACAAGGAAACTGAGGCACAGGGTGATTGAATCACATTTCCAGTGGCACAAAGCTAGTCATTGGCTGAGCCAGGATTTGAACCTGGTACATCTGTTTCATGATCTGTTCTCTTAACCACTGTGCTGTCACTTGAGTTGTTCACTGGATGGTGAGTGGATGGGGAAATGTTATTATGGTTAAACTATCATTAGTTGTTAATTCTGGGCAAGTCACTTACCTTTCTTGGTCTGCTTCTTCGTTCATTAAGTGGGGAGCAGGGTTCTTGTGAGGATTAGATGGGAGTGATGAGTATAAAGGAGATTGCAAACCCTGTCCAGAGTCATCACCTTGGAAGTGTCACCATGGTAATCAGAGTCTGTTATTCCTACAGGGAGCTCCATCCACAACTGCTCTGGAGGGGACAACGAGTGCCCTCATTCCCCACAGGGCTCCCTACCTTCTCCGTCGGTACACACTGACATGTGGGAAATGAGGGCCTACCCTGTCAGGCTTTCATACTCTAGAATGCAGTGAATTTCTGCTCTTGGCAGCCCATGAAAAGGGCTAGAGTCCCCCATGCTGTCCTTTGACCATGGAATACGGGAGAGTTTAACCTCAGGCCCTGCAGGAGAGTTGAGGCACGGTGTCCCTCCCACCCCAGGAAGAAGGGGGTGCTGCGCTTCAGACTCTGCGTAGGTCTGGAACGGCAGTGGCTCTTGGGTAGTGAGGTGGCAGTGTCGGGGTCGTTGAGAAGGGGGATGATGTGATTGTCGGTGACTCCACAGCTCCTGCCTTTTGATATTTCAGCCATGGAAAGCTGCCACCAAGGTTTCCCAGCAAAGACTTGGAATGCAAAGCACAACTTTAAAGTGTGTGTGTGTGTGTGTGTGTGTAGTGGGGGTTGGGGTGGGAGTGTGTGAGGTGTAGGGTGTGTGGTGTTGTGTGTGTGAGATATGTGTGTTTGTGAGGTATGTGGTGGTGTGTGTGATGTGTGAGGTGTGTGGGGTGTGTGTGGAGGGCATGTAGTGTGTATGTGTGGGGTGTGTGTAGTGTGTAAGGTATGTGGTGTGTGGTGTGTGTGTAAGGTATGTGGTGTGTGGTGTGTGTGTGAGGTATGTGGGGTGTGTGTGTGGTGCATGTGTGTGGTGTTTGGTGTGTGTGTAAGGTATGTGGTCTGTGTGTGGTGTATGTGTGGTGTGTGTGGTGTGTGTGGGGGTATATGTGTGTGTAGTGTGTGAGGTATGTGGTGTGTGTACGTGGTTGGAGGTATGTGGTGTGTTTGGCATTGTGGTGTGTGTGGGTTGTGTTTGTGTATGTAGTGTGTGGTGTGTGAGGTATGTGGTGTATGTGTGTGGGGTGTGTGTGTGAGGTATGTGGTGTGTGTGTGAGGTATGTGGTGTGTGTGTGAGGTATGTGGTGTGTGTGTGAGGTATGTGGTATGGGGGCATGTGTGTGTGTTATATGTGTGAGGTATGTGGTGTTTGGTATGTGTTTGAGGTATGCAGGATGTGTGTGAGGTATGTGGTGTGGGAGGCATGTGTGTGTGAGGTATGTGTGGTGTGTGAGGTATGTGGTGTATGTGCATGTGGAGTGTGTGTGTGTGGTATGTGGTGTGTGTGAGGTACATGGTGTGTGTGTGAGGTATATGGTGAGAGTGGTGTATGTATGTGTGTGTGTGGCATGTGTGGGGGGTTGAGGTATGTGGTGTGTGTGGTGTGTGTGTGGTGTGTGTGTGTGGCATGTGTGTGGGGGTGTGAGGTATGTGGTATGTGTGTGACGTACATGGTGACATGGTGTGTGTGTGTGAGGTATGTGGTGTATGTGTGTGGGGTGTGTGTGTGAGGTATGTGGTGTGTGTGTGAGGTATGTGGTGTGTGTGTGAGGTATGTGGTGTGTGTGTGAGGTATGTGGTATGGGGGCATGTGTGTGTGTTATATGTGTGAGGTATGTGGTGTTTGGTATGTGTTTGAGGTATGCAGGATGTGTGTGAGGTATGTGGTGTGGGAGGCATGTGTGTGTGAGGTATGTGTGGTGTGTGAGGTATGTGGTGTATGTGCATGTGGAGTGTGTGTGTGTGGTATGTGGTGTGTGTGAGGTACATGGTGTGTGTGTGAGGTATATGGTGAGAGTGGTGTATGTATGTGTGTGTGTGGCATGTGTGGGGGGTTGAGGTATGTGGTGTGTGTGGTGTGTGTGTGGTGTGTGTGTGTGGCATGTGTGTGGGGGTGTGAGGTATGTGGTATGTGTGTGACGTACATGGTGACATGGTGTGTGTGTGTGAGGTATGTGGTGTATGTGGTGTGTGTGTGGCATGTGTGCGGAGGTGTGAGGTATGTTGTGTGTGTGGTGTGTGTGTGTGACGTATGTGGTGTGTGTATGGTGTGTGGGGGGCATGTGTGCGTGGGGGGGTGTGAGGTATGTGGTTTGTGTGTGGGTGTGTGTGTGTGAGGTTCATGGTGTGTGTGTGGTATGTGGTGTGTGTGTGTGTGGCATGTGTGGGCGGGTGTGAGGTATGTGGCATGTGAGGTACATGGTGTGTGTGTGAGGTGTGTGGTGTGTGTGGGGGCATTTGTGTGTGGGGGGATGTGAGGTATGTGGTTTGTGTATGTGTGTGTGGTATGCGGTGTGTGTGTGGCATGTGTGGGGGGTGTGAGGTATGTGGTGTGTGTGAGGTACATGGTATGTGTGTGAGGTATGTGGTGTGTGTGAGGTACATGTGGTGTGTGTGAGGTATGTGGTGTGTGTGAGGTACATGCTATGTGTGTGAGGTATGTGGTGTGTATGAGGTACATGGTGCGTGTGTGAGGTATGTGGTGTGTGTGTGGGGTATGTGTGGGGCATTTGTGTGTGGGGGGATGTGAGGTATGTGGTTTGTGTGTGTGTGTGGTATGTGGTGTGTGTGTGGCATGTGTGGGGGGTGTGAGGTATGTGGTGTGTGTGAGGTACATGGTATGTGTGTGAGGTATGTGGTGTGTGTGAGGTACATGGTGTGTGTGTGAGGTATGTGGTGTGTGTGAGGTACATGCTATGTGTGTGAGGTATGTGGTGTGTATGAGGTACATGGTGTGTGTGTGAGGTATGTGGTGTGTGTGTGGGGTATGTGTGGGGCATTTGTGTGTGGGGGGATGTGAGGTATGTGGTTTGTGTGTGTGTGTGGTATGTGGTGTGTGTGTGGCATGTGTGGGGGGTGTGAGGTATGTGGTGTGTGTGAGGTACATGGCGTGTGTGTGAGGTATGTGGTGTGTGTGTGTGTGTGGTATGTGGTGTGTGTGTGGCATGTGTGGGGGGTGTGAGGTATGTGGTGTGTGTGAGGTACATGGCGTGTGTGTGAGGTATGTGGTGTGTGTGTGTGTGTGTGGTATGTGGTGTGTGTGTGGCATGTGTGTGGGGGGTGTGAGGTATGTGGTGTGTGTGAGGTACGTGGCGTGTGTGTGAGGTATGTGGTGTGTGTGTGGGGCATTTGTGTGTGGGGGGATTGAGGTATGTGGTGTGTGTGTGGTGTGTGTGGTGTGTGTGGTGTGTGTGTGTAAGGTATGTGGTATATGTGTGGTGTGTGTGGGGGGCATGTTTGTGGGGGGATGTGAGGTATGTGGTGTGTGTGAGGTACATGGTATGTGTGTGAGGTATGTGGCGTGTGAGGTACATGGTGTGTGTGTGTGAGGTACATGGTGTGTGTGTGAGGTATGTGGTGTGTGTATGGGGTGTGTGTGTGGGGCATTTGTGTGTCGGGGATTGAGGTATGTGGTGTGTGTGTGTGGTGTGTGTGTGTAAGGTATGTGGTATATGTGTGGTGTGTGTGGGGGGCATGTTTGTGGGGGGATGTGAGGTATGTGGTGTGTGTGAGGTATGTGGCGTGTGAGGTACATGGTGTGTGTGAGGTATGTGGTGTGTGTGAGGTACATGGTGTGTGTGTGAGGTATATGGTGAGAGTGGTGTATGTATGTGTGTGTGTGGTGTGTGTGGGGGGTTGAGGTATGTGGTGTGTGTGGTGTGTGTGTGGTGTGTGTGTGTGGCGTGTGTGGGGGCGTGAGGTATGTGGTATGTGTGTGACGTACATGGTGACATGGTGTGTGTGTGTGAGGTATGTGGTGTATGTGGTGTGTGTGTGGCATGTGTGCAGAGGTGTGAGGTATGTTGTGTGTGTGGTGTGTGTGTGTGTGACGTATGTGGTGTGTGTATGGTGTGTGGGGGGCATGTGTGCGTGGGGGGGTGTGAGGTATGTGGTTTGTGTGTGGGTGTGTGTGTGTGTGAGGTATGTGGTGTATGTGGTGTGTGTGTGGCATGTGTGCAGAGGTGTGAGGTATGTTGTGTGTGTGGTGTGTGTGTGTGTGACGTATGTGGTGTGTGTATGGTGTGTGGGGGGCATGTGTGCGTGGGGGGGTGTGAGGTATGTGGTTTGTGTGTGGGTGTGTGTGTGTGAGGTTCATGGTGTGTGTGTGGTATGTGGTGTGTGTGTGTGTGGCATGTGTGGGCGAGTGTGAGGTATGTGGCATGTGAGGTACATGGTGTGTGTGTGAGGTATGTGGTGTGTGTGGGGGCATTTGTGTGTGGGGGGATGTGAGGTATGTGGTTTGTGTATGTGTGTGTGGTATGTGGTGTGTGTGTGGCATGTGTGGGGGGTGTGAGGTATGTGGTGTGTGTGAGGTACATGGTATGTGTGTGAGGTATGTGGTGTGTGTGAGGTACATGGTGTGTGTGTGAGGTATGTGGTGTGTGTGAGGTACATGGTATGTGTGTGAGGTATGTGGTGTGTATGAGGTACATGGTGCGTGTGTGAGGTATGTGGTGTGTGTGTGTGTGTGGTATGTGGTGTGTGTGTGGCATGTGTGGGGGGTGTGAGGTATGTGGTGTGTATGAGGTACATGGTATGTGTGTGAGGTATGTGGTGTGTGTGAGGTACATGGTATGTGTGTGAGGTATGTGGTGTGTGTGAGGTACATGGTATGTGTGTGAGGTATGTGGTGTGTGTGAGGTACATGGTGCGTGTGTGAGGTATGTGGTGTGTGTGTGTGTGTGGTATGTGGTGTGTGTGTGGCATGTGTGGGGGGTGTGAGGTATGTGGTGTGTGTGAGGTACATGGCGTGTGTGTGAGGTATGTGGTGTGTGTGTGGGGCATTTGTGTGTGGGGGGATTGAGGTATGTGGTGTGTGTGGTGTGTGTGGTGTGTGTATGGTGTGTGTGTGTAAGGTATGTGGTATATGTGTGGTGTGTGGGGGGGCATGTTTGTGGGGGGATGTGAGGTATGTGGTGTGTGTGAGGTACATGGTATGTGTGTGAGGTATGTGGCGTGTGAGGTACATGGTGTGTGTGTGTGTGAGGTATGTGGCGTGTGTGTGGTATGTGTGTGGGGGGTGAGGTATATGGTGTGTGTGGGAGTGTACGTGAGGTATGTGGTAACTCTGATTCTGGAGCGAATTTATCCTCCTTTCTCTGTCAGGTGTGATCTGAATCATTTCCTTGGCTCACATCTGATGATGCCCTTATTCTCTGCAAGGCCTCACACCTCAGTCAGTTTGGGTTCTATTTCCTTTTTCCCTCTCCTTTGGCCCCTTCTCAGCTGGGCTGTCCCACTCTTCTGTCTGGATAGGCCTTCCTTTCTCCTCCTTCTCCTCTCTACTCACATATGGGCCATACTCACCTGGAAACACTCTCTGCTTGAGAAGAAGGGCTTACCATATGTCTTAGTAAAGACTGTTTAAAATCAGCTGGGCTAGGCTGGCCGTGGTAGCTCACGCCTGTAATCCCAGCACTTTGAGAGGCTGAGGCGGGCAGATCACGAGGTCAGGAGACTGAGACCATCCTGGCTAACACGGTGAAACCTCATCTCTACTAAAAATACAAACAAAACTAGCCAGGCGTGGTGGCGGGCGCCTGTAGTCCCAGCTACTCGGGAGGCTGAGGCAGGAGAAAGACGTGAACCCGGGAGGCGGAGCTTGCAGTGAGCCGAGATCGCGCCATTGCACTCCAGCCTGGGCGACTGGACGAGACTCAGTCTCAAAAAAAAAAAAAAAAAAAAAAAAAAAAAAATGCAGCTGGGCTAAACAGTAGTAGAACCTGGGGTGGGGGGGGTGGGTACAATCCATATCTCCACTGTCTGACCCAGGAACCACTGGCCACATGTGGCTATTGAGTATTTAAAACGTGGTTACTGCAACCGAAGGACTGGATTTTTTATTTTATTTCATTTTAATTAATTTAAATTTAAATAGCTGCATGTAGCTAGTGACCACCATTTTGGACAGTGCAAGTTTAGGGAATGTGACATCCAGAAGAATCAAACCAGATTCAATTATATTGCTTGGGGATTTTGGACTATTTATCCTTAATCTGGGCACTTGGTTTTAACAGAATCAGGATTTGTCAGTTGCATACTCAGGTTTTCAGAAAGTCTCTTGCTGTCTGCTCAGGTGAGGTAGAAGCCACATATACTGGCTGCAGTGATGGTAGCCAGTTTACAAATTCATCATCCTTTGACCTTTTCCACTAGCACCCTGCCCCTTGTAGCCCAGACTGCCCCTATGGATGACTGGGCACAAATGTGTGAGGTTCAGGGGATCCCAAAGTCAGGGGACCAAGTTCTCTAGTCCTGGGTCTGCCACTTCCTGGCTGGGGAAGTTATTTCACCTCCAGGGATGGATTGAGATTTTGTAGGGCTTGAAGTTTAAGCAACTGGGGGACCTCTTTAACAAAAAGAATATAAAATTACAAATACAAAATTAGGTACCACAGTGAGTATTTATTTAGAATGAGAAAAGAAATCACATCCAATATAAGTTTTTAAAACCTGAAACTTTATAAAATCCAGAAAAAAATATTTTTATTATTTGCCTATGAAGCCTCCATAATACTTTTTTCCCTGAATATCTTTTGGCTGAATACACTTTGATCACCTCTTCATATGATAGTGATTTTGTGATTTTTCTAAAGGGAGGTTGAAAAGAAAATTTAGTTTTTCTTCTAGCATGATTGACAATATTTATTTTTTATTATTGATAGTTATATTGCATAAAACATGGCTTCAGACACAGACATCCACTTTTTTTGTTGTTGTTTTACTGCCATAGGTTTGGGTCCTACAATACAGGAATTTTGATTAAATGTATTTTGTGTAATTCCTACCAAAAAGGGGGAATATGGTATATTTATAACTGTATTCATTATATTATCAAATACATTTCTGACAGTAGAAAACTTTCTTTTTGGAATAAGTATCAGTGAAAACTAAATTTTCCTTCAATTCCACATGTCTGAAGACTGGGAGAAAGCTCTATGCTCTAGCTTCTGGCTCTGTATATTTCTTTTTTCTTTTCTTTTTCTTCTTCTTCCTCTTTTTTTTTTTTTTTTTTAAATGGAGTTTCACTCTTGTTGCCCAGGCTGGAGTGCAATGGCGCGATCTCAGCTCACCACAACCTCTGCCTTCTGGGTTCAAGCAATTATCCTGTTTCAGCCTCTCGAGTAGCTAGGATTACAGGCATGTGCCACGACACGCAACTAATTTTGTATTTTTAGTAGAGACAGTTTCTCCATTTTGGTCATGCTGGTCTTGAACTCCTGACCTTAGAGGATCCTCCCGCCTCGGCATCCCACAGTGCTGGGATGACAGGCATGAGCCACCGCACTCGGACCTCTCTGTGTGTTTCAATCCTATTTTTTCTCCCCTATTCTTATGTCTCAGGTGCCGGGTATTACACCTTTGAGTCTCAAAGCCATTGAGTTGTGGTAAGCGTAGCTCTGGAAGCCATGGGGACAACTAGCAATCACTTGACTTTGCATTAATGTGACTGTGAACAATAGACATAAATCCCACTACACCCAAACTAAATTTATCCCCAAATTAACTTTCCCTCATGCTGGATCCCAAAACACCTATAGCTACTGTAACACCATTCAATATGAACATGAGGGCAAATGTATCAGGAGGAGACATCAGAGTTGAAAGATACAGTGCTGTTCATCAGTTGCAGTTAAAATCTCTTACTATTGCAAATTTCATTTAAAAATTACATGATTCTAAGAATGTATTGCTAGGGCCTTGAAAGGGGTCCATGCTGGCAGGGCCCTGAAGCTTTCTTCCTTAGCATCGCAGTAAATCTGCACCTTACTGCTCTGAGCCTTGGGGTCTTCATCTTTAAAGTGGGAAGAATAGGATCCATTTTATAGAATTATCATGGATATTCAGTGTGCTGTATTTGAAAGCTTGTTTACCTTGTGCCTGGGAAAGAAATGCTCAGAAACAGGAAGGAAGGAGGGAGGGAGGGACAGAGGGAGGGAGGAAAGAGAGGAGGGGAAGGGAAGGGAAGAGAAGGGAAGGGAAGGGAGGATGGGAGGAAGGGAGGAAGAGAGGAAGGGAGGAAGGGAGGAAGAGAGGAAGGGAGGAAGGGAGGAAGAGAAGGGAGGAAGGGAGGAAGGGAGGAAGAGAAGGGAGGAAGGAGGGAGGGAGGGATGGAAGGGAAGGAAGGAAGGATGGAAGGAAGGAGGGGAAGGAAGGAAGGAAAGGAAAGAAGGAGGAGAAGGAAGGAAGGAAGGAAGCAAGGAAGGAAGGATTTTTTTTTTTTGACAGAGTCTCTCTCTGTCACTCAGGCTGGAGTGCAGAGGCCATCTCAGCTCACTGCACTCCCTGCCTCTTCGGTTTAAGCAATTCTCATGCCTCAGCCTCCTACATAGCTGGAATTACGGGCAAGTGCCACTATGCCCAATTAATTTTTATATTTTTAGTACAGACAGGGTTTCCCCATGTTGGCCAGGTTGGTCTCAAACTCCTGACCTCAAGTGATCTGCCTGCCTCAGCCTCCCAAAGTGCTGGGATTATAGGCATGAGCCACTGTGACTGGCCCTTTTTTTCCCTAGCCGTCTACTTCAAGTACAGTGGCCTGCTTTGAATTCAGTGGCCCCTACCACTGAGCAGCCCTAAGGGATCCCTAACCCTAATAAGAAATGGGGCTGGAGAGCAAGAAACAGAAAGCTCACATGAATGAGAACACCTAAGAAAACTTCTGAGTGGTCAGAACTTGGTATTTTGAGTGGTCAGAACTTGGTGTTTTTCCTTGAACCAAGTCTTACTACTCATGACTTTCCCATGCCATATGATTCAGGGAGTTGGTGCCTGAGTTATGTGAAGGCCAGAGGAGATTCTGAGCAATATGAGACTGGAACGTGGTTCTCAACTGGTGCAGAGCTTGTATAATAAGGGACTGCTCTTATTATAAAATAATAAGAGCGTGGGTACTGGATGCCTTTGGAATTTGACAGTTGTATCCAGTACTCCGCAACAAAATTCCACAATCAGACTTAGATATCCTTGGATCTGAAGAGGAATGGTTGGGCTAAGAGTTATGGTAATGGTAACGAGAGATTCTTTAAATTTGAATAGCAAGTCCTAAGACTCTTGTCCCCCACCTGGGCCTGCCTTCTCTGGCTGTTGCCCTCTGCCAAGTGGGGCAGGTGGGTGGGGGAGGGGCTGGAGCAGAGTCCAGGCACAGTCAGTAGACCAGGAGGAGCCTGGGGTTGGCAAGGAGCCACTCTTAGACCCTAGCACAAGCTAAATCTCTCTCAGCTCTGCTGTCCTCATTTACAAGTGAGGAGACTGGGCTGGATAACCTCTAAATTCGCTTCTGATGCTAACCATTTAAAAATTCGAGTATGTTGGGATTGGCCCACCCTCCATGGCAAACCTTCTGAGGCTGGCAGGATGGGAAACACAAATTTGCAAACCCCTGATGTCCTCATTCCCTAGCGTCCTTCTGCATCAGCCGCACTTGCCTGCAGTACCGGGATGGTTAGCAGCAGCTGTGATGGCATTTTGGGAATGCCTGCCCTTCCTCCCAGGTGGCAGGTTGCATGTGTCAGTGCTCAGCTGAGCAGGGAGGCCGACCACTAAACAGTCTGGTGCAACACCGTTTTAAAGATAGGCAAACAGTATCTGCGTCTAAATGCTTAGAAAATTACTGGAAGGGGCCAGACATGGTGGCTCATGCCTGTAATCTCGAGACTTTGGGAGGTCGAGGTGGGTGGATCACTTGAAGCCAGGTGGTCGAGACCAGACTGGCCAATGTGGTAAAACCCCATCTCTACTAAAAATACAAAAATTAGCCAGGCATAGTGGTGTGCTTCTGTAATCCCAGCTACCAGGGAGGCTGAGGCACGAGAATCGCCTGAAGCCAGGAGACAGAGGTTGCAGTGAGCCGAGATTTCACCACTGCACCGCTCTAGCCTGGATGACAGAGTGAGACTCCATCTCAAAAGAAAAGTACGTGAATAAATTAATCCAAAATGTTAAAATTTTTCTCTGTAAAATAATAGGTCACTCCATTTTTTCTTAATTCCTTTCTGCTTTGTCCCCTTAAATTTTCTACCTTAAGTATATATGGTTACAACTTTAGAGTTGGGGGGTGGCTGTTTCCAGATGGAGACGGCTCTGGGACAGGGGTCAGTGACAGGCAGGAAGAAGCTGGCAGCAAAGTTGTGAGAAATAACCTGCAAAGCTGTCAGAAGAGCAGGCTGTGCCAACAGCAACTTGCTATCACATTCTGTACCCACCAGGCTGCTTCTGACTGGCATTGAGGGGGCAGGCTCGGTCCTGTGGGGTCACAGGTTCTCTTTTGGCACTGGAGAGGTGGGTCTTCAGTGAAAGTTCTGGTTCTGCTATCAGGTGTACCACTGCAGGTGAGTTGCAGTTCTCAGCCTCAGTTTTGTCATTAGTGTAATGTCGATGTCACCAACCTCACAAGCATTTCACAGGAGAATGCCTGTGGTCCACCGCAGGAGGTCAGTGGGTAATAGCTGTCCACCCCGTTTCACTCTTAGGCTGCTTAGGGGAAGGGTGGCAGGAGACACCTCTTAGTTAGGGGAAGGGCGATCCAGCTCACAGCACTGCAGTCTGATTGCCCAAGCCATTTTCATGGCAGCTCTTTCACTGCAAGGCACACTTTTCCTGGAGGGTATTTACTGCCGGGACCACGGAGAAGCTGCCCCAGCCTTCCCAGCAGCTCCTGCCAGTCCCACCCCAGCCAGTCCGTCTCTGTGAGTCCTCAGACTTCCTAGGTTGTCTATATTTTTTTTCTTTATTCTCTTTCATACCGAGTCCTGCAGACTCCTGGGTAGTCTGAATGCTGCCCTGTATTGTCTGTGTGACCAGGGGGACCCCTTGGAATAGTGTCTCTTACTCCATTTAGACCTCTAAGCCTCCTAAATAGCCAGCTGGCTCCCCCTCTTAGACCCTGATTTTAATCTAGAATTTCCAGAAAGCCAGTTCAGCCCTGTCTCATATTTTTAAAAATGTGCCTTTAACCCTGCTTACAACACGACAAACCAAAGTTGCAATATAGGAAATCCTATCCCAACTCCTGAACTCTAACAGCAAGGATTTAGCAAGATACTTTCCAAATGGAAAGTCAGGTTATTTCATTCCTTCCTCTTTTCCACTCACTCAATAGATATTTCTTGAACACACACTGTAATAACAATAATTCTCATTGATTGGGTGCTTGTTATGTGCCCAGGGGACTTCCAGGAGCTCACAATCTACTGAGGATACAGACAGGTGATTGTTTACAATGTGATGAGTGATATTAGAAGCAAGGTGGAGGCTGCCTTGCAAGTAAGTAAAGAGGGACATTCCTTCCCCTTCCCATCAAGCCTAGCTATTAATTGTGTGATGATGTCTGTTTCATGGGAAATCTGCTTCTCCTGTGACTCCTAGTTTTATTATCCCTTCCCAGGTCTATGTAGAGGAGAGATGACCAGAGCCCTCTGTCCAGAGCTGGGATTTTGAAACTCCCATCCCATGCAGGGACCGGGATTGGCCTGGCCACAGTAGGGTCTGCACCGTTGTAAGCTGCCATCTTCCTTTCCAATTGAAACAGAAAACCAGAAAGTGTCAGGCAGACATAAGGGCAGTCTTTAGGTTCCCTTTCCCTCCTGCATGCAGCTCGCAGCTGTTTATCTGTGAGAAACAGGTTTGCCCAGTGGAACGTTTATTTGGTTTCTCTGGCTGATCATGGGAACACACCTGCCACTTTACCACTTCCTGAAAATCAAGCAGTTTCTTAGAAAAGGGACATATTCCTTAAAATAAATTGTGTGGTTTGGGAGTGAGATATGGTTTCTTGGATTTTTATGATTTAATGTGTCTACAAAAACATTAAACCACAAGATAAAAATATACTGACTGCCCCTATGAGAAAATGGACTTTCCTTAGGATCAGGGGGCTGGTCATTTTAATTTTTATGCCAGGTTTTGTTATGTTTTCAAGTTTTGTGTTTTTTTTTTGTTGCTGTTTCTCATCAACTCTCTTATGCTCTGGGCATATCATGGGCAGCCATTGGTACAGTTTACTACAGTGAAACTTCTACTTATCAACTTAAAAAATTTTGACTGAAGTTTTACAAGAAAAAGGCAAATAATAAAACACATATTTTTAGATCTTAATGTTTAATACCCTAGTTTCAGAGCATGCCCTGGGCTGAGTGTATGGTCCTCCTCAGTGCTGTACCTACATCTGAAATACTCTACAATAAGAACAGATTGTTCTAGCAAATAGCTGGGAGATAGTCCATCATGTGTCTATTAATAAAATAGTACTAGATTTATATTTAGTATGCTATATTTACTAAGGCAGGACTGGGGACCATGAACATTTTGGCAATTTTTTTCAATTGAGTATTTGGAACTGATTACTATGTATTTACTAGAAAATTTGACTAATCAGCATATCCTGTTTTTAGAACTTTCTATAATAAGGTCTTCTTTTAGGAAGAGACAGATGAGCAGTGGATAAGAATGTGAAATTTTGGAGTCAGATTGGCCTGGGTTCATATCACGACCCAAATTATGGCACCTTGCCCCAGAGACTTGGCCTTTCTCATCTAACTCCTCCTCATCTTCAAAGGGGGCATTGTGCTGATACCCACCTCTCATCGTTGTTGTGAAGATATAACACAATCGTGCTTGAAAAGCAGTCAGCACAAAAGTGTTCACCCCTGACCTGTATTAGATGTTGCATGACAACTCATGGCCTTCATTGCCCTCACGGTCATTGTTGCTGTTGTCTGATCTATCAGCATTGTTGTCATCACCACCATAATGATCATCCTCTATATACTGCAGCCTTTGTCACAGCCAACTCCTTTCTCCAAAGAGGCCTTCAGTGGGAGGAACTTGCACTGTGGAATATTGCGATTCAGTATTTGTAGGAAGCTAGGCTAAGATAACACAGGGCACATTCCAGAGTGTTATATTAGAACTAGACATAGTTAACTGACTTTATGCCTTAGTTTGGTTATCAAGAAATTTAGATTTAACGCCATTGTCTTAGTACTAGAGAATGTGGCCCCTTTTGCCACCTTTTGAAGCCTATTGGTGTTGATACCTGATCGGGATTAGGGGATGCTCGCTCCACAGATGCAGGTCTCCCCTCCTTTCCTATTCATTGGGAGATCTGAAAGCAGTGCAGGGAGAGCGAGGAGGCCACACAGAGGTCAGACTCCTCTGTCATGTCTCCCTTTTCAGACGACTGCCTCATGTCTGGAGACCTCGAAAACTGATCTTGAAATCCAGGGCTTGGTCTGTTCAGTGTTTTCTTAAAAATTAAAATAGAATTTCTCAAGGGCAGAAGTCTCCTCTTTTCTTCCTTCTCCTCACCCAAGCCAGCTCCACTCTTCCTGAAGGTGACATGGAAATGCGGACTCAGTAAGTGCGTACAAATGTGGTCGATCTAGAGCTCCTGCTGTGTGTTTACAGAGTTGGTGCTGCATTTAAGGAGGACAGAGATGCCTTTGTTGTCATGCTGACTGCATTCCCTTCCTGGTAAGCAGTACTCACTCCTGAGTTAGGCCCCTAGGTTCAAATCTCAGCCGTACCATTTATTAAGAGGACGGGCCAGGCCTAGTGGCTCACTCCTGTAATCTCCCAGCACTTTGGGAGGCTGAGGTAGGGGCATTGCTTGAACCTAGGAGTTTGGGAACAGACTGGGCGACATAGGGAGAACCCATCTCTACTTGGGCATGTTGGCATGCCTATGGTCCCAGCTACTCAAGAGGCTGAGGTAGGAGGATCGCTTGAGACTGAGAGGTGAGGGCTACAGTGGGCTATGATCACGCCACTGCACTCCAGCTTGAGCACCAGAGTGAGACCCATCTCAGAAAAAAGAAAAAAGAGAGGATAATCCCAGGCAAGCTAATTAACCTCTTTGGGCTTCATGCTCATGATCTGTAAAATGGGCATACTAATAATATCTACATCATAGGACTGTGGTGAGGTTTAATGGTCAGTATCTATAAAGCACTTAAGACCATACTAGGCACATAAGAAGAGCTCTGTGTGAGTTGGCTATTGTTGTTGGCCTTGCCTTTTTCTTCTAGTAACTACCTGGGCTGTGACTTCCCTAATTTTTCTAAAAAATGAATAAAAAGCCTGGATTTTCTTGCGATGCAAGGTGTAGAAGGGGAAATAGAAGCAGAGATTTCACAGTGTGGTACCCCTAAGTCAGAGGTACTTAAAATCAGTTGGATACACTTTTCTAGGTGGAGGAAACCAGGGACAGAGCAGGCAGAGGTGGACTGAGGAGAAGAGAAGCAGGGTGTTGGCTGGAGGCAAGGAGATGAAGGGAGGACTGCCTTGGAGGCAGTATCACTAGACCAGGGTATTCCTGCTTGATTTAAAGCATGCTTTGAGGTGCTCCAGAGTATGTTAAAGCAGAATTGGCTTTAATTTGCTTCGGTAAGGAAACTTATATTTTCAGAAAGAGGGGAAGAGAAGAAGGTCATTCAAAACCAAATGGCTGCAAAGTATCCTGTGCAGTAGAAAGTTGGCATCTGAGTGTTGTAATCCGCTGAAGGGAAACCAACTCTTACAGGATTGAGTGTCTCACTTGAGATCTGTCTGGACAATGGAGGGATACCTAGTGTTCCCTGGCGAATGGCACATCCTGTCGAGTTGAGAGAGGCCACCTTCATGTAGGCAGTAACTGTGGTGAAAGGGAGACCTCTTCTAGATAGATAATGTCAAGTACCTGGAGCAGGACATGCAAGTCCCCTGCAATGCCAAATTAATCTCAGAGTATATTCTCTCTACTAGGCTGCCCATTGCATGGAGATTTGAGAACAGGCAGGCGCTGGACCTTGTTCGCCTCTAGATTTCTAGTAGAGGCCCAGAAGTGCTTAGGTGCCTGCATTATGCATGGATTATAAATCTGGGATGACCTGGGAAGTAAAACTTAAAAATGGGGCAAGTGTTGATAGAGCCATCCCCAGCCTTGGAAGAAACAAGTGGAGTATGTGGCATCCCTGCCATCACCTGGGCTTGTTGATGGAGAGGAAAGGTAGGACAAAAAGGAAGGAGGGGAGGGAGGGAGGGATGGAGGGGAGGAAGGAAGGGAGGGAGGGAGATGGGGAGGAAGGAAGGGAGGGAAGAAGAGAGGGAAGGGGAAGAAGGAAGGTAGGGAGTTAGGAAGAGAGGGAGGAGGAGGGATGAAGGGAGGGAAGGAGAGGAAGGAAGAGAGGGAGTTAGAGAGAAAGAGAGGGAGGAGGAGGGTGGAGGGAAGGGAGGGAGAGAGGAAGGAAGGGATTATTTTGTACATACATTCAGGGTAGGCCAGTTCAGCTCCCACCCCTGCTGGTGGAATTTAGATCCTGTGATGTGTGTGTGGTGTTTTCTTCTCCTACCCTCTCCCCACCATCAATCTGTATTTTATCACTTGCAAATGTGGTTGTAAACTAAAACCAAGTGACCAAATAGCACACATTCAGATTTATGCTAATGAAATGTTTAGATATAATCTTACCCTTTTTTCTTGTGAAATGATTGATTTCTGAGCCTTTGGGGTCTGGTTCCATTGAAACACAGCAGGACCTTCATATCCTTTTGAAGAGAATGAAGATGAACCCCGCAGAATAGGACATCCTTAAAATTGGTAGCTAGGGCCAGGGTTTTTATGTGTTTTAGAGCAAAGTTTTGCAAATTGCTTGCTCTGTGGGGGCACAGACCTAAATTCTCCTCGGTGCCAACTCATGATGCTTAATTCATATTTGTGGATTGCTAGATGTGCAGTTAATTAAAAAGCACTCTACATTGCGTGGTTCCAAAGAAACTTGCTCAGATACTCTGGTATATTTTACAAATAAAATTAGGTTTTGTGGGAGTTGTAAAATTATGTATGTATGTATGTATATTTCTTTAAATCTCATATGCAGGAATAATGTTTCTGAATCCAGTCCTGTTTCCTGTCTCCAATTTATGTCTTCAGCCTTTCTCTATAGCAGTGCTGTTTCTTTGTAAGTGTAGTCCAGGACTAGTTTAGAAATCAGGTAATTTTGTTGAGTCTGTAGTCAGAAAATTCACTGATTTGGTTTCCAGGTTCTAGATAATGAACATTAGAAATATAAGATGAATCCCACCCATTTTCCCACCTTTTATTCTTAGCCTTATTAATATCTACTTCATACTATTATTTAATATGGGTCTCCTTTAACATGAACCATTGACTATGAAACCCATACGAATTTTACTTTTACCTTTTACCTTTCACAACTGATGGGCAATGGCATATTTGGGATATGAGGGTGTGAGATATTGTTGGAGGGTGGGAGGAATGGTTCTGAGGCCCAGAGGTGGAAATACACTTGGTACAGAGCATGAAATCCAACAGGAGTGACTCTACAAATACAATCCTAGAATTCATTCACAAATACGGTTTTTGTGTCTTCAAATAGCCTTCTATTGAAGGGAAATAGAATTCAGTTAAAATTGCTTGAATCAGGGTGTGAAAGGCTATGAGGAAGAATGGTGTTTTTGTCCAAAACCAAACTCAGAAACATCATAGCTTCAAAAGCCTGTCCTGCCTCCTGGCTGAGTGACAGCAGCAGCCTGAGTGGGGACTGACCCTGTTGGACATGTGTTCTCTCCCAGAAAGAAATTCCCCCTGCAGAGTCGTGAGGGGTCTGTTCCCCTGTTGTGTGAACCAGACTGTCTTCTGGGGAGGGGTTTGGGTGCTGGCAGAGCTTGGGGAAAGGAGAATTCTGCCTGGATTCTTAAATTAAGGTATTCTCCTAGATGAGTTTAATATTATTACCAGAAAAGAAAGAAGAGTTTTAGGATTTAGCAGTGTGTGTATTCACTGGTCTCAGAACCACAGTAACCTCTCAACGCACATGGCCTTCCCACTTCTTAAGTAAGGAAACAAACTCAGGAGGGGTTTAGGGCTTGGAGGGAGGACAGAGCGGGGCTTTGAATCTAGGTCTGTGTAGAACGTGCTGAGTTTTCCTTTTGCTGTTTCCAGGCTGCACAGCAGATAATTTCTGTAATGATACTCATCTCATCAAACCCAGTTAAAAAGTAGAAAAGATGTAACATATTATAGAAACATTTCTATCCTAAATGGATACATTTTATCAGGGTTAGTGTTTAGCTATCCAAAAAATATGCTTGGCTGGAGTGGGATAGTTTTCCAAGTACTGAATTTCAGTCTTACATTTAAGAGTGGCCAGATAACATTTAAAGAGACAATGCTGGGAAATAATATTTTAAAGAGAAAAGAGTCCTGGTTGGGGATTTGGGAGACCTGGGTTTAGTAATAATAACAATAGCAATAATAATAATAGATAATAATGAAAGCACTAATGTTTGTCAAGCATTGTCTATAGACCAGGTACTGTTTTATTAACTTTACAAGTATTAATTCACTTAATTCTTATAAAAGTACTCTGAAACACATTATATTATAATCTTTCTTTTGCAGATGAGGAAACTAAGGCACAGAGAGTTTAAGTAACTCGCTCAGAGTTTGACAGCTACCAAGCAGCAGAGTTGGGACTTGAACCCAGGCCCTGCAGTCTCACTGCAAAACCTATCTCTTCTCTGTCACTATCTTCACCTATCTCTTTGCCTCTCTAGGAACCAACACTGTGACTCCCAAAACATTGCTTAATCTGGGATATCATTAGACTCAAAAAATTTCAAAAACACTTTGGAGAATTATATCAGGTTATTTTAAAATTTTTGATGAATACCACTTATTCTTACTGTCCTTTCATAAAAGAAAAAAAACCTTAACACTCTCCCCAACAAAGTAGAAGGAACATAATCTCAGATTATAAAGCAAACCTTCCCCAAAAAGGAGATTGTCCATTTTATAGGAACCCAAACCCAGTTGCTCTTTTGCAGCCGTGCCTAGAATAACTGTTGTATGTCAAGTGGAGAACAAGACAGACCTAGTTCCTACCCATGGGGAAGTCGCATCCCAGTGGGGGAGAATCATTTAAAAAGCAAACAAAAAAATGCATAATTTCAAATTTGTTAAGTGTTTGGAAAGAAATGAGCACAGTCCAGGGATAGAGAATACAAATTTGTGGAGAGAAGAAGGTGCGGGGCATCTACCCTGCTAAGGCAAGGCTGCCCTACAGGTGCGGGGACAGCCTGTGGCAGGGATGGGGCATCTGCCAGGCACAGGGACAGCGTGTGTGAGGCCCAGAGACAGGGCAGAGCCTGGGGTCACGAGTAAGGGAAAGGAGGCCCCACAGCTGCTGGAGTGTCCTGATGCTTGGGGCACAAGAGGAGGCCTCAGAGAGCAGCCACATCTGGAGCAGCTCTCAAAGTCAGCAAGGAGCTTTGATTTTTACTGGAGGTGCCAGAGGAAACCATTGAGAGGTTTTAAGCCAGGGCCTGACATGGTCTGACTTACATTTCATGGCATAGCTCTGTATGCTGCTGGGGACAGCAGTTGAAGAGGGGCCAGAAGGGAAGCCAGGAGCCCAGTTGGGAGGCTGTTTTGCAGCCCTTCAGGCCAGAGGCCAGGGCAAGGAGCAGGATGGTTGGGGAGCTGGAGGGGAGCCATAGGAGTCAGTGTGTATCCCAGCAAACAGCACTCTCCAAGCAGGACAGTTCCCAGGCACTATCTGCAAAGTCAGGGTACAGGGGAGCCTCAAGGGCAGGGCTGGGGCTGAGAGCAGTAGAGCCCTAAAGGCTGAGGACAGGGGAGGGTGCTGGAGCCCTGAAGGATGGGGCTGCATTGCAGGCAGCAGCCAGGACCTTTGGGAGCAGCCCAAGCCAGGCTGGTACTCTGACTCTCCCTCTCTTGCAGGGCAGGAGCCTATTTGCTGTCCTCTGCCCCGCTCCATCTCTCCCTGTGACCTGCCAAGGTTGTCCATCAATGTGGTCCTTCCAGGTGAGCCCTGGGCAGAGACAGGTGGCGAGGGCGGAAGGCAGATCTGGGGGCAGAAAGGACATAGCCAGCACCAAGGCCAGCCCGAGCTGTGTGTGAGCAGCTGGGAGCATGCAGGTCCTTTTCTTGAGGTGGACACACTGGAGAAGGGAAAGGTAGCTGGGGGAGAGAATCCTTTCCCCAGGGACTGGCACTTGGAGACCACTGACCGAATCCCTCAGGGCTTCTGATTTTTTGTTTGTTTTTTCATCCGTAAAATCAGCCATGGGACTGAGTGACTCCACACTTCCTTCCAGCTGTTTTCTAATGGGATCCTATTGAGGGCTTACTTTCCGCACCGTGGAGTCTCTCTTTATCTTCTAGAATCCAGTCCTCCTCTCCCGCTGCCCAGATACTGAAACAGAGGGGCCACAGTGAGGGAGGTGGTGGTGAGTTTGGTGGTGGCCTTCCGCAAGGGCAGGAAAGCATTTGGCAGCTGCCCTGCTGCTGAAGCCTACAATTCGAACCTTAGACGCTGTGAATCTCCTAGAATACTGTCTCTGAAGTCCCAGGTGGTAGACATACCAGGCCCAGGAAGAGGAAGATTTTTCTCTTGCCAGGTTTATGTACTAGCCAGCTAAGCCTAACTCAAGCAGAATTCTCCAAATGAAAAGAAATCAGTGGGCAATCTTCATGCCTTTATTTTGCTTTCCAGACGAACATGAACATCCCAAGTGAAATCCCAGCAAGTAAATGCATTTCCTCTCCCCTCTCTTGGCTCTTTTTAAAAACCCAGTGAATAAGAATAAAAAATGCAAATAGGCACTTCTGTGATCTAGTTCATTTCAATGATAAGGGAACTTGAAGGCAGTTAACTCTATTTCTGATTGCTTTCTAAGACAAGAAGGAGTGGTTTCAGTGAAGCCAAGGGAATCTGCCCTATACAGGAGTCATTATGAACTCAGGTGGGAGGCAGATGGCTATGCTGGCCCAGCAGACACTGGGGCTACTGCCCCTGCCTGGAGCAGAATTGGGAGTGTGTGGAGGAGAAGGGAGGGGAGGGTGGGAAGGAGGGCCTGCAGCTTTTTCCTGACCCCAGAATGAAGCAAGTACAAGGCTACCTGGGCCAGTTGCTCAGAGAAGCTTCTCTACCTTCTGGGAGAGGGAGTTCCTCATTTCCCCTGGAGCCCACGGTTTCATTTCTTGAATCCCACTCTTGAATTCACTCTAAAACTTCAAAGCTCTGGGATTCTCTGATAGGAGGAATTCTAATCCCCCTCCTTCCCTCTGTCCTTTTTACCCTCCGTCCTTTCTGAAGGTAGTGAACTATTCTGGAAGAGAGTTAAAGAGAATTGATTCTCCCTCAGAAACCAAGATAAAGCCAGTGTGAAAAACACAAGTCAGCAAGAATACAGAAAACCTAAATTCATCTAATTTCAGCTTAGTGTCTTGGGAAGTTATCTCGTGTAAAAGTATCATTACCTCTGAAATAATGTAGATCAGTGGTTGTTTTGTAAACACATAGGTTTTTGTAGTTTCCATACTAATTATGTGACATGGTATTAAATGATGCTTTTCCTGGCCTTAGCTGAGACCCAAAGCTGAGAACAGTGGGTGCTGGGATCCCCCAAATTCTAAAAGGAGATGTTAGGTTATCGGTGCCTGGGCCGGCTGAGTGCATGTCCCCGGGGCCTAGTGGTTCCCCCAAGTCCTGTCTCCCCTAGAAAAGCGTGCCGGCAACAGGTTAGTCAGGACTACCTCTGAAGGCAGATGAAGAGAGCAACATAGAAGGGGCTGCACGTCCGCTGAAGGTGGGGTGAAGGTGGCCATTTTCCTGTGGGTGAAGCAAGCTCCAGGGGAGGGATCTGGCTAGAGCAGTCCTGAGCAGACCCCGCCTGGGAAGCTGCCTGCCAGCCCCTTCAGTAAAGCAGCGCCCCCGTGCTTTCAGATGCACTGCATTTTCTTTCCTTTTGTTTCCTCTTTTCCTTGTAAACTCTATTAAGTCCTTTAACAGCAAATCAATTGATCATTTCTATTATTCAGGATAAATCTGTCATTTTCCTAGAAAGTTAAACATGCACAGCATATGACCCAGTGATTTGACTCCGAGGTATTTACTCAAGAGAAGTGAACACATATGTTGGCAGAAGACTTGTACGTGGATGTTCATAACAGCTTTATTCAAAATAGTCCAAGACTAGAAGCAACCCAAATACCCATCAACTGGTGAATGGAACGCAACTTGCAGTCCACCCAAATAGTTAGATATTATTCAGTAATAAACAGGAACAAACTACTGACACATGCAGCAACATGCATGGATTTTCAAAGCATTAGACTGAAAGAAGCCAGATATCAACGAGTATATATATTGTACAATTTCATTTACATGAAATCCTAGAATAGGCAAAACTAATCTATGGGGGGGGAATGTCAAAACTATGGTTGCCTTGGCGTGGGATAGAGGGAGATAAGAGCAGGGACTCACCGAGAAAGAGTGTGTTAAAGCAAACTACATATGGCCTGAGAAGGACTCCGTACTTCTATATTTGAGTTCTTATGGATGAATTGCAACCTAGCTGAATAGGTAGACAAGATTTAGGAGTATGCGCCTGTAACAATAGCTGGGTCTTGGCCAATCCCAGCGGCCATACTTCAGCCATTTAGAAACTGCTGGGTGTTCAGACTGTGTTCAAATAAGGCAAATGCCAACTTGTAACCAATTCCGCCATTCTGTACCTCACTTCCGATTTCTGTACTATGTCATTTCCCTTTCCTTTGTCTGTAAATCTTCTTCCACCACGTGGCTGCGCTGGAGTCTTTGTGAATCTGCTGTGATTCTGGGGGCTGCCTGATGCGCAGATCATTCATTTCTCAATTAAACTCCTTTAATTTAATTTGGCTGAAGTTTTTCTTTTATCGAGGATGAGGGAACTTTCTGGCATTATGGACGTTTTTATATCTTGATTAGGGTAGTGGTTACTTGGGTATATACATTTGTCAAAAAAATCACACTGTTCACTTGAAATGGTCTCATTTTACTATATATAAATTATACCTCAATGCAACTTATTTTTATAAAGAAAACTAACATATAAATAAAAGTTTTGTTTAAAAAATGACTCAGTGTAAAGAGATCTGGTAGTCTTGGGCTCATCAATGTGGCCAAGGTTTTGCATTATCAGCAGCTGAGGATTTTGAGCTTCTTGACGTAGCCCCATTCTTGTCTTTTATCTACAGCTTCCTGTTAACTCATTGAAGGCTATTCTATGAAATCATTGATAAAAAGTTTGAATTGATTTAATTGTCAAGTAATGTGCAGATTCTTGGAAGATGTTTCATGTAGATAGGAAGCTATCCTGCTATGTGGTTATTTCAGCAGATCAACCTGATCCCACTCTCTGTGGAAACATGTTCATCATCTTATTCATTACCAGGAGAATTCTGCATCCACATTTTCATTGTTCACTTACTGTGGAAAGATCTCAGAGATAATTGTGTATAATTAATTTCAGTTGCATGAAGCAGCTCCTGTTCACTTCTGCATTTTATTCTTCTGGGGCTAGCACATATGCTAGATAATATACTTTGGAATATGCAGGTTTTTCTTTTTTTTTTTTAGCTTTAAATAGTGTTCGTTGTAAATTAACCCACTAAGCATTTTCTAAGCTTTAAATGCATGTTCTTCATTGTGCTGGGTACTGTGGGGTGTATAAAAACAAATCCCAGACTCCAGTCCTGGAGAAACCTTGAGGGTTTGTTTGACCTGGCCCTTAATTTCCGATGGGTAAGGCATCATCACCCCTCTAGGTCAAGCAGTAAGTCTGCAAGTTGGGGTAGATAACCCATCCATCCACCTGCCTTTGAATTACTTCATTTTGTAATAGGAAATCTTGGAGATTTGGTCTTAGTGGTTTGTGAATTTAGTGACAGTATGTCCAACTCCTTGGTTTTAACCCGTCTGGTTCCCGTTCTTCCAGAAAATAAAAACAACTGACATTTAGTGAGTACTTAGCATGCGCCAGGCACTGTTCTAAGCAGTTCACGTGTTGTAATCCATTTACTTGTTAATGAAATTATCTGAAGCTGATATTCTTATTATTCTCAATTTACAGATTTGAAAACTGGAAGACAGAGAGGTTAAGTAGCTTGCCCAGAGTCACATAGTTGGTCAGTGGAAGGGTCAAGACCCTAACCCAGATAGCCTGACCCTATCCACACTCCCCTCAGCGATGATCCTATGCTGCTTCTGCCAGTCCCAGGATAACACCTGCCGGTTCTGTCCTGTAGCCTCTACCAAGAGGCTGCCCCTTAGTGAGAGTAACTTTCTTCCTGTTGTCTTACATCTTATTGTTTTCACTTACTAATAAATTAATAAATAAAATAATTTCCTTTATTAAATTTAAAAGTCATATTGATGTGACATCAGTTATCCCTGTGTAGACAGCAGGGTGCATTTTGGAATTTTAAAATATGAACGGAGCTTTCAAATGCTTTCATTCATTCATTTGTATGTTCACTCGCCAGTATGGACAGGATGCCTACTATGTTGCACATACTGTGTCAGGCGCTGGGAATGAAATGACAAATCACATACAATCTCTGTCCTTTTGGAACTGACAGTTTAGGGAGGGTGACAAACAGTAAATCAGTATTGTACATGTGATTATTTAATTACAACGTTGAAAAGAGAGAGTGATAAGTCGAATGTGACTCATAGTAGGGGGTCAGTAATCACTTGTTGAATGGATGAGTCAGTGAATAAGTGAATGAATCCCCCAATCTAGTGCTGGGGGGCTTTTTTTGGGGAAGTGATATTTCAGCTAGGGTCTGAGGCATGAGCAGGGATCAGCCAGATGAGGACGGTGGGGTGGGGAGGGACCGTCACCCCTGCAGCACCTTCCCTTCTTGGAGTCATAGGGACACTACGTTTGGGATGTCAGCAGTCTCAGGGTCCTTGTCTCAGGACTGACACTTGAGAAAAACCTCTTGTTTTAGTCAGACGCACTCACATTCTGCTCCATTTCAAATCTGTTTAGACATAGTTTAGGCCATCTCTTTATTTTTTGTCCTCCAAACGTGTTACTTGTAAGATTTGTTCCTTAATAATTTATATTTTTATAATGTCTGGGGTCAATATTTTTTCTTCAAGAGGAGCACATTTCAATGTCATGATGAAAGGAGAAACCTTTTGTTCTATAAAAATTTCTTTATTTTTTCAACTTTATTGAGGTTATAATTGATATACAAAAAACTGTACATATTTAATGTGTATAGTATAATGAGTTTGGACATATGCTTACACCCATGATGCTGTCACCACAGGTAAGGTAATACACATATCCGTCACCTGCAAGAGTTTCCATGTGTCCCTTTGTTTCTCATTTTGTTTTTTTTCAAAAATTTACTTTGTAAGATTATAGAATACATGTGCTTCATAAAGAAAAACACTGCGTGTGTAGGTAACAGTCATCATATATGGAAGCCTGTGAGCTGAATGTGGGTTTTGTACTTTGGTGTCTCACGTGTGGCTTCATCAGTCTTTGCTGTGTCCTTGGCATTTGATCTCAGATGTAGCTGCATCAGGCTGTGTCATATCCTCACTGGGCACTGTCTGGTCTGGGTCCTGCATGGCGTGTGCTCTTCTTACACTGAGTGGGGTTTCCGTTTGTCTCTTGGGGAAAGAAAGGCAGTCACCTTTAGTTTGCATCTCTTAAGAGCAGTTGACATCCAGGGCAGGTGAATTCTCTTAGCTTTTTTGATCCCTTGCTTGTGACACAGATTTCTCCATACGAGGGGGTGACCTCCTTAACAGCGTTGTCTTTAGTAATGAGCATTAGCCTAGAATGGAACTGTCCCCAAATCCTCAACAAGCAGGTCAATGAGAGAGCCATCGCCTGTTTTATTCTACTGATATAAGTAGCCTACAGGGTGTAGACATGAACAGGAAGGAGGCTGGATGCTAGGGAAAAAATACATCCACAGAAACCATTGCTTTGAAACCCACCTTTGCTTGGGAACAAGCCTTCTGACCTCAGGCAAATCACTTCACATTCTGAACTATTGCTTCCTCACTTACAAAAGGGGAGAAATTACTATTTATTGAGCAATTAATGTGCACAGTCATTATGCTTTAGCTGTCTGTTTTGTTTTAATCATTCACTTAAGCCTTACAACAATCTTACAAAATAAGTATTAGTATCCCCATTTAACAGATGGTGAAGCTAAGGCCTAGGGTACTTGGTACCATGTCCAGAATCAGACCACCTATAGATGGCAGTGTCAGGATTTGAAACCCAGACCTCTGCCGAGCAAGCCCATGCTTTCTCTTTCCTCGCTGTGCTCATGCGAGGGCGGTCGTGGTGAGCGTGGGAGAACCATGCGCAGGTGTGCTCTAAACCATAAAGCAATCGTTTGTTATTTTCCCCTGAGATAATTGACTAGTTTAGTTGGAATATGAGTTTGTTGTTATTGCTTTAGGGTTGAATATAAACAAAAATTTGGAGACTGCTGTCTCCAGGGGTATATCTGTTTTCATGTCTTATCAGTTCACCTGGCTACTAAGGTGGGGTAGGAGGGGGCTTAAGAGCAAGAGACTTATTTGCATAAAAGTATCCAAGTGCAAATGGACACACAGCGTCATGATAGTACCACCATCTCTCACCCATCAGCAGGGCATCCTGTCCCCAAGCATTCTCCAAATATTCGTGTATTTGTAAAGCACCTACCCAAGGCTGACACCAGACCCTGGAGTGTAACACTGAAGTTAGACTCTATTTGACAGAGCTTATATTTGAGTGAGAAAAACAAGACCGATTTAAAAAAAAAAAAAAACCCACAAAATATTATATAACCACTGATGGTGTTCAGGGCTAAGAAGAAAAGCAGGGTAGGAAGGAGGCCAGTGTGGCTAGCGTTAGTATCAGCCAGGGGAAAGAGGAGGCACTGAGGCCAGCCAGGTGGCCACGCGGGCCAGGTGGGGCTCAGCAGGTCAGTGATAGGACCTGGATGACCATGATGGGTGGCTTTTACTGCTCAGAGACATTGACTTTTATTTTGAGTGAGATGGGAAGCCTCTGGGAGCTTTTGGAAGGGGAGAGGCAAGGGTGGAGATGAAAGCAGGGAGTCCAGATGGGAGGCTGTGGCTGTGCTCTAAGTGACAGCATTGGAGGGAAGGGAAGTGATTGGATCCAGGCTCTGCCTTCAGTTAGAACTGACAGGATTTACCTTGGTCTCCCTGCCCTGAACCTTCACAGGAGGCATAGGAGGAAGAACCCAAGTTAGGCCATTCACCAGATGGCACCTCGTAGTGGAGACACGGTGGACAAGGTTGCATGAGTATGGGCAGATGAGACCTTGAGGTGCAGGGTGAGGCCAGCAGGGCCTTGTACTTCCAAGGTTAAGCACAAGGGAGACAGAGTAACTCATGAGCTGTGCAGCATGTTTTCTCATTGAAATGCCTGCAGCAAGGAGGCCATCCTGTGGCCTAGCACAGGTGCCACATGCAGCTGGAATGAGTCTGGAGGAGTCAGGCTAGAGAGGGAAGGTGAGGAGGGGCTGCTTGGTGGGGCCTCAGCATCTTCCTCTAGAAGGGGGTCTGCAAACTGCGGCCTGCTTGTGAGCCAAATTTGCCTGCCACCTGTTTTTATATAACCCCACAAACTAAGGATGATTCTTACATTTCCAAAGAGCTGTAAAATAAAAACATCAAAGAAGATGGTCCATAACCCTTTCTCGCCCTTTATAGAAAAAGCTTGCCAATGCCTGCTATAGGCAGATGATGGCCAGGACAAGGAAGCCCCATCCACCCCACCTCATGCCACTCCTGGAGTCTCAGAGGCTAGCCCTGGGCTAGAAATGCCCACTGAAGAACAGCTGTCTACCTGGAGTTCCTGCTAGAGTGTCCCCTCTCTAAGAGGGAGCGTGCCCAATAACCACTGGCAGCTTGAGCGATGATTGGAAAGACTGACCCTGGCTCTCCATCATGGTGGTGGTGAGGATGAAGAGGAATGACAGAATCATATATTGTGCAAGCTTTAAAGAAGACTGTTTTGCCTGTTATGCCTGAAATACTCCAAAGTTCCTCTTCCTGCCATAGATATCCTGACATTGAGTGTCCTTGAGACACAGTCAAGGTTTAAGTCAGGACATGGGCATTGAGCTGGGACATTAGCATCTTGTCCAGATTTTTCAGTGATCTGTAAATGACCTTTGGCACGCCAGGAGCTCCCTGTGCTCTGCAGCTACTGACTGTACCAGGGCGACTTGCTGGGGGAAAAGACTAGGCTCATGCTCCTTTGAGTGCCTGATGGTCAGATGTGTTCCTGAGGGAAAACACCCAAGGTCAGAAACTGAGCCAAGAGAAGGCTGACATGGAGAAGAGAAGGAGGTAGTTGGGGAAGAGAAAGGAAAAGAACTGGGAAAGGACAGGGGTTACCTTTTTAAACCAACCTGACCTGCTGCTGCTGGCAAGCAGGCTCGTCCTGGGTCCAGATCCAGTGACTCCCACAGGGAACAGCCAGGTCCACTGTGAATCCTTGGCAAGCAGCCTGCTCTAGAAAGTGGAGTGCACTGCGTAGAGGCCCAGGAGTCAGTACAGGCAGTGGCCTGGCCTGGGGCCGACCCTGAGCTGCAGGTCAGCCTAACCTGTTTGCCTTCCTGCTCTGGCTAGAGAGAGGAGAGTCTTCGGCTCTCGAAGGTTGCTAATGCAGCAGCTGCAGTGGTTTCCACCATGCATCCCCTGTCCCCGAAGCTGGGGTGGAGGACCAGCCTCTGAGGAGCGGTGGCCTGGGAAAAGGGGCTAGAGCCTGGTCCCTCCCTGCGGATGTGTCCATCCCCATCTCTCTCAGTCCCAAGGCAGCTGCACCCCCCACTTTGACCACTGCTGGTGTAAAGGGTGCTGAAGATTCCTGAGAGTCCAGTGTGGATCTGCCTGGTGTGGGGAAGTTGGCCTTGGCTGGATAGTTATCCGTCTCTCTGTCTTGTTAATGGACAGCAGGGCCCAGTTGCCAGCTGCCATCACAGCAGTGGGGAGAGAAGGCACAGAGGGCCTCCAATTTCGATGCTCCCTTCTACCATAAAGCCTTGTTAGTTTACTTGTCAACTCTTTGGAACCTATTTATGAGCTCGAAGCTCCATGTTATGTGGTTTTTTTCCTTTTTGCCAAATCCCAAAGCTACGTGTAATGGACAGATGGTGTTAACCTTGGTATTTGCTCATAGTTAAAGCTGTTGCACTTTGTCCTCCTTCTTGCTGTTGCTGTAAATTTTAACTTTTAAGACTTTTAAAAAATAACATAGCAAATATAAGTTCCTCTAAACTAATAGGCTTGAGTCTACACCTACCTAGGAATTCACAAATTGTATTCAAATCGAGAGTTCCCTGGTCGTTTCTTACTTTGCTTAAAAATAATTCTCCTCTCTGCAGAGCACATCCAAACAGTTTCCCCACATTATTTCCAGTGGAGGACCCAGCACTCAGAGATGCCCTTCTTTAAAGGTAACCAGAGGAAACAGTGATAATGCCAGGACCCAAGAGTGTGTCTGTGTCTCTCATCAGCCTGCAGTGTGGGATGTGTGACAGCTCCCCAGAGCATCTTCTGAGGGGAGGGGCTAGATGACAGGGGTGGCTGCACTTCTGTGAGACCTCAGGATGCTTGGATTCAGCCCCAGCTGCCCCTGCTATCGCCACCAGAGGTGGCAAATGGCATTTGACAGGTGGGCTGCACAGTGGGTCCAGCTCATTGGTGATGCCCCTTGGTAGGACCAGATCTCCTGTCTGTCCCATCTGACCCTTATTGCTCCTAATCTTTGTTTAGCCCCAGCTGCTGTTGTGGCTCTGATTGTTATAAAAGATGGCATGAAGGATAATATGAGGAAGGGCTTTAATTTTGCTGGCTACCAAGGAGAGAGTGAATAAAAAAAAAAAAGATCCAAGTGTGTACATTGAAAAGATGTTTGAGTTAACCCCCTAATGGGGTCAAGTCCAATGATGGGATGGTTTGTGTACTATATGACAAGCTCCTTCACCCTTGCTGTTTAACTCTCCCAGCCTCAAAAACTGGCAGGAAGCACAGTCCTCTCCTTAATCTCTGCAAGGCTTCCTTGGGAAACCAGATTAAGAAGCTCTGTGAAGAGAATCTGCTTATCAACATACTGATGAATGGGCTGGGTCAAGGGTGAGAGTCAGAGGCAGCCAGCGCTGAAGCATAACCCCCTTGGATTAGAGTGGGTCATTCTGTCTTTATGCCTATGTTAGCTGCTAAAGCAATTTGCAATCTGGACCTGATGCTCCTTTGATAGTCTTTCTTATCCGGAGTGTTTCCGTGGGCCAACTACCATTCAGCTGTGTCACTGGTTAGCTGCTGTCAAGACGTCTTCTGTGAATTCCTTTCCATCCTGACAGAAGCAGTTGATCCACTCTGCATATCCAGAGGTTCTCCTCATGATTCAGAGCCCCCCTGAGAAGAGAAACAGGTAAGCCAGGTGGTCACTTACACATGTTCCAGTACCTGGTTAGGGTAGTTCCAGCTCCTCTGTCTGAAAGTTGCCCATGAAAGACTATTAATGGAGTAAGTAGGAGCATCTCTATGTGGAAGGACCAGCCTGAAGATGGCCACAGCCGCCTCCTTGATCTGTTCTTTTCGGGGCTTTAGAAATGGTGACAAGTCACACTAGTTTTCTGCATCTTCGTTTTCTTATCCATAAGAAGTAGGATGGAGAGATGATTGTCTGGCTCTGACCTCCTCTACATTTCTGTAACCCCCCAGCTCTCTGCTTGCTACACGCACCCAAACGTGAATGGTTTCTTCCCTCTCCTTCCCCCTCCTGTGAACCTGACCACGGTGCTATAAACCCAAAGGAAATTTAGAAGGAAGGGAAGAAAAGGCCTGTCCCAGTCCTGAGCCCTTGGGGAATCTCCAGTGGAAGAATTTAGAGAGCTTGTAGGGGAGAGCAGACGGGAAGGAGGGAAAAATGCAGAGCCAGGAGGGGCCGCCACTTCCTTTTGGTGTGGAGGAAGGAATCTTTACCTCTCTCCACGTCTGGTTCCAGGATGGATGATTTGGGGGGAATTTTCTGCAGATGGCCAATCCCATTCAGAAATTTTCCTTAGCTTCTATCAATAGTTGTGGCCCTTCTTAAACTGGATGTATTTGCTCATTTCCTACAATGATCAGCTCTTGCAATAGTAAATTTTAGAGCCAGGGAGAAACTTAGAGGCCAGCTTCTTAGCTTCAGTTTGACAGATGGAGAATCCTGGACTACAAAAATTTAAATGACTTGTTCAAGGTCACACAATCAATTAATTGAGAGAGGCAGAATTACTAGGGTCTAATTTATATACAGTGAAATGTACAGATCTTATGTATGCCGTTAGATCGATTTTGATGAACTCATGCACGTGTGCAGCCCACACCACCACTGGAGAACCAGAATCAGAATCATGCTCTTGGCTACAAATGCAAAAGTACAGAAAGCACAATGCCCAGTGAAATTTCGGCTTCCATTTGGGAAGACCTTCCTTTCCCTGAAGGTCTGGTCCCCACTCCCTGAACTGGCATATGGTATCACATCCCCTTGCTTTTCTTCTTTTGTCCCATTCCCAGACTCTGTATTATTTTTGAGCTGGAGTTCAGATGTCTTCCTAGTTTAGGCAGGGTTGTCTAGGAAACTAGAAATAACTGCAGATTCCAGGCTCCATGGATCAGGTGATCCTTGGCTCCTCTCTTCAGAGCCATGTTAATTCCTGCCATCCTTTTCCAGCGTTCTCTGCTTTTTCCTGCCCTCACGTTCCTGGGAACACCCCCACCTTGTGCAGTTTACTTTCAGCTCCTCAGCAGAAGCAGATCTGGCCCTGCAGCTTAACTTCCCAGGAGGCAGTTGCTGGTAGCAGTTGATGCTGGGTAACATGTGCACGGATGACTCTGCGTCTGGGAATGTATGTGACAGTGGAGGAGGAATGCCTGTGAAATTCAACTTCTGTTTGACTCATCCTTGCCTTCCAGGAACTGGAGGAGGTGTACATTTCAGACTGTTCAAGTCCATTTCACCTTAAGCATTGCTCTTGTGTATGTGTGCATTCATTGTTTCCTTCCCTCCCACTGCCATTCAGAGTAACTGCAGCTGTGAGCCACTGCACTTGGGGTTACCACTCTCAAAGGGAACCTGCTTATCTTCCGTCTGTATCTGCTAAGTGAAAAAACTTGTATCTACATCAGCAAAGCTGGGCAGTGATGATATCCCCTTGTTTTCAAGGATCTTTATCTGATTCCCTTGCCTGACTCCTAAAACCTAAGTCTCTGACTTGCCCTCCAATGCTCTTTGCACAAGAAGCTGCCTGTCTTTGTTAAGATCTGTGGTCCACAGTCCTGTTGAATGTGTAGTTCATTTCTTAGACTCCCAGCATGTCTAAAGAAATAGGAGGCAGGAGGCAAGCTTGGAGGGAATGGGAAATGTTGAAGCCATGCAGAAATGGATGGGGAGACATGCATGCCAGGATGTTTGCAGTGGCTTGGGGGTGGAGGCAGAGGAGGTGCTGGGTGGCAAAGAGGAGGGAAAGAGGGGAGAGGATAGGAGAAAAGAAAACAATGACTCAGTTCTTACACATCGAAGCATGTGCGTAAGTGTGAAAATAACTAAGCCCTACAGTGTTTCAGTGGAGGAAAGGATTAGAGTTCTGGATTTCTGAGGATTTCTATCTTGTTCTCATGACTGTTGTTAGCTTATGGTCGGATAAATGTTAGGGGAGCATCAACAGAAGGAGCAAGAGAGGTGGAGATGAGTGCAGAGCCCACACTCGTTGCTTATTTGTTTGGACAGACAGCCATTTCATTGGTGGATAAAACTTCACTTAACTTGTTAATTCCCCTTTGAAATGAGGAAGCATTGTCCAGGGCCTCGTGCTTCCAGTCGGTGCCACCTTTGGGTGGTCTGGCCTTTTTAAGTTCTTGTAAAACTTCTATGTCTGACGATGCCACCTCCACCTCACATCCCCCAAGTTTCAAAATTCAGAACTGCCCCTGACTCATCCTTCATCCCCCACCGCCTGGCCAAATTTGTTTCCAAGCCCTTTAGATATTTGCTTTGTGGTATCTTCCAGATCTGTTTCTTTCTCTCCCGTTGCCAACACTGTGGCCAGCCTGGGCTACACTGTAAAAGCTTTCTAATGTTCTCATCACCTCTCGTTTAGTCTGCATCCCCACAAAAAGCTAAAGTCTTGAAGTTTTTATTTAATTATGTTAATCTGCTGTTCACAAGTCTCCAACTGCTCCCTGCAGCTTATTGGAGAAAGCCCAAGCTTCTCTGTGTGGGATTCAGACCTCTCTGAAATCTGGCCTCCTTCCTTCCTATCAACGCTCTCATCTCTGCCTCCCTTGCACAAATCCTCCTCCCAGGGCCCGGAATGCAGGCAGCGTGTGCAGGATGCAGAGCCTGTCTCATGCGGCTCTCACAGTCTCCCCACACCCCCAGAGGCCAGCTCACTTCTTAGCCACCTGCCTAAAATTTCCCCACCCTTCAAGGTAAACTCAACCCATTTTCCCATAAAGGCTGACTTGCCTCCTCCTGAAAATGCCAACTGCCCTCTTGGGCCTCTAGCAGAACACACTCCTTTATTCTTTGTGCCTTGATTTACTGTGTTGCCAGCTACCATTGTGAATCTCATCTCCTTGGTTAAATCATAAGCCCTTAGAGTAGAGCAACTAGGTTTTTTTTTTTTTTTTTTTTCATAACCCTAGTGCTTGGCCCAGTGCAGTGTGCTCACATGCCTCCATGAATTCTTTTGGAGGAATTAAAGTGGACTTCTCAGGCAAGCTACAAAGTGACTTTGTGTATTCAGGTATAACATGGTCCCCAGATTGAGCATGGCGTAGGAGTTTTATTTGGAGTCATTAGCCATTCTGACGGACACAGGCAGAGCTATAGGCTCTGAATAGCACACAGCTTTTAACCACTACCAGCCTCCAATACCCTGTCTAGAGTGTGCTGAGGGGCTGGCAGCAAGGCCTCTCCTCCCGCTTAGTTTGGGGTTTTAATCACGTTGCCAAGAACCTAGTCCTGGCTTCGCCTCAATCTGATTCCACCTCCCTCCTGGAAGATGTTCTTCTTTTTGCTTTATTTTGGCTGCCAGTTTCACTGCTCTGCCGCTTTCAGGTTTGTGTGCCTAAGGTGTGCCCACAGGAAAATTAGCCAGGATTCTCACTCCACATGTGACTTCTTCGTTAGTGGAGTAATTGAAGAGATACGAGTGTTCTATTTCCAGCTGGCATTATACCTGTGGGGGCCAGACCCAGCAGGAAACTCCAACAATGGCAACAGTGGAGATATTAGGGGGAAAATATCCCCTTAGTGAAAATGTAGAAGGTCCTCTGAAAACACTGCAAAATTTTTGTAAAAGGAGGGAGTCAGATACATTCAGATCCCTTTCCAATCCAAGAATAGTTTATTCTCTAAGAGCAGACAACTAGCAAATCTGGCTCCAGGTGTCTGCTTACTACAAACACAATGGAATGCTCCAAGTCCTAGCAGGGTTTTGACCAGCTCAGGAGAAAATTGCTATGTAAATACCTGTAAGGGAGTGGGGTTAGGAGGGTGTTTATGTGAAATTATTGTACCAAAGCCAAATGCAAAGCAGGGACAAAAGTTATAGCTTGAGGTAAACAGACCACTGGCCCCACTTTGGGAGTCTTTGTGCTACACTGACCTCGATTATGAAAGTGTTTGTTGTGGTAGGATTTGGTCTATGACTACGAAGGTTTTCCATCTCGTCAAGGGGGAGATTTAAGGAATTCCCCCACTGTGGCATGCTGTAGCTACTAGAGGCATAACCGTGTCGATTTGACTTTTCTCTCAGATATAACTGGGGTGTCTTTATGTAGAAGCTCATGAGAGATGTTTAGGCATCAAATCTACCCTGGGAAATCCTGGTGGAGGTCTTCAGAATCCAGTTGTTGATCTGCAGCCCTTCTTTTCTTTGAGGCTTGCCTGCTACCTTTGCTGGTCTGGACAAGAGTGAAATGATCCCAATGTAATAAAGGACTTCAGAGCTCATCCAGTTCCACTGTCCACAAGGCACAGAGATGCCCAGTTCCCTGATGGGCAACCACCTGGCCCTGCTCAACCCTTCCCAGCGGTAGGGAGTTCACTTTGAGGCCACCTATTCTGCTGCATCTAATTATGAAAACGGGCTTCCTTTTTAAACACGAACAGGCAATTCACAGGAGGAACAAGGCAAATGAAAAACTGTTCGTCATCCCTGGTAATTAAAGAAAAGCAAATTAGAAAAATGAAAGGTTGTTCTTTCCTCTAACAAATAGGCAAAGATTGTCTAAAGGTTAGCAGTCAGTGTAGATGAAGGTTTGAGGAGATGGGCTCACACCTATTTCTTAAAGACTATTTGGCAATATGTGTTAAAAAGCCTTAAAATCCCAAATGTCCTTTGGCTTGGTAACTTCAGAGAGATGCTCTAGGTGGCCAGTGGTGGAGGTGGGATGTGAACCCAGGCAATTTCTCTCCAGAGCCCACATCCCTACCCTTATATTCTCCTGCCTCTTGTAACAGACATGTGGAGTGGAAAATAGGTGCTAAGCAGTGTGTAGAATCTGACCCCATTTTTGTTTAAAATATTAAAGACATGACATTACTTTTATAATTAGAAAAAATTGTTTACAAAAATCTGTTTTTTATATTTAGCCAAATTCTGATTTTTCATAGCCATTACCCATTTTTAAAACCCATTCATTTACCAAATTTTCATTGAGTTCTTTCTATAGGCTGGGCCTGGTGCCAGCTATTCCAGTTCAGCAGGGTAGAAAACTGGTCAGGCCTAGCTTCCATGCCACAGGGGAGACTAATGATAAATAAGTAAACAGACACTAGTGGAAGCCATTTATTGATGCCAACTCTGTGCTGGGCATTCTTCTAACTGATGTTGATGTTTCATAGATTTACTCTTTCAATCCTTTACATAACTCCTTTAATAACCCTGGGCAGCATATAGCATTAATACCCAAGGCCACCCAGCTGGTAAGCAGTGGGGTCAGGACTCTCTAGCCTGAGCTGCGAAGCTTTCCAGCTTCTCCAGCCTTTCTTCTTACTAATGTATTATAGTCCAGCCACACTGACCTTCTTTCCTGCCTCAGAAGCTTTGCACTGACATTCTTTCTGCCCAGGCACCCACTCTCCCCGTAGACCCCCTCCTCATGCAGGTCACAGAGGCCTTTGCTGAGCTCCTGGTTTGGTCCATCGTGACTTCCCTCTTACCCCTGCAGACATTCTCCATCACTTTCCATAACATCATCTTGTTTTATTTTCTTGTGGCCGTTATCACTCTCTGACATTATCTGACACTGTTTCACCCACTGGATTGTAAGCTCTATGGAAAACATGATCCTTGTCCATCTGGTTCACCCACTATCCCCAGCACCTAGCACAGTACCCAGCATAGGGTAGGTGTTACTGGAGACAGTGGGAAATGAATAAATGAGGGATGATGACTACATATCTCAGGAGAGTGGTCTCCAAAGTGGGATGTCGGTGTTGGAGACCATGGAAGGTGAGATGGTCCATTGTGGGGCAGGAAGAAATTATGATTGAGAAGTAGATAGACACATAGGAAGATGACCCACACACATCTCATCCTTTTTCCCATTTTTCTGGATGACAGGGCATGAATATAATTTATAAATAAACAAATGCACACAGAGGCAGGTACACTCAAATGTTTATTGTTAGGGCATATGACCACATATCTTTGGGGATCACAGGAGAGAGAGACGAGGAAACAGGCCATTCCAATATGGTGAAAAAGGTGGCCCAACGGAGCAGAGTGCTGTGGTAACATCTGCAGGGCCACCTAACCTGCTGTGGAGCATTAACTACTGGGTAAAACTTATGTTTTTCATTATTTTGTCAATATTAGGAATGATCATTTTTAAAACTATTCTAAAGTACACAAACTCTCATATTTAGACCATTAAAGCAACCTAAATGACCATAGCCTTTATGGTCATTGCCCTAATAAAAGGTGAAAGAGAGAGAGAGAGAGAGAGAGAGAGAGACTGATTGATTGAGATTTCACAGTTAACTATTTGGAGAGGCTAACTCCAAAGAGTTATATGGCTGTTAAGGAACCTTGGTGAAATATCCAACTTGTCCTTGCTTTCTGAGCCGCAAAAGTAATCTGAAAGTTAGAAAAAGAAACATAGTTTGAAACTCCAGTCTTCTAGCTTAGAGAGGTAGTAGGAGGTAGCAGGGGAAAACTTGGGCTTGAGTCTCACCCGTGACTCTTTCTTTCTGCATGACTTTGAGCAAGTCCTTTTCTCAGGACTCATCTACAAGACGGGCATGAGGATGCATACCTCATAGGCATCATGTTGTGAAGATGAAACAAAATTGCTTCGTATGGAGTGGATCTTGATGAATATTAGTTCCTGTCTAGTTCCTCTGTTTAAGGAGAAAACCCCATGTTATTTAGAAAGGGCATCCTTTAGAACATCATCGGGAACATGCTTTTTTTTTTTTTTTTTTTTTTTTCTTCCTATTCTATACTTGGTTAAACTGAGTCGTACTTGAAATACATTCTTCTTTAAATCACTTAAGTTGATTTCATGTAAACCACAGTCACCCTTCCTGGGGTGGTATTGACCCTTGATATTTTACTGGTGATACCATCAGGCCAACTCTCTTTTCTTCCTGGGTTTGACCTCGAATGATGCCACAGCTGGATTTCTGCAGTACAAATAACTCTTGTCGTCTAAGCATGGAGGGTTGCAGTTGGATGGAAGCAGAGTAAACAGGGAGAAGCCAGGACCTTGGCTTGGGAACCACCTGTGTCCAGGGAACAGGGCCTCTTGTGGAATGGGGGAGGAGGGCTGGGTGGCCAGTTTGGAGGAGGGGAATTGGATGAGGAAGGGGAGGACTGAGTTGGGCGGCACTCAGCAGATTCCTTGGCATGCACTGCAGAAGGATTCCCTGAAGGGCCGCACAGAGAAGAAATGTGCTGTGTGCTTGGCAGGCCAGAAACCACAGAGAACCTGGCAATGCTTTTTGAGGATTTGGGAGCAGAAAAGCAGACTCCCTAGGTGGTTATTTATAGAGCCGCAGCAGTAATGATCAGTTAGAAAAAATAAATTATAACTCAGTTGAACCTGAAATAACTTTTCTTTTGCAACCCCAGGCATTCCACACAGGCTGCTTATACACCGCTCTCTGCCGATAGTGTTCCTGGAGGCTGAGGGTCAGTCCCACACCAGGCTCACTTATGCCTCCCCCAAGCTTCAGCGCAGTCAACAAAGCAAGGAGAGGGAGTTTCTGGGTAGAGACAGGGAGAATTCTGGCTGGATGACTCCTTTTCCGCCGCTGCACCTCCCAAATTGCTAATTTGTCCCGCCCTTCCTCCCTCAAGACTTCTGTAATATGAGGCATAAGGTGGGCTTGGAGGGAGTGTGGAATTTGTGGCATGCTGAGCCTTCAACTTCCGCACACCTTGTGCACATGCATGTGTGAACGCCCGCTTGTTTTCTGCGCCTGAGTTTTGGCTGCAACAAGAGCTTCTGATTGTAATGATTTTGGAGAAGCTGGTTGCTAAGTTCACAGGGCCATAGGCTTTTATCTTCCCCTTAGCCAACGCTGATGTTCACACTGACAGCTTGGCAACGGGGTCACCTTGAGCATGCCCAGCCCACCGCTTGGCATCTTGACACTTGGGCATCCATCCTGCTTCCCCCTCCCACCCATCTGCTCCTTCTTTTCTATTCCTTCATTCATTTGTTCATTTGCTTGTCAATCAACAAGCTTTCATTACATCTGGCTGCAGATGCATTTTATTTGGCTTGCAACATGGTGTCTTAAATTTGGATTTGCTGCTGACACATAAAGATGGAGTAATTTCATATAAGAATGCAGATACCTGGCCTCTCCCCGAAAATTGCAGTTCTGGCAATACAGGTGCACATTCCCATGCTCTGGTATTCTCCACATGGGCAGGAGGGGCAGCAAGCCCCTTTGGTGGCATGCACTTGTAGTCCCAGCTACTTGGGAGGGTGAGGCAGGAGGATTGCTTGAACCCAGGAGGCAAAGGTTGCAGTGAGATCACAGAGCTGAGATCACATCACTGCACTCCAGCCTGGACGACAGAGCAAGACTCTGTCTCAATCAATCAATCAGTGAATCCAGCCCCTCTGATTCATCACAGCTGCCAGTGACTCCTATTGTCTGGCCATCACCAAGACAATAACCACCCATGTCACCTACACCAGCAGCTTCACCCATTTATGTTACCTGCCTGATTCTGCGAGCATTTGAATTTGTGACCCTAGTACAGTTTCTAATTTGAGGAGTTTTATGGTCCAGTGGGGGAGATAGAGCCGTATCTGATTTTTGTGTATGAAAAGTGCCTTGAAAATAGTGTATAGGGGAGGAAAAGATTGATTTTTGATTTCAAGAGTTAGGGAATTCATGGAGAAGGTGAGTTTGGAAGCACGTTTTAAAAATACAGTGAGAATATGCCAAGAGGGAGCCCTGAGCAGTGCTCCAGACGCAAAGATCAGCATGGGCAGAAGCTCAGAGGGGTGAGCGAGCAGGAGTCAGTGGGGTGGGGGCGAGGCTCTTCTGTTTTCAGTGGGATGCTCCATTGCCAACCCTGCCCAACTTGAAACCCTTTCCAACCTGAAACCAGGCACCCCCGGCCCTTCAGACCTGGGCCTGGCTCTGCAGTCAGCCCCTTAGTAGGCTCCCCTCCCCAGTGCCTGCTGGGTGGCCCTGTATGCAAGTCCTGGCCCATCTGTCAAAATTTTCCTGCAGTAATAGAGTCCTGCTGTTCTTCCCTGTCCCAGCCCAGAACCGAGAGAGAGAGAGAGAGAGGCAGGGAGAGAGAGAGAGGGAGAGAGAAAACTGATCTGTCTCCATCCAAGAGGACAACAGGTGGCCCTAGGTACAGCCGGGTGAGTGGACACACTCAGTAAGGCTCTGTGGTTTCCTGGTCTTCGCTCTGCTTCTCTGGTGCCTTTCTCTCCCCATCCCTTAAATGCCAACTCCTCGATGTGTGAGCTCCTCTGGCCTTCTCCCTTGGTGAGCTCACACATTCATGATCATTTATAGGCAGGTTTCTCCCTAGCTGGCATCGGCAGCCTAGAGCCGCTGCTGAGGGTTGGCAAGTGGAGGCTCTGGGTAGCTTGTGGCAGGTTCGCCTTGGTGAGTTCCCAAGTGTCTCAAGCACCACTGAGCTAAAGCTGCTGGGTCATCCATTTTCTGGGTACCCTCTTCACTCCTCCTTTCCCTCACTCACTCCTCTCAGCCTGGAACTGCCTTCCTCTCCCTTTCTACATGTTGAAATCCTTCTGTTTTTTAAGCCCCTTACTGTGTAACACCTCTGATATGGTTTGCCTGTGTCCCACTCAAAATGTCATTTGAATTGTAATCCCCATAGTCCCCCTGTGTCAAGGGAGAGACCAGGCGGAGGTGATTGAATCATGGGGGCAGTTTCCCCCATGCTATTCTCATGATAGTGAGTTCTCACAATATCTGATGGTTTTACAATTGTTTGGTAGTTCCTCCTGTGTTCCTTCTCCTTCCTGCCACCTTGTGAAGAGGGTGCCTTGCTTCCCCTTCCCCTTTCACCATGGTTGTAAGTTTCCTGCGATCTCCCCAGCCATGCAGAACTATGAGTAAATTAAACTTCTTTCCTTTATAAATTACCCAGTCTCAGTATGTCCTTATAGCAATGTGAGAACAGACTAACAGAACCTCCCTGAAACTTTCCTGATTCAAGAAGGTTCTAGCCCTCATTATATCATAGCAACATTGCCAGAAATCAGAGAATTTGCCCCTGATCCAGACAACCCAATAAACACAGCATTTTGGAGCCAGAAGAGAGCTGGGCCAGTCTCTCTTCCATGAAGAAGACCTCATCCAGCCTGCTCACTTTATTCTCCACATGCCTCCCACCCTGTGTTTCTTTTTGGGTAATGAACTCTAAAACACAACCACTCATGGTGGGGACGTGAAGTCTCTATCCACACCCAGACTGTGTGCTGCTCGGTGGCAGGAACTGGCTGCTGTATTTGTCTTCCTGAGGACAACTTTACACAGTTCTGCATGAAATCTGTGCCCAGCTGTAAGTAGTTAGTAGCCAGTTGCTGGGGTGAACTGAACTCTTGGAAGAAAGGATAAGAAATTACTGTATGCATGAGACTTGTCGTTAAAGTTATGACTTAAGGAAGAGTGGAAACAGTTTGGGAGTGACTGGGTCAGAGGAGGTAATTTCTGTAACATGAGGACACCTTATGACCAAGAGCCTCATTGCCTGGAACATTAAAGTTTGGTCATTGAGAAATTGACAGTGCAGCCCATGAAGACTAAGAAAGGAGACCTTCCCCAATCTTGGGAATCCATCCCAAGATCCCAATACCATCCACCCCACCTTCTTGGCAAAGGAAGAATTATAGACCCTGCCTTTGGGAGTGGAGTGTAGACTCCACCCTAAGGACATGAAGAAGCCAGGGCCTGGTCATAAGAGGGAAGCTGGCTTCTCTGATGTTCCTGTCTCTGGGATTCTGGCCTATCCGAAGCATTTGGGCCAGAAGTGAGGGCTTCCAGCTTGTTTCTTACGCGTGCCCTGGCTCAGTGCCGATGGCGGTGTCCCTGTGTCCCTCTGTGGCCTCTCACAGTGGTCTTCTCCTGGGCTTCCTGTTGGCTACCCTGCTCATGGCTGTGCTGTGGCTGTGGGCAGCCCCACAGGGCTCTGAGGAGCCCATGCCAGCACCCTAGGGCTTCTGCTTTTGAGCTGGGGCTCCCACACAGCAGCCTGGGGTCTGGGGGTGCTATTAGAACTAAGGAAGGTGAAACAGCAGGACTGAATGGAGATGCATGCCCTAAGAAATTCACCTATTTGGATCTCTCCAGAACCTATGTGATCTTATCAATAATCATTTAATAGCAACTTATAATATTTTACTATGTAAAGAGAGTGTCCACATATATTACCTTCCTTGATCCTCACAAACACCCTATCCCTTGAGTATTTTCTACCAGCCCCATGAGGCTCAGAGAGATTTACTTGACTTTTTGAGGATTTGAACCCAACTCCTTGGGCTCAAAAACATCTCATTCTAGTATACCTCGTTGCCTTCCAAGCCCTGTATCCAGGTAGACCTGACTCACCAGCCTGCTTTCTGTGTGAAAGGACACCAGAGCTGGGAAGTGAATCAACACCACCCTCAATCCCTGCAGCTTCCTCTTCTCTGTCCTGTCATTGAGAACACCAGCCTAAGGGCACGTTTTTCTCCTTCCACATCCTATTAAAGCTCAGTCTAACTCCTACTATTGAAAATGAGAGAAACAGGAAGGAAAGTCTCAAATTCCAACTTTGGGAACCATGTTGAAAGAAGGTGCTCTTGGCCAGGCATGGTGGTTCATGCCTGTAATCCCAGCACTTTGGGAGGCTGAGGCTGGCAGATCACGAGGTCAAGAGGTCGAGACCATCCTGGCTAACATGGTGAAACCTAGTCTCTACTAAAAATACAAAAATTAGCTGGGTGTGGTGGTGCACACCTGTAGTCCCAGCTACTTGGGAGGCTGAGGCAGGAGAATCGCTTGAGCCCAGAAGGCAGATGTTGCAGTGAGCCAACATCATGCCACTGTACTCCAGTCTGACAACAGAGCAAGACTCTGTCCCCCGCCCCCCTAAACAAAAAAGGAAAAGGACGGCGCTGTCTCATTCTTCTGTGCTTTCATTTGCTCATTAGACAGATATGTTTAGAGAACCTGCTATGTCTCAAGCACTGTTCTAGGTGCTGCGTTTATAGTGGTGGACAGAAAGGTAAAGTTCCTGCCGTCTCAAAGCTCACATCCTACTGTTGGGGTAATAAGCAAGTAGATGATGAACAAATGTTTCATATAGTTCTAGGGCTATAAGGAGAACAGAGAAGGCTGATGAGATGCAGTGTAACCATCAGGAGGTGGGAGTGAGAACTATTTGGGTAGATGAGCAGGAGAGACTCTGCAAGAGGAAACACACAGAAGGAGCCTGACATGAGAAAACTGGGGCAGCAGTTTTCCAGGAAGAGAGACCAGCACAGGTCTGAGTTGAAACTCTGAATGGAATTTTAGGAAATTATATTCTTCATGATGGTTAGATTCTGTGGGCTGTCATCACTGCAGTAAAACAATGTGGTGCCTAGTAGGAAGAGGTATCCCAGGAACCCTCCACGTGTGCTATGGGATTTCTGAGAAAACCAGTTCTGAGTTTTAGGCAGTGGACTCACAGTTGAACTTGGAGGGAACCAAGAATTGCTTCTATCACAGCCTTACTAAGAAATGACCATGGCATGGCCTGAATGCTTCGGCATGGAGGACCGGAAGGGGAAGGCTGATCAACAGTTACAGACTCTTGAGCCTTGTGACTCTAATGACGACAAAAATCAGGAGATTTTCTAAGACCCCATGTTTATGATTTTGAGAGTAGTGCTGCTGGGATTCCTGGTTTGGGTTCTATTGACTGTTTCATTGTTTCTATGTGCAAGTTACCCTCTCTAAGCTTAGTTTAATTAATATTATATTAAGTGAGGTAATTAGATTATATGAACCCTAAGGCCCTTTTATTCTTAACCTTAAAATAAATACATTTTGTAAACCGTTTTTCTTTGTGTGTGTGGTGGCCTTTTCTGTGCCTCTGCTTTGGATGAGGTTAGAGGGTTGCGTGAAAGTGAGTCATTAGTGGTTCCTTTGATATAAGACAGGTGATACTATTGAACATTGTTGGTGGTAGACCAGTGGTTCTCAAAGTATGGTCTCTGGACCAGCAATAGCTGGGCTTGGGAACTTGTTAGAAACTCTAGCTGTCAGCCTCCACCCCAGACCTACTGATTAAAAAACCCTAGGAGTGTAACCAAAACTCTGTGTTTTAACAAAGTCTACAAATGATTCTGATGCATGCTAAAGTTTAGGAACCACTAGAGTAGAATATGTGCTTTAAGATTTGGGTCTACCAGCCGGGCATGGTGGCTCACACCTGTAATCCCAGCACTTTGGGAGGCCAAAGTGAGCAGATCACAAAGTCAGGAGTTCGAGACCAGCCTGGCCAACATGGTGAAACCTCATGTCTACTAAAAATACAAAAATTAGCTGGGCATGGTGGCGCAAGCCTGTCGTCCCAGCTACTCGGGAGGGTGAGGCAGGAGAATTGCTTGAACCCGGGAGGCAGAGGTTGCAGTGAGCTGAGATTGCACCACTGCTCTCCAGCCTGGGCGACAGAGCAAGACTTGGAAAAAAAAAAAAAAAAAAAAAGGTTTGGGTATACCCCTGATGGATCCTTACATTCCAGTCACTGTCATGGCCACAGCAAGTAGTTGCATGTCTGTGCAAATATTGCAATAAGATGTTTATTCAGCTTGGCTTGATGAACAGTCCTGTGACTCTAAAGCAGAAAAAGTTCCTGGCCTGTGCTAGTACTGGACCCACACTCTTTTCTCTGGTATTATGTCCTATCCACTCCTCTAGGTGAGGACCTGCATGGAGGAGGGGTTAGCAAAGGGGTGGGCTGCTTCCAGAAGTTGTGACAGAGTGCTGTTGGATGTGCTTCTAGGGAAACTGATATAATTAGAGAAGTTGTGCATGGTTAGTTTCCACACGGTTTTGAAGTATGAAACTGTCTTGGGTCTCTAAGTCCTTGGTAGACAGATCTGCTTGTAACTGTTGTGAAGGTCAGTGGTGAAGAAAGGTCTCAGGTGCTGTAGAACAAGCAATCTGGTGACTCTGCTGTACACTGAGTTTAGAGTTCTGATTCAGTTTGGTTTCCCTCATCTAAATGTCCACTCATGAACTAGAATGAGGTGGCCAGATGGTCCAGATCACCCAGGACTGCCCCATGTTTCCCCTTCCTGTCCCTCTCAGTCTGGTGTCTCGGATTTGTTCCTGTGTTGCCCACTCCTGCTGGATCTTGTCCAGTCGAGGGACAAACGTCCTGAAGAATGGGAAGAAAGGAGGTTCTGAAGGCACAGACTCCAAAACCATGCCAGAGGCTGAGGACACTGATGCTTGAAGGGAAACTGGCACACTCCAGGAGCCCCAGGGAGAGCTGGAGCTGGAGGCATGTGGCCCGCGAAGGGTAGAAGTAAGTTCATTTCTCTGGTAGGGCTTAGGGGAGGGGTAGTCATAGGTAGGGCTTGGGAGGTGGGGCTGGGATGGCTCCTACAGGGCCAGAAGGCAAAGAAAGGGCAGCAGATGGGCACAGCAGGGACAAGGGTGTGGTGAGGAATCTGACTGCTCCAGCCCAAGCTGGTGTGGCCTCTCTGCTCTCGCCTTCTGCCCCCTTTCTGTAATCTTTCATCTCTGAGGATGTTGGGCCATTCCTGGGCCCTTCCTTCCTCCTGCCATTCTCTCTACCCTTCTACCCTGTTGCCTTCTCCCCTCCCCGGCCTCCTACTGTGTCCTGCCCACTCCCGACTCCATCCTCCTTATCTCATGTCTATCCATGATTGATATGATGGAAAGAAGGCACAGTAGAGTCCAATGGTGATAAGCACTCTCCCTGTTTGCAGGTAGCAGCCATGACCAAGAGCCATTCACATCATCCGGCAATCCATCCAGAACCCACTGAATGGAGGACAGCACAGCGAGGTCTTTCTCATGTTTTAACTGCAAAAGCTGGAACAAGAGCCAGAGAAGCCAAAGAAGCAGTACGAGTCCAACAGCTTTCAGAATAACCCTGAGAAAATGGTTGAATTGTGACCAGTTTTGCAATTAGATACTATGAGAAGAGACCTTCCCTCCTGCACTGGATTTCCTCATCCCTGGAGGCCATTCCTCATGGGACTTTGGCCATCTCATATCCACCTTTAAGCATGTTATTCCCATTTCAGCTGTGGTAGCATTGGGTATCCTTCCCTAGGAGAAAATATTAATCTTTTCTCCCTCTGAGTTCTGGATTAAACTGTCTTATCTGAAACTGGGTCACTTTAGGCTAGAAGCACCACTAGATGTTCCTGTTCTCACAAGTTGCCAAGTTCATGTCACATCTGTTTCACTGTTAACAGGATCCACTTCTGCAAGAGGCTGCCTGGCCAGATCAGTGTGTCTCCTGGCCAGCTCCTTGGTGCCCTTCTCCTCTCCCCTGCCCTGTCCCAGCTGAAACTTGCACTGTGGTGACTCTGTCCCCTCCTGGTGCTTTGACTGGATGTGTGAGAGAAAGTACTGTCTATGGCACTGACATCTTTGTATGTTTGGAGGTGATTGGAACGCGGATCCACCCCTGGAGGAAGGTGGCTGTGAAGGAGGCCAGCCTCAGCTCAGTGCTCTACTCTCATCGCTCTTACTCCCACCTTTTTAGTGCCCGCCCTACTCCAGGATAATTGTGCTTTTCTTTTTTCAGTTAAATGTAACATTGCTATTTTTCATTATTGCTAAGCAGCACATGCTTGTTACAAAAACTTTGGAAATTTAGACAAATAAAAAGAAGAAAAAACTACTTCCAAATCCTACTTACCCCAAAGACAAGATGATCATTTAGTCATATAGTGTCATACATATATAATATGTACACATATATTTCAATGTAACTGTAATGTCACAGTATCATGTATAGTCTTTGATAACACATGTTGACACTTAATATATGAACAACTTCCTAGAGCAACAAGCTCAGTTTACAGCAATTGTAATGTAAGAGTACTCAGTTCTATAGCTACAGCATCCTTTGTCTACCTCATCTCTTATGGTTTGATGTTTAGGTTGTTTCCAACTTTTCTCCACCTAAACAGCATTCATGAATGTGGTCTTAGTTTCCTCTTGCTACAACTAATTATTGCCAACATCAACTGCTCAGAACCCAAATGCATGAGAGACTAGGGTGCCAGAAAGGCCACATATGCCCTTTCCCGGATGCCTTTATATAGCCACACTTGGGTAGCTCTGGCTTCCATTGCCTTGCCTGGAACAGGGAATACCCATGAATGATGGCTGAGGTAAGCAGGTGGTGAATGAGGGAGTGGTGCTGTCTCTTTGGGGTTAGTATGTGGCTGTATCCCGTGAGTGCTCATTGGGTGCTGAGAAACAGTCATTCGTTCATTCTTTCATTACCCATCTACGGAGCAGCCACTGTTGCAAGGCACCAGGCGAGAGGCTAAGAAGACAAAGATGAGTTAAATAGCGACTTCATCCTTGGGAAGATCACAGCCTAGAGAAGGCCAGTGACTCATCACACACGTTTACTCCATAGTGTAGTAAGAGGAAAAACAGAAGTTCAGTAATGCATCTCAGGGCAGAAAACTTGCAAAAATCTGAAAGTCCCAAGGGAAAAATATGAAAATCACATAATCCTCTGGCCCATTCCTCACAGCAAATACATTCAGGCATATCCTTTAGAGTGTGAGCCTGGCTTGCTTGTGGTCATCCTCACCGGATACAGCCTTGATGGCATTGCCTGTGTCCTGCGTTGGCACCTCTGGTAACCTGGCACCATCTTAGACAACTTCTTCTGAAATCTATTAAATGAAAAATCCAACAGGAGTCAACAGAATGAAAGGTAAAGGAATTCATGAGTTGAAACAAAGTCTCCATGTTTTATGTATGTAGGGAAATTTGCATTAATTCATATCCTTCTGCACAATGGAAACTTTTTCAAATAGTTCATTGTAAAAGTAACATGCACATTTGAGAAAACTGGGGGATGAGAGAAAAGGAGAATGTTACCATATTTCACTATCTAATCCAGGGCTTACAGCATTCTAGTGACCGTCACACTGAAAAATTTGTATTAAGATGATGTGAAGACAAGAGCTGAGGAATGAGTGAGTGTCATTCGTGTGTTGGTTTTTCCAATTTACTTTTTGTTTATTATTTCTTTTTGAGATGGAGTCTCACTCTGTCGCCCAGGCTGGAGTTCAGTGGCGTGATCTTGGCTCACTGCAACCGTCTCCTGGGTTCAAGCAATTCTCCTGCCTCAGCCTCCCAAGTAGTTGGGATTACAGGCGCCCACCACCTTGCCTGGCTAATTTTTGTATTTTTCGTAGAGTTAGGGTTTCACCATGTTGGCCAGGCTGATCTTGAACTCCTGACCTCAGGTGATCCACCTACCTTGGCCTCCCAAAGTGCTGGGATTACAGGTATGAGCCACTGCATCCAGCCTCCAATTTTATTTTTAATTAAACACGCTTGACAGGTAATTACATTCATATAGTTCAAAATTCAAATAGTACAAAAGCATATGGAGTTAAAAGTTTACATGCCCAGCCATCTAGTTCCCTGGGACACTTAGTGATACCAGTTTAATGTGTATCCTTCTAGAGTTTTTGTGCCTGTCAAACCATATATGTATATAAAACATGAATTTTTAATGGAAGTCTTGGCAACATTATTACTAAATATTCTAAGTTTAGCCTGAACTATCCCTGTTGTTCCTAGTGGCAGGCCTGGGGTATAGGTGAAGAAGAAGAGAGAAAAGGGCAGAAAGAGGCGTGTGTGTGTGTGTGTGTGTGTGTGTGTGTAGGAGGTGTGTAGGTGGTTGTCTCTGATGGAGACAGTGAAGGAATGAGCACTCGTTCATCCATTCAACTAGTATTTATTTACTGAGCATCTATTATTCTAGACCCTAGAATAGATACTATTCTAGACCCAGGAGATACAGGAGTGAACCAAAACTCTTTGTCCTCATGGATATTATTTAAAATGGAAGGTGCTAGAGAATAAACATAATAAATAAGATATGTAGTCTCTTAGAAAGTGGTAAGTACCATGGAAAAACTTAAGTAGGGCGCAAGAGATTGGGAGTATCAAGGAAAATTTTCGAGTGGTCAGGGGAGGCTTCATTGAGAATGGGGCCTATGAACACAGATGTAAAGGAGGTGAGGGAGTGAGCCCTGTGGATGCCCAGGGATGGAGCTCCTGCAGAGGGAAGAGGCAGTGCAAAGGCCCTGTGGCAGAAGTTTGAGGCCTGAAGGCTGCCAGCGGCCCTCTTCTCCCCTCTCCAGGCTGTTCCTGATGACCTCTGCCCTTTGGCTGGCCTCCCTCAGTTCCCAAAGAAGCCCAGGTCAGGCTGGTATGTTCTAGGTATAGTGCTGAGATTATTCTATATGAGATGTTAGATTTTCCTTTCTTTATATTTTAATCCTGATGTTTAATGTTACTCCTTCAAGATAATTCTATGCTTTGGATGTTAGTTTAGTCTGAATAAGAGGAAAAGTGGGGAACATTGTTGTAGAGGTTAGACTAAGATTGAGACTTGAAAGTCCTAGATTTTACACCAACCTTGGTGCTAGTTCTCAAGCCTTTTGAATTGAGTACATTATTCAGCCTCTCTGGTCTGTAGTTTCCCCACTTAGAAAATGAAGGGGGTGTACTTAAGTGGCTCTAGGGCTGTCCCCAGCACGGTGGTTTTCAAGCTCTGTGACGCTGCGAGCAGTTAAGATAAGAAGTGGCATTGGATGACGTCTAGTGTGGGGAGGAGAAGGGGGCTTTTGCCTGCAGAGGATTCTGTGTGCATGATAACATGTGTTGCTACTTGATTCTCCCTTTTGGACTAGAAGAGCTCAGGTTCATCCTTAAAATAGAACATTCCATCTGAGTAAGTCCAGAATCCCTGATGCTCACAGAGGAGACGCAGCGGCACTGTTCGTTGTGTTCTTCTCCTTGTTAGTTTAGTGAGCTGCTCCCTTTCAGCCCTGGAGGGCTTGTTTCCGTGCCCCTTGGCTGAACTGATTCTCAGTTCGCAGTGGAGGTGGACTTGGTGGGGTTGGGTCTCCTTCTTTTGTTCCTTTGGGTGTCAGAAGCTCCCTCCCCTCTTTACTATCCTCAGTTTAGATACCTGGAGTCTTTCATCCGCCCTGGTGAATCAGGCAGTGAGAGGAGGGAGTATGTCATTGGCATCACCGTTGTCCCATGCGGAGCAAAATCACTGTGAATTTAAAAATCAGAATGTGTGTAAAAGGTGTGGGGGCAGAGCTGGGGCCTCCAGAAATTTCATTTCGAGGGAGAAATGTTAAACATGAATAGAAGCCTTTTCTCTTTTACTTTTAAAGGGTGAGTCACCTTGGTTGTAGTTACTTTCTTCCTTATTCCTCAGCATTTCCTCTGTTTTTTTTTTTTTTTTTTCTTAAACTAGCAACTACCCATCTTAAGCACTACTAGCTGCTGTGAAACAGGGCAACAGAAGAGTGGCTTCTGGAATTGGGTTTCACATTCTTTACTGGAGTTTGTGGGGGGACGGCACGTTCCCTAAGCATTGTGGAGGAAATGTTGATGCCCATGCACCTTTCACTGGAAATGGGTCCTGAAATGTTTAATTTGTTGAAATCAGCTTCTGATTTGTGCTATTTTCCCAGGACCTTTTAAAAATATATACACAAAAATCCCTCTGTTACTTCTTACATTTCGTGTGATGTCCTTTGTCTCCATCAACTGTTGTAGAGAGAAATTGTATTTGGAATATTCATAACAAGTCTATCGCTAATTATCACTTTAACAATGTGTTATGGAGTGTATCCATGCAGTCATCTGGGAAGGCGCATATGCCGTGAAATGTGGGGATTTGCTGTGTACTGCGTGTGCCTGCTTTTAGCGTTTCCTCAGGTCTTAGGGAGGAAGTAGAGGTGCTTGGTAAGGGGAAATGGAGGAGAGGACTTTGCAGCTGAGGGCCTGCATCCTGCATTCCTGTCCTCCCAGAAACAATTTCCAAGGTAGATTGCTTTTGAGCGTAAGAAAAGCCTTTATTTGAAACAAAGATCTTTCTTCATACTGAAGCCTCATTTCTGGAAAGCTGCAGAGATTGGAACTGAGGTTACCCCAGTCAGGGCCGGGTAGACAGATCCTAGCCATAGATCTAATTGCTGATGAAGAAAGAGGCTGCTGGCCTTAGTGCCTTCCTGATACTCTAGCAAGAAGTGGGGGGCAAAAAGAGCTAAAATTGCCACCCGATTTGCAGACCTCAGAAGCAAATGAAAAGGAACTTCACCATCTCAAGGGAGGATGAGAAAGAATGCTGCTTCCTTTTCTTTCTTTCTGCTCTCTTTTCTCTTGGGAAGGAGAATGAACTCATGCTGGGCTCCATCTTCAGGATTCTCAGTGGGTCTGAGCTTTGGGAAGCTAGAATTCTGTTATCTCAGGGGCACGTGGAGCTCTTTCCACCAAGTCTTCCTGATTGGCGTGGATGAAGCCCCAGAGGCTGCTTTCAAATGAGGCCAGAGTAATGGAGCATAATGGAGCAAACCTCCTGGTGGAAGAGTTCAGTCCTACTGCAGTGATAAATCAGGAAGCCTTTATGAGGGGCCGGTAATGGGACAGTGGGGAATGAGTTGCCAAACCTGGCTCCGCGTGACTTTGTGGCTCCTTCGTGGGTCCTGTTTTTAGCGCTAATGGGGGATTCAGGCTCAGTCTTTTCTGGGTATCCTGGGAATATTCTGAAGGGTTTCATTTGGAGAGTTGTAGAGTTGCATCTGTTATAAAGTTTTAATAATGAGTTTTTATGGCACTTGGAACCTGGTTTTGTTAAATGTTACTTTAGAAATAATAACAGCACTTTATTGCTGTTATTATTGAGTGCTTACTATATACTAGGTGCATTATTCATCATCATCATTAACAATGAATTTTTTTTGAGATGTAGTCTCTCTCTGTTGCCCAGGCTGAGTGCAGTGCTGCCATCTCGACTCACTGCAACCTCCACCTCTTGGGTTCAAGCAATTCTCCTGCCTCAGCCTCCTGAGTAGCTGGGACTATAGGTGCACACCACCACGACTGGCTAATTTTTGTATTTTTAGTAGAGTCAGGGGGGTTTCATCATGTTGGCCAGACTGGTCTCAAACTCCTGACCTCAAGTGATGCACCTGCCTCGGCTTCCCAAAGTGCTGGGATTGTAGGCATGAGCCACAGTGCCCAGCCAACAATGAATATTAATGCAGTACTTATGATGTACCAAACTCATAATCACACTTACCTCACCAGGTCTTAGAAGAACACTCCCTCTGGAGCCATCACTTACGTGTGAGGACACTGAGACCCTGAGCTTAGATAACTTGTTCAAAGTGGCCCTGTTGATAAGCTGCATGGACGAAGTCAGCAGTTTTAGGCATGTCTTTCCACCAGCTTCTGGAAGAATAGCACACAGGCTGTCCCCCCGCCCCCATTTAAAGCAGCAGGAGAAGGTGGAGTGAAGACCATGAGTAGGGCGGTTCCTGGCTCTGTGTGATCAGAGGGTGATATTGGTTCAGGGCCTGGCTTATCAGTGCTGCACTGATATTCACAGAGCATTCGGCTCTGGAGGCTTTGCACCTGTTTATAATGCATTGTCAAAACTCGGTGTTGGCTGCCTCTTTAAAGAATTGATTTAATAAACCTTGCGTTTCTGGATGTTTGGTTTCTTTGTTTTTGCTTGGGGTCATGGAGGTGGGATCCTGGAGGAGTTGGATGGGAGTGTATTTGAGAGGGGAAATTCTGGGTGTGTTTAAAAACCAAGCCACCACAGATTCTGACACAGTCTTCCTGAAGACAGGTGTGTGTGGGCAGGTGCGCTGGGGGCACTGGGATGGGCAGAGGAAGTGGTGGGGTTTGTAGGTGGAAACTCAGGGCTGGCTTTGTTGTAGTCTGCACGGCCCACCAGGCCACAGCCATTAACTGCGCCAATACCACCACTAATAGGTGGGTGATTCAGCTCCTTCCTGCGTTTTATTACCGGACAGAGACTTTAACAGCCCTTTGATTTAGCAAGTTAATAAAGTAAGTGATCAGGCTCCACTGTTTAACCACTGACTGGATGGCCTGGGGCTCGTTGCTTTCTGGGAACCCTTCTGATATTGCTTTAGAATTAAAAGGAGAGAAAGTTATGGAATTTGAGTGCTGTACTTGAGTCTCCTGGCTCCTTCCTAGGCAGCCTCACTAGCCCAGCGTGCCTGGCCTCCTTCCAGTGCCAAACTTCCTCTGATTATGTCATCCAGTGACTGGCTGGCTGGCATGGCCAGGATCCAGTGGGCTCCGTGGATGTCACTGACCAGGGGTTAATATCCAAGGGATTTGAAGGTCCTGGCTGTCTTTGAGGGAGAGAGTTGGATAAGAATGTAGGGTCTCCTGATGGGGCCCTGTATTAATTTCCTGTGGTTGCAATAATAAATTAGCACCAACTGATGGCGTAAAATGCCAGAAATGTATTCTTTCATAGTTCTGGGGGGCCAAAAGTCTGAAATCAAGGTGTCAGCAGGGCCGTGCTCCTTCCAAAGTCTCTAGGGAAGGATTCTTCTGTGCCTCTTCTAGTTCCTGGTGGTTGCTGGCAATCCTTAGTGACCTTGGCTTGTAGAAGTGTCATCGGGTCTCTGCCTCTGTTGTCATCACATGGCCTTCTCCCCGTGCAAATCCATGCATGTTTCTCTCTTCTCCTTATAAGGCACAGTCATGTTGGATTTGGGGTTTACCCTATTCTAATATGACTTCCTCTTAACTAATGACATCTTTAAAGACCCTATTTCCAAATAAGGTCACATTATGAGGCTCTGGGTGGACCTGAATGTTGGGGGGACACAATTCAACCCAGTCCAGGTTTTTCAGGAACAAGTGACAAAGAGGCGGGGACTGTGGCAAACTGATTCATAAAAGGAGGCGCGACTAGAGCCAGGCACAGGATTCCCAAACAGTTTAGGCAGCACTGTGCAGTGGAACTTCCTGAGATGATGGACTACAGTTCTGTCGCTATGCCACTTGAAATGTGCCCAGTGTGGCTGAGGACCTGGGTTTTAAATTGTATCTCGTTTAAATAGTCACACAGGACTAGTGGCAACCATAGCAGACAGGGAGGCTCTGAACCCTCCTGAGAATAAAATAAGAGAAGGAGGGTTTGAACGTTTAAAAGTTTGGGCAAGGTCATTTGCATCCAGGGTGTGGTCACCAGGGGCTTACAAGGCTAAGCAAGGTAGACTTTGTTCTGTTTCCCTCCTTGATAAGGAGAAATCCTCTGTGACACACAGCCAGCCAGGCTGCATTTCACTTGGGGTCCTCTGGACCCCAGGTGGTGGCCATTAATCGGGGCTGTGAGTGTTTACCTCACTCATGCGTAGTCACACACAGAGCATCCCATGCCCCACTCCGGGGTACTCACGCCCTGGGCCCCACGATTTGTTAGTTCCATCCCTGGAATCCTCCTGTGGGCAACTTAGAAAGGAGGTGCCTTGGGGGTGCCCACAGGTGGCCCTCCCTTCATCTCCTGGGTCAGAGAATGCTTCCTGGAGGAAGTGATGCTTAAGCTGTGCCAATGGCTGCTGCAGAGTCCTGTGTGTGTTCAGTACATGAGAGTAAGCTGAGGACTTAGGACTGCAGGACTTTAGAACCAAAAGGAACCCCAGCAATCATCGGGACAATGGTCTTGCAAGTTCTGAAACCACCAGAGACTCTTCTTCGAAGGAAAGATCATCTGTACTCTTGATATATCTGTACTCTTGTAGAGCTGGTAACAGGTGGGTGCTGCTTTGGATGGGGAGGTGGGAAGAGAAGGAGGCCAGAGACCTTCTTAGGGCTCCACCTTCCCTCCTCTATGGACCCTGTAGCACAGGATGAGGAAATCACAGGTCGAGACTGGCATCCGTGTGGCAGACCAAGAAATGGAGGTTCAGAGAGGTAAAGAAACTTGACAAGGTCACACAGCAAATTGATGAATATTGTCAATTGGAAGATTTTGTGGATCTCTTCCTGGACCTCCCACCCCCAGAAATCCTTGATACCCTTTTTGAGAGAAGATAAGTTGGTCCAGTTGTTAGCTATTAACAAACTGTGGGATTTCTGCTTTAGGATCAGATGCTATTTCTGATTTTAATCCCATCAGGAAATGGTGTTTTGACTAGTTGCTAGTTTTGTTTTGCAGACTGACTGAGATTCGTAGGTAATCCCAAATCGCGTGTATTACCCTTCCTAGCATGTGCCTGCTATGTGCCAGACACCATGGCACATGTGCCAGAGTCCTTCATCTCACTGTGTCATTTAATCTCCATGGATCCCTGATATTGGTATCATTGACCCCATTCTATAGATGAGGAAACTGAGGCTCAGAGAGGTAGAGAGGAGGATTCAAAGCCTGTGTTCTTTGCACAGGGAGATGCTGCCTCCCTAGGAGGGTGGTGATAAATGTGAAATGTTCTGGATGAATTAGAAAGAAGGTCCTAAGAAATCAGGGTGCCATTTACGGGTAAGGATGAGACAATGTGGCTCAGGGGGGAAGGGGGGGCCAGAGCCGAGGCTGACCACAAGCGGATATGAGGCAGCCAAGCATCCTGACAGCAATGCCGTGGGGTCCAAAAGTGTGGTAAGAAGGCAAGGAGTGAAATGACACAAGGAAGGGGGAACATACAGCTTAGTGGTTGTCCTGGTGGAGCCTAGGGGGATGGGAGTGGCTATAAAAGCACAGCGTGAGGGATCCTTGTACGATGGACATGCTCTGTATCTTGCCTGTGTTGATGACGTTATGTGGATTCTGATATTATGATATAATATAGCATTGCAAGATGTTACCATTGGGGAAAAATGAGGGAAAAGTACCTGGGATCTCTTTGTATTATTTTTTACAACTCTATGTGAATCTACAATTATCTCGACAAGTTTAATTAATATATATATATAAAAGCCCTGAAAAACAAAAAGGAATACAAGGAATTCACTAGGCATCTGTGTCAAAGGGGCAGAATTCCTGTTCCTTTCATGCTCTGAAAGGAGAGCTGGAACATGGTATTCCAAAGCAAAGGTGTATTCAGATGTCCATATGCAATGCACTGAGGCTTAGCCTGGGCCCCTGCAGGTCTGAGAAGAACCACCTTCCTGAGTTTGCTGCTAAGGTAGAAGGCAATGGGAGAGACAGAGATGGCCAGAATCCTCAGAGGTGGTGCCATGTGGAATAAATACTGGCCAGGAAGGCAGGTGACACTCATCAAGTGCCTACTGGGTACCAGGCACTGTTCCAGGGCTAGGGATTCAGGGGGAAGAAAGCCAGTGTGCTTGCCTGTAAGTCTTGTATTTTAGAATAGGAGATAGAATTAAGGAACAGGTAAGTGAACAGGGCAATGTCCAGTGCTAACATGTGCTTATGAAGAAGATAAAAGAGTAGGCCGAGCGTGGTGGCTCTTGCCTGTAATCCCAGCACTCTGGGAGGCTAAGGTGGGCGGATCATCTGAGGTTGGGGGTTGGAGACCAGCCTCACCAACATGGAGAAACTTCTTCTCTACTAAAAATACAAAATTAGCTGGGTGTGGTGGTGCGTGCCTGTAATCCCAGCTACTCGGGAGACTGAGGCAGGAGAATCACTTGAACCCAGGAGGCGGAGGTTGCAGTGAGCCAGGATTGCACCATTGCACTCCAGCCTGGGCAAGAAGAGCAAAACTCTGTCTCAAAATAATAATAATAATAATAAAAAGAACAAAAAGTAGGACAGGGTGACTGAGGGGCTGCCTTTGCTGGAGTGTTCAAGGAAGGCTTCACTGAGGAGGTGACCCTTGAGGGAAAACCCAAATGAGATGGAAGCAGCTGTGCAGATGTGCAGTGAAGAGTATTCCTAGCAGTAAGAAGAGCAGGTGCAAATTTCCTGAGACAGGAATAAGCTTGTTGTGTTTGAGGAACAAAATGAAGGCCATTGGGTGGGAATTATTGAAAGGGTGGAGGGAGATGAAGCTGAAGAGATGGGCAGGGCCCAATCCTATAGGCTCTTGTAGGCTTTGGTAAGGGTTGATATTGGGAAGCTGCTAGAGGGTTCTAAATAGGGACATGATCTGCTGTGTGGGGGATGGATTTTAGAGCAGCAAGAGTGGAAAAAAGACGATGATGTGCTACTTCAATAGTCCATGCAAGAGGATAGTTGGATGATTTGAATTTTGGCAGTGGGATGGAGAGAGTTGTTGGGTTATGAGGATACTTTGGAAGTAGAACCACTGCGGACTCACTAGGGGTTTAGACATGGGTAGGTGGCATGAGAAAAGCCAGGATGCCTCCTAGGTTTGTCAGTCGCATCCTACCACAACTAACTCCAGAGGACTGGTTCCATTCTTTTTGACTCCTGTGAATTTCCTTTAAGGGGAAAACACTAGAAATAAGTGAGAATTGAGCTGAGACCCAGTAAGTTTGGAGTAGTGGGGAAATCCACATGACCAGTTTCATTGATCTGGTTCTTAGTTCTTGCTGCGGGAACTGAGAACATGCTCAGATTGTCTTGTTGATGGGATTTCTCGTAAGGAGATCAAGGAGATGAAGAAGTTCTGAAATATCCTGGAAGTTGCCCCGTGATGCCCATGGAGAACTGCAGCATGTCCCTTGTCACCCTCAGCAGCTCTGGAGACCAGGCATCTTCCCATGCCAGCTACTAACTCAGGCTGAACCTGACCCAGCTGTGCTCTCTGCCTGTCCTTTTCCTGTAGCCATGCTCCCCTTGTTCTTCTCTCTCTCTGGGTCTCACACTCCCAGTTCCTCAGCAGGGAGAGTCTGCTTGGATTGGCTGGTTCACCACAGGGCAAGTCTGCAGGGCAGAGGACTCAGCCAGGCCCCGACTGAGGCAGCTGAAGTCTTTGACATATCTCCTGAAGGTCATTGTCTTTGGCGTGTGCACATATACTTGACTTTGTCATGGCCAGAGGATCATGGAACTCAAAACATGCACGACAGCTCAGGTGCCAAGAGTTGCCTTTAATCTCTGAAGACATAGCAGCCACAGGGTTCATGGACTGTCCTGTACACAAAAATCACATAATCTAGAAAGACAAATATCAGGTGGATGAGAAGGGGCTCATATGGCAGGTTAAGGTATCTGCTTCTTTTGGTGAAAGCATGAGGAACATAAAAAATAATCTTTTATTTGCATAATACTCTATCTATAGTGACTTGAAATTAACTTTATCTTTGGTACTGCATCTTAGAGGGGCCCAGGGAGCACTACATTTGTCCACTATTCATTAGTCTATCAAAGTGGCTTGTTAACATGCACTTTCCCTGGGCCCTACTGCAGCACTTCTGAATCAGAGTCATCCCAGTGTGGAGAGCTACTGCCCTAAGGAATATTAGCGTGGTCTACTTCCATTTCCTCTGCGTTGACTGAGTCTGACTTCACCATTGGTTTTGTCCATCAGTTTCTCTGAAGTTAACCATGGAAGAGCAGATTTTGTAAAATCTAATTTGATAGGAGTCTAGTTGCTATGGACTGAATTGTCTTACTTTAAAATATGTTGAGCCCTAACTCCCAGTGTGAGTGTACTTGGAAATAGCACCTTTAAGATATCAAGTTAAATCAGGTTATAAGAGTCACTAATAGGATTGATGTCCTTATGCGAAGAGACACCTGAGAGCTCGCTTTCTCCTTTGCATGCCCTTACAGAGGAAAGGCCATGCTGGGATGCAGTGAGGAAGTGGCTGTCTGCAAGCCAGGAAGAGAGCCCTCACCAGAAACCTAATTGGCTGGGACTTTGATCTTGGACTTGTAGCCTCTAGAGCTGTGAAAAAAATAAATTTCTGTTGTTTAAGCCACCTAGTCTGTGGTATTTTGTGATGGCAGTCCTAGCAGGCTAAGCCAATAGTATTTTCGAACAAGTTACTCTCCATGTACTTAGGGTTTCTTTAATGTACTTACATTTCCTTAGAGCTTGCATGCTAAGAATTAGTCCTTCTGGTCCCCAAATCATGTAAACCAGATGGCCTCACCACTGTGCTCAGAACCCTGCAATGGCTTTGTAGAATTTGTAATAAAATCTAGAGTCCTTGCCATGACCAGTGTGGCCCAAACCCCTGCCTGCTGCTCCAGCTTCATTCTCAGCTCATCATTCCTGGTCACTGTTCTCCTGAGCCCAAGCACATTCCCACCTCAGGGCCCTTGCATTTGCTATTCTCTCTGCTTGGAAGGCCATTTCATGCCATGCATCTCAAATAGTGTTCCCAACACTTTATTCTCTCATCTTTCTTTTTTATTTTTTCAGAGTACTTATTACTGATACCGTATTGTGTCTTCGTTTGTCTTTCTCTTCCACTAGAAAATAAGCTCTATGAAGTCAGGGATTTATATCTGTTTTGTCCATCACTGAATCCCCAAATAGTGCCTGGCACTTAGTAGATGCTCAGTAAATACTGGATGAATTGATGAACCTCACAACTGGAATTCTAATCAATGCTTTATGGAGGAACCACCACATTGCTGTCTTTTTCAATAAGAACTGGGGAGCTGTGACAGCCCTAGTGTTCTGCCTGAGTCAGACCCTTTATGTGATGATTATCCAGTCATAGCCAACACTTACTGAACACTTGGTGTGCTGGAGAATGTACTAGACGTTAGGAAAACTGAACTTTGGCCCCTGTATTTTACAGGGTAAGGGGCAGCCGGTCAGAGCCCACAGAACAGCAGCAGTGCCAAGGTCCTCTTGGGGAGGGCATGGACACATCCCCCTTCCCCTGAGAGAGTGGTTTACTCACAGTGGGGGGCATCGGGGTGTCAGTGAAGATGTCCGTGGTCTCTGCAGAGAAATGGAGCTGATGAGGCACCCAGATGGCCATCACCCCTCCTGTCCCCAAAGACTTCATACTTCTCTGACCCATTTGTGAGGAGGATTAAATGAGGGTGTGTTATGCTAGACCCAGCCTCAGGCCCAGAGGGAGCCAGGCTCACTGGTCTCATGAGGCCCTTTCCAGCCTCTTGACCTTTCTTATTCTGTGACCATACGGGGGATTCCTGGTCACACCTCTTACAGGCAGGAAAGCAGCCCTCAGGGAGCAGGAGTGAGGCCTTTGCTGGGGTCACACCAGGTGGTCAAGTCTGGGTCACAGTACTACCCGTCGCCATTTTACAAGCTGGAGGCTCCCATGCTGAGCAGGCTCAGCAGCTTCTTTGAAGGATTTTCCTTTGTGTGTTTATCAGATCTTGGATTTTCCACCATGGTCAGCTTGTGGCTAGTTATTATCCAGGAGCTGGGTGCCACCCACAGAATGACTTGGGGAAAGGAGAAGCCACTGTGTGTGGACCTTATCACTGTGGGCTCAGGCGTGCTCCTTGTGTCCACCATGATGTTTGATGCCAGCAGAGCTCGGGAGAGGCTCTGGAGCCACGTCCAGCTCCTCCTTGAGCTCTCAGATTCTGCTGCTTTTATAATGGTAATTACAAACCCAGAGGGGCAGAGGAGAAGGCATAGACTTTGGAGTCAGTTGGCCCTGGGTTCAGGCCTTATCTCCACCATTCATGCCTTTGTGCTTTGGACTAAATTCCTTAGCCTCTCTGAGCATTGTTCCTTTGCCTCTAGGATAGGAACAGTATCATCCTCTTACTTTAGTTTTTTCCTTCTCTAAGCCATTGAGCCTCAAATTGAGTTGGTCAGTGGACTCCAGACCTTGAAAACCAGCCCCCTCATGTGGCTTTGAATTGTGGAGAAGCTGGACTCCATGACCCCTGAGTTTCCTGCCAATGCTGGAGCTATAAATTAATGTCAAGAACAAAATACTGTGGTCAGCAGGGCCATCCAGAGACCCTGGTGGACCTCACTTTGAGAGCCACTGTTCCAGGCATTTGCTCCTTTGAACTTGTTGAACCTATACATTCTGATTGGCTTGGGGGCCCTGATAATAGGAAGACCTTGACTTTGCTTCTCATTGCAGAATACTTGAAGGGTTTATTTTAGCTGAATTATCTCCGTGCCTTCTCCCACCCCTAAAATGCAGAGCTTCTACTTGCATGTGTAGGATCTGTCCCTAGAGCAGAGCCCTCATTTGTTCTAAGAAGGAGTTGGACTTCCAGTTCCCATGTGATAGGTGCAGAAGCCAAATCTGGATCCATTCCTAGACCTCAGCCAGACCCCTATGCTGGAGGAATAATGGGAGTGGAGGGTAAAATCAGCATTGGTTTTGGAACCAGACAGATCTCATTTAAAATCTGGGCTGCAGCATTTACTGCTTTAGTAGTTTGAGGATGTATTAGGCAGAGTCTCAGTTTCCTTATCTGTAAAATGTGAATCAGAGATTGTTGTGAAGATTAAATTATATAACATTCAAAGTACTTGGCACTTTGAACACTTACTAAATATCTACTATGTGCCAGGCACTACTGCTTTGTGCTGGCTCAAAGACTCATATCCTAGAGGGAAAAAGACGAGTGGATAAGCAAATTTTTGTCCCCTTGCTTTTGAATTTTCTAGTTTATAATGTGCTTTCACACACACCCAGTAATTTTTGCTTTTTTGAGACTGGGTCTCACTCTGTCACCCAGGCTGGAGTGCAGTGGCATGATCTTGGCTCATTGCACCCTCTATGTCCTAGGCTCAAGTGATCCTCCCACCTCAGCCTCCCGAGTAGCTGGGACTATAGGGGCACACCACCATGCCTGGCTAATTAAAAAAAAAAAAATTTGTAGAGACAGGGTCTTGCCACATTGCCCAGGCTGATCTTGAACTCCTGGGCTCATGTGATCCTCCCATCTTGGCCTCCCTAAGGGCTGGGATCACAGGCGTGAGCCTGTGAGGAGAGGTCACTTAGCCATGGTCTCATTGCCAGCATTTGCCAGGGCTGGACCAGAGGCTGATTTCTGACTTTTAGCAGGAGTTCCTTCTTCTGTACTTTTACAACTCTAAGCCTGAGCCACAGGCTAGAAGCATCAACATCACCTAGAAATAGTTAGAAATGAAGATCTCGGGCCTGACCCCAAACATTCTGATTCAGAATCTGAATTTTAAGAAAACTGAGATAGCTCTAGTGTCGTGGATAAATGGCAGTGCTCTAGACCCTGACTGTCCGGATTCCAACCCTGGCTCCATCACTTATTAGTTCGATGACTTTGGATAGATTAGGCAAATCTCAATGCTTCTGTGTCCTTAACTCCAAGATGGCTAATTAGAGTACCCACTTCAAACTGACCGTTGTTTGGATTAAATGAGACGATGTTAAGAGCCAACATTCCTTGAATGCTTGCTGCAGGCCAGGTGAGGTGTTCAGTGCCTCCTGTGAGCATAGACTCATGTCTGGTGCACAGGGAGCCTCAACCAGTGTTCACTTTTTCATTACCTCACAGAACTTGAGAAAGAGAATTACTTCTCATGATATTTATGCAAAGAGGAGAATGGTTATTTCACAGTGCTCCAAAGCGTTGATGAACCCCATGTTGAACATATCCTTAACTGCAGCATCTCACATGAAAGTTTTTCTAGCATTGGTATAATAATGAAATTGGCATCTGAAAGTCGATATTCATTGGATATTGTGAAATGCTCCGGGAAGCTCCATTTCAGCTTAAAAAACTGTATGATTCCCATAGAATGTAGTTTATAGACAGAACAATTCCAAGCTGAATAACCATGTAAAATTATAGGATGCTGGAACTGTCACAATTTCTAGTGATCATCACATTCTACCATCTCATTCTGCAGATGAGAAAACTGAGGCTCAGAGAAGTCAAGTGGCTTGCCTGAGGTCACCCAGATGGTTAATGGCAGAAACAGAGCTAGAAATGAGGGTTTCCCACTCTCAGCCCAGTTCTTCCCACTATGAATGTGTGTGCAAATTCTCATTCATTCATGCAACAAATATTTCTTAGGAGCTTACATGGTGCTGGGTGCTGTTTAGAAGCTGGAGATAGTGGTGAGCAGTATAGCAAGGTATTTGTCCTCTAGTTCACATCCTCATCTGAGAGTGAGAAAAAATCAATAAGAAAAGAAAGAACAAGATGACTTCAGAAGTGGTTGACTGCATAGGAGGAGACAAAATGGGGAAATATGCTAGCAATGATTTGGGAATAGTTGGACAACACTGCCAGAGAAGTCATCTCTGAGATAGTACATTTAAGACAAGCCATGAATAAAGTGAGTCATGAAGGCGTAGGGATAAGAAGCTTCCAGCAAGAGCCAACATACTCCCACCTCCCAGCTCTTACTCCTGGTACCCACTGTCACAGGTTGGTTTCCCCACAAACAGATTCAGAGATGATGGATCTACACGTAGGAAGTTCGTTGGGGAGGGAGGGGCACAGAGTGGGGGAGAGGGAAAAATTGAACTGTGATGCAGTTCCAACAAGGGCCTGAGTCCATGCTCCAGAGTTCTGGAGCTGAAATGGCACTTTAGAGTTGCCCCACATTGGGGCTAAGGAGCCAGGTCTTTGTCCCTGTGCAAGCGATCAGTCAGTGGATAAAGACTGCTTTTGGGAAAGGTGTATGGCCTTGGTAACACAGCTCCCTTCTGAATTCCTGGGAGAGACTCAAGTGTGAGCTGTCAGCTGACAACATTCCCAACAGCCAGAAGGAAGAGTGGCTCCGTGCTGGAGGGAACCTGGGCAGTAGCGCAGCATCCACCGTAGCCTGTCTTCAGGGCACTAAAGATGTATTGCTTGCAGGACTCTCCCACTGAAGGAAATAAGAACACCTTTCTCCTGTCTTATTTTTGCCTTGTTTGAATATTCATTTATTGGTCACGTACTTGCTGACATTTACTGACTTCCAGCTTATGGGATAGGCACTGAAGGGGCAGAAATGAATTAGGCAAATTTCCCATCTTGGAGCTTGCAGGACTTTGTGGAGACACAAGTAGACAGAGAGATAGTTAGACATGTATTTCCATGTAGCTCTTCCAGTCGATTAATTGTACAAAAATACTTCTGTGATAGATATGGCGGTCACTTCGGCATTCAAATCTACGTGGTCAATGAGAGCTTGACATAATCTGCATCATACCTGAAAATGTTCACCTTCATTCAGTGCACAGAGATCATGGAAGCTGATGAACGCATTCGATTAGCTTTTTCTGGGAAAAGGAAGGAGAGAAGTTGGAAAGATTGCCTTGTACAGGCAAATGATAATAAAAGTAACTAATGCTTATTGAATGTTTACACTGTTCTGAAAATTACATGCAGATCTTTCCACTTTACAGATGAGGAAATTATAAGAGAAAGTTAAGAATTCTTGAGTTCTTTTTTTTTTTTTAATTGGGAGCATGAAGGCAACTTTTTTAAAAAAAGGCTAACAAGTCTAAAATTTGCAAACTCTTCAAATTTACTTTTGACCTTTGTTCAGTGTGTATGAATATATTTCATAGTTTTTATCAGTTTGTATGTGCTAGGTTTGTATGTGCTTGCTTCTGTCATTTATATCTGCTGTTTTGTTACATTTATTATTATTTTATTTATAATTATATTTATTATATGTTGGGGTTACATTCTCCCCCCTTAATTCTGCATTTCTGAGGAGCAGTAGGAACAATGACTTCCGTGCACAGAGGTCTCTTCTGTTTGGCTGTCTAATGGCCACTGGTCTGGATTTCTATCCGGGCCATTTTCAGGGTCTGGGATAAGCAACAGAGCTAGGGTGGAGACAGAGAGGGAAGGTCAATATGAATTCTCTGGATTTTCTAACTCAAATAAATGGATATACATGAAAGTAATTGGAAAGTGATAAAACACTACATCAATTGTGATATTTTTGGTGTGTCATCATCATCTGGATTCCGTAAATGTGTGTCAGGTCTGATTGCAGTGTCTTTTGATAAAAGCAAAAACTTTTTTAGTAAGCATGTTATATCGAAGTGGGTATTGTTTCCATCAAATAATTCCTCTGTGACGCTTCCACTCCATTCATGATGTAGTGCCAGGTCACTGATGTGAGTGCCTGGCCTGGCCAGACAGGTCAAGCCAGTGGATCATAAGGATAGGGTGGGAGACGGGTGGCTCCTGGAGAGCCTGGACCACCAAGGGAGGCCACCCCTGAGCCAGCTCAGGTGAACTCTGCCTTGCAGGAGGGTTGCACATTGTTGGCCAGAATTACAGATTTTTACTGTAAATTCTGATTTTTAGCTGACTCACTTGGGCTTTTATAAAATATTGTGTATGCCAAATAAAACATGCCCATGAACTAGACTTTAAAGGGCTGCACTACACGCAAGCTCTGGCACCATGAAAGGGATTCTGGATGGGGAATGAGGAGATTGGCCAGGGTGCAGGGGGCTGGACAAATGATATTTGAGGAGCCTGAGTTGGTACTTCTCACCCTAAGGTCTCGGGCAAGGCACACGTTCACTATCAGCCTCCATTTCTTCATCTGTACAATGAAGTTCTTACAGATTTTCATAATATGCAGGAAAGCACCTAACACCATCTGAATGCAGCACCAAATACATGAATTTATGGTCCCAGTGATTCAGTCAGCCAAAGTAGAGAACCACTGGCTTAAAGTATCTCTTAGAAATGCCTTCAGAACCTGTGGTCTATTCTTAGAAATCCCCAGGGAAGGTCATTCATCTTTTAAAGGAGGGGGTCATATTTTGGAAATAGTCAAAAGTCAAAGTTTATCAACTCAAGTAGCTAACGCCGTTTGGACAGTTCCCAAAAAATTGAATTAGGAGTTCTAAATAAGGAGAGTAAATCCCTGGTGTGGTTAGAACTTGGCTCTGAGGAAGGCAGTTTCTTCCAAAGATCATTGTGAACATCTGTGAATTGCAGACATGACGATGCAGCTGTGAGGGGGAGCGGGGAGTCCTGCCGTCCAGCAGGGATGCTGGGTGGCCACCCAGGGCTGTGACCTTGCAAGGACCCTCTAAACTCTTAACTACACCTGCTCCCTTACTAGGGTCTGGAGTGACTGCTTTCACACTGGGGTTGCACAGGGCGCCGGGCATCACAGGAGCTCCTGCTGCCAGAAGCTTGTTCTTCACTGGTTGGGAAATTGTAAACAAAATAATGGTCACTTTTCAAGGTGTTCTTTGATGTCAGTGTTTGAAGAAGCCAGAGAGCTGTCCTAAGAATGACAAGGACTCTGACTTCTCTGCCTCTCCCCTCCGTCTTCCCTCCCTTCCCTTCTTCCTGTCCCTCTGGGGTCCTCCTCTATTGACTCTCTCTCCCTACCTTACCCTACACCCCCCAAGCCCTGCCCATATCCTTTTCCCAAGAAGCCTGTGGAAAAGGGAGGTCCTGATGAAATTGCCCAGTGAATTTGGATCAATTATTTGTAAGTGCAGCCTTGAAAAAAAATCTTCCTTATGTTCTTCATTATGATGTGGTTCTACTGGAATAATTTAATTACTGGAGCATTTAATATATTTATTAATGATCTACATCTGTGGCCCCCAATCAGCCTGTGGACTTGGATCCCTTCTCAAATAAAGGGCAGTATTCACCCAAAGGTGGAAACATCTGCTTTGGTTATAGGATAGGGGAGGGGAAAGTGGGACTTACTTAACCCATTCCTCACTGTCCCCAGCCCACCCCCCTCCCCAGCAGTGCCTCAGGCATCTTTCCTGGAACCTCTATGATACCTTGAACAATGTAAAATCCAACTAATCTAGAACTAGGCATAAGAGGGGCATTCACTTGCAGGTGATGGTAAATTGGTAAAGTTGGCAAACAGCAGCAGGGAAGAGGTGTCACCAAGCCAGCCAAGAGGATGAGGAATGGAAACAGTGATTCACAAAAACTGTCAGGCTGTTTTTTTAGGTGATGCCAGAAGGATATCAATAAGGTGCTCTTGGTGACTATGGAAAAGGCGACTTTAATGGAGATTTGTGGTGGAACAAGAAAGCGCCTCTCCATTGGGCCGAGTTCATGTCTCTTACCTCTTTCAGGAAGAATACCCTGATTTTGGCCGTGAGCAGCCCCCTGGTCCCCTGGGCTTTGGGGCAGCCTGGTGACCATCTTCCTGGGTTTCTCCAGTTCAGCTACAATAGAGGCAGCAAAGAGCTCCAGGTAGAGAAAAGAGCTAGGACTTTAGAGTCAAAGAAATGAATGTGGGCTGCATGGGACCTGAGGAAGAAGCCGTGCCTCTTTGAGCTTCACTTTCTTCATCTGTAAAACAGTGGTAATAAGTCCTCCTTTGAAAAGTAAATGAGTTAAGGTGGCCAGCGGGTACCAAGTGCACGGCAGGGCTCAGTCGCTATTAGTCCAGTCCACGTTGCCCGAGCAGATTTTGAAGTCAGTAACATTTCTCCCTGATTTTATTAAAGCAATACACGTTCATTATAGAATGAATGAACTGTAAGACAACCCACAACCACATCTCCAGCATACAAAACCTTCAGAACATCCAAGCCACAGTTCCCAGGGGCTCCTTCAAAACCTCCTCCTTACTTCAAATGCCAAAAGGCTGGCCACTGGGCCTCGGAATGCCCACAGCCTGGGATTCCTCCTAAGCCGTGCCCTGTCTATGTGGGTCCCCACTGGAAGTCAGACTGTCCGACTCACATTGGGAGGCCGAGGGAGGAGAATCACTTGAACCCAGGAGGCAGAGGTTGCAGTGAGCTGAGATCGTGCCATTGCACTCCAGCCTGGGCAATAAGAGCAAAAATTCCATCTCAAAAACAAACAAACGAACAAACAAACACACGCACACACTCAGGGCATCTTGCACCCGTGCAAGCACACTTGAAGGCCCGAATAAGTACTGCTACTAATGCAAAATCAAGCATTCTGTTTAGGATCCCCCGTTTCCTGGAGTCCCTAAATTCCTCACTGAGCCTCTCCCAGTGACAGGCAGTTCTCAGCCCCTTACCTCTGTGACATGAACTATATACAAGAGAAATAAGCCTTTTACAAAATACTGGTTAATGAGCAATAGAATACTAATGGCTCACAGGTTCTGGAAAAGAAGCAGAGTGGCCCCACTTATGAGAGAGGAGACCTCAAATCAGTCCTATATCAGAGCAAGGGAGTAACAGTGACAATTCCAGCGGGCAGCCATGTCTAGTTGCACAGGTCATGTGCTGCACAGTTTTGAGCAGTATCTTCACATCATGGCTCATTACTCTCTTGGGGCTACAGGGATGTGGAGTTGCTCATGGGGCCAAGGGGTCTCGGGAGGTCAGGTCAAAAATAGTGAGATTCCCCAGGCATGGTGGCTCACCCCTGTAATTCTAGCACTTTGGGAGGCCGAAATAGGCAGATCACTTGAGCCCAGGAGTTCAAGACCAACTTGGGCAATATGGTGAGACCCCATCGCTACAAAGAAATACAAAACTTAGCCAGGCATGGTGGCACACGCCTGTAGTCCCAGGTACTTGGGAGGCTGAGGTGGGAGGATCACCTGAGTCTGGGTTGGTCAAGGCTGCAGTGAACTGTGATCACACCACCACACTCCAGCGTGGGTGACAGAGACCCTGTTTTAAAAAAATAAATATAGTGAGAATTAAATGAATTTATATATATAATCATATATATATGATTTTATATATATATATATGATTTTATATATATATATATGATTTTATATATATATATATATGATTTTATATATATATCACTTTGGCCAGGCACAGTGGCTCACACTTGTAATCCCAACACTTTGGGAGGCCGAGTCGGATGGATCACCTGAGATCAGTTCAAAACCAGCCTGGCCAACAGTAGAAACCCCATCTCTACTGAAAATACAAAATACTAGCTGGGCGTGGTGGCGAGCACCTGTTGTAAGGTCCTCTGAGCTGGCTGTACCGTGGTCAAGCCATCCTGACATTCCCCCACCCTTGTGATAATGTACTTTGTGATATTCCCGGTCCGTGTGAATGTACTTTGTAACATTCCCCCCTGCCCTTGTGACAATATGGGCACCCCGCCCTTGTGAATATACTTTGTAACATCCTCCCCTACCTTGAGAATGTACTTTGTAACTTCCATCCCCATGCCTGCAAAAATCGCTCCTAACTCCACTGCCTATCCCAAACCTATAAGAACCAATGATAATCCCACCACCCTTTCTCGGACTCAGCCCACCTGCACCCAGGTGAATAAACGACCTCTGTTCACCTGGGCCAGGTGAAACACTAAGCCTACTGAGGTGATCTCTTATACGGACACGGGTAACACCTGTAATCCCAGCTGCTCGGGAGGCCGAGGCAGGAAAATCACTTGAACCTGGGAGTTGGAGGTTGCAGTGAGCTGAGATGTGTCATTGCACTCCAGCCTGGCAACAAGAGCGAAACTCTGTCTCTCTCTGTCTATATATATAAAAATATGTATAAATATAAATGTACATATATATATATATATATCACTTGGAACAGGGCTTGGTATCTTGTGATCACCAATAAATGTTAACTGTCATTCCTGTTCATGTGAGTTAATGTTCTTGTGTTCCTAGGAGGGACTACCTTGTCACAAAAAGCAGTATAGATCGGACACAAACATACCTTTTCCAGTTGAAACAGCTTGGATGTTTGAGGGTGCTTAAGTGGGAACTGGGTTGTTGAGGTTGTCAGTGCACAGTGGGTCATGTGGGTCACAAGGAAAATTGCTGGGGCTGGGGTCCGGGCCACTTACAATGTTAGCTGTGTGATCCTGTTTTGAACTGAAAAGGAGGTATTGCCTTTCTGACCAGACTAGGTTATTATTAAATTACAAAATGGTAGATTGTATTGAGTTTCAGAATGTTAGATTGAAATTTTGGTCAAACAAGAGAAGGAACTGTGGAAAGTCCATGGTGGAAATGACTATTTGAAGCAGTTGGGGCAAAGACAATATGCATCTCCAGGGTGACGGAGCCTTTTGGGATGAAAAGAGTGTGGCATTCAGAATGAGGAGGCCTGCAGGGATTCTTGGTGTGTCCTGGGACCATTTTCTTACATTCTCTGTCTTCATTTCCTCACCTATGAAATGGGAATCATGATACCCAAGCACTCACCCCACTGACTTCTGACATGAAGATAAAGCTAGATTGGTACGAATGTGCTTGAAACACTGAAAAGTCCTACACAATGGTGCTTCCACTACAGCTTCGTTCTGTTATCAGAGTCCACGAACCAGCTTATTTGCTTCTGCTGCCTACTCTAAAATAGCAAGTAACCAGACTTTTATGTGCCAAGACAGAAATAAATGGATTTTTAAAATATTTGGTTTCAGTGCTTTTGTGTCATTGATAGGAGTCTGCTGGAGTCCTAGCGCCCTCCTGGAATGATCCAGGCCTAGAAACGAAGCTGTGTTTCCCCCAGTGACACCAGAAGGAAGGACAAAAGAGGCTGTCTCCCCACCCACCTACACACTCTGTGCTAATTGGGCTTCTTTGTTGCCCTCCCCAGAGGCTGGGAAGGAATGTGCAGCCCAGGCAGAATTCCTCTCTGCACCCTGCCCCCCCTCTTGAGGTCACCACTCTGGGATGGCTTATGCCTGTGGAGAGTGTAGAATGAAGTAGAGGGCAGAGCCAGGAGCAAAGAGCCAGCAGCCAGGGAGAAGTCAGGGACTCCGCCTTCTTTCCAAACTGCAAGTTACAAGGAGATGGCCAAGAAGCCTCTTGGCATATGGCACAGAGCATGGGCTTTGGAGCCAGATGAACTGGGTTCTAATCTGCCACTCTGTACAACCTAGGACAAGTCAGTCTAACTAAGACTGGGTCTCACTTCTTTCATCTGTGAGCTGGGGACTTTCATATCTGCATCTTGGTGTTCTTGTGAGGAGATGAAGCATACAATGCAGTCTTTGGGTATATTAGTCTGCTCAGGCTGTCATAACAACAGACCACAGACTGTGCGGTTTAAACAACAGAAATTTATTTTCTCACGGTTCCGCAGGCCAGAAGCCCAAGATGAAGGTGCTGGCATGGTTGGGTTCTGATGAGGGCTGTCTTCTTGGCTTGCTGATGGTTGCCTTCTTGCTATGTTCTCACATGGTGGAAAAAGATGGCTATCTCCTTCTTGCTCTCTTTCTTTTTATAAGGCCATAGCCCTGTCAGATTAGGGCACCACCCTATGACCTCACTGAAACTTAATTACTTCCTTAAGAGCCTTTCTCTAGATAAAGTCACATTGAGAGTTAGGGCTTCAACATATGAATTTGTGGGGCAGATAATTCAGTCCATAGCATCATGAAGGGTGGAATTGGACAGCATAATCAAAAGGTAGTAAAAAGAACAAGGACTAGAACGTGAATGCTGAAACTAAGGATGGGTCCCTGCTGCATTCTGCAGATAAGATATCAACAGCCATTTTCCCAGATCCAGAGCAATGCAGATCAAACAGCGGGAAGATGCTTGGAATTGATAGAGAGCTCCGCTTCCCAGACAAAGCAGTTTTGTGTGATATAAAAGCAAATATAGGAAAGTTTGAGAAACTACACTGATAACCCCTGAATCTGGGGACCGTCATGGTATAGCTGGACTGGGGAAAAAATGCAGAACTGGCTTCTCAAAGCTTCTTCTGTGATACTTGCATCCTGAGGCCTAGGCCAGAAGAACCTGTAACCACTCTTATTCTTTCTTCGTCTCTGTGAAAAGGATGGGGAAAAAATTCTAAGCAATTAGCAAGGAATATGAGCAGCAACCAAAGAAGGACAGTGGCAGTCCTTCTGGATGGCAGTCAACAGTTCCCCCATCCATCTCTGCATATGCTGCTCCTCCATCCAGAAGCAGGTGCCCTTCAACCTGGGCTGGCTTGTGACTCGCTTTGTCCATAGGATTTGGAAGAAGTGACACTGTGCCAGGTCCAGGCCCAGACCTTTTGAGACCTGACAGTTCTGTTCTCTCAGAACCCAACTTCAATGTAAAGAAACCCAGATTTTCCTACTGGAGAGAGAGGCAACGTAGCGAGAAAGGCCGTGGAGGATGAGAGATCACATGAAGAGAGAGAATGGCCACACAGAGGACAGCCTCAGTGCCCCGCTAGGACCCTCCAACCCCAGTCACACTGCCCTCGCCCTACCACATGGAGCAGAGATGAGTTGCCCTCACTGAGCCCTACATTAATTCCTAACTCACAGAATTGGGAGCAATAAAAGGATGGTTTTAAGACACTGCATTTTGGAGTGGTTTGTTAGGCAGCAACGGATAAATGAAGGAGGAACCTGCACATCAAAATGGCCTGTGCACCCTGATGCCAGCACTCCACGTAGGCTGGATGTACACCTGACCCAGGGGAATGTCCTGGTGCAGCACAATCAACACAGTTAAAGCAAGTGAGAGCCTGAAGACGAGGATGTGGACAGAGGCTGCCCAAGGCCCAGTCTCATTGTGTCTCACCTTGCTCAGGCAGCCAAAGGACCAGACTGGACAAATGATGAATACCCATTACCCATCTCTCTAGTTCCTGTTCTAAGGGAAGGATTCAGACAGTGCCTAGGAACTAGGGAAAGTAGGGCTTCTTTCCAATATGTACAAAGGGATCTGGGTGAGTGGTTTGAAGAGAGGCTTTTGTGAGGAGGAGTTTTGGATTGTAGTGAGAGGTGAGAGGGTGCTTCATCTCTCAGTTCAACCTATAATATGTATGGGGCTGGGGTGGAGTAGGGGAAGCCCTTCAGCAGGATGACTCAGAGAGCCTGGTTTTATGTCCTGCGGTTGAGAGATATCTGCTCTGATGCTTGACATAGGCCGGAAAAGCTCGAGTGGTCTTTGACACACAGAAGACGAGGTAGAGGATGGCATTTGAGAAGTGCCTCCATTCCCACTACAGCAAGGCAAGGGATGCGTGCCTACATTTGATTGATGAGAGGCAGATTATGCCAAGTCAGATGGGAGCCTGAATATCTAAGACCTGCCTCAGAAGGCAGAGTGAGGACTGATGATGAGGACCTCTAGGGCTGAGAGGTGGGAAAGCTGGAGGGACGGAATACAGCCTCTACCCTAGGGGATTTGAGCCAGACCACAACTGGGGAGTCTCTGAAGCTGGAGCCACCTATCAGTCAGCAGCCATCTAAGAGCTTTACGGCTCTGCTTCCTCTCCTTCTCTGGGCTCCAGCCCCTCAGGAGCTTGGAGCCCTGCTTAATAATCTGAGGGCAAGTGGGGAAAGGGGAAAATCAGTACACTGTACCTTCTTTCCCTGACCCCAAGTTTCTACCTGTCACAGGTGCTAGCTAGGGAGGGGAGGAACCCTTGCAACTTGCCTATGTAGGGATAAAGTATTTCTTACCTTGAATTGAAGATTCAAGTGTTCATTCATGCAATAAATATTTGAGTTCCTATTCTGTGTGAGGTATTGGTTGACACTGGGGATTTAGCAGTGAGCAAAATACATAAAAATCTCCTCCTCCATGGAGCTAACATTTTAATGGATTAATATCTAGGACTAGACATTTTAAAATTGATGTTGTATGTTGTGTCTTAGTGAACACAGGACTACTACCTAAAAGACACAGTAGCAAATTCAAGGGGAAGATAAATATAAAACAATTATTTAAAACATTTGGACTTAAACGGATGGCTATTTCCCAGACATACGCTACCAAAAGAAAGCTGAAATAACTACATTATCCTCAGAGAACAGAGAACATTAAGGATATTTTTTTAAAGTGACCATGTAATCAGTTGTTCAAATGAGGACTCTTTCCAGAGTTAAAAGAGGTGCTATTAGTAAAGTCTATGGGGACAACATGTATTAATATAAGAGGTGCTATTAATAAGACCTGTGAGAACAGCATGTGTTAATTAGGACTATCTCAGGCAAACAGGGACCTATGGTCATTCTGGGGATAAAACAGGTCACTGCATAGAGATAAGAGGAGTTCATGAAGCCATAACAATTCTGAGCTTGTTTGTACCTAATAATATAACTTAAAAATACATAAAGCAAAAAATTGGCAGAATAAGGAGAAATGGACAGATCTGTTTTCATAAAGGGGAATTTAAACATTACACTCTCTACAACTGACAGAGTAAATAGACAAAAAATTTATTGGAGATACAGAATATTTTATCAACACAAGTAGAAAGCTTGATCTAACAAGTGGTGGGCCAGTTCTGGCCCACCACCTGTTTTTGTCAATAAAGTTTTATTGGAATACATCCCCATTCATTTATTTACTTATTTTCTATGGCTATTGTCTATGGCTGCTTTTGCTTTACAATGGCAGGTTGAGTAGCCATGACAGAGACTATATGGTCTGCCAAGCTGAAAGTTTTTACTATCTGGCCTGATACAGGACATTTGCTAACCCCTGATGTAAAGCATTTATACAAAATCCTGACTTAACAATTAAAGAGTACATATACTTTTCAGGTACATGTGAACATTTTCAAAAACTGATCATGTAGCAAATGTCAACTAATTTTTAAAATCCCAATATCATATACATCTCTAACTACAAGAAACCCCCCCTGTATCATATATATCTTTGACCACAAGGCAATTCAATCAGAAATCAATAATTAAAAGATAATGAATCTCCCATAAGTCTGAAATTTTAAAAATTCTTTGAAATAATGATTCAAAGAAGAAACCTTAGTGGAAATTATATATTTGAAATGAATGGTAGTAAAATGCTACATTTCAAAATGAGTGGGAAATGGCTAAAACAATTCTGAGAGGAAATGTATAGCTGTAAATATTTATATTGGTAAAGAAAAACCCAATTCAAGAAGTAAGAAAAAGAACAAAAGAGTAAATTCAAAGAAAGCAGCAGAAGGGAAATTAACAAAATAGAGAATAAAGAAACAATAGAAAAGAGCAACTAAATCAGAAAACAAAAGATAAAGAATTCTTTAGCAAGATAGACCAAGAAAAAAAAAAAAAGACAAAAGGAACAATTAGATGCTATTGAGAATGAAACTACTATGTGGTTAAATGGCAAAGGACTGGAGAGTGCTGGGTGATGGGCAAAGTGTGTTCATTTTATTAGTCTCTGTACATTTCTGTATATTTGAAAGATTTCAACACACACATACACACACACACACACACGAAATAAAATCTGCAAATAAACAAAAAAAGGAAGAGTAGGCTCTGAATTCAGACTGCCTGAATTTAAACACGGATTCTACAATTGATTAGTGAGTACCTTGGGGGCAAGTTACTGAAATGATCTCTTTAAAATAGAGATAATAGCTTCTGGCCCATAGCTCCACACTGCCTCCTTCATAAGGCTCTGGGAACTCAGGACAAGGTTTCATTCACTCTGATTTGTAAAACTCTTTCTCTAGTTAAAGTTGCCCCGGAATTACTTAACACCTCTCCCTCACCTTCCACAGCAATGTTTAAACTACCTGGAGACCTTGGGACACCACTCGGGAAGCATGGGGAGGGAATGAAGAAAGGGCAGAGGTTGGAATGCACAAGGAGGAGAGAACCAGCATTTATTAAATCTCCACAGTGCATCGGCTAGTGTGCTAGATGTGAATACCTATTTCCTCCCGTGGAAGGGAATAATATTATTGTCTGCTACTGACTGTGTTCGTTTTCATTCGGTATGGCATGTGCAATGTCCCCACAACCTTGTACCTTCAGCGCACTGCTTCCAGTGACTGCGTGGTGTTTCAGTGATGTCCCACATCCCCCCATAACCTCTTCTTATCCTCACCCCTGGTCTAAGGCACTTGAGTTGCTTTCAGTCCTTGCTATGAGAATCAATACTTGAACACATTTCTTCATCAATGCTCCCCCAGGGATTTACATCTGGGAGTGAACCTTCTGGGTCACAAAGAAGAAATAGTATATACTGCAGACTGTTTTCCAGAATGGCTGAATCCCTTTGTACTCCCACCAGCAGGACACGAAGAAACAGGAATCTTTGCACCTTGCTCACCAACACAGGCATTATTAATATTTACTTGTGGGAATTTATTAGTGTTTTGCTGTGTTTATTTTGGCTTTTTGAATTACTAGTACATTTGAAGGTGTCTTCATACGCTGTTACCTACTTGGATTCTCCCTTCCATGAATGGCCTGTTCATATGCTTTGCTATTTTTTAAATTGAGTTCCCTGTCCTTTTCTGATTGGCTCTCAGGAGTTACTTGTATATTCTAGAAATTGATGGTGTGTTGTGTTTAGACATCACAGTTGCCTTCTCCTAGTCTTCTGTGACATTGCTGAGATGTCCTTCACTGGACAGTAGAGCTGGCCCCTGGTCACTCAGCTCAAGAGGGTGGAATCAGGATTGGAACCCAGGCCAGTCTCCCTCAGGAATCCATGCTTTTTCCATAGTGTTCCTCCCTCCCCACCTGCTTTCTTCAAAGAGAGCAGTTCTCCACTCAGTCAAGACAACATTTGGGTATTTGGAAAGGGAAGTAGTAGTGTATCTCCAGAAATTGCACGAGGTAACCTCCCAGTAGTGCTGGAGTAAGCCACGTTGATGCCTAAAGGGTGAGGATTTGTGATAAGACCTTTTCTGGAGCTGCTGGAAGCTCTCATTTCTCCTTGCCCACCTTGGCAAGGGGTAACTGTCACCTTCCTGGCTGTAATTATCAGGCATTAAGCATACCTCTAAATGGAGCATTAAACCGCATGTCCTCCTGGTGACCAGGGATCCCACTGACAACCCAAGATGAATATGCAAAGAAAAGTTCCTCAGTGTGCCTCACTCAGCCTAGCCATGCAGCAGGCAGTGTCCTCATTTCTCCAACACCCACGTAAGGAACCTCAGGTAATTCACCTCTGGCTCACTTCCACCACATTTTCTGCCATGTCCTGCCCCGTCTTGCCCCATCCTTTTTTCCCTGCTGTGTTAGATTTCATTGCAGCTCCTTTGATCCAGCCTCCTCTCTGCATCACTTCCCTCCACCCCAAATTATTGTCTGTCTGATGTCTCCATCACCTTTGTCCTGACCTAGCTACTTTTATATAGCCATTTCTCATGGTCGAAAAATGTGATCTAAGGCTTGGATGTGGGTCTCAGCTTTGCCATTCTTCAGCAGTAGCCAGAAAACCTTACTCAGCCAGCAGTGGCCTCCTCAATAAGCATTCAATAAATGCCTACTATGTGATAAGTGCTATGATGGGCACCAGCAATTCCTCAGTGAGTGATGTAATCCCTGCTCTCTATTTGCTCACTGCAGGAAGGGGCAGGCATTTAAGCCACCAGATGCATCCAGTGTGATGAGTTGATCAAAGAGATGTGCTTAGAAGTGATCAATTTGGCCTAAAAGTAGGTAGAGATGGTCAGGAAGACATCTTATGGGAGCTGACACTTGAGCTGAATCTGAAAGGGTGGGGATGAGTTTTCCAGATGGACAGTGCTAGCAGAGGGCAAGAGCATGGCAAGATGAAGCAAGTGGCGTGTTAGGAATGCAAGTTTATAGTCCTTCTTTCTCATGGGGCTTGGAGGAGAACCACACATGAAAACACATATCATGAATCGCCAACAAGTGCTGTAGGAATAGATGCTATGTTTTCGTTTGTTTTTTGTTTGTTTGTTTTTGAGACAGAAGTCTCCCTTTGTTGCCCAGACTGCAGTGCAGTGGTAGAATCTCGGCCCACTGCAACTCCTGCCTCTTGGGTTCAAGCAATCCTCTTGTCTCAGCCTCCTGAGTAGCTAGGATTACAGGTGTGTGCACCACTACGCCTGGCTAATTTTTGTATTTTTAGTAGAGACGGGGTTTTACCGTGTTGGCCAGGCTGGTCTCAAACTCCTGACCTCAAGTAATCCACTCACCTCGACCTCCCAGAGTGCTGGGATTACAGGAGTGTGCCACTGCACCCAGCCAGAACAGATGCTTTTGGTTGTTAGTTAATGAAAATTTGCCTTCTGGGTTTGATCTGAAATAAGAGAAACACTTAAACTTCTTGTTTCACCAGGTTTGAACAGCCTACTCCATGGCTATCTTCCATGTACCCACCCCGATTGTGCCATAAGCAAAATGCCACATAAGAATGTGCTTTCTGTTCAATGCTGGTAACAGTTCTCCTTGTTATCTTTATGTGTGCTATGTGTCTAAGCTTTATGGAAGCTACTGAGAGGCTGGAGTGGACAAGACTTGGGATTGTGGAGTCAGCCTAAAATGGGTTCAAATCCTGGTACTGCCACTTTCTACGTACTACTTCTGGCCCTGCCTCCAAGGCCACCTTGATTAGTTTGGGATGCTCCACAGCTCTTTGGGGACTTGCTCCAGAACCAGTAGGTGACTAATTGCATCAACGGCATGTGGGCTTCCGTGGTTTAATTCTGAAGGCAATCTGATCTCTAAGTTTTGGGGGTATGGTTCTCCAGCTACTCAGGAGTCCGAGACAGGAGGATCACTGGAACCCAGGAGGCAGGGGTTGCAGTGGGCCGAGATCCCACCACCTCACTCCAGCTTAGGTAACAGAGGGAGACTTCTGTCTCAAAAAGGAACAAAACAAACAAACAAAACCATAGCATCTATTCCTACAGCACTTGCTGGTGATTCATGATATGTGTTTTCATGCATGGTTCTCCACATGTCACTAGGATAAAGGCTAAGCCTCCTCCACGGGCCTCTGAGGCCTGATGTGGGTCAGCCTCCCTATCTTCCCCTGCTTCCCTTTGAACTCTCTAGGTTCCATTAACACTGGCTGTGACCATTCCCATTCCTACCTCAGGGACTTTGTATTTGTTGTTCCTTCTGCCTAGAACTTTCTTTTCTTTTCCCTTTTTCTTTTTTTTGAGACAGGGTCTCACTGTATCACCCAGGCTGGAGTGCAGTGGTGTGATCATAGCTCACTGCAGCCTCAAACCCCCAGCTCAAGCCATTCTCTTGTTTCAGCCTCCTGGGTAGCTGGGAGTGCAGGTGTGCACCACCACACCCAGCTAATTTTTATTTTTTGTAGAGAAAGCATCCTACTGTGTTGCCCAGGCAGGTCTTGAACTCCTGGCTTCAAGTAATCCTCCCCCCTCAGCTTCCCAAAATGCTGGAATTACAGACATGAGCCACTGCACCTGACCGCCTTCTGCCTATACCTTTCTTTCACCTGAACTTTATGGCTGACTCTTTTCAGTTAGCAGGTAACAGGTATCCGTTCAGATGTTACCTCTTATTATATCCCCAGGCCATCCTGTTTTATTTTCTTCATAGCACCTCTTACCTGAACCATCTTATTTATTTATTTACTGATTTACTGTCTGTCTCCTCTGCTAGAACCTGAGTTTGATTTTAGCAGGAACCTTGTCTGTCCTGATTACTGCTGTATCTCCAAAACCCAGAGCAGTGCTGACTTTGCATATCATGCGTATAATGTGTATGCCTTATACATTCAGTAAATGCTTTTGAATCAATGGGCAGTTGAATAAATGGATTCGCTGAAAGAAATGCTTTCATAAAGAAGGAGCGACTCTCCATTTTAAAATGGGGGAAAAGAACTTCTTTGGTACCTATTCTTACCTGTGGAATGGAAACATAAATATTTGTGGAACTGCGACAGACTAATGCACAATAAAGCTTTCAGTTGCAAATGCAATAGAGAGTGGTCATAAATGAATAGTAATTACAAGATTAGCATGCTGTGGGAGTCACATTTTGGGCCAACTTGTAATTCTGAAATAGAGTTTGGAATAGAGTTTCACCCAGGTTATGCAAGATTCATGGCTATAATCTGGTAGCAGGCACTAGCCTTGGGGAAGCCGGGCCTGCATTCAAGTTCTGCTTCTGCATCTTCTTAGCCATGTGAATTTGGGCAATTTCCTTAACTCTCACGGGTCTACATTTACTCATATGTGAAATGGGAACGCACCAACCGCCACGGTGGCCTGAGAGCTAAAAGAGATGATAGATATAGTTCATACAGCACAGGATGGGGTGAGGGGAAGAACTGTCCCCACGTGACCCCACTCTCCCATGGCTCTGCACTCCAGCCCTGGCAGTGTGAGCGCAGAGGTCATGCCAGATAAATGTCTGCCGAGTGCTGGCTGAGGGACACTCGCTCTTATCCAGCTCCTGTGGTCAGAAGCCAGCTTTCCACAAGCCTCACAGACATGACGTACTGGGGCTTGAATTTCACCCATGGCCTAAAAGCAAGGTCCCATTCTCTCAGCTCTCATTACTCAGTGTCTTCTGGGCTTTTCCCTAGGACAGCAAGATAAGAGTGCCCAAGGTCAAGACCATCAGGAGATGAAGCCCCCACTACTGGAGGATGGACCGTGTAGGGGTGGGGAGGAGGCTGAGATTGAGAAAGGGCAGTGCTGTGGGCTACTGTGGGTAACTACAGGAAGGCACCAGAGCCCTAGACATCTCTGGGTGAGGAAGCCCAGGCCGCAGTGCTGAATGGTTGGGGAAGAAGCTACTGTCTCCACCGCAACAGGCTGTGCTCGTCTGGTCTGTGGGATGGCTAGTCATGGTTCCCTTCTACATGTGTCTCTTGTTGAGGCAGGCTGTGAAGACCCTGTGTTCAGGAAGAGTTGTATGGCATGAGGCAGGGGTGGGGTTCCCCAACTCTCCTCCTTTAATTGTCTCTCATGTGTTATGGTTACATATTGGGCATCAGAGAGCACTGCATGGTTTCTGATGGTCCTTCCTACGTGATAGCTCTATGGTTCTCAGCCTTCTCCCTTTGGCCTAGAAGATCTGTCCTCTATGGCTAGCAGCCAAGAGATTTCCACAGTGATTTCTATCCATTGTGGTCCTGCGGAGAGAAGTTGTACCTCTGTTAATGACTGGGGATGGGCAATTGCAAGGGAGTATGTGGGCTCACAGTCTCTCAGGTGCACTGTGTGTCACTGGGTCTTGCCAGTATGTTTGGGAGGAGGACCAGCTGGTGAACATTGCCTGGCAGCGGTGTGAGCCACTGTTTTCCAGCTGCCGTGATAAGACTGCTTCCGGGTCACCAGAAAGACAGGGTAAGATTGGTTAACAGTGTTGCCCCTGCTGGTGGAGGTGTGGGCTGCAGGACTGGACTCCACTCCCACTTCTGCTTCTTATTGGCCATGGAACCCAGAGCCTCAGAGCCCTCATCTCGAAAATGAAGGGGTTGTTTGGGAGGCTGAGGCAGAAGAATCGCTTGAACTTGGGAGGCAGAGGTTGCAGTGAGCCAATATCGCACCCCTGCACTCTAGCCTAGGCGACAGAGCAAGACTCCATCTCAAAAATAGAATAGAATAGAATAGAATAGAATAGAATAGAATAGAATAGAATAGAATAAAAATTGTGGTTGGATCAGGACCTGGAGACAGCTAAGGTCCTTCTTGCTGTAGGAGTCTCAGAGGCCCCAGAGGCCCCAGAGTGCATAGGCATTTTACCAGGTCCAGAAAGCAGCTTGGCTCTTAGTGCTGCAAGGACCGCCCCCCACCCTCTCCACTCATCCTGCTAGGCTGCATTTATGGAGCAGAGAACCTTGGCAGCTCTAACTTATCTGTCCCCTCACCCCCGAGGAGGAGTGCACCCTCAGGGAAGGGGACACTCTGCGTTCACAGATGGAGAAGTGTTGGAGTGGTGGCTTTGCAGCCTAGTGGCCAGTCTTCTCTGGGGTGAGCAGCCCCCCCCATCCCCCCCATCTCCCACCAGTCTTGGTATTTGCTAATTTCCCTTCCCAGGACAAATGTGTCACTATCACTCTTAAAATGAGGTGTCCAGATGGGAACACAATACAGATATGGCCCAGTCATCTCAGAGGAATGCAAGAAAGCTACTGAGATTGTCTAGAATTCAGGCATTTCCCCAGTAGGCTTTATCCTCTATTTATTCTATATCTATGACATCTTATTTTTGTTTTTGTTTTTGCTGCTGTTTTGTTTTGTTTTTAAGACCGTCTTGCTCTGTTGTCCAGGTTGGAGTGCAGTGACCTGATCACAGCTCACTGCAGCCTTGAACTCCTGGCCCTAAGCGCAGCTCACTACAGCCTTGAACTCCTGGCCCTAAGCGATCCTCCCTCCTCAGCCTCCCAAAATGCTGGAATTACAGGCATGAGCCACTGCACCTGGCCCATGGCATCTTATTAAACATCTCTGTCCATTGCAACCTGAGAGAGAGTTTTCTGTTTGCGCTCCTGTTTTGTAAATTTGCTTAATGAAGGCTCTGTTTAAAGGGAAGGACTGCCTCTAGCTCCCCCTAGAGGATGGCTGGCTGGGATTCCACAGCCTCAGCTCTGGGAGTTCCTGTGTAGGTCTCAAGGCAGCAGAGAGATTAATGACCTGGGTCATTTTGTTTATTAAAATATCATCTTGGGGGTTCTTTATACCATTGTAAAAATGTTTCAACTGAGCACCTTCTGTCTTCTTAAGCCAGTGCCTCTGGGCACTCTTCTTTGTAACTTGGGTACTCCGGGGCTTCTCTGGGCCTCTGCTTGCTCATCTTTAGAATACAGTAATTTTTTTTCCAGTTGTAAATTAATTATATGGTTCTTTATATTAATTATATGGAGTTAGATAAGGACTCATCTTTACAACTACAATAACTGCTATTTTCATATTCCCTCTTTTAGGAATTTATTGTAAAAAGGACTCAACCTTTTCCTGACTTTATGCCTCCAAATTCCCATTTCTCACCCTCTCCTGACGTTTCGCCTTTCCCCACCCCATCCCCGTGGTGCTCCAAACTCAGTGGCAGCACAGCATGAAGGTTCAGGACAGTGTCTCTGGAGGCTGCTCTGGTCCCATCACTAACCAGCTGGGCGACCCCAAGTGAGTCACATAACCTCTCTGTCTGTCTCATTATCTGTCAAAAGGGGATATGGTAGCATTTGCCTTACAGAAAATGTAATTGGTAATTCATGCATATAAAAGGCTTAGAATAGTGAAAAGTGGTGTTCAAAGAAGCATTCATTGTTATTGTTGTGTTTCTATGGGGTGAGCTAGTCAGTAAAACCCAAGGTTAACACCAGACTGTTTTCCTCTAGGAAATACAACAAACAAGCAAGCAGAAGACATGGATCCTGAAGTTTCTCATGAGCAGGAGACTAGCACAGACCTCTGTTCCTACCTTTGGGAGGAGAGCACAGCTGGCTGGCTGCCAGAGTGGGCCTCAGGGAGTAGGAAAAGTCAAGGGCTTAAGAGATGGAAGATCTCCTGGGTCACACCCAGGAGGCTATTCACTAGCTGCCCACTGGGCAATAAACACCAACTGAGGACCCAGGTGACACAAATCCAGGATTAGGTACAAAACAAATCTGTTCATTGGAGGACTCAGGCCAATAGGGGAAATAAACTGGTCAATAAACAATCATAGTGCCCTGTAAGGGCTGTAAAAGGGCATCCTAGGGGTCTGCAGTTGATAAGAAGGGATTGGAGAGGGCACAAGGCCAAGAAATAGGACAGGCAAGATCCAAGGGAGTGAGGACTTGGTGATGTCAAAGGCTTCAGGGCCATTATAGGCATATCCGTAAGCCACATGCCACATAGGCCACCTGGCTTCTCAAAGAGATCCGCCCTATACATTTGGGGTGAAAAGTTAGAAGACTACGTCTCAAAATGAGGTGCAACAGTGAAGCCAAATTTATTTTGAATTGATTCTTTTTAAAAGAATATAACCATATGTAAACTCAGAATAACCACAGTTCACCATGACACTGTTTTTAGGGGCCCAGCCAGGAATGAGGGTCAGTACCTTGGAGAGCTCCAAGGGGTTCCAAAGGGCTGAGGCACGCACTAGTTCAGCATGAGGCAGAAACCTGCTACCAGGATCAGTGTGGAGCCAACCCCTACTGGTGTGAGCTTCCATTGCCAAGGCTGGTGCTGCTTCTCTTAGGTGGAGGTCCCAGGGAGTAGGAGATGGTGGATGGGGGACAAGGGACCTAAGATGGACATTTGTTATCTGCCCTCTCTTTGGATGGAGCCTTCTTGGTACCCAGGAGAAATCATTGCACTCATCCTGGAGTCAACTAGTAGGCCCTGTCACTAGGATGCTTATGGAGTTTTGCTTTCCTACAAGTGATTGATATCACTTCTCTGGTGGAGGTGACTTCATTATTTGAGATAAGCAGTTGAAAGAATTGTTGCTGCCTGAAGGCAAAATCAAAAAACTGGGACAAGCTTCATAGCAGTTCTGCCATTTCAGCATCATGGATGTGGATTTCTACAGTTACCCAATCAGTCCAGGTCTTGTGGGCAGCTGGGGACTATCTGTGAGATGCAGGGTGACGCCTGACTTTGAAATGTTTGTTGTGGCTTTTGGCCCCGAACACTGGAGCCTGATTAAGTATAAAACTTGACTGCAATCTGGGGAGCTGCACCCACATGCATCTGGTGTGTGCATATACGTTGCTCTTTTCATCAGATGGACATGTCGTTTGGATATTTATCTCCTGGAATAAGACATTGAAAAGTAATTTATAGCTTCAGGAAAGTCCCCAGTCAAATATGAACTCTGGCGAGATGATGATGTCCGCAGATTTATCCTCGGGGACCTTCTACTTCCCCTTTTTCTTCCATCTCAGCCCTCCTCCCGTTCACTTGTTCCCCATGTGTTTACTGAGTGTCTTTTTGTGCACAGGCCCAGGATCTTCACCCACAGTCGACTGTAACAACCATATGGCCTAGATCATCTGGGACAATTCTGATTAAGGGGCATTTATTCTTTTCATTAAAAGTGATTTGTTAAATATATCAGGGAATGTGATTTGACTTTATGCTGTTGTAAAGCATAAATAAATTCATAAATCAGGAAAATAATATTCAGTTGAATTACATGTCAGAATTTTGCATGCAGAAAATATGGTCACCATATATCTTAAGACAGAGAGAGCAAACAATTTGCATCTCCTGGGTCGGTTCAATGCATTGGAAGAATCACCTGTATTGAGAAGGAGTCTGGGGTCACTGTTGATTAGTGGCACCTGCCGTGGACATCACATGGCAAGTGGTGGCATGAAGACTGTGTCTTTGGCACCACCTGTGTCTGTTCTAAAGGCCTACTGTCCTCACACTGTTCCAAGTCTCTCTTAATATAAAAAGCTGTCTGAACCGTCAACAGTGAAGGGTTATTACCCTAACGTGGTAACCATCCCAGAGGCTGGAAGAGACCTGTGCCTCAACTGGGCCTTCATGAATAGGCCAGGAGAAGGGAATATTTTAGGTCTCAGCACTCCTTGCACAACACATAGGAGCTCTGCTCTGAACCCAAATTGTGTTTCTTAGCTTGAGACCACCTAGTAATGGGAAGAGCCTGGTGTCCAGAGGCGGACAGACCCGGCTGTAAATCCTGAATTCTGAAGCGCCAGCTGTATGACCCTGGGAAGGTTACTTAACTTTTCTGATCTTCGGTTTACTCCTCTCCAAAATGGAAATGATAATACTTACCTCTTAGGGTTATTATAAGAATTAAATCATAGAACACACTTAAAGCCACTGTGGTTGTGCCTGCCGCATAGCAGGTGCTCCATAAATGAGATCCCTTATAACAGCTTATAAGAACTGCAGGCTCCATCCCTTGCTCCCTGTGGGCCATTTGAATAAACCTATTTTAAGTAATGGATGTCACACGTAATTTGGGCAATAATTCCATTTCACTTCTACCCCCAAATCTGAAAAATAAATAAAGGAAGTTGACCTTTACTAAGTGATTTGGAATTTCAGTGGAAGGTTCTATAATTGCTAGCTAACAGGCCCGGGAAACCAGCTCTTGTGCTGTAATTGGAGGTGTGCAGGTCAGGACATTTAATTATGGCCTGGCTGCCTGGAATAGAAACCTTGCCACCATGACAACACCTTTTTGCATCTGCCTGATTAAGTCAACAAATTGTTGGTTCCCAGCCCAAATTGGACTGTGACAAGTGCTTTCTCCCCCTGGAATCTGCCTGTCATGATGTGCCTGTCAAATTTCTTTACAAAGGCCAGGCTCAGGTAGCGGAACTCAACAGAAGGAGGAGAGGACACAGCCTTGCTCTGGAGATGTCTGCAGCCTAGCGTAGAGGACGAACTGGACCTGCTGGGGAGCAGGAAAGGCATTTTGTGGTCTGTGGGGCAACCCAGCTGAGTGGTCAGGAGAGCATGCCCTCTGGAGCCTCAGGTTCAAGTCCAACCCCACCCGTTGTACAAGTGTGTGCCTTGGGCAAGTGAGTCAACCTCTTTGGGCCTAGTTCTTGATCTCTACCAAACGGGGGTAGTAATCTTACTTTCTAGGGTTGTTAGGAAGATGAAATGGGGGTAGTGTTTATGAAGTGCTTAGGACCATGTCTAGCCCATAGTGGATGCCCTGTTAGTGGTTGATAATATTATCAGGGTTGTGACTCTAATTTTCTGGAAACAACAGTGACTTCTGGGGTCCGAGTTATAAGGAAAGTCAGCATGGGCTGCTGAGTGCCTCCTTCACAGCCTCCCCCTTGACTGGAGCCTCCTGATGCCTTCCCCCTGCCCCCCTCCCCCCTCCCCCCCCGCCCCACGACTACACACCTTGGTGCCTTTGCCCTGATCTTTGTCCCCTTGACTTCCTGACCTGTTCCCACCATGCACTGTTCAGATCCGGAGCAAGCATCACAACCATCATGAAATCCTTCCCCAGATGGGGTTAATTGGCCCTTCTCTTGACCTCCCAGAGCATCTTTCACCGACAGCATTGGCCCTTTCCATGCTGTGCTTTGGAGATCTGTTTCCTTGTGACTCTTGTCGTCAGCCCATTCTGCCTCACACCTTGCTGGAGGTGACAGGCTGGGAAAATCGCCTCCCATTTCTGCCTGGTCACTGCTTATCACTACGTATGGGGACAACTGCCTGGCAGGGTTCTGTAGGGATCCTGTGTCTGCCCTGGAATGGAGTCTCCCTCCAGGTCCCTCCTTCCCTCACTCCCTCTGTCTGTCTCTCTGTACCTGGCAGGGCCTGGCACTCCAGAGAAGTGAAGCTTGCTGGTTTCTGATTTCCCTTCCACTCTCCTGTCGTCATCTGGGGTCCCAGGATCCACCTTGAGGCCTAACAGATGACAGGGTCATATGTTTGCACTTCCCTTCATCGTCTTCTGCCCCTCCTGTCCTAGCTTCATTCTTGAGCCCTGGCTAACACCATGGGGGCCCTCCCCGTGAGGGTCAGGAGGGGACATGCCAGCCCCGCAGCAGCATGGCAGGGTTCTGGGAGCTGGGAGCTGAGCTCAGCCACAGGAGAGGACTAAATGCACTCTACTTTTAGTTTTGAAACCTGTCAATGAGCGATATCCCTCCCACATCAGAGCACAGGAAAGTGGCGGGGGCAGAGAGTAGGAGGAGAGCCGGAGGTGGGCTGGGCGGGGAGGAAGGGAGGAAATTGCACCCTGTGGCCCCCAATGCTTACTTGATGACCCAGTGACCTAATGATGACTCATCCCGTCCTCCTGAAGGTGTAGGGGGTGTGTGGGTGGGGCGTGGGGTGAGGGTGAGGGGTGGTGAGCACGTCATACTCTGGGTCCTGTCATCTTGACCTCTCTTGGGTAAAACAGGGAAGATGTTGAGCTAGGAGCCCCCCGCCCCGTGGAGTCGTCCCGAGATGCCCCTTCCCTCTGGAGTCCCAGGTGGGCCTGAGTGGTCCTGCTGGCTCCGGCCCTGCACCTTCCAAGGCCCCCTTGCCCACTGGAGTGCCACAGAGGGAAAGCACAGAGTGCCCCTTCCTGCTCAGGTTTTACTCATTGTGGTGCTGGGATGGAGCCACAGCACCTGCACTGGCCCTGTGCCAGGTGGAGATCAGTGCTTCTCATTCTAGTGACAACCTTCAGAGGCAGGTAAGATGCATCCATGCCGTTCTTACCCCCATTCACACATAATGGAGGCTTGTGGAGATGAAGTTATCTTCCCAAGGTTCAGAAGAGTGTAAGTGGCATAGCGGGGGCTCCGTGCCAGGGCTGGGCCTTCAATCTGTCAGCCACTGTGACATGCTTCAGAGGGGGAGGGCAGGGGACCACACCCAGGAAATCTTTGAATCACCTGTCCCCCTACCATGCCCACGCTGTGTAGTCAGGTTGGTCCCTGGGCTGGGTCTTCTAAGGTTATGTCATCCAAGGCTGTCAACAAAAAGAGAGGGGATGATAAGGGGACAGCCCTAGGGGGTGGCAGCTGGTGCAGGCTGAGAGGGATCTTGGTGGCAGAGTGAGGGTGCTTGTCTGGAGAACAGAGGGGAGTCCCCAGAACATTCAGGAAGGGAGGCAGAGGGCAGGCTCCAGGGGCCTCATCTGGCAAGGGGGACAAAGAGAACTGACATTTGAATATACCTTCTCTGCCTCAGCTGGTGCTGCTTCTACCACTGTGATTTACTCAACTTGTGCTTACTGAGCTCAACCACGTACCAGACACGGGAGGGAGTGGGGGGAGTCAGGCTCAGGACCTGGGTGCATGAGCTTTACAGAGGAGATGTGTGTGCGTGCACATGTGCACACACACACAGAACATAAGGCGTAAGGTGGCCTGAGAGACACAAATCAGACCCCCAAAAGAGGTGCTCTCCGTCAGGATGGAGGGGCTGCTTTTGCGAAGAGGTGGGTCAGAAATCCTTCTCCTTCCCGTCCATTCATAGCTTATGCCTTATTCCCCTCTCTCTGGCTCTTGTTCTCATTTTAAAATGGAAGAACACAAGGTCTACAAAGAGGACTCCAGCTCTTGCTCACATATCCTCTTGCCTGGGATGTGGTGATTTATTCGACATTACCCCTGTGCCAGCTTCGTCCTCACTGCAACCCTAAGAGGTGGTGTCATTATCATCCCCCCTCACACGCATGTAAACTGAGGGGCAGACAGAGAGCTCCCAGTTTGCCCAAGGCCATGCGAACACAGAAATGAGCAGCCTCTGTTGTCCTGCCTTCCTCATTCAATGGAAGGGCACTGGTAGATACCAGTGGGCACTTTGATTTAAAGATCTCAGGCCAATTAGGTTCTCAATTGGAATATTAAAAATTGTTTTATATAGTTTATTTTTTTATTTTTAAATTTGTTTTGAGATGGAGTCTTGCTCTGTTGCCTATTCTAGAATCCAGTGGTGCGATCTCACCTTCTGGCAACCTCTGCCTCCCGAGTTCAAGCAATTCTCCTGCCTCAGCCTCCCGAGTAGCTGAGATTATAGGCACGCACCACCAAGCTTGGCTATTTGTGTGTGTGTGTGTTTTCAGTAGAGACGGGATTTCTCCATGTTGGCCAGGCTGCTCTCGAACTCCTGACTTCAGGTGATCTGCCCATCTCAGCCTCCCAAAGTGCGGAGATTACAAGTGTGAGCCACCATGCCTGGCCATTTCGTGTAGTTTAATTGTCTGTACACTGTAAAGCCAGGGTAATGATTGGCCTCATGGGTCATGTGCACTTGCCTACAGGGAAAGTAGGCTTTGTTTTCTTCTAGAAGTTTCTTGCAGAATTTGCTCTTGTCTTCTGAGTATATATATTTTGCTCTAACTACTTCCCAGGATTTAAAAATGTGTATGTACATAGTGGGTGGGGGAGTGAGGATAGGGGATGCTGTAAAACAATCTAGCATGTGAGTAACTCCTCTAATCCACTTGTTCTGACCAGCCTATTGGAGGATGAGCATGAGTCTGCCACAATTAAATACTTGCAGATTTTGCTAGACAGTTGTAGAGGGTGGATTGTTATGAATCAAGCCATATTTTAAATGATTCCAGTGATGCAGATGAGTTTGACATCTGCAGTGAATGATTTGATAATCTAAGGAAATCTAAATCCCTTCCCTCTCTCTCCTTTTCTTTTTCATGTAAAAGCTCTTTTTCATGTCTTGGGTGACCTTAGGAAGATAAGCCTTCTGTATCAGCTCTGCCACTCAATAGTACGTGACCCTGAATGAGTACCTGATGGTGCCTAGCTCCAGTTGCTTCAACTGTAAAATGGGCACAGCCAGCCTTATCTGGCAGGTTTGTCTTGAGGATTAAACAAGCCAGGGTGCATGCAGCACTGGGCAGATTTTGGCAGAGGGCGGGCTTTTAGCCTTCACACAGGAACCTTCTGTCGGATGGTGGGGAGAGCCATGAAAACAGTAAAATACAGAACCGTGGGTGAGTGTGAATCCAGGCAGGTACAGGCAGAGGCTGTGGGACCACTGGGGAGGGGAGCCCACCTTTGTGGAGTTGTTAAGGAGAAGTCGGAGGTGGGGACGTTTGAAGTGGGTTTTACAGAAAAAGTGGGAGTTGTTTGCTCATTTATGTATACCTCACTCTATTCCAAATAAAGATTTGAGATCGTATACATTCTACATTAAGGTAAAATAAATTTAGTGAGGAAATAATACAAAGGAAAATAAGATGGGAAACTAAAATAAAGCCATGGACAGATTAGGACATAAACCTGCTAGAGGTGATAAACAGATTTGGCACTACACTTCCTAACAATGAAAACAAAAAGGGAACATGATCGATTGGTGGTTCTTAGTCATCATGTCCACAGGATTAAAAATGCACCCAGTGCCCGGGATGTGCACAGCTTTCCCTGGGGCTAAGCCCTAAGATACATTTTCCCCATGACCCCACAACAAGGGGACTCTGTGTGACATAGTCCTGAGCAACACTGCTGCACTAACCATGTTGTTCCACTGTGATTGCTTCTGAGGAGACTGTGCCAGGCAAGGAACACTGTCTTGGCAGAGAGGACAGTATGAGTCCAGCTTCACGTGGAGGGAATGTCTGCAGGCCTATTGTCAGTGTGGCTTTTAGACCATGTGGCAGTGGGGCTTCTGGGTACCTATGGAAGCAGTTTTGGGGTGAGTGGCATTGCACCAGGTGGGGGGCCACAGGAAAAGCAATGCTGGGGTGTGGAAGACCCACTTGGCAGACATGCCAGGGCCAACCCTGTTAGGACATGACAGGAATCAGGGCTTCTGTGGCCCTTGCAGTTAGGGCCATTTGTAACTGGATCAGGGACTGAGAAGGTGGGGCCTTGGCAGTGCAGGAAGCATGATTGGCTGGTCTGCCTGCCGGTCTTGGGCCCCAGAGGCTGGTCACCTTTATAAAGACATTGCAAGACTTTTTCGCCTGTGAAATTTAAAGCAACAATAACAACACATACTCCGCAGCCTGTCAGGAAGCCATGTGAGAAAGCTGAGCTGCTCCACTGTCAGAGCCTCATATTTTGGGGTTTTTGTCTGTTCTATTTTTGAGGCTGGTAAGTTGGTTTCCTGTTTGTTGCAGAATGGGTGGTTGTTGCTGTCTGTGCCTGCCCCGGCTTTGGCCAGGCCTGGAGGGAGGTGGCCTCACCAGCCCAGGCCCATCCTTCTGCCTTGGACCAGTTCCCTTCTGTACAAATGCCAAAGAGGAACCCAGCATTGCCAGGGGCAAGGAGTGGGGGCACCCTGCCAGCTGCTTCCTAGGGTGCCTGAGCGTGTTTGAAGTCATCATACTCATTCTGGCAACACCTCTCTCTGGGAAGACTAGCTTCATGTCACAAAAAGTGGACATATTTTATACTCAAAGGTCAAATTAGCGACTCAGTAAGAGCAGGGGGATGGGACTGGGAAGAAAGAACCATCTGTCATTGTAAGGACGAAAGGGAGGAAGAGAGAAAAACCCATGTTAATTGATACTTGCTATGTGACTGTCATTTTCACAATTTGTATCTCATTTAATTGTTATATATCATTCCCATTTTACAGGTAAGAAGCCTGAGGCTCAGAAACAGTAAGTCGACTAGAATCATTTGCTCAGGATGTTGGCACTTTGACAATGCCTTGGAGAGCAAGTTCAGCATTCCTTTCCTATTCCCACCGTCCGTCACCTTTTTATTGAAGATGAAAGCTGAAAAAAAGAAAAAAGCTTGGGACCAGGGGCAATGATTCATGCCAGTAATCCCAGCATTTTAGGAGGCTGAGGTAGGAGGATTGCTTGAGCCCAGGAGTTCGAGACTAGCCTGGGCAATATCAGGAGACCCCCATCTTTATGAAAAATAAAAAGTTAGCCAGGTGTGGTGACACATGCCTGTGGTCCCAGCTACTCAGGGGGCTGAGTCAGGAGGATCTCTTGAGCCCAGGAGGTCGAGACTGCAGTGAATTGAGATGGCGTCACTGCATACCAGCCTGGGCAACAGAGCAAGACTCTGTCTCCAAAAACAAAAACAAAAAGTCTTGGGAAAACTACCAAAGCTAGGTAGTAGCTGAGTCTGAAAGTTACTTAACTAGTGGTTTCTAGTCTACTGCTTTTCCAAACTGCCTTAGATGCTTTCTAAACTGGCAGGGACATGATACCAGTCCGGCGTTGAGCAGAGTTTGAACTCGTGGCTAGGCAAGCCAGGCCCAGCCGCCAAGGCATTTACATTTGGACACCTTGCTTCTCTCCCAGAGCAGCTGGATAGTGCCATTGCAGTAGGACCTGTGGGCCTAGGGGTATGCCTCTCCCCCACATCCCACTCCTTGACATAGCAGCTCCAGATCCTGCAATTCCCTCATTGTCTTTTGGGGTCAAAGCAATGAAGCCCCTTCTAAAAGCATTGGTCTGTTTTATTGGCTGATTATTTCCTCTCATCAGTGGTTTTTGGTGGATTCAACCTGCTCCTGGACCCCTAGGGGCATTATTATAAGGAGAACTGATAACTATTTTCACATGTGTATTTTCTCAATCAACAGATGCTAAAAGTATCAGTCATTTCTTGTAAGAGTCTTAAAATGCCTAAGGCTGGAACTACTACCTGGGGGCATTCTCAGGTCTTAGTAGCTCTTCTCAAATGATTAGTATTCCCAATTAACTCAACCTAGGGCTGGGTGCAGGAGGGAGCAGAGAGGTAAGAAAACCCATCAGCCTGGGTGGCTTGGCCTTGAGGAACCTTGGAAAGGGAAGAAGGGAGGACTTACCTGGGGCAAGGGAGGGGGGTGTTGCTCTTACACTGTCTCTTTGCTACTCCCTTAACCTTAATAATATCCTCACCTAACCTCTTCCTGCCAGGGACCTCTCTTCCTTCCAGGCTCAGCACTGAGGGCCCTTCGGCAAAAAGCCTTGCATCTTCTCTCCTGGGCCCTAATAAGCCCTCGGTTACACTGCCTGTCTTCTGACCTCCCTTCATCGTACCTGCTTTTAAGTTCTTTGTGACTTTATTTAACTCCACTTAGTAATTGTAGCTCCTTGCGGGTAAATGATAGCATTAATTATAGTTTGTTCTCTGCGCAGTCATGGTTCAGGGCCAGATAATGTAGACGAAAGGGAGGGAGGGAGTTTAGGTAGGCAGGTAGTGAATTCCTTCCTTTGTCTCAGGGTGATAGGCCCTGTCTGGAACATCATGGGAGAAGCAGGAAGGGCATTTCCTAGCCCATCTCTGTGTGAGAGGCATCTGATCACTTGCATTTCTGATACCCTTGGTACTTTGCATATACAGTGAAAGGGGCACCTGCACTGCTTTTGCATTTTCTCTAGCAAGGGGACTTCCCACATCCTCTATCACTGGACACATTTGAGGTCCCTGCTGACTTCTGAGCCTTCCCTTCTGTTTCATTATCTATTGCTGGCTTAACAGACTACCCTCAAACTTTGTAGCTTAAAATCATGATTTATTATTTCTCACAATTCTGGCTGGGTGGTTCTCTGCTGGTCTTGGCTGGGCTCACTCCTGCAGCTGCATTCAGCTGGTGGTGGGGCTGAGCTGGGAGGTCCAAAAGCACCTCCCTCACATCGAGGGGCCTGGTGCCAGCTCTTGACTGGACTAGCCTGGTTCTCCTGCACGACCTCTCGTCCTCCAGTGGGCCCGACCCAGCTCCTCCATGGCGTGGCAGGTTCAGGACTCCAGGAATGTGGAAGCAAGCCTGCCATGCCTCTTAAGGCAGAGGCCAGAACTGGTGCAGTATCCCTTCTGCCACATCCTTTGGACCAAAGGAAAAATCAAGCCCAGCCAGATTCAGGGGAGGGAGAAATAGACTCAACCCCTGATGAAAGGAGGGGCAAAGTCAGATTGCAAAGGGCCTGGGACAGTTTAGCAAGTGTTTACTATATCCTCTTTTATTTACTTTGAAAGATAAAATCCTCCTTTTGGAAACCTTCGTGAAATGGCTTCTAAGGAAGCATTCTGAACTTGGCATGGACAGGAAGTTCAGGAATTGAAGCTCTGGTCCCTGCCTGCCCCAAAGCCCAGGAAGAGGCCATTTTCGGAGTAGAGTTGGGGAAGGCTGCTCCTAGGGATGTGGGCATCACCTTTTTGATTGGCCTGAGTAATGCTGTCTCTCTGGATCTGAGTCAGCATAGTGTGCAGCTCCTCAGGCACCAGGCAGATCCTGCTGCATTTTTCCCTGGGGCCCCTGTGAACATCATTCCCCCTGTGAAAAGAGATCTGTATGCTTGGGGTGTGGGGTGGGGGTGGTCATTTTTAACATGCATTTTTTGAACTAAAAGTGCTTTAAAACTCTTCTTTCTGAGTGTAGACATTAGGATTTTTTTGATCTCATGCAACTAAGAAACTCGTTCTTGGTACCTTTTTTTAAAAAAGAGGAAATGTATTAAAGGGAAATGAGAATCTAATGGGATTGATGGGAGCCGAAGAATTAGGCCAGGAGAGAGCAAGAAGCAAGGCAATCTGCAGGCTAGAAACACACATTCATAGTCTGGGGAAGTGCTGATAAGCATAAGTCTAGCACTGCAGGAACATTGGGGCTGGTGTGACTTTGTCAGCCTGAGGGAGCTGGGGGCATTTCAAAGAGTTGGCAGTGTTGAACTCAGAGGACAGCAGGGAACAGCATTCTAGGTTGGTGGAATTTGCAGAGGTGCTGAAGTTTGAAATAAGACAGCATGTTTAAGGAACCACAAATAGTTCTAGGGCGAATGTCAGGAGAAATCTAGGAGAGAGGTGAAAAATGATCCTGGGGAGGGAGGCAGACAGCAGACAATGGAAGGGCTCACATGCCTACTGAGGAGTTAGGATTATATCTTAGAGGACAGGGTTTCCCAAACTGGGTTCCTAGAATCTAGTGGCCTGAGAGGCATTAACAGATGTCCTTTGAATAAAAGATTTCATGACTAAATAAGTGTAGGAAATACACAAATTATTTTGTGTTGTATTTCCCTTTTGGAAGATCACCAGGATATTAAGGGCTCTAAGAAGTTCTGCAGTAAAGAAAAGGAGGGAGGAGACAAGTCAGGAGGCTGAAGTGATGCTCCAGGTGAGAGATGCTATGTGCTCTCTGTCCGTGGGGTTAGAAAGGGAGGAATTTCTTCATGCCAACATCAGGGTAGACATAACCCAACTCTACATGATAGTACAAGAGTTAAGCACTAATTATTTTGAAGGAGCCCCATCAGAAACAGGGAGCTGGGTTGTAAATCCACTAGAAAGGAAGGTAGCTCATGTAGAAAGTGAGCTCTATGACAAAATGCTAACTTTTTTTTTAAGACAGAGTCTTGCTCTGTCGCCAGGCTAGAGTGCAGTGGTGCGATCCCAGCTCACTTCAACTTCCGCCTCCCGGGTTCAAGCGATTCCCCTGCCTCAGCCTCCAGAGTAGCTGGGACTACAGGCACCATGCCTGGCTAATTTTTTATATTTTAGTAGAGACAGGGTTTCACCATGTTGCCCAGGATGGTCTCGATCTCCTGACCTTGTGATCCACCCGCCTCAGCCTCCCAAAGTTCTGGGATTACAGGCGTGAGCCACCGCGCCTGACCTAATTTTTTTAAACCAACTCAAGTATTTCTAGATTTGTTTTCATGACAAGCCCTCAGTTCCCTTCGCTTTTGCTGAATATGCTAGCTTTTCCAGACTTGGAACTTTTGCTGTCGTGGTGGAACGTCTCTGCCTTCTTGGTTCTAGAAGTACAAAATATTTCCCCTCCTCCTACCAGAAATTCTCCATCATTTTTTTTTAATAAGAAGAAGCACATAATTTAAAAGCCATCTTTCCTCCCTCCTCTCAGAAGGAGGGAAGGGAAACGTTTCCTGGAGGAATTCTTCTTAGGCAGAGACACAGAATTTAAGCCAGGACTGCTGGGGTGGAGGCTTGTAGCCTGAAGCTCACATACTGTGCTCTGCTCTCTGTGAGGCTCCAAACCCTGCAACCTGAGGTCTTCAGCACAGATAATGAGGGCTCAGGGGAGCCACCGTAGCTGGGCCCTGGCTAAAAATGAGCAGGAGCTTCCTGGAGCATAAGCTCCTTAGCTTCGTGCTGGACTGGGAGACGTGTTCGGCCAGGTGCGGGGCCTGGGAGTGGACCCTCCGTCTTCCTTGATGGTGGACACACCGTATTTCTACAAAGACACCTTGAGGAGGCCCTTCACAGAGGATGCCAGGCAGGGAGGACTCTGAGTGACAAAGAAAGGGGCTCATTTGACAGGGACGTTTTTGCCATGGCCATCACAGTCACACTAAGGAAAAAAGGGAGAGGAAGACTTTTTCCATCAGTTTCACAATGTAGCTTCTGGATCAGCAGGAGAGAGAAAAGAAAGGACAGAAACTAGTGCCTTTTGAGCACCTACTTTATGGCAGGAACTTGAAGCTTGCGTGGGTTCAAGTTCATCCACATGAGCACAGTGCTCCTCAGTGCCAGCCTATGAAGTTCTTACTGATAATAATTCTAGGGAGAAGGATGGTATATGCTACTGTGTTTTATAAAAAATCTAATTGTTTTCTTTTATTAAGTATAAAATAGCATATTTATTGTAGAAAATCTAGAAAATACAGAGAAGTACCAAGAATAAAATAAAAAATGCTGATGCCTGGCAAGGTAAATTACCTGCTCAAGATAATGATGGAGCATGCTCCATCATTTGAACTAGAGAGGGGCACCAGCATTTGCCAAACTCCTCTTCTCACCCACTCAATCACTCAGCCAACACAAATCGACTGCCTTCTGTAATCACAGAATACCAGATCTATGCAGCATCTAGTTTAACCCTCATTTTACAAAAAGAAAAGAATCGACCAGGAGGTAGTTAGTGGCAAGGCTGGGATTTGATCTCTGGGCAAGGCTGCCTTGTTCTTTGTCCTCATATAGTTCTCTGTCCTCTGCTGCTTTCTCCAGGCCCCGAGGAACAGAGCTGGAGCTGTCCTGGGGTGTCGTGTGGTCCTGGCAGATGGCAGTGGGATCAATCATAGCTGATCAATGTTCTACTTGATTTGATTTTTGCTCACGGAGAATTAGGTGGGGAACGGAGATTCCAGACAGTGTTCAGAGGTGCTTTAAGGGTTTAACATTTTTGCCCTAGAAAGGCTCAAATGAACTCTATAGTGCTGGATCAGAGTCAAAGATATCATGTATTTTTAATATATGTACAGATAGATACAGAAGTAGAGATATGCATGGATTAGTAAACACACATTTATTTTCCAGTTCTGTCCACTGAAAGGGCCTAGAACCGATAATACCCTAATAGAAGTGAGCACACTCACTGCCCAGATCTTAGTCTCTAAAGACCATTCTCTAATGAAAAGAACAGGAACTCCTTGGAGAAGTGACTGATTCCAGGCCTGCACAGGGAAAAACAAAAAGCAAGCAAACAAAAAAAGAGCCTGAAACATTTTGTAGTTCCAGAAATTAAAGAATTGTTTAAAAACAAAAAACAAAGCAAGACAAAAAAAAGATGGTAGTATGTCTAAAGGACCCAGGAGCCAACCAGAAAGCTCTCAATAGCCCAAACTAGAAGAATTTGAGCAACAAAATGAATAATGATAGTATTGAACTATAACCCAAAGAATCTGACCACATTTGTTGTAAATAAATAATTGAATAAATAAATAAATAGGGAAGAAGGCACAAATCTTGTTTACAGGAGAATTCTAGATATATACTACTCCCCTTCCAGCAGATGGAGCTTAAATTCCCTCCGCTGGAGTGTGGGCTAGACTTAGTGACTCACTTCCAAATAATAGAGTATGGCAAGGGAAAGATAGTAACTTCACAGTTAATAAACCTGGCAGACATCTCCTTAACCAAGTGATTAAGGTTAACATCACCAGTAATGCACCTTGTTGGTATTATGTGACCTCAGAAATGGAGAGAAGGGCATTTCACTTCTGTGGCATTCCCCCCAAAACCCAAATCCCCTGTTTAATCATGAGAAAACATCACACAAATCCAAACTGAGGGACATTCTACAAAATACTGTGCCAGGACTCTTCAAAAATATCATGATCATGAAAAGGAAAGGCTAAAATCGATCACTGACCAGAGGACAGTTAAGGAGATGTGACATCTAAATGCAACGTCAGATCCTGGATTAGATACTGGAAGACAAAAAGGACAGTCAAGAAAACATTGGTGAAATCCAAATAAAGTCTAGAGTTTAGTTCATTGTATTGTACCAGTGTTAATTTCTTAGTTTAGCTGGGCATGATAGCACACGCTTATGTAGTCTTAGGTCTGTTTGAGGTTATAGTAAGCTATGATTGTGCCACTACACTCCAGCCTGGCCAACAGAAGCAAGACCCTGTCTCTAAATAAATAAATAAATAAATAAATAAATATATTAGTTTTGAGAACTGTGCCATGGTTATGGAGGATGTTAACATTAGAGGAAACTGTTTGAAGGGTATATGGAAACTCTGCGCTATCTGTGTAATTTTCCTGTAATTCTAGCATTATTGCAAAATTAAAAGTTAAAAAATTCTTCCCTAGCAATGGACAAAATAAATACAAAAGAAAGAAAGAAATTTAAAAAGCCTAATAAACATGGGAAAAGTTTAGTTTGCCTAGTAATAAAAAAGGCAAGTTACAATAATGAGATAACCATTTTTTACCAACCAAATTGGCAATTTTTAAAAATAAAAACCAAATACTTAGTTTTTTGGGTTTTTTTTTTTCTGTAGGGTGTGAGGACCCAGTCATGCTAAACAACCCCTTTTAAGAGCACAAATAGCTTCAAATATCCAAAGGGCATTTTGGCAGTATAAGAGCAAATAGTTCTACATTTTTACCTCTAAGTACCCCTTTCAAGAATTTATACTATAAATAATAAATAAGAATTTATTAATATAATCACTGATATGGATAAGGATCTAATATGGTTTGGCTCTGTGTCCCCACTCAAACTCACCTTGAATTTTAATAATCCTCACCTGTCAAGGGTGGGGCCACGTGGAGATAATTGAATCACGGGGCCGGTTTCCCCTATACTGTTCTTGTGATAGTGAATAAGTCTCCCGAGATCTGATGGTTTTATAGATGGGAGTTCCCCTGCACAAACTCTCTTGCCTGCTGCCATGTAAGACATCCCATTGCTCTTCCTTCATCTTCTGCCATGATTGTAAGGCATCCCCAGCCATGTGGAACTAAGTCCATTAAACCTCTTTCCTTTATAAATTACCCAGTGTTGGGTATGTCTTTATTAGCAGCATGAGAACAGACTAATACAGGTTTACTTACAAGGATGCTCTTCACTGTATTATTTGCAATATTAAGAGATTGGAAACAATCTAAATACATAAGAATGTGGGAATTGGTTCTGTAAGTTATGGTAGGTACATCTATGCAGTTATAAATGTGTATATAAAAATATTTAAGTGACAAATGCAAAACATGTTTATAAGAGTATTTTCTGAGTGGTTGGATTACCAGTAATTATTATTTTCTTCTTTGTGCATTTCTACATTTTTCAAATTTTCTATGCTGATATTTCTTGCTCAAAGGGCCTATATGCTAAGCCCCTTCTGGGGGAGTCACAGTGCCTGTGGTTGACATAGTAAAAATTCTGAGTCCTTCCTTCAGGACAGAAATCTTTCTACTTTGGTAAACTGAAATATGTTTCCCTGAATATATTTCATCACATTTTTTCCTATCGCTTTATTCCCAGAATTATGCTTAGTGCATAGTAGACATTCAATATATATTCTGTGAATGAATTAATGCTTATGATGCGGTGGGAAAGGCATGGTCCCAGACCCTGGTTCACAGTGCAACCTCTTCCCACCTGTTCTAATAGCATCTTCAGTGGATCAGCTTCTCTGCCTCTCTCTGTGTGACCCTAGGAACTTTTGTGGCACCAGTCGTAGAAAGCTGAGCTCCAAGAAGTAGGCAGAAGAGTGAGGTAAACCAGATTACGAGAAGGATCTTTGAAGCAATCAGAGAACCAGGCTTGAGCCACTAGTAGTGCTCTGCAGATAGAGATCATCCCTGATGAGACAGGGGGAGCCCAGAAAGTTGGCTCAGGTATCAGGAGCAATTGGCATTCTTGGGGTCAGACTGCATGGATGTCCCAGGAAGCCCCAGAAGGCAGCAGGTCCCAAGTTCCCAGAACCCAAAGTCTTTGTGGTGGCATGTGATTCTGAGTATGTCCACTGCTTCATGGCACACAGGGTATGAGCCTCCCATGACAGCCCATTCCTGTGTGGGCTGATGCTACATTGATCATTAGCTTTCTAGGAGAGTGGCCCAATCATTCTTCCATATGGTGGCCATTCACATCGGAAAGAGCAGAATCCAGGATCCCCTGAACATTCTCCTCTGCCCACTATTCATCCCATTGCCCTTGAAGGATACAGCTTCCATCCCTGCAGGGCCCTGGGGGAAGCAAGCAATATATTCAAACACAGCTACTTTAAGTTACTCTGCATTTCTGGCTATGGTTCTGGAAGTTCTCCTTACTTTCTTTATTTTCTGTCCAGATATCTTCAGTGTATGCAGTGAAGGTGGAGGGAAACTGTCATGTGTAGGTCTGAATGGCCATGGAAGGTGTCCTTTCTCTAAGTCAAGGTCATTGCTAGAGGGAAGGCCCCAGCCAGGGCAGCTCCTGCGAGGCTGCCCCACCTCCTGCTCACTGGTCTCCAGCTGTTTCCATGCTCCTTGGCCTTTTGTGGCTGTGGGGAAGGCAGGTTTCAGGACGGTGGCAGCTAAGTGTTTTGCCCTTAATTTCGAGAGCCTCCTGTGTCCAACTATGAGTGCCTGCTCAGTATGGCAGGGGAAGGGAACCAGAGAGGGTCAGATGGTGACAGGCAGCACCACCATGGCTGGAGAAAGTCAGCATCCTAGAGAGAGAAGCTTGAAGGGAGGTTGATTTGCACATTCACTTGCCCACCCAACAGACATTTCCTGGTGCCTCCTAGGGCATAGTGTACCCAAGAGCAAGCCCTTTTGCCCTGCAGGAGCAAAAGCCCATCCTCTCCCAAGGACATAGCCCTGCCCCCTGGGCCAGAATCCCAGGCCTAAGAAGATGAAGCCGTGCCTCAGGGGAACATTCCCTGAACAACTTTATTTATGCTCAGTGTTGCCAGATCCTGGGCTACATGCTGGAGACAAAGATGATTGGAATAGTTCTTGCCTCAAGCAACTCAGGACCTGGGAAGTACAGGTGGATGACTAAATGATGACATGTTAGAGGGTTCATGGTAGATATTTGGGGGCATACAGAGTGGGAGGAACGGTCACTTCTGCCGGGTAGAAGTGTAGAGAGTGTATCTGGAAAGGCTTCATGGAGGAAGTGTTCCTTGAGCTGGGTCTGGAAGGCTGAGCAGGTGTTCCCAAGGGGTCTGAGGAGGGACATTGAGGAGAGGGGTAAAGAAATGTGTTATGCCTGAGAAAAGCATAATGCATTGAGGAAACTGAAATTAGATTAGTAGGTGTGGAGTATGGGGTTTGGGGGTGGGGAGGGGAAATGTGTGGCTAGAGAGGTACAGTAGGAGCCAAATCAGGAAATGACTTGTATGCCTGTTATACTGGCTAGGATTAGATTTTCTGCATATAACAACAAACTAAAATAACAGTGGATTAAACACATAAGAGTTTATTTTCCAATCTCATAAAAGAACCAAAGGGAGCCAGGCTAGCCTTGGTATATGGTAGTGCCACAATGTCAGCAGTATCCCAGGCACCTTCTCTCTTTGGCCCCTCTATCCATAGAGCATGATTTTCATTCTGAAGGTGACCTCGTGTCTAACATGGCTGCTGGAGCACCAGCCATCATATCCATTTTATATAAAGAAACTAGAAAAAGGTGGAAAGGCCATGCAGCCATCTCTGCTCCTTTCAGTTCGCCTTCTTGGTAGTTCCACCCAATGATTCACACTTACATCTTATTGATCAGGACTTGGTCATCTAAGCTGCAAGGAATGAGTGGAGGTGAGAGTTTGCAAAACAAAATGCTCTGTTTCAGCAAAGTGCTAAGGGGTTAGAAGGCACTTACCCAGCAAAGAAATGAATGCAGTGTTCCGGGAATAAAAAGCAGCTAGTGCACAAATATGCAGGTGCAAAGGAGCCCAGGCTATTGAAGGAACAGTGAGCAGACCTGACTGGCTTGAATGTAGACTTGTGTGTGTGTGTGTGTGTGTGTAGACATGTGTGTCTGTGCTGTGGGGAGAGAGTTATGGATGACTATGGATGACTACAGAGAGAGAGAATGGGGTTAGATGATGAGAGACCATGACTGCAGCGGTAGGGAGTTTGGACTTTATTCCACAGGAAAGGGTGAATTGTGCAAAGGCTTTCAGGAGGAAGGTTAATTAGATGTGGGTTTTTGGAAAATCAGTCTGTACACCAATGTGGGCAAGAAAATGGTATGGGGGTTGGGAGTCAGAATGGATGCATCTTGTCTGTGGGGCCATGAGGGAGCATGTGATATGCTACGACAAGTGTTAGGGACCAGGGAGATCAAGTTGGCTTGGTGGGAAGGGGCCACGTTGTGGAGGCCTGCAGATTTGCAGTGGGAAGAAACAGGGAGTGGCTGAAGGTTTTGTAGTCGGAGAGCGATGTGTGTACTCACAGATAGATAAAGAGCTTCCTACGTAAGGATTCTCCGTACCTTTGGCGGGAGGTGCTTGCTCTTGCTCTTAGTGGAAGAGAAAAGGAAACACATTTATTCCTCACATTCTGTGCACTAGATTTACCACCTCTTATCTCAGTTTGTACATCTGAAAACAGAAGCACAGAGGGATTAAGCAACATTTCCAAGGTTACATGGTATGTTAATCTGTTTGTGTTGCTATAAAGTAATACGTGAGGCTGGGTAATTTATACAGAAAAGAGGTTTATTTGTCTCATGGTTCTGCAGGCTATACAAGAAACATGGTACCAGCGCTGGCTCCTGGTGAGGGCTTCAGGCTGCTTCCACTCATGGTAGAGGGCAAAGAGGAACTGGCATGTTCAGAGATCCCATGGTGTGAGAGGAAGCGAGAGAAAGAGAGGGGAGGTGCCAAGCCCCTTTTGACAACCAGCTCTTGAGGGATTGATTACCAAGCCATTCATGAGGGATCTACCCCATGACCCAAACACCTCCCACTAGGCCTTCCCTCCACCGCTGGGATCCAATTTCAGCATGAGATTTGGGGTAATGAATATCCAAACCACAGCACACAGTTAGGAAGTGGCAGAGCCAGAGAAGCCAGTTCCACCAGCCTCTCTGATCCTAGAGTCAGAAAGTAGCACCTGACCCCGTTTTGTAAACGAGTTGCCTTTACTCCATGGGATTATCTTGTTTGACATGGCATAGGAATTGACCTGGCTGTTACGTGTGATCCTGTCTGATGACAAGTTGTCTATGCATAAGCTTCTTTTATGTGTACTTATTTAAATGCGGCCCTGATGAGTCTGTCGAGGAGGTAGAATGACAGAAGAGGGAGGGCAGGGCATGGTGCAACTGTCTAGTCCCAACCCAGCCGGTGACTACATTGTTGACCAAGGTCTGAGCTCTCTACTTCCTGTTTAGAGTTTCTTCCTCATGGAACTAGAGGGCTCAGACTAGATCAATAGCTCTCACATAGTCTGTGTGCCCCATCTTGGCAATTCATGCCACACTAGCCTATCACCTAGACTAGTATTTATTTACATTCTTTAAATATGTTTACATTGATTTAATTTGTTTACTTAGCTTTGACCTAAACAATATGGTCTGCAAAATTATGAGCTTGATTTTAATTTTCTGTAGGTCATTTAAAATTTTCTGCGGGTCATATTAAAATAAACTCACAACCATCATTTCTTAGCATTCTGGCTAAGATCAAGTGTAAAATAAACTCACAGCTGCAAATAAAATGCTAAAATTGGTCTTCATAACAATGGTAGCTCACAAATGTTGAACTCATGCCTTGTATGCATATGAACTCATGTCCCCTCCTCAGTCACTTTGCAAGGCAGATGCTTTATTATCCCCATTTTACAGATGAGGAAACTGAAGCATGAAGTGGTTACCTAACATGCCCACAATCATGTGGCTACATCTACCTAAAACAGTCTTGTTTTAGGTAAGTGCCCCCCACTTTGGCTCCATCTGAGGTGCCACAATTCTATACCTACCTCCACTGCTGCAGGTGTGGTCACATGAGCTGTGAGATGAACAGACCAGCCATGACCTTGGTCCAGGGAAGATGGCGGTATCCATGGAGGGTGCCTGCAGCTGCCGTGAGGAGCAGGTGAGGAGTGTACAGGGTCATCCTGACTCACTGCGTACCTGGAGGGACGAGGAGCCGGGGGCAAGGTGGCTGCAGGCTTGCGCTCTCACGTTCCCTGGAGCTGGGAAGAACCACAGACAGAAAGGACACAGGGATGGCAGGGGATGTAGGATTTGGCCTCAGTGGGAAGAAAGCTGGGCTCAGCTACCAAGCAAGTTGAGAAGGAGGAATGAGTTGAGAAGGTCATGCAGCTGGCTGACATGGCCCCTCCTTTCCACGGGGATGTTCCTAGGCACTTATTTGAAGTTTTCCTTATTCCATTAAGCATTCATTCCTAGCAGAAGGATTTACACCATTCCCAGCTTTCTTCAAATTTTACTCTCCTAGATGAGATACAATATGGAGAAATCCACGGGCCAGGGCACTGATTACCTGGACCACATCCCGGGACTGCTAGCGGGACGCCTGTGACTAACCTGTGCTATAGCAAATGGGCTTGACTGGGTCCCAGAGCGCATCAGAGAGCAGACTCCAGGGTGCTTTGATCCCTGCTGGGAGGGAGAACAGCCTGAGATCTCTCTCCTGCTCGGGCCTCTTTCTCTCTCCTTCCCCAGGACCCCTGGCTCCTGACCTTCTGCTAGGGGTTATTGGCTGGGTGGCCTTGGGTGGCCACTTTGCCTCTCTAAGCCTGTGCTCATCTGGATGCAGCCCAGACTGGCTCCTACTGATTCTGAGGAGTCCTCTAAGGGGTCTTAGAGATGCCCACAAACAGGACCATTAGCCGCAGTGACCACGGGCGTCTGTTCCCCTCCTGCTTTCCTGCACTGGCTCCCACCAAGGCACATTGCTGCCCTGGAAGCTGCTGCTTCCCACTGTCGGGAGGTGGCCACTCTTTGCAGTGGGTTGTCCAGATAGTCTCAAACCTCCAGTGCTCAGGCCCAGGGCAGTTCTGACTCTGGACAGAGGTGGGAGGCTGGGTAGACAGAGGGTGGCACCAGGTCACCCGAGCCCCAGAGCAGCTTCGCTTGAGACCAAAGTCACATGAAATCCCTTTGAGGAGTTCCCTTGGCTTCTGTCTCTGACTTATCTCTCCCCAGGGGCTCAGAACCCACCAGGGGAACCTGGAGACATCCACACCCGTCTCCTCACATATTTCCTTCACTACCTCTGCCCCCACTCCTCACCTAAAATTCTCTCCCCCCATGAAAATTACCTTGCAGGCTGGAGGCAGAGGCTCATGCCTGTAATTACAGCATCTTAAGAGGTTGAGGTAGGAGGATCGCTTGAACCCAGAAGTCTGAGACCAGCCTAGGCAACATAGTGAGACCCCATCTCTACAAAAAAAAAAAAAAAAAATTTTTTTTAGTTAGCTGGGCTTGGTGCTGCACACCTGTAGTCCCAATGATTTGGGAGGGTCACTGGAGCTCAGGAGTTTGAGGCTGCAGTGAGCTATGATCGTGCCACTGCACTCCAGCCTGGGCAACAGAGCAAAATCCTGTTAAAAAAAAAAAAAAAAGAAAGGAAAGGAAGAAGGGAAAGAAAGAAAGAGAGAGAAAAGAAAAAGAGAAAATCACCTTGCATGTGAATGAGGCCATGTAAAAATTCATCAGCTATGTGCATGGAAGGGGCATAAGTATTAAGGAGGTGGTATGCCCAGATCGGCATTGTCCAGTGTGGTAGTTGCTGGAAATGTAACTGGTACAACTGAGGAACTGAACTTGTAGTTTTCATTTACATTTACATGTAAAAGCTAAAGCAGTATAGAATATGTTTCCATTACACACAGTTGCACTGTTTGGGAAGTACTGCAGTTCACTTTCACCTTTGCGTCCCATCAGATACTCTTGCAGCGTAGTGCATGCATCAGACACAGGCGTTATTTTAGTACCTCATTCATAGTTTTTTATGTTTATTATTCAGTAAAATGATAGCATTTTGGAATATTGAGTTAAAGGAAATGTATTATAAAAATTATTTTCACCTGTATCTTTTTCCTTTTTTAATATGGCTACTAAGAAATTACATATGTCGGCTGGGTGCGGTGGCTCACTCCTATAATCCCAGCACTTTGGGAGGCTGAGGTGGGCGGATCACTTGAGGTCAGGAGGTTGAGACCATCCTGGCCAATATGGTGAAACCCCGTGTCTACTAAAAATACAAAAATTAGCTGGACGTGGTGGTGCACACCTGTAATCCTAGCTACAGGGGAGTCTGAGGCACGAGAATCACTTGGACCCGGGAGGTAGAGGTTGCAGTGAGCTGAGATCCTGCCACTATACTGCAGCCTGGGCAAGAGAGTGAGACCCTGTCTCAAAAAAGAAAGAAAGAAAGAGAGAGAGAGAGAGAAAGAAAGAAAGAAAATTATGTATGTAGCTTATATTATATATTTTTCAGATGGTGTTGGCCTAGAACAGGGGTCAGCAAGCTTTCCTGGTAAGAGGCCAGGTGGTGGTAAATATTTCAGGCTTTGCTGGCTATACAGTCTCACAACTACTTAATGCCACCGCTGCAGGGCTGAAGCAGCCAGGGACAGTACATAAATGAATGGGTGTAGCTGTGTCACCATAAAACTTTATTTACAGAAACAGGCAGCATATTCGATTTGGCTTGTGGGCTGTAGTTTGCAGACTCAGTCTAGAGTAACAGCAGCCAACCAGACATGGACTCTAAAATCAGAAGTGATGAGGAAGAAATGAGCAGCCTCAAGGCTGGACTGAGAAGTGGGGCAGGCCCTGAGCAGAGGATAGGGTAAGAAAGGCCCTCTAGAAAGATCACAAGACAGGAAACTCACCTCTACCGAGTGCCTTCCTGGTGTGTGCCAGGCATTTTTCACCTACTTCACCTCTATTGACTCCTGTCATCCTCAACAAGCCTGTATTAGGGTGGATGCAAGTATCATGAATGCTCCCATTTTTTAGATGAGAAAACTGAGGCAATGTGGGGCCAGGTGACCTGCCTAGAACCGCAGTGTAAGCTGAGCCAGGATCCATGCCCAGGCAGCCAGTCCTGACCCTCCATGCTGTGCCACCTCGCGTGTGCTGTCTTTTTTTCCCTCACTACATCTCCCAACACTCTTACGAGGTAGGGTTTGGTAACCTAATTTATTTTGTTTTGAGACAGAGTTTCACTCGTGTTGTCCAGGCTGGAGTGCAGTGGCACGATCTCGGCTCACTGCAACCTCCGTGCCTCTCAGGTTCAAGTGATTCTTCTGCCTTAGCCTCCTGAGTAACTTGGATTACAGGCATCCGCCACCACGCCCAGCTAATTTTGTATTTTTGGTAGAGATGGGGTTTCGCCGTGTTGGCCAGACTGGTCTCGAACTCCTGATTTCAGGTGATCCACCCGCCTTGGCCTCCCAAAGTGCTGGGATTACAGGTGTGAGCCATCGCGCCCAGCCCAGAGAAGATTTTTTCTATGTTCATATATAAATTGAGAGAAAATTAGCATCGCAATTTGCATACAGCTTTATATTCTTGGTTTTGTCTCATTTAATATTATCATGGATAATTTCTCGGACGAATAAATATTTTCAAAGCCAGACATTTTAGTGACTTCTCAATATTCCATTTTATAGAGTTGTCAGAATTTATTTAACCACTATTCCTTGTTGGATGTTGAGGCCATTTCTAGTTTTTTCGTTATGTTAAATAATACTATGATAAATATCTTTGTATGTAAATTTTTGGTCTGTTGCTGCTTTGATCTATCCTAAATCCCTATAAGTGGATTTATTTGCTCGAAGTATGTAAAATTCTGATGCAACCTTCCCCATTCTCTGCCTACTCAGTTGGTTTTAGGACTTTTTGGGACTGATCAGATGATGGGCAGAGAGGAAAACTGAAAACAACTTTTCTCATACAGAAGGGCCTGGAGGTATGGAAAGAAGAGAGAAGAGAACAGATCCCAGAGAGAAGAGGAGCTCAGAAGAGCTTGGCCAGAGAGGAGAGAGGGAACTAAAGAAGGAAGTCAGGGCAGGTTTGAGGAGGGGAAAGAGAGTGATTTGAGCAGCTTCTCTAAAAGAGAGAACTATGTCTAAAGGACCTTTTGGAAGAAGATTTTCCGTGACTTGTGCAGGACAGTCTCCCTTTGCTGCCCTCTTGGGAGATCTCAGTCAACAATTAACAGTATTTTTCAAAACTTTGGGGAACTGGATTTGTGTTTCTTTTGGGTGTATCTGCATGTGGAGACAGGCATTTAGGTCCAGTTTCATTTAGATTATATGGTTTTGATAAAAATTTGTAAATTATCTGCCAGAAAAAAAAAAAAAAACGTAAAAACTCACATTCTCACCAGAAACCTGTTTTGTGGCTAATAATTGCAAAAGAGCATTTTCCTATGTAAACGGAGATGTGGTTGTAAGAAGACTACAGTAGAATTTACAAGGCTTGATGCTAGGCCAAGCTTTTCTCCTTAATTTACTTGAGTAAGTCACGGAAACTCTCCAGCCTCCATCCCATGGGGTGTGTAACCAGCTTGCCTGCCCCAGCCCCTCACGATTTGGGGTGTTGCTCCTATACCCCAGAATATCCCTGAGTGCATAAGTGTAAGCTCCCCACCCACCTAGGCTTAACAGCAGCGAGTCAAGAGCAATTGCTCTCCCTGTTCTGGGTCCCAGGACTCCTCTGGAGCAATGCTCTCCAGTAGAAACACAATGTAAGCTGCAATGTGAACCACACGTGTGAGTTTAAATGTTCTGGTAGCCACATTTAAAAAAGTAAAGAGAAACAGTTGAAACTAATTTTCATACTTTATTTTCTTTAACACAATATATCCAAAAAGTTATTTCAGCATGCAATCAATATTTAAAAATTAATAGCAGATTTTGCATTCTTTATTTTTTCATAATACACACTTTAAAAATAAAGTGTGTGCTTAAACCTTACAATATGGCCTAACCACATTTCAATAGCCACAAGTGGCTAGTGGCTTCTGTATCCTGTGGCCCTGCCCTAGGGCAGGGGAGGCGGAACCCTGGGCTTCCCCTAGGAACCCTGCTCTCCCTGGAAGCACAGCTGCCTCTCTCCTGGCTATAGGTTCCCAGAGCAACTAGGCCTGATTCTGTCACGTGCCTGTCTGCCCCTCTGTAAACCCAGAATCTCCATCCTTCTTCCCTATCTACTCCCTACAGAGCCAGGCAGCTTTTTGCTTTTAAAGTGTTTTACTTTTACTCCTGGAGACCCAAGAAGTCTGATTCTAAATCCACCCCCAGAAAATGGACAGTAGATAATACCACCCCCAGCTGCACCCTTTTTGGAAGAGTTTTCTTCCATGATTTTGCTGCATGGTCACTTGTCCTAAGAGACCATTGCCAGAACAGCAACTTCTTGATTCTAGGGAGCAGCCTTACCTTTCTCCCATTTTGAGCAGGGTTCAGCCCTCAAGAGGCCCTGGGTGATTTTCTGGCCCCTTCATTCTGAAAAAGAAATACCCATGAATGTCATCTCCAGCAAGACATCTCCTGTATGTATAAAATAAGGTTGGCGCTCTCAGAAAGTTTGGGGGAAAGATCTATGCGTGTGTGTGTGTGTGTGTGTGTGTGTGTGTGTGCGTGTGTGTGTGTGTGTGAAGGAGCACAGAGTATCTAGTGACAGGCAAGAGTGTCCTGGTAGCTGTGAGTTTGCCCGCACCCCTCCCATCACCCTGTGAACCCTCCGACCTGCGCCACCTTGCTTCCCTCCCTCCCACTCTCTTTTTGTTAAGTGGCACACGGAGATGTTATTTATTGTAGCATTCTGACAAATAAAAGCCATTCCTCTGATTTACAACCCTGCCACCCCCTCTCTTTGAGTCAGTGTGTGATTCATCTTTTTAATGTGATCCTTCCGAAGCGTGTGGCTCACTAGGGGAATGAATACGGAATGAATCCACTCTGCCAACCTTCCTCCTCTGGCTTCTCACCACTCCTCCTGGCCCCAGCACCCACAACCAACAACAGTCTAGTCCGCGCCAGCCTCTGCTGAGGGCTTACCATGTTTCTCTTTTTCTCCTGTGATTCTGTCCCATTGGTGACTCTGTACTCGGTTCCCAGGGGAACTTAGCAGGGGCCCTGAGGACAAGCACCCACCAGAGTCAGCTGCAGTCCCTAAGATTCCGTTTGGTTTGGGAGGAACCCAGGAACCCTGGAACCTGGTTTGGTTTCCAGGTTTGAAAACCACAGCCTTGGCACCCTGAAGCCGCTCTGCTGATCTAAAAAGGAGTGCCATTGACAGGGGGTGCAGGGGGAGTAAGGTGCTGTGGCCCCCACCCCAGCCTCCAGGCTCCTCCATTCTGACCTGGTCACATCATCTCCTAAGATTTTCCTTGCTTAACTCCTCATTCATTCATTCATTATATCGTGGTCTTAAACTCCTCTGTAGTCACTTTTCTTTTTGTAAAATCGTGGTATACATTATAAATTTACCATTTTACCTTTTTTTTGAGACATAGTCTTGCTCTGTCACCCAGGCTGGAGTGCAATGGCTTGGTCTCAGCTCACTGCAACCTCCACCTCCCCGGTTCAAGTGATTCTCCTGCCTCAGCCTCCCGAGTAGCTGGGATTACAGGTGCCCACCATCATGCCTGGCTGCTTTTTGTATTTTTAGTAGATACAGGGTTTCACCATGTTGGCCAGGCTGGTCTTGAACTCCTGACCTCGTGATCCACCTGCCTCAGCCTCTGAAAGTGCTGGGATTACAGGTATGAGCTACCATGCCCGGCCCCATTTAGCCATTTTTAAGCATACATTACAGTGGCATATTCACATCATTATGTGACCATCACTGCCCTCCATCTCCAGAACTTATTTTACCTCTCCAAACTGAAACCCTGTACCCATGAAACAGTGACTCCGTTTCCCTTCTGCCCACAGCCCCTGGCAATCACCATTCAACTCTCTGTCTCTATGAATTTGACTACTCTAGGTACCTCACATAAGTGGAATACAGTATTTGTCCTTCTTTTCTGACTGGCGTATTTCTCTTAACATAATGTCTTCAAGATTCACACGTGTTGTAGCACATGTCAAAAGTTCCTTCCTTTTCAAGGCTGAGTGCTATCCAGAGTGTGCATATATCCATGTCACATTTGGTTGAACGATTCATCCATCAATGGTTGGATGCCTGGGTTGTTCTTGCCTTTTGACTATTGTGTCACACTCTTCTCCATCCTGGGCATTTCCCAGTGCCTAGAACATTCTTTCCTTTTGAGGGATTTCTGGTATGGGAGGAAGGCCCGCTCCTTATAATGCATAGAGATCACCTGGGAGCAGAGGAGAGACTCCTTAGAACAGCAGGAGGTGACAGGAGAGCTGAGACTTGAAGAGCAACGAGTGACAGAAGGACATGGCAGCAAAAGAAATAGCATGTGCAAATGCTCAGAGGCAAGAAAATCTTGGTTTCTTCCAAGCCTGCAAGTAGCTAGGCCTGGCTACAGGCAAGGAGGCGTATTGAGGAGCAGTGGATATGGGGCCCATCGTTAAGGGCCGGAACACCTTTCTCTATCCTATTGACCCTGGGAAACCACAGTAGGGTTTTCAGGAGCCTTTAGAAGGCAGAAGAGCTCCTTCTGCGGCCATATGGAAGATGGTCTTCGAGTGAGAAAGACTCCAGCTAGGAGGCCAGAGGGAAGTTGTCGCCTCAGTCTAGTGAGAAACAGAGTCTGAACTATGGCAGTTGGCTAGAAGAGGCAGCCATTTCAAGAGCCCTTTAGGAAGTAGAATAGACAGGACCCAGGAGCCATTTGGAAGTGATGGACTCATTTCATTTCAGCAGCAATTATGGAGCTGGGCAAGGAGATCATTAAGAAATGGCATTTAGGGTTTAGCATGGAATGAGCAGGAGGGAGGAGCTGGGAGTGACTCTGAGGCTTCTAACATGGACAGCATTGTACGTTGTCATGATGATAACTTTCCCCACCTAGTTGTGTACACTCGTAGGATAGGGACCCCTTCAGGCGTGGTCTGGTCCAAGCATGGATTTTACTCAAAAGGGAAGACAAGCTCAAAGAGGTGCTCAGTCCACCCAAATGCACACGGCCTTCTCCTTCCTCTGGTCAGCCAGCTATAAAGCCAAATGAAATTTCTCCACTTACTGCACAACCCTGTTTGTTTTAAGAGATTTTATTGCCAGTTACCACTGGGAGATCTAGAGACATTAACAAAATCACAAACAATGGGGGAACAAGAACTTGTAATTAAAATTCTCTGTTTTTGTTACTCCTGCTCTTTATTCAAGTGTCAGTGGAGCTAAATCAGTAGTATTCTTTTCTTTCTCAAATGCTTGTCTTGGTGGCTTCTGGGGAGGCCGTTCCTGTTCTTGTCTCAGGAATCGGCCCCGCACTACCTTCTGTGCCTGGCTTAGCATAACCTTCCTCCTTGCTCACCAGAAGCCCCTAGGCGCATGTTTGTGAGATTTGACCTGGTTGCCGATATGGGCTGTTCAGACTCCCGAGCCCCGGAGAGAAGCAGGTTGGCCTCCCTTGGGTCAGCTGGCACCTCCAGTTCGGTCCTGCATTTGTGTCTACTCACTGGTTTGAGCTCTGTGGGGCAGGAAGGTCCTGCCTTAACCTTTCCCCAGAGCCTCCTGCAGGGATGTCAAGGGGCCTGCTCCAATCTGGAAGTTTAGGAGGTGGTCCCTGACCATGGCCACTTTAAGACAGACAAGGAACATCCCCAGATTAAACTGGCACAACCAACTCAGCATTAGAACAATCCTTGCCCTGCCCTGCCCTGCTCCTGGCTCAGCACTCACCTGGCTCAGGTCTGACTTGTCTAGATTTGGCCATGGGTATCCTGACTCTATTTCCTCCACTACCCCTTGGCCCTGGCTTTCAGCACCTGGTGCTCCCTTTGGCACATGACACCCCCTGCCCCCAGCCTTGGCAGAGTGGCCCAGGCCCCACCCCCATACCCACACAAATCCCGCGACTGGCCCAGCTCTCTCCTCAGGGCAGTGGGCCTCTGCACAACGTGAGCTGGCTGTCGCCCACCTTGACCCCCACTTTGAGACCCTGAGTCTCTGCTCCCCAGTCTTTTTGGCTGTCCACTTTGGTTCTCTCGTCCCTGATCTGCAACCTCGTCCCTAGCAAGGTTGGTTCTTCCCATCAGTGAAGCTGCCTGTCCTGGGCCAATCTCTCCGTGATTTTGTCATTGTCATTTAATTTACCCCTTTTCAAACCCTGTGGGGGACAGATCGTGATTTCCATGTGGAAGTGAGGGAAATGAGGTTTACAGAGACTAAGTTATTGCCCAAGAACACCCAGCTGGGGCGTACATCTGCATCTGTCTGACCCCAAAGCCTGCGCCCTTTCCCACTTTCTCCCCATGCCGCAAGCACCCAATTCTGGTCACCCTTCCTGGTAAGGAGGAGCTTCTGGCCAGGTATGGTGGTACACACCTTTCATTCCTGCACTTTGGGAGGCCAAGGTGGGCAGCTCAGGAGGTTGAGACCAGCCTGGCCAATATGGCAAAAACCTATCTCTACTAAAAAATACAAAAATTAGCCAGGCATGATGGTTTATTCTTGTAATCCCAGCTACTCGGGAGGCTGAAGCAGGAGAATCGCTTGAACCCTGGAGGTGGAGGTTGCGGTGAGCCAAAATCACGCCACTGCACTCCAGCCTGCTGGACAACAGAGTGAGACTCCATCTCAAAAGAAAAGAAAAGAAAAAGAAGGGGCTACTGTCAGCTTAATATTTTTTCATGCATATTTGCTGAGTACTATTCCATATATACTTTGCACATGTAACTCATTTAATCTCACTATAGCCCCTGTGATAGGCACTATCATGTCCCCATTTCCAGTTGAGAAAACTGAGTCACCAAGAGCAGTTTACCCGGGCTTCCCAAAGTAGGGAATGACAGAGTTGGGATCCATCCGGGTAGCCTGACTCCAAAGCCAGAACTTTAACCACTCCACTGCAGACACCACCCATTGGTGCAAGGAGAGCGTGCAGAGGTAGAGAACAGACAGATGCGCCTGGGGGGCAGCAGGAGGGGGTGGGAGGAGGGCAAGTGATCCAGGCAGGTGGCCACCATCTGGGGTTGGAGGGTAGGAAGCAGCAAGCTGAGGCCCAGGCCCAAAGATGCAGGAGGAACTGATGGGCCCATCTGCTGGCAGGAGGGTATGAGGTATGGAGTAGGCCCTCCAGCCACACTGGTCTCTCTATGTTCCTGCCTCCAGGCCATATGCGTATGCTGTTTCCTCCACCTGTGATGTGATGCTCTTCCCTCAGATACGTGCCTGGCTTTCTCCCTCTCATCCTTCCTATCTCTGCCCAGATATCTCCTTCTTCCAGAGACCTTTCTTACCAGCCAATGTAACATAGACCCCTCATCATGTTCCGTCTCCTTTCCCTGTTGTAGTTTTCTGTTTACCGCTTACTGCCAGATGATACATATTAATTCACCTCCCCCCTAGTACAGAAGCTCCCAGGAGGACAGAGATTGGCCTGTTTTGCTCCCTGGGATTTCCCCAGCCACTAGGACAGTAACTGGCTCATAGTCCTGCCCAGTAAACATTATTTACAGAGGGAATGAATGAATGAAGCAAGGGCTCAGCCCCTAAAACTATGTCAGAGCGGGACCAACTGTCAGGCTGACCCGCCCCACCGCCAGCAACAAGATTGGATCCCTGAGCCTGGGGCGAGGCTGAGCCTGTACCTGGGGACCAGTGAGTCCCAGCTGCATTCCCAGGTATTCACTGTCATTTCAGGTGCTCTTATCAGGGACCCTTGGTAGCCAGAGGACAGTGATATGCCAAGCCGGGCAGGTTCATGGGGCTGGGTGATGAGTGTCAGGAACCCCACCACCAGGGCCTGGAGGGCCACCAGAACTACACCGAGACGCTGAGTTTCTGCACTACTACAGGAGAAAAGCAAGTTCTACTCTCTTGCTGTGTCGGATGGGGCCACTCAGGAGGTACCTTGTACTGCTGGGGCAGAGCAGATGCCATCCACTCAAACGCCAGGAAATGACAAGCACCCCCTCTGCTTGTTCCCTCTTCCTTCGTTCATTGCTGGAGATAAGGAGAAAATCAACTTTTCAGTCAATGAAGTGAGTGCAACTAATGGCATCATCTGCTGTCTTTGAGCCTCTGCTGTGTTTACCAGAACAACACCCCCAGGAGGACAGGGATTTGGTTGGTTGTGCACAGTGACTGGCACATACTTGCTGCCAAGAACCCCTGCTGATTGAATAGATTTATTGAAAGTGTGATGTGGCAAGCTCCACCACACCCTGCATGAAGGACGCGGTAATCTGATGCATACCACTGTTCTGGGGCCACATAATACCTTTTACCAAGATTCCACCAGCAACATCTCCTGCTGTCTTCCCAGAGGGCAAGGAGCTGGGTGGACTATTGTAGGGATTAAATGCATGACACGTGTGGGATATAGGAAAGCGCCTGATAGTAAGAAGCCCCCAGCAGATGTTTGCTTTTAGAACTGACGGCTACTGTTTCCATTTGACAGATGATGACAGGCTTGCTGAGGTCTAGCCGATGAACTGCCTTGACTTTTAACCCAAAGCTCTTTCCTCCGTACACACAGAAAGTGAATGCATGTGAACTGTTATATGCAGTTTTAACTTAATCAGATCAGGGTGTGAACCTCCCCAGTGGGGTGTTAGGCTATATAACAGTTAAATACCATGGACCAGGGATCTGGCTTCACTGGGTGGTGGGTTTGGGGGTTTGAAAGAGGGCCTGTGCCTCTGTTGGCCTGCCCCATGAGGCCTGGAGCTGGAGGGTCGAGAGAGCCCTGGGCACACAGCCGTGATTCTGAAAGCTGACAAATGCCCAGTGTTCCTGCAGACAGGCTGAAGAGATGGGGCTGCGTGGCCGGAACAGCTGGGTGGAGGCTGGTGGCAGGAGGCAGTGTGAGTCCCCGCTTTGTTCCTGGGCAGTCACGGGGACAATCAGAAGCATAGAGAAGCCCCTTTCCTTTCCCTCTGGGCTGCAGCCCAGCATTTGGAGCTTCCTGCTTGCCAGCCAAGGAGAGCCTCTGGGAGAGCCCCAGATCAGGCTCTGCACCCAGGCTGGCAGGCGACCAGCACCCTAGGCTGCCCAGCTGAAGCCAGGACCTCTTTTCTCCCACGGCCCTCCTGTTGACTTGGGGAGTAACCCAGGGGAAGAGAACCCGAACCAGGAGTCCAAGTCCTGGGCTGGAGTCCAGTGTAACTGCTCATGTCTGTGGCTCTGGGCAGGTTACTTAACCTCTCCTCCCTGGTCCCTCCCAGAGCTGTCATGGGGGCTCAGAGAAAGAGCTTAATTCCATGCCTGCCACCCACTACACTCACAGTAAAGATCTGCTGTAAGAGTGAAGGGAGGGAGGAATAGCAGGTGTTCCCTAAATATTTTGAAGCAGCTGAAGGGGTTTCCAGAAAGATGGCAGAGAGAGTGCCTGTTTTCAGAACTTCCTTCTCTGAAGCCTCCAAAATGAACAAGAGTCAGAAATGGAGAGGGAAACACCTTCTTTGCTGAAAGCAGACAACAGCTATGACCTCATATCCCCACCCCTGAAGACTATCATAAAACCAAGAAATCCGGGTAAAGTGAAGTTGGGGGCTAAAAGCCAACAGCCACCTGAATGGGTGTCACGGGCTGGTCTGCAGCCTTCTCTTCACCTGCATAAGGACAGGGCCACCTTTCATAAGCAGACAGACCCAAAGACAGACCCAGGCGTCCCAGGGCCAGTGGTAGAAAGAGATTCTCTCAAGGGCCCAGTCAGCCTGACTCTGCCCCCAGAGCATATGCACACACCTCACTGCCCAAAACACTGGCTCAAGCATGGACAAGGCCAGTGGTGCATGGCACAGAGGGCAAGCTCAGGGAACGTCTACGCCTCTGAATTCAAACCTGTCTCAAGAGAAAGCTCTCTCTTTTTTCTTCATGGACACGTGGCCAGTGTTTAAGTTCTGGGCCCAATCATCAATGAGAAGAACAAGTTTCTTGCCTTTGTAAACTCTAGGGTCCACGAGATTTTCTTTTATGGACTACACGGGCAGGGCCTGCTTGGCAGCCTCTTTCCTTTTGTTCACTTTCTGACTGAGGGCTTTGTTTAAATGTCAAGGAGCTCATCCCTTTGTTATTATTGTTATTTCAGCTGCAGGAAACCCAAATCTTTATAGATTTCCCCTTGCAGCAGATCTTCTGTGATCTATTCTTCACTACAGTGGACACATAAAAATGGATGTGGAGGCACGTAACTGTGTCCACATGTAACTGCATATAACTGACTAGGCAGAATGCTGGGCTGTCGGGTTGTCTGCAGAGTAGGATGCTGGCCCTTTTGTGGGTGTGATGTCAGGAGCTTATTTTGCCATATAGTGAATCCATAAAATCATGGACTCTCCATGTTGGAAGCTCAGGTATCAAAACCACTCCTTCTGACTGGGCGCGGTGGCTCACGCCTGCCATCCCTGCACTTTGGGAGGTGGATCACATAAGGATCAGGAGTTTAAGACCAGCCTGGCCAACATGGTGAAACCCCATCTCTACTAAAAATAAAAAATTGGCCAGGCATGGTGGTGAGCGCCTGTAATCACAGCTACTTGGGAGGATGAGGCAGAAGAATCACTTGAACCCAGGATGTGGAAGTTGCAGTGAGCCGAGATCACACCACTGGACTCCGGCCTGGGCGACAGAGTGAGACTCCATCTCAAAAAAAAAAAAACCCCAAAAAACAAAAAAGAAAAACAAACAAAAAACACTCCTTCCATCCTCTTAGAGCCTTGAGGTGATCTGAAAGAAGGATACAAGGCTGTTTTTGGGCAACTCGAGAGTTTTGTTTAGATTCTGAAGCCAACAACTCTACTAGAAAGAACAGCATAGTGACTGAAGTCCCTCTTAAGGGAGTATATTTCCATTCAAATTTATATGCTCCACAGAAATTTCTTCTTCCACAAAGACTAAGAGGAGAGATTTTTAATGTTTGTCTTATATCCAGAATATGATGGGCGAATGGGTGGAGGGAGGGAGGGAGTTTGTTTCAAAATATTCATGTTTCAACACCAGAAAACAGAATGTGATGTGGTTATTCTGTTTACCAAAAACAGTAAATAAGGATACTTGTGGCTGGGTGCGGTGGGTCACACTTGTAATTCCAGCACTTTGGGAGACTGAGGAGGGAGGATTGCTTGAGCCCAGGATTTCAAGACCAGCCTGGGCAACATGACGAAACTCCGTCTCAACAAAAAATATAAAAAGAAAAAATTAGCCAGGTGTGGGTGGCACATGCTGATAGTCCCAGCTACTTGGGAAGCTGAGGTGGGACGATCGCTTGAGTCCAGGAGATCGAGGCTGCAGTGAGCCAAGGTCATGCCACTGCACTGCAGCCTAGTGACAGAGTGAGCCCTGTCTCAACAACAACAACAACAACAAAAAGATGCTTGTGAAAAAAGTGAAAATTCACACATGACTTTAATTAGAGGCAGTGCTCCTAAGAGCTCATCTTACTCTAAAACGTATTATTTAATCATCCTCTAAATTGAGTAACTCCTTTTATTGGGAAAGATGTGATTTATTTTCTATTTCTGAGTAATCTACACAGATATCCCTAGGAGTTCCATAATATGTATGGCCCAGGATTTATTGATTACAAGCCTTTCTGAAAAATGTGTATGTAAAAGTATTTCTGGAAAATCAAAATACTTTCTAAGTACTTGCCCATTATGTGCCTGAATTCTTTCTCACAAAACGATGTTTAATTAGAAGCTAGAGTCCTTTAGCATTTTAAACTCAAATCATTTTTATTCTTCAGATTGTCAAAGCATTCTTTCTTCCCAGTGCATCAGTTGGCTTGTGCTATAGAAAAAACAACCCGCTATATTAATAACTTATGAAAATAAACATGTATTTTCTTGCTCACTTGATGTGAGGACGGTGGCATCTCTGGGCTCTGAAGGCCCCGTATGCCTTCCTATTCAGAGACCTTGGCCAAAGGTGCAGCCAAACCCGAGACACACTGTTCTCTTGTTGCAGAGGCAGGTGCAGGAGCGACTGTGCTGAACCTCACAATCACTAGAAACAGCTTTGCCTCAGACCCGGCACATAGCACGTCCCCTCTCATCTCATTGGAAAGTGTCATACGGTCAAGTCCAAAGCCAGAAACATCTGCTCCCAGGATGCTCATGACACATGACAGTGGCCAAGTGTCAGGTCACATGACAATGGCCAAGAGTGTTACATTTAACTCAGGCCTACTGAAGCTTTGCCGGTAGCATTGATTTTGTCTTTAATTAATTGACAAATCTCATCCACAAAGACATCCTTCATCTGTGACATTTTCTAATTTTATCTATTTTAGAATTCTTAACTCTACCTAGTATAAACTTTTCTATTTAAGTGACTAAAAGCTAGAGAGTGGAGACAGCCCTTGACCAAAGTCAGATGACTTTGGCTTAAGCCTAGCTCAACTCAGCTTCATCAGGCAACCTCGGGCAGTTTTTACCTGCTCTGGGCCTCAGCTTTCTAATCTGTGCACATCAGAGGAGGTCACACTACAAGAATGCTTAGGAAGGAATGAAGCACCAGAGGAATAGATGGTTGTTAGAGACGACATTCCAAGCATTTAACAATTGGCTGAAGTGGGTGTGTGCCACAGCACCAAAGCAGCATCTTGGAGGACTCAGTTAAAATTCTTTAGATACTGGATTCCAGAGTGTGTCTGGGAAGAAGGAGCCAGGGCAGTGTTTGAGGATGCTCAGAGCAGTGGCTGATTACCAAGTGGTACAGAGGCATTTCAGCGCTTTCACAACCAGTACAGTCACTTCAGCACATCCCTGCTGAACGCCAGCCCGTGTGATGTTTTTATTCACATTCCTGCGGATGAGGAAAGGCAGCCTTGCCCAGCGGAGAGAATATTGAACTGAATCACAAGACCTGAGTTCTGGGCTTAGTTCCACCAGTCACTTGACAAGTGACTTCACTCTTGTGTGCTCCAGTTTCTCCACCTGTAGAATGCAGTAAATAGTCCCCACCTTCCAAAGCTGGTGTTTAGATGAAATGGGGCCTTGTGAGGGAAGCACCCAGCACAGCATCTGGCTGACCAGTAGGTGTTTCCTGAATCTGCATCTGAACTTGATCATCTTGTTTGGGTCCCAGCCCTGCCACTGACTGATTCCATGAACCTGTTTCCCATAAACTCCATAAAATGGGTCAACCTATGGGGCATATGCAGTGCACATAGTGTTCAGAACAGTGCCTGGTAGACAGTGAGTACACAAATTGATCCTATTTTATTTATTTATTTATTTATTTATTTATTGATACGAAGTCTTTCTCTGTCACCCAGGCTGGAGTGCAATGGCACGATCTTGGTTCGCTGCAACCTCTGCATCCTGGGTTCAAGTGATTCTCCTGCCTCAGTCTCATGAGTAGCTGGGATTGCAGGTGCCTGCTACCACACCTGGGTAATTTTTGTATTTTTAGTAGAGACGCCATGTTGGCCAGGCTGGTCTCGAATGCCTGACCTCAAGTGATCCAACTGCCTCGGCCTTCCAAAGTGCTGGGATTACAGGCATGAGCCACCGCACCTGGCCCTATTTTATTCTTTGTTTGTTTTCTGTTGTCACTGATCTCCACATCAGGTCTGCTGAAACCATCCCCATAGCCGCTTCCACCTTTTTCTTCACTGTCATTTCTGATGTATTTTGCTTCTGATGGCTGCCACCTCCTTCCCTCTTCTGTTGTTCTTTGTCTGTTCCTTTCTCTGCCACCTCTCCTGTGCATCATAGTATTAGCTTTGAGAGCTCTGATGCATTCGGCTGCAAGTGCCAGAAAACCCACCTCCAGCTGGCTTAACCTATGTGGAAATGTGCGTGTCAGGCACCAGGAAGGAGGGCACATCTCATGGCCCTAAAAGTCATGAAGAGACTAGTTCATCACAGCTCTCGCTTTCCTCTCAGCAGGATTCCCTATGATTAGAAGATGGACGATGTCAGTGGCAAATGGGGCTGAATGTGGCCTTGTTCATGCCCAAGTGTAGATTTCCTGGTGTATAGAGGAATCTTGGTGCAAAGAGTGAATGCACAACCCTGGGTGCCTTTTCAGTGGCTTCCTATAAGATTGCTGCCTGGAGGAGTGACCACTAGAACCTGGAGGTCAAGCATGGCCTACTTGAGGTGGCATCACTCACAGTAGGGGCTGCAGGTAGAGGCCGCTCGTGGCAAGTGGGAGTCTCTGAAAAACCCAAACCAGACCCAAGAGAGGGAGAGTCAGTTTAAAAACCTGCCAGGGACTGGGTATGGTGGCTCACGCCTATAATCCCAGCACTTTGGGAGGCCGAGGCAGGCAGATCACAAGGTCAGGAATTCGAGACCAGCCTGTCTAACACGGTGAAACCCCATCTCTACTAAAAATACAAAAAAATTAACCGGGCGTGGTGGCATGCACTTGTAGTCCCAGCTACTTGGGAGGCTGAGACAGGAGAATCACTTGAACCTGGGAGGCGGAGGTTGCAGTGAGCTGAGATTGTGCCACTGCACTCCAGCCTGGGCAACAGAGTGAGACTCCATCTCAAAAAACAAAACAAAACAAAACCTGCCAAGCCCTGAGAGTACTGTCAGTTCCTGAGAACAACAATCAAATCCAACTCCTCCTGCTTCCTTACCCCTTCCAGCCCCCTCCTGCCAAAAGCACAGAGCAGCCAGAGGCAGCCCAGCAAGGAGGGGTAGACACACAGGGCAGGGAAGAGAGGAGAGAAGAGGTCAACCCAAACTGCTTTCCCATCGCAGGGGCCAACTTGAGGCAGGTCTGAGCTCCGGAGGAGAGAAGCCTTAATTTGGCTAAAGTTTAACTTTTTTTCTCCTATTATTATTACTCCAGGTCAGCCTTGTTAATTACTAAATCGAAACTGTTTTACAGCTACAAGTGACCAGAGGATTATTTTTTAGTAAATTAATTTTTGGGGGTGGGGTGAGGTGGGGAGGTAAGGCCTTCACAGACCAACTTTTAGAAACAGCAGTTGAAATTATTTTTTGAAATAATCTTCTATTTGTAAGGGAGTTGCAAAGATGGTACCTCTAGATCAGGATTTCTCAACCATTTTTATTTTCATCATTGCTCCACTCGCACCCCAGGAATCTGTTTAGGTGTTTATTTCTATGATTGTTCTCCCATAAAATTTTAGTCCCACAGATATGCTGGATATCTGTTTATGTACCATGGCCCTTTAGAGGGCCACAAACCATTGTGATTTTTTTTCTACCCAACAAACAATTTTCTCCCCTTGGGGACCATCTTACCCCCATTGAGAATGCATGCTCTAGGAGTTCTGGTGTACCTTTCACCCTGTCTCCCCTAATGTAACCATCTTACAAAGCTATTGTGGTAGGTGTGTCAAAACTAAGAAATTAACATTACCACAATAGCATTCTGGAACAGGATCCAATCCAGGATTCCACACTGCGTTTGGGGGTGGGGGTCATACCTCCTTAGTGTCCTGCATTCTGTGACAATTAGACTTTTCTTGTCTTTCATGACCTTGACACCTTTGGAATATACTGATCAGGCATATTGTAGAATGTTCGTTCCTCACCTTGGGTTTGCATAATGTTTCCTTATGAGCAGACTGAGGATACTGACTTTGAGGGAAAATATGGTAGAAGTGCTGTCCCCTTCTCATTGCATTATATGGTAGGGGGCACATGACAATAACACAATTTATTGCTTGTCATGTTAATCACTTGGCTAAAGTGGTATCTGCTGGGTTCATTGCGAAGTCACTATTGTCCCGTCTCCATAATCTGTCATTAGAAGCCAGTCAATACATGCAGCCCACGCCCAAGCCGGGGAACGAAGCTCCATCTCCTGCAGGGAGGAATATCATATCATTTTCGAACATGTGTTAAAACTACCACAGTCATTAGAAAATATTCTGGGGGAGAAATGTTGAGGCTATGCAGATATCCTGTTTTTCCTTAAAGCTTTACCTTTTAATTTTAGCATTCATCTGTAATCCCAGCACTTTGGGAGGCCGAGGCGGGCAGATCACAAGGTCAGGAGATTGAGACCATCCTGGCTAATGTGGTGAAACCCTGTCTCTACTAAAAATAAAAAAAAAAAAAAAATTAGCTGGGCATGGTGGCGGGTGCCTGTAGTCCCAGCTACTCGGGAGGCTGAGGCAGGAGAATGGCGTGAACCCGAGAGGCGGAGCTTGCAGTGAGCCGAGATCACGCTACTGCATTGCAGCCTGGGCAACAGAGTGAGACTCTGTCTCAAAAAAAAAAAAACAAAAAAAAAACAAACAAACAATTTTAGCATTCATCAGTGAATCTTGCCTGCTGCCATTTTTACTGTGGTATTCTAAGAGTGATTTTTCTGCTTTCCTCAATTTTTCATTTATTATTTAGAATTCTTTTGTAAGAAAAAGTTATCCCTTCTCCCCCCATCCATTTATTTATTTATTCAATACATTATTTACATTAGTATTGACTCGAAGATTTTTATTCTTTGAGTCATAATACAATGCTATTGTTATTTTGTTACTCAAATTGTTCTACCTTTGGAATATCAGTCATTGGATGTTTTGATCATTAGAAACTTTTTCAGGTTAGATGTTTTATCCTTTTTATTTTCTTCCTTTGTTCCTTTCTTCCTTCTTCCTTTTTTACTTCTTTCTTATTTTCTGGCACTACAAGTTGCTCCAGGCTCATCTCGTATTTTCTGAGCCCTAGCCTTAGAATCAGTGCTTTCTGTAAGGAATCTTGGTTCCTAGAAGACTTTTAGTTACCTAAAGAGGGACCAAAAACATCATGGGATGTGCCCTAGATTTCTTCCAAAAGGCAGAGAACAACCAGCTCTTCAGGACACATTTAGTGGGACAGGGGGAGATAAAAGTGAAGTTACTTTTTGATTGTATACTACATGACCCTTTGCTTAATGTAGCAGTAACCCTGAGTCACTAACCCCCCATAGGGTTGGCCAAATGGGCTGAGGGAGGCGCACGTGCTTTGGAAAGTGGACAATGCTTTCCAAGTGTAAAGGCTGATTTCTGTGGCTGACTTTTGATACACTGTTGTTTTGGTGTCCAAGGTACCCGAAAGTCAAGGAGCAAATGAAATGATTCTTGCTACAAAAGGGAACCATTTGGTGTGTGATTTTTAGCCCCTCAGGGCCATGCTGCTAACAGATATTGATCAGAAATTGCTTGCATTGCAACACACTGGCCAAGTGCTTCTGCAGCACAAGGGACATGAGATTGGCAGGCTTCATAATATCACAAGGCCACTCTTTTCTGTAAGGGTTGGAATGGGAGCCTTGTGGGGAGACCTGTCGGATGCAGCCTGAGGTCCTGAGGAACAGCCCTGAGCTCAGACATCAGATTGCACTGGAATACTTCTGGTTAGGACAAGCAAAGCCAACAGGGTGGGTTTTAGACTTGCAGTGAAATATTTACATTAAATATGGAATAGCGTAGGCAAAAAACCCTCAGCTTCCTCTCTGTGAATGACCAGAAGCAGCAACTCCTCAGTGTAGAGGAGGTGAAGGCAGTTCCTCTTCTGGACTGGTAGGTTTCCTCCCAGCCCACAAGAAGAGTTCCTCTTATCCCCAGGAAGGGGGGTTTCACACTCCAACAAGGGAAGCTAGTTGACAAGGGTCTATGCATCGAAGGAGCTAGCTGCTGTGCTGCTAAGATCAATTCCAGCACCTTTTTATAATTCCACAAATTTACAGATTGGTAGAACTACCCAGCTGGGTCTCCAAAAGAAGCTTACCTTAGATGAAGATATGATTTGGCTGTGTCCCCACTCAAATATCATCTTGAACTGTAACTCCCAAAATTCCCATGTGTCATGGGAGGAACCTGGTGGGAGGTAATTGAATCATGGGGTCGGGTCTTTCTTGTGCTCTTCTTGCGATAGTGAATAAGTCTCATGAGATCTGATGGTTTTAAAAAGAGGAGCTCCCTGCTCAAGTTTCTCTCCTTGTCCGCTGTCATCCATGTAAGATGTGACTTGCACCTCCTTGCCTTCTGCCATGATTGTGAGGCCTCCCCAGTCATGTGGAACTGTAAGTCCATTAAACTTCTTTTTCTTCCCAGTCTCAGGTATGTCTATCAGCAGCGTGAAAATGAACTAATACAGGTGGTGTCAACTTGAGGGGAAAGAGCAGCAAGCCACAGAGCTAGGCCTGGGATGCAGTGCTTTTAGTCTTTTGGCCTCCGTTTCTTCATCTGTAAATGACAATGAATGATGTCTGCCATCTATATCTACAATCCATCATGGCTTCATGAGCGTGAAGGATTGTTATAAGGAACAAATGCAGAACTAAGAAGAATGAGGTAATAATGAATCCTGAGCAAACTCAGCCTGAGGCTTCTTGTTCATTTCCCGACAAACACAATCTAGTGGAAAGAGACTGCACTAAGGATGGACAAGTTTGGGCCAGATGATCAAAAGCCCTGCCAGCTCAGAGAATCTGTGACTCCAGCTACTGCTGGGTTCCTGACATAAAACAGGCACTATATGCAGATAAGTCAAGTGCATGAACTGAGTGAGGGAGAAGCAGGTCGGGCAGTGTGCTTGTTCTGGGATATTTCTAAGGGAGAGTCCTTCAGCTCTGGGAAGCACAGCAAAAATGTAGGCTAAGATCCCATGAGTCCTGATACAGAGCCAGGTGACAGCCAGGCTGTCAGGACAAAGGTGGGGCTGCAGGAGGACCATGGAACCCTCCAGTATCAGAGCTGATGGGGCCCACACCCTCATTCTTCCCAGTGTTGCCTCCTCTGGGAAGCCTCAGCTGCACACAGGTCAACCACACTTCTGCCTCTGTGCATGTCCCTAAGGAGGGGAGCCCACCTTACTGTGATCCCATTGTGGAAAATTCACTCCCACCATGAAACCAGCGCTCTGGGGGTTAGGGGAGCTGTATCTGCTTTGATTCAGTGTCCTCTTTAATTTCCAGCATGGTGCTTCCTTCCTAGTGAAGACTTGGTAGAATTTGAGTGGAACTGAGTATAAAATATGGAAGGAAACTTGGGGCCCAGAGGGACGAGTCCAAATAGGACATGGAATCAGGGTGCATAAGGATGCCCAGATGATGCACTTGATGAGATGTAGGTATCAGACAGAAAGGCCAGAGGTTCAAGACCTAAGTAAGAACCATCATGGATCACAGAGGACCCAGATGGGGCAGAGGAAGTGGGATCTGGGGCTGAGTGGGACTGTGGCTGGGATCTCAGCCAGCTGCCAAAGCTGTAGTCTAGTACAGGTTGGTGTAGATTATCCATTGGGTAGGACAATTTTGGGGAGTCTTTCCTCCTGTGGGGTTGCATGGGGCACCGCTTAGCAGCAGGAAGGAGGCCAGACAGATGGGGAGCTCTGTGACACTTCCAAGAGACTTTTCATTCTTGACGTGGCTTCCACAAGGCTGAGAGTATATGGATGCATGTTGGAATCCATTAAGCGGATCTGGCCAGACTCCAAGCCTAGCAGAGAATGGAGCACTCAGCAGGAAAACCAAAGTAGATGCACTGCCCCCGGACTGAGCCAACAAAGCAGAGAGGGAGTTGGTGATGCAGGTGCTGTCCAGGTGTGCCCAGCGGCGCACAAGAGCAAACCCTGCCTATACCATTGACTAGCTGTGCATCGTTGTGCAAGTGAGTTCACCTTCAGTCTCTCTATTTCCTCATTTGTACAATGGAAAAATGGCACTCCCTGTCTCATACGACGGTGGTAAGGATTAAACGAGAAAGTGCATGTAAAGTACTTAGTGCAGCCTCTGACACACAGCAAGTGGTCAATTAATGGCAGGTATTGTTATGTTTAATGACACTGCCCAAGGCTTTTAAATCTTAGCACTATTGACATTTTTGGCTGAATAATTCTTTGCTGTGGGGTGGCTGTCCTATGCCTTTACGATAGTTAACAACATCCCTGGCCTTTACCCACTAGATGCCAGTAGTAACCTCTAGTTATGAAAACCAAAAGTGTTTCCAGACATTGCCAGATATCCCCTGGGAATCAGGGGAAGCAAGACACCCCCGGTTGAAAGCCACTGCACTAACTCCAGAGCCTCCAGGTGCTGGTCTTCAGACAGTGAGTATTTTTCTGGTGGGGCTGCAGCCAGAGAGTACATACCATGGCTCAGGCCCAGCGGCCACCTGAACCTGCCCAGGACTCATCAGAGGAGGTGAGGCAGAGGATGGCCTTCTGCAGCAGCAGCCAAGCCCAGCTAGGGGCAAGGGCAGCAGCAAATAGTCATCAGTGCAGGAGGGGTATGTCAGCCAGCGTGGGCCAGGGCAGGCTCAGAGAGACGGCTGGAGAGAAAGAAGGAGCAGGCGCACCCCAGACAGGGGTGCTCCCCACAAAGAGAGGCTACAACTTTAAATCCCTACTGCCTGAGGGCAGGGACATTCTGTGACATATGGACCCCATGAAAACCATCACACAGGTGGGGGGAAAGGCAATGGGATAGGAAAGACGGAGGGGGTGACATTATTGAGCACCTACTGTATGCCAAGTGTTGTACCAGGGGATTGGGAAGGTGGTGTGATTATCTATAGGGTAGACCTTGCTTAGAAGGTCTAAGGCTTACAGTCTAATTTCTGTTTTCTTCTTTCCTTAAATTTACCAATACAGTATTTGAGACTCAAATACAAAATAAATCAACACTAAAGGTTAACTTCCAAACAAAGAGGGAACAGTATGGTGAACCATCCTATTCTTAAGGATGCTGATCCTTGGAGACCTGCCCAAAGACACTCAACCAACAGGGGAGGAGCCAGATGTTGACATCTGGCTGACTTGAGAGCTTGTGCTGTTTCTACTGTGCCAAGTTTCAGGACACATCGGGGTTAAACAACATCAGACGAGTCTGGGTAGATAATGGGGACCTCCCTCTCTGGGGAGACCTTACAGCAGGAACATTCAACAGCGAGAAAGGAACAAAGTCATAGGCCAAGGAAACAGGGGTTTATAAATAGCTGGGGAGATGAGGAAGTCTGAAAAAGGAACAAGGCTGATGGAGCCAGGAGGGAAAATGTTAATTAATTAAAATAAGCCAAAGCACACTCGGAAATCTAGAACCCTCCTCCCCACCAAATTTCTGGGAGCGCCCTAAATCCAAAAATAAAGGGAGGTCAAAGAAGTTCAAGAGGCAAGAATAAAGGGGGTTGCAAGATCCAAATTCATGGTGCTGTGCACTCTGAGATTGGCTTGCTTGGTAAAGGGTGACACAGTTGACATCATAGTTTTCTCTAAAAATGCAAGGTCATGGGCACCTAGCATCTATCCTATGCCACCCACACCTGTGATGATGGCCCTGAGTTGTGAAGAAAGGTTGGGATTCCTCTCAGGAGATGATTCTGGCTGCTGAGCCAGGGAGAGCGTCACCGCCATGAACCCTCCTCTGGCCTCCTGTTGGAGCACTCAGCTGACAGATTGTCAAAAACCTCTTTGTGTGGTAGTTTCCCTTCTCTACTGAGGGCCCCTGAGGACAGGGGCAGCATTTCTGGCTCCTCTCTACATTCCCAGTGCCTGGCATGATGCCTTCCCCGTAGGAGGGATGCAAAAATATTTGTCAAATGAAGATAAAGACCTGTTTCCATCAAAAGTGCAGACAGGTTTAGCCCTTGGCAAATTCATCTTTTTAATAAAATCAACCAACAACCCAGACTCTCTTATCCTTTAATTGTCACTTCTAGACAACGGAGACAGACCTCACAATGTGAACTTTCCTTGCAGGTTTCCCTCTGCAGCTGTCCCTCTGGCCACTGAGCATTGAAGGTTGACTCATCTTTCGCTCCTCCTGTCCTCACGCCCCCCACCTGCACCTTGTCCCATCAGTGGAGGCATTCAGTTGAATCCGCTCCTACGGTGTTTCTTACACCTGCCTCCTTCTTTCCCTTTCTTTTCTGATTCATTTCAGGCCCTCCTGCCTGGGCTATGATGGTTGCCTTCCATTTTCCAATCTTACACTCCCCTCCTAGATTAAAAGGCTCCAAACACAGTTGGGCCACGTCTCTTTCCTCCTAAGCAATCTCCATTGGCTCCCCTCATTTTTTCAGTTTTGTGCACATTCCCCACACATCCCTCGGGTATTCAGAGTCCTTTCTCTATCATATGTCCCTAACCCACCCTTCCCATCTCATATCCGACTGCTTTTCCCATATGTAACTGGGACACCAGGGCTCTGGGCCCCCACATCTGTCCTGTGCTTCTCTGCTCTCCAGCCCCTGTGCCTTTGCTCATGCAATGTCCTCTGCTGGGAGAGCCCTTCCTTCCCACGGCCACATGGCCACATCCTGTCTTTTAAGATTCAGCCCCAAACTCAGTCCTCTGATGAAGCCTTCCCTGATTCTTCTCCTGCACTTTAGTTAGTAGCAATTACATCCTTTCTTGAACTTTCACAGCATTTAACCTTCACCTCTATTGTGACATTTGTCACCAAACACCAGATTATAGTTATCGTTGTTCTATATATTTTACCTCTACTAACACAATCTCTAAACTTTATTAATTGCATACTCTTCCAGTAAAAGTAGTTTTGAGAACATACTCCAGCATTACTATATGATATATTTTGTACATACTAACACACACATATGTAAATTAGGAATTTGCAGAAGGATGTGATAAGTAGAAATAGAAGCCCTGGTGTTTTCTTCCTGTGCTCAATAATGGTGTGTACTGTACTTTGGAGACTACTAGTCTAGTGAATGAACAGCACTTAGGCTGCAGGGGACATGAAGTCAGGGCTGTTCCCAGGGGTGGGGCATCCAGCTTCTAATGGAAGCAAGCATGAGAGCCAGGCAGGTCTGGGAGAGGATGAGCACTCCCTGGACGGCTGCTGCTGCAGCCAGATGGAGTGTGGCAGTTGGGGAAAGGTTCAGGGACCCCTGCGCAGGAGAGGGACAGCAGCTGGGCATAGCGCTTGCCCCAGGATTCCAGGCTCTCTTCAGTTGCCAGGCCATGTTCTCAGCAAATAGAGCCTAGGGAGAGGGGGTGGACTGTCAGCAGCTTGTCCCCTTGAGCACACTGGGGCAGTTCTTAGCAGAGATGTTAACGCAATGTGAAAAAGAGGATCTCTGACTCCCTTGTTATTTGATGGGCAGGAAACTAAAGCCCCAGGGAAGAGACTTGCCCAAGGTGACCGTGACACTCTGATGTGTGAACTCTCCTCTCACTTGGCATCTGGCTTGTATATTAGTGTTCACACTCTCAGGCATCCCCTGGTCACCTTGGCAGGCCTGCAGGCCCAGCTACCCAGACCTGGCTGCGCATGTGAAAGTAAGCCAGTGGGCATTACTTTCACAAGGAGGGAGTGGCCAATTCCACCTATTCCCCTAGCTCAGCCCCCTAACATGCAAGCACATGCATACACATACATGCCTATCTAATGTGGGATATTTTCAGTGCTGCTTTACCAGCCAGAGACCTTCATGACTGGTGATGCTCCTGCTCGCTCAAACCACCAGGCTGTGCCTGGCTTGCACTCCAGCACACATCCCATGGCCACAAGGACAGCGCACTCAACCCATGGCAGAAGTGGGTGTGTGAGTAAGCAAGTGCAGGGTCCAGCTGGCTGCTTCAAGTGCCAGCACAGGAGCAGGCTTTGTGCGGGGCTTGCTTTTGGACCAGGCGTGTCATGAGCGACTGCTGTGGTGGACTCTGGCATCCAGATGAGGGGAATGTGGTGGCACCCAAACAGGGATGCCCACAACCCTGAAGCCCCAGGCAGGTGTTAGAGCATGCTAACAGCTCCTTTAGTCCACTGCCCTGCTCCAGCCTGTGGATCTGGGGCTGGCCTGGTCGTGACACTGCTTCCTGCTGCATGGGGATTGCTGCCTTCCACTGATGGAGAATGGGAGGGTTACACTGTTACAGCCTTCTTCATACCCACCGTCAGTGGGTCCCAAGTTCTTGTCCCATGTCCAAGAAGAATGAGATTACACTGACAGTTGAAGGGTGGGAAGGGCAGAGAAGAGTTTTATCAAGTGACAAAATAGCTCTCAGCAGAGAGGAGATGTGAGGTTGGTCCCCCATCTGAAGTTGGATGGTCTCTCTCCCTCAGTGTGGCTGAGTCCGGGGCTTTTATGGGCTCAGAATGGAGCACTGCATGCTGATTGGTTTATGGGTATGCAAAAAAGGCTAAAACAAAGGCACCACTCAAAGGTGGTCATGACAGTGTAAAAAACCAATTAGGGAAGGGTAGGTATATGTAAAAAAGGTGAAGAGTGGGGATCAATCAGAGGAAAGCACGTCAAATGGGAAGAGAGGTTCTCAATCCAGTCCATGGATTTACCTGGGACTTGTAATTTGGCTTTCAGGCTTTAAACTGTCTTTGATTTGAAAGTCAGTTTTTCATTAGGGACCTTCCCCTGTCTGCCTAGGGATTTGTCTGCCTCCTGCCATTATCGTATCCACTCATATACTCACACGGGTGCATAAGCACACATGCACAAATGCACATGCATGTGCTTACATATATACACCCATGCATTCACATAGGCATAACACACATGAACACATGCATATAGATGCACACACACATATGCATACACACTTATTTACTCATGTATACACATGTGTACATGCACATTCATGTGCATACACAGCCACATCCATGCACTTACATAATCATAACACACACGTACACATACATGCACACATGTATATATAGGCACACATACTTATGCATACACACCTGTGAACTCATAGACTCACACAGGTGCATGCATATACAAGCATGCATGCACATACACATGCATACATATATGCACCCATGCACTCACACTCAGGTGTATACACACACATGCACACACATGGACACATGCATATACATGTGCATGCCTATGCACACATACCTATGCACTCACACATGCACACACACATGCATACACACTCATGCACTCATACACTCACACAGGTACATACATACACATGCACTCATACACTCACACAGGTACATACACACAGACATACACACACACAACCATACACTCACACACTCACATAGGTGTGTATGCACACAGGCATACACATGCACATGCATACATACACATGTACTCACATGTGCACACACACATATGCATACACACCCAGGCACTCACACAGGTGCATACACATATGTACATGCATGCACATACACCTAGCTCAAGGACCGCTCTTGGTTAGGATCTCTTCACGTTCCTTCCCAATGTCCCTGTAATCTCTCTGCCCTGTAGTCTCTCTCACCAGACTGGCAGGCCTCAGTGACTCCAGGTCTGGCAATATACACTTGTTCTCAGAGCATCTTTTATTTCCAACAAAGAGAAGGGAGCTGAGTGTAGGCTCAAATGGCCTACATTTGAGAGGACAGATAAAGTGGGGAGACAGATGGGACATGTTTGAGGGTCATGGGAGGAGGGCCGATGCCTACCCATTGCCACCTTCTGAGCCCAAGAGAGCTGAGGAAGGTTGGGGAGATCAGGTGGCTGGGCCTTGTCACTGTTCTGCTCCGCTCACTCCTGGATCCTGAAGTGACCTCTCACTGTGCTGTTTGGCAGACTGTGACACTGGGGAGAGGCACTGTGGAGCATTTGGGCATGCCTCTGGCTTAGCTGTGGAGAGGGCCCCCAAGCCCCAAGTCCCTGTACTGTGATCAGCCCCACAAGCCAATTCCTCAGTTGAAGAGAAATGTTTTATTTCATGTATTCAATCAGCAAGGATCTATTGAGTATCTACTGTATAATAGGCCCTAGAGAAGATCCATAAAATGAACAAGCCAGAGTCTACACTCAGGCCAAACTCAGCAAAGTATGCTCTGCAGGGCATGGAGCACAGAAGAGGGATTAACCAAGGGGTCAGACTGTGCATTGACCTGTGCATGTGAGAGAGAAGGATCCCAGCAGAGAAGCACAAAGACAGAAGTAGAGAAGTTGAGAAACGAAGGGCTGGAACCTAGGTGCAAGCTGAAAATGTGAGCACCACCCCACCCCTGGCCCCCACCAGTATTGCTAAGCATTTTCTAGCAGTAGCTAAGTTGGTATGGCTTTCCAGTGAATGCTTTCCATGAATTGACTGTTTTAACACTAGAGTCCTATGAGGCAGGTGCTCTTATTCACCCCATTTTTAAAACTACAGGGCCTCACTATGTTGCCCAGACTAGAGCTATGCAGTGGCTGTTCACAGGTGTGATCATGGGGTACTGCAGCCTCCAGCTCTTGGGCTCAAGCAATCCTACTGCCTCAGCCTCCCTAGTAGCTAGGACCACAGGCTTGCACCACTATGCCCAGCTTATTCACCCCATTTTATAGATGAGACTGAAGCACAGGCTATAAGAAATTGCCCAAGGTTTTACCATCACTGAACAATAGGACCAGGTAGAGCCCTTACCCCCTACTACTCTAATATGGTACCTCTCATTTTATCCATAGTTTCACTTATTATCTAATTCAATATTTAGACCACACTGTGAGGTCCTGTGTGGAAACCAAAGTAGGAAGAATGACCAAAGTACAAAGAAATGTCCAACCCATGGTGTCACAGTTTGTAGAATCACAGTCTGACCTACACCCAGATCTCCTAACCCTTAATACACTGCTATAGGCTCCCAAGGCACAGACCGGGGTGCCTTGGGTGCCTGTGCCAGGGCACAGGCTGAGGTGTCAGATGCCTTATAAGAGTGAATGTGGGTGGAAAACCTTTTGGAGGTTCCTGAATAAGTTAAACATAGAATTACCATATGACCCAGCATTTCCACTCCTAGGTCTATACCCCAAAGATTTGAAAATAGGTATTCAAAGAAAAACTTGTACAGGAATGCTCATATCAGCACTATTCACAATAGCCAAAAGGTGGAAATAACCCAAATCTCCATCAACAGATGAGTGAATAAACAAAATGTAAGATATCCATACAATGGAATATTATTCAGCCATAAAAATGGATGAAATTCTGATACCTGCTACAACATGGATGAACCTCAAAAACATGCTAAGTGAAAGAAGCTGGATACAAAAGGCGTATGATTCCACTCATATGAAATACCCAAAATGAGCAAATCTACTGAGATATTAGGTTGGTGCAAAAGTAATTGCAGTTTTTGACATTAAAAGTAATGGCAAAACTGCAATTACTTTTGCACCAACCTAATAGAAAGCTGACTGGTGGTTGCCAGGAGGTGGAAAGGGAGAAATGGGGAGTTACTGCTAATGATTATGGAATTTCCATTTGAGTCATCAAAAATTTCTGGACCTTGATAGTGGTGATGGTTGCGCAACACTGTGAAAGCACTTAATGCCAGTGAATTTTATACTTTAAAATGGTTAAAATGGCAAATATTATGTGTATTTTATGGCAATTTTTAAAAAGATGGGAGTGAGGGAGTCCTTGGGACTCACCAAGAACTTCTTTCTGCAAAAAAGAGAATCACAGTACACTATGGGGGAGCAGTGGGGCCAGTACCCCCCATTCTCCTAAAAGGGAGGTGTCTAAGATTCTAGCAATGTCTTTAAATTTTTCTGAGTGCTTCAAAGAAAATCTTACAAATCAATCACTGCTAGTTCCCATATCCTCTCATCACAAATGACATAACTACTACCAGTTTGTCCAACATGATGCTGTTTTGGCTTTATGCCCCCAGCCTGGAGGTTCCCAAACCCCACGAAGTATCACAATCACCCAGGGAGTTTGTAAAATGACATTCCTGGGACTCAGTCCCAGCGACTTGGGTTCACTGGTCTCTAGAACTTGGCTTCTGGTCCCCAGAGACTTGGGTTCCAAGGTCGGAAATCTATATATTTAATAAAGCTTCCTGGGAATTGTGAGGCAGCCTGTCTTCAGACAGGTCTTTTGGGAACCACTCTCCTGGCCTATTGAAGCGTGGAAGGCTGTGCATAAGATAGCCCCTGGTGGATAGATGTGTCCTGCAGGTTTCTGTCCTGTGCCCTCCCCCAAACCCTCCCCAGGGGAGATTTGGACCAGGGCTGACGCCTTCTCTCCCCATTCCCTGCGTACTCGGTTCGTCATTCTATCATCTCTCTGGCTCATAGGGGGTCTCACTATTGTCAAGATCTCTTATGAGGGTTCTCACTCCAAACATAGTGGCCCTCATACCAGAGCCCTGGGAACGGTCTTCAGACCCCACCAAAACCTGTCTGGGGCAGGCAGCCTTGGCTGGATGTCATCCAACTGCACCACCCCCAGCTTTGCCCAATCAGGCCAGAGATCTTCACAGCACATTCTGCACTTTGTGATTGTGTACTTTAAAAATATATATTCCATAAACAACATGTAATTATTATTAAAAAGCAGAAAACAGGCTGGGTGTGGTGGCTCACACCTGTAATCTCAGCACTTTGGGAGGCTGAAGCAGGTGGATCACCTGAGGTTGGAAGTTCAAGACCAGCCTGACAAACGTGGAGAAACCCCGTCTCTACTAAAAATACAAAATTAGCCGGGCATGGTGGTGCATGCCTGTAGTCCCAGCTACTTGGGAGGCTAAGGCGGGAGGATTGCTTGAACCTGGGAGGCAGAGGTTGCAGGGAGGCAGAGGCTGCAGTGAGCCAAGATCACGCCATTGCACTCCAGCCTGGGCAACAAGAGTGAAACTCCGTCTCAAAGAAAAAAAAAGTAGAAAATATAAACAGACCAAAGGGGCTGTCTGAAGGGGCTGTAATTAATCAACCCAGTCAACCAAAATTCTTCTATTCACCTATTCTGAGATAATCATTGTTTTGGGTTTTGTTGTTTTTTGTTTGTTTATTTGTTTTTTGAGACACAGTCTCAATCTGTTGCCCAGGCTGGAGCTCAGTGGCATGATCACAGCTCACTACAGCCTCAAACTCCTTGACTCAATTGATTCTTCTGCCTCAGTCCCCCAAGTAGCTGGGACTACAGATGAAACCACCACACTCAGCTAATTAAAAAAATAATTTTTTAGAGACAGGGTCTTGCTATGTTGCCCAGGCTGGCCTCATACTCCTGGCCTCAAGTGATCCTCCCTCCTCTTTGAGATACTGCCTTCCAAAGTGCTGGGATTATAGGCATGAGCCACTGACCCCAGCCAACCATTGTTAATATTTTATTGCAGAATAACTTTCTAGACTTTGCAAATGTGTGTGTATATTATTTGTTTGTTCAACAAATATTTATTGAGTGCCTACTTTGAGTCAGGCACTATACTGAGATCCAGGCATACTGGAGTAAACGATATAGACAAAAATCCCTGCCCTCAGGGAGCTTGCAGTCTATGTATTCATATAACTTTTTTTTTTTTTAAAAAAGAATCATATGGTGCTTTTAAGTAATCTTTTCCCTGTAAGAATATATTGAGAAAGTCTTTCCATTATCAACAAATGGAGAACTACATCGTCATTTTAATGATTGTATGATATTCCATTGGATATATTTTTCCTAGTCTGTTTAACCAATTGTTTGCATTAAGAGGTTTCTTCTAAGTTTCCACTGTTATAAACAACTTTGAAATGATCCTGGGGATCTAGGGATCTTTGGTGCCTTTTTAATATTACCTTAGGATAAGTTTGTAAAAATAGGATTTGAAAAAAGAAGCCTGTGCTGCTTTTGCTGTTTGCATGATAGTTCTTTTTCTTTAAATGATATTTAATTTTGAAATAATTACAGACTCTTAGGAAGTTGAGTTGCAAAGATAGTGCAGAGAGGTCCTGTGTAGATTTTATCCAGTTTTCTCTAATGGTGGCTTTTTTTTTTTTGAGATGGAGTCTTGCTCTGTCACCAGATTGGAGTGCAGTGGCGCAATCTCGGCTCACTGCAACCTCTGTCTCCTGGGTTCAAGTGATTCTCCTGCCTCAGCCTCCCGAGTAGCTGAGACTGCAGGCACATGCCACCACACCCAGCTAATTATGGTATTTTTAGTACAGACAGCGTTTCACTGTGTTGTCCAGGATGGTCTCCATCTCTTGACTTCGTGATTGACCACCTTGGCATCCCAAAGTGCTGGGATTACAGGCGTGAGCCAACATGCCCAGCCTAATGGTGCTATTTTATGTAACTATAGTACATAGTTACATATCCCTACTGTATATACTGATATAGTACATATCCCTACTGTAGTAGGCATATAGGCCTCTGTCATTTTATCACATGTGTAGATTAACCAAAATCAAGATACAGAACTATTCCATCACCTAAAAGATCTTCTTACTGCTCCTCTTTTGTAGTTATACTCTTCCCATCCCCCAATCGTCCCTGACTATTGGCAACCACGGTTTGTCCTCTGTCTCTATAATTATACATTATATGACCTTTTGAGATTGGATTTTAAAACTCAGCATATTGCCCTTAATATTTATCCAAGTTCTGTGTAACAACAGTCTGTTCCTTTTAATCGCTGCGTAGTATTCCCTGCTATGGATGTACAATCCGTTTAATCACCTATTGTGGGCCAGTTGTTGGCCTTTATAAACAAGGCTGCTGTGAACATTCAAGTACAGATTATGTGCGCAAAATTTGTATGTGTTTGAGATAAATGCCCAGGAGTATTACTGTCAGGTCTTATGCTAACTGTATGTTTAGTTTTTTTAAAGAAACTGCGAAACTATTAATCTTTTTCAGTGTAGGTATATCATTTTACATTCCCACTGGCAATGTACAAGGGATGCAATTTCTCTGCATTCTTTCCAGCATTTGGTATTGTCAGTATTTTTAATTTTAGCTGTTTTGATAACTGTGTAGTGATATTTTATTGTAGTTTTAATTTGTATTTCCCTAAGTTTTAATTTGTATTTCCCTAATGGCTAATGACATTGAACATCTTTTTACATGTTTATTTGCCATCTGCATCTCCTCTTCAGGGAAGTGTTCATTCATGTCTTTAGCCCATTTTCTAATTAGATTGTTTATTGTTTTGGGTGTTTGTTTTGACTGCTGTGTTTTGAGATGTCTTTGTATGTTCTAGATATGAGTCCTTTGTCAGATTTGTTGTTTGCAGATATCTTCCCCTAGTCCATAGCTTGCCTCTTCATTCTCTTAACAGGGTCTTGTGCAAAGCAGTTTTTTATTTTGATGAAATTCAATTTTGTGGATTTTTTTTTTCTTTTATGGATTGTGCTTTTGATATCACACCTAAAGACTCTTCACTGGGCTCTAGGTCCTGAAAATCTCCTGTATTATCTCTGGATGTTTTATAATTTTGCATTTTATGTTTAAATCTATTACCTCTTTTGGATTAAATTTTGTATAAAGTAGAAGGTTTGCATTGAGGTCCATTGTTTTCCTTACAGATAGCTGATATTTCTAGCACCACTTGTTAAAAAAAAAGACTATCCTTCCTTCATTGAATTGCTTTTGTGCCTTTGTCCAAACTCGGTTGACTGTAGCTATGTTGAACTATTTCTGGGTCCACTATTTTGTTCCAGTGACCTATGTACCTGTCCTTCTGCCAATACCACACATTCTTGATTACTGTAGCTGTCTCGTGTCTTCACATCAAGTAAAGTGATGCTTCTCACCTTATTTTTTTTTTCAGAATTGTTTGAGTGTTCTAGTTCCTTTGGCACGCGCTTTTTAAAGGCTCGCGATAACGTATTACCAAACTGCTCCTGAAAGGTGGTACTAATTTAAACTTCCGCTGGCAGCGTAGGGGGCGCTTGTTTCCATACACCCACACCAACCCCGGCTGTTATCATTTTAAAAAATCTTTGCCTATCTGATAACTGAAAAATTATTCACATCCTTATTTTAAATTGCATTTCTTTGATTGCCTTTGAACCTAAGCAGACAGCCAGTGCCCCCAGATCCGAGTACAAGAGTTTGGTAGGTTGTGATATCAAGCTTCACAGTTGAGGTTTCAGAAATGGCCAACGGAATGAGCAGGCAGGCTTATGTGGCGACCCCTGCTGACTCTTTTTTTCCCTCTGAAGGCGTTGTACCCTCTCTTCCTTGCTTATTGTCGTGCATCTCAGCTTCTGGAGACTAAGTCATCTGTCCAGGCAGCCACACGTACCACAGGCAGGCATCGCTCTGCAGAAAAGCCCAAACGTACTTTTAAATTGCACTCAAAAGCTGACCACTTCTCACCTCCATTGCCACTACCTTGGCTCACTTGCTGCTAATCTCTAGCATGCAAATACTATTGTTGTGATAGCCTTCAACAGCTTGGCAGTCCGATCCTTGTCTCTAGTGCTCTTGTCTCAAAGGGCAGTGGAGTCTCTTCACCACCCAGAAGCCAGAGGGTTGCCTCTAAAACACAAATCAGGGTCCTCCTCTGCTCAAAATCCTCCCTTCTCACCCAGAGTAAAAGCCAAAGGTCCTGGGTGGCCTGCAAGGTCCTGCATGACCCTGATGGCCAGGTCCCACCCTCCTTGTTGGGTCACCCTGCAGCAGCCGCTGGTGTCCTTGCTATTCCTCAGACCCACCAAGACTGCCGCATGCTCTTGCTCTCTTGCTGTTTCCTTCTGTCTGGAAGACAGTTCTCTCTGCCTGGAATGTCTTCCTCAGCTATCCGCAGATCTCACTGACTTCCTCACCTTCTCCCTAGTCTCCATCGGCACTTACCTCCAGCACTCCCTTTGCTGCCTTCTCATACCCCACCACCCGCTGACCCACAGCGGATATTGCACTTGCTTATTGGTTCCCTGGTTGTCTTCCCTCCCAGAGGACAGAGATTTTGTTCATTCGTTCACCTCCTGCTGTATGCCTAATGTCTAATACACTGCCTGACACATGGTGCCTGCTCAATAAATAGCTGAATGAATGAAAATGAATGGTCACCTAGTAAACAGCCCCTTATTATAAACACTTCCATGGTTTCCAATTTTATTTTATTTTTGAGACGGAGTTTCTCTCCTGTCTCCCAGGCTGGAGTGCAATGACGTGATCTTGGCTCACTGCAACCTCCGCCTCGCGGGTTCAAGTGATTCTCCTGCCTCAGCCTTCCAAGTAGCTGGGACTACAGGCACACGCCACCACACCCGGATAATTTTTGTATTTTTAGTAGATATGGGATTTCACCATGTTGGCCAGGCTGGTCTCGAACTCCTGACCTCAAGTGATCCTCCTACCTTGGCCTCCCAAAGTCCAAAGTGCTGGGATTACAGGCATGAGCCACTGCGCCCGGCCCACTGCTTCCAATTTTTAAAACAAACAATGCTGACATGAATATCCTTGAAGTGAATTACTCATACACAGTCATGATTATTTCCTTAGGATTAATTTCTAAGATTGAATTGCTAGGTCAAGGGGATGCACATTTTAAAAAAAAACAAAACCCTTTTGACAGATATTTCTCCAGAAAGGCAGTGTCAATTTCCATTCTTACCAGAAATGTGTGACTGTGTCTCTTCCTCCACACTCCCACCAGTGCTGGGTCTTGTCATTTTTAAGAAGTCTTTGCCAAGTTACCTGCCACTGTTCTCTCGTGAGTTTCTACAGAAGGAGCTTTGTGTAACTTGGTAGAATACAACCGCTTTGCAGCAACTCAGAGACAGTCTTTCTGTGTGTTGTAACTACGCTCAGTAAAACCCAAAGGCAGTGCCCAGTGATGTAGCCAGTGGAACAGCAGCTAGGCTAGTAGCCAGACCCAGATGTGGATCTTTCCCTGAGCCTAACACTTTGTAAAGGGAGCACTTAGATTGTCCAGCGGAGAGAAGGGACACCAAATTATTTAGAACACTTTCCTGAATTGTTACTTTTCCTAGCCAAGCTTTGAATAGAACCCAGACAGCTGAGAGTTCAAGGTTTTGCTATCTTCTAAGGCCTGCCCTAAACCAAGGATTCTCAAACTGAGAGTGCCTGAGAACCACCTGGAGGACTTGGGCTTGTTAAAATACAGACTGATGGTTCTGTCAGTCTGGGACAGGCCCAGGGATTTGCATTTTTAGCAAGTTCCCAGATGACGCTGATGCTCCGGGTTCAGCAACCATACTTTGAGAACTGCTGGCCTGGAGTGTTGGATGTGTTTTGTCTGCCTCCCACTGGGTCTTTCCCTCAGCCCTGCTAGGCTGGGTTAGGCACCAGCCTCTGTGCCCCAAGGGATCTCCATCGCCGCGCTGACCACATTGTAGTCAGAGCTGCAGTCTTCCCCGGTCTTTTTCCCCTATTTGGAGGTGGACCCAGGTCTAGGACCCCGATTCATCTCAGTCCACCCAGAGCCTGCTGAGCTGCTTGGCACAGAGGCCTTCAATGAGGGCTCCCCAGAAGGGTGTGGAGCTATTGTGGAGCCTCCACGGGTGATTGCCACAGACTCCATGTGTGCTGACCAGGGAGGTGCAACGCAGAGGTCACACTGCGGTTTTGAAAGTCATTCATCCGGGATTCATTCTCACTTCCTCTGACACTTGGATTCTGATGTCATCAAGAAGATATTCAGAAATCAAACAGAAGGGCAGTCCAGTGGACTTGTTTTACAGTGAGGAGCCAGAGGAGAGGGACTAACTCAAAGTCACACCCCTGAGTGATGACGCAGGTCAGACTTGAAACCATCACCTCCCCAGCAGCCTTCTATAAAGAAGGTGGAGCAAGAAGACAAATGTGATATGGACACAGGATCATACTGGAGAACAGGCCTGGACCTTCCACCATCACAGGCCTGGACCCTCCACCATCACAGGCCTGGACCCTCCACCCACCACAGGCCTGGACCCTCCACCATCACAGGCCTGGACCCTCCACCATCACAGGCCTGGATCCTCCACCATCACAGGCCTGGACCTCCACCATCACAGGCCTGGACCCTCCACCATCACAGGCCTGGATCCTCCACCATCACAGGCCTGGACCCTCCACCATCACAGGCCTGGATCCTCCACCATCACAGGCCTGGATTCTCCACCATCACAGGCCTGGATCCTCCACCATCATAGGCCTGGATCCTCTTCCCATCACAGGCCTGGATTCTCCACCATCACAGGCCTGGATCCTCCACCATCATAGGCCTGGATCCTCTTCCCATCACAGGCCTGGATTCTCCACCATCACAGGCCTGGATCCTCCACCCATCACAGGCCTGGATCCTCTTCCCATCACAGGCCTGGATCCTCCACCATCACAGGCTTGGATCCTCCACCCATCACAGGCCTGGACCCTCCACCCATCACAGACCTGGATCCTCCACCCATCACAGGCCTGGACCCTCCACCATCACAGGCCTGGATCCTCCACCCATCACAGGCCTGGATCCTCTTCCCATCACAGGCCTGGATCCTCCACCATCACAGGCTTGGATCCTCCACCCATCACAGGCCTGGACCCTCCACCCATCACAGACCTGGATCCTCCACCCATCACAGGCCTGGACCCTCCACCATCACAGGCCTGGATCCTCCACGATCACATGCCTGAATCCTCCACCATCACAGTCCTGGATCCTCCACCATCACAGGCCTGGACCCTCCACCCATCACAGGCTTTGGACAACTCCCTCTCTTTGGGCCCCCACTTGCCCACTGGTAGCCTGAGTATGATACCATCTGTGATGCTTTTGTGTGGATTCAATTTGGTCACTTATGCAAATGGGCCTCGTGCTGTGCCTATGGGAAGCATTAGACACTCTCCTGCCTCGCCATGACTTCTGCTGGTTTTTCGTGGTCCCTTGCCCACCACTCAGTGCTGTTGTCCCAAAGGGCAGTAGCGTCTCTGGTCACACTTTGGCTGGGTGAGTCTCAAGCTCCAAGAGAAGGACAGGGGAGAGATTGAAGAACGCACACCTGAAGGTGCAGGTGGGGCCTCATGTGATGTCAACCCCGCTCATTTTGTGAACTTCCCTTCCCTCCTCACCACATCCTCCTGGGGTTTTCAGTGTCAGAGCTCAAGGGGAAGGTGCAGGCAGAAGTTAAATATAGAAAGGCACCTACTCATGGTGAAATGCGTGGGCTGAGCCCTGGGTGAGGGGGCGTAAGCACCTGCTAAATTTAGCAGGCTGACTTCCTCTCCTCTTCCCTTGCATGGCATTATGCAAAAAAAAAAAAATGCTTGTCAGTTTCCCTCAGGGGATGAATTCAAAGGGTAAAGAGGAGAAGTTGGTAATAAAGCCTGCCAGTTAATCATGACCCCTGGCCCCTGGATGGTCCCATCTGCTGTCACTTTTTATCCTCAGAGCAGTTCTATGGGCTGGGCAGGGAGGGTGTTGCTGATCTTGTTTTACAACTGAAGATGCTGAGCCCCAGAGAGGCCAGGGACTTGCCTGGTCATCGCATGATAGAGCCTAGACATGAACTTCAAGTTTCACACGGATGCCCATGTCCATTCTTAAGAACCTAGTCCAAGGGTGCACTGGGGGCTGGGTGCGGTGTGGTGGTTCACACCTGTAATCCCAGCACTTTGGGAGGCCGAGATGTGTGGATCACTTGAGGTCAGGAGTTCGAGACCAGCCTGACCAACATGGTGAAACCCCGTCTCTACTAAAAATACAAAATTAGCCAGGCATGGTGGCGCACACCTGTAATCCCAGCTACTTGGGAGGCTGAGGCAGGAGAATCACTTGAACCCAGGAGGCGGAGGTTGCAGTGAGCTGAGATCGCGCCACTACACTTCAGCCTGGGCGACGGAGTGAGACTTGTCTCCAGAAAAAAAAAAAAAAAAAAAAAAGAGTGTACTGGGCTTGGTAGCTCAGTAGGTAATAAAGAGTGCCCAATCTACAGAGGTTTTTAAGGGTCTTGAGTGGTTTGGTAACTGCAGGTGGGAAGCCCACAAGCTAATGAATATGAGTGGCAATGAACCAAGGCCCGGCTACTCAGCCCAGCAGCAATGGCCTTGCCTCAGAACCTGGAAATGCCGAGGCTCAGTACCAGCCTAGACCTGCTAAATCCGATTCTGCCTTGGAACAAGGTTCCCAGATGATCCATGCACACACTGGAGCTTAGGAAGCCTTGGATTAATGCTTTCAGTGGGCTCACTTAGAGAATCAACTAACGGATTTTTAGGCTCCAGTCATTCATTCCTTCACTCCCTTGTTTATTCAGCTGCTGTTTGTTGATGAATTCCGTGTTTGTGGGCTCATGTTAGAAGTTGTGATAGAAAATAGCTGCTAACACTTACAAGTGCTTGCTATGGATCTGGCAAGGTGTTGTAAGTATATTAATTTGTTTAATCATCACAGAGACCCTATGGGGTAGGTGTGTGCAGTTTGTAGAAGAGGAAGCAGGCTAGAGAGTTTAGGCAATGTGGTTAAGGTCATGGCACTTAATGAGTGGCAGAGCCAAGATTCCACCCAGGTTCTGGCTCTTAACCAGGAGGCTCCACCGCCTCTAAGGATTACAGAACCAAAGCAGCTTGGTGCTGCTCAGGGCTCAGACCTCACAAGACAGAAAGGATCCAAGTGATCAACTGGGCCAGGGTTTGGTTTCAATTTTGGCTTTAGGCTACAGAGCCATTTGCTCACGTAACATTTCATGCAGATTCTGTGAGAGCTAGAGCTGCTGCGGTTGGACAGAGGTGACTCCCACATACATTCCACCCCAAAGGCCACCACTCTCCCCTGTGCCCCCGGAGCTCCATAGAGCACATACTGAAGCCACTCACAAGTCCAACTTCTTGGTTTTGCAGATTGGAAGAACAGAGGCTAGAAAGGCAAGATGTCTTATCCAAGATCACATAGCTAATGAAGACCAAATCAGTTAGGGCTATATGAGCCCCAGATGAGCCCTGTTCTGTGGGGTGGGGGGATGGGGGGATTTCATGCCAGAGAGCACACGGCTGATCTATGTAACGACATTTCACAGGGAAAACCCTTTGTCATAGCATTTCTAAATTTTCTTAAGAATGAAGGAACCCCAGTGAAACTACGTTGACAGCTTGACAGCTACAGGCCCTCTCTCTAGAATTATTCTCGTTCTCTCTGTCTCTTTCTCTGTCTCTCTCCATCACACACACACACACACACATACACACACACACACACTTTTTTCTAAGGTTTTGGAGAGTCCAGAGAGCCTTTGAATCCTGGAAGAAACGCTCAGGTCAGGAATCATATGCATTTTTTGCCTTTGCTGAAACCCACCCAGGGGAAGTGAGAGGGGCTCATGGGTAAATGGTCATGGATGCTAGAGGGTGACCTATCCCTACCAGGAGTGCCAAGTGTGAAGTCACAAATTTCAAACAAACCTCTTTTTACACCCATCACACCTTTTTACGCCTTTATACCTTCCAGTGGGTGACATTCACTGTCTGCAGCCTATTGGAAGGTTGGAAGGAATTCCTGTCATGACTGAAAATAGAGACCCCTTGTTCTGTCTCTCACCAGGGTGGACAAGAGAGGGATAAGTGCATATTGACTAGGGGCAGATCATCTTTGTGTGGGCAGCAGGCAGCCCTCATTTATGGCGCCTGTCTTAGATGCTTGTGGAACGCACACCACACTCAGCCCAGCTGAGTGGTGGTCCTCCTTTGTGCACTGCTCCCCTGAGAGTCCTCGAAGCCAGTGAGATGGAAAGTGGGTGTCCCCATTTTACAGACAAGGAAACTCAAGCCTCAAAGAGGCCAAATAAGCAGCCCGAAGGACCCTGCTGGTGGGCGGCAGGGGGCCTGTGGCATTCTGACCAATATCTGTGGCTTAGAAGAAGGCTGCTGAGTTCAAACTCCAACAATTCAGCAAGCCAGCTGGGTGACCTCTCTGAGCCTCCTGTCTCCATCATACAAAGGTGACTGTGATAGTATCAACGCCATAGAGCTAGCGTGAAGATTAGCATAGCCTAAGCACTTAGAATAGTACCTGGCCAGTGACAAGTGCTCAGTAAATGTTAACCGCCCTTATTGTTGCCGTGATGGTGATGACAATGATGATGATGTTACTCTAAAGTCTCTATTCACAGTGCTACCCCGTGATTGCTTTGTGCAGGTGAGTGGACCACAGTTTCCCATTCAGTAGTTGAAGGAGGTGGGGCAGAGATGGGGAAATGACCTCTCCATGGTCATGAACAGAACAAAGATATGTGTGGCTTTGGTTCCATAAAATTAGGGTTTCTGGTCACCTGCCTAGCCCCTGACTTCTTCATTTACTCTCCCTGAAGCTGAGGGAAAGTAATGAGGATGGACGAGAGAGGGACAAGTTCCTCACCCAGAGGAACGTACAGCCAGTATTCCAGGGTTGTAGCACCAATCCAGCTTGTGGAAAGGCCCTGCCGTGACTTCTGACGGGCTTCCCACCTTGCATTTGTGACCAGTCTCACCTTTCATTTGTTAGGTGCTTAGTCCACGCCAGGCACTCAGGACTGAAAGACAAATAATGCTTATATAGGAACCATGTGCCTCCCCTGGCCGTAACTCAAGAATAGGGGATCCTTCTATTGCTGTCTGGTTCCTGTTCTCTGGATTCTCTGGGTCATCTGTGCTGCTGGCCTTCTTCCATCTGATTACTGCCTTAAGACCAGCAAATGCTTCCGAGTAGAATCACTGGGTCAAAGGGAATGGTATCTTTTTGAGTCTTTTGATCCATGTTCTTATTAACCCCAGAAAGACACTATTTTAAAGATGCTCATTGCGGCATTGTTTACTGTAAAACCAGCAATAGTCTATCAGTAAAGTTGATTTACATAAAATGGGAGCCATCTACACAACACAATACTAGGCAGCTATTAAAGATGGTGACATACATGTACATTCAATGACTTGAAAGATACAGATAATATATCAATAAGAGAAAAAAGTAGTATAGCTGGTAGATGTAAAAAATAAAATCAAACTGCATATGTGTCTAGAAAAAGTTCTACCAGAAAAGACACTCACATGTGAATGGTGGTGATCTCTAGGATGGGATTATAAATCATGTTTATTTTCTTTTTATATTTTCTGAAATTTTCACAGTATGTACTATTTTTATAATCAGAAAAAAATGGATTCCTTCCCCTTTCCTCATCCCCCTGCCAGAAATGCAGGTGGGAGTCACAGTAGCCTTGGAGGTAGGCAGCTGCCTGACTGGGTCCTGGGTGACTGGCACTGCCATGGGTGCACGGTAAGAGCTGGCAGGATCAGTCGGGAGCTGGGGGTGCCTTGCAGCACTCCTCTCTGGGTCCTGACCAGCGCCAACATGTTCTCAGGATAAAATGCCTGTGCTGGCCCAGCGTACCACCCCCCACTCCTGCCGCCCTTCTTCCTAGCCCTGAAGTCTGCCTATTGGCACTTAGCTTCTTACCCTTTCCCCGCCTCCCTCCTGCAGCAGGTGTTTGGCCTTTAAATCTGACAGGCCTGCATTCCTATTCTGCTGCTGCCTCTCACAGGTGGGAATCCTCAGTTTCCTCATCTGCACAATGGGACTCATAGTGCTCACTTTGTAGGACCGAGGGTTGATTTCGCGTCTTGCACTTAGCACGCTCCCTGACCCGTGGATCCTCGAGCTGGGGATGATGCTGTTACACCAGGTCACATGCTGGCCCTCCTGACTTGCTCGTTCTCTACTCTGTGCATCTGCGAGGGAAGCAGGGCATTATACCTGAGGACTGGCCCACAGCTGAGATAGTGGGGGCCATTAATTCCCAAGCACTTCCAGTCCTCTGTGCCTGCAAAAGTGAGGCCAGGAGGTCAGGCTGGAGTGCAAGGAAATGATAAGATACAGGGGAAGGTGCCAAGCTCCAACAGTGTCTGCTGCAGACCTCGGCAGGTTGGCTTAGTTAAGTGCCATTGCCCCATGCCACGTGTCTCCCCACACCAGACCACTCGTAGGTTACAGCGGTCTAGAAACAAATGCCTTGAGTCAGGAGCCACCAAAGCCCAATCCGGACCTGCCATCCCCATGCATAGCTTTCCTGGACAGAAGCTCTTGGGCCCCATGCTCATGGGCATAAATAAATAACATTTAAGTGCCTTAGACTCTTCTTATTGGAAGGAATGTGACTGGGAAGTTGAAATGGGGAGGGGAGCAAGTCCCCATTGCCCTTTCTTCCTGCACCAAGCAAAGAAGGAGAGAGGACTTCACAGCCTTTCCCATTTCCCCAGCAAACATGTCACCTTGCGAAGCCCTTGGTTTCTAATCTGAAGCAAACAGGGTTGATGGAAAGTTGTCATGATAAGTAAACAGATAATAAATGCGAGGTGATTAGTAGAGACCCAGGCATTTGGTACCCATTATTACTGAAGATTTTTTTTTCTTTAAATACAATTAGTGCTTTATAATCCATGGCTCTTTTTACTGCATTAGCCACAGAGGGAAACCATGGGGGCAGCAGGCAGTCCATCAAATGATTGCTTCAGAGTGGAACAGAAGGGTGGTGGCGGCACTGCCGATGAATGATTAGGGCCAGAAGCGCCCCAGAATCATCTTGGCCGGGGGCTGGCTGCTGGTGCTTTGTGACTTAGCCATTCATTCATTGACCATTCCTTCATTTATTCATTCCGCAGATACTGATTGAGGATTCTTGATGCCAAGCATCATGGTAGGGACCAGATCTCCTAGGAGCCACTGACAGGCCGTGAAGCCTCGGCATGGAGGCCTGTGAAACAGCCGCCTCTGCTTTCTCAGGGGATGTGTTATATTCCCTCAGGTGGAAAGAGGAGAGCCTCTGGCCAGAACATTCCTCCCATATTCCCACTCCCACAAACCTGCTCCAATTCAGGCTTTTATCATCCACGTCATCCTGCCCTTCACTGGGGTACTCAGAGACATCAGCTGCCTGGAAAGGGGGCCCAAGCGCCACAGGGACCCCTCCCTCTGTCAAGGAAAGACATGTGGTATGTCCATAGCAAGTCACAATTAGAATTCCAGGGGTCGCCTCTACCTTGTGCTCTCGACCGTGGATGCCCTTGTCCCCAGGGTCAGAGCGGAGTGCTGGAGGCCTAGCGGATCCACAGTGTAGACCTGGCCCATCTTTCAGGTGAAGAATTGAATACTTGTATATTTTACCACATGGGTAGATACATGCATAGATTGCAAAGCAGAATTTTATACATGCATGGCTTTTAACGATCAAACAGGAGACTAAAGCCCTTTTGGCTTATGGGGATTGCTTTGGGGATGTCCCTGGAGCTCCCTGAGGGACATCTTTTGGCGTCCTCCCACCTTAGGGCTGCTTTGTCACCATGTGATCTGTGGGGGCAGTGACCTCCTGTGCTCCACCTGCTCAGTGGAGTGAGAAAGGACACGGTAGACCTAGGTTAGAGAAAGGGGAAATGTCTTGAGTATGGGTTGTGAAAGGGTTAAAGAAAGTCACCATCTCTGAGTCATTTGGGCCCAAAGTCCAGAGAGAAGAAACTGAGGGAAAGGAACCATCTCTCTCCCTTGGTAGTGCTGGGACCCCCAGGTTCTGGCTGGAGCTTGCACCTTCCAGAACCACAATCCTGAGACTGGCTGACATCCAAGCTCTTCTGAGATCCACACCACTGGCTTCCTGACTTCCGCAGCCTCTGTTCACATGGCACCTGATCAGAGACCTTCCTTTCCCACCCTTCCCCCTGCCCCCTGCCTTCCACTTCTGTTATCCTCAAACAAGGCTTGGTTTGCTTCTCAGCACTTGGAAGCACCTGGCAGGTTAGATATGTATGTGCTGGAATGTAATATGTTAGATATGTATGCGTTGGAATGTAATATGTTAGATATGTATGCATTGGAATGTAATATGTTAGATATGTATGTGTTGGAATGTAATATGTTAGATATGTATGTGTTGGAATGTAATGTGTTAGATATGTGTGTGTTGGAATGTAATGTGTTAGATATGTATGTGTTGGAATGTAATGTGTTAGATATGTATGTGTTGGGATATAATATGTTAGATATGTATGTATTGGAATGTAAGCTCCATGAGAAGGTGAACTGTCTTCTTGTTCACCCCTTGAATAAGCCCACCCTATAAAACCATGCTAAGCCACAATCTCACTGATCAGTACATCGACTGAGTAGAATTTTCAGAAAAACAAAAGCAAATCAAACAAGAAAATCCAGCTAAATCAAGAACATGAGCTTCCGTTAGACATTTAATACCAAAACATAGCTTCTGAGGAGTGTGAGGAACTCAACCCCAATTGACTTAATCTCCTAAGTCTCCCATCTGGCCAGCACACCCTGATCAGACTGGCACCTCCCCAAAGACTGGCACCTCCAGCATGAAGAAACTAGTTTGATTCAGCTCTTCCGCTGCATGGAGTAGGCACTTAGCAACAGTTCAGTGACATAAATTTTACAAGGCTGGCTGGGCCAGGCGCAGTGGTTCACACCTGTAACCCCAGCACTTTGGGCAGCCGAGGTGGGCGGATCACAAGGTCAGGAGATCGAGACCATCCTGGCTAACACTGTGAAACCTGTAACCCCAGCACTTTGGGCAGCCGAGGTGGGCGGATCACAAGGTCAGGAGATCGAGACCATCCTGGCTAACACGGTGAAACCCCGTCTCTACTAAAAATACAAAAAATTAGCCAGGCGTGATGGCAGGCACCTGTAGTCCCACCTACTCGGGAGGTTGAGGCAGGAGAATCGCTTGAACCTGGGAGGCGGAGGTTGCAGTGAGGCAAGATCGCACCACTGCTCTCCAGCCTGGGCAACAGAGTGAGACTCCGTCTCAAAAAAAAAAAAAAAAAAAAGAAAACAAGACTGGCTGGCCTCTGAGCTCAAGTCAGAAGGGAAAGATTCTATGTGTTACCAAGGAGGGGAGGCGATTAAGGATGGAAGAATTTTCGACAAGGGTAGAAATTGAGGTTTCTGGTGAATCCTCTTCACAGAATATCCAGGGAGTCCCTGCCTCCCCCATTTCCCTTCTATCTCCCAATTACTCTGCTTGACCAGGTTTGCCCACATTTATGCAAAGGTGCCTGATGGCAGGCATTCAATGTGACCACTCACAAATCTGCTGAGCCTGCTAAGGACCAAGTCCCCTATACCCAGGATCAGAGAGGGAAGAGAGGCAGATCCTACCCCCACATTCTAGTCATGGAGAAGAGAGAAGCTTTTATGAGTCAGATAGTATTCACCAGTGAAGGACAAATGACGAGCCCCTGAGCGTCATCTCCAGCGGTCTCAGGCCTTGAAGGAAGGATAGGACAGGACATTCAGAAAGGGGCAGCTATTCCCCCACCATCTCCTTATCCTGTGGTTTGGAGCTGCGTAGCAAACACTGGTAGTGATTAGATTTGGCATGTTTCACCAAACAGCTACTCACTAGTCATTGACTGAACATGTAACATTCATTCATTCATTCGTTCACCTAGTGTCTGTCAGATGTCAGGCCCTGTCCTAAGGGCTGGGGATTTGGTAGCACTGAAAGAGACAGACAAGGTCCTTTCCTTTACTTATGAAGCTGACGTGGTGGCCAGCTCACAGTTGGTGGGTGTCTACTTTGTACCAGGCCTACTGAGGCCCTTTTCACAGGAGTTCTCACTGGCGGTGCAGTTAGTATTTTGAGGGGAAAGTTCTTTGATGTGCAGGCTGTGTGGCATGTTGCAAGATTTAGTGCCTCTGGTTCCTGCCTCGTGCTGTCAGTGGCACCCTCCCCTTACCCCACCGCAGCCTTTGGAACATCCCTAATATCCACTTACAGTTAAAAATGCCCCCTCATGATGTGCTATTGCCCACCATTAGAAAAATAACATGATCTCATTTAATCCTCACAACAGCCCCCTGAAATTAGTTCTGTTACTGATCCCCATTTTACAGATGTGAAACAGACACAGAGATGTTCAGCAACTCGTTCCATGCCACATGGTTAGAGTGATGGATATGAAACCTAAGGGCCCAGCTTTAGAGACTGCACTCTTCACTACCCTGTCACACAGCCTCTCAAACCAACATAGACTGCAAATTCTAGACAGTGAGGGGAGCAATGGTGAAAATGGATCAAGATGATGCGCCAGAGGGAGACAAGCTAAAGTGGGAAGTGTGTCCGTGTGTGAAGCCTTATGCTGACCCAGTGGCCAGAGTACAATCAACTGCAAGCCCCACACAGGCCCTAAATCCCCATTAAAACTATGAGGCAGGCAGTATATACGTATGCACATTAGGGATATGTACCTTAGTGAAAACCTCTGCTCTTATGGGGAATACCCTGTTCATCAAGGAATAATTGTTCCCAGGAAAGATAGTCACCAGGAGACTTGCATGTGGAACACAGAAAGGCAATGTCGAGCAAGCCAGATGCTGGGAGGGAGGCAGTGCTCTTCCCCTACACATCCGACCAATGGAAAAGTAATTATTAGCTGCCTGTGGTGTGTGTCTGAGTCAACCACAGTGGAGTACACGGAAGCTGTTGAAGCTCTTTTTTGTTCGGAGCCCTTGCTGTGGCTGGCATATGCTGGGGATTCAATCATTGAGTGGATGAGTGGATGAATGAATGAATGGATGGATGGATGGAGTAATGGACAGATGGATGGATAGAAGGTTGGACAGACAGATGGAAGAGTGGAAGAAAAGATGGATGGATAGATGGATGGACAGGTGGATGGGTGGATGGATGGATGGACAGATGGATGGGTGGATAAGATTTGGTAGCAGCCCCACATGGAACTTCTGGCTGCAGAGGCTGGATATATTCAGGGTCCAATTCACAATGGTATAGAATTCAGGGCTAAACTACAAGTCAAAATCAATTCTAAACAGCATTATCTTGCCACAAATCAAGTCAGGAATAGGAAAGCATTTCATTTCATTGGACAACCAATGTAAACAAATGTCCTGGCCTTCAGCCCTCAGTCTATCTTAGACAGTTGAAGGGAAAAGCTCAGATTTGCTGAGTACCTACTATGTGTCTGGCATCCTACAGAGAGGATGGCATCTAGTCTTCAAAACAGCCCTGTGTTTGACAAATCGGGATGGTTAGGCTACTCAGATAGGTGAAGCAATGGACACAAGGTCACACAATCAGTGGTTGAGCCAGAAATGAAAATTCAGGCTGTTCATTTCCACCACCCCTTCTCATCCCAAAACCCCATGGGAAATCAGATGGATAGGGTAGCACTTCTTTAGGCAGCAGATCCAGGTGGCCGCAGGTTCAGCATGACCCATCTGTATCACGGGCTACCTCTCTGTGTAACACAGGGCCTGGCTAGAGACCCCAGGCCAAGGATGGGGGTGAGGATTAAAGAGTAAGGAACCTGGGTTTGTTTCCACTGTGCACCCTGCGAGGGCAGCTTAGTCAGTGGCAGGGCCCATTAGTCACTGAGACAGAGTGGGTGGAAGAGTGGGGACGGGTCAGGACTCTGCAGGAGAGCACCTCACACTGTGGAAAGACAGCTTGGGACCTGGGCCCTGCTAGGAGAATGCAAGGGCAGGGAGCAGATGGGTTCCTCCACACCTGCCTCCTGGTTCCATTGCTCCTCCAGTGCTAACACATTGTAGCTAAGCGGAGGAGGAAGACAAAGGTGCTAGGGGACCCAGGAGAAGAAAAAGGAAGGAACAGCTTCCCCTCTTTATTTGAAAGCAAATGGATCTGTGTTCCTATCGCAGTTCCTCCCTGCTCTAGCTGTGTGATCTGGGGCAAGTCATTTCTCTTCTCTGAGCCTGTTTTGGCCTCACTTTGTTGTTATAGAAATTAGACAAGATACCACATGTGAAAATGCTTTGCCAGGGCTGGCACATGGTAGAAATCCAGGAAATCGTTCTCTTCCTGCCCTACCCTCTCTGGGTAAGTCTGATGAGAGGACAGAAAAGCACTAGCCTCTGGCCAGTCACAGGAGACTGAACCCCCACCCCCTGTCAGCTGTCCCTGTTCCTCCCTGCCTTATATAGGCCTGGCTGTCCTCCCCAGCCATGCTTCTGCCCACTGAGGGCAGTTGTTGCCTGGGCCACACATCTGTGGATGAATGGCAGAGCCAGGGCTAGTAGCCATGACTGCAGACTCCTTGTGCAGTGGTCCTGCCCCCGTTTTGCTTGCCTGTCTGCCACGGTGGTGGGCACAGAGTGGGGGCTCCCCACATGTTGGTTGTCAGGATGAGTGAAGGAGGAAGTGTGAGAGCTCCTAGCCAGGGCCTGTGCAGTGGTGGGTGGTTATTAAACATTCGTAGAATAAATATAAAGGACACATGCCCCAGACCCAGCCTCTCTGAAAATGGCAGTTTTTAACCTTCTTCCCCACTCTTTGCACCCAAAACTGCTGTCATGGGCTTGCCCTGACAGCACTGGAGAGAAAAGCAGGCAGTGCCATTCCAGAACCTTTGGGCTTCCCAATGTCTGTTCCCTCCTCTCCCAATCACACCAGGTTTGCAAGGTGCACCTGTACTTGTATAGGCAATGGCAGAGAGGCAGAGAAGCCAGGGGTGTCCTGTCCCACCTACGTGAACTCATCCACTCTCTGGCTGCCCAGCCTCCAGCACGTCTTGCAATAAGCTGCTTTCAGAATGGCCCTGGAGGCTGAGTGGTCATCAGAGAAAAGGGGTGCAGGGCCTTAGGACCCAGAGCAATGGTGGTAGCCGGGGAGGTGGTGGCCACACCAGTGCCGGTGCCCACATCTTCATCCCGTCCACTGGCCAGCAATGTGGATGGGTAGGTTGAGTATGGGGAGAACTGGAGGACTTAGGTTTGAGTCCTGGATCGGCCACTTCTTAGCTGTGTGACTTTAGGCAAGTTACTTCAACTCTCTCATCCCATTTTCTCATCTCTAAAACGGGAATAGACAACTTCCTGGTTATGCCGTGGTTGTGGGTAGGAAAGGGCTGTTCATGGCTGGGTGCTATGGTGGCAGTGAAAACACTTTGGAAATGCTGAAATACTGTCATGTAGGAATGTCATGGCCACTGTACTGTTCCTAGTGCTCTCTTCTGAAGCACACTGGGGAGGTAGGCCAGACAGTCTAGACTTGAGCCTTTGCCTTAGACAAGTCACACGGTCTCTGAGAGCCTCAGTTTTTCTCATCTGTGAAGTGGGCATGATTACCCTGCCTGTCTTACAGGGTTATCTGCAAGCAGACAAAATGATACTGGGAGTCTGGGGTTGAGACGTGCTTGGTAGATGTTAGGTGGGTGGGTACAGTGGGTGGAGTGGAAGGAGAGCCTAAGGAAGCCAAGACTTCCTTCCAAGAGAGGCAGAGGGGGTGGGGGCAACCCCAACTTTTTGTCTGCTGAGCTGGGTAACTCCTGGGGACACATTACTCACCCTTCCTGAGCTTCGGTTTTCCCATCTGCAAAGAGAGCTGCGAGTGCCCAGTGCTTGGTGGGCGGTCACTCGGCTGCCACTGGGCTGTCATGCTGTTCCTCTGCTCCTGGAAGGAGTGACCCACTGAGACTGGGCCTCCCTCTCTGGCAAGTTAGGCCTACAGCTGCCACCTACCCTCTGACCTCACTCGACTCCTGCCTAAATGCCCCCCAGCTCCAAGTACTTCTCTGAAACAGCCTGGCTTCCTGGAGTTCCCCGTTTGCCACCGGCTGCTCTGTGCACGTGACCTCCGGCTCGAGATGTCGAAATCCTACTCCAGGCTGCCCGGAAACCCCCGCTGTCTGGGGCTGTGCAAGGGTAGAGGCGGCAGAGGCTCCTTGGGCATTGCCACACTTTGCGGCAGCAAGTCGCGGGCATCGATTCACGTTCTATTTTCAGACATTTCTGTTTCCTCCGCAAGAAGCAGTGGGTGGCCGAGGGAATTCAGCCTTCCGGTGACTGTGAGATGATTCCAAGCATAATAGCTTCATATGGATGATGTATTTCAGAAACTACGTGAAATGTTGTGGTCTGATGGTGCCATGGTTCACTACCAATGGAGAAAAGATTTTAGAATCTACCCTCTTGGGGATCTGAGTGCTGATGTGGGAGTTTTCTCTCCACAGTTTCTTTACCCTGTTTGTAGGGAGAGGCAGACAGGGAGGTGGGCATTTATGGTGGGCCCAGGAATCCCTATAGCGTTCATTCAACATTCTGCCAAGACGGCTGCCCCATTTTACTGATGAAGAAGCTGAGAAAGGAATTGATCAAGCCAAAGCAGCACAGTTACACAGCAGCAGAACTTGGACTGGAATCCAGGGCTTCCTGACCACAAAGCCACTGGTTTCCAAGCCTGAGTCCAGGTCCTGTGAGCTGATGGACTGTGGGAACCTGAGCAAGTCACCTGACGCCTCGGACTCTAGTATCTTTCTGCTTTGTGGGAGGGTTGGATTAGCTCAAAACTTCTTAAGCTTTTCCACGGAGAAGAGTCAATGAATTTCTTTGAGTTTTAAACATTCTTATGCTATAGCATATATCAAAAGTTACTTCAGGAATTTTTAAGTTGTTTTCTTCCCTACATCTCCAAGTAGAATTGATGGTCTGAGAAGATGCCCCACTATCCCATGACTCCATGCTGAGGCTGCCACCCTGATTGAGAAACCCAGGGCTTTACTGATTTCTGAGGACTGGTTCAGTGACAGTGCCTGTGATTTCTGCGTAGTCCGAGGGCTTGGCCAGAGTTTGTGAGCCCCAGCAGCGTGTCTGTATGTCTCCGGGGACGCTGCTTCCCACTCATCCTTCCTAGAGGCCAAGGCCTGGGGCAGGCCTTCTCCACATGGGGGGTGCCTCCCACTGGCAGCACAGGGCTGGCCAGAACAGGATGGAAGAGGACCCTGCCCTCCCAGAGGTGGCCAATGCTGAATTTGAGTTTCAGCGTCACCAGCTCTGGCCTTGGACAGATCACATGGCTGAGCTTCATGGTCCTCTATAGACATGGCATGGATCCATATCCTTCTTCAGGATTTCAGTGACACAGAACAGAACAGGTGCAGGAAAGGCCCCAGCACAGGGCCTGGCATGTGGGATGTGCCAGAACAGGTTAAGTGACAGCTGCTATATTTTAGGGCCTCAGAGCCTCACAAATATCTGTAAGCCATTTCCACTTTAAAATCTCCCTTTCCAAATATGTCTCCCTGCCCAGTTTTGTCGTGAGCCTGAGGTCCTCATCGTCACCAAGGCCTTGGGTTGATGACCCTTATTAAAACACATTTCTTACACAAAAATGCTAGACTGAGTTCCCCGCCCCACCTTCTGTTTAATTAACCACGTGACCTTGGCAAGTCCTTTCTCTTCTCTGAGCCTTTATTCCTTCATCTGTAAACTGAGGATGCTAAGGAGCAAATGAGTTACTGCAAATAACTCTTTTTCAGGTGTTAGCAGCTGGTGGGACAACAGATGATTCAATGGGCCATGGTAGCCCAGGACACTAAACCCAGTGACGGGTATACTCAGCCCTTTGGAGATGCAGATGGTTTGAACCTCCAGTCTTGGAGAGTGAGGGACCCTTCATGGCAGAGATGGAGGTCTCGTCTCAGTTATGAAGGATGACCACAGCCAGCCACAAAAAAATGGGACTGCAGGGGGTTGGAGGCACCGCGGGCAGTGGGAATGGCAAGAGTATCGGTCAAGTGCCTGCTTGCACACAAAGTATCTTAATCAGTCCCCCAGACAACCCTGCCAGTAGTACTGTTCATCCCATTTTGCAGATGAGGAAACCAGGCTGAGATACATTAAGCAACTTTTCTGAGCCCACGTAGCTTGTAAGTGGCTCAGCTGGTCTTCAAACCCCAGTCAGTCAGATCCAAAAGTCTATGTTCATGAGTGGGCACTCCCACTGGTGGGCTGGGAACGAGGGGAGCCATGTTTCTCAGCAGATAAAGGAAAGGGCGGAGAAGGTCTCGAACATTATTTGTGGCTGGTGCCTGGAGGTGGGGCGGCAGTAGTAGGCGCCAGGGTCTAAGAAAGGGTGGGTGGTGGCTGGAGCCTGAAGAGTCAGCCCTGGAGTGAACATAGTGCCCTGGCCAACCATTTGAGCTTCTCTGGGTAAAGAAAGAGCCAGAACTTCTCCTGGTCCTTCAACACTTCCTTTAGGCCACATCCCTCTGACAGGCCACCATGCTGCCGCGGTCATAATGGGGCCTCTGCTCTCGATCTGTTTCTTCCTTGGGACTCTGAGCCGCCCAGTACACACATGATCATCTGTGTGCCTTAACCCCCCTGGGCATCCAATACAGGGTCTGAAGGCAGTGCAAGTTTGTGGAGGGAAGCCAGAAATGCATTCCCTGGTTCCTTGGCCTGCGTCTGCCCACAGTGAGTGCTCACCGTGGATCTGGGGCATGGAAGGGTGGCATGTGATGCAGACCTCTCAGTTAACAGACAAGAAAGCCAGGACCCAGGATGGCTACTTTTCTCAAGACCCCTGCTTAGGTTACCTGGGGAGCCTGTTTTCTGTGGGAGAAGGAATTGGGGGAGCAGTGGCCCTACCTCCCTTCTCCCAAAGCCAGGAAGCTTTGCCAGGGCCCCAGGACCCACCCTTCTTGGCCTCTCAACCCCTTCCATGGGGAGCTAAGCATCCCTAGGTTGTCAAGGGAGCTTGGCCTGTTTTCTTATGGACAGAGAATGCACCTGCCAAGGCTCTGCAGGAGGGAGAGATCTGAACACCACGGGCAATGCAACTGGAAACTGGATATTGGATGTTGTTCATTTCCCCCAGAACAAATGCCATGGAGGCATAAAGCCCGGGCACTCCTTGCTTCTAAAAGTAGGAAGGGATCAGAATGTTGGAACTCTCGAGATTACTTCCTAAGTGGGAGCGTGAAGGGCTGTTGTGATAACCATCGACTCCCAGACACCCTGGGCAGGCACTGGCTGCAGATGCCGCCTCATCGAGCATGGAAAAGGTGGCTCTTCAGAGGTGGTGTCTCCCCCGCACACCCACAAATCATTTTTTTAGTGAGTTGTCACTTTGATGGTGGGGCTAAGTCTTGGGCCTGATTCAGTGTTCTTGCCTTTTTCTCTCCTCTTCCTTCTTCCTCCAGCACCCCCACCCTCCTGCTTGCTTGCTTCTCTCTCCAGCCTCCACTTACTGGAAATGCAATCTCTCAGCGCATGAATGGCAGGGAGGGAGGGAGGCGCCAAGATCGAGAGGCGGCTTTGTCTGGCGGTGAATTTAGATAGCACGTGGGTGGCCAGGGAGCAGGCAGACATCCTCCATCCGCCTGTCATGGAGTTTGCCTGTGCTGGCGGAGGAGGAGAGCAGGGTTTAATTCCCCGGCAATGCCTAAGTCCCAAATCTCCAGGCTGGAGACATAGCTCCAGCATGCCAGCCATAGGGGAGAAAGGCAGAGTGGTAGGAAGTTGCTAATTTGGGGGAAGAGAGTGAGCAGGGCCTATATGGTTCTATTTTAGAGCAGTGAATGAGCTGTGGGTGACACTGACCTCTGTGTCCTGAGCTCAGCCCTCATACTGCCACAAACTCCCACACTGTTGTGGCTCATTCTCCCCGTAGTCAAGGGGGACTCACCTCCTCCTCCTAGCATTGTCGAATGGATTCAATCAGATGTGAGAAGTGCATCCTTATCCCTGTCGTCATCTTCATCGTCATCATCTTCTTCACCATCGTCACCATCAGAGTGAGTGTTACTATGCATGCTGTGTGCTAGACACGGTTCTACATGCCCTTATGTAGGAAGAGATCTCCCAAACCACAGGCACTCAATAGAAATTATTTGCAACTGACTCTAATTTTTGCTTTGTTGATAATTTGTTGGGCAAGATGATTCCACCTCTCTGAGCCTCAGGTTTCTTATCTGTGAAATGGAGATGACAATTATAGTGCCTTCTGCAAAGGCTTGTTGAAGACAAATGTGTTGAAGCACATAAATTACTTGAAAAAAGTCATGGTCCTGGCAAATGATTTGCTGTTGCTGGAGCATGTTGGTGGGGCACTGTCTTGGCACTGAAAAAGGGTGTTTGATGTCACAAACGTTATACCCCACAGACAACACCCTGAACACCCTGTAGGCACCCTCTTAACACTCCAAAAACCCAATTCCTCATTTCATCATTTTCACTGCTGCAGACCACAGCCCTGAACCTGCCTTTCCTCTTTAGATCACGTCTTACCCAGTGGCATCAAGCAGCCACCCACGTCGGTGGCTATTTTCCTCTATTCTGTCCCCACCCTCAACTGCCTTCCTGCCCTGGGGCTGGCTGCTGTGGGTCCTGCTCCTGAGTCTCTGGCTGGACTTCCTCCTGCCCAGTTCACCTGTCCAGCCCTCCACTCCTTTACAGAGCTGCAGCCACCTCCTCTCTGGTCTTTGGGCTTCTGCCCCCTCCTTCCCAGACTGCCCTCCACCATGGCAGCCCGAAGGGCCTTTCTAAATCACCCAGTGGCCCATCCTCCTTGGCTGAGCACCTTTCAGCAGCAAGAAGGAATCAGTCAGTGAAATGCTTAGTGGCCATTGACTATGTTCAACACCGGCCTGGACCCTGGGCATGGGAGGCGGTGGCTGGAAACATTTGCCTAGTTAGTCTAGTCACTGAATGCATGTCTATCTCTCGCCTTCCCTGGGCCAGATGCTGGGCCATGTGTGTGCCAGCTGGTTCTTTAATTTCACCTGTGCAGGAGGTGTCCGCTCCGTTTTTCAGATGAAAAGAGAGGTTTACTAGCTGGCCAAGGCAACACAATTAGAATAGGTGGCGACGACTCAATTCAGATGCAGGGGGCTCTGAAGCCAAAGGCACCATCCACTCAATGCAGCAGAGATAGCTGCAGTGCACATGAGCCTCAGAGAGCCCACCCCAGGCCTGGTGGGTGCAGCCTCTGCTCACTGGCTGGAGAGGGCAGGAGGGGTGAGGTGGGAACTGCAGCAGATTTGGGGACATGGAGAATAGAGTGAGGAGGGGGTGAGAGCTGAATTGCACCTTGCACAGGAGCCAGGCAGGAAGGGGAATGGACCAGGGAGTGGGGACTGTGAGCTTGTGCTGGGGGAGAGGGCGGGGAGTGTGAGTTCTGTGCCCGGGCTGCAGAGTGGGGGCTGGAGGTTGAGAGGAGTGGGACACCTGGAGGAGCGGAGGCCTTGAGAGCCGAGGAACAGCCTGGAGGAGGACTGGGCTGGAGGTGGGCCTGGGATGCTGAGAGTGCTTCTGAGAAGGTGGCAGGGGGACAAAGAGAGTGAAGAGCCAGGGAGGCCTGTCCCAGAGCCTTCCCCACATCCCTGTCCTCTTTCCAGAGTCCCTTGGTTGCCACTTTCCTGCCTGGCACTTTCTTTTGCAGAACCAATTCCCCAGAGTCACTCAGCCACAGCGGGCTCTCAGAGCACAGGCTTGTTTCCCAGGGCAAGGCCCCAAGAGCCAGACCATGTTTGGTGAGCGACAGAATAGGAGATGGGAGCTCTGGCTTCCAGTTCTAACTCCACCACAACTCTCAGGTGAGCTTTGAGGGACTTGGCTCCTGGCCGGGCCTCAGTTTCCTCTTGGATATGGGGAGAGGCTGGATGGCCACTAAGGGCCCTTCCCACAACTCCTGTGGCCTGTGATGTGACTGGGGGAGGGTTCAAGGTAAGGCCTTGGGTGAAATCTACATCCTCCACTGTCAAGCTCTCTGCTTTTCACAGTAATTACCACTTAGTACCTGAGAGTTGGACATCGGCTGTCAGCACTTGGATTTCAGAATCCAAGGACATCCCATCCCTTGGCTCTGCCCCTGCTTGTACTATCATCTTCCCCACCCCCTCCACCCTGTCACTTTGTCTTAGCACAGCCCCATATGGAGTGTTGCCCAGTACAACCGGGAAGATGCCAGCAGTCCCTGGGGGCAATGACAGAAAAGACCTGGATTATCAGGGACCAGCATGAAAATTCATGGCCAGAACATTTCCTCCATGTGATTTCCCAGTGTGCTCTGAACTGCTTTGTGTTTGCAGGATGGAGTTTTGTGTCTGCTGGTTTATTTATTCTATGCACATGTATTGAGTACCTGCTGTGTACCAGGCCCAGGACTGAGTCCTAGGGACATGGGTGAACCAGACCCTGGGGACTAGGCAGGCTGGGGATGCTCCTGCCTCCCATGGGGGCTGAAACCTGGTGTCCTCTACCCTCCTACCTACCCCCAGTCCCATCTGATCACTGCAGGACCCTCTAGAGAAGAGAGCCTCTAAAGACTGTAACTCAAAGTGCTTAGGGTTCTGTTGGGGGAAGGCAGGCCTGGTCCTCGGGGGTAGAGCGTCACGGTCCAGGTGCCATATGATGGGGAATAGGCAGAGCTGTGTAAGGAAGTTGGTCAGCCCAGGCACAGAGCCCAGCAGGAGCATCCTGAGACGTGAGGCTCCAGCCGGGGTGAGGGTGGCTTGGGTACAAAGCCATGTAGTCCTCAACTCTGGCAGGGCCTTTGTCACCCCCCACGCCAAGGCTACTATTGTTATCTATTGTTATCTATTGCATGTGATAAATTACCTCATACTTTGCTTCTTAAAGCGTTAGACATTTCTGTAGGTCAAAATTCAGAAGCAGCTTAGCCGAGCAGTTCTTGCTCAAGGTCTGTCATGAGGTTGCAGTCAGGGAGTTGGCCAGGGCTGTAGTCATCGGAAGGCCTGACTGGGGCTGGAAGACCCCCTTTCCGGTTGGCTCCCTCACAGGCTTGGCATGTCAAAGCTGACTGTTGGTAGGGGACCTCCATTCTTCCCCAAGTGGGCATCTCCATAGGCTGTTTGAGTGTCCTCATGACATGGCAGATGGCTTCCCCCAGCAATTGGGGTCCAAGAGAGAGCAAGGTAGAAGCCACAATCTCTTTATGAGCTAGCCATGGAAGTCATGCCTGTCATTCCTATGACATCCTGTTAGTTACATAGGTCAGTTGCCTTCAGTGTGAATACTCAGAGATGAGAACCATTTGGAGGCATCTTGAAGCCTGACTACCCCCAGCACCTACTGTGCTTGGGTTGGTTTTTCTGGACTGCTCGCCCTGAGTGTTGAGCACAGAGATGCAAAGTTCACAGGTTCACGGGGGCTTACTGGGGCCCTGGGGTGGATTCAGGGGGTCTGCCACTGGGGTAGGCTGTGAAGACTGGCCAGGTTGATGGCTCCGGAGCTGCCTGAGGACAAGGAGAATCCTCAGTATTAGAACCCAGCATCTCTGTCTCTCACAACAGCCCCTTTTTCCAACTTACCCATGCCCCCAACACTCAGTGGCATTGGCGTTCTTGACAGCTGTACACAGTACACCTGTTTCCCAGCAGTCACACTTGTTCAAAGAATGGGCATGTGTCACTCTAGGAGGTAGTGACTTCCTTGTCCCTAGAGGCACTTGCTGCAGAGCCGCTGGTCAGAGCGGCCAAAGAGGAGAGATTTTGACAGATTTCACTCAGCCCTGGGTTTCTGACTTCCCGTTTTCTTTGTGATCTGGCTGTGGGAGTTGTGTCCTTGCTCCTCTTCACAAACGAACTCACCCCCTGCAGGAAGCCTCAGCTAGCCCCATTAGATCCCCTCATAGGGCCCTGGCCTATGGAAGCTGTCCTCTTGCCCCACCCCCCAGCCTCCCACCTGTGGGGTCTAAGTGCCCGGAATCCTGGCTTCCTGCCCATGCTGCCCACATCCCACTGGGAGCCTTCCCCAGATAATCAGGACCATTAGAGGCCTCCTAATGCCACCTGACCTCGGGCCTGTGATGGCCCCCGCGCCGGCTGCCCATGCATTATTAACATGCAAAGAGCATGAAAGAACTGCTTAGATGGATTGCACCCTGGCGCCCCTGGTGCATTAGTTGCTGCATTTGTAGCATGCTCCTGGTGGCCCCATGATGTCCCCCTCCAGGGTCTCCCCCAGCATTGCCAGGCCCAGCTCTGCCCAAGGACTGAGGGCTGATGGGGAGCTGGCTCTTCAGGCACTGGGCATCTGGAGCAGGGCGGGGCTAGGAGCACTGGGGCCAGGGATGCAGGGTTGTGCAGGCCTAGCACTTCCAGGTCGAGGAGAGCAGCAAACTGAAGGATCAGCTCATCTACCCCTCACCCCCTCAGCCCTAGAGGGGAGGACACCAAGGCTTGAGAGGAGAAGTGACCTGTTCAAGGCCACAGGTGAGGGGCAGAGGCCCAGGTTCCTGGTGCTCCCTTCCAGGAGGGAGGAAGTATGAAGGAAGACTTCATACTGAGTCTTCCTTGAGCTGAATCATGTCGGCTCCTAGAGCCTGGGGTGAGGCCTCTCAAATGGACAAAGGGGAATCCTTTGCAGGAGGAGCCTGCCTAGTCTCTTGAGGGCCCCTGTTGGAAAGCAGGTGAATTCCCATGGGAAGATGAAAGCCCCTTGCTCTGCAGTCACATTTCCTAAGGTTAAACATGCTCAACCCCGACTGGCTGGAGGACCTTGGCCGACTCACTTTCCCTCTCTTGGCCTTCGTGTCCCCATCTGGAAAACAGGCACAGTGTTTCCTGCCCTGCCCTTCTGCGTCCCTTCCTGTCTCCCTCCCTGGGCTGGTGTGAGGGTCCGGAGTGGTAGTGGAGGAGAAGGAACTAGAAACTCACATGACACTTCACGTTGAGAGCAAGAGCACACCTCTTCCCGGCTCCAGCACCTCGCACCTTTCAACACAGAATCAAAAATCGGGCTGGGTTACCTACAGTTAACCGGAGGTAACTAGAGGAATAGGGACACATGGCTGAAAGGACTGTCACCTTCAGGAGGCCCTGATCCCAAACCTAGGCCTGCTACTTACAAGCTGGTGGCCTCGGTCAGGGCCCTTCTCCCTCTCTTCTCTTCACTTTCTCCTTCTGTAAAACAAGTAGCGAGTTGGAAAGGAGGAGATTAGAATTCCTCTAAGAATATTCCATCTTTAAAGTCAATGGGGGCCCATTCAGAATAAAAGGTCAGTGACAGATATCAGGTCCTTTGCTAACAGCAAGTTTGGGAACCCTGGGAAGCCCATGGTCCTGGACATAGAGTTGAGGGAGTGAGGCAGTGAGGATGAGCTTTGCCAGCCTGAGAGCCAGTGCCTGCTCAGTTTCTTGCCAGTTTTGCAGATGAGCAGTTGATGTACAAAGAGTTGGAGTGAGTTGCCTTAAGTCACAGAGCCAGGGTGAGGGATAGCATGGGCCCCGGTCTGCCCTGTTCTTCACAACATAATGTTGGAAGTAGGGGGAAAGGCAGGGAAAGGGGCTGCCAGTTACTGATCACCCCTGTGCACTGGGCTCTCTGCTTCCCCCAGGATCTCATTTTATTCCCACAGCCAGCTTGGGAGGTGGAATCCCTGAATGGAACCCCTGAGGGTGGCGGAGACAGTAGTCTGATTTCTGGTTGTTCCTGGATGGCTGTGTGTAGGGGGAAGCACGTGGCCAAGGCAGTCTGGGTAACCCCTAGTCCATGTGGGAGATGGTGACTGAGAGCGAGATTGCAGCCACGTGGAGATTGTGGGCAGCAGTGCGGCTGGGACAGCAGCTGCTCTCTCTATGCAAATGAAGCCCTCAGCACCCAGCATCCAGCACTGAGCAAACACCCAGCAGAGAAACCCCCTCCTAAACCTCTCTGGGACCCTAGCCTGTGCCTTCTGACACCTTCACCGCAGCAGCTGCCTGTACCCTAAGCCCAGTCCCAGGCCACAGCAGTTCACAAGAACCATCCCCGCCCCTTGGGGGAATTCCCACGTCTGTCTGGAGACAAACTGCAGCCCAGGCAAGTCTGGCTGTAGAAGCTGACCCTAGAAGCCAGCTCTGCATTAAGAGCTGACTGTAGCATTCCCAGTGACATGCCCGTGTCACTTCCAAGGCCAGTCTGAGAACTGTCTGTGGGGCTGTAGGTTGAGAACAAGTCTGGCCTCATCCACCCTCTGCGGTTCCCAAGCACATCGCCTTTGGCCCCACCTCTGCACTTTTGCTCATGCTCTCCCCCTGGGATTACATTTCACCCCCGCTACTCCCCCTGCTCTGTCGCCTTGGCAGAACCAGCCCCGCATCCCCTGTCCGGCACTGAGTGCCCCAGGCCTGGGTGCTGTCTGTCATTACAGCCTACTCATGTCCTTGGACTCCAGCTCCCCTCTAAGCTGGGCACTCCCTGGGCTGGGACTGAGGAATTTGTGCCTGTGCCTGGCTCTGGATTGAGTGTGGTCTCATTTAATCCCTACAACCTAGAAGACAGATATGCTTATTGTTCTAGCTTTATGGGTGAAGAAAGATACTCAGAGAGGTCAAGTCACTTGCTCAAGGTTACACAGCTACCAAGTGAGAGAGCTGGGATAAGGAGCTGGAGTTGCACGCAGAGTCTGTAATTGGGAATAGACTGGCCCTTATTCAGCCCTTTGTTCCCAGGCCTGATAAAGCCTAGGGTGATTAAGGACCAGCAAGTGTTGAGGCATTCTTATTCAAGCAATAAGACGGTGGATGCTCCCCCTGTCTGTTCCCTGGGAATCCTGAAGGTGTACCCTGCCACTCTGTGCACAGCCCACCTCACCCCAACGTGCACCCATCAGGCCCTGGATGACGGCTTTGGCTCAGGAAATCCTTCCAGCAGTGTGGTGGGCTCAGGATGGTTATACCCATTTTATAGATAGGAAACTGAGTACTAGAGAGGTCTAATAAATGTCCCAGAATCACCCAGCAGGAAGTGGCTGACTATGACTCCAACCCAGGGCTTGGGGCTCTGTGTCTGGTGCTCCTTCCTAGGCTGGCGGGATGAGGCTGTGCTTGCCAAAGTCACCCGGGCTGCCTCTGGCCCAAAGTGACGGAGCAGTTGGTCAGCTGGTCCTCCACCCTGAGCCCTCTGAGAAGAGAGGAAACACCGGTCTGCGGGGGATTCCTCCGGCGGCGCCGCGCCCCTTGGGCACTTCCTCTGGACACTCTCGTTTTCTTTGTCACTTGTTTTAGTTTCTGCTTTTCTTCCCTCGTTCCTTTTTCTCAAGGCCACTTTCATTTCCGTCTGGCAGTGTCCCCCCAGCCCACCCCTACTCCTCTCTGCTCAGCTCCCACTGCCTGCTGCAACCTTGGGATCCCAGAGACCTTGCCTGCCTGGAGCACGTTTCCCAGCTGGCAGGGGTCAGGCACAGGAAGGGGCTGCCTCCTGGCTTCATCCCCTGTGGAGGGGAAGCTGAGGTCAGATAGCCCTGGGAGCCCAAGCAGCCTCAGGCTCCCTGCTTAGCCTCTCTGGGCCCCAGGCTCTTCCTCATCTGTGAGATGGGAGGAAGTCCACCCTCAGAGGGTGTGAGGAAAGGAGATAACACACGTGAAGCTCCAGTAACTAGCACATAGAAAAACCCAGACCTGCCTGTGAGTTCAGTCTCCTGGGCCTGCAGTCTTCTCCTCCAACACTGGGGGCCCACACCTGGCCAAAGGCAGACTTTGCCATCTGTGCCTGCTGCACTGACACACCAAAGCCTATAGAAAGGTGGTTCTGAGAAAGGAAGAGAGGATTATCAGCTACGCCCTCTGGAGTCTGTGTGTACAGCCCTCTACCACAGCAGGAGCCCCTGGGCCCAGTGCAGAGGCATCATTTTCCCTGCAGACTGCCAGCCACCAGGCACTCAGCACTCAGGCTAGGGCAGCCCTCCATTGTTGGACAGCTTTGCTTTTTTAAAGAAAGTTCTTCCCTCTAGTCAGCTGAGACCTGCCAGCCTCCACACCTGTCCTCTAGCTTTGACCATCCCCAAAAGGACTGATCTCCTCTCTCCTGTTGTTCTAGATGTCTCAGTATTGCACTTGGGCCTCTCCAGACTTGCCCCAAATCCTTCTGCTCCAGTGTGAGAAGCAGTATCCCAGAGCAGTTAAGATTTTGGACTTCAGAGCCCAACTCCCCCGGTTCAAATTGTGGTGAGACCACTTGCTATCTATGTGACAGTGGGAGTTTCCTAACCCCTCCACGCTCAAAAGGGGGTAACTGTGGGACTTAACATGAGCAGGTGTGTAAACATCACCCACTGCCTTGGCTGTTTATGATCAAACATCTGAAAATCTGTAACAGCTACTCAAAGGGCCTCACTTTCAGCCCCCTTCCACGCCTGCTTGCCTGCTGGTTCTATTTGATAGTTTCCCTGTTACAACTTAGACAAGGCAGCCAGACATTGAGGAAGGAGCCCTGGTTTTGGAAGCAGACCTGTGTTCAGATCTCAGGTCCATCCCGGGTTTGATTTACCTGGGAGACACCATGGGTCCATGTGTCTTCCCGAGAGCTCATGAAAATACTTGAGACCTGAAAAGAAAATGGTTTGGTTTCAAAATATGTAAACTGCTCATCAAAATTAATAATTAGTTAATATACTCAAGCATAATGAGTTGTGTGATTTAGTTTTTATAGAAACAGCCTTCCCTTTGGGGGTTAGCATGCCTCGCCTTGCCAAGGCTCCTGATTACAATGACTGCTAAGAAATCAGAGCAGATATTCATCCTACAGGTTACTCACTGTAAATCATTTCAAAAACAAAATTATTTTTTAAATGTGTCATTTTTTCCAGCAAAATATTACATTCAGCAAGGGATAAATTTGATAGAATGTCGGGGAGGTTTCCAAAAGTAATGCTGCTTGAGTCTTAAAATGACCCTGGACGGGTCAACTCATCTCTCTGAGCCACTATGTCCTCATCTGCAAAATGGGGACAATTCACCTGTTTTCCAGCATTGTTGAGCCTAGCCTGCAGATCTGATAGTGCCTGCCTGTCTTCTGGGGGTCACTGGAGGAAGGGACAGAGGACTGTTGGCCCTTGTTTTTTATGGCGTTTCCATACGGATGCTGGACACTGACCTGTTTGCTTTATCAGTCCAATGTGTCTGGGCCTTTTGTCCCAGCTTCTGCCCATCCATCTTAGAGCAGGCAGTTACCATCAGCACAGACAACAGTTTGGGTTTTGGGAGGTGGGAAGTCCTGGGAATTCTTAGTTATCAAGCTGCTGTTGCATTAGGTAGGTCCACACATGCCCTTGAGGATTGAACATGCCTCCTGGGCTCTAGTGTGATTCAGGAAAAAGAGAGGTCTGTTCTCTTGCCTCTCAACAGCTATTCCTTGTAAGGAACCATCATTCCCTTGTCCCTGTGACTGGGAGAGGCTTGTGGCAGGAGTGAGGAGACATCGGCTGGTACGTGGCACCAGTTAGGGGCCCAGCTGCGTGTTTGCACGTCCCAAAGCGTTCTTGATTCAGGGATGCCATTCACAGCCTGAGAGGTGCCTCTTATATGCCCATCCTGCTTAGGGTCAGTTGTTTCATTCAAAGATGGTAGAAAGTGTTGAGTCTTGGGTTTCAATTCTGCCTTTCTCATTCACTTGCTGTATGACTCTGGGCAGGTCACTTGACCACTCTGAACCTCAGTTTCCTCCTCTGCCAACTAGGAAAACAAACAGCTGGTCTCTCTTCCCTGAGTTGCTGTGGGATTGTGGGTGAGAAAGTCTAAGCAGACCGTTGTGAAACTTCGGGAGGGAGATGCTATTCTTTGTCTTGGTGTGAAGGCACAACCGGAGTCATTCACAGGCTTCTGCAGAGCGCCAGCCAGACTCTCACCTCAGCCTGGTCTGGGCCTGGGGGCCACCCTGGCCAAGGAACAGAGCTGTCTCACCTGGGCTGGAGCTCATGGCCTCCGGCGAGATTTGGCAGGTGTCCTTAGTGCAGACCAGATGTTCGGCCTGTGTGTGATGGCTGGGGAGGGACTCACACCTCCCAGTTTTTTCCATGGTATCAGCACCTTAATGCATCACGCCTCACTGACCTGGAGCTGCTCCTGTCACCCATGACCTGTGCATCAGCTCAGAGTTGGAAGCCTCCAGTCTCCATCATATGTCCCAAAGAGCCAGAAAGGGTAGGTGTGGCCAGATGTGCAGGAACCTCCTGCATATGTGATCCAAGCCAAGTCTTTGTTCTCTGGTCCTTGGTTTTCTCATCTGGAGAATGGTCTTCTGTGGTGGATGTTTCTGTTCACTTTACTTGGCAGCAGTAGTAGGTCAGGAAGGAAACCCCATTTGATTGTTTATTTAGCCCTGGGAATTCTATGTGAAGGCCAGCCCCTTTCTCCCTAAGGGGACCAACCAGCTTTGTCAACTGTTCTCAGAGGAAGATCCCAGGAGCAGTATTCTGGTGAGGGCTGGGAGCATACAGAAGACTTATCTTGAAGCTGCATTTGTAGAATAAGCACACTTTTAACCTAGAGTTTATGTTTGCTCATTTGGAGTGGCTTTGGAAGGTGACAGTATATAGTGGTGGAAGGGAATGTCAGAGTCCACCCCAAGACACTACTTCAAGCTACTGCAGCAATCCTGGAGAATAAGATTCATGCTTGAGCTACCCCTCACCCCTCATGACCTTGTGATCCCAAGAGAAACTAACATCTGTATTACCCTCTGAGTTTACAGGCAGATTATGGCATTTGAAGGAATTTGGGAAAGCCTACTTCCTCTCCATCTCTAAAGCCAAGCTGCTAGTACCTCCAGGTGGGATTAAGCTACTCTGGTGGTCATTCATTCCTTATCATGATCTGGTTAATTAGATTGCTTTCCAGCCTTGACCAGGAGAAACCTATGGGAGTGCTAACCCTAACCCTAACCCTGACCCTGGGCTCTGAGGGCTGTGCTGAGATGTTCCACTGCTACACTAAATTGGTATCTATCTCTTCCCAATTTGCAGTAAAGGACAAAGTTATTACTTACCATTATCTCAATGTTCTGCTTTTCTCCCATTGGCTTTTCATAAGCTCTGGGCACTTGCTACTGCTTGACTGCTAATGAGTGATCATAGGCAGTAAAATTAAATGTACAAGTAACAAACAAATATTAATGAGGAATATCAAACCAGCCAATTCTATGGAGTTTTGCAGCATATTTTTTATGGTGCCTTTGTGTGTGTGTGTGTGTGTGTGTGTGTGTGTGTGTGTGTATGATTTTATGGTATGGGTACATTTTCTGCTAGTGAAAATGTTCCCAGTTCTTGTGATGGAGCCAGAAGTTTAGTATTTCATGGAGTTCCCCCAAGAATTCCATGACTTTCCGTTACAACAATGGGATAAGGATGGGGATGGTGGCAGGAAAGAGAGGGGCCCCATGGAAGGGATGAGATGACCCAAACTCAGGGCTCATTCCTGAGTCCCCAACCCCCAAGGAAAATCATGTGACTCAAGATCTGGCAGATGTGTCCCTTCCACTCACTCCTACTGCTAACAGCCTTGTCTTACCTGGATTTCTGTAGCTGCTTCTATCTGCCACCACCATGCCCCCTCTAATCTATTCCCCATAGTGCACCAGGGGAATCTTTCTAGAACACAAACCTCGTCACGTCAAACCCCAAATAAAATCCTGTAATGGCTCCCCATGGCCTCTGGAGTTAAGTGCTAAATTCCTTTAGAGCAACTTGCAAGGACCCTCAGGATCTCCTACCTGGTCTTACCTCTCTCCATCAAAGCTCTGGCCTTAACCTCTTGCTTCCTAGCTCACACACACATGCATCTCTCTGTCTTTCTCTTTCTTCCTGTTTCTCTCACACATACACAGATGCATGGGCATGCACACTCAATATTCAAGTCTCAGTTTAGATGCCATTTCCCAGAAGTCTTCCTTGATTACTTCCTCCACACCTGTGGAAGCCTGTGGATTTGATGTGCTCCTATGCTCCCTGGACTCTCATGCCAGAATGCATCTCACCAACAATTGTCTTTTTGCTAGTCTGTATCCTCGACTAGACTGTGAGTGCCACAGAATAGACTGTCCTGCTGCATTGCACCTGCCACATACATGGACACTCAATAAATACCTGCTAAAAGTGGAGGGAGGAAAGGCAGGCAGAAGGAAGGGAGGGAGGGAGGGGAGGAAGGAGGAAGGAAGGAAGGAGGGACAGAGGGAGGGAAGAGAAGGGGAGGGGTGAGGAAAGGAAGGAAGGAGGGAGGGAGGGAAGGAAAGGAAGGAGGGAAGGAAGGAGGGAAGGAAGGAAGGAAGGAAGGAAGGAAGGAAGGAAGGAAGGAAGGAAGGAAGGAAGGAAGGAAGGAAGGAAGGAAGGAAGGAACGGCAGCCAAATTTATTTTCCTGATCTCCAGGTCCAGCCAGGGCCAGCCCTGATATATGTAGAAAACTCATATCGATGCAACAAATATTTTACAAGCACCAGCTACATCCCAGGCCTGTGCTGGGAGCTAGAGATGTCAGAGAGTTGAAGGGAGGTGGAACAAGGACTGCACTGGAGGGAGGTAAGACAAGCCTACAGCAGACACAAAGCTGACTGTGGTCCACACTGCAAAGGAGATGCACACCAAGAGTTCCAGGAGCTTGCAGGAGGGAGGAAGAGGACCCTACTAGGGTCAGGTGGGGAGGCAGAGATCCCAGGGGTAGTGGTAGGGGCAGCCTGCTTGGCCAGAGGCCCTCTCAGTTCCTCCCATGGCATGTTTATGGCTGGCTTCATTAGTCTTCAGAGATGATGGAGAGCTTCATCACTGAGAGTCTGTGTAGCATCACTCCTCTAGGAAAATGTCCATGCCCCTCCCTCTGATGGAGTGGCTCATGCTCACTAGCCTCTGTGCTACCCAGGGCACACCTCTGTTAGGGAAGGCAGCTCTGTGCACCAGTGGGCAGCACCGTGTGGGGTTAGGAGCACAGATTCTGGAGCCGCCTGCCTGGGCTCCCATCCCAGCTCTGTTCCTGTGAGCAGCAGGGCAGTTGTGAGTCCATGATTCAACCCCTCTGTGCCTCACTTTCCTCCTCTGTACAGTAGAGATGATCATGATCTTTCCTTCATAGTATTAATATCATTGCAAGTGTTAAGTGAGTTAATACAGATAAAAACTCAGAACTGTGCCTGCTGCAGAATCCAGATTATATAAATATTTGCTATTAGCACTATTGATTAACCTATGCACCTATACCTACATCTCTTGTTCTAGCTTATGAACTTTTTAAAAATTGCAGTAAGGGTCAGGTGTAGTGGCTCACGCCTATAATCCCAGCACTTTGGGAGGGCGAGGTGGGCGTATCACCTGAGGTCGGAAGTTCGAGACCAGCCTGACCAATATGATGAAATCCCATCTCTACTAAAAATACAAAAATTAGTCAAGCATGTTGGCATGCGCCTGTAATCCCAGCTACTCAGGGGGCTGAGACAGGAGAATCGCTTGAACCTAGCAGGTGGAGATTGCAGTGACCTGAGATTGCGCCATTGCACTCCAGCCTGGGCAACAAGAGGGGGAAACTCCGTCTCAAAAAAAAAAAAAAAAAATTGCAGCAAGAATATTTCACATGAGATCTACCTTTCGACAAATGTTTAAGTATACGATAAAGTATCATTCATTATAGGCAAATGTTGCACAGCAGGTCTCTAGAACTTAGTCAACTTGCTGAACTGAACTTTTATTCTTGTTGAGCAGCAACTTCCCATTTCCCCTTCCCGCAGCTCCTGGCACCCACTATTCTACTGTCTACTTCTGTGAGTTTGACTATTTTAGACACCACGTCTAAGTGGAATTATGCAGTATCTGTCCTTCTGTGCCTGGCTTATTTCACTTAGCATAATGTCCTCCAGGTTCATCCATGCTGTCACATATTGCAGGATTTCCTTCTTTTTTAAGGCTGAATAATATTCAACTGTATGTATGTACCACATTTTCTTTATCCATTCATCTGCCGATGGACATTTGGGTTTTTTCCACATCTTGACTGTTGTGGGTAATGCTGTAATGAACATAGGAGTGCAAATATCTCTTCGAGATCTTGTTTGCAATCCTTTTGGATAAATACCCAGCAGTGGGGTTGCTAGATCATATGGTAGTTCTATTTTTAATTTGTTGAGGAACTTCCATACTGTTCCCCACAGTGGCGGCACCATTTTACATTCCTACCAGCAGTGCACAAGGGTTCTAATTTCTTCTCTTAGGAGCCTCTTGACATCAGAGCCTGACTCTGGTCTCACCTATAGCTCCCTCAACTCCTCCACAGGAATCACACATAATAGGCTTTGAAAAGGTAGAATAATAATGCAGGATACTCAGTGCTGGAACTGGGTGAGTCAGAGCTGGATGAACATGTTTCTTTCTAGACAGACCCAAAGCTATTCCCGATGTGTCCAAATGGAATAAACCTGTGAACAAACCATTCTATTTGCTGAATGTCCCAAATGGGGAAAACTATGGGATCTCCCTTCTTCTTTAGCCCCCTTGAAGAGTTGCCGTCTGGGGCCTGGGAGCGGCCCTGGGGGCCCACTCAGAGGTGGTATCCTGAGCTCATCAGGTTTAGCATGCTGATTACGGAATTTCCTGCCTGCTCTGATGACTTTTTGGCATCTGAGACGTAGATGGAGGATGTTTGAGGGGAGACGTAGGAAGGGCCAAGTAGCTTGGTAGGGCCACTCAGCTGAAACCAGAACTGGGCCTCTGGAGCTCAGTGTGTGGCTGGACCCCAGCCCCGCTCCGCAGTTGGAGTCCTTGTGTACCTGGGAATAAATCACTTCCATCTTAGCTTCTATTCTTGGCCTGTGCAACTTAGGGCAAGAGACAGCCTGGCCTGATGTTTCCATGGACATGGGGGCCAGGAAGCATCTGGGCTCCCTATCCTAGCTCTGCCAGTTTACCAGATATAGGACTCAGGCAAGACACTGAACTTCTCCAAGGCTTGGTGGTTCCCTGTGTTGGTGCTAACATGAGTTGGGAGTCCCACTGGGGCTGCTTTGAGGTTGAGGTGACCCTGAGGAAGGGCTCTGTGTGTCTCCTTCTGGAGCCTGGTCACTGTGTCATCCCTCCCTGTCACTGTGAATTTGCCCCAGAAAGATGGACATCTCAGGAACCCCAAGGCTTTCTAATGAGCCTAAGACTTCATGGTGGGGACAGGGATGTCCCTGAGTGGTGTGGAGCAGCCAACGGCTGCCCACTAGTTAGGAACGTCTGCTCTTGGGCAGTCTCCCTCTCTATGTCAGTGACAAATCCATTTAGGAGATGGAGAAATTGAGCCAAGGGAAGGAAAACTCACTAGGGCTCACTAGGGCTGCCTAAAATTGTTTTAGATAGATGAGTTATCCATATGAATGAAGGAATGACCATTGGTTCAAGGCAAAGGTGAGAACTGAAGGCAAAACAAGTTCTTGCTCCACCTTCCAGTCTGTCTCACTTCCATCTAACCTGTAAGAGGAGCTTCACTGTCATCCTACACACTAACAGTTTGAGCCTCTGTGCCTTTGTACTTGATTTTATTTGGTTTGGTGCTTGACTGATGTTTTCATATACAGCATTAAAGTCTATGGCCAAATCCTCCCCATCCTTCAAAGCTCCTCTCTCTCCTCCTCCAGGAAGTCTTTCAGAATACCCGGTTGTCCTTTGTGCACCTCTTGTCTTTAGCTGCAGCAGCACACTCTGAGCCCTCAATTCTAGCTGGCTGGCCTTTATCTCTCACCATATGAAGAATGTGCTTCTTGTTACTCCCATTTGGCCACAGGCTGTTGCCCTTCCAACCTCCTGGTGGGTCCTAGTCCATCAAGCCTAGTTTCAGTCCAGCAAAGAGAAAGGGTTAAAACATGTACCTTGACCTCCCAGCTAAAATCCACTAGAGCCTTCGTTCTAATGCCTTTGGTCTCAGCTTCCACTGCTCTGGGCTGGGTCAAGGTCTTATGGCTATAATTATAGCACGTGTGTGTGTGTGTGTATGTGTAAGACAGAAAGAAAGAGAGACAGAGGAGGGAATGGGAAGATGGGAGAGATGGAGAGAGGAGGGAATGGACTCGTGCTGGTCCACGCACACCATGTGTGTGTCGAGGTGAGAGTGAAACAACCCTTATTCCCATCGGCTGACACACCTGGGCAGACCCTCCGTGGGATGCTGAGCCTGGTGGCTGGGGCAGGTGCACTGTTCCCATCCCAGCAAGGTTCAATCTCTGTCATCTAACACTTCATACCAGTGTTATTGAAGTTTCACTAATAATTACCAGCACAACAGCGAGCGTTGGAGGCATTTGCCACGCTAAGCGCTTTATGTGGATTATCTTAATTCTCACCATAACCATTTGAGGTAGATGCCATCTTAGTGCCATTTTACAGATGAGGAAACTGAGGTTTAGAAAGATTCCACGACATAGCAAGCGTGGGGTACAGACCCACAGCCAGTCTATCTGGCCCAAGCCTATATTCATCCTCATTGCCCACAATCACCTCATTGCCCCAGAAGCCCAGACTCCTTGGCAAAGGCCCTGGTTCCACCACTGGCCGCCCTATGTGGGACGTTCAATGCACCAGACCTTGGTTCCTCCCCTCGTTAAAATGGGCTGGATGCCACCGAAGGGCCCTGCCAATTTCCCATATGAAAAAGCCGTGCTTGGGGGATTCCGAATCCTTGGATGCTAAGATACCATCATTTTGATTCTGGGATTTCCAGATTCTGGCCACAGATTCTAGGGTCCTGAAATCCTATGATCCCCATAATCTCTGATCTCCACTAGAACGCAGGCTCCAGGGGGACATGTGCTTCCATCCATGGGTACCCTGCTGTGTGCTAGGGCCCAGTACAGTCAGAGCCTGGTGTGGGCTAGGCACTCAGTCAATGTTTGTTAACTGAATGACTGACTCACCCTCCCCTACAGTCAATGTCCATCCCCTGGCCAAGGCCCATGCCTGAAATGTGCCCAGTGGCCCACACATGGTGGGCGAGCCCTGGACAAACATGCAGAAAACTTCCCTTGGGTCCTGCTTGGCCATTGATCTGCAGCATGGTTCCAGGCAAGTCACCTCACCTGCCTGAGCCTCTCTTTTCCCAAAAGCACTAGATAAGGAGTCAGAGAAACACACCAAATTTATTCCTGCCTCAGGGCCTTTGCATGTACCACCTCATCTCCCTGCCTGAAATCCTTGTGTCCCTGCTCCCTCACTTCATTCAGGCCTTTGCTCAGATGTCACCCCTAGAACCTCACCTCCTTAGAGAAGCCTTCCCTGATCACCTCAACTCAAGCACCTTCTCTGGTCACTTTCTCTTTCTTTTCTCAAGTTGTCTGTATTTTCTTTCATAGGACTCATTACCTGACATTTCTTTGTTTGAATGTTGTCTGTTTCCCCTATTAGAATTTAAGTTCTAAGAGGACAGGAGTTTTTTCTGGTCTGATTCACCACCTAGAATAGTGCCTGACACATAGTAGGTACTCAACAAATATTGGTTGGAGGAAAGAAGGGAAAGAGTGTGGGAAAATGCAAGCTCTGTAGGATCCTCCTCTGCCCAAGTTCTGGTCCCTAGATGCTGAGCCACTTGGGCAGCTCTCTCCTGACTCAGCCTGAACTCCCACGAGACCCACAACATTCCCCCAGGTACCACTCTGTGTGCCTTCACCACAGGAAACCAAGGTCACAACTGTGTGCCCTCAGAGCAGGACACAGGGCAACTGGCTCTCCCAAAAAGAGGAGACTGCCAGGCCGAGACCTGGGCAGAGCTGGCTGTGTGCTTTTGAAGCAAGAGCAACTGCTGAATAAACATACTCATCTTCCACGACGTGTGTGCAGCTTGAGGCCTGCTTTCTGTTGCTGGCACTCAGATAGCTGGGGGAGAAGGAGAGTCATGCCTGAGAGTGACAGAGAAGAGGAAGGCAGTGGTGTCTCATGCAGCCTGGCTTCTACCCAGCTCTGTTCACGTCTCCCTTTCCTGCCCCAGCCCCTCTGAGCTCCCCATGGCTTGTCACTGCCTGCAGGAGGATGCAGCCTCTCAGCTGGAATTCAGGGCACTCTGTGACCCAGCCCTGCCTGGATCTCTAACCTGCTTTCTCCCACCAGAGTCCAGGGACTGTTTCCCAATGCACCATGACCTGTCCTGTCCCCAAGCTTTGCTTGAACCTTGCTGTCTGTCCAGAGGGCCCTCCCACTGCTCCTCCTACAAGAAGCCCTTCGTGACTACACCCACCCATGAGATCTCGCCCTCATCTGGGTCCCCCAGCTCTCCTGGACTCTTCCACTTCTAGGGGATGCTCAGGAATCTAGATGTAGCTCTTTCTGTCCATGGTGGGTGCCCCCAGCCTGTGGGAAGTGCTGGTAGGTGGTGATGGGGGAAGAGCTTGGGTGGAACAGCAAACTCTATCCATCCTGTGATGATAAATGAGGTAATGGACATGGGCACCCCTTGTAAGCTGTAAAACACTATCCTACCTTGGCCCAGCCCCCTTATCTCTGGCCTGGACTCTTGCCCAGCATCCTCCAGTTCACCCAGCACAGCCAGCCTCCCTACTGAGCCTTGCCCAGCTCTGATCATTTCTCTTGTCCTCCCTGCCTGCCTTGCTGGTAGGTTCTGGCCTCAGAGGCTAAGACCTGCCCTCAGCAAGCCCTGCTTGTGCTCCTTGCACCCCGGCCTTTCCTCCTTTCCTCCACACGGAGTGTGCTTCTGTCACCCTGCCGTTCTCCTGCTTCTAGGCCTGCCTCAAACTCTTCCTTCAGAGTTCTCTGCCCACTCTAGGCATGATTGGTCGCTCGGGTCTGTGATGGCACCTCTCACTGTGTCTCATTCCCCGTGTATATGTGCAAGTTCCTCTGCGGCTTTCAGTTTGGGCCTGGCATGGAGAAATGATAGGGTGAAGGTTTCTCCTGGCAGATGGGGCTGCCTGCTGAGGATATTCTAGGCAGGCCTGGTGTTTGATAAACTTCAGTTTATTGAAGCCCAACCATAGTCCTGAGAGTCACTCTCATTTTCCCTGTGGTAGCACCAAGATGCTGAGGGCCTGGCTTGAGGTCACGTGGCAGCATGCAGCAGAGCTTGCCTGGGGACCCCAGTCTGATTTCAAAACTCTCCTTCATATTGTGTGACCATGACAGAGAAAAAAATACCAGGCCTCTTTCCTATCCTTGGATGTCAGTAAACTGCCTTGGGGATTTTGTCTTTTTGCCACCCAGTTCTTCCCGTGGTTCCCATGGGTGCTGCCATCACAGCCCTGATAAACAGCTGGCCGGTATGTGAGGATCCACAGTCCCCATCCATCTTCCTACCCTCCCCAGGCTTGCTGTGGGTCCCCTCCAGGTCGCCTGGGCCCAGGCTGAAGACCGAGGCTGGACCTAGCGTGTCTCTCCAGGATGCGTCAGGGAGTAGAGCAGCCCCATGCCCAGATCTGCCAGGCTGCCTCCCATCCCTGACATCCAGGCTGCGGATCAATAAATCTGTCTCCTGCTCTTCTCTCCTGACCATCTGTTTTCCCTGGTGGTCCCCAGGGAGTCTGCCAGCCTGGCTGAAAGCTCCCAGGTCGGAGAGAAGAAGCTATTTGGGGGCCATCTGTTTGAGAGGTGCCTCCGGCTGGGGTTCCGCAGCTGAAGGAAGCAGCCCAGGCAGTGGGGGGCTGCCAGGAGGGGACAGCAGTTAGGGAGCTGAGAGCCTTCTTTATCTTTAGGCTCAGGGCCAGGGTGTGCCAGCTCCCCTGACGCCAGCAGACCAGTGAGATGCCAGGCCTGGCTGCATCTTGGACATGTCGCTGGGGCAGATGGTGCTAGAGGGAGTGGGGAAGACAGTCTGAACCTCACCACCTCCCCCCCGAAAACTCCTTTTAAAACACATACATACACACCCTTAAAATTGGGTTGCCAGTGACAACCTGGCATATCATCTTCTTTTTATATTATTCTTAGCCCCTCTGTTACCATAGCAACCGAACAATGCTTTTAAATATAGCAGTTAATTTTTTCAGCTTCAGCAACAAAGTTCTGGTGCTGTCCAGAAGGCCAGTGGCTGGTTTCTGTCCCAGGGACCAAGCCCTTCAGACTCATCTCTCCCCACATCAGCCCCAGAGTGTGAGCTGGGGTCTGGTGTCCTGAAGCCAGCAGGGACCCTCTGTGTTCCCTGACCTGGCTACCCTCTAAAGTCAAGGTATAGTAGAAAGAACCTGTGTTCTGGAATCAGCAAACCTGGGTCCAGATCCCAACCCCTCATCCCCCTGCTGTCCTTGAAACCTTTGCTTTTCCTCTTGGAGCATTAATTTCTTTATCCAGTCATTAGAGATGACAATATCTGCTTCATAGATTTCAGTGAGTCTTAAATGAGCTAAAGGAGGTGAAGGTGGCATGGTACCCATGGGAAACACTCAATAAATGCATCTTTGCCTCTTTTCCTTTCTTTTTCCCGTCCTCCACTTCTCCTCCTTTCTCCCTTTCCGTCCCCACCTCCCTCTCTCTTTTGCTTTTTTTCCCATCCCTTGCTCCCCACTGCCTTGAATTATTGATGTTAAATTCCCAGCCAGTAACATCAGAGGGTTAAAATCCATAACCAGCCTTCTTCCAGCCTCCCCTCGGATCACCCTCCCTCCCTGAGCTGGTGAGCTCATCGGAGTCATAAATCATACATCAGGGCTTGAGAACCCAGGCCCCTGCGGTCCAGCTGCTGAGCAGCCCTGGACAGGAGGCAGTCTTCTGGAAGGGCTGGCAGGCTCTGAAGCCATGAGAGAGGAGGCACCATTATCGGGAGCTTCTCTTGGAAGGGGAGCTGACAGCCTGTGGCCCACTGACCAGCAGCATTGTTTTGGGGTGCGGTCAGCTCCCTGCCACCTTCCCACCATCATCCTGCAGCTCTCTCCAGCCCCTCCCCCAGGCTTGCTCATCACCCACTCATTTCCCTGCATTCCAGAGCCCAGCGTGGCAGGTCTTAAAACAATAGAAAGCAAAGTTTCTAATGCTCAGAAGCAGTCAACACATGGCACGGGCTGCCCAGCAGGTAGTGAGTTCCCTGTCACTGGAGAGTTCAAGTAGAGGCTAAACATCCAGGGGGCTGGATGTTGTGGGAAGGACTGTAGTACCAGGTTACAAATTTAATAGACTCTTGTCTCCACCTATGATTCCATAATGGAAATAATAATGTTAAAATCACCATATAATTTTTCAGAACCTTGGGACATTGGGTGATTGTCCTCATTTACATAAAAAGTTAACTTGCCCAGGGTCATTTAGCTGATAAAGAGGCTGACTGGGAATCCAGAGCTCCACATGCCCCATTATTCTCCAAGTTAAACTTTCCTGGCTGGAAGCTGCGTGGAAGAACATTTATTGAGCAGTCACACACTGCGTGTGACTCTGTGCTGAGCCCCAGGCAGGAGGCTCAGGGACTTGCAGAAGCCAGAGACTGCTCTCTGAGAGTTGGCAGTCCTATTCAGGGACAAAGAGCAGACCCAGAAAGAGAAAACAAGTGCTCTCAGGGCAGTGGGAGTGCAGAAGAGGGAGTGATACTCCGGGCTGGGGCTCGGATGGGGGTGGGAGGACACGGCAAAAGGGGAAGGTGTCTGTGCCTACCAAGCCTGCTGTGGGCCACAGGCTCCTGGGAGCCTTTTATGTCTTACTTTATTTAATCCTCCCAGGGGCTCTGTGAGAATGGCCCAGCATCCAGTTTTGACAAATGCTCTGCTGAACTTGTCAAGGTCATACATCTCAGAAGTAGAAGGACCACGTGTCTGACACCAAGACTTTCACATCAGTGGGACGTGGCAGAGGGAAAGACAAGCCTGCCCCGCTGTGTCAGGAGACCAAGGATCTCCTGTCAGGCTCCACTGCCCGAGGCCAGCATGGGCAACTGGCCAGGAAGGAGGTGATGGCTGAAAAGGCCTGGTGGCTTTGGCCTCCAGCCTGGGAAGGCACCAGCTTGTTGCTTCCCCCCAGGGAGGATGGAGGGAGCAACAGTGGCTATGAAGGGACGGGCTGCCAGGCCATGCAGGGGACCAGCTCTGGCCTGTGATACAAGAGACCTGGGACAGGTTGTGGCTCTGTTTCTGGTTTTCTGAGACCCCTGAGGCAGGTCAGCTCAGGACGCTGGTTTCCCTCCTCACTCAGAAGGGCAGAGCTTTCATTGTCCTACGCATCTCATGTGCTAAAGTTAATTTGTCGCTGTTAGCATCGGCCCTGACCATCTGCCTAAACCATCGGCCAGCCGCAGGCACCCACTGTCCCCTTACCCTGCTTTGCTTTCTTTTTCGGCACTTACACGCCCTGACATTACATTCTCTACCTCTTCATTTATGCTACTGCCTTTCTCTGCCAGGAGACTGGAAACCCCACAGAGGCAGGGCCTGGCCTTAGTCCAGGGCTGTGTCTCCAGCACCTGAGCAGTGCCTGGCACGCACAAGCAGCGGGCGCATCTTTACAGAATGAATGGTTCGTGTGACTAGGGCGGCATGCCTCCTTCATATCACCATAGCCCTGTTCCCGCTTCTCCTGCCACTTGTCACAGGGCACTGTAACTGTGTGTGTCGAATCTATCTCTGCCTTACACAGTGAGATGCTGAGGCAGAGCATGGAGCACAGCCTGGAGCAGGTGCTTGATGAGTACTTGTTGAAGCAGTAGAATGAAGTGCTCTCCCCCCCGGACCTCAGTTTCCCCATTTGTACACTGAGAGGGGAATCACCCTAGAGGCTTATTAACTGTCCTCCCTCAGTGACATTCTGGGATTAGCGACCTGCCGGCTGGTGTTTCTGCACCTGCACCTTGGTGTGTTTGCTGCCCTGTTTGCCACCCCAATGCATGTCCTGACCTCCAAGGTTGGTCACCGCCCAGAGCCTGCCTTCCCTTTGATGAGCAATTAAAACCCCAGAATAGCCCATTGTTTAGAGTCAGGTGCCTGGACCCTGTATTTATCTCCAGTGTGCCGAGTGTGCTCGGGCCCCTGCCAGCCACGTGGTGCGCATCATTGGAACCACTCGGGCCGCTCAACACAGAGAGCCTGTCTCTGGCCTCGGGAGACAGCCAGCTCCAAGGGGCAGCAAGAAGGATGAGGAAAAAGCATAAAAGGGAACCAGCTTTGACCAAAAGCCGGGCATTTGACAAATGCTTTTCATATGTCCTCACAAAGGCTGTGCAGGATTGGTGTTATCAACCCCATTTTATTGCTGGGAAGTCTAAGGCTCAAAGAGGTCACCTTCCCATGGGACTTCCTCAAGCTTGCAGAGCTTCTAAGGGACAGAGATGGGATCTGAACACAGGACTGTCCGGCCCCAAAAACCCAAGCTTTTTCACTGTGCTGCTTAGTGTCAGCTGGGTGGTGGTGGTTGGCCACTATCAGCCCAGAAAGCTATACCTCAGCAACTGCCAGTGAGTGAGCTAGAGAGGAAACCAGTAGACCCCATGGATGCTGTCATGGGCTCTGCATTTGTAAATCACCAGCCTTGATTTCTGGCCTCTTCCTGGCCTTCCCATACCCTCTGCCTGTTCTTCTGGGTCCTGTCAAATCGTACCTCCTCTCTGAAGGAGATATCACGGCCAGCCATAGGCCTGGGGCTACCAAGTGAGAGAAGCCAGGAACTTGTGGTCAATCGTGTGCAAAGGGAAGGAAGGGCACTAGAAGGCCAGCCCAGTGGGTGGCAGTGGGGACTGCAGTCTAGGCCTGCAACAGAGCGGAGAGTCCAGAGAAAAGGGCCGACTCAAGGTCGTCTTCCAGGCGCTACCACTTACCAGCCAAGTGACCTTCAGCAAGCTGGTTGATTTCTCTGGTCTTCAGCTTCCTTATCTGTAAAATGAGAGTAGCGATGGTGACTACATGATAAAGCCCTCTTTGGGGAGTCAGTGAAGTAATCCATGTCAAATTCTTAGCTGAGAACCTGGCAGGAAGCAGGTTCTTAAGAAGCTATGATCAGTTGCCATCCTATGGTGACCACTGCTGCACAGCCACAGGGACTGGGGAGTCAGGCTTGGGGTATGAGGCCACGGCAGGACACAGCACCAGTGCCCAGGAATAAGGTGGGTGCTTGGCCTTGGGAATGAGACAGGCACATAGTTTCTAGACACAGGACACAATATTAGGGCAAGGAAGCCTGGGTGGGGGCTCTTTAGATGCCCCTCATTGTGAGAGGGAGGACTGGACTGAGAGCAAGGGGTAGGACTTCGCTGGCCATTGGCGCAGGGGACCAGCCGTTGAAAGAGAAGAGATGGGGGAGAGGAGAGTCAGACCCTCACTGAGGGCTTAGAGTTAGAGCCATTCCATAGGGCTCTGAAGAATTCATTGACCATTTTACATGTGCTTGTCTTTTTGAAGCAGAGCTATGGGATGTCAGAGCTGGCGTGACCTTAGAGATGGTGTTGGCTGCCCTGGGTCACACAGCAGGATGACAGAACACCCTTGCTCTTCTCTGTGCTTCTGTTTTCCTTTTGGTCACATGAAGAGGGTACACTTTTAGAATCTTTCCAGTCCTGAAAATGACCCCCAGGGACTATTTTCGGGTTTGGCTCCATGCTAGGAGAGGGGAGGTGGGAGCTCTGAAAAGGCAGAGTGCACAGATGAGAAATGCGGCAGGAGGAAGTGACCAATCCCCTGGCTGATGCGTGAAGAATGGGATGGAGGGCAGAGTGTCAGTCCAGCTGTTACCACCTTGAACTTGAGTAGAGCTCTCTTCAGGCATTAGGGTTGCTTGCATGTTGACTCAGATTGGCACAGCTAGAAACTTCCCTAGGGCTTTCTCAGCTCCTGGTGGAAGTGGGTTCTTAACCAAAAGTCCCTACCTCCCCCTGCCCGACTCCAGACACGTCCCTCCAAAGTGCCTATTCATCACCTGAGCTGAACCTGGCTAAAGCCAGCAGAATCTTAGTTCCCAGTGGGCCAGCAGAGGCTGCCATTGGCCGGATTGCCCTGAACTCTCCATCTGGCATTCCTATGGATGGCGGTGGAGGGCGGGGGGTTACTGAGCTGCACCCTCGCCTAAACTTTGCCATGTCAATGACTCGGCATAACTGGATTTGCCTCTTTCTGCCTTAATTTCCCGGCCTAAGACACCAATTATCTGCAAAGCCAGAGCCCCACATGAACTCCAGTCCTCAGTGAGCCCCTGACTGGTGATCACCATTCCACCCAAACCCCACTTGGGGCTGGGTTCTGTTCTCCATGTCCTCAAGCTACAGGCTGGGTTCCTGCCCTAAACAGGGAAGATTGTCAGGAAATGACACTGCCTCTCTTCTGGCCTCAGAGATTGCTACTGCCTGGAGGCTACCTCTGTCCTACCTGTGAATGGCCCTGCTTGGACCCACCAGAGGCCTGCCCCACTCACTGGATGCTCCTTTCTCTGGGCTTCCACCTGACATGACCCAGATGCAGCTGTCCTAGCCTGCTGCTGGGGTGCACATTCCCAGGTTTAAAGCTCTGGTTGGGTATTAGGAGGCTTTGGGCTGCAGGTAACAGAAAGCTAACTGCAAGGGGCTTACGCAATAGGAGTTTGACTCCAGAAGGTGGAGGTGGGGATGGTTCAAAAGCTGAGAAACCTACAGCCCAGACATCCAGGATCCAGGCACATTCCAGCTTCCCCCTTGGCCAGCCTCACCTCCATAGCTGCAGTGTCATCACCCAAGGCCATGGGTGGCTGGCACAGTCCAGGGCCATATGCCACATGGTGGTGGAAGGTGCAGAAGAGGAACGTCTTCCCCAGATTCTCTTTTTATTAGCAAAGAAACTCTTTCCCAGAACCCCTGAGAAAGGCTTCCCTTAACTAGAAAATGGAAGTAATTGACCCCGCTGGCCAGAACTGAGTCATATGAGCCAGTCACTGGAAAATGGAATGGAGTTTCATTCAGTTCTGAGCTCACCCCAAGAAAAGCAGCCTCTGACAGCAGAGAAGACATGGGGGTGACATGGCTACTGGGTTGCTTCTAGTACTTAACTGGAAGTTTTCTTGTTTGCAGTTTTGGTGCCAGAGCTCCTGGTCATAGCCCTTTGTGCCTAAGGAAACAATTTGACTTACTCCTCTCGGAATCCATTAGGGCTCTTCAGTGTAAGCAACATACGCTGACTTGAGATAACTTAAGCAGAGAGGGAATATATCAGAAGGATAATGAGAATCTTACAGAATTGACAGGAAGGCTGAAGAAGCAGACTCAGAAAAGGATCCAGGGCCCCTCCAGGGACCAGAAAACAGGAACTAATCAGAAGTGGTCTTGTCATGGCCACAGAGATGGAAGAATGAGCTCGCAGAGTCGGGGCCTGGCAAAGAGCATCTGAGATGCCTGGCTCAGGCTCATGCCCTCCCCTTGGTTGTGAGAAAGCAGGAAGCCCTGATTCACTGTCTACCAACACCAGGAGAGTTGATTTCCCCAAATGAAATCAGAATGCTATTGCCAAAGTGGGGAGAAGGGGTGCCAAGTGGGCAAAAGTCAACAAATGCCCACCACGGTAGCACATGGTGCTTGACCCAGAGACAGAGTAGAGATTGCCTGGCATGCCTTCCCATGTGGAGGTAAACAGTGCACAATCTCAACTGCATGGGGCTGGCCACTCAGAGCGGGAGGCACATGAGCACTCTCTCAGGTCCCCACAAAGGTAGTCCCTCCCTAATGTCACCCTGATAGGGTAGAGGATTCTATCGAATCCTTTTAGAGGCTCCCTGTGCACTCACCTGGGGGATGGCCCCTCCTGGCATCTCCCAGTCACTCTAGAAATTCTAAGTCTTCTGTTCGTCAGCTACAGGAAACTGGTTTCAGCCCCAGAACATCCCTGAATCTTTCTTCAAGCCTGCACGAATTGAAGGTCAAACCCCAGGCTTACTGACCCTGACAGGCCAGGGTTTGGCTTGGCCAGGTCTATTGCTGCAGATAGCAAACCATTATGAGCATGTATTCATTAGGGCAGGTAAGGTGCTAAGCACTTGGCATGCAGTAAATCATTTTATTCTTCCAGCAACTCTATCATATATGGCTATCATTTTCCTTTTCTACAGATGAGGAAACTGAGGTTTAGAAAGAGTCAGTAACTTTCTCATAGTCACAGCTAATAAGTAGAAGAGCAGGATTCAAATCTGACCCCAGATCCCCCTCTTAGTGACTTCACTGTACCATCTACACCCTGCTCCCAAAAGGCTTCTTGTTCTTCCCTCTTGGAATGAAAATGGATCCAAGACCTTGGTTCACATATTTGTTCTCTAGGTGTATCCACCCACCAGAGACCCTCCTCACCTGTCCTAGTACCCGGACTTGAGCCTCAGCCTTGGCCTTTTAAGAGCCTTTGAAACTGCTCCAGAACTGCCATCTGAGAGAGAGTAAGTCCTTTCTTGCCGCACCCAAGGCCCTCTATGGAAGCATAATCATAAGTTGCACTTTTTAATTTTCACAACAAAGTCTTGTCATTGCCCTCATGGTTGTTCTGGTTTCTAGAGGACATGGCTCTGCCTTCTGTGGGTAGCAGAGTATCCTTTGCTTCTCCTGCCAGTGCCCTTGACTTGGCAAAAGACCAGGGATGCAGCAGGTGCCCTGGGGATGGTCTAATGCAGCAGTTCACCAGCTGGGCTCCAAGAAGCCCCAGAGGTCCTTCAGAACCCCTTCAAAGGGCAGCCCCGGGGAAGCTGAGGGGAACGGAATGAAATATATCCAGCTCAGCTTCCACCAGAGTGCCCTGCCTTTATCTGTCTTACACACTAATCTGCAATTTAAGGGTTATTTTCTAAGAAAAGATTCTCTGGCTAAAACTCACTAGTCAGCTAGGTACGTTGGTGCTTTTTTCTACACAATTCTGCAATGTTGTCCTTGAACTGAGCTCCTATGTCACACTGGCCACTAAGAGAATTGCCTTTACAGAACCATAGCTTAACATTCTTTCTTTGACATTGTCAGAGAACCAATAACCAGGACTTGCTGTCTCTGTGGGCAACACCTCAGCACATCTGCAGAACAGTAGAGAAAGTTGTCCATTGTGTTGCTCAGAAACTCCTTGAAACAAAGACCCTGGTGACTAATTCCTCTCCAAAATCTGGGCCAGGAGAGTTTGACTTTACTAGCTTCCTGGTCCCCTCCTACTGCCAGACAATTAAAACCCATCTTTCCTCTTTACTGTGGCCACTACTATGCCCAGAGCATATTCAGCTAGGCATCTCTCTTTTTAAAATACATGTATTCCAGCCTGGCACGGTGGCTCATGCCTGTAATCCCAGCACTTTGGGAGGTGGAGGTGGGAGGATCACCTGATGTCAGGAGTTCAAGGCCAGCCTGGCCAACATGCTGAAACCCCTCCTCTACTAAAAATACAAAAATTAGCCAGGTGTGGTGGTGTATACCTGTAATCTCAGCTACTAGGGAGGCTGAGGCAGGAACATTTCTTGAACCTGGGAGGCGGAGGTTGCAGTGAGCTGAGATCACACTTCAGCTTGGGCAATAGAGTGAGACTCCATCTCAAAAAAAAATAAATAAATAAGTAAATAAATAAAAATAAAACACATGTATTCGGACACAACAATAAGAACAATAAACACCGGGGATCCTAAAAGGGGACAGGGAGGAAAGGGGGAAAGGGTTGAAAAACTACCTATAGTGTACTATGTTCACTACTTGGGCAATGAGATCATTTGAAGCCCAAACTTCAGTATCACAAAATATACCCATGTAACAAACTTGCACATGTACCCTGATTTGTCCTGCAGGCTGTCAACCTCTGAGATAGCTGTACCCTAGTTTTCAACGGTAGGTTCACCCTTTCCATGTGTTTGCATGGTCATGTCCCAATAAAACTTTATTTACAAAAACAGGCTAGCAGTTGGATTTGTCCTACAGGATGTCAACCCCTGATATAGCTGTACCCTAGTTTTCAGTGGTGTGTTAGCCCTTTCCATGTGTTAGCACTTAGATTTGTTGTCGGTATTCAATGTCTCAGTATTAGAAGTAAGACCGCATGGAACTTGCTTAGAATTTTTTTTCTTAGACTGTCTTCCTGGGAATTGGGATGACGACGCCCAGAAGTGTGGATATTTGTGAGGCAAAGTTCTTGATGCACACTCTGACGCTGCCTTTCAAACGTACTCTATTTTCACTACCAGCAGCGATGTGAGAGCACCCATTTCCTCACACCCCTTGAGCGCCAGACAGTGTTCTTCCAAACATTGGCTTCCAGCACCCCCTGCTCCTTTACATCTGCTTTTGCTTTTGTCCAGTGTTTTGAGCCTCGGTCTGCACTTTTGTTCCTTAATCTTCTTCACATCCTTTTTGGAAGTAGGTAAGATACAAGCAAACAAGTTTCTGGGTTTTATAGGTCTGTCATCCTGGGGTCAAGTTCAGGGAGTGGAAGGAGCCAGGGAGAAGCAGAGTCCTGAAGATCCAGTGTGGACAGCACAGGCTGGTAGGGCTGACAGCTGTCCTTCTCTGCTGGACGGAGAACACCCTCTGCCAGGGGTACTGAGGGAACTTCCAGAGGCTGCATCATTATGGGCCAAGCCAGGGTGGGGAGATGAGAGCATCTTGGAGAGAAAGAAACAACATGGTGGGAAGGGAAGGAAGTGAGTTTTGGCATCAGATGGGCACAGACGTCCATCCAGGCTGCATGAGTGAGCCTGGACACGTTCTCTTGCCTCTTTGAATTACCCATTTTGTCATCTGTAAAGGGCATTAAAAAGGTCAACTGCACAGAATTGTCATGAGGGTTCAATGTGATCCTTTATACCAGAACCTCACACAGTGCCTGGGCACGTAGAAGGACTTGATGTGTTTTTTTTAAATTGAATTACCTTGCATACCAGTATCTTAGGAGCAATGGGAAATTGATAATATGAATATTTTTAAAAAGAGTCTATGAATCCAGTGCCCACCACATGGTAGGCTCTAAAATAGTAGTCGATGGATGAATTAATGCATGGAACTTTGAAGTCAAACAGCTCCAGCTTTGTCATTTACTAGTTCTATGATCTTCACAATGCCTTTCCCTCTGTATGGTTCAGCTTCCTTTTCTGCAAAATGGGTCTGATGAACAAGGATATTGACATGTGCTCACAGATAAGGAAATAGACATGGGCAGCTGAGTGGTTTGACCAGGGTCTCGTGGCTGGTGTGTGGCAAGATTCAAGTGCTCACCACAGGCTCATTGTGAAGTCTAAACGAGGCAAAGAATTCGCTTCTGGCTCAATGGATATTAGCTCCTCCCCATAGGCAGGACAGGCTGCCAGCCTTGGGATCTTAGTGGGGGAAACAGACTAAAGGAAGGGTCTGTAGCCACCAAGGGACTGGGACTGACTCAGAGGCAGCTGCATGCAGGCTGCTAGTTGCTGGCACTGGCGCTTGCAAGGAACTCTTCTAAGCTGATTCTCTGGAGACCACCTTTCCCAGGAGCCCATTTCCCAAGCAGCTGTCTCGCCTCCACAGAGCCCAGTTCATGCTGAAGCCAAATAGAGGATTTGCCTTTTCATAGCAGCCTTTTGGCCTAGAAGGTGGAGCCTCGGCTATACAAATGAGTCCACCCCAGGTGAAGGCCCCCAAAGCCCCTGACAGGGAGAGAGCCGTAGAAGCAATGCTTAGCTCCCTTCAGGACATCTGTTGGGGTTTTTCAGGGTCCTAGCAAGGCTCTTTACCCTTGACCATGCCCCTTGAGTTATTTTGCACTTGATTTGTGTGAACCTCCAAAACTGTTTTAGCAAACATTTATTAATGTCTGCTGGGAGACTGGCCTTGTGCTAGACTCTGCAGGGAGACAGAAATGAATTTTCAATGGCTATGCCCCTAGGGGCTCACAGGTCAGGAGGAGAAATTGTATTAATAATAATGGTAATAATAATAACAATAACATGAACAATAACAACCTGTAATATCTGATCATTTTCCACGTGACAGATGTTGTATTGAGGTTTTATGTACATCAGTTCATTTAGTCATTACAGTTCAATGAATTACTAAAAATACAGCTCCCGTTTTACATATGGGGAAACAAATTCAGAGAGGTTAAATAACTTACCTAAGTTCACACAACTCCAAAATTGCAGAGCTGGGCATGAACCAAAGAAAGAAAGTGTGGATACAAATAACTCTATTATAAGGTATTATAAATGTGGATACAAATAACTCTATTACAAGGTATTATAAATGTGGATACAAATAACTCTATTATAAGGTAGAAACTGCTGTATACCCTAGTAGAGGGACAAGGAAAGGCTTCTGAAGGTTCAGGAAGAGAAGGGAAGCAAGATGGTGCTGGTGGTGCTGCTGTTGTTGTTGATAGTAATGACATTGATGTTGATGGGGATGATGATAATCCTTGGGTGCCCGTTTGTTGAGCTTCTGCTTTGTGCCAGGCTCTTACCTGGGTGCTTTCTACTATCCCATTTACCCCTCATAACAACTTGCCAATGTCAATTACATCTGCATCTTGCTCTTGAGGACTCAGAGCTGGAGGAAGACCAGATGGCCTCCCTAAGGGCACACATCCAGTGTTACCTGGGCTTAAGCTTAAGTGTACCTCACTGCAGAGCTGCAGCTCTTTCCTGAACCAGGATCCCTAACCTTTGAACCAGCGGGCTGGGCATCTCAGAGATGCTCCATAAATGTCTGTTGAATGAATGAATATTGAATGAATGGATCCCCAAGGGCTCAAAGCCTTAAGCCCAGAAGACATAAATAACATGTCTCAAATGAGTATGTGTCCAACTGTAATTTAAACATAAGTAGTGGTGCTGTAATTACTAAAATACAAGTTAATTGCAAAGCATTAGTTCATTGTAACTTTTGTACTGTTTATTTTCTCAATGAGAAGATAATAGGTATACAGTTACCATCAGGAGGAGTTTGGAGAAATACTTTCATGCAAAGAGAAGTCCTCATGCCGAAAATGGTAGGAGCATTCTGCCATCCTGCATGGCTTAACCAAAGTGCTTTGCCCAGCACCTGGCACAGAGGTCACTTGGAGAAGGGAGGTAACCCACCAGCCTGTGGCATTTGTCCTGGGTCTACACCAGCCTTTCTTACTGGATCTAGGCTGTTACACTCAGAGACTTCATCTCTATGAGGACCTGACACCAGCATCTAACAACCTTCCGGAATGGCTGTCGAATGCTTACATGAATGAATGAATAATGAAAGCAAGAATGAGTGAATGACAATGAACGGTGCTTAGGGAACCCACAAAGGGTGTTTTCCCCGAGGAGTGTTTGAAAGTGGGAGTTCCTCCAGCCTCAGGCCTGAACACGGGACAAGCATAACTGTGGGGTTCCCAGGGGCAGACAACTTGTGACTTTCAGCTCTGTACTGAGATTTTGAGACTGTGGTTTCATCCCCAGGGACCTGATCTTGACCTTGTCATAACCATGTTGGAGAAGGGGTGGTGGCTGAGGCCTTGCTTTCAGCAAGGCTGTGCTCTCCATTTTTGGATGCATTTTTCAAACTCAGATGAAAGTTGACAGATGGCGGTGGCATAATATTCTCACTTTCTCTACTTCCCACAGGCCTCCCTCCAACACAGCTCTCCAAGCTCTAGAAATCTCTGACACATCTCGACCATGAGACCACGGCTGGCTTTTGGCAGGTGAGCCCTCCCCATCCTTCATCACACCACAGGACACAGGGCAGTTTCAGCATAGCCCAAAGGCCACTAGGCTGTGTTTTGAGGCCAGGAGGTAGACAGGAGTGACCTTAGCCTCGGGCAGGAGAATGGAGCCCCACATGCTACCGAGACTTCAGGAAAAAGCCACCCAAATGTCCCAAGTTTTGCCGCTGGCATTTCTGCAAATGGCAGCATATGGTGATGGGAGAGTCCTGGGCCGGGAGCCAGGGGAAATGCTTCTGACCCCAGGCCTGCCTTTATTGCTCAGGAAAATCTCATGCAAGTGCCTCCTTTCTGGGTCTCTGTTTCCTGGTCTGCAAAGTGAGGGAGTGGGACTCGGTGGACCCAGCAGGGCTCAGGCCAAGGCCGTGGGCTCTGGGGAGGACAGTATGGCTGACCCTGCAGCTGTGTACCATATCCTTAGAACTCAAGTCTTCTGTTTGATTGTTCCATTGACTTTATAGCCACAGATATCCTGGACTGGGCTGTGTGTTCACCATATATGTGTATGTGTGCATTTTGGGGAGGGGCCTGTATTCCTCCTAGTAAACACTGCTGGAAGTCAAACTCAGATGCAATCACCAGCCCCGTGCCTGCCCTCTTATGACCTCGTCATCAGGACATCATTTATTGCCTGTTGTGCTCTATCCTCTGTGCTGGTCACTGAGGCACAGAGATGAACAAATCATGGCATTGTCCTCAAGAAGCTTCTGCTCCAGTGGAGGAGATCGATGTGCAAATAGCCACAGAACAGCAAAACCTGTGAAGGCAGGAGGGCTCTATTCTTCAGGGTTTGGTTGTGGGGGTAGTTCAAGGAAGACAATTTGAAGGTGACACTTGAACTGGGCTTTGAAGGATGAATAGAAGTTCACCAGGTGAAAAATGGAAGAAGAGCATCCTAAGCCGAAGGGACAGCAAGTGGAGCAGTGGAGTCGCTGGGATGCAGGGCCCAAGAGGAGGAGGGTGGGAGTGAGGCCGAGAGAGCGGCAGGACTCTGAAGGTTACCCAGGAGCTTGGGCTGGGTCCTACACAAGCAGGGAAGGGAGACAGTCAGCCCTGTGGTTCTGAGAGAGGCCCCTAGCAGGGTGTGGGAGGGCGGGGAGGAAGGTGGTGGGGAGGCTGAGATGAGAGGAGGTGCACATGTCAGAACCTACAGAACATCAACAGGGGCCCGGGGCAGAACACCCCGTGCTGAAGTGTCTGTGACCTCAGCTCTCACAGACTCCAGCATCCCTCTGCATCCTTTCAGGTCCCCGGGGCCCCATCCTGTGTTGGGCTGCCACTCCGGCCACAGGGCTGCTTCTCTTCTGCTCTTCCAGCTCCCACTCACTCTCCTCCTTTCCTGCCCCTGAAGGAAAATAGGCCACCCCCTCCTGGGCAGCAATTTCGTAAGAATTCAATGCTGTTCCCAAGGCCCCTAAAGACTTCTTTTGATAGCAAGGTTGTCCTAGAGTAGTTTCTGTGTGGTGGGTAATAACTGGCAATTCTATGGTTTTACAGTTTCCTCTCTTGGTAGAACTCAGAACACTTTCACACCTGTTGTCTCACAGGAGTGTAGAAAGAGTAGGTTCTGGGGCCAAAGAGAGCCTTGCTGCAACCCTACCCCACGCCTCCTTTGAGGAGCAGTGGAACCGTCAGAGCCTCAGGAGGGCCTCTCTGTGTAGAATACCCACCTCCCGCGGTGGTGCCAGAGTCAAATGCAAGAGCTCGAGCGAGAAGCCAGCACGGTGCTCACCATGTGGTCAGCACTTACTTTCAGGGCTCCCCTGCCAACTCAGCCCTGCGATGGAGTGAGTGGCAGCTGATGGGCAGGGCTGGCCTAGAGCCACCTGTGAGTTTTGCGTTCAGAAGGTCATGTGAGCAGTCAGCATGCATGCCTTAACGGGAGGTCAGGCCAATGGGCTTGACTTTCCTTTGAAAAGTGCGCTCAGCAGAGCTTTCCTGACACCCCTCTGATCCTGGCATTGGTGGACGCTGGGGGCCCAAACAAGAGCAAGTTTGCCCCTTCTCCAGAAGGGACACATAGACAGAGGAATAGCCAGGAATAGCAGCCCCACAGGCCCAGGGCAGAAACAAGAGAAGCCCAGGAGAGAGGCAGCTACATTTGGTGGGGGCTGTGGCTAGAAGAAGCATTGTGGCGGTGGAGCGAGGAGCACTGGCACCCAAAGGATCTGTGGGAGTTCTCAGATCAGCATGGGGAGGGCATGGGGCCCCAGTGGAGAAAGGCATGGCATGGGAAACAGCAGGCTGTGTTGGGGTGTCAGTAGTTGGCATTTTCGATATCCTGCCCAGCAGAACTCCCTGTCACAGAGCAGCATTCATGGAAGCTTAGCACACAGCCCCCTCATCAACTTGGTTCTCATCGGGAAGGTCACACCCAGGGTCAGGCCCCACAGTTCAAGGGCAACATTGATGAGCTCCATGATAAGACCAGATAGGCAACCTCTAATGCCTCTAAGACTTTTCTCGATTGGAGTTGAGGGCACACATTAGCTGCAAATGCTGACATAATCCTGGTGATGTTATAATATCTGTGCTGGGTGCTGGGATAGAGATGAATAAACTCAGTCCCTACCCAGGTAGAGACAAGGAGGGAACAGGGCCTCAGACACCTGTACTGCATGCTCATCAGTGCTCTCATGGAGGGGTGTTCAAAGTGCTATGGGACCGTAGAGGAGGTAGCAGCCAGAGGAGAAAAGCAGGGTGGGCACCATAAGGAGGGAATCTGCACCAGAGGGTAATGATGAGAATGTTTATAGCAACTGAGGTTTACTGAGCACTTACTACATGCCAGGCACTGTTCTCTAAAAGCTTTCCACAGATGTACACTCCACCTGCACTAGTCTATGAGGCAGGTGCTGTTTTCATCCTCTTTTACAGATGACAGAGAGACTGTGACTGGCCCAAATGCACAGGGCTATGAAGTGGCTTAGCCAGGGTGAGCCTAGACAGTCTGACCCCAGAGTCTATGCTTGAATGACCCTGGGTAGCCTTTCTCTGAGCACTAGAGGCACCTACAGGGTTGATACTATGTCTTTTGCTCTAGCACCTAGCAGGCCCTCAATTAAAATGTGTTCATCAATAAGAATGCACAAATGCCTGGATGAACTGGGCCCTGGAAGACTGAGGGCAGCATATGGGGATAGAGATGGCACTCGTGCAGAGGGAGGAACTGGAGCAAAGGCCTCAGATCAGGGCATCTGGCGTTGCTGTGTGGTGCTGCCCCTCCCGAAGCACTGGAAGACTGAGAGTTTAGACAGCAGCCTCTCCAGTCAACTCCCTCCCCCTCCCCCGTCCCAAAGGCCTGGCACCTGCCAGCCAGTCCCACCTTGGGATTTGCTGTGCCCTTTGTTCCCCCACGTCATGATTTGTTACCCGTCCTCTCCAAGGTTCCCATGGGCAGATGACCATGACGCCCCAGAGCTAAGGAAGGCGTGTACCTAGAGGGGCTCAGGAAAGAATTCAAAACTCAGTCCCTTAAGAGGTTGCTTTCGGAATGTTTGAGACTTCAAGGAGTGGGGTGTTTTTGTTGTTGTTTTGTTCTGTTCTTTTTTCAAAGGCCCTTCCTTTCCTGAAGCTCAGTGGGCTGTGGGTGGAAAGCTAGGGTTGGGATTTGGCTCTGTGGCTTCTGAACTGGTCATCTTTGAGTGAATCAGTTCACTTCTCTGTACCTCAGTTTCCATCTCCATTAAGTGGGAATAAAACCAACTACAGAATTAAGTGGGGCAAGGCTTGGGGAAACTCCAGTGCAACACCAGCCTCGGTGAAAATCTGCCTCTCTGCTTCCTGCTTTGCTCCTGGGGCCTCCGTCTCCTCCGTACAATGTGGGGTTGGGAAATGTTGATCTTTAACACCAGCCAGCCGTATAAATATATTCACACACACATATATACCACCTGTCATAAGCATATGCAATTTAATCATTTTATATATTTCATGGGAATATATAAGATAGCATCTTATTGTGTATTCTTCTGATTACAAAAGTAATACGTATGTATTGAGAAAATTTTGAAAAGTAGAGGAAAAAAAACTCACTACTATTCCACATCCATGACTGGGCTATTTAGTAAATTCCTCTTCCACCTCTTTTTCTATGCACATACACAGATTTTTTTTAATTAGGATTATACTCTGCATTCTATTTTTTAACTCAAGCTGGGCTATTGAACCAGGCTGCTGCACAGGGCTGTCGGTCTCTGTGTCTGGGAGGAACAAGAGGCAGCAGCTGCCACAGCTGTTTGGTGCCCATCTGCCGCACTCCTGCCCGGGTGGCTGCTTGGAGGCATCTGACCTTCGGATGTTCAGTGTGTCTGGCGGGTACACATCTGACACTAATTTTAGCTTGGCCTCTCAGGCTCACTGGCCTTGGGGCCTGCACATAATGAGCGCCTTACGTAGACAGCTGCCAACGGTGCAGAAAGAAGCGTCCCACCTTAAAATGTTCCTCATCACCCGCCAGCACACTGCTCTCAGAGAACAAGCCAGTTCCCTGTTCCTTCTCCCACCAGGAAGGGGCTGCTGTTGACGTTTGTGGCCCAGCAGGCTGCACCCCGTGGGCAGGTGGCCCACCAAACATGTGGGAGATTGCTTCTTTGGATGGGGTCATGTTTTTTCAGGATAGGCTTTGATTGGAGCTGGAACAGCTGAGAGAGACTTCCCGAGACATTGCAGGCTGTGGGGCATCTGAAGTGCCCTCGGAGGTATGGACTGAACTTCAGGTGTCTCACCCTGATGCCTCACATTTGTCAAGTAGGTACAAATGTACAGTGTCATTTGATACCCCATTTTGTCCTGAAGACAGCCCTGTGTATTAGGTGGCAGTATTCCCATTTGACAGATGAGGCAACCGAGGTTGAGATGGGGAAGTCATTTGCTGGAGGTCACACAGCAAGATGGTGGCAGGGACTTGACTGTGGAGGTGGGTCTCTCACTCCAAGCCCAGGGCTCTTTCTGTTCATCAGCACCATAGGTAAGCAGCTCATCCAGGGCCATAGCCATCTGCTGTGATTCCTTATGTTGGGATTATTTGTCCAAAATGGAAACGCTTTAATTTTCACCTGAGAAAGAATTCATGTTTATTAAAAACAAATATACCTAGTTGGTCTGTTTCTAAAGCACAAATCTAACCATGGCAGGCTCTTCCTTCAAAATGTAGGGCATCTCCCTCTGCCCACAGGATGAAGCCCGTATGCCCCCACCTGACATCCAACCTCCACAGCCTGCAGTGGGCTGACCCCCCAAATCTGGGCACCCTTAGCATTAGAGATCTCTATTGTGGCTCTTGGGCAGGGTTGGGGGTTTTCTTTGTGATTCACCTCCCGATCGGAATGGAGCTGCACGAAGCAGGAGGCTCGTAGGCTGCTCATCCCCACGTCCCTGAGGCCTGCACTGGGCCCGGCACAGAGTCAAGTCCAGTAAATGTGTTGGCCGCCAACCCATGGTCCTTCATGAGAAACCTGAGCTCTAATCCAGGCTTAGAAATAAGCTGAGGCCTGCCCAGCCTCTACCAGCCCGATAAGGAAGTGGCTGCTTGGCGGCACTGCTAGGAGGCGCCTGCAGGGCTGTCTAAAAGCCACAACCCCCTGGGCAGGCAAGGGGGAGGACTCCGGAGGGCCATCTCCAGATACGTACTGGAGACCAACATCCTGCCTCCATGGCGAGTCGTCCACCTCCCCCATCCCTCCACTCCCCAGTCCCATAGCAACAAGAATGCCTGTGTGATGTGCCCCCTGCCTGACAGTAGCTCTTTGACTTAAGCTCTTTAGGAATGATTTATAGAAGCGGCATCATACAGCTCTGGGGGAAACAAGTTTTCTAGGGACTGTCTTGGTTTAGTGACAGCAGGACCCTTGCTGTTTGACTCTGTACAGCATTCCCCTCTGGGCCACAGCCCCTCAACCTCCCAGCCTCTGGTAGTCTGGAGGTTATTATAGGAGAGGCAAGGTTTTTAGAGCCCCACAGCTCTGGCTTCAGCTGCCCCTACCACTTACTAGGTAGGATTACGTCTCTCTGAGACTCAGTTTCCTCATTTGCAAAATGGGACTAGTGATCTCAACTTTCAGGGTGTGGTATCTTATTGGTAAAAGTCTAGCACAGCGACAGGCACATGGTGAATAATTATATTCCTTCTCCCGGAGGCCTTTTAGGGCCTGAGAGCCTGCCTGAGAAATGCTCTGCTGCTTGGTGAGGGTGGCAGTCTCTGGGGACAGGTGTTGGGGCATGTTGCACATGACACGCAGTCTAGTAGTGAGCCACTTCTCTCATTCTGACACGTTCTTGGGGGTTTAGCCAAGGACAAATCTTTTGTTTTCTAATGAAAGCCTACGAAAGAGGGATTTTGTAACTGATTCATTTCATTTCACGATCAGCTTTCCAGGAGGATGTCTTTCATTCACTTGTTCGTTCATTCATTCACCCTGCACATATCTCCCAAGCCCCGACAACCTGCCAGGTGTGGTAGGAGATGTACAAATAGGCCATGCAAGGACCCTGCCTTCAAGGGGCTCACTGTCTAAGCAGTAATTATAATTCTGGGTAAAAAAGTGGAGTGGGGCACACAAAAGTCAGAGTGCTGAGAGGGGAGAAATTAGAAAAGATTCCTGCAGAGCTGAGTAGAAAAGCTTTCACCAAGAAGGTGGTACCAAAATAAGGCAGTTAGAAAGCATAGAGGGAAAAAGACTTCATTATCCAAAGAAATAAAAGCATAAAATTATGAAGAATCAACTGAAGAAGGTATTATAAATTGTTCTATAAATAAAATTGAATCTCAAAATCCCCCCAAAAATTGTTCATAAAATGGTTACGAAGTATATCTGGAAAAATAAACATGGACGAATGGCCTAGAAAAAGTCAGTGTTGGTACAGAGATAGACCTATGGCTCAAGGAACAGAGAGCCCAGAAGTAGATATCAGTGTACATGAGGCTTAGTATGTGAATGCATGGCATCGAGAATTAGAGATGAAAATGCAGGTGATTGCTGATGTGTTCTAAAGACAACCAGCGAGCTATTTGTAGGGAGGGAAGGGAATGCAACTGGCTCCCTACCTCAGTTCCTACACCAAAATAAATTCCAAGGAGATTAAAAAACATGAAACCATAATGATACTAAAAGGAAGACAACGAGGGAATATTTGTGTCATACCGGAATGACGAATGCCTCCTTACATGTAATATCAAATCCAGAAACTGTGAAGGAAAACAATTAAAAACCCTATGGGCAAACACCCCACCGTAATCAGGTTAAAGGATGATAACAAACTAAGAAAAGTATTTCAACATAGGCATGATGGGTAAAAGGTTAGCAGCACTAATACCCAAAGAGCTCTTGTAAGCCAAGTATTAGATAAAGACAAATTACCAGCGGAAAAATGGGCAGAGGCTATGAACAAGCAATTCACAAATGACAAAATACAGAGGATAGAAAGCATGTGAAGAGTCGTCACCCAGGGACAGAGGATGCACATTAAACAATCAAAGTGTCCTTCGGGGGCCGTTTCAAAGAATGAAAATACTTGGGGAAATGCAGAATGAGGAACAGGAACACCGGAACACTGTTTAGTGGGTCACAAATTGATACACATTTTCTGGAGGGGAGTTTATATGTCAATACTTTCAAATGTCCCCACCTTCCAACTCAGTAGTTCACTTCTAAACAAGTATCCTAGAGTGCCCAGGATTATGTGTGTAGGAAAGCAGCAGAGCGTTGGTTAAGAGTATAGAGTCTGAGATCAGAAAGACCTTGTTTCAAGCCACCTGGCCCTAAAAAAGTTCCTTAACATCTGTAAGCATCAAAGTCCTCATCTGCAAAGTGGGCATAGTAATAGGCACTTTCATAGGCTTGTGGCAAAGCTTAGATGAGATAACACTTATAAAACTCTTAGCAGAGGGTTGGGCCCCTACTAAGTGCTGAATAAATGCTAGCTCTTTTATTATTACCAATAAGGACGTTCATCATAGTATTGCTTGTAATAGCAAATAATGGGACGCAACCAAATTGCCCATCAATAGGGAGCTCCTGGTTATTATCACAGAAATGTGCACAGTGATACAGCCCTCTGAGGACCCGTATTTATGAAAATGGAAACATGCCTTTGACATATTAACATATGATTTTTTAAAGTATCAAAAGGGTATGGGACATCCATTCCAAATTGCACAGAAGCATATATACATGTATCTAGAAAGATGTCATTGATTCTTGTTATTTACAGTAGGTATGTTCTATAAAGTCCTCACAAACACGGAATAAGCAAATACTGAACTGTTGCTCCTGGGAGAACTACAGCAGGAGATTCCTGCAAGCCTCTGGTGACAACGTTTTTGTCAGCTCATCAATATATAACCTTGTTTTATGTGTGTTTCTGTTTTAACATACCTTATTTAACATAGATTGTGGATTCATTAATATTGAACTCAGGGCCAGTAGCACTATAAGTCCTGTCTGAACAAAGCTTACCTAACACGGTGTTTCCTCTGTAAGGCGCGCAGTAGCTCCCCTGGGCTTGGGAACACCAGAAAGCACTTCAGCCCTGTATTTGGAGGCCATTTGAAAAAGTAAAATCACCAAACAAAAAGTGCAAAACTGCGAAAACTGTCCATAGTGTCCTTTTTGTGGACACTTGTTTATCATATGGGATCTGAAACTAGAAGGCAGAAGGTCACCTCATTCAGCCTCATCTGGGAACACGCACGTTAGGCAACACAAAATTTTCACCACGCTGGGCTCAGCGGCTCGCGCCTGTAATCCCAGCACTTTGGGAGGCTGAGGCAGGTGGATTGCTTAAGGTCAGGAGTTCAAGACCAGCCTGGCCGACATGGTGAAACCCTGTCTCTACTAAAACTCCAAAAATTAGCTGGCCATGGTGGCACAGGCCTGTAATCCCAGCTACTCAAAAGGCTGAGTCAGGAGAATCGCTTGAACCTGGGAGGCAGAGGTTGCAGACAGAGCGAGACTCCATCTCAAAAAAACACAAAACTTCACCACTCTGCACATCCACAAATGACTATGAATGTAATTATTGATTTGGAGGTTACAAATAAATTTGATCAAGTAGATAAATTTGCAAATACAGAATCTATGAATAATGAGGATTGACGGTGTCTAAAAAGATAGTGTCTTCGTTCATTCAGGCTGCTATAACAAAATACCATAAACTGAGTGGCTTAGAAAAACAGAAGTCTATTTCTTACAGTTCTCAAGGCTGGGAAATTCAAGATCAAGGCAGATTCATGATCCGATGAGGCTCTACTGTCTGATTCATAGGTGTTACCTTTTTGCTGTGTCCTCAAATGGTAGAGGGGATGAGAGGTCTTTCTTTGGCCTCTTTTATAAGGGCACTAATCCCATTCATGAAGATTCTGCCCCCAGAATGTAATCACTTCCCAAAGGCCCCACCTCCTAATACTGTCACCTTGATGGTCAGGATTTCAACATATGAATTTTGAAGGGATACATACATTCAGGCCATAGCAGATGGTCATGTCAGTAGTGAGTCAGGATTTAAGGGGATTTTTTTCTGTTCTTCTTTATACTGATAATACTTTAACTTTTTACAGTGGGTACATATAATACGATCAGTCAAAGCAATAAAGCTATTTTCAATCTAGAAAGAAAACTTGTTATTGATGGCACTCCATAGTCAAGATAAAAATCCATACTCATTAGAATAATATAGTTAACCCTTTTATGTATTGTTTGCTATGTGCCACACAGACTTCTAAGCCCTTGACATATATTAATTCATGTAATGGAGTCTTCTCACCAAGAAACTCCCTGAGATAGACTGTATTATTATCCCCATTTTATAGTTGAGGCAAAGAGAGGTCAGATAACTTGCTCAAGGTCACAGCCAGTAAGGGGCAGAGCCCAGATTTGAACCCAGGAAGTCTGGCTCCAGAATCCATGCTTTCTTTTTTTGTTGTTTTTGTTTTTGAGATGGAGTTTCACTCTTGTCACCCAGGCTGGAGTGCAATGGAGCGATCTCAGCTCATTGCAACCTCCTCCCCCTGGGTTCAAGCGATTCTCCTGCCTCGGCCTCCCGAGTAGCTGGGATTACAGGTGCCTGCCACAACACCTGGCTAATTTTTGTATTTTTAGTAGAGACGAGGTTTCACCATGTTGGCCAGGCTGGTCTCGAACTCCCATTGGTGATCCATCCACCTTGGCCTCCCAAAGTCCTGGGATTACAGGTGTGAGCCACCACGCCGGGCCAGAATCCATGCTTTCAGCCAACAATATGTAAGTATGCTCAGTCCCAAGCCTGGCACAGGGCTGTGGAGATGCCCAGGAGGATCTGACCAGGCTCCTGGCCCAAGGCACTTCTGGTCTAGGTTGAAGGCAGTGGCAAGGGTGCACCGGGCACTTCAGGCTCATGGAAGCGGGGTGCTCCCCATCCCAGCCTGAGGACTCAGAGAAGGCATTGCTAGCCCAGCATTCAGTGTCCCCACAGTCTCCTGCCCTTCTTTCTCACTTCTTTGCAGGCACACCCTCCCACCAGGGTGCCCCTGCCATACCCAGCCATCCCCTGCCCCTTGAGCCAGCCATGTCTCTCAGACAAGGCTCAGCTCAAACGCCATCTTCTTTCTCTGACCATCAGGAAGAAGCAAGGGCTCCTTCCCCTGACCTCCCAACAGCTGATTCCTCTCTGTTTTGGAACTTTATGGTTATTGTCTTTCTACTCACCTGTCCACACTCCCCTACCATAAGCTGATATCAGAAACCTTTTATTCCCAGCACCCAACACAATCCTCACACATGTTATCCAGCAATACAAGTGTATTGAATGAAGAAATGAACAAACATGTGGAAATATCTAAGATCTGAGACTCCCAAATACCTAGGCACACGAGATTGTGGCAAAGTAGTTGTTGAAGGCTGCCAAGGCCCCGGAGGACCCTGGAGGGCTGAGCTCTCTGGCTAGAAGCCTCTGTCACCACGGGACTGGGAGGTGGAGCCGACAGGCTACAGTGCCAGCATTAGCCAGGGTGTTGTTTCTGCGGCTTCTGAAACACCCCCACCCTAGTGAGAAAGACTAAGAAAGGTCCCATTCAACTTGTCTTGGCACTTCTAAGGGAAAGGATGGGGTTTGGATTAGCTGGGCCAGGGACATCTTTTCTAAAATAGCTTCATGCATATTCAGCTGCTCCCTGAAATAGTCGGGCAGCTATTTTCAGCAGCTTCTACTCAGATGCCCACACATAATGGCCTCTACCTTGAGCATGTAAACCAGTAGGAAGCAAAGCAAAGGGTACGGGAGGACAGCGTCAGAAGGCTTTTCATGGCTTTCTACCACTCCCCCCAAGCCCTTGGTGTGTTTTTCCTCCCAGGGACTCTCTCCCATGAAACGGAAAGTCCTGGTTACTATGACAACTTGCTGGAGGAGGTTTCCCCGCCAGTGACCCTACCCACCCAGATCCCAGAAAGCGCAGACTCACCAGGGCAGCCATAGCTTGAGGCATGACCTCCAAACACTAAGTTGGCGAGTTCACTCCCAAGAGAGCCCCTCGGCGCCTGTTCCCTCATGGTTTGCACGCATTTCTAACAGGTGCCCCATGGAGGCTGAGGGAGGCCAGTGAAAGACTGGACCCTACCAGCAGGGAGTTGAGGTCACAACAGACAATCCAGCTGGAAGGGTAAAGAGAGAACCACTCTACCAGGGAAACATTTATTTGCAAATACCTACGGAAACATCAATATGTACCTTGTGCTGTTTGCTGGGGAAACAAAGATAAATAAGACTCCGTTCATGAAATGAATGGGTAAGCAAACATTTGTAAGTGTCTTTCTCTAAGCTGTAACTCTGTTCTCCCAAAAAGATTGTTTTTAAATGTTGGAAATACAGTGTCCTAAGTGCTGGGGTTAAGGTGAGGACATGGGATTCCCAGGGGAAGGAAATGGGCTCTCTAAGGAGCTTGAGCAGAGAGGTAAGAGTTTTCTTGTGAGACTAGCAGGTGGTGGCCTGTGTTCCAGGTGGCCAGCACAGCACACCTGAAGCAACAGAGGTGGAAAAAAAACAGGTCCGTTTGGGGAACTCCCAGCTCAGGATGTCTGGAGCATGGTGCCGAGGAGGAGGCAGAATGATCAGAGGAGAGACGGGGGAGCCACATCACTAGGGCCTTGGAGGCTCTTCTCTGTGAGAAGAGCTCCCTGGGACCACTGTGTGTTTGGATGGATTCCTACCCACCCCAGTCCACCTAAGGTCTCCCTGTGTTACAATGTAGAACAATGATTAGAAAAAAATGAGATAGTGTTCAAAGTTTCACAGTGAGAGGTGTGACTTTAAGAATGAGTTAAGTGTTCATTCCACCTTCCCTGGAGATGTATCAAAAATTAAAATGAACTGGGAGTCCAGAAACCTGGATCCCGGAAAGAGCTGGGGAGGGACCAGTGTGGGGCCTCTAGGCCTCAGCCAGGTCAGCCATATGACCAGAAAAAGTGATTGCTTACATTTTATACATCTGATTATATTCGTTCTCTTGCCCCATAGCCATCCAGGAAAAGAGTTCTGTTTTGTTCAGGGCACCCTGAGAAAGGCAGGGAAGTGTGCTTTGATACCTTTTAGGAAGACAGCCACCCAGAGGGGTCAGAGGAGAGCAACAGAAGGGGTCAGATGAGAGGAACTGAAGGAGATCGGCTCGGCTATCTGGAGGTCACCTGTCAAGCATGCCCTGACCCCATGTCACTTCCCAATTGGCTTCTTTGAAGGCATTGGGAACCATCAGCAAGAACCGTGGTGCCCACAGGCAGATGCCTCTTTCTGCTCTGTTCATCCCCCATCGTTCCTCCATCTGCACTCAGCCTCTTTATTTATTTGTTCATTCATTCATTCATTCATCTGGAGCTGTGGCTGGGAAATGGTTGGCTTAGATAATGGTTTCTTCACTGAATTTTCAAGGATCTGTGAAACCCCTGAAATGATAAGAAAATGAGTACATATCTCATGTTCATTCTCTCATAGCTCATAACTTTCAGCAGATTCTCAAAGGAGCCGGTGACCCAAAAAAGGTTAAAAACCACTGATAGAGATGGGAATTGTTTTATTTTAAAACAAATGATTTCACCTTTCAGTAGATAAGCAGGGTGAGGGAGCATGGAGTGAAATCCCTAGTTCTGCGCTGAGCTTTCTCAGATGGTGAAGGGGCACCGGGGACTCTGTCATTGCTCCCAGCATCACCGTGCACCTAAGTATGTGCGTTCGCTGCAGCTGAGCCAGGTCCAGAGGCCCTCGGAGCACAGAGGGCGGGGAGCAAGATCCCTTACCTAAGACCGCTCTGTTTCTCTCCCTTCCCAACCACAGCCTCGCTGCGAGGTCCCTTTCCAGCCTGCATGTGGCAGAGCATGATGAGGCTCTCTTGGTCTGGAGAGATGTGGAAAGCTGGAAGAAATCTGAGAAAGGAGAGGCACATAGGCTGGAGTTGCAGAGGTCTGGATATTTAATGAAGCTTTGAAGAGAAGGGGCAGCTGAAGTTTAGTGATTAGCTCTAAAAGTCAGCTTGTGTCACCTTGGCTGGAAAACCTCCCATAGCTTCCTATCTCTGAGTGAAATTCAGTGAAATTCAGAAGTTGCATAAATGCCTTCACAGCCCCAGTGATTGTCTTGCCCGCATATCCTCTGGACGGTGTACTATTCTACAAACTCTGGCCTCAGGGCCTTTGCACTTACTGTTTCCTCTGTTAGGAAGCGTATGCACATGGCCCATCCCTCACTTCGTTTGGGTCCTTACTTAAATGTCCCTTTCTCAGCGAAGCCTTCTCTGGTCCCCTACTTAACAAGGCAACACCTCCTACTGCCACCACCCCCATTCTGTTCCCTTTTTCTGCTTCGCCTTTCTTGATAGCGCTCAGGACCAGCCCACATGCCACTGTCTGTATACTGTGCCCAGTCCCTGGAACAGGGCCTGGTCCATAGTAGATGCAAAATGGTTATTTGTGGAGTGAATGAATCCATTCTTACCATGCTCCTGTGTTTATATATTGTAATCTCATGCTGCTCCTGTGATGACTCTGCAGGGTGGATTTTATTCTCCCTTTTCACAGATGAGAACCAGAGACTCATAGCAGCTAGAACTGCTTCCTGGGTTCTGCGATCTCAGAACTGCTGTCTGTTTGTACTCCATCCCCACCCCTGGAAGACTTGATACTGTCTTCACCAGGACTCCTTGACCCATAAAAGAGGCCAGGCTTTTGTATGGGTCCAGTCAGTACTTAGAAGTACACAGCACACTCTCACAATCCAGTTATGTCCAGGCTTGATATGTCCTGGAAGTGGTCAGGCATGTAAACTCATCAACGGCAAAGTCAAAGAGAAAAGAAGACAACTGTAATGGGGCTTTTGATGGATTCCTACTCCTTGCTTTCTCCTCATTGTGTATCTTGAACATCAGCCCATTGTTCTGGAAGAGATTACTTAAGTGGTGACTTTGAAAATACAGTCTATGGCCGGATGTGGTGGCTCATGCCTATAATCCCAGCACTTTGGGAGGCCAAGGTGGGAGGATCACTTGAGCCCAGGAATTCAAGACCAGCCTGGCCAACATGGTGAAACCCCATCTCTACTAAAAATACAAAAAAAAAATTAGCTTGGTGTGGTGGTGTGTGCCTGTAGTCCCAGATACTCAGGAGGCTGAGGCACGAAAATCTCCTGAACCCAGGAGGTAGAGGTTGTAGTGGGCTGAGACTGCGCCACTGCACTCCAGGCTAGGTGACAGAGTGAGACTCCATCTCAAAAAACAAAACAAACCAAACAACAAAAAACCACAGTCCAGAACCCAAAAATAAACCCAGAATTCATCAAGACATGAGACAGCCCCCACATGATAAGCCAGTCCATTTGCTTGTTTTCAGATCCACTGATGCCTGTTGTTTCCACTGTTACACACAGTTCTAATACATGCCAGCCCGTGAGATAGGGAGAGTTTGCAAGACAGAGAGGCGGGTTGGAGAGAGAACCATGCTACACATACCCCAAGTGTTCCTGGTGCTGGTTATTGAGAGTTACAAAGATGAGTATCACACAGAAGGTGCCTTAGGGAACTTACAATCCAGCAAAAGAAACAGACAGAAAACAAAGAAGTTCAAATATATTTATTTATTCAAATCCTGACCCTGTTCCAAAAAGGATTCAAGGTAGAAATCAGGTTTGTGATATTGTAAGTGCTACAGTTGAGGTGGAGACCTGGGTTCATGAGATAAGGATGATCTCTTCCCCTGGAGAGTTGAGCTGGGCATGGGAGCGAAGCAGCATGGCCCACTTCGTGAGCTCCCAGGAGCCCATGTGGCTGGAGAGGGGGGTGAATGCCATCCATCCAAGGGATGTGCTGTGAGCCATTCCTTCTGCCTGAGGAACTTACAGTCAGTGAAGGAAACAGGCAAGGAAACAAAGGCTTGTACTGTATCTGCAACCTCCCTGCCTTGCTCTCAAGGACCTGCTCTCAACATATAGAAAGCCACAGACTGAAGGGACCTGCAGCAGTTCCTGTGGTGGCCAAGGCAGGTGCTCCCACAGGCCCTGGTCCTCCTGGATCTCTACCCTCAGGTTGCACTTGTAACAGTCCCAAAAGTATTTCTGCTTGGGGGAGTAACACTTTGCATTCAAACAGCAAGGTACAGTTTGCAGAACACCATCACATCCATCTTGTGTGTTCCTTCAAGAAGAAGGCTGGGGGAGTGCCAATTTTTCAGCGTATGGATGGGACAGTGGGGGCTCAGAGACAAGTCTCATTCCTGAGAAGTGTTAGAGCCGGGACTGGAATCCAGGGAGAAGAAGAAGAGGCCCTGTCCACACAAGCACATGGTAGTAGGGCAAACACAGGCATTTGACCATATAACAGTAAGAGAAGGTTCTTTAGCAGACAGGAGAATATCCAGACTGGAATCAGACAGAACCAGGTTCACATCTGGCCATGAGCTGTGTGCCCTCACCTCACCAGTGAAAGAGAATAATGGTATCCACCTGGCAGGTTGTTGTGAAGATTAAATCAGAGGATGCATGTGAACACACCTAGCGCAGTCGCTGATGTCAAGAGCCAATATGTCTTAAGTTCATGGTCTGGGGCAGGCCATTATCTCATCTAATCCTCCAAGCAACCTACAAAGTATATACTGTTACTTGTAATCTCATTTTACAGATTAAAGAAACTGAGGGCCGGGCACGGTGGCTCATGCCTGTAATCCCAGTACTTTGGGAGGCCGAGGCGAGCAGATCACGAGGTCAGGAGATCGAGACCATCCTGGTTAACACGGTGAAACCCCGTCTCTACTAAAAATACAAAAAATTAGCCGGGTGTGGTGGTGGGTGCCTGTAGTCCCAGCTACTCGAGAGACTGAGGCAGGAGAATGGCGTGAACCCAGGAGGTGGAGTTTGCAGTGAGCCGAGATCGCGCCACTACACTCCGACCTGGGTGACACAGCAAGACTCCATCTCAAAAAAATAAAAAAGAAAAAAAGAAACCGAGTTCAGGGAGGTTGATCAAAGCACCCATAGCCAGCAAGTGATGAAAACTGAAAACAGGCCCCAGAGCCCAGCTATTAAACATGAGGCAGTAATTACACCTCCTCTCATCTCATTGATGAACCTTCAGCCTGCACAAGTTCAGCCACATACCAGGTCTATGGAGGTGACGCCTGACCCCAGCAGGAGGATAGCACCATGGGACTGTACAGCAGGGAGTCGCTGGAGACCCTGGAGAGGCCATGTGAGCTTGACCTTGGAGGAAATGGTCAGCAACTGCAGCCTTGGGAAGGAAGGGCTGGAAGGTCACTGGCACCAGGCAGAGTTGCATGGCCAAGGTGGTTGGTGGCTTTGGACTAACAAAGTGGTGACCTGGAATCCAGCAGGCTGGGCTTCCCTTTCCCACTTCCTTCCTCCGCTGCCTGTCTTGCTGAGTCACCTCCAGGAAGTCAGAGTGGTGAGGCAGACAGTGAGGAGACCTGGGTCCTCCTGCACCCCTGTCCCCACCTCACCTCATGACCCTGGGTTAACCACTTCCCCTTGCCAGGGCTCAGTTTCCACATTTGTCAGAAGAGCAGACTTGATCTCAAGGTCAAGCAAAGGTCTTTTTTAAAGGCAATGCTTTTGGAAGACAGGACAAAGGACCACACAGCTGCTAACCAATTAGAGACTGATAGTCCTCCGAGCTCCGTAGCAACACCCTGCACCCCACACAACTTGCTGAGTTCTTCTATGGGTTATGAGGGTCACCAGCAGTGATAGGACCAGGAGGGCGGTGATGGGAAGAACCTCTAAGTGCTGTATAGAGATGGCAGTGAGAGGCAGCACCACAGAGGGCTGCCTCCAGGTCCTGAGCCTCTTCTAACTTAGCTGCATCCTCTGCCAGGCTGCTTTGACTCATGCTCCTGAATTTTTACTGAGTCCTGGGCCCTAGTGAAAGTCCTAGAATATGCTCCAGGATTTTCAGTGCAGGTGCAATCTCACGGGAAAACATGCGGCCACTGTGGGCTTCCTCCCAGCCTCAAGCCATGGCCATACCAGCTCTGAGCCAGGCAATAACCCTTTCCTTTACTCAGACTCAAGAGAAGCTGTTTTTGCTAAAGTTCCAAACCTGTTTATAAAACTTATCCCTGAGGACTTCATATTCTGAAGGCACCATGACCTCATCTCTGCAATGATTAATTGTTAGCACTTCATAGCTCCAGCTCTGAGATGCAAGGATGTCTGTGGCTAAGAGGAGTTCCCATGAGTGGTGAAGTGTTTGTTCCAGGGCCTAGGGGGTTGCCTGGGTAAAGGATGGAGTGGGATTATGTCATCTACCGGTGCTTTTTACCACTTTGGGGATGGTGGAAGGGAGTTACAGGGCACATGGACTGCAAATATAAGGCTCTTTTCCTACCAGCTGGGGTCCAGTTGGCTTAGTGTAGCTTTCAAGCCCTTCTTGATGTGGCCTTGCCCACTGCTTCAGCCTTCGAGTGCAGGTTCCTGTCTGTCTTTGGGGCTGCAGCCCCACTACCTGGCTTGGGCAGATCCCCATTTTGCTGTGTTGTTTCATGTTTCTCTGTCTTTGCACATTTCTCTTTCACTGAACCACCCACTTCCTCTCCTCTCCCATCTCCACTTAGTCCTCTTGTAAACTCTCATTTGAGACCTAGTTTAGATGTCATTCCTTCCACAGTGTCTCCTCTGACCTCCTCTATCTTCCTTGATGGCACTTTTGTGCATATTTCTATTATTAGATTTTCACCCTGCTTTGCACCTCTTTGGGTACATGTCTGTACAACTCCGCAAGCATCAGGACTAAGTCCCAGGCCAAGCCCAGGGCCTGGAAGATATCTATTGGAAGGAATAGAAATGAGTTCCCCAGAGCGCGGCCCTGAGTGAGCTTCCGAAGGCTCTTACTGAGGTCTCGGAGGCAGCAGAGGATGGTGGAGAGGCCTAAGGGAGTTTGCATCGAGTCCCCTTAAGACTTGTCTGCCACCAAGAGGTCCTGCATCCCTAAGCACCACCCTTCCCTGACTGGGCATCAGTTTCCACTCTGAAAACTGGATTCATTTCTTTGGTTTGTCTAGAGCAGATATTTTGTGGTGTTTCTGGAAAGTCTGTAGAGCAGCTCATGCAGAGCTCCCCAAGACACCAACCACAGGGCATTCGGCAGCGTCCTCCCTCTGCTTCACTGACCTGTTCCATCAGCCCTCCCAGAGCTCGCTCGGGGCCAGGCCAATTCAGGGGCTGGGAGCACAGGGAAGAATCAGGCTTGGTGCCTACCCTTGAGAGCTCACGACCTAGGTAGGGAGACAGACACATCTACAGCAATGCCATGAACACAGAGTGCCACGGAAGCCAGGAGGAGGCCAGCCCTGAGCCACCCATGGAGGCCCTCAGAGAAGATTTCCTGGCGGGGATGGACCTGAAAGACCCAGGGCAGCATAGTTCACAGTGAGCACCAAGCATGCAAGCCACTGAGTGTGGCCAAGGACAGGCACAGAAGATGTGGCCTCAGCTGCTTCAGCTGGTGGGGTACGTAAATATCTGTGCCTGCGTGTCCCTGTGTGCATATGAGAGAGAGAGAGAAGGGAGACCACAGAGAAGAGTTGAGAGGTAAGAGGGCTTGGGCTGGCACAAGCCATATCCCCTGAGACCCTTGGGGAAGAGCTTTCCAATTAAAGTCCTGGCTGATGGAGGCTGGGCTCCCTTGATTATGTAATAGTCAGGGAAATGTCATCAGGGAGAGCGTTAGAGGAAGGCGGGATGTGTCTGAGCAGGGCTTCATCATTCCCAGAGGGGAGCTGGGAGCAGATTTGTAAATGAACCGGGATTCGCACATAGTCAGAAAGAACACCCAAGCCGGGGCAGCCAGTCCTTATCAGGAGGAGGGGACACAGTCACAAGGTTGTGGCAGTGGAACTTATGTAGTTGAACACAAGGTCTCCCTCCCAGCCCCTCCTCCCTCAGGTACCGCCAGCCCACTGGATCACTTGCCCATCCCAGTAGGATGGTCTCTGGGGAAGCAAGGAGAGAGGGTCCAGGCCAGCGCTGCACCATTCTGGCCCAGAGGATGTGTGCCCCGAGAGCTGTGCCTGTGAAAGAATGTGGTGCAAGGGTGCCTTGTCCTCTGTGGCTCACAAACTAACCCTGGGATCGCACAGGCAGGCGGCCCACAGCCACGTGAGCACCTGCTGAGCACTTTAGTGTGTTCTGCTGGGGAGAGGGCCCATCTCGTTTTAGTTCAACTGTGAGTCACCCCTGGCCCTCAAGAACCATCTCCAAAGCCCATTGATAAAACACACAGATCAGGCTCAGCATGTGGTGCACAGATGCAATCCCAACACTTTGTGAGGCTAAGACAGGAGGATTACTTGAACTCAGAAGTTCAAGACTAGCCTGGATAACAAAGCAAGAACCTGTCTCACAGAAAATTTAAAAATTAGCTGGGCATGGCGATGCACACCTGTAGTCCCAGCTACTCGGGAGGCTAAAGCAGGACAATCCCTTGAATCAAGGAGTTTGAGGTTTCAGTGAGCTGTGATTGTGCCACTGCACTCCAGCAGACTGTCTGTGTCTATACACACAAACACACATACACACACACACACACACACACACACGCCAGTTCTCAGCTTCTGGGGAATGACAAGGGTTTTGGAATAGGACAGACTTTGGGCCTCAGTTTTCTCATCTGCAAATTGGGAATAATATTAATACCACCTCCAGGGATTATTATTGTGAGGCTTAAATAAATGCGAAATGGTCAGCCCAGATCGTGGCACATAGCAAGTCTCAGTAATTGGTAGCTGTGATTGTTTTCACAAAAGCTTCCACGGAGAGGGGGTTGTCCTGTTTGATTTATATGCCATATACTGTTTTATTTTATTGCAGTAAGAACACTTGAGGTCTACCCTCTTAACAAAATTTCAAGTGCACAATGCGTTGTTGTAGACTACAGGTATTAATGCAATATTGTGCAGCAGATCTCCAGAGCTTCTTCATCTGGCTTAACTGAAACTTGATGCCCGTTGATTGGGAACTCCACATACTGCTTTAAAAGATTTGGGATGCCAGCATGAGAATCACAGAGCAGAGCACAGGGCAGTTTCCATGCAGAGGTGTGGTTCGTGTTTCCAGCACGGTGTAAAAGACAATGTTCCTGCCCCAGGTGGGACTGAGACAGCCATCAGCTGGTTCAAGAAGAAGCACGTGGAACTATGGCCTTGGAACTATAGACTGAGCCCCGCCTAGCAGGACATTGTGATAAGACTAAGAACCTGTAAGTGATCTTTCTGGATGAAGTTTATTGCCCCCAATCCTTCCCACTGTTTTATCACTGAGTGACTCCCTGCCAGAGTTAGAGTTTGGACAGGAAGAAGATCATTGGCATTTGAGGACAAGGCCAGAATGTCCCCTTAGATACCTTGGACATGCTTGGTACTGATGGAGCCCAGGGGTCTCAGCTGCTTGGCCTGAGAGGAGTAGCCCAATGTCAAGCCTGGTTGCCAACCTGACCTGTAAAGAAATGACTATGTCACATCCGTAGCTGTCTAGCCCACATGGTCATCCCAGTGACCAGTGTGTGCCTGGGGTGTGACAACCAGTGTCTCTTAGAAGGAGGCTCAACCATCCTGGCCCATCTCCCCTTCAGGGCAGGATCCAGACTTGGTTGCTAAAAGGATGAGGCACAGGGTACAGTAATGGAGGGGGTGGCTGTGGGGTCAGACAGGTGCCAGACCCTTAGCAAAGTGGACCTGAAGTTCTCATTAGGGCAGCAGGATTGAGCTCAAGTCAGACCCCCAGATAGATGACCTGCCTCCCAAGGGCACTCGGAGAAGACTGTGGCAAGCGAGTAGAGGCAAGTCCAGAGCATCCACAAGGCTTGTGGCTTCTGGTGAGAAAATTAATTCTAGCCCTAGATGGAACTGGGTTTCCCACATCCTCCCAGGTCTGGGCAGGCTGAACTCAGTGATGGGTAGGGCTGAGCCTTCAGGCACTGAACTGAGAGTCTGGAGCCAAGCAGAGCTTGGGGGAAGGAGGGACACTCCTGGTCTACCTGGTGTCAGAAGAGCCACGCTGGGCAGCAGCACCTTGTAGGCTGGTCAACTCCCCTCCATACCAAAGCAGTCTTCCATGCCTGCCACCAGCCCCCTCCCCAAATGCATGCAACTGTTCTCTAGACCACTGAGAGAGGCTAGGGAGGAACTAGCAGCTTCCATTGCAGGTACAGGTAAATGAGTCCCATGCACCCGACTGGGAAGATAGGATCTGTCCTTTCTGTGTTCAGAGGCAGCCATGGTGCCATGGAATGAGTGCTGGACTTGGATTCTGACAAATGGGCCCAAATCAAGGCTCTGCCTTGCCTGCTCTGTGACCCTGGCCTCTGGGAGTTTCAGCTTCCTCACCCTCAAAACAGGGTCCCAGAAGGCCTGAATCATGAAAACTCGAGCCACCAGAATTGGACATATGTCAAAAAGAGTAGGGGAGTGGCTTTGGGGGGGTGAGAAGAAAAAGGAGGGAGAAAGAACAGTGTGTGCCAGCCCCTGCCTCCATGGCAAGGGTCTTGAACATTCCAAATGCCCAGTCGTGATATAAGTCCTCCCACCCAGGATCCTTGAGATGTATCCTTGTAGAGCACCTTCTCCCTGGGCCATGGGTCCTGTACTGTGACACCTAACTCTATGCCTGGAAACCACCCTCCCTACTTTGTGCCATTTCTCTGTCTTGATTGCCAGACCCTAACCCCATGAATCCTTCTTCTCCCTGGACATCTGGCAATGGTGATAGGGAGCAGAGTCTAAGATGAGCTGGCTTGAAAGTGTGCTTAAGGCTCCCACCTCGAACTACTTCCTCTTTGAGATGAGGTGTGGCCTCCTGCCTGGAGAGCTGTCATCATCTGAGCAGGGCTGGGCATGCTGAGCCTTGGCAGCCCTGGGGACCTGGCCTCAAGCGGGTAGGGCAGTCGTCACAGTCACTGTAACCAAGAGGTGTGGTGTGCTTGGGCCCAAGGGGGCTGGGGTTTCTCTCCATGTTGCTTTGATGTGTGGGGGATGGGTGGGAGACAGTGGTCCTGCTCAGACTGGATAGTGCCTCCTGCTGTGTGGTTGTGGTTCTGGGGAAGAGGTGTGTGGGTGGAGAGGAGGGGGAGCAGGAGGCCACCCCTGGGAAGAGGAAATGGACAAGGCTGCTTCTCTAGGCCCGCAGGAATTCCAAGCCCCTGGCCTAGAGCAGCTGGGCTAATTACAGCCTCCTCCTTGTTGGTGGGAATGGGACTCCTAAAAGAGCACCAGCCTTGGCCAGAGCTGGCTAAGGAGGGCAAGGTTAAGCTGGGGAGTAGGGAGGCCCAGTGGGTCTGTGGCCAGCTGCCTAATGCATTGTCGCAATCAGGCTCCCAATGGAGGGGCCGGCCAACTCAGCCTCTCTCTGGAGCGGAGCATCCAGGTCCCAGCAGCCCAGGAGTGCAGCAGACACAGATGCCTGCCAGGAACAGGCTGTGGGGATCGCCGAGAGTAAACAACAGAGGAGAATCGCCTTGCAAACCACACTCGATGGAAATCTCCCCACCAGCCACGTCGCAAAATGGAACCAAAATATTTATTCAGAGCAACATTTTTTTAGAATTGCTCTTCAGAAGGTGACACAAACGGGCCAGCCTCTCAGACAGCCCAGCACAGAGAAGCATGCCCTGTCCCCAACCCAGTAAAGCCAATAACCCATTAGCTGGTATCTCCAGGTCAAGTTCAGCTTCATTCAGAGTCCCAGCCCATCTTTTCAACACTGTGCAGGGGAGACTGGAAGCAGTTTAGGCCCATCTGGAAACTATTAACAGGCCCCTTGCCTTGGTGACTCATCACTGCTCACCAGAACTGTTGCTCCTGCAGACTCACCTGACCGCCTGGTGTGCGGGGAAGCAGATGCATCAGCCAGCCTCACGTCGTTGGAGATTTGATAGTTACAGGCCAATGCTGGATATTATCCAGATATTGGACTTTAGCTGGGAGCTTGTCACACATTCCTCTCTTCTTTTCCCCATGGCCAACACTAATTCTTAGAAACAAGACTAGCTGTAAGACTTCTGGACTTCACAGGCTCAACTAACATATGTTAAAGTTCTCCTAGCCAAGGACAGTCTAGGCTCTTTCATTTGTTTTGTCTCATCATTCCTCCTGATGGCCTGTGAGGGAGGCATCACTACCCCATTTTATAGTGAAAAAAGATAAACCCAGAGAAGTTAAGGAACTGACTCAATGTCACACAGCTGATGCACGGCAGAGCTAAGATTAGAGCTCAGGTCTTTGTCACCCTTTTCTAGCCTCCACTGTCTTCTGTCACACTATTGTATTTCTCTATTACGACGTAGGCTTGTCATGAGGATTAGACCGGATGATACGTGTGAAGCATGTTAGAGCAGTGCATGGCTCTCAGTGCAGGCTCATTTTCATTCCTCCTGCCTTTTCAAGGAGATTGTTTTAAAGCGACAGTTGGGGTGGGAAAAGAGAAACTGAGTTTTGTCTCATTGTCTTATTTTATAGGGATGAGTAGGTGGTGGAGCTCAGGCATGGCTAGATCCAGGAGCTGATATAATATCATCAGATCACCAGACTCTTATTTTCCCCATTCTTTTCATCTTTAGTCCTTTTCGTGTTGATCTCAGTCTCATCTGCTGCTTTTGGGTGTCATCCTCACATGGCATAACACAGTGACTCTGCAGGGTGGAGAAGGGCCATGGCCCCTGCTGGCTCCTATCCTTCACCATCCCAGCTGGTGACTTCAGAATGAAAAGTGGACTTTCCTCCCAACTGTTGCAAGGTGAAAAATCCCAGGGAGGTGCTGTGATACCTTAGGCCACGTGACTACTCCTGGGTCAGTGGGCAATCATGTTTGGCCAAACAGGTTGCCCCTCCCTGCCATGGCCACGATGGTGGCCTCCTGTGAAGGGAAGCCCTGCCTAAATCGAGAGTGGAGTTGGGGGCAGTTTCCTAAGGAATTCTTGCCAGAAGAAAGGGGAGAGAGGCTACTGAACAGAGAAAGAAAAGCAATGACCGTGCATTACCCTGGGATGGATGAAAGCACTGAGTCAGTGATGATGTGATGCAAAATACGTAAGTCATTATATATTGGCTTATCCCTTAAATCTTACAGATAGGGAAACTGAGGCTCGGAAGCATTGTGTGACTCTGCCACACTCCCACAGTGAATTTCTGAGACACTGGGCCAGAGTCTGAGTCCCCTGTTCTTCCCCCTTCACCTGCATGGGGAGGAAACTGTCCCTGCCATCCCCAGCCTCACCCAGGCCTCAGGGACTGCTGAGAAACACCTAGTTGCCGGGCACGGTGGCTCACACCTGTAATCCCAGCACTTCGGGAGGCCAAGGCAGGTGGATCACGAGGCCAGGAATTCAAGACCAGCCTGGCCACTGGTGAAACCCTGTCTCTACTAAAAATACACAAATTAGTGGGGCATGGTGGCACATTCCTGTAATCCCAGCTACTGGGGAGGTTGAGGCGCTTGAACCTGGGAGGCGGAGGTTGCAGTGAGCCGAGATGGTGCCACTGCACTCCAGCCTGAGGGACAGAGCAAGGCTCCATCTCAAAAAAAAAAAAAAACAAAAAAAAACAAAAACAAACAAACAAAAAAACCTGCTTGGCAGAGCTGGTCAAGGGGAAGCAGGGTGATGTGGCATTAGATGTTGCCTGGCCGTTGGCAGTTCCTCAGCTGTCCTCAGTCCCCAAGACCCTATGTCACCTCAGCTCCATAACATTTGCTGTGTCTGAGCTGGGCCGTGTGGATACACCCTGGAGCCACAGTCATCAGCAGAGCCTATGGCCTGGCTCTCCTCCCCATGGGCTCACCCACCACCCCTGCACACTTTCCTCTAGGCCCATATTGAGGGCTGAGTTTGAATCATATTCTATGCCAGGTGCAGGAAATTCACGATGAGTGATAAACTCTTCTGGTCTTCCTAGGGAGGGCTCAGCAGGCTCTGAGTGGAGACAGCACCTCCGTACTAACATCACAGGGTGATCAGTTCTCTGATCCCAGGGCTGGGCATTGAGAAACAATCCATGTGGGATTCCATGGTGAGCAAAGCATACATGTCACTCTCATCTGACAAGACTGCACACAGAAATAAAAGTTACAAATGCTGCTACTTGAGAGGCTCTGGAGAGGTGATGCCTGGTGCTGAGGAATGTGCACAGGGCTTGGTTTAGTTGGGGCTAAACCAACTAAGGGGAGGGCTTCCCTGAGGAGGTGACATGCAAGGGGAAATGGAAAGGTTGAAGAGGAGTCAGCTGGGTGTGGAAGGGATGTATGAGCAGAGTGTCCCAGGCACACACACAGCATGTGCAAAGGCCCTGAGGCAGGGGGGCACTGAAAGAAGACCCTATGCCCCAGGTGGATCAAGGGGGAGATACGGCAGGAGGGGCACGTGGGGTCACTGAAGCAGGCCTTGGACCCCATGTGGAAGAATTTGGCCTTTGTCTCAATAACAGAAGGAAGCCATTGAGAGGATTTAAGCAGGACAGGCCTGGAGCACACAGGGGTACGGATTAAAGCTGGAGTCAAGGACATTTGGGGTACCTGTGCGGGGACAGGGACACCCATGGGAAGGTGGTTCTATAAATGAGAAGCCAGCAGAAGGCCTCTGAGGGCCTTTCTAGGCTACGTGTGCCAGCATTTTAAGAATTCCATGGCCATGAAAATGGGGTGCAGAGGATGGGACCTGTGATGGGGAAAAGGGGAGTCCCTGTTCTGTTCCAATAAGTGTGGACTACAGATGACCTGTTTTCTTTACCCGCCCCTCTCAGGGCTTTGTACATTGCTGTGTACATTGGGGAACTCCAAGATGACTGCAGAATAGGCAGTGTTTTCCCAACATAATTGACCATGGGAAAGGCTGCAGACAAAGGGGCTCCTCAGAGGTGCTTGAGTGGAAAGGCGGCTGGATGTGATCTGTCATCTCAGCGTGAGGATTCCATCCTGGTGGCTGGCAGCTGGGTGGGGCTGGGATAACCCCGGACAAAGGATACCTGTTAATAGGCCATTATAGGAAAACCATCAACGGGTAGATCTACTGCAAACTCTATGGAGGGGTTCTGGGTACAGGACAAGGAGGAAGTTCCAGAGCAGGGAATCTCTCGCCTTCTCTGTCCTCATTCCTCTGCCCTTTCTCCTTTCCCCTGGTTCCTGCACTGAGAATCCCATGTCCTTGAAATATTCCAGGCTCCAGTCAGCACCCTGAGAGCTCTGGACAAGCTGTAAGCATGAATGCCACTGAACAGGATGAAGCGTCGCCAGAATAAATAAATTCGTGTGAAGGCCATCCCTTGTGTCCACAAAACAGTGGCATGGGTGGGGAATGGAGGAAAGAGAAGGGGAGGATGTAGTGGCTCCTTGATGCCTCCTTCCTCTTCACCCATTGATTTGTTTAATGGTCATTTAACAAACATCAGGCACTGGACTGGACATTGGAGACCTGGCGGGACGTGAGACAGACTCAGGGCCAGCTTTCTTGGCACTGGGATTATGTCTAGGTGACGTTCAATTCTCCTGACAAACCTGCTTCTGGCTTTGTCACAGGCCCCTCTGGGGAGGTTGGCCCCAGCCAGCTGGGTTTAGGGAAATGCCCCGCCCTGGTGTCAGAGAGGCCGGGGTTAGAAACGCAGCTGTGCATCAAAGCTCGCTGTGTCTGTTTCCTTTTCTGCAGAAGAAAGACAACCCCACCTTCTGCACAGGCTGGGGCGGGGGTTCAGGGAGGTCCCACACTCCTGGCACCTAACGTGATGCTTTTAACGAACTGGCTTTTTGTTCTCATCCTCTCTCTTCACCACCAGGACTTGGCCAGGAAATTTCTGATGGTTTGGTTTTTCCCAAACTGAACCTCGTATCCCTTCTTCCCTAGCTCAACAGCATGTGCAATTTAGACTCACGACCAAACTTGATTTATTCATATTTAGGGAGTCCTCAAAAGTACCCTGCCAGATAAACCTTCAACTTTGAGAAGCTAATACAATCTTGGGAAAAAAAAAATGCTTAGAGTTCAAGAAATTGGGCTCAGGCTCGTGGTTTTGGTTTGTTTCAAGCAGTGAGATACAGCGAGGAGAAGCTCTGGGTGTGTAACCAGGAAATCCAGGTCGTGGTCTGGTGCACTGCCTGTAAGCTGAGCCGAGCACCCAGCCCTCCCCAGCCTCAGCCTCAGCCTCCCCTCCTATAAAATGGGGGTAATAACCCTTTCCTCCTGTGGCTGCCGGGGAAACTGAGTGAGGTTCAAAAGCAATAATGAACTGAAAATGCTGTCTGCCTCTCCTGAGCTACTCAACATCTTCTCTATAAGTACTTATAGGTCCTCCTGGGAAACTTGCATTCTCTCACTGCCTCCTTGCACCTGAGACCACCCATCTGGCCTCTGGGAGACCCCAGCCGTTCCTGACCCAGCTGTTTGGCTCCAACTGTCCTGTGGTTAGAGCAGCTAGCCGGCTGTTCCAGGAAGTCTCTTTCTCAGGCTGGGCCCCTAGGGAGGGAGCTGAGCCCCATTTGGTGGGGGAGAAGACAAGGCCTGGGGTGGAGGCAGGGGGACCGCCAGCCTGGGAGAAGCTGTGCCGTATTTTTCAAATAACTCCATGTCCACAAAGCTAAAAATGTGGTCTGGCTTTACATATTTTATATATATGTGTATTCCCGGTACATTTCCTTCTAATTTTTAAAACCATACGTAACGTCAGGGACATTTAATCCATATGGTTCTGATTCCTTAACACTTAAATCATCCAAATGTTGTTTTGTAGAATCTATTTGCAAATCTCTTTACATAAGTGTTTAACTCATTCTTTCTCAAGAGAATCCAGGCATGGTCCCTGGGTGAGTCCTCCTCCTCTTTCACTCTCCTCACTCCCCACTCGAACTGGCCAGATGTCTTGACTGCCTCTGCTCTGAGCATCGCTGCTCAAGCCCTGCCCTCAAGGCTGAGGGAACCTGGTGGGAGAGGACAGAGAGGGAGACAGCCTGCTGTCCTTCCTGGCTGTGTGATCAGTCACAAATTAAACTCCTCAAACCCTTTTCATCACCCGTAAAAAGGGATAAATAATAAACATCTTCCAGGATTGTTGGGGGATAAAGCAAGGTGATGTGTAGAAAGTCCTTAGCCCAGAGAACAGGGCTTGCCACCCACAAACAGAAAGGTAGGGAGAGGCACGTGGGATGCAGAGTCATTCTTGAGGAATCTTGAGATAACAGCTCCAGGGCAGAGAAGCTGAGGCCAGAGAAGCAAAAGAACACTGCCCATGGGAACTGGGGATTCAGACAAGGGCCAAGCAGTGGCTGCAGCGGTCAGAAGGGTGGGAGGTGATGGGCCTGATTCCAGGAGATGCGTGGGCAGAGCTCAGGTGGGAGTCTGGGAGGGCACTGAGCATCCACAGTGTGCTCTGCACATAGGGCCTGCCCCACATGTGCCAGGGAGGTGGGGAGGGCCCCAAAGGACCTGGCAAACCATGGAGGAAGTCCACAGGGAAAGTGGTTCTCCCAGAGGAAAGGGTCATGGGCTCCCCACCTGGAAGGCTTCCACACCCATCTGTCAGAGCACATGCATGCCCTAAGGGCCCCCAGAGACTCTCCCACCTGCAGACACAACTCCAACTGCTTAGCCTGGAGTTGTGGCCCAACTCAACTGCACCCAGCCCCTGTCCAGCCCCCACCAGGGTCTCCCCACTTTCTTCTCCCTCCCTTCACGCCATTCTCCAACTTTCATATTCTTTTCAGCTGTTACCGCTGCCTCCATGGCTTTTCCTGGCTTTTCCACTGATAAATACCCTATCCACTCTTCAAAATCCAACTCAAAACTCATCTCCTCTGACAAGCCTTCCTGGGAAGATTTGCAAACAACTGGCCCTTCCTTTGTGCTCTCCTAGTCTTGGTCTGACTGAGCCGTACTCCCCTGGGACGAACTCTTCGGGATCTGTGCTGGGAGCTGTGGTGTGGGGATGGATAAAAGTCACTCCTGTCCAGGAGGTCCCCTGTTCTGCAGGAGGCGGAGCCCCATTGGACCTGTGGCTTTCTGAGAAGGCAGAGTGGGACTCCAAGATGGCAGCTATAGGACTCTGTGGCTGTTGGTGTGAGATGGGAGCTCAGCTAGGAGGACACAGGATGGCCAGGGTGGCACAGCTCCTGAGGGCTTCCCCATGGCAGGGGCCTATTGGTCAGCTCTGATCTGGACGCCATCAGTGCCTGTACCCATAGAACAGGATTCGTTTCTCCGGCAATTCCAGAAGGAGCAAATCCCAGACAGAGCTGCATCTCTGGGTTGGAAGAGCAGATGCTCAGTCTAAAATTAGGCTGCTAACTGCGACTTCATCTAGGTTTCGGAGCAGATCTGCTTCTTGCATCTGCCAGTGTGTAGTAAAGGAAAGGCGAAGCCCCTGCCTCCCTGTTGAGGCTGGGCAGTGATGGTGATAGCCAGTTGGAACCCAAGCATTCTACAGGCTACCTATAATGCTTTCCTGGGCTCAACTTCATTAACTCCTCACAAGTCCCCTGAGAGGGAGACTTAGGAGGTGCAGGGTGGGGAGGGGCCTGTCCCCTACCCTACAGGAGCCGCCTCTGCTTGGGGGTGTCTGGTTGAAGCAGAAAGGGATGATAATCAGGGAAAATTTCTTCCCACCTCTTCTTTGTCTACTGTTCCCACCTCCATTCAGGCATCCTCTGGCTCTCTATTGTCTGCCTTAGCAGGCCCCGCTCTCCAGGAAGGGTAGAATCTGTTGGAGGCCTCTGTGTGGGCCTTCTTTTATCTCTCTGAAAGCCACAGCTCTCACGGTGGCCTTCCAAGCCCCGTGTAATATGCCCGACACAGGGCCTTTGCACTGGTTGCCCCTTTGCCTATAAAGGCCTTTCCTCATAACTGCGTGGCTTAATTCTTCTCCTTTTCAAGTTGCTGCTCAAATGCCACCTTCTCAATGAGGCTGACTCTAACCACCCTATTTAAACTTGTGACTCATCTCCCACCCCTGCATTCCTGGTTCCCTTACTCTGTTCTGCCTTGTTGCCATAGTCCATACCTTCTGCTAATATGCTCTATAGTTTACTTACTTATTCTGTTTCTTGTTTACTCTCTGTCTCTTTCCCCTAGAATATAAACTCCACGGGGCAGAGATTTTTGTCCATTTTGTTCACTGATGCACTCTAAGTCCCTAAAACAGGGCCCAGCCAATAGTGGCTGAACATGTGTAACAGAATGCATGAGTTCACGGGGGACAGAGGCACCTGGGCTCAGGGCAGCTTCCTGTTTTTGCTAAACATGGGCCATGGCTGCTCCAGAGAAAACCCATGCCATGGAGATAGGGTCCCTCTGCTGGAAAACTGCTTCTAGGTCCTCTCTGGGCCTCTGCTTGCTCATCTATTAACTGGGGCTGATGGTCCCTGCCCTGCCCCTCACAGAGCCTTGGGATCACACCCATGAGGACGTGGGTGTGATTATGCGCCAAACCATAAAGGGCTACCCAAATAAGTATGAGGTATGCATTTATTCAGTCAATATCACTGTGCACCTACTGGGTGCTAGGACCCATATTGAGTGCTAGGAGTCCACAGAGGAGTAACAGCTTGTGCAAAGAGGCCCTCCCAGGGAGTGAGGCCTCTGCTAGCTATGAGAAAGAAGGAAATGCTCAGTTACTTCCGAGTTGCTGGAGATGTGAGACCCCAAAAAAGGAATAAGAGGTCCTCTTGGCATCTGGGGGAAGTCCTGATTTAGCCATCTATAAGGTTCTCTAGAGAACCAAAATCTATATGATAGACATAGAGATAAATGTAGATATAGATACAGGAAGAGACTTGTTGTAAATAATTAGCTCATGTGCTTATGGGGGCTGAGAAGTCCCATGACCTGTTGTCAGCAAGCTGGAGATCCAGGAAAGCCCATGTGTATTTCTAGTCTGAGTCTGAAGGCCCGAGGCCCAGGAGAGCCAATAGTATTAAGTTCCATTCTGCAAGTGAGTAGGCTTGAGACCCAAGACGAGCCGATGTTTCTTTTTTTTTTTTTTTGAGACGGAGTCTGGCTCTGTCGCCCAGGCTGGAGTGCAGTGGCGCGATCTCCACTCACTGCAAGCTCCGCCTCCCAGGTTCACACCATTCTCCTGCCTCAGCCTCCCAAGTAGCTGGGACTACAGGTGCCCGCCACTGCTCCCAGCTAATTTTTTGTATTTTTAGTACAGACAGGGTTTCACCGTGTTAGTCAGGATGGTCTCGATCTCCTGACCTCGTCATCTGCCCACCTCGGCCTCCCAAAGTGCTGGGATTACAGGCGTAAACCACTGCTCCCGGCCTCAGCCTTTTCATTCTGTTCAGGTCTTCAGTAGATTGTATGAAGCCCTCCCATGTTAGGGAGGGTAATCTGCTTTAAGTCTACTGATCCAAATGTTCATCTCACCCAGAAACACCTCCACAGACATACCTGGAATAATGTTTGGCCAAATGTCTGGGCACCATAAGGCCCAGTCAAGATGGCACATGAAATTAACCATCACACCCTCCTCCCACCCCCAGACTGCTATTCATCTTTAACCTTCAAACCAAGACCCAGCCACCAAATTCACACGCCTGCCTCCCCCTCCCCAGGTCTCCCCTCAGCCCTTCCACCCTGCCACCCTTTGGGACATTGCCTCTGCTTCTAAGTTTGCCTGACTTAGCGCTTTCTAAATAGGACACAGCAGGTGCCCAGGATCCTTGCTGGGATTCTCATGCTTCCAGTCAGAATTCAGGGTGGGTTTGAGGAGCAAGTTGCAAGAGATCAGCAGAAAAGCCTGGCGAAGACAGCTCTCAGAGGGCTTGTCTTCAGGGTGGAAGGCACATGGCTGACTGGACTAAGAGCCTGGAGTTCCTGAGGGATCATGGAAGCTTCCTCTGCACTCCCAGGCAGAATGGCAGAGGCTGCCATTTTCCAACCCAGCTATGGGAAGCCTCAGGAGAAAGCCTTCCAGGTGCCCTGTTTATTGAGCACCTAGTAGGTACCAATCATAGACCCCAGTGCTCTCCTAACCTGGGGCACCAGACACAAATACTTTACTATAATGTGAGAAATACTTTGATGGTATATACAAAGCTAATTACCAGAGCATCATTGAGAAGGGGCCTTTTAATTCTGCTAAGAGTGGAAGTCAGGAAAAAATAAGAAAACCAGGACATTTGAAGGAGAGCTTATAGGATGAGTTCACTAAATAGGCAAGAAGAATTTATAGGGGAGCTGGAGGGAAGGGTGGATGGGGGATGGGAGAAGGAAGGGCATGCCAGGTAGATGGAACAGCATGGGGAAAGGGTGGAGTATACATATTCACATTGTGTTTATGGACTAGTGAGCTGTCTGGCCCAGGCCACGCCCTTCCTGGGCATGACTGCAAGTGGGAAGATTGCAAGGATGAAGGCTGAAGGATTGGGGTTCTTACCTCTGGCCTTGGGAGGCCAGAAGGGCTGCAGTGGGAGCAGAGCCTGAGCAGGGATGGGGTGAGGCCACTTCCACAGTCCTTTGCTGTGGATGCAGGTTTTTGAAAGTAACCTTTGCACCAGGCCCCACCCCCTCCTGTATTCATCTCTGTCTCCCATGTCTTCGGCAGCATTCACTGCTTTTATCCACTGTTGTCATAGTTATTTTCTGTACTGTGCAAGGCCTCTCCGGAACCAGACTGTGAGCTGCCTGAGCACAGGATCCTTCATGCCTCATTTGTCTTGCCTTGGGATTCCTTCCTGCCCACCCCCTGCCCTGCCCAGCCCTTCGCCCTGGGCTAGCCACGTGGGTTATATCAATCAGTTGGATGAAAGTCTCAGGAGAGAGGAAGAATATAAGGGCATCTCAGAATTCTTCTCTCCATCTGCTACTCCCAGAACTCTTTTTTGTCATTCCTGTTGCTGTTTACCTTGTGTTCATGTTTATAGGGTCTGATTTAATTCTCATTTCCCCCTTCCCTCACTTCATTAGCTGTTGGCAAGGAGTAGCTCTTATTCATCATACTATCCCCCAAAGAGCTTCAGTTGGGGGGCTTGGGGAGCTTCTTTATTGAGTGACTAATACATATTGCTTCTGTTATTGATACTTGAAATTCATTTTCTCTTTTAATTTCATCTGCTCTAATTTAATCCTCTAATTTTTTTTTCCTGGAATGTCTTATTCTCCCCATTTAGCAGCTGTGAAAACTGATGTATAGGGGAGTTAAGCAGCCAGTAAGTGTCAGGACCAGGACATGCACCCAGATCCGTCTTAATCCAAGCCATGGAAGTTGATGCTGTACTTATGCACCTCCCTTGGTGGGCACAAAGCCATGGGCAGAGTAAATATTTGTTGTTATTGATGATCTTGCAAGTCCCTTGGCTTGGGGAAAACCTGTTCTCACAGCTGCCAGGGGAGTGTGGCTTGACTAATCTTCTGATTTCCTGGAACTGAAGGCCCCGCCTTCCCCACCTGGGGCCTGCTGAGCCCTGTGGGAGTCCCCCAAAATGCTGGTGAAAAGCCAGAATGAGGCAGTCCCAGGGCCCAGGCCAGACCCAAGTCTCAGTTTGAAGTATAGGAAAAGAGGATGCTTTTGTCATTTGGGGAAAACTATTCCATGAGCTTCAGGCCAACTGGCCTCCTATAGTTGCTGGTTACCAGGCAGGATGGTCAGAGCAGCCGTGTGTTAACAGTTCAGTATGATCTGAATATCTGTGACATTCCTGAAGCTAAGATTTGGTCGTGCACAGAGATGCAGAATCTAAGGGGGCAACAGACACATGAAGAAATGACTCTCACAGTGGGACACAAGCCAGGACAGTCTGTATCAAGTGCTGGAGGCTCGTGGCGAAGGAAGTGGCCAACACTGCCTGGGGGCCAGGGAAGCTTTCACAAGGGAAGTGGCCTCGGAGCTGGCCTGGAAGGCTGAGTGGGAGCCAGCCAAGTAGATGGGTGAGGGGAAAAGTATAGGGAACTGCATGTGCAAAATGCACTTGGCAGGCTCAGAAACAGTGAGAGATTCTGTATGGTGGGAGCATAGGGTGGATGGGGAGAGTGCAGAGAGGGAGATTTGGATTGGTAAACTGAGGCTCTGTTGTTAAAGGCCCTAATAGATCGGGTGGTTTCGCTGAACAGGGCTCCACTTGAATGTGTGCTAGAGAGTTCTACCTGTGTGGAGAATGGATTGCAGGGGTAAGCTTGGCACAGCACTAGGGAGAAGGCTGTTGGAACTTGTTGGTGATGGTGGCCTGAATGGAGGCACCAGGCATGGAGAAGGGCTTTTGGCTTCGGGCTTGAGAAGATTGATGCCCACATCCATGAAGACGAGCAGTATGAGAGGAGGAGGATTCTGAGTCACCACATGGGAGGACAGTCATCAATGCTACTGTTCACTGAGCACCTACTATTGTGTACTTTGAAGAGTTCTATTGCACTATCTTGTCAAAACTTCCCAGCAGCCCTTGTCAAGATCAGTGACATCAAGTAACATGCCCAAAGTGACACACTAAGTGTGGGACTGGAGTCTGAACCCAGGTCTATGTGGCTCCAAGGCCCATGCTGTTATCCACAGTATCGGGTTAAGGACTGAGTCAGGAAGCTGGCAACATGGTTCTCAGGCTGGAGAGAAAGGATGGGAACTGAGTCTGGAGGGTTGGACCTCAGGAAGGTGATGTCCATAAAATGCAAACTCTAGTATCTGTCCTAGGACAGAAGCTTCATATGTGCAACAGGTCTATGACGAGCGCACCTACCACACATGTGCGCATGTACACACACAAACACACACACACCCCAAATAGGAAAACAACCAAAGCATCTGAGTCCAGGAAAGCACAGCAATGGGGATGGAGGATGGAGAGGGGATGGTTGCTAAGTCAGTATAAGACCTAAATATAATTAACCCAGAAGGCCCACAGGGCCTGGTTGCTCAGCTCCACCCCACCTTAAAAGTGCTCCCAACACACTGTGGTGGTCCCTAGCTCCTTGGGGGCAACAGTGGGTTCCAGAAGTGTGTCTAATTTTGTCGTTATAAGCTGGAAACAAAATTCCACAGAGATAGTCTTCTAGATGGCAGATCAGATGCCAACACTGCCCTCTGCTCTAATCTCTTTTAGCTTGTAAAATCTCTACAGTGTGATGCTGGCTTTACAGCAGATCCAGGCCGTGTGTGTGTGTGTGTGCGTGTGTGTGTGTGTGTGTGTAACATTTCCATGGAAACAAGCATTCGGCATTCTAGCCTGGGACACCTGGATCACAGTTTTCTTGAATTGTAGCTCCAGAGGTAGAATGAATCTTACCTTTCCATCTCATATGCCCCCTACTCCGCCCCTCTCCAACCTTGTCAAACAGCAGTGTAACATTTAGCAAGTTACACTGGGATATCTGTTTACCTGTCAGTCTCCGTCCGTGAACACAGGCTTGTGTGTTATATGTTCCCAGCACAGAGATGGTGCCTGATTCATGTTTGAGGAATGGTGGAATGTGGGAAGGCCCCCAGGGCCAAGTACTGGGACTTTCTCAAGACCTGGCCCAGTTGCTTGCAGGGGATGGGGAGGAACTGGCACCTGGTACCACCTGCCTTTCAGATACAGTGTGGGAAAGGTGACCTGCACCCCAAGTCTGCCTTTCTGCAGAGCAGTGGGGGCCTGGTCCGCAGGTAGGGGCTCGCAGAGCAGAGTCGAGGTCAGGCTGATAGCCTCTAAGCAGGACTGCCCACCCCCACCTTCTTTCTCTGAGCTCTGAGGCTGGAGTCCTGAAGACCTTCTGGCTTCCAGTGAGAATTGGCACCGGAACTGAGGTGGGGGCTGTGTCTTGAAGTGGGGACAGATGGTTGTGGGAGGAGCTAGGTGAAGGCTCCCCAGCTGACACTCCTGGCCTGGAGAATGACTACCACTGGAAAGGCCCATGTGGCTTGGAAGGCTCAGGGGAATCAAGTCTGACTGTGTCTGGTACAATGAAGGGGCTTGACAAATTGCATTTTCCTTCATCCTTCCCCTCCACCTCGTTAGGGCCAGCTCAGGACTCTGTGTTTTGGGGGGTTGGCAGAGGGATATCCCAGGCTCGCTGATGGCTGCAGAGGAGTTTGTCAAAAGCAAGGAGGAAGGAGACAAATCCCAAGCCACCCCAGTCTCCTGAGCATTCAAGCCAGTCTAGCTGAGAACCCTGCCTTTCATCCTAGCCCCCAGCCAGAGACCGTAGGACATCAGCCACAGTTCTGGGTTGGGCAAATTCTCCCCCTCCTCTGGTTAGTTTGTCTTAGGATTTGCTCCTCAGGAGCATTCATTCACTTAAACATTTGTAGACTTATCAGTCCTGGGAGGGGAGAAGGATCAAGATGGAAAGTTCCCTGAAGCTTCCAGTCTGAGGGAGAGGAGGCCCCCAATAACTGACTTCAGTGTGAGGTGATGGGCAAGTCTGTAGAGGGAGGAACTACTGAGTTGCCTGTGGCATCATGGAAGGTGACCAAATCCATCGGGAGGGTCCCTTGAGGCCAGGCCACCTCTCAAAGGGGAGGAGGATATCCTTTGATTTAGGGCAGGAGCAAGGCTGTCATCTGAGCCTGTGTATGTGAATGATAAAACGTCACCCCTCAGGGCATGTGAATTATAACAAGGCACCCACCTCCTCTGCCTGGAGTTGCTTTCAGCCAGAAAACAGGAAGCAGGACAGTGGGGGCAGGGCAGGAGTGGAGTGAGGAGCAGGCATCTGTCCCAGGGGGCACCCCACCCCAGTTGCCCTGCTCAAGAGAAGGACCTGTATAAAGGGCAGGCTTGGATTCAGGGTATGAAGGACAGCCGGAGGGGTGGAGAAGACATTTCAAAGGGAAAGCCTGTGTGAAGACCTCAAGAAGCGGAAATTGGTGCAAAGTGGTGCGTGTTGGGGGTGGTGGCTGGGCAAATGGCAGGGTGGACTGAGCTCTGGGAGAAGCAGCTGGTCTGTGGGGCCTTGCATGCCAGATCAGGAAGTGTGGTCCTTCCCTTTGGGGCTTTGTCAGAAGGAGGATGACCCAATTAGAGCTGGGATTGGGCCCTGGGAGCTGATGGAAGTTGAGAGAGACTGGGGTAGTGGTGATCTACAGAACAGCTGGGCAGCTTGGCAGCTGGTCACTGGGTTTGCAGTCGTGTACGTGTGTGTGCAGACCGGTGTCCAGCTGCAATCACACCTGCCTTGACTCTCTGCAAGCCCTAGAGCCATAGCTTCCTCCTCTCTGCCCCTCGGAGTGTAGTGCCCCTTAGAAAGCGGGAGTTCCCTCCATTAAAGCTGGGAGTCTGGGAGGAGTCTATTTGCTCTGGTTTTGGAGGAAGGGTGGTGGCTCCATCAGAGGCTGCTGTATGAAGACACACAAGTGCCCAAGGCCACCAATGCGCCCTATGGGCCTAGAGAAGTTGAGGGCATGACTTTGGAGCCAGAGGAAACCTGGGGCCTCCAAGGATCCCACTGGAAACCTGGGTCAGCATAGTGCTTAGTTCTCCTGTGGGACCTCAAACTTTCATGACCCTGAAAGGGAGTGGTTGGTTACATTCTGTATCCTAGGCACTTAACTTACCTCACTCTAGTCCTGGCTTAACCTCACTCTACACCCTCCACCCCCAGCTCCATTATCTCCTCCTGAGGCTGTTTCTGGAGTCAGCCAAACCTAGGGCCAGCCCTGGTACCACTGTGGCAGAGGGCTGACCTCTGCCAAATAACCTCTGGTGGGCATCAGTGAAATAACAGATCACAGAGAGAGATCTCAGGATCTTGGCCTTCCCGCAGACCTGTGGGGGCCTGGCTGGGAGCTAGCTCAAGTGTTCTTGGTCCTGGCCAGAGCAAGGACCAGAGTGACTCAGGCCCAAATCCCGGGATCCAGCAGCTTCTGGTAAAGTCAAGCCATTGGGAAGCCCCGGGGTGTCCCCCGCCCCCACCCTAGGCCTGAGCCCAGGGAGGCCCTGGCAGGCCCGCCCCGCCCAGAGCTCGTTAAAGCGGATTCCCGCCTGGGGAGGCGCGGGCTTCCCGGAGCCGGGCTGGCACCCAGGGGGAAGGCGGGGAGCGCACACTTTGGGGACGGCGATGGACGCCCGCTGGGCCCGGGTGCGACCAAAGCGTGGCGCCGAGCGGCAGGGCCCCGGCGGCGGCGACCGGGGCTTCCCTGACTGCCCTCCCTAGAGGGCCCAGGAGGAGAAGACAGTGCGGGAGCCGGGGCGGGCGCGGAGGGAGGGGCGGCGCCCAGAGTGACACGGCCTGTCACCGAGGAGGCCGGCGCGCAGACCCTCCCCGCGGCCGCCGGCAGCCAGGGATTCCCCGGGCGAGGAGACCCTCCCCTGGCAGCCGCCAGCCGCGCCCGGGCCCATCTGCGACCCCGGCCGCGAGGGCATCCCGGAGTGGCCGGCAGTGAGGCCAAGCGGGCTGGAGAGGCGCCGCGGGCCAGCGGCGGGGTCCCCGTGCTCGGCGACAGGAAACTCTGGGGAGTGAATGGAAAGAAGTGGGTGGTCCGGCCCCTGCGACTTCCCCTGACATCACTGCCCAAATAAGGAGCTTCCAAGCGGCCGCGGGGCGGCCCGGAGCCGCGCCCGCCGCCGGCGCCCGCCCGCCAGCCCGCCCCGCGCCCACCCCGCGCCGCGTGGGCCGCCAGCGAGCGCCCGGGGCACCGCCGGGCGGAGCCGAGCCGGGCGGAGCCGAGCGCGCGGGCGCTGCCGAGCCGCGCGGAGGCCGGGCGCGCAGCCCAGCGCAGCCCAGTCCAGCGCGGCGCAGCCCAGCCCAGAGCAGCGGAGCCGCGGCCGCCCGCAGGTAAGCAACGAGCGCCTCGCGCGCCGCGCCCCCGCCGCGGCCTGACAGCCCAAGGAACGGGCATCGCGGAGCGGGCGGCAGAGGGACCGGAGGGAGCCGCATCGGTGGGAGAGGGCTGGGCGCGGGCGCGCGTGCAGTAGTGCGTCGGTGCCAACTCTCGGGACCCTTGGAGTGAGGGGCCCCGGCTTCTTCGCAGCCTACGGTGGCCTGATGCACGCGCTCTCAGCCAGCGTTTCCCAGACACTACTTCTGTCACCACCCTAGGGCGACACAAGCGTTCCCGCGTTCACATACTTCTCTGGCACACTTGCGCCTGGCACGGCCGTTGGCGTGTACAGCCTCCTGTGTCCAGTGCAGATTCTCACCCTGGCGCGGCGCTCACCCCTCGCACCCTCGCACATCGTGGGACACGGCACACCCGGCGGGAGCTGCTGAATGGGTTTGGCAGCCCTAGCTTCCCCCCAGGCCATGCAGTTTCGGTCTGTCAGAGCCCACCAGCCTAGGGCTCCTCGGGGCTCATTGGGAGTGAGTTAAACTAGCATTGCTCTGGATCTTCCCAAGGAGCCCCTCCTCCCGGCATAATGACACCTGGCACTGGGGGTACATCCTATCGGGTTGTACCTGGCATGGTCAGGAGGGTGTGGCGACTGGGAGAGAGCTACTCCCACCTCACTGCCTGGGTGTTTCCAGAGCGGCTTCTACTCCAGGGGCATTTCTGAGAGAGCACCCTCCCCAACCCCCCTTAATCAGAGCAGGGTGCTTGGGCTTCAGACAGAAGTGGTGGTGGCTGCAAAACAGGTGCAGATGGTATCAGCCCTAGCATCTTGCAGGGATCTCTGCATAGTGGTCACAGTTGTTTATCTATAAAAATATAATGTATTGATTGATGTTTCATCAAGGACGTAGGGGAAACTGATAGAGCCAAATTATGGGTCTATCCCTTAGTGACTCTGGGCAGACTCCTTCATCTCTTTCAGGCTGTGTTTTATCAAAAATGGATTGAGTGTCCTCAGAGGTATGTTTTTAGGAAAGATTGAGATCACGTAAGTAAAAATTGTTTTGTAGATGTAAAGCCTTGTGCACGTGCCAGTAACTGTGGTTTGGATGATTTCTGGGCTGGTAGTTGTCATGGCTTTGCTCTATGAGTTAGAACACCCTTTCTGTTCCATCATCTGCAAAAAAGGGGTCACTAATAAGTGTCCTGTGTGCCTAGTAGCAGATTTTCCCAGTGTGTTTGGTGGATTGTTAGTTCTGAAAGCTGCTCCACCAGTAAAGGTTTCCCTGTTAGAGTAAGAATGGCAAATTGTGCAAGCTCTGTATTACCCTTTTGGCCAATTACAATCCATACTGGCAAATGAAAGGCTCTGAGAAGTCCTGCAATAAAAGAATCTGTTTAACTTTGTCCAGCCCAGCATTTTTTTCTAGTTGGCTCTGGGGCCCTTTTCAAGTTAGTAGGCTTGCTCTCCAAGGAAACAGTGCTTCAGGGGCTACCCACAGAGATGATGTAGTGTTGTACAGTTGCAACCAAACTTTGAGAGCTAAATTCTAATTGCTCTGTTTTAATGGAAAGTAAGCAGAAGCCCAGAACAGTTAAGAGGCTCATCTGAGGTCACACAGCTGAACAGTGGCCCAAGATCACCCAGTAGTTAGTGGTAAAGCATGGACTACATCGTGACTCCCCATCCAGTGCTCTCACCTCATTGAATGACATCCAGAAGTTGACAGTTCTCCTCTAGAACCAGTCTTGCTGCTTTGTATGGACACTTCGCAGAATGTGTTTAAAAAACATAAAGATTCAAATGATTTATTGTTGAATGAATTAAGTGATGATCAGTTACCTACTCTGTGCCATTCTTTTTGGGGACTTTAGCATGTAAAGTTCAACCAGATGTGGAGCCTGTGGTGAAGAGCTCGGTAATGGTACCATGGTCATCTCTCACACATGCACACATACACACGTGTGTGCACTCTTACACACTCAAATACCCATTTCTACACACAAGTTTGTTCCTGCACATGCACACACCCACAGCCCACTCCAACGCACTCACACATGCCATCCTGTACACTCATTTGCACACACAACCCTGCTCCTCTACACACACCTGCTCCCATGCACTCTCGCTTATGCGATCCTGTATACTTGTTCACACTTACACATCTGCTCCTACGCACACTCTCACACACACATTCATCCCATTGTATTCTAGGGCTGCAACTATGAGGTAGTTGTGGTAATGGGGATGTCTGCTTGTCCCCATGTCCCCAGAGCTGGTGGAGGGGGGCCTGGCACCAGCTCCCCAAGATGAGCACCTGGGAGTCAATTGCAGGGCCAACCCAATGCCACATTTCCTCCATGTCTCCCAGTTTCTTCCATTTTCTGCCATACTTGCGGATATTGGCCAGCTATTGCTTAGTTGCATGTGATTGGACAGCCACAGCTCTGGCTTCTCCTGTGCTGTTTGTTTTAATCAATGTCAAAGCACTGTGAGGGCAAGGACTGCAGCATCTAGCAGAGGGCCTGGCATAGAGGAGAGGGTCAGTAGCATTTATTGAATGAGTGTCTGCCAGATGCTAGGATGGCCATGACCCAGGCCAACATCCAGGGGGGTTTGGTGAACATGTTTGCTGAGTGCCTGCTGGGCCCTGGGCACCATTCTAGGGACTACAGCAGTGAAAACTATTTAAGCCCTTCTTTCAGGGAGTTTGCGTTCCAGTGGGAAGAGAAATAATGAATATTAGTGAATCAGATAAAGCTAAGTCATCATATACAACGCTGAAGAAACTCAAACAAAGCTGTGTGATGGAGAATGCCAGGGAGGAATGGGAGAAGCTACACGTGGGGGCCCAGCGAGTTCTCTGAGGAGCTGACATTTATCTTGAGATCTGAGTAATGAAGAAGTGACAGCCTTGCAAAGCTTTGGGGAAAGAATATTTGTCATAGACGAACAGCAGGTACAAAGGCCCTGTAGAAGAAAGGAGCTGGGCTAGGGACCAGGAAGAGGCCATACTGGCAGTTCGCTGCTGATTTTCTTGCCAGCACCCTTTGGAGGGGGTAACTGCTGGTGTTTGATCTGAGACCTACTTATCTTCCTGGTTCAATCACTAAAGCCAAACAGTGCATCCTGGGCTTTGTGGGGCGGGGTTGCCCTCTAGATCTGTCCATCCCCAACCACTGTAAATGAGGAGAAGGTCAGACTTCTAAGGCCCCTCTTAGCTCTACTGTTACAGAATTCGATGCTGTGTTTGCAGGAGGTTTGCAGGAGACCATTCAGGTGGTCCATCTGGAAGGATCGTGAATTAGTTGTGCTGCTTCCATTATTAATAACCATGATGTCATACATCTGTGCGGTTCCTGATCGGCTGCAGAGCACTCTCCCTTATTATCCTGTTCACTCTGTGGACTAATCTGCCAAGCGGGGGATGGGATGGAAAGAGCGCAGATACTGCCACACACTGCCGCAGGCTCACCCAGGCCACTTCACCCCCTTGAGCCCCTGCTTCCTCCGCTGCAAAGCAGGATCACAGGAGAACCTGCCTCCCAAGGCTGTTGGTGTGGTGAAGTGAGAACATGCACGTCAAGGCCCCGGCATGTAGTAGGCACTTGGTAGCTGCTGGTTCCTGTTTTACAGATGAGGAACTCAGAGCTAAGAGGGATCATGACTTTTTTTGTCTGCTTCTGTGTCCCTAGTCTTCCCAGCCCAGGGCTCTGGGTCCATAGTGGGCTTTTAATAACTATTGGGTTGAGTTGAGTTGCCTGTGGTCAAATAGCTGGTAAATGGCAGAGCTAGGACTCAAACCCGGGACTCTGGGCTCCACAGTCCTTTTTATAAACATCATGCTCTTTGAGAATAATTGTCACGGTTAATAAAGACGAACCTTCACATGCATTTCTGAATGAGTTATTGTTGCTTGGGAGAATCTTAGAATTGGAAGGTCTCAGGGGTTTTGAGGTGTGATATTCTTTGTAAATCAATTAACAAATTTCTTAAGAAACATTTTAGAACCTTCCAGAAAAGGGTGTAGTTGTGAGAAAATGGTCTGAGAATTGAGAGCAGTGGTTCTTAACCAGGGGTGCCAGGTGCTGTCACCTGAGGGCTTTGAACAGAAGAGCTCCAAGTTCCACCCTGATTGTCTGGGGAGAGTCTGGGGACAGCATGTGGGCATGTGGAGAAGTGCCCCGGTGCTAGATGTTCTGCCTGGGATGAGAAGCCCAGCCAGCAGGAGGCCCAGGAAGTCAGGCAGGCCTTCCATCTGCCTCCCATTTCCATCTGTCCTTGGCTGTGGCTCCGACCCCCTTGTCCTGGACCTACAACGGCCACATGGTAGTAGCATGAGCGATGGCGTCCCACAGACCGGAGTTTACATCTCCTGCTTTCTAACCCTGTGCCTTTCCTATTTGCTTTGCCTCTCCTAAACCTCAGCTTCCTGATCTGTGATGTGGGAATGCTCACAATTACCTACAGGGTGACAGATGTCTCATTAGATACTTGTGCCTGGCACTTAGTAGGTGAACCATAAACAATAACTAGTTTCAGTTGTTAGGATGAAAAATTAATGAGAATAATAAAAACTGCAGTATTTGCGAATGAATCAGCTGCTCCTAAAGGGGGCAATAAAATAGACCAATTTGCCCCAAACACCAGCCTTTGGGAGGAAGGTACATTCCATGCCATAAGCATCAGCCTTTGGGTGAAAGAATTACCAGCTCCACCACCTTCCTAAACCTCTTCATTGCATAACCATTGCTCCATGGAGAGCTGAGGGGCTGAATGGGGACCAGGGCCAGCATCACTTCCCATGCCTCTGACAGATCGATGGGCTCAGATATGAGGATGTGAGTGAGATATCAGTGTGAGTTCAGGCTTGTACTCACCTATATCAGCCTGGTCTCTTGCTCCTGAGGCCACCATGTGGGGAAATTGGGGTGTAAACACCCAACTTGTGGGAGTCTCGGGAGGTTGTGCTTCTCACTTTACTGTCATTTATTCACTTATTCAACAGTGGATTGGGTCCTTCCGAGGGCTCAGCTCTGGGCTAAGCACTAGGAGAGAGCCTGTGTCCCCAAGAAGCTCAGAGTTGAGCAAATCCACCACCCACAAGCCACATGGCCATGTGCAAGTTGCATTTCCTCTCCAGGTCTCAGTTTCCTCCTCTCTAGAATGGGATCATTCTGGTTACTTCCCCAGAGGAATATTTTGTTGTTTTTAGGGACCCAGCCCAACAGGCTCTGGAGTGCTTTCTAGGCCTTAGGATCTCTGATAGAGTGGTCAGGCAGAGAGAACAAGGGCTTTCTTACCAGGAGGAACTTGATTCTGATGCTGGTCCTCCCTTTTCTTACTGCGTAATTTGCTGCATTTCTAAGTTCTCTGTGTTTCATTTTCTTCAGTTATGAAATGCAGTTATAATGCTTTCATTGCAGGATACTGTGAGTGTTAGTTGAGATGATCATATGAAGTACCTGGCTCTGAACAAATGCAACCCCCATTTCCTTTCTGTCTGGCTCTTAACTCTGCTGCCTGGTTCATTGCTGCTTTGGAGAGTCACCTCAGCTCGTCAGTTCCCAAGTTCCAATACCCAGGAATGGTCAGGGTAGGCAGACAATCAGATTAGAGCTCCAGGTAATAAGCACGTACGTGTCCCTTGGTGAAAGGTGAGCATGGGGAGATGGTTCCAGCCCACAAAGGAATCGGGGCCAGGGTACAGAGCTGGGAGTCCTGGGTTCTGTTCCTGGAACTGCCACTAAGTACTGTGTGTCATTTGCCAGTTCCCTCCCCTGTCTGAACCACAGTGTCCTCAGCTGCAGGCTGGCCTGCGGGATCCCCTGGGTTTCTTCCTGCTCTGAGAAGTCCATAGGCCTTTGATGTGCAAGTGCTGAGTGAATACAGTAAGGAAGTGAACTGGCTGCGTGTGGGGGTGTGGGGATTTTACCAGCTTTTTCTAGCCTGGACTCTGTTGGAATTGATTGTGTGAGGAAGCCAGCAGACAGGCTCTGGACAAGGAAGAGACTGTGGTTTCTAATTGGCAGAGCCACTTATGGGAGAGAGGGCAAGCAAAGAAACGTTAATGACATTAAATTAAATTAAAAGAAAGGCATTACCCTATTTTTTTTCTTAAAGAAGACCCAAAGGGCTCTGAGCCAAAGAGCTTTGCTCTTATTTGAATTCAACAGTATGTTTAGGTGTAAAGAGTTGTTTTCAAGTTACCAGGGTGGAGGCAAGAGATTACAGAGTAAAACCAAACATATAGTCATTTATTTAGCAGACATCTGTTGAGCCCTCACTATATGTCAGGGGCTGCTCTAGGCACTGGGGTACAGCAGTGACCAAAACAGACCACAATTGGGGCTCTCAGGCAGCTCATAAACTAGTGGAGAGAGGCCAGTCGTGAACAAAGGAACACGGCAATAGGGAATGTGTCAGATGGGGGTCAGTGCCATGGAGAAGCATGAAGCAGGGTGGGAAGTTAGAGAATGCCATGGGGAGGGATTCAGGGGCTCTTTTCTCTCTCTCTTTCTCTCTCCGTTTTTTTTTTTTTTTTTTTTTTTTTTTTTTTTTTTTTTTTTTTTTTTTTGAGATGGAGTCTCGCTCTGTCACTCAGGCTGGACTGCAATGGCACAATCCCTGCTCACTACAACCTTCTGGATTCAAGCGATTCTCTCACCTTAGCATCCCAAGTAGCTGGGATTACAGGCACCCGCCACCACGCCTGGCTACTTTTTGTATATTTAGTAGAGACAGGGTTTCACCATGTTGGCCAGGCTGGTCTTGTGATCTGCCCTCAAGTGATCTGCCCACCTCAGCCTCCCAAAGTGCTGGGATTACAGGCGTGAGCCACCACGCCCGGCCTCAGAGGCTCTTTTCTGTAGGATGGTCAGAGAAGGTGTCACTGATACGGTGTCCCATGAGTGGAGCCGTAAAGGAAGTATAGAACTGAACAGACTAAGGAAAATTTCCTTTCTCTATGGGGCACATGGAGGTCTACGGAAACATCTCATTTGAAGCTGGAAGGGTCAGCTAGGTCAGACAGCTCAGTCTCTGGGCTGTCCTGCTTTGGAAACAGTGTATCAAGTCTGCTTAATGATAATCGTTACAGCAACATTAATAATAATAATAATAGTGAGCCACATGGGATAGGGCTTTAAGCCTTCAAAATGTCTTTCCATGTAGACTGTCTCATTCAGCTCTGTCACAAGCTGGAAGGTATTATCTCCAGACTGCGATTGAGGAACCTGAGAACTATAGATGTGGGGTGACAAGCCCAGGACTGTATCAGAAATGAGGGGCAGAGTGGACACTCAAGCCCAGACTTGCTGTCCACTGGACACCGTGTTTCTCCCTGCAGGGCAGCTGGGATCCACCACAGTACCCAGCATACCCCCTTGCATGCAGTAGAGAATGGTATCCGTTTCTTGAAAACAATAATAAATCCACAGATGAAGAAGGCATGACAACTAAATACCATGTTCTATATTGGCATGAATTCTGGAACAGAAAAAGGACATTAGTGAAAAAACTGGTGAAATAGTTACTAGTAATGTACCAATGTTAATGTCTTAGTTTTGACAAATATACCTGTTATGTAAGATGTTCACATGAAAGGAAACTGGGTAGAAGATATATGGGGTCTCTGTTCTATCTTTGCAACTTTTCTGTCAATCTAAAACTATTCCAAAATGAACATTTTATTTAAAAATAAATGAATGAATCCACATACACTTCCACTAGCTGTCCTCCTCTGCTTAGGAAATGCCATAAAGAGTCAGTAAGTAATTAAATCTCTGCTACTGGTCACCCCGAGCATACTATCCCGAGTTGCCTGTATGAGAAGGAGCAAAATTATAAACCAGTGCCTGTAACAACACTGGCAGAGGAATTTTCTGTTGGAGATGTCTCCCCCAGGGACTGCCCCCAAGTGAATTTCATGTATACCGTATAACTTACATTTTAACCTATGCCAAGTATACTCTTTGTATTTGGTGAAGGTTCACCAACTCAATTTCACTCGATGCTGTAACAGACAGAAACACGGTTTTACTTGTAGAGCTATATCATGTGACCATATATCTATATAATGAATTGCAGTGACTGATAGCTGGGAAGGAGTAGGTGCAAGGAGAACAGAGTCAGAAGAGTCAGAGGGCTGGAAAGGCTTTAAAGGTGATCTGGTTTTCTTTTGCAGTAGAAAACATTTAGGCCCAGGGAGAGGTGTCTCATGGAGTGGATGAAAGAGAACAGGGGCCAGGGGATTTGGGGGCTTAGTGCCTCATTCTCCATTCACAAAACAAGTGAGTTGGCTTAGGTGAGTCTCTGGGGACCCTTGGGCTGAAAGCCACTGAGCAAGGGATTGATCCAGGCCCACCCAGCAACTGCTGAACCACACAGCTCAGCCTGTCCAGGACACCTGGCCTCCTAACGGTTTCTTGCCTTGGCTTGCGAACATTTGGTGTCACCCTGAAATCTAGGAGAGGCACAAGATGCCCAGGTGGGCAGGAAACCATCATTATCATGGGTTGATTAGAAACCATCTGTTTTTTAAAAGGGTAGGTTATCTGGGCTCTTTATTTTAAGCAAGCTCTGATCTTATGAAATAAAGCAGTCCAGCTTTTCCCATGGTGTGTTTGTAGACCACAAGTGCCATGGGGTCTAAAGATGTGTTACAGGGAGAAAATGAAAGTCCAATGGCCAATAAAGACCCTTTTCCTGTAGGAATTCTCAGTCTTTAATATGCAAAAGTGCATTGGGTATCTGCAAAATAGCGTGTATGTGTGAGGGTTGTGAACGTGAGTGTGTGTGTAGAGGTGGGTACTATGTGCAATTTTTTAAGATTAATTGATCAGATAACAAATGTATATGTATGTGTTATACACACACACGCACACACACACACATTTAGACACATACAGAGTAGCTGGAGAAGAGTTCCACAGAAAAACATTTGGGGAAATGCTAAGGTTATCTGAGGTCAAAGCTAAAAAAATTAACGTGAATCAACAGTGACTCAAAACTTATTTCTGCGTGTTAGTTTCAGCATGTCAGTTTCTCACATTTTTTCCCACTTTGTTAGCTTAATTTCTTTTTTCCTCAGAAGAAAAATGGCATGCAAATGATCCTTCTCCCTTCCCTACGTGCGGTGCTCATGCGAGGCAGAAGTATTGTGTGTGCTTATTGAGACGAGGGTAACCAGGCTCATGTGACAGATCAATGGTGGGTTTGTAACCCAGAAACCCACATGTGACATTGGTGTTTAGGAGCTAAAAAATAACCTTCTTTTAAAATGCCGCTAAAGACCAAAAACGCTTTTGTCAAACCTAGCTTTCACATGCGGAGTTGCCAGCACCTGCATGGACACAGGTGTGTTTGTGACCCCACAGGGCAGGCTTCTTCACTGGTCAGTGTGCCTGGTCAGTGGAAATGCCCGGTGAGGTGGGACACCCTCTGATTTGATGATGATTTCTCACTAGGCCGATCTTCACCTGACTCCTGATCCCAGCCTTTCACCGCTCCACGTTGCTCATGGAGTGAGTCCTGTAGACTGCCTGGCCTGCTCTTTAAAACTCTTCCCATCCCGGGCCCTGCCTCAGCCTCCACTTTCCCTGATCCTCGGCCCCATGCGTAAATCCTGCCCCATCCCAAATCCTGCTCCTCACTCCTCCAGGCACGTCCCCAAGTATGTCAGGGTTAGGGACCAATTCCATGCTGTGATAACCTCTCGTCAGAAACTGGACTTCAGTTTCCTTTCCTGGCATATGAGAATAATACTCTCTTAAAGGCTCTGCAAATAAAGCAAAGGATAAATAACAGAGAGGGAAATTTTAAGGGAGAATTTTCTTTGTGGATTAGATGGCAAGGGATATGTGGGAAGGCTTCAGAAACAACTAATTGGTGATGAAGTGGTTGGCTTAGCTAGTCCTTAAGACTCTGGCGTGTTCTTATCTGACCTGTGTGACCTCAAACAAGCTACTTGACATCTCTGAGCCTCCCTTTCCTTGGCTATAAACATGGACTGCTGTGACCACCTCTCAGGGCTTTGAGTCAATGCTGTGAAGTTTGTCAGGAACCCAGAACAGTGCCAGGTGCATAGAAAGCTATGTATTAGTTATTATTTAAAGAATTATTAGTTAGAAAATTATTGTTCTATCAACCAACTAAAAACATAGCCAAGTTTTAAAAAATGTGCAAAAGATAAACGGATAGTACACAGATGTAAAAATGACCCATAAATACATGACTAATGTTCTAGCCACTAAAAAAATCGAAGGATTGTAAATTAAAAATGAGATTATTATTGCCTAGAGGTAGCAAAATGTAAAAAAAAAAAAAAAAAAAAATAGAGAAGATCTGGTACTGGCAAGAGCCAAAGGGCCTTGAGAATCTAGATTGGTATCAATGAAAATTATAAATGCATATACAGTCATCCCTTGGTATCCATGGGGAATTGGTTCCAGGACCCCCTGAGGGTGCTAAAATCCACAGCTACTCAAGTCCTTTATATAAAATGGTGTAGTGTTTGCACTTAACCTACACACATCCTCCTGTATATTTAAGTCATCTCTAGATTATTTATGATACCTAATACATTGCCTACATATCACTTCATTTATGTGGATCACATAGTCCTTGGCACACAACAAATTCAAGTTTTGCTTTTTGGAACTTTGTGGATTTTGTATTTGTTTTTGTTTTTGTTTTTGTTTTGAGGTGGAGTTTTGCTCTTGTTGCCCAGGCTAGAGTGCAATGGCGCTATCTCAGGTCACTGCAACTTACATGTCCCAAGTTCAAGCGATTCTCCTGCCTCAGCCCCCCAAGTAACTGGGATTACAAGCATGCGCCACCATGCCCAGCTAATTTCCTCTATTTTTAGTAGAGACGGTGCTTCACCGTCTTGGCCAGGCTGGTCTCGAACTCCTAAACTCAAGTGATCCACCTGCCTTGGCTTCCCAAAGTGCTGGGATTACAAGTATGAGCTACTGCACCCAGCTGGAATTTTTGTTCCAACTATTTTTGATCCTTGATTGGTTGAATCCATGGATATGGAACCCACAGATAGAGAGGGCTGACTGTGCCTACTTTGGTCCAGCAATTCCCTGGCTATAGAAAATATGTACTCAAAGATATATGTGTACAAAGGTACTCCCTTGTAGCATTGTTTGTAGAAGAGAGAAATTGGAAATGACTTCAGTGTCCAGCAGAGACAATGATTAAAAGGTTTATGGTGCATTTGTGCCAGAGAATACTTTGTGGCCATTTCAAAAGAAAGACATGATCCTTCAGGTCCTAATGTGGGAGGATATTAAGAATGTATTCTTAACTGGAAAAAGGTTTCTGTATAATATGTTTAGGACAATCTCATTTTTACATAGAAAAAGTTAAACAGTTAAGTCTGTGTGTGCACATGTAGAAATGTTTCCGCGCTTGGGGAAACAGCCTGGGAACATGCCCAGTGAACTATGCCTGGTGGTTTCATCTGGGGAATAGGCTTTGCGAGGATGACGCAGGACTTGTCTACTTCTTACTTTAAATATCTCTTTATTTAAGAAAAAAATAAAAAATAAACACAGAAAACAAAAAAGAAAGCCCAAGAAAATAAAGAGAAAAGAAAAATCTTTACATTACAGGATTGTTATGATGATTACATGAGATCATAATACTTGACAAATATTTAACACAGTGCCTAACACTTAGCAAGTGCCCAGGAAATGCTTCTAGCCTCTTCTTCCTTCCTCAGAGTCTGTACCTCCCCTGCCCCCGCCATGCCCATCCCAGTGTTTTTCCCTGACTGTGAGATCAGTAAGCACGCAGTGGTGCTTCAGCAGCGTCAACACACGTCACCATCCACGTGTCTGCCCTTGTAGGGCCGCCAGTGTAAAGCACCCACTCCTCCCATTCCCTGGCAGTCTCTCGGGTTCTTTCTTCTTGACCTTCTTTTGAAGAGCTGCCATCCTTAACCGGGTGCTGCCCAGCCACACCTCCTGGCTCCCAGAAGGAGCCTCTGGCCACCTTGCAGTGTGGGGCTGCCTTTGTTACCACCACTTTCCAAGGGTGAATCTTAAGGATTTGGGTCATTTCTGTTTGTTTCTTTTCCGTTTCCGTTCCCGGCCAGGCTTTCCCACCCCCGGGGATGTGGGCTTTCCTGACTCCCTTCCCCCATGAGCTTCCACCTGGCCCTGATGAATTCCATCATGCCTGCTTAAAACCATTTTACTTGCAATTTGCTAATTTAATTCTAGTCTTACAGAATTTTGGCAACCCTGCCAAATTGGGTGCCAGATGCAGATTTAATGAGCATATTTTCAGTTATTTCTTTCCTGTCTTCATGAAGATGCTGAAGAGAACAGGGTCTGGAACTCATCCCCGGGGGACTCCGTCTCCAGAGCATCCCTCCCCACATTTGATCCTGAGCCACTGTGCGTGACCCTCCAGCCAGGTCTCTCCCCATCTGACGGGAGGAGCTCTTTGGAGAAGGAAGCTACTATCACATCGTCTCCTAGTCTTAGAAGCTCCAACCCAATTCCCATCATTTGGAATTCATAGGAAATGTATTTGGGGAAAATTACTTATTTCCTTCAGCGCATGTCTCCCAGCAGCCATATGCAGCTCAACAGATGTTCAAGGATTCGTGTATTTAACAAACACGTATTGAGCACTTTTTAGAGGGATTTCTTGCAGTGTGGCCTGTTGACTAACTGCAACAGAGTTATGGTGGGGAATGAGGAGACTGGGGAAATACAGATTCCTGGGCCCTGTCCCGCAACTGTAGAATCAGACAGTGGGAGAAGGTGGAGCCTGGGATTCTGCAACCCAGAGGATTCTTACGCCTTCGGCGTTTCCACATGCGTTACCTCATTTCAATTCATCCCAACCCCTTATGGGAGACGTTTTTATCTCCCAGAGTAAGACTCAATGAAGTCAAGGGGGAGGCTCAGGCCACAGTGATGAGCATCAGAACTGGGACTCTACTCGAGGCTTTTGAGTCTAAATATAGAGCTCTTTCCATCTTCCCGTAGCAGCGGCTCAGGGCCCAGGTCTGTTACCCATGATCCTAATATTACATGATCCAAAGCAGGTCTGTGCCTTCTCAAATAAATCCACATCTGGTCTGCTGTGCAGACAAAGACTCAGAGGCTCTGAGCATTTGAGCTACCAAGCCATCAAGTGTGTAGCACTGTCACAGCAGAATCCAGGACCCATACCACATTGGACTCTAAATTCTGTGCCAAGCAGTGCCAAGGGCTAAATGGAGCATACGATGGCCTTTACGTCAAAGATTGGGTGGGAGAAACAAGTAGAGTTCACCGGCTTTGGTGGCAGAGGCCATGACTTTGGGCAAGTCACTTCCACTTCCATGCCTTGGTCTTATCATTGGTACAAGGATGGGGTTGGCCTACAGTCGATGACCTCCAAACTTTTAAATTCGTGTAACCCCCCTCTATATCCTCCCAACTTTTTGAAAACCCAAATAAAATCTTAGGCCACATCCCAGTACATACAAAGAGACAAAAATTGGAGATACCTTGAGCTGCTCAGGGCTTTCTAGGAGGCAAATTGGACACATTTCATTTAGCATTTGCCATTGATCATCTCTGTGTCTCCTCCCCTGGCCCCCCGAGTGGGACATGGTGGCTGCAGCCTCAGTCTTTGGAGTCTGGCATACAGAGGTCCAGTCTGGGCCCTGCCACCTTCTGGCTGTGTGACCTTGGGCAAGTCAGTTGCTTCTCTGTAAGACGGCGGTGATGATGGTTGAGTGGAGGTGAGGGATGAAATGCGCCAATGCATGCTCGTTTAATACTGTGCTCAGTGCCTAGCATGTAGGAGGTGCATTAACTTCATTTTCCTTTGTCGGACTGGGATGAAAGACATGAAAAATTAAATAGTCGTGGAGGACATTTCCCAGGGCCATAAAGACACAATGCCATATGAGTGAGTGGTATGGATGGTGAGGCCCGGACATTCACTGGTCTCTATATTTCAGCAAATGTTTCAGCCCCTGCAGTGGGTGAGATCTTGTTCTAAGGAAAAAACCTGTAGAAAGAGGGGCTTTTGGAGAAGGTAGGGTTTGAGCCCAGCTTCCCAGATAGGGCTCCTGGTGCAGGGAGGCAGAGCAGGCTGGCAGGGCTCACCAGGAGCAAGGACTGCGCTGGGGGCTGGCAGGGCTTGTGAGAGTGGGTCCCAGGCCCACCAGGCAAGGCCACACCAGGCAGGGGCCTCCCAGAGGCCCAACGAGGGGGCCAGATCAGAACATCCCATGGGCTTCTGGCCCAAGAGACCAAGAGTGTAGATCCCAATGTTTGGTGGCAAGAGATCCAAGAAGGAGCGGTTGGGACTTGGTAGGGACTTGTGGCTCAGAGGCAGTGAGGCTGAGGAGAGAAGGAGACTCCAAGCTCACCACGGTGGTGTGGAAATGAGGATACTAGGCCAGGCCCCTCAGTCAGATCCCTGTGTTCCCCCTGCTGGAGCCAGGCTGCAGGAGGAGTGTTCCCCAAGGCCTCAGCGTGCCCTGGAAGGGCCTCCAACTTAGAACCCACTGGAACCTCCCATAATATGATGTGGGGAGTGGAGAAGGAGAGAGCAAAGTACCGTGGGAAGGGGAAGTTTTCCATGTCAGTGGGGTTATTTCTGGCTTTGCTCCTGCTCTTGCAGTCACTGTGGAAACAGCCTATGCCTGGTTCAGTGTGGAAACATGACGAAGTGTTCAAGGGTGATGTGTGCTAAGCAGGCAGCCAGGAGGCTGAGTGTGTGTCTGCCTGCCTCCCTCTCCTGCCCGCCCCACCCACCCCATCTCTCTCATCCTGGGCCGCTTCCTCCCAAAACCCCATTTGGAGGAGATGTGTCTCACACAGTGTGAAAGGCAGAATAATGCCCCGCTCAAAGGTGTGTGCATCCTAATTCTCGAAGTCTATGAGTATGGTGAGTTCCAGGGCAAAGGGGAGGGAAGGTAGCAGATGGAATTAAGGTTGCAAATCAGCTGGCTTTAGAATAGGGTGATTGTCCTGGACTACCCACAAGGTCCCAGTGGAATCCCAAGGGCCTTTAAGTGTGGTAAACAGAGACAGAAGGGTCAGTGCCGGGGGATGCATTGTGAGAAAGACTTGACCTGGCCATTGATGTCTTTGAGGAGGCCACAAGCCAAAGAAGGAGGGCAGCTTCTAGAAGCTGGAAAAGGAGGAAACAGATTCTTCCCTGGAGCCTCCGGAAAGAAATGCAGCCCTGTCAACACCTGGATTTTAGCCCAGTGAGACCCGTTTTGGATGTCTGACCTCCAGACCTCTCAGATAATAAGTTTGTGTTGTTTTAAGCCATTCAGTTTGGCTTAAATTGGTGATGATTTGTTACAGCAGCGTTACAAAACTAATGCATGCAGTACAACAGGGAGGCTGAGGCCATGATGGAGAGAGGTCCTTGGAATGCCCTGGAGGCAGAGGACTCTGTAGTTGTGCTCTTCTGTTTTATCTCCATCTAAGCTTTGCCTTGTGCCTCACTCTCATGGGTCCCCATTGGCCAGACCACTCTGTAAGTAAGAAAGTGGCCATAGACCCTTGAAACATGGTCTCCTGCAGGCACACCATGCAGACATCGTCTCTTCTGCCAGGAATGCCACCCCATCCTCCTCCGTAAGTCCTCCTGTTTCTCAAGGCTCCCGTCCCATCTGCCCCAAGGAACATCTCCTTCCTCTGCCACTGTGTGTGCCTCTGCCAGCTGAAACTGGTTGTGCCCTGCAGTCATGGGAGCCAGGCTGTGCCCGCATGCTGAAGGGTCTGGATCTGAACACAGGGTGCCTGGGGTTTGCCCCTGGCCCTGGCACTTGGTAACTTGGATCTTGAGCCTACCCTTCCCTCCTTCCTTCCAGGTAAACAAGGCTGATGAAGAAGCCCTCTGAAGACACTGCTCTCCTGGGGAAGCACTGCTGTCTGTTATTTTTCTCTCCCAGAGATACAGCCCAGGAGTAACAACTCCTCTCCTAACCTTGGCGTCCCCTGCATGCTGCCTGGAAACCCCCTCTCCTTACTTCACCGAGCATCTCCCATAAGCCCAGGTCTGTACAAAACCAGGAAAATGTGGAAAACCAGGGTCAGGTCATGATGGGTGAGGTGAGCAAGGTGCCCGGGGTGCAAAATTTAAGGAAGTGCTTTTCCTCGGGGTCGTGCAAATGTGGCATGGAGAGTAAACCCCACACTATTTTATAGATGAGGAAACAGACCTAGAAAGGGGAAATGCCTTGCTCAAGGGCACACATTGGTAGAGCTGGGACCACAACAGAGGCCTGTCACCTTCAGTTGCAGGGCAGGTTCACTCTCCTTCAAACTGAATGCATGAATGAGTGATTGGGTGGGTTCGTTAGCACAGCATGTGTTTATTGAGCACCTATTCTATGCTGGAGGCTGGGCTACAGCTTGGGAACAAGACAAACAGGGCCTGGTGCTCCCCTGAGGATTTATATTCCGTGAAGACAGAATAAGTAATGATGCAATTAGTTATTTAATTACAGTGGTGATACAGTGGTGATACAGTGGTGATACATGCTATGCAGGGGATGGCCAGAAGCCATAGGTTGTGAATGGTTGTGCAGGCTGTGCACTGCACAAGTGCATTTGGAGGACCTACTGTGGAGACTCTGTTAAGGAGTTTCCAGTAAAATATGGAAGACAGGATCAGTATGTTTTTAAAGTAACAGTACAAGACCATGAACATTAAGAAGAAGAGCCAGGTTGGAAGAAGGGCCTAGAATTGGAACCCTACTTCCTTCTCTTCTAGTGCCCTGGGCCCTCATCTTCTCTCCCTCCCTGTTTGGCGGTCAGATCACATGGAGTCTGTCCTCCCTTGGGAGTCTCAGAGAAGGACCCCTGCAGCCAGCAGGGCCTGGGGGAGCAAGAGGAGTGAGGCATTGCCCTGTCTTGTGTGGCAGAGCTTCTGCTGCCCTGGATTCGATTCAAGGGCTTAGAAGCCTGGGATAGCAGCAGGGGCTGGAGTCTTCAAAACCAAGGATTCTCTGCCTGGACAAAGCATGGTTCTCAGTATTGCCTGTTCTCTGGAATGTTGGTTCTGGGTGGAGCCTGGCTTCTAGGAATTAGGCATCCCAACAGCTCACTGTGAAGCTTTGGGTACTCCTGCCTCAGAGTGTTTCTGCATGCATGAAGAAAGCTTGTATAAAGATACAGGGAGATGTGTGCTATTGTTTTATTTAAGTATCTTGCCTGCCTGTTGGGTGAGGCCAGCTCCTAGGCCAACCACCTGGGCCAGCTGTGGTATAATATCCTGGGAGCCAGTTCCCCTTCTCCCTCATGCTTGCTGGGGGACTTTGGATAAGCCTCACCTCCCGGAGCCTCACTCTGCAAAATGACAATGATAAAGGCCTAGCTTACCCAATTATTAACATAAAAAAAAAAAAAAAAGAATGGATATGCAACTGTGCTTTAAATCCCTGAGTTATATGGGCATGAAGACTGCCACCAAATGGAGGCATTCCTTCAGTCATCAAAAGGGGATCTGACTTATATTCTGAGAGTTAGAGGCCGTCCTGGCTTCCAGGAGCAGCAGAGAAGGACACATCGTTCTCTCTGTTTGTTTCCTTTAATGAGAAAGAATGATTCTGGCTGGTAAAGAAATCAACCTCCTGACAGGGACTTAAACAGGAGGGGTCCTTAGAGACAGACTTGTTCAGGTTTTTGGTTTGTCAGGAGGGGAAACTGAGGCCTAGAGGAGAATGTGATTTGTTCTTGGTCACGTGACCAGTTAATGGTAGGGCTGTGGTCAGATCCCAGGTCCTGTTCACCCATCTCCTCACCACGCGTACCGTCCCATAAGTCCATGAGTTTAGCTACTTCAGGCACAATAGGTGGCCGCAGCCTGGCAGGGAAACAGGGAGGTGACCCTGGTGAGGAATAAGAGGATAGGAAGGTTTGCCAGGCACAGTGGCTCATGCCTGTAATCCCAGCATTTTGAGAGGCCAAGGTGGGTGGATCACTTGAGCTCAGGAGTTTGAGACCAGCCTGGGCAACATAGTGAGACCTCATCTCTACAAAAATAAAAAAATTAGCCAGGGGTGGTGGCACGCACCTATAGTCCAAGCTACTCTGGAGACTGAGATGGGAGATCGGCTTGAGCCCAGGAGGCAGAGGTTGCAGTGAGTCAAGATTGCGCTATTGCACTCCAGCCTGGGCAACAGAGCAAGACCCTGTCAAAAAAAAAAAAAAGAAAAAAAAGAAGAAGATAGGAAGGCAGGCACAATCTGGGGAGGGGGTGAGTGGGGTGGGCAGAGGGGAAGGTAACAACATGGAAGGTCTTGGTACCGAGCGAGTAGAGGTGGAATGCTCTTCAGGTTCCTTCCCCTCCTTCTGGAACCACCCCAAAGCCTCTGTCCATCTCCAGGTTCCTAGGCCATGTAGATAACACCAGCACAAGCATCTGCCCTGCTGATGTCAGGCCATCAGGGGTTCTGGGAGCTGCAGCACAGACAGAGGGATGTCAAGTGCCCTGGGACAACCTTTGGTCTAAGCAGACTGTGTATCTGTCACTTTAGTAACTCCACCTGTTGCTTGGTGCCAAAAATGAGGTCCTGAATATGGTGGTGTCAGGGCAACACCGAAAGGCAGGGCAGTGGTAGTGTGTTTATTTGTTGCTATTCATGCACTCGTCTGTTCAGCATGCTTTCCCTGCAGGCTGACTGCATGCCAAGCACTGGAGGTACAGACAGTTCATGTTCTCGCCCGGAAGGCACTCCCTGTCTGTGAGGAAGACCCAGGTGCTGGGGAATAAATGTCATCGGACAATGTGATCGGTGTTAGACCAAAGCTCTGGATGGGGTCAGAAGCGTTAGAGAAGAGAGAACCTCCAGCACCTTCCTAGGGAGTCTGGGTTTCTGATGGCAGTCAGCAGACATCAGAAGTGGCGGAGGAGCATTTGTGGCCTAATCAGAGCTGTGATGCAGAAGTACCGCTTGGGGCAGTATGGAGGGAAGACCCAGGGAAGGATGGGAGTCACGTGGGGAGACCAGGGAGGAGGCAAGGATGCTGAAGCCTCGGTCAAGACGGTGGCAGTAGGGTGGAGAGGGGCTCATGGGCATAGGGACTTAGGGAGCTGATTTACTGAGAACCTGGTGGCACATGGCAGGTGGGGGCTGAGGAAGAGGGAGAAGAAGTCAATGCTGGTTCCTAGACTTCCATACATGCCTCAGATGCAAGGCCCCATGCTAAGACTCAGAGTCTGAGTAGCTGTGATCCCCTAGGGGTCCTGGCCCTTGGCTGACACCCCAGTCTGCCGGGTCCCTCAAGAAGAACCAAGAGGATCATGTGACACTGATGGGCTGCAGACTGATGTTCACCAACACACACCCAAATTGCTTTCCCTGTCAACAAGGGTAGTAAATTGAGAGAATTCAGTATTTATTCACTCAGAGTCACCAATTATGTTCAAGGCTCTGTGAGTGACACAGATGCATCACACATCCCAATCCCGCCCTCAGAGATCAGATGGTTGGTTTGTGATGCCCACACGCATTTGTATGTATTATATTGCACCCATACAGGGTAGAGAAGGTAAACACCACGACAAAGAGATCAAATCCTTAAATGAAATATCATTCCTGGCCAGAGAAAGAGTCGGGTCATGGAGGGCTTTGTGGAGGAGGTGGCCTACGAAGTGGGCTCACCCAGGCTGGTGTGGGTTGGATTTGGCCACATTAAAATGGAGAGAAATATTCCAGACAGAGACAACCACAAAGAGGCATGAATGTGGAGCATGGCAGTTGGCAAGAACAGGGCTTTGCAGGGGAGTGTGGATGCCAAGGCAGCCTGGCGTATTTGTAAAGTGTAGACTTTACTCTCTAAGGGGAACCACTGAAGGATTTGGGATTTGGGGCGGGGAATGACTTGGTGAGAGCTGGCTATCAGGACAGCCTGTCTGGTTCTATGGATAAGTGAGCTGGACAGGACAGTGCAGACGCTGTTGCGTGTTGGTTCACACAAGAGAGGATGGGCAGTGGGGTCTGAGCCAGGTTGGGGGTGGGAAATCCTTGTCTATTCATTGACATGGATTGAGGCTTTGGGCCAGGCCCTGTTCTAAGCACTTTATGTGCATTACCTGATTGAGTCCTTCCCACAGTCCAGCCCGGTAGGTGCTCCTGTCATTCCCACTTTACAAATGATAGTTCACGGAGGCCTGGAGATGTCAGGTCAATAACTCAGAGCATAGCTAGGAGGTGGAGTAGGCAGGATTCAAACCTAGTAGCCTGTGCTCTTAAATCCTCTGAAATGTCACCCTAAAAATGGCATCCCAAAGGGACTGAGTATGCTAAGAGTGGCCCTGCCAGGGTTGGGAGTGGCTCTGAGGGTTGACCCAGGGCTGCAGGTCCTCTCACCATAGCCACTGGCTCCCCTCACCCCCTGTAAGCAGTGTTGGGCCCCACAGGGCCTGCTCTGGTTCACCGACTCGAAACCAGAGCCCACGTATAGGTGGTGACAATGTAAATAACTGATGCAATGGAAACTTTCTATGGAAAAAGGTACCCACTCAAACAGCCACAAAGTCCAAAAAAAGGAAGAACACCACAGCAGACCAAGAGGGCCCTGTGGCACACAATTTCCTTTGGCACAGCCTTTCTGTCTGACTGAATCTCTGAACTGGTGGAGGTGGGGATGGGGATGGGGTGGGAGACAGGGTAGCACTGGGCAGGAGTGGGGCAGGTGGAGATCTAGACCAGAAGCCTGGCTGGGTCCCCGGAGGACTCTGGGTCTCCAGGCTTCCCCTCTTAGCTAAGGGGGCAGCTGTCGTGTGCGCAGAAAGCAATTCTGCCTCCAAAAACACACACCTGTTATCGCAATCTTCCTAGTAGGCATGAATTACTCCCTCCCCCTGCCCCACTGTGGACCAGTGGTGGAGGTTCTGCAGTTCCCGGGTTCTCCCTAGGCCTCCACCTGCTTTGCTGTGAATAAGTTGCAGCAGTCTTGTTATGGGATCTGGTATCTTCTTATTTTAGAAAATGAAATAATCGTAAGCATAAGTAAAGCTAAAAGATCAGAAGTAACCAGAAGAGGAAGAGGGAGAAGGTGGATTTTTCCGGGAAGCCAACTCTATCATTTTGTTCTTACCCCGGCCCAGGGCGTGCACTCTTACTCTTGTTTCAGAGGTGAGGAAACAGACTCACAGATGTTCAAGGACTCGAAGAAGGCAACACAGTGTCTAACACCAGTAGTGTCCAGTTTTATTTAATGCCAGAGCCTTGGGCTCTCCTGCAATGCAAGGCTGTCCACATCTCTCTGTTTTCACAGCCTCAGTTTCCTCAGTTGTCAGATGGTGATGATGGAGCCTGACTGTAGCATTAGTATGCCCGTGAAAAAATGCAGGGACAGTCTTGGCATGTGGAAGACACTCAACAAATGTTGGGTTCTTCCTTTACCTCTGACTTCTGTGTCTACAAGCTGGGGAGATTTAGAAGACTTCTTGCAGGGAAGCAGCTCAGGTTTGGGGCTCCCTGGGAGAAAAGGCCAGAAACACTGATTTTCTTATCTATCTTCTCTGCTAGATCCATCACAGCCTGAGATATGGGCAAGGTCTTCTTCACCTTTGCACCCTAGGGTCTAGCCCAGTGATAGGGAGTGTCTTGTCCAAGGTCACTTGGCTGGTTGCAGCTGGACCTCAAATGTGGGGCTGTCTCATGGGCTTTCTGTTGTACCCAGAGAGGGAAAATGGTGTCTTCTCTGCTCCCCTGTGGCGAGTGCCTAGTTGCAGGGGGCTTTCTATGAGAGAGGGCTGTGAGGTGTGGCCTAATATAGCAGGAAGTGACCTCACTGCTCCTCCCACCCATATCTTCCCCCGCCCTGCAACCCCCACCCCAGCAGCTCTCAGAACCTTCATCTCCAAGTGCAGCTCCTCAGGTCTCGTCTGTTCCTCCTCCTGCCACTCCAGTATTCTCCCCCACTCCTGGGCTGGGTGCCCCCCGTACACCAGCCATATCTCCCTTCCCTGTTCCTGCAGTGCCTGAAAACCATGAACCTTTCTTCTGCCAAATCCCAGTGTAGAGCTTATGGGACAGCATATTCCTGCCTGCCACTAAATGGAATATGTTATCTTGCACTTGGAGTTCCTCTTTTTTGCTCCTTCATACAATGGAAAGTATCACCATTCTCTATTTTTAAAAGCCCTGTCTTTCCTGGAAAACATTTTTGGGTATCCTCAAAGCAGGTCTTGTCGCTGTCAGTGACGGGGCTCCATTGCCTGTCTCTCTGCCCACTCTCCATGTTGGGGATGCCTCACTCATCCGTGAGTCAGCTGCCATGTGAGAGAGAAGCCTCTTGTCTGGAGAACACAGTCGGGGACCAGGAAGTTTCCCAAGGCAGCCTCCAGGCTGTCAGCTGCATGTCACAGCGTTCTCAGACTAGAGTGCACTCAGCTGAAACAAAGGTGAGCCCCCCAGGAAAGTGAGAGCCGGAAGGCTGACCACAGAGAGGGAGGTAGGTCGCAGAACTGACCCTAAACCCCAAAAAAGAAGCCAGAAGGAGGAGAGATTGACAGAGGGAGGGAGACTTGGAAGGTGTCCCACCATAACTGAAGAAGGGCACAGGCATTTATTGAGTGTCTTTTGTATACTGGGTTCACACTCATTTCACACACACTTTGTCGCATCTGATCCACGTGACAAACCCAGGGAGGGTGAGAGTCTTCACTTCTAACTCATGAGGAAAGTGAGCTAGTAATGGATGAAACCAGGGTCTGAACCTATGGCTTTCTGATGATGTAAAGGCCAACTCTCTGTGCTATGCCATGCTACTTCTGTGGTGCTGGGTAAGTGAGGCATGCCAGTAATTCTCTCTGTTCCCCTCCCACCCACCCCATTGCCAGTATCCAGCATGAGCCACCAGGATTATTCCATATGATTCTGCCATGTGTGACCCATGTCTTAGATTTCTGTGTTTTCTTGTTGATCACAGACCACAATAACAAATAAAACTGAAAATAGAAGGATTCATCCCACGATTCCCTGCCCCATGCAGATCAAACTCAGCTTTCCATGTGCCAGCCCCTTCTGCAGATGTTCCATTCAGAGTGGAGGGAAGGGCCACGTGTCAGGAGGGTGACAGGGGCCTCAGGGCCAGGCTTCTTCTCCACTTTCTTTAGGATCAGGGTGTGAGGCCCAGTGCCAGAGTCCAAAGCCCCCCTGCCTCCCTGCCAGCCCTTGGAAAACAGCTGTTATGACCCAGTGAAGCTGGCCCCTGCCAGGCATCCAGGATTCTTCTGTTATTAACCCTTTGTCAGCTGCAGTGATGCCAACCCCCGATGCCCAGACTGGATGCAGCTCCTGCCAGCTGCCCGCAAAGGCCTTGCTTTGATGCATTGGTGGAGAGTGGAGAGCAAGGGCCGTCCCTCCTCATGATTTTGGGTGGGGCCAGCCGAGGAGCCGGCCCTGGTCCTTCCTGCCCTGGGTGGGTGCCACCTTGCAGGTGGGCCCCTCTACCCTTAGTAGCCCCCTCCCTGTTCAACTGTTTCCTAAAAAGAAGACACTTTTATATCAGTTTCTCAGTTTTTATTATAGTAAAATACACATAACATAATTTACCATCTTAATCATTTTTAAATGTACAGTGTAGTGTTATTAAATACATTCATAAAGTTGTGCACCCATCACCACCATCCATCTCTTCTTTTCTTTCTTTCTTTTCTTTCTTTCTTTCTTTCTTTCTTTCTTTCTTTCTTTCTTTCTTTCTTTCTTTCTTTCTTTTCCTTTTTCTTTCTTCTTTCTTTCTTTCTCTTTCTTTCTTTCTTCCTCTCTCTCTCTCCCTTCCTTCCTTCCTTTCTTTCTTCCCTTCCTTCCCTTCCTTCCCTTTCCTTCCTTCCTTCCTTTCTCTCTCTTTCTTTCTTTTCCTTTCTTTCCTTCCTTCCTTCCTTCCTTCCTTCCTTCCTTTCCTTCCTTCCTTCCTTCCTTCCTTCCTTCCTTCCTTCCTTCCTTCCTTCCTTCCTTCCTTCTTTCTTTCTTTCTTTCTTTCTTTCTTTCTTTCTTTCTTTCTTTCTTTCTTTCTTTCTTTCTTTCTTTCTTTCTTTCCTTTCTTTCCTTCCTTCCTTCTTTCCTTCCTTCCTTCCTTCCTTCCTTCCTTCCTTCCTTCCTTCCTTCCTTCCTTCTCTCTCTCTCTCTCTGTGTCTTTTTCTTTCTGTCTCTTTCTTTGTATAAACTTAAGGGGTACAAATGCAGTTTCATTACATGGATATATTACATAGTGGTGAAGTGTGGGCTTTTAGTATAACCATCACCCAAATAATGTACATTGTACCCAGTAAGTGATTTCTCATCCCTTACCCCTCCTACCCTCCCAACTTCAGAGCCTCCAGCGTCTGTCTATTATTCCATACTTTGTGTCCATGTGTACACATTATTTAGCTTCCACTTAAAAGTGAGAATATGCAGTATTTGATTTTCTGTTTCTTAGTTGTTTCAATTAAGATATTGGCCTCTTAACTGTTTTCATCTTATAAAACTGAAGTTCTGTGCTTATTAAACACTGACTCCCCATTCTGCTCTGCCCCAGCTCCAGACAACCCCTATTTTACTTTCTGTCTCTATACTTTTACATCATTTTCAAATTACAAAAGTGATACATGCTTATTGCTTTAAAAAAGAACACTATGAAAATGTAGAAAGAAGAATGCAGAATGCATGTTTCAAGCCCCACCCATTCTGCAGTCCCCCCAGGACAAGATTGCATCCCCCAGGTCCTTTCCAGCAGTCACAGCTACACAGATAGGTGTGTGTCTATGATTTTGCTTTTCACCATCCCATTGAGAGGAAGTGTGTGTCACAGCTGAGAGTGCAGGCTCCAAGAGTCTAACAGACCAAGGTTCACTGCTTGGTCAAGCCTTAGCCTCTCTAGGCCTCAGATGGAATATGGGGGCAGAAGTGGCATCTTCCACCCAGCAGGCTGTTGAGGGAGGGGGGCAGGGAGACTACCCGTGAGAAGCGCTGAAGCTTGTACATTACATAGACAAAGCTTGACACATAGGCAAGTCACAATGAATCTCTATAATTGGTAGGAGTATATGTTTATCTTTAAGAAAAGTTATGTTCCCATGACTATTCCATTGTGTGTATTTATCATCATTTACTTATTAAACCAATTTCCTGCTGATGGTCATTAAGGCTGCATCCATCCTCACTGTTAAAATAGTGCTACAATGATCATCCCTATGTGTGCATGTGTGTGTGTTTGTGTATGATGATGTGTGTGCACACTTGCAAAGCTGCCAAGTCAACATACATTTTGGTAGACATGGTTAAAAGATTCTCCTCATCTATACCCTACCAGCAGTGTTTGAGAAGTATTTGATGACCACTTCTCTCTCCACCACTTGATGGTAGCAATCACTTTCCTCTTTGCTAATCAAATGGGGAAAAGTGATACTGATTTTTTTTTTTTTTTTTTTTTTTTTTGAGAAGGAGTTTCGCTCTTGTTGCCCAGGCTGGAGCGCAATGGCACAATCTTGGCTCACCGCAACCTCTGCCTCCCGATTTCAAGTCATTCTCCAGCCTGCCTCAGCCTCCCAAGTAGCTGGGATTACAGGCATGTGCCACCATGCTTGACTAATTTTTGTATTTTTAGTAGAGACGGGGTTTCACCATGTCGGACAGGCTGGTCTCGAATTCCCGACCTCAAGTGATCCACATTTTTAACATATATTCTTTATTAACAAGGTCAGCATTTTGCATATCTTTATTAGACATTTTTATTTCTTAAGCAATGATCTGTTCATTTTCTTTCTCCATTTTATTGGCTATATGTCTTACTGTTTTGTGGATGTATATTACATATTATGGATATTGACACTTTTTCATATATGTTGCAAATATTTTTATCCAATCTGTCATTTGCTTTTTAACTGTTGATTAACTGGGGTTTTTTGTTTTATGTAATGCTTAATATTTTTATGTAGTTAGATTTATTAATCTTTTCCATTAAGAGCACTGAGGTCCAATTTGGGCTTTGAAAGTTATTTTCCAACACTAAATTATAGAAATATTTTAATAGTTCTGGTATTTTCATGAACTTGCTTTTATAGGATGTTTATATCTCTAATGCATATAAATTTCTGTGTGTCTATGGTGCATGTATTCTATTTAAAATGGCATTCTCCACCCTTCCTCATTCTCTACCCCATTTTGCTGCTTAATTTTCATTATAACACCTGCCACTATTTGCCATGCCGTTTGTTTTACCTGCAGGTTTGTTGGTTACTCATCTCCCCTCACCAGACTCAGCTCCATAAGGGTATAGACCTTTTCTGTTTTGTTCACTGCTGAATTCCCAGTGCCCAGAACAGTGCCCAACACATAGTAGGTTCTCAGTAAATATTTGTTGAATGAATAAACAGCCAGCCAGTTGTCCTAGTGCTTTTACTTAAATAATCCATTCTTTCTCTGCTAATCTGGAATTCCATCTTTGACAGCCTTCTCTTCTATAGTTTCTTCTATAGTTATCAGAGTCTACGTAGGTTTTCTCCCTCTTCTTCAGTTTTATAATTTATAATTTTCTAGAAAATCACCAACTTGTAAATGCATTGACACAGTTACATATCAAATTCTCTTTAATTTTTCAAAATGTTCATGTGTATGTTTATATCACCTTCCTTAATGCTTATTTGTGACTTTGCCCATTACTGCTAGTCAAATTTGCCACCTATTTGTCCATTTTGTTGGTCTTCTCAGAAAGCTTAGTTTGCAGCTACGTGTGTATATATACATATGTGTGTGTATATATGTATATATATACACATACATGTACATGCATATATGTATGCAGCTATATATGTGTGTATATGTGTGTGTGGATATATATAGTTGTGGTTGCTGTCATTTTCTCGTTTACTCATTTTATTTCCAACTCTATTCATTTCTTCAAGATTATTTTGGTTTATTTCATTCTTTTTTAGTTTCTTGGGTTATGTGCTTAACTCATTTAGTTTCAGTCTTTCTTAATTTATCATGAAAAGATTTAAGCTTTGTATTTTCCTCTAGATGCAGCTTTGATTGCACTACACAGATTTTGAAAAGTAGGGTTCTCAATGTTGTACATTTATAATTATCTTACAATAGCTTTGCTGTCCTCATTGATTCAAGAGTTTTTTTAGAAAATTATTTTTAAATTATCATATGTATCATTTATTTATGTATTTTTATTTTTTGCTATTTGTTAATGTCTAATTTTATTTCATCAAGAACTGAGGCTGTGGTCCGCACAATTTGTGCATTTTGGAATTTGAGATTTTCTTCCAGTCTAGTACAGGGACATTTGAGAAAAAGGTGTTTTCTCTATTTCTTGAATGTAAATGAAGTTAAAATTACTAACTACATCTTCAAACCCTTTGTATTCTTCTTTGGAGGTTACTTATACCGTCAAGTTCCAAATAATAATTCTCAAGACATTTCCTGTTCTTTCTTTACCTCCTCCTTGTGGTTCCAAGAATATCTTATTTTATACATTTTGTGGTTCTGTGTTTATGATTAGAGTAAAAGTTCATGATTTTTGTATCTCCTTGGAGAAATAGACTCTTTGGCAATACAAAAGGCCCCAGTTTAGCGTATTTAATTAACATTTTTGCATTTTGTCTGATATTAATATTGGCCTCCTTCTTTATTTTCATTACCATTTGCCTTTTTTCCATTTATTTGATTTCCATCTTTTTTGTCAATTTGTTTTAAGTGTGTTATTTCCAAACAGCATATAGCTGGATTTTTTTCCTTTTATCCAGCCTGGTCTCTTAACTTTAAGTAATTTAATTTATTCACATTATTGTGTTTTTTGTCATCTTATTTTGTGTCTTTTGTTTACTATACTTTTTCTTTCCTGTTTAATTTTTCCTTTCCCACTCTTGGTTAAATTAATAGAATTTTCTTTGTTTCTCCCTTCCCCTTTCCCCCACACAGTGGTTTAAAAGGGTTGCATCTTGCTTTTCTTCTAGAAATGGTTAGTTTTTATGCAGATTTCTCTATTGATGTCAAGAATTAAATGGCATCTAATTCCCAACAAGATAGGATCATGATTATCAATATTTGTTTAGACTTCACTTCACCTTTTTCTGCTTTTATTATTTCTCCCTGTTTCTTGTATATCCTATCTTGTCCTGTTTTGAATTACTTATTCTGGTACAATTCTTATTTCCTTGGAGTAATTCCTCGAGTATTTTTTTTTTTTTTTAATTTAAGAAGAGATGCATGGGTGGTGGGTGGCACACTATTCTAGTACTTCTCTCTGGCTTTGAGACTTGGCTGAGTAACGGATCTAAGGGTTTTAACCCTTTTTACTCCAAGCTCAGAGGTCTTTGCCCTGTTGTAAATGACGCAGATATCAAGTTGAATGTCCATTTGATTCCAAGCATTTTTGTAGAGACTGTCAAATGCCGGCTTCCCAGATATCATCAGCAAACTCGTTGGTAAGGCAAAGCTGAGTTTATTTCTCACTTGCCTAAGGGAGGGCACCAATTCCAGAGGGCTTTGGCCTGTCTGGGAGGAACGAGGCAAGGTTGGGTTTTCTGAAGCCAGGCAGTTCCCTTTAAGGTGGGTGTGTCAATGTGGGGACTTGGTTAGGGTTGTGTAAGGAACACAGTAGTCCAGGACTGGTGGAAACCATGAGGTAAGGGATTTTGAGGCGAGGCAACGGATTAAGAGAATCCTAGGGCACCAGCTGTTGATTGAAGAGTTGAAGATGGGTCCTTCAGGAGGTTTCTGTGATGAACAGTCAAGCCATTTACCAGGGAGAGAGGCTCCTGGGATAATAAAGTCATGCAGTTGAAGGCAGAAAGGTGTGTGGGGAGGTACTTTCTGCTCCCAGTACCTCCCTGCCCAACTCCCACTTTGGTCTCTTTGGAAACTCAGAGGATCCACTCTTTTTGGGGAGGATTTCAAGACCCCACTCCAGCCTGCCCTGCCATGGAGGAACTCTGAGCAAGTCCTGGGGTGCTTGGCAGGTGGGCCCTCCCTGCCCGGCTGGGTGAGGACAGCTTCGCTCTGATTAGATTTCCTGTCACTCCCACTCGTCTGTTTTCCCTCGGACTTTCTGGGCAGCTGGTGCTACTGTGGATCTGTTCTTATTTGTAGATTTCTCCTTTTATTTCAGGGGCATTGCGGGGGGCGAAGAGGGAGATAAATGGGCTCAGTTTGCCATCCAGGCCCTCAGGTGTGTGTGACATTTTCTGGTGACCTGGACGTGGGTGTGGTGGGCAGCCCTCTGACCTGCCACGGAGGAGGAGACTGGGGGCAGTCACTGACACCAGCCTCACCCCTGCATCCTGAAGCAGTCTCTCTCCTTCTGCCTGATCCTTTCTCCTCACGCCACACCCCTCATCCTGGCTGCAGGACCTCACTGATGAAAATGACCTCGCTCCACAGCACCACCACATCCAGGCCACTTCATCTGTCAAACCCTCATGCCCCGGTCCCTCGTAGCACCTCCCACTGTCGCCGCCCCTCACCTCCAGCCATGTGGACACCATACAATTTTCTTGAACATCCTGGCCATTTGGGGGTCCTCTGTCTTTTCTTTCCTTTTCTTTTTTTTTTTTTTTTTTTTTGTGAGATGGAGTCTCGCTCTATCCCCCAGGCTGGAGTGCAGTGGCGCGATCTCGGCTCACCGCTACCTCCGTCTCCCAGGTTCAAGCAATTCTCCTGCCTCACGCTCCCAAGTACCTGAGACTGCAGGCATGCGCCACCATGCCCACCTAATTTTTGTATTTTTAGTAGAGACGGGGTTTCACCATGTTGGCCATGATGGTCTCGATCTCTTGACCTCATGATCTGCCAGGCGTGGTGGCTCATGCCTGTAATCCCAGCACTTTAGGAGGCCGAGACAGGTGGATCACAAGATCAAGAGATCTGTCTTTTCTTACATGACTCCCTTTGTTTTAAATATCCTCTTTCTTTTTTCTCTCTCTCACACATTCAGACACCATCAAAACTGACTACCCCTACTCTGTGCTCCCCTTGAAGATAGGGACTAAATCTTTGCCATCTATTAATGCTGGCACCTACAACCCAGCTCTACCCAAAATAGGCATTGAGTGGACATCTGTTAAATGAATGAACAACCAAATTGGGCGCTAAAGAGAATTGTTCCACACTGACTGTGTGTGACGGGCCATACTCGGGGTGAGGGAGTGAGTCGGAATGACCTGCCTGAGCTGTATGCAATCTAGAAGGGCTTTAAGCAGTGGCTGAGCACAGTGAATGCTGTTTTTTACCTTAGGAGAGGCCCAGCAAATGTGCTTTGGGTATTCTGGGGAGGCAGAACTTAGGTCCAATTTTGTGGGAGCTGGCTGAGCCTCCTGAGGGAAGATGGGCAGGATTCAGCCAGGTGGGCACGATTGCAGAGGAAGGGGAGTAGCATTCCATGCAGAAGAGGCTGCCTGGGCCGAAGCTCGGAGGTAGGAAACTGTAAATTGTGTTTGTAGAATAGCATGTTCTGAGAAGTGAGTGTTTCCACACTGGGAGGAAGAGAGCATGGCCATTTTGATTAATAACTGCAATCTGTTGGAGGGCACGAGGTCAGATTGGGGAGGACAGAAACCCACAGAGTAGTGAGAAGTTGGGCTGGTTCAGACGGCAGAATCAGGAACTGATTGATAGACAGAGCCACAGAGCAAGCCTCTCCACTGTGTGGTGCTGCGATGCTGCCCTGGGGGTAGGATGGGACTGGCTGGGTTTCATAGCAGCAGGTACATTGGGAAGGGGACAGCAGGGGGGCATCGGTGACCTGTATGCTCTGTAGGAATCAGCAGTGTGATATGGTTGCCAAACATGATTCTGAGGCTGTGTGAATAAAAAACAGGGTGCCCAAGGGGAGAAAGGTAACAGTGCCCCAGGTCTGTGTGCAGGTTACTCCAGACCCAGATTATTGGGTTCCACTCTGAGATAATATTCAGAGCAGTTACGTGGGCCATGCCAGGCATTGTTCCAGCCCTTTTCCACGTACAGACTCATGAAAGTATGGGCCCTGGAAGGCACTCACCATTCTCAGCCCCACTTGCCAGGCACAGCAAGGCAATGCAACTTTCTCAAGCTGCAGATGTCAGAAGTGGAAGGGCTGGATTTGAACCAGGTATCCCTGGCCCTGGAAGCCACTTTCTCATCCATCCCACCACACTGCCTGCAGTGGGAAAACCAGAGCATCCTCTAAAGAGCACGGCGTGGATATGACAGGCCACACCACCACTGACTGAAACAACTTGGCCTTTCTAGTTTACAAAGCACCTTCCTCTGTATTTCCTTATTTGATCCTTACAACAGCCTGGCAAGTCGATTATTAAACGCCAATACTCATTTGCGTATTCATTCAGGAATCACTGTTGAGCTCCTGCCCTGAAACAGGCCTCCCTTGGCCTGTTTTATTTTGTGATTTGGGGTATACAATATGCTTTTATGTCTATTATTGTATTTCATTGCCACACATGCCTGAATATGAGTCACTTTTCCCGATTGTATTAGTTTTCTCTTGCTGCATAACAAATTACCTCCAATTTAGTGACTTAGAATAACACCCATTTGTTAGTTCACGAATCTGTAGGGTAGAAGTCTGGTACAGAGTGGCTGGATTCTCTGCTCAGGGCTGAATCAAGGTGTTGGCGGCCCAAGTTCTCATCTGGAAGCCCTGGGGAACATTCTGCTTTCCAAGCTCATTCAAGGTGTTGACGAGACTCAGTTCCCTACAGTGGTAGGACTGAGATCCTGTTTTTTGCTGGTCATCAGCCAGGGTTGCTGTCAGCTCCTAGAACCTGTGGGCCAGTCCTTTCCATACAACCCTCCATCTTCAGGTGGTGAGGGTATGGTGAAGCTTTCTCCAGATCCTAATCTGACTTCCTTTCCTGTGATTAGCCAGAGAAAATTCTGCTTTTTAAAAATAATTTCAATTTTTCTATTAGATTTGGGGGTACATGTGCAGGTTTGGGTACATTGTGTGATGCTGAGGTTTGGGGTAGAATGATCACGTCACCCAGGTAGTGGGCATAGTACCCACTAGGTAGTTTTTCAGCCCTTGTCCCTCCCTCTCTCTCCCCCACCCAGTAGTTACTAGTGTCTGTCGTTCCCATCTTTATGTCCATGTGTACCCAATGTTTAGCTCCTGCTTATAGGTGAAAACACATGGTATTTGATTTTCTGTTCCTGTGTTAATTCTCTTAGGAGAATGGCCTCCAGGTACGTCCATGGTGCTGTCAAGGACATGATTTTGTTCTTTTTTATGACTGTATAATATTCCACGGTGTATATGTATCACATGTTCTTCACCTCGTCCACCCCTCATGGGCATGTGGGTTGATTCCATGTCTTTGCTATTGTGAATAGTGCTGGGGTGAACATACAAGTGCGTGTGTCTTTTTGGCAGAATAACTTATTTTCCTTTGGGTATATACTCAGCAATGGAATTGCTGGGTCAGATGGTAGTTCTGTTTGAACTTCTGTGAGACATTTCCAAACTGCTTTCCACAGTGACCGAGCTACCTTACATTCCTACCAACCGCATATAAGCATTCCCTTTTCTCCACAGTCTCGCCAGCATCTGTTGTTTTTTTGCCTTTTTAATAATAGACATTCTGACTGGTGTGAGATGGTATCTCACTGTGGTTTTGATTTGCATTTCTCTGATGATTAGTGATGTTAAGCATTTTTTTCCTATTTGTTAGCCACTTGTGTGTCTTCTTTTGAGAAATGTCTATTCGTGTCCTTTGCCTACTTTTTAATGGGATTATTTGGTTTTTGCTTATTGAATTGAAGTTCCTTATAGATTCTGAATATTAGATCTTTGTTGGATGCACATTTGTAGACATTTTCTCCCATTCTGTAGGTTGTCTGTTTGCTCTGTTGATAGTTTCTTTTGCTGTGCAGACGCTCTTCAGTTTAATTAGGCCCACTTGCCAATTTTTGTTGTTGTTGCAATTGCTTTTGAGGACTTAGCCATAAATACTTTCCCAAGGCTGATGTCCAGAATGGCATTTCCTGCAAATTCTGTTTTTAAAGGGCTTTCGTATCAGGCCAGGTCCGGATAATCCCCCTCCATTAAGGTCTGTTGTGCCCTGTAACATAACCCAACCATCCATCCTATTCACGGTCCTGGGGGCTATGCAGGGTCTGTGCACCAGGGAACCGGAAATCTTGAGGGCCATCTTAGAATTCTGCCTACCACACTAGTGAAGAAATGAGGCTCAGAGAAGTTAAGTGTTGGGTGCAAAGTAGGGGGATGTGGGGATCAGGCCTCGTACCAAGTAAAGCCGCTTGGGAGCAGTTGGGGGCTTGGTCCTCCGGGGACCAGGCAGGGATTGTTCTGTGTCTAAAAAAGTTGACCAAGAAAACTCTTTGACCATGTTTCTCAATCATCTCCTGCAGGATTCGAGGCACAAACCCAGCAACCTCAACCTAGTTCATGGAGGAGTCTCGTGGGGTCCCGGCCAAGCAAGCCCGCCCCTCTGGTGGGAAGAACGGCGCCTAGGAGGAGGGCGGCTGCCGCAGGAGTGGACATGAATGCTGGCTTTCAGAGAGAACAGCGTTTCAGTTTTGGTCATCGGAAGTGGTGCCTTCAGCACAGGTGGGAAATGGGGGCTGTTGCTGAATATGCTTGCCAGGTGCCATGTTGGTCTGTCTTGCATGAGCTTGCTTAGTTCTTCCTCTGAAAAATGTATTATTGTTATTATTAGTGTTATCGTTGCTTTCCTGATGCCTCTGTGAAAGTTGTTCTGGAAGTCCTGAACCTTCCTTGGTCAGAAGTAGAGACCTTGAGTACCAGCGACTGGCTGCTCCTCCTCACGCTGTCTCCCATGAAATGCAGTCCTGCCCTTCCCAGTTCCTCAGTTTCAATTCTGTCCTGGCAAAGGACACATTTCCTCTCAAAGGGCCACAGCCCCCTCCCGAGGGGCCACAGCCTCCACAAGCCAGTCCAGCTGTGTCCTCCTGATAGCCAGAGCTCTACCCTCTTCTCCTACATAATGGCTCTTGCCTGAAGACCACCCACTGCCCACCCAATGCCTGGTGAGAGGAGCATCACGGGAGTTAGAGACATAACAGCAGGTCTTTGGTCCCCTTTCTCACACCACCTGCCCCCAAGTTGTGAAGAATTGAAAGGATGTCAGGGTTGGGGCAATGATTCTTGGAATTTCAGCAATTTCAATAGCAGGGCCCCAGCTCCCGAGATAGTGATCAAATGGGCCTGGGGAGAGGCCAGGTATCAGCTTATGTTTATATATGCATTTAGATCTTCAGGTATGTGCTGTGGTTTCAGGCTAGATGTTCAGGCTGCAGTACAGGTTAGGTGTGCAGTATTAGAAGCTCGTTGGGTCAAGAACAAGTCCTTGGATGTTTTCTTTGGTTTGGAGAGCCAGAATCACCCAGAGAGCTGGGGATTAGAGAGAGAGTGCCTGGTATGACGAAGGAAGGAAGGGAGGGAGGGAGGGAGGGAGTTCTCTGGCTTACCCGTGCCCTCTGCATCAGACTCTTGGGGGTTGAGGACGCAGGAATCTATGTTGATTCTGATGCAGTCAAGGCTTGGGTACTCCAGGGCCTCTTTCTGGGGCCCTGGAGATGCTCATCCTGTCCTGTGTTTGGGTCTGTGGTCCCAGCTGTGATTTCCAAGGTGACATTTCCCAGCCTGGCATGCCAGGAGCAGTGACTCTTCCGCTTCTCTGAAAGCTGAAGTTTCCTCACTGTATAGAGAAGGGGATGGAGCCACAGGCAGTCCTCAGAGATGACATCACTGTTGCTGCCTGGACTGCGGGTTGGCTGGGGCCTGGGCCTCTGCCCACAATATGACAGCTTGGGCCTACCAACCCCAGGCCTAGACCAGGGTTCTCCTGAGGAGGTAAAGGAATCATTCCCTGGATTCCAAGGAAGAACTGCACATTGGAGCCTCATTTTGAGAGGCGATGTTTGTTGTGGTACTTAACAGTGTAGACCCACCCTGAGTTCAAATCCCAGCCCCGACTCTTAGTGGTTGTGTGAGGCACTTACTGGTTTAAGAGGCAAATTGCTCCATCTCTGCCTCATCCTTCTCACTTGCAACATGAGGCTGGCAGTGATACCTGCCTCGCAGGGTTGCTGGGGAAGGCCCCTAGAATGTTGCCAGCCACGTAACAGGGACTCCCCAAATGTGAGCCGCCCTTCTGGTGCATGTGGGCAGTTTGGCCACCACCCTGCTCTCTCAATTACAGCCCTGTGTCCTCTGCATGCCCTGCCCTCTGGCTCCAGTGCTGCATACCTGAGGTCAGGGTGAAGCACGGGGACCGATGCTGCTGCCCACATGGTTGGTACTTTACAGACAGGTTTGAGTTCTTCCCAAACCTCAGTGAGTCTGGTCCTGTTGCCCCTGTTGTGCACATAAGGAAACTGAGCACAGAGAGGTTCAATAGTTTAAAGACAGCTACACAGATGGTAAGGGGCAGAGCCTCTGGTTACAAAAGACCTAGCACTTTTTTCTCCACCAAGATGCTACCTGAAGAAAAACAAAGCCTTCCCCACGAATGTCTTCGTGTTCATAGGAATCAGTCATGCTGTAATGAGTGGGGCCCCTGGCTCGGCATCCTGGGTAGGCACTTCCTGGTACCTGGATTTAGCACTTGTTTCCTTCTGTGCCTATCACTGCCATTTAGGGTCTCATGAGCAGTCTCAGAACAGGATCTGGGTCCATTCCATGAGGTGTACAGCAGATACTTGAACTAGTCCAGAAGCGGAACCCTCTGAGGGATGCAAGCCAGAGATATGGGGGAACTGTCCAGGGAGTCTAGATGGGGGGTCCTCTGCAGACCTGGCATTTCCCTCCCCTCCCCCCGCTTCATGCCCAGACTCTGTTTGTCCATGTGGGCTCAGCCAGCTGCTTGAAAGAATCTGTAGAGTATGGGACTTGCCCAGAGGGAAATGAGCTGTCAGTTCCAGTGAGAAACCTGGCTCCTGCCTCTGCCTGTGCTCTCCCTGGGGAAGAAAGTGCCTGTGATTAATGAGGTGCTGACTTGGTGCTGCTGGAGTCCAGGTGATCATGGCCACTGCTGGCACGGCCCTCCCAGCCACCAGGGAGGAGCTGGGATATATGGCATCCAAACAAGACAGAGGCCTACAGTGCTGCAAACGCCCTGGTGGCGAGGGCAGGGCGGCCCATCAGCACCATGGGAGGCTTGGGCACAGCTATGTGTGGAATTACCGAGGGCAGGGAAACATGGAGTCACAGCTGCTCTTCAGAAGGGGCCGGAAGTGGGGCTCTCTCCAGAATAAATGTGATTTCTGAATGAGGAACTAGAGGACAGATCTCATTTGAAAATGGATATGGAAGCAATTTCTCAATAATGCGAAACTTGAGCAGTTTTCAAACTTTTATAGTCTTAGAAGCTGTTTTTAAAAGCCAAATTTTGCATGGAATGTCAATATATAAAACGGGTTAAAGTGATGGTTTATGAATACATTTATTTTTTAAGTTCAAATTTTTAACATTGTTTAAAAGTTCTCATTTTTATTCCTATTTCTTATCTCCAAATGATTGCCTTTTAGACTTAAGTCTAATTTAAGTCAGATGCAAAAGGCTTTTTTTTTTTTTAAAGATATACTGTCTTGCTCTGTTGCCCAGGCTGGAGTGCAGTGGTGTGATCATAGCTCACTGCAACCTCAAACTCCTGGGTTGAAGGGATCCTCCCACCTCAGCTTCCTGAGTAGCTGGGAGTACAGGCATGGACCACCACACCTGGCTGTCAAGTTTTTGACATTTATATATTATTTATAATGGAAGTTACATTTATTATGTTATTAACGATGCCTCTGTTTTGATGCACGAACACATTGAAATCTGAGGTTCTAGATCAGGAATTGGCAAACTATTGCCCATGGGCCTAAGCCAGGCTGCTGCCTGATTCTGTAAAGTTTTATTGGAACATAGCCACACCATTTTTTGATGCATTATCTATGGCTGCCTGAGACTGTCTGTTTCACAAAGTCTAAAGTTCTTACTATTTTGCCCTTTACAGAAGAAGTTTGCTGACCTCTGTCCTAGATCATCATTGTATTGGTGTATCAGCTGCAATATCTAATATTCCTTTTTCTTTCTTGTTTCATTTGGCTTGGCTGCAAGGTATTAAGGAATTCTTTTTTTTTTTTTTTTTTTTTTTTTTTTTGAGATGGAGTCTTGCTCTGTCACTCAGGCTGGAGTGCAATGGCATGATCTCGGCTCACTACAATCTCTGCCTCCCAGGTTCAAGCTATTCTCCTGCTCCAGCCTCCCAAGTAGCTAGGCTTACAGGTGCGTGCCACCACGCTGGCTAATTTTTGTATTTTTAGTAGATACGGGGTTTCACCATGTCGGCCAGGCTGGTCTCAAACTCCTGACCTTGTGATCCACCCACCTCGACCTCCCAAAGTGCTGGGATTACAGGCGTGAGCCACTACACCTGGCCAAGGAATTCTAAATCACATCCTTAACATGATGCGAATGGTAACAGATTGTTAACAGCTTGCCTTAAAGCCACAGAATGGTCTTCAGTTCAACATTATCTGGGCATCTGGGGAGGAGTAGAAGGGAATTCTGGTTTGCATCAGTGACAATATCAAGCAACTGCTTGAATTCCTTCCTATTACACCATCTCACACACAAGTCAGACAGGAAGCCCCCCCATCATTTATGATATTTTCATGATAATCCACATAATACATTGCCTTATCATTGAAAGCTTCAGAGTGTACTTGCTTGTATGGTTTTACGTATGCATACACGGTCTTGAATTTAAAAAATGACAACACAAAGCTACCCAGTAAAGAGCTCCACTCTTCCTAACTGAAGACACATTTTGACAGTGAAGGTCACCATCTACCCACACCTTAATCTGAGGTCTGCACAAACCAAATTAAACCAGCAGCACTTGCTGGCTGTATTCAGTGTGTTCCCATGTGATATAGAGCGTGTTTGAATATGCGTACGTGGTCATTTTCTGTTAAAATAGGAGTCAAACTGTGCTATTAGAATAACATTCTCAAGGAACATTTGAAGAGCCTCCGAAACACTTTCATGGAACACAATCTGGAGACTACCCCTTCAGCAAATATTGGTGGTTCTCATCTTTGTCCATGAGGATAATGGAGGGGCCACGGACGCTGAGAGCTGGAGGCAGAGGAGGAAGGAGGAGAGATGGGGAGGGGAGAAGTTGAGATGGTGCTGTGGAGAGAGCAGTCAGTAGTGGAAACAGTACTCTGGCAACCCAGGGAGGCCATGTGAGCTTCTGCAGAGGCTTGGGATGTCTCCCAGCAGTTGTTGATGAGCAAACTCAGCTCCTGGGGCTGCTTTAATGACTTCTGGCCTGCACCTTGGAAGAAAAGGTGCAGAAGAGCATGGAGCAAGGTAAACATGTGTGCAGAGAAGTGGGGGTGGGGAGCATGCATGTCACTTCTGATCGGCATGCAGAGAGCCTCTGTGGTCATTCAACAGGTCAAGGTGTGAGGCAGTGAGGAGGTAAAAGGACAGCAGAGGGGCCGGGCTGGCACAGGAGGAGGAGGGCCTGGAGCATGGGCCGTGTTTGTGAGAGACCGACGTGGCCCCAGCACAGTGGTGGCTGGGATTGAACATTGGCCTTAGGCATTCGAGGCAAAGCCCACTGACCCAGGAATGAAACCCAGGAGTCCTGACTCCCAGGCCACCTGCCCTTCCGTCAGTGGGTGCAAGGAAGAGAGTCAAGTTTTTGGAGGCCATGGGCTAGACAAGCCCCAAGGGGACAGAAAAGCCCCTGTGCTTTCTGAGGTTGTGCTGCTCACCCCATAGAAAAGGGACATTTTTAGGTTTTAAAAGGATGACCTCATTTTTTTTCTTATTTACATAGCCCTGTTTGTTTATACAGCCCTTTAAAAATAGCAAATGTGTGCTAAGCTTAGTGCTCTCTCTCCCACCACCAGTGGCAGAGCCACTGTGTGGGGAGAAACACCTTTTTATCTTAGAGAGGGGCAGCCTTGTTTCCCAGGACAGATGGGAGCAAAACGGGACAGGTAGGAAGTTTCGTGGTTTCTCGTGTCGCTTCTCCAAAATAGCCACACTGCTGCCTCCCACTTCCTGCCTGACTCGGCTGGGGTAGATTTTCTCCTTTAGAGGATTTGTGTTCTGTGTATTCCCAGGGAGGCTCGAAGGGATCTGTTGCCAAAAACATGCTCGACCCTGAAGCCCTGGGGCATGGCACTGAGGGCCCCAGCTCAGGTTTGGAACACTGGGTTTGCATCCGGGCTCTGTCACATACTAGCTGCGTGACCTTGGGCAAGTGACTTCACTTCTCTGTGCCTCTTCAGTAGGATGGAGATAGCAACTCTAGCTATATCCAGCAGTTACTGTGCAGATTAAATGAATATGTGTGAAGGGCACAGCCCAGTGTGGGCACATAGCAACTCTTAGTGAATCTCTTAATAAAAAAACACCAATGTTGTTGTTGATCTCCATCCCCTTCCTGGACAACTGGACCAGCCTCCCAGCCACTTTCCCTTTCCCCTGGCTTGCCTGCTCCAGTGCATCCCAGCGTGATCCCAGAGTGATCCCAGAGTGATAGAAACATGAAACACAAATCTGACCCTGCTGTCTGCTGCTTAAAATCCACCCATAGCTTCCAACGCCTATGGCAGGAATGAGCATTCTTTTGCTCTGAATGGCCAGATAGTATTTGAAGCTTTGCAGGCCATTTGGTCTCTCTTGACTTTGTCATTGCAGCCTGGAAGCAACCACAGATAATATGTAAAAAATGGGCGTGGCTGTGTTCCAGTAAAAATTTATGTATGAAAACAGGCAACCGGCTGGATTTGCCAACCCTTGACCTACAGGATGAATCCAGACCCTTAGCTCAGCATTCCCAGTCCAGCCTATTCCCGTTATCTCCATCCTTCTTCCTCCCCCACCCCTGCTCTTGTGCAGAACATGTCACACTTTAATCCTTTGCGTGTGCTCCTCCCTCTTTCTGAGTTTTCCTTCCCTGCCCCCTGAGTGCCCCTCCCCCATGGCATTAGGACCCTTACTCTGGGATTCTGTGGTACCCTGTCTTTATTTCTACCCTGGTCATATATGCAAGTTCCGTCTGTCTCTCCATGAGAGGGGCTCCCCTCTAGGCAGGGGTTCGGCCTTCCTCTTCTGTACACCCAGCAGAGTGCTGTATAGGTTTCTGCAGGTTCTCAGTTAGCATTTGTTATTGAACACAAGGATCTGCAAGATGGATGGTTGGCCTCACGGAGCTCACAGTCAGCTTAGGAAGCTAGGATATGAGCCAGTCAAAAGCCAGCCAGCAATCCAGGCAGGAAATGATGATGGCCCATGTGTTTGGCCCTAACTCATGTCAAGTGGCGATTCTGAGCTTGATAAAGGAAGGTGAAGGTACTTCAGTTGGTTGTTGCAGGATGGGAAAGAGACTTGCAGAGATAAGGAGGTCAGGAGGTCTCTCCAAGTTGGGGAAATTGTAAGAGAAGAGCAGACCTGACCAGGCCTGGGGGCTTAGGCCTCTAATCCCAGCTACTTGGGAGGCTGAGGCAGGAGGATCACCTGAGCCTGGGAGTTTGAGACTAGAATGGGCAAGGTAGTGAGACCTCATCTCAAAAACTAGAAAAATAAAAATTTAGCCAGGTGTAGTGGTCACACTCCTGCAGTCCTAAATATTGAGGCTGAGGCGGGTGGATGGCTTGAGCCCAGGAGATGGAAGCTGCAGTGAGCTGTGATTACACCACTGCACTGCAGCCTGAGGGACAGAGAAAGACCCTGTATCAAAAAACAAAACAAAACAAAAGAAGAAGAAGAAGAGCAGGCCCACTGCTGGGCTCAGGGTGGGGAGTGGACAGATCAGTCTGGCCATAGCTGTGGGCCCTCCCTTGGAAGACAGAGGGGGCCAGTGCTGGAAAGCAGGGCGAAGGTTTCATCAATGAGTTGAGGGTGGTGAGGAAGCTTAGACTTTATCCTGTGAGCCAGAATTTCTCCAAGTGTAGTCCACACACCCTCCCATAACAGAAATACCTTGAGTTTGTTTAAAATGCAGATTCCAGGGCTCTGTCCCATACTGGAGGCCAGGAGGCTGAAGGGGGTCAAGGCCATGGTCTGTGGGAGGAAGAGGCTGCACCATGGCTACGGGTGCACCACAAGTATTATTCAGACTGGTGTCACCTGTAGGAAGCCGGGTGATGCCTTTCCCAGCCGGAATGGGGACAGGTGAGGTGGGAGTGAATAATGCTCCCAAAGGGCAGATGGGAGCACCCAAGCTTAGAGGTGGCAAGTGACTTGCCCAGCGTCACACTGTGAATTACTTGCAGGTGTGGGGCTGACCAGTTCTGGAACAGGCTTCCTCTCCCAATCTCAGGGCCTTGGGTGGTCCTGCAGGTGCCGCAGGTGGAAAAAGAACAGGCCAAGGCGAATGCCTCTGGTACCCAGCACTGCCTAGTGCACAGTAGTGGTTGGTCGGTAACTGTTGAACAAATGAGGGTTTCTGTTTGCTTGAGGGAAAGGGTAGGGGTGGAGGGTGAGTGGCTGGGTGAATGGGTGCTATGAGGACAAAGGAGAGTGGAGTTTAGATGTAGCGCTAGTGTCGCAAGCGTGAAGGTTTACCAGACAGAGGGGTGAAAAGATGAGTGGGCACTAAGCATATTGAATGTGAGAGCTGCTGGAAATGCAGGACTGGGGAGTGCTGGGCGGGGCAGGTGATGTGTGCCGCTGTGGAAGCTGCTACCAAGTCAAGGAGAGCAGTGCAGAGAGAGAAGAGCAGGGAATTAGAGACCAACACTTGAGGACTGAACACAGGCATCTAGAAAGAAAAGGCTTGGATGGAAGAGTCAGAGAAGTGCTCAGACAAGTGAGAGGAGAGGCAGGGCAGGACAGGAGGATCAGAAAAGGGAGATTTGAACAGCCAGTCACCTAGGCAATTTAGTTTGGGCCGCTCTTTAGAATAAAGCCAGCTAACCTAAAAGAAATTATGTCATGGGTAAATAAAAATGTCAATCAAACTAAAACTGAAATCACGAGTTTCTGTTTGCTTGAGGTTTGTGTTCCTGGCCAGCATAGCTGCAGGTGTGGGAGAGCAAGTGGAAACTGGACCCACCTGTGCCACCTGTCAGGACAAGCCCTGCCCTCTTGCCTCTGTTCGGGCTCTGTTTGGCATGCCTCCCTGGGATCGTTTTGGTGCTCCCAAGCGTTTGTCCTCCTCTCCTGTGTCTGCCTTAGCACCTTTCCTCTTTCCTTCCGTCTCTTTTATTCATTCAACAGATATTCTTTTTTTTTTTTTTTCTTGAGACGGAGTCTCGCGCTGTCGCCCAGGCTGGAGTGCAGTGGCCGGATCTCAGCTCACTGCAAGCTCCGCCTCCCGGGTTCACGCCATTCTCCTGCCTCAGCCTCCCGAGTAGCTGGGACTACAGGCGCCCGCCACCTCGCCCGGCTAGTTTTTTGTATTTTTTAGTAGAGACGGGGTTTCACCGGGTTAGCCAGGATGGTCTCCATCTCCTGACCACGTGATCCGCCCGCCTCGGCCTCCCAAAGTGCTGGGATTACAGGTTTGAGCCACCGCGCCCGGCCCAACAGATATTCTTGGGACTGAAGCTTATTCGAAGGAACTCAGCTGCGGCCCCCAAATCCCGCAGGGCCTTTGAGTCACCCACTAGAGAGCTTGAAACATGGAGATGGAGATTCCTAGACCTGCAAATTCAGGAGTGGCCAGCCGTGCCTGGTTGCTCACTGCAGCTAATTGGAGCAGCCTGTCTGGGGCTACCTCTGCGAATTTCCTATTCTGGAGCTGCTTTACCGGGGCTGGTTGGGAGTGGGGGACTGAGGCCCAGGTGTCTGGGTGTTTATTCTATATGGCTCCAAAAATATAGCATTCGGGCAGCCTCCCAGCTAACCTCCCTGGAGCCCTGGCTCTCCCTCTGATGAGCCTACATGTGCCACCAAAATCGTCCCCTCCCCCACTCCTAACAGACATATCAGTCAGTTGACACCACAGCCACCATCATCATCCTCATCCATCCTCAAAGAGATAGGTCATCCTTACCTTTGGCCCTACTTAGACATAAGGGACCAAGCACCATTCTGGGTGACAAAGCACAAAACACCTGCCTCTGGGAGTTACATTCTGGTAGGGAAATAAACAAACATATCGTCACTACACACACATGCACACTCACTATAGACTGTATTTTGTGAGATCTTAAATACCTAAGTGTATGTAAAATAAATGTAAAGATATTATCTTCTTAAGTAACATACATAGTATGTGACAAGGTGGCAGTCAGGAAAGGAATGGGGAGTGCAGGGGCTGGCAGCTTGTCGAGGTTTGGAAATCAGGCAGTCAGGACGGATGGAGAGTAAAGACCTGAGGGAGGCGAGGAGCAAGTGCTAGGGGTATAAGAGAAGAGTATTCCAGGCAGAGGCAAGATCAGCCTGCTGGGAACAGCAAGGAAGCTGGTGTGGCTGGAGGAGTGGGGGTGGGGGCACAGGAGCAGAGGAGGCTGGAAGGGAGGCAGGCACAACATCCAGAAGCCCTGGGAGGCCTGAGCAGAGAAGTGGACTGTCCTGCCGAAGGAGGCTGTGGAGGCTGCCCTGGGGAGGGTGGGGGCAGCAGCCCGAGGCCAGCTAGGAGGTGGTGACGTGACAGATCAGGAGGTGATAGAGTCGTACACCAGGGCGGCAGCTACAGGGGCCATGGGGAGGGGTCTGATTCCAGCTCCATTTTGAGGTCGAGCCAACATGATTTGCTGACAGATGGGACGTGAGGTGTAAGAGAAACAGTTCGGAGAGGGGAGCCAGGCTGACACTCATACGTGTTCAGTCTTCTCTCAGACTAGTCAACTTCTTCAAACCTCAGTTTCCTCATCTGGAAAATGGGCCAAGTGGATAGATAACTTCCTAGATCCCTTTTGGCTTGGGAAACTCATCCTTGAGCTCAGGTCACTGGGGCCTGGCGTGGTCAGGGAAGGCTTTGAAGAAGTGAGTGGAACTCGGGCTTAAGAAAGGACTTAGACCAGACACCACCGAATGGGACAGGGGCACCCAGGCAGAGGGTTGCAAGGCCTGTGAGTGGTACCCGAGGATGGCGGACAGACACTGCTGTCAGAGCACTGGGCCTCAGTAGGAGGCTGCCAGGAGCCACAGGGATGGGCACACCAGCTCCTCAACACTACGCCCTTTAGAATAAACCAGCAGGTTCAGGGCCCGAGCACATTTTGCAAACACTGAGGCCCTCAATTTTCAGCATTTTCAGATGGACATGCTTAGGCAGGAAGGAACAAGGCTTGGCTCCTGGCCGGGGGAGAGTTAACCTCCTGGCCCGGCATTGCATAACCGCAGAGTCTGCTGAGCGCAAGGAGACTCTTCTGTGTGGCAGCCAGAGTGGCAAGCCTGGTGGCTCCGGGCTCTGGCACCGTCCCGCAGCGGAACAAACAGCCCTCCCTTCCCAGATAATGGCCCTCATTGAGCATTGTGTCCATGGCCAGCGCCCAGCACAGGGCAGCTCAGCCTGGGTAAGTTTCCTCTCTTGGCTGCTTAGCAAAATATTTACACTACGCCTTTCTAGTAAGACGGTTCCTAGGAACCAGCAGGCAGAGAGCTGGGGAAATGCACCCACCAGTGACCCTGGTCCCAGCTTAGGGAAGTGCTGCCACACACCCAACGACATGTGAGCCTGGTGCAGTCATTGCCCTCCAGGGCTCTTTCATAAAAGAAGACACTGAACTAGAAGATGCTTAGAAGCCTGTCCAGTTCCAAAGCCATTGGCATCTTCTCTAATTAAAGAGCGAACTCCAGTTTCTTATGATGTGGGAGTAGAATTTGGCTGGTCTTTAATGTCTCACAAAGGGCCTCTTTCTCAGGAAGGCATGTGTGTGATTTGGGAGAGGTGAAGATGAGAAGTCTGAATCCTGCCTACTTGGTTCTCTCCTGTGCACCATGAATGTCAGGAAACACTGTTGATATCTCCTGTGCACTGTCAGTGTCCCTCTCTGTTTCTTTGAATGGGGAGCAAGGGGCATAAGCCAGATCACTCCAGGCAGTGCTGCACTTTAAGAGGTATCTGGACCAGTCCTCGGAAACATGCAGCCCCTGTCAGAAGAACATTTGAAGAAACTGAGTAACAGAATACTTGAGAGGCAGACTTGCTGTCCTCAACCACCCCAGGGGTTGTCTGGAGAAAAAGGGTCAGAGATGTTCTGTGTGGTCCTTGGGACAGGATCAAAACCAGTGAGTGAAAAGCACATGGCTCGTTATTAGGACCATGGCCCAAACAACAGGCCCCATACGTATTTTAACTGAAAACACACACACTGACCCGTGTCTCCACTTCTGGGAACCCGGCCCATGGAACAATGCATCAGTCTCTAAAGATATGTGTATAAAGGATGTTTATGGCAAAATTCTAGTAGGAAAAATTAGAAAAAAATATAATAGTAAATTTAAAGGTATTCCATCCAAACCATGGTCCATCATTCAGCTGTTAACAAGATTGAGACAGGCCCTGTCTCTCTGTTTAGAAAGGCAGTACAGTAGAATGGTTAGGAGCACAGGGTCTGAAGACAGACAGCCAGGGTTCAGATCCAGACCCCACCACTTACAAACTGTGTTGCTTGACCCTCTGGCCATCACACTCCTCTTTGGTAAAGTAGGGATTGCAATAACGCCTGTCGTTTAAGCTTGTTAGGAGCAGTAACTGAGTTAATTATGTGAGGTGCTTATAACTGTGCCTGGTACAAGATAACTGCTCAAAATCTGTTGGCCTGTAGCCTAGAAAGACTGTCCATGAGGAAGGCAGAGTGCTGAGGAATGTACATAGGGTGGTGCCCTTTTTAGAAAAACTGAGCAGGTGCAGTAGCACAAGCCTGTAATCTGAGCTACTCAGGATGCTGAGGCCAGAGGATCATTTGAGGCCAAGAGTTTGAGACCAGCTTGGGCAACATAGTAAGACTCCTTCTCAAAACAACAACAACAACAACAAAAGTCTCCCAATCTTCCCCGATTCCCATATCCTGTTTGGGAAAAGAAAAAAAAAAAGGAATTGCTATTACCTCAGGCGGAGAGTGGCCTGAGAGCAGCCTCTAAGGAAGGCTGGAGTCTCGAATGGCAGCTTGAACCAGTGCCCTTGGCAGTCCCTTCAACCCTGAGACTCTGTGTGTCGCTCTTGGAAATCTCAAAGTACGTCCTACCCTGCCTTTAACTGAACGAGATAGTCTGCTGTTTGCAAAAATACACTTGCCAAGACACGTCCTTTGTGCAGGTGGGGAACAAAGATGTTGGCTGGGGGTTAGTTCTGCAGACTGCCCATTGCCCTGTGGTGGCACTCATCAGTGGAGCCACATGGTTCCACTTGGGGTGCTCTAAGTTTCCTCCTAGACCTATGGGTTTGTATGAGCCATGCCAACCGTGACACCATGCCCTGTCTGAAATATACTGCACCTTGGTCGGGTACATCATGCTCAGATCCACCCCCCACATGCCACAGGCTTTGGGAGTGGAGGGAGAGGTCACAGAAGCCCCCCCAGCTGGGGCGTGGCTCTTGTGGAAATCAGTCATTTCTTCTCCCCTTTGGTTAAACCACTTGAGATGCGGTTTAGAGTGCCATATTAGCAGAGAGAAAACACACTTAAAGGAGTCTTGGAGTTATTCATATATTTAACAAATATAAAAAATTTCAAAAATTTCAGCCAAGCAGCAATAAAATACATGATATAACACTAGTGAACTCACCACTCTGCTTAAAAAAAAAAAAAAAAAAAAAAGACTTGTCAAATACAGTGGAAGCCCCTGCCTTGCTTCCACAATGTGGCCCTTTTCTCCTGTGCTCCCAGGGGTGACCATCATCCTGAACTCGGGGTTACCATCCCACGGTTGTTTTCTGGGTTTACGCTGCCCCCACCAGGCTTGCCCTGAGTTGGGTCAGGCCCTGTGCCTCTCTGCCCACAGTCCTTTCCTGTTAGACTCCTTTGGTGAGTTTCAGCCTTTGGGTTACATCTAAACGTCCACCGATCCTGACACTGTTGCTGGGCAGTCCTGATGCCTGTCCTGTCACTGGCCTTGTGGTCTTGTGCGAATTCCTTTTCTTCCTTGGGCCCAGCATCTTCACCTGTCAAACATGGGCTTTAGACCCTGCTTGAGCTCCCTCTAGCTCTAGGCTTGTGTGGTGGGATGGGGAAGCCAGGCCCAGGGCTCTCCAGGTGGAGGAGATGAGAGGTAGCCCCAGTACATCCCAAGGTGAGGGACGGCCCGATTTCCCAAGTGCAGGACATAAACCACGAGTAGAAGATGAGCTGATTTTAGAAGAACATGCTGGAAGTTCTTTAACTGAATAGTATAATTATTTATTTGATTCAATAAAAAATACTAGTTGGCAGTTCCTCCTGTGGTCCCTATTGCTTAGGGAGAAGCAATGTTTAAACAAGTCTAATTCAAGTCAAAGTAAATTAAACTATTACAAAAATAGCAATATGATACGATGGCATTGTTTCTGACAAAACTTGTAACAGTGGTCACCAAATGGCACAATGTTTCCCAAACAGGAGCTAATGACTTAAAGGGTGGGGCCCACCTGGCCTTCTGAGATGCTGGGAGAGCCAATCGCCTAGCTCAGTGCTAGATGTCAGAGCCCCGGAAGTATTGGGAGGATGACTTCATGGAGGGCTCCCTACTTAAAACAACATGGAAGAAATTTCCTTCAGATCTTAGTGCCAAGAAGAGCTTTGCTTTTTCTGAGGAACTGGCCTGTGTATCATCAGAACACAGAGATTGTGCAGCTACCTGTGTTGCCCTTCTTCCTCTGACTGCTGTATACTAAATCTGTGGCCCCAAGAGAGCTACCATGAGGGGCCTTCTAAGTGACTTATCCATCTTCTTCCATCCCTTCTGCTCTTTCATTTCCCCTGGGTTGATTTTTCGTTTTAAATTTGTGTTCCTATTTTGTGTTTGTAAATTACCTCAGATATGCTGTGGAATAAAGCAAGTTAAAATTGCAAAAAGACAAAAAGGGGATTAACTAATTAGTTAATCTATCTGTGCACAATCTGTACATGACCAAAGCATGCTTGGCTCTGCTCAGCCTGTTGGGACTTCCTATAAGGAACCGAAGCCCTGTAGAAAGGAGGCTTGCCTTCGGCAGAGAGGGTGGGAAAGCGGTTGGGATGGCCACTGCCTGTTTTCCACCCCTGGAATGGAACCATCTAAACCCTTGGGACTTGCACCCCATGTTGAGCTTTGAGATCATCTCAGAAATGGGACCCTCCCTGCAGACTCAGAGCCTTTAGACTCAGGGCTGGTGGCCCTTGACACGCCTCTCTCGCCACCAGAGCACTGGATTTTCAGGCAGCTGTTCCTTGGGGAGGAATATTGAGTACCGTCCCATGTGCCATCTGTTTCTGACCATTCTGGTTCTGCTGCTGACCCCAGACTGCCCATGTTGTGGCTACCTCTCCCATCTGAGTCCCTGCACTGCCCAGTCACAGACATCTGCTGCCGGACCCCACACTGCCCTGATGGCTCAGAGCGGCCCGCTCCAGCCTGCATGATCTCACAGGCATTGTGGCACGAAACACTGATATTTTTAGTGCAAATGATGAAAACCGTTATGCTAAGTGAAAGAAGCCAGACACAAAAGGACATATGGTGGGTGATTCCATTTTTATGAAATGTCCAGATAAGGCAAATTTATAGAGACTGAAAGTAGCTGAATTAGTGGCTGCCAGGGGCTGGAGGGAAGGGAATGTGGAGTGATTGCCAATGGGTACAGGATTTCTTTTCAGAGTGATACACATATTCTGGAATTACATCATTGGGATGGTTGCACAACCCTGTGAATTTTATGGTATGTGAATTGTATCTCAATTTTTGAATAATCAAACGACTAGACACCATTTAAAGAGTTATGTTTATGAGAAAGATATTCAAAGTTTACACAATTCTACTCATTAGCAAATTAATAGGCCCCTTTTCGCAGAAGGATTTAAAGTGACTTCTGCAAACTATTAACTGAAGCTTTCCACAATTTTAACTTCATTCATTCGTTTATTCATTCATCACTCACAAACATCCATGAGTGCCTACTGTGTGGCAGGCACAGAGAACATGAAGGTGATTAAAATACAGCCCCTGCTCTCCAAAATGTGTAGCTGGGGAGATGGGCATGTGAAAAGATTAGTACAGTGAGGGAATACAATATAAAATGTCACGAGGCCAGGCGTGGTGGCACACGCCTGTAATCCCAGCACTTTGGGAGGCTGACGGGTGGATCACAAAGTCAGGAGATCGAGACCTTCCTGGCTAACACGGTGAAACCCGTCTCTACTAAAAATACAAAAAATTAGCGGGGTGTGGTGGCAGGCACCTGTAGTCCCAGCTATTCGGGAGGCTGAGGTAGAAGAATGGCGTGAACCTGGGAGGTAGAGCTTGCAGTGAGCCAAGATGGTGCTACTGCACTCCAGCCTGGGCAACAGAGTGAGACTCTGTCTCAAAAAAAAAAAAAAAAAAAAAAAGTCACAAGACCCGCCCTACACGTTCCAAAGTAAGCAACAAGCAGCCAAGAATTGACAACTGTCATTGCCATCAGAGAGGGGAGCTGTGAGTGGCCTGGGCTGGAAGGCAGGGGTGTGTTCCTGCTCAGGAAAGAAATCACTCACTCAGGCCAAAGCCTATTGGGAAAGCCACTTGGAGAGGATGCAGCTTGTTAGAAGGATTTGGAGCTCTTGGGAAGGGAGGGGGTGTTCCTGCAGTCAGTGAGCCCCCAGCGGCTGACTCAGCGCCCAGCGTTCCTGGCTGTCCTCTACTACTCCCTGCCCAGGGAATCCTCTGCCCTGTCCAGGTCCCTCAGAGCCTCCTTGGGCACTTCCTGAGAGGAGGTGCTACATTCACCTTGCCAGGGCCAGGCTGGGACAACGAGAGGCAGAGACTGCCCCATTTCTGTGTGGCAAACAAGAAACATGGTTATAGGTTCTTCTGAGGCTTCAGTTGAACCTCAGACCCTAAAGGGCCCAGCTGTGCCCATCTCTTCCATGCAAAGATGAAGGGAGGGGACAGGAGCTGGCACTGTGGTACACTGAAGGAGGCACTTAGGAGGGTGATGATTCTAGGTTCTGATGAATTCATTTTTTTATGCCAGCAGACCCTCCTGGTCCCCTGAGTTTGGGATACCATATTTGTCCAGGCTAAGGATAGCTCAGGAATGCAGAAATGAGTCTGATCCTGGGCAGGACTCAGGGAACACCATGAATCCTTGAGAAGCATGGGATAGAGAATCAGAGTCCTGAGCTGTGGATCCAGCCCAACCGCTTTCCACCTCTCTGAACCTCTGTTTCCTCATCTGCAAAATGAAATGATAAGGCCTTCCCAGAGGGCTGTTTTGAGGAACTTCTCAGTTGTGAAGTATGTTCAGACGTTGTGTTTGCAGTCTGAGGGGGCATTTGGAGCCATGAACAGGAGGTCTACAGGGAGGAACTTGGGTGAAATTAAATGAGATGGTGGCTACAGGGGCCTTTGGGGAGCTGTAGTCACTGCCCTAACATAAGGGGGCATTGTTGGGATTATGATCCATCTGAAACAGGGGTGTAAACACCTGCCAGGGGAAGGTGGAATGGGTTCTGTCTGGGATGGTAAGAGGCTCCAGGGAGAAACTGGCAGTGGTGACAAGAAGGATTCGGCTGAACAAAGAAGGGAAGACGGGGGACTGGGCAGCAGGACAAGGGAGGGGCTTGAACCCTGGCGGGAGGCAGAAAGGGTGACAGAAGCTGGGACACAAGTGGGTGGGAGTGGGAAGAGGAAGGTGGGGAGGCGGGAGGAGTGGAGGTGGGATCACAGGGTGGAATAGCCAGACTGCCAGGCAGGAAGGTGAGGTGAGGTTGGGTCCTGTAGAAAAAGCCTGGGCCATCGAGAAGGGACAGTTTATATCCTCACAGACCTAGTCAGGAGGTTCATCTGGGGCCAGAATCAGGTGCTCTGGGGTGAGCCGACCTCAGGCAACCGGAGCTCTGAGGCTAGGGAGAAGAAGCATCCAGAATGTCAGGGCAGGAAGGGTCCCCGGAACCCAACTCTAGTCAATACCATATTTTTGCGATGTGGGATCAGGCAGCACAGTCTCACAGAGGACTTGCCTGGTTGCTCAGGACAGTGGAAGAAAGCCAGGCAGGTCTCTAGATCCCCAGGCCTGAACAACATTTGAGTTTTCCCTTGCTTCCTTGATTAAAGGCTGCTGGAGCCACATGTGGAGGTGAAATGGGGAAGTGGTTAAGACACACACTGCAGACCCCCTGCCTGCCTTGGCTTGCAGTCTCACTCTTTATTAAATGTGTGCCCCCAGGCGCATGATGGAACTTCTATGACTTCGTGTCCTCATCTGTGAGATGGACGTAAAAACATTGCCGGCCTGATAGGATCATTCTGAGGACTGAGGACATGTTAGGTTCTCGGCAGAGAGCCTGGCACGTGGCGCTCTGTCCCCGTCAGCGTTTCTTAGGATTATTATCCCAGTTGCTCCACAGTTTGTGTCTTTGTTACGAGATGGAATTTGCCTTCCTTAAACCACCTTTGGTTTAAGGAAGTCCCTTTGCCTGTGGATAGCTTATCTTCTGGCTCTTCCGTTTTCTCAATTAAATGTTCTTGACTTGAGCCTGGGTTACATTATCATCCATTCAACTTAGCGTTTGTTTATTTGTCCATTCACTCATTCATTTGCTCATAATTCCCTGGACAACCCGTGACCTGTGTTTGGAACAGGGGTGTAACATACGCTAGTAATTTTCTCAAAGGGTCACGCTTCTGCCCCACACCCTAAGCCCATGGCCTTCTTTCTCCCAGTGTGGGATTTTCAGAGTTCGCCTGGGTGAATGGAAGAAAGGCTATACAAATTGCAAGAGCTTATTTTCTGGAAATGCAGCCCCAGGAAATCATACTCGACAACATCATCTTGCTCAGGGAGCACAGAGTGGGAGCTTAGGGGGTCTCAGGGCAAGTTTAAGAAGGCTGAGGACTGCTCCCCTCAGGCACACAAACACTGCATTCCCTGAGTGCTTTTGAGAGCTCATATGTTGTCAAAAAAGGAACATCTGAAGGTCAGATCAGGACCTAGATTGAAAATGCCTGACAAGAAATTGCGTTTGGAATTCAGTAAGTATTTATTGAATTAAACCGGGCTCCCTGGGTGGGGCTGGAGAAGCTGGACAGGTGGTACCCTGGTCTGTGGGGTCCTCTCCTCACCAGAGCTGAAGGAGGTTGTGGGCCACTGCCCCACCAGTGGTCGATATTCAGGAGTGGTGCCGTGAGCTTGCTTTGCAAGAACCGTCCCTCTCTGGCCTGTCTTACTGGATCTCTTTCAAGAGGCTCAATGGGAATGCCCCTCCCTCCATCCAGCAGGACTCCCCTAGGCCACCAGCCTCAGTACTCTCTTGTTCTCACAAATTCACCCACCTAGGGATGTAATGGTGAATGAGGCTCCTTGACCTAAAAGAACCCTGTCCTGTAGGAGGAGAAGAGCTTGTAAACAAATACATTACCACAAGGTGTAAGACGTGTGATAGGAGCAAAGTGTCTAAGGTACAGAGGTGACTGACTGAATGTAAGGGGGCCACAGAAAGCTCGCTGAAGGATTTGATGTCTGAGGTTGTGTATTACGGTTCTCCAGAGAAACAGAGCCAATTGTGTGTGTGTGTGTGTGGTGTGTGTGTGTGTATACAGAGAGAGAGATTTTAAGGAATTGGCTCATGCAGTTGTGGAGGCTTTTCAAGTCCAAAATCTGCAGGATATGCCAGCGGATTCCAGGAAGGAGGAGCCGAGGCCAAAGGCAGTCTGTAGGCATCAGTGCCCTCTCCTCTGGGGAGGGCACTCTTTTTCTGTTAAGGCATTCAACTGAGTGGATGAGGCTCACCCATATTGTAGAAGGTGGTCTGCTTTACTCAGAGTTTACCAATTTAAATGTTAATCTTGTCTAAAAAATGCCTTCACAGAAACATCTAGAATAATGTTTAACCAAGTGTCTCGGCCTATGGCATAGCCAACTTGACACAAAATTAACCATCACAAGTGGGTTTAAAGGACATTGAGGAGTTTGCTACATGTCTAGGAGGGAAAGGGCATTTCAGCCAATGGGAAGGGCATGTGTTCTGAGAATTCTCCAGCTCTGTGTGGCTGGAAACACAGACGGAGGGAATGAGAGAGGTGAGGCCTCCAGAGCCATGCCACGGGGCCTAAACCAGTGGGGAGGCTGAAGGGTCTTAAAAAGGGGAGTCATTATGGATTGGAGACAGCCTTTGAGCAAACTTAGAGGTTAGGCTGGAACCCTTTCTCCTGGTACACTTAGTGTAAATAGCGTGCTGAATCTCAGCTGTGGTAGCTGACAGTGTACAGTGACTTTGCTGATTACCCACCTCCAAAGGCAAACACAGCCTTCCAGGTGCCCACACAGAGGCTTGCAGGCCCTTAGGCGGTCGGGTCATTGACTGGTGTCCACAGACTACCAGGCTGCCCAGGTGAACAGGGCTGGCTGTTCCTACCCTCCGTGGAACTAGGTGGGCATTGTGCATTTGTGGGGGCCCAGGTTTAGAAACATCAGAAGTATTCTCCCTAAGGGCAGACACCGTGGAGTTCTGAGATGATGCCCTCAGTGCGAAGGGTTCATCTTTCTTTCTGGTGTCCACATCCTGGAAGGGACATTGACCTCAGCTGACGAGTCATGAATGCATTGATTTCCTGACTCCTGGAGCACAAGTGCCCACCTCCACCTCTTCCCTAGGAATTGGTATGATGACAGTGAAAACCATTTTTTTTGAGACGGAGTTTCATTCTTATTGCCCAGGCTCACTGCAACCTCCACCTCCTAGGTTCAAACAATTCTCCTGCCTCAGCCTCCCAAGTTAACTGGGATTACAGGCATGCACCACCACACCTGGCTAATTTTTTTTTTTTTTTTTTTTTTTTTGGTATTTTTAGTAGAGACAGGGTTTCACCATGTTGGTCAGGCTGATCCCAAACTCCTGACCTCAAGTGATCCACCCGCCTTGGCCTCCCAAAGTGCTGAGATACAGGCGTGAGCCACCACGCCCAGCTGAAAGCCATTTTTGAAAGGATGACATCACAACAGCATTAGAAAACAAGATAGGAAGTCATCCATGGGATGGAAACATTCCTAAATCTTAGGAAGATAGAAAGCCCATGAGGTTGCACAGACAGATAAATCAGCACAGGAAACATTGCAGCCCAGGACTCCAGAAGTCTCAGTGATTTTTGTGTCAGAAGAGCCAAGCATAGTTCAAATCGAGAGCCAACAAAGCACAGAAGAGGAATGGGTTAGCTGTGTTCTCCCCTGAGAGCTCTTCCGAAGAGCAAGTACAGATGGACCCCTCCCTGCCTTCTTCATGAAGGGGCAGGCAGCCAGTGGCCACCAAATTCCCCAACAAATGCTCTCTAAGGAAAGTCTGAGACAGCAGCTGAGCAAGGGCGTTTCAGACCTCTCCAGCAGACTGGATGTGGGGCAGGGAGCCAGGAGAAGGATTGGCAGCTCCGTCTCAGGGTGAAGTATACCATTATGCCCACCGTGGAGAAAAGTCCTTCTTTTGGCAATTGTGGGAGTTCCCTGGCCACTTCCTGTCCACGGTTGTTACTGGGAGACTTGCCACACTGCTTCACCCTCTTACAGGGAACCTTTCCGTGACTGCCACTCTCACATTCAAGACTGAACTGGTCAGAGAAATAGACGAGACACCTCATGGGAAGCCCTATGTAGTTAGTATTCCACTTATATCTTTTTTCTCTTCTTCTGCAGTGATGGAAATTTTAGCCAGGCACAAGGCCACTCAGCTAAACACTACACTGCCTCACCCTCCTAGCAGCTAGGGGTGGCCATAGGCTCATGTGAGCTGAAATGACAAGTGCAACTCCAGTTCTTTCCACCCCTTTCTCATTCCCACTGAGTAGGGTGTGGATGTGATGGTGGGAGACAGAAGCCACATGCTGTGAATATCAGAAGACCAAGATCAAAGACGCCCACACGGTGAAGCCACCATATCAACCATGGCCACTTAAACTCAGATTGCACATGAGACAGAAATAAACTGTCTCGTCTAAGCCACTCCTGCAGTTAGGTCCTTGTTATAGGAGCTAGAACCTGTATCCTAATACATATCCTAACTTTACAACATAATCTCTCATTCATAAATATATTGGATAACCAAAATCACCAAACATTGGAAGAAAACCAATAGCATGAAAGAGAAGGCCTAAAATGGAAAAAAGGAAAAAAAAAAAAAAAAAAAAAAAAAAAGGAAGAGCTTATTTCAAAGGAAACAGTTTGAATATAAGAGAGCCCAAAACTAAATTATCAGTAGTATGCTTAACAATAAGTAAGAGTTCTTTCATTCACCTCCGTAAATGAAATAACCTGTAATATAAGAGGAACAGGTTTCTATGAAGATGGCACAATTGGAGAAAAGGAAATACTTGTTGAAATTGTAAAATATGATTATGGAAAAAACTTCAGTGGAAAATCTGGATAACACAATGGATATGCATGAAGACCAGATTGGTCATTTCAATGTTAAAACCAACAAAACCTCCCAGAAAGTAGAACAAAGTCTCAAGAAGAAAAAATTAAGACCCATGGAGGATAGATCCAGAGGTTCAGTATCCATCAACTAGGAGATCTAGAACTAGAAACCACAGACAGTCATGGACTGGGTAGAAATAGTCAAAGATATAGCCAAAGAAATTTCCTCTGAGTTGAGAAACACACATGGCCAGGCATGGTGGCTCACACCTATAATCCAGCACTTTGAGAGGCTGAGGCGGGAGGATTGCCTGAGCCCAGGAGTTCAAGACCGACCTGAGCAACATGGTGAGACCCCATTTCAATTTAAAAAGTAAAAATAAAAGAACACACACAGATTTTAAACTAGAAAGATCATACTGAATTTAGGGCAGGAATTAGTAAAATGAACATTCAGACCCATCTTGGTGAAATTTCAGAACATCAAGGATAAAAAACAACTTTCAGAGAGACTCAAAACTTACCTCAGAATTTCGCACTAGTAACACAAGATGCTCCAGTACAGTGGAGTATTTTCACAATTCTGGAGGATAAACTAAGAATCATCCTGTCAAACTTTGAGAAAACTAGAAATCAATAGCAGGCCAGGCACAGTGACTCACACCTATAATCTGAGCACTTGGGGAGGCCAAGGAGGATGGATCACTTGAGGTCAGGAGTTCAAGACCAGCCTGGTCAACATAGTGAAACCCCGTTTCCACTAAAAATACAAAAATTAGATGGGCATGGTGGCAGATGCTTATAATCCCAGCTGCCCAGGGGGCTGAGGCAGGAGAACTGCTTGAACCTGGTAGGCAGAGGTTGCAGTGAGCTGAGATCACATCACTGCACTCCAGCCTGGGTGACAGTGAGACCCCATCTAAAAAAAATAAATAAATAGGCCGGGCGCGGTGGCTCACGCCTGTAATCCCAGCGCTTTGGGAGGCCGAGGTGGGCGGATCACCTGAGGTCAAGAGTTTGAGACCAGCCTGGCCAACATGGTGAAACCCCGTCTGTACTAAAGATACATAGCTGAGCGTGGCAGCACACGCCTGTAATCACAGCTACTCGGGAGGCTGGGGCAGGAGAATCGCTTGAACCCGGGAGGCGGAGGTTGCAGTGAGTGGAGATTGCACCACTGCACTGCAGCCTGGGTGACAGGGCGAGACTTGGTCTCAAAAAATAAAAAATAAAAATAAATAAATAGAAATAGAAATAGAAATCAATAGCGGAAGGAAATGGAAAATTCAAAAATGTGTGGAAATTAAATGACACACTGTAAACAACCATTGGGTTAAAGAAGAAATTTACAAAGAAAGTAGAAAATACCTCGAGAAATGAAAACAAAAACACAACATACTAAAACTTATAGGATTCAGCAAAACCTGTACTTAGAGAGAAGTTCATTGTGATAAATGCCTACATTAAAAAAGAAGAAAGATCTCAAATAAACACCTAACTTTATACCTCAAAGAGCTAGAAAAAGAAAAAATTAAGGCCAAGGTTAACAGAAGGAAAGATATAAGGATTACAGAAGAAAGAAACAAAATACAAAAACAATAGGAAAAAAATCAATGAAACTAAGAGTTGGTTTTTTGAAAAGATTTTTTTTTAATTGACAAATCATTAGCTATGCTAGGAAAAGGAGAAGACTCAAATAAATAAAATTATAAGTTAAAGAAGAGACATCACAACTGATGCCACAGAAATAAAAAGAGTAAGAGGCTACTATGAACAATTCTATGCCAACAAACTAGATAACCTAGAAGAAATGGATATGTTCCCGGAAAAATACAAGACTAAATTATGAAGAAATATAAAGTCTGAACAGACCTATAACTAATATGAAGATTGAGTCAGTAATCAAAAACTCCCAACAAGGAAAAGCCCAGAACCAGAGAGCTTCACTGGTGAATTCTACCAAATATTTTTTAAAGATTTAACATTGATCCTTCTGAAACTCTTCCAAAAAAATTGAAGAGGAGGGAACACTCCAAACTCTTTTTATGAGACTAATATTACTCTTATACAAAAGCTAAACAAAGACATCACAAGAAAAGAAAACTACAGGCTAATATTCTTAATGAATATAGATGCAAAAATCCTTGACAAAATACTAGCACATCAAGCCAAACAGTGCATTAAAAGGATCATACACCATGACCAAGTGGGATTTATCCCTGGGATACAAAGATGGTTCAATATAAAAAAGTTAATTAATGTTATGCACCACAGTATCAGAATAAAGACTTAAAATCACATGAACATCTCAGCAGATGCAGAAAAGGCATTTGACAAAATTCAACACATCCTTTTATGATCAAAGTTCTCAAAAACTGAGACTAGAAGGAAAGTACTTCAACATAATAAAAGCCATATGTAACAAGCTTACAGCTAATATTAAACACAGTGGTGAAAAACGGAAGTTTTTTCTCTAAAATCAGGAATAAGCTAAGGGCAAGAATGCCCTTGCTTGCCTTTTCTATTCAAGATAGTACTGGAAGTCCTAGCCAGAGCAATTAGGCAAGAAAAAAAAATTAAAGACATTTAAGTCAGAAAGGAAGAAGTAAAATTGTTCCTGTTTGCAGACAAAATAATAGAAAATTCTAAAGATTCCATTAAAAAAAGTTAGAACTAATAAACAAATTTAGTAAAGTTGCTGGATACAATATCATTTACAAACATCAGTGGCATTTCTGTACACTAACAACAAACTAGCTGAAAAGAAAATTAGAAAAATAATGTCACTTATAATAACACCAAAAATTATACTTAGGAATAAACTTAACTAAGGAAATGAAAGACTTGTGTACTGGAAACTACAAAACATTTAATAAAGAAATTAAAGAAGACACAAACAAAGGGAAAGACATCCTGTGTTCACGGATTGGAAGAATTAATATTGTTAAAATGTCCATACTACCCAAAACAATCTACAGAGTTAATGAAACCCCCATAAAAATCTCAATGACATTACTTTGCATAAATAGAAAAAACAATTCTGCGATTTGTATAGAACCACAAAAAAACTCAAATAGCCAAATCAATCCTCTGATAGAAGAACAAGGCTGGAAGCCTCACACTGCCTAATTTCAAAACATAAAAAATTACAGTAATCAAAACAGTATGGTATTGATGTAAAGAGAGACATGTAGACCAATGAAACAGAATGGAGAACCCAGAAATAAACCCAGTATATATGCTGACTGATCTTCAACATGGGTGCCAAGAAAACACAATGGAGGAAGGGTAGTCTCTTCAATAAATGGTGCCAGGAAAACTGGGTATTCATATGCAAAAGAATGAAATTGGATCCTTATCTTACATAAAAATTAACCATACATAAAAATCACCATACATAAAAATCAACTCAAAATAGATTAAACAGTTGAATGTAAAACCTAAGACTGTAAAACTCCTAGAAGAAAACATAGGGGAAAAGCTTCATGACATATTCTTATTGACCATTTAGATAACCTCTTGCTTGTAGTGCCTGTTAAAATCTTTTGCTGTTTTAAAAATTGTGGTAAAATAGACATAACATTTACCATCTTTACTATTTTAAATTCAGTAGTGTTAAGCACAGTCACATTGCTGTGCAACCAATCTCTAGATTTCTTTTCATTCTGAAAAGCTGAAACTCTGTACCCATAAAACAACAACTCCCCATTCCCACAGCCTCTGGCAACCACCAGTTGACTTTCTGTCTCTATGAATTTGATTACTCTAAGTACTTCATATAAGTGAAATTATGCGGTATTTGTCCATTTGTGGCTGGCTTATTTTACTTAGCATAATGTCATCAAGTTTCATACACACGATGGAATATTATTCGGTCTTAAAGAAGGAAATTCTGACACATGCTACAACAAATTCATAAGAAAATGAATTTTTTTATCCATTCATTCATCAGTGGACATTTGGATTGCTTCCACCTTTGGCTGTTGTAAATCATGCCGCTATGAATATAGATGAACACGTATCTCTTTGAGACTCTGATTTCAATTCTTTTGAGTATATACCCAGAAGTGGAATTACTGGATTAGATGATAATTCTATTTTTTATTTTTTGAGGAACTCCCACAGTGTTTTCCATAGAGGCTGCACTGTTTTACATTCCTACCTGCAGAGTGCAACAGTTTCACTCACTTTCTCTACATCCTTGCCAACACTTCTTTTTCTTTTTCCTGTTGTAGCCATTTTAATGTGTGTGAGGTGGTATCTTCGTGGTTTTGATTTTTCATTTCCCTTGTAATTTGGTAATGGTGACCATCTTTTCATGTGCTTGTTGGCCATTTGTAGATCTTCTTTGGAGAAGCGTCTCTTCAAGTCCTTTGCTCATTTTTAAAAATCATGTTGCTTGGCTTTTTGTTGTTGTTGAGTTTTGGAGCTCTGCATGTTAATCCCTTATCAGATATATGATTTGCGAGCATTTTTTTCTCATTCTTTAAGTTGTCTTTTTACTCTGTTGGTCTTGTCCTTTCATGCATAAAAGTTTTTAAATTTTGATATAGGCAATTTATCTATTTGTACTTTTGTTATGTATGCTTTTGGTGCCACATCTAAGAAGTTATTGCCAAATCCAATGTGATAAAGCTTCTTCCTTATGTTTTCTGAGTTTTATAGTTTTAGCTCTAAGTTTAGGTCTTTGATTCATTTTGTGTTAACTTTTGCCATTTTCAGGTGGGTTGACTGCCTTTTTCTTACTCATTTTTAGGAATTATTTTTCAAGCATGTGTTGCAAATATCCTCTCCCAGCCCATGGTTTGTCTTTTTACTGTATTATTAGAGTCTTTGTTGAACAGAAGTTTTAAATTTTAATGAAGCACAATTTAGCTTCTTTCCTTTATGATTACACAATTGTGTGTTTGTAAATCGAGTAAGAAATCTTTGGCTACGCCAACTTCCATGAAGATATTTTCTTGTTTTCTTCTACAAGCTTTATTGTTTAATCTTTTGTATTCAGGCCTATCATTTATTCATTTCACATTCTTTTTTGTATATGGTATGAGGTCGGGGGTCAAGGTTCATTGTTTTATATGGATATCCAATTGCTTTAGCACCATTTATTGAAAAGACCATCATTTCCTCTATCAGATGCATTTTTCTTATAAATCAGGTGACTGAGACTGGGTGTGGTGGCTCACACCTATAATTCTAACACTTTGGGAGGCCAAGGTGGGTGGATCACTCGAACCCAGGAGTTCAAGACCAGCTTGGCCAACATGGTGAAACCCCATCTCTAAAAAAGGATATAAAAATTAGCCGGGCACGGTGTCACATGTCTGTAGTCCCAGCTGCTTGGGAGACTGAGGTGGGAGAATCACCTGAACCCAGGAGGTGGCGGTTGCAGTGAGCCAAAATTGTGCCATTACACTCTAGCTTGGGCAACAGAGTGAGATCCTGTCCCTAAATAAATAAATAAATAACATCAGGTGACTGTATGTGTGGGAGTATGTTTCCTTACCCTACTGTGTTTCCATTGATCTTCTTGTGTCTGTTTGTATTGATACTATACTGTCTTGATTACTGTAGCTTATAGTAAGGCCTATGATTTATGTCTGTTTTGATCTTACTGGCCTGGCATTGAGAAGGCCCACGTAGTACTTGCAGACTGAGTGGAGAAGTGAAGAAATGAGTTGCAGTAGAGTGATCGTTACAACTGCTTTATCATTACTATACGGTTATATCTCTCCTGCCATGTGGGCAAGAATGACAGAAGCCACAGGCAGTCGCTGCCTCTTCTGTTGGACTACACTCTATATGTCACCCAGTCTCCCAGCCATTTTTTCTTCTGTGGTTCATCTTATAGTATGTGTGTGTATATTATTGTGTATTCTATGTATTGCCCTCCATAGTAGACACAAGAACCTTAACTACCTAGGAAGCTTGTAGGTAGGTGTGCCTTTTGTGGCACAGTCACGTGTATGGAAACAAAACGCCATCAAATGAACAACTAGAGACCTGCTAGAAACTGACAAGAGATCAGGCCACTGCAGCAAATGTGGAATTCAGGTGTTTCTTAGGCAGCGTTGATGAGAGACTGACTGGACACAAATGGCCAGAAGACAAGCCTGCTGGGCCTGCCCAACTCTCATTTCAGGCTTTGTTCTTCCCTAAGCTCTTTTACCCACAAGCACTTCCTGGACCATTTAAGATAAACAGGTCGAGTTAAGCTCATAGATGCCCACTGAGTTCTCATAGGTGTCCAGAAGCCTCTTTTAATCCTCACGGGGAAAAGTGGATATAAATAAACAATGAGATAGGTGGATAGATAGCTATGTACATTACATTAGATAACTTAGTGGATGAATTAGCTACAAGCATCTGGGCTTTGTTTGTAGATGTGTGTAGGCGAGGTAAGGCTATAGCGGCTGATCTCAGTTCATTTTTGGTCTCAAAGAAAGTGAGGCTTAAACACTGTAGATACTTTTCCAGGTGAAAGGGAAAAAAAAAAGTTAACAAGCTTAGCCCTTATAAAGGAAAGGCAGGCTGCTAGAAACAGTGTTTGGCTACCCGCAGTGTCAGGACTGTGATTCAAATCTGTGTCCTCTTTGTGAGGCTGATGTGGCCCAGCTGCCTTGAAGGTCACCACTGCAGGAGTCACCTGACAGTCCAAGTTCAGGTTCTGTCTCTGCTTCTGTTGGATTAGCAGTTTTGTGATTTTTGCCTCAGTTTCCTTACCTGTAAAATGGGAATGATAATAGTACCTGCCTGATAGGGTCATTGTGAGGAATAAATGAGCGAATTTGTGTAACGTATTAAGAACAGCCCTGGCACATAGTCAGAGTTCATTTGCTCGGTCTAGGCACAGGACATTGGTTTAGATGATGTTCCTCTGAATTATCACAACCACAGACAATCAGGGGGAAATCTGGGCCTCTGCAAGTCTAGCAGAGTAGAGTTTTTGCACATCATTGCTTGATCTTGACTGTGAAACATGTTTTTGCTTTCTATGGGGATGTCACAGGAGACTTCATCTTCCTTGGTGATATCAGTTTCTCCTGGATCCCTGAGCGCTCTAACAGGAAGACAAACACCAACCAGGTCTAACTCGTCTAGGATTGTGTAGGCTTCTCTTTGCTTTCAGTAGAATTTGCTTTTTGACCAGTGTGCAGAAATTCCAAGCCCTGTTTAGGTCTTGGAGTTGGGAGGGAGGAGGAGAAGGAAAAGTAGGAACACGGAGGCCAGTCATCCAAGGGAAATTATTTGAAAGCCTCCCAGACAGTGAAAAATCCATCACTCATTATTGAGGGAAAAAGCAGTTAACAAGAAACTCAGCCTTAAGGTTAACATGGTCATGCAGAGTGACTTGCATGCAAGGAGGACTTTGATGCAACTGTATGTAGGTGGCTGTAGTTAACCAGGGAAGACTTCCTGGAGGATCTCAGATACAGGGAAGGAAGGTAGAATCCACTTGGTCATTCTGACCAAGATCAGGGCCCTCGGGGGTTTCCTGGATGTTGGCCAGCACTCGGAGTTCAAATCCTGCCTTTGCCTTTTTGTGTCTGATCTAAAGCCATTAGCCTCAGCCCCGCATCCCCCCCACATCTATAAAAAGGGGATGTGTAAGAATCAGTATGTTTGTTTCGTTTGGGCATGGTAGGTGGTCAGTTAAGTGTTTTTAAATATTTTTAGTATTTTACTGAGAGCTGAATTCTGTATCAGGCACTGGAAATGCAAATCTGAATGAAGCCCAGTTCCTGCCCAGGCTAGCGGGAGGCAGGTTCTCCTGGAAGACACTGATGAACTGGTTAAGCCACAGGCCTGGCTCAAGGCAGACAATCCAGGCTTCTTGGGGGAGCAGTGCTGCTTGACCTATTGAATTAGCAGAAAATCTCCTTCCAACACAGGCTATCCATGGACTCTAGGTTGTGCTGGGTTTCCATGAATGAATCCAGGTCAGAGGGTGTGAGAGGCTGGTCACCCTGGAAGCACGGTCCAGCCCAACAGCAGCAGCAGCACGTCCTTGCCCGCCCCATGAGGACCCAGTTGTGCCTTCCACCTGCTTTCAGAGGGCAGTCACTGACCATAGCTCTGTTAGAAGGTCTGCTTGACATAACTGAATCTTCACAGTTTGCGACTTTATCTCGTCATTCTGGGGCCTAGGGGGGGACGTGTGGAAACACCTCCCAGTGTCCAGAAGCCATCCCAGCACATCGTGGGGCTACTGCCTGGAGCCCTGAAACAACATTTCCTGTGGCCACGTTCCAGCCTCCAGTGCTTTGCATACATTGAACCTTGTATTAGTCAGGGTTCTCAAGAGGGACGGAACTTCTAGGATAGATGTATGTATAAAGGGGCGTTTATTAAGGAGTATTGACTCACACGATTACAAGGTGAGGCCCCACAATAGGCCGTGTGCAAGCTGAGAAGCAGGGAAGCCAGTCTGAGTCCCAAAGCTGAAGAACTTGGAGTCCGATGTGTGAGGGCAGGAAGTATCCAGCACGGGAGAAAGATGTAGGCCGGGAGGCTAAGCCAGTCTAGCCTTCTCACGTTCTTCTACCTGCTTTTATCCTGGACACACTGGCAGCTGATTAGATGGTGCCCACCCAGTTTGAGGGTGGGTCTGCCTTTCCCAGTCCACTGACTCAAATGTTAATCTCCTTTGGCAACACCTTCTGCATCCTTCAATCCAATCGAGTTGACATTCAATATTAACCATCACAGACCTCCCACCTAGAGTCTCTTTCTTGCAAATCTCACCATCAACATTTTCCCATAGTTCAAAACCCAGCTCAAAGAAGGGTTCCCTGGCTCCTCTGTGGAATGTCTCCAGACTCCTTTCTTGGCATGTCCCACCAGGAACAACAATGTGTAAAGGCAGAGAGTTCAAGATGTAAGAGCAGGATGGAGAGAGAGGAGGCCAGGAAGACCGGGTGGGCCCGAGTTTGACAGAACTGAAACGCCAATGACTGAATCTCTCTGCCCTGGGGAGCCATTGAGAATTCTTGACAAGGGGAGAGGCCTGGCGAGGTTGGCAACTAAAGAGATTTCTCTTTCCACAATGAATGGTGGTTTGGGAGAAGGCTAGAAACCTGGAAGCAGGGTGATTAGGAGGCAGTTAGAGGAATTTCATCAGCTTCCCCAAATGCCAGTAGAAAAGTGTATGCTGGATTTATAATATTCACATGGGAAATTAGCAAAAATATAGATTCTGGGTCCCCTTTCCAACAAATTCTATTTCAGTGGATTTGGAATGGGGCTAGAACCTGTATTTTAGCAGACACCACAGACATTTCAGAGGTGGGGAGGTGGACTATTCAATAATGCGGTTGGGACAACTCGCTAGCTAGAGAGAAAAAACACTTAAGCTTTATCTTTACCTCACTCCTTACACCCAAATAAGTGCCACATGGAGCCAAGATGACAATGGAAAAGGAAGGAAACAAAGAAAGGAGGGAAAAAATAAATCATAAGGGAACTAGAAGAAAATTTGGGTGACATTCTAAAAAATAATATTGGAAGTGAAACCTAAAAGTCATAAAGGGAAAAATTAATGGTATATTTAACCACATGGAAACAAAAAAATTTTCTGTACAGCTAAGACTAATGATAAAGAGAAGATATCTGCAACCTATATGTAAAGGGTCAATAGCTTCAATATCAAAAGAGTTTATGTAAACCAGAAAAATAATCTCCCAAATGAAATAACTGGTAAATACGCTTATGCAAAAATGCTAAGCCTCTCTAGAGATCAAGAAACAGATTTCAAAACATAAGATATCAGTCAGGCGTGGTGGCTCACACCTGTAATCCCAGCACTTCGAGAGGCTGAGGTGGGGGATCACTTGAGGTCAGGAGTTCAAGACCAGTCTGGCCACCATGGTGAAACCCCATCTCTACTAAAAATACAAAAATTATCTGGGTGTGGTGGCACATGCCTGTAATCCCAGCTACTCAGGAGGCTGAGGCAGGAGAATTGCTTGAACCCGGGAGGCAGAGGTTGGAGTGAGCTGAGATTAAGCCACTGCACTCCATCCTGGGCGACAGAGCGAGACTCCATTTCAGAAAAAAATAAAATAGAATAATTATAACTGAAACTTAAGATATCTTTGTGGTGGGCAGAATAATGGATCCCCAAACTATCCACATTCTAAGCCCTAGAAACTGAATATGTTGCCCATTATGGCAAAAGATAATTTGTAGATGTGATTTAAATAAGGATCTTGAGGTGGAGAGATTATCCAGGTGGACCCAATGTAATCACAAGAGTCCTTAGGAGAGAGAGGGAGACAGGAGTCAGTATTAGACTGATTTGTTATGAGAAAGATGTGGCCGGCTTTTACCAGCTTTGCAGGTGGAAGGGGAGCCTTCCATGAGCCAAGGAATTCAGGCACCCTCTAGAAGTTGGGAAAGGCAAGGAAAGGGATTTTTCTCTAGGGCCCCCAAGAGAAAAGTGGCCCTGCTGACACCTTGCTTTTAGCCCAGTGAGACCTATTTCAGACCTCTGACCACTCAAACTGTAAGGTAATAAATTTTGCATTAAGCCACTAAATTTGTAGTAAATTGTTACAGCAGCAATGGGAACCAAATACAACCATTTTGCCTTTCTTATTAGTGAATGTTAAAGAGATAGTTTATACTCCAGGTAGGCAGGAGGTTAGGGAAATAGTGCTCACCCACCATTGGCGGAAGTGTAAATTTCTACTTTTTGAAGAGCTATTTGCCAGTCCCCATGAAAAGCTTCAAGGTGTATTCCCTTTGATCAAGTATTCTACCTTCTAGGAGGTTAGCCTGTGATATACTCATACAAGTATGCAGAAGATATTCGATGTAGTATTTATTGGAATAGAAAGAGCTGGAAACAACCTTCATATCTATCAGTAAGGGACTGGCTGAGTTTGAGTACCGCTCAAAATGGAATACAGTGCTGCTGCCTCCCAAAAGAAAGAAGTGAACCTAGATATCCATACATAGATTTTAAAAAAAGCAAGTCGCAGATCAATATAAATACATTAGGATGTTGGGAAGAACATATTAAATTAACTGTAGCTTCTCTGGGGAGGGGCATGTGGGGACAGGGAGATTCAGGGAAAAGAACCAAGGATGGTACAATTCTGCAGTGGTTTAAAATTTTTCAAGTAACTTTTTTTATTTTTATTATACTTTATGTTCTAGGGTACATGTGTACCACATGCAGGTTTGTTACATATGTATACATGTGCCATGTTGGTGTGCTGCACCTATTAACTCATCATTTACATTAGGTGTATCTCCTAATGCTATCCCTCCCCCTCCCCCACCCTACAACAGACCCCAGTGTGTGATGTTCCCCTTCCTGTGTCCAAGTGTTCTCATTGTTCAGTTCCCACCTATGAGTGAGAGAACATGCAGCGTTTGATTTTCTGTTCTTGTGATAATTTGCTGAGAATGATGGTTTCCAGCTGCATCCATGTCCCTACAAAGGGCATGAACTCATCCTTTTTTATGGCTGCATAGTATTCCATGGTGTATATGTGCCACATTTTCTTAATCCAGTCTGTCATTGAGGGACACTTGGGTTGCTTCCAAGTCTTTGCTATTGTGAGTAGTGCTGCAATAAACATACGTGTGCATGTGTCTTTATAGCAGCATATTTATAATCCTTTGGGTATATACCCAGTAATGGGATGGCTGGGTCAAATGGTATTTCTAGTTCTAGATCCTTGAGGAATTGCCACACTGTCTTCCACAATGGTTGAACTAGTTCAGTCTCACCAGCAGTGTAGAAGGGTTCCTATTTCTCCGCATCCTCTCCAGCACCTGTTGTTTCCTGACTTTTTAATGATCGCCATTCTAACTGGTGTTAGATGGTATCTCATTGTGGTTTTGATTTGCATTTCTCTGATGGCTAGTGATGATGAGCATTTTTTCATGTGTCTGTTGGCTGCATAAATGTCTTCTTTTGAGAAGTGTCTGTTCATATACTGTGCCCACTTTTTGATGGGGTTGTTTTTTTCTTGTAAATTTATTTGAGTTCTTTGTAGGTTCTGGATATTAGCCCTTTGTCAGAGGAGTAGATTGCAAAAATTTTCTCCCATTCTGTAGGTTGCCTGTTCACTCTGATGGTAGTTTCTTTTGCTGTGCAGAAGCTCTTTAGTTTAATGAGATCCCATTTGTCAATTTTGGCTTTTCTTGCCATTGCTTTTGGTATTTTAGACATGAAGTCCTTGCCCATGCCTATGTCCTGAATGGTATTCCCTAGGTTTTCTTCTAGGGTTTTTATGGTTTTAGGTCTAACATTTAAGTCTTTAATCCATCTTGAATTAATTTTTGTATAAGGTATAAGGAAGGGATCCAGTTTCAGCTTTCTACTTATGGCAAGCCAGTTTTCCCAGCACCATTTATTAAATAGGGAATCCTTTCCCCATTTCTTGTTTTTGTCAGATTTGTCAAAGATCAGATGGTGGTAGATGTGTGGTATTATTTCTGAGGGCTCTGTTCTGTTCTATTGATCTATATCTCTGTTTTGGTACCAGTACCATGCTGTTTTGGTTACTGTAGCCTTGTAGTATAGTTTGAAGTCAGGTAGCCTGATGCCTCCAGCTTTCTTGTTTTTGCTTAGGATTGTCTTGGCAATGCAGGCTCTTTTTTGGTTCCATATGAACTTTAAAGTAGTTTTTTCCAATTCTGTGAAGAAAGTCATTGGTAACTTAATGGGGATGGCACTGAATCTATAAATTACCTTGGGCAGTATGGCCATTTTCATGATATTGATTCTGACTATCCATAAGCATGGAATGTTCTTCCATTTGTTTGTGTCCTCTTTTATTTCATTGAGCAGTGGTTTGTAGTTCTCCTTGACGAGGTCCTTCACATCCCTTGTAAGTTGGATTCCTAGGTATTTTATTCTCTTTGAAGCAATTGTGAATGGGAGTTCACTCAAGATTTAGCTCTCTGTCTGTTATTGGTGTCTTAGAATGCTTGTGATTTTTGCACATTGATTTTGTATCCTGAGACTTTGCTGAAGTTGCTTATCAGCTTAAGGAGATTTTGAGCTGAGACAATGGGGTTTTCTAAATATACAATCATGTCATCTGCAAAGAGGGACAATTTGACTTCCTCTTTTCCTGATTGAATACCCTTTATTTCTTTCTCTTGCCTGATTGTCCTGGCCAGAGCTTCCAACACTATGTTGAATAGGAGTGGTGAGAGAGGGCATCCCTGTCTTGTGCCAGTTTTCAAAGGGAATTTTTCCAGTTTTTGCCCATTCAGTATGATATTGGCTGTGGGTTTGTCATAAATAGCTCTCATTATTTTGAGATACGTTCCATCAATACCGAATTTATTGAGAGTTTTTAGCATGAAGTGCTGTTGAAGTTCATCAAAGGCCTTTTCTGCATCTATTGAGATAATCATGTGGTTTTTGTCATTGTTTCTGTTTATATGCTGGATTACATTTATTGATTTGCGTATATTGAACCAGCTTTGCATCCCAGGGATGAAGCCCACTCGATCATGGTGGATAAGATTTTTGATGTGCTGCTGGATTCAGTAGGCCAGTATTTTATTGAGGATTTTTGCATCGGTGTTCATCAGGGATATTGGTCTAAAATTTTCTTTTTTTGTTGTGTCTCTGCCAGGCTTTGGTATCAGGATGATGTTGGCCTCATAAAATGAGTTAGGGAGGATTCCCTCTTTTTCTGTTGATTGGAATAGTTTCAGAAGGAATGGTACCAACTCCTCCTTGTACCTCTGGGAGAATTCGACTGTGAATCCATCTGGTCCTGGACTTTTTTTGCTTGGTAGGCTGTTAATTATTGTCTCAATTTCAGAGCCTGTTATTGATCTATTCAGGGATTCAGCTTCCTCCTGGTTTAGTCTTGGGAGAGTGTATGTGTCCAGGAATTTATCCATTTCTTCTAGGTTTTCTAGTTTATTTGAGTAGAGATGTTTATGGTATTCCCTGATGGTAGTTTGCATTTCAGTGGGGTTGGTGGTGATATCCCCTTTATCATTTATTATTGTGTCTATTTGATTCTTGACTCTTTTCTTCTTTATTAGTCTTGCTAGCGGTCTACCAATTTTGTTGATCTTTTCAAGAAACCAGCTCCTGGATTCATTGATTTTTTGAAGCATTTTTTCTGTCTCTATCTCCTTCAGTTATTCTCTGATCTTAGTTATTTCTTGCCTTCTGCTAGCTTTTGAATGTGTTTGCTCTTGCTTCTCTAGCTCTTTTAATTGTGATGTTAGGGTGTCAATTTTAGATCTTCCCTGCTTTCTCTTGTGGGCATTTAGTGCTATAAATTTCCCTGTACACACTGCTTTAAATGTGTCCCAGAGATTCTGGTATGTTGTATCTTTGTTCTCACTGGTTTCAGAGAACCAGTTCAAAGATGTTCAAAGAAATATCTTTATTTCTGCCTTCATTTCATTATGTACCCAGTAGTCATTCGGGAGCAGGTTGTTCAGTTTCCATGTAGTTGAGCTGTTTTGATTGAGTTTCTTAGTCCTGAGTTCTAGTTTGATTGCACTGTGGTCTGAGAGACAGTTTGTTATAATTTCTGTTCTTTTACATTTGCTGAGGAGTGCTTTGCTTCCAACTATGTGGTCAATTTTGGAATAAGTGCAATGTGCTGCTGAGAAGAATGTATATGCTATTGATTTGGGGTGGAGGGTTCTGTAGATGTCTATTAGGTCCGATTGGTGCAGAGCTGAGTTCAATTCCTGGATATCCTTGTTAACTTTCTATCTCATTGATCTGTCTAATGTTGACAGTGAGGTGTCAAAGTCTCCCATTATTATTGTGTGGGAGTCTAAGTCTCTTTGTAAGTCTTTTAAGACTTGCTTTATGAATCTGGGTGCTCCTGTATTGGGTGCATATATATTTAGGATAGTTAGCTCTTCCTATTGAATTGATCCCTTTACCATTATGTCATGGCCTTCTTTGTCTCTTTTGATCTTTGCTGGTTTAAAGTTTGTTTTATCAGTCTAGGATTGCAACCCCTGCCTTTTTTTGTTTTCCATTTGCTTGGTAGATCTTCCTCCATCCCTTTGTTTTGAGCCTGTGTGTGTCTCTGCACATGAGATGGGTCTCCTGAATACAGCACACTGATGGGTCTTGACTCTTTATCCAATTTGTCAGTCTGTGTCTTTTAATTGGGGCATTTAGCCCATTTACATTTAAGATTAATATTGTTATGTGTGAACTTGATCCTGTCATTATGATGTTAGCTGGTTATTTTGCTCGTTAGTTGATGCAGTTTCTTCCTAGCATTGATGGTCTTTACATTTTGGCATGTTTTTGCAGTGGCTGGTACCAGTTTTCCTTTGCATGTTTAGTGCTTCCTTCAGGAGCTCTTGTAGGGCAGGCCTGGTGGTGACAAAATCTCTCAGCATTTGCTTGTCTGTGAAGGATTTTATTTCTTCTTCACTTATGAAGCTTGGTTTGACTGGATATGAAATTTTGGGTTGAAAATTCTTTTCTTTAAGAATGTTGAATATTGGCCCCCACTCTCTTCTGTAGGGTTTCTGCTGAGTCATCTGCTGTTAGTCTGATGGGCTTCCCTTTGTGGGTAACCTGACCTTTCTCTCTGGCTGCCCTTAACATTTTTTCCTTCATTTCAACTTTGGTGAATCTGACAATTATGTGTCTTTGAGTTGCTCTTATCGAGGAGTATCTTTGTGGTGTTCTCTGTATTTCCTGAATTTGAATGTTGGCCTGCCTTGCTAGGTTGGGGAAGTTCTCCTGGATAATATCCTGAAGAGTGTTTTCCAACTTGGTTCCATTCTCCCCGTCACTTTCAGGTATACCAGTCAGATGTAGATTTGGTCTTTTCACCTAGTCCCATATTTCTTGGAGGCTTTTTTTGTTTCTTTTTTGTCTTTTTTCTCTAAACTTCTCTTCTCACTTCATTTCATTCATTTGATCTTCAGTCACTGATACCCTTTCTTCCAGTTGATCGAATCGGTTACTGAAGCTTGTGCATTTGTCACATAGTTCTTGTGCCATGGTTTTCAGCTCTATCAGGTCATTTAAGGACTTCTCTACGTTGGTTATTCTAGTTAACCATTCGTCAAATCTTTTTCAAGGTTCTTAGCTTCTTTGCAATGGGTTCGAACTTCCTCCTTTAGCTCGGAGAAGTTTGATCATCTGAAACCTTCTTCTCTTAACTTGTCAAAGTCATTCTCTGTCCAGCTTTGTTCCATTGCTGGAGAGGAGCTGCATTCCTTTGGAGGGGGAGAGGCGCTCTGATTTTTAGAATTTTCAGTTTTCTGCTCTGTTTTTTCCCCATCTTTGTGGTTTTATCTACCTTTGGTCTTTGATGATGGTGATGTACAGATGGGGTTTTGGTGTGGATGTCCTTTCTGTTTGTTAGTTTTCCTTCTAACAGTCAGGACCCGCAGCTGCAGGTCTGTTGGAGTTTGCTGGAGGTCCATTCCAGACCCTGTTTGCCTGGGTATCAGCAGCGGAGGCTCCAGAAGAGTCAATATTGCTGAACAGCAGATGTTGCTGCCTGATCGTTCCTCTGGAAGCTTCGTCTCAGAGGGTTACCTGGACCTGTGAGGTGTGAGGTGTCAGTCTGCCCCTAGTTCAGGGTGTCTCCCAATTAGGCCAGTCAGGGGTCAGGGACCCACTTGAGCAGGCAGTCTGTCCGTTCTCAGATCTCAGACTGCATGCTGGGAGAACCACTACTCTCTTCAAAGCTGTCAGACAGGGACATTTAAATCTGCAGAGGCTTCTGCTGCCTTTTGTTCGGCTATGCCCTGTCCCCAGAGGTGGAGTCTACAGAGGCAGGCAGGCCTCCTTGAGCTGCGGTGGGCTCCACCCAGTTCGAGCTTCCTGGCCGCTTTGTTTACCTATTCAAGCCTCAGCAATGGCGAGTGCCTTGCAGTTAGATCTCAGACTGCTGTGCTAGCAATGAGGGAGGCTCCATGGGTGTGGGACCCTCTGAGCCAGGCACGGGATATAATCTCCTAGTGTGCTGTTTGCTAAGACCCTTGATAAAGTGCAGTATTAGGGTGGGAGTGACCCGATTTTCCAGGTGCTGTGTGTCATGGTTACCCTTGGCTAGGAAAGGGAATTCCCTTCCCCCTTGTACTTCCCAGGTGAGGCGATGCCTAGCACTGCTTTGGCTCTCACTCGGTGGGCCACACCCACTGTCCTGCACCCACTGTCCAACACGCCCCAGTGAGATGAACCCAGTACCTCAGTTGGAAATGCAGAAAGCACCTGTCTTCTGTGTCGCTCACACTGGGAGCTGGAGGCTGGAGCTGTTCCTATTCGGCCATCTTGGAACCGCAGAAGCTCATGTAACTTTTCATTTAACAATTTTTTTAAAAAAGAAGAAGAAAGCTCCCCAGCATTTCTATACTGTCGTTGGTCTTTGGAACTTCTGGTCTCGACAAAACTAGGGGTATGAACCCAAGCCCAAAGGAGAGGCAGGGAACAGAAACAACCAGATTTGGGGATTGATGACATGGCTGGTGACAGGGGTGGAGGTGGTGACAGCCCAGGAGAGGGTCAGCAGGTCAGGACCTGGCCAGGGTCTAAACTGGCAGGAGCTGGTGTTCAGGAGGCCTGAGTTGCTTTCTGGAATACATGTGGATCCCCAGACAGGGGTAGTTTTCTCTGCACAGACCCCCCGATTGCTGGTAGGTCAATGTTGTGGGATACCCTGACACGAGTGAGGTTAGAATGTTATAAGTGAGTCAAGCATCTGCAGGAAAGGCAGGACTTCCACCAACAATTGCAGGTTGCTTGGTGTCAGCAGCTATAGCTCAGGCCAGCACAGGACTCTTGCCCAGCCCTTCTCCCAGAGAAGCCAAGAGGATGGTGGCATAGGCCAGTGGGTGAGCCTAACCTTGCCAGTCCACCTCTTAGCCAGTCCCATGGGAAGGGTTGCATTTTATAAAGATCAGCAAGTATCCCTAGTTGGATCCTCACTTTGACCAAGGTCTAACAGGAATGTGAGGCGTAAGTTACCCCGTGGAATTCTCCTCAGCCTAAGGCCAGTATTGCAGCCAGCCTGAGCAAACTAGGAAATGTGGCCAGTGTTTTTTAGCTGGCCACACTGTCACCTGGTCTTAGATTTCAAAATCCAGAATTGTCAGAATGGAAGTGACCTTGAGGTCATTCAGCCCAATTTCATGTTACAGAAGGGAAAACTGAGGCCCAGAAAGGGAAAGTGCCTTGCCTAGGGTCACACAGTAGACCTGTGTGTTCCAGGGCTTCCTGCCACAGGTTACTGGACCCATGGCAGCTAAGTGACTCCAGGCCTCCTGATCAGCCCTTGCTGGAAGAAGCCCACAGGCCGACCCCCAGAGAAAGGTGGAGAAAGCAAGCCAGGGAGGCAGTCCGCCTGTGGTGAGGAGACCCAGGTGCTCAGCCCCATGGCTCTCACCAGGTGTGCTACTCACTGTCCCACCTGCAGCCCAGACCTCTCTGCCCCCGTAGAGCTCCCAAGCAGGTCAAGCCAGCGTCAGGCAGTACCTGCTGTTCAGGAGGAGTTGACCCCAAAGAGCAGATTGAAGGACTCAGAAACGTCTTTAGTTTGGCTTGAAGACTTCCCAGTTCTCTCTTGTTGGGTCAGTCATGCCTCTTCTCAGGGCATCAGTGTCTCCCAGAATCAAATGGCAATAAGAGGGATGCAAGTATTATGAGCTTAAGGACAGGAGTGTGCTCATATGACTCCTCTATTTGGCAGTAATTGAGGCTAGAATTCAGGACACTGACAAGACAGAGCTGCTCTGCCATGGTCCTCACTGATTGGTCATCTCATGAAAATCCAGTGACCAAGAAGTACATTGGAGGCTGCAAAGTCTCAGTCTCAGTAGGAGAACCATCTAGTCTGGCTTCCATGGAGTCAGGAAGATGGATCTGGTGGCCTGGAAAGCTGCGTGCCAAGATTGTGGTGATAATCATCCATGATTATCAGTTCTAGCTTGTGCCCTGGGTTGGTAGGAAGCATTCCATCTGAAAAGTGTCCCATAAAGTCAGATCCATCAGACCTGTCACCACCTGATCGCCTGCCTGTGTTCTTATCCCCACTGCTAGGACCACATGTCTCCAGCATGCAGGCCAAGGCTCTGCCCAACTCAGGAACCAATGCTTCCCCTGTTTGGGGTAACTCAGGTCTATCCTAATATCCGGGTGGGTCATTGTGACACTGGCTTCTTCGGGGGCCCTGCTTTGACCACTGAATTCAACCTTGGCTCTCATTTCTTGAGCACTAGCTGTGTGCCCGGGACTTTACATACATGATAACCCCAGTCAGTCTCATGACAGCCTGTCAGCCTAAAAGCAGCAGAGCCAGGACTGGAATCTAGTCTAGAGATCTTTCCACACAGCCATGACAGCCTCTCCATGGAAATGCTTTCTCCAGTAGCAATGATGACTATTATTTATTTAATGCTTACTATATGTCAGGTGCCATGCCAAGCGATTTATATGAGTCAACTCAATTTAAACCACACATGACACTTTTACTGTCCCCGTTTTAGAGATGGGGAGACTAAGGCCTAGAGGAGGCCCCAGATTAGGGGACCATCAGTTAGGAGATGGAGGAGCCAGGGTTCAGCCATAGGCTGCCTGAGTCTCAAAGCTACCTTCGGAGTCACTGTGCTGTGTTGCTGCATGCATGGGTTTAGTGGCTGGATGCTTACCTCGCCACAGGTGCCTGTCTTGTGCTTTAGAACTAAACCCTGATCTTTGTTGCTACCTCTGCCTGTGTCCCCACTTACCTAGACCTGGGTTCTGCCAAACCCTTTCCAGCCTCCCAGACACCAACATCACACTCCAATCCCCTGGATGAGTTAGTGTATTTGTTCAACTACTCCAAAAGGGACCAAGTAACAAGCTCAAAGATGTATGTCTCTCTCAGAGGCAGGTGTCTTTGTCCCACCTTCTTGTCCCACTGTTCCTTGGGGTGATGTTCTTGTCCATGTGGTCACAGTTGGCTCAGCCCCACCACATCCATGTTCCTTCCTGACAAAATGGGGAGGTAGAGGACAAGCACTTTTCCTTCTGGCTATGGCCTAAAAGTTACGTACATCATTGGCCAGAACTAGCTGCAAGGAAGGCTGGGAAAGGCAGCCTGTAACCGGTGGCCATAGACCCAGCTTGGGGCCTTTGATTACTACGAGAAAGAGAACTGGCTAATGGAAGAAATATTCAGTCTCTGCCACAATCCTTGTTTCCAACCAGAGCCCCATCTTGACCTTGGCCTCTCTCTTTGCCCAGACTTCCTTCTGTGACTCTCTGACCACCTCTCCCTGTTAGTCTCCAGACCCATATCCTTATATCTGGCTTGTTTTGCCACCACCTGAGCCCATAGCCACTTTGAGGTTTTTTTGTTGTTGTTGTTGGTTTTTTTTTTTTTTTTTTGCAAGTGAAGAATTCTGCTCCAGCTTAAACACACACATGCATACATGCACACACAGAGTGTTGTACACAGAGATTTTTAGAAGGGGCACTGGCTTTGTTGCTAGGTCATTAAATAAGAGTATTTACTGAGTGCCTCCTCTTCAGCCTGTGGCCTTGTGCCCTGGGTTCCCAGGTATGTAAGTTAAAAGGAAAATTTTCTTATATTTTTGACATCAGTGTGTTTTATTACTGTCAGTAAAATTTTTGACCAGATTTTGGCATGTTGGGATATGTGGGGGCGTGTGTGTGTAAGTAAATTACAAGCGAAGAGCTGTATTAAGCCCCACCAGCCTAGGGCCAGCTTAGCCTAACAGCTTACTGGACATCAGGCCCCTGCCCCCATCTTGCCCCAGCCTTATCTAACTTTGACTGGGGACCCCAGCTCCTCAGTCTAGAGCCCAAGGCAGATTCAAGCTGACCTCCTGCCAGGACCAGTGGAATTGTCCACCTTAGAGAGCCCATTTCCCACCCACCCTCTGGAAAGGTCCTCTGGGGTGTCCACCCTGGGCCATGGCCATGTTGTCCTGATGCCTTCGATACAGAAGGTGCTTTCCAGCTTGGTTTCAGAGCTTCAGGCCTCCCTGCCTTGGCCCCAGGCTCCTCCATCATTTCCCACTCCCCTGAGGCCTTTGTGACTCCAGCCCCAGCAAGTCCCAATCTCCTTCCTATTGGGCTGCTCCCACAGTTAGACCGAAGGAAGCTTCTTGAAGTGGGAGCTAATTTGTCAGGTATGCTAACCAGTTGGCTGCTGAAGCTCGGGTTCCCCTCAGGGTTATAAGCTGGTCTCTGAGCCAGAGCTCTCGGTGGCTGACGATGGCCTCATGGCCCATTCTGTGACCATCAGTAGAGGCTGTCCGTCTTCTTCTGGTCTGGGGTTCAGGCATCTGTTGACCCAGCTCCTGGGCCCATTTCTCTGGTGACATTTACAGGTGCTCTCACCAATTCCCTGGAGAAGTGGCTTTTTTCTTTATCACTTCAAGTTTGTATTAACATTTCACACATAGCCTCAGAACCACAGAAGGTAGCAAAGTATGATTTTCTTAGTGTCTGTTGGTCACAGTCACTAGAACGGTCCTTCGGTTTATGCCATGCCACAGTTGGAATCCATTCCAAGGCAGAAGTCTCCTTAGGTCCTGCAGGTTCCCCTACATCTGGCCCTGTGGTTCTGGCTGCCCTTCTCCCCCTGCCCCTCCTATTAAGCACTTCAGACCTGTCGTGATGTGGTGGAGCAGGCTGGCAGAGAGCACTACCCCAGGAGTCCAAGCCCCAATGTGGCTTGGGCTAGCCACTCTCCACCATGGCTCAGATGCCTGTGTGTGGAATGACAGGGTGGCCCCTCCGGTTCACAGGCCTCGCTGACTCTGTGCCCTGGCAGCCAGTGGTGCTCCTGTGGCCTTTTTGCCCCCCACTCAGAGGTGTGGGTAGGACACCTCTCCTTGGAGAAACACCATGTCAAGCCCACAGGTGCAGGCTGGATACTGACCCTGGGCAGGCAGTGCTGGCCCTGTACTCACCTGATGATGCAACAGTCACCTGACTGTCTCCTTCATCTACCCTGCCCCTCCCACCTGACCCTGGGAATTGCACCAAACCCCAGCTGCTGGGCGCTCCCCCACCTGCCAAGGAGAGCCTTGTGGCTCAGTGAGGGGAGAACGCAGGACTAAACAATGTAGGGTCCTGCCTGGCCAGCTGACCCCCACTCAGATTGATCATTTCACCACCCAGTCATGCTGCAGGGTCCCATCCATCCATCGGAAGAAGAAAAGCTTGCTGCTAGCTAGTGTTTCGGGGCTACTCTCAGATCCTTGCATGAAAGGGTCAATAAGAATAGTAAGTATGGCCAACCCTTGATTATCCACACATAGCACCCAAAGGCCTCTCCATCACAGTGCAGCCAGGCCCAGGAGACCCAGACCAGCCCAAAGAGCAGTTCTCTGTCTGTGCTGCAAACCGTGTCTACCATGTCTGATTTTTAGAAGGCTCAGCACTTCTGCCCACCTTAGCTTAGGTAAGCAAGACCTGGGGTAAGGCTGCCAGGATGAGTTCTCCCACCTTCGCTGGGCTCCCGATTTCTTCTGCCCAGCAGCTGCAGTGTGGTTAGGACATAGGTCGAAAGGGCAACTCTGTTGTTCAGATGCTAGACAACTCCTTACTCCCCCTTGCCGTGGATGCTGCGATGTCCCCTGGGGCCATGCTGATGCTTCCATAGGACTAAGGGCCATAGACTGCAGTGTCCATCATGCCACAGAAGCCACAGAGAACTTCTATTAATTGAGGGGACAGCCCTGTCTGGGGGGTCAAGAGGCACAGGATGGTCCAGCCCTGCCACCATTCCCGTGTGCTTTTCAGGGAAAATCATATCACCTTTCTAGCCTTCAGTCTCCTCTGTCAAGTGAGAGGAATGGACTAGACAGCCAGTCTCTAAGAATCTATCAGGAGATCATGGGGTAACTTTAGTCTCCATAGAAGAGATCAAAAGTTTGTACAAGACACCCAGAGACAGTTGGCACTTATGCCTAGTTTTGGCCATAAGGCAAATATTCATTGTAAGGGTAACCATTTTGTCCTGGTTTGCCTGGGAATGTCCTTGTTTATTCCTGTTGTTCCTCCATGATTGTTAGTAGTTCCCATTTCATTCTCCAAGTGTCCCAGTTTGAATGGTATCTTATATGGCCACCCTGTTGACTGAGATGTAATCTAATGAAATGAGATTTCCCTGTCTTCCCTACACTCAGTCTGCTTTGGTACAAGTCACAGGAGGCCTTTGACTGCTCATAGGAGAATCTCTGCCGATACGTTGTCTTTCACTGACAAATATCAATCACTGTATTTACACCACATCCAATGACTAGAGGGATGTCATTGAATCAATGACCAGAGGGGTGTCATTGAAGACATAAATGATCTCCTGCATCATTCACTGCTCCTGATTGAAGTGCCACATGAAAAAGTTTTGTGAGAAACTTAGATGTTCCTTCCTCTCTGGCTATAAGACTCTGTAATGGACCAAATCTCCCTTTTCTGCTTGGTTGCCAGGAAGCTCATATATAAATGTATAGCTGAATTATAGAAACACCATAAGTCCTTATTATTGGTATAGCGGTATTCTTTTTATCCCACCAATCCTGACTTTCTGCCTTGTTTCCATTTTCTTTGTTCTGATTTGTTATTCTTATCTATAATTATCTCATATTTATAGTTTATCATTCTTCTATAAATATGGTTTTGTTATAGTTACTTTGAATTCTTTGTAGCACCAAGTAGAAAAGGAACACAAAAGGAGTGAACTTAGAGGATATACTTTTTAGTTAAAAGATCAAATCCTCCAAAGCACGTCACAGTGTCTGAGGCCCTGCCCCTTAAGAGACAATTATTTGAGTCTTAAAGACTTGTTAATCTTCTGAGCACCTGCAAAAATGTAGTAAGTGGAATTTTCAAGTCTGTATCATCGCACAACTAGTGAAAAGAAGAGGGTGGGCATGAGGGGAGCCTGAGGGCAGCATACTGGCAGTAGGACATGCTTACAGGAGAAAAAGTAAGCGTGGAGATGCTCATCACTCACCCAGGGCTTCGCCAGGGGATGCCAGGGAGTGAACACCTGAGAAGGGGCTGGGGAACCAACTCTGGCCATGGGAGGCCTGGGTCCAGGTGGTGACACTGCCTGTTAGCAACATGGGACCTTCAGTAAGCCACCTTCCTGATGTCCAAAGTCAGGTGGTTGGGTGAGATGGAGTCCACAGTGACTCCAGCCTTGGGATTCCAACCCTGCTCCTGGGGAGGAACGTCCTGAGGATGCACCTGAGCCCAGAAAACTGAGCCTGCCCAGCTGGCAGCTGGTCCTAGGAGGAGACACACACTTGGGGCTCCACACAGACCAACTTTGCTCCTCCACTCAAGGGCAAGGATCCCCGTACTTTCATGGCATCCTTGGGGCACTGACTGGACAAGGAAAGGCTGCAAAGCCAGAGGAACCTTCCAGAATGATCTTCCTGGCAATTGCTTAGATCAAACAAATGGTCACAGCTGTGTCAGATTGTAAGTTCTCACAGACTGTGGCAGTAGGTTGTGGTTTTGCCTTGAAACACGGGCTGGGGTGCGGGTTAGCAAGGGGGTAAAAAGCAGCAAATGATGTCCCTCATGGACACTTTCAGAACCCAGGGCCAGAGAGGAATACTAACCTGAGAATAATCTACCCCTTGGAAAACTCACCCCTGAATAATCCACTGGCATTTCCCTCCTGCACCATCTGCGGCCCCATCCAGAGTTCACCCCGCAGCGCCTGCATCTCCGATCTCATTGGGCCCACTTCAGCTCCAAGGCACGGTCGAGGCAGGATTTGTTATCTGTTTTATCGATTAGGCAACTGAGGCTTAGAGAGGTTAGACCCGCTCAGAATGGATCACAAAGCACAGATGAGAGCCCAGGCCTCCTGTCCCTAACTGCCCTGCAGTTCCCAGAGCCCACTTTGTTTTCTGCTGTCAGCTTCCCACATGGCCAGTCCTCAGAAACACACTGGCATTCAGGTCACCCAACACTGACGTGGGAGCGGGTGAGGAAAGAATTGCAGGGCTTGGGCATGCGGAGCCAGAGCCTGTGGTTCTGGTTGAGTTTCCCTGGTTAACCTTTGAGGGGTCTCAGCCAAGTGTGGCACCGAGTCTGGGCTGCCCAGACTGTGCATGAGTCCCAGTAACTCTGTCTTCTCTTTTGTGTGTGTGTGTACTTCTATCACACAGAAGAAGAGCGTGATTTCTCCTCCGAGGCCGTTGATCTCCAACCCAGAACTAAAGGGGAGAAGAACCACCCCCAGCATCCAGCGTGGCATCTCTTGTGCCAGGACCAGGGATGACTGGGCCATGGACGCAGATGTCTCCAACCTTCAACTGTTCGCATAGCACACGGGGGACTCGTGGGGGCCACCTGCCACTGCCAGCTGAAACAATACAATGGCAATACTGACATCCTTCATGACGTTTTCCCGACAGACATTCAGGCAGAAAGTGCTGTTGCGTTTTCTGTCTGCAAAGTAGAGGGCCATGCCTCACCAATAGGATAGCTTGGGCCCTGATGACCTGCTCCGAATCCACTCACAGCCAGTGACACTTGCAAAAAACTCCCAAAGCCGTCTTGGGTTTGGCTTCTGCAGCTCTTGACCAATGTGGCCAAAGCTGGACACCTCCTTGGGACACTGGGATTATTCATAAATGCAGCCTGCCCTGACTCTCCCTGAGTAGCATCTGAAGTCTTTGTGAAGGTCATGGATCCTGAACAAAGTGTCAAGGGCACCAAGAAGGCTGAGGGAAGTCCCCGGAAGCGGCTGACCAAAGGAGAGGCCATTCAGACCAGTGTTTCTTCCAGCGTCCCATACCCAGGCAGCGGCACAGCTGCCACCCAAGAGAGCCCCGCCCAAGAGCTCCTAGCCCCGCAGCCCTTCCCGGGCCCCTCATCAGTTCTTAGGGAAGGCTCTCAGGAGAAAACAGGCCAGCAGCAGAAGCCCCCAAAAAGGCCCCCCATCGAAGCATCCGTTCACATCTCACAGCTTCCCCAGCACCCTCTGACACCAGCATTCATGTCTCCCGGCAAACCTGAGCATCTCCTGGAGGGGTCCACATGGCAACTGGTCGACCCCATGAGACCTGGACCCTCTGGCTCCTTCGTGGCCCCTGGGCTCCATCCTCAGAGCCAGCTCCTTCCTTCCCACGCTTCCATCATTCCTCCCGAGGACCTTCCTGGCGTCCCCAAAGTCTTTGTGCCTCGTCCTTCCCAGGTCTCCTTGAAGCCCACAGAAGAGGCACACAAGAAGGAGAGGAAGCCCCAGAAGCCGGGCAAGTACATCTGCCAGTACTGCAGCCGGCCCTGTGCCAAGCCCAGCGTGCTCCAGAAGCACATTCGCTCACACACGGGTGAGAGGCCCTACCCCTGCGGCCCCTGTGGCTTCTCCTTCAAGACCAAGAGTAATCTCTACAAGCACAGGAAGTCTCATGCCCACCGCATCAAAGCAGGCCTGGCCTCAGGCATGGGTAGTGAGATGTACCCACATGGGCTGGAGATGGAGCGAATCCCTGGGGAAGAGTTTGAGGAGCCCACCGAGGGAGAAAGTACAGATTCTGAAGAGGAGACTAGTGCCACCTCTGGTCACCCTACAGAGCTCTCCCCAAGATCCAAGCAGCCCCTTCTCTCCAGTGGGCTGTTCAGCTCTGGGAGCCACAGTTCCAGCCATGAACGCTGTTCCCTGTCCCAGTCCAGCACCACCCAGTCACTCGAAGACCCCCCTCCATTTGTGGAACCCTCATCTGAGCACCCCCTGAGCCATAAACCTGAAGACACCCACACAATTAAGCAGAAACTGGCCCTCCGCTTAAGCGAGAGGAAGAAGGTGATTGATGAGCAGGCATTTCTGAGCCCAGGCAGCAAAGGGAGTACTGAGTCTGGGTATTTCTCCCGCTCTGAGAGTGCAGAACAGCAGGTCAGCCCCCCAAACACCAACGCCAAGTCCTACGCTGAGATCATCTTTGGCAAGTGTGGGCGAATAGGACAGCGGACCGCCATGCTGACAGCCACCTCCACCCAGCCCCTCCTGCCCCTGTCCACCGAAGACAAGCCCAGCCTGGTGCCTTTGTCTGTACCCCGGACGCAGGTGATTGAGCACATCACGAAGCTCATCACCATCAACGAGGCTGTGGTGGACACCAGCGAGATCGACAGCGTGAAGCCACGGCGGAGCTCGCTGTCCAGGCGCAGCAGCATGGAGTCCCCAAAATCCAGCCTCTACCGGGAGCCCCTGTCATCCCACAGCGAGAAAACCAAGCCCGAACAATCACTGCTGAGCCTCCAGCACCCACCCAGTACCGCCCCCCCTGTGCCTCTCCTGAGAAGCCACTCAATGCCTTCTGCCGCCTGCACTATCAGCACCCCCCACCACCCCTTCCGAGGTAGCTACTCCTTCGATGACCATATCACCGACTCCGAAGCCCTGAGCCGCAGCAGTCACGTGTTTACCTCCCACCCCCGGATGTTGAAGCGCCAGCCGGCAATCGAATTACCTTTGGGAGGGGAGTACAGTTCCGAGGAGCCTGGACCAAGCAGCAAAGACACAGCCTCCAAGCCCTCAGACGAACTGGAACCCAAGGAAAGCGAACTTACCAAAAAGACCAAGAAGGGTTTGAAAACAAAAGGGGTGATCTACGAATGTAACATATGTGGTGCTCGGTACAAGAAAAGGGATAACTACGAAGCCCACAAAAAATACTACTGCTCAGAGCTTCAGATCGCAAAGCCCATCTCTGCAGGCACCCACACATCTCCAGAAGCCGAAAAGAGTCAGACTGAGCATGAGCCGTGGTCCCAAATGATGCATTACAAACTGGGGACCACCCTGGAACTCACTCCACTAAGGAAGAGGAGGAAAGAGAAGAGCCTTGGGGACGAGGAAGAACCACCTGCCTTTGAGTCCACAAAAAGTCAGTTTGGCAGCCCCGGGCCATCCGATGCTGCTCGGAACCTTCCCCTGGAGTCCACCAAGTCACCAGCAGAACCGAGTAAATCAGTGCCCTCCTTGGAGGGACCCACGGGCTTCCAGCCAAGGACTCCCAAGCCAGGGTCCAGTTCAGAATCAGGGAAGGAGAGGAGAACAACGTCCAAAGAAATTTCTGTCATCCAGCACACCAGCTCCTTTGAGAAATCTGACTCTCTCGAGCAGCCGAGTGGCTTGGAAGGGGAAGACAAACCTCTGACCCAGTTCCCATCGCCCCCACCTGCCCCACACGGATGCTCGGCTCACTCCCTGCAGCCCAAGTTGGTCCGCCAGCCCAACATTCAGGTTCCTGAGATCCTGGTAACCGAGGAGCCTGACCGGCCGGACACAGAGCCAGAGCCGCCCCCTAAGGAACCTGAGAAGACTGAGGAGTTCCAGTGGCCCCAGCGCAGCCAGACACTTGCCCAGCTCCCGGCCGAGAAGCTGCCACCCAAAAAAAAGAGGCTGCGCCTGGCAGAGATGGCCCAATCATCAGGGGAGTCCAGCTTCGAGTCCTCTGTGCCTCTGTCTCGCAGCCCGAGCCAGGAAAGCAGTATCTCTCTGAGTGGGTCCAGCCGCTCAGCCTCATTTGAGAGGGATGACCATGGGAAAGCCGAGGCCCCCGGTCCCTCATCTGACACGCGCCCCAAACTCCCGGGCACCCACATGTTGACTGTCCCCAGCCACCACCCGCATGCCCGAGAGATGCGGAGGTCAGCCTCAGAGCAAAGCCCCAACGTTTCCCATTCTGCCCACATGACCGAGACACGCAGCAAATCCTTTGACTATGGCAGCTTGTCCTTGACAGGCCCTTCTGCTCCAGCCCCAGTGGCTCCACCAGCGCGGGTGGCCCCGCCAGAGAGAAGAAAATGCTTCTTGGTGAGACAGGCCTCTCTGAGCAGGCCTCCAGAATCTGAGTTGGAGGCTGCCCCCAAGGGAAGACAGGAGAGCGAAGAACCACAGCCCTCATCCAGTAAACCCTCCACCAAAAGCTCATTGTCCCAGATTTCCTCCACGGCCACCTCACATGGTGGGCCCTTGGGAGGCAAGGGCCCAGGGCAGGACAGGCCCCCATTGGGGCCCACTGTGCCCTACACAGAAGCACTGCAGGTGTTCCACCACCCTGTTGCCCAGACACCCCTGCATGAGAAGCCGTACCTGCCCCCACCTGTCTCCCTTTTCTCCTTCCAGCACCTCGTGCAACATGAGCCAGGACAGTCTCCAGAATTCTTCTCCACCCAGGCCATGTCCAGCCTCCTGTCCTCACCATACTCCATGCCTCCACTTCCTCCCTCCTTATTTCAAGCCCCACCGCTTCCTCTCCAGCCTACTGTTCTGCACCCAGGCCAACTCCATCTCCCCCAGCTCATGCCTCACCCAGCCAACATCCCCTTCCGACAGCCTCCTTCCTTCCTCCCCATGCCATACCCAGCCTCCTCAGCACTCTCTTCTGGGTTTTTCCTGCCTCTGCAATCCCAGTTTGCGCTTCAGCTCCCTGGTGATGTGGAAAGCCATCTGCCCCAGATCAAAACCAGCCTGGCCCCACTGGCAACAGGAAGTGCTGGCCTCTCCCCAAGCACAGAGTACAGCAGTGACATCCAGCTACCCCCTGTGGCTCCCCCAGCCAGCTCCTCAGCACCTACATCAGCTCCTCCACTGGCCCTGCCCGCCTGTCCAGACACCATGGTGTCCCTGGTTGTGCCTGTCCGTGTTCAGACCAATATGCCATCCTATGGGAGTGCAATGTACACCACCCTTTCCCAGATCTTGGTCACCCAGTCCCAAGGCAGCTCAGCAACTGTGGCACTTTCCAAGTTTGAGGAACCCCCATCAAAAGGGACAACTGTGTGTGGTGCAGATGTGCATGAGGTTGGGCCCGGCCCTTCTGGGTTAAGTGAAGAGCAAAGCAGAGCTTTCCCAACTCCATACCTGAGAGTGCCTGTGACATTACCTGAAAGAAAAGGCACTTCCCTGTCATCAGAGAGTGTCTTGAGCCTGGAGGGGAGTTCATCAACAGCAGGGGGAAGCAAACGTGTCCTTTCACCAGCTGGCAGCCTTGAACTTACCATGGAAACCCAGCAGCAAAAAAGAGTGAAGGAGGAGGAGGCTTCCAAGGCAGATGAAAAACTTGAGCTGGTAAAACCATGCAGTGTGGTACTTGCCAGCACCGAGGATGGAAAAAGGCCAGAGAAATCCCACTTAGGCAACCAGGGCCAGGGCAGGAGGGAGCTAGAAATGCTGTCCAGCCTGTCCTCAGATCCATCTGACACAAAGGAAATTCCTCCCCTCCCTCACCCCGCATTGTCCTATGGGACAGCCCCAGGCTCAGAAGCTTTGAAGGAATATCCCCAGCCATCTGGCAAACCTCACCGAAGAGGGTTGCCCCCACTGAGCGTGAAGAAAGAAGATTCCAAGGAACAACCTGATCTCCCCTCCTTGGCACCTCCCAGCTCTCTGCCTCTGTCAGAAACGTCCTCCAGACCAGCCAAGTCACAAGAAGGTACGGACTCAAAGAAGGTACTGCAGTTCCCCAGCCTCCACACAACCACTAATGTCAGTTGGTGCTATTTAAACTACATTAAGCCAAATCACATCCAGCATGCAGATAGGAGGTCCTCTGTTTACGCTGGTTGGTGCATAAGTTTGTACAACCCCAACCTTCCGGGGGTTTCCACTAAAGCTGCTTTGTCCCTCCTGAGGTCTAAGCAGAAAGTGAGCAAAGAGACATACACCATGGCCACAGCTCCGCATCCTGAGGCAGGGAGGCTTGTGCCATCCAGCTCCCGCAAGCCCCGCATGACAGAGGTAAGTTCAACCTTGTTTTTCTTCTCATCACTGATCTGCAAGAGCCCTTGGTGAGCTTTTAAAGCCACAGTATCCTCAGGTTCAAGTTGCAGAACTAGAGCCAGATGAGTGTCAGATTGCCTCTCTGAAAGCTGAGGCTGGTCACCTTACAAGGAAACATGTTTATTGAGTTTCTTTGTCAGTGTATCCCTCTTATAGTTGGAATGGATACACTTTCAATAAAGTTAGCCATAAAGTGATCCTGCTCTCCCATGAACTTCTGTTGTAAAATCAAAGATATAGGCTCAGTAAGAAAACAAGAAATTTACCAAAAGACTGAGTTGGAAAACTTGGCTGACAGGAATGCCTGTAGCAATTTTAGAACTTTATACCTCTCCTTCATTGTATGGATATCCCTTGTCTTGTTAGTCTTTTCCTGCTTTTCTTAATTCTTACATCTGCTGTTTCCATTCTCTAGTACCACTTTAAATCTTCCCATTTCCAAGGTTCTATAATTTGGCACAAACAACTCCTGAAATATTCCTTCTTCCTTTTCTGGGAGTAAGACAGCAAATGGAGCTGAGCTGCAGTATCCCTCCTTACCAGTGGATGGCAGTGCCACTCACAGTTTGACCTATCTGTGCTATGTGGTCAAGAAACGCTAATATTTACTCTTTCATTGCCTTTGATCTGAGGCTCCATCAGGAGCTATAAAATGAACTAGTCCCCTGAAAGCTCAGCAAGTTTGAAATTCAGTAATTTCAAACTTCAGACAAAAACCACCACCATACCCTGACAAGGCCAGCCTAGGGATTTGGATTATGTTGACTTGGCATTTGTGGAATAACAGCTGGTCTTGTTTATTGAGCAGCCTCATGGTGCCAGGCACTGTGCTGGGCCCTTGAATCTAGTCACTGTTCACCTCCACCTCTGAAGTAACATAACCATCTCCCTTCTATAGCTTAGGGAACTGAGGGTCAGAGTCTGAGAAAGGTCAAGGTCATCTGGCAAATGTTGGACAAACCCAGAATTTGAACCCAGACCTATCTGACTCCAAAGAGTCTATTTTTCTTCTTTTAATTATTTGAGGAGAGAAAAATCTTAAAAGATGACTGCAAATTAGAAAATATTCATTAGTGTGTCTTCAGACCAGAAGCTCTGACCAAATTAGGTCTAAATTCCCTAACCTAAATTCATACTATAGATAAGTGAGCAAAACTGTGTTCTATAATTTCCCATGCTCTCATATCTTCCTCTTTTGTCATTGAGCGAACTTTGTGCATTGAATTTGTCCTTAGCTTGACTGGATGTTCTTCACAGAACTGTTTTCTAAATTTATTCCCTAGATGTCTTTGTCAGTCTACATAGATCCCTAACCAAGATTTCCACTTTTGCATTAATGTCATGCTAATTTCCTCTTCAGCATCTCTTACTAGCTGTGGCCACTCCCAAGATGCTGTTATAATTATTCATACTGCTAGCTTTTTGGTACCTATTATGTACCAAGTACTATGCTAATTGCTACTTTTCTCCTTACAACTAACTTGAAAGTTAGGGTGCAATATCACCATTTCATAGATGAAGAGACCAAAACACAGAGAGGTTAAGTAACTTTCACAAGGCCACACAGTAAATGGCAGAGCCTAGATCAAAACTAGATTTTACTCCAGTGCCCTTTTGAATTATCTAAGCTGCCTCTAGTTTTTAATGACTGAAAATGTTACAGGCCATTTAAGAGAAAGAAAGTGTTCATTTGGATTTGGCAATTATTTATTTATAATTGGATTTGGCAATTATTTATTTATAATGCTCCTAAAACCTGTGAACTTTTTCTTGGAATATTCTGTTTGGTTCACTGGCATGTTTCCTGCCAGAATTGCCCCAATCTGGTACATTAGTATAACCGCATGGTCTATGGCTTAAGGCCTTTATACAACTACACCTCTCTCTGGTCTCTGCTTGCATATCTCCAGCAAGAGGAACTCACCATCTCATGGTACATTCCAATCCATCTTTGGACAGTGCTCTAAGAAGGCTCTTTATTGTACTGAGCTGACATTTGTCAGCTTGTGGCTTCCATTCTCTGTTAGTAGTTCTGAAAAGGTCCTTAGGTCTATCTTAGCATTTTGAAGCTCTTCCAAACCATCTTTGTGCAGGTCTAGGACACCCTATGATGTTTTTGTTTGGTCATAGATATTTTCTTCCATGTATAAACCCTGGAGAAACCCCAGCTTGTTAAGAGTCCACTTTGTAGCCACATTCTTTCCTTTTTCCTCCTTGGTAATCATTTTGACAACAACACAGCACTGTCACAAAGTTATTAAGAACAAGGATTCAGGTGCCAACTTGCCCAGGTTTGAATCCTACTACCTTACCTACTAGCTATGGGACCTTGGGCCAATAACTTAAACTCTCTGAGCCTTGGTTTCATCCTCTATAAAATAGGGATAATAATAACATTTAGCTCATAGGACTGTGGAGATAATTAAATGAGTTAAGACATGCAGAGTGTGCTTAGAACAGTGCATGCCACATTGGCACTCAGTAAGTATTTTTAGCTATACTTATTCATATGGTTGTCATCAAAAGCTAAAATGGATCCCTGGTCCCTGCTCGATTCCAACACTGTGTTTCCTGGGAGAGTGGTACACTGGCACCCAAACCAGCCTCCGCCAGTGTAGCCCAGATACCACGGCAGGCTGTGAGGGAGAAGCAGTCCGTTTGCCTGTGGGAGGCACCTTGGTCATTCCACGGGCAGTCTAGATCACAGGCCGGGGTGGAGTGGAAGTGGTAGTCTCTGGAAACCCAAGGGTATTGCAGAAAACTAGCTGCCTTCTGCCAAAGCAGCAGTCCAGATTCTTGCTCGGTTTCCACTCCCCTCCTCCAAGTCTGAAGAGATTATTTGGTGGTCACTGAGTCATAGAAGTTGGCCCTGGAATGGATCTTCAAGATGGTCTAAATCCCCTCAGACTCTGAGGCCCAGAGAGGTGAAGTCATCCACCAAACAGCAGCTCAGTGTGCCATGGCCTATCTGGCGCTGGAACTCAGATTCCCCGATTCCCAGCCAGGCACCTTTCTATCTAGCCCCATGCTGTCCTTGTGGGGGCAGGTGTGGTGGCTGGCACAGGGGACTGCCATTCTTAGATTGCCCCAGCATCAGGAAATGTGGTTGCTTCTTTCACTGGCTGGAAACAGCATGGTTTTTCATGACCTTAATGACAGTGGCGTGAAGTAGGAGGAAATTTTCACTCCCAGCCCCCGCCCTAAGCACAGCATTTCTGCTCCCTAGGCAAGAGTGCACCCACCCCTGACAACACTGCAGCATTTAGAGGACATGTTCTTGGAATAGTGGAAGATGTCCAGGAAGCACAAGGCCAATGCCAGCCCTCCCCTTAAGCCAGCTCTCATCATTGAGGCATGGCTCTGTAAAGTGTGCAGGTCCTGCAGGACTAACAGCCCAGAGCCTGCACAGCCTCTCTGTGCCTGACTCTGTGGTGGAGTTGGGGACGTCCTGCTGGTCAGGGTCCTCAGCCCAGCTCCTGGCCTTTGGTACTAGCACAGGAGGGCCAAGGTCCTGGAAGCAAGAGACCTGTGCTGCATTCCCAGCTCTACCCTTAACTCACTGGGTAACCTTAGCTTTCTGATCTATAAACAAGAACTGGGCCAGTTTATCTCCAAGGCAGAGTGGAGCCTTTGTTCATGTGTTCAACGTTATTTAAGCATCTTCTCTGAGACAGGCCCTGTGTGGGGTTCTGGGGTGCCCAAGGAGACCAAGATGAGGACCTGTCACCAGGAGTTCCCAGACTAGTGTGAAAGACAGATAACAAACACAGGTCTTATGGGAGGTTAACCTGAAAGAGACAGGGTTCCAGCTGTAACACCAACTAATGGCATGGCCTTGGATAAGGGACTTCTCTCTGGGGATCAGTTTCCTTAATTCTGTAAAGTGGGGCGAATAGCACCTCTTCATGGAGGAGTGTGAAGATTACATGTGTATACTTGTGCCGTGCCATATAAGGCATGATTATTAGCATTGCATTCGTGGCTGAGGATGCACTTTTAACCAGCAATGATTTTGTCATTCCTGCGGTGGGCCAGGTTCACCTCCCTTCGCTGGTTTCCCCGGAAGGCCAGAAAGATCTAGCTAGAGTGGAGAAGGAAGAAGAGAGGAGAGGGGAGCCGGAGGAGGATGCTCCTGCCTCCCAGAGAGGGGAGCCGGCGAGGATCAAAATCTTCGAAGGAGGGTAAGACTCATGTTTGGTTTTCATCGTCTGCTTCCCGTGGAATAAGAGCTGGTGCCCATCGGTGTTCACGGGCAGCAGTGGCTCAGTTGACAAGGGCTCTGCCCACAGGTGCCCTGTGGTCCCAGCGATGCCTTTCAGCAGACATCACCTTCCTGGGACTCTCAGGCCCCTCTGTTTAAGAATGCCATGGGGTTTCTTGGTGGGGATGGGCAATGCTGGGTATTTGTTGAGGATCTGGAAGGGTCTGGGTCTTTCTCCAGCCCTTCATTTTCTCAGATCCTGGCCAGGTTTCTAGTCCCTGCATTGGGTTGCCATCCCAGTATCCCAGCAAATGTCCAGACTCCTGTCTCTCTTGACATGTATTCTCCAAAAGTCACCTCTGTACTGCCCAATGGCCATCTTGGCATGTCTGGTTTCCCACGGGGCACTCGGGCTCAGCCGACTAGGCTATTTGCAGGGCTGATTGCACACTGTATGCACCTGGTGTTTCCACTGGTCCCCATCCTGACTGACTGGGGCCCAGGACTCATCGGTTGGTGAATATTTTGAATATCATTCCTAGTTATTCACCTTTGATGCTTGACTTTGGGAAACCAATGGTCTAAACGTTTCAGAGCTCACAGCTTTGGGGACTGTCTGGGCTCTGGAAGGGTGCCTTGTTTCAGACGTGCTTTGTGGAAGTTTTGTGCCAGCTGTGTTTTGTGTGGCCACATGTTTGCTTCCTGGGATTTGGGTGTCTGTGAGCAGGTCCTGTGGCGTCTGTCTCAGGGTCCTCTGTCTGTGTCCCTGGTGTGATCAGGGTGGCCTGGTCCTGCACAGCCCTGAAGGACAACAGCATAGAGGAAGATGTGCTTCCTGTGGAGGACAGTCCCCATGAGCCGGGGCCAACACGGCTGTCACTGGGGGCCTCTGATCCTCTAGCACCTGCAAGCGCCTAACTCACAGGGTCAGCATGGGAGGCACAGGAGTCCTCCGTAAGGTTGGGGGACAACAGAGACTGCCATCCTCCCCAGCGCCACCAGTTGGCAGTTGGCATCTTCTGGTGGCACTGACCAGCAGGAGCTCTCAGGAGGGAGGGTGCTTGGAAATGTGGGGAGCAGGGTGGTCAGTGATGGGAAGGGGGTTGGGGGTAGCAAAAGACCCTGAAACCTACTGCCTAAAATACCAATAGCGACTACATTGAAAAAAAATTGGACCAAAGGTCTTCAACAATGCCAACCCTCTTTCCGTTTGGGGATGGACACAGTTCCTCCTGCTGTTTGGTTAGAGCGCCCTCGTGTGTCTCTGTGTTCTCATGCCACTGGGTCCCTTAGAGGCCACACAGAGGCAGGATTGATGAAGCACCTGCTCCCAGCGACTGGCCCTCTTCCTTCTTGCTTTAGAGGCTCTCTGTGGGCTCTGAGGACTGCTGAGTGTTTCGTGGTGTCCCAGGAGCTTGCTCCAGCAGCATTCTGTATACGCCTGAGGAGGTTCGCATCTTCCCTGAGAGGCAGGTGCTCTGAGACCTTGGGAAGCCTGAGACTCCAGAAAGGCAGCTGGCAGGAGCCACTCCCCTCCCAGCTTCCTGCTGGATGTCTCTGCCTACAGGGTCTGCATCGGCTGAAGGAGGGAAAGATCACCCATGAGTCCCCTTCTCCTCTTCCTCCAGCCGGCATGGGTCCTGCTCCCTCTCCACCTCCTTCCAGGTCTTCACTCAGTCCCACCTGCTCTGCTTCAGAATCCTCCTCTTGGTTGAGTTCTGTCATCTCTGCCCCACTTACCTCTGTTCTGCCTGAGACTAGCCCCCCAGTTCTCCAGCCCTCAGTTTCCTTATTTGTAAAAGGGGGAGAATAACATTTGTAAAAGGGGGAAAATAACGTGGGATTTTCAGAGGATCCTGTGAGACCCTATGTAAAGTCTATAGTTCATAGCTGCTCAAAAAATGGACATTGGTGCATTTTACCACTAGTATATCCATTTCATCAATCTCCCTCCAGGACAGTCCCACTCTATTCTGTCAGCTATGGAAGGTATCCTCTCCCTTTCAACTTGTCACATGCAATTTGAGCACGTACGGAATTGATAATAGTGTCAGATCCTTTCCTCCCCCAGCCTGGCTCTCTCAAGCTGGGACCGTGCCTCCCACCCTCATTTCTGGTGATTCTTCTACATTCATGGTTCTCTTAGGGCTGGCGTCACCCACCAGAGTGTTTGGAAATGGTGAAGGAGAGGGGAGGGCATTTTGGTTGCCACATAACCTTGGACACCTCCGGCATTTCAGGGATGCTGAAGATGCTGACCTTCCAGTCCACCAACCTTACAACCTCTTGTTCCCCCAAATTGCGAAGGGTGCCCCCACCCGGAATCACTGGGCACACTTCTCTGCAGTCCCACAGTTTTGCCTTAGACTCAGTTCTTCCTTTTATTTATTTATTTCTTTTTTAATACAAAGAACACATGTATTTCACTCCTGTACACATTTGAGAAGGGTCTCCCATGGAGCTCTGTTCCTAAGATCCAGGCCAGTAGAGGCTGAGAGAGGAAGAAGAAAAAAATGGTTCCACCCAGAAGCTTCTGCTCACATTTAAATGGCCAGAGCAAGTCATATGGCCTCACCTAATTCCGTGGGAGTAGAGAAGTGCATTCCTACTGTGTGCTTGGGAGAACCTGAAATATTTGGTAGATATCATGCTTGTGAGTACTCAGGTTGGTTTAACATACATCTGTAGCTTGTTATGTTTACTCAACAGTGTTTTTGACATGCATCCATGTTGATACACGTAGGCCTAGTTCACGATGAATCAGTAAGCCAGACACAAAAGAGTAGATGCTGTATGGGTCCAACATACGTGAGTCTTTTTATCTCTAATTAAACTCGCCTTACTTTCTTTCTTGACCTCCATTTCAGCAACTGATCAATTTATTAATTCATCAAGGAGGAGGAGCTGTTTAATCAGTGCCTTTTGGGTGCTCTGTGGCAGAAAATGCAGTGGCCCATGGGAGTTAAATGTCATCCTGCCCTCAAGGTGCTTGGGGACTACACCGAGGTGGCAACACAAGACGCAGTGCTAAGGTGGGGATGGCCAGGGCTATGAAGCTCACAGCAAGGGAAGGATGCCTGGGGGATGGAATAGCCAGAGAGGTCTTCCCAGAGGAGGTGGGGCCAGGCCCAGAAGGGTGGGCGAGACCCAGACAGTTGGAGAGGAAGGTTAAGCTGCCCAGCAGTCCACCTGCTACAGGTGTGATGGCAGCTCCTGTACCTGCTCAGTGAGACTCACTTCCTCTTGCCTTGAGCATTCTCCCTTGCTGACGTCACCCATCTCCTTAGCTTCCAGCCTCATCTTTGTGCCAACATTGCTACATCTGGGTCTCCAGCCAGGACCTCACCCCTGAACTGCAGACACTGGTTTTGGTGCCTCCTGTGCATTTTTGCCTGGGAAACACAACACCTCACACTTAGCATGTGCAAACCAAGCCTTCCACTTCCCACCAACAGCATCTCCTTCCACATCCAGATCTCAGGTGATACACCCAGCCCTTCACACTCAGAACTTTAACATTGTCTTGGATGCCTTCTCCCCTTTTCCAATTAGTCCCCCAATCCTGGTGTCTGCGTGAAATAGTCAGTGACTCGGTGTGGTCTCTTTATTCCCTCTGCCACTGCTCTGGCCACCCTATCTCTAGAGTTCCAATGTTGGTACCACTGAGCATCACTAAACATGATTCTGCCTGTGTCATGCTTTTCTCCAAAGCCATCTGTGGCTGCCTCACCTACAGGATCCAGTTTAAACTCAGTCTGTGAGTGCTGGCCTCAGAATCTGACCTGCTCCTGTCGCCCTTCACCTTTTGCTGCCTGCTGGGCCCTGCCATTGCCAAATTCTACTTAGCCTTCAAAAGCCAGTACTCAGCCCTGTTCCTCTAACAAGCCTCCCAAATCCCTCCACATTCTGTAGTTCTTTGTGTTACTTCTGTCATAACCCTGGTGCTAAGATCCATTTCTGTCTCCTCCCAAGTCCCTTCTTGGGTAATGCTTTGCACACACAATGCATCAGTCTCTATTTATTGCACTAGTTTCCTGGCACATGGCCCCCTCTGCATTCCCCATCACTTCCACACCTGAACAAAGCCTGCATTTCCCAGGCAGCCTCTGGGAGTGCCCATCAGGGATGTGATGGCTCTCTCACCCAGCACCCATACATTTGCCTTGGTTGTTTAGAATGGCTTTTTGTTAAGCAGTGTTGTTTCCACACACACAAAGTTATATTGTTTCTTGAAAGTAATGACTATATTGTCTTAACTCAAGTTCACTTGTCGCAAGGAAAGCTGGGAATTCAGCCCAGCGGGCTTACATGGAAGAGGAAGAGACTGGAATTGATAGGAACCACCTGGCTGACCAAGCCCAGTTGGGTGGTATGTTGTTGGGGCTTAGGTCCGAAGGGAATGGTAAGTTCAGATGGTGAGATCCCAGGATTCCATGCCAGATCCTGCCTGCTGCAGGACTCAGCTGCTGCACCGCCTGTGGGAGGGCATTGGCTCCCATCCCACCTCACCTACCCCAGTACCTCACTCCAGCCATTGCCACTCTCCTGGGCCATTCAAATTAGCATACCCAGACTTAAGGTTTCCACCTTAAAAACATTTTGACTGAAGGGCCATATTGCCAGATTTCTCTGTTTCCTTTAAAGAAAAACTCCGTAAGAAGTTGACCGTGTTGCTCACCTCTGTATCTTTCCTCCTGGCTTCTCTCAGATCTATTCAAGATGGGCCTTTGGGCTCCTCACACCTCAGAAGCTGCTCTTATCCAAGTCAATGGTGACCCTCACCTTGCAGAAGTCAGTAGGCAGTTCTCACTTCTATTCTTTCCTGAGCCATCAGCAGCATTTGACACAGTTAATCCTTCACTCGTCCATGCAGGACTTTGTCCTCTTGGTTTCCTGGACACTGTCTGTTTAGTCTGTTTTCACACTGCTATAAAGAACTGCCCAAGGCTGGGTGATTTACAAAGAAAACAGGTTGAATTGACTCATTCACATGACTGGGGAGACCTCAGGAATCTTACAATCATGGTGGAAGGTGAAGGGGAACCAAGGCACCTTCTTCACAAAGCGGCAGGAAAGAAAAATGCATGCAGGAGGAACTACCGAATGCTTATAAAACCATCAGTCTCATAAGAACTCACACACTGTCACCAGAAATGGCATAGGGGAAACTACCCCCATGATTCAATCACCTCCACCTGGTCTCTCCCTTGACACATGGGAATTATGGGTAATTACAATTCAAATGAGATTTCGGGTGGGGACACAGGCAAACTATATCACTGTCTTTCTTGATCTTCCTCTTCCTTGACTGGTTGCACTTCCTCACCATCTTCAATGAGTCCATGATCGCCTGATCACTGAACCCCCATGTGGCCCAGCCCCAGGCTCCATGCTCTTCCTCTAAACTCAGTCCCATGGTGATCGATACACTATCTATGGGTTGATGACACTCAGACCCCTATCTCCAAGGCCTTCTCCCCTGAACTCTGGGTCATACATCCAACTTCGTATCTGGGAGGCGGTCCACCTGCACATAAGTGAACCCACCCTTTGTCCACAGCACAGTGCATACTAAAGAACTGTGACTCAGGCCTCTTTGACATTCCTTAAAGAAATTATTTTAAAAGTTTATTTAATTCAGTATTATTCCAGTTGAAGGGGTTACATTTTTAACGAATGTACTTTTATATCTCATCTATTTCTATAGCTGAATTAATTTTTATCCAAGTCTTAAGAGTTCATGCAGTGTACGCACCACGTTTTTTTGACAGTGCATTTGTATGTTTTGAAGTGTGTGTGTGTGCCTGTGCATGCGCACACATGCCTGTGTGTTTCATGAAATAGTAGCTTGGAGAGAATAGTGTTAGTTTTTAAAAATCTAAAGATTATTTTCTTTTCTAATAATTTTTTACAAATCCATTTCTTCTTGGACTTTGAAACCCAGAAGTGTAGCATAATTTTCAGCCTAAACGTCTGCTCTGCCTTGTCCCATTTTGCTGTGAACTCCAGATTTGGAGTTATGTCTTTGGGAATATTTGTTACCTCTGTGTATTTATTGGGGAACAAATTGATTAAACTATGAATTAAGTAAATGGTAATAAGTTGGAAACTTTTGGATAGGTGTGTAAAAAATAAAGACAGTAAACTACTCTAAGAACCCAAACAGGAGCAAAACCACATACCACAGGAGGGTTGGTGGCATGGAGGTTGGGAAATATATAACATAGGCAGACAAACTGTGCCCATGACCCTCACTTGCTGCATATCTCTTTGAAGTCTTTTAAGTGGTCAAAGATTGGTATATTAGTCAGTCTTGCATTGCTATAAAGAAATACTTAAGACTAGGTAATTTATAAAGAAAAGAGGTTTAATTGACTCCTGGTTCTGCAGGCTATACAGGAAGCATGATGCTGGCATCTGCTCGGCTTCTGGGGAGGCCTCAGGAAACTTTCAATCATGGCAGAAGGTGAAGGGAAAGCAGGTGCGTCTTACATGGCGGGAGCAGGAGCAGGAGCAAGAACGGGAGGGAGGTGCCACACAATTTTTAAACAACCAGATCTCAGAACTCACTATGGTGATGACAGCATGGAGAAGGGATGGTGTTAAACCGTAAGACACTGCCCCCGTGATCCAGTCACCTCCCACCAGGCCCCACCTCCATTACTGGGGATTACAATTTGACATGAGAGTTATGCAGGGACACAGATCCAAACCATATTCTGGGGAAAGTCATCTTCTGAAGGAGAGTGGCAAAGTCACTCATTCAGTTAAGTGAGATGGACGTTCTGCACAAGCAGTTTCATTTTTCTAGATGCTTGGGCCCAAAGCCACTCTGTCTCACATCATTAGCAAATCCTGGCAGCTTGGCCCTGAAACCGATTCTAGAATCTGCCCATTTTTCCCCACCTCTGGGTCAAGCCACTGGCAGCTCACCTCTGGGTGATCACAATGTCTTATAGTCTCCTGCTCGCACCTTCCCCAGTGGGGTCCGTTCTCAGCCCAACAACAGTGATCCTGTTAAGGTCCCCACACCCTGCTGCTCCTATGCCGTGTCCCCCGAAGCCCTCACAGGCCTGCATGTGCTGGCTCCAGCTCCTCCCTGACCTCTGCCTATGGCTCTCCACCTGCTCCCTGGGCTTTGGCCAAGCTCTGCTCTTTATAAGACAAACTTCTGCCCCAGGGCCTTTGCACTTGCTGTGCTCTCTGCCTGGAGCCCTTTTTCCAGAGACTCCCATGGCCCCCTTACTTCCCTCCATCACCCTTCAGTGAAGCCTTCCCACACTACCTACGATGAATTTGCACACTCCATGGCACTTCTTACCCCTTCCTTTCCTGCTTCATTTTTCTCCAGGTATTTACTAGCTTGCTTCTGTTTCCTCCACCAGACTGTAAGCTCTGTGAGAGGGCAGGAACTATGTTTTGTTCATTGCTGTGTCCCCAGTGCTGAGAATAGTGCCTGGCACATGGGCAGTGCTGGGGAATACCTCTTAAATGAAGGAATCTTCCTCCAACGTGCTCAGGATTGTTGAGACCTTGGGTGAGAGGGCAGGTCCCTGAACTCTGCAACTCTTAGAATCTGGGATCAGAACTGAGACTCTGGGTCTCAGGAAGGATCAAGGACACAATCAAGGCCAAACCAGGCCGGTGAGAACCCATCCATCAGCCTGAAGGCAGGCTTGGTCTGGGGAAGGTGAAGTCAGATGGCCTCTGTTATGGGGCAGGCTCTGGGGTTGGGAACCAAGGACTCTTCCTTGCAAACCATTCTGCTCTGCAGGTGTTCAAGGTAAAAATGAAATACATAATGCCAGAAAGGGCTGGCTCGTGGGCCACCGGCTCCCAGGCCGGGGCCTTCTCTGAGCAGAGCCTTTTGTGTTCTAGAAGCCGAGAGAATGGGTCCTGGGTTCTCAGCTCTGGATGAGGGGCTGCTCTTCTCCTGGGGTAGGTCTAGGCTATCAAGGCCCTGCCTTATTCCTGAGGCCCAGCACCTTGCTCTCTCTTTAATTCTCAGGCCTTTCCCCAGAAATGTAGATGTGCAGCTCTGAGCATGGCCCAATGGGCTGGGGAGTGAAGTGTCCAACCCCCATCACATGAGCCCATCCTGGGCTTTTTCCTCTTTTTCTTTATGCCTCCAAATCCTGTTGCCCCCTCTCTCCTGGGGAATATAACCCAGACTTTGGGAAGGAGGTAGTGGTTGTCAGGGCAGTGGGGAGAACAGGATCCTGAAAGCCCAGGTGAGACATCAATGGTTTAGACCAGGAACATGGCAGTGAAGATGGAAAGAGGAGCTATAGGACTTCTGATGGCTATGGAGGCTGAGAGAGAAGCCTCCACTTGAGACTGACTACCGTATTTCTTGTAGTAACCACTAAGTGGATGGTGGTGCCCTTTATGGGGTGAGAAGGGATGGAGGAGGGGAGTGAAAAATAGGTCTGGGGACAGGGAGATCAAAACTTGGTCATGTGACTTTTGAGATGCCAGGCCAAGTGGAGATGTTCAGGGAGACATTTGACAACTGGATAGATGAGCCTGGCCCTCAGAGGAGAGGCCTGAAGTTGAATACACTCTTGAGAGTTGTCAGTGTATAGATGCGATTTCGTGCTATAGGCCAAGATGGGGCCACCCGGGGGGAGGTGGAGAAGAGAGAAAAGAAAAAGGCATCCAGGACTGATCCCAGGATACCAGCATTTCAAGGGCAGACAGAGACACTGCTGCAGAAGAGATTGAGGAGGAATTGCCAGAGCAGCAGGAAGAGACCCAGACAAATGTGAAGCCTGGAAGCAAAGAAAAGAGAGTGTTCAAGGAGGAAGGAGGCTCAGCCCGGTGAGGACAGGCATGTGGCACGTGCCCATTCAACAGGGCCCTGTGCAGGTGACTGGTGACTGATGGGAACTGTTTCCATAGCGATGCAACCCTGATGGTATGGGCCGAAATGAGGAGTGGAGGTGCCTGTGTAAGCGTTGTCCTAAGAGGCTGGCTGTGGAGGAAAGCAGCACAAGTTGGGGAGGTGGTGCCTGGAGGGTGTGTAAGCTAGAGCAGGCAAGTGTTTGAACCCAGAGGTCCTCATGTGTGTTTGCTGCAAGGAATGCCTTCTAGCAAGAGGCAGGTGATGATACCAAGGAGAAAAGGGGCAGGGGCAGGAGCAAAGCCCTGGGGACCTGCGGAGGCATTGATGAGAAGAAGACACTTCCCTGGTCACGATAGGAGGAAGGAAGGATGCTGGTTTCGGGGTGAGCAGTGGGAAGGATTCTCTCAGCCCCATTCCAGGCCGCTTTTCACTATTCCAGGCCACCTATGGGCTTGAGGACTTCACTCACCATGGGTTTGTGAATGGCCGTTTTGAAACCAGAGGAGAAAATTTCTGTACCCAGGAAACCACTTAGACTCTTGGAAATGTTATTCCTCCATAAAGATGATCCTCCAATAAAAATCTCCAGTGTTAGTCTAGCTAGGGTGACTGTGCTGGCCTTCTGGATTTCCTCTGAGGACTCAAAGGACTTCCCAGGGAACACTCACTCCAGTCATCAGAGACAACTGATGATGTGCTGTGAAACCCAAGTCATGGATGATTAAAAAATGTGAAAAGCGAAGTGGAAAGAAAAAGACATATTGATCATTGGGCAGACTGAGTGTCTGAGTATGCTGGACCCAGAACCCTCCAGAGCTCTGAGCCCTGTCAGGGAAGATCTCTTTGCATCGTGTTAAAATTTAAAAGGAGCCTTTTTTTCAAGCGGGTACAGCCTTAGGTTCCTGGGTAGGGGGGTCTCGGGCAGCCCCTGGTAATCCCCTGAGAGCTACAACGAGGATGTAGCATCCTCTGGGCCTGGACACTGTCTGCCTGGATCCTGGCCTCTGTTTCTGTCCTGGGGAATCAGGCTGGGCTCCCAGGAGGAAGCTGGCTTCTCTCTGTCTCTCTCCTGTGGGAAAAGCAGCCTCTTAGGCCTCTTAGAGAACAGAGGCATATGTGCTCGCTTGCTCTCTTTCTCTCTCTCTCTCTCTCTCTCTCTCTCTCTCTCTGTTTGTGTGTGTGTGTGTGTGTGTGTGTCTTTTGGTTTTTATCAAAGTTACACATGTCTGGAGTTTAAAGAGTCAAATATTTCCATAGGTTTTGTTGTGGGAAGCAGCAGTACTCTTTCTCTTTGCCCTACATTTTCTCCCCGCCCAACCCCCACCCACCCGCCGGTCACCACTCCCAGAAGCAGTACCTTTCATCTCTTTTAGTGTATTGTCTTAGTTTGCCATATCTCTACATAATGTGCTCTGGTTGCCCGTGACTTAGTTTCTCAGCTTCAGCATTATCTGCAGGCTCCGAAGCCTTTCCCCTGTTTGCATTCCACCTCCCGCCACCTCCCCATCCTCTCATTAGTGTTGTATCATAAGTGGCACATGTATACATATGTAACAAACCTGCACATTGTGCACAGGTACCCTAGAACTTAAAGTATAATAAAATAAATAAATAAATAAAGATTTGACCCAAAGAAAAAATAAAAATAATAATAATTCACAGCCAAGCCATAAAGTGAACCATGATTACTTTCCTTTGCTGTTTTCACTGTGTATAATCATGGTATGTATGTGTGCTTAATTGCACTTCGTTTTCTATACATTTGTTACTAATTCAATCCCAGATTCCCACCTCACCCAAATTTCCCCTCAAGACATTGGAGGTGTTTAGCGGCTCCTGATGCTCTGTGTATCCTGTCTTGCTGAGACAGGGGCTCTGCTGAGTTGTCTGATGGCTCCTGACTGCCCTGGGGCTCCCCTCTCCGTGGTGGTGCACTCTCATCCAGCAAGCTCCCTCCACCCACTCCCAGAGGTCCTCTCTGCCTCCTGTATTGGGTCTCCTCTTTCTGGAACCTTGGGTCTTCCTTTTCCTTGGTTTTCATCCTCATCTTACAGAGACCATCCTTCAGTGTGGTCTTCTTCAGAGAAGATGCGTGAGAGGGAAATACTTTGATCCTTCATATATCTGAAAATGCTGGAAATGTCTTTATTCTATTTTGCAGTCGATTGAAATCTATGATAGAATTCTGGGTTGGAAATCATTTTCCTTCAGTGTTGTGAACACATTGCTCCATTGCCGTCTAGCTTCCTGGGTTGCTCTTAAGAGCTCCAAATCCATTCTGAGTCCTGTTGCATTCTTTAGGGTCCTGTCTTAGAATCTTCTCTACAACCCTAGAACATGACATCTCACAGTGATGGGTCTTGGTGTAGGTCAGTTTTCTCACTCAGTGGCTCCTTCAGTCTGGTGACTCTGGAACTTCTGCTTTAAGAAAATGTCTTGAGTTCTTTGATTATTTCCTCTCCTCTGTTTTTTTCTTCTCTCTCTCTGGAACTGCTGTTATTCAGGCCTTGGCCCTCCTATCTGTTTACTCTGATTTTCATACCCTCTGTCACATTTTCCATTGCTTTATCTTTTTGCTGGATTCTCTGAGTACGTCCCTCCATTTTGTCTCCATCCATTCTAATGAGTTTTTTATTGTTGTTGTTGTTGTTTGAGATGGAGTCTTGCTCTGTTGCCAAGCTGGAGTGCAGTGGCATGATCTCGGCTCACTGCAGCCTCCACCTCCTAGGTTCAAGCAGTTTTCCTGCCTCAGCCTCCCAGGTAGCTGGGACTACAGGCACGTGCCACCATGCCTGGCTAATTTTTTGTATTTTGAGTAGAGACGGGGTTTCACCATGTTAGCCAGGCTGGTTTCGATCTCCTGACCTCATGATCCACTCTCTTCAACCTCCCAAGGTGGAGTTTTTTATTTCTACAGTCACATTTTTAGTTTTCAAGAGTTTTTTTTTTCTTGAATGTTCCTTTTAATAGCATCATATTCTTGTTTGATAGACTCTACTATCTTATCTTTCTAAGGCTATTACCGTTAGTTGTTATTAATGTTACTCGGTTTTTTTGGCTTTGTTCTTGTTCTGTTTTTAGGTTTTTCTCCTGCGTGGTTTCTGTTTCAGGTGCCCCTGTATTGTGTGTGTGGTTGGTCTCGTTTCTCAGACGTATGATAGCCTTTGGTGTCTTCTCATGTTTAAGAGTGGAGGGGCTCAAAGATGATTGGAAGCAATGAGTGAGGCTCTTTGACAGCGAGTTCCCCGTAGCTGCCCGCCGGGGCTGTTTTGTCAGGGAGTCTTCAAAGGCGGTGCCTTTCTTCTTGAGCAGAATCAATCCCCAGGAAGACTCAGTCTCCCTCTTGGAGGTTGAAGGGTCTACTTCCCACGTTCTGGAAGCCACAGGAAAAAGTCAGGGAGGAGGAGAAAAAGGAGGGGTCTTTGCAGCCAGTCTGCATGCATTCACTTCCTCCCCACTATTTTTTTTTTTTTTAATTTTTATTTATTTATTTATTTTTGAGATGGAGTCTCTCTATCACCCAGGCTGGAGTGCAGTGGCATGATCTCGGCTCACTGAGACCTCCGCCTCCTGGGTTCAAGCGATTCTCCTACCTCAGCCTCCTGAGTAGCTGGGATTACAGGTGCCCGCCACCATGCCCAGCTAATTTTTGTGTTTTTAGTAGAGATGGGATTTCACCATGTTGGCCAGGCTGGTCTCGAACTCCTGACTTCAAGTGATCCGCCCACTTCAGCCTCCCAAAGGGCTGGGATTACAAGTGTAAGCCACTGAGCCTGACCCCCACTATTTCTTTATGGCACCCCTGCCATGCCCTCAGTGCGCCTGACGTCCCCCCTCAAAAGGGCTCAGTTTCAACTTGTGCAGAGAAGAAACCTCCAGGCTTTCTCTTGGGTGGGAGGAGGGGAGTCTCCTGAGCTGCTGGGGTTGAGGAGAGGATGGGAATCTGACAGCTTCTAACAAGACTTTCCACCAATTGTCCTTACCTCGGTTCCCTCCACCCCAACCTGCAGAGGTTTTGAGGGATCCTGGGATGTAAGTCAGATTGGTTCCCAGATTTCCCTGCTGCAGGCTTGGGATTCTGTCTCTTCCACTCATTCATCTCTTTCCAGCTTCCAAAAGTTTACTGTTAGTCTCCCATCCCATTCCCCTCTTCCTTGTAGGTTTATTATACAAGAAAGAAAAGAAAAGAAGGAAAGGAAAGGAAAGGAAGAAAAAGAGAGAGAGAGAGAGAGAGAAAGGAAAGAAAGAAAGAAAGAAAGAAAGAAAGAAAGAAAGAAAGAAAGAAAGAAAGAAAGAAAGAAAGAAAGAAAGAAAAGAAAGAAAGAAAGAAAGAAAGAAAGAAAGAAAGAAAGAAAGAAAGAAAGAAAGAAAGAAAGAGAGAGAGAGAGGAAGGAAGAAAGGAAGGAAGGAAGAGAGAGAGAGAAAGAGAAAGAGAGGAAGGAAGGAAGGGAGGGAAGGAAAGGGAAAAGAAAAGAAAAGGAAGAAAGTTTTTTCCCACTATCTTTAATTAAAGACTGCCAGTAAGGTGGTATTCAAATATTTTTTAGCCACGCAGCTCATTCTTCCAAAGAACTCTTCAAGAAATGTCACCCTCTCAGCCCCACCCCCAGACTCCAGGGGCCTAGTGGGACCTCCCTGAACTTGTAGGACTTGGAGGCACAAGTGGGAACCTGACAGTGTTCTGGAACGTGTTTGGGCTTTGAACTGATTCAGAGTCAAATTCTAGCCTCACTTCCAATAATTACTGGCCAGTTCCTTTGCTCTTTGAACCTTAGTTTCTTCAACTAAATAGAGATAACGATACCCATTTCCAGGGTCCTTTTGAGAACTAATAGTAAGATAACATGGACTTGTTTATCCCAGGTCCAACATACAGAAAGTATACAAGTGTTCAGCAAAGGGAGTCTTCCTTCCTCCTTCATAGTTCTTTCCTTCCTTCCCTCTTCTTCTTCTTTCCCTCCACTAGCATGATTCTGATTTTCTTCAGGCTAAGATGGTCTTTCTGCCCAAGGAGTAGAGAGATGCTGTCTTTGTGTGTCTTTGGTGGCCATGTGTGAATGGCACATCATAGAAGAGAGAAAAGTCTGCGTCAGTTCTGTAAATGCATTCACCCATGGACAGTAACAATGAAAACTAAAATGCAAAATGAATATGGGTTGGGCATTGTGGCTCACACCTGTAATCCCAGCACTTTGGGAGACCATGGCAGGTGGATCGCTGGGAGTTTGAGACCAACCTGGGCAACATGGTGAAACCCTGTCTCTACAAAAAATACAAAAATTAGCTGGGCATGGTAGTGTGTACCCTAGTCCCAGCTACTTGGGAGGCTGAGGCAGGAGAATTGCTTGAGCCCAGGAGGTCAAGGTTGCAGTGAGCCATGATCGCATCACTGCACTCCAGCCTGGGTGAGTGCTGTCTCAAAAACAAAACAAAACAAAAGTGACATACGGATTGTTGGACAGATGGAGTGTCTGAGAACGGTGTTGAGTGTGGGTCCACCTGCATTTACTTAGCTGCAAATCACAAGAACATTTTACCTTTTCCATCTTTGGGCATTGTTTGAAATGAGGTCTTCTACAGGGAGGGAGGTCATGTGGTGCGAGCCATGGAGCTAGAAACTTTGTGTAAGTCGTGTTCCCTTTCTGGGTCACAGTTTCTTCATTTGCAATCGGAAGATGTAAGAATGGGGCTTGGGCTGTAGAGTCTGGGGAACTGGGGTTTGAGTCCTGGCTGCCATTACTAGCTCTGTGATTGCTCTTTGTGAGTTTCTCTTCCATGAAATGAATGATTGTCATGTGGTTTGGATGAACTATCTCTGACTGTCCAGATGTGAATGTGCAGGGTCTTTCCAGCTCTGGAAACAGCAGAGCTCAGCACTAAATCCTGGGAGCTGCAGCTCAGAGAGAGTCTACCAAAAAGGCCTGGGCGAGGGAGCTATGCAGGCTCGTTCAAGCCTTGTCTTTATAAGGAGAAAGCTGGTCTTCCCTGAAGGTCAAAGGACCTCATCTGAGCTTGTCGCAGGATGTTTCTTACTGGGCAGGATCATGGCCGTGTACTCTGGTTTGAGGTGAGGCATCTCCTAGGAATTCTTTCTTCCAGGGCCCGGAGCTGGGTAGCTGCTTGCTGGAACACCTGCAGGTGAGGTGAGGAGGAGCACAAAGGAGATGCAAATTCTCCAGAGGATGCTCTGGCCTCAGAGGCCTGGATGAGAGAGAAAGCACCCCTCTACCCACGGCCTGGAGTCTCTTGGAGGAGGGGCCTCCGCTGTGGTGTATGAAGAATGGAGACCCAACCTGGCAGCTTCAGCAGCTCCTTGCAGTCCATGGGGTGAAATCCCAGCCCCGGGAGGCAATGAGGTCCTCTGTGAGTTGGTGCCAGAGGTTTTCCAGCCTGGCCACACCCCAAGGGTGCACAAAGCTCCAGCCACATCTGTCCTGCTTAGTGTGGCTGTGTGTCTTTACCCACTCTGCAGGTGGAGGTGCTTCTGGGGGGTGCTGGGTATATAAAATTGACTCAGATGCATGAAACAGTTGCCCAGGGCCTGGTACTCTGCCCTCAACCCCGTTGCCAGTCAGAGCCAATGACCTGCATCCTTCAAGACCTGCTCTCTGAGCACGGCATGTGTCCCAGTTTAGCACTAGGTGACAACAGCACACCTGGGTTCAAATCCTGGCTCTGCCCCAACACAAATGTTATTTAACGTCTCTCTGGCTCAGTCTTCTCATCTGAAAAATGAGAATAATCATAGTGCTGTGTCTCAAAGTTGTTGCAGATTAAGTGAAATGGCATTTGTGTGTAATGTACTTGGCATGTAGAAAGTTCATCTCTTTTTCTGAATTATCAATATTTACTTCTATGATTGCCTCTTCAGGCAAAGAATAAATTCCAGATAGTGCCATTCACCCGGCCCCCATACTTTTCAGCAGAGTAAAAACTCTGAACCGGACCTGCATGAAAGTCTAGAATCTCTGAGTGACTGTCTGAGCATAAGTTATATAACTGCTCTGTGCCTCAGTTTCCCAGTCTGTAAGATGGAGATGATAACAGTACTGTGATTATATCTTAGAGAGTTGGCATGAGAATTGACCAAGATACTACATGTGAAGTACTCACAGTGTGTCGCACATAATAAGTGCTTCATAAAACTCAGCTGTTATTATTAGAAAAGAATCCTCAGAAATCACTTAATCCTAATTCCTCATTTGCCAGTAAGGAAACTGTAACCCAGGGAGGCATTAACATGGCGTGTTAATGATGGAAGCCAGCCTCTTGACCCCTACTTAGTATATGCCAACAGGAGGAAGGAAGTAGGAGAGAACATATGATAAGTGTGCACAAAGACACGTGCCATCCTTCCGTGGCTGTCTTGATGGCAGGGAGATGGTGCAGTGGTGGGATCAGGTTGGAAACCTAATGTGCCTTCGGCTCCCTTGCAGAGGGATAGTCAGCCCCAGAGGATTCCAAGCAGGCTGAGAGGGGCATCCCTCTGTGGGGACAGATCCTGAGCAAAGGAGGAAAGTGTCCTGCCAGGGAGGCCTGGGGTGGCCTTAGCTATAGGAAATACACACTGGTGAATTCAAGGTAAATGGACATTGGGTTGCAACTTGCTCTTAGAAGGTTCAGGAGGAAAATGTTTCTGTATGTTTATGATGTGTCTAAATAAAAAACTTTAAAAGATAATATAGCATGGCTCGGAAGAAGGGGGATCAGGGAAGCCAGGAATTGAGGGAAGACTTTAAAAGAGACAGAGGACACTGGGAGCCAGCCAGGCAGACTTCTGAACAAGTGGAGTCTGCTGAAGCCAGGAGAGGCGGTGAAAGGCCTCGGACCAAAGGAGGCAGCAGAGCCAAAGCTCCAAGCAGGATTTTGGATCTCTGCTATGGATGGGGTCATCTGTTGACATGAGTGGCTGGCAGACCCACGATGGACAGGCCCAGCTGTCAGAAGAGACAAGGGAGGTGTGTGCTGGGGCCCAGTAGCCAGCAGAAGACAGAACAGACTTGGAGTGGGGCAGCGTGGAGTGGGCCGGGCTTGCTGGGCAGGCAGGCTCCCAAGAATGTGGTGACAGCTGACAGGGATGGACACGAGAGCCAAAAAGAGCCTACAGCAGCCAGGGAGAAGCCAGGCTATGGGTGAGGCCTTGTGACCAGCTGGCATGTGCAGTTGGCAGACTGGGCCAAATGTGGCCAGCCAGGGGGCTGGACAAAGATTTTAGAGACTAGAGCCAAGGGTAGGCTGGGCACCTCCCCTGCATCCCCAGGGAAAGTGACAAGGAATGGAGGCCGAGGGAAGCTCCTCTGCAATGTGAGCATTATTCAGCCTGAAGCCCAGGGTGGAGTCTTCAGGGGCCATGTTCCCCCAAGAGCAGGCCAGGAGGGGTGCAGGCTGACACAAAAGGAAGGGGAGCTACCCCCTCACAAAGAGGAGTCAGGCTCCTACAGACTTTCAGAATGTCAGCAGATCTAGCATCTGGGCTTTCCCAAATCCTCATCTCCCCAGGGTTCCTCTCAGAAGAGTCTGGGGCTGTGTAGCTGGCGAGCTCAGGACCAGGCTCTAAGCTCTGTGATTTTCCTGAGGGTTGTAACTTACACTAGTCTAACCATGAGACACCTGGATGGGAATCAAGTTCTGGGTCCAGAGCAGGAAGGTCCGGGAGTGAGGAGGTGACTGGGCTCCAGCAGGCTCTGCAGATAGGACTGGCCATCCAGTATAGGGCATGCTCCAACATCCCCAATGCTACCTGGGCCGGGAGGCATCGTCCCTCTCCTGAGGACTCCCAGGGAGGAGGTGGGGCACCTGAGAAGCTACTCCCTCCCCTTTCACTTAGGAGAAAATGGAGGCCCAGGAAAGAAACAGGTGCCTCAGTTGCCGGAGTACCTAATTCAGTCCCAGCTCTGACGCTTACTGTTTGCTGGGCACATTCCTCCACCTCTGTGTAGCTCCATTTCTTCGTCTGTAAGTTGGGAAAGAACAGCGCCTACCTCAGTACTGTGAGGCACTGCAAGGCTTGCAGGGCTTGATTTCTCAGTGCAAGTGAGGAGCCCTCGCTGGGTGGGGGTTCTCGCCATGCCTCACCAAGCACTGGCTGTGAATCTCTCCCCAGTGAAAGCCAAACCCTGGGGTCACTGTTGAAACAAGATCCTTACTTTTTGTCGTTTATTCTGTTTCTTCCCCAAAACCACTGGGTCAGCTGACTTGGGTGCCTGGTACACCCTCTGTAATAGAAGGGAGAAGTCAAGCCCTCTGGGGCTGCCCCTCTGCCCCCCACCCCTGGAGAGAGTTGGGGCTCTGGGCCCCACAGGTTGGGTTCCCTGCCCACCACTCCTCAGCCTCACTACCCTACTCCCTGCCATTCCCCCAAAGGTGCCTCCAGGCTGGTTGCTTCCTTCCAGAGCCTGTGCCTTCATTCCCCAATGCCTTTGCACACTCCATCCCTCTGTGCAGGTGCCCCTACCCCATTTTCTACCTAGTAAACTCTTCAAAGCCCAGTGCAGTGTTTTCACCCTCTGGGAAACTGCCCTGATCTCCCTCCACACCCATAGCCACCCCTCTACCAGAGTCAGCCTGCCCACCTCTGTGTCCCTCTGAACTAGTCATCAAACACACTGCTGTTTTGTTCAGCCGGCAGTTTATCCAGCCACCTCCTCCCAGGCTGTCACTCCTTAAAAACAAGGACCAGAATGGATTGGTCTTGGTCCCTAACACCTAGCACATGATACAGATGCCATAAATAGTTTACTTTTCTGGGTGCCAACTATTGTAGGTGTTGGGGGTGTAACAGTGAATGAGCAGATGAAAAGCAAGGGACCTTGAACCACCAAAACCATCTTGCAAAAGAGAACAATGTTGCAGCTCTCACACTTCCTGATTTCAAAACTTACTACAAAAACACAGTAATTGAAACAGTGTGGTACTGACATAAGGCAGAAATACAGTTCAGTGGAATAGAACAGAGAGCCCAGAAATAAACCCTAGCATATATAGTCAAATGATTTTCAGCAAGGTTGCCAAGACTATTCAATGGGGAAAGAAAGTCTTTCCAAGAAATGATGCAAAAGCAGAATATCCACATGCAAACAAAGTCCACATGAAGTTGGACTCATACCTTACACTGTATATAGAAATGAACTCAAAATGGATCAAAGACCTAAAGGTGAGAGCTAAAGCGATAATAAAACTCTTAGGAGAAAACACAGGGGAAGAACTTCATGAAATTGGATTTGGCAATGATTTCTTGGGTACAATACCAAGCATAGACAACAAAAGAAAAAATAGATAAGTTTGGACTTCATCAAAACTTAAAACTTTTGTTCATTAAAGGACACTATGAACAGAATGAAAAGGCAACCCAGGGAATGGGAGAAAATATTTGCAAATCATATATTTGATAAGGGCTTGATATTCAGAATATGTAAAGAACTCCTACAACTCAACAACCACCACCACAATCCAAAAACCCAATTTTAAAAATAGCCAAAAGACATGAATAGACATTTCTCCAAACAAGATATACAAATGACCAATCAGCACATGAAAAGACATTCAACCTCACTAATCATGAGGGAAATAAAAGTCCAAATTACAGTGAGATACCACTTCCCACCCTCTAGGAGTGCTATTATCAAAAACATGGAAAATAACAAGTGTTGAGAAGGATGTGGAGAAATTGGAACCTTTGTACACTACTGGTGGGAGTGTGAAATGGTGCAACCACTGTGAAAAACGGTATGGTAGTTCTTCAAAAAATACAAACATAGAATTACTGTATGATCTAGCAATTCCACATCCAAGTATATACCACCAATACCGAAATCAGGAACTTGGGTATTTGTACACCTGTGTTCAGCAGCATTGTTCACAATAGTCAAAAGCTGGAATCAACCTCGGTGTCCACTGATGGATAAACAAATAAACAAAATATGATCTAGTCATGCAATGAAATACCACTCAACCTTAACATGGAAGGACATTCTGACACCTGCCACAATGTGGATGAACCTTGAGGACACCATGCTGAGTGAACTAAGCCAGTCATAGAAAAAGGACAGATACTGTATGATTTCACTGATATGGGGTACATAGACTAGTCATATCCATAGACAGAAAGGAGAACAGTGGATGCCAGGTCCTGGAGGAAGGAGGACATAGGGAGTGAGTGTTTAACAGACACAAAGTTTCCATTTGGAAAATGGAAATTTTTCTGGAGCTGGATAGTGGTAATGGTTGTACAACAATGTGAATGTACTTAATGCCTCTGAACTGCACACTTAAAAATGGTTCAGGGTGGTTCCAAGATGGCCAAATAGGAACAGCTCTGGTCTGCAGCTCCCAGCGTGATTGACACAGAAGACGGGTGATTTCTGCATTTCCAACTGAGGTACCTAGTCCATCTCATTGGGACTGGTTGGACAGTGGGTGCAGTCCATGGAGGGCAAGCAGAAGCAGGGTGGGGTGTCACCTCACCTGGGAAGCTCAAGGGGTCAAGGGATTTTCCTTTCCTAGCCAAGGGAAACCATGACAGACTGTACATGGAAAATCAGGACACTCCCGCCCAAATACTGCACTTTTCCAATGGTCTTAGCAAATGGCACACCAGGAGATTATATCCCACGCCTGGCTCAGCAGGTCCCACGCCCACAGAGCCTTGCTCACTGCTAGCGCAGCAGTCTGAGATCGACCTGTGAGGCAGCAGCCTGGCAGGGGAAGGGGTGTCCGCCATTGCTGAGGCTTGAGTAGGTAAACAAAGCAGCCGGGGAAGCTCAAACTGGGTGCAGCCCACCACAGCTCAGCAAGGCCTGTTGCCTCTATAGATTCTACCTCTGGGGGCAAGGCACAGCTGAACAAAAGGCAGCAGAAACTTCTGCAGACTTAAACATCCCTGTCTGACAGCTCTGAAGAGAGCATTGGTTCTCCCAGCATGGTGTTTGAGCTCTGAGAACGGACAGACTGCCTCTTCAAGTGGGTTTCTGACCCCTGTGTAGCCTAACTGGGAGACACCTCCCAGTAGGGGCCGACTGTCACCTCATACAGGCAGGTGTCCCTCTGGGATGAGCTTCCAGAGGAAGGATCAGGCAGCAATATTTGCCGTTCTGCAATATTTGCTGTTCTGCAGCCTCCGCTGGTGATACCCAGGCAAATAGGATCTGGAGTGGATCTCCAGCAAACTCTAACAGACCTGCAGCTGAGGGACCTGACTGTTAGAAGGAAGACTAACAAACAGAAAGGAATAGCATCAATATCAACAAATAGGAATCCACACCAAAACCCCATCTGTAGGTCATCATCATCAAACACCAAAGATAGATAAAACCACAAAGATGGGGAAAAACCAGAGCAGAAAACTGAAAATTCTAAAAACCAGAGTGCCTCTTCTCCTCCAAAGGATCACAGCTCCTTGCCAGCAACGGAACAAAGCTGGACAGAGAATGACTTTGACGAGCTGACAGAAGTAGGCTTCAGAAGGTCGGTAATAACAAACTTCTCCAAGCTAAAGGAGGATGTTTGAACCCATCACAAGGAAGCTAAAAACCTTGAAAAAAGATTAGACGAATGGCTAACTAGAATAAACAGTGTAGAGAAGATCTTAAATGACCTGATGGAGCCGAAAACCATGGCACGAGAGCTAGTGGCACATGCAGAAGCTTCAATAACTGATTCAATCAAGTAGAAGAAAGGGTATCAGTGATTGAAGATCAACTTAATGAAATAAAGCAAGAAGAGAAGTTTAGAGAAAAAGGAAATGAACAAAGCCTCCAAGAAATATGGGACTAGGTGAAAAGACCAAATTAATGTTTGATTGGTGTAACTGAAAGTGATGGGGAGAATGGAACCAAGTTGGAAAACACTCTTCAGGATATTATCCAGGAGAACTTCCCCAACCTAGCAAGGCAGGCCAACATTCAAATTCAGGAAATACAGAGAATACCACAAAGATACTCCTTGAGAAGAGCAACCCCAAGACACATAATTGTCAGATTCACCAATGTTGAAATGAAGGAAAAAATGTTAAGGGCAACCTGAGAGAAAGGTCAGGTTACCCACAAAGGGAAGCCCATCAGACTAACAGCAGATCTCTCAGCAGAAACCCTACAAACCAGAAGAGAGTGGGGGCCAATATTCAACATTTTTAGGGAAAAGAATTTTCAACCCAGAATTTCATATCCAGTCAAACTAAACTTCTTAAGTGAAGGAGAAATAAAATCCTTGACAGACAAGCAAATGCTGATTTTGTCACCACGAGGCCTGCCTTACTCCTGAAGGAAGCACTAAATATGGAAAGGAACAACCGGATATTTCCAGCCACTGCAAAAGCATCCCAAACAGTAAAGACCATCAATGCTAGGAAGAAACTGCATCAAATAATGGGCAAAATAACCAGGTATTATCATAATGACAGGATCAAATTCACACATAACAATATTAACCTTAAATGTAAATGGGCTAAATGCCCCAATTAAAAGAGACAGACTGGCAAATTGGTTAGAGAGTCAAGACCCATCAGTGTGCTGTATTTAGGACACCCATCTCATATGCAGAGACACACATAGGCTCAAAATAAAGGGATGGAGGAAGATCTACCAAGCAAATGGAAAACAAAAAAAAGACAGGGGTTGCAATCCTAGTCTCTGATAAAACAGACTTTAACCCAGCAAAGATCAAAAGAGACACAGAAGGCCATTACATGATGGTAAAGGGATGAATTCAACAAGAAGAGCTAACTATCCTAAATATATATGCACCCAATACAGGAGCACCCAGATTCATAAAGCAAGTCCTAAGAGACCTACAAAGAGACTTAGACTCCCTCACAATAATAATGGGAGACTTTAACACCTCACTGTCAATACAGTGAGATCAACAAGAGACAGATCTTGTTGAGACAGATTAATAAGAGAAAAGATTAACAAGGATATCCAGGACTTGAACTCAGCTCTGCACCAAGCATACCTAATAGACATCTACAGAACTCTCCACCCCAAATCAACGGAATGTAAATTCTTCTCAGCACCACATTGCACTTATTCCAAAATTGACCACATAGTTGGAAGTAAAGCACTCCTCAGCAAATGTAAAAGAACAGAAATCACAATAAACTGTCTCTCAGACCACAGTGCAATCAAATTAGAACTCAGGATTAAGAAACTCACTCACTCAAAACCTGGTTTTTTGAAAAGATCAACAAAATTGATAGACTATTAGCAAGACTAACAAAGAAGAAAAGAGAGAAGAATCAAATAGACACAATAAAAAATGATAAAGGGGATATCACCACCGATCCCACAGAAATACAAACTACCACCAGAGAATACTATAAACACCTCTATGCAAATAAACTAGAAAATCTAGAAGAAATGGATAAATTTCTGGACACATATACCCTCCCAAGACTAAACCAGGAAGAAACTGAATCGCTGAAGATACAAATAACAGGATCTGAAATTGATGCAATAATTAATAGCCTACCAACCAAAAAAAAGTCCAGGACCAGACAGATTCACAGCTGAATTCTACCAGAGGTACAGGGAGGAGCTGGTACCATTCCTTCTGAAACTATTCCAATCAATAGAAAAAGAAGGAATCCTCCCTAACTCATTCTATGAGATCAGTATTATCCTGATACTAGAGCCTGGCAGAGACACAACAAAAAAGAGAATTTTAGACCAATATCCCTGATGAACATTGATGTGAAAATCCTCAATAAAATACTGGCAAACGGAATCCAGTAGCACATCAAAAAGCTTATCCATCACGATCAAGTTGGCTTCATCCCTGGGATGCAAGGCTGGTTCAACATACGCAAATCAATAAACGTAATTCATCACATAAACAGAACCATCATCGACAAAAACAACATGATTATCTCAATAGATGCGGAAAAGCCCTTTGACAAAATTCAACAGCCCTTCATGCTGAAAACTCTCAATAAATTTGGTATTGATGGAACATATCTCAAAATAATAAGAGCTATTTATGACAAACTCACAGCCAATATCATATAGAATGGGCAAAAACTGGAAGCTTTCCCTTTCAAAACTGGCACAAGACAGGGATGCCAATCTCTCTCACCACTCCTGTTCAACATAGTGTTGGAAGTTCTGGCCAGGGCAATCAGGCAAGAGAAAGAAATAAAGGGTATTCAATTAGAAAAAGAGGAAGTCAAATTGTCCCTGTTTGCAGATGACATGATTGTTTATTTAGAAAACCCCCCTTGTCTCAGCCCAAAATCTCCTTAAGCTGATAAGCAACTTCAGCAAAGTCTCAGGATACAAAATCAATGTGCAGAAATCACAAGCATTCCTATACACCAATAACAGACAGAGAGCCAAATCATGAGTGAACTTCCATTCACAATTGCTACAAAGAGAATAAAATACCTAGGAATCCAACTTACAAGGGATGTAAAGGACCTCTTCAAGGAGACCTACAAACCACTGCTCATTGAAATAAAAGAGGACACAAACAAATGGAAGAACATTCCATGCTCATGGATAGGAAGAACCAATATTGTGAAAATGGCCATACTGCCCAAGGTAATTTAAAGATTCAGTGCCATCCCCATCAAGCTACCAATGACTTTCTTCACAGAATTGAAGTTCTTTAAAGAAGAGAATTCAATTCAATTCACAGAATTGAAGTACTTTAAAGTTCATATGGAACCAAAAAAGAGCCCACATTGCCAAGTCAATCCTAAGCAAAAAGAACAAAACTTGAGGCATCATGCTGCCTGACTTCAAACTATACTACAAGGCTATGGTAACCAAAACATCATGGTACTGGTACCAAAACAGAGATATAGACCAATAGAGCAGAACAGAGGCCTCAGAAATAACACCACACATCTACAACCATCTGATCTTTGACAAACCTGACAAAAACAAGAAATGTTTTTTAATAAATGGTGCTGGTAAAACTGGCTAGCCATATGTAGAAAGTTGAAACTGGATCCTTTCCTTACACCTTATACAAAAATTAATTCAAGATGGATTAAAGACTTAAATGTTAGACCTAAAACCATAAAAACCCTAGAAGAAAACCTAGGCAATACCATTCAGGACATAGGCATGGGCAAGGACTTCATGACTGAAACACCAAAAGCAATGGCAAGAAAAGCCAAAATTGACAAATGGGATCTAATTAAACTAAAGAGCTTCTGCAAGGCAAAAGAAACCACCATCAGAGTGAACAGGCAACCTACAGAATGGGAAAAAATTTTTGCAATCTACCCATCTGACAAAGGGCAATATCCAGAATCTACAAAGAACTTAAACAAATTTACAAGAATAAAACAACCCCATCAAAAAGTGGACAAAGGATATGAACAGACACTTCTCAAAAGAAGACATTTATGCAGCCAACAGACACATGAAAAAATGCTCATCATCACTAGTCATCAGAGAAATACAAATCAAAACCACAATGAGATACCATCTCACACCAGTTAGAATGGTGATCATTAAAAAGTGAGGAAACAACAAATGCTGAAGAGGATGTGAAGAAATAGGAACACTTTTACATTGCTGGTGGGAGTGTAAACTAGTTCAACCATTGTAGGAGAGAGGTGATTTCTCAAGGATCTAGAACTAGAAATACCATTTGACCCAGCCATCCCATTACTGGGTATATACCCAAAGGATTATAAATCATGCTGCTATAAAGACACATGCACACGTATGTTTATTGTGGCACTATTCACAATAGCAAAGACTTGGAACCAACCCAAATGCCCATCAATGATAGACTGGATTAAGAAAATGTGGTACATATGCACCATGGAATACTCCGCAGCCATAAAAAAGGGTGAGTTCATGTCCTTTGCAGGGACATGGATGCAGCTGGAAGCCATCATTCTGAGCAAACTATCACAAGGACAGAGAACAAAACACTGCATGTTCTCACTCATAGGTGGGAATTGAACAATGAGAACACTTGGACACAGGATGGGGAACATCACACCCTGGGGCCTGTTGGGTGGTGGGGGAAAGGGGAAGGGATAGCATTAAGAGATATACCTAATGTAAATGACAAGTTAATGGGTGCAGCATACCAACATGGCACATGTATACATATGTAACAAACCTGCATGTAGTGCACATGTACCCTAGAAATTAAAGTATAAGAAATAAAATAAAATAAAGAGTTGGAAAATAAAAAGGATCAAGGGCCGGGTGCAGTGGCACACACCTGTAATCCCAGCACTTAGGGAGGCCGAGGGTAGTCGATCACCTGAGGGCAGGAGTTCAAGACCAGCCTGGCCAACGTGGTAAAACCCCATCTTTATTAAAAATACAAAAAATTGGCCCAGCGTAGAGGCACACACCTGCAATCCCAGCTACCTGGGAGACTGAGGCAGGAGAATCGCTTGAACCTGGGAGGTGGAGGTTGCAGTGAGCCGATATTGGGCAACTGTACTCCAGCCTAGGCAACAAGAACAAAACTCAGTCAAAAAAAAAAAAAAAAACAAATGGTTCAAGTGGTAAATTTTAGGTTATGTATTTGTTACCACAATTTTTAAAAGAATTGTTTTAAAAAACACAGCCTAAGCAGCTTGGAGCCCAGACAGACACACAGAGCTGAGGTTGCAGAGAGCCTGGAGGAAGCTGGCAAGAGAGGATGAAGGCAGCAGTGGCTGGGAGTCAGGAGCGCAGGAGTGTGGTCATGGGCAAGTTACTTTAATGCCCCTGGGCATCCCTTTCTCATCTGCAAGGTGGGGAGAGTGATTGCTACCACAGCATGTGTCATTCTGAGGACTGCATGGTGCTTGGGACATGTCAATGCTCGACACACACGTACACACATTAGCTTGTCTGAGTCCTGCAGCCCAGTTCTGGCACCTCCTGGACTGCTGAGGCCATTGAATGGAAGGGTCACAGAGGGCTCAGAAAGCACCTCTGAGGACCTGGCATTTGAGCTGAGGTCTGAGGATCGGGGCAGTTGACAAAGGCATGGCGATGGGAGGGGAGGGAGGATTGTTCCATCTGGAGGAACTGGCATGGTCAAAGGTCGGAGGCTGGCCAGAGCGTCAGCACCATGCAGGAAAGGGTGCTGGAGAGGCTGGAGTGTGGGGTGGCCAGAGAGGAAGGGGAGCAGTGGGCAGCCTGAGAGGGGCCTGGGAGCCCATGGTCAGGTGGAAGGTGTCCATGGAGTGTGGAGGAAAGGATCTCTGCTTCTTTTCCATCAAATGGAAGAGGCCACATCAGTCATCTCACTTTTGTGAGGGGAGAGTGGCAATGAATACATGAATACATGAAAATTATTGTAAATTATCAATGCTCTGTGGGCTTTTATTTATAAATCCCCAAAGCCTGGTATTGCTATAACTCTGCCACATGATTGGCCCTAAAGCCTGGCCCAGCAGGTGTCTATGCTGGTCTCCAGGTCCCTCCAGAGCGCCAGAGGCCGCCTAGGCCCCAGGCCACCTCCTCGGGCTCCTCGCTCTGCCACCCAAGCCATTCCCTCAGTGGATCCCAAGCGTCCCTGTCTCTGTGCCTTTTCTCCTGCCATCCCCTCCACTTGCAGGGCCGTTTCCCCTTCTTCATCTTCAAAGCCCAGGCCAGGCACCCCCATTCCCTGGAGTCCCCCTGGCCCTCCCCCACCGTGCCTGCTTGTCAACAGCTCTCCTTCCAAACCCCAAGACCGACTGATTATTTTCCCTTAGCTTGACTTTACTATTTTCCATTTGCTTCAGACAAACTATGCTTCTTCTGCTGGCCGTCTTTTGAACCCACAGGCAGGGAAGTTACAGTTAATAAAATCCACAGATGCTTTAAAACATGGAGGTTTAAATGTGTAGACCACAAGCCTGGGCAGGATATTCAGTGTGATACAGTGCCACTTCCTACTAGCTGTGTGGCTGAGGGCAAGTCACTGTGCCTCTCTGAGCTCAGTGTCCACATCTGCAGGATAGAGGCAGCTCTCTCTACCTCACAGGGCTGTCATGAAAAGCCAGGAGGCTAGAGGATACTTCAGCACCTCCCACCACTCCCAATGAGCACTGCGTAGATCTGCAGTCAATGTGAGCAGGGGCTGTTCTCTTTCTGCCATTTGGAATGATTGCATCTGGGCTTGATTCTAGCCACAGGGCTGCCTCCTGGCTGATGGCTGCTCTGAAAGGCACTACACGTGCTTTAAGTAGTATTTGTAAGTGGCATGGCATCCAGGCAGGGCCAGTGCTGCTGGAGAGCTGCCCACGAGCTTTCTGGAGACAATGCATTGACTCATTTCTTTACTGGGCACCAGGCCTGATGCAGGGAGGCATGTGGGGAGTGAGTGATCATCTGTAGCAAGGACACACCCAGTTACGTCAGCCCTGCTTCAAGAAGCAGGAGTCTAGGGTTGTAGTCTTGGCTCTGCTGCCAATGGCTCTGTGACCTTGGGCAAGGCCTTTGTCCACTCTGGTCTTCAGCCAATTTGCTGACTCTACAAGGCCTCACAGCTTCAGGAGGTGAGCACTGGTCCCTGCACACCTGGGGGCTCCACACTTAGAAACTTCCTGGCATGTCTGCTCTGAAAATGAGGCCAGGTCCTCTGGACAGCTGCATCTGTTCTGTCTCAGGAACCCTTCTCTGTCAGATCTGAGCCTGCTGAGAAGAGCACTCCTCGCTTTTCTGTGCCCTGAATTTCCCACTCTCAGGCCATGAAGGGAGTTGATTCTAGCACAGAGAGGGATAGAGAGGGGCAGCTCCTGGGGGACTTTAGCCCCACCTGCCTTCTCCACTACAGTCGTCACTTTGCACATTCAGGAGGGACCTCAAACAGCTTCACCTCTGTTGACCACTGGTTGAGGTGCAGCACGTGGTCCCCAGGGACTGAGCCTGTTCTAGCTGTAGTCACCTGCCCTGCTGCCCACCCTCCACCCCATCTGCAGTCACTATTGACTGAGGGACTTACATGCTCCAGGCACAGAACTAAGCACTAAACTCAGAGGGGCCATGGTCACTCAGGAGCAGAGCTGGGATTCACACTCAGCCCTGTTTGGCTTCAAAGCCTGTGTCCTTTCCTTCACACCTCACTGCCGTTAACTGGGAGCCCTACTTTTCCAACTGTCAGCTTTTTCCAACTGTCAGCTTTCTGCATGGCAAGCCTCTGGTGAGAACCTTTTCCTGTTCCTCTCTGTGACTAGGGCCAAGACTGGAATGTCCAGTGAATGCTGTGGATGGTAGTGGTGGTGGTGGTGGTGGTGGTGGTAGTTATGGTGGTGATGGTAGTGGTGGTGGTAGAGGTGGTGATAGTGGTGATGGTGGTGGTGGTGATGGTGGTGGTGATAGTGGTGGTGGTGGTGGCGGTGATGGTGGTGGTGGGGGTGGTGGTGGTGATGGTGGTGGTGGTCATGGTAGTGGTGGTGGTGGTGGTGGTAGTGGTGGTAGTGACGGTGGTGGTGATGGTGGTGGTGGTGGTCGTGATGGTAGCGATGGTGGTAGAGGTGGTGGTGGTGGTGATGGTAGCGATGGTGGTGGTGGTGATGGTGGTGGTGGTGGTGATGGTAGTGGTGGTGGTAGTGGTGGTGATGGTGGTGTTCGTGGTGGTGGTGATGGTAGTGATGGTGGTAGAGGTGGTGGTGGTGATGGTAGTGGTGGTGGTGATGTTAGTGGTGGTGGTGATGGTAGCGATGGTGGTAGAGGTGGTAATGGTGGTGATGGTGGTGGTGGTGGTGATGGTAGTGGTGGTGGTAGTGGTGGTGATGGTGGTGATGGTGGTGTTGGTGGTGGTGGTGATGGTAGTGATGGTGGTAGAGGTGGTGGTGGTGATGGTGGTGGTGGTGATGTTAGTGGTGGTGGTGATGGTAGCGATGGTGGTAGAGGTGGTGGTGGTGGTGGTTGTAGTGGTGGTGGTGGTTGTAGCGATGGTGGTGGTGGTGGTGATGGTAGTGGTGGTAGCGATGGTGGTAGAGGCGGCGGTGGTGGTGGTGGTGGTGGTGGTGCTGGTGGTGGTGATGGTAGCCATGGTGGTAGAGGTGGTGGTGGTGGTAGTGATGGTGTTGGTAGTGGTGGTAGTGTTGGTATTGGTGGTGGTGGTGGTAGTGATGGTGGTAGTGGTGGTAGTGGTGGTATTGGTGGTGGTGGGGGTGGTAATGGTGGTGGTGGTGGTGGTAGCGATGGTGGTGGTGGTGGTGATGGTAGTGGTGGTAGCGATGGTGGTAGAGGCGGTGGTGGTGGTGGTGGTAGTGGTGGTGGTGATGGTAGCAATGGTGGTAGAGGTGGTGATGGTGGTGGTGGTGATAGTGATGGTGGTGGTGGTGGTAGTGGTGGTAGTGGTGGTATTGGTGGTGGTGGGGGTGGTAGTGGTGGTGGTGGTGGTGGTATCGATGGTGGTGGTGGTGGTGATGGTAGTGGTGGTAGCGATGGTGGTAGAGGCGGTAGTGGTGGTGGTGCTGGTGGTGGTGATGGTAGCCATGGTGGTAGAGGTGGTGGTGGTGGTAGTGATGGTGTTGGTAGTGGTGGTAGTGTTGGTATTGGTGGTGGTGGTGGTAGTGATGGTGGTAGTGGTGGTAGTGGTGGTAGTGGTGGTGATGGTAGTGATGTTGGTGGTAGTGGTGGTGGTGGTGATGGTAGCAGTGGTGATAGAGGTGGTGGTGGTGGTGGTGGTGGTAGTGGTAGTGGTGGTGATGGTGATGGTTGTAGCGATGGGGGTGGTAGTGGTAATGGTGACGGTGATGGTAGTGATGGTGGTAGAGGTGGTGGTGGTGGTGCTTCCCCGGGGCCTATAGTGAGGGATAAGATTTGCAGTGGAGAGACATTCCCTTCCCTGTCCAGTTATTCCATGCTCTAGAAAACAGTTCTCCCACTAGCAACATCTTCTTCAACCATGAGAGCCAGAGGGTGTTTAATCCATTCAAAGAGGGGGGATTGGTGCCCTTCTTTTCGTGCCCACTGGCTGTGTGACCTCAGGCAAGTGACTTTACCTCTCTGAACCTCCATTTCATCACTTGAAAAAGAGGACTGACATAACCCCCTTCACTGGTTTCTAGTAAGGATGAGGAGGTCCTGGAGTGAGGAGAAGGCATTGTAGTGCTAAAGGATCACAGATGTTCATCTGTGTTCCTGTGGTTGCTGCTATCTAGCCCATGCAGAAAATGGCTGAGCAGTGTGTAGGGTCCAGTTAGCCAGCAGGTACAGGCATACCATGGGGCTGGAGAGACGTTGCTCTACATCTCGATCGTAAAGGTGACGTGGCGCTCTGATCAATAAAGGTGTTGCATAAAGATGACCCTTTGGTGGCTGTGTCAGGACCTGTAAAATCCTTTGTGACTTGCAGCACTAGGAGGAGCCCTTGTGACTGGAGTGAACAGCAGCAAGGCCACCAGCTCCAAGAGATGAAGGCCTGAGGAGAACAGAGCATGACAAAGACTGGGCAGGAGATTGGACCGTCATAGGAGGTGCTGATCCCAGTCAATGAAAAACTTTCGACACCGCGAAGAAGCGTCTCCACTTCCCCTGTGCTTACGTTGGAGGAGACCAAAAGAGCCATGCCTATAGCAGCCTCCACCTCATTGCCCTATTCTGACCTTGCTTGCTTGTTTCCAGCGTCTGGGTCATGGTCAGGTTTACTGTGCAGCTCTCAAGAGGGTCTAGCCCCAGTCTCAGAATGGAGATGCCAGGAAGGACCTAAATAAGGAGCCCCTGGGTGTTGAGGGGTCTATGCTCACCCCCTGGAGCTATGAGGCCTTGTAGAGTCAATGAGGTAGCTAGAGACCAGAGAGGGCAAGGGCCTGGGCCTAGGTCACATAGCCAGTTACCCACATGTGACTGGGAAGAGACAAAGTGTTCCCTGCGAACTGGTTACCACCTCCTTTAATCTCTGAGAAGTTTTCATAGAAATGACTTTTCTGAGGGATAGCCCAGTCAGCAGTGACAACTCTCAGTCTGATCTTTACATACAAGCTCTGGAAGCTTTTCAGAGCCACATTTTTCACCCTGCCTACCTCCATGAAAACCATCTATCCATCTGTCGTGCTAAGAACTGCCCAAAGCATTAAGCACTTTGAACTGAAGGGAAGATGAGACGGGATCAGCAGGCAGGAGCAGGAGCTGAATCACACCAGCTTGTGGCTGTGCCTTGACTCCTCGACCCCACTTTCTGCTGGTGAGGACACTAATTTGGCCCCCACTTTGAGCGGTCAGACATTTAACGCAGCGGGTAGGTGAGGGTCTACTTACAGATCTAGAGTGTGCATGGTGCAGCCTGCCGTCTCACCAGGGGACTCCTGCTTCATGTTTGTCAAGTGCAGATAAGCAAACCTCTTTATTCTTCATCTTGGAATTTCTTCTAAACGGGTCACCCATTTTGCACCTCCGTTATTCCGATAGAAACCTAACAGTTAGGTTAACTTTCCTGAAGCTTTTATTGCCCCTGCATATTGTTAATCTGGACCATGATCTTGCATCCCAGTGATTGCCATTTTAAAAGTGGAAGAGTGGTTCAAGCTCTGTGTCATACAGATCATGTGTCATAGGAGGAACTGAAGCCTGCTCTTCAGCACTGTATTCAGTGTCAAAGTTTGGAAGCTGAAATGCTTCACATTCCATGTTGGCGGCTCTGTCTTCATCCCTGTAATTTGTTCCCTGCCATCAACCCCTTGCACTGCCTCTGCGTCTGCAGGATACTGTGGCTCTGTGACGATCTTTCTGTCTGCATCCTCTCTTTCCTGTACATCCACCTTCATCATCTTCCTCTTCCTCATGCTGCTCGTCTTCCACTTCATCGGAATATTGGCCTTCCTGGGGACAAGACTCTCATCAGGAGAGATGGGCACAAAGGAATCTTCTCTGTGAGGAGCTTCTTCCGCCTGGGACCTCATCCTGGCATGAGCATGGTCATCTCCATTGTCCTCCAGCAGGGGGGTCCTTGGCTGTGATCTTGGAGAGCTTCCAAGGGCTTCAGTATCCCCATCAGCATGTTATGGATTCCTCCGCAAACATGGCCACGGCTGGAGAGAAGGAGGAGATGATAGAGACTCCATCGTGGCTTCTTACTCCATCAGCTGGTCCCAATATTGCCAGGGCTAGAGAGTTGAGCCAGCCTCCTAGTATGAAACCATTGGCTTCACTTTTGAGGTGAGTGAGGAAGACATCTCCAGGCTTCTGAACCTATTGACATCTGGGGCACTTGGTTTTCCTTCCGCTGTTGAAGAATGACTCTGACTGTGATGAGTGCTATCAAGGCGAAGTGCCAGATACAGCAAATACTGATTGAGCCCCACTCGGTGCTAGGCACTCTTCCAAGCACATAACCTATATTAACTAAGTAAAATGTGCAACACCTCTTGGAGCATATGCTATTATTTTGTAGTAATTTTTTAATTGAAACAGATCATACATACAAAAAATAATCCAAGTCGTAAGTATAGAACCATGAGTTATTACAGAGTGAACATACCTATGGAATTGTGCCCAGTTACCCACAGGTCAAGAAATAGGACATTATCCCCATTTTACAGGTGAAGAAACTGAGACACAGAGAGGTTAAGTAACCTGCCCAAGGTCACACAGCTAGTAAGGGACAGAGCCTGTTTTCCACCTCAGGAGCTCTATCTGGTAAGCCCAGCTCTGTTTTCTACTGCCCATAGAAAAGGTGGACCTGGGAGAGCATGACCCATCTCAGGGTCAGGGGAAGCCTCTGAGAAGCTGGGGTTGGAGCTGAGCTCAGGGGAGATCTGGAACTTCATTAGAGAGAGGGAAGGAGAGCATTCCAGGCAGGGTGATCTGCTGAGAGGCCTGCAGATCTGCTGTGGGGATGCAGGAGGGAGGCGATGTGGACGGCCTGTCACGGCCACATCACACAGACTCACCAGTCACTAGAAGGCAGCTGTGGGACTCACAAAGGGATTCTTCCTTCCACAAAAGGACTCACAACAGGAATCCCTAAATAGCTTGCTGCAAGGAAAACCCACTTTGAGTTGGGAACGTCACATTTCCATAGAGTGGGTTAGAGAAATAGAGCTTTCATTGGAAGAGGTGGCTCAGTCTGAGAATAACAGCTGGGAGGTGTAGTAGTAAAATCATCCCACAGCCACAGCCACAGCTGGGCTCCTCTGAGCAGCATCAGCACACGCTCCATGGGCGGGTGCTTGCTCAGGGTCACACAGCTGGTCGGAGGCAGCGGGATTTGAACTCTGCAGTCTGATGCATCAACACCCCCATGCCTAACCACTGCACTCCACAGTGTCCTAATCAGACAGGCCACCTCAGTCCTCTGAGTGGTGACCACACCCTCCCTTCCTTCCTGTTTTCCCACCCACTCACCTACTGGCTGTTTATGTCTGGAGCACCAGTGTGGTTGCAATGTCCATTTAGATTCCAGCTAAACCCACTGGACCTGGAGTCCAGCCCAGCTCCTACCATTAGAAACTATTTTGCCCCAGACTTACATTGTCATTTAATCTGGGCTTGAATACTAGACCTGTTGGGGAGCTCACTAGCATTCAGGCTTGCTTTGTTCCAAATTTGTAGCCCTGGGGTCAGAAAATTCTTTCTTAAAGGGAGCCCAGATCTTCCTCCGTGCCTGGTTCTGCCTGTTGGCTGAGCAACCTCCCAGGAGGCTGAGACAGTGGTCACAGATGTGACCTGAGGTGTCCAAAGACAGGTTTTCCTTGGTCCCTGTTTCTCCTCTAATCCTAACTGGTGGGGAACAGATCTGCTCGGGGTATGGGGTAAGAAGGTGGCTGTTGTCATGGGGCAATTATAATGCCCTCTCTATCCTTCTCCCTTCCAGATTGGAGTAACTCTGGGACCTGAGCACGTATCCTCCCCCAACCCCAACCCCAACCCCGTGTTATTCAGGTTTAATCTGTAAGGACAGCTGCAAGAGATGCCAACCAGCTGCCTTCATGAGCTCTGGCTACCTTGCCCCATTCAGATAGATTAAAAGCTGTTTCACAGCCTTCATGGTACTGATGCCTTGAGCTCATTGCAGGATTTAAAACTGTTCGCAGCCTTTTCTTACTAAAGCTGTTTATTTTTCTGTGATAAAAGATTTCACCTATGACCCTGGTTGACTTTTTGTAGTGCTTCTTAGCAAAAATAATAATAAGAAAAATAAGTATTCATAAATGTTAACCAAGAAGAAAGGAGATATCCTATGAAAAGTGTGTGGCACATAGTGAGGGCCTGGTCACTGTGAGGTCAGGTGGTTTGGGGAGGCCTCGGCCCTCCCAGCTCTGGCCATTTGTGTGGTGTGGAGCACCAGACAGGCTCCCGCCTCTTCAGGGTCTGGTCACTTCCCCATTCTGGGTCTGGGACATAGGGAGTGAGGCTGGAATAGTGGAAAGAGGAGACCGTGGTCCTGCATCAGCCTGGGCTAGGTCCAGTCCCACCTGAGGGCTTCTGTGCTCCGGGCCATTCTGGGAGAAGATGGACAGTCTGGGGAGAATTTCTCACATGTGGAATTGTTTGAGGACATGGAAATGCTGAGACTGGAGGAGAGAAGTCTCGGGCAGCATCATAGCTTTTGGAGACTTGTATGAAGGAGGAGCTGGACTGCCCAGAGCTCAGAGCATGGGTGTGAGCACAGGGTGACAACTTCAGCTTGATAGTGAGAGAGCTGCCCAGGAGTCACAGGAGCTGCCTGGGAAACTGTGAGTCCCCTGGTGCCGGAGGAATATGCACTTGTGGGAGGGTGCGGACAGGATCTACCTGAAAATGGCCAAATCTGAGGATGCAGCAGCCTTCTCTGCATCAGAGGTTTTAAGGACCTTCCAAGCATGAATGTTCTCTAACAGTAATTTTCAAATTGTTTTTAAATTCACAGAACTCCTTTTTACAAAGTTCAGTTTACAAATACACTCCTTCTGAAAAACAATGTGATCCAGAGCTGCTGTGGGTGGGGAAGGAGGACCCAAGGCCCCACTGCTCGGCCTCCCCACACCCATGCTCCATGAATCCGGAGCACAGATTGAAAGTCACTGTTCTAGAACCCTGCAGGCCAGGGCTGCTCATGGCTGGAGCAACTCCACCTAACGTTCCCAGTGAAGGCACCCACTCCTCTGACAGTTTCATTTCATTTCAACCCAGCTTCTGGGTTCCTGCCTGCCTCCTTAACCCCACTGTCTGGTTGGAAATGGGGTATCAGCTGCGTTTGACGGACCCAAGCTGGCTTCAGCCCAGGCTTGGTGCCTGCTTGCTGGCTCTTAGGCCTCTGCTCTTGGTCACCCAGAAGTCACTCCACAGGATCTCCACCTATCATATCCAATTCTGTAGAATAAAAGCGTTTCCTATTCTTAGAGCTGTGCTGGGCATTCGATCCCTGAGCTGCTGCCATCTTCCCAGCTGCTGCCACTGGGAGCCGATGTTTTCCTAGTATAAAAAAAAATCACAATAGTAAAACCAAGGAAATGGTGAAAATGCCACTGTAGGTAGCAAGCCTGCAAAATGACAAGAGCTTGCCTCATCAGCGAGAGTCCTTCTGGAAGGTGTAGAAGAAGGCATCCTTGACCCACTCTCCCCTCTTATTTCTGTCAGGCCACTGCTGAACTCTCTCGAATCTAGGTCCACTTTCCTCTTGCCCTTGCCTCTGCCCAACTGGGCTCTCTACAGTCACAACAGCCTCTCCTGGCCTCCAGACCTCCCCACCCACACCATCCTCCACACTGCACCCAGGCAGAGACTCATAAAACAGGAGTCTCAGGTCTGACCCTGTGCACCCAAAAAGTCCCAGACAAAGGCATTTCTTCTGCAGAAGCCACCTGACACCCACCCCCGCTGGTTCCTCCTCTCATCATCTGTAGCACTTTGCTCATGGTCTGTATTACTGTTTCCATCTCTTTGCTTTACGATCTTTTAAGTGCCTGTTAGTCACACTTGAGACCAAGGTCAGGGTTTTATTTAGCTTTATATTTCTGGCCCTGGCCCAGCGCCAGGCTCAGACCAGGCCTTAGGAAGTACTGTTGAGTAAATTCACATGCTTGCAGCTCACGTCGCTGTTTAGAACAGAGACCGTGCTGGTGGGCTCTGTGCCTGCGTGCCATGGAATTCCTGGCACAGCAGCATGTCCCTGGAGGGTGCACCTAATGGCCCCCAGCCTGAGCGTTATGCCATGATGTAGTTTCTGCAGAACCCCGACAACAGGAGAATCTGGGGTATACCCAGAACCCAGTGTGAAATTCCCCCATGACCCACGTGGCCTCCTCAGTTCACTTTCCACCAGGGGATGTGTCTACTACCTCTTGGCAACTGAATATTTTGAAGAGAGACACAGCTCAGCAGGCTGTACCACCTGGCACTTGCCCCTCTTCCCACAGACATCCATTCCTCTGTGAGTTTCACTCAAAAAGCAGCGTGTCACTGCGGACAAGCCAGCCAGCTCACCATGGCTGGACCTCCCAGGGCACCGGGCCTCCGGGAACTGGCCCCTAGCCTCGCTTCACCAACACAGGTTGCCCGCCAAAGTAGGTCTCAGAGCGACAGTGTGTGCATTGCTCGTCACATCTTCCTCTTGCTTTGCATGACTGAGTACACCCAAGAAGTGTACCTCCTGGGAGGAAAGCATATTTGGCAACAAGATCATAATAAAATCAGAAATTCAGCAAACCTTTAAAATATCCAGACTTGGAAGAGATGCAGGAGTTCTCCAATTAAATATGAATAATAGGTGGAAAAGTCATAATATAAATGCAGAATAGCTTAATACATAGAATCTCAGATTAAGAAGGTAACTTGGAGGCCATTGAGTTCATCCCTTCATTTCAGAAAATAATGCAGCTTGGTGGAGAGAAAAGTCACGGGCTTGAAGGTCAGACATGCCCCTATTTACTAGCTATGTGACCTTGGGGAAATTACTTTGAGCCAGAAGTTTAGCTCCAGGCTAGATCTGCCTCTTGTATTTTATTTGACTTACACAATGTTTTTTAAAAAACAGAATTGCACAGCAGTTAAGCACATGAACTTTGTAGCCAGGCGACCTGAGTTCAAATTCTGACTCCATTAACTAACTGGCTGTGTGACCTTGGGCAGGTTACTTAACCTCTCTGTGACTGTTTTCTCCTGTATAAATGGGAATCATGACAGCCCCATCACATAGGGCTGTCACGTGATTTAATGAGGTAACGCATGTAAAGCATTTAAAATCGCGCTTGGCGCCCAGTCTAAGAGTTTGCTAATATTTTTAGTTTTTTTAAAAAATCTGGATTTGTGGTTTCCTTGAAAACACTGGAAGATGTAACCATTTCATGTGGCATTTGGCGGGATGGGAGTAGCCACTGCTCCTTCACAGAGGAGTGTGCCCTGCCTCCCAGGTCACCACAGTCCCCACCGCTCCCCCTCCTACGCTTCCTCTGCTTCGCTTGATCATGTTGCCAGCCCATCCCCCTCTAGTGCCCTGAGCCTCCACTTGGTCTTAGGAGTAAATATATTCATTTATATTTACTGGAACAAATATGCTAAACTAAATATATCCAAGTGAACTAAGTATATCCACTTTACAATGTTATGACACTCATACACAAGCTCATCCATCCAAAGCCCCTCTGTCTGTGTGCTGGACATGTCCTGAGCACGTAGACATCATGAATTCCTTCCTACTAGCTAGGAGTAGTAAAATAATGCTATTCTACCTACTACCTACTACTAGAAGACCTCATAGCCTGTTCGTCTGGCCTCTGCGTGAACAGTGCTAGTGACAGGGAGCCCACTGCATGGCAGAGCAGCTTCTTTCCATCTTTGCTATATTCAGAGTCCAGGAACAACAACCTCCTCCATCACCTTGCCTGAAATGCCATGCAATTTCCACCACAGCCCCTCTTTGGCACCTTGAGCAGAGGAACGTGTCACGTCCTTTGCGGGCTCTGTGCCGAGTTGCTGCGTGCTTAGCAGAAGCTGCGGGTCTGCTACAACCCAAGATACCATGTGCTGATGGTTCACAGTCAGGCGACTCAGTAGCACCAGCCGCGGGGATTGCAGGAGAAGCTGCCGAGGGCAGGAGAGGACATCGCACCAGATCATACAGTGCTGCACTTCAGGGCCCACGAGTCAGATCTGGGGTCCAGTCCTTGCTTCACCACTTTTGAGCTGCCTTGTGACTTTGGGCAAGACACTCAACCTCTCTGTTTCCATTTCCTTCTCTATTCAGTGAAGATTATAAGACCCTTCTGATCAAGGGGTTGTTTAAGGATCTTTTTCTTTTCTTTTGAGTCCATGAGGCTTAGAGCCACCGCATAAGAATGAAAAGATCCATCCGTGAGGACCCTGGTCTCACCATACCCCTCCCCATAGCCTCTGTCCTGACCTGACCCCAGGCATGGGGCAGAAAGCTGCTTCCAGACAGGGGTCTGGAACCTCTGGTGACACAATGATGGGTCAGGATCTCCAGCCCCACTTTGTTGCGTGGCCTGGAAGTCACAGCCCTGAGCCCCAGGCAGTCAGGCTGTTCGATTTCAAGGTCCCAGGAGGCAGCTATTCAAAACCCACAGAAACAGCTCTTTTTCTTTAAGAACAAACCTAAACATTGTTTTTCACACTGACTGACACCCCCAGCTTGTGAGGGCAGCGGAAACCAGGTGGGCAGGGGGACTGTGAGAAATTACTCCATGAGTCAGCCCTGCCGGACCCATCAGCAGTGGACTGTCTTTCAGCCTCAGAACAGGCAGGGAAGTTGGTCACTTTCTCCCCAGGGCAGCCTGTGTCACAGGCCTCCAAGGAGCTGCCTTGGGTGGAGGAGGGAAGAGGACAGCAGACCAGAGAAGCAGGACTTAACCCCCAGGGACCCCCATCATGGTGTTCCGGTTCCCCCCCTGGCTGTTCCCTAGCATTTATCTACAGCTGTCAACACCCAGGGGCTCAACCCCAGCGCTGGCTGGAAGGGCTGGGCAGGGAGTGATGCCATTCTTATTTGCCTGCAGTGTAACAGGTCCCTGGGAGAGGGAAGATGCTAACAAAACCTTGGTCAGCATCATCTGAAAGTGTTGATGTGCGGGAACAGGGTGCTGCATGGTAAAATTGCTGGCTGAGTGGTCTTGGCCGTGTCAATGAACCCACTGGGCCTTGGTTCCCTTTTCTGTACAATGGAGACAATGGTAAAAGGGTTGATGGGAGGATCGAGCGATGCCAGGCATGTGACAGTACTCTGCCGTGTCTCAAGTATGAGGACTATTTCTGAGGGAAAGAAAGTGACTTGCCCAAGGTCACCCGGCGAGTTCCAACAAGAGCAGAACCCAGACCCAAGTGTCCTGCCCACCTCTCCCCCTCTGAGCAGAGTCACTCCTCTCAGAAAGCGGGCAGCATTATCTGCCCATCAAGGTTCTGAGGCACTGCCTGTGTCCCGCCTCCTTCGGGAGCCCAGAATTGAATTAAACTTGCGCTCAGGAGCTCCTGGAAAGTCAAGGCTAGAATCTGAGGATTGCAGGCCTCAGGAAAGAAGGCCTCGCTGGTCTCTCTGATGGGCAGCTAATGAATATTTATTGGGCACCTGCTGGGGATGCCCGGACAAATGAGGTAGATGTGGTCCTCACCCATGCAGGGATGATGGGGGCCATGCTTGTGAAAAGGCCACTGCAGTACACACAGCCTGACAAGTGCCCTGAAGCAGGAGCGGGTGAGATCCCCAGGCCCAGAGAAAGGGTGTGGGACAGGCCTCTGAAGGACAGGACCTTGGTGCACAGTTCTGGTAGAGTGGAGGAGCTGGTCATACAGGAGAGGGGATGGTGCTGGGGCAGGGACACGAGGCCCCAAGTGACCTTTGGCATGGCTGGAGGAGGAGTGCAGCAGGAAATGGGGGGATGAGTGGGAACTGGTGGGAGATGAGCTGGGGAGGTGGCAAGGGCAGATGGTGCCCTGGGTCTTCCCTGCCAAGGAAAGGAGCGGGGCTTTGCTCTGATGGTAGTGGGAGAAGCATGAAGTGGGACCTCTAGGCTGGGAGGAGTGGCAAGCCTGGACGGATCTGGGGACAGCTCCTACTGGCTGTTTTTCGAAGAAAGGAGGCAGTGGTATAGGAGAGAGGGTGGTGGCCAGGGCTGGTGGGGAGAGAAAGGTGGCACCCTTGGAGCATGCATTGCTTGTAGCACTGATGGTTGTGGTGGTGGATTGATTATGGAGCATGAAGGAAATGGAGCCATCAAGGATGAAGCCCAGCTGTGGGCCTGGCCAGCCACATGGGTATAGGTGCCGCTTACTGAGAGAGACGGGAATCCAGGAGCAGACACTACAGGTGGAGGGACTTGGAAGGCTGGTTCTGGGCATACAAGGTATGAGGTGCCTGAAAACCACCAGAGGTGATACTAAGGGGCAGTTAGATGTACAGGAAAGGCATCAGAACTCAAGAGAGAAGTGGCTGGGGGCCATCAGCACCCAGGTGGAGGGTCACCTGGGGAAGGTATGTGGTGAGAAAGGTCCAGGTCAGAGGCTGGCAGGGGCCATGTTGGCTTGGGAAAGGGTGGGCAAAAAAGGAGCTTGCAAAGGAGACACAAGCAGTAGGGAATGGGGTCGCTGGAGCCAAGCAGGTGCCTCCGGAAGGTCGGCAAGAGGGCAGACAGGATAAGGCAATCAAACTTTCAGTGGAACAAGTTGTGACCTCGGCAAAAACAGTGGGTCATCAGAGCTGGGCCGCAATGGCTCAAAAGCATAGAGTGGGGAGGAGGTGTGGACAGTCCTCTCCAGATCTGGGCTGTGCAGGAAAGAGGGGCAGCAGAGCTGGCCCAGTTTGGGCCCACGGAGGCTTGGGGCTGGTAGATTTGTGATGGGAAGAGAGCTGGGCTTGTGTCTGTGGTGGTGGAAGGGGCTAGGAGAGGGAGGCGGTGACATTGCTGGGAAGCTATGGGAGAGGACGGTGGATGGGGTGGGCCCTGGCACCGCAGGAGGAGCTGGACCTGAAGCCCGGCAGGTCCGCCTCAGACTTGGGGAGGTCCACACTGATGGACAGCTGCCATAGGCCTGTCCCTGGGCTGGACCCGTTGGGAACCTCAAAGCTGGGCAAACCTCGGTCCTGGCCTTCAAGGAGCAGAGGAGCCACAGGTTCCAGGTCGTTGGACCAGGACTGCCCTCGTTCAAGTCTTGGGTCTTCAGCAGCCATCCTCCTCACGCTCTCTGGGATGTCCAGCTACAGGCCCCTCCTCCTCTGAACCCTCTCCTCTTGGCTAAGCCACAGTTCTCTCCCAGTTTCCTGCGTCTCTGACCTTTCTCTTTTGGAGGGCAGGGTTTGGGGTGCCATTTGTTCTTCCCACCCTTGCATTTGGGTGCCACCCAGGCCTCTGCCCTCGGCACCACCCCCTTCTGTCTTGTGGGGTCATCCTCCTCACAAATCTACACATCCCTTCTGAGTCCCACTGATTTCTAACTGTGGCACAAAGATGTTTCTTCATGTCTTCCTCATGGGCATCTCATACTCCATGCTTAAGGACTAGGATCCTTCATCACTTCCCCCCAAGCCTGGGGGTGGTGCCACTAGAGCCAAGTTGAAACTTCTGGATTTTGGTTTCTCCTTCATTCTGACCCCTGCCCCATCGAAATGGCCACCAAGGCCTGTGGAGCCTATGCCCGGAAGGCATCTCAAATCCCTGTTCTAGAACACGAGCCTAGGCCTTGATTCATTCTCTCCTACTCCAGGTCATTCCCATGGCCAGGGAATATCCTCTCTTGGAGACTTTATATTTCTCTTTAAGGCTTTTATCAAGCCCAAACTTAGCGTGGTGTTCAAGGCCAATGGTGATCCAGCCTGCCTTTCCTCCAGGCTCATCTCCTCTCCGCAACCAAATACTGCAGGCTGTTAACACTCTGACATTGCTCCAGGGGTGCCTACCGAAGTCCTCCCTTCTCTCCTGTCCTCCCTTCTCTCCTGTCCTCCCTTCTCTCCTGTCCTCCATCTCTCCTATCCTCCATCTCCCCTGTCCTCCATCTCTCCTGTCCTCCATCTCCCCTGTCCTCCATCTCCCCTGTCCTCCATCTCCTATCCTCATCTCCCATCTTCCTTTCTCTCCTGTCCTCCATCTCCCCTGTTCTCCATCTCCTATCCTCATCTCCCGTCTTCCCTTCTCTCCTGTCCTCCATCTCCCCTGTCCTCCATCTCTCCTATCCTCCATCTCCCCTGTCCTCCATCTCTCCTATCCTCCATCTCCCCTGTCCTCCATCCCTCCTGTCCTCCATCTCCCCTGTCCTCCATCTCTCCTGTCTTCCATCTCCTGTCCTCATCTCCCGTCTTCCCTTCTCTCCTGTCCTCCATCTCTCCTATCCTCCATCTCCCCTGTCCTCCATTTCTCCTGTCCTCCATCTCTCCTGACCTCCCTTCTCTCCTGTCCTCCATCTCTCCTGACCTCCCTTCTCTCCTGTCCTCCATCTCTCCTATCCTCCATCTCCCCTGTCCTCCATCCCTCCTGTCCTCCATCTCCCCTGTCCTCCCTTCTCTCCTGTCCTCCATCTCTCCTATCCTCCATCTCCCCTGTCCTCCATCTCTCCTGTCCTCCATCTCCCCTGTCCTCCATCTCCCCTGTCCTCCATCTCCTATCCTCATCTCCCATCTTCCCTTCTCTCCTGTCCTCCATCTCTCCTATCCTCCATCTCCCCTGTCCTCCATCTTTCCTGTCCTCCATCTCCCCTGTCCTCCATCTCCCCTGTCCTCCATCTCCCCTGTCCTCCATCTCTCCTGTCCTCCATCTCCCCTGTCCTCCATTTCTCCTGTCCTCCATCTCTCCTGACCTCCCTTCTCTCCTGTCCTCCATCTCCCCTGTCCTCCATCTCTCCTGTCCTCCATCTCCCCTGTCCTCCATTTCTCCTGTCCTCCATCTCTCCTGACCTCCCTTCTCTCCTGTCCTCCATCTCTCCTGTCCTCCATGTCTCCTGTCATCCCTGGCCTCACCCAACCCAGGCTCCTCCCTCGTGCTCTGCAGCAGGCTGCACTCCCTCCCTGATGTGACAAGGTGCTGCACGTGGTTGTATATACCCCACCCCAAGTCAAGGCACCACCCTTGAAGGCTCAGAGTCCTCTCTCTCCCTCCTTCCCTTCCTATCACTCTCTCTCTCTCTCTCCATTTGGAAAGACCACGTACCATTTAAGCTTGATGTGGAGGAGGAAATGAAGGGGTCTGAGAGCAGCTGGGGCAGACGGACCCTGGCACCTGCTTCTAGGTTGGCTGGCACACAGGCACGGTAGACATCGGAGTGGCTGTGCTGTGTGGGGATCAGCAGGGTGAAGGCTAGGCTGAAGGACACCATTGTGGGTGTTGGCAGGAGGGGAGCAAGTGCCATGGACCCGACGAGCAGGGCCAGGTGGAGGCTAGTGTCCAGGAGGTGGTGGGGCCTCCAGTGCAAAGGGGAGACCAAGCCGCCCTCACTCTGTCTTCTCCTAGCTGGGAAAGGGGCCTCTATCTCAGCTGTCTTCCCCAGCCACCAGGTCCCAGGGGCATGGAGGGACATGGGAATTAAGAACCAGGTGTGAGCAACTAGTTTTGGTCCTGGAGATCTGCCACGTGAGGATGAGCCGCTGTCACTTGGAGGCAGGTGCCTCGTGCTTGGCCACAGAGTGCCCTTCCTAAGAGAAACGAGTCATTTCTGCGCACCGCCGCCACAGCCTTCAGTTCCTCCTCTCGGACGCAAGGTGGCGCGTGTCCTGGATCCTGCAGAAAGGTGGCCCCCACTGGGGACGCAGCAAAAACTGGCTGGTCAGGGCAGCCACGGTGGAGAAGGGGCAGTTTTAGACTCCTTGACGGCATCAGTTGGCCAAATCTGAGGTGATTAAAAAAAAAAAAAACACAGAGCCTACCTGTACTAGTGAACAGCAGTCCATGTGTGAGGTGAGGGTGAGTGTGCCACAAGAGTGTGTGAGCATGAGCATGGAGGTCTGAGTGTGCAAGTGAGTGTGTGGTGTGTGTTCATGGGTGTGAGCGTGTGTGACTGTGTGAGGGTGGAGGGGTCTGGTGCATGTCCGTGTGTGTGTGAGTGTGGGGATGTGGGTGTGCGGGTGTGATTGTGGGAGTATGCATGGGTGTGAGTGGGAGTGTGAGGATGTGTGACTGTGGGGGTGACTATGAATGTGGGGGGTGTGATTGTGGGGCTATTTGTGTGGGTGTGTGAGTGTGTGGGGATGTGGAAGTGAGTCGGGTTGTGAATGTGTGGATGGGTGAGGGCGGTGGTGTGTGTATGTGTGAATATGGGGTATATGAGTATTCAAGCAGAGGCGCAAGTGTCTGGTTGTGGGAGTGTGTAGGGGTGTGAGTGTGAGGGTGTGAGTGAGGGTGTGGGGCGTGTGGGGTGAGTGAAGTGAGTGTATGTTTGTGTATGAAGGTGGGGACATGAGCATGTGTGAGGGTGCGGTGTGTGGGGGGTAGGGGTGTGGGGAGGAGAGTCGGGTGTGTGAGGGTAGGGGTGTCAGTGTAAGTGTGAGGATGGGGTGTGGAGTATGTGAGTGTGGGGTGTGAGTGTGGGGGTTGTGAGGGGGTGTGGGGTGTGAGCATGTGTGGGGGGGTGAGCGTGTGAGTGTGGGGGTGTCAGCACATGTGAATGTGAGGGTGAGTGTGGATGAGTGTGGGGTGTGAGCATGTGTGAGGGCGAGTGTGAGGTCAGGGGTGTGGTGGTGGTGGTTCCGTTGCTGCTAGCAGGCTCTCTCCCTAAGTCCCCTCTTCCAAGCCCTTCCTTCTGACGTCCTTTCAGCTGTAAGCTGACGGCCCCATTGGAGCAGGGTGGAGCCCCCACCGCTGTCCCTGGCTCACCTCCTCCCAGCCACCTCTAGCCCCTCTGTGCTGGACCTGGTTGGGGCAGGTGGTGCGGAGTGAGTAGGGCACGGGCAGCTCTGGCTGGCATTGGAAGGTGCACCCCACAGGCTGAGAGTCCACGCCTCCTCCACGTGCCTTGCCAGTGGCCTCTCAGGCTTCACGAGTCAGAAGGCTCCTCCTGGAAGTATGCCAAGGTCCTTTCTCCTGGCGCACCCCCTGCCACCCTCCCCACCGCATCTGTGACTTGCACATGTATAGCATTAGAACAACAAGACGGCTTCATCGTGATCCTGTTGCGCATGTGGGACTCGTGGGTTTCCTTCTAAGTGGAAATAAGAGCATTCTGATTCGTGCTTCGGGGGCAGCTCCTGAAAGCTGGTGGCACTTCCAGATAGAACCCCAAGCGATGTGGCAGGTGGCTGGGACCCTGCAGCCTGCAGAGCTTGCAGACTGAGGTGCAGGTGAGGGAGAGAGCTCAGGACTCCTCATTCCAAACTCTGAAACCAGGGAAGCAATGGTGGTCTCTCTTCCTTCTCCTCCCGTGAATGTCAGGGCGGTTTCCTGGCAGACTGGACAGGCTTTGGGGAAGGCACTTTCAGAGCCTGGTTCTGGCCCCTTCTGGCTATGGGATCTTGGACAAGTCTCTCACTGTCTCTAAGCCTCGGGGTCTCACGGGCTCTCCATGGTGAGGTGGTTGCGCTTTGATTTGGGTAAAGTGCCTGGCAGAGTGAGCATTTGGTGAATGGCGGCTGCCTGAGCTGCTGCTGCTGTTTTACTATCATCATTCCCTCTCTAGGACTCAGGTGGCCTGCGGTGGCTGTTCTTTGTGGGTGAAGCTGTAGCTGGGCTGGCTCTGCCAAGGAGGCTGTCTGGCACCCTGCAGCTCCACATCCTCTCGGTGGGACGCACCAGTGTCTGCTGCCTCTGGGGGAGGAAGAATAGTGCAGCTCCCCCCGTCTGAGGGGGAGGGATGCAGGGGTCCGTGGTGGATCCCCAGGGTGACTCAGTTCCTCCCACTCCCATGGTCCTCTCTGGTTCCGTGACCTCCATTCCTCGCGTCTGTAACGGGCTGGATGAAGCTAGGAAGCGCGTGCATCTTCTGAGGTGGGAATCTGCCTCTTCTCCTTTTTTTTCCCTTTACTATGACGCCTGTTGCTCATAGGTACAAATCAAACGAAGAGTATGTATATGTGCGAGGCCGCGGCCGAGGGAAATATGTTTGTGAGGAGTGTGGAATTCGCTGCAAGAAGCCCAGCATGCTGAAGAAACACATCCGCACCCACACTGACGTCCGGCCCTATGTGTGCAAGCACTGTCACTTTGCTTTTAAAACCAAAGGTAAGAGAGAGTCAGCTGGGGCACTGCCCCTGCCCGCTGCAGGGAGCTCCCCTCTGGGAGTCCCAGCACAGAGTTCAGGTGCCCAGACCTCTTTGCAGGGGGCCTGGAGCAGCTCCATTTCCTGGATTCCCACCCAGCTTGGTGCCCAGTGGCAGAGCAGCTGGCTCCAGACTGGCCTGTGGCTCCCCATGGCTGCCCCCAGTCATCCTCCTGGAACACGCACACAGCCCCTACACCTGTGGCTGCCCGGCCCTGGCCTGCCCAGCCTGGTGCAGCACTCTTGCTCACCGTTCCTGGTTTTGCATCTTCTCTCATCTCCCCTCCCTTCTGCATGTCTCCTGAGCCATTTATCCACTGATCTGAGGCACTCCAGCATCCATGCTCGTCACTGCCACTCTCGCATTTGGAAATCCATTCCACTCCCAGCTGCTTAACACACTCGCATGCTCACTTCTCATGCCAGAGTGCACCGACCTCCACCCACCTCTCCACTCCCGCCCTGTCCCTGCTCCACCCAGCTTCTCTGCACGTCTCAGCACAGGGCCGGCCCCCCACTCCCAGACTGGCAGCCCTGTCACCCCTGCCCCGGCCACACCCCACATCAGGGTCAGGATAGGCTCTGGCAGTCACCGGTGAAAGGAGGGGCCTGCTGTGAAAGGCGTGCATCCCAGAGAGCTGCGATGGGTGATGGGCATGGCCTGGCCTGCCACAGCCACCCAGGCCAGGCCCCTGGTGTGGACGAAGGAGCTGAGTCCATGGGATTCTTGGATCGCACTCTCCTCCTGCAGGATAGGCAGGGAAGGTCCTGGCAGCTTGCTCACTGCAGACTGAAGTGCCTTGGAGGGAGACCCAGGGCTCTCGGCACCCTGGTGTCTTCAGCCTCTTGAGCTTTATAGATTCCTGGGTCAGGGTTTGGACATCAGGGTCCTGTCTTCTCCTTTGAGCAAGTTGGGGGCTTCTGGGAGCCCCGCGGTTTCTCAGGGGGTGAAACTCAAGGGCATCCTTCAGCTGTGCCACCTGTTGACCTTTCTTCTGTTGGCAAAGTTGCTCCCAGCGAGCGAGGCTGGGCCGCTGCTCTGGAGGGGGCCCAGCAGGGTCCCTACCCTTCTTCATTTCCTCCGTGCTCTTGCTGCCTGGCCCCTTCCGTTCTCTCTAAACCAAGTCAGGCGCCAGTTTATCACATCCCCTGGGACAGTGGCCTCTTCTCTGACTGTGTTCCCGTTTCTGGTCTCCTGAGACCATTAACTGAACCCCTGCCCTGCTCTGTCCCCTCGCCATCATCTGCAAGTTGAGCTCGAATTTTCCTGCCAAGGTTTTGGTTTAAACAGAGGTGCCTACCCTCCCGCTGCCTTTCCCTGATCCTCTTCTCTCTTAGTGTCTCATAAACAACGTCCCAAAGGTTGCCCAGAGAGGGCAGATAGGCCCAGGACTCCCCACCCACCCCATGGGTGCTTCGAAAGTGTCTTCCATCCCTGGAGCCCTGCCCAGCATGCGTCACCCTGGACATGGGCTGTCCCTGACACGTCCTCCAACCGCACTTCCTCTGGCCTTCTGCAGCCAGTTGAGATTTTATGGAAGAGTAAGATGGAGATAACTGACTGACAATTCAATGGATGGTCTTCAACTCTAAAAGCAGAATACTTCTCACCCAAGTCCCCTTGAAGGTGAAGAAAGTGATCCCAGAAAACAGAATAGCTGTTAATGCTGGAGCTGCAACTAGAACACGGGACCCGAGCTTCAGGGCATCACCCCGTCATCTTCGTTTCTCTGAGCAGTTAGTTTTCTCCCTTCCTGGGGGTGGGTGGCAAAAAGCTGCACTTGGAATGGCCTGTGTCCAGGGGACCACACTGTCCTCAGCCTGAGGAGCCCTGAGAGCTCCCAGCCCAGGGCCATGCAGAGCACACGTGTGCTCCACACGCAGCCTGGGATCGCCTCAGGAAACCATCACTCTGCCGCGAGAGACTGGAAGTTTCCAGCCCAAGCAGTTTCCTGCAGGGGGCCCACTCGATTCCCTTTGCCTTGGGTCCCTAGCAAGAGCCCCTACTTTCTAGGAGATGCCTTCATTGGAAGCCACACTGAGCCTGTCTGCAGTCCCTTCCTGGGCCTCTCTGAGCCAGCACAGAGCCGGGGCCCTGGAGGGCCTTGAAGGGTCCAGAGTACATAATCTGAACAGAGGGGCTGTGGGCCCTCCACCTTTCCAGGGGTATAGAGCATCCCCCGAGGGAAGGCTGCCCCTGCTGTCCCGAAGGCCAGGCCCATGAGGCCGTGCTCTCAACCAGTGATCAGGCAGTGCCCTGAGCTCTTCCTCAACTGTTCGCAGGGGCTTCTAGAAGACTAGAACCTTCCAGAACCAACACAGGGAGCAGATGGGAAATGGTGGAATCTGAAACTGTTTGACTAACAGAGGGAAGGCCAGGTTGGGATGGTGGCAATCGAAGCAGGGAAGGCTCCCTGTCAGCTCTTTCTGCAGTATGGGGGTGAAGGGAGAGCAGGACGCTGGAGCTCCTGTCTGTTTCTGGGGCCAGGTGTCTTTGTGGAGTGCTGGGCCCTGTAAGCCATCAGCTCAGACAACACCGGCCCCTTCTCTCCGGGGCTATGCGCCTCCCCATCGGGCCACCTCCAGGCCTGCCCCAGGTGGCCCTCCTGGCCCTACCACCCGGCTACCCCAGGGCCTGGGGAGCCCCTCCTGCCTTCCTGTCTGTCTCTGTCTGCCGTGTGTGTCTCGTCTCTTGTGTCAGACGTCGTGGCAGCAGCTCAGGCCTCTGGAAACTGGCTAAGGAACGCGTCAGTAGGTGGGGCTGGGGAGGCCTGTGGGTGGCCCTCTGGCGGCTGGGGGGTCCCATTTCCTCTTCTCAGATGGTTCCCAGAGGCCGGCAGATGGCTGTGCCATGTCCAGGCCCTTGCACCGATCGCCTCAGGGGACAGAGATGGCCTCAGGTCTGCCAGGCCGGCAGGGGCAGGGACAGATGGGTTGGTCAAAGCCAAATGAGGCAGGCAGGATTGGTGGTGGATGCCCTTTTATCAGAGGTTCCGCCTCTCCCCCACCCATCGCCTTCCCTCTCACTTGCCTTTGCTCTTCATTCCAGGCCTGTCAGGCTTTGGTGGGGTCTGGAATGACTGAGAAACTATGGCTCTGCCTGACAAGCCGAGGCCCTGGCCCTCAACAGGGAAGTGGTGTTCAGGCTGCACCTGCAGCCATGTACCCCACCTTCCCCTTTCACAGAGGAGGAGATGGACCTGGAGAGGGAAGTCACAGAGGGACCCAGACAGCACTCAGGGCTGCCCATCCAGTGTCCACTCCTGGACCCGCAAAGTCACCTCCGATCCTGACTCCTCCCTGCACCCCCAGGGTTGGGGGCAGAGGAGAGACAGCCCTTTGGGGCTCCCTGGTGCCTTCTCCTGAGAAAGGTAAAACCATTTCACCATAAGCATCATCTTAGCATCTCTTCCTCCACACCCAGCATGGTGCGTGGCAGAGCCCCCAGCTGCTCAATAGAGTGACTGGCATGGGGACAAGGGTCTGCTCTCTGCCAGGCACACTCTGCTGCCACTCTACATGTGTCACCTCATCAAGTCCTCCCGCATCCCCACGAGGTAGGTATTACTTCACAGTTGCGGAAACCGGGGTTCAGAAGGTTAAGGAACTTGCCCAGGAGCCCGCAGCTAGCAAGCTGCAGAGCCCATAGTCAAACCTAAGGCTGCCAGGTTCCATCTAGGTTCCACTCTGCCTCCACATGGAGTGGGAAAGGCCCCCAGAGTCTTGAGACCTGAGTCTAAATGGAACTCGGCACCAACAGCACTGTGGCTGTGGGCCACCTGATTCGCTGTGTTGGCTCAAGCAGCCCTGCCAGCGTCCGAGACAGCCAGTGATCTTGTCTAATGGTGCCATCAGCACCGGGACCCAGAGTTAGATCAGAAGCAGGGAGAATCTCAGCCTGGTGGGGGTTCAATTACATGGACTTTGAAGTTCCTTCCAACATTTTCCTCCTGCGATGAGAAGGGCATTTCCCATACGTGGCTATTGTACACCCATTGTGTGCCCAGCATCTAGCTTGGTTCATTAGAGACCTAACCTTCCAGGCAGAACAAGTGTGACAAATGAGGTAATAGCCAGAATGAGCAGTGTCTGCTGTGCTCTGTAGTCTGGGGTAGTCAGGGTAGGGTGGGCCTGGATCCAGGACCTTAGGACAGTGGGTATCTCTGATCCACGGAAGACCCCAGCTGCCTTTTCCCACCTCTTGACTGTCCTACTCTGGCTTTGCCTTCTCATGACAGTGAGGGCAGAAGTCCACTAGGTTGGACAGGGACCTCTGAGGACCCTCCGGCTACAAGATGACTCTGGAATTATGGCTTTGCTCCCACTATTGCCAGGAGTAGAACATGCAGGTTTATTTCCAGTTATAGGAGGAAGACCCAAATTAGGAAGGATAGAGTCATGAACCAGGACCAAGGTGAAGAACGAGGAAAGGAAGCAGCTCCCCTCCCATCCCTGGTGCTCTTGACTTGAACACCTCTGGTAATCCCAGCTTAAGGTTCCCCCATTAATGTCTTAGCAAAACCCTAAAGATTTATTCTAATTATAGGAATGATTAAGAAGCACCCTTTGGTTCATCTGTGGGCCCTTTCCCTGGTCACCTATCCATCCATCTCATCAAATAGTTTTCCTGTTCATTTATCTTCTCATCCTATCTGTTCCTACCATTCTCCCATTTGTCCTCCCACCCATCCAACTTCCCATTCTTTCATTCTCCTATCTGTACTCCTAAGCATGTAAAAGTGCATGTGTCCGTTCATCCATCCAACCAGCCATTCTTCCATTCATCCATATCTCCGTCCTCCCATCCAGCTCTCCATCATCCCACCTGTTTATTGACCCATTCTCCATCTATCCTTCCATTTATTTTCATCTACTCACCTATCCTCTGTCTGCCTATTCATCTCCTTATCTGCTCATCTAGAGTTCCATCCCTCTGTCTATCCTCTTCCTGTTCTTCATTCTCTTTGTATTTCCTTTATCCACTTTATCTATCCACCCACCAATCACTCTATTCATCCACTCCAGGAGGCTTACCTCTTTCCATTCTTCTCTCCTCCATCCATCCATTCAAACTTACCAATTAATTAAACTAATGGGACAGAGTACCTGATTCAGGGCACTTATGACTTATGATGTTAATGACCATATGGAAATACAGCCATCCCCAGGGCAACAGTGAGCACATCATAGTTTGGGAGTAGCTGCTGGGCCCAAAGCAATATCCTGAGGCATCTGGCCTGTGTTCTTCTGGGGCAGGCTGGGATGCTCTGCCTGTCCTTCCTAGAACCCTCCTGTCCACCCAGCTGTGTGGCCTGTGAAATGTTGTGCACCTGCTGGGGAACTGAAGCTATTGTTACTGTTCCCTGACTCCACAGAGCTGCTGTCTCTGCTCTGCAGCTTGTGGGCTGGACCTACAACTTGGGGCAAAGTCAGCCTCCCCTCTGAGGGCTTTGTAGGCATGGAACAGGACAGAGGCCTTGCCTGGGCCTTCCCTGACCACCCTGGTCCTGTGTCTGCACTGTAGATTGGCCTGAGGAAACTGAAGGCCCAGAAATGGGACTTCTCTATGGAAACCAAGCTTGGACCCCCAGCCTTGTGGCTCCTGAATCCTTGGCCAGTAGACTTCCCTACTCTCACCTTCTGCCCTCTTGCCATGCGTAATATTGAATTTGCCCTGGTTTCTCTACCTACACTAGAATTCTGCCCTGTGGGCTGCCCTAGAAGTGTCCTCAGCCAGAAGGGCATGTTTAGTCCTCACCCATCACGCCGGTCAATGGGAGCCTCCCACGTCATCCCACACTTGAGATGGCCAATAGTGCTGCCTGATGAGCATCACCAGCTAGTAGGGCCAGACTTAAATCAGAAGCAAAAAAAAAAAAAAAAGAAAGAAACCTATTGCACTTGAGTTGTCTTTTAATTTCTTTTTTTGTTTGTTTTTTAACCAGCATCTCACTTCCTCTTTATACTCTCTGTCCCCTCGCAGCCCCTGCCCCTGCCCCGCCCCGCCCTCCCCCCCCCCCCCCCCAACCTAGCTCCTGTGCACTGCCGTAACAGCAGCTGTGGATACATATCTTGGCCTGAGCACCAGGGCAGAGGGATGCCGCAGCTCCTACCCAGCCCCTGCAGCTGGCAGGGCCTTGACTGACCTGGAAACCATGGCCTGCCGGCCAGGTGCTACCTCCATGAGTCCTGGGCCCGCCCTGGCCTCCTGCCCCACAGCAGAGCCTAAGTATTCTCATTTCTTTCTAGGGAATCTGACTAAGCACATGAAGTCGAAGGCCCACAGCAAAAAGTGCCAAGAGACAGGGGTGCTGGAGGAGCTGGAAGCCGAAGAAGGTAACAATTGCCAACCTCCTCCATCCCCTTTCCCCTCGTCCGCTTTCCCCGTCCTCCTCCACCTTAACTCCTTGCCTTCCCTGCTTCCTTCCTGTCTGCTTTGCTCCATTCCCCCTCATCCCCTCTCTCCCTCCCATGTCTTCACCTTCAGTTCTCCCAACTCTCAGAGACAAAGGTTAAATTCCCTGAATGATCGAGCCGCCTTCCCACATGCTGATAGGATATGCTGTGCAGCCCTAGCTATCATGCATTACCATCTGTCATGCAGGTGGAGTGCCTGGCACCCATGGGTGCTCAGTGAATGTTTACTGAATAAATGCACACAAGAGAACTTACAGTCAACATTGAGTGCCCACTATGTGTCAGGCAGGTTCTAAATGCATGCCCTGAATTATCCCAGCAACCCCTCACAGTGACACTGTGGGACACATACTCTCCAAAGCTCCACACCCACACTCCTGCCTAGACACTCCGGCATGGGCCTGACACATGGGCCTTTTGGAGCTAGGAGAGTTTCACAAAAGCCCAAAGCAGACCTGACAGCTGCTTGTCACCTCCCAGCCCCATCCCCGTACACACCCCGGCCATGGTGGTCAATCCCCAGGAGTCATCTTAGAGTCAGTCTCTGAGAAGACAGGGCAGAGGATTCAAAGCCAGTGGGTCTGGCTGGGCACTGCCAGGCCTTAGCAGTCAGCCAGGTGGCCAGAAGCGCTTTGGTGGTGGACGGCAGTCCCTTCAACAGGAGGAGGCTGGAGCCATTTCTCCAGCACCAAGCAAAGCAGGAAGCATACTGATTCCCTGAAATCAGCCCCAGGACTTAAAGTGTGACAGAGAGGAGTGTGTATGCACGCACTGTGTGCCTTGTTCCATTTTTGTTTTTCCAATTTGGGGAGTATTTGTGGTCTTACAAAAAAGAGTTAAGTCATATTTCCTTTTAGGTGAAATAAGTCATTTTTATAGAGCAGAACACAGTGAACTTGGGGCTGTTCCCCCCAAAGCTAGAATGTGGGTTCACTGTGCTTGACAAGGATACACTGGGCCATATACACATGTTGTCTCATTGAGTCCTCAAAACAGGTGGCAGAAACTTGTGTCACGCATGTTAAGTCAGGGAAGTCAAAGCTCAGACAGGTAAAAATAGCCCAAGGTCACACAAAAACCCTGGCTGCATGCCACTCCACTGCCTGGTGGACTGAACCAGGGGAGCCTGAGCCTAAGCCAGAGCCCTGCCCTGAGGTCCCTGCCCCGCCCCAGCCTCATTTTCCCAGTGGAGGGAAGGAGGCTGCTCAGAGCCACTTTTCTGAGGATGAAATCCATGCATTCATTCCAGAAGTAATTACTGGGCACAATCTCTGTGCCTGGCTCTGTTCGGGGTGCTGGAGGTTCCGCAGTAAATAAAACAGCTCCTGTGCTCAGGTAGTCGGCATGGCAGGGGAGCTGGGCAAGGAACGAAGGTGGAGTAGAGCAAGGGCCTTACCTGTGAAGCCAAAGAGAAAGCAGAAGAGCCAAGTGAGGGCTGGGGCGCGTGGGGAGGGCCGCTGTGCTAGACAGAGGGTTGTGAGCAGAGAACCCCCACCGGAAGGAACCGGAGTCAGGAGCTACGTGGGGTCAGGGAGGAGCTCTCCTACAGAGGGAGCAACAGGTGCGGGGTTCCCTAGTGCTGGAGCCCGCTGGGCGCGGTGGCAGCCGGTTCAGAGAGACCTGGAGCCTGAGGGCTGAAGGGCACCGGGGATGCGCTGGAGTGGAGGAGAGAGGCAGGGCGTCCTCTGGCCTGTGCCGGGGGTGCGGGGAGGCCGGATGTGCTCAGGAGGTGGAAAAGCGACGGGATTCTGGGTGGGCTCTGGAGGGAGAGCCCACAGGCTCAGCTGACCCCATATGGGGCAGAAGGGAGGGGGGAGGACCAAAAGGAGCCAAGGAGGACTCCAAGGTTTACGGCCCAAGAGATTGAAGGATGGAGTTTCCACTTTCCGCGACGAGACAGATGCAGGCGGGAGCGGCATGAGTTCGTGTCTGTGGAACGCAAGGTGGCGCGTGGGAGGACTGCCTGGAAGGAGCGAGGCGCCCCGTCCCTGCCCACGGTGCTGGCCAGGCTGGGCGCCAGCGCCACCGCGTGGCCTCTCCCAGCGGCGCCCGCCGCGCGCTCAAGCACTCTCATTTGTGGAGCGTTGGCCTGGATCCCAGCAGGGGCGGGGCCGCTCCAGCAAGGGCCCTGGGAAGGGGCCGCCCAGACAGAGGCATTCCCCAGTGCTTTGCAGGAACACGGATGTGGAGGGCCCGGCCAGCCTCGAGCTGGGCAGGGGACTCTTGGCTTCCAGCATTCATGCACTGAGTGCCCAGCACGGGCCATTATCCCCACTGGGTCTCAACTTCCACATTAGTAAAGAGGGTCTTTATGAGCCCTCCCTGCTGGACATCAGGAAACGCTGGTCCTGACTCTCCTTCACTCCTAACACTACCCCTGTGACCTTCGTCTGCAAAATGCTGACAATCCCACCCCAGCTACCTGCCTGCTGAGACTTGGGGGACAGGGATGACAGGAGCTGAAGTTTATTGGGTACTTACTGTGTGCCAGACCCTCACAGTCCTCTCAACAAGTTCCTAGAGTGCTTTTATTGCTACCCAGTTTACAGATGAGGAAACCAGACACAGAGAAAGTAAAGTATCCAACCTCACACAGCAAGGAAGTGGTGGTGCTGAGATTCAAACCCGACCAATCCCTGCTTCTTAGTGCAGCACATCATTTTTAAACTGTCAGCGTAACAATGCAAGGGCTGTATACCTTAGTTCTGACTCAGCCACCAGCTCTCACGGGGTCATCTGTGCCTGGATTTTGCTGTATGTAAATGAGGGGCAGGGCCAGGTGAACGGGTGATGAAGTAGGACCCTGCCAAAGTCCTAGGCAAGGAAAGTAAATGCCTGGGGCATAACTGCAAAGGTCACCCCCATCCCCAGTCCTGCTCTCATCCTAATCCTTCATTCCTCCTCTGATCTCATCACCCTGCCTCTAGCCTCAGGGCCCTCCCTTTGCCTGCCAGCCCTAGCTCCACCCCATAGCTTTGACCTACATCCGGCTGAATGCCCACTTTTGTCCACTTTGGACATCTGACTGCTGCATATTGAGTGACTTGGAAGTGCTAGTTCTGGGCTTTCTGGCCTCGGGGCAGCTGGACATGGTGGAGAGCCAAAGCCTGGCTGCCCCAGCGGCCTGAGTCAGCTTCTGTGCCAGCCCTCCTGGTCAGTGGTGGGTGCAGTACTGACATGTGTGAGTGATGGGGCTGGCTGGCTGGCTCAGCCCACCTGTCAGCAGCCTCATTCTGCAGACCAGAAACAGGTTCCAATGGTCTAGCGACGGGCCAGTGAGGAGGCCAGATGTTAGCGGAGTTCTCCCCAGCATCGGGATTGCTGTCCATTTCAGAGATGCCCAAACTAGACTCCTGACATGTTAGAGGTGACCCGGCTGGTTGGGGCCATCCCAGAGGAATCAGACCAGGAGGCTAGCATTTCAGAGTCGTAACCCCCACTTTTAGACTCTATTCAATAATTCTGTTATTATTCTTGTAGTCTGTTTAAGGAGTGCAAGTGACCTAAATGTCCAACAATATCTGAAACAAGTATCACAGTTTTGTTGTTTGTTTACTCTTGTGAACAATTGCTTCCAAGTCTCTCAACATGCAGCAGTCAGATGTCCAAAGTGGACAAAAGTGGGCATTCAGCCGGATGTAGGTCAAAAACTATGGAGTGGAGCTGGGGCTGGCAGACAATGGGAGGGCCCTGAGGCTAGAGGCAGCCTGGACTTCAAAAGGGCAGTGGCTCCTCAGATAAGAGCATGGCTGGGATGGGGACCTGCTCTGCAGCCTGAGGCCAACTTAGTCAAGCCGCCCACAGAGGCCAGAGGCCACCACCTGCCAGATGCCATTGTAACAGCCACCAGGAGCCTGGTCACCATGGCAGATGTGTGTTTACAATGACCACGGATGGCTCTGTGCTGCTGGACCAGCCAGTGTGACTGGTCTGTCCTGAAATAATAGATTTCATCATTAATGTGTTAATATGGCAGCTGTAATTATTTTTAAGCCCTCGATATGTGCCAGGTCTTCATTTTACTCCTCCTAGAAAACCTGGTGAGGTGAGACCATCACATTCATTCGACAAAGGGGGAGACCAAGCAGAGCAAGGTGGGGTAACTTGCCCGTGGCGAAGCCAGCAATGAGATGCTAGTGAAACAAACAAAGACAGTCTTTGCTGTGGCTCAATTCCAGCCCTACTACTGTCTTCCATGGGCAAGTTAATTACTCTCTCACCTCAGTTTCCTCATCTGTAACATGAAGATGAGAGCAGTACCAGCTTCACAGGATTCTTTGAGGTCTAAATGAATAAATTTACCTAAAGCTCTCAGAACTGAACATTGCACATTCTAGGCATAAAGGAATTATTGTTCACTGTTGTTATTTACAAAGCGCTCTTGTATCTGTTACGTTTCGTGGTTGTCCCCACAATCTTGTGCCCTTGCCATGGCTATTTTGCCCAGTCAGCAGGCAAGGAAACTGGGGCTCAGAGAGGAGCAGCTGTGAGAGCAGCGGGGCCAAGGCCCAACCTTGACCTTGGGTCTTCTGTGTTTGCCCTCAGGAACCAGTGACGACCTGTTCCAGGACTCGGAAGGACGAGAGGGCTCAGAGGCTGTAGAGGAGCACCAGTTTTCGGACCTGGAGGACTCGGACTCAGACTCAGACCTGGACGAAGACGAGGATGAGGATGAGGAGGAGAGCCAGGACGAGCTGTCCAGACCATCCTCAGAGGTGCCCCCGCCTGGCCCACCACATGCACTGCGGGCAGACTCCTCACCCATCCCGGGCCCTCAGCCCCCAGATGCCCCCGCCTCTGGCACCCAGGCTACAGGAGGCAGCTCGATCTCAGAAGCTGAGCACCTGACAGCCAGCAGCTGCTCCATGTCCAGCCAGAGCACGCCGGGCCTCCCCCAGCTGGGACCGGCCCCTCTGGGCTCTGTGGAGAAAGACACAGCCTCAGCCTTGAGCTCCAAGCCTGTGTCCCCGAGAAGACCATGGTCCCCAAGCAAAGAAGCAGGCAGCCGTCCACCAATAGCCCGCAAACACTCACTAACCAAAAACGACTCATCTCCCCAGCGATGCTCCCCGGCCCGAGAACCACAGGCCTCAGCCCCGAGCCCGCCTGGCCTGCACATGGACCCAGGAAGGGGTATGGGCCCTCTCCCTTGTGGGTCTCCAAGACTTCAGCTGTCTCCTCTCACCCTCCGCCCCCTGGGAAGAGAACTGCCCCCTCGAGCACATGTGCTCTCCAAACTCGAGGGTGCCACCGACCCAGGCCTCCCCAGATACTCGCCCACCAGGAGATGGTCTCCGGGTCAGGCCGAGTCACCACCACGGTCAGCGCTGCCAGGGAAGTGGGCCTTAGCTGGGCCGGGCAGCCCTTCAGCGGGGGAGCATGGCCCAGGCTTGGGGCTGGCCCCGCGGGTTCTCTTCCCGCCCGCGCCTCTACCTCACAAGCTCCTCAGCAGAAGCCCAGAGACCTGCGCCTCCCCATGGGTGAGTTCCTGCCCCTGGGGGCTGGGCCGCTTCTCCCCTGTGGGTGCGGGGGTTGCAAGTTCACACCCTCCTGGGTATCACACCTGGAACTAAACAGCTCTGCCAGCTCAGTAGTTATTAATAATTTAGCAAACATTTATTAGGCACCTACTGTGCCATGCACCATGCTGGGTGCCCTGAATCAGCTGGCTAATTAAACTTTATTTTAGCCTCAGCAGCACAGAGCATGGACTCTGGAGTTCATGGGATCTGGGTTCTATCACGTATTAGTCTGTTCTTGCATTGCTGTAAACAAATTCCTGAGACTGGGTAATTTATAATGAAAAGAGGTCGAATAGGCTCCCAGTTCTTCAGGCTGTACAGGAAGCGTGGTGCCAGCATCTGCTCGGTTTCTGGGGAGGCCTCAAGCAGCTTTTACTCATGGCAGAAGGCGAAGCAGGAACAGGCATCTCACATGGCAGAGTGGAAGCAAGAGAGAGAGCTGGGGGGAAGGTGCCACACACTCAAAATGCCAGATCTCATGAGAACTTACTCACTATCTGGAGGACAGTATCAGTCCCCATGACCCAAACACCTCCCGCCAGGCCCCACCTCCAACACTGGGGATTACAATTCAACACGAGATTCGGGCAGGGACAAATATCCAAACGATATCATGTCACTTGCAAGGGGTGTAGCCTTGGATGTGGGTGTAAATACTCATGCAGTTTCCTACCCCCACCCCATCCCCATCTGCCTGTGTTCTTTGAGCAGATGGCAGAACTTAACCAAAACCATCACCATCTCCAATATCACTGTCACCAGTGCCCTCAGAGACACCCTGTCGACCATCAGCACTGTCCCCATGGCCAGCACCACCACTGTCACCATTGCACCAACACACCACGGCTGCCACCCCGTCAGCACAGTCACTATCCCTGTCCCTTCAGCTGCCATGACCCCTCAACTGACAGCACCATCGTCAGCTGACCACCTTCCGACACCTTCTCTGTCTCCATGTTGCCATGACCCAGCCCTGTCACTCCTGGAGGAACACTGATCTAGGAATCCTTGATTTTTAATTTTGGGGTCACATTCAAATTCCTGGGGGTGGCAGAAGGTCAAGAACTGCAGGTGGGAACTCATGTCCAAGGGTGAAGCTGGGTGAAGACCATTTAGGAACAGGAGAGGCAGCAGACCCACATAGAGGCCAGGCTCATGGGTGATGACAGGGCCCCACATTGCTCAAGTATCCCCTCCTTTGAAGACAGATATACTGGCCAGAGGCATGGAGACCATGGGGCCTGAGCATACTCATGGTAACTGTCGAGCTGGAGATGGCCCATTCCAGAGATGGCAGCAGGCTCAGCGTCATGGGCAGGGAGTCAGGAGCTTGGTTCTGGGTTCAGCTCAGCCAGGACTCTGGACTCGCTCTGTGATCTTGGGCAAGTCCCCTTCCCACTTCCAGGCCTCAGCTCCCCATGTGCCCAGCACGTAACCTTCACCTTACCTTGTCTTGTTTTCTGACCCCAGCAGAAGGCCGAGTCCCGAAGTCCCTCCTGCTCACCCAGCCCTGCTCATCCTCTCTCCTCCCGACCATTCTCCGCCCTCCATGACTTCCATGGCCACATCCCGGCCCGGACAGAGGAGAACATCTTCAGCCACCTGCCCCTGCACTCCCAGCACTTGACCCGTGCCCCGTGTCCCTTGATTCCCATCGGTGGAATCCAGATGGTGCAGGCCCGGCCAGGAGCCCACCCCACCCTGCTTCCAGGGCCCACCACAGCCTGGGTCAGTGGCTTCTCCGGGGGTGGCAGCGACCTGACAGGGGCCCGGGAGGCCCAGGAGCGAGGCCGCTGGAGTCCCACTGAGAGCTCATCAGCCTCCGTGTCGCCCGTGGCTAAGGTCTCCAAATTCACACTCTCCTCAGAGCTGGAGGGCAGGGACTACCCCAAGGAAAGGGAGAGGACCGGCGGAGGCCCGGGCAGGCCTCCTGACTGGACACCCCGTGGGACCGAGGCACCTGCCGAGCCCACACCCACGCACAGCCCCTGCACCCCACCCGACACCTTGCCCCGGCCACCCCAGGGACGCCGGGCAGCGCAGTCCTGGAGCCCCCGCTTGGAGTTCCCGCGTGCACCGACCAACCCCGAGGCCTCTGCCACCCCGCCGCTGGACCGCAGCAGCTCCGTGGGCTGCCTGGCAGAGGCCTCTGCCCGCTTCCCAGCCCGGAGGAGGAATCTCTCTGGGGAACCCAGGACCAGGCAGGACTCCCCCAAGCCCTCAGGAAGTGGGGAGCCCAGGGCACCTCCACATCAGCCTGAGGACAGGGGCCCCCGCAACGCTTAGCCTCTCTCCAACTGCTTCAGCATCTGGCTTCCAGTATCCAGCAACAGACGTTTCCAGCCACTTTCCTTGAATCATCCCACTCCCTCAGCCCCATCTGTCCCTCCGTCCAGGAGCTCTCACGGCCCCATCTGTTGTACCTTCCCATGTATGCAGTTACCTGTGCCTTTTTCTACGCCTTTTGTTGCTTAAGAAGAAACAAAACAAATCACATACATACATTTAAAAAACAACAACAACAACCCGTGAGAGGTCTGAGGCTGTGAATAGTTTATGCTTTTGGGGAAAGGCTGATGGTGGAGCCTTCTGACCCTCCCCGCTGCGGTTGGCAGCCACCCACCCCAGAGGCTGGCAGAGGGGAAGGGGTGCGCTGAGGGAGAAAGGAAAAGGAAACCTCAAACAATATAGAAATAAATGTAAAAGGAAGCACTCCTGTGTACAGATGCGATCAAGGTTCCTGTTTATTGCCACTTTACCCGCTGCCCAGCTCGTGGCCACCCCTCTCTGCCAGCAGAAAGGTCAGTGTCCCCAGGCACAGGGGCGCAAACAGAGGCAGGTGACCCCCACTCAGGCCCCAGCAAGCAGGCCCAGAAAAAATAATCTTTTCCTTTTGTGTTTTTCTTTTTTTTTTTTTTTTTTTGCCAGAAAATAAAATTATACTTTTCCTAGGATTTCAACACAAAATAATAGGTGCAGGTAGGAGGAGGAGGGTTGGCTCCCCAAGGGTCCTTGGATACTCTGGTAGTCTGAGTCATAGGCCCATCCTGGCACTCCCCAGGTGGGCAGGCCACCCCACCCACGCACCCCCACTCCCAACACCTCCCTTCTGCACCCCACCCTGGCCCCCTGGGCTGGGGAAGGAGCCCTGACTGTCCGTCCCTGGCTCCCAAGCCCCTGACCAAGGCCTCACTCTTCTGTTGCCTCCTCTGTTCTAAAACCCCACAAAGGCGGAAGTGGCAGGGCCCAAGCCTTAGGCGTCGTTCCTGAGACTGGGTTTTGGGTTCTGTTTCACCCTGGGGTACAAGGGACGCTGTTCCACTCATGGCTGGGTTTTTCCAGTGCTCCACCACAGGGGTTTGCAGAGAACTGTTTCAGGACCACCCCCTCTCCCTGCCCCACACCGTCCCTGTCTCCACGACCCCAAGGAAATACCCAGAACTGTGGCTGGTGGATATGGCCCGGGCCTGTTTGCTGTCTTACACCTCTTTTTAAAAAAGAGGGAGAGGACGGTGTTTGATACTTTGCCCAGCCACCACAGATTCTCGTGACCTAGAGGATTTTTGAATTGTCCTAAGTCATTGGAATTCTCCAAAGCAATCAGTGCAAGCCAGTGCCTCTTCCTTACCCCCCTCTCTACCTTCAAGAAGCTGCCCTGCATTTCCTGGGGCAAAACTCTACTTTGTAAGAAAAATAATAGGACCAGAAATTTAAATCCCAAATTGAACTATGGAACTTGAACTCTAGTGTGTGTGCCCCAACTGGGAGAGGTGAGTTTTTCCCCAGTGTTCCAGAACTGATTTTCTTTACTTTCTACAAAGGAGGGCAGCACAGGGACTATGGTCGTGGCCCATGAAGGCTGGGTTTGATGCCACCCTATAAAGAGCAGGGACCTCTCTGGCCAGTCCCCAGTCCTCAGCCAGGCTGTATGAATCAAGTGCCCGCCCCAGGGCTCTTGAGCTGTTGAAGGTGTTTGGGTACAGGACACAGTAGGTGGGGAGGATTAAGACCCTTCTGTGAGTTCCCTGTGCGGGGCCGTACTTGCCTCTTCCAATTCGTGGCCTTTCCCCGGCCTGGTCCCTACTAGACAGACAAACCAGCCACAGTCCAGCCTGCAGCCAGACCACCTTGTTCATTCATTCTCCTTTGCCTCACTCAGAGCTAAAACAAAAATGAGACGAAAGGCAGGGCCTCCCTGGGGGTCCACTGTGCTCCAGGGTCCTGGGGAGTCAAGATTAGCCAGCAGCTCCTGACTGCTTCCCTCAGAGATGAGGGCTCTCATCCTCCCAAAAGCAGCAGCAAGCCCAGCCTGGACCACACCGTCCATATTGCTGGACAGTGGCCTGGCAGAAAGTGACTCCTCCGAGTCCCAGGAGGCCAGGGCTTTTCCCACCCTTGCCTTTCAGCCCTGACCCATGGGACTGCCCATGGATTGGAAGCTTCAAGGGCTGAGGTCTGGGAGCTGCATAAAGGCCTTTGCTTCAGCCCAGGTTAAAAATCTCCCTGGACAGGCTCTTTCTGCCCCAGACCTACAAAGCAGCAGACTGGGGGCTCTGGTGGACTAGCCCCTGACATTGGTGGGGGGCCCCACACCACTCCACCCCACTCTGCCTTCCAGCTCTCGTGGGCATTTTTCTCCCTGTACTCAAACAGCCTACCCACCCAAGGTTTCCTCCCTGGGCAGCCTAGCAATGAACAGCGCAGCCGGCAGGGCAGAGGCCCGGCAGTCACCGGGCCCGTCAGGCTCAGGCAGAGAAGCCACAGGGGCCAGGAGTCACTGGAGACTATTTCTTAATGATGGGGGGAAATGCACAAATATAATCTCACCAAAGGGCTGCCTCCACATTGATGCTGTGCCCAGAGGGACACAACCAATGCCACCAGCCTGGGTATATGTCACTGGGCACAGCTCTAACCCCCTCCTCCGGACTCTAGTCCCAGTCCTCTGCGCACAGAGCCTCCGGCCCACAGGTACACCTTCATGATCTGGAGAAAGACGCTTGCCCCATGCACGCCCTCCCCTGGACCTTCTGCCCTGCTCCCAGTCACTTCCAAGCTTCCTGTTTGCCTGTGATGTTATTGTGCCTGTTGAGGGAAGCAGCAGAGGAGGCAGTGGCTGACTTGGCACAGATGCCTGCTGCGTGCTCTTTTGAAATGCGTGGGGTGGCCATTCCTCGGTACAGACTAGCCATGGTCCTTAGGTGTGGGCAGTAGGGGAGGAACCAACTGGTCGAGGTTTCAGAGCCAAACCTTGCCTTCAGTTGGTGAGTCCTTGCCCCCCAGGCCTGCGCTCCACAATGCCCTTCACCCTTGGCAATCTCAGTGCCATCCTGGATAGTAACCCCACTCCTCTCTGCTCCTGCCTGCACCTATGGCTCTCACTCTGGCCTCAAGCCTTGCGACCCTCCAGGAGCCTGACAGCAGCCAGCTGCCTGCACTGTCGCCTCCATAAGCTCCAACTTCCAGACCCAGAAGTCCCTCTGCTTCCCTCTGTTGGAAAAAGCCTAAAAGAATTAGCTTCCAGATTCCTCTAGCCCCTGCTCCATTCCCACCCAGTCCTTCTGAAGAGGAATGAGCAATACATCTGAGCTGGATTTCTCTCTAGTCCTTTCTCCAGACAAATCCTTCTTAAAGCAAAAGTCCTGGCTGAGCACCTGTCCTTGGGGACCGATCTGCCGTGTGACCAGGGAAAGAAAGTTCCCGAAAGCCTATTCCACCAATTCTGCTTCTGTGTTGTGAATCCAGTCTGCTTTCCATTAGAAAACCGCTTCGGCACTTACGGTCACTTTACTAAATCTAGTATGTAAAAAAAGAAAGAAAGAAAGAAAAGAAACAGAAAAAGGAAATGTGCAGGCAAATGTAAAATACAACGCTCTCTGTAAGATAAATATCTGCCTTTTTTTCTAAAAGGTGTATGTATTCTGTACGTGAAATTGTCTGTAGAAAGTTTCTATGTTCTTAAATGGCAATACATTCCAAAAATTGTACTGTAGATATGTACAGCAACCGCACTGGGATGGGGTGGTCTTGCCTGTAATTTTATTTAAACTCCAGTTTCCACACTTGCATCTTGCAATGTTGGTATGGTATATATCAGTGCAAAAGAAAAAAACAAAAAAAAACAAAAAAACAAAAAATCCATGCAGGTCTAAAGCACAGAGTCTGACGTACAAAAGGAAAAATGCTCAGTATTGATGTGTGTGACCTTTGTTGTAAATTACATCTGTACTGTGAATGAGAAGTTTTTACAAGTATAATAATTGCCTTTATTACAGCTCTGGCTGAGTGTTCAGCCTGAGGATATTTTTTAAAAAAAAAATTAGCATGTTGGAATAAATTTGAAAATCCCAACATAGCCCTGCTTGCCTGGCTCATGGTTTTTCTAGAGGGTTCCACGATGTCAGAGTTGGAAGGACACTTGGCATCCCAAGTGCTCATTTTGCTTCAGAGCAATCAGGCCAAGAGAGCGGAGGTGACTAGGCTGCAGTCACACAGCCTAGGACTCTCTTGCAGACCCTGGAAAGGCCTCTCGAGGAAGCGCCAGATATAGCACCATCTGGTTTGGGGCCTGTATTTGTTACCTAGTCTGCAGTGACAAATCACCACAAACTAGGTGGCTTTAAACAACAGAAAGTTATTCTTTTACAGTTCTGGAAGCCTTAACTCCAAAGTCAAGGTGTTGGCAAAGTTGATTCCTCCTGGAGGCTCTGAAGGAGAATCAATTCTATGCCCCTTCTAGCGTCTGGTAGCTGCAGACAATGCTTGTCTTTCCCTGGATTATACACTCATCACTCCAGTCCCTGCCTCCACAAGGCCACATTCACAGATTCCAGGCATTAGGACATAAACTTAACTTTCGGGGAGGGCCCCCATTCACCTCACTACAAGATGAATAGTGAATTGGTTCTTGAGTGTTGGCAGTGGGGGAGGCACAGCACTTACTGCCTGTGAGACCTTGGGCAACTCACCTAACCTCTCTGTGCCTCTGTTTCCTAATCTGTAAAGTGGAGGGGCATGATCCATATCTATAAGGGCTGGTGTGGGGATTAAGTGAGATGGCATATACAGGGTGGCTAACAGAGCCTGGAACATAGTAAGCCTTCAACAATTTGTTTCTGAGCAGGCTTTGCAGAGGGTTCTGGGGTTACAAGGGTGGAAAAGATATGGAGTCCCCACCTTTTGTATTCAGCAATGATTTGCTGAGTGCCAATGAGAGGCAGTCATTGATACAACAGCGAGCAAGACAGACACAGATCCACCACGAGGAGCTCACATTCTAGCAGGGGTGGCCATCATCAGTTACTCAATCACAGTAGCCATCACGGCTGTGGTGGAAGAGAATGACGGTGCTAATCCAGAGTGAGTCTGCCTCACCCAGGGGACCTTTCCTGGAAAAGTCCTAAGGGTCGGGAGGACGAAGGGAGCCATGAGAAGGAGAGGATAGATTGACTGATGGACGATCAAGGGGGATTCTCAGGGTAAACGCCATCCAGAAGTTTAGTGCTAAGAGCCTAAGAGGGTCTGTTCGTTCAAAGCAATCAGAGGATTAATTGTTGCTGGCTTTTGGGAAAGCTGGACTAGTACAATTCCTGGTGCCTAGTGGGTCCTTCATAGATGCTGCTGAATGTTGAATGAATAAATGGTGGCAGTGGATGGTGGTGGTTGAAGAGTGAGGACAAGGTGGGGAAGTAGAGGTAGCAGACACAGACACCTTCTAGGGGCCTGGGCTAGAGACAGGGGAGAGCAGGGCAGTTGTGGGGGAGCATGGGGTGCAGGGAAGGGAAGCCGAGTGTGTGATGGGCTGGTGAGGAGACGAGAAGCCAGATGTAGACTCCTCTCCCACTGTGGCCCAAAAGAAGGGGAGGGAGGAAGTACAGATGAAGTCAGCCTATCTGTTTGGTGACAGGAAGCTGGGGACACTCTTGAGGGTGGATTGTATGTGGGAAATAGAGTGAAGTCACCTGAGGAAGCTGCAGGGTGAAGAGATCAAAGACACCTGAATAGGTGTGAATGACCTTTGAGGGGAGCAAGAGGAAGCCACCAGGGAAACAGGGAAGGCACCTGCATAGCATTGGGCGCCAGCTGCCTTCTGTCTGCTCAGTGGTGTGGTTTTTCCAGCAGTCCTCAGCCGCCGGCTGTGGGCATGGGGAAGGTGGCCCAGGGTTAGCCAGGCCACGGGACACAAGGACAATGAGTTACTGGAGGTGAGTCACTGGCAAGTGAAGAGGTGAGGTCACTAGCCACTGAGCCCACATGCTGAGAAAGGAACAAGCAGGCCTGGTTGATAAGGAGAAAGGCCAGTGGTCAAGTGACCCTTTGGATGAAAACAAGAAAATGTTGTGAGCTGTCTTAACTCGTTGGATGAAGACTGTGTCAGCCACAGGCGTGGGTGGCTGAGGTGCGATGAAAGAGATCACCACTGGGGATGAAGAGGACAGGAAGTGAGCATCCAGGGTGCCGAGTGGGCTGTGCAGGTGGCAAGTGAGGCCATCGCTGAGGATTGCAGGGCTTAAGTGGAGATCCGGGCCGTGAGTCAGGGCGTAACTGTCAGGACGGGTTCTGTTATGCGGCAGAAACTAGCAACCCAGACACTCCGGCTGAATGCAACGGACGTGTATTTCTTTCCCTCACTATACGTTCAGTGTGGGTTAGCAGGGGAATTATGCTTATCCTAGTCAGAGATCTAGACTGATAGAGGCTCCTTCCCTGTGCTTCCATGACCCCAGGGGCTGAGGCAAGCACAGTACTAGGGGCCTCCCACTGGCAAGTAAATGCTTCTACATGGAAACAACTATCCCTTCCATGCATGTTTTGCTGGCTAAAGAAAGTCACATGCTCACGCCTAATGGAGGAAAATGAGAATAATTGGAAACAGCCCTAATGATAATCATACAAGGCTAGGACTTCTCAGAATTGGAAGAGGAGATGAGCAGATGTCAGCAATGGGAGGGAGGAGGGCCTGACAGTGGTAGCCTCAAAGGTGCTGGATTTTTACAGTGAGCGAGTGAAAAAAATAACAGTCCAGAAGAGGCCCTGGGAGCAAACGTGGCAGATGGCTTTAGAATCATGGGATGAAGAGCCGTCGTTGGAGCAGGTGCCTGGGGAGCACGTCCTTGGATCATGCGGGGGGCATGTCTCGGTCTAGGCCAGTGGGGAAGTAGACCCCTACAACAGCCCCAGAAGGAGAAGAAAAATAGCATAGTATGTGCCAGGCCCAGTGTCCAGCATTTTACAAACTTGATTTGTAGTCCCTACAACAACCCAGCAAGATAAGAGTTACTGTCCCCAGTTTTGGAGAGGAAAACAGAAGCTCCAAAGGGCCCCCAGCAGCCGAAGGCGCACAGCTAGGTAGGGGCAGTATGAGGACTAGAAAACCCTTGTGTGGCTCTCATGTAGTCCTTCAGGGAACCTGAGGTCCTCCCGCCTCCTCCCATCTCACACTTGGGCTCCAGGGAAGCCCGGAATCTCAGACTGTCCAGCTGTGACCACTCAGGGTCCAGCTGGGGCTTCTCTCCAGCATCCTCCTGACTTAGTATGGCCATCTGGTAGCCATTTAAGCCCCTGTGCCTGACGCCACAGGTGTAAGGAATGACCAGCAGAATTCCTTGGAATGACCAAGGAATTCCAGTAGCTGAGAGCATGAAAAGTGCCTGTGAATTCTTTCCTCCACTGTCTGCCAGCAGGCCCAAGGCCCGCCGGTCATTCACACATCACTGGCCAGCAGGCCTCCCAGGCTGCTCTCTAAGGTTCATGAAGCGCTTTCCCATTTGGAGTGGACTAGGACAGGGTGCCCATTCCCATTTACAGATGAAGGGGAGAGCTGAAGATCACACCCTGGTAAGCGGCAGGGCCACTCACCTGTCCACCTGACCCCAGCCTCAGAGGGTGGTGGCCACTGCTGTCTGCTGCTGGGGCCTTCACCAGGCTTTGTCTGGGTCCCAGTCCAGGTCTGGGCTGTGGCTGCAGGACTCCGGGATCCTACCCTCACCCTTAGGCCTGGGTCCTCTCTGGGCTCAGAACCCGGAGCCCACACTCTGTCCTGGAGACTCCGGGGGGACGGGCCACTGTAGATAGGATGGGCCAGCCTGAAATGAGCATGACTAGAGAGAACGAAGAGCTGGTGGAGGACACAGAGCAGGTGAAGAGGGTGCAGATGGGGCTGTGCTGCTTGGGATTCATCATGGGCACTGCTCAGGAGACCCTGGGAAGAGACGCCTTATAACCTCAGCATCTATTCTAGAGCAGGAAGGTAGGAAGTTTCAGCCCCATTTAACAAGCAAGGAGATTGAGTCACAGTGAAGTTATTTGCCCAGGGTCAGGGTACCAGAGTGGTGACACTGCCTTCCCAAGGACATCATGGTAAGTGGCAGGCCCAGGAGTTGAAACCAGGTCCCCACATTTGGGCAGTGGTTAGCTTCCTATGGAAAGAGAATCTGGGCCTCTTTGCTACTAAGCAGCCCTGGAACCTGGGTTGGGGCTGGGGAACCCCAACATGCATATTCCCCAGTCCTTTCCAGGCATCACCTACTTCAGGGGGACCCCGCTGCCTACTGCTTCCCTTCCAGATGACATCCAGAGCTGAGAAGTGCTTGGCCCAAGGTCAGGGCTATGATTCCTGATCCCTCAGCAAAGCCACCTGCACCACCCCACCCATCCCTCCTCTCCCCCAGGCCTGAGTTCAACTGCCCGTCTCTCTTGCCCAGCTCTGCCTTTTTAGGAAAGGAAAAGAGCAGCCCTGGGGCGGGCGGGCAGGCGGGCGGGTGGGCGGACACGCTAATCCACCTGCTCCCGGCGTCTCTAGTTACCCGTGGTTTGGGGCTGGGCAGCCCCAGCTGGGAGTGCCAGTCCAGCCAATGGGTGCTGCTGGCTGAGCTCTCCGCCAGAGCCATACAAGGCTTCGCCACAGCCCAGGTCTGAGCTGGCATACGGCAGCCCCAGCACCAGCGCCCGCCCCGCCCCTGAGCCTGCCAGCCCGGCACGTCCTCGGACTCTGCCTAATCCAGCCTGGGAGCAGATGGGGCTGCCATGCACGTGCACCAGGCCCAGGCCGCTCCAAGGTCAGGGAGGTGGCACCACCAGGGCAGAGACCAGAGTCAGGGCAGGGGCCTAGCTAGCCACGATGATCCTGGTGGGGGTCCAGGGTGATGACGCCTAGGCCTGGTCCAGGCTGCATCATCTCTTGACAGTGACTGCCTAGCCTGCCTCCTCCACCTCTGAAGAGGTTCTCAGCAAAGCTAGTATCTGGTTCCTGCACCTTCTGGGGTCTTTCCAGGGATCAAGTCCCAACCCATTTAATCCACCCTGGGTTCAGACTGCATGTTCCTCTCAAAAGTAGGGGTGTCCATTAGTGTGTGCCTATTGTGAGAGCCATGTGTATATGTCCCCTGTGGCCTGCAGGTGGGGACAACCCGCCCCTCCCCAGCACAGCCCACCCCATCCATCAGCGCATAATGCCTCTAACTTAACGCTCATATGATCCCTGGAAGGTAGGAAGTATTGGTCCCATTTAACAAGCAGGGAACTAGAGTCATGAAGAGGTTATTAGCTTAAGGTCAGGGTGCCAGGATCCAGCTTCAGAGCAGTCTGACTCTAGAGCCTGTGTTCTAGACCTCTGGGCACGCAGACCTCCTCTTGGAATTTACCATCCTGGAGGGAAGGGGGACCAATGTCTACAGCAACGTGTGAATGCGGGAATGAAAGGCATGTCTGACATATCTGAGATAAGAGGACCCTTTGTTCCTGAATGCTGAGAGTAGAGGGTTCTTCCCAGGCCTCCAATGCACTGACATTGCCCAGGCCATGACTGCCCATGTCTGCAGCGACCCAGACTGGAGAATCCCTGACCACCTCCGACAATTAGATTCTTCACAGAAGCCACTGGATTCCAGCATCCTTGTGTGTCCTACGTAGGCCAAGCCGAAGTTAGGGCCAAGACTGCGGTGCTCTCCAGGGCCACCCTACAGGTGAAGGAAACGTGCTGGCATGGGGGGTGGGGGTTGGTGGGCCTGGTTGGCATCAGGCTCTGTTTACTCACCCAGGAAAGAAGGAGATAAATATAGACACAGGATTACTCAGCTACAGCCTGGGAAAACCGGCTCCGGAGCCTTGACTTCAGCCCTGGCCCAGCCTCACCTTCACCGGCCTGCCCACACAGTGCCCGCTGCCAGGCCTGCCCTGCCTCCTCTTAGGACTCCCTTCCTACCTGCTCTTCCTGGGAACTGGGCATGCACTTGTCTCAACTCCCATAGCAAGTGAGGAACAGACAAAGTCAGTGTTCGCTTGGGCACTGGGAGTCACCTTTGAAGGCCCAGGTGCTATACGAGTACAGTTTCCTCAGTTTCCCCATCTGTGAGGGGAGAGGCTGGTGCACCCAGCCCTCAACTTCCTTGGGCCTGCATGTAGAGACCACCCAGCAGAAAGGGGGTGAGGCCAGGGTCTGTCTCACACACAAGGAGATGCCAGTCAGAGTGGCATGTGTTGGGGGCTGCCCTCAGACCCTGGAGCCAAGCTGCATGGGCTGGAATCCCAGCTGTGCCAGGTATTAACGGTGGGACTTCAGGTAAGTTACTTTACCTAACTGTGCCTCAGTTTCTCATCTCTAAAATAAGAATAATAGTCTATTAATAATAATTATTACATATTACATAATATAAATCTTATACATAGTATAATAATAATTAATAATAATAGCACTGGCCTCCTAGGGCATTAGAGAGAATTAGATGCATCATTGTGTGCAAAGCACTTACACCAGGGCCTAGCACAGAGCAACAGCTACACATGTTTATTAGAATAGTGTAACCAGCTGCGGCAGCTGGGGTCCAAGGTACACATAGCCTGGGTGGGCCACTCAGACGCTCTCACCTTCCAAAGGACCTGCTGGGCCCTGGTCTACACAGTGGACAGGTCTCTGTTATTCTCAGGCCCTGGCAACTGCTCCTCTGCCTTCCTTCCCTGACTGACAGCTTCTAGAGTCAGGTAGACACAGAGTTGGCAGTGGCTCCACCACTTACAGGCTGTGTTACCTTGGACAAGTGACTGGCCCTCTTTGAGCTCAAATGGCCATAACCCTAACCCTAACTTCAAACAGAGAGGCTCGGGGAGGGCCATTTCTCCCACATTTCTCCCTCCAGGGATCGGTATGGGAGTAAATAGGGGAACATGTGGGAAGCTTCCAGCTCAGCTGGGCAAATGGGTTCTCTGCGTTTGATTTCATCCTGACCCACTGCTTTCAATTCCTCCAACTTCCTCCTGTGGCTGTGAGCTTGACCTGAGAAGAGCCACGCCTGGGTACATGACCCTCACCTATGCAAGGGCCTTCAGGTATGGGAAACACGCAGCCTCCCCGTCATGCATGAGTGCAGGTCTCCACTCACAGACCCATGGGGCCCCTAGGAGCTTGTATGTTTCCTCCCACATAGGCCCCCACTACATGGCACTCATGTGTATCCACACAGCTGTCTGTGTTCACTCTGTACATACCTGCCAGTGCACACACAGACCTATGCACACACGGACACACAGGGGCACAGCTATGCACGAGCATGGAGAAGCAGGTACCTGAAGCTCTGTCCCTGCACATCCTGGCCAGCACGCACGTTTCCACTCTCAGGGGGCGTCCTAGCCAGGCCTGGCCCCAAGGTGGCCGTCCTCATGGCGCAGGAATGCAGACAGCTGCGGATGCTCTGCCAGCGGACGTGATAGAAAGGCCAAGGGGAAACCACATGGGCAGAAACCCAAGCAGGCGTGCCAGGCCAAGGCGGGGCCCGTGGGTGCCAGGAATTGTGTAGTTGCGGCGGGTGGGGCACGTGCAGATACTTGCTTGCTCCAGTCTCTCCTGTCACCCTGTGTCCTCAGAGTCTCTGAGACTTCGAGGTCAAAAGGGCTCAGAGACCATTCTGCACCAGAGGCAGAGGCCAGGTTCTACCTCCCCAGCCATGCTATGTGGTGGGGTTCTGCCTCTCTCTAAGCTACAATGTGAGCTGTAAGGGGCCATACTGAGCAGTCTTCCTTGCTGGGAAATCAGAAGAATCTATGACCACAGAGATCTACAGGAGGTGGACTGGTGTCACTGACTCCAGTCAAGAGAGACAGTGAAGACGATGTGAAGTCCCTGTAACACTCCAGGTGCAGGCTTGGGGGGACTCACACTGACTCAACACTGTGTTCTAAGACGTTTGCATCTACTGACTCCCTGGATGCTCCCAAAGGGGAGCTGGTCCCCCACTTATGGATGCAGAATCTGAGGTGCAGAGAAGTGTTGTCCCAGAGCTGGCTGACTTCAGAGCCCGGCAGCTAACCACTGTGTTGTGAGGTCTCTGCCTCCGTGCACATTTCACACCCTGGCAGAGAGGTTTGCAAGTGAGGCCTTGGTATTGCTGGCAGAATGAAAGGCACCCTCCCAAATACAGGGACCTTTGGCCACAGGCAGGAGAGCAACCTCCTTATCCCCTACAGCATCAACCTTGCCCAAGGTGCAGTCATGCCATCTGTGGGTAAGATCACCACACAGGGAGGAGTCAGGCACAGCCAGTGGTGGGGGTATGGGGGGGGCGCTTCAGCCTCTTCTGCCAGTGGCTAGGTAGAGACCATGTCAGGGTACCAAGAGAGGACAGACACAAAGGTATGAACAAGGCCATGCAAGACAGGCCCTGGTGTAAAGAGAGGTCATCCTCTTTAGAGGACATCCATGTCCCCCATATAGAACATATGAACTAAGAGGGACAGAAGCCAGAGTTCCAGAATACACTGAGTCCCAGGGGCTGGCAAGGGCCCCAGTGAGGACCTGCTCAATTGCAGAGTCTCTGAGGCCAAGGCTGACAAAGGTGGCTTCCTACAAAGGGCCTCCTGGCCAGCTGGGACCCCCATGCTCCAGTCCTGTTTGCTGGGCAGAACTGTGGGCTGCTATGCCCTGGTGTTAGGGATCTTGCAGATGAGGGAGAAGGAAGAGAGCATTAAAAAATCCCATCCAATCACTCGAGCCCAAGAGTTAGAGGCTGCGATGATTCATGATCGCGCCACTGCACTTCAGCAACCTGGGTGACAGAGTGAGACCCAGTCTCTGAAAAAAACAAAAACAAAAAAAATACCATTCAGAGGAACCTCCCTACAACCCAGCTGCCTGTGCCAGCCCCTGCAAGTTCTAAGCACAGACTTGGCCATTTAGTTGCTGCCCCCCACCAGGGATGGAGAAGCTAAAACGGAATTCCTCGTGTGAAGACAGAACAGTCACAGGAGTACCCAAAAGGCAAGTGGTGCCCAAGGCCACACAGGACAGGAGGGACCCTGACTCCAGCATCTTCCGCACCTCTCAGAGCAGCCCGCAGTGGAGCCTCAAGACTCCCCGCTCCCTCTGCCAGGGCTGACGGTCGGCAGCGTCCAGCAGCTGTGGGAGCCACCCCGCCATTCCCCAGGAGGAGGGTCTTCACCCATCCAGGAGAAGGGGTGCCCAGTCAAACTGCCCTGGGGCTCTAACTGCCCTGCCAGTCCTCGCGTGGCTGGGGGCAGATGACGTCACCCCCTTTGCACCTGCATTTCCACTGCAGCGATGCCCAGCACTCAGGGTCACCGGTCAGATCCAGACACAGCCTGGCACCCGCAAAAGACCCTCCGCGTGGCCATCTGGAGTTTGCCAAGACTTCTCAAGGTGGTTACACTCCTTTCCAAAGCACTTCTGGGCTTGAGACATCGTTACCCAGCCCAGGACTCTGGGGAAGAGCAAGACAGCCAGGGTCATCCCATCTTTCACTGGACAGGCTCAGGCCCAGAGAGGAGAGTGGCTTCAGGGAAACACCCTGCAAGCTAGGGGCAAGACTTGGGGGACCCAGCCCCCGCTTCCTTCCCACACCAGTCTCCATATGGAGAAGGGGCGACGGGCCCCACACGGCCTCCCCAGGGCAGCGGCAGGTCTTGCTGTGGCCGCTCAAAGTCTCCGTGCCTCCCACCAGTCTTTCGGGAGCAGCTCCCCTCCTCCTCCTGGGCAGCCCTCCCCGCAGTTGCTGATTCTTTGCGAGCCACCCAGTGGCTTGGGTGGCCAGGACCACTCAGACCAGACCCCCCGCCCGAGGCTTAGGGAGGGTGCCGGTGCTCCCGGGGACCGCTGGAGTCCGGGCTGGGCCTTCAGGGCCCCCGGAGGGGTCCGGGCTCCAGGGGGAGGCGAGGCGCGGGCGGCCTTGCGGTTCGGAGGTGGGGTTGTGGGCGCACGTGGCCGTGCTGCCCGCGCCGTGATGTCAGGGGCCGCCGCGCCCCGGTCCCAGCACGTTCGTCCGCCGCGCGGGGAACAAAGAGTCCTGCGCATTCCTGCGCGCTGACTCATGGCCGGCACGTAGCGCGCCGCCGCCGCCGCTTTGCCCAAAATTGGTCGGGAGGCGAGGGCGGGCCGAGCGCCGCAGCCTGCAGGTCCGCCACGGCCGCTCGCGCTCGGCCCCCAGCCCGAGGATTTCCCAAAACAGGCCCGAGAGGGAGAGGCAGCTGGGAGAACCGCCCAGCCGCGGGGCCCGTGGCGGGAGACGAATCCCTGCCGAGGGGCCCCTCTTCTCTTTCAGCTTCATTTTCTCCATCTGCCGAGGGGGCATTTGCCAGGCACGGCTGTAAGGACTTGGTATGAGTTATCTCACCTAAGTCGCACACCTACCCCGAGGAAGGTGCTATTAGCATCACCATTTTAGATGGAGAAACTGAGGTACGAGGAGGTTCCAGGCAGGGAATGAGACACGGACACTGACTTGCTTGAGGTGAGGTGCTAGTGAGCTGCAGAGCAAGGATTTGAACCCGGGCTGTAAGGTTTCAGAACCTACATGTGTCTCCTCAAGTGAGCTGTGCAGCGTGTGGCCCACAGGCTTCCAGGCTCCCTGCCCTTTGGTGGTTGAGGCTGGTCCATGGGGCTCCGGGATGCGTCCCTCTCTAAGCCTCCATTCTCTTAGCCAGCAAGTGGGTGCCGGCAGAAGGGGGCCCCCCAGGGGTTGTTGGGGAAATTACAAGTGAGGATCCAAGTATTACTGTCTGGTGGAAGGAAGAGTGAAAGGGTTCAACAAACCTGCGTCCCCAGCACCCTCCGGTGATACAGCAAAGTATATGAGTATTTGGTCTATATACCAAAGTATAGAGAGGGGCGAGCTAAGCCCCGCCAGGCAGGGCCATACTGAGCTGGGCCTCCTTAGGGCAGCCAGGCGACTTCCGAGCTGCCTGTCTCCCACAGGGTATGCACTTGTCAGAGCTGGAAAATGAGGCAGTGGGAGGGGCCCTGCCCAGGATGTCTCTGCCAGCCTTACCTCTTTCGCCCTTGCAGCCTGGTTTCGGAGACCATGGAGTTCTTTGGAGCTGTGGGGTGCTGGGCTCATCAGAGGCCCTCTGACCCTGGGTTTGCAGGAATGAGGCAACCAGCTGAGGGCCTTGTTCTCAGATGCCAAGATAGATTGGGCTGTGGTGTCACCCATCTGGGGCCCTTCTGAGAGTCCAAAGGAACCACCCCACACCCACTGGCTTGGGACCACCTGGCCTGGGCCTCAACAGCACAGACGCAAGGCCACTGCCCCCACCCTCACCTTTTCCTCCAACTCCACTTTGAACCCAGGAAAAGGTCAGCTCCTCTGCTTGGTATTCAAGATCCTTGTGGTCTGGCCTCAACCTCCTCTTTTACCACGGAATCCCTCAAGCTGTTCACTCCCTATCCTAGGGTACTCCATGCGCTTTCAGGCCTACAGGCCTTTGCCTGGGCCATCCCTCTACCAGGAATGCTCGCTCCACCTCCACAGCCTCGCTGAAAGTCTGTTTGGCTAGAATTCCCTCCCGAGTCTCCAGGCAGAGGCATCCCTCATTCCTCTGGGGTCCTGCAGGTCCATATTTGTCCCTCCCTTTTGGCCAACAAAGAGCCAAGCACGGAAAGGCCCTCCACACTCCCAGCTCCCTGTCCCAGGCAAATAGCGATGCCTTTGGGGTACCTTTCCCCAAATCCCAGCTGGGTCAGAGATCCACAGCCCCAGCCCTGGGTCTGACACAGAGTGGGTGTGGCATGTTTGCTGCATAATGGCAGAAAGCACAGTCTTGGAACTGAAGACCCTTCTTCTTTACCCCTGGCTGTGTGACCTTGGGCAGCTTATGCAGCCTCTCTGAAGCTCACTCCCAGGCTTTGCCCTGCCCTCTTCCTAGGGCTGTTTGTAGGACCAGATAAATGAAGGCAGGAAGAGTGCTTGGCACGTGGGCACAGCTCCCCACACAGCTGTCATGCTCGCTGGGTCATTATTACAGACCTCCCTTGTGCCTGAGGCCTGGGTTCCAAGGCCGGGTGGCAGGCGATGAACTCAGAAGCATCCGCAGCTCCTGGCTGACTCAGGCTGAGGAGGTACCAGGAGAAGCATTTACTTTATGGTTAGCCTGGGTCAGCCAGGCTCTGGCCCTCCCCTCCCCACCCCCAGGTTCCATCCAAATCTGAGGCCACCAGGCCTTCCCAGCCCATTCAGGGCCTCTTATCTGGGGAGATAAAGGCCCCCTCCCCTTAGGTGGTGGACATCAGCTGGCTGTTGTGTGACCTTGGACACCCTCAGCCTCTCTGGATCAGCCTTGGGGAGCGCTGGGTGGGGGGCAAGCGGTTGACTCCCAAGGCTCCTAGGCATAACTTCCAAGTGGCATGGCAGGGGCTCACCCACTGCTTCTGAGCCCCAGAGGAGTGGCTCTGGCTCTCTTCGCACGCCCCCCACACCCCGCCCCACCATATCTGGCCCACAGGGTTGGTGGGAGCTCTCAGGAACCCTGCAACATCATCCCCTATCTCCTATTGAGAATCTGAGGCTATTATTTTTATTAGATACATTGGGAAACTGAGGCCTGGTGACCAGAAGGCTCTCACTCAAGGCCACACTGGCAGTGGCCAGGACACTGGGGTGTGGTGCTGAGCCAGGGTGGTCAAGGCCAGTCTGCTACAGCCCCCATTCTCTGGTGGGCTCCTGGCTGGTGATGGCCATCCCCTCCTCTGCCTGCCTCTCCTAAGCTCCAGCTATGTGCCAGGGCTTGGACAAGACCATCAGCTTCTGAGATGCTCACATGAACCCATGGGACAGAGAGGAAGCCAAAGCTCAAGGAGCTGTGATTGCTGCCCAGGGCACACATCCTAAGGGGCAGAGTGAGATTCTGTCCCTTTTTCCCCACTCTGCCTCCTATACCAGCTGCCTCCCCAGTCTGGCAGGGTTTGGGGATTCCGGCAACAGAGGCCTTAGAAAGCCTAAAGGGAGACCCTCTGGTCTCACAGATACCCCCTGGCTATGGACAACCAAGGAGAGGGTGTACCTGTCCTGCCAGATTGGGTCCACCGGGCCCGCCTGGGCCCACGGCCCCTTGACAGGCCCAGATGAAGGTGTGAGATCATCAGGCCACCCCAGCTCCCTGTCTGACCTCACTGCCGTGACTCAGCCCTGCCTCACTCAAACCTCCTCCTCCCAGGGAACCCTAGGATTGGTGTGACCAGGCCAGTACTGTCTCCACTGTGTGCCCAGCCACTCAGGGCCTCCCACCCTGAGTGACTGCTCACCTCACCACCCAGCACACTGCATTAACGGCCGGCTCCTCCCAGCAAGCTCCCAGAGATCCTGCTCCTAAAGGCTGGGACTGGGCTGAGGGATGGAGGAACTCCTCCTGCTGCCCCCAGACTCAGGTCCTGAGGTCGATCCCCAGGACCTGTTTTGGGAGACTCTTTTGTTCTGACAAGAAAATCCAAACTGAGTTTGCGTGCTCAGGCAAAGAGCTCAGGCTGACCTAGGTTCAGATCCCAGCTCCTTTCTTGCTAGATGGACAAGATACCTCAGTTTACCCATCTGAAAACTAAAGGTAATAATAAGCTGCATCCCATGAAAATTCTCTCTGGGATCGTATGTGCTGGGATAGTGGATAAGAACGCAGGCCATGTAGCAGGCAGATCTAGAGTTAAATGACCTTAAGCAAGTCATTTCAACTCCTGAGTCTCCTCGCTTCCTCAGGCTCCTCATCTATAAAATGGTAATAATACTAAGTGCCTTCCCACTGGGATGATTAATTGTGTGTATATAGAATATACAGTGGGTTTTGTGAGTGTTGGCACATGGGAAGTTTCAGTAAACAATAACTGTGATGAATTCTTATGATTCACATAGATCCTTGTGATAGCACATAGTAGGCCAGGTTGGTTTCAGTGGATGATGGGGAAGTGGCGAGTAGATGGCCCGGCTCCCCTGTTGCGGATGGAGTAGCATCAGGGAAGGGCTCCTGGGGTTCTGTCGCTCTGGAGTGCCCTCTGCAGGCCGAGCACTAAACTTACCAGGTGGGTGCAAAGGCTCTAAAGAAGTTTTTCCGGGCCTGCCGCTGACTTCAAGCTTTAGTCTCCAAGTCACCACCAGGGCCACATCACTTAATGGAGGACAAAGCTGATGCTCAGACAGGAGAAGGGGCTTGCCAGCAGCCACCCAGCTAGAAGCCAAGCCTAAGCCTGCAACTCCATGTCCCCCTCTTCCCAGCCTGGGAGCTGCCTGCCTGGACCCAGGATGCCCTCACTTCCCAGGCTCAAGAAGGCCTTCTGGGAGTCTCAGAGCTCATGTGTCCACTGAAGATGCTTGGACAGAGTTGGGAATGCTTCCTGGGAGAGGTAACATTTGAGATGGGCCTGGAAGAATGGGCAGAGTAAACCAAGTAAGTAGGAATGTAAAAATGACGGGAGGCCCCAGCTTGCCCAGAGACATAAGGTGAGGAAGTCTGCTATGCATTCAGAGTGTGGCCCACCCTGGGGTCTGGTGGACTAAAGCCTTGGACACCCAGATCAGCCTTAGTGGGATGAGGCAGGAAAGACAGCTGAGGGTCAGCACCCAGGCAGGTCCAATGCCAGGGTGGGCATTTTGACTTGGTGAGACACTTCACCCTGGGACCAGGCTGGGACCAGACCACAGATTTCAAGCTGAAGCCTGGTTTTTGCAGGAAGGCAGCTTGGCCTGGAAGCCTCTCAAATCTCAGCACACTTCTCGTCTGGTGTGGCGCTACGCTACATGGTGTGCCAAAGCAAACATGGGTGGGCAGAGCAAGTCAGCAGGGTGGCCACTTGCCTTGGAGGGATTTGGTGACCCAGAGCAGAGAAGGGACCTGTCATAGGGATCTCTTCCCTGGCATGAAGATGGCACATTCGAATAACACCCTACATACACACACACACACACATACACACACACACCACTTCTTTCCAGGACTTTGTCCATATTACAAGGCCCACAAGCACTCGGCATCCCAGGGTGAGTGGCGAAGGCAGGCAGAAGCGGGTGGGCAGTGCCCTCCTGAGCCAGGCAGAGGCCAGCTCTCACACTGGCTCCACCACGAAGCACTCCCAGCAACTGCCCGGTGGGATTTTTCTTCTTAGATGCTCTTGACAAATGTGGCCTCTGACACTCAGAAAGATTAAACCATGGTGTGCCCTTAGTGACATGGTTAGCGAGCCACAGAACCAGCCCCCAGACGGGTCAACCCCTGCCCAAACTACCCCTGGGCTGACACAGTCTCAGGCATTTGTCCATAATGGGATAGTGGGTGAGGGGGAATTCAAGCCTGAGTCACAGGGCTTTGAAGCTGGAACCCGGATCTGCCAACCCTCAGAGGTGCCAGGGGTGGGCTTGCCTCTGACTCACCCCCATACCCTGAGCTTCCCCTGAACAGTGGCTTCAGCTCCTGACCACCTTTCTGCCCACCAGGGCCCAGCTGTGCCCATCTGGGTCATTCATGGCTCAGGATTCCCAGTAGTTGGGCAAGAAGGCCAAGGCCTTCAGGCAAGGAGGTGCCCCAGGCACACCCCTGCCTAGGAATGCTGGCCTAAAATCACAGTGGGAACCCTGGCTTTGCCTGCCTCATGGGCACCAAGTTATCCTGATGATACAGGCACCAGGCACTTATTTTTAGCTGACACTTAATTCTAGAATGAAGTACTGTACTCCTGCGTGGCCCAGCCTCCTCGTGGCTCACCCCTTCCCATGAAAGGCAGCCTCCTGGTGGGGCCCTGGGTGTGCCTTGGAAAACATCAGTTCTAAGCAACACAGTGGGTGTGACTCTGAAAAAATACCAGCTACATGTCTTGGCTGGTGGTGAAGGTGGGATAGAGGAGAAGGCTGGGGTTCCAGCCCCTCCAAGCACAGGGGCCTAGGCCTCAGAGAGAAAAGCATGCAGACATCCTGGGTCTCCAGGATCCAGGCCTAGCAGGGAGACCTCTGGCAGGGTCCTCCCTAGACCCCAGCTTCATCATCTGGGTGTAGACCAAGGGCCCTTTCATCTCTGACTTTTTCCTTAAAGATAATCCCAAGTCTTCATCGTTAGAGCATTTTGAAGAATGGCATCAGATGAGAAAAGGGGCCTAGACCTCTTTAGAAGGGGTGTCTATGCAAAACTTTGTCTGATGAGATGAAGCCATCTTGTTGCATTTCATTTCACGCCAGTGTTTGGCACAGATCATGGGCCCAGACCCGTGCTAGGCTCTGAGGTGGGGATTCCAGAGAAGACCATGTTTCAATTAGCTCATCATATCAGTGGGGAGACACACCCCCCTCTAGAAAGCAACTAAATAATATTTCCAGGACAAGTGTAATATGCCATTCAAAGCTCTTCAAGCCTTGACCCTCCTAATCTCTCCAATCTTGTTTCTTATGAAGGAGGATGGGTGCATGGGAGGCTGGTTGAGTAGATATGCTAATGGAAGAATGGATAAAAGGTTTGATGATAAGTAGACTGATGGAGAGAAAGAAAGCGGATGGGAGGAAAGGTGGATAGATGGGTGGGTAGACGGATGGATGGATGGATGAATGGATGGATCAATGGATAGAAAGAAGGTGGATGAAAGGAAAAGTGGATGGATGGATGGGTAGACGGATGGATAGATGGACGGATCAATGGATTAATGGGTAGAAAGAAGGTGAATGGGAGGAAAGATGGATGGATGAGTGAGTATACGGATGGATGGATGGATGAATGAATGGATGGATGGATCGATGGATCAATGGATAGAAAGAAGGTGGATGGGAGGAAAGGCGGATGGATGGATGGATGGATGGATGGATGGATGGATGGATGGATAGATAGATAGGTGGGTAGGTGGATAGATGGCAGGATCATTGGATAGACATGGTATAGGCTGTTGGTCCCATAGCAGATAAGCATAAGGGGAAAAGTTCTTGCCTAGGGCTCTCTGCCTGCTGAGAGCAGGGAAGTGTGCCCTGGAAAAGAGTTACTGTGAGGTGGGGGGGCTCCCCAGGGGTTGGGGTGTCAGGAAAGCACACTGGGGACACATAGGCTCAGGGCCAGGCTTTGGGGCTACACTGACTTGCTTTCTAACCTTGGCTCTGCCACTTTCTAGCTGTCTGACATGGGGCAAGTCGCCCTCTCTGAGTCTCGTTTCTTCATTTATAACATAGGGACTCATTACAGTAACTACCCCAGAGATATGTTGTGACAGTTCACGAAGCTAATATATGTAAATCACTTAACGCAGGGCTCAGAATATATTAAGCACTCAATAAATGCTTATTTACCCTCTATTCCTAAAAGGCTAAGTGGGGAATCTGGCCCTTAGCCCGTTAGAAGTAACTCATCCTAGATGCTGAGCCCTGAGTTGGTTTCCTCATTTCAAAAAGTCCAGGAGGACTTACATGGCCTCTTAACAAGGGTGCCTTGATTGAACCATGTCTGCTTTCAGCTGAAATTCTAGCAGTTCCATAGGCCTGGCTGACCCTGCTCTGATTATCCTTAGTTTGATAACAAACAGGGCACATTAATTATTCTTTTAAAAGTACGGTTTATGTGGGAGACATAAATCTTTCCAAATGGGCTGAGACGGAGGGAGGAGGACCAAGGGTGTCCTCCAAGGTAAGCCATGGAGACCAAGGGAGCCGGCCCCGCAGGTTGAGGCTGCCCTTGCAAAGACCCAGTTTGAGGACAGTGGTGTGGGTGGTGACTGGTCCTGTTGGCTCAGGGTGAGCTGTGGCTGATGGCAGGAGGCCCAGACCACCCACCAGAAAGAGGCCCTGAGGCTGAGCGGCCCCAGGCCTGAGTAGGGGCAGCCCAACCCACAGCATCTGGGACAAGTGGTGATGGGAATGTCTGAGTCTCCTAAGTCCCTAAACCCCAGCCCAGGCTGGCTCCAGGGCCAAACCCTCCCCAACTCCCAGCCCCTGCAAGCTCCTGTCATCTCCCCCAGCCAGCCCCTCTTCCCAGCTGCTCGCTCTGCTAGGCCGTCTGCATGGTGTGTGCCTGCAGCGAAGACACTGTGTCCCTTCCACTGGGTCTGCAAACAGAACTTCCCAAAACCCCATGGGGCCAAGTGTCGACGGGGAAATGACTGGTTTTGCAGAGGTGAAAGAGCAGAAGGCCTCAAGCTGCAAGAGCCATGCTGCTGGAGTCTGCCAGCCTCCATCCGGGGAGCTCTAAACTCAGGTCAGCTCGATCCTGAATGTCACAGGCAGTCAGAGGTGAAAGCACCTCTCGCCATCAATGGGAAGGCAGGACACCTGAGGCCAGGGAGAGGAGCCCTAGGCCACATAGCATGAAAAGCAGAGCTGAGACAAAGCTTCCTGGTCCAGGGCCTCAATCGCAATCCCAGGCACCTGCTGCAGCCCAGCCCTGTTGTATCAGACATCACCAGGACACTTAGACTTCACTCCCATGCAACCTCCATTCAGCTCAGTGTCCACAGCTGCTGGACAGCTGCTTGACAGGACCATATTTGCTCTTAGAGCTGGGACTATAGAGGGAGCTTTGGGGTGCACAGAGAGACAGTCTAACCTCATCCCAGTACTCCAGCCTTCCTGCCAGTGGGGTCCCTCCTGACAGCCTTTCTCCAAGGGACCCAGGATCCTGGGCTCAGTTTGAACCCCTGGGAGAGCTTCACGGGTGTACAGGAAAGGGTGAGGCACGTTAGGAACCAAGAGAACATGCCCAGCCCCATCAGTGTCTTGAGCAAGTTGCTCCTCCTCTTGCACCTCAGTTATCTCATCTATCAAATGGGAGTGGAGACAGGAGGATTTCTAGGGGGCAGTTTCTAGCCCAGTGCCTTACTCAGAAATACACTCAACTGCTCTCTTCTGCCAACCCTCCCTCCCCACACATCCCTGTTTCTCGGATTGGGCTGCTGCAAGCATAAGGGAAACAAATCGCTTAGTGAGTAAAGCAATTGTCTTCAAATTCTGAAAGGGTGACCTTCAGTGGCTCCCTGCCCTTCCCCCTGCAGCCTTAACAAACTCAGGCAGGTGCCAGAGCCAGAGCAGTGGGGCCAGGGGGCCATGAAGCCAGGCCACCTAGAAAGGACAGGGACAGTGAAGCCAGGACAGTTATAGGTGGCAGGGTCAGACAGTCCGACCAGCCACGAGAGGCAGAGGCGAGGGACAGAGGCCCAGGCTAAGCGACCCGGGGAGCTGGGGTTGACTATTATTAACTCAGCTTAATTTTCCCTACCTGGAAACTAACTCTTGTCAGTGGGGTAGCGCTGTTCCAGAAATGGTTTCATCCCCTAAGATCCAGGCTCGCTCAGGTTCCTGGGCCAGTCCTCTCCATTTCACAGGAGCCCTGTTGTCCAGCTCAAGCCAAGGGCAGAGAAGGAGAGAAACCGGAGCCGGGCCCATCTCACAGCTCGCTGTGCTGACCCTGCAGGGCTCAGGCAGCGGCCCCTGCCTTGTCGTCACCCTTCTTTCACACCCGGGAGGGATCCTGTCTCTGGGTTCATTTAATGCTTCTATTATGTTTCCCCGGCTGGGAGCCTCTGGTTCCCTATTGTCTTGAACAGGCATTTTGCATTTGTGTAAAGATTAGACGCCTTAGAACCTTCCCTCTTCTCCCTATGGTTTCCCTCTTTTACTTTCTCAAATCCGAGTTCTTTCTTTCTGGCTATGCACTGCTTCCTCATTCTCCCCTTCTCTCTGCCTGTCTTTATCTGCCTCCCTGTTTGTTTTCCTGCCCACCCTGGCCCCCTCCGTCTCCCCGCTGACCTGCTTTTCCTTCTTTCTTCTCTTCACGGTCCAGCGGTTTGAATTCTCTATCCACCCCCAACCAGCCCCCGACCCTGCTTAATTCCGTACTCATATTCTCTCAGAGGCTGATAGAAATGATTGTGAGTATTGCTCACCTCATTCCAGAAATATTCTTCTAAATTCTTCGAGAGGCACGACGTGGGAGGGCAGCGAGCACCTCACGGGGAGTCCCTTGTGCTTTGCTTGAGAGACCAAGCCACCTGCCCGCTGGGTGGCCTTGGCCAGGCCCTGCTGCTCTCTGAGCCTCCTTGTGGGCAGTCCCCAGCTGACTCCCCTGTAATAATAGCTGCCTCCTGGGGTTGTGGTGAGGAAGAGTCGATAGTGCTCCAAGCACGTAGTAGGTGCTCAGGAAACATTTGTTGTTTTTTTCACAGTAGCCAGCCCAGCCTCAGGGAAGGAAGACCCTGCTGTCACTCTCCATCAGTTCTGCCAGTTTCTCCAGGATTTCACACCTGCACGCTTGCTCTGGGCACACCCTAGGAAGATGCAAACTTGCCTGTTCCTGGTGGTCACCTATTGTCCCCTTCGTAAATGTCCAATGACAAAGGAGTTGCTGAATACAGGAACTGAGCATTGGGCATCCTGGGTTCTGTAAGTGGAAAGCCAGGTGTGTGTCTCTTCACCCCCCTGCCCTCAGGAAGCCCTCGCAAGGCCCCTACTGTGTGCAGGGTAGGTGTCAGGCCTTGCCTCCTCTGGGGCTCCGGACCTTGAGATTACAGGGGAGATAAGTGCAATGGTATGAGTCAGGCCGGCATGAGAGACACAAGCCCTGGGAATTCCGAGAAATGAGAGGGCCTTTCCTGCTGTGCCTGGAGACAGGGTCCCTGAGAAGACTCCGGCAGGAAGTGGACTCTGAGCCAGGCTGGGGCAGTAACAGAGGGTGCCTGCCAGGTCCCCGAGCTGCTCAGCACAGCTGTGGTTCATCCCTGCTCTCCCCTCTCCAGCAAGGCTTCTGGGCCAGCAGAGGGGCGGGAGCGGAATGCCAGCCCCCAGGGAGGTCCCCTCCTTACTTCTTTTGCAGACAGTAGCCACAAGTGGGAGCCGAGACATCCTGTCACGGCCGGGACAGGAGACTGTTCAAGGGGTGCTTTGTGTGTGTGTCCTCAGGAGCATCTTTCTGGAAAGGGTTTGAAACCACCTTCTTAGTCTCAAACGAGCCTGTAAGCCAAGCAGGTGAAGTATCTTCTTGTTTTGGCCTTGTTTGCAAACAAGGAAACAGGCCCAGGAAGGATGCCCTTGGCCATGGCTGCATAGCTGAACAGCTTCTGGAAGGGACTAGAACTCCTGCCCCAGGCCCTGGGGTGATAGGGCAGAGGTTGAGGGGGGCATTTCCTGGGTGAGGTGGGGATGAAGCAGTTCCAGGCTGGTCAGAAGTCAGGCATGAGCTGTGTCCTTCACTGAGGGAGGCAGGCCCAGAGAGGGCTCTGACTCGCCCAAGGCCAAACAGCCTTGCGTGGGCCTTTCACATCCCACACAACAGAGGGGCATCCTCAGCCTGGTTGGCAGAGGGCAGGCAGGATAGATGGCAGAGTCTCCTCCGAGGAGAAGGGTTTTGCTCATGGAACCTCCTCCTCCACACTCACAGCCCTGGGCAAGACCTGTGGAGCAGCCGCGGAGAGAGTGAGGGAGGGGGCTCGGGGCAGCTGGGGGTGACTTGAGGAAGTCCAGCTGGACTGCGAGGGGCCCCTGGGGACTGCCGGGGATCCTCAGGACTCCCAGAGGTGCTCCAGGCACAGAGGGAGGAGCGGGCCTTCCATCTCCCTCCCCCCTTCACTGCAGAGGCTGGGTCGGGCCGGGCGCCTGGGGAGGAGGCGGTGTCCCTGGCTCCCAGCCCGCCGGTGCAGCGGGGCAGGGCTGGACCAGAAGGGGTGGGGCAGAACGCCTGGTATAAGAGGCAGCCAGGGCACCGAGGCAATGAGCTATCTGCTCAGCTTAACAGCAGGACGCTGCCAACAGGCGCTCCCTGCTCCAGGCCAGCCTGCCCGCTCCACCGCTGCTATGGTCTCCATGCCCACCACCTGGTGCTCTGTTGCGCTAGCCCTGCTCGTGGCCCTGCATGAAGGTGAGCTGCCCTGGCCTCACCTGCTGCCTACAGCTCCTGGGTCTGTCTACCTGCGTCTCCCCCTGGGGCTGCAGTGCCTCCCAAGCCAGCTGGGGGCAGACAGGGGCGGGAGCCTGGCGGCAGTGGTCACAGGGGGACGGTTCTGCAAATGCAGAGGCTCCCAGGCTCCCCACGGGCTGCTGGGACTTCCCTGGGCTGGCCTGGAGCTGTTGAGCAGCAAGAGTGCCAACTCCCTCTATTATGCAAGAGGAGGGGCCCGGTGGGTCCCCTACTCCGGGATGTGCCAGGCACCCCAACCCTCCTCTCCGCCTCTCTCTCCCTCCTGTGCATGCAGGGAAGGGCCAGGCTGCTGCCACCCTGGAGCAGCCAGCATCCTCACCTCATGCCCAAGGCACCCACCTGCGGCTTCGCCGTTGCTCCTGCAGCTCCTGGCTCGACAAGGAGTGCGTCTACTTCTGCCACTTGGACATCATCTGGGTGAACACTCCTGAGTGAGCATCCGTGGGGATGGGGGGCAGGGGGAGCTCTGGGGCAGGGTGTCAGGGTGGGAACTACTGGCATGCTAGGGAAGCTTGACACAGTCCAGCTCTCCCTGGGCCTCCAGGTGGGGGCGTTGGCTAACATCAATAGTTAATTGTTTCAATTCCTGAGTGGGGACCACCTGAGCCAGAAAGAGGGCTGTCTCCTGAGAATTCTTAAGACAGCCTGGTAAGCAAGTGTTGGCCCCATTTTCCAGATTCAAGTACTGAGGCTCAGAGAGCTTAAGCGCCTTCCCCAAGATCACACAGGTAATCATAAGGGTAGGCGCCATCCTCGGTCAGGGAATGCCAGAGCTCACAGTGTCTGCCACGCTGCCTCTGCATGCTCTTCCAAGAATAATACGATTAGTGACAGCACCCGTGCCTTGACTATGCCAGGCTCTTTGCCAAGCACTGCACGTGCATTATCATCTCAGGAGCCCCCCATCCTCCCCATAAGGCAGGATATTCCCTCAAACGACAGATGAGAACCTGCCCTGTGCTACTGGCTACACCCGGGTGGGAGCCCAGTGCTGTCTGTTCCGCCTGCACCCTCGCTGCCTCCAGGCCACTGCATACCTTCAGTTGAAGTTTCTGTGTGTGTTTGTGATTTTTTTCCCTTCCCCAAATTGCAAAAGGCAAGAGAAGCCCTGCACGTAAGCGTGTGTGAAGCTAATCCGCATCCAAACACTTGCTTAGGGCGGGAACCCTGCCAGTCCCTGCGTGCTGAGTCTACCTGGAGTCACTAGGACTCCAGCCACACCGTCTAAAATTAGCTCTGTCACTGGAAAGTGCTGGTCCAGCCAGCCGCAGCCCCTGCCCTTCCCCTGGCCCACTTGATCAGACTCTGAATCTGAAATCAATCCCATCTGAACACGCACACACGCACACACCCCACTTTCAAGTCAAGCCTCTAAGGCGCATTTGTTACCCCTCCAGGCGAGTGGGGACCAGGTGGGGGCATCGTAGCTACGAGCCTGTGTTTACTTCTGGGAGATGGAGTGGCTGCCCTTCCTCCAGAGCTCGCTGAGAGCCTTCTTTGAGAACAGGGGGACCAGCCAGACTGAGAGGGGAGAGAGACTAGGAGGTTCCCAATTCCCAACTTCGGGTAGAATCACAGATTTCCTTCCCCCAATGCTGGGAGTTCTGATTGAGCCAAGCCAGGCCCAGAGAAGGGAAGGGTCCTGCCAAGGGCTACCAGGACCCTTGTGGAGGAGCCTGTGACTTCAGTGGTATGACTTCTTGAGGTCAGGGGCTGGTCACCTTTCACTGGCACCTGCTGGCATAGGTGGCTGTCCCAGTGGGCAGTGTGGACAGTCCCTGCTTGCCAGTGGTTGTGGTTTATTTAATCCTCTCTCTCTCTCCTCTCTCTCTCTCTCTCTCTCTCTCTCTCTCTCTCTCTCTCTCTCTCCCCCTCCACCCCACACCACTACCTTGCTGGCTGCCCGCCCACAGACAGACAGCTCCTTACGGCCTGGGAAACCCGCCAAGACGCCGGCGCCGCTCCCTGCCAAGGCGCTGTCAGTGCTCCAGCGCCAGGGACCCCTCCTGTGCCACCTTCTGCCTTCGAAGGCCCTGGTAGGTGGGCACCCAGCCTGCAGGGGCGTAGGGTAGCTGCAAGCCCAGGCATGCCCTGGGAAGCAGGTGTCTGGGAGACTAGCAGAGGAGCGAAGTGGCAAGTTGGGGGTGAGCAGCGACCCAGGGGCCCACAGGCTGCTTGGGTCCATGGCACTATCCCTTCCTGCAGGAACCAGTCACCCCTGGGAGCCTCCCGATGCCCAGCTCTGGGGGCTTCTGGGAACACTCATGTCCTCACTCCTGGGCAGGACAGAGTCTGCCAGTGACGGCTGAGGCAACTCAGGCCCAGAGAGGGGACAGAGCTTGTCAGACAGAGGCTGCACAGCTTGTCAGAAGGAGGGCCGGGCCTTGGGCCTGGGTCTGACTGAACAAGTCCTATTGGGCTTTGGATTCCGACCTGAGGTTCAGGGGACTTTGCAACTTGCTCAGGGAAGAAATGGCATCTGGAGTTGGGAGGCCATGTCGCCATCCCAGGGTAGCCCCAGAGTTGCTGGGGAGCCTTTGCCATGTCTCCTATCTTACCTGAGCCTTAGTTTTCCCATCTGTAAAGTGGTGTGAGGCTTTGTTCCTTCCCTCATCCACATGGAGAATTTGGGAAAACCAAACTGGCTTCAAAGTCCCAAGCTTCTGGCCAGGCGTGGTGGCTCAGACCTGTAATCCCAGCACTTTGGGAGGCCGAGGCAGGTGGATCACCTGAGCTGAGGAGTTCGAGACCAGCATGGACAACATGGTGAAACCCCATCTCTACTAAAAATATAAAAAAACTGCTGGGCATGGTGGTGGGTGCCTGTAATCCCAACTACTTGGGAGGCTGAGGCAGGAGAATCGGCTGAACCTGGGAGGCGGAGGCTGCAGTGAGCCGAGATCGCACCATTGTACTCCAGCCTGGGCAACAAGAGTGAAATTCAGTCTCAAAAAAAAAAAAAAGTCCCAAGCTCCAGTTCCCATGATGGTTTACAAGAAACTCCTCCTCTGGGGCTCCAGCTGAGGCTCCACCTTGCCTCAGTTTCCCCTGCGGCTGCAGGTGGCCAGATTCTGGGAAGGCAAAAAAAGCTGCCTCTTTTTGGGGCTAAGAGCACATTCGTGGTAGCTCAGTTTTCCTTGGTCCACACCCCACCTGGGAAAGGAAAGATGCCAGGTGCACAGGGATGGAAATGGATCTGCTCCTGCAGGCCGGTGGGGATGGGGATGGGGATGGGGTGGGGGCTGGGCTGGGCCTGCAGCCAGGTAGCTTCAGGGCTCTGGGCAGTCCCTCACTTGGGCCCTAATGCTATTCATGCAGGACTGAAGCCCGGGCAGTACCAAGCCGGAAGTCCCCTGCAGACGTGTTCCAGACTGGCAAGACAGGGGCCACTAGAGGAGAGCTTCTCCAAAGGCTGAGGTGAGGGTGTGGGACACATGCACAGATTGATCACCTCCTGTATGCCTTGCACATGTCCTATATTTTCTATGTGAGGCAGGCCTGGGTCCTCATTGGGGAGCAAAGAGAACTGAGGCTCAGAGAGGGAAAGCCACTTGCCCAAAGTCACACAGCAGTCAGCGGCATCTGGCTGACCCCAGAGTCTGTGCTCTTACCCACTGTGCTCTTCGTTACCACTAGGTCTGCAAGTGGACTTTGAAGAGGGTTTGAAGGCTCACGACTGGGAAGGACCACAGTTGTTGGTTCAGGCTGTGCAGAATGGAGCATCTCACACATACTGGGGTCCAGAAGGGCCACCTGCCCAGCCTGCTCCCTCTCTGCTGCCCAGATTGCATGTCCTCCCTGGTGCCTCAATGTGACTCAGACCTGGCCCCTAGGAGGTGCCCATGAATGCTTGTTCAACCAAACCAACTCAAGAACAGACACTTGCACCTGCCGGGCAGCAGAGTGGCTGTAGGGGCAGCCTCTGGGGCAGGGACTCCTTGATCTGAACACCAGCCCAGCCTGGAACAAGCTTTGTGACCTTGGGTTTGCCCCTCCACTTCACCGTGCCTCTAGTTCCTATAATTTGAACAGGGGAAACAGGGAAATTGCGCCATCCATCCCCGCCTGGGGTTGCTGTGAGGTCAGATGAGTGGACGCACATGAAGTGTGTAGCCGAGGATCTGTGCCCGTGGGAGCTGTGGAGGGGTCTGCCATTACCACTTCTGCCACTGAGGGCTCCTCACAGCTGGCCAGGTCCCAGGACCCAGCTCAGCCCCTCAGGGATTCTCACCTTTTGGGGGCGGCAGAAAAATAGGAGAAAAGGCAGGATGGTGGGATGGACAGGACCCAACATAAACTTAAGAACTTTCTGAGAATGAAAAAAATGAGTACAAGACTTTTCAAACGCACACACTTCATAGTGTACAGAGTGGCTTGGCCAACCTTATACTCACTTTCGGCAGTTCAGGCCTATTTTTGTTTTACAAGCTAAGAAAGGGGATCAGAGAGGCTGAGATCGTTGCCCAAGTTTCCTTCGCTGGGAACTGAAGCCAGCCTCCTGGCTCCCAGATGAGAGTTCTTTGAGCCAGGATGTGGCCACCCACCCAGGTTCAAAGGGCAGCGGGGTGCCCTATTTTCTGGGCTGGACTGCCTTGAACTGGACCTCGAAGAATGAGTAGAATTTTAGCAGGTGGCATCTGGGTGAGGGGAATACACACAGCCTGGGGGGAAGAGTAGGAGCAAAGGTGCGGAAAGGTGTGGAAATAAGTGGGAAGGCAGATGACGGGAGACCCACAGGGATGTGCTTGGCTGTCCACTCATTCTGGCAGCATTTGATGTTGAACATTAGCTCTGTTAAAGTCCTCATGTGCAGAGGAGCTTCAACGCCTGGGCTGGCCTGTGCTGGTTGTGCAGACCTTGCTTTCAGTCTGTGGCCGCTCTCTGACCCCAGGGCAGCTGTGACCCCAGGATCTGGACAAGGGTTGTAGCCCCATTGCCCCTATTCTCGTGGGGAGCTCTTGGACGGTCCATATCTCCTGAGATGCTAAGTTGACCCTTCTTGATTCCCAGGGACATTTCCACAGTCAAGAGCCTCCTTGCCAAGCGACAGCAGGAGGCGATGCGGGAGCCGCGGCCCACACACTCCAGGTGGAGGAAGAGATAGTGCCGTGAGCTGGAGGAACATTGGGAAGGAAGCCCGTGGGGAGACAGGAGGAGAGAAGTGGCCAAGGCTTGTAGACTCTCTGCCTGCTTCCTGGACCAGGGCCTTACTCCCAGACAGCGGGACCCATTTACCAGGATTGGCACAAGCTCTGGCCTCCTCGCCCTGGTGAGGGAGCCTCCTCCAAGGCAGCTCCGTGTCCTCACACTGCCCGGGGAAGCCCTCGGCTTCTAGACTACAGAGCAGCCTCCAGCGCTGGCTGCGGGCCCACAGCTCTGCTGGAAGGAACTGCATGGGGAGTACATTCATCTGGAGGCTGCATCCTGAGGAGTGTCCTGTCTGCTAGGCTACAAAGCAGGAGCAACAGTGCAGCTGGGAACACGCGTGCCTGGAGGCTGGACGGCTCCCGTGGGGCTGGTGTCCTGGCTGACTGTGTCATCTCCAGCTTTCCCTCCCCAGAGTCCTTGCACCCTCATTCCCTCGGGACCCTCCCAGTGAGAAGGGCCTGCTCTGCTTCTCCCATCTGTATATAACTTATTTGCTCTAAGAACTTCGAGAATCCCAATTATTTATTTTAATGTATTTTTTAGACCCTCTATTTACCTGCGAACTTGTGTTTATAATAAATGAGGAAACGTACTCTGGTTTTTTGTCTTGGCCAAGGCAGGGGGTTGGAGGCTCCTCTCAAGAAGGGGCCGCTTGGAAGTTGAAGGACACAAGAAGGAAAGGGCTGGGGCAGGTGACTGGGTTCCACTCCCGCACTTGCTGGATGTCTCTGGCTGCTAGCCTGCGCTCTCTGGGCTTTTTTCTGTTATGTGCCTCAACAGCTACCTGCAGCTGTGACATCAGGATTCCAGGACCTATGTTCCCATCAGGCCAGTAACCAATGGCCAGCCCTTTCCCAGGAGCGTGTGTGGAAGAAGCCAAGACACGAGGGTGGAGGGACTCATCACACCAGCGGCTCTGTCCCAGGCGAGGCTGACAGTAAGGCCTGGAGCAAAACTGTCCAGCAAGGAAGAAGACCAGGTGAATCCCAAGGCTGTGGGTGCCCCGTTGGTCAGTGAGGGGTGCTATGATGGAACCACAGCCTGGTACCGGCCTGGCCCCTCACCTTGGGCTTTGGACATCATAAATACTTGCTGATTGAATTCATGAGTCACCACTGCAGTGTGATGTTGAACAGACCTCTTTCAGTTTCTGAACCTCAGTTTTTTTCATCTAGAAAATGGGAAGCAATAGTCCCCGCCTCGCAGAGTTGCTGTGGACACTAAACAGAGAAGTGATGGTACCAGGCTTAGCCCAAGGCCTGACAAGAGGCAGAGGCTGCTTGTGGGGCTGGCAATGGTGATGATGGAATGAGTGGGACAGGGAAGACTATGGACAAAGGTGCTACTGTTGTGGCCTCAAAAGATATGCAAAATAAATAGAACGACTCAAAAGAGGCCAGGGGTGGCAACTCACAACTGTAATCCCAGCACTTTAAGAGGCTGAGGCGGGAGGATCACTTGACCCCAGCAGTTCAAGACCAGCCTGGGCAATATAGGGAGACCCTGGACTTCCCCTTGTGGGTTGCAGGGACCCACAAAAGCTCTGTGCGCAGCGGGGGACCTCGGCAGGGCTGGGCTTTGGAAATATGCCACAGAGGGCCGGTCAGGGCTGAGTGAATGAGGAGACCAGCGGCAGAGAAGCAAAGTCATCATAAGTCCTTAGGGATCCTCTGTGCATCCCGGTGGTGACGCTGGTGTCACGGGGTCAGCCGAGGCACTTGTTGCTTACTCCAGCCCAGGGCCGGAGCGCACCTCTCACGTTCCATCTGAGCCTGATGCCAGGGGAGCATCGCTCCCTGGGAGTGCATCACAGGCTCCCATTCAACATGATCCTGTCCCTCAAAAATCCAAACGCAACAGCCCATGGTCAGGTCAGGCAGCTGGATAAGGCAGCCCTAGGGCCGCAGCTGTGACAGAGGCCTGGCAGCAGCAAGAGGAGAACCTAGCGGAGGGTGTGTTGGAGAGAAGCATTCACCACCCTTGGCACAGGCCCCGGGGACCCTGGCCAGGGTTCAGAGATCAGTGACCCAGATGACTGAGCAACCGAGATGATTAAAGGAGTAGAGGAGGCCCAGAAGGCAGGGACAGGTAAGGGTGACACTACAGTCCTTTAGACCCATACACCTGGGAAACAGGGGCCTCCAGCTGGGGCCCTACACTTCGGGGGCCCCGTTCTGGCCCTCATCCAGCCATACCTCTCTATGGGACAAGAAGTTTGCAGGGCCACGGGGTCACATATACCCGAAGTCTGTCCCTGCTTCTAACCCACCCTCCAGGTAGCTGGCATTTCAGCCACGGTGGGGAAGGTGGGCTAGAGTTTGGAAGGAAGCAGAGAAAAAGTTACGAGGAGCAGCCACCAGGTCAAACCGAACCCCGGGAAGAAGGCATCTAAGCGTCAGGAAGCTTGGGTTTTCTGGCCCAAAATCTCCCCTCCTCCTGCCTTTTCCATAAATATAGAACAGGCTCTTTTCAAGGTTTTTTGAGTCAAATTTGTGTTCCTTTTGACTGGAACACTAGGCAGAGACTGGCCAGAAGGGGGCACAGGATGACCCAGATTTATTCGGGTTATGTGGACAGGAGGAAGCTGAGTCAGAGAGAAGTTAGGTCCTGTTTCCGGGGCTGTGAGGCTACGGACGGGGCCTTTGCTGCCTCTCCACAGCCCTCGCTCAGGAAAGAGCCCTGTGGAATATTCTCTCTCTGTTTCTCTCTCTCTCTCTCTGTCTCTCATTGAAAATAGAGTCCGGGCAGCTAGGTCTTCAGCTCAGAAAAGTCATTTGCCTAATCACGGTGACAAACTATTGGAATGTGGCCATCCGTTAATTCAACAGTTATGAATAATCACCTCTGGGGGGCCTCTCGTGAGCAAGACAGACACAGCTCCTGCCTCACAGGCCAAGAGGAGAGTCATTCAAGAAAACAGTGGTTAAACATGAAGATAAGAATCATAGCAAACATTCACAGAGCACTTACTAAGTGCTTTCCACGTATTAACTCCTTAGTTCCTTTCAGCAACCTTATGCAGCAAATTCTGTCATTACTATTCCCATTTGATAGGAAAGGTTACTGAGGCACAGAGCAGTTAGTAACTTGCTCAGAGTCACACAGCTAGGATGTGGCTTAGCTGGGTTTTAAACCCCAGGCTCTTAACTTCCAACCTATCTTACCTCTCTGATAGGGTATGTCCACACTGAAATGGAGCCCCTGAGGAGGCGGAGCCCAGGGTGGCTTCCTGGAGAAGGGGACCTAGCCCAACTCTGGGGAAATCAGTCAAGGAGGAGGGTGGAGAAGAGCGTTCCAGGCAGAGGAAACAGCATAGGTGAAGGTTCCTGTCTTCATAGGAAGGGAGGTATTCCCAGCTGTTTTGGGGAGTTAAAGGCGAGGTCCTGGGAATGGCTGGAAGGGGCAGGCAGGTAGGGGCAGTGCATGCCTGAGCACCAGACCAAGCCCCGAGCACCCGGCATGGAGGTGCTCTAGGAAGCAGAGACCGCCACCGCTGTCACCCCCACCACAGCCTCAGAAAATGCCTTCCAGGAGAATACTACCATGCCCAGAATGCCCTCCATCAGGGCTTCAGGCCTCTGGAAACCTCTCTGGCTGCCTGCTCAGGTCTCACAGCCTAGCAGGGGAGACAGACAAGAGCAAAGTGAAGGGCCAGAGGTGGAGTATGTCGTGAGCTGGCCTTCCAGCTGGTGGGATGGGGGCTGAAGGACGGGCAGGGCTTGTGCAGTCTGGGATGAGGGAAAGGGCTTGGTGGGAATGGTGTAAGGCAGATCTGGCCAGGGCATGAGAGTCCAGGGAGGGACAGCCGGCCTGATCAGCAGGGGCCAGGCTGGGAATAGCATCCCATGCCAGGAATTTGAACTTGAGTGATAGGTAGCCAGCGAAGGTTGCTGAACGAGGGAGAGCCAGGACGGGAGCTGGCCTTGGGCGGCTGGTTTATTGTTGGCTTCTTCCCGGCCAATGCTTCCAGCTCACAAGGGCCCTCCCAGCCCCTCTCAGGGGAGAGCAGAGTGTGGGCCTCGCCTTGGCCTGCCAGGGATCCAAGCCAAAAGCCCTCGGCAGCTAAGAAGGGGGCCGTGTGCGGGCCCGCCAGGAGCCCTGGAAGAGGAATGCAGCCTAATTAATTCTCTGCAGCTCACAGGGCCTCGCCTTGTGGGAGCAGCTGCCAGGACAGGCTTGCCAGGATGCCACTGGCCCAATCTGTCGATCACTTGGTGCTGAAGGCAGCGAGGGGGACTGCAGGCTGGGAACTGGGGGACGGGGACTTGGGGGGCCAGCCCCTGCCTCCAGGCACACACGTGTCATCCAGTCCCTTCACAGCTAATAAAACAGTCATAGTAACTGTAATAGCCAACAGGCCTTGAGGCTGTCAGCGCACCAGACTCTGCTGGTACACTGAGTACTAGTGAGAACATTGCATTCACTTTTCTTACAAGAAGTAAGATAAGTGTTGCTCTCATCTCCATTTTGCAGATGAGGAAACTGAGGTTCAGAGAAGCGAATTTCCCTGCCCAGGGTCATGCAGTCAGAAAGCAAAAGCAGCGAAGCTGGGATGTGGACCCAGGCAGTCTGGGCCCCCAGACTGTATTAATCATAACCACCATGCTAGACCGGTTCAGCAAGGGAAACTGAGGCCCTGGGGAGGTGGGGTGTCTATCTCAAGGGCAGTTGGCTTAAAAAGGGCCTGGGGACACTGGCTGGAGGGGGAAAGGCCATGCCCTGGCTTCTGCTTGAATTGCCTCCTCCTGAAGTTTCCTTCCCTGGCCTGCAGGTCACCCTGAGGGATGTCTGGCTCACTACCTCCAAGTGAGGCAGGCTGTGGGAAGTGATCCTGTCTCTGGAGTCTCTACCTATTTGGTCCCAGTTCCACTGCCTGGGGCCTATCACAGAAGCACAGTACCAACATTACCCAAGGAGTCTCAGGCTAATCTGCACATGCTAATCCTTACACAACGCTGTGACTCCCTCCACAGGCAGGACACTGAGGCCAGCATAGGCTCAGAGTGGTGCAGGAAGGTGCTGGACCAAGACCTTGCCACTTTCGGGCTCCAGAAAGGCCTGATGCCAAGACCCTGCCCTTCCCTGACAGCAGACTGGAAGGAGGGGCAGCACGTCCATGTCATGCTGCCTCTCCAAACCTCAGTTTCCTCATCTGCCATATGGGGATGAGGAGCCCAAGGTTACAGGGTTGTCCTAGAGTTCATTAATAACAGCCAGCACTAAAGGCACTTAGTAGATGTCAAATACTGTCCTAAGTACTTAATTTAATTTTTTTTTAATTTCCAAAATCAAAATTTTATTCATGGCTACATAATGCATCGTCATAAAGCTGCCTCATAATGTACCATATGTGGGCATTCATTACCCCGTAGGTGTATATTTCAGTTTGTCCAATTTCCCACTGAAGAAGATCAGAACGTCCCACCCCAAATATGCCACTTTTCCATAAGGATTGTTTTGAGCTAAAGGCAATTAAGAAACTGCATGTGTAGAAAGAGCTCTTTGCCCTCCCACATCTGCCTAAAAGCAGGACATAAATTTTCCTTTGTGAAGATTCTTCTCCTTCCCTCTCTTATACCAGGAAGAGAACAACAGTTAGTTAGCACTGAAGATAAAAAGTCAGCAAGAAGGTGAGTCTGCACAAACCAGTCTTACTGAAGTCACCCTGATCTTCCATTAATTTCCCCACATATTTATCTTCCCACAATTTGCCACCCCTAGGAACCCAAAGTCCTTTTCCTTTATCTTGTCATTTCTCCACAAATGTATCATCCTTTGTTAAAATGGTAGGGGGCTTATATACTATTTTAACAAAGGGTCTTCACTTCTTTTCTATGAATACAATCAATGTTTTCATGCACATCACAATTAAAGTAGGAACATCAAATAAAATTTCTATGCCTTTTCTCCTGTTCATTAGTCTTTTGTCAGTTTAATTTGCAAGCCACAGTCACAGCCTATAAAAGGATATTGGAAATAATTTTTTTTTCCTCCCCTACACCACCAATAAAATAACACTATGTGGTACACTTGTACATAAATTTTTCTATTTATTCCCTATTTATTGTTTGGCTACATTTTAAAATTGAGATATAATTTATACACTATAACATTCACCCTTTTAAGGCACACAATTCAGTCGATTTGAATCCTCACTTAACATCGTTGATAGGTTCTTAGGAACTGTGACGTTAAACGAAACGTTTTTCTCATCAATGTAACGACAAAACTCCATTGAAGGGAACGTTATTTGAGGATCTATTCTACATTTCTTTTCCACTAAAGTCACCGTTTCCAAGAACCTATCAACAACATTAAGTGTGGATTTATTGTATTCACAAAGTTATACAAGGATCACCACTGTCTCATTCCAGAACATTTTCACCACCCCAAAAGGAAATCCCTTACCCCTTAGCAGTCACTCCTACTACCCCACTCCCAAGCCCTAGGCAACCACTAATCTACTTCTACCTCTATAAATTTGCCGATTCTGGACATTTCATAGAAATGAAATCATACCTGATGTGGCCTTTTGTGCCTGTCTCTCACATACCATAACACTTTCAAGGTTTATCCATGTTGTAGCATGTATCAGTACTCCATTCCTTTTTATGACTGAATATTTCATTTTAGCACTAGATCATAGTTTTTATTCATTCATCCATTAATAGACATCTAGGTTCTTTCTACTTGAAACCTCAATGACCCTATAGGAGGTTCTATTAGTGTCCTATAGACAAAAGACTGAGATCTGGAGATCTGGAGTAACTCACTAAGGTCAGTTAGCTAGTGAGTAGCAGTGCATTAGTGAGTAGCAGTGGTGAGATTTGCCCCAGGAGTCTGGCTCTGGAGATTGTGGCCTTAACCACGGTACCATACTGCCTCCTCAGTCAAAGTAACACAGCGTATGGAGGTCAGCACAAAAGGAGGTACTCGGTGGGCACTTAGCAAAGTATGGCACTTCTCCACAGCATTTCTACAAGTGGCAGAGCCAGAGGCTGCCAGGCAGGACCCTAAGCCAGGACAAGGATGTCAGGAAAAGTGATAAAGAATTGCTGTCTTAGCACATAGGTGATTCTCTTAGGAAGGAGACATCCGTTCACACCGAAGTGGGCCTGTTCCCTCCACTGAGCATCATTGACCTGCTTCCCAGACCTCATCCCTCCACCAATTCCTACCTAGGAAGCCGTGGCTGCTCCTTTCTGGGCCCCAACGCCCTGCCACCGGACAGCAGAGGAAGATCTTTGGGTGAGGTCAAGATCTGAGCTGCAGTCCTAGTCAGCACAACCCAAAGCATGATCTTGGGCAGGTCTCTGCCTCCTCTGGGCCTCCATCAATTAAATAATGGAATGAGAAAGCTTAATACTTTCTATTTAATGATAAAGGTAATATAGTATATGAACAAAAGCTGCTGCTAAAATTATGCAAAGAGGCCGGGCGCGGTGGCTCAAGCCTGTAATCCCAGCACTTTGGGAGGCCAACACAGGCGGATCACGAGGTCAGGAGATCAAAACCATCCTGGCTAACACAGTGAAACCCCGTCTCTACTAAAAAATACAAAAAACTAGCCAGGCGAGGTGGCGGGCGCCTGTAGTCCCAGCTACTCGGGAGGCTGAGGCAGGAGAATGGCGTAAACCTGGGAGGCGGAGCTTGCAGTGAGCTGAGATCCGGCCACTACACTCCAGCCTGGGCGACAGAGCGAGACTCCGTCTCAAAAAATAAATAAATAAATAAAATAAAATAAAATAAAATAAAATAAAATAATGCAAAGAATATAGGAATATCTGGGTTAAAAAGAAAGTCTCAGCTGGGCGCAGCGGCTCACTCCTGTAATCCCAGCACTTTGGGAGGCCAAGGCGGGCAGATCACAAGGTCAGGAGTTCGAGACCAGCCTGGCCAACATAGTGAAACTAAAAATACAAAAAAAAATTAGCCGGGCGTGGTGGCACATGCCTGTAGTCCCAGCTACTCAGGAGGCTGAGGCGGGGAATCCCTTGAACTCAGGAGGCGGAGGTTACAGTGAGCCCAGATTGCGCCACCGAACTCCAACCTGGGCAACGAGAGTGAAACTCAGTCTCAGCAAAAAAGAAAGTCTCCCTGCTTTGTCAGCCCAAAAGTGGAATATGTAGCCCTTTTCTGTGGATTCAGATATGTATTTTATATCTAACTTTTTAGAGGTGTTTTAAAATAATAAATGGAAACATAAATCTTACACTTCTGTGACCTGCTTTCTTCACACCACAGAACTCGTTCTGGCCTGGTACATACGGCTACATCTCAGCATTTGTTTCAATAGCTCGATGGTGGGCCACAGCACACACAAACTGTTGTTTATTTAACTATTTGCCTACTGATGCAATTTGGATGGACTTCATTTACTGTTTTTACAAACATGCTGTGGTAAACACTTGTTTATACATCTTTGTCCAGAAAGGACAGATTGTTAGAGGTAAATCACTGGGTCAGAAGACACCACATATTAAATGTCCTGCCAAAAATGGGGCTCTTGTTTGCACTCCTATCGCCACTTGGACCTAAACGCCCATTTTCTTTCAGCCTTTCCGGCACTGGGTTTTATCAATCTCTTATTTGTTGATCTAAGGAGGAAAGCATTTATTAACATGGAATCTGATGTGTAAAAGATGAACCTGGTTGGATTCTGGTTGGAGGGAGTGAGGGGCGTGGGGTCCATTCCATCCTGAGTGGGTACAGAGGATCCCACTATCCCTCTAGTCTTCCAGCGCTGGTATCTAGGATCTGCTTGGCTGCAGGTCTGTCCCTCTATGGCTGTTAGTGCTCAGCCCATCCATCTCTCAGCCCTTCCCTCCGGGGCAGCTTGAGCGTGGAGGAGGGACTGGCCTGTCATCCTTCTCAGCTGACCCCACCTCTCATTATAAACATGCCTTTTAACAGGGGCCTTTTGGGGACAACATCTTCATCTGAGAGCATGTGCAATGAGGGGACTGTGGGCATCTGAGCCTGCAGGTGTTTTCAAGGCAGGGAGCATGGAGTGTCCTGGTTGCCTCTCAGCCTGTGGTCCAAACTGGCTTGTTGCAGAAGGCTGGAATTCAGTCTCGCCTCTGCCTAGGCCTTGCTGTGTAGACCCAGGCAGGCCCCTGTGCCCTCTGGGCTCCAGGTTCCCACCTCAGCTGTCCCACCCTCAATGGGGACATTCCTTCTAGGGAGTAGGTGCAGAATCTGTCCCTCTAAAGGCTCCTCACATGCCACACACAATAATTACTCTCAGAGTGGGAGGAGGGCTCCTCCTGGGAGGTGGCAGAAGAGGGCAGGGGAGAGGCAGAGAGGGCAAAGGAAGTGAGTACACCCCTGCCCCCTCAGGGCTTGAAATCTGAAGCTCCTTCCCTACCACTTTGTAAGCTGGTGTCCCAACTGGCTAATATGAGATCGTACGTGTGCACATACGAGCCATTCATGTGTGAGCACACTTGCACATAGGAGTGGCCTGTGTGTAAAATGAGTTCCTGTACGTGCAGCTGGGGATCTTTTTGCATGTCTACAGGCATGTGGGTTTGTGTCTCATGTGATGGGTACTCATGCACAACCCACATATGTGTATGCTCCTGTTGTATGTATACGTGTGTCCGTATTGACATGTACATGTGAGTGTCATCAATGTGCGTGTCTTTGCCTGATTGTGGCTGCACAAATGTGTGTGCATGGATGAGGATGCATGCGCACCTGTGGGATGTGCATGAAAGGCTATGATTGCCAGTGTGTGGGTGCACGTGAGTGACACACACACACATACCAGGGAGGGTGTCTGAGTATGTGTAAGGGCACATGCATGACGTACATATAAGTGTAGATTGGGGTGTGCATTGGGGCGTGCACCCAAGCACGTGGATCCAGAGGTGCTTGAGTACACGTGTGGACCTAACTATGTATGGCTCTCAGCAGATGTGAATACACACAACACACAAGCATGCATTTGCATAGGTGAGTGAGGGACGCCCCCGAGAGGCCACCTCAGGGTCTGTGAGACAGGACAGCTCCTCCGGCTCCCATCTGCCCCTGGCCTGGACCTCTACTCACCCTGAGGAACAACACCACTGTATAAATTCTGAAGTCTTGTTTTATTTACATGTAGATTAAATATTTTAGTAATTAGTAAGGCATTATAACTGTTATTTCTTTTAAAAACAAACATCTCTGTATCATAGACGCAAAATTCAGATGGCATTTGAATAAAAAGCATGAAAGTGGAGGATTTCCCACCCCAATCTCCAGGGCATCTGGGAGAACCGTGCTGGATAGGCTCATGCAGGGGTTAGGCAGGGAAGAGGAGGGAGGAGCCAGGGCAGAAAGCCCGGCCTCAGTTTCCTGGGTTGCCCAGCCCCTAGCTCCATCCTCACCTCCTGTGGCCCAAGGGAGGGTGGGAGAGGGATGTATCAGGCAAACCTGGCTGGGAATCAGGAGGCTGCAGGCCAGCCCTGCTCTGGTAGCAACTGGGCCAGGCTTGGCTGCTGCCTCACCTGTAGTATCTGGGATTTCCGTTGCACGGGGGCTCAAAACACAAGAGCCACCATCTGCCCACTTCCTCTGCTCACCTCCCTCTGTCCCCGGAACCATCTCTACCCACCCCGCCCCTGCCTTCACTGCCTCCTTGCCCCTACCACACATCTACTCACCTGTCAAGCCCACACCCATGTCACCAGCTGGCCACATACTCGTCTAACTTCCCAACTGGACTGTGAACTCTCGAGGGCAAGGACAGGCTCAGGGCACTCCTGGGTCTCCACAGCCCACTCCAGCCTGGCAAGCCTTAGATAGCAGTCACTATTAGATTTTTTAAAATGAGAGATAAAGAGGGAAAAGAAGGGAGGGTGAGGGCTCTGTGGGAGGCAATGTTTGGTACAAACAGCAGGTCACTGGGTGCCCCCAGACCGGGTGAGTCAGCCTGGCCCTTGCCCCGGAGGAGGGCAGACAGAGTATCATTTATCAACCTCCTCCCGTGCAGGCAGCACCCAGGCTGTTTACAGGCCTTATCGCTTTTGGTTCTCACCTGACACCTGCAGGAAAGCAGTATTTCACTCCCATTTTCTAGAAACTGACCCTCAGAGAAGATGAGTCAGCAGCTGCCTGAGATTCAAGCTCTCCAAGGCCTTCTTCAGGTTCTCTCTGCTGCAGGCTCTCCCTCTCCTTTACAGAGCCTCACCCACATCCCCTTGGCACTAAGCAGGTATCTGTGATTCTGCCCTAGGGACTGTTGAAAGCTCTCAGAGGTCAGAGTTCGTGGGCTCACGAACCGCCCTTGGTGATGGATAAATGATCTGGGTTGGTGGATAAATGCCCCAGCTTCCTCCCTCCCCAGAATGGACAGCTCTGAGCCTTGCTCTGCACTGTCTCCTGTCTCCCAGACGTCCCAAGAGGGCAGGGCCCCGGTTGCCTGCCAGCTGCTCATGAATTTGCCTGTACTGGCTTCTTTCCCTGTCTCACTTCCCACATCCCTCGTGGCTTCCTGGAATCACCTCTCAAATGAACTCCTTGCCCTCAAATTCTAGTTCTGGTCTGTTTCCAGTGACCCCAACCCAATACAGAGCAGCAGCAGGTGCAGAGACTATGGGTGCCTGAGCAGCCAAGAAAACCTTGGTCCAAAAGGGCCCCGTCTCAGAGAGGACAGGGAACTTGGTTAGGGTCTGAAGCACCTCAGTGGAGGTCCGGCGCAATCCTGAGGAGTGCTGGCAGGAGGGAGGCCAGCCCAGCTGCAGCCCCGGGCTGTGCAGAGAGTCAGCTTGGGGTGTGGTGCTGCAAGGGAGAGAGAGCATGGGCATGAGCTGTGGGCATGAGCCAGGCAGCCAATGGGAGGCAGGGCTTATCTCAGGCTGGAGACCGCACCTAGGCCTCCCTCCTTTCTCCAGAAGGGCGCCCCAGGCACCTACGCCCTGTAGGTCCAGGGCGGACCCCACCTGAAAAATCCCGGGTTTCAGCAAGCCTTCTCTGGCTCAGCCCTCTTTGGCCTGGGTGCCTCCAGGGAGCGCAGGGAGACCGCCTGGGGTAAGACCTTGGATGTGAGTATGAGCAACTCAGTGCCCTGCTCTGGGTACAGGGCCCAGGCTGGGATGAGAAAGTGAATGAAGTGATCTCAGCACCTCTTCAAGAGCTCACTTTCCTCAGTTCCACCAGAGTCATCTGCACATGCCACATTAGATCTTACCCCACATCTACCACCATACCCCCCCGAACATGCCTGATCTCATCCATTCTCGGAAGCTAAGCAGGGTCCAGCCTGGTTGGTACTTGGATGAGAGATATTGCCCCTCATCCCTATATGCTTTTGGAAGAGGGCATTCATTAACCCAGAGGAATGAAGCTTTCATGGTGGAAACTCAAGCATTGGGAAAGACACAGCTTGACTTTGGGAGTTGACTTTCCTTAGACTATGTCACTAGACAAATCATGCTACGTCAGCCCCAGGGCAGCCTCAGGAAGTTAGAAGACTGCAGTCTTTAGACCACAGCCAGATGCAGTTGGGTTCAAATTCTGTGTAACTCAGAGGAGCCCCTTAACCTCTCTGAGCTCCAGCTTCCTTGGTGGTGAACTGTACAGGCAGTGCCTTGCTAACCCCAAGTAAGCATCTACAATCTCCTTTAATCCTCACTCAGGCAAGGAAGCAACTCTGATTCCCAACTGACAGAAGAAGGCCCAGAGAAGAGCAGGCAGGCACTGAGGAAGCCAGGCTGTGCTTGGATAGATACAGAGTTCCCAGACCCATCCAGCTCCCACCCAGGAAACCCTGGGCCTCTCAGCCCCAGCCACCACCTAGCCTGGCTCAAGGCCTGTCCATTCCAGCCTTTCCCCTGCCTGGCCTGGCCCTGACCCGAGGCTCACCCACTGCCCTTCTCCCTGCACCTAGCCCATGGAGCAGCTGGGGCTGCACCTGCCGTTATCAGCCCTGCTCTGGGACACCTTTGGCCTCAGGTATGTCAGGAACTGGACCACGACGTCAAAGAGACTACAAGCTGATCCTGCTACCTCAGGAAGGTCCTGGAGCCTCACAGCACCTGGAGTAAGCAGGCATGCCTTAGCCAGAGGGGGAAACTGAGGCTCTCTGACTTCAACCTGGAAGGGGAATCAGAGACCTCCTTGATTCCCCTAAGTGGGGACCAGGAAAGCAAAAAGGGTGGGGATGGAAAGAAGGGTAGGTGAAAAATGAAATCAAAGCCAACAATGGACCAGCTATTTCACTTATAGGTATATACTGAAAAGTAATGCCTAGACATGTTCACCAAAACAATGTGTACTAGAATGTTCATAGTAGCATGATTTATGGTAGCCCAAATGGAAATGACTCAAAAGCCCAGCAATAGTAGAATGACTATATAAATTAAACTACAACTGCAGAATGCCATGTGGATGATCTCTCAAATGAGAAGTAGAAAACGAAATAGCACATACCATACTATTCCCCTTCTATACAATTTTAATACAGGCAAAACTAATCTACGGTGTTAGAAGTCAGGACGGTGATGTCCCTGGGGAGTCAGTGACAGGAAAGGAAGGCAGGAGGGCCTTCTGGAGTTGTGACTATATCCTGTTTCTTGTCCTAGATGCAAGCTACGTGGGTGTTTTCAGCCTGTGAAATTTCACTGGGCTGTACGTTAATGTTTTGTACCCTCTTTTGTATGAATCTTATGCTTTTGCACTTTACATAAATTGAGTCTTCCGGTATGCACTCATTTGCATCTGGCTTCTTTTGCATAACACTGTATTTCTGAGATTCATCTGTGTCCTAGCAGGTAGCAGAAGTTTCTCCTTTTTCATTGTTGTATAGTGTTTCATTGTGTGACTATACCAAAATTTGTTGATCTATTCTGCTAATGGAAGTTGGGCTGCTTCTAATTTGGAGTTACCCCAAAGAGTGCTACTTTGAATATTTTTGCACCTGTCGTTTGGTGAACATCTGTATGTATTTCTGCTGAAGTATACCTATTAGCGAAGTTGCTAGGTCATAGAGTTTACATAGCTTTAGCTTTATTTCATACTGACAAACAGTTTTCCAAAGTGGTTTGCCAACTCATACCTCCATCAGCTGTACATGACGGCTTCCCAACTTCACCAGCATCCGATGTGGTCAGATTTCCTTCCGGTTATCCTAGTACCTGTGACATGGCATCATGTGTGGTTTTCATTTGCATTTCCCTAGGGCCTAAAGAAGCAGAGCATCTGTCTTAGTCCAGGTTCCCTAGGAGCAGACCCTGAGACAACAATCGGAGAACGAGTAGTTTAATTGGCAAGTGTTATTAGTCTGCTAGGGCTGCCATAACAAAATACCACGGACTGGGGGGCTCACACACAGAACTTTATTTTCTCCCAGTTCTGGAGGCTGGAAAGTCCAAGATCAAGTTCCAGCGGGGTTCATTTTCTGGAGAGGCTTCTCTTCTTGGTTTGTAGACAGCTGTTACCTTCTCTTGTGTCTTCATACAGCCTCTTTTCTCTGTGTGTGGAGGCAGAGAGCTCTAGTGTCTTCCTCTTCTTGTAGGGACCCCAGTCCCATTGGATTAAGCTCCCACTTATGACCTCATTTAACCTTCATTGCTTCCCTAAAGTAATTATCTCCAAACACAATCACATGGGAGGTTAAGGCTTCAACATATGAATTTGGAGAGACATAAATCAGTCCATGACAGCTGGTGATCCTAGGGAAACCTAGAGGGAAATGAGGAAGTGAAACAAGGAAAAGGAGGAGGCCAGTGTGTTAACAAGCAAGTGGTCACCTTGGCCATCTGGAGCTTAATCCCACAGGGAGCCTCTGGGAAACTGCAAACCACACACCTTAGAGCTCTCCGACCCATGAGTGTGGGAGCTGGATTATCATGCACCAGTTCTTGTTGCTCATGGATTGAGGTCAATTTCAAGGTATCTGTGCATGGTCTGGGGAGAGAGGTGTTAACTCCCAGGCCTTTGCGGCAGTGCAGCCTCCCCAGACACCCTCGGGCCCAGCGCTGCAGGTCCTGGCAGTTGGAAGGAGCACAGTGCTACGGTGTTTTCATCATTCCACATCAGATTCTGACTGTCATGAAGTGGCTTATCCAGCGGAGCTAGACTTTGAAGAGTGAATATTGATGGACCAGGCAGCTGACAGCACTGCAGCAGGGGAAGAGCATGACAAAGGCCCGGATGGAGGAAGCACTGTGTCCAGCCTGCAGCTACGTAGGGAAGGGGAAAGATTGGAGATCAGGTGGGAATCAGCAGAGCCCCACCGTGAAGATCAGATGGGGAGGGGGTCTCTTGATAGGCTCTGAAGAGGGTTCCCCATCTATGTACCTAGCTGCTCAGAAGCCCAAGCTAGCCTATCCCTAAGACCATCCCAGAATGTTGTCTTCCCGGGACACCCTCCTGCTCCCCTGCCTCTGACTGTCCCCACTTCAGCTCCTGATACAGCAAACACCCCCAAGTCCAAGAAGGTCTTCTGTACCCAGGAGACACAGATATCTCCCCAGCAGATGATCCAAACTAGGCCCCTGCCCAGGCCCGAGGGCGAATGGTGGCAGATGCTCCTGTCTCCCTCAGAGGCCAGACCACAGCCTAGATGTCAGGGGGGTCAGGGGCTGACCTCAAGGGTTGGGCTTGTATAAAGGACTGAACCAAGGTAGAGGGTATCCTAAAACACCAAAAAGCAGCCACTTGGTGTCCAACCTCAGCCTCCTGAATTCAGACTGTGCTTCTCCTCTGGGGTCTTCTAGCAGGTTAGGAAGTTACCTCTGTTGGTGCGATCTGCAGAGACTGCACAGGGAAGGCTGAGGGTGGGGGAACAGCTGGACCCAGGAGTGTGGGCTTGGAGGGGCCACCTTCACCCCCACTACCACCACTGTTTTGGCCTGAGGGAGATTGGGAAGTGGGAACTTAAGACAGGTCTGAGCAGGGTCCAACTACTCTGGGTAGCTATGGGTTTGGAGCCAAGCCATATCCAACTCTATATCCAAACAACAAGCATCTTCTCCATAAACAGAGGTGTGGTCCTGATGGAACCTGACGGAGGATGGGCACAGTGGTCACCTGGTTTCTTTGACAAGCCATGTCTCCCTCCCCCATTAATCCTGCTCTGGGCCAGTTGTGGTGGCTCATGCCTGTAATCCCAACACTTTGGGAGGCCAAGGCAGAAGGGTTACTTGAATCCAGGAGCTCGAGACCAGCCTGGGCAACACAGGGATACCCCCATCTCTACAAATAAAAAATAAAATAGCTGGGCATGGTGGTACAGGCCTGTGGTCCCAGCTACTTGGGAGGCTGAGGCAGGAGGATCCCCTGAGCCCTGGAGATTGAGGCTGCAGTGAGCTGTGATCCCACCACTGCACTCCAGCATGGGTGACAGAGTGAGACCCTGCCTAAAAAAACAAAAAGAAAAACAAACAAACAAAAATCCTACTCTGTTCATGTATGTGGCTCAGTGCGGCAGCCTTCCCACACAGCCAGGCAGGGGAGCCATGCCTGGCCATTGGAGCACCCATCCCCTGGGCACAGTTATTGGCTCAAGGATAAACACATGACCCAAGCCAGGCCAATAGGAGTCTTACCTGGGACTTTTTCTAGTGCCCTCTAGAAATTTTTCTCTTGAGAGTGTGAGCTGTAAGGACGAGTTTGTAGCAGCTGGTGGACATCGTGCATTACAAGAAGAAAATCTGCCCAGAAAAAAAAAAAAAAAAGTCAAAAACAGGCAGGCACAAATGAGAGATGGAAAGAAAGAGTTGTAATGACATCAATTAAATACCCAGATGCGGCCATGACTGAAAGTCCTTGGACTTCTTGTTTACATAAGCCAGTGTATATCCTGCTCTGTTTATGTTTGATCAGAGTTTCTGTCACTTGCAGTCTAAAGGGTGCTGATTGAAACAGTAGGTGAGAACGCAGCCAAGCCCTGTCTGCACCTTCATATCCCAGAGATACACAAGATTGCAGGGAATTCCTTTTAAAAGGGCCACTGCAACTGGAATGTTGTAATGAGGCAAAGATCCACATCCTGCTGCCCTTCTTTGAGAAGTGACAATTGGCTAATGCTAAGCGAGCTAACGCTGCCAGCAGTTTATGTTCAAGAGTCCAGAATGTCACTCACACCAGAAGGGCCAAGTCTTGGCAAGCTACCCTCAACCTCACTTTCTGGAGTGTTTTGGAAGGTGGAGAGGGCTGTGATGCATTTTTCTGTCCAACAATTCTGGGGTCATTTAATTACTTTTTCACTTGCTGAAATGTGGAGTCAGAGATATATAGATTTAGAAGAGAGGGAAAGAAATATTTCATTTTTGCTACCTCAGCATAAATAGGCATTGTTGCACATTGTTTAACTGATTCACTTGTTAATTCAATTAAATTCAACAAATAACCTGAATGTTCATCAAATAAAGGTTTAGTTGGCTAGATGTGACAGCTCATGCCTGTAATCTCAGCACTTTGGGAAGATGAGGCAGAAGGATGGCTTAAGCCCAGGAGTTGGAGACTACCTGGGCAACATAGTGAGACCCCACCTCTATGAATAAAAAAAAAAAAAAGCTTATTTTAATTAGTTGAGCATGGAAGTGCACACCGGTAGTCCTAGCTATGCAGGAGGCTGAGGTAGAAGGATTGCTTGAGTCCAGGAGTCCTAGGTTGCAGTAAACTATGATTGTGCCACTGCACTCCAGCCTGGGCAAGACAGTGAGACCCCACTTCTAAAAAAATAACAATAATAAGGGTCTGGTTAAACAAATTATAGTATGTGGATTTTAAAAAATAAAGTAGCAATATGCTGTCATAGAAATATGTCTGTAATGTGTGAAGTGTATTCAGTTTGCAGAATGATGTGTATAGCATGGGCCTCTTTTTGCAAGTAAAACCTGGAGGCCCTATTATTTGCAGAAGACTTACTATTTGTATACTTGGAAGAAAAGGAAAAAAAAAAAACTTGCCCATGAAGGCTGGGCACCATGGCTCACATTTTCAATCCCAGCACTTTGGGAGGCTGAGGCAGGTGGATTGCTTGAGCTCCACCTTGGAGTGGAGCTCCAAGACGAACCTGGGCAACACAGCAAGACCTGTCTCTACAAAATATGCAAAAACAAGGCTGGGCATGGTGGCTAATGTCTGTAATCCCAGCACTCTGTAAGGCCAAGGCAGGCGGATCACGAGGTCAAGAGATAGAGATCATCCTGACCAACATGGTGAAACCTCGTCTCTACTAAAAACACAAAAATTAGCTAGGTGTGGTGGCGCATGCCTGTAGTCCCAGCTACTTGGGAGGCTGAAGCAGAAGAATTGCTTGAACCAGGAAGCAGAGGTTGCAGTGAGCCGAGATCCACGCCACTGCACTCCAGCCTGGCGACAGAGCGAGACTCCATCTGAAAAAAAAAGAAAAAAAAAAAAAAAAAGCAGTTTAGCCAGGCATAGTGGCATGCATTGGATCCATAGTCCCAGCTACTCAGGGGCCTGAGGCTGGAGGATCGCTTGAGCCCAGAAGCTTGAGGCTGTAGTGAGCTGAGGTCACACCACTGCACTTCAGCCTGGATGCTAGAGCAAAACCCAGTCTCAAAAAAAAATTTTTTTAAATAACTGACCTATGAAAGATAACTCATTCTCTTTGCGGAATTCAGTTGATGTAAACTTCAGTTCCCATCACAGCTGCTTACCCCTCACAAGGAGTCCCACTCCTAAGATGAGGTCTGTAAGCTGGAAACTTCAGTGTCCTCATGGCATCAGGGCAAGGGCCTCCAGGCCTCAAGTCACCCTCCTGTTGGAGCATCTCATCCTGTCGGTTTCTGTCCTAGCTGCTGTTACCAGTGCAGCAAGTGGAACCTGGGGTCTGTTCTGACTAGTGAGAGCTCCAGCACAGCTGGCCTGATCAGGATCCACAAGGGCAAATCCTTTGTGATCTGGCTGGGACTTCAGGGTCATTTTGCGCCCGCCAGGGTCCTGACAGACAAGCAGCCCACCAGAGCTCTCAGTGGCCTTCTGTGTCCTCCCATTGTCAAGACACTGGACCTCGGGGTATCCCTCCCACACCACACAGGAGACAAGCTAGTCTAGGGGCACTATATGTGGTCTTCTCTCTGCCTAAATACCCCATAGGAGGTTGAATGTTGGCCACAAAAATATATGTTCACATCCTAACTCCCAGAACTGGTGAATGTGATTTGGAAAAAGGATCTCTGCCCATATAATGAAGGCTCTCAAGAGGAATTCATTTTGGATTATCCAAGTGAGCCCTAAATCCAATGAAAAGTGCCCTTAGAAGAGAAAGTCAGAGGGAGACTTGGCACAGAGGAGGTGACGACTCAGAGATAGAGGAGAAGGCCATGAGAAGATGGCAGCAGAGACTGGAGTCATGATGCAGCCGCAGGACAGCCAGGGGAGCTGGAAGAGGCAGGGAACAGACTGTCCTCCAGAGCCTTCGAAGAGAGTACAGCCCTGCTGACGCCTGGGTCTCAGACCACCAAGGCTTAGTCATTCATCACGGCAGCCCTCAGGAAATGGATACACACCCCATGCTACCCTTTCTAGTCTCCTGTGGGCATGGGCCAAGCATCCTTCCAGACAGCACCCTACGGAGTTCTAGAGTTGTAGAAATGGGCAGAAGCCTCCATCTGGGCTATCTTCCCACAATCCCTCCCCTGACTGGGGCTCAGAGGCAAGGATGGGGCACTGGGTCTTCAGGCAGCTGCTTTACATCACTTTTACCTCATTTGTATCTGTTTTTCCAACTCCTTGGTGGCTCCTCTGAGAAGTGGAAGGACTCCCTACTTCCTCCTGAGCTGGTAGGGACTTCCCTTACATCACATCCTAAATTCTCTCTACCTGTGGCTTAGGGTAAAATTCCAAGTCCTGTCCTCCAAGATTTGCTGTGAATATCTACAGGGAAGCTTTGGGAACAGAGAAATCTGTTTTCTCTCTCTTGCAGTAGATGACGTTGATTCTCTACCTTCTTCGATTTCCCTCTCCTTCTTCTTGAATATGCCCCAGTTTTTAATCTGGAATCCAGCCCATCCTCACATCACCAATGAGCTTCATGGAAAGCTGACCCCAACTTCAGTTCCAGGGTAGCTCTAACTGGTGCCATGAAATCCCACCCCATCTGCCATGGTGATTGGTCCAGAAACTCAGGCCTAAGCCCTAATGCAGGGCACACTCTTGGCCCCAGGAATGAGCATGTGACCCTAGCCATGATGCAGGGGGAGAGTTGCTGGGAGCCTGGGGGAAAGCGTTTTCTTGCTCTTAAGAACAGACATGCTCCCCCTTCCTCAGAATCATTGTATTGTGCAGTCACGTGGTAATTCTGAGGGATGCCATCCCACAGATTAAGCCATTAGACAGAGCAAGGTACACCAAGGGAACTTTAGAGAGATGGGCCAGCGTCACTGGATGAAGCCAGCTCTGAAGCCAGAGTCTGTCTCTGAAGTCTGGGGACCTGAGTCAAGGTATCTCATTGTTTATCAAGTTTGTGTTGTACTTACTGTTACCTGCAGCCAAAGCATCCTAACCAAAATGTTAATCAACAAAGCCAGCTTTCAAGACTTTTGTCTCGTATGGACTTCGAGATTCTCTTTTGAATCCTATTTTTAACTAAGCCTTGTTCTTTAGTCCTCTTTATATCACTGTCTATCTATTTTAATCCTCTCTGAAGCAAATGGATGCTTCTGGCTGAACAGGAGGAAAATCTCATACAAGAACTATGGGAGGAAATGTGCATTGCTATGTCAGAGCAATTATCCACATAACACTAATATTCAGACAGAAATCTGGGGAAACTTCTAAGCTGTTAACAGTGGTCATCTCTGGGGAAGAGAATTTGTGGGGCAGCAGGGGTAGAGATTTCCCCTTCTAGGTTGTGTATGACTGAAATGTTTGAATGTTTAGTGTAAGTTTTAATTACATTTGTAATTTAAAATCCTAAGGATTAAAAAGTAATCCAAGACATCCTGAGTTCCTTAGTGTTTGCTCTGCAGGAAGTCTAGCTATGAGACAAAGAAATGACTCAAGAAGCAACAATACTTCTTTAAAATGTAGACATAGATTTTCAACAATTTACAATGGCCTGATCCTAGCTGGTCCAAAAGAGTAAATGTTCTCTGACACAGGAAAGCCTCAACAAAAGCTTTGCCACATGGAGATTTGTAGGACTTCAGTGTTGTTTCCTGGGGGCTAAGGCAGAGCTGTGGCTCTAGGGACCAAGGCCTGGATCCTCCTCCTCTCCCATCCCGGAGTCTGGGGCAGAAGGCACCCCACCTATCTGAAGTCTGAGTGTCCTCACAAATTTCCAACCTCTGCTCACACTCCTCCTGCAGGAGTGGTGCTACCCCCTCCAGTACCCTGTGCTCTCCTTGGTCAGAGCTGAGGCCCCTTAGCATCTCTGGAGAGGTCTGCAGGCACTGGGGACCAGAGGTCACACCCCAGACCCCAGAGCCCCTGTGCGTTCTGCTGTGCCCCAGGGTCCCCATCTCTCCCTAAGGCCATGGCTTCAGGATTCTATTCTCAGATTTGTCCTAAGCAGTGTAGGCAGGACTGTCTCTGACAGTCCCCCAGGCTAGGTGAGCCCAGGAGCCCCCAAGCGGGTGGAAGGAGCCTCAGCCACTAACCAAGAGAAAGCCCAGGGCAGACCCACACGCACAGGGAAGAGCTGGAGAAGGTGGGCTTAGAGCTGGGGACGGGGAGGAAGAAAGATGTTAAGGGCTAGGGAGAGAGGGACTCCATAGGACCTGCTCACCCCTGCCGAGCTCCCTTTCCTCCCCAGGCCTAGTTCCAGGCTGGTCCCTGGACTCTGTCCCTCTCCAGAGCCACTGGTTCCAGGAGCAGAAAAAGCCTTAGTGTGATCCTCAGAGGGTACCTCAAAGGCCCCACTTCCAGAACCTCCGCTTTCAGAAAGACTGGAATGGGGGCCCTCAGGGCTGCCCCTGCTGCTCTTTCTGGGAGCAGGGATGGGTCTGGAAGACAAGGCCTGAAAAGCAGGGCTGACTATTTTACCCTGTTTCCCCCATGCTCCCCCTCCCCGGTGAAGGGCTGGACTCCTACTGCAAGATGCCCCATCCCCCAGGGCACCCAGAACCCTCTGGACCCCCTGAGCCTCCCCATCCAACCCTGACACCTGCCCGGATGGGCAGCAACTGCTCAGGGGCTACAGTCCCATCTTGACCCCTGTGTTGCTTCCTGGTCCTCAGGGGCCAGGACATGCCGGGCCCTGTGCTGAGCATGAGGGTTCGGAGATGAAGACTCAGCCCAGTGGACTGGGCAGACAGAGACCCGGAGGAAAACACAGCCAGGACTGACGTGGCTTGCACAGCTGCTCCCTGCTCAGCCCAATGCCGGCTGCTGGTATGATATTGAATTGGCAAGCAGGAGACATTCCCAGCAGGAAACTCCTTGGACACCCTCACCAGACACTGCATTGCTCATAAGCATTGCCTTGTCAGGAGGCCCTCCACGAACAAGCTACTTAACAAGCCATCCCCTCCTCTCCGGCTCTTAAGCACTTAGCACCATCTGACATTACATACTTTATTAGTTATCTCAGTTTTCTGCCTCCCCACATGCAAATGTAAGCTCTTTGAAGGCAGGGCTTTGTCCGTGTTGTTCTTGTGTCCCCAGCCTCTCGGGCACACAGCAGGTACTGAATATGTATTTGTGCACTCGGTATTTCTGGATGGAGGATGAGGGCTGAACACGACTCTCGTCCCTCCCTCTCTCTCCCCAGGCACCCAGCCAAGCAGTCTTTAAGTCCTCTAGAAACCACCTCCTCCCCATCCTGGAGCTCAGAGCCCAGCCTCTCCAGGCCTTGCTTGGGACTTCTTTGTCTCCAAGGCCCTATGAAATGCCACCTCCTCCACGAAGCCTGTGTAGATTCCTCTGCTGTCACATCACGTATTCCTCAATCATAGTCCCTCTCACTCTGACTGCAGTTGTTCATTTATATGTCTGTACCCCCCATCACCACCACTCTGGAAGAAAAGGTCTTTAGCGCTGGGTCTCCAGGGCTTCTATAGAGGGCAGGACGGGATGTAATATCAGAACTCAGGAAAGTTTATTGGATGAATAGAGGAGTAAGTGAAGAAATGAATGAATCAATGAATGCATGAATGAATGGATGAATGAATGAATGAATGAATGAATGAACAAATGTAAAAGTGCATGAATGGATGAGCTCCCCTGTTAGTGAATGAGTCTGTGAAGGAGCACACAGATGCATGAATGAGCGAGAGAAGTTGCTGAGTGAATGAGTCAGTGACTGAGGGGAGGAGGAGGGAGCCTGGGAAGGAGAGCCCTCAGCCTTCTCCAGCAGCACTAGCATTGGCCTGCCACCCCGCAGCCCTGGGCCTGTGCTCCATGCCAGCCAGCCCTGCGATGCCTCCTCCCAGAGACAGCTCTCACTGGTACTGCTCAACACACGCTCCCTGATGCCAGCCAGACCCTGTGCCTGGCAACGAATCACACAGGGCCCTGCCCTGGGGCTCCTGAGACTGGGGGCAGACAGACAGCCTCATAAATAAACTGGATGCCACGCTGGGCAGACATGTGTTCCAGCGGAGTGGTGAGCTCAGGGTTGGCTCCGGTGCCTGGGGCAGGCAGAGCTGTTCTGATGTAGGAATCTGGGAGAACCTCAGGAAGAGACAACCTCAGAGCTAGACCTGGAGGGAGGAGAGGGGTGGAGAGAAGGCTCTACAGGCAGAAGGGACAGCATTGGCAAAGGCACAGCGGATGGAAGGTGCAAAGAGCTCAGCACTGCAGGAGATGGTGGGGTGGGAAAGGATGTTTAGGGAGATGGGGACAAGCAGTGAATGCTGGGCACAGGGGTCCTTTTGGCAGAGTCTGAGATGGGGACTGCAGCAGGATGTAGAGTAGAGTGGGGCACAAAGACAACGGGCTGGTGGCCATGTGTATTCCAGGAGGAAGATGGGAGGCTCCAAAGAAGTGTCATGGGGAACATTTCAGGGAGGTTCCAGGATGCTCAGGGTTGGGTCCTGCTATAGCTCTTGCATCATTGAAGACACCGTCATCATCCTCCAGGTCCAGTGCTCACTGTGAGCAGCCGGAGGCATTTGGGGACCCTAGACTAGGGAGATTATTTTACAGGGAAGGAATACCTACAAGTTATTTTGCAATGATTCAGACCATGGAGAAGAATCTGGTGTTTCTGAAGTAAACCAGGGAATTTCAGAGTGTAACAGAAACTTTGAAACTGGGTCGGCTGAGGCCAGGGATGCTACTAAACATCCTAGAATGCACAGGACAGCCCCTACAACAGAATCATCCAGTCCCAATGTCAATAGCGCCAAGGTCGAGCAACTCTTATCTGATAGATGAGCAGTCCAAGAACCCTGGATCAAAGGGGGTCCCCAATAATTATAGTAGCTCTTCCATGTGCCAATAGCTATGCTGAGAGCTGTACACCCGTGAGCTCCTATAATCTACCCCTGCTTGATGGATGAGGAAACTGAGGATTAGAACAGTCTGGGACTTGCCCAAGGTCACACAGCTAGAGGTGGTGGAGGTGTGATTCCAACCCCGTCGGTCAGGCTCTTGGGCATGACATCCCACGGCCTCCCCTAGCACCTCTCAGCCGGAGAAGAGCAGGGATGTGGACCCAGGGCTCCACCCTCCAGGATAAATGCCCTTTCCACTGCTCTGTGCCCCTGGCCCACATGGGAACCTGGGCTCCTTCACTGCGGAAGCAGAGCTTGGCAGCTGGGGACCTCAGTTTGTCAGGGACACAGTGGGCGGGCAGGAAGCAGATCCCAGGGACAGAGGGCCTTTGTCTGCCTGCAGTTGGGCAGGCAGGCCTGGGCTGTGCGGCCAAGCCCAGGAGCCAGCCGGGTGCAAACTCATTAGACAGCTGCTGAGGCTGCCAAGGAGATGGGAGCAATTAGAGGGCTCAGCCCCAGCCAGGAAATGGAAGCTACACTGTGGGAGCTGCTGTGCTTTCCCACCCCACACCTTGGGCCCAGTTTCCTGGGAGGCAGCTGTGAAGTTTTTCCTCAGGATGGTAACAGCAGTTCCATCCTCACTGAGCCAGCCTGTTATGCGTTGGGCCGGGCACCTTACGCATCTCGCCCTTCCTCTCTAAACACCCTTGGGAGGTTGGAAGTACTAACTCCCATGCATTCACATATTCATCCATTCACTCATTCAACAAATATCATTGAGTGCCTATTACCTGCCAGTCCTGTGCCAGATCCTGGGGATACGTCGGGGAACAAAACAAATATCCCTGCTCTCCTGGAATGCATATTCTGGAGGGAAGAGACAGACAAAAAAAAAAGGAACAAACAAGAGAACCGTGGCTGTGGTCAGAGGTATGGAAGAAATGAAGGGCAGGAGGTGGGCCAGGGAAGGCCTCTTTGAGGAGATGACTTCACAGAGGAGGAACTGAGCTCAGAGGAGGGAAGTGACTCAGTCAAGGTCACACAGTGAAGGATCCGGGCTTTGGTCCCAAGCCTGCCTGACTCCAGGCCTGACCCTGCTGTCTGTGTCCTGGGAGCCCCCCTCTCAGCTGGGGCCATTGCCACATGACACTTGGGTGTAACATTGGCACAGCATCTCCAACTCCTACTCACACCAGCCTCAAGAGGTGGGTGAGCTTATCACCTCCATTTTAGAGGTGGGAGAACTGAGGCCCAGATAGGAGCCAAAGCAAGCATGAGGTCCCAGCGAAGGAACGACAGAGAGTAAACTTGAAGTATTTTGATCCCCAGACACGTGTTCCTTCTGCCATACCTTGACCCTTCCTGTCTGTGCACTGCACCCACCCCAAATACTTAGTAAGCACACAAGAAATGGATTCGTGGATAGACCATGCGTCCTTGGGCAAGGCATCCACTTCTCCATTAGAAAACATGAAACTGATCCAGACCAGCTCTGAAATTCCCCAAGTTCATTCTATTCAATCAACAGACAGAGATGAAGGCAGGGCCCCATCATAGTCCAGTGGGTAAGAAGGTCATGCAGTTTAAAGTGGGTTGGTCAGGGAGAACATTCTAGCAGAAACAACAGATGCAAAAGCATGGAGGTGAGAAAGAAAACAGTGGGGCTCACCCAGGCATTAGTTAGGACACGGAGAGCAATTTGGAACTTTCCCTCTGCTACCTGGATGAGGCCTTGGGCCACCATAACGTCTGTACCACTTCAATTCCAGCCCTGGCTTGAGTCTGACAGGGTCTGCAAAGAAGATGCTGCAACTAGCCCCAGATAGATCTGGGCTACCAGCTGCACACAGACTGTGACCTTGGTAGGAGACTACTCCCCTCACTTGACCTCGGCTTCCCTATTGATTAACTAAGGACGGGTGATCAGAGCAAGTCAGGACTGTAATAAAAGGTAGGGTTTATAGTACTTCATGTCAGGCAACAATCCCTTAAAACAGGTAATATTATTACAGATAAGAAACCGGAGGCTTAGCAAGGTGGAGTCACTTGCCCAAGGCTAGTGACTAGGAAATAGACCAATGGGGATTCACCCTTAGGACTATAGACTCCGGAATCCTGCTCATAACAAAAAGCTGCCAACTTGAGTAAGTGTCCTTGACCTTTGACCTAGGTTGCAATCAATCCCCAGGACTTTATCCATAGGAACGAATCCAAGAGAGCCAAAAAGATGTTCCCTGCAGCCATATTTACAATATGGTGGATAATCAGAAGCAACCTGCCTGTCCAACCACAGGGCCCGATTCGCTTTACAATTAGGCAGCTTCAGAGAAATTCGGGGTTACTGAGCACCAGCTCTTTCTCAATACTCTCTTGTAATCCCCACACCAACCCTGTGAAGCAGGTGCTGCTTTCCCCATTTCTAGACAAAGCCTCTAAGTTCAGAGAGGGTGAGTGATATGCTGAGAGCACACAGATGGTGACAGACATAGGTCTGTTCACAGCCTCCCCAAAGGTAGAAATGGGGAGATCTGTTCTACAAGGAAGGAAGCTAAAACTGAGAGAGGATGAGAGGGCCTCTGCTCAAGGCCACACTCAAGGCCACAGTTGGTGAGCAGGAGAGTTCAGATTTGACCTCAGGCACTGGGACCCTGCGCTCTGGGACCACATCCCCACACTGCCACTTCCTACTGGGAACACCTGAATGAGTCACTTAGCTTCTCTAGGCCTTGGTTCCTCGTCTGTAAAATGAGGATAATAATGTCCGTGGCATAGGGTGGCTGTAGGGAGGATTAAGTGAGTTTCTGGCCAATAGTAATGGCACCATGTAAGCAGAAGCACGTCCAGGCTGGGGGTGGAGAGTGGTTTTATGTGATGGTGGGGGTGGGGGTGAAAGAGAGGTTGGGGACAGGGTGGGTGTGAGAGAATTGGGGGGGACAGAAAGAGGCCATGATAGGGGCTTGGCAGTCTCTGTGATGATATTCAGAGGCCTTTTGGTTTTTTGTTTTTTGAGACGGAGTCTCGCTGTGTCCCCAGGCTGGAGTGCAGTGGTGCAGATCTTGGCTCACTGCAACCTCCACCTCCTGGGTTCAAGCGATTCTCCTGCCTCAGCCTCCTGAGTAGCTGGGATTGCAGGCCCAGCCACCACACCCAGCTAATTGTTTGTATTTTAAGTAGAGATGGCGTTTCACCATGTTGGCCAGGATGGTCTTGATCTCTTGACCTTGTGATCTGCCCACCTTGGCCTCCCAAAGTGCTGGGATTACAGGTGTGAGCCACTGTGACCGGCCTTCAGAGGCCTTTTGTATGCTGCCCCTTTGACTGTGGCCAGCCCTTTCATGTGTGGACCAGGCCTTTCGCTAGGGTTACCCCTACCCAGAAGGCAGGCCTGCTACAGTGGTTCCAGCTCCAGCACAGGCTGGCGTCACTGGAAGGGACAAGGCGTGTTTGCTGAATAAAGGATTCGGCTCCATCTTTCCAAGGCTTTCAGAGTTGGGAAGACTGTATCACCTCGTCCACCTACTCCTTTCTGCACAGGAGAGCAAGAGCTTATTCAGAGTCACACAGGGAATGATGTCAGAGCCAGAACTGGAATCCAGAGTCTTGTCACTCAGGCCTTTTTCCAATATGGCACTTAACCAGGAGGAGCCCTGCCTCTGGTCCAGCTTTACAACCAGCTGTGGGACCTGGATTCAGGGGCTTATGGCTCAGCCGATGATCTCACAAGGTTGGAGGAGCATTAAATTGGATAACAGATGAGAACTTGCTTGGAAAGAAAACCAGTGGAAATGTGGAGTGAGTCTGGGGCCTCTTTGAGGCACAGTACAGAAGGGTGGTGGCAGCGAACACACAGATGTGGCAAGAAGGGGCTGCAGGGAGGCTGAGGCTGGGACAAGCCTCCACTGGGGTCCAAGTGGCCCCAGGTCCTGCAGGGCAGGTGGCAGGGAGCTGAGACCTGGCAGAGGGATGGCAGGCCAGGAAACCCACTGGGCTCCTCCAGCAACGGTGAGACAGACACAGTGGTGAGACAGACACAGTGGTGAGACAGACACAGCGAGGCCAAGACAGCTGCAGGTTAGACTTTTCGCAAGCTCACCCCTGCAGCCAGAGGCAGGAGAGCGGTTAGTAAACACACAACAAAATCCCAGAGCCAAACACCCCCAGGGGTGTCCCAGCCCAACTCTCTGACGGGCTCAGAGGTGGGCCTGCTCAGATTCTCTGCCCCTTCCCAAGAAGTGGGAGACTTGGAGAGGCCGATGCCTCCCTCGGGCCAGTCCTTCTGCTTCTTCCCCCATGCAGACTCATCCACAAATTGCCTCCAGGTTTATTGCTTGCCTTCCTTCTTTGCTGGACTCCAGCATCGTCCCACCTGTCTTGTGTGGATCCTGCCATCGGTCTGCCAACCCTTCTCCCCAAACCTTCCATATACTCCCGTTCAGACCCTTCAACTTGGCATTCAGCATCTCCATGATCTAACCTGTGACTTCAATTCCCCCTGCTCCCACTCTGCCCCAGCGCTGGGACCCCCTGTCTTGGGACAGCCTCCCCACCTGGCCTGCTCATCCCAGTCCTGATTTGGCTTGGCAGGGAGCACAGTCTGTGGGTGCCTTTCTGAGAAGGTCAGGTGGCCTGTGTGTCTGCCCCAGTCAGAGGAGCTTTGGCATAGAGGAAATCCCAACCCTGCTACTTCCTGGCAGTGTGACCTTGAGATGTGCCTCAATTTTCCCTTCTGTAAAATGGGGAGGATGATCCCTCCTCAGGAGTCAAACCTCTTGACACAGTGCAGATCACAGAGATGCCACTTGGTACACTTTAGCTATTATTATCACTATCAACACTATTATTACTTCATGCAGTCCCGTGCGGCAAACACACTTCCTGGAGCACCAAGCCACCAGCCGTGTAACAAGGTTGCCAACTCACAAAATGCCATGAAAGTATTAGAAACACTCACCTCCAGCCCAACTGAAATATGGGACACTGCGGCCCAGGGCTCCAGAGCCGGTGAACGGCAGAGCTAGACCAGAAGCCTGATCTCCTGCCTCCCGAGCCAGAATTCTTCCCCCACAAGCTGCCACTGTTAGAAGCCAAGTTCAAACACCGGCCTTTAAGTGTGGTCGTCTCAGAGTACACAAAGAGCAAACCTTGGCTACATAGAATAATCTTTATTATTTGTTCTCACTGTTAACTTCCCCCTTTTAATACCCCTAGGTACCTTCAGAGGGGGCTTCTCCCTCCTCCTTCCAGCCAAGGCTTGTCTATCTCTCCGCTGTTGTTTCTCCCCCTCACTTCCGTCCCCTCTCCATCACTGGGGAGGCCTTTCTCTGACCTTCCCTGGCAAAGCCAAAGGGCAATTGCCGGCTTGCCTTTTCACTACTCAGCTAAAAAGCCAAATTCCTTTCCTCCCGGGGCTCTACTGGATTTTTTGTTGTTGTTCTTAGCCTCAAGGGTCTATTCTGGAAAAGACACTGAACCTCTCTCTCCTGACTGGCTCCCTCTCCTTAAACATGCCCAGTTCCTCCCACCCTAAAAACCAACAAGCAAACAAATCAAGCCTCTTCTATCCTCTTCAATTGAACTCAGCCCCATTCCTTTCCTCCTCCTTCAGCCCCAGTTCCTGGCAGTAACCTGTTATCTCCAAGTCCCATCTCCTCGGCTTCGCCTCCCACGAGGCTGTGTCTGCCCCTCCCCACCCTCCACTCAACCTGCTCCTGCTCAAGGCCCCGACCTCCATTTTGCTAAATCCAACCAGCATTTTACAGTCGTCAACGTGCCTGGGCTTTTGGCCTCCTCACGCCTGCAGACCACACCCTCCAAGGGCCTTCCGGATTCCTCCCTCTGTTCCACCAGCAACTTCTCGGTGTCCTTGGTGGGTCCTCCTTCCAACAGTCATTGACGTTCCGTCCTGGGCCCTCTTCTCTTCCCTTGTTCTCTCCCTAGCCTCCCACGGCTGACTTTCCATCTCTAGCTCATGACTCCTAGATCATCCCACACCCGCCTCCTGAGCCCCAGGCCTGGGCACCCAGCTGCCTGCACTCAGGTGTCTCTTAGGCACCTCAATCCAAGCGTGACTAGAACTGTCTCATGATTCTTTCTCTCAAGACCCCCTCCCTCCTGACCCCCCATCTCCATAGATAGCCCTTCCGTCCACCCCTTCTTCTATCTCATCCGCCTCATCAGCCAGTCACGAAGTCCTGCTGAATCCATCTTCCAAGCACCTGCACTGTGTGGGCCACCCACCTGCTTCGGACTCCATCACTGTGACCTGAGCTGGGGCTCTCCAGCTGCTCCTGGGAGTCTGCAGCAGCTGCCTAACTGGTCACTCAAACTCATACTTACCCCTCATTCCATTCTCCTTACAGCAACCAGGGGTCTTTCTACAACACAGATCTTTTGGTCATTTCCCTGCTTAAAACTCTTCCCCATCTCCCAACTCGTCTCCAGTCAAACCCCCAAATCTTCGGCATCTCCCTCGCCCTAGCTCTCCGCCTCCCTGGCCTTTGTGCTTTTCTGTCAATGCCTCCATTCCTTGTTGTCTCTGAGGCTTTGAGTTTGCTGGTTCCTCTGCCTGGAATGCTTTTCCTTCCCCCTCTCCCCATCCCCAAGAGATCCAGCCTAGAGTTGCTTCTGCACTTCCTACCAGCTCACACTCCCCTGGGGCCCCTGAGTCTTCCAGCAGCTGCCAGGTTCTTTGCAGTCAGCCACGGGTGCCTGAGGCTGCTTGATTCACGTCTGTCTCGGCTCCTGGACTGCAAATTCCATGAAGGCCAGGGGCCATGTCTGTCTTGCTACTCTACAACCATACTGTCCCTGGCCCATAGCACCTCAGAGCCCCAGCTGACCAGGCTTCCCCTGTCCATACAGCCTATGCTGACGGCCCAGGAACAGACTCTTGGAGTGGAATTTAAGGGCCTCATGATTGGACCCCACCCACTTTTCCAGTGCTCCCTGGCCCTAACCCTTTCCACATGCCTCCCTCTATCCAGGCTGAGGACCTACCCCCTGTCCCCTTTGCTCCCACCACTTCCCCTCCTCTCTGTTTCTTGGATGTTCTAGCCAGCCCAAGCCCATATCCTCCTCGACACCTCTGTCCCTGACTGCACAGCCATCTTCCCCTGGATGGACAGAGCACCCACCCACCACCCCTTCAAGCATCCTCCACTATCTCCAGAACGAAGTCACAAAGCACCGAAGGCCCTTCCTCATCCAGCCCTGCTGATGTCTCAGCACCCCACTACCCACACAATCACCACCCGTCCCCTCTGGCAGTGCCCCATCCCCAGACATGCTCCTTGCTTCATGCCTCCAGACACTCCCTGCCCAGATGGCTCTGGCCCTCATCCCTCCTTGACAAACTCCTCCTTGAGACCAGCCCGAATGTCCTCTCTTCCAATTGCCTTCCTTAGCCCCTGGGCTGAGGTGTGCCCTCTCCAGAGTCCAGCACTCGAGGACTTAGCCTTCAAAGCCATGTTTCCTGGGTTCATATCCTGCCTCCATCTCTTACAAGCTGCAGGGTCTTAGACAAGTTACAAACCCTCAGCTCCCTCATGCATAAAATGGGAGAAGTAATGGCCCCCACCTCATAGAATTTTGAGGATTAAATAAGGAAATCCAACTGGGTGTAGTGGCTCATGCCTATAGTCCCAGTTACTTGAGAGGCTAAGGCAGGAGGATCGCTTGAGCCCAGGAGTTTGAGACCAGCCAGGGCAACATAGCGTAGACCCCATCTCTATTTTTAAGAACATTAAAAATTTAAAAATCCATAATAAGTATTTAAGCAAGCGCTTGGGCACCTATTGTATGCTACTATGAAGCTTCTAAGCTTCTTTCCTCTCTTTGGCCCTGACTGGCTAACAAGCCTGTCCTCCATCTGGCCCTGTGCTAAGAGGGGAGACTCAGCCCCTTCCATCTCTGGGTCTCCCTTGCCTAGCCCTGTCCTGGTTCTGAAAAGGCTCAGTAAATGCTTATTAAAGAGTCAATAGACCACACACTTGGCGCAAATCATCCCATTGTTCCTTCACTTTCACGTGTATAAATCTTATCTCTCCTCACAGGATTTGAGCTCCAGGGCGTGGGGGTTGGGGATTCTGGGGAAGGAGAGCAGAAGGGGTGTCTTCAAGTCAGAGCATTCAGACCTGGGAGGGAGCTCTGTGCTCCTGCATCCCGCTACCCCCCACAGTGCCCAGCCCAGAGAAGGAGTCAAGGAGGGCTTGTTGACAGATGGGCTCACTGTCTTCCCCCAAGAGGAGGCATGTCTCCCACTTCGAGATATTGCCCTAATTACTCCCTGGGCTCTCCCCTCCACACACACATCTGTGTTCTTAGGCAAGAGCCTGCTTGACATACTCCACGGAGTTCTCTTGGCTGCCGGTTCGGAGCCAGCTTGGCCAGTTTCTTCAGAAACTAAAGCAGAAAGAGAAGAAAGTTTTCTTAAAGCCATAGAGCACAAAACCAGAACAGAGGATGAATTCATTCTCATCAGCAAAAGACCAGCCTTAGACTAGCACTGACTAATCTCCACACTGTCCAAAGAGGGCACAGATGGCATGGCAGAAGAGTTAAGTGTGCTGGACTCTGCAGTTGGAGAACCTCCGATTTGAATCCAGACTTTGCCACCAAGCAGCTGGGTGACCTTGGGCAACTTACTTATCCTTTCTAACCTGCAGTTTCCTTGTCAATAAAGTGGGGATAATACTTGTACTAGCTCAGGAGGACTTAATTAGATGAGTGCTCGAAATGTTGGTCATTGTTATTTTGCCACTGAACGTCACAGCCAGAAGGAACTTCAACAGTCCTCTGGGAGAGAGGGCACTGTGGCCTGTGAAGGCAACCAGACCTAGATAAGCCATAGAACAAATTGGTGCTTTCCCTCTACCCCTTATCACCAATGACTTTTTTCAGAGAACCAAGAGGCGTCTGCTCCTTCACCCCTTGGACTCAGAGGTCACCTGCCTTGGTTGGAAAAGCTCAAATTTGGGGGTCTTGAAGGGGGAATGGCAGAGGCATCCATGCCTATTGTCAGGAGGCCATTTGTTCCTGATGAGCCCCCTCCAGCTGAGGGTAGCACTGCCCATCAGTGATGCCATGGCAGGGCAGATCACAGCCTCCACTTGCAGTCCATCCAGGGAAGTGCTGCGAGCACAGCTTGGATCTTGCAGGGATGAGGACTTTGGAGCCAGGTGGGCAGGGCACTGCCTGCTCGCCTTCTCCAGCTGGGCTCAGCTCTCTGGCCTCTGCTCAGCCTGGCCCAGGGGCTCCACCTGCCCACCTGTCTGCCAGATGGAGCGCCTGCTCTGCTCTTTCCCTTTTACCCACTCCAGATGCATCTTGCCCATAGACTTTCCCTTTCCCAGATGCTCGGGCAGACCTGGTGGTGCCATCCAGAGGGGTCAGGGTGAGCACGATGGTAGAGGAGTAGTGGGGAAAGGCCTTTAACTGAAGCCTGAGGAAGCATGGTTTGTTTGTTTGTTTGTTTGCTTGTTTGTTTGAGACAGGGTCTTGCTCTGTTGCCCAGGCTGGAGTGTGGTGGTGCAATCTCTGTTCACTGCAATCTCTGCCTTGCCTGGGGAAGCATTAAAGAGCCTGTTTTATCCTCCCACCAGGGAGGGAGTTGCATTGAATCAAGAAAGTAATTGTCAAGCGGTCTTTAAGAAAGGGGCCTAAGATGGGTTTTCAGTGCTGAAGGGGAACCCAAACTCCATCCAGAGAATAACAGCAGGAGCACCTATCATTCCTCAAGGAGCCACTCTTTTCCTGGCACAAATCATGCATCATTCCATCTAATCCTCACAACAGCTTCTTCACAGGGTGGTTTGTGAGGATGAAAGAGGAAGATGCTTCTATACCAGAGTGCCTGGAAAAGAAGAGTTTAATTTAAGGTTGGCAAGTGGTGAGAGAAGCTGCCAGCTATTTCTCTGTTGAAGTATAAGCAGAGCTGCCTCTTGGAACAAAACTTCCTTGTTCAGGGAAGTGTCACTTGACCAATGTGGGGAAAGTGTGTCTCTCTTAGCTCTCCAGACAGAGCCAGGAGGATCCTGTGGTTCTGGGGAAGGATGTGACAGGACTTACTGTGGCCTGGAAAAGGCTTCTCCCACTCCCCCTTTGTTTGCAGAGCCTGTCTTGAGGCATTGGTGGGCAAGTCTGCATGGTGACCAAAAATCCTCCATGTTCAGTGTTCTCTCCTATAGGTTGAGATATTGTTCAGAGAAGACACTAAATACCTTCATGCCCTCCACGAGTGGAGGGAGGATCTGCAATGATGCACTGGCCCAGCTCAGGGGCTGGGATATTAGTAGAGGGTTGGTTTTGGTTTTCCACATGGCTGAGGGTAGAAGCACTTCTGGGCCTGGCACAGTCATTTGCTTTGGGGGTCAGCCATCAGTGGTACAGATGTGAGTCTAAGGAAGCTGTCACCTTGGAGCCAACCTGTAGAGATCACAGAGGCACAGGCTCCACTGCAAAAGAAGACAAGGGTTCACAAAGCTGTGCAGAACATGTCTTCAGCAGCGACCCCATGTGGCAGCAATAGAAACAGGAACACTGATAGGCTGATGAGAACTAGAATTTCTCAAGTCTCAGCATTGGGAGCAGGAGTCTCTCCTCTGGTCAGAGAAATCTCCTGGGTTCATTCAGACAAAGGCAGGCAATGGCTTCAATCAGGAGATATAGGACATCCCTTAAGTGTGCAGGTAGGTTTTTGAGCAAGTACGTGGAAAATTTTAAGATGTGTGTAAACAATACTCCCAAGCTAGTGAGGCAGGTGGTTCTGGTAACACTTGCAGAGCACTTGACCCTCTCATTGGCTCTTCCCAAGAGTCTTTCTTCCTTGACCTCAGGTTCCTGCTCTTACCTGTTGACCACTGAAAGGAGAAAATTCCAATCTCAGGTCTGACATGTATCAGCTGTGTGAACTTGCACATGCTTTTTGACTTCTTGGAGCCTCAATTTCCTTATATATTTAATAGGAATGATCATGCCTACTTTAACTGAAGCCTGAGGAAGCATGCAGGTAGTAGGTGTGATTATTAAAATTAATTATTAAAATTCCCTTTGGCCTGCCTCTCTCAGGAGAATGTGTGCCCTGTGGGGGAAAGCACACTATTTTGTTGTTGTTCACCAGCACACTATCTTTTTTGCTCACCCCACAGTGCTGAGCACATAGTGGGGACCCATCAAGCACTTGTGAGTGAGTGATTGAATAGCTGAATAATGGGAACTTGAAAAAAGTCTTCCTGGGCTGGGTGCGGTGGCTCACACCTGTAATCCCAGCATTTTGGGAGCCAGATGGGTGGACTGCTTGAGCCCAGCAGTTTGAAACGAGCCTGGGCAACAAAGTGAGACCCCGTTTCTACAAAAAAATACAAAAATTAGCCAGGCATAGTGGTGTGCACCTATAGTCCCAGCTACTTGAGAGACTGAGGTAGGAGGATTCATCAAGCCTGGGAGGTGGAGGCTGCAGTGAGCCATGATCATGCCACTGTACTCCAACCTGGGTGACAGAGTAAGACCCCATATGTATATATATAAAAGATATCCTCCTTGGATAAAGTGAAAGATATGGAGATGGTCACAAGGGGAACTGGAAGATGCAGGGAAGACACAGGCTCTGTCTCTGAATTCTGAAGGGTGGTTCCGGAGCAAAAGGAGCTGAAAGAGGAGTTGCTTAATAAAAGCAGGCCCATCCATTATTTGAAGGAACTGGGCCCTGTGAAAGGCAATGAGTTCCCTGCACCTGTGGGTACCAGGAAGCCCTGACCACCCTCTAGGCAGGTTCAGAGAGGACTCCAGCAACAGATAGAGGACACCTGTCAGGCCTGGTTATAGCTGCTCAGGAACTCAGAGCAGGGATCTGAGGGGCTCCAAGGAGGAGTGAAGCAGCAGGGTTTCCTGGGGGATTATCAGGAGCAGGAATCTTTGGGCAGAGACATGGGTCTGTCTGCCAAAACTTGCTCATTGCAGTTTCCTGGCTTACTGGCCAGATAATTGCAAACAAAATAGACTGGGGCCTGGGCAGCAGCCACCACCCCTTTGTATAGTAGGGGGGCCCTGGGTGGGGCACGCAGGAGCAGGCACTGGGGCCCTGAGTCATGGAGGGAACCAGTCCCACTCAGTACCTCTGAGACTCTGGGGCTCCCTCCACCTTTCTGGGTGATGGTGGGCAAGGCCTCAGGCTTCCCATCTGTGGACTGAGACCTGTGGTACACCCACGCTGCCCTTGGCCAGCACTGGGGGACAGGAGCCATCAACACTGCCTTCGGGGGCACCCATACAGGTGGAGGGAGAAGCTCGGCATGGCTGCTTCTGGGGAGGTCAGGGAGGGAGTCCACATTCTGATCCCTTTCTATGCCTGGGTGAGGAAAACTTTCACCAGCTAGAGGGGGATCAGAAAGTGGCAAAGAAGGGCCTAGCCCGAGTCACTATATTGGCGGCCAGTGGCACCTCGACTCTGATGTGGGCATCAGTTTCCTGGAAGAGGCACGTGTTTGTGTGAGTTTGTGTATCTGTGTGTGTATACACATGTGCATCACGTGTTTGTGTGTTTGTGTATGTGAATCTCTACAATTATTTTTGTGTGCGTATGTTCCTAATTAATTACGTTTTATATATGCCTGCACATGTGTGTTTGCCCTTATGTATGTGTGTGGGTGTTTCTGGGCATACATGGAAATACAACTGATTGCATGAGTTATACACATTCAGTCATTCCACAAGTGCTTACACATATATATATATATATACACACACACATATATTTTGAGATGAAGCTTCGCTCTGTTGCCCAGGCTGGAGTGCAGTGACACGATCTTGGCTCACTGCAACCTCCGCTTCCCGGGTTTACACGATTCTCCTGCCTCGCCCTCCAGAGTAGCTGGGATAACAGGGGTGCGCCACCATGCCCGGCTAATTTTTTTATTTTTAGTAGAGGCGGGGTTTCACCATGTTGGCCAAGCTGATCTCAAACTCTTGACCTCAGGGGATCCGCCCTCTTTGGCCTTCCAAAGTGCCGGGATTACAGGCAGGAGCCACCGTGCCCGGCCTACACGAATATTTACAGAGTGCCTACTATGTGCCACACACTGTCCTAGGTGCTGAGAATATGAAGATAAAGAAGAAATTCAAGGTTTCTTTCCCCATGCAATTTACATGTAGTATAAGAGACAGGCAATAAATGAGCAAATATATAAATGAATAAATAATCTGAAGGATCACTGTCACGAAGGTGGGAGAAGCAGGGTAAATAGAAAGAGTGGCTTGGGAAGGACTACTTTCTATAAAGAGGTCAGGAAAGACTACTTAGAAATGCAGAATCTCAGGCCTCAACTGAGACCTCTTGATTCAGAATCTGCATTTTAACAGATCCCCCAGATGACTGGCATGTACATTAGATATTAAGAAGCACTAGGTTAAAATATATTAACCTAAACATGACAATTTAGGAAAAAGAAAATGAAGGGAAATACTACATCTCTTTCTGCTACTGGTCATCACATAATAGTTGGCATTTATTAATTTTCTGTTTTCCCAGGCAGGGTCCTTTGCCCAGCCAGATCACCTAAACTGTTATTCCTATGGCTCTGAGACCAGGCAGGGCCTACCTACCTAGAGCTAGAAAGGTCTTCAGTTACTTTTAGATTACAACAGTTTTCATACTGTTACTCCCTGCTCCCATTAAGCATGGGAAAGCTGATTTCCTCTTGGGAGTCAAAGTCAATAACCCCAGCCAAGTCATAACTCCTCTTCTCTGCTTGTTCACTCAGCAACATAAGGAGTTTTAAATGGCCAGCTGGCATTCTCAACTTTCAGTTCAATGGAAGCTGAATTGGAATTCAACTTACATCCCCTGGTAGAAGCGCTCCTTCCTTGGGTACTAGCCCTTCTAAGTCCCAAGTTTCAGGAGTGATTGGGTGGAACTGTGAGAGGCACCACCCTGCTTCTGCTTCCTGGCTCCCCTGGCCACAGATCTAGCTTTGTTAAGAGTGTCTATGGCATCCTGTAAAATGGCACTGCAGCTTCACAGTGGTTTTTATTCTTCCATCTGCTTCTGGAATTGGTTCGTCATTAGGTCATTCTGTAGTTCTATTGGTCCAGCTGTTTCTGGGCAATGGGGCACCTGGTATGACCAATGGATCTAATTGACTTCAGTCCACGGATGCACTTCTCTGTGTGTAAAATAAATTTCTTGGCCCAAAGCAATGTTGTAGGGGACACCCTGACAGTGTAGAAGGAATTTGGTGAGTCTGCAGATGATGCTGCTGGAAGAATTACAGATTATGGCAGGCAGGGAAAGCAAATCCAAATCCACAATAAGAGGTTATGCCAGTGAGGACAGATCCCAGTCCCCTTCCAGGAAGAAAGGAGTCTGATGTAATCCATCCACCACCAGGTGACATCCTTGGCCAATTTGTTTATTGAATCCATTGAGCAAATACTGGGGTGCCTGAGAAGAGAGGCTAATTGGCATCCACAAAGAGGGTCACATCTTGTCCATCTGTTCATTAAGATCCTTCCAGGGTCGTTAGGAGCTTCTGGTGAGTGCTCCCATGGGATGTAAGTATGCGTATGATGCTGAGTCCATTCTAAGAGTCCAATCACATGCCTTTTCCAAGCTTCCTTTTTACCAATCCTTCAGTCTTGTCTCTTCCAAGTCCTTGTTTATCTGTCCAAATCATTAGCCCCTTACAATGAATCACTGCAGAACTTAGGCCTTCTGCTCTTCCAGATCAAGGCAGTAAAATATACCACTCAAAGTACTACCCAGTGTGAGGATTTCCCTACTCTGTCCTTCAGGGACACTCCAAATGGGGTTATAACATCACAAGGTCTCGTTTCCAGCTGGTCCCAGCATACCATGCAGAGTCATTTGTAAACCAGGCTGATAATTTTTTCCCTTTGATAAGTTGGCTATAGGGCATTTCTATGAGCATAAATGTAGGCTGAGAAAGCCGTAGCATGCTGGAAGAGTGAACCACTTGCTCATGCAATGTACCTGTGCTTTCAGGATGTGCCCAGGGCCAGACCCATTCATACCATTTCCACTTGAGAGAGGGGCATTGCTGCACATGCTCAGTTTAATGGCTAGGTGGGTCAGACGACATGGTGGGTAGCTTGGATTAAATGGTTACCTCATAGTCTATGGTCAGATGTTTAGCCTCTGATGGTGCCAAGGGGCGAGCCAGGAACTGTTTCTCCAAAGGTGAATAGTTATTTGCCAAAGAAGGCATGGCCTTGCTCCAAAAATGAAGGGCCTTTACTGCGGTTCTCCTATCTTGCCTTGCCAAAGGCTCTGTGCGGCATCGCAGTCTGCCACAGACTCTTCAAGCACCATTGAATCTAGTGGATCCTAAGGACTTGGCTTGGAGTCTTAGCCAGCTCTGACCCGATTCAAAGCAAGAAACTTTCGATTGCTCAGGAAATAGTGTGAAGTAGCAGACACAAATGTGGTATATGTTGCCTCCAAAATCTAGAATAGCCCACCCAGTGATATGCCTCTTAGTGGTCAGGGATGCAAAGTTCAATAACCTTCATTCATTGATTCCTCATTTTGAAGGGAATATTCTGAATTTCCTAAGACACTATGTGCCCAGACTTCACTGATGCCCCTGTATTTTCACAGGCTGTTCCTCCCTCATTCTGGAAAACAATCATATTTCAAGGTACCTGCTGTTTTATGATCTCTAGGACTTATCAGCATGACATCACCAGTGTACTGGACCAGTGTGATGCCCTATGAAAAGATGAAATGATCAAGGTCCCCATGAACTAACTTATGGTGTAGAGTTGGAGAGTTGACTCAGCCATGAGGCAAGATGGCAGGTGTGCTGTTTTCTGTCCCTGCCATGAGAAAAAAAAGTAGTTCTGATGTTCTCTGGTGATCAGGATATAGGAGGGAAAATAGTTTCTGGGTGTCAAATCTACATTAATTTGTTCCAATCATGAGACCGCATTTGGAACATTGTGGAACTATAATTGGAATCACCGCCTGCTTAATTATAATCATCCATTTTCATTTTTCAAGACTCATCCAATTTACACACTGGCCAAACTAGAAAGTTAACTGGAAGTACAACCCCTGCATCTTTCTTTCATAGTCGTGTTAATCTTTGTGCTGCTGCTTAATATGCATTAGTGCTCTTGACTTACTATTTTGATGTGATTTGGGAACCTATAGTAGCTTTCCCTTGGCCCGAACTTGCTCATGGGTCACGGAACCATGCAGTAAATCTGCCAGTTTGGAGAGTATCTATTCTAACTCTGTACTGGGAACCTGGGGAAGTACCCACTGACAGTACTGCTGTCTGTCATGAAGCAGACTCAGATCAACATTCCATTCAGCATCTGATCCCTATAAACCCCCACTCTCATTGGTAAATCTCTGGGTAATCTGGGTCTTTAGAAATTAGCATTAATTCAGGGTTAGTGTCTAATAATTTTCAAGAGATCTAGGATCTTTGCCAGTACACTGTTACTCTGAAATAGGTCCTTTTGGAGAGGAACAAGAGAAGTTTTAAGGAACTAAATTATATTATTAGATAGTGTTTCCTCAAGGCTGACCACTCCATTCAAGGGACTCGGGTTCTGAATTTTTTTTTTTAGACAGAGTCTCACTCTGTCATACAGGCTGGAGTGCAGTGGCTCAATCACAGCTCACTATAGCCTCAACCTTCTGGGTTCAGGTGATCCCCCTGCCTCAACCTCCCAAGTATCTAGGACTACAGGCACATGCCATCATGCCTGGCTAATTTTTATGATTTGATTTTTTTGTAGAGATGGGGTCTCCTTACATTGCCCAGGCTGCTCTCAACCTCCTGGGTTCAAGCGATCCTCCCACTTCAGCCTCCCAAAGTGTTGGGATTACAGGCGTGATGCACCGTGCCCAGCCTGGTATGACATATTGAGTGGGGTGAGGGTCTGAACATTTTTTATTGTAATGGCTCAAGTTATTTTCCATTGATATAAGGGGTTTATTTAACAATGGCAACTACCACCAGCATGCCTAATACACAGAGAACAGCCTTTGGGTGGGGTGAGGGGGTTCAAAGAGGTTGGCACTCCCCTCCTTAAGGATAGTGTATAAGGTCTTGGACAAGGGAGTAACTTCTGGGGTCTCTTAAGGGTCAGGGTTTCGGATAGGAGGACATCTTTCTCCTGAATTTCTTACATGGAGAAATGTCTCCCAGCTCCTGGGAGTACTGAATCCAGCATATTGAATCCAGAGCTCAGACAGGCTCACTGACATCAAGAAACTAAGGCTATTGGTGCCATCGAACAGAATTGAGGGCAGGAGGAATTCTAGAACTGTGAGTTGAAATGTCTGTTTTTAATGGCACCAGACAGCCTAAAGAAAGAAAATAGCATGAAAAATCCCTAGATCCTTACCTCAAGGCATGGACCCAAACCCTGGAACTTTCTAAGGTTTTCCCCCTTGCGAATGAACACCTTCAGGCAAGGAGACTTGACTTGAGCTGGAACAACCCCTTTAAGAGGGGAGAAGGGCCAGCTTGGCCTGCATGGGACACTCTGTAGGGCTTGGAAGTCTGGGTCTCTGAATGCACCATCCTGTCTGCCCTCACTCTGATTCTCAATTCTCACCTCTTCTGGATTAATTCCTGACATCAGATCTAAAATGATATTCCTTCTGTGGATAAACCATCCACACGTGGTATGCCCAGGATTTTGCCAAGATAAGTTAGTAAAGTCTTGCAATTCTGTTGGTAAGTAAACTTTCTCCTCCAAAGTTTGACTTTATAATTGGTCAACAGGAACATGCTGGAATCTGACCTAGTCACAAGCCTGGAGGCACAAGGAGGAGTGTTGTTTTCCACCTTGCAAATGAACACCCTTAGGCAAGGAGTCTTGACTTGAGCTGGAACAATCCCTTTAAGAGGGGAGAAGGGCCAGCTTGGCCTGCATGGGACACTCTGTAAGGCTTGGAAGTCTGGGTCTCTGAATGCACCATCCTGTCTACCCTCATTCTGATTCTCAACTCTCACCTCTTCTGGATTAATTCCTGATATTTATGTAAGAACCCTGCAAAGGTTGAGAATTCAACTAATATTGTAACTCAGCAACCCACCAGATCAAAGTAGGCATCTGGTGTTCAGTCGTGTCAGCCCTGCCTTGATAAGAGATGAGATTCTTTTTCCAGACCATAGAAAGTTCTTGAGTTTGGGTCCATGCCTTGGGCTAAGGCTCTAGGGATTTTTCATCGCTATTTTCTTTCTTTAAGCTGTCTGGTGCCATTAAAACAGTCCTTGAATTCTTCCTGCCCTTAACTCTGTTCTCTGGTACCGGTGGCCTTTGAAGACTTGCCTTTGATGGGCACTTCATTTTAGGTGACCACAAGTGGCAAACCTTACCCCAGGACTCAGAGCACCTGCCGCACACACTTGGCTGGTCTCACCCACCCAGTCTCTCCCCACTGCTTCGATGCTGGGCCCACTGGGTGGGCTGATTGTTCAGGATGAAATCCCTGCTTCCCATCCCATAGTCTCCACTGTTTCGGGGACCCGGGCTCTTTCTGGCAGCAAAAGTTCCCACCCATCCCAATCTTAGCCTGCTAATCCAGCCTGCAGCATCCTGCACATGAACAGCCGCCTCTCAACCCATTCCTCAGCCAGGATGCTGGCACCTACCCCAGCCTCACCCCTAGGAGCCAGAGCTCCAGACCTGGCCCAGAGAGGCACCAAGAAACCAATCTTGGCAGCCTTTTAACCCAAAACCCTAGAGAAGCCGGCTCTAGGGGACAGTGTGTGGGGCTGAGGGTGGCAGGGGGCGGCACAGGGCAGGAGATGGCAAAGCAAGACACAAGATTCCAGACTAGATAAGTTGCTGGGAACGAGGGGGCCTGGGTGCAGCATTCCTGGGCGGTGACACCATCTCCCTAGCCACAGAGGGCGGCAGGCAGGAGCCTCTGGTTCCCCCCGGAGGACTCGTCCTTGCCGCTATCTGATGAGGGAGCTGTCGGTTACAGGAAGACAAGACTATTAACAGGACAACCTGGAGAGCCAGAAATTAACCTACCATGCCAGAGGCTGGGAGGTGCTGGGCGGGGTGGATAATTGAGGGGCCTTGCAATTAAGGCCTCTTCAGGTTGAACCAGTCATTCTCAGAGCTGGGACTGGGATCCTAGTCAGCTGGGGGCCCCAGAGGACTTTGGGAAGGGGAGTTCAGTCCCTGCTCCCCACCATTCCTGCTCACCCGGGCCTCACCTCCCACCCTCCCTCCAGCCACTCATGAAATTCACAGGCTATGTTCACTCCCACCTTTGCTCTTGCTGTTCCTCCCATCTGGAATGCCTTTCCTCCTCCACCTCACTCAATCCTGCCATTATTTCAAGACCCTGCACAGGCCCTGTCTTATTCAAGAAACTTTCCTGTACCAATCCTATTGGAAAAGATTGCTCTGATCTTGCACAATACAGCCCCTTTATGTTATGGTGAGAACACAGACTCAGAGAGGGGCAGTGATTTGCCCAGAGTCACACAGCAGAACCAAGGCTAGAACTCAAGACTCCTAAATCCCAGACTAAGATTCTTTCCGCCACACCGTGAGCTCTCCAACCAACAATCAGCCTGAACATCTTGTGCAAAACTCAAGACATAGAATGAAGGCCCCCAAGGGTTCAAGGAGGATATAACCATATTTATCAAGCATCTGTTTCATCCCAAATTCTCTGCAGGGATTGGAGCAAGCACAGAAGCAAACCTGTTCTCAGGGAGCTTGCGGTCTATGGGGCAGAGAAGACTCTGCCATGGGGTCACCCAATGGTTTGTTCAATAATAACCAAGAAAGGGCCCAAAGAAGGGGCCCCAGACTGCCAGGAGCTTGCAGCAGAGGCATTCAACCGTGCCGGGGCTCAGGACAAGCCTCTCTAGAGATGCTGTGCCTGGGCTGAGATTTGGAGAGTGAATAGGTGGCAACCAGGCAATGAGGTGGGATGGGAAAGAACATTCCAGACAGAGGGAAAGGCCAGCAAAGGAAGTCCAGGAGAGCTGGAGCTCTGAGTGAGGGGAAGGCGCCCTGAAATCTAACAGCGTCATCACAGGGCTCAGATAATGCAGGACCTCCAGCAGAGAGAAGTGTTCTTCCTCCTAGAAGCACTGAGAAGCCCCTGCAGGATTTTCAGCAAGGAACCGCATGTGAGCCTGGTAAAGTCATCAGCTGCAGTGCGGGGAAAGGGTAGGAAAGGAGCTACATGAATGTTGGAACCGCCAGCAGGCTCCTGCACCAGTCCAGTGGGCAGTCAAGAAGGAAGGGCAGCAGGAGTGTGTGAGGATGGAATCTTCTGGGGCTGTGGATCTGGGGACTAGGGAAGGAGTTGAGGAATCAAGGAAACCCCACCTGGGTTTCTGGTCTGTGCAGTGAGTGGAGGGTGGGCAGCTACTGGGGTGGGGTAAGGAGCCGAGGGTGAGATAAGCTGAGTTTGAGCTGCTTTTGAGCTACTGCAGCTCAGAGGAGCTAAGGAACCAAGAGGTGAGAGGGCGAGCGTAGATGCAACCCAGACTGTGGGGGTTGTGGGCACGAGGTACCTACTCTGAGCTGCATGCACCTCCTCATGGAGCTCCTTTAACAGGATGGGTGTCATTGCTCCATTTTGCAGAAGATGAAACTGAGGCTCAGACAATGGAAAACAGTTTTCCAGGAGTTTCTACAATAAGAACTTGGTGAAATCAAGACTGGAACTGGATCTGCCTCCCCACACCCCTACCTACTTTTCCCACCTGAAGCTGCCCTTAAGACGACTCCATGGCCTGAGCTTGACCCAGAGAAACAGAGTCAGAAGCTCCTTATGCAGATGGGGCTGCAGGGAGCTCATTAGCATAGGCACTCAGAGGGAACAACTCCCTTCAAGGAAAGAAAGGCAAGGAAGACAGCCTGGAGGTGAGCAGGGTCCCTGTCCCTGTAGTCAAGGCCACTGAGCCCCCCCAACCCTTCTGTCCATCGTGCAAACATGCACTGATGCCAGCTTTGCACTGAGCTCTCTGCTGGGCCCTTCACACCCAAGAGGGGTGCACTGCCCCCACTGCACAGTTGAGGAAATGAAGGCCCAGAGAGAAGACGGTCACAAAGTGAGTTAGTGTAGAAAGGGACCCAGGAGTTTCTGGCTCCAGAATCCCAGCTTGCCCTCTCCAAGAGGTGGAAGGGGTTCAGTGAGCAGCCGGTGGAGGAGGCAGTGAGGGACCCTGGGCTGCAGGGGGCCCAGGGAGTGCAAAGGGACAGAAGGGAGGTGGGTTGGCATCTGAGAGCCTTGTAGCCAGCCAAGGATCCACAATAGCGTGTCTTCACCTCTTCCCTGCCCACTCAGGCCCAAGGCAGCATCTTGGCCCAGAGACTTCCCATCCCCACCTGGCCTGTTGTGTCCAGTTCTCCTCCTGTCAAGCTTCATCTGGGGCATTATGGCCAGAACTGGACCCTCTGGTGCCTTTATTCAGAAGAGACCTGAACAAAGGGGCCTGAGAGAGCCAGCGCTGGCCTTGTTGGGTGGGGAGGGAGCTAACTCGTGTGGTCTGTGGAAGGGTGCCACTGTCCGGCCCTCAGCCTGGGGAAGCCAAGCCTGGGAGGGAGTGAACCCCGCTCTGTGAATCTCGGGGGTAGGGTGGGAAGGCCTGGCTGTGCAGAAGTGGCCAGTGCCCTGCAGAACCTGAGCGATGGCATGGAAGGAGCAGGACTTGGAGGGCCAGATCTGGAGGGAGGGGAACGAACTCCAGGGGCCAGACACGAGGCAGACGTGGTCTGGGCCAGCAGGGGGCGCTGCTGCAGCAGAAATGGCCCCATGGCCAGCAGGGCCGGAGGTGTGTCAGAGGTTACCCAGGCTTCATGGCCCCTGGAGCAGGGCAGAAAAAAGCCACCCGCTCCACAGACCCGGCTACTGAGGCACAGCCCTAGCACGGGAGACCCACTGTGGGGTCATGAACAGGCTTGAGTCTGCAAGAACAGACTGGAGCTTGAATCCTGGTTGCTCCTCTCTGTGTGACTTTGGGCGAGTGGTGGTCAGTCCCAGCCATGACACAGTATTGCAGACTGGGCAGCTCGCAACTGAAACTCATTTCTCCCAGCGGTGGTGGCTGGGCAGCCTGGCGCGGGGCCATTTCTGGAGTGGGCCCTCCTCCTGGCCTGCCCTGTACACTCACATGGAGAGAGAGTTCCGGTCCCTCTTCCTCTTCTTATAAGGCTGTGGTCCTATGGGATTATGACATCATTTTACCTTCATTACCTCCTAAAGACCCCGTCCCCACATACAGTCACATAGAGGGTTAGAGCTTCCATATATGAATGTGGGGGCAGCGGGGGCATAATTCAGCCCACAGCAGCACGTCCTTTCCTCCATAGCTTCAGCTCCACCTCTATAGAGTGAAGATCCTCACAGCACTTGCCCTGTGGGGTTGTGAGGCATGAACGGGATCGTGCAGGTGAGGCCCGGCCTCTGGCAGGGAGTAAGCATCCATGAGAAACAGGCAAAGTCCTCCCCAAGGAGCAAAGCAGGGGTGCAGGCATCTGGACCAGCTCAGGGATGTCCACGTCCTCCTGAGCCACACAGGGCAGGGCAGGGACCTGGCTTATGGCAGAGCGGAGCCTTCAGAGCAGGAGGGGGCTCCAGGGCCAGGAAGGCAAGGAGAACACCAGGAATGGGGCTGGCCACTTGCCAAATTTGCTTCATTTGACCGCGACACTTATCAAGCCCCTGCCTTGTGCCAGGCAATGTCGGGGGCAGAGGTTTCAGGGGAGGAGCCATGCTGGTCCTGCCCTCCAGACCCCAGCAGGGGGCACCTCCCGCTGGTGTGGCCTGGGAGCATCTGTCCTGCATTGACGCCGGCTGAGTATCTCCTGTTGTCAACGACTTCTCTTTCCCTGTCATGAGGAAAGCTCTTCGGCTTCAAACTAACCCCATGAGGTTGGTATTGGTGTCCAGCTACAGAAAAAGGAAGGCTCAGAGAGGTTAAGTGACTTACCCAAGATCACACAGTAGAAACTGAGTTTATCTGACTCCAGAGCCCATGCTCTTTCCAGTGTACACACTGCCTAGAGCAGACTCACTGTTCCTTCTTTGTGATGGGCCCATCTAGGACCAGAAGGAGGCTCTGGAAGAACCTTCCACAGTGAGCACTTGGGGGGGTCCTGATGTCCCCTGAGAAGCCTCATGTCCTGGGTAATAATTCTGACTGCTGCAAATTAGATGATCTTGGGAAAGTCTCTCGTACCAAGCCTCAGTTTTCCCCTCCCTCAAATGGGACTAGGAGTTAATCACAAAGCATAGGATAGAGCACACCCCATTCCCCCTCACTCTTCACCTCTACTTGCTCCATTCCAAAGACCCACCCTCAAGATCAGCCCCCACCCCTGGGGCAGGCAGCGGCTGTGCCGAAGGGTCCTCCACCTTCTCACGGGTATGGTCCCACGAGGACTGGAGATGCAGGCGCCCAGCGTGAGATGCTCTCTTGATGTGTTGGGCACCCCTGGAGGCTTCCTGAAGGCCCTCAGCAGACCAGCTCCAGCTGGGGAGAAACAGCATCTGGGGGCACAAGAGACCCAGGACCAGGGGCTACCCTGGCCTGCTCTGGGCTCCTTCTTTGGTCTCTGGACCTTCGGGGCTCCCCTGGCCACAGAGGACGTTGCAGGTTTGGCCTGGCTTGGAAAGGGCCCTCAGCCCTGGTATACCCAAATAATAATTAAATTTCCTGGTCAAGCCCATTGGATCAGATGAACTCCCTTCATGTGAAGATGGACATCAGCCAGCTGAAATGCCACACTCACTGGCCACCTTTCCCCAGCCCTTGCACTGAAGATCCTATAGGGGAAAGGTACTTCCACTGAAAACGATTCTGTGCTTTGGAAAATACGTGCAAGAGTTGCAGGCAAAAGAACTGCCAAGACACCCCACGGCCAAGCCTGAGGTAAGACTGCAAGTGCTTTGGAAAGAATTTCTGGCAACCCAGATATAACGTTTTTAACGGAGATGTCCAGTGTTCCTCAGAGAAGGGCAGCATTAGGAAATTCAGCATCTGTCAGCCTCACAGGATCTGGCGGTGGGAGAGCCTGCACCCTGGCCAGGTGGCACACTTGGTTCTTGTCTGCATCCAGAAGCAGTTTTGGTTTTAGTTGCATAAAATAAAGGTCTCTCTCTCTCTCTCTCCTCCCCCCGCCGACCCACTATAAAAGTAATGCTTGTTTTTTTTTTTTTTTTTTTTTTTTTTTTTTGAGACGGAGTCTCGCTGTGTCACCCAGGCTGGAGTGCAGTGACGCAATCTCGGCTCACTGCAAGCTCCGCCTCCCGGGTTCCCGCCATTCTCCTGCCTCAGCCTCCGAGTAGCTGGGACTACAGGCGCCCGCCACCACGCCCGGCTAGTTTTTTGTATTTTTAGTAGAGACGGGGTTTCACCATGTTAGCCAGGATGGTCTCGATCTCCTGACCTCGTGATCCACCCGCCTCGGCCTCCCAAAGTGCTGGGATTACAGGCTTGAGCCACCGCGCCCGGCCAGTAATGCTTGTTTAAATAAACTTGGTAAATATGACAATAAGAAAAAAACATAGAAAAGAAAAACCCCCAGCTCTGTCTCACCCCAAGCGTCCTTGATATTTGCTGACATCCTTTTGTTCCTTTGCTTCCCCCTGTGCTTAGAAGGTGCTCTGTCGTCTTCTGCTCGGTACATGTAAGATTTCGTGAGCACTTCCCTTTCATTCTAAGCTCTTTCTCCTCCAGGAGGCTGATCCCATGGCTCACGATCTTACAATTGTTTCCTGCTATTCTGCACAAAGCTGTGATGCATACCTTTATGCCAAAAGCTGTTCTCAAATTTTAAAATATTTCCTTCGGATTGCTTTTTCAGAGTGGTATGGCTGATCAGATGGGAGAGGAGTATGGAAGTTTCTAGATCCAAAGACCCTCTTGAAAGGGTGATTCTTTGCACCTGTGAGAGTCAGAGATGGTCACAGGAAAGACGGCCCCTCAAACCGAGAGCCGAGCCCTCTACAATTTGTTGTTGAAATAGCCAGAGGACATCCTCAGGGACATTCTCCCTTCTGCTGAGGCCGACAAGGGTGGGGGTGTCACAAGTGGCCCTAGAAAGAAGACTGGGGCTCCCGACCCTGACAGAGGCTCGTGGTTGCTTCATCTCAGAAGCAGCAGCCCCACTGGCTGGAGACTTCTCATGGGGCTTGAAGTCAGTCGTGTGACTGTCATTTTTGTGCCACTGACGAGCTGTGTGACCTTGGGCAAATTACTTAACCTTTCTGAACCCATTTCTACATCTGGAGAATGGCGACAATAATGGCACCAACTTTCCTTGGGTTGCTGTAAACATTAAGTGGAGTGATGTTTGCAGCACCCTGAGCCCAAGGTTGGCTACACTACTGTGGTGGCCCACGTAAGCAGTGACGCACGCATTGGAATTGCTGTAATGACTACTTTCACTGCATATTCATTCCACTCTGTCCCACAGCCCTCCTCTGACTTCTCAGTCTTCATTTCTTCAGGGTAAATCGGGCCAAGAATGATTCCCGCCTCCTAAAGTGGGAACGGAGCCAACACAAGTAAACTGCACAGGCTTCGTGGTAGCTTACTTGGCATGTTGTTGGTATCCTCCAGTGGAGGAACTCGCTACCTTTGGATCAGGTTTCAGGGACAGCCAAAGCCTGTTTCTGGCTCTACAGAACATGCTGGCTCAAACTTCCACAGAACTCCTCCAATTCCAAACCCCAAGATCCTGGGGTCGCACAGCACTGAGGTCCAGTCCCAGGTTCATCTCTCCCAGCTGTGTGTCCTTGAACAAGTGCATCAGCCTCTCTGAGGAGCCTCAGCCTCCTCATGTGTAATGCGGGGGCTCCAATCGTGGGGTTGTTAGGAAGAGCAAACAAACTCACCAGGCACACAGGAGATGTTCATTACACGTGAATTTCCTTTCCCCCGCAGATGCTGAAGGGATTCTGTGTTTATGAGGGAATGAGAAAGATTTGAGAGAAAAAGCCTAAATTCTGGGCAAAATCAAGATGCCTGCTTGAGCCATGGGGAATCAGCGTTCTCAGCCCTGCCTGCTTCTATCTCCAAGGCTGCTTAGAAACACTGGTTAAGTCCCAGATTCAGCCCCAGAGCCCAACAGTATGGCCCAGAGGCCTGGTTTTTAGCCACTTCATGGCTCTTCTGCCTCTATGAAGAGAATAGTGATGGGGACGGGGATGGTGTCACTGGGCACACAGTTATTAATGCCTGTGTACCAGGCCCTGTGGAAGGCTCCAGGGGTAAAGATGAAGTCCCCACTCCAGAGACCTTCTGTTCTCATGGCGGCTGGAAATGAAGACTGCAAATTAAGGAATTAAGATGAGCTAAGCTGAGACGAGCTGGCAAGTGAAGGAAATAAACAGGAGGACGCAACGGAATAAGGGAAGGGCTGACTTCCACTGGACAGGAGATGTTTGGGCAGATATTTGATGGAGGAGAAGGGGTCTACCAAGACTGGGGGTGCACAGGTGCTGGGTAGGGAATCAGGCATGATGTGCACGAGAAACAGCAAAGAAGCCAGGGACCGGGATGTGGTGGCCCAGGCTAGTGGGCAGGAGCCAGATCTCCACCGCTCAGCCTGGAGCACAAAGCAGTGGGGTTTTGATGGAAGGATGAAGTGGGGAAAGACAGTACGTCTGTTCTGTGTGGCTCATAGGGGCAGCTCCAGAGGGGCAGCTTCTGGCTCACCATAAGGCCAGCCTTGCAGATGGACAGAACCATCTAAAGGTGGAAACGGATTCTTCATAAGGGAGTGAGCTTCCCACAGCCAGAGGCATGCAAGCCGAAGGAACAGATTGCTTGGAAGGGAGCTCCGGGTCGCACTGGGCTGCACACGTTGATTCTTGGTCACTCAGTGGACAGTGGACAGTTGTGGATGCTGCTGTGACCAGCCCCGTGCTGGTTACTGGGGTGACTGAGATGGGTCTGTTGTGCCACTGCTCTTGTGGCAGTCATGGCCCAATGGGGAGGAAACCCTGGGAAGAGAGTGGAAAGGATTTGGGGTCACCAGAAGGGGGACAGAGCACGCATGAGGGCCGCAGAGGAAGGAATGAGAGGAGGAGGACGGGGGGAGAGGGAGGGAGGAGGAGGGAGGGAGGAGGGAGCATTTGTGGCTTGAGGGATCTTCAGGGTAGACAGGTACGCACAGGAAATGGTTTTCTGGACTCCCCCGCCCCCCTGGCTGTGTGACTGGCCGTGCCTGCTCCTCGTGTGCTAAATGGGAACAGGAACCCCAGCTGCATGTTCCTCTTGGAATGCGGCTGGCTGCGGCAGGCAAGGGCTCCGAACTTTTGTTGCTGCTAAAGATTCATAGGAATATTGGACAACCAATGCACTGTGCCCAGAGCAGAGAGCTGGGGCGGCCTCGGAGGGGCCTCGAAGCCCTGCTGGGGACTCTCCAGGCTGGCCTGCTAGGAACTCAGCTTGACCTGGTGAGAAAGACCACACCACACGCCCCTTCCTTCCCCAGAGGCCTGAGGACGGGAGATGGGTGAGACAGGACAGCGGGCCTCCCCTGGCATGAAGCAGGTGCCGGCCCAGGGCAGCCCCTGGCCTGCCTCTTGCTGCTCAGCCCTGGGGAGGGAGGCTCATGCTCAGTGGCAGTTCCAGAGCCAATGGGCACTAGGGTGGGAGCTGGGGGCTGGCACCGATCACAGCTCCAGAGCCAACTGCTCATTAATTCACCCCCTACATTCACTTCAAAATAACTCATTCAGCCTGGGAGAGCTGCTGGCAGCCTGCCAGGGAAGGCTCCAGAGGAGGGGCTCACAGAGCCTTCTCATAGGCGGCCCCCCACACTGCAGGCAGGGACCCCCGACGGGAGGACAAGAGATGTCCCCGTTCTGAGGAATGTGCCCCTTCCTCCACATGGGGACTTCCCCCACTATGGCTCTGCCATGGACAGGTGAGGAAACTGAGGCTCCAAGGGGACAGGGATGACCCAGCAAATCAGACGGGGGCTACTCTGCAGTGGGCATGAAGGAGGGACACTTAGAGAGGCTGAAAAGCAGGGGCAGAGAGAGCTCCTCTTGGGGTTCCATGGGCCTTCCACCACCAGGACGCCGCCAGCACTCTGCGATCCAGCCAGACAGGCTCAAGACTGAGGTGAGGAGGGACGGCAGGCTTTAGGATGAGGCTGCCTCCAATGCTAGAAGAGAGTGCTGGGACCTGAGGCCTGGATTCTGAGGCACACATCTGTCCGCCGGGGGCGGGGGAGGGGCTTGGGCCACCATGTCCAGTGCTAGACGCTTCTGTCCCTCAGAGAGCTTGGCCACAGCCAGGCCTCTAATAAAATGGTGTCCATGTCTTCCTCCTCCCACTAGGCCTGGGGACAGCCTGGAAATGGCCGGGCTCAGGACTTACTAGTCAAGGTGGAGCTCTGGCCGAAGCAGGATGCAGCCACTGCCCTCCAGACCCTTTCTGATTCTTCCCATCAGCTGCCAAGCAGGGGAATGGCCCAGGTGCCCTGGGGGAAGTGGGTGTGTATGTGTATGTGTGGGCGTCACTCAGAGAAGGCCACAGAACACCCAGAAAGCAGGAGCTCTGCCCCACATGTCGGGTACAGGGCTGAACTCACTGCCTTCCCCATCTGCTCCTCCCTCCCACCTCAGAGAATGAGACTCCATCAACCACCCGGGTTCCCACAGCAGACACTTGCTGCTTCCTCCCACCCACCCCCCACATCCAAACCACCACCCAGTCGTGCCCAAGCCCCTCCGAACTTGGAATCCATCCGCTCCTCACCCCCAGCCCACCAGAATCCAGGCCACCACCATCACCCCTTGGGACTGCTGCCAGGTCCTTGTCACGTTTCCCTGCTCGGCATATCCCCTGCTAGTGCACACACACACATACATACACCCACACCCACATACATGCATGTATATACATCCACACACCCACACCCACAGATGCACACATTTATACACATATACCTACACACATACACACAGACATATACATGCGCATACACAATCTATACACACAGCTATATACATACACATATAGCTACCTATACGCACAGCTATATACATACACACAATACACACACATACACATACACACATATATACACACATACACAGATGCATGCAATGCACACACATATACAAACACACAAATATACAAACACCTACATACATATACACAAACATATACACATATACACATATACACATTTGCATATGTACAATACATACACATATAACACATATACACAGACATATGCATGTGCACACACACATCTATACACGCACCTATATACATACATATCCACAAACACAAACACATACATATATACACACATACATAAACACAATATACACACATAACCACATATACACACACATGTACACATACACACATATACACCACCATATATACACATATGCACACAAACACACACATACACATAGATACACACAAATGTACAAACACTAACACACACATGTGCCCAAACATACAAACACATGCCTGCACACACATTTTCACACAAACATACACGCACATACATGCACACACACATACATGCATACACGCACACATGCATGCCCCACTGGCTGTCAAAGGGATCTTTCCAGAACTCCAGCGTGACCAGGTTACACCCCCATTGTTCACTGTAACCTGCCTTTGAGGCCACTGAGCCTGGGCCTGCTCATCTCACTGAGAATCTGGGAAGCAGAGAGATTTTAAACACAGGTTGGGCTTATTATAAATGCATAAATAAATATAAATTAATGCTGTGTATAGAAACTTGTACAAATCTAAACTATTAAATCAAACGCAGGTTTGGGGGTCAGCAGATTTGGGTCTGAATCTTGGGGGCCATTTCTTGGGTGACTATGTGACCTTGGATGAGTCACACCACCTCCCCAAACCCTTTCCTCATCTGGGACATAAGGTTGCTAAGGGCCTTCCGCATTAGACTTCAGGAGGTGCCTGTACCATGCTGTCCAGTTGGCCTGGCGAGCTCACTTGTCTTTCAGCACCGCCCTGGATGCCATGGCCTCGCTGGGCCTCTAGCTGCCCTCCCTCTGGGCCCCCACAACCCCTCAGCACCCTGCTAGACTCTGTCTTTGTCCTTTCTGCCTACCTGTGAATGTCTCACAAACAGGACCTGGAACAGAGGCTAATTATGTTAGATGAATGAGTGAATGAATCACTGAAGTGTGAATCCCTGTAGGTGGACGTGTAGGGACATGGTCACGTGTTGACACCACACCACATACATGCACACAACACACACACACACACAACACATAGGTGCACACACACCACACATACACACGTAACACACATGCACACACACACCACACATAGCTATATACCACACCACACAAACACCACACACACACAACACACATGCACAGACATGCCACACACAGACACACACACCACACATACCACACATAGATATACATCACACACACAACACACAGATATACCACATCACATACACTCACACAACACACATAATGCACATGCACACACACACACCACACAGACACACACCACACATACCACACATAAACACACAGCACACCACAGACACAGCATACACAACACACATGCACACAGACACACCACACACACATACACCACACATATACACCACACACAACACACATGCACACACAGAGAGACACACACACTACACATACTACACATAGATATACATACCACACACATGCACATACACAACACACATGCACACACACACCACACATACCACACATAGATATATACCACACCACACACACACAAACACACATGCACACACACCACACATACCACACAGATATATACCAAACCACACACATGCATATACACAACACACTTGTACACACACCACACAGACATACCATACACAGACATACATACCACACATACTACACATAGGGCACATCACACACAACACACACAGACACACCACAACACACACACAAAACACACATGCACACACACACCACACACCACACACAGACACACCACATTCATGGATATACACTATACAGAGACAACACACACACAGATATAGACCATACATCACACACCACACACGCACCCACACACGCCACACACACACCACACCATGCACACAGTTCCATCCCACACCCCCGCCACTCACTCAGCGACCTCTTTGCCCTCTGTGGTCTGGGAAGGGTGCGGGTCAGCAGGGCGCCCCTGGGCTGCTCATCTCCACTCAGGTGTTGTGCCCCTCGGGCACAGCCGGCCTTAGCCTGAACCTAAGAAGAAAGGGCAGAGCCGCTTTTTGAGCTCAGGAGGCTGTGGGTCCTGCCAGCAGCGCCCAGCCCCGAGGCAGCGGCTGGGCCTGAGTGAGACCCTTGGGCCTGCAGGGGACATCCCAGAAGTGCACTGGGGCTGCCCAGGCAGGGGCCTGTGGGGTGGCGGCCCGGCAGCCGGCAGCCAGCAGCCAGCAGTGCCGCCAAACGCCCACTTGCACCAGCCGCTGGTTTTCAGGGCCTGCTCACGAGCCAGCGGGCATACTGGGCCCAGACGGCCCTAGGGTGTCCTGCCAGGGAGAGGCGTCCTCTGTGAGGGCGGCCTGGGAGGGGCAGGGTCATCTGACACCTCGTATTCCTTCCAGGCAAGGACACCAGGCTGGCTGGCGGCCAGGGCCACCCCCAACTCGCAGTGTGGCCTGAGACGCGCCGCAGACTTCTGTACAATCGGGGGTGGGGTGGTGGCGGGGCCAGGTAGAGGGTCTAGTGCCGCAGCTGAGCTGACCACCCTTTGTCGGGGATTCCGGTCCCCTGGTGCGGGGCGGCGTGCAAAGGGACCGCGGCCACAAGAGGGCGTCTGAGCTTCAACCAGCAGGGAGCCGCGGTCAGGAGGCCTCCAGGTGGAGTTCAGGGGCTGGGTCCGGTTGAGCTGGAGCTGAATCTTGCGGGAGGGGGCAGACTACTGCGTGCGCCCCGGCCACTCTTTATCTCTTTTCATCTGTTGGCAGCACATGCTGAGTACACACATGAATGAATGAAGTGAAGAAGGTATTATTATTAATCAGTATTTTACAAGTAAGGAGGCAGCTCTGTGCCTACAGGGATTTTCCCAGGTCACACAGCTGGTAGGCATGGAGCCAGTGATGCCCCTGGTTCTGTCTGCCACAGAGCTTTGGAGAAAGCACCAGAACCAACCTGTGGCATTACCAGCACCCAAGTGCTCAGAGCAGGAACAAAATCCTGGTCCTGGGCCCCTCCAGGGACCCCCCTCTGCCACAGAGACCAGGCCTCTCTGGTCAGCACTGAGTGATAGTAATCATTAAGAAGAAGGAACCCACTGCCACGGCACTTTACACGCTCATGAAGCATCACTGTCCCCTGGGTTACAGAGAAGGAAGAAAAGAACTTGCCAGAGACCACACAACTTCTGGTTGGAACACTCTGGCCCCGGAAATCCACACTCCCCCTGCCATGCTTCATCTCCGGGAGACTGTTTTCCAGGAAGGAGCTCCTAGCCACGTCTCTCCAACTGTTCATCCAATGCAGTTTTCTCGCCTGCTCGGTGGTGGCAGAGGTAAATGACAACATAGCCCAGTCCCATAGACTTCACCCAGAGGAGAAGTCAGACCAGACAGCAGGGGACTCATTCAGGGCAGCGCAGGTCATTAAGGGCCCTGTGAATACAGAATCCTGATCCATGACACAATTCCATCACCCATTCCAGATTCCCATCAAGAAGCCAAAAATATAAAAACCCTTCAAGCTGCGAGCCAGGACACCTGCCACCACTTTGGGGCAAGAACCCCTCATCCTCAGCCCCACTTTCCCTGTCCCCATCCCTTAGCCACCTCCCCCACTTCCCCTCACCTCCCTCCATACCTCCACACTCCCCAGGACCTGAGGCCTGACTCAGCCTTCTCCACCAACACCTGCCTTCATCCTGGGAGTTCCCCAGACCCCTGACGACCCGGCCAACCTCCTGCTTCTCCCTGATCACCAACAACCCTCTCTTCCTCTTTTGTACTTGGCCCAGCCAACCCCACACATGCCTCACTCAGAACTGCCTCCCACCCCATATATCCTCCCAACCCTGTATTGGCCTCTATCCACGGCCCTCCTTCACTCAGCCCTCCTTCACTCAATCCTCCTTCACTCTCTGACCTCATCACAGCACCTTTCTTCTCCTGGGGGCACTTCCCTCCCTGTCCAACCTGGACCCCAAAGGGCCTTTCTGTAGCCATAGTCTTAGCCACCCACCCTGCAAAAGTCTCCCCACCAATCTGCAAAGATGCAACCATGGGATAAACCAGCCGGCCCTCCCCGAGGAGCCCATCTGTGTCCTGAACCCTGGACTCCACCCTTCCTTCCTCCCATCTAACCCCCTTCTTCACCTTCTCTTTCCCTGCATCAAGAAACATGCTCTAGCCTGGGCAACAAAACGAGACTTCATCTCGACTAAAAATCAAAAACATGAGCCAGGCGCGGTAGCACATGCCTATAGTCCCAGTTGCCTGAAGTACCAGCTACTCGGGAGGCTGAGGCAGGAGGATCGCTTGATCCCAGGAGATCGAGGCTGCAGTGAGCCAAGAAGGCACCACTGCACCTCAGCCTGACTGACAGAGGCACTCTCAGAACTTTGGGAGGCTGAGGTGGGTGGGATCGAGACCAGCCTGGCTGACATGGTGAAGCCTCATCTCTACTAAAAATACAAAAATTAGCTGGGCATGGTGGTGGGCACCTGTAATCCCAGCTACTTGGGAGGCTGAGGCAGGAGAGTCACTTGAACCCAGAGGCAGAGGTTGCAGTGAGCTGAGATGGCACCAGTGCATTCCAGCCTGGGCAGGAGTGAGACTCCCCATCTCAAAAAACAAACAAGAGGGAAAAAAAAAAAAAAAAAAAAAACCCTCCCATAGCCCTACACTTGGCTCCAACCAGGACCTATCTTTCTTCCCCCTACCCAGTAAAACATATTCCAGGGTCACCTTTACGGCCAGTCTCACTCTTGCACCTGCCGTCTGCTTCCCAGGCCTGGTGCTGTCCACCCCATATTCCACCAGAACGGTTCTTACTGAGTCACTCAACACACTATTGTTAAATACAGGGAGTGCTTTTCCATTCTCACCCTGACCAAGAGGCAGACAGCCTGACAACAACCCTGTGAAGGATGTACTGTGATTGATTATCCCCATTTTGCAGAAGGGATACTGAAACACAAAGAGGGTAACTGATTTGCTCAAAGTGAAATAGCAGGTAAGCCTCAGAGCTTACCAGCCTCCCTCCCCTGAATATCCCACAAGAACCTCAGACTTGCCACAACCAAAATGAGCTCACTGATTCTGCCCTGACCTTCTTATTCCTGGCCAAGCTGGGCTCTGGATCAGACAACTAGTAGCAGCTGGACCCTGGGCGATTGTATTTAATGCCTGTGAAGTGCTTAGCAGAGAGCTCAACACAGAAATGCTCGATGAAGGCCAGCTTCTATGTGTTGCTATGACACACACATCTATACACACACATATACACAAACATATACACAGATGCATGCATGTACACATACACAGACAACCCAGGGCCTGGCCACTCAGCACACTGGACTTTTTATACTTTATCAATCACAGCAGCATCGATTTATAGCCCTGTGTGTTTGACATGAATGCACTATTTTTCAAAAGCCAAAATAAAACTCCTAGAAGCTGTAAAAACCCAGGAGTTTGGAAGATTCCCTGCAGGGTCAATTAGGGTGAATTAGAACCTACAGATGTGAATCTACCCAACCACATAATGGCAACTTGGGCAGTGCACCTCGGAATGCTAATGAAGGCGGCTGCTGATGGGGAGACAGCCAGCCTGGCCTTCCCTCAGGCCTGCGGGGAGGGGGCAGGACCTTGCCCACCCCTGGGCTGTGTGATCAGGACAAAGCTGGGCCCCACTCTGAGCAGCAGTTTCTTCCTCTGGAGATGGGGCTACTATGTACTACTCAGGAGGGGTAAGTTCAAGTCCTTTAGTGAGGACTTAAAATTCTGTGTGCCCCCTTTTTCATCCCTCAGGCAAAGATCTCAGGACTTGTGATAGTGGTTACAGGAAAAATGTAAAAGTCACCAAAAGCTATGTATGACTGTCTCCATAAGACAGAGTCAGGCTCCCCTTCCACTGATGGAACTCAAGACTCCTTGCTTTGGACAAGAGAGAGTGCAGGAAGCTGAATCCAGTCTCAGGTTGTAACCTGGGGATGGTTACAACTTTCCTCATTCTATAGATGGAGACTGATCCCTGGCTCCAAACACCTGGGATCGTAACCTCTCCACACATGTGACCCAGGCCCAGCCTTGCCCACCGCCCTACGTGGTGAGGTCACAGCTCTGCCCATGGCCTTGCCTGCTCCCTCAGTGCCAGCCTGCCTAGGAAAGAACACAGATCTTGGATCCAGAAAACCCAACTCTGCTCGTACAGCTGAGCAACCAGGAAGAAGCCTGCCGCTCTCTCTGAGCCTCATTTTGCCTGTCTATGAGATGAGGATGATAACTCAGGTAAAACACACACAGTGCCCGGCACAGAGTACGTGCCCAACCAAGGTTAGAAGTTTAAAATCCTCACAAGCCCTTCATGAGATAGGATCTATTACCCCCCACTCTGCAGATAAGTAAACTGAGACTCAGAGAGGTTTAGCAACTTGCCCAAGGTCACAGAGATAAGCAGCAGGAGGAGCAGGAGCTGGGGCTCAAACCTGGTCAGCTTGTCTCCAAAGGCTCAGGATGGAAGAGAAGTAGGCAGGGCCCCAATCCCGTAGGCAAGAAAAGGAAGAGGGAGGGGTAGAGAAGGGAAGGAGGAGAGAAAACAGAAGGGAGGGCTGTTATTGGTAGATGTTGCCCTGGGAGAGGTGAGGCCAGGTGCAGACAACTGCCTTAAGCAGAGGTCCAGAGCCAACAGGCGCCAGTGAGGGCAGTGCCGGGCTGGCGGTGGACGCCCTCACCCTCACTCTCTTCTCCAGTGAACTTGCTGGCTCAGCCTGTGCCACCAGCATCCCAATGAGGTTCTACAGGCAGGAGTTTGGGGTGGCACTCCCACATGACAGGACTCAACAGGTCCTCCCCGTGCTAGGAACAGAGCCAGGGTTCTGCCCTTCTCCCCTGGTGGCCAAGTGCCCCCAGGAGCTCTGTTTGGGGCCACAGGGGCAGGAGGTGGGCCTGAGCCCTGAGCAGCCAACAGCCTGAGATGGCCTCCAACCAACCCCGGAGACCTGGGGCACCTGGAGGGTGGGTGGGGCCCACCTACAGCTGGCTCCCTGCAGTCGCCTGTGGTCCCCACCCATTTCTGACAGCTGGGAATTCCTTGGGCATGACAAAGTTGGCCAGGCAGGGGGCTGGGAACCTGGCCTGGCAGCCTAGGCAGGGTTCCAGTTACAGCTCTGGCTGCAAGCTATCTGTGAGGCCATGGGCACGTCACTTCCCCTCCCTGGGACTCAGCCTCGCCATGGCCAGCGGTGGCAGTGCTGGCCTAGCTAAAATGACTTTCCAATGCAGGGAATCTCAGAATCTGGATTCACAGAAGCCAGGGATTGGAAGGAACCTCGAGCTGTGATCTCCTAATACTGGTTTGCAGCTGACAGTGTCAGAATTACCATGGGAATGTGTGAAAATGCAGATCTAGGGGATCCCCCCCACCCCCAGCAAAGGAGTAGGCTGTGGACCCAGGCACCTGCAGATTTGACAGGCATCCCAGATCCACACCCTCAGAAGGCTTCATGCCACTTCTGCAGAGGGGAGGCTCTTCCAGAGATGGGATGCCCCAGGGTCCCTGAGCCGCCCCAAATCTTTGTGGCTCCATCCCCTGGGGCTCCTCAGAAGCCTAGAGCCGGGTTTCAGCTTTCACTCCCACCAGGAAACTTTCCGTAGAATTCTCTGCCACCACCTCTCTGTCTAGGTCCTCTCCACCCAGGCCACAACCACTGGCCATTCCCACTTTCCCTCCCACCCAAAGCAGAAGACTAGGTTTCTGTGTTTTTGTCTTTTCTAATTGAGGTAAGATTTGCATACAGTAAGGGGCGCTATTTTGAAGTGAACAGCTCGACGTATTTCTACCTCTGAACCCTCCGTGTCACTACCACCCAGGCTAAGCTCTAGACCGTTTCCCTCACCCGAGGGAGCTGCCATCAAGAACCCTGCCTTGCCTCCCACACTGAGACGCCTGTTTCTGGAGTGATCTGTGCTTTCAGCCCCGGAATGCAGGCTCCGTGAGGACAGGCTGTCCTATTCCTCGAATTGCCTGGCACCAGGCAGGGGCTAGGAAAGCTGTGACCCCTCCAATGGCTCCCACTGGCTCCTAGACACTTCCCTTCCCCTTTCTCCCTCACACAGCTCAGACACACCCACTGACTCCAGCCACGCCCATATCCAAGCTCACACCTACCGTTGCCCCATGCATTTCCTCCAGTGGTGCTTCCCACTTAGGATGGGGTGGCCCCTAGCTCCTACCCACTGTGGCCTCCCTCACCCCAGAACACTGCACTCATAGTGCTTTGTCTCCTACGCCAGTCTCACAATACCTCACACATGCTGAGCTTGACAATCGCACTGCCATCCAGTAGTCCTACCATACACACTCATACTCACACATGTGACCATGGGAGAGTCACTGTCCCTCTCTGGATCTCAGTTTCCCCATCTGTAAAGTGACACAATTAGGCTAAGTGGATTCTGTGAGCTCCTTTGGCTCTCATAATAGCAAGTGTAAATACATATTTGTTAGACAGATAAATAGCCCCAAAGAATGGGTCATCACTGATGATGGGATTGTAGTATCTGCTGGAGGCCTTTAGAGGCAGAATTCCAAGTGTGGTGTCAAGAGTGCTGGCTGTGGAGCTGACTGCCTGGGTTAAAACCCTGGGTCTCAACTTTCCCATCTGTAAGATGGGGGTAATAGTGGGGCAGGGTGATGATAAAATAGGAGAGTGCATAGAAGCAGTTGTGGTGCATAGAAGCCTGGCACTCACCTAGTGCTCAGTAGAGTTTAGCTCCTACTGGCATTCCCAGGGCCCAGGGTCACTCAGCAAGGCCCTGGAGTCCACACCTGTCTGGGACCAGAGGGCAGACCAAAATGTGGCAGCAGTTTCTGCCGAATGCCACCAGAGGGCACCATGATGCAGCCAAGTGCACCAAGGCCTCCCTGACTCACCCCAGGAAGACAGCTCCTGAGGGAGAAGTGCAGTGCCAGCCAGAGGCTGCCGGCCAGGAGAGCAAGGACAAGCCTCCATCCTCCAGAAGGGCTTCCACGAGCACAGCCCTTTCTCCAGAAGATGCCCCACACCACCTTGGCCTGACATTCTGTCCATTTCTATCACAGCCTGTGATCCACAGCAGCCTAGAGAACACTGACACTTCCTACCAAAGCCATTAGACCCATTTCACAGATGGGAAAACTGAGGCCCAAGAGAAGGCAAGGACAGCCCAGGTCATGAGTGAATTTTTGTCTCCCTGTTCAGGCTGGCTTCCCTGCACACCCCCTAAGCATCCGTGGTGTGACTCCCAGCTGAGGCTGGGGCACCAGCACCTACACTGCCTCCCCGGCTCCCTGAAGGCTGCAGGAGACAGGGAAAGCCACAAGTGTGATGGTGGGGAGGCATCAGCATAAGGGATGGAGAAAGCCCGGGAGGTGGGGGGCAGAGAGAGGCAGAGCAAAGCAACACGGGAAACAGGGCTGGGCACAAGAGAGATGTGGGAGAGATATTCGGAAGAGATGGATGGGACAGGAAGAGAGACAGACGACAGACGGGACAGACAGAGAAACCAAACCCTGAGGGAGAACTGGGGGAGTGAGGGCTGCCGCAGGAGGCAGAGGAAGGGAGAGGGGAGAGCTCCCAGATGCAGGGAGCGCACTAGGAAGAGAGATGGGGACAGACACAGAGAGACTGCTGGGAGGGGAAGAGGAAAATCCCTCCCCTGTCAGTCCCACAGCCCCCTACACCCCAGAAACTTCACCCTTGGCTGGAGGAGTCCCTGTCCTGGGGGCTAAGCCCAGCTTAGCACCCGCCCTCTGCTCCACCCCCACCCAGCAGGTTCCTGGGCCAGACACCTCCTCCTGGGGATGGCAGTGGAGCCCGGCTCCCTGGAGCACCTGAGGCAGACAGGCAGAGTCCCCAAGGTCATGTTGCTAGGAGATGCAGCCCTAGGGCCCCAGCTTATCTCCTGAGCCTCTTCCAGGGCAGAGCTTGGGACTCACCTGGGACCCCAACCTCCCTGAGCTCCCGCCCCACTCAGGCCTGGTGGGCTCCTGCTGGGCATCCTACAGGCGCCTGTGCAGTGAAGAGGCACCCTCCATCCTTCTCCCTAGCCTCCAAAGGCAGAGGGAATGATACTTGATGAGTGCCCGTGGCTTGCCAGGCCTCACCAGCTCCCAGCACCCTGTCTGGTCCTGTCCCAGCCACTGGGCCTGGTGTGCCCTTGACAGATACTAAAGCCCAGAGAGGCTGGTTTAAATTTGCACCTGCCTTTTACGAGCTGTGTGACCTTGGGCAAGTCACTTACCTCCTCTTCCCCCTCATCTAATGATGAGATCAGCAACCTCATCTTTAAACAGGGACAGTATTGGCTTCATAGGAGGAGAAGCCACAGTGGGGAGAGGGGACAGGAAAGGCTGGTTTCTATCTCTGTTCCTGTCCCTGAGCCTGCAGAGCTGCTGCTGGGGGCACCTCCCAGCACCTCCCCAGTCAGCCCTGTCCTGGCCCTGCTTTGAGCCCAGTGATTCACAGCAGCCTCTAGGGAAGGGGCTGCCCTGACCTCTCCCCAAGGCACTTGGACAGACACAATGAGGGATAAACCCTGGGGCACAGGCAAAGCCACACCCATGTCCCTGTGTACTGTGTTAGGGACTCGGGTAAGAGCAACTTACCTCCCAGGTCCTGTTTTAAGCACCTTAGCAAACCCACAAGGGCACCTAGTGCAGGTGTGACCATTATCCCCATAAATGGATGCTCAGAGCTATGCCTCTGCCCAAGCTCCCCAGCCAGGAATAGAGGGGCTCTGGTGCTTGGACCCTGGCTGACAACTTCAAGAGCCCCAGCCCTTAACCTCCAGGCCTCAGTACCTGGAAAACCCAGAGAGTCTCACAGGGAGAAGCAGGAAGGTGGAGGCTGGGCCAGGGCTCCTCCCTGATGTTCCCACCCCAGCTCTAGTGCCTGGCTTGGACATGGCAGGTGAAAGGCCTGGAAGGCAGCGGGAGGGCCAGTCCAAGGCCAGACTCAAGCTTGATTTATTGTTTGCACCGCCTTTAGGCTGGGTCGTAAATTTCAGGCTGCAGCACCGGCCAGGCCCCTGGCAGGCCGCAGGGGACAGCTCCTGGAAGCCTCAGAGTGCGCCATCCAAGGGGAGAGACTTCCCTCACCCTGCCCCGGAGCAGTCTCTTGGGGGAGACCCAAGAACTGCCCCTGGCATCACCAGGATACTCTGGAGCTCAAGGACCTGTGGCCATTCATAGGATATCCAGCCCCGAGCCCCTTACCCAGGCCCACTCCATGCCTTCACTCCACTTTCTCGTCCCCCCCAGCCTCAGCAGGGGCAGCAGATGCAGTGTGGCTGGGATGGGGGTGGCTGCTGTTGGCAGCTGTGCCCAGGCCACTGCAACCTGTATGTCTGTCCAGCCATGCCCATGGCTATATGGAGCTGGATGCCTGAGGTCAAGGCCTGCCTTGTCCTGCTCCAGCCCTGTGAAGCCTGCAAGTCCCCTGACCTTTCACTTAAAAATTTAACAAGATGGAAGTGGCCAGCATTCACCAGGCACTCAGAAGCGGCCCTCCACAGATGCCAGCTCCCTTCTTCCTTCCTGCAGGGCCACCAGGCACCCAGCCAGCCTGATCTTCGTTCTCTTCATGAGACACCAGGCCCTTGGCTAGAAGCTCCCTGACTGGGTCCAGGGAGCTGAAAGGAGAGAGAAGCAGAGGGCAGGTGATGTGCCAACCTGGGGGGTGGGCACTGGGTAACCATATGTCCAAGCAGTTCCATGCCAGGTGTGTAATATCTCTTTCTACCAGCATCAGCCCCTTCTGCTCCTGGGACTGCAGCCCTTTGGGGTCTCCCAGATTCGCCTTCCATCCCTCCCTACGGCACACCCGCCACCCTCCAAAATGAGTTTAGATCTTGGCTCAGGCCCTTTCTAGCATCGTGAGACGTTGTGCAAATCACAGGCTGTGCGTGTCATTGATGTAAGACTGAAAGAGCATCTGAGGTGCATTTATGACCTGGGGACATGTGAGGCCTTGGGTCTCAAACTGCATGAGAGACTGGGATAGCGGAGGAGGGCATGACCTGGCCAGTGTGTACGTGTGTGTGTGCACACACACATGCATGTGAGTATGCACAGGTATGCAGGGCATGTGCATGTGTGCTCACATGTGTCTGTGTACTTGTATGCTGTGTGCTGTGTCACATGCATATGTACTTGCATATGCACTCGTGCATGTGTGTGCAGTATGTATGCATGTGTGTATCCTTGAGAGTACACCCATATGCGCACTGCATACGTGTGTTTATGTGTTCTTGTGTGTAGTTGTGTGTGTATTTTTTGTGCATGTGCACGAATGTGGGGGTGCAGCAGATCTCCCTGGCTCCTCTGAATCCCTCTTCCCTTTGATTCCTTCCTCCTCCTCCCTCTGTCCCTCTTAGCCAGGTATGTAGACAGCCCGGGCTGGAGGCAAGGGTGAGTGGGAGATGATCACGCTGCGCCACTCACAAGGACCCTCTAATCCTCTTAGCTCCCACTTAACCCCACAGCCCCCTGGTGGGAGCAGCCCCTGCCTGCTCTCAGCTGGCCTGGGGCACCGCCCGCAGAGCGGTGGCTAATGGGCATCCAAGCCAGCCTCCAACCGGTTCATTAGCAACAATGAACTCCGAAGCCTCGTGGGGGTTGGGAGGGTCACTTCTCAACCACTAAGACCCTTTCTTATCCATTATCTCTTTTGATCCTGACAACTCTCTGGAAGGGATTTTAATGTCCTTTTGACAGTGAAGGGCACTGAGGCTGAGAGAGAGAAAGAGGCTTCCTTGAGGTCACATAGCAGGACAGTGCCAGAGTTGGCTTAGCTCGGGCCTCTCCCACACCTGAGGCCACAGGGAACAGGAAATGCATTGGGATACTCCCCAGGGGAAGCCCACGATCTTAGGGTTCTGACATTTTGGGGTCTCCTCTCCACCAGAGCTCTGGGGCCCCAAATTCCCATGCAATCCCCTTTCCCTGCCCCCTGCCTCCACCCACACCCGAGTTTCCTGGCAGCAGCCTCCCAAAAGAACTGCCTCATCTCTGTCCTTTGCAAGGTCTGCCTGTTCATCCTGTAGGGCCAAGGGTCCTGCTCAGGGCCATCTCAGTGACAGTCCAGCCCGCATGCCACTCCCCATGTTTTCCTTTCCAGAGCCACGTGGGCTCATGTGGTAAGCAGCAGGCAGACTGAGGTTGGCCTGGTGGTGGGGCAAGCCCAGACTGGCCCTGGCCTCTCCGCATCAGCCCCCTGGCCCTGCTCCAACTCGCACAGGGCACCCTTGAAGGCCCACTGCCCCAACTCCCCGCTCCTGGCCAACTCTGCACACTGGAGTCCCTGTGCTTGGAACACTCTTCCCACCCTGTCACCCAAACTCTTTGCCTGCCTGACTTCTTCAGGTCTAGACCTAAATGTCACTGCCTCAGAGAACATTCCCCAACTACCTCATCTAAACGAAGTGTCTTTGTTATTCTCCTACAGGCATGTTTCACAATTTGTACATACATATCTCTTTATGTCTTTGTTGGTCTACCCTACTTGATGGTGAGTTTCATGCATGAAGTCATGGGACATGTATGTCCAACATGGGTCCTGGAGATGCCAGACACATAGGAGGTTTTTGGTAAAAACCTTGTTGAATAAATAAAGGGTAGAGAGATGAACCAGCAAGATGTGCCTCCTCCTCACCTGCACAGCCAAAGAGCTGAGCGGCGGGGAGGGTGGGAGATGCTGCCCAGGTCAGGCAGAAGCAGCCCTGGCTTGTTGCTCATACTCCAGGGACAGGCTAGGGAAGAGGTTCCCCTCCCCAGCCAACTCTCAGAGAAGTTGGCCAGTCCCTCAGCCTCCCAACTGAGCAGGGGCTGAATCAGCCTCCTGAGGGCCTCTCCTTGTTTCTTTTTTCTTTTCTTTCCTTTTGACGGTGTCTTGCTCTGTGACCCAGGCTGGAGTTCAGTGGCACGATCTCGGCTCACTGAAACCTCTGCCTCCCGGGTTCAAGTGATTCTCCTGCTTCAGCCTCCTGAGTAGCTGGGACTACAGGTGCACACCACCATGCCAGGCTAATTTTTGTATTTTTAGTAGAGACAGGGTTTCACCATGTTGACCAGGCTGGTCTCAAACTCCTGACCTCAAATGATCTGCCTGCCTAAGCCTCCCAAATTGCTGGGATTACAGGCATGAGCCACCACACCTGGCCTGGGCCTCTTCTTCTAGGCCTTCCAGGAAAGAAGATCCCGGTTCCCCAAGCCTATGTAGACTCCACCATGTAGCCCTGGTTGTGGCCCAAACTTGCTACATGGCCCTGAGTGAGTCCCCACTCATCTCTGGGTCTTGGCTTCCTCATCCAAAAAACAAAGGAGTTGAAGAAGATGGCCTCTGTCTGTAGTAGCAGCTTCCAGGAAGTCCCCAGTGCTTGTCATCTCCTGATAGTTGCATCCCTGTGTCGTCATTGAACAGAACTGATCTTTGTACACAATGGGATATTATGAAAGTGACAGAGTGTGGCTTCCTAGGCTAGGTCGCAAAAGGACAGTGAGGCTTCCGTCTCACTCCTCCTTAAATCACTTTCTCTGGGGGAAGCCAGTTGCCATGTTGTAAGGAGACTCAAGCAGCCCAGTGGAAAGGAAATGAGGCTTCTTGCCAGCAAGCAGCTCCAGCCTGCAGGCGTGTGATGAGTCACCTTAGAAGCAGATGCTTTCACCCAGGTGAACCTGCAGATGACTGCAGCCCCAAGCCCATATCTTATCTCCACCCATCCTCCACACTGACTGCTGGAGGGAGGACTTTCTAAACTATAGATCTGGGCTGGGTGCAGTGGCTCACACCTGAAATCCCAGCACTTTGAGAGGCTGAGGCAGGCAGATTGCCTCAGCCCAGGAGTTCAAGACCAGTCTGGGCAACATGGTGAAACTCTATATCTACAAAAAAAAAAAAAAAAATTAGTGGGGCGTGGTGGCACACACCTGTAGTCCCAGCTACTCAGGAGGCTGAGTCAGGAGAATCACTTGAGCCCTGGAGACTGAGCCTGCAGTGAGCCGAGATCGTGCCACTACACTCCAGCCTGAGCAACAGAGTGAGACCCTGTCTCAAAAAAATAAAAATTAAAATAAAACATAGATCTGATCATGTTGCTCCTGCTCCAGAGCCTTCCATGGCTCCCTTGTTGCCTACAGAATAAGGTCCAAACCCCTTGGACTGTCATTTAAGACCTTTTATCATTGCCCCCAGTTACCTCTCCAGCCTGATCTCTAGTTTTTCTTTGTCTCAACTCTAATACCCCACTAAGATTGAACCACCTCTAATCTCTGAACACAAGAGATTTTCATGCCTCTGTGCCTTTGCTCACAGTTCTCTCTACTGAATATTCTTCCCCTTCTTTGCCCAGAAAACTCCTACCAATATGTCAAGACCCAGCCATTCTGATCCATCACACAGAGCTAGTATCTCTCTTGGCCCCATTGCATCTTGTTGGATCGCACTGATCGGTTTATATGCCTTGTCCCCCACTAGACTGACAGCTCAAAAGCAGGATGTGTCTTTCTCTGTATCGCTAGCGCCTTACTCAGTGGCCAGCATACAAAGCCCATACAAGTTCTTAAAATGGAAGACCTTTAGGTTGACCTTTAAAGTCAATGCATTTAAAACCCACTTTGAATGGATATATTGCTAAAAGGTATTATAGACTCCCCTGCTTTTTCTAAACAGTTCATGGGGCATGACTTAACCTTGCCTGATTGTATGATTTGTGTCAATACAGATGCCGAGTTTTTGTGAAGGAGCCTTGGAGATCATCCAGTGGTGGAGGGATCTCAAGGCTACAGAGATCAAGTAACTTCCTAGGAAAGCAGCTCGTGGGATGAACTTTAATTAATGTCTGGGCTACAGTAAGTGATGCTCCCTGCTTTACTGAAGGGCTTAGAGCCCTTGCCTTGCCCCTGTAGTAAATGGCCTTGAAGTCTGTGTTCTCTCAGTCTTTCCATGTTTTTATGATCTTCCTATCTCAGCTTGTCACTGCGCCATGTGTTGGCTCTCACTTTATCCTTCTAATTATTATTCCTGACCCACTGGAGGCAGGAACACCAGATAACTGAGTTCATGTAGCCATGTGGAAAGGAAGGGTTATGATTCCAGACTTAGATCTGGGAGTGCCTTTCCCATGGGGAGTGTGGTGTGAGCTCTAGCACAGGGGCTCTGCATGTCCTCCCATTCTCTGCTATACTCCAGGTATGAGAGGTGCAGGGAAGAGTACCACTGTAGGGGTGGGGACGCAGGAGTAGCTCATGCTCCTTACAGATGGGGGCAGGAGGGAGAGCAGTGAACTAAGACAGGTGGATTCAAGTCCTTCCACTATTAGTTGCAAGTCAAGGAACAGCTCAACTAATCCCTCTGGTTTCAGTCTCAGAATCTATAAAATGGAAGTGTTTCCTACATCATGGTGCTGGAGGGAAGATAAAAGTAATATAGATGTAGGAACTTGGAAAATGCTAGAGTCCTGCACAAGAGAACATGATCTTCATTCATTCATTCATTTAACAAATACTTACTGATCACCTACTGCATGCCAGGCCATCCTCTAGGAACTGGGGATAGGGTGGCAAACACGGCAAAGCCCCTGTTCTCACGGAGACAGAAAAATGAATGAGAATGTATTAAGTAATGGATCAGTCGGATGGACAATGTTTTTGATCAGTGGTGTAAAGCCAAGAAGAATTGTTTCTCGCTCACATTACATGTCCTTTGGGGGATCCCTGCGGGGAGTCTGCTCTGTGTTGTGTTCATTTAAGGGCCCAGGCTGAAGGAGGCTCCATCCCCAACTTCCACAAAAGGGAACGTGGCAAATGGCCCAATCGTTCCAAAAGCCCCATCCGAAGCGCTGGAAATGATACAGGACAAGTCTGTCCTATTTCACTCTCCACCGCAAGTCACACTCATCTCTGAGGGGCGGGAAAATGCAGTCCTACTCGTACCCAGAAGATGGGGAGCAGGACGTATTTGGCAGAAAGCACTAACGCCCACCATGGATAGATTCATGAATCAGTATCAGGAAGGCAAATAAAATAGTGTAAGGAGAGGGAGGGGTGACACTTATTGAGATGAGAGCCTGGGTGAGGCCCTCTGGGAAGGGGACATTGGAGCAGATATGTAAATAAAGTCAGGGAGCAATCCTGTAAGAAGAGCCTGGAAGGAGGAGCAAGTGCCCTGGGGTGGGCAGAGAGCAAGGAGACCAGCAGGCTGGAGCAACGGGCCGGTGGGAAGGGCAGGAGAAAGAGGCATTTGAAGGGGAGATCACGGGGGCACGTGGTTGGCCACAGCAGGGCTGGACTTTCCTCGAATGAAATAGGACTCATCTGTTGTCATAGGGTGGGGGAAGCAGCAGTATTAGTGAATAAACGCACAACGGCTACGCCCCTCACTAGTCGTGTGACCTTGGGCACATCACTTAACCTCTATGAGCCTCAGCTGCCTCACCTGTATATTGGGGGTTATAAGAGGGGCCACCTCCCAGGGTTATTGGGATGATAAAATACTTAGAACAGGACCTGCCATTTCATGAGTACCATAAAAATATTTGCTATTACTACTATCACTTTCCTCCTCTGCCTGGGGATGTCCTTCCTTTCTCCTCTTTCCCCTCTCCCAGTTACCAGTTACTGGTTACCAACCTCTCTCTCTAAGATTCAGTTTTAGATCTTCCCTCTCTTGAGTCTCAGAGCCCGAGAGACATGAGTCCCTCTCCACCTCTCAGTCCCTGTGGTCCTCCTCGAGCCTCAGCTTCTGCATCTACTAAATGGGATCGATTCCGCCACCCCCCTCAACACCTGACTGGGCTTTGAGGAGGCCGGAGCTAACAGTTGAGCACAGATGGGTGCTCCTTGTACGGTTGCTGGGTGGATTCCTGGCTGCCTGTGCTCCCCTCTCCCATAGGAGACTGGGGGAACTGGGGACCCCTCCTCTACACTCACCCCACCCCAGCGCTGGCAGCCAAGCGCTCCTGTTGGCATGAGCTGGCGCCTCACCCAGGAGGGGAGAGCAGCTGTGCGGATGGTGGGAGAATTCCTCCCGCTGCTGGATTTGTCAAACAATTGATTAAAGACAATGCAATTAATTATTCCTTGATGAAATAGTGGAAATTACCCAAGAAAATGAAGATTTCAGCAGCAGAACATTAAACCCCTCTAATTATGTCATTTCTGAAAAAGGGAGAGGGGGATAAAAAGGAGGGAAATGGCGGGACAGAGGAAGGAAAATAAGTTTTAAAATAGATGAGTTGACCCTGGGGGCTCCATGCAGGGTGAACAGAAGGATGGATAGAGCCACAACCCTGGACCTCCACCGTACTGTTCACAAGGGAAGTCGGCCATGACAGAGCTCTTTCGGGAGACTAGAAGCTGCCTGGAAAGCCAGACATTGGGATACGTGCCTGGGGTGCATCAGCTCATTATCATCACCACTGAATCCCAGTGCCTTGTTCCTTTCTGTGAGACAACAGGGCTCAGAGAGGTGGCATGATTTGCCCACAGAGGTACAACTCTAACCAGTAAAGACAGGACTTGAACTCAGATCTAACTCCAGGAACTGTGCTTTTAAACCCCACCTGGTTGGAGTCCACAGCAGTAGGCACTGCAGAAGCCCTTGGCAGAAGCTGCTCTGACCACCAGCTCCCCAAGGGTCTCAGTGGCCCACTGAACCTCAGGGCTAGGTGTGGGGCGTAGGTGAATGCCAGGTGCTGACATCTCTGCCAATGCCGATGGAGCCCGAGGCCCCCTGGGAAGGGATCTTTCTAGCCCTCTGTCCTCTATGATTTTTCTGGATTTGCCTTTGCAGAGCAGGGAGGGGCAGTGAGTGGGATCTGTCATAGACCTCGCCCAACCATCTCTCCCAGGGAGCCCCAGATACTCCATGGAGCCCAGGAGAAAGGAGCTGGAGGCCTAGATTCTAACCTCCCTCTGCCAGGAGTATGGCTGCAGCATAGCCTTTGGAAGTTCGCTTGTTTTCCTGGGCCTCAATCTCCCTATCTGTAACAGAGGCTATTGGACCATTAGATATATTGGTCTATTTGTGGATACAGGACCCAGTCTTCCACAACTTCGATGGTGAACTCAGGTCCAAGAAGCCAAAATCAGCTCTAGAGTGGGCAGGGGGAGAAGAGGAAAAAGGGAAGGTCACTTAGGGCCAGTGGAGGAGTGACTGGGGGATTTAGGGGCTGGAGGGAGGAGCAGGGAGGGAGCCAAAAGGAGCCCTGCGGGGGCGGGGCAGTGGAAGGGGAGAGGCAGCCACCCCAGGATCCCTCCCAGTTTAGGCTCAGTCCTGGGAGGAAACAGGCAAGGAGTAGCAGGAGGGCGAGGGGCCTGGAAAGGGGTTAAGTCGCCACCTCTTTGGGACACCCACCGAAGGGACCAGCTTACGGGAATGGCTGGCTCTGGTAGGGCCAGATGCGAAAGGTCCTTGATTCTTCCTCGCACTGCCTGAGATGCTTCTCCACAGCTCGCTCTTGTGAGCCCTGCTCCTGGGGCAGATGCCATCATTTTTCTGGGCACTCTCAGGCGCTGTCAATTTCATTTTGATGAGTTAGAATTTCCAATCTCATCTAGCATCAAAACTTCAATGTCTCATTCAATCTAAAGAATCCTTCCTCTCTCTAGCCCAGGCCTGGCTATGGCTGAGAAAGCTGAGGTGATGGGGCTGGGAGGCCTGGTCCTCCAGGATGCTTGGGGCTTAGGGATCCTCTCTGCAGAGCACTCCTTGTAGGACCTCTGCAGAGCCCCTTACTGAGATTCTCAACCGGCATTTCCCTGACATGGGCAATGAGTCTGCAGCGGAGATCACCCCACTGTTCCTGCCCCAGCTCCTGTTTCTGGAATTCTCTCCACTCAGACTCCAAGAAGTCACCTCGCAAGACAGGTAGAACCTTCTGTGCAGTGTGCCTCGTCCACTCTGACCCACGGTTACTCTGACCCGTGGAAGAACCTGGGCTTGCTGGAGTCTGGGATCCAAGCCAGCACCCCCATCTAGACTCTTTTCAAGCCAGGGGCAAATTCCAGGGAACACTTTTGTCAGCTTTTCCAAGTGTTTTTCCTGAAGCGCCACCCCTCACCCAAATTAAAGTGGGAGTAGGTAGGGGGGCACACACCACCCCTCCCCAGGTAGAGCACAATGGCCAAGGAATCCTCGTTGTCTTTCCCCTCCCCACACTTGTCACTCTCACCTCCCTTAAGGTAGCATAGAAGTGTGTGTCATGGGACACACCAGCTTGGGGTCATCAGTTCTTCGAGGCCTGAAGAGATCTGCCTCTCACTTTAGAATGTGGGGGTTTGGGGCACCAATGACTCTCAGAGGCAATTCCAAATCAGCAGCGTTCCATTTGGACATCCCGTTGTGAATGCAAACCACTGCTCTTCCTGCTAACTCAGACTCCTTCTTTGGCCACATCCTGGTCCCTGTCACCTATCCTAGGCCCAGCCCCAGCCCTCTCCCTGGGGCAGGACAATAGCCCCATATGCGCTGGTGAGCAGCACCTCACCTCCCCTCCAGTCATCTCAAAGTTCCTGGACAAAAGGACTGTGTCCTGGAGCAAGGCCAAGACCTGCCAGAGTCTCACAGCCTGCTCTAGAACTGTGACCCAAACCCAGGCACCAGAATGGCGGAGCAGCGCTCCTTCCAGAAGCTTGCCCCCAGCCTTCACCGCTCTGATAGGGGTGGACTGACTAGACAGAGGGGCCAAAGCAGGGAGCAGTCCCTCCCTCTCCAAGGCTGCAGCAAGGGTTCCAGCAAGAACAAGGTTGAGAGCCAGAAGGACCTGGGTTTGAATCCTGGTGCTGCCACTTTCCAGTTGTCATTTCTGAAGCACAGTCTCCCCTCTGTAAACAGGGTATGGTGACACTCAGCCACAGGGCTGCTGGGAAGAGTGACTGAGAGGAGGTCCCAGCCAGGCTCTGGCACAGAGCAGGTTAGCTCCCTCAGGACCCTCCCGCTAAGAGCCCCTCCTCCCTCACTAGGCTCTGTTCCAAGACCAGAGACCAATTTTCTGACTGCACTGGGTCTTGAACTTCCCATTTATGCCAAGGAAAGAAAGGCTGTGGTGTGATGAGGGCCCTGGGAGAGTCTTTGGAACCGGGGTGGGGGCGTAGCCTAGATGGGAAGGGCTGCTCTTCCTACCCATCTGCTCCCAGACCCCTCCCACCAGGGACGGCACTCCAGCCCCTCCCCCAGCTCCCAGCACAGATGGCAGGAAGGAAATGCCAAGGCACGGAGGCAGGGAGGGGCCCCCCAGTCCCCAGCGGCTGCAGTCCTTGCCAAGCTTCCCACAGGAGGAAGAAACAAGCCCCCTCCCTCGCCTATGGCACTGCCCCTCAGAGAGCCACAGCCCACTGATGCCCTGGTGCCTTGCATCCTGTTGTCATGGTAACCAGGACTAGCTGACGTGCCGACAGGCAGACCAGGAGCTGCTGCCACATGAATCACTTGAACTTGATGTGACAGACACAGGCAGGCAGGCAGCACAGGGGTAGAGGGAGGTGGTGCCCTGTAGGCAGGGATCCTGGTTGGGCAGGGGGAGCTCGCCTGAGTCCCTCCAATCATGACAGGCTTAGGGGCACCAGAAACCCATCGGACCCCAGAAGTTCCCACTGAAGGCAGAGCCCCTTGGACCAGCCATGCATGAGTCCCCTCCAAGCTCCCATTTCCTCATTTATAAAATTGGGAGAATGAACTGAGTGGGAAAGATCAATTAAAATAACAGGCATGGGCTTGCTTTGTAAATTCAAACGTGACACAAATGCTGGCTGTTCTGGAAAGCACAGAGGCTCTCTCCTCACACACACCCGGGCTTCAGACCCCTTGCTGCTATTTGTTGGTTCTGTGCCAGCCCCAACTTTCTGTTCTGTGGAATGGGGATAATTTGCCTCCCTGCCTGGTTTCAACTATTCACTTAGTCATGCAATAAAAATTCTCAGACCCACCTATGTGCCAAGTGCTGTGTTAGGAACAAGGCTGACCCATTTCCTTCCCTCCCTGAGCTTGCATTTTAGTGAGAGGGGCAGACTCCAAGCAAAGAAACAAACAAAATAACTTGGGTTATAATGATGCTGTGATGAATACAAATGAGGGATGGGGTCGCAGAGTAACTGGGGCGAGGGCTTATTTTAGGAAGGAGGATCGGGATGCACTCTCCGAGAGCTAAGCAAAGAGATGGAGCTGGACTCTCCAGTGAGGGGAGAGAGCTCAAAGGACAGGGCCAGTGTCCTAGGGAGGGAGAGAAGGGACTATGTTGGAAGTACAGGAGGAAGACCACCGTGGATTTAGCAGGGCAAATGGGTGTGTGTGAACTGGAGGTTTTATTCCAGATGCAATGGGAGGTGGAAAGTCTTGGCACTTTAAGAAAAGAAGCAATGTGATTTGATCTCCATTGGCATGCTGAGGACACTTGTGCTGGCTTGAGGAGAATGCACGTGCTCAGGGAACAGCCCAGGTAGAAGTCACTGCAGAGGTTCAGAGCAGCGATGAGGATGCTGTGAGCCCAGGGCAATGACAGAGATGGAGAGAGGTGATCAGATTTGAGGTAATTTAGGGAGACAGAATTGCCAGGACTCATTCATGGCCTAGACATGGATGGTAAAAGAAAGGGGAAAGAGTGACATCTGGGTCTCTGATTAGTGGTGGTGCCTATTTCTTTTTTCCTTTTTTTTTTTTGTTTTTGAGACGGGGTCTTGTTGTTGTGTCACCCAGGCAAACACAGCAGTGGTGCAAACACAGTTCACTTCAACCTCGACCTCCCAGGCTCAAGCAATTCTCTCACCTCCACCTGCTGAGTAGCTGGGACCACAGTTAAGACCACCATACCTGGATTTCCTTATTTTTGTCTTTCTTTTGTAGAGGTAAGATTTCACTAAATTGCTCAGGCTGGTCTTGAACTTAGGCGCAAACAATCCTCCTGCCTCGGCCTCCCAAAGTGCTGGGATTAGAGGTGTGAGCCACTATGCCTGGCCTGGTGCCTACTTCTAAGATTGGGAAACATGAGTGATTTTGTGAATCACCTTTAAAGATGGGACTTAAGCCTATGGGACGTCTGTCTCCAGGGGAGAAACATTCATTGCCTGCCCTTTCCCTTCACTCTCCAGAGGGTTGTCCTGGCCACTCTGGAAGAAATGTATGGAAAGGCTGTATGGCAGGGAACCCGATCAGAATTCTGGTTTGTAAGTGACAGAAACACTACTCAGCCTCCCATAGGCATGAAGAGGGATTTACTGGCTCACAGAATCCATGGAACTAACCCACAGGAATGGCCCAGAGAGCAGCTCCTCTAGAGTCTCTCCAACACCAGCTCATCCTTTCCAGCTGCAGACCCGCTTCTTCCCCAAGCCAGGACACATGGCCACAGTCCCTTAGATTTTTTTAAAAATCAGAATCAAATTTCATCTTAATTTTTTTTTTTCTCTTCAATAGGATTGATCTGGCCACCTTTGGCCTAAAAATGTGAAGAAATATGATAATGTATAGTTTGTGAAGAGGGAAAAGACTACCCCAGAAATCCATATATTAAAAAAAAAAAAAAAGTTTTTACTGATCTAAAAACTATTCACACACAAAAGCAATGAAATTCTTTTGAAACAGGAAAGAGGAAATATGGAAAAATTCATAATGGCATCCTTTCAATTTGTATATCATTATAGGATATAAAAGAAAGACATTCCCTTGCATTTCCAGTCCAAAAACTTGGAGAACTTTAATTGGTGGGGCTTCAACCAAGTGCCATTCTTGGGCCAATCAGCTGTGGCCAGGAGTGGGGTTCCTGTAACAGCCTGGCAGTTCACACTATGACCACAGGGCTGGAAGGGGCTAGGATGGGCTGTGATTCCCAAGAGAAGGGAACGGTGCTGAGCAGATAATGTCCCTAGTGTTCCTTATACGCCTTGAGTGTCAGCTGATGTTCTGACTAGAGAGATGAAACAAAACTATGAGAACAAGGAAAAGTTTGCAAAAGGGTGGAAAACTCAGTAAGTTGTCATTTGGAGGTCCAGGAGGGGCAGCCAGAGAAGAGTTTGTGACTCCCAAAAGGCATCCAGTGAGAACAGAGGATTAAAGACATTGTCCTCTCAGAGAGAAGAATATAGCTTCAGCAGCATCCAGGTGTGGGGTGGCAGGGTGGTGGGGTGGTGGGGTGGGGATCTAACTGGGCTTAACTATAACATCTGATGAAAGTGTGAGGACAACTCCAATATGCCCAGAGCCTGGGGTTACCAGGATATGCCTGCTGATTGGAGTTGAATTGTCAAAGCAGACAAAAGTAAAGGATAGTCCATTGCTTTCGGAAGAGTGAAAGGGTCTTGCTAGGCTCACTAGCTGTATAACTTTGGGCAAGTTAGATTTCACATCTCCAAGCCTCCATTTGCTTGGGTTTAAAATGGTGAGTCGGCTGGGCATGATGGCTCACACCTGTAATCCTTGCACTTTGAGAGACGAAGGTGGGAGGATCACTTGACCCTAGGAGTTTGAGACCAGCCTGGGCAACACAGTGAGAACCCATCTCTATAAAAAATAAAATGATGGGTGTGCAAAATGAAATAACATATAAATGTGATTGTCTGTCTCTTAAGGTTGAGTGAAGATTAGATGAGAAAATGTATATAAAACCCCTGCTACAGGTTGGGTGTGGTGGCTCATGCCTGTAATCCCAACACTTTAGGAAGCTAAGGTGGGAGGATCACTTGAGCCCAAGAGTTCAAGACCAGCCTGGGCAACATGACGAGACCCCCCCCCCCCCCTACAAAAAATACAAAAATTATCTCAGTGTGATGAAGCTCACCTGTAGTTCCACCTACCCGGGAGGCTGAGGTGGGAGGATCAATTGAACCTGGGAGATGGAGGCTGCAGTGAGTCATGATCATGCCACTACACTCCAGCCTGGGTGACAGTGAGACCCTGTCTAAAAAAAAAACAAAAACAAAAACAAAAAAACACCTGCTACAGAGCCTGAGAGCCAGGCACTTAGTAAGTGCTCAATAATGTTATCTGTTATTTTCCTTACTGCTGCAAAAGTGTGTGGAGGGGATAGGTCTCTTAACTTCTGAGTGCTAATGAGAGAACAGTCTCAAATACAAGAGGCTTTAATTTGTGGTCAATGACTCTACCCTGGGCAACCGTAATAGAAGCTCTACTTTCTGATCATCTGCTCTGTGCCAGGCACTTTGCTAAGTCCTTTACTGTATTTTCTCATTTAATCCACACAACAGTGATTAGCAATAGTGTATCAGTTAGCTTTTGCTGCATAACAAATTACCCTAATGTTTATAGCTAAAACAACCACCACTTACTAAGCTCATGATTCTATGGTTCGGAAATTCAGCTAAGCTTTTCTTCTGGCCTTTGCTGGGCTCACTCATGCATCTGCAGTCAGCTGTTAGTCAGTTAAGTGGCTGTGCTTCTGGGAGTTGGCTGGCTGACATCTGCATGCTGAGGGTGACTGAGCCGTCCGTTTCTCTTCATCCAGCAGGATAGCCCATGCTTGTTCACACAGCAGCTGGGCAGGGCTCCAACAGAATGGAGGAAAGCATACAAGTCCTCTTTAGGCTTGGGCTCAGAACTGGCTCTGTCACTTCCACCACATTCTGTTGGCCAAAGTAAGTCCACGACCATGCCAGATTTAAGGTGATGGGAGAAATTGCCAAATTTTACTGCCCTGAGGTGCACTCAGGGAGGGATGGGGAATTGTGGCCACTTTTGCAATCTACCACTGATAGGTACTAATATCGCTGCCATTTACGGGTGAGAAAATCAAGACTCACAGAAGTAAAAATGGCCTGCCCAAGTTATGCATCTAGAGAGTGGCAGACATGTGAACCCCAGGGTCTCAGGCTTGACTACAGCATGACATTCAAACTTAATTCTCTCAGGGGAAGCTGGCAGGCTCTCGTCTGTCACAATCCAAAACAGCCCAATTTTATAGGCATCAGTGAGTTTGGCTGAGATGAAGACGAGGCAGGAACAGATAAAAAGTTGGGTCTAAGGCAGGTCAGGACCAGGGGGCTCAGACAGAGCCTACAGCCATGGTGAGGTTCAGTGACACGGACCTTAGCCTGCCTCACAAAGGCACAGAACTAAACTGCATGGGCCAGAGCTGACCCTTTTCCTGGCAGAAACCTTGCCTGGGCCTCAGGCTGGCAGGGTCCCATCAGGAGCCCATGGTGAGGGAGCTGCCTCCGGTGTTGGCTGCTGGGCTCCCAGCCCATGGTGGTGACAGCGCAGGCGGAAAGATCAAAGAGGTGCCACAAGGTGAAGTAAAAGATCTGTTCTCTCCAAAGAGCTCTGAGATCATCTCTGCCTGTAGGGAAGTGAGCAGAGGGGCACAGGGTCTGCGATGGGACTGCCCCACCTCCTCACCTCTGCTACGACCGGCCCCTCCCCCACAGAGACACCAGAGCCATGAGCACAGCTGTGCCCAGCCAAGCTGCCGGGTGCCAAGACAGGCCTGGCGGGCTCCCTCTCATCTGTCTCTCTTTAGCAGGAACAAATGGGAATGAGGGAATCAATTAACAAGGCTCCTTAGCCAAAGGACTGCTGCTCCCTCCTTCCCCAGCCTGTTAACCCTTTGCTTCCAGGGCTGAGGAGGGCTGCCCTGGTGTGCCGGCCATGCTGGCTTCTGTCTTGTCTGTGCCAGCTGTCCATGGCAGCTGCCAAGCTGAGGAACCAGAGCCAGAAACACAAGCACCTCCACTCCACCTCGGCGGAATTTGGGGCCAGTCGCGAAGAATACTCAGGACTCTGGCCCACCGGCAGGCCTGGACCTTTCTTCTCTCTCTAGAGACCTGGGATCCTCTCCTGGCTCAAAAAGCTCTGAACAGAAGAGACAGGCCTAACAGCGGCCTTCAGACCAGGAGGGTAGGTCACAGCCGAGCCCTACATGGGCCTCGCACTGGATCTGGGAAAGATAAGGGCCCAGGGGACAGGGCAGGATGCATCCAGCCACGTTCAGAAAGCCCTGACAATTCTAACTTCAGAAGCAAATGGTCAAATTTGCTAAGAATGCTCTCTGGGGAATTCAGAAAGGCAATTGTGAGGGCCTGGAAGTCCTGGGTTGCCAGGACCCCTAGGTTGGAGTCCCTAGCTCAATAGCTGATATGGCCTTATGACATTTTGAGTGATTAATTAATAGGCCACTCTTTTTCCCACCAACTCTCACCAAACGACTTTACTTACTCCCCAAGGGTCTTTCCCAGCCTTGGATGTAAGGCCATCAGTCTTGAGCCTGCTACATTACACAACACAGGGGGCGCATTTCATAGCCTGCTCCACTATACACAGTGACACTGGGGTCACTCCTGCATGGAACAAAAGAAACAAAAGTGTGTACTGTTGGCCTTTTACATTCAAAAGATACTCTTCTAAGTTAAGACTGAAAAAAAAAAAGTTGGATGCAGCTTGCATTGAGAGTGCTACCCACAGATTCCACATCCCTGCACTCTAGACTGGATAAAAGACTCCAAAGTTTGAAAGAGGGTGAAGAAAGGGATGAAACAGACAGGTCAGAGGGAGGACCACCTGCTGAGCTGCACCCACAAGCTCCAGGGGTTTCCAGAGCCAAGGAGCCACATGGGAACCAAGTGTGCCCAATGACAAGGCTCACTTCACACAGCTGAGTGAGCTCTGTGACCCAGCCAGGGCCTGGGACAGGGACATATGTCAGTCTGTTCATTCATCCATCCATCCATTCATTGCAAAAATGGACAGTGAGTGCCTACTGTATGTCAGACACTATTCTGGGCAGAGTGAACAAGCAGACAAGGGCCTGGGCCTTGGGCAGTGTGTGGATGAGGACCACTCAGTGACTGAAGCTGGCTATTCGCCAGTCATCCAGCAGGAGAGAGTGGTCTGTGCCCTGAATCCTGGCTCAGTGCCCACTGGGATTATCCAATGGGCAGAGCCCCCTCCTGCCCCTCTTCAGCACCCTAGGACACTTGTTGTGAGCCCACTGGGTAAGTGTGGGGCCCTAGAAAAGCAGAGGAATGACAAGGAGGGGTGGGGGAGAGATGTGGGAAGGTGGAGCTAGTTGGGAGACTGCCCAGTAAACAAAACGTGTGCTGAAGCACCCTAAGGTGCCCCAGTACAGGCAGGGGATAGCTGGACCTCCCTCCCTTGCTCTCAGCGTGTTTGCGTTTCCCTTTTCCTACTGCAGAGGCGTATCCAGGCTGCTGAAAACTCCAGAGGCTGGCCTTGGCCCTAAATTCAAAACTCAAGCCAGGGCTGGGTGCAGTGGTTCACGTCTGTAATCCCAACGCTTTGGGAGACCAAGGCAGGCAGATCACAGGAGGTGGAGACCAACCTGGCCAACATGGCAAAACAGTGTCTCTACTAAAAATACAAAAATTAGTCGGGCACAGTGGCACATGCCTGTAATCCCAGCTACTTGGGAGGCTGAGGTGGGAGAATTGCTTGAACCCAGGAGGCGGAGCTTGCAGTGAGCTGAGAAGGCACCACTGCACTCCAGCCTGGGGGACCTAGTGAGACTCTGTCTAAAAAAAAAAAAACTAAAATAAAACTCAAGCCAGGGCTTCTGATTGGCCCAGTGTGAATCATGTGTCCTTCACTGAGCCAATCAACATTGCCCAGGAGGGTGGGCTCTGTAAAAGATGGCAGCTCCCATTCAAAAATCAGGGTTAACATGGGTTGAAGATGGTTCCCTGTAGACAAAATCACAGGTATCTACACCAACCTTGAGCATATAGAGATACATGGAGCCTCACTTTTCTGACCTGTAAAATGGAGCTAACTATAGTGCCAAATCTCACTGGACTGTCTCGAGGGTTAAAGTAGATAAACAAGTGTGCTTGGCACACTTTAGCAGATATTAGAGAAATGGGAGGCAAGTGTGATTTAGGACCTCTCTGGCCTCAGTCAACCCCTCTCTAAAATGGGTGTCCTGCTCGATCTCCCCAACCCTCATGTCCCAGGACCCCATTTCCCAGGGCCTCCATGCAGGTGGTGAGTGAGCACAGACCTTCCTCTCAGAGATCTAGTGTCCCCCATCTATTCCTAAGAACTGAGATCTCCTCCTGCTGCTCTTCCCCTCTCCAACAAATATTTCCAGCCCCCTGTGACCGCCCTCAACACCCCACATCTCTGGCGAGTGTCCTGGAAAGAGCATGTGCAGGGCTATTCTGAGCTGGGCAACCAGAGTTCAGACCCATGATCTGGCTGGGTGATCTTGCTCAGGCACCTTAAGCCCTCTGTGCCTTAGTTTCCTTGACTCTGACAATGGGGTGGAGAATAGTAGAAACTCTCTTGTAGGGTTGTTGTGTATATGGCCCAGCACAGAGCAAATGCCATGTAAAAGTCTTAGCCATTCCCGTTGTTAACGCTGCTGGCCCCCACTCCATCTGCTGCGGAAACAGCATGGACAGGTCAGAGTGAGCTGAGTGCTGGGACAGAGCCATAAACAAGACTGACTGACGCCGGCCCTGTCCTCCTGGAGCTCCCATCCTGATGGAGGCAGACACATCAACAGGCAATTTCAATGCAGTGTGACCAGGGCCACTCTCAAGGGAAGCCTGAGCAGCCAGAGTAGGGGCCCAGCCACATGGATACAGGGTCAGGGCTGGCAGCCAGGAGAGGTGATGGCTGGAGGACAGTGCAAGTGGACCAGGTGAGGGAGTTCAGGGTGCGTCCAGGCAGAGGAGCCAGACAGTACTCAACCTTGAGAGCTGACCAGGAGAGACACAGGCTGATCTTGGCCAGTTCAGGTGGAGGGAAGGTGGGTGAGGTGGGCATGGAGGGCATCCAGGTGGAGGCAGTTGCTCTCCGGGGCTGAGTGTGGAGCCTCAGCCCCACTCTCTCCCTGGATTGTGCCTGTGTGTGATTTTGCATGATTGAGATTATGTGTGTATGTGTGTGGCCGTATGGGGGGTGGTGTGTTTGTGGGTTTGTCCCTCAGCAGAGTTGTGGCGAGGGTGTGAAATAGTGTGAGTTTGGAAAGGGTATGCCTGTTTGAGACAGTTTAGGGTGTGACCACTGTGTGTGAAGTTGCATGTGTGATGCTATATGTGTAACTGCGTGTCCATGAGTGTCCGTAAGACTGTGTGATGTGTGACTGTATGTGGCTGTGTATTACGTGTGTGTTTTTCTGTAGGTATGTGTGTATAAGTATGTGTGTGTGTGTTAGACACACATGCACTGCTGTCTGTGGAGACCAGGGCAATGAGAGCTGCTCCCCCACTTCCATCCAGCCCTGCCGCAGAGGAGACACACACACGCGCGCGCGCACGCACACACACACACACACACTCCTGGGACTGGGAGGGGTGGCTGCCTGTCGCTGCCACAGCCAGTCAGAACTTGCTAATTTGCATGTTAATGAAGCCCGGGGAGCTCTCCAGCTCCAGACTGACAGGAGCCCCCGGCACCCCCATCCTCCCCTGACAAGACTGGGAGCGGGGAGTGGGGAGGGCTGAGAGCCGGCAGAGGGAAGAAGAGACAGAGAAGGCTCTGGGATGAAGCTCCCCTTTCTCTTTCTCTCACTCCCCCACCCCTCTGCAGGCCCCAGGTCCCTCCACTTAGCTGCCAGCCCCCACACTCCCCCTCCACTCTGCCCACTAGACTCTGAGCTAAGGGAGAAAAGGCTGGGTCAGAGCCCTCATCAGGCATGGGCAGCCCTGGGGTGAAGGCAGGGGACACTGCTCAGGGCTCCTCATGGGCTGAGCTGAGCTGCCCACACCTGCCCCCTTCACAGAACATGCAACAAGTCATCCCACAGCCACCTGCAGGTGCCCTGGGGCAGATGCCTTGAGCCAGGCATCTGAGAGCAGCAGGCATTAGTGTGCCCCGGTTGGTGCCAACGCAGTCAGCAGGCGCTCTCCTGCCCTCTGCACCAGGCTTCAGCAGAGGCTGAGGGGACCACTGAGCTCTCAGCCTGCCTTGTGTCATAAGAGGGAAGCATCAACTCATGTGGGACCCCCTGCCAGAGTCCGGCCAGGAGGGGAGAGATGAGGCAGAGTGCGGGACTGGGATGGGGCTGGGGGCCCCGAAGATATGTTGTGTGAGGAGTAACAGTGGGGTCATAACAGTGGAGGGCACCCACCACCCTCTCCCCAGAGGGGCTGTGCTCCCAGGGAGGGAAGGGCGGTGGCGGCCGCAGAGTGGAGCCTCACAGGTTTGATCAACAGGTCAGTCCAGGATTGTGCTGTTTCATTCTCAGTGCCCTTGCCATTCGCAGTCCTGTCTGGGCCCCGATCCCTCCCCCTTCCCATCCCCCCATCGCCTGCGTGCCCCATTCCCTCCTCCAGAGCTCCTTCCTTTCCTAATCAGCCACATCCCACAGGGGGCTGGGCTCTCTGGGGAGCCCTCCACAGCCAGCTCCTAAACACACTGTCTGGTTTTATCTCAGAGGTGTGTCCCCTGCCTTGGCATAGGGACGGTCTGGGCTCTGACCCTGGCTCCTGCCCTGTCACCCTGGCCCCTACTGGGCACTTTCTTCGCTCCTTTGCCTTCCCTCCCCCCATCTCTCTTGACCTGGGTCTGGCCCAGTGCTCTCTGTCTTCCCCTGGGCCTAGGCCTCCATCTCTCCTTCTTTTATCCAAATGCTCAAATATTCATATTATTCATCTTCTCTCTCTCCTCTCTCAATCTTTCTCTGTCTCTCTCTGTCGTCTTGACTCTTGGTCCCTGGACACCCACCCCTGCCCCTGTCCCTGCCCCCTACCCTGTGGCTACACCTGGTCCCCAGATGTGCTCACCAGAGCTGTGAGGCAGAAAGGTGAGGACACCTCAGGGCCCTGGGTCTCTGCAGGTGAGAAGAGAGTGAGGCAGTTGCTGGTGTTAATTGCAGGGAGGATGTCTGGCAGAAATAAGGTGGTTTTTCTGCTTCAGTGACGACTGTTACAATCAAATTGTCCACAGACAATTAGCAGAGTGGGAGAAATAAGAATTAGATTTCTAATTATTTTCCCAGTAAAAGCCGCCCTGGACCCCGTGGGTGAGGGGGAAGGGCTTCTCAGTGGAGCCAACAGGCGCTTTTGTGGGCCTAGCTCCCCTGAAGCTGGGGTAGGGGGAGCGCCAAGTAGCAGGTGGTGGAGACAGAGGAATGCACCCCACCCCAGCGCTCAGCACCACCAAGATGGCAGGAAGGAAAGGGCACACCTTGCTGAGCCTTGGGGTTCTGGAAAGAACCAGCATCTAGAGGCTGCTACTGGGTCTCAGGACCAGCCCTGGCACTATCTACCGTCTCTTCCCATTTTCAACCCTCAGTTTGCTCATTCCAAAAATGGGGGACTAAGAATTCTCAGGTGGTGGAGTTGTTGTGAGGAGCCAATGATGAGAGCTGGTGGGAGCATCTCACAGCGACTGGCGGAGGGCAGGGGATCCTGCCTGCTCCCGCCCTGGCCTCACTCTCACACCATGGCGCACGCGCTCACACATGACTGCGTGAATGTGTAAGCCCACACACATTCATGTATGCCTCTGCACATCTGGGTGCACAGCCAAACTCTTAACAAAATGGGCCAGGCATGGTGGCTCACGCCTGTAATCCTAGCACTTTGGGAGGCCAAGGCAAGTGGATCACTTGAGGTCAGGAGTTAGAGACCAGCCTGGCCAACATGGTGAAACCCCGTCTCTACTAAAAATACAAAAATTAACCAGGTGTGGTGGTGAGCGCCTGTAATCTCAGCTACTTGGGAAGCTGAGGCAGGAAAATCGCCTGAACTGGGGAGGCAGAGGTTGCAGTGAGCCAAGATCATGCCACTGCACTCTAGCCTGGGTGACAAAGTAAGACTCCATCTCAAAAAAAAAAAAAAAAAAAAAAGCTTTTCCTTGATCTGTGTGAGCCTCCATTTCCATATCTGTTAAGGAGGCTGATGAAGATACCTACTGCATAGGGTTCAAGGACACATGTGAAAAGGGCATGGCTCCTGCCTGGCGCATGGCATGATTCAGTAAATGCTGTTAATGATGAAAATACTATATGAGGTGTCCAGCCCATGCCTGCCAGGCTAAAGGAGAAAGGTAGGGGGTGTTTCTGGAGGGAATAGGTTTAGGAAGTTGAAGGAAGGGATGAATAAGCATTTGTCAATCTCTACTAAGCACAAGCCCTCTGTGCTGCGTCGCGTGCTCTGGACCCACCAGGCCCAACCTTCATACTCAGAAAGACAGGCAGCAGCAGAGCAGGCAAGGACCAGCTGGGTTTGGGTGGGACAGTCCTGGGTTTGTGTCAGGGCTATGCCCTTGGTACGAATCAGGATGCTTCCACTTCCCCTCTCTGAGCCTCAGTTTCCCTCTCTGTAAAGTGGGGATAATACCTACCTCATGGGGTAGTTTGCAGGCTGTGACAGTGCTTTGCATCCGGGAACACGCTTTTGGGGTACAGCGGCCATTGGCACAATGACTGACTTGGATACCAGTGCCACACACGTCCTGCACACAGACTCAGTGTCTACAGGTGGATGCCTCCAGACCACCTGTGGCCTTCAGGCCTGACTCCACATCGAGGAAAGGGAAGACCTAGCTCACTAATGTCCAACAGGTGCCCAGGCCTAGTGACAGGCAACACACCTGCACAAAGAAGGTCTCATGCAGGTGCCACACATGATCACTCTGTCACATTCTTACACACACACACAAACACCCCCCCAACACACACACAGAAACACCCACGCACCCTTCCTGGGCCCGTTCCTTCTCGCACACCCAGGACAGGCAGCCAGGATGTCCCCGAGTGAACCGAAGAGAAGCTCAAGGCCGCACCCACCGTGGCTGTGCTGAGGGAGGCAGCTGCAGCCCAGCTGTGGGGTCTGGGCTGGGGTGAAGGGAGCTGTGTGGAAACCCAGATGGGAGCTGGTGTAGGAGGGGTGCAAGGCTGCATCCTGGGCCCCACCTTCCCAACACTAGGCCAATGGACTGGGCTTGGCAGGGAGGCAGTCACCTACCTGGAGGTGGGAAGAGCCTCTTCCTGTGTTGATCCTCCCTCCCCACCTGCCCTTTATTCAACAGTGTCAGCGACCCTGGGGAGGATGCCTCTGTCCACCCTCCCTCAGCCCCACCTCTGTCTCCCTCCCCTGCCTCCTCCTGGGTCCATGGTCTCTGTCACTCTGGGCCTGGGTCTCCCCGCCCCCGTGCTGGGCTATGTAAATGTGGTATTTCCCTCCCATCATCGGGGCTGCCGGCTTGGCTCACATTTAATTTGATCCGTGGCGGCGCCTCTGCGGAGCCACTCATCAAAGCAGGAAGACAATTAGGTGAATGTCAGGGTGGCCTAGGCCCCGCAGGGGCCACTAGGGCCTGGAGCTGGGACTGTGAGGGGTGGGCGTGGGGGCCTGGCTGCAATCCTGGTCTCCTTTTGGGCCAGTTTCTGCTGGGTTTCCAGTGCTTGTGTGACCAGAGGCCTGGACTGCCCAGCGAAACCAGGCTTCCCTCTGCCTAGACCCTGCTTTGAGGGGTGTGACTGGTGCCTCTGAAGTACAGGAAAGGCCGGGCAGACCTCTCTTTCCTCCTCAGGCCACAGAAAGCACAGGGCCCAGGCATCTGCATGGCTACATTCAGGTTGACCCCTGGGCTGGCAGTAGTTGGGTTTGGGGGAGGATCCAAGCTCTGGACTAGGTCCTGCTCCATCCCTGCCACCCTGGCCTTGATGCAGTGCCCAGAACCACTCTTTGGCATCCAAAGGGCAGGGAATTTGGAGAACATGCTGCCATTAGTACTTCATGATGGGAGAGATGGCTTCTCCAGACATGTTCAAGGATAGCGGTTAGGAGTTTGGGCAGGAACAGAATGGAAGAATGGGTGGGTTCCTCTAATGAAAGACAGGTTTATGCCCCCCTGGAGATCCCCACCCGTACCACCCAAAGCCTGCCAGGAATGGTGGTGGCCAAAGGTCCTGCAGTGAGCATGGGGGGACTCTGATCCTGGGTCATTTGGGCATAAGAATAAATGTAAATGTGACCTTACTTGTGCTCATCGGTTCTATAGCTCTGTGGCACCTCATGCCAAGGACATGAGCTCATTTAATTCCCACATAAACCCATTTTACAGATGAAGAAACTAAGGGTCAGATAAGCTAATTGCCCAGGGTCATTCAGCCAACAAGTAGTAGAATCCTGTAGACTCGGTTCATGCACTGTCCACATCTCCAGCCGTCCACAGAGTGCCAGCCCTCCTAAGAGAGCTCCTCACATCCCTAAGGACACCTCCTACTGGGGACCAGGTTACCCAGGTCTCCTGCAGCCTGGTGGAGGTCTGTCTGCTAGGGTGAGCCTCTGCCTCACCCGCCCACCCGTGTGCTAGGGACAGAAGGGGGACTTTATGTGCAATCTGCCCGACTCTCCAGAAAGCACTTAGGTTTACGATGTGCATGAAATTGATCGCCAGTTGGCGCAGCCCCCGCTCACTCAGTGCCAGCCCAGTGCTGGCAGGAGGCTCCCCCACCACCCCCCACTTTCAAGGAGCATCACAGCCGGCTGCCAAGGCCTCTCGTGAGGGTCCTTCTCCAGTAACAAGTGCAGAATGGTGGGGGGAGTTCTGCCCAAAGGCCTTTCCACAGTGCACACACCCCCGCCCTGTGAGAGTTAAATAGCTCCGTGTTTTATGCCAGTTCCAGCCTCTTCTGCTTCCCCTCTAACAAGCCGATGCTTTCAAAGGCCCCACTAATTGGTGTTTGCACCTCACACACCACGACACTTTGATAGTCACTTAGAATGTGGGTCCATCCATCACATCCAGGGTACAGGGAAGCTGCTCACCTTGCTGTACCAGAGTACCCAGGCCTGTGTGCTCTGTGCATGTGCGCAAATGTGTGCATGCCTACATGCACATGTGAGAGTACTCATATGCCTTCCTTCATATGTGCAGAATATGTGCCTGTACAGGCACACCTATGTGCACCTATGTGTATAAATGCTCCCTTGAGGATATTTCTTGTGCAACTCTGTGTTTGCATGTCAGTGCATGTGCATGGGTGAACACTAACATCTGTGCATGTGGGAGTGTGAACTTGTGTGTATGCACACTTTCCTAGGTAGTGTTTGCATGCACATGCAATAGTACTTTCATGTGTTTAGGCATGTGCAGAAGTGCTTTGTATGTTTGTGTGCAACCATCTGCCTGGGGGCATGTACATAGTGAATTGTTACAGGTCTGAGAATGAGGAATATATTCATGTCTGACTGCGCCTATGGGTGAGTGGGTTTGCCTGCCTTAGCACAGGGGAGAACAAACTTGTTTGTGTACATACAGGGAAGATGTGGCGATGAGTGAAGTTCTGTGTCTCTCTGTATCTTTGTGTGAGTGTATATAAAAGCATATGTGTGCCTGGCCATTTGTGTCTGGCATGGTGAGAAAAGGTTTAACCTAGTCAATGGCCCATCAGCTTTGGGTCTGAGACCTAGCTCTACCATTTTCTGGCTCTGTGACTTTGAGCTAGTCACGTAACCTCTCTAATCTCCAGTTTTCTCATCTGTAATGGAGATAATAAAAGCATCTTCCTCTGATTGGTGTGCAGGTCAAATGGGATAATACATCTTAAGGGCTGGCAGGATGCAGGGGCGAGCCTGTGGGCAGACAGGCAGACTCTCCTCTCTCCTTATGCTTCCCCCTTCCCTGGGAACACCCACGATGCAGACACTTTTCCTGGCCTCATCATGTAGCTGGCTGCCCGAAAGAGACCCTGTGGGCACCTGGGGAGAGAATTGGAAGAATCGTGAGAAGAGCCTGGTTGGACCCAGGTCACACAGTGACAGCCAGGACCTCTGAGATTTTTGTCGCATCCAAAGTGAGTTCTCACTTTATTACCTACCTTTGACAGGTGGGAAACTGAGGTGCAGAAGTAGATGCAAGGTCGTGGCAGAGCGGAAACTTGCTGTCGGTGGACACAGCCTACAACCAGGCTGGTGGGAATCCAGGATGTCCTTCTGAGTCCTGAGGGAGAAGGGGCAGCTTGACCTTTCTCTTGCGCCCCGTGCACAAATCCTAAACCTGGGATTCTTCCACTGACCCTGGCCCAGGGTGCCTGCTGCAGGCTGAGTGTGGACCTCAAGGAGCCCAGCACTGCCCCTCTGCAAACACAGATTGAAAAACACAGCTCTAGTCTAACCCTATCATTTACTCACCAAGAAACAGAGGGCCAGAGAAGGAATGGAGTTGGCTGAAGGCCACAGGGCAGGAGAAAGCTAGAACAAAGGCTGCTTATGTCCCAGACTGGGGTTCTCACTCTCTTGCTGTCCTCGTTCACCATGCCACCACTCAACGGTATTGACCTGGCTGGTGGGTCATGGCTGGGGCAGGACTTTCCCCATGGGCCACAGGACCTTCAAACCCACCTGGTGGTCAGCCCAGAGGGTCCACGCGCCTCCGTCTGGGGGAACACAGCCCCTAGACCTGGGCTCCCACACTGCCCCACCTAAGATTGCAACTAGTATGTGTCCCTTGTTTTTCCTTCTTATTTTGCAGGGTACATATTTTATGTTACTTTTCTAATTTAAAAAATTTAAACTTTACAAATCACAACCAGCAGCAGCATGGCAGCCTCACCAGTTGACATTCCCAGTCTCATTAGCACCACCATCCCCCAAAGTCATCGTCGTCTCCAGCATCAGGGTATGAATGTACCCTGCCCGCCAATCCCCACCCCTTAAACTGTCACTACCCCAAACCCTTCATAAATGTCCCTGACATGGCCCAAGAATCAAGCAGAAACGGTCCTCTTCCACCATCCACATTTCATTTCTCACTCCTCCCTCGTCCCTCCCTCACTATGCCCATGCTCATTCCAGGATCATATGAGCTGAAGCCCTCCCCAAATCCTTGTCCCTCCCTGTTCCTAAGAGCGCTGGGCCTAGCCTGTCCTGCAGAAACTGCGGGCTGGGCTTTGGCCCTGGAGTCTTCACTAGGGCAGGCAGCCAGCAAAGGGAGTTGGGAGGGGAAGGAGGGGTGAGTGGCCCCCTCCTCAGGCTTGGTGCCCCACCCACCCAGCCGGCGGCCTGTCTGCCTTCCTGAGCTCATTAACTGCAGGTCACCGTTCAGCAGGAAAGACAAGGTGTGGGTTCTGCGGGCATTCATTAGCCGTGAGAGGAACAGTGTGTGTGAAATTAGCAGTCACCTGAGGACCTCGATAATTTCATAATTAGGAGGCCTAATGGCTCCAGCTCTGGATGCCAAATGACTTAACCCCTCGCCTGCTGGGCCCCCAACCCCCAGCCCAAGGCTGCAGGGGAGGGCCTGTAGTGCCCTCTCTGCTCCAGTCCCCCTCTCTAGGGCCCAATAATGTTCATTTCTGCCTCCCCAGTGCCCAGCACGAAGGCTGGCACAGAGGGGGCATAAAACCAAAGTTCACAGAGTGAATGAATGAATGGATGAATGCATGAGCAGGTGTCTGAATGGGGAAAGTGTTCCAGTCCCTGCTGCAGGTGCTCAGGGGAGGAAAGCTTTGGAAAGGGGTGAGGAATGGCTCTGTGTCTGCATAAGTAAGTATGCAGCTATGCACATGCTGGTCTGTGTGTGCATGTGCACGTTCGAAGCCACACACATAGGTCTATGATGTCTGCTCCTAAGAACCTTTCCTGGGTCCATGTTCAAGCTCTGTGAACACACTCATTCTGCTGCCTCCTCTCTGAGACCAGGGGATGCTCTATCATGGGGCCCAAGTGCCTCCCTTGGTGCCATCCTCTCCTGGCACCACCTCAATAATGGTGGCTCCAGAATTTCTATATGGGGGCATTCTTTGGGGGGAAAGGCATTCTAAAGGGCTTACCTTGAACCTGCATACAAGTGCATTGTTTTTACCAAGACTGAATGTTTACTTGGGAGTCTGGGGTACTGGTGCTAATAAGAGTGCTGAAGTCACACCCTTTAGCATAGGGGGAGCTGGTCAGGACAGCCTCCAAAGACCCCCCTCACCCCGCCATCTTTCTCAGCCTGGCCCCCCTCCTTCCAACCTTCCTCTGGTCCTTTGGAGGTGAAGGATGAGGTGGAGGGGTGGGGTCCTTGGGGCTCCAGGCCAGTGCAGGCCTTACCCGGTTTGGGACAATTGATTCTGAGCCTCCCTGACCCAGCCTCACTGTAGAGAAGTGCTGAGTGGTGTGAGAGGGGAGGTCTATAAAGAAATAGGGAGGAGAGGAGGTGTGGGGAGAACAACAAAGGAATATCGAGAGGAAGAACAGAGGGGAAGGGGAAGGAAGGGGAGGAGGAGAAAGGATAGGAAGGAAGTGAGAGAGAAGATGGGAGGGGAAGGGAGAGAAGGAGAGGCAGGGAGGCTGAAAGCATTATCAGCACTTAAAAAGCCAGCGGTTCAGTTCTTCTTTGGCACAAATAATGGCTTTTTATGAATAAATCATGTGTCAGATGCCTCCCAGGGAGTGGGCAAAGAGGGGAGCGCGTCTGCTGGGCTCCAAAGTTGATGGGGAAGGGCCAGTTGCAGCCCCCCAGCCACAGGGGTGTTGCCCCCTTTCTCCTGATGGGACCCAGCAGGACAGAAGCTGTGTCGGGAATGATCCCTGGCCTGAGCCAGGAAGAGCTCAGTCAGAGCTCTGAGGTGGTCCCACTACTCCCTGCTCATAAGCTGGGCTGGATCCCAGGGTCTGGAGTGTCCCTCTGCTCCCCTCCGCTCTGATAGACAGCAGAGCAGTCCAGAAGATGGTCCTGGCAGGGGAACACCAGTGCTGGTGCTCCCGGAGAGAGCTTTGTGCCAAGACAGGCAGGCATGCCCAGAGAGGAGGGTGTGCATGGCACATGTGGGGACAGAGACAGCACCTCACACAGGCATGGACTGCACAGCCCCGGCACTTGCGTGGGCACACTCGGAGGCAGATCCACTGTCATTCCCACACCACACACACACACACACACCCAGCGACACGCACACTCAGCAGGGAGAACCTCAAGCACCACCCCACCTGCCCCCCAGCACACTCGCTGACCCCTAACACACAGAGACACACACACACAGGCCCACACAGACAGACACATATGGGACTACATGGAAACACACAGCCCTGCACACACACACCAGTGGCCCACCCTCCATCAGCCTAGGGTGGGGGCAGTTCTGCAGCCCATATGGAGCCCACACCCAGCTGGGCTGTCTCAGAGGCTGGCTGTGGGGTTGGGCTGGGGCATCTGTCCCAGGGGAGAGGGGCCATCAGCCTCTATGTGCTCCCCACTTGGCAGGGACACTCACCATACCAGGTTGGGTCTCAGCCCCAACTCAGAGCCCAGAACCTGTGCGGATTCTACTGGCTCCGAGTTCCTCTGCTCCTCTGCTCTCAGCCACTTCATTAGAGGGAGTGGGGGCTGCATGAGAGCCTGGGCATTGGAGGTACACACTCAGGGGCTCTGTGCCTTGCCAATAGAGTGACCTCAGACAATAATTCCTATCTTATTTGCTCCTCAAAACAAATGTGTGAAACAGGTGCTCCTGCCCCATCTTCCAGACTGAGAAAGGAAGGCTCCAGAAGGTAAGAACATTGGGTATTCCTTTCTAGGACACCGCCCCCAGTTCCCTGGGGTCCTGGTTTTCCTTCTCTTCTCCCTCTCAGCCAGTGAGTCCCTCCTGTGTCAAGGTGTTCATCAAAGCAGACTTGGACTTTCTGCTCTTCCAACTCTGCAATCCTTCCCCTCCCAAGCCACTTCCAACCCGTCAGTGACAGCTTCTGTGCTCCTGATTCTTGACCTCCCTTTCCAGCCCAGACACCTTCTGGGCTCTGACCCCACTATGCATGTGGACACCTCAGGGCCACTATGTAGCCCAGTGCCAGAGAATGCCATTTCACCTAGTGTGTATGCTCCTGAACATCTCTCCCTCTGCTCCAAATCCCAAAGATTCTCATGGACTATAGCTCAAATGAGCACATCAATTTCCCTAGGGCTCCTCCTGCTTTGGTGTGCCCCATCTCAAGGAATGGCCGTCTCCCCAGATACCCAAACAAAAACCATCAATTGATGCTTCCCTCTCCTTCATTCCCCAGGTCCAGTCTACAACCAAGTCCCCAGTGACTCCATATCCAAAGTACATGTGAACTCATCCTTTCCCTTCCAGCCCCACTGTCCTCCCCCATCCCCTGGTTTGAACCACATCAGCACCTCTGGCTGGACCACATTGTCCCTCTTCCACTGTTGAACCCTCTGGCCCATTAGCCTCCCTGCCATCAGTAATCTGTCCCTCTCTGAACTTTAGCCACACTCAATTGCTTTTGGTTCTGGAATCCACACATCTCTTGACTCTCGGCCTTTGAACATGCCATTTCATCTGAATCCCCTTCCCAATGCCAATTCCTCCTACCAAGCTTAGCTGAGGCAGCACCAGTCCAGGCACCTTCCCTGACTCAAGTCCAAGATGAGTGCTGCCCCATCATCCATTCCCACAACGGCCACCTGGCTCCTCTCTGATCATCACAGCTTTCATCTGTAATCGCCTATTTGCTGGCCTGTTCTCCCCAGGAGCCTCTAAGTTCCTTAAGGGTAGAGACTGTGTCTGTGTGGCTCTAGGGCAGCCCCAATGCTTGGTATAAGAACTTAACCGGTGCTCACCAAATCTTCCTAAAATGAATGAGTTACAGGACCTGTGCTGAACACTTTACATACCTTTCCTCATGCCTCACAGACGGTCATGAGATGGATGGTACTACTCCATGGTGTAGTACAGGAAGAAAGGCTTCAGAGGTTGAAAATTTGCCCAGGGTCACACAGCTGGTAAATTGTAGGAAATGGATTCCAAGAGCAGTCTGTGCACCTCAAAGGGTTCTCTTTTCACCATCTCTACCCTCCTTCCCAAGTTATTTTCTCTGACCTTGTTTTCTCATCTGTACAACGGGAACAAAAATCGTGCCCAACACAGAGCCTGGCACTAAAGGTTCTCAGTAAATATTTGTGCATCCTCTCCCAATCTCTGAGGCTTATTTAGGACGCATTTTCCTGGGCCAAAACTTCGTGCATGCACATGTTCACAGAAACAGGTGCAGAGCTCGATGAAGCACATCTTCAGCACGGGGGACTCAGCAGGCGCCTAACCAATATGTGCTGGGCAGAGGAGCATTAGTTTAGCAAAGACTGACGAGTACCCAGTCACAAAGCCGCAATAGTGACTCAGGCACAGGAACCCTCCTCCTGCCCCAAGTTCCCTGTCAATTCTCCTCTGCTACCACTCCCCTCCCGCTAACCCAAGGCGCGGGAAATATTTAAAACAATTTTATTCATGAAAATATGCTGTACAATGCACTCTACACAGCCTCGACACGGCACACACGCACACGCACACTCTGACGGCACGGCCACGGTACACTGCCTACGATACGCGCCGGGGACGCCGCGCCCACCGCCCGCCCCGGCCGGACACTTATAAATATGGGAGAAGGGCCAGAACTGGCGCGGAGAAAGGGGCGTCGGGGTTGGGGTTGGACGGGGCTGAGGCCCGCTGGAGAAGCTGAGACCGGTACTAGGGGGTGGGAGCGGTTGAAGAGAGGGACTGACTCCGACGGGGGAGGGAAGAGAGGGCCGGCGGGGATGGGAGGGGGAGACTGAACTGTGGGGGTGGCGGTCGTTGGAAGGCGATTTGGGGGTGGAGGGCTGCTCAGGGTGGATGGATTTAGGTAGGTGTGTTTTCAGCAGAGGGTTGCTGGCTTCAGGTGGGTGAGACTAAGACCAGTGGGAAAGTGTGTCAAGTGGGAATCAGATTCATGTTTGGGGTGGGCGCGGGGTCACGGCTAGGGCTCCGCAAATGAAACTGAAGATTTGTAAACGCTCCCTGGCCCATCTCCTAGTTGACTTCCCCGACCACCGTCCACACCAGGCGGCCCACCCTGCTCCTCCCTGCTCCCGGCCAGCCTGGAATTCAGCCTCCTCTCCCAGGCTTCCTGCCCAGGAGGAGGGGGTGGATCTCAGGAGTGTGGGCAGGGGCAGTGGGGTGCCCCGGCCCCTCCCTCCCCCTCCCCGGCGGCCGGCCTCCGAGAGGGGTCTCTAGCTGGGCTGGGGCCGCCTCCTGGGGGGCTGGAGTCGGGGGCGGGGACCCGGGAATCGGGATGGGAAGACAGAGGCCCCTTAGGGACGGGACGGGGCGCCCGGGGGCAGGAGGCGGCCTTCAGCCCGGCACCCAGCTCTGGTTGGGGGGCGGGGCCCCGGCCAGGCCCGGCGGCTGCGGAGGCAGGGCCGAATCGAAGTTGAAGTCCATTTCGTCGCTGTCCATGAAGTCGTTGAGGATGATGGACTCCACGTCGCACTCGAGGCTCCCGCTGAACATGTCGAGGTCCAGGTCGGCCGGGAAGCGGTCGGGCGCGGCGCCCAGCGGCCCGGCGGCGGCGGCCGCGTAGGGCCCGGGTAGCGCGTCCAGCAGGAGGCCACCGGGCGGGCCCCCGAAGGCGGCGGCGTGGCCGGGCGGTGCCAGACCCGCGGCGCCCGCCTCGCCGGGCAGCGTCATAAGGCTGATGGGGTGGGCTAAGGCACTGCGCGAGGGCGCGGGCGGCGCGTATGGGGCCGTCCCCTTACCAGGGTAGGCGGCGGCCGCGCCCGCCAGCGCCAGCTCCCCGGGCGCGCCCAGCACCGGGCCGGGCCTGGGCGCGGGCGGCGGCGGCGGCAGCAGCGCTGGCAGCGCCCCGGGGCGGAAGGGCGCGGCGGCCGGCGCGAAGCTGGCCTGCTTGTTCTCCTGGATGGTCTGCATGGGCAGGCGGCGCAGCGCGCCCATCGCCGGCGGCCCAAAGCCCCCGCCCCCGCCATAAGCGCCGCCCTTGCAGCCGCCGAAGTAGGCTGGCGTCCCGGTGCGGGCCCGCGGCCCGTACGCGTCCTGCGCGCCGTCCAGCAGGCCCTCGGGCAGCCCCGCGCCGCCGCCGCCGTGCAGGCCCAGCGGGCCTCCCAGCTCGGCCAGGCGGGGCAGCTCACCCGGACAGCGCGCGCCTAGCGCCGGCGACAGCGCACTGGCGGGACTCGGGTACATGAGCGGCGACGATGGCGCCAGGGCCTCCAGGGCCTCGTCGTCCTCCAGTTCGGCCGCCTCCCCGAGCAGGGGTCTCCCGCCGCCGCGGAAGTCGGCCCAAGCCTCGTAGTCGTCGCTGGCGTGCGAGGCGGGGCTGGCGGCCCACTTGGCTGCGGCAGGCACCGGCCCCGGGGCGGGCGCGCCCGGAGAGCTGTCGTCCGGGCTTCGCTCGGGCGCCTGCAGCTGCTTCTTCTTGCTTGCCTTGCCCTTGATGCGCAGGAACTTGGCCCCGTTGTCCATGGACACGGCCCTGCGCCGCGGGGTCTTGCCTGTCTTTCCACCCTCGGGGTTCAGCATCCACCACGAACTCTTGCCGGTGCCCTCGTTCTGCACGCGGATGAAGCGGGTGTGCAGCGACAGGTTATGCCGGATGGAGTTCTGTGGCCAGAGACAAGGACGCGGGTGGGAGTCGGGGGTGAGGAGGCCATGGGGAAGAGAGGACGTGATGGAAAGAAGAGGGGGAAGATAAGAGAGTGTGGAAGGAGGGGGGAGACAGGGATGAAGATGAGGTAAGGGGGTTGGGAGAGGGAGGGGACAGGTGTTAAGTACCGGGTTGGACAAACCCAGAGTACCCACCCTCTGCCCCAGAACCGCACCGCCATCCCTCCCCACTCCCACACAGAGACTGCCCAGAAGGTGGGGCCAGAGCTTTGGTCTTAGCCTTTCCCTAGGGGCATGACCAACCCTGTGGGCTACTCTGAGCCTGCGGGGGGCCTGCAGCAGGGAGCAGGACCCCCTCTCACCAGCTCAGCCAAGCCCCACACGGGGCTAACCAGGCTGCCAGGGCCCCCAGCAGATTACGTAAGGGCTTATGCCGCTGCGGCTCATTTGTCCGCCCCCCTCCCTCCCCAGCCTGGCATGGCGCCAGGAGCCCGAAAACCCAGGGCTCCAGAAATCAATCTCGCGGTGACTGATTAAGCCCTGTTTAGAACTAATTGCTCTTTCGTGTGTGGGGAGAATAAATTACCTGCTTTAATTTCGTGTCTTTAAAATGCAACTGCAGGTAGAGAAGACTGTTAACCCTTTGCTGGGAGGGCCTGGCCAGGGGAAACAGAGTAGGCTGGGGGTCCCCAAGGTGGGTCCAGGCCTGAGACTTTTCAGAGGTATCACCCCAACTCCTCTGAGCTGCTGTGAACTCCAGAGGGCTTGGATTCCAGCAGGTCCCTCAAAAGACATCGTTTTGCCACAGAGACCTCAGCCTCTTCAGTGCCCACCTTCAGGCCAGCCCAGCTCTCCTGCCTGCCCTTTGGGCTGCGTCCTGCCCTCTTCTCCTGACCCACCTGCCTGCCCTCCAAGCCCCTTCCTGGTGGAGCCTTCAAAAAATCCCCACAAAGTGTATGGCAAAGTCCGGGTTCACACACCAGAAGACCTAGGCTCAGAGAGAGGAAGTGGCTTGCCCAAGGTGGCCTTTTCTGCTGTCCCTCAGTTCCTCCGTGGGCTTCACCTGTGCCATCTCTGCATACATCCTCTTTTTTAATTCTGCTGTGCCAGTCTCCAGTGCTTCCCATGTCACTGCCTGCTTTTGCCAGGCCTGTTCTGAGGACAGAGGAAGGCAGGCAGTCCACTGGCCCCACTGGAATCTGGAGTAGAACTTCTGCTGGGCCTGCCGCACCCCACCTCTGGGGCCTCCCACCTGGTGGCCTCAACCTCCTGGTCCAGGTACTGCTATGGAAACAGCAGGGGCCTGGGTATCAGAGGGCGGGACAGGATGCCTGGCTCTTCGGCTGCCTAGCTATGTGACCATGGGATGTTTACTCAGTTTCTGTGAGCCTCAGTGAACTACTCTGAAAAAGTGAGCTACATTCAGTAACTACCTCGTAAGGCTGTAAGATCATCACATGTGCATGAATAAATGTTTGCACACCAGGTGCTGATAAACATAGGTTATATCCTCACTCTGGCCAGAAGATCTCACTCCTTAGTTCCCCCAACAGACATGCTGTTTCCATCTCTTTAACATCATGCCTTATATGTAACTGTGCTGGGCACCAACTCTGGGAAGATGGCATTCTCCAATTTCATACACTGGGGACCGGAGGCCCAGAGGCATGATGTAACTTCCCATGGCCCCACAGCTAGGCAACGATGCCAGGTACCACTCCAGCTCTGCCCAGCTCATGGACCTGCTCTTAACCTGTGAATCCACCCAGCCACACTCACAGCTCCAGCTACTGCTCTCTGAGGCTCTCCCTCCTGCCTCCTTCCCACCAGTCTCCGGGAGGAGGGGTCCTTCCTGCTGCCCAGGGTACCCTCTAACCCCTCACCCCCAGCTCCAGGCACTGACCTGACTCCTCAGGGCCCCAGGTTCCCTGTCTCTGGCACTTTCTGGCCTTTGAAGGCAACAGCTGGGACTTGCCAGCCTTGCCCTGCCTGGTTCTCCTGAGACCCTGAGGGGAGGGGAGCTGGGCCCCTAGGGAGCAGTGCTCCCTCAAGTAGATACCTGCTTCCTGTTCTCACCCCTGCACCTGGCTCCGGAGCCCCTCCACCACACCTGTGTTCAGGCTCCTAGGAGGCCTCAGTTCTCCTCCCCCATAGGACTGTCTGGCTTACAAGAGGCTCCATCTCCCACCTCCCCATTTCTCCATCTGGAGGTCACTCAGGCAACACCTCTTTATCAATGTCATTATATCCTGGAGGAAGGACACTACCAGGTACCAGCACCTAGCCAGCACTTGCCCATTCAGCCCTGGGTACTCTAAGTACTTTATCTGATGTAATCATTAGTTGAACTCCATACAAGTCAGGGATTGTGATCCCTATCTCATAACCAGAGAATGAAGCTCAGAGATGTTAAGTGAGTTGCCAAGGTCACACAGCTTAAGTGCTGTGCCAGGTATTGATTTCAGGTTGGTCTTTTGTTTTGTTTTGTTGTTTGAGACAGGGTTTCATTCTGTAGCCCAGACTGGAGTACAGTGGCGTGATCTCAGCTCACTGCAACCTCCGCCTCCCAGGCTCAAGTGATTCTCCAGCCTCAGCATCCCAAGTAGCTGGAAGTACAGGTGCATGCCACTGCTGCCCGGCTGATTTTTGTATTTTTAGTAGAGGCGCGGTTTCGCCATGTTGACCAGACTGGTCTTGAACTCCCGACCTCAGATGATTCCCCTGCCTCGGCCTCCCAAAGTGCTGGAATTACAGGTTGGTCTTATTCTAAGTCTAAAGGACATCACATTCTGCCATGGAAGACAGAAACACATCTGAGAATCCCAAAGAATCTTAGGAAGCCAGTATTCCAGTGCTCCTCAAACTTTCCATGTAAACCATCCCTAGAAGCTGGCAGCAGGGGAAGTCTGGGGGCATGTTGCACAGGCCAAAATTTCCTGCAAGTCTAAGCTTCCTTTTTAGAATTCAAGGAAATTTTGCATATACTTCATAATCCATTCACATTTTCTTTGTACACGTTATTCACATGTTTTAGAATTACCGCCAAGACAAGCTCCAGGCCTCTGAAGGTTTGCATCCTTCCCTGCTCTGTCCCATATCCAGCCAGGTACCCCTGGAGCTCAGGCCTCAGCCTGAAACCATGGCTGGCCCAACCCAGGGGAAAGAAAGGACTTGCCCAAGGCTGTCCAAGACCTGGTGGCAGAGCAGGAATGTGAGCCCAGGCCTCCTGACCCCCAACCCAGTGTTCTTCCCACTACCAAACCTGACCTAGACGAAGTTTCTCCTTCTTTGGGGGCCTCAGTGTCCTGAACTGTAAACTAAGGAGATGGGCAAGTTGTACTCTGGGGACCTTTTCAGTTTGGCACTGAAAATCCTTAGAATCATTCAGTCCAGAGGTTTTCAAACATTTTTCTTAAATAGTGGAACTCTTTCTGTAAATGAGATTTAGCGCAAAACTTAAGCATTACACACTCAAGCCATCGGGGGTGGGGACAGGAGTACCTGGATCCCCACGCACTCAGCACCCTTCTTCACAGAAAATGAAGCTCCTGGGGAGGATTCTGCAGGCCAGATGGATGGGGTCGTCAAGGCACAGAGGGATGCCATGCCTTGCTCAGGGTCAGACAAGGTAGCTCAGAGCTGAGTGAGGACCTAGGCCTCTGACTGCTGAGCTGGGCTCTGAGCCAGGTGTGCTCCAGGGCTGTGCCCCATGAGAGAAGCTCAGGCCCTGCAGCCCAGTCTGGCTCCTCAGGGCCCAGCCACCTGGTACCAATCAGAGCTCCCTGCCAGATCCAATGGCAAGCACTGATCACAGCTCTGGCTCACACCACAAGGCCTCCTGGGAGGCCAGAGGCCATGGAGGAGGTGAAAGAGGCAGAGGAGGGAGATGCCTCTGCCAGGCAGCAGTAACCAGGGCTCCCTCTTAGAGTCACCTAGCAACCCACCACCATGGCCACAGCCCTGGCATGCCCGGGCTCCCCTGGTGCCCAGAGCTGGGCACAGCTTCTGGGGCCTTATGCCTCCCACATCTACATCCAGACCTGGAGCATGTTGCTAGGGGAGTCAGGACCTACCTGATTCAGGGCCCGAGGGAGACCATCTGGGGGCAGAGGGTAAGGACAGTGGGTTATATCTCATGCCTACCCCTTTCTCCCTCAGAACCTGGGCCAGGGAGCCCAGCACCCCAGGGATTCCCCTACCAGGGAGGAGACTAGAGTAGGGCAAAGTACATCAGCTGTAGCATTGGAACTGGATTCCAGTTTCAGCCCCATCACCCATGAGTGCTATGACCCTGGGGCAAGATGCTTTCATGCTCCATTCCTCAAATGGCTCCCTGCTCCCTCTCTCACCTCCTTATAGCACGCCACATAGCAGCCAGGGTGACCCTTCAAATAACCAAGATCACGTCCATTCCTGCCCAGATCCCTCCGACACCCTCCATCTCACTCAGAGTGAGGAACAAAGGCCTTGCCATGGCCCATAAGACCCACAGTGACCATGCGGGTGCCCCGCTCCATCCCTCCCTCCCATCCTCAAACCTGCCAGGCATGGTCCCGCCCGCCCCCAGATATCCACAGAGATCTCTCCTCTCCTTCCAGTCTTTGTTCAGATGTCACCTTTTGGAACAGGGCCCATCCTCACCTCTCTTAAAAACTGTTCCTCTTCCCTGGAATTTCTTGGCCCCCGATCCTGCTGTATGTTTTTCTAAAGCATTTTCACATTCTAAATACATTATTTATCCTGTCTTTATATTAGAATATAAGCTTCATGAGGGCGGTGATTTTTATCCTTTTTTAACTGTACCTCCTGTGTTTGGTACATACTAGACACTTAAATGTTTGTCAAATGAATGAATGGATGAATGAATAAGAGAAAGTGTGTGCAAGGAGGAGTAATACTGTGTTGTAGGGAGATTAAATGAGACTGGGCAGAGTGACTGGCACAGAATAGGGGCTTTTCCAAACTGGGCAGAAAGAAGACACAGGCAGGATGAGAAGCAGGCAGTGGGGTGACAATGTCCACAGCAGTCTGACCCACTGAGGGGTGCCAGGGAGAGGGGTAGGGCATCCGTTGGGGGTGAAGGAGAGGTCCCAGGATGCACAATGCAGCTGCCTGCCCTTCCCAGCCCCCCATCCTGCTCCCCAGAGAGACTTGGATAACCCAGGGCTGGCACACACCAAGGTCTCCCCTGGGTCAGAAGACACTCCAGGAGCCCCAGTGGGAACAGAATAACCTCGTCCTTGCTGACGGTGCCTCCCTCATGGACAGGGTCTGATCCATTTGGTGGTGGCAGCTCATCTATCCAGCAGGACACCCTCATCTATTCCCAGGATGCCCTTCACCCACGAGCAGTAATGCATTCACCTGACAGCACAACCCCATTTATCCAGCACACCAGTCCCATTTATCCAGCAAGTACAACCTCATTTGCTAACAGCACTCCATTCACCTGACGGGCCCCCTCATTTATCCAGCAGGACACCCTCATTTATCCTCTGAGTCGGACACTCTCCTTCCTCCTGCGGTGTGGCTGTGTTCTCTGACGGAGCAAGCCGACTGATCCAGCAGGACGTCATCTCTACTACAAGTACACTTCATCCCCTGACAGTACAACCTCATTTATCTAATAATGCAGCCTCACCTTCCCTCCAAGTACCACCTCATTCCCTGACAGTACAACCTCGTTTATCTTCCGGTACAACCTCATTTCTCCTCCCAACACAGCTTCATTCTCCGACAGCTCAACCTCATCTAATCTTATGTCTCCAGCCAGGGCCTGCCAGATCTCCGGGAGCCAAAGGAGAGTGTAGAGAAAAGAGAGGTCCCCTCATTTGCTGTCCTCTGCCTACAAGGGCTGCCTGGTGCTATAACCATCCAATTTCTCGAGGCCCAGAAGGGGCCATGGACTGTGAGTTCCAGGCTGCTTGGCCAAGCCAGAGCTCCACTATTGCCCTGCTTCCTGTTCTGTCCCCACTATGGCTACCGAGGGCCCTCAGGATGGATTCTGGGACATGGACTCATGGTTGCTGTACCATCTTCTTCCTTCCTTATTTATTTATTTTGAGCCAAGTTTTTTCTTTTTTCTTTTCTTTTCTTTCTTGCCAGGGTATTTATTTATTTATGTATTTAGAGCCAGGGTCTCCCTCTGTCACCCAGGCTGGAGTGCAGTGGCACAATTATAGCTCACAGTACCCTTGACCTCCTGGGCTCAAGTGATCCTCCCACCCTACCCTCCCGACTAGCTGGGACCACAGGTATGTGCCACCACACTCGGCTAATTTTTATATTTTTTGTAGAGAGGAGGTTTGCTTATGTTGCCCACGTTGGTCTCGAACTCCCAACCTCAGGTGATCTTTCCACCTCGGCCTCCCAAAGTGCTGGGATTATAGGTGTGAGCCAACTCGCCTGGCCATCTCTGTGCCATCTTCTTCTGATCCTGGGCAGTGGGACTGGGGGAAGTTACCTTTTCTGGGGGACATTTAGTGGTGTACTGGCAAATGTTTAACCACCAGTTCTTCTGGAAGTTTAAAAAAAAAAAAAAAAAACCCACCTGATTTGATCTGTAGCTTTTGCTGCTTTCTGTGATATGGATACTCACATCATGGCCAATTTTAAGCTGCCACATGACGTCACTGAGTGCAGAATTGGGAAGAAGTGTGCATGATCGGCCCTCATGAACCAGTGCAAGCCAGCTCTCACACACCACTGGCATGTGCTTCAAATGCTGAAGCCAGAGAAGGGCACCCACCTACTACATGCCCAACATAAGCTAGGCTCCTTTAATCCTGATAACCATCCTGTGAGTAGGTACTGCGATTTTACAAAGGGGGTAAATGGAAGCTCAGGTGGGTTAAATGACTCCTGAGGCTACAAAGCTGGGAAATGATGGAGCCAGGCTTGGGTCTTAGGGCTGCTGGATTCCAAAGCCAGGGCGCGCTTCCCACACCTACCCCAACGTGGCAGGGGACACTCTGCTCTGCTGTCGACACCAGTGGCCACCTCCACCTTGACGCTCAAGCCCAGGCTCTCCTAGCTTTCATCAGAGACAGGAGACAAGGACCGCGCCCCCACCTACCACCGACTCTGTGCTACCTCCTGGCCTCCCTGGTACCTGGGGTCTTTCAGGATCCTCCTGGGGTCTTTCAGGATCCTCCAAGTGCGGCCCTGGGTCTTGTGTCCACCCTCGCAGCCCAAGCTCAAGGTCAGGTGTGGATGCCTGTCCAGATTGTATCACAGTCAAAGGCTCAGCCCAGCCCCTCCCTCAGGAGACTGATCCTGACTACCTGATGGGGACAGTGACCCAGCACCTGTTACTGCAGTGATCACCTGTGGGGCTGTGGTGAGGGCTCTCATCCCTCTATGATTCCCATTTCCTCCTTCCCTCCTGGCCTTCCTTCCTGCATACAGAGAGGTGAAAGACAGGGGACAGAATCCTAACTTCATCCATGTGATAGTGGCCTCCACTGTAATGGGAATAACAATCCCACCATCCACAGGGACACATGGGGCCTGGATGAGACCCCACATGTCAAGAATGTCATCCTATCCCTGTCTCGGAGCCCCAGGAGCCTCCCCATCCCACCCTTTGCCCCCACCCAACTCTGGGGCCCCAGCCTGGCCTAGGAACACACACCTGTGTCAGACAGAGTCACAGACTCCCTAAGAGTCACTTGCCCTGCCATCTGGGATGAAGTTCAGGTTCTCAGTCCAGGCCTCTTCCTGGCAAAAGAGGTGACCTGGACAATGGCAGGGACCTGAGGCCATGTGCAAATCCTCAGCACTAGAGTCTGCAGTGGAGAAGGGATAGAAGGGCAGGTGGGGGCCGGGGGGCACAGATGTCTCCAGGTGAGTGGGCTCAGGATCAACAGTGGATCCCAGAGTGGGCAGCCTGGGGCCAGGAGGAACCAATATCCAAAGCAAGGCATGAGGCTCTGGCACCCCCCAGAGAAAGCAGAGCCCACACACTACCCAGGCTGGGCAGCAAATAAACCAACAGAAGTCCAACCTCACACTGCTCCAGTGCCCATTCTTCCTTTCACCTGTGGGTTTGGGTCCAATCCCAGGCTGATAATAAAGAGCCCTCTGATGTCCTCCAGCCACCTTGGATATCCCCATCCCTGTGCCTTTGCACACTATTCCCTTTACTCTTGTCCCTCTCTCTGCTCTACCAGTTCCTGTTCCTCCATCAAGGCCAGCTCTGTGGCACCTTCCTCATCCCCTATGCAAGCCCCAAAGACAGATGCTCCCACCTCAGTGCTCCTGCAGAGATCTAACAGCAAACCAGAGTAAAGTGGTGTCTGAGCTGGCCTCCCTACTCGAACTTTGTGGGGCAATCCTTGGCTCATGAGAAGTCAGTAGCCACGAGCTGCTCAGGTCTGGCTTTTCTGTGTAGTTTCTGTTCAGCAAAATCTCAGGCCAGAGCTCCAAGGCTTGCCCACTCTCTACCAGGGTCCTGTCTGACCCTCCTCCCTGCTGCTTTCTCCTGCAGCTCCTGCTGCCTCTGCCACCTCCCTACTTGTCCTCAGTACTTCCTGCCTCCTTGGGAAAGTGAGGCAGTGAGCGGGGAAGGACTACTGCTTCCAAGACATTGACCACATGCCATGCCCTGTGCTGCCGCTCAAAAATTATCTCATTGAATTTTTGTAACAACCCTCTAGTTGGTTTATTGTCCCCATTTTACAGATGAGAAACTGAGGCTCCAAGAGACAAACTGACTTGTCCAGGGTTGCACAGTGTAAGTGGTGGTGCAGGAATTTACACCCAGGGCGCTTGCTCTTTCTCCTGCCCTGAGAGACCTCCAGAGAGGAGCCAAAGCCAAGCAGAAGCTCCAGGGTGAGCCTGGGGTAGGGGCAAGGGGACTGTCCATACTAGTTCAGCAACCCCTCCACAGACCCTCCTTCATTCAGGATTAAAAAGAACTCCTAAATGCAAAGCATTCAGACTTTTCCATCTCCCCTCTCAGTCTTAGCCCCTCCCTCCCTCTGCAGGCAGCATTTCCCCACTCCCCTGCCCCAGGCCCTGGGAGCAGCTGCAGTGACCTCACCCAGCCCTGCCCTGAGCCCAGCTCTGGGGAGGGCCCAGCAGCTGTGCCCCAGCCCTGCAGGCTGGTTCCTGGGGGAGAAAAAGGAAGAGTGGGCATGGTGCCAAGAGAACCATCTGCTCTCCCAGGGGCATGGCCACCCACACAGACACTGGCCTTGCCCCCAGGGGCCGCCCTTGGCCCTCTGTCCCCATGCCAAGGGGCTCCAGGAGCCCAGGGTGGCCCACCCAGACCGGGGCACCAGCCCTCATCTGCCATTTGTCTTCTCCTAGAGACTGAGAGGTCCTTGCAGGACATGTTGGAGCACTTAAATGTCCACTGGAAAATGAACAAGTGCTCAGAGTAAGCCCTAGGGGCAGAGGCCAGAGGCCAGGGTAGGGTGTGCTGAGCACTGCCTCCCCCAGCCCCGGCCCCAGCCTTGTCGGGCTAAGAGCCCTCAATCCCTTCCCGGGGCCCTCCATCTCTGCACATCTGTTCAGCTGGCAGGTGCCTCAGGAAGAGGGCAAGCCCCTTCCCCCAGGGCCCCAGCTCAGGTTACAAGAGGAGGAGGAGGAGGCCAGCTGAGGACAGAGGGAGGGGACAGGAGAGAGAAGCAAGAGGCTTCACAGCTTCCCAGAGTGTTGGGGGAGGGGAACTCAGAGCTGAAGAGGGAAGGGCCATGCCCAAGGTCACATAGCTTGCCAGTGGGGCAAAGAGGAGCCAATGTCCAGGGGTGGGCAGTCCTGGGTTCAAAGGTGACTTTGAACAATACATTTCCTTCATCTGTGAAAATGGGGTGCTGAACGGGCACAGTGGCTCATGCCTGTAATCCCAGCACTTTGGGAGGCTGAGGCAGGCAGATTATGAGGTCAGGAGATCGAGACTCTCCTGGCTAACAGGGTGAAACCCCGTCTCTACTAAAAATACAAAACATTAGCCGAGCGTGGTGGCGCACGCCTATAGTCCCAGCTACTCCGGAGACTGAGGCAGGAGAATGGTGTGAACGGGAGGTGGAGGTTGCAGTGAGCCAAGATTGGGTGCTACTGCAATCCAACCTGGAGGACAGTGTGAGACTCCGTCTCAAAAAAAAAAAAAAAAAAAGAAAGAAAGAAAATGGGGTGCCTAAAGCCTGCCCTGCTTGTCATCCAAGGCTATGGGGAAGGCTCTGGAGACTAGAAAGTAACAGGTCCAACTAAGGGCAGGAGGGAGCTTGGACATCTGAATATCTGACACCTCGGTCTCAGGGACAGGAAAGGGAGGCATTAGAGGAAGGACCCTATTGTTATCCTATTTTGTAGAGGAAGAAACTGAGGCTCAGTTGCCCAAGACTATGCAGAGGGTAAGTAGAGCTAGGCTCTGCCTGCCTGTTTGCCTCTAAGACTCCTAACCACATGGCTTGGTCTCACCTAAGGGATTCTCAAGGCACCAAGGGGTGCTGCCTATGCTAGGCCTGGCATCTGGGACTCTTTGGGCCTCTGCCCTATCTCAGGCTCATTTTCTCCCTGGGACCCCAGCAGCAGGCCCACACTGGGTGCCTGGGCCAGCCTCTCTCTCCTGTCCACTCCCCACAGCACCCTTGAGTGACCTCTGCCCATGTCATTCCCATAGAGAATTCACATTGAGAAGCCCAGAGCCTGGGATGCTCTTTAAGGCCACTCACTTGCTTTCCCAGCTTCAATGCCTGCTGGGCCCCACATAAGCACAGCCAGACCCTCAGGGGCTCCCCACACAGTCCTGAGGTCTTGACCTTCTTTGTCTACTTTGTCTCCCTTCCTCTATTCTACCTCCAAACACTCAGTTCATTATCTGGCCTTCCATCATGACCCTGAGCAGATTTTACCCTGCATCAGAGTCAGTGTCCTCGTTTTATCTCCCTAGCTTGACCCCTGCAGGCTGGGATCTCAAGGTCAAGGAGCCAGTCCAGTCCCCACCCAGCAGCCCTGCATAATAGGTACCCAGTGGATGTAGCCCTGGATCACAGGGAATGGAGGGAGCTGCCTCAGCCCTGGGGTCTGCAGACGAGGGGAACATCAGGCTCGTCTGCCCCCACCCTCAGGGAGCTCTCTATCTGGGAATGGGAGCCAGGGACCCCAGGGCCATTCCCCAGGCCAGAAGCCTGAGGGCTAAACTCCAAGGGATAGCAGAGAGACAATGACTGGGAGGGGAAGGGGCAGAGGGGAGGAAGGTCAGAGCCCTGGGCTAGGGCGGAGTTAGCCCTGGAGAGTTTCCTTTCTGCCACTTAGAGTAGGGTCCTGTTCCAGCTGCTTACTTTTCTCATTCTTGTTCCCTCACCTGCAAAATGGGGAAAGTAACCCTACCAGCTTCACAGGGTTGCTGGGAAATTAAATGAAAGAATGTACATAATGGCACATGGCAGGTTGAATCCTGAGCTAGAATAGTTTAGTGTGGCTAAGGCAAGGGTCAGAAGATGGGAGGGTGGCTGGAGAGGTAGACTAGGGCTGGTGGCCAGGCCTTGAGTGTCCTACTAAGGCCCAGGGACTGGATTAAGCAGCTATACACATGCCCCTCTTCTCTCCTCTTCTCTCCCTCTTCTCTGCTCTCTGACAGCAGGGGCTGTGACTTTTAGTTTCTTCACCATTCCAGTTCCAGAGAGGCTTCCTGAGTATTTACAACCACACAGACTCTGGCCTTGCCCCCAGGGGCTGCCCTGGGCTCTCTGTCCCCTTGCCAAGGGACTGCAGGAGCCCAGGGCAGCCCTCCCTCTCTCCTGCAGCAAAGGCTCCTAGTAGCAAAGCATATCAGCCCTGGCTGTGGCTCCATTCTCTTCATCCATGTCCTATACAGTGTGATTTCTAAGCCATGGGGTGGCTGCATGATGGTGACGTGGTGGCCCAGTCCCTGGGTGCTGACTACATGGGGTTCAGATCTCTGGAGGACCCAAAAGGAGTGAGGAAGAGGGGTGTAGCCTCAACCTGGGCAGCCTGCTTGGAGAAGAAGCTGGTCCATGCTGGGAGGAAGAGACAGGGGGACAGGCAGGAGGCCAAGAAGCCACCCTCTAAGGTATTGGTTCAGAATGACCTGTCACCAGCCATATACAGATTCCAGAGCTCACCCCGATATAGAGGATCTGAGCTGGGGACTGGAAGCTTGTGTTGTCAGAAAGCTTCTAGGTGACTCTGATCATCAGCTAGGTTTGCAAACAACTAAGGACTTGAGGCAGGAATTCTCAATCAGAAGTCTTGGGTTCCAGAATCACCTGGAAGGTAGGGCTTTGTTCAAACCACCCAAGACCCCACCTAGTTTCTGAGGGGTATCCCGAGGGGTCAGCCAAGGAGAATCAATAGGTGCCTTGGTGACCGTGTGACAACAGCAGTGGGTGTGGGTTGAGAATTCCAGTGTCAGGTGTGAAGGTGGAGATGCCAGGGTGACCTGAGATCAGAGGAAGCAGGAAAAGTGGGAGAAAGGGCAGGGCCTGGACAAGGTAGGCTGAGGGCCTATGGGTCCCAGCAGAGGAGTTTGGACTTGGTTGACTTCCAGGTGAACCAAGGAGCCTAGGAGGGTTCTGCAGCAGGAGAGCCTGGGGGCAGGAGGGCTGGCTGGCGTGTAGAGCTGACAGCACCAGCACGGGGAGATGCAGAAATGTGGCAGAGACAGACGAGTCTGCAGCTAAATCCAGGCTCCGCTATGCTGCCTTGGCCAAATGACCTCATTTTTCTGGGCCTCCATTTCCTCAACTGCAAAATGGGGTTATTAATGTGTACCTAGCGGGATCCAGGGAGGATGAAATGAGAGAATGTATGTGAACTGCCCAACTGACTGCCTAGCACCCAGATATTAATTATCTTACCTCTCTTTCTCCTTTCCATAAGAAGCACCCCCACTTACAGACCAGAAAGGTTTCTCTCTGCAAAGAGGGAGGCCCTTGGGGGAGGGTGTGGGAGGCCCCTCCCCCACACGCCACCTGGCCCCCCTCCCACCTCCACATATGGGTTGGGGGGTGGGGAGAGGCAGCAAACAGCCAAACCCTCCCAAACAGGAGTTGGTTTCTATGGTAACCAGGGTGCCAGGAGAAGGGGGGTGCTCCAGATCCAGCTGTCCCCCTGAGAACCCTACCCAGGCCCCAGAGCCTGAGCTCATGCCCATCCAACACCCTGAACCCCCATCTGCCTGCTCTGGGGGCCAGCTGGAACTGCCATAAACACTCCTTTCATTGTACCCAGAGCATATTTGCCACCTGGGTACTGCCACAGACAGGACAGGCATCTTTAAACAGGAGTCCCAAGTTCAAGTCCACCCACACCTGTACTCACATGTGTCCATCTGGGAGAAGTCCTCTCAGTACTATGTGCCCTCTGTCCAATGAACCCCTCATGGCTCCAAGAACCAGTGAGCTTGTAAGTTACGGCACTGAACCGAAAAGAGACTGTGTTAAGGCCCTTTGGACACAGATGAGAACACTGAGAACCAGAATGGGAGAGAGGTTTGCTCCAGCTCACACATGCAATGGATCAGGTTCCCTACAGGTAGGTGTTCTGTCCAGCCCCTCACCTACTCCTGACTCCACAGCTGACTCCAAATGACACCAAAGGGCTGGACTAGGACACTGTGTGATGCTGAAAGGGGATGGGGCACTGCTGGGGAGAAGGAAATAAGTCCTAAAAGCTTTAAGACTCATCTAGCAGCCAGGCATGGTGGCTCATGCCACTATGTAATCCCAGCACTTTGGGAGGCTGAGGCAGGTGGATGCCTTGAACCCAGAAGTTCAAGACCAGCCTGGACAACATAGGGAAGACCCCTGTCTCTACAAAACACCTTTTTTAAATTAGCCCAGGTGGGATGGCCTGTGCCTACAGTCCAGCTACTCAGGAGGCTGAGGTGGCAGGATCACTTGAGCCCAGGAGGTCGAGGCTGCAGTGATCTCTGCCACTGCACCCCAGCCTGGGTGACAGAGAGAGACCTTGTCTCAGAAAAAAAAAAAAAAAAGACTTGTCTAGCAACAGAATGGGCAATCCCAGAGACCGGTGAGTTCCTAGTTGCTGGGAGTGTGTCAGAGGGGGTTGAGTTGGGGAGGAGTCAGGGGTGCAGAGACTGGGTTCCAGGACTCTCCAGCTCTTTGGAGAACCCAAGTCTGATTGGAACGTGAGGGAGCAGGCACCAATCATAGGCAGGTCCAGCCCCACCCTCTCCTGTTTCCCAGGCACCCCCCCACTCCAGGTAAACTAGGGTTGGGAAGGGGATCTAGTGAGTCTGCTGGGAGGTAAGGGAAACTGAGGTGAAGAAGGGGCTCCCCCTGCTGTAGCTGATATACCCACATCCCACTCAGTACTTGACTACCCCTCAACCCTTACACCCCATGTGGTGGTCACCACTAGCTGCCACTCAAAGACGGGGAAGGTCCTTTCAGAGTCCAAAATACGCCCTTCCCTCCAGCCCCTGCCCCACCTCAATCCTACCCAATGGCACAGAAAAAGCTTGAGCTTGGGGTCCAGTTCCCAGGCCCACCACTTCGCAGGTAGCGACCTCAGGGCAAGTCACTTCCCCACCTGGAACACAGGGATGCCAGCCCGCCTGGGTGGCGGTGAGGGTCTGATGGGAGTGCTCTGGACCAGCGGGTGCCTCTGTCCCGGCCCCCTCAGCCCTCCGCCCCTCTGGCAGGGCCTCTCCAGTTCCTCAACCTAGTCAGTCCCTTGGCTAGTCAGCTCCCTTTAGTCAGTCCCTTGGCTGGAGCCCTCAGGGCGTGCAGAGAGGGGCCCCCCCAGACCAGCAAAAGTGGGGGCTGGGGGCGCTGAACTTTCGAACCCGCAAACCCCCCGCGCCGTTCATTACCTTAACGCGAGTTAAAAATAACCGTCTCATCTCTTTAAATTAGTCTGTCTGCAATTACCGCCTGGCACGGCGCTGCCCGCCATCGTCCCGCTGGAGCGGCGCCAGGTGGCAGGCGGGGCCCTCACCCTGTCTGTCGGTCTGTCTGCCTCCCGGCCCCCTCCTCTCCCGCCGCGTGGCGGCCCCAGGGGCCTCCCTGAGCCCCGCCTCCTCAGCTCCCTAAGTTGCGCGGGGTGTGGCGGGGGCGGCCGCTGTGGGGCCGGAAGGGAGAGAGGGGGTCCGCGGGGAGCAGAGTGGGGTGGGGGGGCTGGGCACGGCAGCGGGGGAGGGGCGCCGGGAGGCCCGGGAAGCCGGAAGGGCCCGAAGCGCGCCAGCGCTCGTGGGTGGGTGTGAGCAGGTGGCCGTGGGAGTCTGCCGGGCGTGCCAGCAACTGTGCCAGGAGCGGCTGGCACGGGCTCGTGCCCAGGAGGCGGGCAGCTGCCAGCCCCCCGCTCATGCAGTGAGGGGGGTGAGGACACCCCCCAACCGGGGCTCACACCGCCTCCTCCCGCACCCCCATCAGCCCTTGGGGCTGGGGATCCCCGGAGGACAAAGGAGGAGGAGGGAGCCCTGCTGGAGCAGGCTTGGGGGAGAGAAGGGGGTGGCTTCAGCTGACAGCCACTGCTCGGGCTGTAGCAGGACCCTGCCCCCAGCCTCTCAAATCAGTCCCTCTCTTCCAGCCCCACCCCACCTGGAACTTACTGGGCCAGATGGGGGTGGTGCCACCCCTCCTAATCCCACCTCTCATCAGCCAGGCTGCCCCAGCCCCTGGGAGAGAAGGGAAGTTCCCATCCAGTGTGCTCCTTCTGGGGACAGGAATGGGAGGCGCCCAGGCCTGGCCTGGGAGCTCCCAATGGAGCTGGCAGCCAGGAAACACAAAAGCAGGCAGAACAACTCCAGGGGCGCTAAGTGGAAGGTGTGCCAGAACTCAGAGCAGCCTGAAAGGCTTCCCAGAGGAGTCCAGGGCCAAGGGAAAGTGAGACTGGAGCATCTGAGAGAAAGTGGGAGGCTTTATCTGGATATTCACAGTGTTGGGACACTGTAGAGGGACCGCCTATCCAAGTCCCCATCCTAGGCCTGGAGGGGAACACAACCAGCCCCTTTGGCTGGGTTCCCAGCAATGAGCCCAGCCTCTCTAGGCCTCAGCATGGTCTGGGTGTCCCAAGCCTGCTGCTGGTCTTGTCTTCTCCAATTCCTGTCCTGCACCACTCAGCTACCTCCCTGCATCATAGGTGTGACCACAGGGATAAGGCCAAACATGTCATCCCTTCCTGATCTGGCCCATTCCACCCTTCCCATGCCACCTCCCTGTTGTGCCTGGACACCCTTGGTTTGAGCCTGGCACACCCAAACTGTCCCCAAATCAGACATGCACAATTTCACCTCCCTGCCTTTGGGAATGCAATCAATACTTCCTGGAAGACTATCTCCCAAATTCTCCCCTCCCCAATGAAGGCAGTGCACACCAAGTGCCACCTCCTCTGTGAGGACCTCCTTGACTCCCCCAGGGTTTCTAACTCCCCTTCCCTGAACCCCTACCCCTATCCCCAGCCTTTCCTATCTACAAAACACAAGACCTGGGTGTGGAACTGGCTAAGTCCTGATTATTCTGAAATAGATCCAATTAATGCCTTCTCCTTTGGTCCCCCGCCCCATCTAACACAGGGTTTGGTACACCCCAGGGATTCAATTGCAGTATGTTTGTAGGGGAGGGGAATAAGGAGAGAACAGTGGGCCCTGGCCCCAGGTCTGGCACCTGAGGTGTTCTGTCTGTCAACCTGAGCCTGGCTGGGAGTTGGGATGGCTTTTTCACCAGGCCTCTGGAGGAAATGACTGGGAATGGGGAAGGGCACCGTGCAGGAAGCTCCAGGAATAAGTGGGGAAGTAGGCTCCCTGGGGAGCTGGGTAGAGGGTGAGATAGAAGGGGACAGCATGGGGCAGGCCCCTTTCCAGTGTCTGGGTGGTCTCTGCGAAAACCTAGGTCAGGAGCCCACGTCTGAGGCTCCCTCTCCAACGCCCAGCCCATGACTGGGAGCCCAGGCACAGGGACAATCGGTGTGTCCCTAGCAGTGTGGTGCAGTGGAAACCGCATCCAATGGGCAGGCAGGAGGCCTGGGCCCTCATCCAAAGCCTGCTGCTCAGTGATGCCCTGGGAAGACTCCTATTCCCTTCTAGGGCTTCAGTCTCACCGTCTGAGAAATGAACTCATGGGTCTAAACTATCTCCAAGCATATTCTCAATCACATTTTAGGATTTATACCTCCCTATATTCAAAAGCCTTCAATGTGCCCCTCCCAACCCCAGCTGCCAGCAGGACACTGTTCCAGAGGTGCTTGGGGACCCTGGAGGGAGAAACATGTAGGCTGGATTCCAGCTTTCCCATCTACTAACTGTGTGACCAGTTCATTCCTAAATACAGGCCTCAGGGCCTTCCTTGTACTTGGGACCAATGCCAGCTTTGGGGACCCTGGAGGGAGACCATTTGGTCACAGTAAAACCACCTCAGGGACTGTTGAGAGCATTAAAGGCAGATGTGTGAAGGTGCCTCTCACAGTGCTTGGCCCCAAGACCTTCAATGAACTGCAGTTCTCTCCTGACTTCTACCCTCATGTTTCCTCTTCCCATCTTTCCCCATGCTGCCTGATGTGCAAGCCGAGCTGGAGCTACACCTCCTGCAAGAAGCCCTCCCGGCCACTCTGGCCCAATGTACTGTCCCCTGCCTCAGCATCCTGCGCCATCCACTCAGTTCCCTGCTCTTTCACTAGACACACACTCGTGGCTTCTTGGTGTCAAGACTGTATGCTGGGTGCTGTGGGCACAGAATGGCTCTGACACTGCCACTGTCTTCCAAAAGCAGGGTAGAGAGGGGAAATGAGACAGACACAAATAACTAAAACCCGCTACCTGCAGGGAGAGGGCCAGAGAACCGGGAGTCCTAAGCTAGCTAAAAAGGGTTAGGGAAGGCTTCCTGGAGGAGGCATCTGAACTCTGTACCCTTGAGGACACTGAATATATCTCCAGGGAGGAGTAGGCCAGGGCAAGGGGAGCAAGGAGGTGGGAACAATTCCCAAGTGCAGGACACACTTGGGAGAAATGTGTTCTGGTGGGGGTTGAGCCCAAGCGGATGGGAGAGGCGATGCAGAAGGAGACCCAGGTCTACTCCTCCGGCCTGTGTTCCTGCTCCATAGTGGCTAGTGAGGGACAGAAGCTGCCAACACTAACCCTGAGAGCCGTGGGCTCCCAGGTCAGGATACCCTGGCTCTACAATGCTGCCCCTGGGTATCTAGAGCTGTTCATGCCCACAAGTCTCCCCTCCTCCACTGGCACACCTCCTTCCTCTGACCCAGCTTGCAGGCACCACAGGGCACAGCCCCCTCCCTTGATATAGGCATGCGTCCCTCACAGAGGCCAGCCCTTCCATAGGGAGGCTGACAGCTCACCTCGTAGGCACAGGTACGCCTCCAGCCTCCTCTCCCCCAAAGGCATAGACTATCCCCACTCTCCAACAAGATGGTCAGGGGAGGAGCTGGGTCGAGAGGCCACAATCCAAGCAAGCTCCTGTCCCCTCCTAAGATGGCTCCCCGCTTTCTACTGGCTGGCACTGAGGCCTCCCTGGGGTACCCTGCCCCTCCCCCAGCCCCTAAATGGATCTGGGCTCCGACAGCCAGGGAAGTGGAAAAAAGCATCCTGGGTGGGTATGGACAGATCCCCAGCTCTCAACACCCTGCCCTCACACCACCAGGGGCCATGACCAGTGACCCCCATCCTGATCTAAGTAAGGGGGGGCAGCAGCCACCCCATGGAGAACTCAGATCTCAGGTCACCTGCTGAGTTCCCCACTCTGTGCTGGTTGGTGCCCTAGGGTGAACTCTGGCACCACAAGAAGAACTGTGGGCCCATGGTCATACTCCTCACCCTGGGGACAGCTCTAGGAAGGGCAATGATAGAGATTTGGGAGGGAAAGCCGGCATTGGCCCCAAGTCATTATTCCAGCACTCTCAGAAGGGTGCCCTGGTGAAAAGGGTAAAACAAGAGTCACACAAAGCAGACTCGGGGGAGGAGGAGGAGGGTCCCCAATGTCCACGGCCTGGGAATGGGTTCCTCTGCTATGCCCCCAAGGACAGGGTGGGGACATTCCTCGGGGACGCCTCAAAGCGGCAGTCCCTTGTCACCCCACCAGACCTCCCACCCCGCATCCCTCCCCGCAAGGGAGCACGCACACAGCTGCTCCCAGTACGCCCCCGCCCGTCGCTGGTCAGCCCCACGCCCTGGGCACACACTCTGTGACCCCGGGGGGTGCCAAAGAGCCCTCCTCCTGACTGCCCACCTGCAGCCCAGCACACCTAGCAGCCCCTGGAAGCCCCAGTCGGCGTCCCCAGCCCCCTCCCCAGTCGGACGCCCCCACCTTCCAGCCGGCCGAGCTGTTGCTGTCGCCTTTATCCTTGAAGTAGGGCACGTAACGGACCATCCAGTCGTAGATCTGCGAGAGCGTGAGCCGCTTGTCCGGGGCGCTCTCGATGGCTTTGGTGATGAGGTCGGCGTAGGACAGGTTCCCCCACGCGTTCCGCCGAGAGCTCTTCGCTTTCCGCAGCGGTCCGACCTCCGCGCCCAGGGGCGGCGCTGGGGCCATGGCCGGGGCCGTAGCCCGGCGCTCCGGCCCGCAGTCCTCGGCGCCCTCGGCCACCCCTGCGCCCAGCGCTCCGTCCTCGTCGCCGGCCAAGTCAGGCTGCGGCAGGGGCCAGGTACACGAGCGCGGCCGGCTCTGCGGCGCGAAGTCCGGGTCCACGTCCACCTGATGCGCTCGCAGCTTCGCAGCCATGGTCCCGCCCGGCTCGGGCGAGGAGGGGAGGGAGGCTTCGCGGAGGGTGGGCGGGCGGCTCCGGGATCTGCACGCCCCGGGGAGGCCCGCGGGAGGGGTCCCTGGCGGCGCTGTCTCAGTCGCGGGGCGCCATGGGCCGAGGCGCGGAGGCAGGGGGCTGGACGCGCTGGGGAGCACGAAGGGAGGGAAAGACCGGGGCAGTGAGGGGGCGGCGGCCCGGGAGCCCAGCGGGCACACACCTCGCCCAGCCCCGTTTCTAGCACCTGCCGCCTGCCTGCGCCTGCAGCCACCACCGCCACCGCCGCTGCCGCCGCTCCCCGGGCGCCGGCCCTGCACACGGGCCCCGCTCTCCCGGGACGAGGCCGGATTGCACCATGCCGGAGCCCGAGCCGGTGCCGGAGCCCGCGCCGCCGCCGCCCGGTGAATGCCGCCGCCGCCGCCGCTCCGGCTCCAGCGCCAGCTCCCGCGCCTGCCGCGCTCAGCGCCGGCTGCACCTCAGGATGGGCGGGGGACGGGGAGGGGGCGGGCCCCGCGCGGGAGGGGGCGGGGCGTTTCGCCTGCGGCCGCGGAATCCTCAGCCAGCCCAGGTGCCCCGCCCGCGGGCTGGGAGACGGGGTGCGGAGCTCCCAGCTCGGGGCGACCCCGCCGCAGCCCCTGCAAGCAACAGCGCCGCCTACGGAGCAGGGGCGGAGCGGCTGGCGCGACCCCGCCCCCTGCTCGGCGCGGAGAGGGGGCCTAGGGGGCGGGGCCTTAACGCTCCCATTGGTCCGCGACTGGACTGTCCCGCCCATGGACTCAACAGGATCCCTCCCAGAAGCGCGTCACCGGTTATTGTTACAACCCGGGGTTTCCCGGGGCAACGGGATGGGCGGGGCTCAGGGCACTGGCCCCGCCTTCTACTCCGGAGAGGACTGCCCCGCCCTCTGTTTCTAGACCCCTGACGTTCTCAAGTCTCCGTTCCAGGAACCTGACAGGGAGGATGCTCGAACTCTACTCTTCTTTGTGCCCTGGACTGGGCTGGGGAAAAAGAATAGGTCAAGAATACTTGGGTTCTAGGCCAGGCTTTGCCACAATTCTCGCTCCTCCATCCGCAAACATGTTCTTCATGGTGCCTGTGGGCATAGTTTTAGAGCTCCAGTTCTCAAAGTTTAACGCAGAGCAGAATCATCCCCTAGAGCCTGTTAACATTGTTGGACCCCAGCTCCAGAGTTTCTGATTCGGCAGGTCTGGGTTGGGGCCCCAGACTTTGTATTTCTAACCAGCTCCCGAGTGATGCATGAGAGACCACACTTTGCAAACCATTGTTTTAGAGTCTGTGGGAGGTTCTTACTACGGTTGTTGGAACAAGTACTTGTCTAAAGTTCACAGTGTTTGGGGAGAAGCTTCTTATTCAGTTCTTGGATATTTATTGAGTACCTCTGACGCACCAGGCACTGTCCAGGGCTCTACAGTGAGAGCAGCAACTGAAACAAATGAGGTCCCCTGCTGCATAGACTAGTCAGGAGTCAGATGCTAATCAGATCATCACATGAGCTCAGAAGGGCGAGGCTAGCTGAGAGGCTGGTCAGTCCGTGGCCTCATCCTACAGGCTGCTGAGCTAGGTTTCCCAGTCACCACTGCACCTGCTGGCGTTTGCTCAGGGTATTTGTCCCCTCTGCCTGAAACAGCATTTCCCCTCTGAAAGGCCCTCATCAGAGATTCTCCCACTCTTCAAAGCTCCGTGCAAATGTCAACTTAACCCTGACACCTTCTCTAGCCTCAATTCCGAACACTTTTTGTTCTCTGCTTGCCCAGATCGCTTATTGAGCTGCCAGCAACACCTTGTGCCCCTTTAGCACAATATTCCTATTATGCCAACCAGGAAACCGAGGCCCAGAATGGACAGGTGACTTGCCCTGGTGGCATGGCCAGGACTGGAATCTCAAGCTCCTGACTTCTTTACCAGCCAGGACCTTGCTCCTGGGGAGGCCGGAGATGCAAAGGTCTCTGGGCAGTGGGAGGGCTGAGCCCAGGCCACGGGAGATGGCCTCCTTTCTCAAAAATTTCTTCCTTCCAGTTTAGGACATGAGGAGCAGGGCCAAGGGTGAGGGTAGGGGTGGGGCTGGAGGAGCCCCTCCTCATCCCCCAGGGTGGAAGCAGGTCTTGCTTGCAGATGCCTGGCATGGCATCTGCCTGAGTCACATCACAAGGCAAGGGTGGGCATGGCAAGTGCTGGCTGATGACCCCCCCACCACCATCCATACACATACACACATCCTGCAGGTGGTTCTGCTTAGAGTCACAAGGAGCCTGAAATCATTGCTGAATCCACCTCTCTACCACCACATCACTCATATGCCCTCTATGCCTGGGGGAGTCCACACTGGGAGCTGCCCACCTAAGGGACCCTGGACACCGTGCAAGCCTCCTGGCAGTCTGCAGCCCTGGCCCAGCTCTGAGCTGTGAGACAGAGGCCTGCTGAGGGCCATACCAGTGCTGGGAGGATCCTTCGCCGGGGGCCCTGGCACAGGCTGCCACCGTGGGTCTGGGAAGCCAGGTTGGCAGAGATGCACTAGAGGCTGACTCAGGCTCTGTTCAGGCCCCTGCTCTGCCCAGTGTCCACAGCTGCTGCCTAGAATCTCCTCTGAGGCCCATGTCTCATACACTCAGCTCCTACACACACACACACACACTCAGACTCACACCCAGTAGTACACACTCACATTCTTCTTCACTCACAACTTGGCCCCTACTCACACATTCATTTTGAGGCAGTATAATGTAGCGATTAAGAGTAAGAGCATGGGCAAGTTACGTAACTGCTCAAAGTCACTCTTTCCTACTCTACAAATGACTACCATAATAGCACTACCTTCACAGGATATTTGAAAAATTAAATACGTTTATGAATGTGAGCACCAGGCTCAGAATAAGCACGCAATAAATGCTAGCTGTTTTTATTGCTGCTGTTGTGTGTACATATCTTCCCTTCTTACTTTGCCCAGCTCATACAGTACCACCTGCTCTTACCATGCACACACTCACAGCCGCTCACTCACGTAGGCTAACAAGCACACTCGCCACGTGCCTCACACTTGTGTCCCAATTACACAGACCCATGTAGAGTTCCTTTGACCACCAGCTCTCACCCTTCCCTGCTCCCCCAGCTGGCTCTCAAGCTCCCATCCACCCTCTCTACCACGCCCACATTCATTTCTGTTCACAAACAAGCCCCCACTTGCTTCCCCTTTCATTCCTCCTTTTTCCACACGCAGGCACATACTCTTCACTCACACCTCCCTGGACACTGGAACATGCTCACATTCCAGTGCATGCACGCTCACTTGCCCACAGGCAGATGGATGTGTGTGTTACCCACTCAACTCGTGCTTGGATCACAAAACTTGTACACATACACTCAAACAATCCCAGTGCATGCCTCAATACCTCAGCTGGCTTGCGCATTCCCACTGAGGAGCGCACATCACACAATTCTCCTAACACACACTGCCATCGGCAGACACCCCCTGACCCGGGGCTACAGTGGCACTCCCCTCGCCCTCAAGAGACTGTCTCCTCCCTGTCACTTCCCCTCCTCCAGTCTCAGCTCCCCAGCCCCTCCCAGAGCCCAGAATAGCCCCTGCCACCACTGCTGCTGCCACCGCTGAGCCATCAGGGCCCGCCAGAGCCCGCTTCTCAGTGCTTGCTGCCAGCTCTCCCGGCTCACTCAGGGCAAGTGAGGACAGGAGGACGAGTTTCTGTGAGGCCTGATGGGCATAGCTGCACTGCATCCCTAACAGCCCCTTCCAGAGCCCACCCGGAAGAAGTCAGCCTCCTGGGATTGGCTGCTGCCACTTGCTCAGGTTTCACCTGTGTGCCCTGGTCCTCATACCCCTGATTGAAAGCAGAGAGGGCTGCCTCTCAGAGAAACCCAGGTCTGGGAAGGAAGAGGTTTGCTCAAGGAAGCGCAGTGAGTTAGGAACAGAGCCAGACCACAATCAACCCAGTCATTCCTAGCCCATCATGCGGGGGCTTGAGAAGACCCTCCCCTAAACCACATGGTTATCAAGAACCCACACCCTGCCAGCACTGAGCGGAGGTTGGTTGATATTTAATGCCACCATTGCCAGGAAAAAAAGAATAGCACAGGAGTGATGTCTGGGGACACCTCTGGAGGGGAAGGGAAGGGGCTGGTGACCAGAGGATGCCTCCAGGGCAGAAAGGGGGAGTGTCTGCAGAAGCCAGAGGGGATATCAGGACAGCTGGGAGCGCCTCCAGGACAGGCTCAGGCCTGGCCCCTGCAGGGACGGTGTCAGGGAGTGGGTGGGGCTGAGCTGAGGAGGCTCGGCTGAGGGCACAGTGCAGCAATGCAGCCCCTATGAGAAAACACAAGGCCCCTTCCGCGGCCTGCACAGACCACAGACCAGGCCTGGGCAGAGAGTTCTGCTGGCCCTGGGAGGCAGCTTACAGCAGCGACTGCTGGGTGCCCAAGAACATGGAGCCCAGGCCCCAAAGACCTTGTACCTTCCTTGTCCAGGAGGCTGTACCACCACTGTACTGTCAGGGTACAGAATGAATGCCAAAGTGAGCTCCTCTTACAGGCCAAGCCCATTCTGCACACCATCCCGTTCAATCCTATATTCTTATCCCCATAAGGTTCCCCAAGCACTCACTAAGTGCTGGCCCCTGTGAAGCACCTGACAGGCATTACCCAAAAGAATCAGACTCCTAGGAGCAAGAACTGGGCACATCTCATTCATTGTTGTGTCTCTGGGGCCTAGAGCAGAGGCTGACACAGAGGAGACCTTCTGTAAATATTTGTTGAGTGAAGGGATGTGAGAAGAAATCACAACCACCTGAGAAGCAGAAACTATTATTCCCATTTTCTGGATGAGGAAAGTGAGACTGAGAGAAGGGAAGTGAGTAACTTACTTCCCTGGAAGTCAAACTAGAGTCTAGATTTGCTTCTTGCATAGCACCGAGGAGCAGGGGAAAAATGAGCTTAGGGGCAAATAACTTCCCTTTTCTAAGTCTCAGTTTCCTCATCTGTGAAATGGGAATGGCTGTACTTACATCAAGATCCCATATGTGAAGTGCCAAGCACAAAGCCCTGCAAAGAGTAAATGTCAAACATCACATGTCCTTCGTCCTCCTCCTCTGCCTTGGGTTTGTCTGATAGTCTAAATTTCGGCAGGACCACAACTGGGATCTACAGTGCCTGTACGTCCCCCCACTTCTGTACCATGGGAAGGAGGTAGATTAATTTGTTAGGACTGCTGTGATAAATTACCACAAACTGGGTGGCTTAAAACAATAGAAATGTATTGTCTCACAGTTCTGGAAGCTAGAAGTCTGAAATCAAGGTGTTGGCAGGACCACACTGTCTCTGAAGGCTCTAGGGGAGAATCCTTCCTTGCCTCTTCTAGCTCGGGCAGTTGCCGGCAATCCTGCATGTTTCTTGTCTTGTAGACGCATCACTCGAGTCTCTGCCTCCATCTCAACGTGGTGTTCTTCCCTGCCTGTGCCTTCACATGGCAATCTCCTGTCCGTCTCTGTCTTTCCTCTTCTTATAATGACATCCGCCATATTGGATTTAGGGCCATTCCTTTCTAGAATGACCTCATTTTAACTTAGCTAATTATATCTGCAGATACTTTATTTTCAAACAAGGCTATATTCTGAGGTTCCTGGAAAGGCGTGAATTTTGGGGGGGTCACTACAGAACCCAGTGCAAGAGATGTAATAGAAAACATGTAGGATTTGGAGACAGGCAGGTCCAGATTTGAATTCTGCCTCTTCACGAAGAAGCAATTCGACTTTGGCCTTCTCTGAGTCTTGTTTCTTATCCCGTAACGTGAGGACAACAACCTTGACCTCCCAGGGTTGTTGCAGGGAAAAGATAAATGATGATTTGATGGCAGTGTCTGGCAGAATAAGACCTAGCATCTCACCATGGCCTCACTACCAGCCATGTCCTGCCCAAATGTCCTCTCCTCTGGATTGCCCTGTCCCCGGGGCCTCCAACAGTGGCATGAAAACACTGGGCTGTAGTATTCTGCTATTGGCCCTGCTCTTGGCTAAGTCACTTCTCTCTGGAGCTCTGTTTCCTGATCAGTCAAATGGGTGGAGGACCTAGGCAGATACTCTCAAAGCTTCCATCTGAGGGTGATGTTCACAGAGTCTTGAGACCTCCTTGCAAAATACTAGTTTGGAACTCTAAAGACACAACCGTCACTATAAGAAGTCACTGAAAAGGGAGTGAGCTTTCTAGGAGAAAGTTACCCTTTCCAGCTTCTCTCCTCCCATCAGGCCCTCCCAATCCCCACCAGGTCATGGAGGCAGTGGACTTTCCCAAGTCAGTGAGCCTCCGCCTGTGAGGACCCTCCAGACTTACTGCTCTCCCCTTCGCGGCCATAGCCCCAGCGCTGGTAGGTGACTGTGGAAGGAGGTAGCTAGTACCAGCTCCATTAAGGATCCGCTGTGTGGTCATGGAATGATTACTTACCTCAGTTTCCCCATCTGCAAAATGAAGATCACATCTATCCCACTCCCCCAGAGGAGGTACAAGAATGAGAGGAGATAATGAGGTAGGGAAGGAGCCATGTGGCCTCTGAAGAATTGTAAATATTTCTCTCTCTGGCTGGCAGTTTGGCCTTGCCCCGTGTCCTCTAGATGTGTGGCCAGCGTCACCACCTCCTCAGCTTGACTCTTGGTCTCAGGGTCCCACTGCACAGGGAACCCTGGTAGAGAGGCTGGCGCCTCCTGGTGAATTAAGATAATTAGAACCACCAGTCCTGCAGAAGTGGCTGAAGGAGGAAGAGAGGGAGGAAAGGCCTCCTGTGTGCCAGGCACTGTGTTGTGTGCTCCCTCTTATTTAATCCTGAGAGCCACACTCTGGAGTAGCCAGAGCTATTCCCATTGCAGATGGGGAAACTGAGGCAGGACTCCTGAGGAAACTTCACAGTGCCATTGTGAGAATGATAATAATAATGAATGCTATGGTCAAAATGTTTAAGTCCCCCCCAAAATTAATATGTTAAAATCCTTACCCGAAAGATGATGGTATTAGAAGGTGGGGCCTTTGGGTGGTGATTAAGTCATGGGGCTGGACTTAATCCAGAATGGGATTTGTGCCCTTATAAAGAGGCCCTAGAGAGACCCCCTTCCCCTTCTGCCATGTGAGGTTGCAGCAGAAAGTTGAAGTCTATGAACTAGAATACAGGCCCTCACCAGACTGAATCTGCCAGTGCCTGGATCTTGGACTTTCCAGGCTCCAGAAAGGTGACAGACACATTTCTGTTGATTATAAGCTACCCAGTTATAGCAGCCCAAGTGACTAAGACAATGACGAAGAAAACAATGTATCAAAGCACTTAGTAAGTGTACCCTTTACGCTAAATGAGTCCCTGGCTCTCACTTGATCCTAAATTAACCCTAAAGCCTGGGATTATTTTAGAAGGGACAGCAGAAGCTCAGAGAAGTAAAATAAATTTCCCCAGGTCACAGAGCCAGAACCTCAGCCCCGATTTTCCAGCCCCAAAGCCAACACTTTCATGGCTGCAGCTGCTTTCTCTCACCTGGTTGCTGCCTGCACAGGTGGGTGATGCCAAATAAGTGGGGCACAGACTTCCCAGGCCAAATGGAGCAGACAGGGTGGCAGGGAGGGGGCATGCCCTCTTCTCCCCTTTGTGTTATGTGAAACATGCTTAGCCCACACCCTTAACTTCTACTTTTAATGACTGCAGTTTAATACTTGGGTTAGAGTAAGTGAGGACAAGCCAAAAATGTGTTCACCATCAGTGCTGTCATCCTACCCTTTGTAAACTCTCATCAACCAGCTGATGGTCCCTCAGCTGGCCTGACCACCCTGGTTCCGACCCCAGGCTGCTTTGCAGTCACTTCTCTGCTGCTCCTCTGGGTGCTAGGCATGACCTGATCTGGAACCCACCACAATGACCACAGCTCTTCCCCGCAGGGCCCCGGCCAGCCACGTGTGCTGCCCACATTCTCCCTGCAGCTGCCATTCAGAGTCACTCTCACCCAGTAGAAAGACCTCATGCCATGCATGCTTATCCTAAGCCTACCTGCCTAACATGCTGTTCCTGAACCTTCGTTTTTATCTCCAGATCTCCTGGCCTCTGTCCCTTAACATGGAGAATACAGGAATTGAGCCCAAAAGGCTTGGGTTAGAAACCCGCTGTAACTCGGTGACCTTGGACATTTCATCTCCCTGAGCCTCAGTTCCTTAGCAGTAAGGCAGCATTGGCATTGGCAGCAACAGCACAGGACTATTGTGAGGATGATAATAATAATAATAATGACAGCCTGGATGCAGTGGCTTACGCCTATAATCCCAGCACTTTGGGAGGCTGAGGTAGGTGGATCACTTGAGGTCAGGAGTTCGAGACCAGCTGGCCAACATGCTCACGCCTATAATCCCAGCACTTTGGGAGCTCAAGGCGGCAGGATCACTTGAGCCCAGGAACTCCAGACCAGCCCAGGCAACGTCTCTACAAAAAAATCAAAAAATTAGCCGGACACAGTGGCCCGCGCCTGTGGTCCTAGCTACTCAGAAGGCTGAGGTGGGCCGGGCGCCGTGGCTCAAGCCTGTAATCCCAGCACTTTAGGTGAAACCCCGTCTCTAGTAAAAATACAAAAATTAGGCAGGTGTGGTGGTGGGCACCTGTAATCCCAGCTACTTGGGAAGCTGAGGCAGGAGAATCACTTGAACCTGGAAGGCAGAGGTTACAGCGAGCTGAGATCGTGCCATTGCACTCCAGCCTGGGTGACAGAGCGAGACTCTGTCTCAAAAAAAAAAAAAAAAAAAAAAAAAAAGAGACGAAAGAAAATAACAATATTTCTCAAGAACATATTAAGTACAGCCTCCATGCTAAGTAATTCCACGGCTCTCACTTGATCCTTCATCAATCAGGAGATTATTTTACTGTCATCCCCATTTCACAGATGAAAAAAGGGAACCAGAAGTTCCTGGCACATAGTAGGCACTTGACAAGTGCTGCTTCTTTCTATGGTTTTTGGTTTTTCAACCATCTAAATTCATAAATTAAACCAACTATTCTCAAGCTGAGTCAGAGTACACAGCAATTGTTCCTACCTGTGACATCTGTAGGTGTCCGGCTTGCTCAGTGACTCTAGCTGGGCAAACGGATCACCCAGGCTGGCTCCTTGTTCTGAGATACCTCATCCAAAGATCTCACCCATCCAAACTCATAAAGAGCCTATGCTGGAGTCAGGAGATGTGGGCCCCTGGGCCAACTTGATCAGTGGTTTACTTAACTCCTCTGAGCCTCAGTTTCCTCTATTAATGTTGCAGAGAAGAGTAGTAGGAGTGGCACATAATAGGTGCATAATAAACTTTTGGCTTGATAACCTCTCCATATGCCTTAGTCATTTGAATGAGATATAATTAAAGACCAATTCAAAACACTGACCAGCCAAACACACAAGGGAGCCATAAACACAGTGAACAAATCAATAGAGAGGGGGTGGGCAAGCAAGCGCTCTCCTGATGTCACTGGATGGGCCCTCCGTCCCCACATTGCAATGTGTACAGATATTCTACCTTCTTGCCTGCTGGGAAGCACAGAGTTAAATCTTGTATCAACCACAGGAACTATTCTAAGTGTAAGTTTGTAGTTCATTCTCTTTTCCCATTGGATTACAAAGCTCTTACTTCTTTTCCTTACTTAATGGTTGCATTCTTATTTCATGTGTCGTTTTATAAAAATCAGAATCTACCCAAATCCCCCCCCCCCGCTTTTTTTTGGAAGTAGAGGCATAAATGATGAGGGGAAAAGTAGCACAGATACAGGAAGTCAATCCACACATAGGGTGAGACAGAACTCAGGCAGCTTCCTCACATCCCTGACAAATGCCTTTGAAAGTCAGCTTGCCTGTCACCTCTTCTAAGAAGCCTCCTCGGATCACTTTGGATATGACTTAGGTTTCTCCAGAGAAACAGAGCCAATTGGAGATAGATTAGACAGACATTGATTGATGAATAGATAGATAGATAGATAGATAGATAGATAGATAATGAGGAAACTGGCTCACACAATTATGGAGGCTGAGAAGTTCCACAGTCTGCCCTTGCAAGCTGGAGATCCAGGAGAGCCAGTGGTATTGTTTCCAGCCCAACCCCAAATGCCTGAGAACCAGGGGAACTGCTGGTATAAATGCCAGTCCAAGGGCAGGAGAAGACCAATGTCCCAGCTCAAGCAGCAGGCAGGTGGGAAGGAGACAAATCCTCTCCTTCCCGCCTCTTTGTTCTAATCAGGCCTGCAACAGTTTGGATGATGCCCACCTACATTTGGGAGCTCAATCTACTTTACTGAGTCCACTAACTCAGAGGCTAATCTCATCTGGAAACACCCTCAACAAACACACCCAGAAATAACATCTCATCTGGGCACCCCTTGGCCCAGTCAAGCTAACACATACAAGAAACCATCACAAATGTATCAGTCATTCCTCCTATGTTCCCGGTGCATGCTTCTCATTCTCACTCTCTGTTGTAATTACCTGTTTCCAGGCCTGTTTACAGTCTATGAGTTTCTCTAGCCAGGGTCTTTGCCTCACTTGTTCCTCTGTCAGGCCCAGTGCAGGACCTGAATGGGAGATGGGAAGGAACAGGGAAAGGGAATATAAGAGGCTTCACAGAGGTGAAACAGTTGAGCTAGGTCTTCCAGTAATTTCCTGAGCACCTATTATATGCTAGGCATGAAGTGTCCAAGAATAAGAATGCCATATCCATTAAAAAATGTATGTAGGCCAGGCACGGTGGCTCACACCTGGAATCCCAGCACTTTGGGGAGCTGAAGCAGGTGGATCCCTTGAGCTCAGGAGCTCGAGACCAGCCTGGACAACATGGCAAAACCCTGTCTCTACAAAAAAAATACAAAAATTAGCCAGGCTTGGTGGTGCGCACCTGTGGTCCCAGCTACTTGGAAGGCTGAAGTGGGAGAATCACTTGAGCCTAGGAGGTCAAGGATGCAGTGAACCAGTGCACACTCCATGCTGGACAACAGAGTGAGACCCTGTCTCAAAAAAAAGAGTACATAAAGGGCCTCCCATAGTGACAGGCACATAATAGGAGCTCAAGACGTGACAGCCATAGTTGTAATAGGAAAACACTGAAGGTCATCTGAAGGAGATTGTGCTATTGGCACAATTACACAGAGAAAAACTACACAGCCCTCAAAAGTAATAAGGTAGACTTCTATGGACTAACACAGAAAGGTGGTTCTAACACAACACTCAGGAAGAAAGGAAGTGAAGGAAAAGTCACAGTGTCTATTGCATGCTAGGTGCCATGTGTCACATGATTACATGTCTGTAAATACTACACATGTGCATTATACTTGCATGTATATATGCACATATATAGATATTTCTGGAAGGATTCCCCAAATCTGTTAAGAGTAGTTAGTTCCAATCAAGAGTGATATTGGGGATTGGGGAAAGCCTCCCCTTTTACTTTAGATGGTTTTATATTGTTGAATATTTTTATAATAAATTTAAAAATAGTGAAGGGAAAAAGAAGAGTTGCTAGAGGAGGCATGTACTTGAGTGAATACTTTAGTTAATGAATAAGTGCTCCAACCAGAGCCTCAGTGAAAAGCCCAGTGACTTGGTGAAGTGTGTGGTCCAGCAGCCTGGCCTTGTGACTTCCACTGCCCCAGGACAGGCCTGATGAGTGCAAGGGATAGGAAGACATGGAGTCTGATGGGGAGGGCCCTGGAGAAGGTCCCAGGGTCCCACACAAATCAGAGGTAGGGGAATTGGCCTCCCTTGAGAAGGGATGTGACTTGGGACCCCTGTGGAGTCACAGGGGTGGCCAGAGCTGCCTGAAGGTGAACACTGTGCTCAGGAGGCTGGTCCTCTGCCAGAGCTGGGCCCTGATGGAGTCAGGAAGACAGGACCCAATGCTCTGAGATAAAGAGGGAGCCTTGGACATCACTGAGCCATTGCCCCTCCTCCCAGTGTGGGGAGGGGGTCAGGCACATGGGCAGGGGCAGAATTCAGGAATCATGATGTGGAGTAGCTGATTTCCCAGGCTCCCACATGGCTCCCCAGCAGGGAGGGCCTGGTGAGTAGGGAGAGCATGAGTCTTAGAGAGAGACACAGGTGGTTTCGGAGCTTGACACACACCCTGTGAGACCCTAGGGCCTCAACTGCCTCCTCAGGAAAATGGAAGCAATAATGCCTCTCTTGAGGGTAATTGTGAGAGTTGGATTAGGTACGAAAGTGGCCAAAGGAAGTCTCTAACTGAAGTAGGACTTAATCCATGGTGTTAAGATGGGTATGAGGGGTGTCTTTAGGAGGGGGTGGGAATTCATGGATAGGGACAGGGTAGCTGGGGCTTTGGACTCTGGTCTTCAGGTCTCATGCATGATATACCTCAGAGAGTGAAATCTACACTCAGCCCCGGCAGTTAAGAACTTGGTCTGGAGTCAGTCTCCAGTGCAAATTCCATTCCCTCACTTCCAATCATACGGCCTCTCCAGGCCTGAGATCCTTCATCATAAAAATGGAGATAATAGTAGTTTCTACCTCACAGGTTTGTTATGAGACTTAAATGAATAAACTTGTAAATTATCTAGTACAGTGTCTGACACTATTAGGGGTTGTAAGGCAAAGAGGCTCAAATCTTTTCCACCTGAGAGAAAAGGACCCAGAGTTCCCAGTGGACCTCAGGCTGTGGCTTAGAGAAGAGACTGTCAGAAGGAGGAGGTGTGTGACTTTGGCAACCACAGTGTAGAGTGGTGAAGAGAGCAAAGGCCTAAAAGTCAGACAGATGCAAGCCAAATACCACCATCTCTACTTTCCAGCTGTACTTGTCTAAGCCTCAGTTTCCCTAACTAAAAAAAGTTGATTTTTGTGCCTGTTCGTGCTCTACTAGATATATTAAAGTGAAACTCCAGGCTGGGCACAGTGGCTTATACCTGTAATCCCAGTGCTTTGGGAGGCTGAGGCAGGCAGATCACTTGAGCTCAGGAGTTTGAGACCAGCCTGGGCAACATAGCAAAACCCTGTCTTTACAAAAATTAGCTGAGCATGGTGGCACACACTTGTGGTCCCAGCTACTCAGGAGGCTGAAGTGAGAGGATAACCTGAGCCTAGAAGGTCGAGGCTGCAGTGAGCCATGATTGTGCCACTGCACTTCAGCCTGGGCAACAGAGTGAGACCCTGTTTCAACAAAAAATTAAAAAATAATAAAGTAAAACTCCAGATACCACATCACTGAAAGCTCCCCCCTTCATCTTTATTTGCCATAGCTCCTTATTTCTGACCATAGTCTCATGGGAGGAGTGAGCACTGGGCTTGGAGTCTCAAAGACTCACCTTTCAATCCCAGGGCATCCCCGTCACCTGTGGGATTTTGAACAAATCTCTGCACTTGACAGACTCTCCATTTCCATGTCTGGGATAACGGAGAATTCCTCCTTCTTCACAGGGCTGGTGGGTGTGACAAGTGAGGCACTATATGGGAACATGCCTTGCCCAGTGTCTGCAGAACGCTCATCTTAGGGTTAAATGTTCATTGTGACTTTTTCTTCACAAGCCTTTATTATTATTATTATTTGGATGCCTACATTTTACAGTCAGTTTAAGAACAACTTAGCTTTACTCTCCTTGACCAAATGAACACCCTGAAATGTGGAAAGCATACATACTCTGAGTCTGATTGGCCTGGTTTAGATTCTAGCTCTAGCTCTGTGTCCCTGGCCAAGTCACTTTGCCTCTCTGAGTCCTAATTTTCTTAGCTATAAGGTGGCATTGATAATATCTATTTCGGCTGGGCACGGTGGCTCACGCCTGTAATCCCAGCACTTTGGGAGGCTGAGGCGGGCAGATCACTTGAGGTCAGGAGTTTGAGACGAGCCTGACCAACATGGTGAAACCCTGTCTCTACTAAAAATACAAAATAAATAAATCAGCCAAGCATGGTGGCAAGTGCCTGTAGTCCCAGCTACTCCGGAGGCTGAGGCACAAGAATCACTTGAACCCAGGAGGCAGAGGTTGCAGTGAGCCAAGATCACACCACTGCACCCCAGTCAGGGTGACAGAGCGAGACTCTGTCTCAAAAAACAAAACAAAACAAAAAAACCTACTTCACAGGATTGTCGTGAGGATGACAATGACAATAGTGGTAATAATAACAGGGGAGGGGCAACCACTATCAGGGTGGGACAGCTGTGGAGTGACAGATCAGACACCTGGGCAGGTAGAAGGGTCTTCATCTAGCAGGTCACCACTTGAAAAAAACACCTTGAAAGCTGCTGTCACCTGCCTGAGGGTGTCACCTGAGGGAGGAGTGGCAGTGAGGAAGGGCAGGCTTAGGGGCTGCAGCTTAAAACTGGGTTCCTGTGTAACCCTCTGCACATTGTCTCTCTTCACCGACAGCAGCTGCCTCCTGAAGCAGAGTCTCAGTTCAGCTGGGAAAGGTCTTTGGATGAGGTATGTCAGAACAAGAAGCCAGCCTGGGTGATCCGTTTGCCAAGCTAGAGTGACTGAGCAAGCTGGACACCTAGAGACGTCCCAGGTAGGAACAGCTGCCGTGTATGGTTGGTGGGAATGTAAATTAGTTCACCCATTGTGGAAGATGGTGTGGTGATTCCTCAGAGATTGAGGACCAGAAATACCATTGACACAGCAATCCCATTATGGGGTATATGCCCAAAGGAATAGAAATCATTCTGTTACAAAGATGCATGCACACATATGTTCACTGCAGCACCATTTACAATAGCAAAGACATAGAATCAACCCAAATGCCTATCAATGATAGACTGGATAAAGAAAATGTGGTACATATACACCATGGAATACTATGCAGCCATAAAAGGGAATGAGATCATCTCCTTGGCAGGGACATGGATGGAGCTAGAAGTCATTATCCTCAGCAAACTAACACAGGAACAGAAAACCAAACACTGCGTGTTCTCACTTAAAAGTGGGAGCTGAACAATGAGAACACATGGACACAGGGAGGGGAACAACACACACTGGAGCCTGTAGGGGGGTGGGTTGGAGGAGGGAGAACATCAGGAAGAACAGCTAATGCAGGCTTCATACCTAGATAGGTGCAGCAGACCACTGTGGCACACATTTACGCATGTAACAAACCTGCACATCCCGCACAGGTACCCCAGAACCAAAAATAAAAATTAAAAAAAAAAAATAGACCTGGAAAAAAAAAGAGAATAGTGGATTTAATTTATGAATTTAGATAGTTGAGAAACCAAAAGCCATAGAAAGAACCAGCACTTGCCAAGTGCCTACCATGTGCCTGGAGCTTCTGTTTCCCTCTTTTCATCTGTGAAATGGGAATGACAATCAAATAATGCCAACCTCTCCGGATTGATGAAGGATTAGGTGAGAGCCATGGAATCACTTAGCATGGAGGCTGCATTTTATAAGCCCTTGAGAAATATTAGCGCGTATTATTATAAGGCATGGGGCAGAGGGGAGGGGTGGTTAATGAGACAGAGATCACAAGAAGGGGTGGATGCTTCAGAGGAAGATGATGGATTCAGTTGGAGTGAGCTGAGTTTGTGTGCCAGTGGGTCAGCCAGCGAAGAAGTCCATTTGGCAGGCAGTTGATATGGTGGTGGTCATGAGGCCACAGTCTGGAACTCTGGGCAAAGGTCTGGACAGGAGATGTAAATTTGGAAGTCTTTGGCACAGAGGTGGTGAAACCGTGACTGGTGGGGGGTGAAGACCCCAGGGGTGATGCTGGAGCAGAATATGAAAAGAACAGAGAACCAAAGGGGGCTGCTGAGGAACACCAAGATGTTAGGGGGAACAGAGCCAGGGCAGACTGGAAGCTTCTGGGAAGGAGCAGCCAGTGAGCTCAGAAAGGGTGAACTCAAGAGAACCAGGAAGAGAGTGGTTAAAGAAGAAGGAACTAGTAAATAGCACATAGGTCATGGACAGGTCAAGAAATCAAAGGCCTAAAAGCACATGTTACAGTACATACTTTCTCAGGCCAGTGCAGGCCAAAAAGTGAGGCAGTGACTGCCCTAAGTATACACTACCAGCTCCCAGCCAAGTGAGGCCAACCTGTAAAGCTCACGTAAGGACTGTGAGTCAGCCAGGGGCCCTCAAAACGGAACCTCAAGGCTCTTGAAAGGCAATGTAGAGGAGGAGAGGGGCTCTACCTCTCTGCCTGAGATTGTGAAACCCTGGCAGGCCTCTAAGCAGCTCTGAGACAGTTTCCTCATCTGCAAAAAGGAGATCATATCCAAACTTTATATCAGGGTTGTATAAGAATTGGATGACATCATAAGATACCCAGTATGCAATGGGCACTCAAAGGTTAGTGTTCTCTACTATTTCAATATAAAAATATTGATCCCTAATGATGGTCCTGAATCACTAAGAAAAAGTTACATTCAGGTCAATTGCCATCCTTTTGGAAACACAGGGAAGGATGTAATGTACTTTAGAAAGATTCACAGTAGAAGTCACATCTGTCTTATTTTCGAAGATGGTTGGTCTTGGTGATGGGGTACCCCCGGCATGACCACCAGGCTCCCCTTCAGCACCATGATTCAGTGGCTTTTCCTAGAAGGAAACGGGCATCTGCGGATTAGCTCCCTGTTCAGAAGTCATGGGGAGCTTTCCTGACTAGTCCAGAAAGACCCAGATGGCTGGGGGATGAGAGGAAAGCCATGCAGAGCTCACAGAGGAGCCCCAGTGAGGGTTCAGGTTAGGAGAGTCAGGCTAAGTTGTTCTTAAAATGTCTGGTAAAGATCCAGTCACAGTTAACATTTACTCCAAGTACTGAGCCAGGCATGGTCACCTATCACATATCACACAGTCTCAGTTGTCACTCTCACCAACCTCAGGAGGAAGATAGAATTCTCCTCTATCTCACACATGGACATGGAGGTTCTATCAAGTGAAGTGATTTTCTCAAAGTCACACAGGTGGCTCTTGGACGGGAAGGAGTGCCTGTGGTCAGGAAGGAGAAGTAAGCTGGATGTGAGGAGCTGGGGAGGAAGCCAATGAGGGAGGAAGCTGTGGGCAGTGTGATGTCTGGGTTTCACTTTAATACTTTCTAGCAGACAGTACCAGACACAGGGAGGGGCTGGGACCTGGCCTCATGACTACCACCATGAAGGGACCGCTCTGCAAGTGACAGACCAGACACCTGGGCAGGCAGAGGCGTTTCCGTCTAGCAGGAGTCCGCCACCTGCAGACACGTATCAAAACACTGCCATCACTGTCCTTAGTCTATGACTTAGTGAAGGAGTCACGACAAGGAAGGGAAGAGGTTTGAGGGCTGCGTGCCTGAAATTGAGCCTCACTGGTATCCAATGGTGGCCAGGAGGGCAGAAGCAACCAACATACCAGCTGTGAATCCACAAGGCCCTGGAAGAAGGCTCAGGGTCAAGTGGGAATGAAACGGAGATGAGAAAACCTACAACACTGGGCTTTGCAAGAAACATGTAACAGCACATGGGGAGCGACCCGGGGAGTTCCTGGTACCGAGCAGGCGCTGCTTTCTTCTTCTCACCTCGTGTTTGTCAGATAAGGATGCTGAGGCCTGGAAAGAAAGAGCGACATCACATACATAGTGAACTAGTGATGAAACCCAGACTGGGATCCCGACTGCCTGCCACCCAGAGGCCCCAACCCTTAGGCACTTGATGACCCGTTCCTCCTGAACCAGAGGGATGTGGCTGCAACACCACAGCAGTTCAGATGGTGTTAACAAACGTAGAGTCTGGACTGCACTGCCCAGCACTGGAGCCACTAGTTCCGTGGAGTCCCCAAGCACTTGAAACGTGGCTAGTCCAAGTGAGATGTTCTGTTAAGTATAAAAACACATCAGATTTGAACATTTTGTAGGAAAAAAGGTTTCAAGTATCTCACGAATGATTTTTGACCCTGATTACATGCTGAAATAATATTTTGACTGTATTTGGTTAAATGAAAATATTTTTAAGTTAATGTTACTGACTTCTTTTTACTTTTTAAAAAAGATGGATGCTTACTGATTATTTGTTTATTGAGATGGGATCTCACCCCATTGCCCAGGCTGGAGTTCAGTGAAACAATCATAGCTCACTGCAGCCTTGAACTACTGCGCGCCAGCAGTCCTCCAAACCCCAGCCTCCCAAAGCACTGGGATTATAGGCGCATGCCACCAAGCCCAGCTCCTTTTATTAAGGCAGCCACTAGAAAATTTAAAATTATACACGTGGCTCACCTTATATTATCATTGGACAGCACAGGTCTTGTACTAGGAGATGGGGCTGTCCTCGCCTGTTCAGAGGACTGAGCTGAATTCTAGACTGCACATCTCAGGAGGCACCTAGGCAAAAAGGAGTAGATTCAGAGCCTGAGGAGGGTGGGGAAGGGACTCAGAATGAGGTCACAGTATTGCATAGCTCTAAGGGCACCACCCTTGGTATGGTCCAGCAGGCATATGAGCTATGTCATGTAAGGGACAGTTGAAGAAACTGGACATGTTCCACCTGGAGAGAAGACATGGAGAGGGGATGTGATCACTGTCTTCAAATAGCAAAGGACAGTCACGGGACACTGGGGACAGATGTGTTCTATGTGGCTTCAAAGAGGAGAGCTGAGATTCAAGGCAGAGCTCCAGGGAGCAGACTTCCACTCTAAGGAAGGCCCAGGGCCCTCCAAAGCCAGGCTGTGCTTCCTTTTCGGGGGGCACAGAGAAGGAGGGAATGGCATTTGGGGCCCCTTGGCGGATTTGCCTTGGGAGGGGTGAAGCACAGAAGAAAGAAATGTGTTAGATTATCTGCAGTGGAAAAGGTCCTCACAGCCTGAGCCTCTGGGGCACCCCTGGGCTGGGTGGCTGCCCCAGGTAGGCCAAACAGAGGGTCTCTCTGAGGTTTCAGCCTAATAATAATAATACTACAAAACTGCTTATTGAGCATCTATTACATACCAGGGGACTTTACACATATGATTACTGTGTCTCTCGCCTACCCCAAGGAAGTGGGTACTATTTCCCAATTATTAGGTGGATAAGGAAACTGAGGCTCAGAGAGGAGGAATGCTTTATCCCAGGTTACACAGCCAGGATGAACTGGGATTTGAACCCAGTCTGGCTGATCCCAGGGCCCACAGGCATGGGGTGGCCTCCTCAGGAAGCCTAGAGGGGCAAGGGCCAGCTAGAGCCCTGGGGAAGCTGGGTTGGTTCTTCATGGGAAGCCAGAGCCCCACTGGGCTCTCCAATTAGCAAGAGCAGAGAAATCAGAGGCAGCAACAAGCTCTGCTAATGAGCTGCCACATTAAACAATGAGTCACACTTCCATACGGTGCCGCTCCAGCCCTAACCCGGAACAAACAAGCTGTGAGAAACAGTTTACAAAACAGCGAGGTGTGACTGTCTCCCTGCTGCCGCCCGCCGCTGCTGCCACCATCACGGCACTGCAGCCACCACCACGCCCACCGCCCATGGGCACACACAGGTGCAAAGGGCAGACCTGGGAGGGGGCTAAAGAGCCAGCCCTGACTTCTGAGCTCAGCGGGAGTACCCTTCTTTGGCAGTGACCCAGGCACAGACTCTGAGCTGCAGCTTCCACTGCATTCTAGCCATCTCCTGGGATGCAGGGATTCTGTCATTTGGTCACTCTGTGACCTAGGGCAAATGACTTAATCTCTCAGGGTCTCAGTTCTCTTATCTGTATTGCGGGGATAATAATATCTAGCTCATTCTTTAATTGTGAAGACTAAATGTGATCATCACATAAACCTACTACAGAGCCTGGCACAGAGGACTTATGCAGCAAACCATTCACCCCCGCAACCCTTGCATCCTTCCCTTCTCCTGTATAGGGAATCCAGCTCAGAGCTAGTCTTGTAGAAATCCCCCATTCATGGTGTCTGCCTTCCTTTTCCTGACCTATATTGTATCTGTTTGTGTCCCTGGCTTACCCCCTACTGAAATATGGGATCCTGTGAGCAGGGACTTGTCTTACTCATTTCCACACTCTCAGACCCAGCACAGGAGGTGGCAGGGTGCAGTGGGAGGAGCATTAGGCATTAGGGACAACAACTGTGAGTTCAGATCACTCCTCTGACAGTTATTATCTGTGGGATCCTGAGCAGCTATGCTAAGAACCATTTATTGAACACTTCGCTGTGCCAGACCCAAATGCTTCATGTGTTCTATCTCATTTAATCCAAAGAGGGGTGTTACTGTCCCATCTCACCAACGAGGAAATAGGCTCTCAGGGCAGCTAGGTAGCATGGTGTGATGTCTTTGTAATGTGTCAACTAGGCTCAGCTGAACTACGTTTCCCAGAATTCCCTTTCCTGTATGTTTCAGGTTAGAATCCCCTAGTGGTTCTGTTTCTCTAATTGAAACCTGACTGATACACATGGCCAAGTTTCCGGAGTAAGATAGTGATGGAGCTGGAATTCAAAATGGGTGTTCCTGTCACCCAGCTGAAGATTGTTAACTACTCACTCTGATAATAATAGCTAATACACAGTAATTATGAGCCAGTTATATATTTACTCATTTAATTCCCCCAGCAATCCTATAGGTCATTTCTATCATTAGCATCTCAGTTCTTACAGGTGGGGAAACTGAGGCACAGAGCGGTTAATTTGCACAAGGTCACATAACTAAGAAGTGGGAAATCTGAGAGTTAAACCCAGATTGATTGGCCACACAGCCCATCTTTTTATCTGTTGCATTCTTCTACCTCTCAACTCTAGTATACTACAACTTAATCCCTAAGACTCAACTTTTCTCATCTATAAAATGGGGATAATCATACCTAATATGCAAGATACTTGTGATAATTAAGTGTGAAAATGTAGTTACAGGGCTTCTGGACAGAAGAAATAACAGGGAGTCGATTCACCCTCTCTCCTAAAGCAACTGAAAACCTAGATAAAATATATGAAACAACAGTTTTCAGACACTGAACATAAGGCAATACAAAACAGCAATTCCTCCGAGACAAGAAACTAATGAGGTAAGCCCTACACTTGCCAGCTTCTACCTGGGGAGAGTTTCCAGGCTGCAGCACAAGGAGTAGCATCCAAGCTATTATAGCTCCCTGAGTGGAGGAGACAGAACAGAGAGGCTGAGAGGCCAACGTGACTAGAGTTCACAGGGCAGAGAACTGGAGAGGAGAGCTTCTCAGAGAGAGAGCTCCAAAGATCTGCAGAGAGTCCTCTTCAAGCCTTCAGGTGAATATTGAACGGTATTTTTATGTGAGGAAACTACCTAGGTTTAAGAAAAGAATATCCCAAAGGAGCAGAGGAAACAGTTTCCAAAGACCTGGAGTGGTTTGCGTCCCTATCAACAAGAGTGGAAAACTTCATAAATCACAAAGCATCAAGTAGATTCCTGAAAAGGGCATTGCTTTAACAGTGGGAGGAAACGTAGTGGTCCTGCCTAAGAACGCTGCAAAGTAAGCCTCAAAAACTCAAACTTTTCAAGTAACTTAACTGCACCCCAGAACAAAGTTTAATAATATTTATAGCAATATTAAAATGGTCAGCACACGAGGTAAAGTTCATAGTGTTTCACATCCAACAAAAAACTACTAGGCATGCAAAGAAACAGGAAAATACAACTGATAATGAGGATAAAAAAATTAAGCAATAGAAACATACCCAGCCAGGTGTGGTGGCTCATGCCTGTAATCCTAGCGCTTTGGGAGGCCGAGGCAAGCAGATTACCTGAGGTCGAGAGTTCAAGACCAGCCTGGACAACATGGTGAAACCCTGTCTCTACTAAAAATACAAAAAATTAGCCAGGTGCAGTGGCACGCGCCTGTAATCCCAGCTATTCTGGAGGCTGATGCAGGAGAATTGCTTGAACTCAGCATTGCTTAACCTCCACTTGAACCCAGTGAAGGTTAATCACGCCACTGCACTCCAGCCTGGGCTACAGGGCGAGACTTCATCTAAAAAAAAAAAAAAAGAAAGAAAGAAACATACCCCTAAATAGCACAGAAGATAGAATTAGTATACAAGACATTAAAACAATTATAATAACTATATTCCATAAGCTTAGAAAACTAGAGTAATGACTGATCTTGTTAAGTAGAGAGAAAGAGGGGAAAAGACCCAAATCAAACTTCTAGATGTAAAAAAAAATACAATGTCTGCAATGAAAAATGACACTCGATGGCATTAACAGCAGATTTGAATTAACACAGAAGAAAGGACTAGTAAATTTGAAGACATAGCAACAGAAACTATTTAAAATAAAATACAGAAATATATATATAATGATATATATATATAAAATGAACAGCTCATCAATGAGCTGTGGGATAATTTTATGCAGTCTAACATATGTGTAGTTAGAGTCTCTCAAAGAGGAGAGGAGCATAAAAATATTTAAATAAATAACCAATAATTTCCCAAATTTGATACAACCATAAACCATGGATTCAAAAATACCAACAAACATCAAGCACCAAGGAATGTAATGATTAAATTGCTTAAAACCAGTAATAAAGAGAAAATCTGAAAAGTAGGAGAGAAAGAGACACATTATATACAAAAGAACAATGAATGACAGCAGACTTCTAATTGGAAATATTTCAAGCAAGAAGACAGTAGAATAACATCATTAAAGTACAGAAGGTAAAAAAATAACGGAAAAACCTGTCAACCCAGAATTCTGTATCCTGTGAAAATGTATTTCAAAACAGAGGAGAAATGATTACTTTTTCCAAAATAAAAAGTTGAAAATATTCATCACTGGCAGACCTGATCTACAAGAAATGTTAAAGAAAGTCCCCAAGTCAGAAGGAAAAATGACACCAGATGGAAATTTTAATCTACACCAAGAAATAAAGGGACTCTGGAAAAGTAGTTATGTGAGAAAACATTGAATACTTTTTTATTTCAAAAGTATCTTTAAAAGATAATTTATTGGTTAAAGCAAAACAGTAAGTATTCTGTGTTTATAACATATATAGAAATTAAGCACATGACAATAATAGCCTAAAGGTTGTGAAGGAGGAAAGAGAAGCTTGCTGTTGTAAGGTTCGTACTCTGTGTGAAGTGGTATAATATTACTCAAAGTGGTTTGGGATTGAGGATGTACACTATAAACCCAAAAGTAACCGCTAAAAAATAGTTGTATCTAATTAAGCTAATGAAGGAGATAAAATGAAATCACAAAATATCCAATCCAAAAAAGGCAGAAAAAGAGGGAAAAGGGAACAAACAATACATGGGACAAATAGCAAGCAAATAGCAAGAAGGTAGATTTAAACCTGATCAAATCAATAATCACATTCCATATAAATGGTCTAAATACCACAATTAAAAAGCCAAATTGTCAGATTGTTTATACAGGGCAAGATTCAACTCTATGTTGCGTGTAAGAAATCCACTTTAGGCTGGGCACAGCGGTTCATACCTATAATTCCAGCAATTTGGGAGGCCGAGTTGGGCAGATCACTTGAGGCCAGGAGTTCAAGACCAGCCTGGCCAACATGGCAAAACCCTGTCTCTACTAAAAATACAAAAATTAGCCGGGTGTGGTGGCTACCTGGGAGGCTGAGGCAGGAGAAGCGCTTGAATCCATGAGGCAGAGGTTGCAGTGAGCCGAGATTGTGCCACTGCCCTCCAGCCTGGGCAACACAGTGAGACTCCCTCTCAAAAAAAAAAAAAAAAAAAAAGAAAGAAATTGACTTTAAATATGAAATAAATTAAAAGTAAAAATTATTAGTAAAGATGTACTGCGCTAACAATAATCAACAGAAAACTGAAATGGCTATATTAATATAATGTAATACAAAGTAGATTTCAAGTAAAGAATATTACCAGTCATTATGAAAGAGTCATTTCATAATGATAAAATGTTTAGTTCAAGAAAATATAACAGACATTTATACACCTAATATATATAACAAACATTTTTTCCTAAATATAACAAACATTTATATACCTAATAGCAGAGTTTCAAAATACATTAAGTAAAACCTGATAGAATTACAAGGAAAAATGGATGGACAAATCTACAATTACAGTTGGAGATATAATTGACAGAACAAGCAGGCAGAAAATCAACAAGAATGTATAGTAAACTTGAACAACACTATCAACCAACTTAACTGACATTTATAAAACACTTTACCCAACAACAGAAGAATACAAATTTTTCAGCGTACGTGAAAACATTTATCAGGATAGACCATATATTCTGACCATAAAACAAATTTCAATACATCTAAAATTAGTCAAAGTATGTTCTCTGACCACAGTGGAATTAAATTACAAATCAATAACAAGGTATCTGGAAAATCCCCAAATAGTTGAGAACAAAATAAGATACTTTTAAATAACCTACAAGTTAAAAAAAATAAAAGAAATCAAAAGAGGCATTAGAAAGTATTTTGATCCAAGTGAAAATAAAAATGCAACATATCAGAATTTGTAGGGTACCACTAAAGCAGTACTTAGGGGGAAACTTATAGGAGTAAACACCTATATTAGAAAAGAAGAAAGGTCTCAAATAGTGTTATCAGCTTCTATCTTAAGAAATAGAAAAAGGAAGAGTGAATTTAACCAAAATCAGCAGAAAAACAGAAATAATAAAGACCAGAGCAGAAATAAATGATATAGAAAAACAAAAAAGCAATAAAGAAAATCAATGCAATCAAAAGCTATGTGGTTTTTTTTCTTTTTCTTTTTTTTTTTTTTTTAAAGAAAATCAAATGACTTTTGGAAAAATACCAAGTGAATTGTCTGCAGCAGAGCACATGTTTTGGAGTCCAACAGACCAGATTTCAGTTACAGCTTGAGTGTTATTAATTATGTGATTTTGGATTGTCCATGCCTCAGTTTCCTCCTGCATAAAATGTACCTGCCTTGCTATTTCATACATTGCTGATGAGGGTAAAAATGTAAAAAATTTTAAATGCATTTTCCCTTTGACCCAACAGTCCCAGTTCTGGGAATTTATTCTACAAGAAACTCTTTTTTTCTTTAACAGCTGTTCTAAGATCTGATTCCCATACCACACAACTCACCCATTTAAAGTGTGTAAGTCAACAAATTTTAGTTTGTTTTCAGAGTTGTGCAACCTTTACCACAATTTATTTTAAAACATTTTCATCTCTCTCCTAAAATTCCATACCCATTAGGAGTCACTTCCATTTTCTACCACTTTCTCCAGCCTTAAGCAACCACTAATCTACTTTCTCTATATATAGATTTGCCTATTCTGAACTTGTTATATAAATGGAATCATACACGATCCTTCATGACTGGCTTCTTTCACTTAGCATAATGTTTTTAAGGTTCGTCCGTGTTGTAGCATGTATCAGTACTTCATTTCTTTTTATTGCCAAATAATATTTCATTGTATGAATATACGACGTTTATCCATTCATCAGTTGATGACGCTTCGATTATTTTTTTTTGCTATAATGAATAATGCTGTTATGAACAATCATGTACAAGCTTTTGTGCAATTTTATGAACATGTTATTATTTCTCTTAGTTGTATACCTAGGATAATTTCTGGGTCACATGATAACTCCATGTTAACATTTTGAAGAACTTCCAAACTGTTTTCCAAAGTGGCTGTACCATTTTACATTCCCACCAGCAATGTATTGGAGTTCCAGTTTCTCCATATTCTCATTCATTGTCATGGACTAAATGTTTGTATCCCTTCAAAATGTATATGTTGAAGCTCTATGTCATTGTATTAGGGATAGGACCTGTAAGGAGGTAATAAAGGTTATACCTTTATCATAAAGGTGAGGCCCTAATATGGCTCTTATAAGTGCCCTTATAAGAAGAGGAAGATATTTATCAACCCATGTTCATAGCAGTATTACTCACAATAGCTACAGTGTGGAAGCACCCCAGGTGTCCATCAGTGGATGAATGGATAAGCAAAAGGTGATATGTCCATACAATGGAATATTCCTCAGCCCTAAAAAAGGAAGGTGATTCTGCAATATGTTATAACATGGATGAACCCTGAGGACATTATACTAGTGAAATAAACCAGCCACAAAAAGACAAATTCTGTATGATTCCACTCACATAAGGTACTTAGACTGGTCAAAATCATAATGACAGAAAGTATAATGGTGGTTTCCAGGGGCTAGGGGGAAGTGGAAGTGGGGAGTTATTTTTTAATGGAGTTTCAATTTTTTAAGATGAAAAGAGTTATGGAGATGAATGGGGGTAATGGTTACACAACATTATGAATGTGTTTAATGCCACTGAACTACATGCTTTAAAATGGTTAAGATGATAAATTTTATGTTGTATGTATTTTAGCACAATACAAATATTGGAGAAAAGCTGCCAATATATTATTTGTGATCTCATTCAAATATGCAATAAAAGTATAAAAACGTAATTTCAGGTTAGTGGTTAACCTGAGGAGAAGGAGCAGGAAGAGATGAGATTGGGCTTTAGCTGTGCTTTTAATGTTTTTATTTTCTACAAAAAGAGAGAGTTCTGAAGTAAATGTGGCAAAAGATCACACATTAGTTAAATCAAGTGAATGGGCTATATAGAGGTCAATTGTATTTCTCTGTACTTTACTGTATTCTTGAAATATTTCATAATTTGAAATCTAAAAATTAAGTTGATAAAAATAAAAGAGAAAGAGACACCAGCAGACACTTATGTGCTCTCTCTCTATCTCTCTCTGTCTCTGTCTCTCTCTCTCTACACATGCAGAGGAAAAAAGGGTCCCAGGTACTCAGTGTGATAGTGGTCCTCTACAGGCCAGGAAGAGAGGCCTCACCAGAAACCAAATCAGCCAGCACCTTGATCTTGGACTTCCCAGCCTCCAGAACCGTGAGAAATAACATTTCTGTTGTTTGAGCCAACTGGTCTGCAATATTTTGTTATAGCAGCTAAAATGAACTAAGACACTTGTTGTTATGTGTCTTTTTGATTATAGCCATCCTAGTGAATGTACAGTATCTCACTGTGGTTTTGATTTGCATTTCCCTAATGGGTAATGATGGTGAGCATCTTTTTTGTGTGCTTATCATATCTTTTTTAGAGCAATGTCTGTTCAAATCCTTTGTCTATTTTTTCAGTTGGGTTATCTTTTTATTGTCAAGTGTATGGAAACTCCTGTACTCATATTAAATGATACACACAAAGCCTGTTTGTTGCAACACTGTTTGTAATAGCAAACAGATTGGGAACAATCTTGGTCTTCATCACTGGGAACTGTGTAGTTTATCCATACAATGAAATATTATGCAGCTGTGAAAAAGAGAGAGAAAGGTCACAGAGTACTTTATGGAAAGTACCCCAGGATATATTGCTAAATGAATAAAAACAAGGAAGGTGTAGAACAGAATGTGTAGTATTCTTTTTTCTAAGAAGAGAGAAAAATAAAATATATTATTATTTGCTTACATTTTGTCTTTTTTTTTTTTCTTTTTGAGATGGAGTCTAGCTCTGTTACCAGGCTAGAGTGTAGTGGCATGATCTCGGCTCGCTGCAACCTCCACCTTCCAGGTTCAAGTGATTCCCCTGCCTCAGCCTTCAGAGTAGCTGGGACTACAGGCATGCACCACCACACCAGGCTAATTTTTTTTTTTTTTTAATTTTAGCAGAGACAGGGTTTCACTGTGTTGGCCAGGATGGTCTCGATCTCCTAACCTCGTGATCCACCCACCTCAGCCTCCCACAGTGCTAGGATTACAGTTGTGAGCCACCATGCCTGGCCACTTATATTTTCATAAAGTACCATAGGAAGGACCCACAATAAATTTAAAAAAGTGATTACCCATGTGATAGAAGGTGAGTTAACAGGAACAAGGATAAAACTGAAACTTTTTATTGTATATCTTTGTGTATTATTTTGATTTTTGAACCTCTTAAATGTATTGCCCAAAATGACAAAAATATTAAATTTGAAAAGCTTAAAATTTACATAGAGTGACCAGCTCTTCATAGGTGCCTCCCTTGGGCGCAGGCCTGATTCTTTCCCCTGCAGATAGACGTCCTTCATGGCAGTATGAGACTGGGCCATGACCACACAAAGCTCCAAGCTTACGTCATTCTAGACCCCAGAGGAAAGATTAGCATTTTCCTGCCCAGCATTTGTAGATAAAAATCTCAAGGAAGGACTCTGATTGGCTCTGCTTCATCACATGCTCATTCCTGTGGCAAGAAGCAGCAACTGTAATTTACTGAGTCATCTGAGCCACAGCCACAGGAATGGAGGGGGTGAGGGGGTGTCACTTCAAAGAGAAGAAGATGCTGTTATCAGAGGGGGATGGAATGCTGTACAGATAAAACAACAGGCATCCACCCCAGCAAATGACAGTTCTTAGAGTGTGATACATGCCATGATATAGGTCAACACAGTGGGCTGTGGGAGCCGAGAGGAGGCAGCAGTCTAGCCAGGAAGCCTTCCTGGAAGCAGTGATGCTGTCTAGGTTTTAGGAGATGAGTAGGAGACCTTCATGGGAGAAGAGAAAATGTGTACAGTGTTTCAGGCAGAGAGAACAGCAACATGCAGAAAGATGCAGAGAAGGAAGGTGGCATTATGGGCTGAATTGTAACTCCCAAAAAAATCTTTTTTTTTTTTTTTGAGACAGAGTCTTGCTCTGTCGCCCAGGCTGGAGTGCAGTGGCACAATCTTGGCTCACTGCAACCTCCATCTCCCAGGTTCAAGCAATTCTTCTGCCTCAGCCTCCTCAGTAGCTGGGACTACAGGTGTGCGCCACCACGCCCAGCTAACTTTCATATTTTTTTGTAGCGGTGGGGTTTCACCGTGTTGGCCAGGCTGGTCTCGAACTCCTGACCTCAGGTGATCTGCCTGCCTCAGTCTCCCAAAGTGCTGGGATTACTGGTGTGAGCCACCATGCCCAGTCCCAAAAATCATTTGTTGAAGCCCTAACCTAGGGTTCCTCAGAATGTGACTATATTTGGAGATAGGGCATTTAAAGAGGTGATTGATTTAAATTAGGCCCTAAGGTGGGCCCCAATCCAGTTTGACTAGTGTATTTATTTATTTATTTAGGAGGCAGAGTCTTGCTCTGTTACCCAGGCTGGAGTGCAGTGGCACGATCTCAGCTCACTGCAACCTCCACCTCCCAGGTTCAAGTGATTCTTGTACCTCAACCTCCCAAGTAGCTGGGACTACAGGCATGCACCACTATACCCAGCTAGGTTTTGTATTTTTTGCAGAGACAAGGTTTCGCCATGTTGGCCAGGCTGGTCCTCGAATTCCTGGCCTCAGGTGATCCACCTACCTTGGTCTCCCAAAGTGCTGGGAGGACAGGCGTTAGCCACCGTCTCTGACCTTGACTAGCGTCTTTACAAAAGGAGGAAATGTGGACTCAGAAAAAGATACTAGGGCTGACTCAGTGTGCACAGAAGAAGATCATGTGAGGACACAGTGAGAAAGCAGCCCTCTGCAAGCCAAGGAGAGAGGCCTCAGGAGAAACCAAACCTGCCAACACCTTGATCTTGGTGTTCCAGCCTCTCCAGAATTGTGAGAAAATAAATTGCTGTTGTGTCAGCTACTCAACCTGTGTTATTTCATTATGGAAGACTAATTAATAAAGGTAGCATGATGCATTTAGTAAGACCTGGCTGTTCCATGGGCTGCAAGGTGCAAGTCAGGACTGGCAGGTTCTTGAGCAGGTCAGTGTTATAAGCACAGTTTTGGTTTGGGGAAACACATAGTTTAGTGGAAATAAAATTAGCTCATACTTCCTAAGTGTCTATTCTGCTAGACATTGTGCTAAGCTCTTTACATGCATTAACTTGTTGAATTTTCGCAACACTCCTGTAAATACTGTTATCCTCCCAGTACAGTAGAGAAAATTGGGGCACAGAGAGGTTAAGTGACTTGCCCAAGATCACACAGCAGACAAGTGATGGAGCTGGGATGGAACCCAGGTCTGTCTGACCCGATCCCTGAGAAAGCGGATTCTCAGGGTCTGGTGACTGCTTGGAAGTGGGTGGAAGTGGGTTGTGGAGGGGGACATGGACAGTGACTGAGGTTTTGAGCCTGAGTACCTGGTGGTGCCACAGACTTTGGGGGAATAATAATGGCATTTTCCCCAAAATACTCCTTAAATAATGGCTAATATTTTTGTTTTCCTGAAAATATTCAGCGCTCATAGCTACTGTTATCATCGCAGCTCCGGGGAAGGTGGGGGCGCTGTGCTCTCCTCCGGGCTTGCCGCTCCCAGAGCTCCTCCCCCAGTGTTCCTCACCATGGCAATCCCTCCAGGCTTCGGTCCCAGGCCCACTTCCTCCTGGAAGCCCTCCCTCTGTTGCGGCTCAGGGTTAGTCCTCTGATACTTGTTTGAGTGTCTCTGGGGAGCTGCTTGGTCCCCTGGGGTAGTTTGTGCATAGGAGGGAGTCCATTCATGTTCATGGTCTCCCTCCCTCCCTCCTCCCTTCCTTCCTTGTCCCTCTTCCTCTAGAAATCCATGTCATCCTTGCCATCAGACCTCTGCGACGATCCCACCTGGGTGACAAGAGACCCCAGTCCTCACTTCCAAACACCCTCAGGCACATATTAGCTTACCTAAAAGCCAGTGACGAACTGGAATGGGTGAAGCAGTGGGTGTCAGAGGTGGGACTCTGAGACCTTGGCAGGGCTGCAGCCCTGCTCCCTCCCGTGAGCTGTCTTGGCCTTAGCTTGGACCCCTTTGCTTCCTTCATATCTGGGGCCTGGCTTCTCTGAACTGTGAGGGTTCTTATTTCCTCCATGTGAGATTTACAGAGTAGGGAACGGGCTGATTGAATGTACAGACAACTCCTTGGGTCGGCCTGGCCTCTGCTAAGGGGTAGGGACCGATTAGGCACCTGCAGTGCTGGGCCCTGTACTGAGCACACCCAGGAGAAAAGGGAAGGAGCAGGCAGCCCTCTGTTCTGGGAGGGGACAGCCTCAGGCTGAGGGCAGGGCAGGGAGGTGGGTGGGGGGAACTTGGGGCATAGCCTACTCCCATCTTCTGTGTCTCCATATGGAGAGGGACTAACAGGTTGCTCCCCAGCCTGAGGCCTGGGTCAGACCCAGTGGGGCACACTGTTGGGATGGATTAAGGAAATACTCTGCCAGGGACTTTCAAGCAGCCGCCTCCTGACCACCTGCCCTTCTCTGCGCTGTCTCTGTCACTCTCTCACACACTGTCACACTTATTAAATGAGATAATCTGAGTAAAGCACTTAGCATCCTGACTGGCAAGCAGTAAGCACTGGATAAATGTGAGGCCCCCGCCCCCACCCAGTCTGTCTGCACACGCTGTAGGCATGAGCCCTGGTGGCAGCACTGACACCCCACTTATGCCCCAACTTGCAGAGACTCACAAACACCCACTCACGGGGGAACCCTTGTTCACATTATACACACCATCTCACCCCCAACGCATTTCTTTCTCTCCATTGAACTCCCTCAGCAGGCTCCTGGGCAGAGGACAAGCGGCCCCTGTGGCAAGGGCAGGACTGGGGAAGACACTTGCTCCCCGTGAGCCAGCCAGGTCCAGAGACTTAAATCTGTAAATCTGAACAAGCTGGAGAAGGGGCCTGGGGCTGGTAGGAAGGATGATGGAGGAGGCTGGAGATGAGCAAGCTGACGCCAGTCTCCTGACGGGGACCAGGAGAAAGCTGAAAGACAGGCTGGCCAGGGCTAGGGAATGGGAAGGATACAGAGAGGCATGCAGAGCCTCTATAGGACCAAAGTCAGCTAGGAGCATCGGTTGGCAATGGCCATCCCTAAACCACAAGGCCTCTTCCTCCTCAGGTCAGAAAGTAGGATCCTGAGGCTTAGTATCCTAGGGCTGACCAGAGCTTGGGAGGGTTAGAGAGGAAGGGAGCAAGGACTTTGCCTGTCCCAATCTCCACCTCCAAGGGTCATGTATAAGAGCCCTTGGTCAGAGTCAGACATAGGCTTGGAAGAGACAGACAACATATGGAAATAAACAAAACTGGCAGCCTGGGTCATCAGAAGAGTGGGGGAAGGGAGGGGAGCCTGGGCTCCAACAGACACTCTATACCATCAGCATACGTCCACCACGGATTCCCTGCCCACATACAGACACACACAACCCACACTCAATACCATCAGCACACACCCACCACGGATTCCCTGCCCACATACAGACACACACAGCTCACACTCAATGCCATCAGCACATACCCACCACAGATTCCCTGCCCACAGACACACGAAGTTTACACTCAGTACCATCAGCACACGCCCACGATGGACTCCTGCCCACATACAGACACACACAGCCCAGAGATATTACCCAGGTTGAACAGACCACCTAACAGCACACAGACATACTGAGCCACACGGTATTGACACCTCTCACCTATCTCTCATATCTGTATATGTACAGTATGCACAATAGTGCCACACTTGCACCAATAGCAAAGCACTCCAACATACACTGGACATACACTCAAGCCAAAGCCTAACAGAGCCAGCAGAGATTCTCCCCCTGCCCAAATGGATAACCCAGAAATAGACACACAGTTTCTTACAATGCAAATGTATACACACACACAGGTCCACATGCTCTCAGGGACATACACACACGTACACTGCACATATGTGCCCCGACATGCAGATACTGCTCCTTCTACTCAGATAGTCCTGGGTTTTCTTGTCTTTCTCCCCAGTGCCTTTCCTGATCTCTATTTCCATCCTGTATGTCTCTTCAAGACTTATTAGGCAAGACCCTGTCAGTCCATGGCTGGCCTCCTTGCCTCACCAAGGATGCAGGCACACACACATGCACGCATGCACACACACGCACACATTGCACATGGTCATGGGATGCCCTGGGGAGCAGCCTTAGCCCACAGGGAATTCTCCTGTCATGCTGGGCAGCAGGAAGATAGGGTAGGGGCTTTACGGGGTGACGACCCTACCCTGGGATGGGGCCTCCTGGTTCCTTGTTGGACCTCTCAGCTGCTCTTACTGCTCTTGCTACTTATTTGCAGTTCCAGACCACCCTGTGCCTCTCCTAGCACCTTTGCCTTTGCACATGCAGTTCTCTGCCTAGAACGCCCTCCCTGCTCCAGCTGTCAGTGGCTGTCAGACTTCTGAATTTCATGGATCAGTTAAAAACTTCAAAAGAAAGTTTGGGGAATGATCGAAAGTTGCCAACTTTTCATTTCATTAGCAAAGATATTTAAAATATAACTACCATCCTCTAACCATCATTTCATAAAAAGGATGCTTTAATACCAATGAAGTAGGAAGGACATAATCTCAGGATAAAGAGTAATCCTTTACATTGAACACATTTAGCTTTACGTAAAACCCATTGTGTTGTCCTTTTTCTCATTTCACCCCATGAACCACTGGAAACTTTGTCACAGATCAGTGTTTCAAACCACAGAGTCCTCAAGTTCACCTTGGGCCTCCTCCAGGAAGCCTACCCCACAGTCACCCCCTGGCTCCCCCCAGCACCGGTCACTGTCTGTGGGACTCTGTTGCACTCTGCACATATAGCCACAATCATTATTGTTTACTAAGGGCCCACCCAGTTAAGCGCTGCCAGGTGCTTAACACGGATTATCCCATTTTATCCTCATAACCCTGAAAGGTGAACATTTTACAGATGAGAAACCATAAGTGGCTTCCCCCAATCCTGCAACCCCTGCTGGAGGCCTGATTGCTGGAGGGTGGTGGAAAGAATCGCAAAGACAGATCTGGCTGCTAATCCAGGCTCTCCATCCCTACTTGCATGATTTGGGCAAGTCATTTCACCAATCTGGGTCTCAGTTTTATCATCCATGAAATAGGAACAATATTACCTACCTGGCAACACTGTCCTGAGGGAGTGCGTGCAAATCTCCCAAGACAGCGTCTGGCACACAGAAGACACTGGAAAATGGGCTGGGCCCCTCCCACATTCCCCGTTCTCCCCTCCCCAAGCCCAGTGACTTTCTCTACACCTCATTCTCCCAATTGTCCGTCTCCCTACCTCTCTTTCTCAGGCTCCTGTGTTAAACTCTATTGCTTGTCCCCTCCTCTAAAACTGGGAGTGGCCCAGGGAACAAGCCTTGGCCCTCTTCCTTCTTCTATCTAGTCTCCCTCACCAGCTGAGCTCATTCTGCCCCATGGCTTTAACTTCCTCCCTTCCTTCCCTTCCTCCCTCCCTCTTTTCTGTTCTGTTCTGTTCTGTTTTCTTTTCTTTTCTTTTCTTTTCTTTTGTTTTCTTTTCTTTTCTTTTCTTTCCTTTCTTTTCTTTTCCTTACTGTGAGACAGGGTCTTGTTCTGTCACCCAGGCTGGAGTACAGTCATGGCTCACTGCAGCCTCAACTTCCCAGCTTAAGCATTCACCCACCTCAGCTTCTCAAGCAGCTTGGACTACAGGCTATGCCACCACAGCTGACTAATTTCTATGTTTTGTAGAGATGGGGTCACAGTATGTTGCCCTGGCTGGTCTCAAACTCCTGGGCACAAATGATCAGTCTCAGCCTCCCAAAGTGCTGGGATTACAGGCATGAATCATCGCACCCGGCATCCCCTTGGCTCTAAATATCATCTACATATTGACTCTAAAATATAAATCTCCAGTCCTGATCTTTTCCCAGGATCCAAACCTATATATTCAACTGCCTACTTGACACCTCTCCATATGGCCTCATGGGTCTCCCAAACTTGGTACATATGAAACAGAGACTTGATTCCTCTCGCCCCAAACCATTCCTCTACCAGTTGTTCCATCTCAGTAAGTCACACCATCATGGCCTAGTTGCTCAAGTTGACCAGCCTGGCCAACATGGTGAAACCCCATCTCAACTAAAAATATAAAACATAGTGGGCATGGTGGTGCACACCTGTAGTCCCAGCTACCTGGAGGCTGAGGCAGGAGAATCACTTGAACCCAGGAGGTGGAGGTTGCCGTGAGCTGAGATCATACTTCTGCACTCCAGTTTGGGTGACAGAGTGAGATTCCATCTCAAGAAAAGAAAAGAAAAAAAAAAAAAAAAAAAAAAGGAGAAGAAGAAGAAGTGCACTTTCAAAGTGAAGTTGTAAGAAGCTTTGAAGCTTCTTCCCAGGCCTCTTGCAATCCTCATACTTGGAGACCCAAGCTGCTATGTAGGAAATCCAACCACCCTGAGGCTGCCATGCTGTGAGGGAACCTAAGCTTACAGAGAGGCCACCTGCAGAGGAGAGAAAGATGCCTAGTCAGCCTCCAATTGTTACATATCACAGACACCCTTGAGTCACCCTGGCTGAGGCCCCAGACATTGTGGGGCATAGATTAGCCATCTCCACTGTGGTCTGTCCAAATTCCTGACCCCAGAATCATGAGATATAATCACAACAAATTATTGTTTTAAGCCACTACTTTTCAGCATAGTTAGCTATAGAGAACTAGATAACCAGCAGGAGGATTACTCTGGGCTTGTAAAATTAGTTGGGGTATGTTCTCTCTCGTGTATTTTCTGAGAGTTTGTATATGATTGGTATAATTTATTCCTTAAATATTTGATAGAATTTCCCAGTGAAACCATCTGGGTGGGAAATTTTTATATTATAAATTCAATTTCTTTAATAGATATCGTTTTCCAGATTTTCTATTTTCTCTTATAGAATAATCTTCATAAATGCCAATAAATTATATCACTACCCTTATGAAAGCCCTCAATGGCTTCCCTTTGCACAAAAAATGAAACCAAAGTCCCTTCCACAACCTATAAGGCTCTTTTTGATCTAGCTCCTACCTACTTTTCTGATCTCACCTAGAATCACATTTCTAATATTTACAGGACTGATTCCTTAATATCATTCATTCATTCATTCATTCATTCAGTTTGTTAGTTATTAAGTTAGTTAGAGATGGGGTCTTGCTCTGTTACCCAGGCTGGAATGCAGTGGCACAATCATAGCTCACTGCAGCCTCAAACTCCTGGGCTCAAGCAATCCTCCTGCCTCAGCCTCCCAAAATGCTGAGACTTAATATCATTTACATTTCAGTTCAGGTGTCACCTCTTTAGGGAAGTCTTTTAGGCCAAGTCAAAATTACCCCCTCAATTGATCTGTTTCATATTATCTATTTAAAAAATTTTACATCACTTATCATTATCTGACATTATCTTTATTCTTAGTTAACTCATCTATTATTGTTATGTATTCACCACACCTTTTAGAATTTCAGGTCCATGTAGGCAGGGACCTTGCTGGTCTTATTCATGGCTGTGTGCTAGGAGCCTAAAACACATGGCCATAGAAGATGGTAACTACATATTTGCTGAATCGTTGACTTGTTGTGCTGGCCCCCAGCCCTGTGCTCTGCTGTGATCAGTCCCCAGACATGGTTAGCATCAGGTAAAGGAATGGGTAGAGTTTCTAGTGGCCACGCCTCCACAGTTTTTGTTTTTATTTTTATTTTTCCTCCTACCAGCGTCTGACTCCAGCCTGACTCTCTTGCCCATCACCAGCAATCAGGAGGCATCTTCAAGGCCATTTAGGAGAAGGGATCCAAGTGTAGCACCTGGACACAAAGCTGTGGCTACTCATTCTAGTTCAGAAGCCTCTGAATCCATGAGTGTCTCTGAATAAATCACTTCCCCTCTGTCTCTCACCCGACACATTGTAGATACTCAGTCATTCTCCAGTAAAGATCACTTGACTGTGGGATAGACCCACATTTATATAGTTCTAACTTACCCCAATACCCTTGTTATAGATGAGGAAACTGAGGCACAGAGAGGCTAAGTAGCTCCACCAGTGCCACAGAGTGAAAAACTGGAAGTGTTGGAGTTCATAGATTTCCCCCTCAATTTATGATTCCACCAACAAGGGCATCAATTTCAGAAATTAACAGCTGCAAATGATGGCATCAAACTGGACGCCCCAGCAGCCCTCCGAAGTGCATCTCCAATTCAGGTTTATCTTCATTAAGCAAGTAATTCATTACCGGGCAGTAAGCATTCACATCAGAGAGAGAATATTAAAAAAGTAATTATATTTTTTCACAGTGAAGCTTTCTGGGTAAATTGTATGCAAATTGCTGTCTAAATCAGGCTGGCAGATCCCATGCAGGTCTCGGCACCATTTGGGGGAATATTTGGGAGGTTGGACTAGTCACTCTCTGCCCACTTTAGTGAGTGTCCAGCATAGAGTCTGGCATTGAGACAGAGAAGGTTTAAAAATAATAGTCTCTATTATTTCTTAACTTCATCAAACCTTGGTTTCCCCATCTGTAAAATGGGGCTCTTCCTAGGACTCAATAAGGGAGTGGAGAGGACAGTCTCCAGCACAAGACCTGCCTGGCATGGACATGGGAGGCAGCTGACTTGGGAAATGGCAAGACAACTTCAAGGAGGAACACAGGGTTGTATCAATGAAGCACTGATACCTATGGGCCCAGAGAGAGGGTCGAGATAGCTGCTGGGTTAGGGTAGGGGATGCTGGGGTAAGGCCGTGGGCGCTGGTGAGGGACCACAAGGCCTGGCTTTCTTCTCATCCTGGCTCAGCCACTAAGTCATGTGTGACCCTAAGTCCTCTGGGCTATGCTTAATACCCAGCCATCTTTAACTATGATAACAATCACCCACCAGGTGCACACAACCACCATTGCTCCCAGGACACCCTGACCTCTAACCTGTAGGAACTAGAAGGCCTGTGCTTGAAAAGGGAGGCTTGAAGAGCAAAGGCATCAATCCTCTCAGTTTACTGATGGGAAAAAGAAGCCCAGAGAAAGGCATGAGTGACTCAGAGTCACACACCAGGTAAGTGATGGAGTCAGAACCAGAAACCCAGGCCAGAGCAGCTCCAACCTGCACTGTCAGTACCCGTCTTGCCATGGGCACTTGCCGCCTGTTCTGGAAGCTGTTGCACATGTGGCTTTATCTCAGGGTTGGGAAGTGACCCCGGGCTTGGGTCTGAGAGAGGTTATTTCCCAACTGAATCTTAGTTTCTCCACTTGTCAGATTAAGCAGTTGGGAGAGACGTCTCTATGGAGCCCTCCCATGAGACTTACTAGGTAGGATTTTTAATGACATCCTTTCCCTTCCCCCATGGCAAAAACTCTGAGGAGAGCCAGGACTGCCCAGAGAACTAGGGGCAGAAGCGCTGGGCCTGGCTGAGGACACCTTTGTGCCAGTTCCCAGCCTACCTTGCCCACACACTGGCCACCAGCTGGTGGTGATGGTTTAGGAAGATGCACAGTGCCCCCTTGTGATGGGGGCCACCGATTACAGAGCTCCAATAGCCCAGGTCACAGGGCTAAGGCTATCCCAGAGACCATCTCCAACAGGCCCACACAAAGGTACAGCACCGGCACACAGAGCTGTTGGGAGCTGTGGCTATATCTGGAACTATAGTCACTAAAAGTCCAGCCAGGCACTGTGGCTCACACCTGTAATCCCAGCACTTTGGGAGGTGGGCAGATCACCTGAGGTTGGGAGTTCGAGACCAGCCTGTCCAACATGGAGAAACCCCATCTCTACTAAAAATACAAAATTAGCCGGGCGTGGTGGCACACGCCTATAATCCCAGCTACTCAGGAGGCTGAGGCAGGAGAATCGCTTGAACCTGGGAGGCAGAGGTTGCAGTGAGCCGAGATGACACCATTGCACTCCAGCCCGGACAAGAGTGAAACTCCATCTCAAAAAAAAAAAAAAAAAAAAAAAATGTCTAGCTCCATTCCAACTCACACTTGGGCTGGTACACACAGCTACACCCATGGGACATGCAGACAGGAACAGGTGTCCACACCAGCCTGGCCAGATATGGCTATACCTGACCAGATACGGCTGTTTGACATTGACACACAGCTACCCACAACACCCAGCCACAGTTAAGCCTTGGGTAGTCACCCAGCAGTGGCGCACCACAGACACTGCATTACCCCATCACACCCAGACACCGGCTCCTTGGGGAGAACAGGTAACTCCTCTTTGTCCCAGCTGTTGCTCACAACCTTTCACCTGTGCAGACCGTCGGTTCCTCATTCATGGGGTTACTAAAAAAGTCTTCCTGCCACCCGGGGACAGTCAGTTCCCAGGCTGCACACAGAAGCACCTGCTTCCGTGCATGTCCAGACACACGTTACGACTGCTTCTATATTGGGGAGGCCCTTCTGTTCTCCTGTCTTGCTCAAGCATTGCTTTCGAGCATCCAGTCCTGCAGGGGATTTTAGAGACCAATCAAGGCACAGCTCCTGCTTTCTCCCGACCTTGACATCTCTGAGACGCAGCCCCAGCAGCAAGCAACCCCAGGCCTTGCCAGTCAGGCCTCCTCCCACACCCTTCTCTGAGGCTGGGTTCGGGTGGGTTTAGGAATGAGCATGGGCTTGTGGAACTTTCTTCAGGCATGAAACCTTCCCAGGCACTGGGAGTTTCCTTTCTGACTGGCCTTTCTTTAACTTATCTTTCTAGAAGAAATGCAAGGCTCCCCTGGAAGCCTCTCCTGACCGTGCCTGTAGCACTGGCCCCTGGGCACAGTCATGGTCAAGCTTTGACCCAGGAGTCAGGAGCACCAGGTCAAAATCCTGGCTCCTATTCTAATCTCCTGAGTGACCCTGGGCCCATCTAGTCTTTTTTCTGGGCCTCAATTTCTTCTTCTGCACCATGAGGGCAGGGCGGGAGGACAGCATTGAACTCAGCTCAAAAGGACCCTCTAGTCTCATATTTCTCAAGCTGTGCTTTCCCCAAAGACCAGGACTGGTGACTGAGGCAGCCAGAGCCAGACCCCACTCCCTGGTCACCTGCTCTAATGTTTTCTCCCCACCCTGGGCTGCTGACTGCAGACACCCCTGGCAAAGGCAGAGCAGAACAGTGGAAGGCGCAGTGTCATCGGAATCAGAGAGAGCTGCAGGCACGCTGTGCTGCTTGAGGGTGGGTTCTGGACCTGCAGCTTCTTCAGCAGGGCCTGGTATGCAGGCGTCACTTAACAAACATTTGCTAAATTGAAACCAATTCACTCCTTCCTAGCTGTGTAGTCTTGGGCAGGGAATCTCATGTCTCTGAGTTTCACTGTCCTCCAGTGTAAGATGGAGATACCAGCTCAGCCCCGGTAATCTGTAGTCATGAGGATCCCTTGAGATGCTGCATCCCTCCAGAAGGCACAGCTCTCGACCCAGCGGGAGCCCTGCCAACAGGTTTCTCTTCCTCCTTCCCCTTCAAGCCTGCGTTCTCACTTGGCTGGCAGAGGAGTGGGACTCCCTAGAGCCCACTGGCCTTGGGGAAGAAGAGTTTGCCACAGGAACGACTGGGAAAGCAGACAGAGGAGGGGCATGCGTGCCAGCATCCTGGAAATGAGTTTGGCCGGGTGGCAGCAGCCTGCTTCTCACTCTTGCCACACTGAAGGCCCCATAGGGCTCTGAGCAGGCAGCTGGGGTGGGAGGAAAAGAGAGGGAGGCAAACCCCTTCCCCCACAGATACATATAATCCTAGCCGCAGAGGTAAGGAGTCACCAGGTGTCCACCAAGGGAAGGGATCCCCTCTGAAGCAACTCCTCAGTCCTTCCCAGAGACACTTGCTCAGTGCCTTTTAAAACTGTGCATTCCCTGGCCAGGGAGCCCTCACTCTGCTGAGCCAAGCCTGCTCCCAGGCTGCCTGAGTGCATCTGCTCCTTCTGCTCACGACAGCCCAGGACATGCAGACCAGCCAGGTGCCCTGCCCTGGCCTCCACCTCCTAGTCCTCTGCAGGCCAGACAGCAGTGCAGCTGTTACTTCTACCACATGGGTCTGAATCCTCTCACCCACTCTGACGTGTCCCTGTGTATCTAGGCACATGCACACAGATACACACAAACACACACACACACACACACACACACTCCTACAGCGCCCCCAGGATCCAGTCCACCCCAGAAGGGCACAGCCACCCTCCCCTGCACAGGGGCTGCTCCCCCTCCTCTCCTGAGTTTCCACTGCTGCAGGACTGCCTTGGAAGACAGAGAGCAGGGGCGGTAGGGGGCCCTGGAAGGACACGTCTCCCACTGAGAGTCCTTCCTCTTCCCCACCCCCTGCCTTCTGCCACTTTCCTATGTCAGGGCCATGCTGATGACACCAGAGAATCCATCAAATGCCACCCCCATGTCAGGTCATGTCACAACATAATTAAAGCATTAGATCTTTGTGATGAAGCCGTTGCCATCAATTCTGAGAATGACTGATCCAATCTACAGAAAGGGAAAATTTCTCTCCGCCCGCCACAACTGCCGCAGCTGGCTTCCCCTCCCTGAGAAGGGAGACGGCGGTGCTTGTTCTATTTAGGGCTCCAGACCTCAGTCTGGGAGGCAGGAACTGAGCCATGTAGGGGGAGGGCTGGCCTTGGGGTGTGTGCCTGTCCTGCCTCTGGGCCACTGGGGAACAGCAGTGCCTGGAGGCCTGGGACTCCTTCAGGCCCAGTCACCGAGTCACTCTGACTTTGGGAAAGGCCCTCCCCACCTCTGGATTTCAGTGACCTCTTCTGTAAATGAAAAATGAGGAGGGGGAGGTTTGAAGGGTGGGAGGAAGGTGAGTTGGTCTTTAATGACCATGGAGGTCAAAGCAGCAGGAGCATGGGGCCAGGTGGCTCAGGTTCTGATCCCAAATAACTGTTGCAGCTGTGGTCAAGTGAGTTCTCTTTTCTCCTTCCCCTCACCCACAGGAGGGGAAATTATTTCTGCCTCACAGGGATCTGGGGGAAATTAAAGGAGACAGGGAATGTGAAGGCCTGACAGAAAAGAAATATCCCACCCTCTTGGCATCTCCAGCCCCATGCCCTTCAGCTCCTGGCGGGCTCTTGGGCCCAAGATATTGGCCAAAGGCCTGAAGATTTAGGCCTGGCTTTTTTTTTTTTTTTTTTTCAGGACTACTAAGTGTGGACACAAAAATACTGGATCTGCAGTGACAGAGGACAGATAGAAGAGATAGCACAGGCAGGAACAGAAGAGTTGTCTGTGTCACTTCTGAACTGATATCACCATCAGGAGGTCTAGTGTAGCAGGAACAGGAGCCAGGCCTATGGGAATGAGAGGTCTGGGCTGACCTAAGAGAAAAGGAAAAGCACTGGGCCAAGACCGTCAGTCTGTGGCTAGCATGGCAGGTGAGAACAAGGCAAGTGGCAGAGCCTCCAGTCTGAGGGTGTTGGGGGGGGGGGTGGAGACAAAGGCAGAAGCAGGGAGACAAGAGTGGGACCACTGCAGTGACCCAGATAAAAGATGATAGTGGCTTGCACTGAGTTTCCTGAGGAGTTGAGAGATAACTCCAAGGTCTTTGGTCAGAGTCACTGAAGAGTTACCATTTTTGGAGCTGCCACTTGTCAAGTTTGAGTCAACTGTGGGAGAAGAAGGTTAGAGGTGGAAGTGCAGGGTTTGGTTAAAGTCTGAGATGCCTTATAGCCATCCAAGTGGAAATGAGAAAACCAGTGGATGCACAATCTGGAGCTCAGGGCAGAGGTGTGTGCTGAAGAAATGCACCTGAGACTTGAGAGTCACTGGTGGAGAGAGTCCTTAGAACCATGAGCTTGGAGGAGATCCCTTGGGAAGTGAGGGTAGGCCAGGAGAAGAGGGATAGGGACTGAGCCTGGAGCACCGACTACAACATTAAGAAGGAAGGGAGCTGAGGAGGAACCAACAGTAGAGGCTGAGAGGGCTTGGTCGGGAAGGGAAGAGAAAAACCAGGCCAGTGTGGTGCCCTAGTTGAAAGGGTTCAGGGAGGAAGTGATCATCTGCTTTAAGGAAAATGACAGCCAGGTAAGATGAAGATTTAGAACTGGCTGATAATGATGAGGAGTAAATATTTGTTGAATGAACAAATAGGGAACAAACTGAAAACCCATCAACAGAACTGGGGCATTAGATGGAGTCTGGAATGGGACCTGGCCACGTGGGTAGAGAATAAGGGGATCCCAGTTCAGCAACAGCCAAGGAGCCTTGGGGTCCAGCATCCAAAGCCAGGTTGGATCCCCTAACCCCCTCCAACCTCAGGCCAGGCAGGATCAGTCCTGGGAACTAGGGAGGAGACACACTGCTGGTGAGTCAGGCAATGATGGCTGTAGAGGGAGGTGGGCCTCAGAGGCCGGTGCAGCCCGAAGGTTGACTCTAGACCACAGATTCAGAGTCAAGAGGCAGAGTTTAGATGTCACAAAGCCTGCTGAGATGTGTTCTGTGCCAGGTACTGTGAGAAGCATAGAAGGGAGACTCCAAAGGCATAAAACAAGGTCTTTCCCAGAGTTACTCCCATCTAATGGGGGAAAGACAGAGGATGGGGAAGTGGAACACACGATAATGGTATGTGCCGTCCTTGTACGATTCCTTTAAGTGCCCTGACAAGCTTCTGGATCCCAGATCCTACCAGGCCCCATGGAAAGAAAATCACCTTACATCCGAAGGGCTCTTCCTGGCCATCTATGTTTTAAGTCTCTGGTTTCTGACCTCACTTCTTGATTCTCCTGTTTCTGGCCTGATCCTCTGGATATGACCCTTGGAATCCACATAAGTGCTGACACTTTAAGGCAGTCATTCAGTCCTTCGCACAGGCCCCTAAAGGTGGGCTGCACACACCAACCGAGCTCCTGGCTGGCACGCTGGACACCCACAGCTTGTTCTGAACCTGCCCCCATTCCAGTCCTATCCTGGTCCTGCTTCCATTGTGAGAGTGTATGGCAGACACACCCGACAGCAGTAGCTTCACTTAAGCATACCCGGAGAAGTACCCCAGTGGGGGACGCACCAAATGTGTGTTTGGAGTTCTGAGCTAAGGAATCCAGGGAGTGGCCAACCCAGAGATTCATTCTTTATCTACGAGGAACATCTAAACCCCCAGCCTGTCCCATGGAATGCGGGCCCTACAGGGTATCCAGGCCCTTTGTTTTGGGTTAAATGAAGGTGGCCAGGCGGAGGTTGTTAGGGGGAGGGTGCTAAGGGAAGGTGCTATATAAACTGCATGCTTTTCACAGGCGGTGTGGTTCTCCTTCCAGCCCACCCTGCCAGCCTGCTCTGTATGTCAGTTCCCACTAATTAAACCCCATGTCTTGTTGGCTGGCTCTGAGTCTCTTCCTGGGCCTCTTGAACATGGTGCCATCCCTACTGGATTTAATAAGGGTCTGGCATGACAGCAAAATGTCTCAGGATCCTGGCTTTCTGGGCCACAGAACAAGCTCCTTCACTTCAGGCAACCTCAGCCAATGGACCCCCACTCTAGGCAGCTCCTTCAGGCTCAATCTGCAGCCCCCAGATCTGCACCATAGTTGAATCTCAGCTCCTATGCCTTTGGGTCGGCTCTGTCAGGATCTGGTTCTCCTTCCTGGCCACTTGGCCTCTCTGCTCAGCTCTGGGCCCCTCCCACTCCCATCCCCTTGAGCAGCACTCCCACCCCGCCTGACCCAGCCCCAAGGCTGGAAGACAGATGGGTTGTGTTCTAGCAGTGCAGGGTGGGGTGGGGTGGGCAATGGCTGTGAGAGCACAGAAGGCAGAAGAATTGATTCTAGCCCAGGGGCTCTGAGGCTACTTTCTGAACATAGTGCATTTAGGCTGGTGGAGGCTGGGCACTGGGGGTTGGGGGGTTGGACAACTGCAGATATTGTTGTTGGAGACACAGGAAGCCATCCTGGAGAAGGGGTGAGCATGGTCAAAGGCACAAGGCGCCAGGGAGAGGTCTGCTTGGGAAATGGAGTAGTGAGAAGCCTCTCAGGGTGGGGATGGTGCCCAGGGAGAGAAGGCTGGAAAGGGAGTACGTTACAGTCACCAGCTACAACCTGGAGGCTGCCAAGTGTGGCTTTCAGCAAGAAGCTCCCACCTCTTCCCACTGCCACAGCCAGCCCTGAGACAGACCAGATGCCTAGCAAAGACCTTTTAAGCTGCCCAGGTCTGGTGTTCCTGGCTCAGAGACCCAGTGCCTTCCCTCCAGGAGACACCTCAGTCAGTCTCTGAAGGCCCTTCCAGGTCCCTCAGGTTAAGACAAAGTCTGAGTCTCTGAATAATTTACTGTGGCCTGCATCTCCCTCTTAGCCTAGAGCAAGGGTCATGGAGGTTTGGGGAAAAAAAATGTAATCATCAGCTTAAAGATGATCTTGGAAGAGAAATCACATAAGGGAGAGAAGGAGAAGGCCAGGACTCCTGGCTTCTGTCCGGAGAATTGGGGTGGAGGAAGGGAGTCACTGATGGGACAGGGGTTGAGGAAGAGGACACGCAGACCTCAGGACACAGAATCAGGACTGGGACAGATCTCCAGGGCATCCAGGTCACTCCTGTACAATGCAGGAGTCCCTTCTTGTCCTCTTTACCAAGTGACTGTCCAACATCCATGTGCATACCTCCACTGACGGAGCACTCGCTCTCTTGAAGTTGGCCATCTTATTCTTGGACAGCTCTGCGTTCTCCTACATGTAAATCTGCAGTTCCAATCAAGGCCAGAGCTCTGTGCTCTTAGGCTCCACAGAAACGATTCCATTTCCCCCTTCACACTACAGCCTTACAGAGATTGGAGAATGGTGACCTTGATGCCTGCCCTCTGAGGATTTTCTTTCTTACGAGACTGCTGAACCAACTCGGGGCCATCCATCGGGCTCGTAGTCAAGTCTTGCATCTTGGGTCACCACCTGGAGGGTGTACAGAGTGGTGTTTGTGCCTGTGTGCCTATATTTTTTTTTTTGCGCCTTGCACTCCACGCACACTTGTGGCTGGGGAGCTGCAGGTGTGCAGACTAGCTCTGTATCTGGGTGTAGGAAAAGCATTACTTCATATGAGCCTGGGCTGTGGCCATGTGTGAGTGAGCACATGGCCATGTGTGATTATTTATGATGGTGGCTGTGTGCGGGTAAGAGAGCGCATGACAGTCTGTGAGTGAAGGGCTGTGTGTATATGACAAACAGTCATCACAAGTGTGAGTGTGCAAGTGTGATTTTGCACATGAAGGACTGGCCGTACATGGATATGACCAGCCAGGTATGTGTGAGTTTTTGACACTGATTAGATTGTCTCTGAGTGTCTAGTTGTGACTGTGTGTGAAGAGTATATGTGTGACAGATTGCAATTTAATGCATATGTGAGACTGTGTTTGTGACAGATTGTAATTTAATGCACGTGTGAGACTGGCTGAGGCCGTGAGTGTGTGAGACTGGTTGCATGCGTGACTGTGCACCGGTGTGTGAGGATGTGGTTGTGTGTACGTGCTTGGATATATCAGTGTAGCTGTGTGTCAGCTAGTGGCTGTGTGTGCTTTTGTGGCTCTGTGTGTATGATGATGCAACGCATGACTGGGACTCCAGTGTGTGTGTGTGTGTGTCTGTGTGTGTGTGAATGGCAGTAGTTAAGTGCAAATGAAGGTGCCTGTGCTTGGAGGTGGAGGTGGGAAGGGCAAGGACAGTGCAGGATAAAAAGGGGACTTGCTGGAAAAGGTCTCCCTAACCCCATTTTAATCAGAAACAGAGCAGCTGTTAGTCTGAATAGACACTGCACAACGGCAGACGTCTTAATCTCTTCTGCATTGTGATTCACTCGGCGAAGCCCTATTACTCAGCTTTTGATAGGAGCTTACTTGTCTCAAGTGTTTTCATTATTGCCCTAATACTATCTATTAACATACTGGAGGGAGCTCGCTGCTGTCTGGAGCTGGCATCACTGGGCTTTTAAAGATTATGGGTCTTGCAAATACATAACGTTTTACTGCCTTGCAGACGTAATTCATTTGGGGTGGGGGGTAGCTCACGTAAATAGATAGGTAAATAGATAACCGAGTGGGAGAGAGAGGGCGCTGGAGGGAGAAAGAAAATCTAGGATTCAAACGCGGCTGGCGTCTCTAGCTCAAATAATCGCCTTTTGGGAGGAGGGGCCAGACAGACATCTGTCTCATTGGGGGCAATTCTAGCCTCAAGTCCTTCAGCCCTGAGTATCTTGGGGTGGAGGCACAGTCTGATCCCACTCGAGAAGTAAGACCCTAGGCTTCTCTAAGGGGTGCTCAGAGGTGCACATTGGAGCAAGATGCAGGGAAGATCATGGGATCAGGAGTCCGGGGGCCCATGTTTCAACCCCAGTTCTGCAGCTGAGTTGCTGGATGACCTTTGTTTCCATCGCTTAACTGCAACACAAGAGTCTGAATTAGATGATCTAAAAAGCCAGCTCCAAAGTTCTCAGTTCTGGTGCCAGCAGGTGCTTGAATCACAATGATCAGGTTTAGCTCCATCAACCTGGAATCCTGAGGAAGAAATGGCTGAAGCTATGGCATCTCCAACATCTCAGAACTGGCAAAAAGCAAAAGAGTCATCTAGTCTAACCACCACCTCCCTTTAGCGTTCCTGTCGTGTGAGAACAGACCTATAGTGACAGGGATCTCACTGCTTTCTTTTCCTTTTTACAACATATATTTCCTTGAAACAACAGAGACATAAAATGAATACATTCATATAAGCCCCCCATCCACCAAACTAGAAATTGCAGCACGTGTCAATCAGAAAATTTTAAGGACTTTCTAGAAGATAAAAAAGCAGAGAGAATCAAATTTACAGAGGAAACCAGAATGGTTAAATCAGCACAGAAGAAATTGGCTAAAGAGATGTAAACTGTTCTTTTCAACAGAACCTTGGAGAAACTCCAAGTACAGGGAAGAAGGAGCAGGCCACAGCATGACCATCGGGTAAGGACTATTGAATAAGCCAATGGACCAGCTAGCCTCTTCCTCTCCCAACATACATGGAATGCCTGGCTATAGCTTTTGTCTCTGATCTTGAGGCCTTGTGAACTGCGTTCTGAGCAAAATGGAAGATCACCTTAGGAGGTGTAGTAATGGTTACACTGATGGCAATGAACCACATCTCTTAGTATTCACAGCCTTGTGGAGTCCCCTACGCGTTGATCTTGCAATCGGCAATTTCACTTGCTTTGGTCAATGGTCCCTTAGCAAGCGTAAGGCAAGCAGAGGCTGGATAAGCACATGCACACTGGAACTTGTCCTCTTGGGACCCAGCCATGGTCTGTAAGGAAGCCCACACTAGCCTCCTGGAGAAAGGCTCTGGAGGATAAAAAGCCCTGTGGAAAAAGAGGCCATCTAGTGGAGAAACTAGGTTCTTCAGCAGACGGCCAGCACGAAGGTCCCAAACATGTGCGTGAATTCTTGGGCCTTTTCACCCAATCCAACTGCCAGCTGAATGCAGCACCGTGAAAAAGGCAAGCCAATGCCACGTGGAACAGAAGAACAAGCCCAGGAAACTCATCAAATCAAAAGAAGTAATAAATTATTGTTGTTTTAAGGCACTAAGTTATGGAGAATTCTGTTATGTGGCACTAGACAGCTGATATAGGAGGGATGACTATCTGGGTGTTGAGGCCAGAGAAGCAGAACTGAGCTAAATTCCTGCAATGGATGCGAGAAAAGGGGGAAAAAGCAAAGCCAATGATACAGTGCTGCTCAGGACTTCACACACAGAGTAAAGTCTGCCTGACTTTGGCAATTGAGAGGCCTGCCTGTGTGCTATTCCCTCATTCTTCCTCCCACTCTCCCTGGCACAGAGCTGCAGGCAGTCTCCCTTCAAGGAAAAGACCCATCCTGGAAGCAAGTCTACACAACTAGGAAAGAAACTGACTCCAGTCTCCTAAATACATTCGTCCACCTAGTTTTTAATTTATAAATCTGAATGAGCACCATGGATCACCAGATATTGGAAGCAAATCAAGAATATGAGAAAGACCAAGATGAAAAACCAGCATGATTCATCCTGGAGGAAATGGAGATAATGTGGGAGACAGAAGGGAACTTTAAAGGAGTTCTAGGTCATATCCTCCCAGAGATCCAAAAGAAATTTGCTTTAATAAAATAAGAGTAGATGATTATGGAAAAGAAGCTATCAAAGAAGAGGAAATTATCCTTGAAAATTAAAAACATGAAGACAAAGTCAAGGAAATCTCCTAGAAGGTAGAGTGAAATTACAAAGAAATACAAAATATGAGAAAATTAAAGACCTACTATTTGCCTCATAGGGATTCTAGGCTGAGATAACAGAGAGACTAGAGGTGATGAAATAATTTAAAATATAATTTTTAAAGTATATTCCAGAGCTAGAGAAAGATCTGAGTCCTCAAACTATAAAAAGACCCACCAAATGCTAAGCAGAAAACACTGAAAAGACACACATCCTGGTGACATTTCTAAATTACAAAATAAAAACAAAATTCTCAATGCTTCTGCTTATTTTGAACCTACAATTCTGTATCAACCAAACTATCAAGCATGAAAGCAAATCCAAGATATTTTCAGATAATAAAGGACAAAGAAAATTTACTATCCATGCACTGCTTCTGAAAAAATAATTACGTACAGCAGGAAACAAAAAAGAAACCTGAGAAACAGAATTTCATAGGGTTACAAAAATTTGAAAGAAATCAGTAAACATCTAAAGGTCCGGATAATATGTGAAAATGGATCTATAAAACCTCACACAGTGTTTAAGAAACTATTTCTTTTAAAAGTATAGGGATAAAGTAAAATAACATTTGTAACTAAAGTTTCAACAAAGTATGAGCAGTAGGAGGAGATTTAAGACACTATTGGAAGAAAAAGTGCTTAAATGACTTTATTTAAAATGTAAGGCACTAGAAAAATAAAATACTAGAATGGCATACTATTCATGTAATAGTGTAATGTGTATGTTGTACAAATATATAATTTGCCAACAAACAGAGATAAATAGAAATAAAGAAAATTTGATCAAACAAAAAGCAGAGGAATAATTCAAACATATCAGAGATTGTAATAAAAGTTAATGGATTTGACTCTGCTATTAAACTACAGAGACTCTCAGAATCAAGAAAGAACCCTCACCAACATCCGTAAGTAGCTGTGCATATGCTCAGGTTCACACACAATGCAGATATTTTTTAAAGTCACATTTAAAACAATATGATACAATAACAATTAAAAGAATGAAAGATGAGGCTAAGCGTGGTGGCTCACACCTGTAATCCCAGCACTTTGGGAGTCAGAGGCAGGGGGATCATGAGGTCAAGAATTTGAGACCAGCCTGACCAACATGGTGAAACCCCGTCTCTAATAAAAATACAAAAATTAGCCAGGTGTGGTGGCATGGACTTGTAATCCCAGCTACTCAGGAGGCTGAGGCAGGAAAATCGCTTGAACCCAGGAGGTGGAGATTGCAGTGAGCCAAGATTGTGCCACTGCACTCCAGCTTGGGTGACAGAGTGAGATTCTGTCTCCAAAAAAAAAAAAAAAAAAAAAAAAAAAAAAAAAACAGAAATGAATATATGCTAACAAAATAAATGAAGGCATAGAAATATTAATATCAGATTAAATAGAACCAAAACAAAAACCCTACATGGAACAAAGGAGACTTTATAAAACATACAATCTACCAAGAAGTTGTGACAATGCAGTGAGTTTCGTAGTAAACAATGGAATATTAAAATATAGAGACAAATAGCTTTAGAACAACAAAGAGAAAGTGAAACTTGCAGTGATACTTTATTTTTACAATATACCTCCCCAGAAATTGATAGATCAGTAAACAATAAGTGAAGTGATAGGATAATTTGAATACATTAATTTAAAATTTTGGTGTGAGATTTATATAAAAATGTACTAATGATACACCTTTACACATGCCTTTTTAATATCTATGGCACATTTGCAAAAGTAGACAATTCATTAAAATTGGCCACAAGTGAAATCTTAATTCCAAAAAGTGAAAAACGTATGGACTGCATTTTCTGACTACAATGTAAAAAGCTAGAATTGATGACAAAAGATAGCAAACCAACATGGCAACAACTTGGAAACTTATAAACACTATTCTATATAACTCTTGGGTTAAAGAGAAACTCAAAATTAAAACAACAGATTATTTTATAAATGAATGCTACTGACAGCACCTTGGGATGAAACCAATTGTCCAGGCCAATGCAGTATTTGTAGAAAAATGTATAGCCTTGAATACATGTATTAGAAAACAGGAAAGAGGAATTGAATCCAAGCAGCTGGGAAAAAGAAAACTAGAAGGAAAAAAACTATAGAAAGAAGGAATTAATTGAGATAAAAGCAAAATTAATGAAACAAGAAACAAATGTAGACTTGGTAAATAAAACCAAATGTTGGCTTTTTCATTTAGTCATTCCCCTTATGGCTCATGAAGAGGTAAAAGTACTAATAACAATTTTTTAAAAGTCAGATCAGCAAAGATCTACTTCTAAAAATGGTATCAGTCCCACAATGGACTTAAGGGCGAGTATCAAACTTTTTAGGAACAAATACTTTCTGTTATTTAAATTGTTACAGAGCTTAAAACAAACGCAGAAAACTCCCCAATCCCTTCTGCTGGGCTAGCACAACTGTAGTAGGCATCTGTTGTTTTTGCTCCTCAGTGTTCATTCATCCTTCGAGTAACCACACCCTGATTTTCCGTGGAGAGAACCCACTGTACCCCATTCTGTGTCTATGCATTTCCAGGGAAGTTGAAACCACCCCTAGTTCCAGAACTGGGCCCACAACCCTCAAAAAGCTTTGTTTTTCCCCATCACTGTGATTGATTCAGAGATGGGCATATAATCTAACCAAGGGCAATGAAACCCAAGAGGTTTTTCAGTGACTTCTGGAAAAAATGTTGCTCTTGAAACTAAGGCAGTAGATCCTGGAATAGCCATTTGCCTGCCATGTGTAGTCTGAGACTAAAGCGAACATAAAGGGAAAGCAGAACCAAGAGATGGAGAGAAAAATGAGCATTGATTACAGCATTTGAGCCCTGACTGCAGCCATGCCTGAAGTACACCCTCCCCCCATACCCTTCAGCTCCATGAACCAATGTTTAAATCAGCCAGGGTTGTCATTTTCATTTGAAGCCACTAACCCTGACATACCAATGTGGAACAAAGATAACACACACGGGAAAGTATAGCCCAATCACAGTTACATAAATATATGACCCATAAATAAAATGGTAGCAAAGTTAATTTAGCTATACATTATAAAACCAATAAATCATGAGCAAATAGGTGTTTATCCCAAGAATTTAGCATAGATCTTAACATTACAAACAAAATTTTATTTTTGAAATTTACTATAGTGATACATTAAAGACAGAATACTAAATTATCATCTCTATAGATGATTTAAAAATTGTAATAAGCTTCCTTAGCCAGATAAAGGATCCAGAGATGGTCAGTTTTATGAGTCTACTTGGCTAAACTATAGTCCCAGTTATGCAATCAAACACTAACCTAGGTGTTGTGAGAATATTTTAGAGCTGTGAGTGAAGTTCATAATGAGGTGACTTTAATTAAGGGAGATTATCTTAGACACCCTGGGTGAGCCTGATTCTATCAGATGAAAGCCTTTATGAGCAGTATTGAGACTTTCCAGAAGAAATTCAACCTCTGGACTACAGTTACAGCTCAGGACCTTCCTGACTGCCTGCCCTATAAGTTTTGGACATGCCTATCTAGCCTCCTCAGTCATATAAACCAATTCTTGAAATAAATCTCTTAATATATATATCCTAGTGGTCGTTTGTCTGGTAGGACCCCAACTGATACAGGTCTATAAACTGCAGCAAAACATACTTATCTGTGAGCCCCAGAAAGCAAGCATTCCTTCTCAGGCAGGGACAAGACAAGATGTCCACTATGCCCAGCATTTTGAAGGGATAGTGTTAGTCCATTCTCACACTACTATAAAGACATACCTGAGACTGGGTAATTTATAAAGGAAAGATGTTTAATTGCCTCATGGTTCTGTGGGCTGTACAGGCATCAGCTACTTGAAAGGCCTCAGGAAACTTCCAATCATGGCGGAAGGGGAAGGGGAAGCAGGCATGCTCTTCACATGGACGCCAGGAGAGACAGCGAGCAAAGAAGGAAGTACTACACACTTTCAAACAACCAGATCCCATGAGAACTTACAGTCATGAGAATAGCAAGGGGGAAATCTGCCCCCATGATCCAGTCACCTCCTACCAGGTCCCTCCCCCAACATTAGGGATTACAATTCAACATGAGACTTGGGTGGTGATATGGTTTGACTGTGTCCCCACTCAAATCTCATCTTGAATTGTAGTTCCCATAATCCACTTGTGTCATGGGAGGGACTTCCTAAGAGGTAATTGAATCATGGGGATGGTTACACCTATGCTGTTCTCATGATAGTGAGCTCTCACTTGATTTGATGGTTTTATAAGGGGCTTTTCCCTTCTTGCTCAGCACTTCTTGCCGCCATGTGAAGAAGGATGTGTTTGCTTCCCCTTCCACCATGATTGTAAGTTTCCTGAGACCTCCCCTGCCATGTGGAACTGTGAGTCAATTAAACCTCTTTTCTTTATAAATTACCCAGTCTTGGGTATGTCTTTATTAGTAGCATGAGGACGGACTAATGCCTGGCTAATACAGGTGGGGATACAGAGCCAAACCATATCAGATGGTTAGGGAGTGTTTTAATTAGAAGATACAGTAGACTGAATAATGTGCCTCCAAACCCCAAGATGTCCATATCCTAATCCCCAGAGCCTACGAATATGTTGCCCAACATGGCAAAAGAAACTCTGCTTGTATAAGAAAGTTAAGGATCTCGAGGGGAAAGATGATCCTGGATTATCCAACTAGACTCCATGCAATCACAGGGGTCCTTACAAGGGAAAGGAAGGAGGCAGGAGAGTCAGGATCAGAGCGATGTGGCCATGAGCCAAGGAATGTGGGTGGCCTCTGGAAACTGGAAAAGGTACAAAAATGGATTCTACCCTAGAGCCCCCAGAAGGAAAGCAGCCTTGTCAACCCATTTTGGACTTCGGATCTCTGGAATGATAAGATCGTAAATCTGTGCTGTTTTAAGCCGCTAAATTTGTGGTAATTTGTTACAGCCACAGTTGGAGACTAATATAGAAGGTAGTATTTGAATGAAGACCTGAGGGAAGAGCAGGTGCAAGATAAGCAAGTGTCTGGGAGAATAGGGCTTCAGATGGAAAGCAAGAGCAAAGGCCCCGTGGCAAGAATGCTAGAGGAACAGCAAAAGGGCAAGGTGCTCTTAGCAGCAGGGCCAGGGGGAGGGACCAGGAGATAGGTCAGCAACGAGTGATGGGGATAAGGCCAGCCCACCGTGAGCCTGGTAAGTGATTGTAAAGGCTTTGGCTTTTACACTGGACAAGACACCAAGCCTTTTGAGAGCCGAGAGCAGACCGGTGCACAATTTGACTTACATTTTAAAAGCACCACTGACTGCTGTGGGTGACCAGGGACGAATTCACCATAAAGCTAATGAAGCTGAAATCCCAGAACTCTATGCTTGCACGGATCCCTTCCAAGACCCCAGTCATGCAATCAGGTGGTCATATGTTTTGTAAAATTTATAAAAGTAAGATATCTTAGCCACAATTAGTTAAGACCACTTCATCTCTTTCTTGACTTTTCTAGCATATCTTCTCTCGGTACTGGAGTGGGCACAAATATTTTGGGGATCCATTTAGGAAAAATTGAGCTGGGGATACCTTTTGCTGGAGTTTACTGAGACATATTTGTGTGGTTCACAGCTCTTTGCATGTTATTGGAAGTTATTACCCGCAGTCCTGGAGCAAGATTGGCTTCCAGGAACCCTCCCACCGCCCACTCTATGGACATACCCAGGATATTGACGTGAGAGCTTTAATAGAGTGTTGTCAGCTCACAGACGTTTTTAAATTAGTCACTGTACAAGAAAACTTGAAAAGCCCAGAAATCTTACTGCTCATATACAAAAGAATCTTGATAGAGCTTTCTCAGGTTTGACAATTCTAAAAATTTATCCAACTTTACCGTTAACAAATTGTGAAAGCAAAGGAAACTTTTCTAAGCTATTAATAATAATTTAAAAAATGAACTTTAATCAAATACAGTAGAGGAAACTTTTGTATTCTTTCTATTAAAAAATGTATTACAGGCCAGGCACGGTGGCTTACACCTGTAATCCCAGCACTTTGGGAGGCCAAGGTGGGTGTATCACCTGAGATCAGGAGTTAGAGACCAGCCTGGCCAACATGGCAAAACCCTGTCTCTATTAAAAGTATAAAAATTAGCCGGATGTGGTGGTACATGCCTGTAATCCCATCTACTCGGGAGGCTGAGGTAGGAGAATCGCTTGAACCCAGCAGATGGGGGTTACAGTGAGCCAAGATCGCGCCACTGCACTCCAGCCTGGGCAACAGACTGAGACTCTGTCTCAAAAAAAAAAAAGTGTTTCAAATCATGTCATACAAACAAATGATGAAAGAATACGAAGGCAAAAAATATAAGGGAAGAAGTAATACAGCAATATATCAAGCAATTAATTAATTAAAAATATTATGTTCTTTTTCCAGATTAGGTAAGGTATTTGCGGTATTGTCTGCTTTTAAAATTTTTGTGATTTTCTGTGATTTCTTTTTTTTTTTTTTTTTTTTTGAGACGGAGTCTCGCTCTGTCGCCCAGGCTGGAGTGCAGTGGCCGGATCTCAGCTCACTGCAAGCTCCACCTCCCGGGTTTACGCCATTCTCTTGCCTCAGCCTCCCGAGTAGCTGGGACTACAGGCGCCCGCCACCTCGCCCGGCTAGTTTTTTTTTTTTTTGTATTTTTTAGTAGAGACGGGGTTTCACCGTGTTAGCCAGAATGGTCTGGATCTCCTGACCTCGTGATCCGCCCGTCTCGGCCTCCCAAAGTGCTGGGATTACAGGGTTGAGCCACCGCGCCCGGCCGATTTTCTGTGATTTCTTTGTCATCTTAAATAGATATTTACTTTCATACCTAATTTACTGTTTTTCATTTTTTAATTATCAGTGAGGGCCACAAAAAATTGCGTGTGCTTAAGGCCTCACAAGACCTGAATCCCCTGGGGAAGGGCATTCTATGGCTGGGGTTGTGTGCTAGTCCTTGGCGTCTTTGTTTGGATCCATTTCTTACCCTCCTCTTGCCCTATAGCGGGGAACTGACCCTGTGGCCTGTTTCCAGGGATCCTGTGTCTACTGCCTTTTGGCAGCATCTGACCAATGAGAGGTCAAAGGAGACGAGGGGGCTGGGAGAAGGGAGTATTGGCTCTTCCTTCCTCCTTTCTGCAGCTTAGTGGGCATCCCTGGCCTCTGCTTGCTGCCTCCAGCTCCTGTTAAATAGGCCTGCCTGGGTTTCAGCTTCTTTCGGAGTCCCTCTGGCCTCTGGGTGTGGGTAATGCCACCTTTTCCTGTCATCTCTACAGCCTCGTGGTGGTCACCACTTCCTGCTGTTGAGGATCGCTGGGCGGCCTCCCCTCCCGTGTTTGGAATCTCAGCAATTCTGTCACCTTGTAACCAGTTTCCAGTATTGCATCCCTTCATGGAATGACTTCTGTTTTCCTAGGCAGATCCTGACGGAAAGAAAGAGGTAAGGATCAAAATGGGGAGACCTGTTAGGGGGTGAATGTAATCATCCAGGAGAGAAATGAGGGCGGCTTTTCCCAGAGTAACAGCTTTGGAGGTGATAAGAAGTGGTAGAGACAAATGATTTGCTTATAGATTGGATTTGGGAAGTAAGAGGAAGAGAAGGGTCAGAGATGACTGCAAGGTATTTGACCCGAGCACCTAGAAGAACAGAGTTAGCCCTTAGTGAGGAGGCACAGATTTGAGGGGATAGAAGGATCTGAGGAGTTTGCTTTTGGATGCTGGGTTTGAAATGCCTATGAAACATCAAGTTGAAGTTGTACATATGAGGCCTCTCAGGAAAGAGATTTATCTGAGAGGCAGATATACATTTGGGAGTTATCAGTGTAGAGATAGAAGCTCTGTGACCATCGATGACATTAATGGAGCAAGATAGAGAGGAGGTCCTGAACTGAACTGAACCCTGGAGTAAACCAGTATTTAGAGACTGGGAAATGAAGAGAGTCCAGAGAGGTAGGAGGAGAACCAGAAGAGTGGTGTCCTGAAAGTCAAGTGAGGAAGATGTGCCTACGAGAGGGGTCAGATGTGTCCAATTCTGCTGACAGGTCAAGTACAGTGAGGCCTGAGATTGACCAGCAAGTTCTGCAATATAGAAGTCATTGGTAAGTGACCCTGACAAGAGCAATTTCAGGAGAATGTTGGGGTTAAGAACTTGGAAGCAAATTTGTAAAGTTTGGCTGTAAAGTGAAGGAGATAAATGGCATAATAGCTGGAAATTAAATGGGTCATTTCCAAGTGGGGAGAGGAATATAAAAACATATATATATATATACACACACACGCACACACACATGCATACACATATACACATGCACACATATATAATAACTTTTTGTTAAAGTATAGCATACATAGAAAGGAGTGCACAGATCATGAATGTACAACACAGAGAGTTTTCACAAGTTCACATATTAATGTAACCGCTACCTAAATCAGGAAGAAAAACATTGCCAGCATCCCAGAGACTCAACATGCTCCTTTCTCAGGGGTTACCCACTCATTCCTTCTCAAAGGTAACCACTATTCTAACCAGAAGTTCATTGTTGTCTGCTTTGAAACTTATATAGTAGAATCACACAGTATAACTTCTTTCACTCAACATTGTTTGTGGGATAGATGTAGCAGCAATGCATTCATTTTCATTGACATATAATATACCCTTGTATGATTATTCCACAATTTATATATCTATCCTATTCTTTTGGGTTTGTTTTTGTTTTTGTTTTTGAGATGCAGTCTCACTCTGTCGCCCAGGCTGGAGTGCAGTGGTGTGATCTCGGCTCACTGCAACCTCTGCCTCCTGGTTTCAAGCGATTCTCCTGCCTCAGCCTCCCATGAAGCTGGGATTACAGGCACCCACCACCACGCCCAGCTAATTTTTGTATTTTTTAGTAGGGATAGAGTTTTGCCATGTTGCCCACACTGGTCTCACACTCCTGACTTCAGGTGATCTGCTCGCCTCAGCCTCCCAATTCTATTCTTGATAGATAGGCATTTGGCCTGTTTAATGATTGTGCTATAGTATTTAATGTTACTATGGATATGCTTCTACTTGTCTTTTGGTACACAAATGTATGCATTTCTGTTTGGTATATACCTACGTATGAAACTACTGGATCATAAGGAAAATTTATTTTTGGCTTTAGTAGATTTTTGCATTGTTGGAATCTGCCATTTGATATTGGAATACATTCTCAAATAAATGTAGTTATGTTATACATCATTTTAATAGGCATTTCTTGCTTTTTTCTTTTTTCTTTTTTTTTTTGCTAATGACTTATTACTTCCTGTTTATTTTATGTTTATTTTAGACTGTGGAAATGATGTTAGTCAAAAAGCAAATTCAAGTGATTTTCTTATTCAAGTTCAAAATAGGTCATAAAGCAGCAGAGACGACTCACAACATCCATAACGCATTTGGCGCAGGAACTGCTAACGAACGTACAGCGCAGTGGTGGTTCAAGAAGTTTGCAAAGGATACGAGAGCCTTGAAAATGAGGAGCGTAGTGGGAGGCCATCGGAAGATGACAACAACCAATGGAGAGCAATCATCGAAGCTGATCCCCTTACACCTACACGGGAAGTTGCTGAAGAACTCAATGTCGACCATTCTATGGTCATTCAGCATTTGAAGTAAGTTGGAAGGTAAAAAAGCTCAGTAAGTGGGTGCCTCATGAGCTAAGCGAAAACCAAAAAAATTGTCATTTTGAAGTGTTGTCTTCTCTTATTCTACGTAACAACAATGAACCATTTCTCAATCAGATTGTGAAATGCCATGAGAAGTGGATTTTATACGACAGCCGGCGATGACCAGCTCAGTGGTTGGACCGAGAAGAAACTCCAAAACACTTCCCAAAGCCAAACTCGCACCAAAAAAAGGTTATGGTCACTGTTTGGTGTCTGCTGCTGGTCTGGGCCCAATTCTTCTGCACTCCAATGCCCGACCACACGTTGCACAACCAATGCTTCAAAAGTTCAACGAATTGGACTACAAAATTTTGCCTCATCTGCCACATTCACCTGACCTCTCACCAACCAACTACCACTTCTTCAAGCATCTCAACAACGTTTTGAGGGAAGACACTCCACAATGAGCAGGATGCAGAAAATGCCTTCCGAGAGTTTGTCAAATTCCAAAGGACAGATTTTTATGCTACAGGAATAAATTTATTTCTGGTTGGCAAAAATGTGTTGATTGCAATGGTTCCTGTTTTGATTAATAAAGATGTGTTTGAGCCTAGTTACAATGATTTAAAATTCACGGTTTGAAAGCATAATTACTTTTTGCACCAAAAAGTTTTGTACCAATTTCCGCTCCTACAGAAGGGCAATCCAGTTGTTCCCCATCCACCTGGTACTGTTATGAGCCTTTTAAATTTTGGCCATTCTGAAGAGTGTATCATGGTGCCACACCATGGTTTTAATTTTCATTCCCTTGATGACCAATAAGGTTGAGCATATTTTCCTACAGTTCATGGCTATTTGGATATTTTATTTTATGAAGTGGTTGTTCAAGTCTTTTGAGGAGAGATAAGAAAGTGTTAAATGGGAGAGGAGAGTCAATGGATTATGGGCTTTACCTGCAACAGCAAGGGTCCACTTGAGCCTAGTGCCCATGAATTTAAGATGAGACTGGTCAGCCTGTCTTGTGCTTTTCTCCAAACTCATTCAGTTGCACAGGAAAAGCAGGGAGCATATGGACAATTGGAATTAACTATGGTCGAGAGTTGCCCAAGTGATGTGAGGAAGTAGGTAAAGGGCACAAGAGTTGAGGAAGTGTGCAAGGGAATGACAATGATGAACCGTAGAATAAAAGCTGGTTAGAATGGAATATAAGGGCAATGAAAATGTAGAAGGGTCGCTAGATTGTAGGTCCTGGTGGGTTGAAGAATTGTCAGAGTAGAAAAAGAGGAATGAGTTGGAAACATTAGAGGTGGCAATCTAAGAGGTAAATTGCTTACACTGAGGTTATGGCGATGTCAGAGCTATTGGTCATGATCAGATCTACAGCAAAACGATGGCCTTGAGTGGATGAAGCAGGGTGGAGGACCAGATTGTAGTGAAAGAGGAAGTCAAGGAACCAAGAGATCAAATGTTTCAGTCTGTTTTGTGCTGCTATAACAGAATACCTGGGACTGGGTAATTCATAATGAACAGAAATTTAGCTGCATGCAGTGGCTCATACCTGTAATCCCAGCACTTTGAGAGGCCAAGGCAGGCAGATCACTTGAGACCAGGGAGTTCAAGACCAGCCTGGCCAACATGGTGAAACTCCGTCTCTTCTAAAAATACAAAAAATAACCAGGTGTGGTGGCACATGCCTGTAATCCCAGCTACCCAGGAGACTGAGGCATGAGAATCGCGTAAACCTGGGAGGCAGAGGTTGCAGTGAGCCAAGATGGCGACACCACACTCCAGCCTGGGTGACAGAGTCAGACTCCATCTCAAAAAAAAAAAAAAGTATTGGCTCACAGTTCTGGAGGATGGGAAGCCCAAGATCAAGGTGCCAACATCTTATAAGGACCTTCTTGTGTCATCATGTGGTGGAAGGCTAGAGGGTAAGAGAGTGTGAACCCACTGTTTCAAGCCTTTTTTTATAATGGCATTAATCCATTCATGATGGCTCTGCCCTCTTAATTACCTCTTAAAGGCCCCACCTCCCAACACTATCACATTGGGGATTAAGTTTCAACCTATGAATTTTGGAGGGGACACAAACATTCAAACCATAGCACCAAGGTACCAGACAATGATCTATTTGAATGTTGAAATTACCAAGAATTATGGCAGGATTACATCTGGAGAGAAGCTATTTAAATTTACCAGTAGAAAGCATTAGTAGAGGAATGAACATACACAGCAAAAGACCCATCTGTACATAGGAATCATCTTGTACATAGATATTCATAATTTAAATGAAATGATGTTTCAAAGTAGTGCAGAAATGATGGATTATGCCATAAATAGCATTGGAACAAGTGTCTATCCACTGGGAAAATAATACAATTTTACTTACTTGTTTCTCATACAATCTACAAGGGTAACTTTTAAATGGACTAAAAGAACTAAACATTAGAAACTATGAAATTACTAGAAGAAAATAAAGGAAAATGTTCTTATAATAGTGGGATAGAGAACATTTCCCTAAGCAGGATAGATCTGAGATCACAGAAAATGATAATAGTTAATATTTATTGCACCGTGTCCTGTGGTGATTACCATTCTAAGAACTTCTCATGTGTATTGATTCATTTGATCTTCACAACGACCCTATGCAGTAAGTACTCTTATCCTTGTTTTATGTAAGAAAACTGAAGCACAGAGAGGTTAGGTAACTTGCCGAAGTCACACAGCTAAGACAACTCCAGAACAAAATATAAATAACTGACATGTAACTATAAAACTTTAATATGACAGAAAAAAGTTAGTGAAGTTTAAAGAAAAAGGACAACTGGGAGGCAATATTTATATTACAAATTTTATAACTTTTCTTTTTAAACAACTTTGAGATATGATTGACATACAATGAGCTTCACATATTTAAAGTGTACAACTTGATGAGTTTTGACATAAGTATACACCTGTGAAACCATCACCACAATAAAGAATGAGCATGCTCATCACCCCTAAAAGTTATTTATAACTTTCCAATGATTATTTCCATGTCATACATACATAAGGACTTACTACAAATCAATAAAGCAAAAAATAAAAATGGGCAAAGAGTATAACTAGGAATTCACAGTACAAGACACACAAATAGCTAATAATCATATGAAAATATGCGCAACCTCATCCCAGCACTTTGGGAGGCCAAGGTGGATGGATCACTTGAGGTCAGGAGTTCAAGACCAACCTGACAAACATGGTGAAACCTAGTTTTTACTAAAAGTACAAAAATTAGCCTGGCACGGTGGCATGCGCCCGTAGCCTCAGCTACTCAAGAGGCTGAGGTGGAAGGATCCCTTGAACCCAGGAGGTGGAGGTTGCAGTGAGCCGAGATCACGCCATTGCACTCCAGCCTAGGTGACAGAGTGAGAATTTGTCCCTACCCCCACAAAAAAAAGAAAAGAAAAGAAAAGAAAATATGTACAACCTCAGTTGTAGGGAATGGAAATTAAAATGATGGGTAGCATTTTAAAACGAGTGGTGAAACTTGGCAATTAAAATGAGTGGTGAAACTTGGCAAGGTTGATGCTATCCATAGTTAGTTAAAAAGAGCAAAGTTCATGAGAGTTTGGCCACATGGGCTCTCTCATTTGCTGCAGTGACAACAGGTATTTGCATACATCTTTTTGGAATAAGACAGATGAACTCCACATCTAAAATACACACGACCTATTTCTTAATAGCTGAATTTTCTAAGAATCCAACCTTCAGCAACAATCACATAATATGTGCCAAGGTATAATGCAGCACTTTAAATAGAAAAACATTAAAACACTGGTGGGCGGTGGGGAAGCCAAAACTCCCATTAATGATTAAGTAATGTTTTCAATGGTATAAGCATACTCTGGAACATTACATAGCTATTAAAAAGAAGTGAGATTGCTACACAAACATAGGGAAGACTTTCACCTTTTATTCTATGTACTTTTGAATTATTTCCATTCTTAACAAGTAGTTTTAAAATAGTGAAAATGAAAAAAGTAGTGCATGCTTGTAGATAAACAAATTCATGCAATACAGAACTTTAGAGAGGAATATGTGGACATCCCTCCCACGTTTATTAATTCATGAAACTAAGAGCTAATTGTGTGCCAGAGATGAGCAAAGCATTGTCCCCGTCTGCACACAGCTTACCTTCTAATAGAAGAAAGGAAAAGCAAGTGTGTTATCTGCATGTAAAAATAGATACCTAATTTAGATTGGAGGGGACAAAAGGCCACTTTGGGAAAGTGAGAGTTAGCTGAAGCCTGAAGGATAAATAAGAGTTCAGTGGTGGGCACAGTGGCTCATGCCTGTAATCCCAACACTTTGGGAGGTCAAGGCAGAAGGATGATTTGAAGCCAGGAGCTCAAAAGCAGCCTGGGAAACATAGAGAGACCTTGTCTCTACAAAAAATTTAAAAAAAGTTAGCCAGTCATGGTAGCACCCACCTGTAGTCCCAGCTACTTAGGAGGCTGAGGCAGGAAGATCGCTTGAGCCCAGGAGTTACAGACTACAGTGAGCTATGATCATGCCACTGCACTCCAGACTGGGCAACAGAGCCAGGCCTTGTCTTTTTTTTTTTTTTTTTTAGTTAGCAGTAGGGAAGAGTAAATGGGAAAGAATCCATGAAGAGGAAGCAGTGCACAAAGGCTCCAAGGTAGAGGGCAGGACTGTGCGGTGCACAGGAACACTGGAGGCCAAAAACAGGCCCTGCTCTGCATAAGGGAACATGCGGGAGAAAGAGGAGTCTGGATTTTCAAAGTCTGTTAGCTGCAGGACTGTATGGTTTACATTCAGAAAAATTCACCTTTTTTAGGTAGACGGTTTGATGGATTTTGACAAATGTGAACACTTGTGAAACCACCACCGCAGTGAAGTCGCAGAGCATTTCTGTCATTCCAGCAAGTTCTCTTGTGCCCCTTTGTACCTAAGCCCCATTCCCCGCTGCCAGCCCCTGCAACCACTGATCTGCCTTCTGTGACAGACCTTTTGCCTCTTCCAGAGATTGTCATAATGGACCTGTATACTACATAGCCTTTGGCCAAAGTTTCTTTGACTCAGTCTCTTTGCTATTCATCCATGCAGATGTGTGTATCAGTAGTTCATTCTGTCTTATTGCTGAGAAGTATTATAATGGAATGGTGTATGGATGCACCACAATAGGTTTGTTCAATTACGAATTGATGGATGGGTTTGTTTTTTTTCCAGTTTGGGACTATTATGAATACATCTGCCTGGGACATTTGCGTACAGGCCTTTGTGTGGATCTATCTTTTCGTTTCTCTAAATACCTGAGTGGAATTGTTGGATCATATGGTAAGTGTATGTTTAACTCCCAAACTGTTTTCCAAAGTGGCTGTCCCATTTTGCATTCCCACCATTAATGTGTGTGATTTCTGGTGGTTCTCATTCTCAACAACGTTTGATATTATCAGTTTTCTAAAAACTACTATTCCTTTAGCCATTCTAATATGTGTGTGGTGATATCTCATTGAGGTTTTAGTTTGCATTTCCCTAGTGATTAATGTTGTTGAGCATATTTTCATATTCTTATTTACCATTTGTTTCTCTCTTTGACAAAATGAGCCTCAGAACTTTCAATTTACATTAAATTCTTTGCAAAATGTCAAAATGTGAAATAATAATTAATAATAAATGCATGTTAAATGAAGTTGGGGGCCAGGAGTCCTAGCTGCTCAGTGCTTCACTGCTGCTTGCCTTGCCCCCCTGCCAAATCCTGGCCTCTGAGAGGGCACCATGGAGCAGTGTTTCAATTACCAGACAAGGATCTTGCTAGCTAGTCTCCAAAGACAGCTCCCCAATGAGCTGTGGCTGACAGTAGTCATGCTCTTGTGTATTCCCCTCCCACATTGAATTGGGACTGACCCTGTGTAACTAATAAAATGCAATAGAAGTGAGGCCTTGTGACTTCTGAGGCTAGGTCAGAAGAAGCCATAAAATGTCCACCTTGGTCATCTAGAATGCCCACTCTGGGAGAAGCCAGTTGCCATGACATCCAACTATGCCAAGACCATACGCTATGAGAAAGTCCAAAGAAGCCATATAGAGGAGCTGCATGGAGAAAAAGAGAGAGAGCGAGCTGGCCAGCCGCGATCTGTTCCAGCCATTCCAGCCCAGACGCCAGCCATATGAGTGAAAGAAGCCATCTTGAATGTCCAGTCCAGCCAAGCTTTCAGAGGACTCCAGCCCCAACCACCCTCTGATTACAATTCTACAAGGGTCTGAAAGGTAGAACTACCCATCAGAATCAACCCCAAGAACCATGAGGGACAATAAATGGTTGTTTTAAGTCCCTGCGTTTTGGAGTGGTTTGTTATGCAGCAATAGCTAACTGGCACATGGATGGTGCTCAGGTTTGGGGTCTGCCGACTTGGAAAGGTGGTAAGCCTGGGAACAAGAGAGAGGGCTGCTGGCTGTTGTCATGTTCCTTCTTTTTCCTTCTACATTCAAACTCCCTGGATATCATCTTATATCCTTACACTGTCAGTGCCAGAATTGTGGGTGGCTATGAGAAAACGGAGACTGGCAAGAAACAGGAACTGAGAAAGTCAAAGCAGATGCCAGGCCCAGGAATGAGCCCAACTCCAACAAAATATTAGGAACAGTAATTCTTTACATGTTAACAGTCCTTTGCAGTTTTTAAAGCACCCTGAGATGTGTTATTTGACCCTCATATCAGCTAGGGGATATGAGGGTCAAATAAGATAATACATTTTAGGGTGTTACTACCCCCATTTATTTAACTAGATAAAGAAATAGAGGCTACTCCCGTTTAACTAGATTAAAAAAAAAAAGAGGCTCAGGAAAGTTAAAGAGTTGCAGAGAGCATAGCCCTGGTGTATCGCATGCTGGGAGTTCTTGTTGGAATGAGGAAGAACCAAGATTAATTCACAACCAGCTTGGGTTGGAGACTGGAACAGTAAATTGCTTAGGTTAAGAACCCAGTGATTGGGTGCAGTGGCTCACACCTGTAATCCCAGCACTTTGGGAGGCTGAAGCGGGTGGATCACCTGAGGTCAGGAGTTCAAGACCAGCCTGGCCAACATGGTGAAACCCTGTCTCTGCTAAAAATACAAAATTAGCTAAGTGTGATGGCACATGCCTATAATCCCAACTACTTGGGAAGTTGAGGCAGGAGAATCGCTTGAACCCAGGAGGCAGAGGTTGCAGTGAGTCAAGATCACACCATTGCGCTCCAGCCTGGGTAACAAGAGCAAAACTCTGTCACAAAACAAAACAAAACAAAACACCTGGTAAGGGCAAAGCCAACGTTTAATTACTTACTGAGCACCTCTTGACACTAGACTACTTTCTTTGGACGCTTTGTGTACTCTTCTTAGTGACTATCTGTAAGGTAGATGCTGTTACCATCCTTATTTTGCAACAGGTCTCTGACACCACCACTCAGAGATATTGCCCCCAACACTCACCACTTCAACCTATCATGTCTTCATAAGGGCATTACCAATTCTCTGAACACTGGTTCTGTAGCTGGAACCTAATGCCTACATGATGAGCACAGGGTTCTGGCTGGCCTTCTTACCCCTCCTGTGCACATTGGTGTCCTTACTGCCCTTGAGCCCATTGTGGTCATGTCATTTCTGGGCTCAGAGAGCATCAGGGGCTTCCAACAGACCAGGCTCCTCATCAACTACCCACCATCAGCCCTGCCCAAAGCTCAGGACCAAGCCTGTCCCCAGTTGTAGAAGTCATTCATTCATACATTCAACAGATATTTGTCAAATGCCTAATGTGTGCCAAGCACCATTTAGGAAGGCCAGCAGAGCGTACCATACAATAGACACCTTCCTTGACCTTAAGAAGCTTGCAATCTAGCAAGGTATATAGACAACAAGTTCTCTGAGGGCACTAAGGAGATTTGTAGAGTGTACTGCAGAGTGAGGAGAAGGAGGCAGGGAAGTAAAAGGGAGAAAATTGAGAGAGCAGCATGTGCAAAGGCCCCGATGCAGGAAGGTACACTGCATATGCAAGGAGAGAGAGCAACTCCCGACGAAGCTTACAAAGCAGACACTAGATCATACAGGGCTGCACAAGCCCTGTGAGGGATTTTAGTTTTGAAATGGGCATAGAAGGTGTTGGGACAGTGATGAGGTTTTGATTAGTAGCTTGAACTGTCCATTGATTCCACTAAGAGGATACAAAGCCTAATCTCAAATGACTGGATCCTAGGTTTGGTCTCCACATGTGGAGCTCTGGCCTTGACAAGTTGCCTGCAGCTCTGTCTTGCACCCACTACCCTCTGGCCCTGGTAGAAGCATGGTGGAGCAGAGATAATTCATTGCCTACCCAGTATCAACCCGCTTGTTCCTAACAGGAGTCTGCTTGTGTTTAAGGATTCTTCTTCCTATATGGGGACTATATACTTCAGAGCAGCTAGGCCCAGGCCCAAGCCCAGGCCACCCCCAGGGAGGATCCTAGCTGGCATGAATCAGTACTGGCTGTCCCAGCCCCTTTGCCTGATGTCTTTAGATTGGAAAAGTAAGGAGGAATATGACTAAGCGTCTGATGGGGGCTTCTGGGAAAGGTTTCTCACCCAGAGATACCCAGAGGCAGAGTGGTTTTTTTTCTCCTGGGCACTGTGGTGTCTGGGGATGCCTGGAACTGGGGCAGTTCTTTTGTGACTATGAAGGGAGCCATCCTGAGGACAGAGTCAGTACACTCAAGATAGCAACAAAAGACAGAACAAACCCGGGCCCTTGATGATATCACTGAGCCACTGTATGGAAGCTCAACCTGCCTCTCTGGAGGGAGTTCCTATTATGACAAATAGTGCTTTTTTTTTTTTTTGAGATAGAGTCTTACTCTGTCACCCAACCTGGAGTGCAATGGCACAATCTCGGCTCACTGCAACCTCTGCCTCCGGGGTTCAAGCAATTCTCAAGCCTCAGCCTCCTGAGTAGCTGGGATTACAGGCCTGTACCACCACACCTGGCTAATTTTTGTATTTTGAGTAGAGACAGGGTTTCACCATGTTGGCCAGGCTGGTCTCAAACTCCTGACCTCAGGTGATCCGCCCACCTTGGCCTCCCAAAGTGCTGGGATTACAGGTGTGAGCCACCGAGTCTGGCCATGTTTTCTTATTTACGGCTGCTGAGTCGGAGATCTGTTACTAGCATCCAAAAGCATGCTGTACATCTGGACCCAGGTGCCCCCTGCTCCCTGCCTGAGCCTCTGAGGCTGACCCCTGTCCACACAGATTTGTGATGAGCACAGTGTAAGACTCCTGGCCACAGGACCCCTCTTACCTGCTAGAGCATTGTTGATGCTCAAGTTATGGCAACAAAGACTTCTTTCTCTCTCTTCCCCAGAAACCTCATTTTAGATCTTTTACCTCGTCTTGAATCTTGGATCCCTCAAATATAACTTGTATCTTTTGTGAATTACATTCCTGTTCCTGTAACTGGGGATAAACAGGCTCTGCCCAAGTCTTGGGTGCTCCCCAGCTCAGCTGCCCTTTTTCTGGTCCCCCCTGGCTTATTCAGCTAAAGATCAGACAGAAACTGTTCTACATGTTGAGCCTGGCAAGGCTATAATGAGGAAACTGAGTCAAGATCAGGGCTTGAGAAGACTGGGAAGCAATGAGGAGGGAGATTGCAATATGATGGTTTAGTACTCAGAGCTTGGGAGGCAGGTCATGGAGGAAGGGAGTGTGCAGAAGCCTGTGTGGATGAAAAATGGGGCAGGCTGCCAGTGGAAGGCGCCGCCACCTAACACTCCCTTCCCCTTCCCATCAGCCCGCATCCAGTGTCACGTGTGGATTTCAAAGTTCTCCTTCAGTAAACCTAGACTCTCCACAGTTATAGTGGTTCAGAATTTGACTCCAAGTCAACTAAATTCCAGTTAATTCAACATACAGATTGCCTACCCCTGCGCTAGGTACTAGAAATGCCTCAATGAATAAACAACCCCTGCCTTCTAGGAGCTCACTGTTATCAAAGTGGTTTGCTGTTCCTGCCCCAAGTCTTGCATAGTCTGTCCCTATCCCCACCATCCTTAAAATCATAAGATTCTCCTCTTCCCTCTGCATCCTTCTTTCCTTCTGATTCTCTTGAATATTCACCACTGCCAGGAAGAGTTCCCTGACTCCCACCCTCGGGTGCATCCAGCAACCCTTGGAAATTTCCTGTTGAGCTCTGTCCAGCTGGGTTTATAGCATGTATCGTTTCAGTCTTCAAACATGAGTGTGAGTGTGTGGGTGGGTGTGGGTGGATGGGTGAGTGTGTGTGTGCACGTGTGCTCACATAAATGTGTTTTCTTCATTCCAGCCAAATGCCACCATCCCAACGTATTGTCATCTGAATGCATTTGGAAGGCAGCCCAGGCCAATGCCCTCCTGCCCTTTACTGTCCTCTGAGCTCTTGTCCAACTTTTCTAGATGTCTCTCCTTGATGTTCTGCCAAGACCTCAGACTCATTGCACCCAAAACTGTCCTTCCCAATCTGCTTTCACTCCTCTTTTCCCTTTCTTGATTTGTATCCACATCAGCCACCCAGACACACCAATTCAAGACCTCTAACTCATTCTCCAATAGACACAGTCTTGTATAGCCAGAAACTCAGTCTTGAAACTTGAGTTTCATCCTTGTGAAGAGCCACACCCAGTCCTATTTAACACAAAACTCACACTCCTACAACATTCACACAATTCAGTCACACAAAAATAAAATCAGAACCATACAGTGAGCTCTGCAAAAAGTCACTCTCCTGCATAGTCCCAGCAAGGCATGTATGGTGATAAATACATGCACACACTCACACATACACAGTCCTGGGTGACAAGCTTTTCACCAGGAACATCTGGGGAAATGAAACATCATAAAGTCCAATCATCTTGAACCCAGACCCAGGACTTGAATCCATCAATCCTTCTGGGGGGGATGGCAGGCTTTGCCTTTCCCCTGTTCCTGACAGCCCTGTGATTTGTGCCTGCTCCATGGGTGCTGGTGCCATAATTCACCTTCAGTGCCCACAGGATAACTGCCCAGCCTGGCATTTTGCCTGACACAGGCTCTGGATTTGCCTGTGCATGTCCTCCTGGCCTCACAGCCAAGCTGTGTCCCTCAGCTGGGGATGGCGTGGGGATCTCAGGTCATATAAGGCTGTGTCTCCCAGGAAACAGCAAGGCTGCAGAGTGGACCACAGTGACGTTTCCATCACCCTGTGTCTTCCAGGATCCTCTGTGCGAGCACTTGGTCAGAGAACTCCAGGACAAACCCCTCTCTCTGCCTAGACCACACTCAAATCCAACCTGCCTTAAACAAATTGGCAAAGAGGATTCAAGCATCCTGAACCTGGGGCATAGGTACTGATGGTGAGAATCCAGGCTTCTTCCTGCACAGGCAACCTGGAAGCTGCAGTTCCCATCACCTAGCCTTCCCTTTTCTCCATCGCCAACATATACACCGGCTGCCATGACTCTGGGCTGCCTTCCAAGGGGGTGCATCCTAAACCATCTCTGGGGCTCCCTGCCAGCACAAGTAGCAGCTTTGGTGAGAAAGACAAGATGGATTACATATATGTTGATGTGCTAGTATGGAGGGTCTGGATGAGTGGCTGGGAGGATAATAGGGGTGAGGTTAGAGGACAAAGATCCAAAGTTACAAGGCTATTGACTTCAAAATGGGAAGGACAGATTTTCTTCCTAATTTCTGAGATCTGGGAACAAGGCTGACTTGCACATGAAAGGCTCCTGAAGGGGCTTTGTAATACTGCAGGGCCTGGTTCATCTCACCCAGCACCCCCCCGAGCCTCCACCCATGAAGGGCAAGCAGAACTACAGTGAAAAGGGGTCCCTCCAGGGATTCACTCCTAACAGACTCTGCGGAATCCTGTCCAGAATTGCCCTTTGACCCATGAGCACCCCTTTCTGTCTGGGAACATTACTGATTTGCCCTTGTTCCTTCTCCGGTTCTCATTGGGGGAAAGATGGAAAATCAAATGTTGTCAGGATAACTGACCAACCATTTGGAAAACAATAAAGCTGGAATTGTCCTTCACTCTTTACACAGAAATAAACTCAAAAGGATAAAAACATAAAGTGTAAAAAGTGAAACCACACGAGTACTAAAGCAAAGTATGAATATTTGTATTATGGGCCTTTCTAAGCACAACACAAACTCTAAAAGCAGTAAGGGAAAAAACCCTATAGACTTAACTGCATAAAAATCAAGTACTTATGCAGGACAAAAAATACATATGGTTGAAAGTCAGGATGAAGTAGAAAAATATAAGGAATACTGTCTTTAACATACGAAAGACCTCCCACAAATAAGAAAAATACAAATACTCCAATAGAGAAATGGGCAAAGAACATGATCAGACAACTCGCAGATGAAGTAAGAATGTCCATCTGTCCATTAAGAACCAAGTACATGCGCTAGTTCAGTACTGATGAAAAAGGCACGTGGAAGGAGGTATCAGTTGTCACCTATAAGGTGGCAAAAGTTGTTTGTTTGTTTTTGTTTGTTCGTTCGTTTTTTTGTTGAGACAGAGTCTCACTCTATCGCCCTAGCTGGAGCGCAGTGGTGTGATCTTGGCTCACTGCTACCTCCGCCTCCTGGGTTCAAGCAATTCTCCTGCCTCAGCCTCCCCAGGAGCTGAGATTATAGGTGCCTGCCACTGTGCCCAGCTAATTTTGTATTTTTAGTAGAGATGGAGTTTCACCATGTTGCTAAGGCTGGTCCCGAACTCATGACCTTAGGTGATCCACCCGCCTCAGTCTCCCAAATTTCTGGGATTACAGGCGTGAGGCACCGGGCCCAGTTTTTTTAAACTGACAATGGTGTAAGAAAGGGGGCTTTCTCCCACACTGCTGATGGTGGAAGAGATGTGGGAAGGTTCATTGTTTCTGGAGGCCAGCAGGCCAATGTCCCCACAGCAATAGCTAATACATATAGCCTTTATGACACACCAGGCATTGTTCTAACTGCTTTGCATATTAAGAATTTGTTTCATCCAAACAGTAATCTCATAAAGTAAATCCAGTTATTATTCCCATTTAACAGATGAGGAAACTGAAACCCAAGAAGTTAAAGATAATTTTCCCAAGATCTTTTTGCTAGGAAATGGCAAAACTGTATTGAATCCAGGCATGTGACTCTCCTATGCTATTCCATACCAAAATGTTAATTGTTAAAATCTTTTGTCCTAGAAATTTTACTTCTGGGAATTAATCTTAAGGACTTAATTAGGCAAGTGCACAGAGATGTATACACAAGAATGTTGCTCTGTATGTCAAATATATCAGTGAAAAAATGGGAACAATATAAATGTTCAATAGGAAATCCATTGACTAAATTATGTTACTTCCATAAAACAGAATGCTATGCAACCATTAAAAAGTATGATGTATATTTATATTCACTGATATGGAAAGATTTCGACAACATATTGTTGAGTGGAAAAGCAGGTTGCAAAACAGCATGCATAGTATGATCCCATTTAGGTAAAATTATATATATATCACTCAAGATCTGAGAGGATGCTCACCAAACGCTAAAGGTTATTATCTTGAGATGGCGGGGATTTCAGGGAATTTTTATTTTCTCCTTTCTTCCTTTCTTGTGTTGTTTGGATTTTGTACAGTGAGCATATATTATCTCTGTAAACAGAAAAGGCAATTTTTTAAAATTAGCCTCCTGGAATTGGCATCTCCTTATTTGTATCTCTCAGTGCTTTGTTCAGCCAACCTGTAAAGAGACCCTACTACGTGTTAGGCACCAGTTAGGAGGAAAAAGAGAAACAGACACTTAGAAGGCATCAGGGGCAGAAGCAAGGCCACAGTGGCAAACATGGGGAGAGAGGCACACATGTCTGCCTGGTTGCAACAGGAGCCGGGCCAGAGGCAGAAAGGCAGAGAGAAGATGGACCAGCGAGGAGGAAAGATGAGGAGGTGCAGACCCAGGTACTTGGTATGAATGCCATGTCTTGGCTCCCAGGTTGGCTAATGCTGTCCTGTTAATGAAGTGAGTGATTAATAGCCAAGGGGATAGAGAGCTGGTATATGAGATTAATACCAGTTAATGAATCCATTGTTAGCGGCATTAAATAGCAACAGGGGGTAGGGTGGAGGCAGCCTCCTCTCTCCTCTTGGCGCATCCAGACCTGGGCTGACTCTGCAGCCACAGGAGAGGGAGGCTCTTGGCATGTGGTGGGGAGAGAGTAGAGAACAGGAGGAAAAGAAAGGAGCACGTATCACATCCCTGCTGGAAATCAAGCGCTTTTGCACACGCTGTCTCCTGCCGAGCCTCAGGCAGGCGCACATCACCCCGATTTTGCTGGGCCACGGAGATGACAGCTTGCTCCTGTCCCTGGCTGCCGGACCCTCATCTGCCTGACTCCTGGCCAGGTTCTTACAATCAGGCCACACTCACTTTCGAGGGAAGCTGAGTGACAAGGTCCAGGAAGGGGGAATGAGGGCGAAAGAAGGGGAGTGAGGGTAAAAGAGGGGAAGTGGTCAGTAGCCACTGGAGACAGGTGAAGATGAAGGGACGTCGGAAGCTCTTCAGGAACCAGGACAGGAAGAGTCCTGTGGTGGAACACGGAGGCAGAGACAGAGTGGGCAGCAGAAGGGCTCGGGGAACAGCAGGAGCCCAGGGGTGAGGCAGCCTTGCCGGACATTACTTCCCTCCCAGACTTAAGTCTCAGGGGCATCCTGAGACAAGGCATCAAAACAGGGACATCTGTCTGCCCAGCTGCCCCTGCCAGGTTTCCAGCTGACAACCTAGAGCCATCTGAGAGGACAGAAACCACTCACTCCTGCCTGCCTCAGGGCTTCTTGAGGGATAGATGGGACATTTCCCAATCCCTGCCTGTCTAGGCACTGTTCCTAAAAGCTGAAAACATGCTAATTTGTTTGACTATGAAAACCCTAAGCAATTGGTGGTGGTGTTCCCATTTTACAGAAAAGGACACTGAGGCTCAGGGACAGATACTCTCGCCCAAGATCACATAGCAAGTTGGTGGGACAGCCTGGTTTGGAAACTGGTTCTACCTGGCTCCAGAATCTATGGTCTCGCTGCAAGTCTTTCTCCCCCTGGACCAGTCATCCTCAAAGTGTTGTCTCCCCAGAACCATGGGGCTGGGATTAGCAATCTATGTTTCCATAACCCTTAGTGCTTCTGAGAACCCCTGCCCTGCACAGGCTTCCCTGCCTGGATAGAAGAGAGCATCTTTTCCAGGGAGATGCCAGACAAGTCTCCTGAGAGGATACATCTTCCAGACCTACAAAGGCCAAAGCACCTAGGAGCCTCTTCTGTCCTCCAGCTGCACGCTCTCCCTGGGCGATATCATCCTATCCCATGGTTTTCCACAACATTTATATGCTGACAATGTCCCAATTTACAGCTCCAGTCCTGACATCTCCCCTGAATTTCCATCACATACATCCAGCTGCCCACCTGACATCTCCATTTAGATGTCTAAAGCCATCTCAAAATCAAAGTGAATCCTAATTGTCCCCAAACCTGCTCCTCCACCATCTTCCCCATCTCAGTAAATGGCACCGACATTTACCCAGTTGCTCATGACCAAAGTCGTGGAGTCATGCTTTACTCCTCCCTTTAGCTCATAGTCCACATTCAATCCAATAGGAAACCCTGTTGCTTCTGTTTTTGAAATATATTTCAAAGCTGACTGCCGTTTACCACCTCCAGGCTGCCACTGTGCTCTTTCTCTTCTCACCTGGACGTGTACAGCAGCTTCCTAATTAACCCCTCAGCTCACAGGCATGCTCCCTACAGTCTTATCTGCACTCCATGGCCAGAGTGATTGTTTTAAAACCTAACTCTGAGATGGTGTCACACCTCTGGTCAAATCCCACGAACGACTTCTCAATCCATTTAGAATTAAATCCACAGTCTTAGCTTTGACCTCCGAAGTCCCATATAATATACACCTCCATATCCTTCACTTCTCTCCAACCTCAGCCACTCTCTTACCACACCTGTCTTCTTTCCTTCCTCAACCCAGCCCCCATTACAGCAAGCATGACCCCTACCCCCACCCCAGGGCCTTTGCACAGGCTATGCCTCTGCTCAGGATGGTCTACATGGGCTTCATTCAGTTCTCTGCTTAAAAGTCAGAGTGACCTGGCCAGGCATGGTGGCTCATGCCTGTAATCCCAGCACTTTGGGAGGCCAGCTAAGTTTTATATTTTTAGTAGAGGCTGGGTTTTGCCATGTTGGACAGACTGGTCTCAAATTCCTGGCCTCAAATCACTTAGGCCTGGAATTTGAGACCAACCTGGCCAACATGGCGAAACCCCGTCTTTACTAAAAATATAAAAATTAGCTGGGTATGGTGGTGGGCACCTGTAGTCCCAGCTACTAGGGAGGCTGAGGCAGAAGAATCGCTTGAACCCAGGAGGTGGAGGTTTCAGTGAGCCGAGATCACACCACTGCACTCCAGCCTGGGCAACAAGAGCAAAACTTCATCTCAAAAAAAAAAAAAGAAAAAAAGAAAAAATTCAGAGTGACCTGTCCTACCACCTCCTCATGTTCTTGATCTCCTTACTCGGCTTTGTTTTCCACATAGCACTCATTATCACCTGGCATAACCCCAAAGATTTGTTAGTTTCATTGTCTATCTCCCCTGTCAGGCTGGCTGTACACTGCACGGGGGCAGGGACTTTTCCTTCACTCAACAACCAGAATGGTGTCCACATGGAAGCTGTTCAATGAATATTTGCTGAATGAACAAGTGAATGAATGAATTTCTCAGAATTTTTTCCTTACCTGAAAAATAGGCACAGTCATCTCATAAAGTTCCTGAGAAGACCAAATAAATATATTAAAATACCTAGCTCATGATTGGCATAATGTGGGTCCTAATCAAGGGTTTTTGTCACTTTTAGATCTTCTCTTCCCTCCGCTGCTGAAGAATCCATGCTGGCTCTGTGTCTCCTAGTACCTTGAGTGTGGGCCTGAACCTGACCAGGCTGGTAAAGGGTTGACTAGTGTTCACCAAGCATTGGCAAATAGGTAGACTATGGTCAAGTCTATGTCTCATTGTCCCCTGGGAGAAACCGACAGCAATGAATTCACATCTGTATGATACCTTAGTTTCCTCTATCCTGACATCAATCAATCTTCACCACCATCTAGTGAGATACCCACTATTATCCCATTTCCAGATGAGGACACTGACAATGCAAGTGATTTACCTAGCACTGTAGCTTCAGGATGTGGCCAAGATGGGAATCAGCCCCTAGACATCTGATGCCAAGACCTCTGCTCTTTCTCCTACCTCAGGACTTTCCTGCCTGGAGCGTACTTCCTCACTTCTGAGTTTTCACTTGCGTTTGGACTGCTCTCTTCTCTGCTTCAAGTCTCTGACTTCTCTTCATCTTCTGAGATCCAGCTTACCTTCCTCCTCCTCCTGGAAGCCCTCCTGACTCTCCCTCTCTCCTCCAAGCTTTTCTGGTACTAGATTCTATACTCTCTACCCTGTTCTCCGATTGTCTCCTGTATGTTTTCTCTCATCAACTATAACAATAGTGACACAGAAGTTTTGTCTGTTTGTTTATTTTTATAAAGTCTCACTCTGTCGTCCAGGCTGGAGTGCAATGGCACTATCTCAGTTCACTGCAACCTCTGCCTCTCCAGCTCAAGAGATTCTCATGCCTCAACTTCATGAGTAGCCGGGACTACAGGTGTGTGCCACCACGCCCGGCTAATTTTTATACTTTTAGTAGAGATGGGTATTCGCCATGTTGGCCAGGCTGCTCTTGAACCCCTGGCCTCAAATGATCCACCTGCCTCAGCATCGCAAAGCGCTGGGATTACAAGTGTGAGCCACCACGCCTGGCCAGAACTTTTCAATTACATTTGCTCTACAGGCAAGCAGATGAGAGATACATAGAAGAAAAAAAATAAAAGTTCTTCTTCACTGCCTTGCTCCCCAGTCCATTCCCACTGTCAACAGTCTAGCCTGACCATACATGCACTCACATGCTGAAAACCATGCCTAATAGATAGGATCATATTGTATCCATTCTTCAACTTGATTTTTTTCACTTAGCAACATGTCTTAGTGTATGTGCCCTATCAGCACACATAGACGCCCTTTTTAAGAGCTGTAGGTCTATGGATGCACCATGACTCATTTAACTGCTTCTCTAATGGTGGGCATTGGGGTTGTTTCCAAGTTTCACTATTACAGGGCAGCCTGCAACAAACAATCCCATGTGTGCCTCTCTGAGCACATGTGTATTTCTATGGGAGAGAGAACCGGAAGTGAAGTCATGTGGGAGGGTTGCCCCTTCAAAGAAGCAGAGTCCATTTACATTTCATCAGTGGCATGACACACCCACCCATTCCGTACTCCGAATTTACAAAGCAACTCCACAGCACCATCTTATTTGCCTCTCACAAGAATCCTGAGAGGTAGTAATGTTAGTACCATTTTACAGGTGAAGACTGGAATTCAACTCCATTCTGCCACTCTCCAGGGCTCAAACTCACATGTGGTCCTTCCTGCGGACAAGACAGGTCCCCAGACCCTGGGAGTGGAGGCAGTGGTGGGTGTGCGCTCAGGAGTCCCAGCAGGGTCATGAATATTAGAGGAGCGTGGGGGATATTTGGGGTGGGGGGAGGGAGTATACAGGTGAGGGCACTTGGTGGGGGCTCAAAAGCCTGAGGAGGGGCTTTCTTCCCACTCCTTCCATGGCTCAGAGGAGCCTGGGCTCAGGCTGAGAAGCAGGGCTGCTATGTTGCCATGGAAACAGAGGGTTCCTCTCTCCCTCACAGCAGGAATCACGGTGATTGGGGGATGGGGGGTGGGAGGAGGACGTTTCCCTGGCAGCACCAAGGGTTGGAGCTAGGAGGCCGGTCACTCCTCTCCCTCCTCCCATTCCTCCCTTTCTCCTCCCCACCCCACTGTCCAGGCGGGCAGCCAGCAGGAGGTGTCAGTGGTGGGGCTGGTAGGGCTGATATGCACCAGGAAGGGAGACACAGTCTGCTGTTGGGTGGGGTGAGGGGCCCAGGTCTTCCCAAAAAGCTGCAGAAGGTCCCTGCTTTTAGGCATCCCAAGTGCATTAGGGGCACACATACACCCTGAGTGCTGCTAAGATACTTTCACAGGACAGAAGCCTCCTCTCACGGTCACTCAGAGAGTCACAGAGTCAACCCCACACTCCAGCCCAGCATGCCCAAGCTTACCTGAGGTACATGCGCATATGAACTTCTCAAAAACACACACACAGAGCCAACCACTTACAGGCAGAGTCACACACTGACATGCTTATACATGGATGGGCTTGCACCCTCAGTCACACACAGTCACACCTACACATACACACCGCATGCACCTGCTACCTGATGCATGCTTGTGATTACATATTTATGTGTGTGCAAATATGTGCATGCACACACGCACCTCCCTCTGCCTCTGTGAGTGATTCTCAGTTCCTGGAAACACTTTTCCTTTCTCTTCACACGTCATCCTACTCACTCCTCCTCCTCTTCCCTGTGTCTCCCCCCACTCCACTGGCCCTCAGCTTGTCCTTGGCAGGAGCCCTGCCCTCTGAGCTTAGCCCTGGAAGGATATGCTGTCATTTCCAAGGGAGCAGAGTCTCAGATGTAGACAGCGCTGAGCCTTGAAGACACAGAAAGGGCTATGGTTGGTGTTGGCGGGGTGGGTGATGAGTTTAATACCCCACCCATCTCCCTCCCCTTCCAGATGATACTCCTGCCCGATCCTGCACTGAATTTAACAGCAGCAAAAGCCACCCCGCTTCCCAAACAGAACAAAAACCTCCTATAAGCTTGCCACAGTAAGTAAAATTGTGAATATCCAAATAACCATGATTAATAGTAACAGGCAGCTAGGTAGCTGTTTACTGAAGGCTTGAGCACCAAGTACTAAGTCCATGGTCCCACTTATTCCTTATATCAACCTTCTAGGTGCGGAGTGTTATATCCATTTCAGAGAAGGAACCTGAAGATTAAAGAGCTCATAGAACTTCCAAATGATGGAGATGGGCCTCAAACTCGGGTCTGCCAGATCTGGATGATTCCTAACCAAGGGCCCCCTAAACTTGCACTGCCAAGGTCGCATTCACTGAGCTCCTCACTGTGCAAGGGCACTTTGACAAGAGAGCCAGAGTATCCACAGGTTGACCGACACCAGGAAAGCAGACACCTCCTGGTGGAAATGGAATACCAGACCTTCCTCTCCCTGGGGCCCTTTGCTCATTCTCTGCCTCCCACCTGAAGAACATTTGCTGCTTATCCCTGGGACTCTCATCCCTGCCCTGGATCTGGACTTTCTTTCAGCATCTCCTCTTCATGTCACCAGCTTGCTCAGCCTTCCAAATCCCCACTGCAAATCAATTCTTTTGCAGAGAATTATTCTAGTTTCATTTCCCTTCTGGCCCGCTCTGGCCAGACCCAGAGAGCAGTTTGGTACAACCACAATGGCTCATCAAAGTGTTATGCTAAACACAGCTCACTTAATTCCTAAGAGGAATTGTATTCTTGGTTACTATTTTTTTTTCTCTCCACTACACTGAGATAATATCCCCCTAGCTTTTTGAAGATAAAATGTTCTTTTTTTTTTTTTAAAGTGTTCATACTTGGCAAAATTTTAAGTTGCCAGACTCTATGGGTTCTCTTTTTTTCTTTAAATAAAAGGGCCTGGGAACTAGTGATTGCCTACTAATCTAATCCAATCCCTCATTTTCACAGACTGGAAAAATGAATTCAAGAGAAGAGGCTTAACTAGTCAAAGAATCAGCTTTATTTGTGAGCTGCACAGACTCTGAGGTCAAAAGACCTGGTTGGAAGGCAGCCCAGCTACTGTGTAACTAGTAGTTTGCCACAGTTAGGAAGTCATCAGATCTGTGAGTCTTAGTTTCCTCATCTATAAAGTGGGTTGAGAATCAATTAAAATATTACATGGTTATCACTTTGAAACTATAAAATACTATCAAGTGTTAGCTGTCACCTAATCCTTCAACTGCAAAGCTGGCGCAGAAGCCAAGCCTCCTGACCCATGTCCTGTTATTCCTGTCTTCCTCGGTGTGTTCAAGCAGGACGAGGGTAAGCTGCAGAGTCAGAGACCTGGCTGGAACCCCAGCTCTACTGTTCACAAGCTGTGCAACTGTAGGAAGAATAACCCACATCCTCAGTGGTTCTTTATCTGCAAACAGGGGATGATCATAATAAATTTCTGGTTGATGGGATGAACTAAGTTAATATACAGGAAGGGGACTGTGCAGTGCCTAGCACATGGCTGGCTGACAATAAGTGGGTGTTCTCTCCCCTTCCCCTCAATCCTTTCCCCAGCTGTCATTCTCTGAATTTCCTCCATGGTGACCAATCTCTCACTTCCTTTGAAGGAGGATTTGATTTTGCAAAGAGCCCAAGGTCCCCGAGAGGCTTGACTGGCCAGGGAGGCAGCCAGTTAGTAATGAAGCCTGGGAAGGAACACCCTTTGGATGTGCAGATGAGTTTCAGCTCTACAGGGGAGAGGAAGAACTTCTGCAGTGGCTCAGGAGCCAGCTCAGAAGGAGGCCGGTCTCGCTGGGGGGCCTGCCAGTCCACCTCGCGGGAAGCAGGTCTGCATCTCCCAAGACTGGGGCCATCAAGTGCGGGCAGCTCCGAGGGGCTGGTTCTGTCCTTGATGACTGCCTCTCAGTTTTGCCGAGCCGGGTGTCAGAGCCAGAATGACACATCATCTCGTCTACTCCCTCGTGTGTGTTTTTTAATGAGGGAACTGAAGCCTTTCCTTCCTCGACCTGTTCCCCTGATGGACAGAAGGGAAGCTTCAAGTGCAACTCAGAATGTCCACGCTAGAAAGTGACTTTGGGGCCAGGTATGGTGGCTCACGCCTGTAATCCCAGCACTTTGGGAGGCCGAGGTGGGCGGATCACGAAGTCAGAAGATCGAGACCATCCTGGCTAAAACGGTGAAACCCGTCTCTACTAAAAATACAAATAAATTAGCCGGGCCCGGTGGCGGGCGCCTATGGTCCCAGCTACTTGGGAGGCTGAGGCAGGAGAATGTTGTGAACCCAGGAAGCAGAGCTTGTAGTGAGCCGAGATCGTGCCACTGCACTCCAGCCTGGGCGACAGAGCGAGACTCCGTCTCAAAAAAAAAAAAAAAGTGACCTTGGTGCTATCCAGCCCAGCCCTTCCCTTCTCCAACCTTCTCTTTTCTACCCACCCCACTTTACAGATAAGGGAAGCAAGGCCAGGGAGAGAAGAGCCGTGAGCCCTAGGTGGCGACAGAGCTGCCAAACGTCTCCTGACCCTTGCCCTGTGTTTTTCCATTGCCCCGGGACACAGCTCTTCATATTAGAAGCAAACGATTGCTCCCTTGGCCTTTCCTGAGAGTGTCCACGGAGCAGGAAGGAGGGCAAGCCCAAAAGGAGATGCCGGAGGGCGTTGGGCCACCAGCTAGGAGAAACTGACCAAAATCAAAGCCGTGGCACTACATATTGTCTGCAGAGTCCTGCCAGGGAGCAACTTCTCCGCAGACAGCCCAGCTCCACAGCAGCTATTCCTGCCCTGACGATGACCGGGCAAGCCCCCCACTGTCTAACCTTCCACTTCCTCACCTGTGAAAGAGTGGGCGCTATACTGTATACACCCCTGGCCTTCATACCACAACTCCAGGGACTGCAACCAGCACCCCACAGCAGGATCTGGTGGCCAGGGCAGCCAGAGGGCCCAGCATCACTAATCCCCACAGTGCCCATCGGAGGAACAGCAGGAATCCTCAGTGCAGGCTTTTACCTCAAACTTCCACTTTGCCCCTCTGTCTCCCCCAGATCTTCCAGCCCCCTTTGGCAGCAGCTGCTGGGAGCTCAGTCTGGGAAAACTGCACCACCTAGGGGCACTCAGCCCCCACTGCAGCCTGGTAGAGGAGGAAGGTGCGATCCAGGGTTCCCCTCTCCTCCCAGAGCTCTCCCAACCCTCCTCTGCCTTGGGGTCCTCACTGTCACCTTGACAAGGGCAGACAGAGCAGGGATTTTGAATACAGAGAAACTGAGAAGGTGAAGCAACAATGATGTGGCAGAGTTCAAACCAGAGCTCAGGCATCCTGATTCTAGCAAGCTTTTTCTTCCCCCTATCCCAACCTCCAGTCCAAGTGAACATCTGGGTGGGGTGACAGTTAACACATAAGAGATTAGTAAAGGTCGGGCACAATGGCTCACACTTGTCATCCCAGCACTTTGGGAGGCTGAGGTGGGCAGATCACCTGAGGTCAGGAGTTCAAGACCAGCCTGACCAACATGGTGAAACCCCATCTCTACTAAAAATACACAAATTAGCCAGGCGTGGTGACAGGCACCTGTAATCCCAGCTACTCAGGAGGCTGAGGCAGGAGGATCACTTGAGCCTGGGAGAAGGATGTTGTAGTGAGCGGAGATCGTACCCCTGCACTCCAGCCTGGGCGACAGAGCACGACTTCATCTCTGAGAAAGGCTGGGTACAGTGGCTCACTCCTGTCATCCCAGCACTTTGGGAGGCTGAGGCAGAAGGATTGCTTGAGGCCAGGAGTTTGAAACCAGTCTGGGCAACATAGTGAGACCTCTGTCTCTATAAAATTTTTTAAATAATTTTTTTAAAAAGAGATAAGTCTTCAACAATCACTCTTTGGTAAGACAAAGGTTATCTTAAATCACAGAAAAACTTTTTGTTTGCTTCAATAAGGATTTAGGATGGGACAGGTCTGACAACGGGCAGTGAAGTGGCCTTGTGGAAACACCAGGGGCTTTTAGGGTTAGGGTTAGGGTTAGGGTTTTGGGTGCCTGACAGACTGGGGACCAAGTCCTGGCTCTATCAGGGATACAGCTGGGCCATCCCTATCTCCCCTCCAGGAACAAGTCCCTGAACTAGCTGCAATGCAGGATTAACTTTCTTACTGATTTCTTGGGAGGATTATTAACAAATTATGTGACTCCTGACACATGGCTGGTGTCAGTAGGTCTGTCCTACATGCCATGGCTGGAACTGTCTCGTCTCTTCCCCACTCAGAACCCTCCACAAGCCTCCAAGCCCAGGGTAACAGCCAAAGTCCCCACTGTGACCTGCCTTCCTTTACCTCCCCCCACCCAACCCCCACCGACAACCTTTCTCCTCCTTCTCCACCCACCAACCTCACTTCCTGCCCTGTCCCCTTCCCACCACCTACCACCCACCACTGGCCTTCTTGCTGTTCCTGAACACCCTGGGTATGTTGTTTGCTGCCCCCTCTGCCTGAAATAACACCCGCATAACCTGTTCCCTTACTGCCTTTGGGTTTTTACTCAAATGGCACCTTCCAAAGAGGTGCTCCCTATCTAAAATTTCAATATCCACCCTCCTCCACATGACCACTTCTTCCCCCTCAGCCTTTGTGACCATCTCACCTACTACACTGAATGTAATTCACTCATTTATTATCTCCTCCCATTTGATGTGCTCATTGCTGATTTCTTGGTATTTAGTGGGAGCTTGGTAAACATTTTGTCAAATGTGTGGATGACTATTCAAATAATAATTTTTAAAAGAAAGAAAAAACTCTGACCTTCAATGCCCCTTGGAAACTCAGAAGATAGGTAACATGTATGATATTTTTCCATTTACAATATCTTTTCCTGTGAAATAATAAATGCTACCCCAGGACACTGTGAAAAGACAGGGAAGGGATGGCCATGCCCTTCACGGATAAGGAACCAGAAGCTCTGTGAATCGAAGGGCTTCTGCCCGGGTCTTCCCGCTGCTAAAGGCAAGATCCAGGAGAACACAGTCTCCAGGCTGAGAGGCTGCAGAGCTGTCTTCCCACACTGCAGGTTCCGTGGAGCGGGGGACCTGGAAGTACTTATGCTGAAGCACTTGCTTGAAGTATTGTTCTTTGAATAAGCACAGTACTTAAGTGGCCACCCAGTCAGCTTTCAGAGGGCTATCCCAAGGAACAAGCAGAGCCTTTCTTAACATGCATGAAAGCTGACTGGGCACCAACTCTTGCCGTAGCAAAACCAAGAGACGAATCCAGGGCAGAGAATGCCAGACTAATCAAAGCAGCGTGGCTAGCCTCCCAGAGCAGAAGCTGCTTCCACCAGAGGAGCCAAGTCATGGAGCAAAGAAAAGGGATGCTGAGATTGGATCCCAAATCCATTGGGAAATGGCCTTCCGCCCCCCGCAGGCCCCATTCCCCAGAGCCCCTCCTGTCCTGCCCACTCCCCACTCTGGGCCGGCTGCTGCAGGACGCTCAGCTCTGTGGATATGTTGGCTTGCCCCTCTCCCTAAGCCAGTGCTTCTCAACTAGGAGGAATCTGACAGGGACCATTTGGCAATGTCTGCAGACATCTTTGGTTGTCACAACTAGGGGGATGTTACTGGCATCTAGTGGGAAGAGGCCAGAGATGCGGCTACTTACAATGCACAGTGCCCCCAGGAATTATGCAGCCAAAGTGTCAATAGTACTAAGCAGAGAAACCACGCTCTGGACCATGAGTCCCTGGAGGGGTGGGAAGTGTCAGAGCCTTTTCTACACACCCAGGGCCCAATGTGGCACCTGTAAAGACACCTGTAAGAGTTTGCTGATGGACACAGGTCAGGTCAGAAGAACTTTTGGTCTGTTCTGACTCTGGGAGTCTATGATTTAAACCCTCTGACTCTACCCTGCAGGTCTCACACTCCTCATTGGCAGGGCTGATGGCTCCGGGGCTGGAGGTCAGAGGCATCCGCAGGAGAAGGGGGTTCCCTGTGGTGCCACGTCTCCCTTAGGTTCACAGCCCCCAGCTCTGCCCCCACTCACACCTGTTCTCAGTGGTGACGCTGGGCTTTGGAATGAGACCAACATGAGTTCAAGTCTTATCTGTCCGTGCACTCACTCTGTGTGCTCTTGGGAGTCACTTCTCTTCCTCATCTGTAAGCCAGGGGCATAATCCCTGCTCTACCCCACTGGGGCTTTTGCGAATATTCATAAAGTGCTGAACCAGCATGAAGAAAATCTTACTACTGGAGGTGACAAGCTGGCAGGTTGCAGTTGGAGAATCCTGAGCTTCAGGGGCCCCAGCTGGAGAAGACAGCTTCCTGAAGAATCTCTGCTTACCATGGCACCCATCAAGCTACGGCCAACTGAGATGTCCCAGGAGCAGGAACCCCCACATCCACACCCACAGTCAGCAAGAGACCAGCCCCAATGAGGCAATCCAGAAGATGTCTCCCCAAAGGAACCCCATGTCGCACCGTGGAGAGAAAAAGGGAGCCAGCCAGGATTCTCACTTACACCCCACACCCCCAGCCATGTCCCAGCCAGTGTGAGGAGTCCCCAGAGTTGGGAGAGACTTTAGCGGGCACCTACCACATTCTTGGCAGAGCTTCTGGAGTGGAGGTCCAGGAGTCTGCCCCTCTCACCAGCAACCTCTGAACCCTATTCCAGAGGCCCTGATAGAGGCGAAAACCCTTAGTGAAAGGATGCGTCAAGCAGGGCATTCAAAGCCATGTGCCTCCATCCGATATTCCTATTCCATCTCCTGCCAGTCTCTTCAAATACCTACTGTCCCACCTCACCAGGACAATTTGCTGTTCCTAGAATTTTCTGGCACCTCACACCTCTGTGTCTACATGCTACTCTCTCTACCCAGGAATATCTTTCCCCATCTTGTTGGCCACATAAATTCCTTCTCACCCAGACCAACTTACATGTTAGGCCAGTGCCTGGGGCCAACGACACTGTTAGAGGTCCACAGAAATATTTTAATTTCTTTTAAAATTAGAAGAAAAGAACAAAATTTTAGGTCATAAACACGTTTTAATGTGTAATATTAGGCTGGGCATGGTGACTCATGACTGTAATCCCAGCACTTTGGGAGGCCGAGGCAGGTGGATCACTTGAGGCCAGGAGTTCGAAACCAGCCTGATCAACACAGCAAAACCTGTCTCTACTAAAAATGCAAAAATTAGCTAGGTGTGGTGATACACTCCTGTAATCCCAGCTACTTGGGAGGCTGAAGCAGGAGAATCGCTTTAACCTCGGAGGCAGAGGTTGCAGCGAGCCAAGATCGTGTCACTGCACTCCAGCTTGGGCGACAGAGCAAGACTCTGTCTCAAAAAAAAAAAAAAAAAAAAAAGTAGTATTGATATAGTTGTTTCTATACCAAGGAGGTTGTAAATATACCTTTTAGGGATGTGTGTGTGTGTATGTGTAGGAAAGGGCCCACAAAGTTAGAATGATTTAGGATGCAAGAAAATCATAATGTAGCCCTGTCCTCAACCTTCAAATCTTCCACACCCCCAACAAAACTGCCCCTTCTCTGCATCCCCCCATCCATCCATTGTTGTGCTCGGCACATGATATCACACTCATGTGCAAACCTGTCTTTCCTGTAGATGGTGAGCTCTGTAAGGGAAGGGGCTCTACCTTACACCTTCCCGTCACCCCTGCACCTAGCTCAGGCTAGCACATGGCAGGGACTCAGCAAAGGCTACTGAATTCAGCTGATGCTTCTTGGTAAAAGTAAGGAACAAAAGCTTTACTTCCTCAGGTCACACAATAACACAATAAACATCCACAGCAGAGCTGTCTCTAATCATGTATTCATGCAAATCTGCCCGTGATATGCCAGGCACTGGCCTAGGCAGCAAGAATCAGTCAGCATTAAGAAAACAAACACGATCCCTGCCCTCATAGAGCTTCTGTTAGTACCTCTTGCCAGTCTCTACCCCTTATAATCTCCCATCATCTCCCATCCTGCCCCACCACAGACATCCTCCCAATGCTGGGGGCAAGGAGAGAAAACAGTGAAACACAATCCTGCTTCCCCCACCTGCACCAGCCCCTCCCAGGCCCCACCACCTCTCCCAAAGGCACTGCATTCCTCTCTCTGCCTTCCCAGAAGGTGACTATTCCAGCTCCCGCATGCTCATTAATTTCACGCTCCGTCTCCTGTGTGACTGACCTACTTTCTGCTCTTTCCCCACGTGGCTGCCCAGTGTCTCTCCCACACCTGGGGCTGGGCTTCCCTCAACCACTCCCTCTTCCGTGCAGCCAGGTGTTCCCTCTGAGGCCTCATCCTCCCTACCCCATTCCTGGAGCAGAGGTTTCCGTGGCCCTGGGGAAGACAGTAACACAGGCCTTAAGTGGGCTCCCTGACTCTGGATTCAAATGTCAGCTCCCTCCCTCTCAGGTGCAGAGTGCTGAGCAAGCCACTGCCCAGTCTGAGCCTTCACTTCCTCATTTATAAATAAGCCTGCTATGCAAGATGGTTGTAAAAAGATGCCATTGGGAAAAGGATAGGCATCACAGGTATGGATTCAAAAATATCCCTTGTTCCAACCCCACCCACGGGTCCCTGCCCCAGCTAGAATTCCACAATTTCCGAGGAAGCCCGCCAGCCTCCTCTGCTCCAGGGGTTCTCCTGTCCTTCCCAGCCAAGCCCCTTTCTTTGCCTACTGTCCTCCTTCAAAGCTGTTCCGTGAAAGGGCCGTATATGAAAAGCACCCTCAAATACTGAAGGAGCCGAGAAAACAAAGGCGGCAGACAGATCCAGTTTGTCAGTATTGTGAAATTGATTGTGGGAACTTATAGACAGAAGCATGGTCTTGGATGGCCACAAGATAGGTGGATCTCCACCCTGCAAGCCCCGAGACCCAGAGCTTCTATACCACAGGAAAAGGGTATGCGTGTTTCAGCAAGACTATTAAAGGTAGCCCTCTAAAACAGGCAAGATGCTGTATGTGTGGTAGCTTACAATTTGTGTGGTAACATCAAGGTTGATGTTCTTACACAAAGGACAGTAAATAAAACAGGAATCAGGGACATTCAGAGGACTGGGGCTAATCAGAAGTCAACATGGCAGATTAGCATCCAAGATGGAGTCACTTTTGTCTCCACAGAGGCCAAGCACAAGGTGCTCCCTCTGAGCAGCCCTCCCATGTTCACCATATTCACCCCCCTGATCCCCTCACACAGTGGCCTGCGTTTCTTTATACCTCCCACCTCACTCGGGGACAGACTTGAGGCAGGGCTTTCAATTGGTAATCCCCATTTGGCATTCATCACAGAGACTTACATCTGGGTTTTTCTGGGGGAGCCCTAACGTCAAATAACCTGCATCTCAGAATAAAAACAATAGTAGCTAACATTGACTGTGGGCTACTTTAGACAGGCACTTCACCAAGACTTTACACGAATCTATTTGTTTAATCCTTACAATGATCCTATGAAGTAGGTAATATTATTACTTCTGCTTTTCAGATGAGGAAACTGAGGCACAGAGAGGGAAAAAACTTGCCCAAGGTGCCCAAGGCACACAGGGCCCAACCCCAAACCATTATTGAAGCAGCTGAACTGTTAACTGCTGCTTGTATTCAGAACTGGCTCAAAAATCCCTTTGCAAAAGAAAAACAAAAAACATGTCCCACACACTATATGTAACTTTCCATATGGCAAATAGGATTGTTGGTCCTCTTCTCTCAGGCAGGAGTTAATGGCAGAGTTGAAGCTTCTAGAACTCTGTGCTCTTTCTAGTACATGGGGCTGGAACCAGGGAGCTCTGGGTTCCATGCACATGGTCTGGAAGGCCAGTGTCTGTGCTAGCTCCCAGCAGGGGTCAGAATGTGTGACTGCTCTGTGCACTGGGTGTGTGCTGGGAATGCAGGGGCCACAGGGATCATCTGATGAGGGGAAACAAAGACACTGTTTCACAGGATGAGGCAGTATCCTGCTTCAGAAATGCAGTGCAGAGTTGTGGGGACATCAATCAGGACGTGCCCATTCTGCAAATCACATTTGAAAATATGGCCGGGGGGCAGGGACAAGGCAGCCATCAACTGCAATGCAGAGCATGGCTTTCCACCCACCTGGCAGGGGCCTGAGCTCAAGGAAAAGGGCCTGGACAGTGGTTTGCCCTTCCATGGAGTTATGGGGAACAGGAGGTGCTGAATCCCTATAACACCCCTTGAGTAAAGGGCTGTAGACATGACGTTTTGTCCAATAGAGTTCATTTAGTTTTAATAATGCATATTTGTTTTCTGATTATAAAGATAAAATATGCTTATTGTGAACATCAAGAAAAATTTAAAAAGTCATCTGCAATCCCACTATTCAGAAATAAGAGCTAACACTTTGATCTTTTCTCTTAGCCATTTTTCCATGCCTGTGTATTTTTGTATCATCAGAGTTCCAACAGTGCCATATAGCACTCTGAAAACTGTCCAAACCATGATCTCTAATGACTTTGTAATGTCTGGTCATATAGGACATCCTATGATATATTTAATCATTCTCTTGTTGAACATTTAGATCACTTTCTATTAACCCCATTTCAAAACCTCAATGGCTGTTATAGGGCAAGAAGTTATACTGCCCAGTTATATACAAATGAAGATATAAATGAATAGGGTCAGTTCAGATGTTTAAGGGTGTGAACAGCAAGAGAGGGAAGTTTGGATCTGATGCCGTGGTCACCAATGGGGGTGGAAGGTCTTGAGCAGGCCATCAAAATGCTGTTTGAACCCTCCCAAGGTAGGTGCTACAGGGAAAGCCTTGGCTTTGAGAATGCAGGCAGAGGGGCACTCCCCCCAAGGACTGGCCTAAGGGACAAAGCTCAGCAGGAACCCTGGGGGAACTTGCCAACCTCGCTTCCCTGGTGGTGCAGGACTGAAAAAGGCACTCGCTCTACTTTTTACAGCATTCAAAAGCAGAACTGTCAAAAGCTGGCCCCCAAATGCTCATATTATGTGGGAGAAAGTCTTGGGGAGAAAATGAGGAAGGAGGGGAATTATGCAATTGAAAACATGTACCAATCCAGACAGAATAATGAAGCACAGACACAAGATTCTGCACTCAATGGAAATTGCATTTAGCCATGTTTTGTGGTTTGAGAAAGAGAGAGACTGACTCAGAGAGACAGATGGAGACACACAGGGTGAGGAGAAAGAGAGGGGAAAAAAGGAAAGAGACAGATGCAAACAGAGAGTCCGCAGCAGCCAGATGGAGTCCCACTGAGGAGAGGATTGGGAGCAGAGAGGCTTGGGGCAATGGCTTTGTCTTCTCTCTGTCTCTCCTGTCTTTGCACCTGGGTCTTCAGAGGGTCAGCCCAGGGCCTAAGCCGCTTCAGATATGGGCAAGAAGGAAACCAGGAGACTTCCATTCTCCTAACTGGAGGCTTGAGTTTGTTTTGATTTTTTTCTATTTTTTTTTTTTAAAACATTTTCCATGTTTCCAAGTGTTTAAAAAACAGATCACCCACGGAATACTACTTAACAATAAAAAAGAATCAACTATGGATACACAGGACACCTTGGATGGATCTCATGGGCATTATGCTGAGTGAAAAACATCAGTCTCAAAAGGTTTCACACAGAATGAGTCCATGTATATGACATTCTAGGAATGACAGCATTGTAGAAATGGGGAGCAGATTAGTAGTTGCCAGGGATTAGGGATGGTGGGAGAGAAGGCGGTGGCTGTGATTAAAAAGGGTAACATGAAGAAAACCTTTGTGGTGATGGAAAAGTTCTATATCTTGATTGCAGTGTGGCTACGTGAATCTATTCATGGGATAAAATGACAGTGAACTATACACACGCAAGGTACCAATGTCAGTTTCCTGATTTTGATATGGTACCACTGGGGACAACTGAGTGAAGGTCATGGGAGCTCTCTGTATACCATTTTTGCAACCTCTTATGAACCTATAATTATTTTAAACTAAAAGTCACCCCCCCAAAAATGACAAAAAATAGATCATGTACTATTCTTAAAGTCAAAAAGTTATCCTAAAATGTTAAGTAACACACAGATGAAAGCTAAAATAGTTATGACAAGATATCGTAATTGAAGGGTGATAATCCATATAGAAAGTCTTAAGCAAAAATCCACCCGGTTCAGAAGGCGGAAGAGAAACCAATGGGAGGATGTGGAGAGTGTGGTGGAGAGGGAAGTGCACTCTGCCTCTTCTTGGCTGTGTGACTTCGGTGGGTCACCTCACCTCTCTGGGCCCAGATTCCTCATCTGTACAATGAGTTGCTGTGCAGATGAAAGGAGACAGCACTTGTGAAGCAGACAACATTCAATAGATGTGAAGTCCCTTCCTTCCTCAAGCCAGCCAAGGGCCTTGACAAGTGCACTGGCCTGGGAGGCCCCTGCCTTCACCTGCTGGGACGAGGAAGGGAGGCTGGTACTGAAAGGCCCTTAGAATCCCATATATGCCACCAAGCATGCTATAAAAGTTTTTCAGCCCTACAACAGTTGGGAAAAAATACCCATTTTTCCCTGAGAAGGTTTTTCTAGAATTATATTTATCTTTAAGAATAATTTTTAAGGCCATCACAAATGTGGTGGCAGTGAGAGAAAAATCGTATGGCTTCAAAACAGAAACAGACAAAAACAGTAATTCCATTAGTATTTTTAAATGGTAAAAGATGAAGATAAATCTTTCTGCTATGGTAACTGTAAAACACAAGAGACAACTCAGGTTTTGAGGGGCAGTCATGTTGGCAGGTGGGGGTTACCTGTTCAGAACAGGCCATATAGGTGGGTGGACACACAGGGGTGACCTGAGGAGGTTCTGGGGAGCAGTGGAGAAGCCCGGCACTGCATGAACTCTGCAGGCTGAGAGCCACTAGGTTTGAGTGGCTGATTCACAGATGAGACCCAAAAAAAGAATGATGTGCCTCAAGTCCTCAGGGCCTGCATGTGGCAGCTCAGGCCCTGCTTCTGGAAAGACATCAGCTTAGGGAGTGAGGCTGGCTTTCAGAGGAGCAATGTCTCCTCTTAGAACCGTGATAGCATTTCAATGACACTTTTCAGTGTACAAAATGCTTCTAGAGAGCTGTTTCCTTGGCTTCTCCCTCCTGCTTTAAGACTCCCTCCATCCAGGGCCCTGCCTGGTGCCCAGTGGAAGGTCAGCCATCGGCCGCTTCAGCTCCTCAGTGACAGCAGCCCACTCCTTGTTGGACAGCTCCTGTCGTCAGAAAGCTCTCCTCACCAGCCAGGTGTGATGTCTCTGACCCAGACAATCAACCCCACACACAGCCTGTCACTCCGCGATTTGAATTCCACGCCTGTACATTTTAAAGATGAAAACATCTTTATGAGTCCCTTGTTGAAATGCAAATATGGCCGTGAACACCTAAAGCCCCACGTCAGTGAAGACCTTTGAGGTGGAGTGTTGGCAGGAAGCCCTGTGATGGAGACTGGAGGCCAGGAGGTCCAAAGACACTTTTTACAGGGGCTCTTTGTATCCTCCAGGGCCTGAGTCACCTTGGGGAATAAAAGAGAAGGATCCAGAAAGGCAGATTCCTTTCTTTCTTATATCTGTAAGCCTGGATGCTGGGGGAAAAAAAATCCTATCTGCAGTCAGAGACTGTCTTCCCTGGGGAGATTCAAGGGTCCAGAAACTTCAGATCAAGATGGTGCTGTAAATTCATGCACCAAACTCACAGCAATTATATAAAAAGATAGATTCAAAACAGGAATAGCCATGCTCGAAATCAGAATCAACATTTTTGTGGATCAGAATTTCAACAGAAACACAAGGGGCTACATAATGTGGAAGCCAGGGGTCTGGCACCAGAAGCAGGGGAAGCAGCCAGGAGTTTGACTCCCTCACTGCATGAGGGGCTAAATGAGACCCTTGTGAGGCCAGGGCCAAACCTCATGATGCTGGTTCAGTGACTGGACATGTAAAATTCCCACCACCATTACAGGATGAAAGCCTTGAGTCAGCAGCCTAAAACTTGGCTCCAGACAGGGTCCCAGGAGTGTGGGGAGAAGCTATCAACCCACTAAGCAGAGTGAGTATGTACAGAAAAATAAGTCCCACTTAAGAAAAGCCTGCAAACTCAAATTCCAAAACACATGAGGAAGATGAATGCAGATGTAGACAGTCAACAAAACTAATAATTGGCACAATGAATCCACTACAGACAAAAGTAAAATAATAGAATTATCTGAAAATAATTTCAAAATAAATACATTTAGGCTCTTCAAATAAAGTCAGGAATAACACCCATACATACAAAAGAATAATAAATTATAAATTAAAAACAAGCAGAAACTAAATAAAGCCATTTAGAAACACTGGGAATGAGAAACATAGTTGTTGAACTATACTGGAGAGACAGAATAAATCTAGATTACACATGGTAGAAGATAGGATTAATTATTTGGAAGCAAATGAACTGGGCATTCCACCTACGTTGCAACAAGAGATACATGATAGGAAAGAGCATTGTAGAAGTTAGATGAGGGGGAATACAGCAGACAAATTGCAGACACTGTTAATGCCCAGCCCATATTCCCTTGGCTGACCCCAGCAGTCACCTGAAGATGGGCTCTATACACAATGACAGCTTCCTGCATCTCTGCCTAAGTGTTTCTGGCCACGGGAGGATGCTCAGCTTGCACAAGGCCAGGTGAACTCCTGCGGGAGTTAGTTCCAAGAAAGACCCTCAACCAGTAGGGGCATTAGTTCATGATAAATACTCCAGCTTCCTTTCCCATTGGTAGGACAACTATGTGTTCCTGTTTCACATAGTCTCCCACAGGCCCCACAGCGGGGCTGAGCCTCCATTGGCCACCAGCAGCAAACTGCTCATGTTCAAATCTTTCACTGGCTTTTCTCCTTTCGTTGCCTCGCATCCCCACTTCTTCACTGCACTTCCCAAATAAACTGCTAGCCTCCAAATCCTTCTCTTGGGCCCTGCTTTTGGGATACCCAAACTAAGAAAGCAAAATAACCATGGCTCAAGCAAAATACAAGTCCATTTCTCTCTCATGGAATGGTCCAGCACTAGGAAGTTTAAAGCTAAGAGGGCTATTTCAGCTGGGCGCATTGGCTCACGCCTGTAGTCCCAGCACTTTGGGAGGCGGAGATGGGCGGATCACGAGGTCAGGAGATCGAGACCATCGATCTCCTGATGGTCTAACACTGAAATTCCAGTTCTACTGAAAGAAAAATACAAAAAATTAGCTGGGCATGGTGGTGGGCCCCTGTAGTCTCAGCTACTCAGGAGGCTGAGGCGGGAGAATGGCGCGAACCTGGGAGGTGGAGCTTGCAGTGAGCCGAGATAGCGCCACTGCACTCCAGCCTGGGTGAGAGAGAGAGACTCCATCTCAAAAAAAAGAAAAAAGAAAAAAAGCTAAGAGGGCAGTCCATCAAAACTCGGGCTCCTTCTATCTGACTTCTACCCTATGGTCCAAGATGGCTGCACCAACTCCAGCCAGCTCAGCACCAACTCCAGCCAGCTCATGTATTTTTCAGATAGTAGGAAGAAGGCAGAAAGAATAGCATACTCCCCTGCTTAAAAGACATTACAGGGAAGTTCCACAAGACTCCTGGTTATACTCATTGTTCAGAACTCAGTTATATGCCCATATGTAGCTAAAGTGGAAGACTCAGAAATGTGTTTTGTTTTGTTTTTGTTTTTTGAGACAGAGTTTTACTCTTGTTGCCAAGGCAGGAGTGCAGTGACACGGTCTCAGCTCACTGCCACCTCGGCTTCCTGGGTTCAAGCGATTCTCCTGCCTCAGCCTCCCGAGTAGCTGGAATTACAGGCACCCACCAGCATGCCCAGCTAATTTTTGTATTTTTGGTAGAGACGGGGTTTCATCATGTTGGCCAGGCTGGTCTCAGACTCCTGACCTCAGATGATCTGCCCACCTCAGCCTCCAAAAGTGCTGGGATTACAGGCATGAGCCACCATGCCCAGCCAAGAAATGTCATTTTTAACCCAAGTGGGCATGTGCCTAGCTGAAAGTTAGAGATTCTATTACTAAGGAAAAAGTGGAATAGACACTGGGAGACAACTGGCATTCTATAGAATGCCAAGCAGTTACGAAACACGGAGTAGAGACTGACAGACTGTTATGTAGGAGTTCCAGAACAGAGGGAGTGCAGGAGAAGCAAGATTACAGAAATAAGGACTGAGAATTGTCCAGAACGAGAGAAAGACATTGCTTATATTCAAAATACGCACTCAGTGCTGAACAGAACAAATAAATTTACACCTAGACACAGCGTAGTGAGACGATAGCACATCAAGAATAAAGAGAAAACATCAAGACTATTGCAGTAAAAAAAGGCATTAGATGTAGAGGAAAACTAATTACTCATTTATCAACTAGCAAATATGTATTGAGTGCTTTCTTCGAGTCCGGTCTATTCTAGGGGTGGCCATCCAGTCCTGACCTAGACAAATAAGTTTAAATATCTATCATTTATTATCAGATAGGGATTGAGGCCCTTGGAGAAAAAATAAAGCAGAGCAAGGAATAAAAGTGATGGAGGATGGGAGTGGGTAGGATGTCTTAGGGAAAATGCTCAGGGGAGGCCTCTCTGTAACAGTTGAGCTGAGACCTGAATGACGTGGCACAGTAAGTTATGCACATTTCCGGAGAAGAGCATCCCAAACAGAGAACAGCAAGTACCAAGGCCCTGAGGTGTAAATGTGCTTGTTATGTTCGAGAAACAGCAAGAAGGCCAGTGATCCAGCAGAGTGAACAGGGGTGGCAGAATAAGCAGGTTGTCTGGAGAAGGCATCTGGGGCCAGATCTTATGTGTGGGGCGTTGGTGTCAACTCAGACTGGCTCTGTCTTGATTCTTTGCATCCCTTCTCAACTCTGCGCTCAGTGATATCAGCTTGGAAGCTTGAAATCGGCCATGGAAGGGAATATGCACCACAATTAACAAATGCTACAAATCAGGGCTCTCTGCCTCTGAGAACTGGTTGTTACCAGCACAGCACCGCTCGTAGTTGTGGTGAGAAATTCAGACGTTGTTCGAATTGGAATCAGAAGCATTGGAGAGTTTTGAACGGCAGAATACTGCAACTTGGTTTCCTTCTCACAAGATCACTGTAGAGAACGAAGCCTAGGGTGCAAGAATGGAAGCAGGGAAATGGTTAGGAGGTTGTTGGGGTGGACCAGTTGAAAAAGGAATGCGGACAGTCTAGGAAGGCCACGGGGAGGAGGTAGATTTAATCTGGTGTTATATTTTCTGGTATGATCTCCCTTACATCCTATTTAGCCTCTGTTGATAGACTGATTCCACTGGCTGGGAGGAACATATTTTCCTGGAAAGAGCATGGGATTTAGAATTAGTGGGCCTGGATCTACTTCTCAATAGCATCCCTTGAGGAAATTATTTAACGTCTTTTGAGTCACAGTGTCCTGTGCGTAAAACTGAATACCTGAAAAGGTGGCTGTGAAGACTAAATGAGATAAGGAGTGTAAAATTCCCATTTATCCTCTGCTGGGGCAAAGAGCCCTCATCCTCAGCCCCCCAGGGTCCCTCCTGTAAAGATCCATGCATAGAAGCAAAAAGAATGAAACTGCCAGGATCAGATTCCCAGGGGCTGGTTGCTGGTCTCTGCCTGTTCCCAGGTGGGCCACCAGCGCCACCTCGTGTCCGGTCTGAGTTATTGCAGGCCAGCCTTTCCCTGGATGATTTCTTGATCCTGAATCACCTCCGTTGCCAGATGCAGCCAACAGTGCATGAAGTGTCCTAACATTCATTGTCTGACCTGCCAACAAAGTGTGCTCTCTGCTCTCCCCCGATCCTCCCCTGCATGTCAGCCTCACCTCCACATCTAGATTGTAAAGGGCACAGGGCCTGTGTCTTCAGCATCCATTCCTTTTACTTGAGCAATTACTTTGTGCCACTCATTCTGACATAATCCTTAAGGCAATTATATCCTTATTCCTTTTCTGGGAAACTGAGGCCAAGACATAGAAAGTGACTTGCTTGAGATCACTGGGCAAACAATTGAGGTAAGATTTGATTCCAGGACTTCTCAATGCAAGCCCAAGGTTTTTTTCCACAAAAACATCCAGCACAATGTGGGTACCCAGAAGATACTCAGTGGATCATTTCATTTTTTAGGCTTTTTTTAAAGAAGTGAGGCAAAAATAACTGAACAGGAGCCAGGGGACCCACTCTCAGGACTCAGATTCAAGCTCTGTCTTTTACAACTTGCTGAATAACGTTGGTTGGATCTGGGTAACTCTGGGGCCTTCCATACTCCATGAGGAAAGAAAAGGGATTAGACTAGGTGGTCCCAAAGTTTCCCTCGGGTCCTGATGTTCAACAGTGGCAAAGTTGAGGAGAGGGCTCTAGACAGGGGTTAAGATTGTGGGCTCTGAGGTCACTGCTTGGGTGAGTCCAAGCTTCACAATAGCTATGAGGCCTTCAGCAAGTTATTTATCTCAGCCTCTGTTTCCTTGTCTGGAAAATGAGGATGATGAGAGTAATCATCTCTACCTCATAGTGTTGCTCAGTTATCTATCTATTAGACCCTCTTACAACTGTACTTGGTACACAGTAGGTAATACATTTATGTTCATTTTTCAAAAACATTGATTCTGGCTGGGCGTGGTGGCTCACTGAGGGATGATGACATTGAGGGCCATCTGCTTCACTCAGTCCACCAATCCAAATGCTAATCTCTGCTAGTCAGACATATCCAGAAATAATGTTTCATCAACTATCAGGACATCCTTTAGTCCAGTCAAGTTGATAAATAAAATTTACTATCACAAGATCTATGTGTAGATATAGACAGATAAAGCTGCCCACACATAGATACTATTATGGGATTATTCCCCGAGCAGTGGCATGGAGTTGTAAATAGAGCACAGAGATTCGGGTCAGGAGTTTTAAGTATTAGGGTGGGGAATTGTATGTATTGTGTAATAAATTGCCACAAACACAAAGTCTGGTAACAACACATGCTAGGTATCTAAAAGGTTCTATGGGTCAGGGATCTGAGCCCGGTTCAGCTAAGTCTTCTTCCCATGGTCTCACAAGACTACAATCAAGGTGTTTCCCAGGGCCAGAACTTTGTCTGAGGCTTGGCTAGGAAAGGATCTGCTTCCGTGCTCACTCAGGTTATTGGCAGAATTCAATTCCTTACAGTGGTAGGCTTAAGAACTTCAGTTTCTTGTTGGCTGCCAGTCAGGGTCCACCCTCAGCTCCTAGAGATGCCGCAGTTTCTTGCCGTGTGGCCTCCCAGCATCGGCAGCCTGCCACATGGCAGCTTGCTTCTTCAAAACCAATGGAGAGGCACAGAGAGACTCAGCAAGACAAGTGCCACACTTTCATGTAATATACCCATGTCATCGCTGACATGGCACCATCTATCCCACTCACCTCATCACCTTTGCTGCATTCTACCAGTGAGAAGCAAGTCACAGCACCACTGTAGCCACCTCCCCACCACTCAAACGGAAGGAATTACAGAAAACCATGACATCAGCAGGTGGGATGGTGAGCGACCTCCCCAAGAGCCTGTCTGCCACAGGAACTGAGAGGAACCTCGTGAAGGATTTTCCTTGTGAGGTTAGTAGACATAGACTTGTGGGATAATAGAGCTCTGAGGAATCATGTCTCACCATTTCACATTACCTAGAAGAAAACAGAAATCCAGACAGCAAAGTCAGACTAGCATCCAGACCTTCTGACTTCCAGTTTCCAACATACTCTACTGGTTCCATTTCTACTTATTGTCAGGACTTTGAAGCCACAAGCTGGAAAGTTAGATGGCACTTTGAAGTTGTAGCTCAGTGGATATTGGAATATCTTAGAATACTTTCAGAATGAATCCAAATCCTTAGCATGACATTCAAGGCCTTTTTTTTTTTTTTTTTTTGGTCTCACCTCTTGCCATTCTCCCCTGGTATGATGGCGCCATGTCAGCGATGACACGGGTACATTACGTGAAAGTATAGCATCTGTCAACAGAGAACTATTTGGTGCTTCCTGGTGGTGCCTCCCTCCCTTTACATATTCTCCACCAGGAATGTCCCTCATTTTCTATGCCTAGAAAATAAACAAAGCGGGAAGTGGCCAAGATGGCCAACTAGAAGCAGCTAGCATGAGTGGCTCTCACAGAGAGGTACAGAGGGGTGAGTAAATACAACATTCAGGTACTTGCATTGGGATTAATCAAGGAAACAATTTGACGCACAGAGAATGAAGAAAAGCAAGACAGGACGATGGCCCACTTGGGAACAACACAGAGCCCGGGGATCCTCCCTCACCCAGGGAAGCTGTGAGTGAATGAGTGATCCTAGGAAACCATGCTTCTCCCATAGATATTTGCAAACCTCAGATCAGGAGATATCCTTATGAACCCACACGACTACAGCCTCCAGTCTTCTGTCTGACAGAGCTATGTGGAGTCTTGGTAGAGCAGCTGCTCAGGCATGCGTAGAAACCCTGGAGCCTTAGATACTTGGGCTTTCCAGCAAAAGTAGCTGCTGCTCTAGCAAAGTGGGAGGTTAGACTCCTGTACATACCCATAGGAAGGAGGCTGAATCCAGGGAGCTAAGCAGAAACAGCCCGCAGGCCCCACTTCCTTGGCACCTCACAAGATAAGACCCATTGGCTTGGAACTCCAGCAAGCTACCAATAGTGATTACATCTCCCTAAGAAGGAGTTCCCCATGGGAGGGGTGGGTCGCCATCTTTGCTGTTCAGGCATCTTAGCCGTTCCAGCCTTCAGGCTTTGGAGAGTCTAAGCCAACCTGGGGCAGAAGAGATCCCCCAGTACAGCACAGCAGCTCTACCAAAGTGTAGCCTGACTGTTGCTTTAAGCAGGTACCCCATCCGATTCCTCCTCAGTGGGTGGGAACTTCCAACTGGGACCTCCAGCCACCCCTACCTGAGCTTTCCAGCCACCAGAGATCTGAATTCCCCCGGGACCGTGCTCTTAAAGGGAGGGGTGGGCCACCATATTTAATGTTTGGATGACTTAGCTGTTCCAGCCTTTGGACTTCAGAGTGTCTGAAGCAACCAGGGGCTGAAATGGATGCCCTGCACAGCACAGATGCTACACCAAAACATGGCCAGACTGCTTTTTTTTTTTTAGTAGGTCCTGATCCCATTCCTCCTTGCTGGGAAGAACCTTCCAACTGGGGTCCCCAGTCACTTCCTACAGGTGCCTTTGGGCCCACAACAGGCTTGTACCTCTCTGGGACAAAGCTCCCAGAGGAAGAGACTGGCTGCCATCTTTACTATCTTATAGCCTTCACTGGTGACATCTCCTGGTTCTGGAAAATCCAAGGCAACTGGGACCACAAGTTGGTCACAAGCATACTGCAGCAGCCCTATGGAAAAGTAGCCAGAGTGTTAAGTGGGTGCCCATTCCCATATCTCCTCACCAGGCAGGTTCTTGAGGCCTGGGCCTCCAGCCACCCCCTGCCAGAGCTATCATACCAGTACCAACTCAGCAACTCTCTGCACAGAGCCTCCAGGGGCAACTGATAGCCTCTCAACCATGCCTCTGCAGTGGAAGTGCCCTTGCCACCCTCGGACTAATGAATGGGCAAAGACCCTAAGTGCCTTATCCATACCTCCAAGCTGTAGTTGACCCAACGAGATGAGGCCAGTCCATCTCCTATGGGTCCCACACACCCACCACAGCTCGTCACCAGACAGGGAACCACTGGCTTCAGCCCACAGCACAAACCCTACATCTTGGGCTGACTGCACTGAGTGATTACTGACCTGCATTTCCCTGGGATGGAGCCCCTAGGAGACAAGCAAATGATCCTTGGCCACAACTACTACTAAGATCTTTTCCTCTGCTGCCTCTAAGCTGGGGAAGAAACATTAACACTGAGATCTCCCCAGAGCTGCAGTGGGCAGCCCAGGAGTGTCAAGTCATGAACTACAGCCAGCACTCAAGAAGGAGAGGAACCCACACTTTCAGAGCACTGAGAGGAAACACAGCTGCAAATCTTAGGAAACATAGGGGAGCCACACAACTAAGCAAAAGTCTACCAACTGACCAAGAATCCCAAATGCCACCTGCTGGCTCACACCCCAAAGCTCCAACACCAAAAATACCTTACTAACGTATCCCCCTCTGAAACCAGAGACAAGAAGTCAACTTCAAATAAAGACCCTATGCAAAACCTTGACCCAGTAGAAAAATCCAGAAAAGAAGTCTCTTTTCTGTACTCAATCTACACTGCAGTTAAAGGAACACTCACAATGCAGAGATGAGAAAGAACCAATGCAAAAACTCCAGTAACTCAGATGGCCAGTGTCATATGTCCTCTATAGGACTGCACCAGTTCTTCAATAAGAGTTTTTAACCTGGCCAAACTGGCTGGAATGACAGAAATTGCATTCTGAATATGGATAGGAACAAAAATAGGAACAAGGATGGCAAAACCCAATTCAAGGAAAATAAGAATTACAATAAAGTGATACAGGAGCTGAAGAACAGAATAGCTAGTACAAAAAAAGAACCTACTGAATCTGACAGAATTGAATAACACAATACAAGAATTTCACAACGCAATCACAAATGTTAACAGCAGAATAAACCAAGCTAAAGAAAGAATCTCAAAACTTGAAGACTGGTTCTCTGAAATCAGACAGAAAAAAATTAAGAAAAAAGAATAAAAAGGATTGAACAAAACCTCTGAGACGTATGGGATTATATAAAGAGGCCAGATCTATGAATCACTGGCATTCCTGAAAGGGAGTGGGAGAAAGACAATCAACTTGGAAAATATATTTCAGGATATCATCCATGAAAATTTCCCCAACTTTGTTCCTGAAAGATTCTCTATACAAGATCATCCCAAAGACACATTATCATCAGATTTTCCAAGGTCAGAATGAAAGAATGAATGTTAAAGGCAGCTAGAGAGAAAGGGCAGGTCACCTACAAAGGGATCCCCATCAGGCTAACAGCAGACCTCTCAGCTGGAACCATACAAGCCAAAGGAGATTGGGGGCCTATATTCAACATTCTTAAAGAAAAAAACTTCAGGCCGGGCGCGGTGGCTCAACCCTGTAATCCCAGCACTTTGGGAGGCCGAGACGGGCGGATCACGAGGTCAGGAGATCGAGACCATTCTGGCTAACACGGTGAAACCCCGTCTCTACTAAAAAATACAAAAAAAAAAAAAACTAGCCGGGCGAGGTGGCGGGCGCCTGTAGTCCCAGCTACTCGGGAGGCTGAGGCAAGAGAATGGCGTAAACCCGGGAGGTGGAGCTTGCAGTGAGCTGAGATCCGGCCACTGCACTCCAGCCTGGGCGACAGAGCGAGACTCCGTCTCAAAAAAAAAAAAAAAACAAAAAACTTCAACCAATCATTTCATATCCAGCCAAACTAAGCTTCCTCAGTGAAGGAGAAATAATATCCTTTTCCGATAAGCAAATGTTGAGGGACTTCATTACCACCAGACCTGCCTTATAAGAGATCTTGAAAGGAGAACTAAATATAGAAAGGAAAGACCACTACCAGCTAATACAAAAACACACTTAAACACACAGACCAGTGTCACTCTAAAGCAATCACACAAATAAGCCAACATAATAACCAGCTAACAGCACAATGACAGGATTAAATCCATACATATAAATATGAACCTTGAATGTAAACAGACTAAATGCCCCATTTAAAAGGCACAGAGTGGCAAGCTGGATAAAATAAAGTAAGACCCAATGGTATGTTGTCTTCAAGAGACCCATCTCACATGTAATGACACTCATGGCTCAAAATATTAATAAAGGGATGAAGAAAAATCTTCCAAGGAAACAGAAAACATAAAAAAGCAGGGGTTACAATCCTGATTTCAGACAAAACAGACTTCAAACCAACAAAGATCAAAAAAGACAAGCAAGTGCATTATGTAATGGTGAAGGGTTCAATTCAAGAAGACCTAATTATCCTAAATATATATGCCCCCAATGCAGGAGCACCCAGATTCATAAAGCAAGTTCTCAGAGACCTACAAAGAGACATAGACTCCCACACAATAATAGTGGGGGACTTCAACATTCCACTCACAGTATTAGATCATTGAGGCAGAAAATTAACAAAGATATTCAGGACCTAAACTCAGCATTGGACCAAATGGATCCAACAGACTTTTACAGAAGTCTCCATCCAAAAAGAACACAATATACATTCTTCTCATTGTCACATGGCACATACTCCAAAAATGACCACATAATTGGACATTAAACAATCCTCAACAAATGTAAAAACACTGAAATCATACCAAACACACTCTCAGACCACAGTGCAATAAAAGTAGAAGTCAACACAATGAAAATCACTCAATTACATGGAAATTATCATACAATTACCAGAAATTAAACAATGTATCCTGAATGACTTTTGGGCAAATAATGAAATTAAGGCAGAAATAAAGACATTCTTTGAAAATAATGAGAACAAACATGTAACATACCAGATTCTCTGGGACACAGCTAAGACAGTGTTAAGAGAGAAATTTATAGCACTAAGTGCCCACATCAAAAAGGCAGGAAGATCTCAAGTTAACAACCTAACTTCACAACTGAAGAAATTCAAGAGGCAAGAACAAATCAACCCCAAAGCTAGCAGAATATGAGAAATAACAAAAATCAGAGCTGAACTGAAAAAACCAAGACACAAAAAACTGTTCAAAAGATCAATGAATCCAGGAATTGGTTTTTTGAAAAAAATTTAATAAAGGAGACAGGCTACTAGCTAGACTAATTAAGAAGAAAAGAGAAAATCCAAATAAACATAATTAGAAATGACAAAGGGGTTACTACGGACCCCACAGAAATAAAAGCAACCATCAGAAACTACTCTGAACACCTCTACACACACAAACTAGAAAACCTAGAAGACATGGATAAATTCCTGGATACATACACATTCCCAAGACTAAGCCATGAAGAAACTGATTCCCTGAGCAGACTAATAACAGGTTCCAAAATTGAATCAGTAATAAATAGCCTACTGACCAAAAACAAACAAACAAACAAAAAAAACAGGACCTGATGAATTCACAACTGAATTCTGTCAGATGTACAAAGAAGAACTGGTACCATTCCTACAGCAAATATTCCAAAAAATTAAAGAGGAAGGACTTCTCAACTCATTCTACGAGGCCAGCATCATCTTGATACCAAAACCTGGCAGAGACACAACAAAAAAAGAAAACTTCAGCCCCAACATCCTTGATAAACATCAATGCAAAAATGCTCAACAAAATACTTGCAAGCTTCATTACCGGGATGGCAGGTTGGTTCAACACACAAAAGTCAATAAATGTGATTCATCACATAAGCAGAACTACAGACAAAAAACACATGACTATTCAATAGATGCAGAAAAGGCTTCTGATAAAATTCAACATCCCTTCATGTTAAAAACCCTCAATAAACTAGGTACTGAAGGAACAAACATCAAAATAATAACAGCCATCTATGACAAATCCACAGCCAACGTTATCCTGAATGGCAAAAGCTGAAAGCATTCCTCTTGAAAACCAGCACAAGACAAGGATGCCATCTCTCACCACTTCTATTCAACATAGTATTGGAAGTCCTGGTCAAAGCAATCAGGCGAGAGAAAGAAAGGACATCCAAATAGAAAGAGAGGAAGTCAGATTATCTCTGTTTGCAGACAACATGATTCTTTTTTGTTTTGTTTTGTTTTTTGTTTTTTGAGACAGAGTCTCTCTCTGTCGCCCAGGCTGGAGTGCAGTGGCATGATCTTGGCTCACTTCAAGCTCCGCCTCCTGGGTTCACACCATTCTTCTGCCTCAGTCTCCAGAGTAGCTGGGACTACAGGTGCCCGCCACCATGCCTGGCTATTTTTTTGTGTGTGTTTTTAGGAGAGACGGGGTTTCACCATGTTAGCCAGGATGGTCTCGATTTCCTGACCTCGTGATCCACCCGCCTTGGCCTCCCAAAGTGCTGGGATTACAGGCGTGAGCTACCGCGCCCAGCCAACATGATTCTGTATCTAGAAAACCCCATAGTCTTGGCCTGTGAAAGCTCCTTCAGCTGATAAATAACTTCAGCAAAATTGCAGGATAAAAAATCAATGTACAAAAATCACTAGCATTCCTATAAACCCACCAACTAAACTGACAGTCAAATTGGGTAGGCAATCCCATTTACAACTGCCATAAAAAAATAAAATAAAATACCTGGGAATACAGCTAACCAGGAAAGTGAAAGATCTCTACAATGAGAATTACAAAACACTGCTCAAAGAAATCAAAGAAGACACAAACAAATGGAAAACCATTCCATGCTTACGGATAGGAAGAACCAATATCATTAAAATGGCTATACTGCCCAAAGCAATTTACAGATTTAGTGCTATTCCCATCAAACTACCAACAACATTCTTCACAGAACTAGAAAAAAAATATTTTAAAATTTATATGGAACCAAAAAAGAACCCAAATAGCCAAGGCAATCCTAAGCAAAAGTAACAAAGCTGATCATCCTGATACCAAAGCCTAGCAGAGACACAACAAAAAAAGAGAATTTTAGACCAATATCCCTGATGAACATCGATACAAAAATCCTCAATAAAATACTGGCAAACCGAATCCAGCAGCACATTAAAAAGCTTATCCACCATGATCAAGTGGGCTTCATCCCTGGGATGCAAGTCTGGTTCAACATACACAAATCAATAAACGTAATCCAGCATATAAACAGAACCAAAGACAAAAACTACATGATTATCTCAATAGATGCAGAAAATGCCGTTGAAAAAATTCAACAGCCCTTCATACTAAAAACTCTCAATAAATTTGGTATTGATGGAATGTATCTCAAAATAATAAGAGCTATTTATGACAAACCCATAGCCAATATCATACTGAATGGGCAAAAACTAGAAGCATTCCCTTTGAAAACTGGCACAAGACAGGGATGCCCTCTCTCACCACTCCTATTCAACATAGTGTTGGAAGTTCTGGCTAGGGCAATCAGGCAAGAGAAAGAAATAAAGGGTATTCAGTTAGGAAAATAAGAAGTCAAATTGTCTCTGTTTGCAGATGACATGATTGTATATTTAGAAAACCCCATCACATGATTGTATATTTAGAAAACCCCATCATCTCAGCCCAAAATCTCCTTAAGTTGATAAGCAACTTCAGCAAAGTCTCAGGATACAAAATTAATGTGCAAAAATCACAAGCATTCTTATACACCAGTAACAGACAGAGAGCCAAATCATGAATGAACTTCCATTCACAATCACTTCAAAGAGAATAAAATACCTAGGAATCCAACTTACAAGGGATGTAAAGGACCTCTTCAAGGAGAACTACAAACCACTGCTCAGTGAAATAAAAGAGGACACAAACAAATGGAAGAACATTCCATGCTCATGGATAGGAAGAATCAATATCGTGAAAATGGCCATATTGCCCAAGGTAATTTATAGATTCAATGCATCCCCATCAAGCTACCAATGAGTTTCTTCACAGAATTGGAAAAAACTGCTTTAAAGTTCATATGGAACCAAAAAAGAGCTCGCATTGCCAAGACAATCCTAAGTCAAAAGAACAAAGCTGGAGGCATCACGCTACCTGACTTCAAACTATACTACAAGGCTACAGTAACCAAAACAGCATGGTACTGGTACCAAAACAGAGATATAGACCAATGGAACAGAATAGAGCCCTCAGAAATAATACCACACAGCTACAGCTATCTGATCTTTGACAAACCTGAGAGAAACAAGAAATGGGGAAAGGATTCCCTATTTAATAAATGGTGCTGGGAAAATTGGCTAGCCATAAGTAGAAAGCTGAAACTGGATCTTTTCCTTACTCCTTATACGAAAATTAATTCAAGATGGATTAGAGACTTAAATGTTAGACCTAAAACCTTAAAAACCCTAGAAGAAAACCTAGGTAATACCATTCAGGACATAGGCATGGGCAAAGACTTCATGTCTAAAACACCAAAAGCAATGGCAACAAAAGCCAAAATTGACAAATGCAATCTAATTAAACTAAAGAGCTTCTGCACAGCAAAAGAAACTACCATCAGAGTGAATAGGCAACCTACAGAATGGGAGAAAATTTTTGCAATCTACTCATCTGACAAAGGGCTAATATCCAGAACCTACAAAGAACTCAAACAAATTTACAAGAAAAAAACAAACAACCCCATCAAAAAGTGGGCAAAGGTTATGAGCAGACATTTCTCAAAAGAAGACATGCATATAGCCAACAGATACATGAAAAAATGCTCATCATCACTGGCCATCAGAGAAATGCAAATCAAAACCACAATGAGATACCATCTCACACCAGTTAGAATGGCAATCATTAAAAAGTCAGGAAACAACAGGTGCTGGAGAGGATGTGGAGAAATAGGAACACTTGTACACTGTTGGTGGGATTGTAAACTGGTTCAACCATTGTGGAAAACAGTATGGCGATTCCTCAAGGATCTAGAACTAGAAATACCATATGACCCAGCCATCCCATTACTGGGTATATACCCAAAGGATTATAAATCATGCTGCTATAAAGACACATGCACACGTATGTTTATTGCAGCACTATTCACAATAGCAAAGACTTGGAATCAACCCAAATGTTCATTAGTGACAGACTGGATTAAGAAAATGTGGCACATATACACCATGGAATACTATGCAGCCATAAAAAAGGATGAGTTCGTGCCCTTTGTAGGGACATGGATGCAGCTGGAAACCATCATTCTCAGCAAACTATCACAAGAACAGAAAACCAAACACCACATGTTCTCACTCATAGGTGGGAATTGAACAATGAGATCACTTGGACTCTGGAAGAGGAACATCACACACCGGGGCCTATTATGGGGAGGGGGAAGGGGGGACGGATGGCATTGGGAGTTATACCTGATGTAAATGATGAGTTGATGGGTGCTGACGAGTTGATGGGTGCAGCACACCACATGGCACAAGTATACATATGTAACAAACCTGCACATTGTGCACATGTACCCTAGAACTAAAAGTATAAAAAAAAAAAAAAAAGAACAAAGCTGGAGGAATCACATTACTCAACTTCAAGCTATACTATAAGGCTACAGTGACCAAAACGGCATGGTACTGATACAAAAACAGGCACATAGCCCAGTGGAACAGAATAGCGATTCCAGAAATGAGGTTGCACATCTACGACCATCTGATCTTTGAAAAAGCTGACAAAAGCAATGGGGAAAAGACTCCCTATTCAATAAATGGTGCTGGGACAACTGGCTAGCCATATGTAGAAGATTGAAGCTGGACCCCTTCCTCACACCATATATGAAAATCAACTCAAGATGGACTAAAGACATAAATGTAAAACCCAAAACTAGAAAAACCCTAGAAGACAACCTAGACAATACCATCCTGGACATAGGAACGGGCAAAGATTTCATGACAAAGACATTGAAAGCAATTGCAACAAAAGCAAAAATGGACAAATGGAATCTAATTAAACATAAGAGCTTCACAGCAAAAGAAACCATCAACGGACAACCTACAGAATGAGAGAAAATATTTGCAAACTATGCATCTGACAAAGGTCTAATATCCAGCATCTATAAAGAACTTAAACAAATTTATAAGAGAAAAACAAACAACCCCATTAAATAGTGGGTAAAGGACATGAGCAGACACTTCTCAAAAGAAGAAATAATGCAGCCAACAAGCATATGAAACAAGCTCAATTATCACTGATCATTAGAAAAATGCAAGTCAAAACCACAATGAGATACCATCTTATACGAGTCAGAAAGACTATTGTTAAAAAGTCAAAAAATAACAGATGCTGGTGAGGTTGTGGAGAAAACCCTTATATGCTGTTGGTGGGAGTGTAAATTAGTTCAACCATTGTGGAGAGCAGTATGGCAATTCCTCAAAGAGCTAAAAGCAGAACTACCATTTGACTCAGCAATCTCGTTACTGGGTATATACCTAGAGGAATATAAAGCATTCTACCATAAAGACATATGCATGCAAATGTTCATTGCAACACTGTTCACAATAGCAAAGACATGAAATCAACCTAAATGCCCATGAATGACAGACTGGATTTTAAAAAAATGTTGTACATATACACCACAGAATATTATGCAGCCATAAAAAAGAATGAGATCATGTTTTTTGCAGGAACATGAACAGGGCTGGAGGCTATTATCTTTAGCAAACTAATGCAGGAATAGAAAACTAAACACTGCACGTTTCCACTTATAACTGGGAGCTGAATGATAAGAATTTATGAACACAAAGAAGAAAACAACAGACACTGGGGTCTACTTGAGCAGAGAGGGTGGGAGGTGGGAGAGGAGCAGGAAAAATAACTATTGGGTACTGAGCTTAATACCTGGGTGAGGTAATAATATGTACAACTAACCCCCATGACACATGTTTATCTATGTACCAAACCCTGACATGTATCCCCAAACCTAAAATAAAAATTAAAAATAAACCAACAAAACAAATGGAAAAATAAAACTGCTTATCCCTTGAGTCCCAACTCAAATGCCACCTTCTTTGTGAAACCTTTCTTAATTCTCATAGGCAGAATTAATCCCTCCCTCCATTTTGCCTTAGAATCTTGTGCAGTTTCTGTATAGTCCTTTTCATATGTATGACAGTTGTTTTTGAATTCTGTCTCTCTTATGACATTAGGACCTTAAAGCAGGGTTGTTAGAATGATGTGAAACTAATTTGGTTTAAACAAGTCTATCATGCCAGCTGGCCCTGTCAAGAGACTATCAACAGCTTCTCCTGCTGAGCTGAGACACCAGCAAAGCTAATGAGAGTATTTATTTCAAAGCAGATGTCCCCAGAAGCTGCTAGCAAGTCAAGGAAAGGCTAGCTCAATCTCCAGCACTGCTCCGTATAGTAAATCTCTACTGATTGATTGAATAGGATTGTCATTCAAGAATAATTCAATCTCTTGTGTACAGTTAACCCTTCAACAACATGGGTTTGAACTGCATGGGTCCATTTTTACACAGACTTTTTTCAATATACTGAAAAATTGTTTGGAGGTTTGAGACAATCTGAAAAAACTCAAACTACGTAGCCTAGAAATATCAAAAAATTTAAGAAAAAGTTTTATGTCATGAATGCATAAAATATATGTAGAAACGATTCTATTTTATCACTTATGATAACAAAATTTTAAATCTATTGCAACAAGTTAAAATTTGTCAAGCATGGGGTAATCCCAGAACTTTGGGAGGACTAGGTGAGAGGATCACTTGAGCCCACGAGTTCAAGACCAGCCTTGGGCAACAAAGCGAGACCTCGTCTCTATCAAAAAATCAAAAAATTAGGCAGGCATGGTGGTGCATGCCTGTAGTCCCATCTATTCAAGAGGCTGAGGTGAGAGGATCACCTGAGCCCAGGAGACTGAAGCTGTAGTGAGCCGTGACTGCATCACTGCAAGCCAGCCTCGGCGACAGAGCAAGACCGTGTCTCAAAAAATAAAAAATAAATAAAACTTATCAAAACTTATGCACACAAACATTTACAGACCTTATGTACATAGTGCCATTTGCAGTTGAGAAAAATGTAAACAAATATAAATATGCAGTATTAAATCATAACTACAAGAAGTTAACTGCAGTCCATAAGGTACTACTGTAATGATTTTGGAGCCACCTCCTATTGCCATTGCGGTGAGCTCAGCTGTTACGAGTATCCCTTAAAACAACCTATGACGCTAATCATCTCCATGTGAGCCATTCATCTCTCCAGTAAACTGCATATCGCAGTAAAATGTGATCTTTTGCGGTTCTCAAGTATTTTTCTTCGTGTTTAGAACAATACCGTAAATCTTGAATAACGCCATGGGACCTATACGAAGTGCCACTAGTGATGCTGGAAGTGCTCCCAAGAAGCAGAGAAAAGTCAGGACGTGACAAAAAAAGTTGAATTGCTTGATATGTGCTGCAGATTGATGTCTGTAGCTGCAGTTGCATGCTATTTCAGACAGATGATTCACCTTGTAAACAGACAAAGTAAACTTATGGTATCAATAAATACAGTATAGTACTGTAAATGTATTTTCTCTGTTATATGATTTTCTTTTCTTTTTTTTTATTTATTATTATTATTATACTTTAAGTTCTAGGGTACATGTGCATAACGTGCAGGTTTGTTACATATGTATACTTGTGCCATGTTGGTGTGCTGCACCCATCAACTCATCAGCACCCATCAACTCATCATTTACATCAGGTATAACTCCCAATGCAATCCCTCCCCCCTCCCCCCCCCATGATAGGCCCGGTGTGTGATGTTCCCCTTCTCGAGTCCAAGTGATCTCATTGTTCAGTTCCCACCTATGAGTGAGAACATGCGGTGTTTGGTTTTCTGTTCTTGCGATAGTTGGCTAAGAATGATGGTTTCCAGCTGCATCCATGTCCCTACAAAGGACACAAACTCATCGTTTTTTATGGCTGCATAGTATTCCATGATGTATATGTGCCACATTTTCTTAATCCAGTCTGTCACTGATGGACATTTGGGTTGATTCCAAGTCTTTGCTATTGTGAATAGTGCTGCAATAAACATACGTGTGCATGTGTCTTTATAGCAGCATGATTTATAATCCTTTGGGTATATACCCAGTAATGGGATGGCTGGGTCATATGGTACATCTAGTTCTAGATCTTTGAGGAATCGCCATACTGTTTTCCATTATGGTTGAACTAGTTTACAATCCCACCAACAGTGTACAAGTGTTCCTATTTCTCCACATCCTCTCCAGCACCTGTTGTTTCCTGACTTTTTAATGATTGCCATTCTAACTGGTGTGAGATGGTATCTCATTGTGGTTTTGATTTGCATTTCTCTGATGGCCAGTGATGATGAGCATTTTTTCATGTATCTGTTGGCTGTATGAATGTCTTCTTTTGAGAAATGTCTGTTCATATCCTTTGCCCACTTTTTGATGGGGTTGTTTGTTTTTTTCTTGTAAATTTGTTTGAGTTCTTTGTAGGTTCTGGATATTAGCCCTTTGTCAGATGAGTAGATTGCAAAAATTTTCTCCCATTCTGTAGGTTGCCTATTCACTCTGATGGTAGTTTCTTTTGCTGTGCAGAAGCTCTTTAGTTTAATTAGATTGCATTTGTCAATTTTGGCTTTTGTTGCCATTGCTTTTGGTGTTTTAGACATGAAGTCTTTGCCCATGCCTATGTCCTGAATGGTACTACCTACGTTTTCTTCTAGGATTTTTATGGTATTAGGTCTAACATTTAAGTCTCTAATCCATCTTGAATTAATTTTCGTATAAGGAATAAGGAAAGGATCCAGTTTCAGCTTTCTACTTATGGCTAGCCAATTTTCCCAGCACCATTTATTAAATAGGGAATCCTTTCCCCATTTCTTGTTTCTCTCAGGTTCATCAAAGATCAGATGACTGTAGATGTGTGATATTATTTTACAAACTACCATCAGAGAATACTATAAACACCTCTACGCAAATAAACTAGAAAATCTAGAAGAAATGGATAATTTCCTGGACACTTACACTCTTCCAAGACTAAACCAGGAAGAATCTCTGAATAGACCAATAGCAGGCTCTGAAATTGAGGCAATAATTAATAGCCTAACAACCAAAAAAAGTCCAGGACCAGATGGATTCACAGCTGAATTCTACCAGAAGTACAAGGAGGAGCTGGTACCATTCCTTCTGAAACTATTCCAATCAATAGAAAAAGAGGGAATCCTCCATAACTCATTTTATGAGGCCAACATCATCCTGATACCAAAGCCTGGCAGAGACACAACAAAAAAGAGAATTTTAGACCAATATCCCTGATGAACATCGATGCAAAAATCCTCAATAAAATACTGGCAAACTGGATTCAGCAGCACATCAAAAAGCTTATCCACCATGATCAAGTGGGCTTCATCCCTGGGATGCAAGGCTGGTTCAACATTCGCAAATCAATAAACATAATCCAGCATATAAACAGAACCAAAGACAAGAACCACATGATTATCTCAATAGATGCAGAAAAGGCTTTTGACAAAATTCAACAGCCCTTCATACTAAAAACACCCAATAAATTCGGTATTGATGGAACGTACCTCAAAATAATAAGAGCTATTTATGACAAACCCACAGCCAATATCATACTGAATGGGCAAAAACTGGAAAAATTCCCTTTGAAAACTGGCACAAGACAGGGATGCCCTCTCTCACCACTCCTATTCAACATAGTGTTGGAAGTTCTGGCTAGGGCAATCAGGCAAGAGAAAGAAATAAAGGGTATTCAGTTAGGAAAAGAAGAAGTCAAATTGTCCCTCTTTGCAGATGACATGATTGTATATTTAGAAAACCCCATTGTCTCAGCCCAAAATCTCCTTAAGCTGATAAGCAACTTCAGCAAAGTCTCAGGATACAAAATCAATGTGCAAAAATCACAAGCATTCTTATACACCAGTAACAGACAAACAGAGAGCCAAATCATGAATGAACTTCCATTCACAATCACTTCAAAGAGAATAAAATATCTAGGAATCCAACTTACAAGGGATGTAAAGGACCTCTTCAAGGAGAACTACAAACCACTGCTCAGTGAAATAAAAGAGGACACAAACAAATGGAAGAACATTCCATGCTCATGGATAGGAAGAATCAATATCGTGAAAATGGCCATACTGCCCAAGGTAATTTATAGATTCAATGCATCCCCATCAAGCTACCAATGAGTTTCTTCACAGAATTGGAAAAAACTGCTTTAAAGTTCATATGGAACCAAAAAAGAGCCCGCATCTCCAAGACAATCCTAAGTCAAAAGAACAAAGCTGGAGGCATCACACTACCTGACTTCAAACTATACTACAAGGCTACAGTAACCAAAACAGCATGGTACTGGTACCAAAACAGAGATATAGACCAATGGAACAGAACAGAGTCCTCTTTTCATTTTTTTTAAGATGGAGTCTCACTCTGTTGCCCAGGCTGGAGTGCCGTGGTGTGATCTGGGCTCACTGCAAGCTCTGCCTCCTGGGTTCATGCCATTCTCCTGCCTCAGCCTCCCAAGTAGCTGGGACTACAGGCGCCCGCCACCATGCCCGGCTAATTTTTTGTATTTTTAGTAGAGACGGGGTTTCACCATGTTAGCCAGGATGGTCTTAATCTCCTGACCTCGTGAACTGCCCGCCTCGGCCTCCCAAAGTGCTGGGATTACAGGCGTGAGCCACCACGCCTGGCCTGCTATATGATTTTCTTAATAACATTTTCTTTTCTATAGCTTATTTTATTGTAAGAGTGATAAGATTATGTTATGTAAGACTGATAGACTTTGTTATCAGTAAGGCTTCTGGTCAATAGTAGGCTATTAGTAGTTAAGTTTGGGGGGAGTAAAAAGTTATATGCAATTTTCGACTGTACAGGGGGTTGGCGCCTCTAACCCCCACATTGTTCAAAGGCTAACTATATACAAAAGGCTAGGCTTATACTAAGAGTTCAGGTTACAGAGATAAGAAAAAGGAATGAACAATCAAAATCGCAGGGGCTTGGGAAACAAACAAATCTGATTCAAAGCCAGACTCAGTTATTTACTAGTTATATGATCTTGAGCAAGTTATTTAACTTCTCTGACCTAGTCTCATCAGTTAAAGAGGGGTAACAATACCTACACCATAAGGGTTGCAGTGTGGATTACATAAGACGATATACACACCTGGCACATTGCAGGTGCTCAATAAATGTTAGTGCTGTGCCCCTTATCAATTTGTAGACAATCAGTAGTAACACAGGCAATAATTATCATACTCTATGATCAATGCTATAATGCTAAGGAAGCGTAGATGACAGAGGAACTTGTTTTGTTGAGCAGAGAAGAAAAGGGAAAACTTCAGAGGACGAGCAGGAGCTGGCCAGGAGGACCTTCTGAGGGAACAGTGTGGACCAATGTGTGGCTGTCCTGGCTCTAAGTCTTCCTTTTTGTCTACTTCCAGATGAGGTGGCATCTAGGGCCTAAAGTGAGCCATCTCTTCCTTCTGTGACAGGTGACTGACATTTTCATTTCTTTGCCAAACTATAGAAAGTGCCTCCTCTCTCAACCAGAAATATGAACTAATCCAATTTGCAGATGAGTTAATGCTGAGACTTGAAATGCACTGAATTCCAAAGTTCTGATTCCAAGAAGAATGTCAAATGAGTATCACTCTCAATGCATGTGACACATTTACAAAAATATATTTTAGGTGGATTTGATGCTGTTAAATTCAGACATAAACTGTGAGTGATATAGTTGCTGTGGGAACCCTTGAAATCTCCTAACATTTTTACATCCACAATTTCTTTTTTTTTTTTGAGACAGAGTCTCGCTCTGTCGCCCAGGCTGGAGTGCAGTGGCCGGATCTCAGCTCACTGCAAGCTCCGCCTCCCGGGTTTACACCATTCTCCTGCCTCAGCCTCCCGAGTAGCTGGGACTACAGGCGCCCGCCACCTCGCCCGGCTAGTTTTTTGTATTTTTTGGTAGAGACGGGGTTTCACCGAGTTAGCCAGGATGGTCTCGATCTCCTGACCTCGTGATCCGCCTGTCTCGGCCTCCCAAAGTGCTGGGATTACAGGCTTGAGCCACCGCGCCCGGCCAACATCCACAATTTCATGATCTCAATAACTTAAGACTCCCAGAATCCCAAAATGTTAGTAATAGAAGACCCCTTAGAGGCCCAACCTTCACATCTTCCTGATGGAGAAATGTACGCCAAGTCACAAAGAATGACCTGTCCAAAGCTATATAGCAAAATCCTTAATTTCTGACACTGGAATGTAGGCCTCTAAGTCGGAAACCCAGCTCTCTTTCTCCTGTAGTATAGTTACTCCTGAAGGACTGTTTAGGGTAGGGTCTTTTTAATTGTACACTTCAGTAACAGATGTTCATTTTGAGGAAGATTCATTTCTTTTGGGGCCAACTGGTGCTTTTAACAAAGTCAAACCTCAGATTCTTAACCATCTCCATCATATATATATAAGATATTTGATATACAATATATTAAGTATATATCATAATATATATAATATATATCAAATATCTATCAAACCTCAGGTTCTTGGCCATCTCCATAATAGTATGACCTAAAGGTGACAGAATCATAGACTTAGAGTAAGAATGAGGTTTTTTTTTTTTTTTTTTTTGAGACGGAGTCTCGCTCTGTCGCCCAGGCTGGAGTGCAGTGGCACAGTCTCAGCTCACTGCCAGCTCCGTCTCCTGGGTTCATGCCATTCTCCTGCCTCAGCCTCCCGAGTAGCTGGTACTACAGGTGCCCACCACAACACCCGGCTAATTTTTTGTATTTTTAGTAGAGATGGGTTTTCACCGTGTTAGCCAGGATGGTCTCGATCTCCTGACCTTGTGATCCGTCCGCCTTGGCCTCCCAAAGTGCTGGGATTGCAGGCATGAGCCACCGCGCCCAGCCAAGAATGAGATTTTAGAAGTTGATCTGGTTCAATTCATCTTCTACCAAAGAAATACCCTTCTTAAATGTATCCAGTGATGTATTCATTTCCCCAAGAGAATTATCCCTTTGTTTGCCCATGAGTGCTAGCTTCATCAAGTAGAACTCTGTTTCTCTGTCTACTCTATCCATTAAGAGAAAGGGAAGGAAGGGAATGGTGTTCACTTACTGAGCAACATTTGGGTACTAGACACATGTTAGGGTCTTGCATATGTTATTTCACTTGATTCTTGAAACATCCCTCTAAAGTAGACGTTCAATTTACAAACTAAAAAAAAAAAAATAGTTCAGAAAGTTTAAATAATGTGCCCAAATTTACCCATGGTCAGTGGAACAGTCAAGTTCATGGACTCTCTTTGGTATGCTGAGAGGTCTTGTCTTCCCTGCCTCCTGTCTCTCTTCAGTGTAGCTCTTTCAGCAGGCTGTGCTAGAGATTTCCTTTTAAAATAAAAATCTGCTTAAAGGCCTTTGATGGCTCTTCAATACCCACTCAAGGTAAATAGTTCAATACCCACTCAAGGTAAACAGTCCAAGCTCTTTAGCTTAATAATCAAGGCCCTTGACAATCTGGCTCCAATCAAATATTGCAGGCTCACTTCCGGCTTCTTTTCCGAAGCATCCTAGGTTTTCCATGAGGATGCCTTTTTGTCTTGTTCATGCTGTACTTGCTGCCTATGTGCCCTTCCCCTCCTTCTCTGCCTAAAAAAAAAATCCTAGTTTTCCTTTAAGGTCCACCCAAATGTCACCTTCTTGGTGAAGTCTTCCCCAGTGTCTCTGGGTTCAATGAATCCTCCTCTGCCCTCTCCATATTACAGAGGACATTGTAAAGTCCTCTGTAGTAGCCCCTTTTGCATTGTCATCGTCCTTCATAGACTAAGATCCTTAAAGACAAAGATTGTACTTTACGTTTATTTGTATTCCCAGTTCCTGGCACATAATAGGAGTTCCATAGATATATGTGGAACAGAATTGAGGCCTAATCCTTTTCCACATGTTAGCCCTTCAATTATTTTAAGACCCTTCTAAGGCCTTGCCCTGCCCCACTCTACTCCTATTAATAGTTATTTCTTCTGCAGGCTAAATGTTCCCAACTCCTTTCAGCTGCTCCTTATAAGGTCTGATTTCCAGATTCCTTATCTGGTCATTTGCTTCTGTGTGATAATTTGTCAACATCCCTCTTTTAAAATATAATGCCTAGGATAAACTTAATAGCCCAAAGTCTGGCCATAGCAGAACAAAGTGAGGGGATTCCAATCTGTGATTCCAATCTATGACGTTTTCTTAGCCATTACTGTGTTCTAGGAAGCTCTGCCTACTCTATTTTCTTTCACTCTTCAATAATCTGGTGAGGTGGGTGTCATTTCTCCCATTTTACAGATGAGAACATAAGCCATCTGGTAAGGCACCTTGAGAATAAGTTAAAGTCACAATCCCAGAGCACAAAGGTAACTCGTGATCAACTGATACCTTTAGATCATTCTTACATCCACTGCTGTAAAGTTATTATTTTTTCCAGTTACCAGCCAGCTAGTGACAGGCTTAAGGGCAACTGAGGACAAAAAGAATCAGTACCTTTAGAAGGGTGTGAAACCAAAGCGCAGAGAAAAGGCAGGTTGGATTAATGACCAACTTCCTAACAATAACAGCCTTTATCTAGGAGCTCAAACAGAGACAGGAATGTCTTAACCACACAGCTTCCTGGAACTATTTTTACTTTGTATTTTACAAGATGAGCAACAGCAGAAGTGTCTTAGATAAACAACAAGGTTTGGGCTCAGCACATGTCTGAATCTGAACAGCCAGTGGGGCCCTGTGGTCACAAGGCAGATAATAAGGAGGCTGCCTCTTTGGTCTGTGGCTTGGGTCTGAAAGGGTCCTACTGTGCACATTCATTCTATAAATATAGACTGATCACCAACTGTGTTCCAGGCATGGTGCGAGGTGCTGTGGATGTAATGAAGAAGAAAGACAGAGTTTCAATCTGTGGAGCTTACAGTCAGGTGAAAGATAAGCATAAATGAAAATGATATCCACAGATCCTAGTAAATGCAATGATGAATGAAGGTGCCAGGCTACAAGGAGAGCAAAAAGAGGGGCATTTAATTTATCCTGGGTGAGGATGGAAGAGAAGGTATCAGAGGAAGTTCCTGGGGAAGGTAGTCTTAATTGATGTGTAGGACTTAACATGCTGAAGGCTCTTATGTATTTCAATGCATCCCCCCCACACCCCACAACACACATACTTTATTTAAGCATCAGAAACCATCTTTCCCATTTCCTTCACTATCTCTTCCACTGGGTCATCGACAACATGATAACAAAAAACAAAACAAAAACTACTGTTTCCTCAACCGTCAGTGCCAGAATAATCACTCCTTTTTGCTGTACTGTAATGTAGAAAAGAGCAGACCTGGGGTTTCCTAGCATACCTCCTTTAAAAAAAAAAAAATACATCCTGATTAACTTGCCTATTTCTTCCCTCTCCATTGCCTCTGTATTTCTTGGCTTCCCCACACCTGTGACCGAAAGGTCACAGGGTCTGTCACAGCCCAATTCCATTCTCCAGTTGCCTCTTGGTTTTTAACCCCCCTTTTTAAAATCTAAACATTAAACAACTAATAACACCCATGTGTAATTAGCTGTTTAATTGAACAGCACAGAACTGTTAATACGTTGTGCTGTGCCCTGGGATATTAAGTGGAATAAAAGCAAAGTACTATATTCAAGGAAACTACAGTCTAACTTGAAATACTACAATGGGATACATTTCACACAGAGATTTTTACTAAGTGACAGTGGAGAGGAGGGAGAAATGAGTTCTTCCTGAGAAGTGTCAGAGAAGTTCTGAGCTGGATCTAAAAAAGAAGCAGGAGGCCAGGTGTGGTGGCTCATGCCTGTAATCCCAGCACTTTGGGAGGCCAAGGAGGGTGGATCACGAGGTCAGCAGATTGAGACCATCCTGGCTAACATGGTGAAACCCCGTCTCTACTAAAAATACAAAAAATTAGCCGGGCATGGTGGCAGGCACCTGCAGTCCCAGCTACTTGGGAGGCTGAGGCAGGAGAATGGCGTGAACCCAGGAGGCGGAGCTTACAGTGAGCTGAGATCGTGCCACTGCACTCCAGCCTGGAAGACAGAGCGAGACTCCATCTCAAGAAAAAAAAAAAAAAAGCAGCAGGAATCCAAATGACAATATGCATACTATTTATTTATTTATTTTTAGCAGATGTGGGAATATCACCCTCATGCCAAGACTTATCTAAGGCTACAGGTGTGAATAAGGTTCCTGATCTCAAGAAGCTTTCAGCCTAGAAAAGAGGTTTAGAAATATACCCCAATAATGGCAACATATATTGTGCCATGGACAGAGTTACAGAACAAACTGCTAGGGGAGTTCATAGAGAAAATGTTTAAGAGAACATTTCTCACTGGATGTAGTAGGCAGAATTCTAAGGTAGCCTCCTCGATTAACCTCCATGTACACCTTCTGCATAGTCCCTGGGACAGAGGCTATGATGAATTTTACTCCTGTGATTAGGGTACGTGATGTGGCACAGGTGACCTTAAAGTAGGAAGATTAGCTAGGTGGGTCTGATCTAATTACAAGTCTTTTAAAAGCTCACCGTGTTCTCTGACTGGTTGAAGAAGGGAAATCAGAGATATTTAATGAATGAGAGGATTGACATGAGGTTCTCTGTTGAGATAAAAGGGACCATGTGGCAAGGACCTGAGAGTGGTCTCCAACAGAGATCTGGCAAAAGAATGTAGCTGTGGGATCCTAGTCCTACAGGGACATGAATTCTGCCAAGAGCCTGAAGGAGCCTGGGGCAGACCTTTCCCTCGCAGAGCCTCTAGACATCTTGATTTCAGCCTATGACACCACGAGCAGAAAACCCAGCCACACCATGCCAGTTTTCTGACCTACACAACTGTGAGTAAATCAATGGGTGTTGCTTTAAGCTGCAAAATTTGGGCTAATTTGTTACGCAGGAATAGAAAACTGGTATGAGCACTTACAACACTGTGCTCTCATTAGCTATTGACATACTAGTTTCCCCAACTATGGGCTCCTTAGATTTAGGCTCTAATTATCCTTGTAACCTCAGGGCTCTTCATGAGACAGGTATTCCCCAAAACGCCATGGAATAAAAGTTTAAATTAGACACAGGGATGCAGATCGGAACCTGGATAGATTCTGACCATTTCCATTTCTCAAGAATGGGCAGACGGATACTGAGACCAACACCAGGATAAAAGGAGGCAGCCCCTCTTCAGTCCAATGCTCTAAGACCTATTCCAGAGGCAAGGCAAGTAACCCAGGCTCAGCTGTCCCGTCTGCTGCTCCAGCCTTGCTGAGGTGGACTTCCCTCCAAGGAGCATTGTTCACAGAAGGATCATTAACAAGACATTCCTGTGTGACCTGAAGATTGCCATGCTCTAAATGATGCCACACCCACTCCACATCCAGCTCAGCAGAGGTTTCGGGATTTATATTGCACTGTATTTTCAATAGCCAAAATAGAAGTCAAGACTTCGGTTTCCTAAGCTGCTAAAATGATGTGGTGGTTAAACCAATTGTGTGCCAGGCGCAGTGGTTCATGCCTGTAGTTCCAGCGCTTTGGGAGGCTGAGGCAGGAGGATCACTTGAGCCCAGTAATGTGAGGTTACAGTGAGCTACAATGGCGCCACTGCACTCCGACCTGGGGGACAAAGCGAGGCTCCACCTCTAATAAAACAAAAATAGAATTGTGTAGCCAACATTTTTGGTGGGCCTGAAAGAATGAGCCGGTGCACTCAGTGCGTACCTGTTGAAGGGATGACCGCAGGGACGACTGAGGACGCTGACACTCACTAGGGCATCCAAGCGCTAAATCGACTCTCACCTACCCTCTCGGGGCAGTGCTATCCTGTTGGAGAAGAGGCCCCTGGGCGGCGGTGCGAAGTAACTCGCCCAAGGTCACCACACGGCCAGCCACTAGCCGGGCGGGGGTCGCCAGAGGTGAGGGCCACGTCAGTCGGTCTTGGGGGCCGACCGGTGGCTCCTCCACCAGCCACACGCGGCCTCAGAGTGGGCAACTGGCAGCCCAGGGATTCGAACCCAAGTCCTGGTCCTCGCCCTCGCGCCCTCTCAGGCCTCAGTTTACCCATCTACAAGACACGTACCCGAGAGCTGGCCCGGGCGCCAGCGGGGCCCCCGGACCGGGGTCTGCAGGCCGGCGGGGTAGGACCGTGCCAGGTCCCTGCGCGCCCTCCCTCCTCCAGCGCGCCGCCCCGCCCCCCGCGCGAGCCCAACGGCCGAGGCGCGCGCCACCTCGCGGCAGGAGGCGCGGGGGAGGGGCCGGAGCCCCCGCCCCGCCCCCCGCCTCAGCAGCCGTCGCCAGCTCGGTGGAGCCCCCCGCCGCCCGCCCGCCGCTCTCCGGAGCCGCCCGCCCGCCCCCTTCCCGCGTCCCCGCTCCCTCCCTGCGTAGCGGAAACATGGCGGCGGGAAGGGAGTGAGCCGCCCCGCGCCCCCGCCGCGCCCGCAGGTAAGCGCCTCGCGGCCGCCTCCGCCCGCATAAGAGCTTGCGCCCTGAGGGGCCGCCTGGGGCCAGAGGGCGGTGGCGGGACCCGCGCGGCCGCTGCGTCCGCCCCGCCGGGCCGGGTTAGCCTGTCCGTCTGTCTGGCCGGCCTGCCAGTCTGTGGTCCGCGCGGGGCCGGGCCCTCTCTCGGCCGTGTCAGCCGGGCCTCGAGCCCGGAGGCCGGTTCTGCATCTGCGGTCGGGCGGGCGGGGCCCACGGTCCGGTCGCGGCCCTGACGCGGCTGGGACGGCCTGGGGGCCCCGGCACAGGAAACCCAAGGCCGGGGGCGCTTTGGAGGGTCGGCGTCAGGGTGGTCAGTGTGGGTCGCCGTGTCCTGGCCGGCGGTTCCGGGTGGGCCGGGGCAGGCTGGCTGGGGGCCGAGGGCCGGGCGGCGGCGCGACCCCGTCTGCGCTGGTCAGTCGGACACCTCCGGCGCCAGAGGTGGGAATGCCTGTGCTTCTGGCCGGCCGGGTCGCGTTCGGGGCAGGCAGGGACAGAGGTCGGCGGGGCGGCGTGGCCCCCACCGAGAGCAGGGGCGCCTAGGGCCCGGAGCTGTCAGCAGCGTCCTGGGGGCTGGGCCCCGGCCGGCCGACTCAGGTGTGCCGCCTGCCCCGGTGCCCCGCCGGAAACGGGCAGGGAGAGCGGTCCCGCACCGAAGTGAGCCAGCGGCCCAGGGGTCCAGACACGTGGGCACAGCTGTGGGCCAGCCCCGAGAGCATCGAAAGGGGTTTCCAGCCGATGGGTGAACTCCGGAATATCTCCTGCCTGGAAGGGAATTTAAAAGTCATCTAGGGACTCTTTCTCCCATCCCTTGCCAAAGTATCTTTGAAAATCCCCAAATCCCCCCTGATAATTTGACGAGCCCGTTTGGAACCTCTTCCAGTGTTCCGAAGCGAATGTCTTTAAAGGAAACCCATTCTGTTCCTGGACAGATGTGCTTATAAGTTGAAAGACACAGCTGGCTCCCATCCTTCCTAGTTCTTTTCCCTTATGGGCAGCTGTTAAGATATCTGAAGATAGTAACCATGTCCCCTGAGTCTTCACTTCCACTTCCTTCAGTTGTTTCTCATCTGCTGTGGTTCTCTAAACTGTCCTCTGGATGAGCTTTAGTTTCCCCCATATCACCTTAAAGGAGAGTTTCTTAAAAGTGAGCATGGAGGCAAAACCTAGTTAGTTTCTCTACGAAACAGCCCCAAGGATTGACCTGCTTAAATCAAAAGTACTCTAGATTCCCTTCCTCATTTCTGTACTGTATTTTGACCTTAAAAAAAAAAGAAAACATTTAGTAGTGTTTGTTCAAACAAACTAAAAGACATCTTATTTTGTGGAAATTTGGGGGTTTCCTTCCTTTTAAAAAATATCTATAAACACTTTATCGAATGTGCTAATTAATGTACATCAAAATGTTTTATTAAAGTGTAATGTGCCATGCAAATAGAAGAGCTCTTTTTTTTTTTTTTAATTTAAACTCTGAGAAGGATTGAGACCCAGTTTAGTGCCAAACTGCAATTTTAATATTTGGTTGCAGAAGGAAATGCTTTATTACATTGAACTCTTTGCTCTATTTCTAACTTCCAGCAGAAGGCCCAAAGTTACTATGAAAAAGAACACTTTTTGTTGCTTACTTACCAACCTCCTAAACTCTTGCCTAAGCAACTCTGCAGGTTAGTAAAGTTTTAAGCCCAGTAGAGATGAGATGGCCTTGTAGATAAAATGCCAAGCTCTTACATCTGGGATCCTGTTTAAGTATTAAGCAAAGTTTTACTGTTTTTACATCTTAGACAAGCACATACCAGCAGTCAAAATTGGTTATTTTTGTTCTTATGCCTTCACTTTTTAGATTGGTCAGTAGTTTTGAACTTTGTAGCACATATGTCAAGTTTTGATTTTTGTGCAAATGCTGTTCCCTTTTATGTAAGTTGGGTAAACATTTGCATAGCACTATTCTCAGTGAAACTACAGATCCAGAGGAAAGGCCCTGATTCCTTCCTTGCAAAGGACTTGGAGTGAAAGGTAGAGGATACTTAACTGTGAGAAAGAATTGATGTGAATATCTCACTGAAAATTAAAAGACTTAGGCCTGGATGCAGGGGTTCGTGCCTGTAATTCCAGCACTTTGGAAAGGTGAGGCAGGTGACTGAGGCCAGGAGTTCTGGACCAGCCTGGGCAACATAGCAAGACCCTGTCTCTACAAAAAATAAAAATGAAAATATAGCTGGGCATGATGGTGCATGCCTGTAGTCTCAGCTACTCAGGAGGCTGAGGCAGGAGGACTGCTTGAGTCAAGGAGTTGAGGCTTCAGTGAGCTATGATCACACCATAGCAAGTGACCGAATGAGACCTCCATCTTTTAAAAAAGAAAATTTAAACTTGGTATGTTCTAATCTTCACTGTACACTTATGTACCTACTATGGGTCAAGCACTATGCTATGTACTGTGCTTAGCTGAGTTTACAAAGATTTCCAATCTGGTGGAGCTGGTAAATGGATTATCTCAGAATAAAAGGTGAGAACTACACATAGGTGAGATATGGGAGTAAAGGTTGCGAGTAAAGGTTACCCAAAGGTGAGTGCACTTAGACTAGCCTAGGAGTTAAAGGAAGGCTTTGGTAAGAGATGATATCTGACCCAAATCTTAAATGATAGGTAGGAGTAAGCTAGGCAAACATGAGCAGAAAGTGTCCTTCAAACAGAGAAAACAGCTTGAGCAAAGGCATCAATGTGAGAAAAGGAATAGCTTGCGTAGAGAACCACAAACAGTTTGGAACTGCAGGAATATAACAATAGAGATATAAGCGGTAAGTTATAAGGCTGGAAATACAGGCAGAGGCCATGTCATGGTGGACCTTGTATGCATAAGTATCCTGAAATCAGTTCAGTAGGTACTGTGTGTTTTTTTTTTTTAATTTTTATTTAATTACAGAAAAGTGTCTATCAGACATGGTTGAAGTAACATTTTTAAAATGTGGTCGTAGGGATGAAGAGAAAGAAATGAATCTGAGAAAATGTATAAGGTTTTAATGATTGATTGTATGTGCAGGTGAGAGGGTGAGGAGTCCCGTGTGATGCTCAGGTTTTTGCCTTGGATGATTAATGATATGTAGGTAATTTTAACTGAGACAGGAAACAATTAATGATGAGTTCAATTCTGGACTTGAAGATTTTGCAATTTCTTGAGTTAGATCAACGAGCAAATATAGTGGAAGTAAGCTGAGAAAAAGATGTGGTCAGAAAGTGGAATATCGGAGTTAAGTTGTCTGATATGGGATTGTTCTAGGTGACAGCGAGGTCTCTGTTTATGGGTAGCTAAAATACAGCAGAGGTGAAGGTCAGTAAAGCTGAGTATGACAAGGAATTGTGAGGCTAGTGTATTGAATGAGTCATCTGTGTGGAGAGTGAAGTGATTGAGGATGATGGGATGTGGGGAAGAGAGAAAGATGTGACCCAGGTGCAGTAAAGATAGGGGATTAATCAGGAGGGTGGTAGATGACAGATGAGGAGGTGGGGTAGAGAGTGATATAGCCAGATGGTGCAAACCTCGAAGGAGGAGGGGTTTTTAAACACAGAGTGAGAAGGTAATAGTTTTTTTTTTTTACTTTTCCTTCCTGGAAGCAGAGTTCTGATCTCTTTATCTTTATTTAGGACTCATATTAATCATTCTGTTTGCTCCGAAGAATCTGTTCTTAGTCTTGGAAAGTGGGAGGACACATACCTCATATTGAATCCTTTCTGCTAATACTTAATGACAAAGGGCAGTGGAAGTTTTTTCCTCTGATGATCATTAGTGGATGGGTAGGGATCAATCAGATAAAGCAGTGAGGAGATATACCCATGGTTTTCTAGACAGAATATAGTGGAAAGAGCCTAGGCTTTGGAGTTAGAAACACCAAAATTCAGATCTAGACTCTGTCATTTACGAACTTTATGACTGTAAACAAATTATTTAGCCTCTGTGAGCTCAGTGTCCTTATCTGTGAAAAAATTGTACTTCATAGGATATCACAAATATTACATGAAAAAATATATACATACATACCATACACATAAAATCACAAGAAAAGCAATTAGTGATTCATAGATACAAAGTAAATGTTAGTTCCTTTCTTCCTTCCTTTAAGGGGCTTATGCTCTGCTAGCTGAAATAAACCTTTTACATGCTTACCTAAATTATAAAATAGAACATAGTGAGTACTCTAAGGGAGGTAGTAGCAAAGTGATAAAGCAATTCAGAGGAGGGAGCTGTCATTTCTAAACATTTGGAAACAAGGTTGGGCTTCCTTTTCAAAATGAATTTTACTTGGGCCATGAACCAATTTCAATAGAGTAAATAATTTAGGTAGAGATATAAAATAGGGAAAGCATAGGGTATAGTATCGTTGTTAAAAATTAACAGCTACCACAGGTTTGAGTATTGTATTTGTATAAGTTAATAGTAGGAAATAATGGCTAGAGAGATAGGCTGGGGCCTTGGTATTAAAGATCCGAAACTGTGATGCAGTTTGGAGTTGATTCCGGATACATTAGGGAGCCACACATTGGATGTTCTCTTTCCCTACCTCAGTTTACTATCTGTAAAATATATAGGCATCAATTCAGGAACTTCAAATTTTTGTTTGCAATAAGCCAAATAAGAAATCCCACACTTGAAAATAAGTTCCTGTGTAGACCAATTTTAGGTTAAAAAAATCTAAGATTTGTTTTGTAGTTGTAGGTTAATCTTTGCAATAATCTTATTTGATTGATAGGCTAAGTGAGGTTAAGAAACATACAAGATCTCACTGGTAGAAGGTGACCAAAGAAGCTCTAATTTCAAATTCTGTCTTTTTCATTCCACCATACTGATTAAGATTTGAAAGGAAACCTGAGTTCTTCAGGGTCACTAAAAATTAACTGCAGAACCCCGGCAGATCACTTTTACTTTGTCGTTTATAAAATGAAGGAAGATGTAGCTGTAAGGTTTAACTAAGATAAAGTGCAAAGTACTTTACATAATGTTGGTCACATATCAGGCCCTCAAATATTGGGTCTTTCTCTCCCCATCTGTGAATGAGGGAATTTAACCACAGCATTGCAAGGCCTTGGTGTTAACTCTCTAGCCACCAGTAAACTGCTAGAACTAATTACATTTGGCCCTCTGTATCCATGGGTTCTGCATCTGTGTATTCAACCAACTATGGATTGAAAATATGGAAAAAAAGGGATGGTTGCATCTGTACTGAACATGTACAGACTTTTTTCTTGTCATTCCCTAAACAATAGTATAACAACTATTTACATAGCACTTGTATTATGTTAGGTTTTATAAATAATCTAGAGATGTTAAAATGTATAGGAGGATGTGTGTAGATCATATGCAAATATGATTTTATGTAGGGACCTGATCATCCCTGGAAATTGGTATCCAAAGGACTGGGGGGCCCTGAAACCTTTTGATAACCTTATGGCCAGATAAACCCAGCAAGACTTATCACCTGTTATCTTTATCCCAGAATCAAACAGTCTGTCTCCCGTACTGTTATTCTTATTCTTACCTGGCTTCCTTTTACTCTCTTACAGCCCTGCTTTTTTGCTCCTTCCACTTGTTCTCTCAAACTCCTGTTTCCCTGTTTCCTACATTGTTAACCATTTTATTGGATGTCTCTTTGTGTGTCCTGGCCTTAAGTGGAAGCCAGGCTCTCTCCTGAGTCATGGAGAACATACTACTTCCTCTGTAGCCCTTTTAAATGAATGCTTCTCATTCTCCTGCACCCCTCCCATCCCAAAGAAGAGAGGTGAGGATAACTGTGTTTTTTTACCCACCGCTATATCTGGACCATTACTTCTCCATCTTCTTAAAACCCCTGTGCTCTTTGGCTATACATGCCCTTGGTTTCTGATATATTCTTATACAATATTTCTTAAGATGAAAATGCACATAAACTACAATCTAGCAATTACACTCCTAGGTATATACCCTTTGGAAACTCTCCAATGTATGCATAAAGGGATGTTCAAAAATATTCATGCAACATTGCTACAAGCAAAAATTTGAACTAATCTAAATGCCTGTCAATAAAAGAATGAAAATATTGTGGTATATTTACTTAATAGAGTTCCATACAATAGTGAAATGAGTGAACTAGATCTATATAGAAACATGAGCAAATCTCACAAATAAGGGGTTGAATGAAAAAGGCGAGTTGCAGAACACATTTATATAAAGCTTAACATGCATGTATTATTTAGGGAGGCATACTTATGTAATAAAGAACTACATGGTAATTATAAATACTAAATTAAGGATAATAGGTGTCTCCAAAGGGTAAGTTGGGGAGAAAAGACCAGGAATAATGCAAAGAAGGGCACACAGGGAGCTTAAATTGAATTAGTAAATGTTTTTCAACTGAGTTGTGGATATGTGGGTATCTATTAATTATTCTTTATGCCTTTTTATATATCTGAACTTTCATTATATGTGTTTTTTGTTTGTTTGTTTTTTGGGACGGAGTCTCACTCTGTCTCGCAGGCTGGAGTGCAGTGGCGCAATCTCGGCTCACTGCAACCTCCAACTCCTGGATTCAAGCAATTCTGCCCCAGCCTCCTGAGAAGCTGGGATTACAGGCATGCGCCACCACACTTGGCTAATTTTTGTATTTTTAGTAGAGATGGGGTTTCACCATGTTGGTCAGGCTGGTTTCAAACTCCTGACCATGTGATCTGCCTTGGCCTCCCAAATATATGTATATTTTTAAAGAATAGATAGCATTCCACTCTTGTTATGAGCATAATACAGGGAGGGAGGGGATAGCAGAAGTATAAAGAAATACTAATATTAGGGTGAATCATAAAATTTTTTTTTACTCACCACTAATATTAGAGTGAATCATAAAATTTCTGTTTTTGTAAGTCTAAAGTGATTTTATATAGGCAGATTCAAGTGGCCTATTCAATCTAATGTAACTAATGTTCTGGTTGAAATATATTCAAAATGCACTGGGCGTGGTAACTCACACCTGTAATTCCAGAACTTTAGGAAGCCAGGGTGGTCAAATCTCTTGAGCCCAGGATATTGAGACCAGCCTGGGCAACTTGGTGAAATCCTGTATCTGCAAAAAATACAAAAATAATCTTGGCATGGTGGAAACATATTCAAAGTACTGTGGGAACACTAGGGCAGGGACAACTGATGGCCAAGGCAGAAGGAGGGAAGTGACATTTGGAAAGGTTCCAGAGAGAGAGAATGACATTTGAACTGAATGTTTTTTATTTTTTAAGTTTTTGTGAGAGACAGAGTTTTGCCGGGTGCGATGGCTCATGCCTGTAGTCCCAGCACTTTGGGAGGCTGAGGTGGACAGATCATGAGGTCAGGAGATCGAAACCATACTGGTTAACACGGTGAAACCCCATCTCTACTAAAAATACAAAAAATTAGCCAGGCGTGGTGGCAGGCGCTTGTAGTCCCAGCTACTCGGGAGGCTGAGGCAGGAGAATGGTGTGAACCCGGAAGGCAGAGCTTACAGTGAGCCGAGATCGCCGCCACAGTCCTCCAGCCTGGGCGACAGAGCGAGACTGCATCTCAAAAAAAAAAAGGAAAAGAAGAAACTTTGCTCCGTTGCCCAGGCTGGAGTGCAGTATTGTGATCATAGTTCAAGTAATCCTCCTGCCTCAACCTTCCAAGTAGCTAGGATTGCAGGTGTGTGCTCATGCCCAGATAATTTTTTAAAACTTTACAAAATTGGAAATGATTGTATGTGGAATTATTTAAAAGAGCAGAAAGAAAAAAAAATAGGGGTCTTGCTATGTCGTCAGGCTGTTCTCAAACTCCTAGCCTGAAGTAATCCTCCCACCTCGGCCTTCCAAAGTGCTGGAAATTACAGGTGTAAGCCACCATTCCTGGTCTTAAACTGAATCTTAAAGATTGAGAAGGAATTCACCAGATAGAGGGTGAGGAGATGAAAGAAACCCTTCCAGATAGGAAGAGGTAAAGACCCCTTTTTAGTGGGTGGAATCTGCCAGGTGGAATATGTGGAGGTTAAAGAAACACTAGAGGAAGAGACTAAGGAACAATAATAACAACACATACCTTTATAGTACTTACTAAACAAGCACCAAGTTAAGTAACCTGTGAAAGATCACAGGGATAGCAAGTGGTAGAGCCAGGATTTGAACTCTGGCAGTCTGAGTCTGCAGTCTGTGCTGTTGTCCAGTAAGCTATATTCTGAATCACATTACCATAAGCATCATCAGGAGAAAGTGATGTTTTGGATGCCAAGAGAACAACAGTAAGTTTCAAAAAGATAGGAATAGTCAGCAGTGTGAAAGGCTCTAAAGACATGAAATGGGAATCCTAAAAAGAGAAGATCATTGGATATTTAAAAAAAATAATAATTTTGCTCTAAGTTACAGTAAGGAATACCAGGATGATAGAGATATGGGTATCTCAGAATAATAGTGATTCCGTCTGTCAGTTTTGTGGGCCAGTGATTATAATTTCTTTTAATTATGAAGAAGATATAATCAGGGACTGTTAAAAATAGATCATCTCCATATTTAAGTACTTGATATATTAACATGATAGAAAGACTTTTGATCTTCTGCTATCTATAGTCATCGTTACTCTTAGGTAACTATGATTGATAGGGACAATTTTGTTTATTCTTCTATACTTTCTGGTTTTTATAAAGAAAAAAACTTAGCCTGCTAGTTTAGTGGATTTTTCAGAATGGGATGATATTCTAAAGAACAGTAGTGGTTCAGTCCCAAATATTTCATAGACAAGAAGGTGAAAGAGACCTTATAAGCTGCATGGTATGTGGAAAGAGTTATATGGCTTGGTGATTAAGAGTCCTGATTCAAGTCCCAGTTTGCCACTCACTGGCTCTGTGATTTGGGCAAGGAGTTGTAGTGAATGATTTCTAAGATCTCTTCTAACTGTCAAGTTCTGTAACTGTTAAGTCATTTATTCAGTAAATAAACTGAGGCCTAAAGAAGGGACTTGTTTGTCCAGGGCCAAAAACTGGAATCTGGTTCTCTTGACTCTTGGTCCTGGATATCTGATGGAAGAATCATCAAACATTGGAGGAGCTGCCATGTGTTAGACATGTACTAGGTGCTTGAAAAAACAAAAGGCATGTGAAATTGTTTCAGAATTCATTTGTCCAATTTGTGAAAGTAACAATCAGCATCTTCTGTGTTTGTTTGTTTATACATATGTTGCCTTATTCCAAAATGTATTTAAAGCAGACCTACTCTATATAATGTACTGTACTAAGAAAGGAACTAACCTTTTTTTAGTATCTGTCAGATATGTTGAAATATATAAACGTGTTATTTTTACCCACCTGCATATAGGTATTATCACCTCTATTTTATACATAAAGAAATTGAGACTTAGAGATAGCTGGCCAAGATTATGCAGTTTATAAGTAATAGGACTCGGTTTCAAGCCCAGACCAGCCTGACTTCAACCACAGTCTTCTTTTCATTTCACCATGTATGTGCCCCACAGCAGTGTTATATAATTCTGAGACTTTATCAGTACAGGAGGCAAGGTTTACCTGCAGGAATTGACACATATATTTTTAGTCTGAATATATCTTCTATCTCACCAAACAATGTAGGCAAACAAAAGATTCCTGGATAGAAGAATGAAATGGTTTAGCAAATCAGAGTCATAATTATTTTTTAATTTGAGCATATATATGACTAGATTCCTTGTTAGGATCAGTGCTCATATTTTAATAAATTGTAACATTTCTGTACCCCTTCAACCTTTGGTTTGCATCCACTTTCTACTTTTCAACCTTTACCAGCTACATACTAAGGATAAAAAGGTGCACTTTGGGAGGCCGAGGCGGGCAGATCACGAGGTCAGGAGATGGAGACCATCCTGGCTAACACGGTGAAACCCCGTCTCTATTAAAAAAAAAAAAAAAAAAAATTTAGCCGGATGTGGTGGCGGGTGCCTGTAGTCCCAGCTACTCGGGAGGCTGAGGCAGGAGAATGGCGTGAACCTGGGAGGCAGAGCTTGCAGTGAGCTGAGATCGCACCACTGCACTCCAGCCTGGGCAACAGAGGAAGACTCCGTCTCAAAAAAAAAAAAAAAAAAAAAAAGATATGGTTTCTTCCCTCAGTGGGTTTTACTATTTAGGTGACAGGTGTAATAACTTTACCTAAGCTCTCTTCCTCCCCAAAAGCCATAACCTGAGTCTAATCATGAGAAAACATCAGATAATCCCAACTGAGGTATGTTTTATAAAATTTCTTTTTTTTTTTTTTGAGACAGAGTCTCGCACTATCACCCTGGCTGGTGTGCAGTGTGTGTGACCTCAGCTCGCTGTAACCTCCACCTCCCGGTTCAAGCGATTCTCCTGCCTCAGCCTCCCGAGTAGCTAGGATTACAGGTGCCCACCACCACACCCGGCTAATGTTTTGTATTTTTAGTGGAGACCGGGTTTCACTATATTGGCTGGGCTGTTCTTGAGCTCCTGACCTCGTGATCCACCTGCCTCTGCCTCCCAAAGTGCTGGGATTACAGGCGTGAGCCACCGCACCCAGCCTATAAAATTTCTAATACTCCACAAAACTGTTAAAGTCATCAATCAAACAAGGAAAGTCTGAGAAAGTGTCAGCCAAGAAGAGGCTAAGAAGACATAGTGACTAAATATAATGTAGCATAGTATACTGGATATGGGTCCTGTCACAGAGAAGTAATCTTAAGTAAACATTAAGGAAGTCTAAATAAAGTGTGGACTTTAGTTAATAAGATATCAGTATTGGTTCATTAATTGTAATTGTCTTAATTTTATTTAATTGTCTTAATTTAATACTTAATTTAGGAGAGCTAAATAATTAAACATGAGGCCAAAGTACATAAGAAAGCGGCAGTCTTTTATTGCAAATATGCACACACTCTTGGGCGAGGTTCTCCGGTCCTCAGGTATGGGGCCAGGGAAGTCGCGCCAGGGCTCTCTGGTGAGGTTCTCTGGTCCACAAGTAGGAGGGGCCAAAGAAGTCAGGCCGGCTCCTGCCGGCAGCGGACTTTTGTGCATTGGTACTGGAAGGGGGAGAGCAGTGGGCGGGATAAGGGCGTGATAGGGGCGTCTCCATAGGCGTGGCAGGGTAAGTTTCCATCTCTTCGGATTGACGTCACCTGGCACATGCTCGGTTGGTCTGCATCGTCCTGGGCGCGGGCTGCATTTTCCCGTGCGTGGGAAAGTTGGTGAGGAAGAAACCGGAAGCAACATGGATTGTGCCTTCTTGTTCACCTTCCTCCATCTTGTCCTTTCTCCCTCACCCAAACAGTAACAAATATACTATACTAATGTAAAATGTTAGCAATAGGGGAAATGGTACAGGGTTTGGGAACTATCTGCAGTTTTCCTCTAAGTCTAAAACTGTTCTCATAGAAAAAGTTTATTTTTAAAAAGTTATAATAAAATTAGAATAAATTTAGATGTTATTTCTTTGAGATTTAATTAAAACCCATTTCTTCATAAAATGATGTGCGTAATTTAGTTGACTCATTTGATGCGACTGACAAACTGCAGTCTGTTGATAGATGCATTTGCCAGAATGTATACTAGGTGGATGTCATATGAACTTTTTCTGCCTCAGTCTCTTATGTATATAGTGTCAAAAACATGCCAAGTCCTAGTAATAGTGAATCGCAGAACAAAATAGACCACAATTTGATCAGCTGTCTCATAGCACATTATAAAGATGGCCAACCTCTCAACATGGTATATAGAATTCTGTACTGTTCTGTTCTCAACTTTGATCCAGTCAATTCTGTGTTTTAGGGACTATCATTTGTGCCACTCCCACAAATCAATTTCTAATCATATGAGGTTCTTTAATTTGCAAGCAATAATAATCTGCTCTGGTTAACTTTGTCTGTAGCAGAGTCCTAAACCTTGTTGAATATCAGAATCACCTGGAGATATTTTTAAAATTAAAAGTATCATGTGCCTATACACCATGGAATACTAAGCAGCCATAAAAAAGGATGAGTTTGTGTCCTTTGTAGGCACATGGATGCAGCTGGAAACCATCATTCTCAGCAAACTATCACAAGAACAGAACACCAAACACCACATGTTCTCACTCATAGGTGGGAATTGAACAGTGAGATCACTTGGACACAGGAAGGGGAACATCACACACACCAGGGCCTATTGTGGGGAGGGAGGAGGAGGGAGGGATAGCATTAGGAGATATACCTAATGTAAATGACGAGTTAATGGGTGCAGCACACCAACATGGCACATGTATGCATATGTAACAAATCTGCACGTTGTGCACATGTACTCTAGAACTTAAAGTATAATTAAAAAAAAATAAAAGAGATAGGGTACAAGAAATCTTCAAGTGTGAAGATCCTGATAGAATAAAAATAACTGTTACAACAACAACAACAAAAAAGGGTATTATTTGAAGTGGAATATTTTATTCTATTATTCTATACTAACTTATGCCAATAAACTGTCTACATTTATCAAAATAACTGAAAAAAAAAAAGTACCATGTGCCAAAAAAATTATATTGAATTGGGATCTCTAAGGGGATAGAACATAGGAATTAATATTTTCTAAAAGCTCTTTAAGTAATTCTGATACTTACTCATTGTTGCCAGTTTCAGTGAACAGCTCCCTAATTCATCTATTTGTTCAGGCCTAAAAACTGGGAATCGTTTCTTTTTTTTTTTTTTTAAAGAAATAGGGTCTTGCTTTGTTGCTCAGGCTGGAGTGCAGTGATGCAATCATAGCTCACTACTGCCTTGAACTCCCGGGCTCAGGGGATCCTCTTCCCTCATCTTTCTGAGTAGGTAAGACTACAGGCGTGTGCTGTGGAACCCAGCTAATTTTTAAATTTTTGTTTTATAGGGATAGGGTCTTGCCATCTTGCCCAAGCTAGTCTTGAACTCCTGGGCTCCAGTGATCCTCCTGCCTCAGCCTCCTGAAGTGCTGGGATGGTGCCTGGCTGGGAATCATTTGTTAAATTATCTTTTCTCCATTTTTAGTTAATTGCTGATACCCCTTAGGACTATATGCTAAATAGCTAATGAATCTTTCCACCCCTCCACCACTTCCTTTATTCTAGTCTAGGCCACCATAGTTCTTCTTTTGGACCATTATATCAACCCCCTAAATGGCTTTCGTTTGTTTACTTTTGTACCCTATCCTCCACCAATGTGGTCACTACAGATCATGTTATCTCTGACTAAAATCCTTCAGTAGCTTTCCATTGCTTTGGATATACAAATGATATTTTTCCTTGTGGTCTACATGATATGAAGACTACCTTCTTAGCCTCACGTAGTGCCACCATCCCCTAGCTAAGTTCTAGTTACATTGGCTCCCATCTCATTTCCTGAAGATATGAAGCTCTTTCCTGTCTCTCAGACTTGGCACATACTGTTTCATCTGCCATCTGCCTGGGAGAGTCTTCCCCTGACTTTTAATTATTTATTTATTTATTTATTTTTTTGAGAAGGAGTCTCACTCTGTTGCCCAGGCTGGAGTGCAGTGGCGCGATCTCCGCTCACTGCAAGCTCCGCCTCCCAGGTTCACGCCATTCTCCTGCCTCAGCCTCCCGAGTAGCTGGGACTACAGGCGCCTGCCACCAAGCCCGGCTAATTTTTTGTATTTTTAGTAGAGACGGGGTTTCACCGTGTTAGCCAGGATGGTCTGGATCTCCTGACCTCGTGATTCGCCCGTCTCGGCCTCCCAAAGTGCTGGGATTGCAGGCTTGAACCACCGCGCCGGGCCTTGATTCATTCTTAAACATTACCTCCTTATAGAGACCATACTGACTGCCCTTCCACAGTCACTCTGTTTATTCTATTATAACACTTAATCACAATATGTAATTATTTATTTGCTTACTTGTTAAATTCCATAAGGGCATGAGGGCAGGGGTCTTGCCAATCTTACTCTTTTTTTTTTTTTTTAATTATACTTTAAGTTCTAGGGTACATGTGCACAACTTGCAGGTTTGTTACATTTGTATACATGTGCCATGTTGGTTTGCTGCACCCATTAACTCGTCATTTATATTAGGTATTTCTCCTAATACTATCCCTCCCCCACCCCCCGACCCTCCGATAGGCCCTGGTGTGTGATGTTCTCCTCCCTGTGTCCAGGTGTTCTCATTGTTCAGTTCCCACCTATGAGTGAGAACATGCGGTGTTTGGTTTTCTGTCCTTGTGATAGTTTGCTGAGAATGATGGTTTCCAGCTTCATCCATGTCCCTACAAAGGTCATGAACTCATCCTTTTTCATGGCTACATAGTGTTCCATAGTGTATATGTGCGACATTTTCTTAATCTAGTCTGTCATTGATGGACATTTGGGTTGGTTCCAAGTCTTTGCTATTGTGAATAGTGCCGCATTGCCAATCTTATTCTTACATCTGACTCCTATCACAGTGCATGGCATATAATGGCATTCGGTAGAGGGTTGGAGTTTTGCCTAGGCTGGAGTGCAATGACACAATCTTGGCTCACTGCAACCTCCACCTCCTGGGTTTAAAGCGATTCTCCTGCCTCAGCCTCCCAAGTAGCTGGGATTACAGGCATGTGCCATCATGCCTAGCCAGTTTTTGTGTTTTTATTAGAGATAGGGTTTCACTGTGTTGGTCAGGCTGGTTTCGAATTCCTGACCTCAGGTGATCCACTTATCTTGGCCTCTGAATGAATGAATCTTAACTGCCACCAACCTGGTCCAAGCTTCTATCATCTCTCTTCTGAATTGCTATAGTTGCATCCAAACACTTTGCCTGCAACTGCTGTGGGTCCCCTTCAGTCATTTTCCATGTTGCTTTCAGGGTTAAATATTTAAAATTTTAAGTCTGATGATTATACTATTCTCCCTACATTCCTTTTTTTTTTTTTTTTTTTCCTGAGTCAGGATCTTGCTCTGTCACCCAGGCTTGAGTGCAGTGACGTGATCACGGCTCACTGCAGCCTCCTGAGTAGCTAGAACCACAGGTGCGCACCACCACACCCAGCTAATTTTTTTTTTTATTTTGTAGAAATGGGGTCTCACCGTGTTGCCAGGGCTGATCTTGAACTCCTAGGCTTAAGTGATCCGCCCACCTCAGCCTCCCAAAGTGCTGGGATTACAGGCGTGAGCCACCGTGCTTGGCTCCTTACATTCTTTATATGCTTCCTGCTTGTCTTAATGTAGCTTATAGAATGATTTCTTTAATTATTTTTTAAACTGTGGTAAAATATATGTAACGTAAAATTTACCATTTCAACCATTTTTAACAGTACTAAGTATAGTCACATTGCTACGCAACCATCATCACCATCCATCTCCAGAACTTGTTTCATTTTGTTAAACTGAAACTCTATCCATTAAACAATAATTATACCTTGTGGAGTCCCAGTAAGCAAGCAGCAATGAGGAAGGAGCCATAGGTAGGGGAGAACAATGAACAATTGTTCTGAGAGACGGCTAATCACAACCAACCACTGGCACAACTACCTTGTCCTCATAGCCCCCTCCAGTCCTCATAGCCCCCTGTAAAAACTTCCTTCCAGTCCTTGCCTGTTTGTAGACAGCACCTTCTCTGCTGTGCTGCCTGTTTCACCCTTGCAACATATTTTCATACTTTCTCTAATAAATCTGCCTTTTTTTTTTTTTGAGACAGAGTCTTGCACTGTCACCCGGGCAGGAGTGCAGTGGCCCAATCTCAGCTCACCAGCTTACTGCAACCTCTGCCTCCAGGGTTCACAGGATTCTCCTGCCTCAGCCTCCTGAGTAGCTAGGATTACAGGTGCACACCACCATGCCTGGCTAATTTTTTGTATTTTTAGTAGAGGTGGGGTTTTACTATGTTGGCCAGACTGCTCTCGAACTCCTGACCTCATCATCTGCCCGCCTCAGCTTCCCAAAGTGCTAGGATTACAGACATGAGCCACCGCGCCCAGCCAAATCTGCCCTTCTTTACCTGTAACTGTCTTGGTAAATTTCTTTACCACTTGCGACATAGGCCCCAGCTAGTTACACCATGGCATACATTCCTCCCTCCCTCCAACTCCTGGCAACCACCATTCTACTTTCTGTCTCTATGAATTTGACTATAATTCTCCAACTTCATGTGAGTGGAATCATACAATGTTTTCGCTCTTGTCACTGGCTTGTATCACTCAGCATGTGTTCAAGGTTCATCTGTGTTGTAGCCTGTGTCAGAATTTCCTTTCTTTTAAAATTAAAGACTCAATAATATAATTTTTACATTAAATTTGAACAGAGTGACCATGGAAGGGCAGTTGGGGAGTGCTCTACGAGGAGGTGATTTTTTAGCTGAGAAAAAATAAACCAAAAGTCAGAGGAAGACACTCCCAGGCAGAGCAAACAGCATGTGGCAAGTCTCAGAGACAGGAAAGAGCCTCATATATTCAAGAATCAAAAAGGGAGCCAATGTGACTGGAACTTAGCTGGGGGATTATGGCACCATATGAGGCTCAGAAGGTAGGCTTCATGTCATGTAGACCACAAGGGAAAATGTCATTTGTATATCAGTGCAATGGAAAGCCACTGAAGGATTTTAAACCAGCAGAGCTAACATGATCTGTGGTGAGAGTGTTGGTGGGGGATAGGGGAATGCAGAACTACCTGCTTTCTATGCATCAGCCTTTCAGTTCTGTGGGGGCTAGTCATGCCCCATCCCACCTTAGGGTTTTTTCTTATGATTGTTCCTTCTGCCTAGAATGCTCTCTCCCCTTCCTTGTCTATTCATTGTTTAGATTTCAACGGAGACATAACTTCCTTAGGGAATCCTTCCTTAATCTCCCAGAATCTGTTTAAAATAATCTCCATGTTGCACATTTCATAGTACCTTGTGACTTTGCTTTGTAGTACTTATAATGGTTTTTTAAATGAAGCCATATTTGTATTTTTGGGTTGATTAATACATGTCAGAATAGCAGGGACCATGTCTTCTGTTCAATATTGTATTCCGAGCACCTAGTATTTAAGTAGGTATTTCAGTAAATAATGTAACATATATAATGAAGAATATTAATATTTGTTGACTAAATGAATTTGAGTCTGGACCTTGATGGCTTAATGTCTTTCTAAAAATCTACTTCCATATCTAAGCCTTTCTTGACTACTTTTGCCTTTTTCTGTGAGCTTAAAAGTCTTTATTCATTGTTTGCCAGATGCTAAACATTTACAGAAGTAATCCTTATGTCATCTGAAATTTTCTTTTTTTTTTCATATTGCTTATGTTTTATATTTGCTAGTTGGTCTTTTTGCTCTAAACAGCCACTAGAGTTATTTTTCTAACTTTCTAAGTTACAAATCTCATCATTTGCAGAAATCCTAGTGCATTTATCATCCCTTAAATGATATGTGGTGAAAGGGAAATTTTATTTTCTGTTTGTCTCAGACTAATAATTTTGTAAGTGTAATAAAAATGGATTATTAGAAAGATGAAATTTTTGAAAAGATGAAGTGTAAACCTCAAAATCTTACTAGATTTAATGTCATAAAATTATTCTGTTAAATTGCTATAGGAAATTTCCAAGTATTTACTCTAAATTCTGTACTTTTTGCAAACAGGAAACAAACATTTTGCTAATGAAGACCACACATTGAATAGTAGCACCACTTAAGGTTTCTGTGCAGGGATACCAGGAGGTTCAGGGTGAAGCAGGGTGGACTCTGCCTCCTTGCTCCCCTTTCACCAGATAAGCTCTGTCTTTATTATTGTTGTATTTTACCTAACAATTTGTTTGCAGATGGTTCTTTGACCAAAAAAGGCTTAAAAACCACTAGTCTGCCTGGCGTTTTAGAATGGCATTTAACATTCTTCATCATCTGATTGCAGCCCAGTTTTCTAATTCAGTCACTGCTTCTTGCCGTAGATCCTATTCTTGAACCACCTGTCGTTTTCCATAGGCCATCATACAAGCCCTTTTACTACTTATTACTTTTCCACTTTCCTTTACTTAGAATTGACTAAACTTTCCTCTCTGGGATATGATGCATTCTCCAAGTTCTGATTGAAAAGTCACCTCCTGTGTGAAGCCTCTTCAATTCCTTTGGATGGAATTGGTCACTGCTTTTAACATACCTGTGGTAACTATATACTACATTCTGTTAATCGTTAATGATTTGCTTGTCTTTCTCATATAACATGGTTCTAGTCCTGTCTGTCTTTATATTCCCTAGCACAGGGACTGGCACATACTCAATAAATGTTGATTGGATAAATTGGGAAAGTCATCAGTATTTGTACCTATCTCAGATATAAAAATAGAAGCTTTTTATTTGGTTTCAGGCAAACTATATGACTGCCTCCTTGCTCACTTCTCCTCACTTTGGGGACCTATCCCTGGATATTGAATATGACATATATACAAAGAGTGAAGTATGTGTCTTAGAAAATGCAAGTAATGAATCTCCTACCCAGGTTCTCGTGTGAACTTGCATTAAAGCTCTGTGTGTGTTGGAAGGTGCACTGAGAAAGTTAAAAGTGGATTATTAATGAAATGGTTTTGATTAAAAAATTTGGAATCTGATCCTTTAAATAGCACCCTTGTTTTGTTTTATTTTAATTGAATTTGTCCTTTCAGTTTTATGAGTGACCTTTAAGTTATCTCTTATTGCCAAGAGAAACTGCCCTCTGAAAAAAGTATAAGATTTAGGGCCACATGACCAAGATATTCTAATCCTAAATCCAGTGATTACTAGCTGTGTGACCTTTACAAGTCATATAAACTCTCTAAATCTTGTTTTCTTCATTTGTAATAAAAGGACAACTGACATTTGTCCTATGTACCCTACAGAATTGTGAGGGCCAAATGAAATGGAGGGAATGAAAGCGCTGGTAAACCCCAGAAACAGCAAGTGCACGTAAACTTTACAACAGAAATTGTGCTGTTTACTACCAGCTCTATGACTTCACACCAGTTAAATTATTTGTACCTCAGTTTATTCGCCTATAAAATGAGAATATTAATACCTGTATCATTGGGTTTATTGTGAGAATTAAGTTATTTATAAAAAAGTGTCTAGTAGATTGACCTGAGTGTTTGATTATCAGTCAATTTACCTTTGCATTAGCATTATACCCTTTTCTAGCCTCCACCCTGAATTAGGGTTTAATAGTAATAATTATAAGAAATGATAGTAATTGGAGATTATTTACTAAACACTAGTGTATGCTTAACTCTATGCTAGTTGCTATAGGGAAAATGGAGATACAGTAATCACTAATCCCTTACATTTCATTTCAGCTATTCAGTATTTAGCACTCACCATGTGTTAGATATAGGGGATAAAGAAATAAACACGAAGCAGCATTACCCCTCAAGGCTCATAATCTAGTAGAGGAATCAGACACAAATAAACTATAATATGGTATAGCACAATAATATAAATGTATACACTTCATGAAAGTGATAATGATTTTATCTGAGAGTATGAGAAAAGCCTCTATTCTATGCGAATTGGGTTTTAAAGGATGAGTAGAAATTTTTTAGGTCGGCTGAGGAGGTGAAAGAGGGGGCATCCAGATGGAAGGAATCAGCATATGCAGTGTTTGGAACTGTATAAATCGTTTATTACTGCTGTGTATTAAGGTTAAGAAGAGCTGACTAGAGGTGAGGCTAGAGAGTAGGCAAGGGCTGGATCATCCGAGGATGATTTTTGTACCGTACTGAGGAATTTAAATGTCATTCTGTAGGCAAGAGGAGTCAGTGAAGGGTTTTAAGCAGAAAACAAAGACTATCCCTTGGGTGTTGTAGGAAAACCACTTTGATGGCCTTGCAAATGACAGACCAGGGAGCTTTATAGATTACCCAAATGTTTTTATCTGATTCTCACAACAGGTCTTTGAAGTTGGCAAGGCAGGAATTAATCCCATCTAATATATGATATATGAACCATTGAGAATTAAAGATGGCACTGGAAATTAGCTGGCATCATATACAATCAGTACTTATTGAGCAGGGATTAAACCTAGGCCTTTTCCAAATCTAGTTTTATTTTTACAATATATTAAAAGATACGGTCCCTGCCCTAAATGAAATTTAACATTTGTTAGGGATGATTGAGGGATAATTTTCCTTAAAAAAAAAAAAGATAAAATCATGACTTTCACACAAATATAGAATGAACAAAATTTTAACTTGTTAATCCATGTGGGAAACAGAAAGATAGTACAAAGATGGCTCAGAGAGGACCCAAAGTACCATATGTTTATTGTCAGGAAATGCTGAACTTAATTCACAAATGGTGACAAAACTCGTCAATACCCATAGGACAGTTATCAGTTGCATTACCTGGGCACAGTTTGCATTTCAATGGACAGGAATTATTTGCATTACTATGAGTTTTCAACAAGTTGAGATATTTCTTGACAAAGCTGTGAAATAGCCTAATTAAAGACAGACCAAGTAACACATCTCCATATAATCAGGTAATCCTGGAAGTCTCCAGATTCCACTGATAGACTATGCAGTAATCTCTTTTGCCCATTTCAAAACTTCCCACGATTTTATCCAACAGGAATTTAGGACTAATTCTCAGAAAATTCAGGTTAGGGGATAAAGAAATAAACCTGAAGCAACCTCAGCCCATAAGACTCATAATCTAGTAGAGGAATCAGACATACAAATAAATTATAATACAATATAGTACAATAATATAAATGTATACACTTCATGAAAGAGATCATTTCATGTGGACCAGGATCTTCTCCAGTTTTCCCTATTACCCTCTCCTCAGAAATCCAGGATTCTTCATCTTAACAAAAGTATCCTTTGAAAAATGACTGCATCATACAGTCCCATTATGCAATGTCGGTTTCCATTCTCACTTTCTGTTTAGGTTACCTGCCTAGGACTCTTCTTGAGTGTTTGAATTACTGCTTTGCAGAAATGAAAATCTGCCTCCAAACCCACCAACCTAGTTGTTGGTGGACTGTAATACCCAACTGAAAAAAGGCTTTAGGGTGTCAGGTGTCTGGATTTTCTAAGCAGTACTTCTGTAGAGTTCCTTGGCATAATGTCATCTTCCCCTTAGCACTGTGATATGTCTTCACACAGTCTCTTTTGTAGTATTATAGACGGTGCATTCCCAGGAAGCCTCATGTTATAAAGAGTTAGTATAGTAATAGTTGTTTCAAGGGTTTTTTTTTTTCCTATATGAAAGTAAAGGTGCTTATATAGCTGCAAGTATGTAACTATAAAATCTAAAAATTTTGAGGAAATCCAGTGTTTGATTTTGTTTAACTTTTGCAAAAGAATATTTCTTTGCCTGTCTTCACCAATATCACTTTATCACTTTTATTATCCATTTTTATGGCAAAGCACCAAGTCATTTGAAGCAGTTGTTTCATATTTGCAGTATTTCTTTTTCTCTTTTCCTTTCTTTCTTTAATTCCTTCATGCTTTGTCTTTCTTCTTCTTCCCTTCCTTTGTTTCCTTTTCTTCTTTCTCTTCCTTCCCTTCCCTCACTTTCTCCTTGATTCTTCCTTCTCTGTATTCCACATAAAGTATGTTAGAATGATGCAAATAATGTTTCCTAAAACCAGATATAGGTGTATCTCTTTGACTTAATGCTGCCAGTTTAAGATTATTTATCTGTTCATATCATCTGTAGATGGTTCTGCTCTCTCAAGACTTATCATTGCTTAATTGCTTGATGATGTCAATCTCCAGTCCTTTTTTTTTTTTTTTTTTTTTTTGAGACGGAGTCTTGCTCTGTCACCCAGGCTGGAGTTCAGTGGCGCAATCTCGGCTCACTGCAACCTCTGCCTCCCGGGTTTAAGCAATTCTCCTGCCTCAGCCTCCTGAATAGCTGGGATTACAGGTGCCCGCCACCACACCTGGCTAATTTTTTTTTTTTTTTGTATTTTTAGTAGAGATAGGATTTCGCCATGTTGGCCAGGCTGGCCTTGAACTCCTGGCCTCAAGTGGTCCGCCCAGCTTGGCTTCCCAAAGTGCTGGGATTATAGGCATGAGCCACTGCACCTGGCCCCTAACCTTTTTTTTTTTTTTTGCAGTGAGCGTTTAGCCATGCCTTATTGAATTTTTGTGTCTGTGTGTCATAAAATACATATATAACAAAATTTATTATTTCATCCTTTTTTTTAATTTTTTTTTGGTAGAAATGGTGTCTTGCTATGTTGCCTAGGCTAGTCTTGAACTCCTGGGCCAAAGTGATCTTCTTACCTCGGCCACCCAAAGTGCTGTGCCTATTTTAACCATTTTTAAATGTACAGTTCTGTGGCATTAAGTACATTCACATTATTATGCAACCATCACCACCATCCACCTCCAGGTTGCTTTCATCTTCCCCAATTAAAACTGTACCAACTAAACAATAACTCCCTGTTTTCCACTTCCTCCAACTCCTGCAACCACTACTCTTACTTTCTATCTCTGAATTTGACTAAATAGGAACCTCATGTAAGAGGAATTATATAACATTTGTCATTTTGTGACTGCATGCACTCTTGAAATTTGAAATACGGTATTGATGATGATGATGGTAATAATAATAATAATGGTTACCATTTATTTAGTATTGTTCTTTTGGCCACACATGCTATTTGTTTAATCTTTTCAATCTATGCCAATAAATGACTTTATTCATCCTCATTTGACAATTAAAGAAGATGAGACAAAGAGATTAAGTAATTAATCCAAGATAAAGAATTTAATCTGTGTTCTCTCTAAGATTTCTGCCTTCTAATACACCAAAAGTTGATGGTATTAGTCCTGGTTCCAACCTGTGTCAAGATGGCATTGGAAAAGGATTGAGTATGCTTCATGGTTTCCTTCTCCTCTTATACACCAGTTTACCTTGTTCAGATTTCAAAAACGTGGCACAAGATATTTTCCAGTAAAAAGATATGAACTTTATTTTCAGACTCCTTTAGATTATGCACTCTTATCAAAAACAAGGACTATGTCTTTCATTTCTATATTTCTAGCATTGGCCTAGCATGTAGAAGTCACCAAAACATGTGTTAACGAAGCTAAACAAATTCTATGCTCTGAATCTACTCCTCCTTTTCTATCCAGATGAGTTGGTTTTTGAGATAGAGATAGCTATAAGTACAGTTCCTGCTTTCAAGGAGCTTAGAGTCTAGTTAGAGATGAGACATTAAAAAATCACCATCATGAAACTCACTTTCTGTTTGAATTGGTTTTGCACTAAATATGTTGGCTTTAAAATGTATTTTAGTCATTTATAGGGCCTAGTTCACATAACATTTTTGGGGAAAATGAACTATTATTTCATGAGTCAAGGAATTGGACGTACTTCCTCTAAACACATATACATAAACTCTGGTAAAACTCCCTCAACCGCTTCCTGCCCACAATGCAATTGGTGTTTGCTATATATGGGGTCAGTGAGGAGTGATTAAAGCAGGCCATGGGTCCTCCAACTGGGGATTGTGTCCTTGCCTTGCGTGAGCAAATAAGTCCCAATCCCCAAATACCTGGCAAGTACCTTACTTCTTTTTCCTAATAGACATGTCACCATTCATCAGCTCAAAATTATTATTTTTAAGAGAAATAATGAAAAGCCCAATTCTACAAATGAGAAAAAGTTTATGTTGATTAATATATAATGTATGAAAGAGTGGTTATATGAAAGTCAAAGATCTGAAAGACCAAGTGACTTGTATCTTGTATAGTACTTTTTTTTTTTTTTTGGTGAGATGGAGTCTTGCTCTGTTGCCCAGGCTGGAATGCAATGGCACAGTCTCAGCTCACTGCAACCTCTGCCTCACAGGTTCAAGTGATTTTCCTGCCTCAGCCTCCCGAGTAGCTGGGATTACAGGCACCTGCCACCATGCCTGGCTGTTTTTTTGTATTTTTAGTAGAGACAGGGTTTCGCCATGTTGGCCAGGCTTATCTCAAACTTCTGACCTCAAGTGATCTGCCCACCTCGGCCTCCCAAAATGCTGGGATTACAGGCATGAGCCACCGTGCCTGGCCATGTTTTTGTATTTGATACTTACTATTGAGTATACTGAGCTTCTATAGGACTTTCAATTATGGTATTCTGTTTTAACCCCAGCTATTCTGATGGCATCTGACGTATTTCAATTCAGTTCTGACACCAACCATCCAGAGTTAGAGTCAGACTCCACAAGTTTATGAGAGCATGGCCTCCAACAAGGCTTGCCCCATTTCAGATGCTGGTCTCAAGTCAGATCCCCAGGCCACCCGTACTTCTGACCAGCTGGCTACAAATTTGAGGAGTGCCCACAATCCTGTTCAGGTTTGACAATTGACTGGAACAACTCACAGAACTCATGAAAGTGCTGTTCTTATTATTACAGGCTTATTATAAAAGATAACAAATCAGGGACAGCCAAATGAAGAGACACTTAGGGTGAGGCCTGGGAGAATCTCAGCTGCAGAACTTCTGTGCCCTCCTTCCATGGAATTGGGGCACATCACCCTTCTAGCATATCAGTGTGTTCACAGATTAGGAAGCAGCATTGAGCTTCAGTGTCAAGAGTTTTTATTAGGGTTTCATATGTAGGCATAATTGATAACTCAGTGTTTAGGCCCCCTCCCTTCCCCAGAGGTTGGGTTTGTTCAAAGCCCCAGCCCTCTAATCATATGGTTTGTTCTTCTGGTAACTAGCCCACATATTGAACCATCTGACTAACAGAAACTAAGGTGTGATCCCAGGGTCTTACGAATAATAAAGCTATTTATATCACTTGGAAAATTCCAGGGGTTTTAGAAGCTCTGTGCCAGGAACCTGGTACAAAGACCAGACAAATTATATAACACATGGTACATAAGAGAAAGTTCAGTGTAATGGTTAACAGTGGTTTAGTAGAAAGTTATTTCTTTCCCTCATGGGGTTGTGGTGAGGTTTAAATGCAGTCACCAGTGTAAAGCACTTAATGCCATGCCTGGTATGTACTAAGTCTTAAATAGATATTAGCTAGTATTAAGAGGTGTTTTGGTTTCCTAGGTTGCTGTAACAAAGTACCACAGATTGGTTGGCTAGAACAACAGAAATTTATTCTCTCAGTCTGGAGGCTAGAAGTCTAAAATTAAGGTATTAACTAGGCCATGCTCCCTCAGAGACTCTGGGTAGAATCTTTTCTGGCCTTTTTCTAGCTCAGTTCTTGGTGTTCCTGGGCTTGCAGTTGTAATACTCCAGTCTCTGACTCTGATGTCACATTGTGTTCTCCCTATGTATCTCTGTTTTCATATGGTCTTTAACTCTTAAGGACACCAGTCACACTGGATCATGGCTTACCCTAATGACCTCATCTTAACTTGTTTATATCTGCAAAGACCCTATTTCCAAGTAAGGGCAATTCACAGGTACCAGAGGCACACAATTTTAGGGACAAAATTTAACACAATTCACAATTTTGGCCCCCTAAAATTTTTGTTCTTCTCATGTGCAAAATATATCCATCCCATCCCAACATCTCCAAAAGCCTCAACTCCTTCCAGCATCAGCTCTAAGTCCAAAATCCCATCTAAATGTAATCAACTCAAAAAGTTCCAAATTTCATCTTTTATATAATCTAAATCAGATATGAGTGAGCCTCTGGCTATAGTCCCTCCTGAACAAAATTTCTTCCCATCTGCTGTGAAGCCTAGAAAACAAGTTGCTATTTGCTTCCAAGATACAATGGTAAGACAGGCATAGGAAAGACATTGCCATTATGAAAGGGAGAAAATGGAAAGAATAAGGGAGTCACTGGTCTAAAGCAAGTTCATAACCCAGCAGGGAAAACTGCATTAGATTTCAGAGCCCGAGAATAATTCTCTCTGGCGTGATTCTCTGTCCTCTGGACTGCTGGGGCGGCCCTACCGCTTTAGCCTGAGAACGTCTCATTGGCCCAGACCTCTGCATCTGTGGCTTTGCCCTCAGAGCCAGTCTTCCTGTATGTCATTCCATCTCTGTCCATTTCAGTCATGGCTGGTAGTACTTTTGCTGGTATGAAATTCTCAAAAACCTCGTCAGTCTCCTGTGCAATGCAGGTCCAATCCATCTAACAAGAATGTTCTCCACATGTCTTTGCTACGTAACTGTATCTCTCTATTCCTGGCTTTTGCAGAGATGATTGACTGGGTTTGTGAATCACATGCAAATGATTGTCCAGCTGTACCCTTGCCTTGGCCTTGTTTCCAGAGCACACTATCTGGATAGGCAGATAATTTTCTTTTTTTTTTTTTTTTTCTGAGATGGAGTTTTGCTCTGTCGCCCAGGCTGGAGTGCAGTGGCGCGATCTTGGCTCACTGCGAACTCCACTTCCCAGGTTCACACCATTCTCCTGCCTCAGCCTCCCGCGTGGCTGGGACTACAGGTACCCGTCACCGTGCCCAGCTAATTTTTTGTATTTTTAGTAGAGTTGGGGTTTCACTCTGTTAGCCAGGATGGTCTGGATCTCCTGACCTCGTGATCTGCCCACCTCGGCCTCCCAAAGTGCTGGGATTACATGCGTGAGCCACCGGGCCCGGCCAGCAGATAATTTTCTAAATTACCAAGTGCTGTTCCTTTTTTGCTTAATATTAATAGTTCATTCCTCAATTTATTTCTTTCCTCTCACACTTTATAAGCACCAAGGAGAACCCAGAACATACTTCCACACTTTGGTTAAAAATCTCCTCAGCCAAATATCCAAGTCTATCACTTTATAAGTTCTACTTTTCACCTAGCGGCTCAACATAATTCAGACAAGTTTGCTGCTGCTGTGTAACAAGGCGTCCAATAACATGTTGATCATTTCCTTTGAAGGCTCTACGAGAAGCATCTTTAGTGCTCGTATTTCTTCCAACTATCTGTTCAAGGAAATTTAGACTTTTTCTGTCAAACATCTCAAAATTCTTTCAGCCCCTACCCATTACCCCATTCCAAAGCCACTTATTTAAGTATTTGTTAGAGTAGTACACCACTCTTGGTACCAAAATCCGTATTAGTTTCCTGGCAGCTGCTAGAAGGTAGAAGAGACGGGGAAGGATCTTCAGAGAGAGCATGACTCTACTAACACTTTGATTTTGAACTTCTGGCCTCCACAACTATGAGAGAATAAATTTCTGTTGTTTTAAGATAGTCAGTTTAGAGTACTTTGTTATAGCAGCCCTGGGAAACTAAAATAGAGATGTTTCCTAGAGGTACTATAGTCATCAGTGCAAAGCAGTGAGGACAAAATATCTTCCTCCATCCTCAGGTTTTCCTGCCATTTGTCTTTCTCTCCTTAGAACATATTTGTGTCTAGTTGTACTATAAAGTTTACTTTTGCTATGTTAACAGCTTATGATTTGGCTTTATCTCAAGAGATCAGTCTTAAGTAGGGATGCTCTGGTGCCAAGAAGCCTTCAGCCTTCCAACCTTTGCAGGGTTGGGGGCTTTACTTTTACAGACTTCTTCTGCCAGAATGCCTACTTTTGGCTCTTGGTTTCCTCCTCATGCAAATTCTTGTAATGCCTGCCTTCATCATGGTGAAGGTAGAAGAGTCCTGGTGGTACTTCAGTTAGATAGGCAGCTGACCCATAATTGATTAATCATGTAATGAATCCTTGACTGTAACTTTTAACAGATAGCTATGTTTTTCAATTGAGTTATTTTTCAAAAACACAACTTTTGCCTACCTTAATGAGGAGTTATACTTTTTTGAATTTCCTTTAGTGCTGATCACAGTGTTTGTAGATCTCTTAGAAGATGCTCCATAAAAATTGTTTTGCATTGAAGAAGGCTTATCCATGGCACTGCTAGTGAGAGACTAGCTCTAGTGATGAATAAGAGATGTTAGTTGCCAGGGCTGTCATTTCAATTTGTCTTGGTTTTACTGAGCTCATTAACAAATTGCCACACTGGTAATATGAAAGTAATGAACCTTCTGGAGACCCAGCTGGGGCACAGAATGCTAACAGGGACCTTCAGGGCAACTGCCATTGTTGTACACAATGCAGTTAAAGGGTTTTAGGCTTTTTTCCCCTTTGAAACATTTATATAAAATAAATAAAATAAAATAAAATAAAATAAAATAAAATGAATAAAGACAAGAAGTAGATGAGGATGGAGACATAGTAAGGGGCCAAATCTTAAAGGATTTAGGTTTTGAAGTGTTATATATACTGTGCCAAGGGTTCTGGTGGATTTTATCTTGTAAGGTACATGGATCCACTGAAAGATTTTAAGCAGAGAAGCCACATGATCAAATTTTTATTTCAGAAGAGTTACTCTGGTTGTCTTTTATAGGATGGAATGGAAGTAGAGAGAGACCAATTAGAAAGCTATTTACTAATTCTCTGTAAGGAACAGCATAGTGGACTGCAAAAAGCATGACTTAGGTTGTTTCAAATCCCAATTCAGCCACCTATAAACTGTAACACTTAACTGTCTCTGAAGCTTCTTCATTAATGAAATGGGAATAATAGTAATGTCTCATTGGATATTATGAAAAATCACAAAAAAATAACATTTTATATTTCAAATTCTGTTTTTCTTGAGTTTTAGGTAACTTATAACCAAGTTTAGCATTTTGAAGAAGCACTTTCATTTTCCTTCTACCATTCTGTTGCAATGAAATAGAAATCGAGACGTTTTCAAACACTTTATATTTACATTAAGATCCATATTTCAGGATTTACCAAACACTCAAAAAATAATATAACCAAAGCTTTTTCCTTTGGACACCCTGTCAGACCCTCATTTGGAGAATCAGGGTTGGTGTCTTTTTTTTTGAGTCAGGGAATAATGGGAAAAGATTGGAGCCCTGTTTCAACAAATGAGCTATTTAGCTGAGAAATAGCATCAGAGTATGTTCTGCCTCCGTTCCTGCAAGTATTTAATAAGAATAATGTGAATAGTTGTCCTAGCCATTTTACATGTTTATTGTGAGGATCACATTCTTTAAGTAAATGTTTATTAAATAATTACTGTTCAAGGCCCTGTTTCAAAGAATGTAGAAATGAATCAGATCTAGATCCTAATTTCAAGTGAATTACTTGAAATGTAAAAGGTGTATACAAATAACTAATTCAAGTAAGACAATATATGAGTCAGATGATGTTGAAAATTATAAAGGACTTTGACACTTAAGTTATTTATATTTTGTATAATTATTATATATTGTTATATTTTTTAAAGTATATTTCATATTGCTCTCATTATTTAAAGCACCGCCCCAAGTAAAGCAGAGATAGAGTCACTTTCTTGGATATCTGTATAAAATAAATAATAAATTTTTTAGATTTCAGGTAGATTTAAAAACCTGTATACAGATTTTTATCTCAGGCTTACCCAGGCTTAATATTCACTGATACTCCAGTAACTTGGTTAAGTTAGTCTCTGAGCCTCAGGTGTGTGCATGTATGTGTGCGTGCATGTACCCATGTGTGTAATTGAGATAATACCATCTAGCTGATAGATTTATTGTGATGAGATGGTCATTATATGTAAAACAGTGCTAACAATACATTTTGGGTTTTTCTGTAGTCTCTTTGCTGTCACCTACTTACCTTTTCAGTGTTGCCCAGCATTGAGCTTTGAGACAGCAGCTTCACTGAAATAATTTAAAGGTTTTTTTTTCAAAAAAAAAAAAAAAAGCTTAAGCAATTGTAGGGGAGGAAAATGTCTTTTCCTCACCTGTCCTAGGTTCATGGCTAAAGTCCCTATAACAAAAGACATATTAACAAGAGAAAAGCATAATCAGTGTTTTCTTAAGTTTTATGTGACACAGAAGGTTTTGTAAAGAAATGAAAACCTGAAGAAACAGTTAAACTTGTATATTTTTATGCTAGATGTGATAATGAAGTAGATAATTGGGGAGCAATAGAATTGGACAAAGCAAGTATGATCTAATGGTAATAAGTGGGGGGTAATTTAGACCTGTTTGTTCAGATTCTTCTTGGTCTGTCTGTGTCTTTGGCTCCTTTCCTCTAGGAATCTGTCACATGAGGGTCTTACGACTTGCTTCTGGGAGAGTTCAGAAAACCCATAAAACCTGGGAAGGTTTTATATCCTGCTACAAAGGAGGAGATGGAGGAAGGTGAAGGTTACCTTCCTGCTTCTGTTGTTTTCTCACATTCCTTCAGCTTAAAATATTTGGGGATTACCGTGTCCTGAAGCCCATCACAAACATAAAACAAAAGTGAAAGGATTTATAATGAAAAACATTATAGCCACACCTAAATTTTACCGATACTTGTAAATATCACATATCTATGTGTCTTCCCTTTACCCACCAGCTGTATACAGATTTCTCTATTGATTTCTTTGGGACTTTTCTGTAAAAGGTTTATAACCAATTTGGAGGCTGAGAATGCAAATGCATTTCAAATATTTGTAATTAAATTGTACTTTAACAACTTACATTGCTTTTTACCTCTGATGAATTTTATTTACCAAGTTATTTATTATTTGGATCTATCTATACTATTTGTGTTCCTACACTCTCATTTGTAGCATGAATTCATTTACTGGCATACAGATCATCCATTGCATTATCCAGAGAATACCTTTAGTTAATCTTTTTTAGTGTCATATTTATAGTAAGTTCTTTATATTAGTCCTTGTCTTTTTCTCCTGTGAAGCTATATATCTTTTTTTCCCCAGAGTCTCACTTTGTTGCCCAAGCTGGAATAAAGTATGTATTTTTAAAAATTAATTTTAAAAAATGCTGCATATTTTGTGCCTAGTGGCAAACACTGCAGCTAAAAAGCTCTGTTTACATAGAGTGGGTTGCCAGTATGGTCTTAAAATCTTAGGTATCTCAATATTTTCTATCATGACCATTTCTTGTTTCTGAGCTTGGGTTGGTTGGTTTGTTTTTCAGGAAAATGGGACTATTTAATATGACCAAGGATTAAATACAGTCTTTTGCCTATGTTTGGTTAGAGCCTCTCAGCTTTGATTGATGTTCTCCATTATATGTTACAGAAATTTTTGTTTCTGGTTCTTTGATGGCACTCTTTCCTATTTTCTGGTACTGCAAAGTATATACTCATATTTGTAAATCTTCTTTTGTCATCACAATGCATATCTTTTAAATGAGTTTTAATTAGATAGAACATGTCTTTTTATTACATGGATTTCCTTAAGCTGTAAGGACTTCAGAGATTCAGAAAAATATTTGAAAAGCTAAATTTTTTATTATTTTTCTGAGTCTGCTTCCTAGGGAATGAAAAGCTAAATTGTATTCATGATTGTGTCTCTCAACTCCTTCCATCCACTCATTAACTTTATGTAATGATCCTGTTGAATTTGAGAGTGACTTACAAATACTAAAGTGCCCGATTGTTTTGTTTCATTTTTATTTATTATTTTATTATACTTTTAAGTTCTAGGGTACATGTGCACAACAAGCAGATTTGTTGCCTAGGTATACATGTGCCATGTTGGTTTGCTGCACCCATCAACTCGTCATTTACATTAGGTATATCTCCTAATGCTATCCCTCCCCCATCCCCCACCCCGTGACAGGCCCTGGGGTGTGATGTTCCCCATCCTGTGTCCAAGTGTTCTCATTGTTCAGTTCCCACCTATGAGTGAGAACATGCGATGTTTCGTTCTCTGTCCTTGTGATAGTTTGCTCAGAATGATGGTTTCCAGCTGCATTCACGTCCCTGCAAAGGACATGAACTCATCCCTTTTTATGGCTGCATTGTATTCCATGGTGTATATGTGCCACGTTTTCTTTATCCAGTCTGTCATTAATGGACATTTGGGTTGGTTCCAAGTCTTTGCTATTGTGAATAGTGCTGCATTAAATATATGTGTGCATGTGTCTTTATAGTAGCATGATTTATAATCCTTTGGGTGTATACCCAGTAATGGGATCACTGGGTCAAATGGTATTTCTGCTTTTAGATCCTTGAGGAATCACCACACTGTCTTCCACAATGGTTGAACTAATTTACACTCCCACCAACAGTGTAAAGGCGTTCCTGTTTCTCCACATCCTCTTCAGCATCTGTTGTTTCCTGACTTTTTAATTGCCATTCTAACTGGTGTGAGATGGTATCTCAGTGTGGTTTTGATTTGCATTTCTCTGATGACCAGTGATGATGAGCATTTTTCATGTGTCTGTGCTGCATAAATGTCTTCTTTTGAGAAGGGTCTGTTCATATCCTTTGCCCACTTTTTGATGGGTTTTTTTTTTTTTTTTTTCCTTGTAAATTTGTTAAAGTTCTTTGTAGATTCTGGATATTAGCCCTTCGTCAGATGGATGGATTGCAGAAATTTTCTCCCATTCTGTAGGTTGCCTGTTCACTCTGATGGTACTTTCTTTTGCTGTGCAGAAGCTCTTTAGTTTAATTAGATCCCATTTGTCTAGTTTGGCTTTTCTTGCCGTTGCTTCTGGTGTTTTAGTCATGAAGTCTTTGACCGGGCACGGTAGCTCACATCTGTAATCCCAGCACTTTGGGAGGCCGAGGCGGGCAGATCACGAGGTCAGGAGATTGAGACCATCCTGGCCAACGTGGTGAAAGCCTGTCTCTATGAAAAACACAAAAATTAGCTGGGTGTGGTGGTGTGTGCCTATAATCCCAGCTACTCAGGAGGCTGAGGCAGGAGAATTGCTTGAGTCAGGGAGGCGGAGGTTGCAGTGAGTTGAGATTGTGCCGTTGCACTCCAGCCTGAGCGACAGAGCAAGACTCCATCTTAAAAAAAAAAAAAAAAGAAAGTCATGAAGTCTTTGCCCATGCCTATATCCTGAATGATATTGCCTAGGTTTTCTTCTAGGGTTTTTATGGTTTTAGGTCTTAATTAATTTTTGTGTAAAGTATAAGGAAGGGATCCAGTTTCAGCTTTCTACATATGGCTAGCCAGTTTTCCAAGCACCATTTATTAAATAGGGAATCCTTTCCCTATTTCTTGTTTTTGTCAGATTTGCCAAAGAGCAGATGGTTGTAGACATGTGGTATTATTTCTGAGGCTTCTGTTCTGTTCCATTGGTCTATATGTCTGTTTTGGTACCAGTACCATGCTGTTTTGGTTACTGTAGTCTTGTAGTATAGTTTGAAGTCAGGTAGCGTGATGCCTCTAGCTTTGTTCTTTTTGCTTAGGATTGTCTTGGCTATGCGGACTCTTTTTTGGTTCCATACGAACTTTAAAGTTGTTTTTTCCAATTCTGTGAAGAAAGTCATTGGTAGCTTGATGGGGATGGCATTGAATCTATAAATTACCTTGGGCAGTATGGCCATTTTCACGATATTGATTCTTATCCATGAGCATGGAATGTTCTTCCATTTTTTTGTGTCCTCTTTTATTTCGTTGAGCAGTGGTTTGTAGTTCTCCTTGAAGAGGTCCTTCACATCCCTTCTAAGTTGGATTCCTAGGTATTTTATTGTCTTTGTAGCAACTGTGAATGGGAGTTCACTCATGATTTGGGTCTCTGTTTATCTATTATTGGTGTATAGGAATGCTTGTGATTTTTGCACATTAATTTTATATCCTGAGACTTTGCTGAAGTTGCTCATCAGCTTAAGGAGATTTTGGGCTGAGATGATGGGATTTTCTAAATAGACAATCATGTCGTCTACAAACAGAGACAATTTGACTTCTTCTTTTCCTGATTGAATACCCTTTATTTCTTTCTCTTATCTGATTGCCCTGGCCAGAACTTCCAACACTATGTTGAATAGGACTGGTAAGAGAGGGCATCCTTGTCTTGTGCTGGTTTTCAAAGGGAATGCTTCCAGTTTTGCCCATTCAGTATGATATTGGCTGTGGATTGGTCATAAATAGGTCTTATTATTTTGAGATATGTTCCATCAATACCGAATTTATTGAGAGTTTTTAGCATGAAGGGCTGTTGAATTTTGTCAAAGGCCTTTTCTGCATCTATTGAGATAATCGTGTGGTTTTTGTCATTGGTTCTGTTTATGTGATGGGTTACATTTATTGATTTGCATATGTTGAACCAGCCTTGCATCCAAGGCATGAAGCTGACTTGATTGTGGTGGATAAGCTTTTTGATGTGCTGCTGGATTCGGTTTGTGACTATTTTATAGAGGATCTTTGTATCGATGTTCATCAGGGATATTGGTCTAAAATTCTCTTTTTTTGTTGTGTCTCTGCCAGGCTTTGGTGTCAGGATGACGCTGGCCTCATAAAATGAGTTAGGGAGGATTCCCTCTTTTTCTATTGCTTGGAATAGTTTCAGAAGGAATTGTACCAGTTCCTCTTTGTACCTCTGGTAGAATTCGACTGTAAATCCATCTGGTCCTGGACTTTTTTTGGTTGGTAGCCTGTTAATTATTGCCTCAATTTCAGAGCCTGTTACTGGTCTATTTGGAGATTCAGCTTCTTCCTGGTTTAGTCTTGGGAGGGTGTATGTGTCCAGGAATTTATCCATTTCTTCTAGGTTTTCTAGTTTGTTTGCATAGAGGTGTTTATAGTATTCTCTGGTGGTAGTTTATATTTCTGTAGGATTGGTGGTGATATCCCCTTTATCATTTTTTATTGCATTTATTTGATTCTTCTCTCTTTTCTTCTTTACTAGTCTTGCTAGCGGTCTGTCAATTTTGTTGATCTTTTCAAAAAACCAGTTCCTGGATTTATTGATTTTTTTGAAGGGTTTTTTGTGTTTCTCTCTCCTTCAGTTCTGCTCTGATCTTAGTTATTTCTTGCCTTCTGCTAGCTTTTGAATGTGTTTGCTCTTGCTTCTCTAGTTCTTTTAATTGTGATTAAAAGGTTAGGGTGTTGATTTTAGATCATTCCTGCTTTCTCTTGTGGGTATTTGATGCTATAAATTTCCCTCTACACACTGCTTTAAATGTGTCCCCGAGATTCTGGTACGTTGTGTCTTTGTTTTCATTGGTTTCAAAGAGCTTCTTTATTTCTACCTTCATTTCATTATTTACCCAGTAGTCATTCAGGAGCAGGTTGTTCAGTTTCCATGTAATTGTGTGGTTTTGAGTGAGTTTCTTAATCCTGAGTTCTAATTTGATTATACTGTGGTCTCAGAGATAGTTTGTTGTTATTTCTGTTCTTTTACATTTGCTGAGGAGTGCTTTACTTCCAATTATGTGGTCACTTTTAGAATAAGTGTGATGTGGTGCCGAGAAGAATGTATATTCTGTTGATTTGGGGTGGAGAGTTCCGTAGATGTCTGTTAGGTCTGCTTGGTGCAGAGCTGAGTTCAAATCCTGGATATCCTTGTTAACCTTCTGTCTTGTTGATCTAATATTGACAGTGGGTTATTAAAGTCTCCCATTATTGCCATTATTGTGTGGGAGTCTAAGTCTGTTTGCAGGTCTCTAAGGACTTGCTTTATGAATCTGGGTACTCCTATATTGGGTACATATATATTTAGGATAGTTAGCTCTTCTTGTTGAGTTGATCCCTTTACCATTATGTAATGGCCTTCTTTGTCTCTTTTGATCTTTGCTGGTTTAAAGTCTGTTTTATCAGAGACTAAGATTGCAACCCCTGCTTTTTTTTTTTTTTTTTTTTTTTTTTTTTTTTTTTTTGCTTTCCATTTGCTTGGTAGATCTTCCTCCATCCCTTTATTTTGAGCCTATGTGTGTCTCTGCACATGAGGCGGGTCTCCTGAATATAGCACGATTATGGATCTTGACTGTTTATCCAATTTGCCAGTCTGTGTCTTTTTCTATTGCTTGGAATAGTTTCCAAGCATTTTAATTGGGGCATTTAGCCCATTTACACTTAAGGTTAATATTGTTATGTGTAAATTTGATCCTGTCATTATGATGATAACTGGTTATTTGCCCATTAATTGATGCAGTTTCTTCATAGCATCGATGGTCTTTACAATTTGGCATGTTTTTGCAGTGGCTGGTACTAGTTGTTCCTTTCCATGTTTTGTGCTTCCTTTAGGAGCTCTTGTAGGGCAGGCCTGGTGGTGACAAAATCTCTCAGCATTTGCTTGTCTGTAAAGGATTTTATTTCTCCTTCACTTATGGAGCTTAGTTTGGCTGGATATGAAATTCTGGGTTGAAAATTCTTTTCTTTAAGAATGTTGAATATTGGCCCCCACTCTCTTCTGGCTTGTAGGGTTTCTGCCGAGAGATCCGCTGTTAGTCTGATGGGCTTCCTTTTGTGGGTAACCCGACCTTTCTCTCTGGCTGCCCTTAACATTTTTTCCTGGATTTCACCCTTGGTGAATCTGACAATTATGTGTCTTGGGGTTTCTCTTGTCAAGGAGTATCTGTGTGGTGTTCTGTGTATTTCCTGAATTTGAATGCTGGCCTGCCTTGCTAGGTTGGGGAAGTTCTCCTGGATAATATCCTGAAGAGTGTTTTCCAACTTGGTTCCATTCTCCTTGTCACTTTCATGTACACCAGTCAAATGTAGATTTGGTCTTTTCACATAGTCCCGTATTTCTTGGAGGTTTTGTTCATTTCTTTTTACTTTTTTTCTCTAATCTTGTCTTCTTGCTTTATTTCATTAATTTGATCTTCAATCACTGATATCCTTTCTTCCACTTTGTCGAATCAGCTATTAAAACTTGTGCATGTGTCATGAAGTTCTCATGCCATGATTTTCAGCTCCATCAGATCATATAAGGTCTTCTCTACACTGTTTATTCTAGTTAGCCATTTGTCTAACTTTTTTTTCAAGGTTTTTAGCTTCCTTGTGATGGGTTAGAACGTGTTCGTTCCTTTAGCTCAGAGAAGTTTTGTTATTACTGACCTTCTGAAGCCTTCTGTCACTTGGTCAAAGTCATTCTCCATCCAGCTTTGTTCTGTTGCTGACAAGGAGCTGCGATCCTTTGGAGGAGAAGAGGCACTCTGGTTTTTAGAATTTTCAGCTTTTCTGCTGTGGTTTCTCACCATCTTTGTGGTTTTATCTAACTTTGGTCTTTGATGTTGGTGACCTACAGATGGGGTTTTGGTATGGATGTCCTTTTTGTTGATGTTGATGCTATTCCTTTCTGTTTGTTAGTTTTCCTTTTAGCAGTCAGTCCCTTAGCTGCAGGTCTGTTGGAGTTTGCCGGAGGTCCACTCCAGACCCTGTTTGCCTGGGTATCACCAGCAGAGGCTGCAGAACAGCAAATATTGCAGAACAGCAAATATTGCTGCCTGGTCCTTCCTCTGAAAGCTTCGTCCCAGAGGGGCATCTGCCTGTATGACATGTCAGTCGACCCCTACTGGGAGGTGCCTCCCAGTCAGGTTACATGGGGATCAGGGAACCACTTGAGGATGCAGTCTGTCTGTTCTCAGAGCTCGAACACTGTGCTGGGAGAACCACTGCTATCTTCAGAGCTGTCAGACAGGGATGTTTAAATCTGCAGAAGTTGTCTGCTACCTTTTGTTCAGCTATGCCCTGCCCACAGAGGTAGAGTCTATAGAGGCAGTAGGCCTGTTGAGCTGCAGTGGGCTCTGCCCAGTTTGAGCTTCCTGGCCGCTTTGTTTACCTACTCAAGCCTCAGCAGTGGCAGACACCCCTCCTCCTGCGAGGCTGCAGTCTTTCAGGTCAATCTCAGACTGCTGCGCTAGCAGTGAGCAAGGCTCCATGGGCATGGGACCCACTAGGCCAGGCACGGGAGAGAATCTCCTGGTCTTCCAGTTGCTAAGAGTGTGGGAAAAGCGCAGTATTTGGGCAAAGGTGTACTGATTTTCCAGGTACAGTCTGTCATGGCTTCCTTTGGCTAGAAAAGGGAAATCTCCCGACCCAGGTGAGGTGATGCCCCATCCTGCTTCGGCTCGCCCTCTGTGGGCTGTACCCACTGTCCAACCAGTCCCAATGAGATGAACCAGGTACCTCCATTGGAAATGCAGAAATCACCTGTCTTCTGCATCGATTATGCTGGGAGCTGCAGACCAGCGCTGTTCCTATTCAGCCATCTTGCAGTTCCTTCATTTTTGTTTCATTTTTAGAGATTTTCCTTAACTATATTTCTCTCAGAAATCAATTTGTGGGTTGTAATTATAAGCCATCCAAGTATATGTTTTCAATTCAGTAAGTAGCCACTATTCTGGTCATATAATTTTTGAGTTTTGTGCCTTTTTTCCTTACTATTAAATTAGCATATACTCATTTCATTAATAAATACCTATTGAGTGTCTCCTCTTACACCAGGCACCATTCCAGGTGCTGGAATGTAATGTTGAATGAATAACATAAACACCCCAGTGAGAGAGACAAATAAATAGACATGGAAAATTTTAAATGGTGCTAACTGCTGTGTGGAGAATTAAGAGTGGTATGATAGAAAGAGTCTAGGTGACTACTTTAGTTTGAGTGATCAGGGAAGGATTCTCTGTGGAGGTGACATTTAAGCTAAGACCTGAATGATGAGAAGGCAGCCGTGTGAATATGGAGGTGGAACATTCCAGGGAGTGTAAAGGCTCCAAGATCATAAGGAACTTGGCCTCCAGCAATAGCTGAGAAGACCAGTGTAACTGGAGCAAAGCAAAAAGTGAGAGCTGTAGGAGATGAAGTAGCAGAGGTAGGTAGGGGTCAGATCATGCAGGACTGTGTGGGCCAGGATAAGGTACTTGGATTTGATTTAAAGTGCTATGGGGAGCCTTTGGGGATTTTAAGCTGGAGAGTGATATGATCTAATTTGCATTAACATATGGTCAGGACGGGATTGTATAGGGAAGAAAATAGGTCAGTACTGAGAACCTGTAACTCAAACACAGGAAAAAGATTGCATTTGCTGTTAAGGCATACTAAATAACCCAGTTTTCCTTGAAAAATCCTAAGCCTAAGAGACAAGAAATGTGGCCAAATTTCATTGTTTTGGTTCCCAGTTCCACCATGTACCAACTGTGTAACCTTGGACAAATTATAAGACATCTCTCTGCACTGGTTTTTCATCATTAAAATGAAGATAATAATAGTGCCTGCTTTATAGACTAGTGAAAAATTGAACAGCATAATACATGGAATGTGCTTAGAGCAGTGCTTGGCACATAATAAGTACCTAATAGATGTTTAATTTTATATTTCCTTTAGAACTGTGTTTTTGTCTGATAGCCGTGTGGTTAATATGACTGGATGTAATGAATTTTTAGTTTTATTTAATTTTAAGTAAATTTAACATTAAAAACTGATCTCAGTTCAGTTGTTAGAAAAGTGTTAAGTATGTTTGAAACAATTTGGATATGTGAATTTTCTATATGAATTTTCTTTTTCAAGTGTAAATTTATGAAATTGAAATATGGATCAAGTATTTTTGATGAAAATTTAGCATCTGAATTGAGGTAAGCTATAAGTGTAAATGTATACCAGATTTTAAAGACGCTATACAAATAATGTATTTTCATTAATGATTTTTATGATTACTTGCCAAAATAATATTTTGATATATTGGGTTAAATAAAATGCATTATTAAAATCATTTTTCACTTGTTATTTTTTTAAAACTTTAAAAAATGTGACTACTAGAAAAATGTAAAAGTCACCTATGTAATTTTATATTTTTCCAGTAATCACATTTTTAAAAGTTAAACAAGTGAAAATAATTTTAATAATGCACTTTATTTAATAAATACTGAACATTATTCTTATATTTCTATTGGATAGCACTGTTCTAGACCCTGGGTCAGGGGAAGGGTAGTAGGAGAAGCATATAGACTAGGAGAGGTGCTTTTTCTAATTACACAAATACCTCTAGAGATTCTGAAACATCTTCATCCAGTGGAGCCTCCTTACCCATCAAATTACTCCTACCTCCTATTCCCTTGCTGAAAATCAGTGCTCTTAGTGAGCCTGCCCTCACTGATTAGAGTTTGTATTCTTCAGGAGTGTCCGGGTGCAAAAAGTTATGAATTGCACTAAATTTAACAAGGTTAGACACCCATTAATGATTTTGATGAAATAAAATTTTGGAGTTATCTAAACTATTAAATAATATGGTACTACCATATAAAAGTACAGTAAAGTCTACCATGAATCCTGGTCTGTTGGACCCCAGAGGCTTAAAGTGAGAAAGAATTAAAGTAGATTTTATGAAAGTAAGGAATGAATTACTAGGTCAAAAGCTGAGGAAGTTGAGGAAGGCATCTTGTGTTCTAAAAGCTAGATTTCTGGGGAGAGGTGGAGGGAAGGCTGGGCACGATGGCTCACGCCTGTAATCCCAGCACTTTGGGAGGCCAAGGCAGGCAGATCATGAGGTCAGGAGTTTGAGACCAACCTGGCCAACATGGTGAAACCCCGTCTCTACTAAAAATACAAAAATTAATGAGTCGTGGTGGTGGGCGCCTGTAATCCCAGCTACTCGAGAGGCTAAGGCAGGAGAATCAGTTGAACCCAGGAGGCGGAGATTGCAGTGAGCCAAGATCGTGCCACTGCACTCCAGCCTGGACAACAAGAGTGAGACTCTGTCTCAAAAAAAAAAAAAAAAAAAAAAAAAAAAACTCAAAAAGCTAAGTAACCATAAACTTTGGTCTCTGAAGTGAAACTGGACATGTGTTTTTTTTCTCATGCCTCTTGGTTCCTTCTAGTTCTGTGCTTGCATACAGAGGTTTCCTGAGTTGTTTAAAGAGGCATTATTCTCAGGAGTTGGCATGAAAAAGATTCCTAATAAATACTGAGCACTATTCTGCCTGAGCTGTTTAGATTGCTTATTCTATATTCTTTTTACATTACCTTAAATTAATTTTTTTAAAAAAATCAGTGATGTGCCTTAGCCAAATACCTACTACCTTTCAAAGATTATTTCTTGCCCTCTTAAGTCACTTCTCTAGAGAAGAGAGACCCTTCCTGAGTTCTTTACCTGAGTCACAGAATACATATTTCACTGGAAGCCGCTTTTTGGTGAGAAAATAGGTAGTCTCAGAGTTTCCCAACCAGAAATGAGCGTCGAGGCAACTGCTTGAGTTGCTCATAGGAAGACAACTAATATAACTTGATAAGTTTCCTTATTTCAATTTTCTGTGAAGCCATAAAATCAGATACTTGTAGAGGTGAATGATGAGGAAACAGGCATGCAGCTGGTTTGCAGTAAATGTGGGACCCACCTGGGAAGGCACTAAGAGAACACTGAGTTCCAACCTTTTGTTTTTCTGTTGAGGAAATGGCAGCCCTGAGGAAGTGACTTCTCTGTGGTAGAATGAACCAGGCCAAATCTGGATCTTTCATCTCAGTTTCTTGATACAGAGAAACCATGTTTACCCTCAAGTTTGTAATTCTGTAGGATTCATACAAGACCCTGGATAATGCCATGGATTTATAACTCCCTCAGTTTTTAAAAGATAAGAATCTGAGACTTTAGAGGGGATTTACAGAATGGTTTATGGATGCTATTCTGTCACTGAGCTCAAATTACTTTATTTACCCCTCTTCATGGCCCAGATAGTTGAGGATCTAATCTATTGTCAGGGCTCTTTGTCCAAGGAGATAGTTTTCTGTATAGGATTCTAACCTATTAGACTCTAGGAGGTTAAAGTTGATCTTGAGATCTCCGGTCCCTTGTAACATTGACATCTTTCAACAGTCTGCTTAGGCAGTGTGTGAACTGATTAAAAAAAAAAAAAAAGGTACAGATTAATAATCTTTTATCTGTCCCCAAAGCCATATGAGTGAGACTTCAGCTTTTCATTTTGTTACCATGAAAAGCCTTTATTAGGTGACTCCTGTTTATAGATGATGACATGCATTCAAATCTTCACTCCAGAAGACCTTAGGGAAAAAGCCATTCTAAGAATGTTCTGGAGAGCTACAGGATTGTTCCATTATAACTTTTAAAGATTATTTTAGTTGGAAATTATTTTAAAATGGATTGTACTCCTTCTTCCCTTTAATTTAGTTTAATGAGACTAAGTATGTGTATGTGTATGTGTGTGTAAAGGATACAAAGTTCCATGGGTTTTTAGTATCTATTCCTAACTCTGTTTTCCTTACAAGCATTATTATTATTATTTATTTATATATATTTTTGAGACGAGTCTAGCTCTTACCCAGGCTGGAGTGCAGTGGTGCAATCTCAGCTCACTGCAAGCTCTGCCTCCTGGGTTCACACCATTCTCCTGCCTCAACCTCCCGAGTAGCTGGGACTCCTCCTGAGTACCTGGGACTACAGGTGCCTCCCACCACACCTGGCTAATGTTTTTTGTATTTTTAGTAGAGACAAGGTTTCACCGTGTTAGCTAGGATGGTCTCGATCTCCTGATCTTGTGATCGGCCTCCCAAAGTGCTGGGATTATAGGCGTGAGCCACTGCACCTGGCCACAAGCATTATTTTTATAGAATTGTGAAGTTTCCAGGAATGTATACAGTTGTAAAAAAACACCTAGATTTAAGTCTGTGGATCACAGTTAAAAAAGATATGAAAGCCAGTGCCCTAGGTAGTTCCTTCCTTGCACTAACAATACTTTTTTACATTTAAGATTTGACTATTTGCCAAGCCTCTGTACATACACACTGTATATGGTCTATGATAAGTAAACTAGGGATGGTCTTCTTCTTGTTTTAAACTATACTAGGCAGGCATAAGGAAACCAAAAAGAGGATGGACTTTGAAATCAATCAATCTTTAATTTCAATTTTTATTTTAGATTCAGGGGGTACATGTGCAGGTTTGTTACAAGGGTATATTGCATGATGCTGAGGTTTAGGCTTCCATTGAATCCATCACCCAGATAGTGAACATAGTACCCAATAGGAAGTTTTCAGCACCCTCCCACCCCCACCCCCCATTGTGGAGTCCCTAGTGTATGTTATTCTTACTTTTATATCCATGTGTACCTGATATTTAGCTCCCGCTTATAAACGAGTACATGTGGTCCCAGAGTACCTTTAATATTAGCTTTTGCATGTAGAAGTTGAGTGACCATGGGTGCCTTAATCCTTAACTTCCAAAGGTCAGCTTAAAAAAAAATCTACATGGGAACAGTAATGCCAGAATTGTTGGGTGCTTTAAGTCCAGTAATAAAAACACCTACCAGGAGCACAGTAGATGACTCTCACAAAACAAAATGTTGAGTGGAAGGAAGTGGACATAAACGAGGCCATATGATGTAATTTCATTTAAATAACGTTCAAAACAGGCAAAACTAACCTGTGGTGATAGAAGTCAAGACCATGGCTACTCTTGGGTGGAGGAGTAACTGGGAGGGGAGGGCACAGGGGATATATATTGGGGTGCTAGTAATGTGCTCTTTCTTGGTTTGGAGATACATTATAAAAACTCACTGAGCTTTTTTTTTTCTGAGACGGAGTCTCGCTCTGTCGCCCGGGCTGGAGTGCAGTGGCCGGATCTCAGCTCACTGCAAGCTCCGCCTCCTGGGTTTTTGCCATTCTCCTGCCTCAGCCTCCCGAGTAGCTGGGATTACAGGCGCCTGCCACCTTGCCTGGCGAGGTTTTTTTTTTTTTTTGTATTTTTTAGTAGCGACAGGATTTCACTGTGTTAGCCAGGATGGTCTCCATCTCCTGACCTCGTGATCCGCCTGTCCCGGCCTCCCAAAGTGCTGGGATTACAGGCTTGAGCCACTGCGCCCGGCCTCACTGAGCTTTTATACTTATGATTTATGCACTTTTGGGTAATAATGTTATAGTTTAATAAGAAGTTATTTTTAAAATGCCTAATACATAGTTTATTCTCTTCTGCTACAATGGTTCTTTAGGTTAACAACATGAAAGTTTATTTTAACAGAATGATCCTAGCCTCTTTTCCTTGTAATCTTTCCATTTCTTTGTTCTGTAATAGTCTCTTTTTCCTAATTCCAGTTTTATACTTTGGCATGTTTAATAAATATATACTGATGATAATCCCAGTTAGTATAGTTGGAGGAGCTTAGGTCAGTCAGTGCCTAACCTTGGGGTAGGCACTATTACTTCCATTTTAAAGATGTAGAAATTGAGGTCCAGAAGCACTTAGTAACCTGTCCAAGTTTACATAGCTAGTGACAAAGTTGGTATTCAAGCCCAAAGCCCATCTGTACTGCATGCTATGTATAGATAGTAACATTATCCAGAGAAGGAATATGTTTATTAGAAGATAAACAGTTTGGAAACATGTTAAACAGGAAGTCATAAAGAAAATTGATAGAGGACTACATTTAGGACTACCCAGGAAAAGGAATTCTGTGGCTCAAGATTGGATTTCTTGAAAGTCCCCATGAAGCTTTTTGTGTTCCTTTTGCAAGGTGGCTGAATGAGGCTATCAAACACTGATGCACATCCACCCGGTGCCTTTTTTTTAAATTGTGGCAAAATATACACAACTTAAAGTTTACCATCTTAAGACATTAAGTACATTTATAATGTGTGTAGCTTTCACCATTATCCATCCCTAGAATTTTTTTTTATCATCCCAAACAGAAATTCTATACCCATTAAATGTAACTCTCCTCTCTTCACCAGTTCCCTGGTAACCCTTATTCAACTTTCCATCTCTATAAATTTATGTATTATAGGTTCCTCATGTAAGTAGAATCGTACAGTAGTTGTCCTTTTGTATCTGACCAGTTTCACCTAGCACAGTGCCTTCAAGGTTCATCCATGTTGTCACATTTATCAGAATTGCGTTCCTTTTTATGGCTGAATAATATTCTGTTGTATGTGTATACCATGTTTTGTTTATCCAATCATCTGTTGATGGACACTTAGATTGTTTCCCACTTTTGGCTATTGTGAATCATGCTTCTATGAACATTGGTGTACAGGTGTCTGTTTGAATCCCTGCTTTCAATTCTTTTGGGTATATAACTAGGGGTGGAATTGCTGGATCATATGATAATTCCACATTTGACTTTTTGAAGAACTGCCAAACCGTTTTCCACAGCAGCCGTACCATTTTACATTCCCACCAGCAATGCTGACGGTTCCAATTTCCCCATATCCTCACCAACACTTGTTATTTTTCTTTTTTTCATAACAGCCATCCTAATAAGTGTGAAGTAGTGTATCATTGTAGGTATTTTTGCATTTCTTTAATGATTATTGATGCTGAGCATCTTTTCATGTGGTTATTGGCCATCCGTGTATCTTCTTTGGAGAATTGTCTTTTGCCCATTTTTGATTTGGGCTGTTCAGGTTTTTTGTTCTTGTTGTTGTTGAATTATAGGAGTTCTGTATATATTTTGGATATTGACAGACTGCAAACATGATTTGCAAGTATTTTCTCTGATTCTGTGGGCTGTCTTTTCACCCTCATGATAGTATCTTTTGATGCACAGAAGTTTTTCATTTTGGTGAAATCCAGTTTATCTGTTTTCTGTTTTGTTGCCTGTGTTTTATTTGTCACATCCTATAGTCATTGCCAAATCTAAAATGTTGAAGATTTTCCCCTATATTTTCTTCTAAGAGTTTTATAGTTTTAGCTCTTATATGTATTTAAGTCTTTGACACATTTTGAGTTAATTTTTTTTGTATATGGTATAAGGTAAGTATTCAGCTTCATTCTCCTGCATATGGATATTCAGTTTTCCCAGACTTGTTTGTTGAAGAGTGTCCTTTTCCCATTAAATGGTCTTGGGACTTTTATTGAAAATTTATTGACTATTTTTGAGCTCTCTGTTCTATTACATTGGTCTATTTATCCTTATGCCAATACTATACTATTTTGATTACTGTAGCTTTGTAGTACGTTTTGGAATCAGAAAGTATAAGTTTTCTAACTTTGTTCTTTTTTTTTAAGATTGTTTGAGCTATGAAATCCTTTAAGATTCTATGTGAATTTTAGGACAACTTTTTCTATTTGTGCAAAAATGCCATTTGGATTTTGATAGGGATTGCGTTGAATCTGTAGATTGCTTTGGATAGTATTGCCATCTTAACAATATTAGTCTTTCAGTTCATGAACACAGAGCAGAATATCTTTTCGTTTACTTACATCTTTAATTTCTTTCTGCAATATTTTGTAGTTTTCAGTGTACAAGTCTTTAGCCTTGGTTAAATTTATTCCTAAATATTTTATTCTTTTTGATACTATTTAAATGGAATTATTTTCTTAACACACTGTTCATTGCTAGTGTATAGAAATGCAACTAAACTTTGTGTGTGACTTTGTATCCTGCAGCTTTGCTGAATTCATTTATTAGCTCTAACAGCTTTTTTGTGGAATGTTTAGGGTTTCCTACATATAAGATTATATCATCTGCACACAGAGATCATTTCACTTCTTCCTTTCAAATCTGAATGCCTTTAATTCCTTTTTCTTGCCTAATTACTTTAGCTAGAACTTCCAGTACTGTGTTTAATAGAAATGGTAAAAGTGGCTATCTTTGTCCTATTCCTAATCTTAGTAGGGGAAAAGCTTTCAGTCTTTCACCATTGAGTATAATATTAGCTGTGAGTTTTTTATATATGGCCTTTATTATGTTGAAGAAGTTCCCTTCTATTCTTAGTTTATTGAATATTTTCATTATAAAGCACATTAAATTTTAATTTTGTCAAATGCTTTCACTACATCGAGATTACCATGTGCCATTGTTTTTGTTTTGTTTTGTTTTGTTTTTTTAACTTCATTCTATTTGTGGTATATTACACTGATTGATTTTCATGTGTTGAACCATCCTTATATTCTGGGAATAAACCTCACTTGGTAATTGTGTATGCTTTTACTAACTGTGTATGCTGTTACTATGCTACTGAATTTTGTTTGCTAGTATTTTGTTGAGGATTTTTGCATTCTTAAGGGCTGTTTTTGAAATTAAAGTTTTATTGGAACACAGCCATGCCCATTCATTTCTGTATTATCTATGGCTACTTTCATGTTTCAACAGAGGCCACACGGCCTGCTAAGCTGCAAATATTTATTATCTGGCTTTTTTTTTTTTTTTTTTTTTTTTTAATGGAGTTTCACTCTTGTTGCCCAAGTTGGAGTGCAATGGCATGATCTCGGCTCACCGCAACCTCCATCTCCCAGGTTCAAGTGATTCTCCTGCCTCAGCCTCCCTCGTAGATGGGATTACAGGCATGCGCCACCAAGCCCAGCTAATTTTGTATTTTTAGTGGAGATGGGATTTCTCCATGTTGGTCAGGCTGGTCTTACACTTCTGACCTCAGGTGATCCACCCACCTTGGCTTCCCACAGTACTGGGATTATAGGCATGAGCCACCATGCCCAGCCTATCTGGCTCTTTATAGAAAAAGTTTGCCAACTTCTGAGTTAGGCAAATAACTCCTTACTCTGGTTCCACACTGCCCAAGAAATCTGGTTCTCATTTGGATTCCTGTGTAGATGCACCTTTAAAGTTGAATGGCCCTGGTCACATACCAATAAATATTTTAGGCAGTTATATTTCTCACAGTAAATTAATAAAGTAACATTCTAGTTTACCCGTTATTGTGTATGACCTATAGCTGTATCCACAAGAGTCTGTTCCATTTTTAACAGAATCAGTGTTCTGAACTCACAAAGCTGAGGAAAGTATCCTGGAAATTGGAAACTTAACCAAATTGCTGCCCTTGGGAAGCCTTGTCTGGGTATCCAGCCTTCTGGCTTCTTCTGATAAAATCTAATTTCACTGCATGTCTTCTTTGATCTACAGTAGTTCATATTTCTATTCTTTTCTATCTTTCGCTTTTAGATTTCTACATCGTACTAAGGAAGAATGATTTCCTATATGATATAGCCGAACTATGCAAAAATCAGATCCTTGAAAAGGTCAGAACCTGTATTTATACATAGTAGAAATAGAGAGTTATCCTCTATTTAGGCTATGTATGAATATATGTGTCACAAAAAACAGAGCAAATGAAAAAACTTACCCTTTCTTGACATTTTATTCTGCAATTTTTACAAATTATGTGTGTCTTTATTATCTGCAAACTACTCTACACATATTTATCTCATAAGTATGTGTACTGTTATTAATCCTGTTTTATAGAAACAGTAAAGGTGTAAGAGACTTACTCAAAATCGTGTAACTGATAGCTGTAAGATCAAGTCCCAGATCTTTTGCCTGTAAGTCTTAACCTTTCCACTACATCATAAGTTCGTAATCAGTATCAGAATTTAGTAGACATGTAAGTATGCAAGCTGTATGAACATTGGAAATAATGTATGTAAAAGTCTGTGAAAAAGTGTTAAAATCCCTTTATGGATGTTAAGTATCGTAAATAATTCAGATCTTGACCTTCAGTATCTAACATATAATCTTTGGGATGATACCAGAGTCCTCAATATACAATATACCATTGGCTTAGTATGGCAAGCAAAATTCTTCACAAGGTGCCTCCTTTCTACTTTTCTAGCCTCAGCTCATTCAGTTTCTGTCATTGGTCCCTGTAGCTTACTTTGTCCCTTTTCATCTATAATAAATGGCTAGCATTGTCCAAACACATTGTCCATTTCCATTTCTGTATTCAATTCTATGTAATTAGGAAGAATGCCTAAAATGCCTATTTGTCTTTCTTCTGATAATCCTAGCTCAACTTCATCTCCTCCATGAAGCTTTCCTCAACCCTCCCCCACCTCTGGCAAAGTTAATCATTCCTTTCTGTTTTCCCAGAGCACTTTTTATAGCAAATCTCTGTATGGCAAAAATCATACGATGATTGTATATTTGAATTGCTATCGTTCCTACTAATCTGTGAGTTCTTTGTGAGCATGAACAGAGGCTTACACTTACTTGTCTTTGTGTCTTTAACATGTTACTACTAGGCTTAGATTTTGTTACTCAGCTCAGATACATTTTGTTTAATGAATGAAATAAAGGCTGCAGTTCTTTCCTTATAAGGATCTGTATGTACAGATATATAAGTGGGAAACTGACCACACAAAAATACCTAGAAACACATAAATATATGTAAAACGATATAGTGTATGCTTGAGCTAGAATACTGGAATGATCAGAGCCAGGTTGAGTTATTTAGGGAAGGATTCCTCTAGGTTAGTAGTTGGCAATCTATGGCCCACAGGCCAAATCCTTCTGCCACCAGTGTTTTGTAAATAGAGTTTTACTGGAACATAGCCATGTTCATTTGTTAGTGTATTATATGTCTGCCTTAATGCTATGATAACAGAATTGAGCAGTTGCAACAGAGACCATATGTCCTGTAAAACTGAAAATATTTGCCATCTGGCCCTTTACAGAAAAAGTTTGCCAACCCCAGTCTAGGAATGGGCTTTTAATATGAAAAGAAGAGGAATGTGAATTGGTGAAGCATGAGTGTGCATCATAATTCAATGAAAACCACCCATAGTAGTAGGTATGCTAGGTAAGAAAGCTCCACTCCAATCCAGTTTGTCAGAGGGACCTATGCTGAAGAGATTAAATGTCAAGAATGTTTGGATTGAGAGAGAGGAAACACAAATCTAATGGAAAGAAATTTTGAAGTAAACACTCCGGGACTGCAGCAAAATAGTTTCCTAAATAGTAGCAAAGGATGATGATGAAGGAGAAGGAAGCAGCAACATAAATTAACATTGACTGAGTGTTTACTATGTGCCAGGTACTGTTCTAAGTGGTGTGTCTGTGTGTGTGTGTCCTATTTAATCCTCTCAACAACTAAATGAGATAATTGCTATTGTTGTCTTTATTTTGCTGCAGAGGAAACTCAGGCACAGGAGGTTAAGCTAACTTGGTCAAGTTAATACAACTGGTAAGTGATAGAACCAAATCTGAACCCAGGCTGTCGGGCTGCAGAGTCTTCATAATAGAGAAGGGGAAATCTGGAGATATTTGGTAAAAATACCCTTAAGCTTGGAGTAAGGTACTTAGTCCAAGTAATTGGGAAATGTGCTATCCCAACATGGTAAAAAAATGAACAGACAATAAAAGAGTGATGGAAGGCAGGGTGTGCAATTCGAAGAGTGTACTATGAATTAGGCAGAATGGGCAGGGCAAGGAAGCAGATACTTAAGACATGTTATATAGTCATACAGTAAGATACGTTGTATAGTCAGTCATTGAGTTTAACCTTGATGAGACCAGAAAGCAATTAACTTCTTGCACACATGAAATCTGTCCTAAAATACTTGAAGAGCTGGTATATCCAATTGAGATATAGATTAGCAGTGACTTTCAAGGAGGTAAGGGACATTCAACCTCTCCACAAAAATATACACACCTTAGAACCCCAAGTATATTATAATTGGTGAAGGTGTCAAGTCATAACACACACCATTCTCTCTCATTCTGTCTCCCTAAGAGAACTGGTTCCTGTCCAAGCCTGTATGACTGTTATGGTAAATATTTACCTCTTTGGACCATTTTTTTTAAAAAATACATATATATTGTATGTATGTTAAAGTAATACATATGCACTATGAAAATTTTGCCAGTAGAAGTATACCAAATGAAAACATTGGTTAGAGATGGTAGGATTGGAGATGGAAGGAGGAGGAGACATTAAACTAAATGACTTTCAACATTTCTTCCAAATCTATAGTTCTATGTTTATACCAGCAGAGTGGTTACCAAGCACAAAGGAAAAGACCGCAATGTGACTTTGACATGGTTGGCTTGAACAGAGGACAAAATGGTACAGGAGAAAATCCAATATATGAAATCTAAATTTATAGAGCATATTACTTTGCAGTGAACATTGAACTTATTTTTATAAAGATTGCTTTTAACTAACCATTTTGGTATGTCCAAATATACTTAATTTTAATAAAAAATTTCATTTACGCTTGTCAGTACTATATTTACTGTGTAAAATAAAGCAGGCACACATTGTTCATTATTTCAAAGAAGGAAGAGATTTCAGCCAAGTCATCTTGTAGTAGCTACAGTGGAAATAATTGAGCTGGGCCTTGCCCATAAACCTGCAATATGATAGAACTTAAAAGGCGGCCAGGCACAGTGACTGACACCTGTAATCACAGCACTTTGGGAGGCCAAGGTAAGAGGATTACTTGAGGCCAGGAGTTCAAGACCAGCCTGGGTAACATAGTGAGACTTCGTCTCTACAAAAAATAAAAAAGTTAGCCAGGCGCATTGATGCACACTGGTAATCCTAGCCACTCAGGAAGCTGAGGTAGGAGGATTGCGTGAGTCCAGGAGTTTGAGGCTGCAGTGAGCTATGATCATTCCACTGTACTCCAGCCTGAGCAACAGGGTGAGACCTGTCTCTTAAAAAGTAACTAACTTAAAAGATACCTTAAGTATATAAGTTATGTGAAGTGCCTACCACAGTGCCAGTAAATGGTAGATGAAGACACAGAAGAGAAAAAAGATGATGGTGGTGATGATACTATTGTTACATCTTCTGTCCCCATATCACACTTATGTAAGGCTTCAGAGAGAAAGTGGGTATTGTATATATTTGTATCCACACGTACATACACGTACACACATACTGTCCATGCTGCAAAACCTAAACTTGTACAGTGTTGTTTATAATAATGAAATCAGGACTCAGATTTGGAGTCTCAGATTTGGAAGGAACTTTAAAGATTACCCAGTCCAGCCTCCCTCTTCCTCCTGATGATTTAATATCTTCACCAATAGGTTATTTTACCTCTGCTTTCACATCCTTAGTGATGGCAAATTCATGCCTTTCCTTCCCGGCGAGCTTATCCCACTTTTGGATACAGAGCTCTGACTGGCAGAAAGTTCTTCCTAATAATGTGCTAAAGCTTATCTACCTATAGCTTCCACCCACTAGTTCTAACTCCCTCCCTTGGGGTAATATTGAACAAGTAGAGCAAATCTCATCTCTCTCCTACATGAAATCCCTCCAGATATTTGCAAACAGTTCTCATGTTTCCCCTGAGTCTTTCCTTCTAGTTAACCTTCCCTAGTTTCTTAAATTCTCACTCTCCTTGTTGCTTTCCTTTAAATGAGATTGTGCATCTGTATCTCATTCAAAATATAGGACCTAGAATTAAACATAAAATCCTACTTCTAATGTGTTTGGACTGGCAGGAGTGGAACATCCGGGACTGTCATTGTCCTTATTCCAAATATTGACTGAAATAATGATGATGCTGTTGCATTATTTAATGACATCAGATCCATATATGTCTGCTAGCAACTATGATTTGGCACTATAGGAACCACTGAACTTCTCTGTTCAAGAAGCATGAGCCCGAAGCATTCCAAAAAGCATTAGCTTCCCTTATGCTCTGCCTCACACCTCTGCAAGCTTCTGGAAAGGGTAAACATTATACATAGTTAAAGAATACTAGGACTGCCTGTAGGACAAAGGAAGTCATGGCATTTTCATTAGCCACTTATTGGTAGCTGGATTACTTGTTAAAGGAAGTACTGGTGTTCTCATGGGTTCTTCTCTGCATACACAAAGATGTATAGTTACTACAAAGTAAGTGAAGAGGGGGGAACACCAAAGAGGTATGCTCCCTCTTCTTTGTTCATCTCTGCTACATGGAAGAGACAGGATTTATTGCTTTCTTTGAGAAAGAGATTGGCCAGTTTGCTTCCTCCCCCTTCTTCTGGTGGATCATTCCAGAAGAATATTACATCCCATCATACTTATCTCCTAATAAAGTAAAAGTAAATGAAGGAGAGCTAGGGGCAGAGAATCAGCTGAGATGTGCTAGGAATACTTGGCTGGGCACAGTGGCTCATGCCTTGTAATCCCAGCACTTTGGGAGGCCGAGACGGGTAGATCACCTGAGGTCAGGAGTTCGAGATCAGCCTGGCCAACATGACGAAACCCTGTCTCTACTAAAAATACAAAAAATTAGCCAGGCTTGGTGGCAGGCACCTGTAATCCCAGCTACTTGGGAGGCTGAGGTTCACTGGAACCCGCGAGGCAGAGGTTGCAGTGAGCGGAGATTGCGCCACTGTACTCCAGCCTGAGCAACAAGAGTGAAACTCTGTCTCAAAACAAAACAGCAACAACAAAAACACTTGTTAATCAGAGAGTGGCTGATCAATGGCGCATGCCAGGCGAGTCCCCTGTTTGGTGCATCCCAGACGAATTCCCTGTGTCCTGCCTGCCTGTAGCTTGTCCTTCATCACCACAGTGAGCAGATGTTCTGCTCACAGCTTTTCCATTTTAATTTCTGTGCATATTGGCATAGTATTATGATTTATCTAAAACTGACAGTTCTGTCTTTTCTTTTTGAGTTTTCAGAAGTACATTTGATGCATCTTTTTTTCTGTTTTCCAGTTTCCATTTCTAGGGGAAATATTCCTCCCTTCCTGTTCTTTGAAATACTTAACACGTATCTGGCATGTAGTAAACACTTAAAATGATAGTTATAATTTGACTGTTGTTAATATACAAGTGATAATTTGTAACTAAGTTTTTAATTATATCTTAATATATGAAGAATTTTTTTCTACTTTTCCTTGCTTGAAGGGGTGGCCTGTTGTGATTGTTTTATTACATTTTGAAAGGATACTGCCATAGCCTTATGGATTTTTCTACTACCTATTATACTTCTTTCAATGACTTCCAGAAATACAGAGTCATTACATTCTCCAGATCTGCACTATGCAATGAGTAGCCACTACCATGTTTGTCTAATTAAATTTAAATTTAATAAAAATTAAATACAATAAAAAATGCACTCCGTTGTACTAGCTACATTTCAAGTCCTAAATAGCCACATGTGGCTAGTGGCTCCCCATTGGACAACAGGAATATTGAACATTTCCATCATTGCATTAAATTTTGAGAGGCTGAGGCTGGCAGATCCTTGAGGTCAGGAGTTTGAGACCAGCCTGGGCAACATGGTGAAACCCCATCTCTACTAAAAATACAAAAATTAGCCAAGCATGGTGGCACATGCCTATAATCCCAGGTACTCTGGAGGCACTGCTTTGGATATTAGTAGTCTGCGTTCGTGTGCTTTTTTCTCAGAAATTGAAGTGGAGATATTTTCTAGGGTATTCCTAAGACTAATCTCTTAATGCTTCAGGGTTCTAAACATGCATTTTGAGGATTCACGTTACTGTTCTTATTCCAACCCCTTAGTGCCATTACTATCTTTTGGAATAAATACAAGAAATTTCACATCCTCCAAGAAGATTATTTTATTTTGTTTATTTATTTATTTTTTTTGAGACGGAGTCTTGCTTTGTCGCCCAGGCTGGAGTGCAGTGGCGCGATCTCAGCTCACTACAAGCTCCGCCTCCCGAGTTCACGCCATTCTTCTGCCTCAGCCTCTCGAGTAGCTGGGACTACAGGTGCCCACCACCACGCCTGGCTAATTTTTTTTTGTATTTTTAGTAGAGAGGGAGTTTCACCACGTTAGCCAAGATGGTCTCGATTTCCTGACCTCGTGATCCGCCTGCCTCGGCCTCCCAAAGTGCTGGGATTACAGGTGTGAGCCACCACGCCTGGCCCTATTTTTATTTATTTATTTATTTTGAGACAGTGTTTCTCGCTGTTGCTGAGGCTGGAGTGCAGTGGTATGATCATAGCTCACTGCAGCCTTGACCTCCCAAGCTCAGGTGATCCTCCTGCCTTAACCTCCCAAGTAGCTGGAACTGTAGGTACACACACCACCATGCCTGGCTAATTTTTATATTTTTTTGTAGAGACGGGGTTTTACCATGTTTCTGAGTCTCAAACTCGTAGGCTCAAACAATTCTCCTGCCTCAGCCTCCCAAAGTGCTGGAATTACAGACGTGAGCCACCATGCCCAGCCTTACCATAAATTTTAAAGGTCCCAGCCAACAATAAGAGAAAACAAAGGAAGAAGTGGCAAAGTAGAAGTAATTCTAGCAGATATTCCATAGAGTCGTTAGTCAAATTGCGAACACAGAATCCTTGGGTGCTAACCAGTAACAGGTGGTTGTGATGTTCTTTTTGTAAGTACATTGTATTATTCGAGATCTGACTTTTTCTTGTGAGAAAGGTATTAAACAGCAGTTTTTTCTTTAATAATCCTTGGTATCCACATTGCACACTTTTTATTTTTATGTTTTTTTTTTTTTTTTTTTTTTTTTTTTGAGACAGGGTCTCTATTGCCCAGGCTGGAGTGCAGTGGTGGGATCACAGCTTACTGCAGCCTCCTGGGCTCAACTCAGTCCTTCTACTTCTGTCTCCTGAGTAGCTGGGGCCACAGGCATGTACCCCATGCCCAGCTAAATTTTAAAAATTTTTTGTAGAGATGGGGTCTCACTGGGTTGCCCAGGCTGGTCTCAAACTCCTGAGTTCAGGCAATCCCCCCCACTTCAGCCTCCTAAAATACTGGGATTACAGGTGATCCTCCTGCCTTAACCTCCTTACAGGTGTGAGCCACCACACCTAGCCATTAAGCACTTTCAAAGCCATTTTTTGTTTGTTATTTACAGCAGCCCAGTGAAGCAGGTAGCATTGGGATTATTGTTCCTATTTGACTAATAAGAAAACTGAGATTCAGTTAAGTTACTGGCCTAAAGTCTTTTTTTTTTTTTTTTTGACAGTCTCACTCTGTCGCCCAGGCTGGAGTGCAGTGGCATGATCTCTGCTCACTGCAACCTCTGCCTCCTGGGTTCAAGTGATTCTCATGCCTCAGCCTCCTGGGTAGCTGGGATTACAAGCATGTGCCACCATGCTTGGCTAATTTTTGTGTTTTTAGTAGAGATGGGGTTTCGCCATGTTGGCCAGGCTGGTCTTGAACCCCTGACCTCAAGGATCTGCCAGGCTCAGCCTCTCAAAGTGCTGGGACTACGGACGTGAGCCACCGTGTCCAGCCATGTTACCTGCCTAACATCTTAAAGGGAAAATAAACATTAAGGCAAGATAGAGTTGAGATTCAAATCAGGGTAAAATTTTAACGTCAAATTCAGCATTTTTTGTTTTGTTTTTACTTTGTTTTTGTTCTACTTTACTACCACTCTGACTGTAATAAAGAAAAGAGTGAAAGTTCTTTAGGGGAACTGAGGTACTCCCAAAGAATTGCTACAGTCCCATTTGTCCTGTGACCATGTGCTTGGGGTGCCATAACAAAATACCACAGACTGAGTGGCTTAAACAATAGAAATTTATATCCTCAAACTTCTGGGGGCTGGAAGTTCAGTGTCAAGATGCTGGCAGGAGAGGCTAGAGATGAGGTCTCTCTCCTTAGCTTACAGATGACATCTTCTTTCTGAGTCCTCGTGTGGCATTTTTTTCTGTGTGGGAGAAAGAGATATCTCATGTCTCATCCTTTTGTTTTAAAGGAACCAATTATATCAGATTAGGGCCTCACCTGTATGACTTTATTTAACCTTAATTACCTCCTTAAATGCCCTGTCTCCAAATGTAGTCACATTGAGGGGTAGGGCTTTGACGTATGAATTTGAGGGAGACACAGTTCAGCACATAACACAATGTTAATAGGTTTTTAGTGGCTTTTGATATTCTGGCTTAGCCTGGTTAGCTGGAAACTAAATTTAATATTTGCATGGGACCAAAGGTAGCAAATATCTGTATTCTTTATTTCTGTGAATATAGAAGCTTAGCTAAATTCAACCTGTGGTACTTGCTGTAAGGTACTTTGCAACTCCAGGATATTCTAATAGCAAAAAAATCTGTATCTAAATTTTCTACTTTTCTTATAATGTAGCCTAATTTGTTAATAATTAGAGATCTCAGTACTTTACAGGTAATAAATACTCCTCTCCTTCCTCCCCACCCACCTTTTTTACAGATGGAGAAATTAGCATACAGAGAAACTGACTTGTCAGATGTCAGAGCAAGGTATTGGTGGATCCGGGGATAAATCCCAAGCTTCTTAACTCCTAGACCGGTTTTTAGTCCATTGACTATGCAGCCTAATGGTAAGTATCTTTTTACCTTATCCTGGAAGTAAGAGGGATTAAGAGACCTAGCAAGAACTGGCTTTAAGGAATTCCTCACTACTAATTAGACTACTCGTTATCCTTTTCTTTATAGCCATGATGTCATTTTTGTCATTGGCATGAATTTTCCAGATTGGGAGAGGAGGTTTGAAGTTTTGCTTTTCAAATAGTTAAAAATATTTGTCGGTGGCTCATGCCTGTAATCCCAACACTTTGGGAGGCCAAGGTGGGCGGATCACCTGAGGTTGGGAGTTCGAGACCAGCCTGACCAACATGGAGAAACCCCATCTCTACTAAAAATACAAAACTGGCGGGCATGGTGGCACATGCCTGTAATCCCAGCTACTTGGGAGGCTGAGGCAGAATTGCGTGAACCCAGGCGGCAGAGGTTGCTGTGAGCTGAGATCTCACTGTTGCACTCCAGCCTGGGCAGCAAGAGCAAAACTCCATCTCAAAAAAAAAAAAAAAAAAAAAAATCTGTAACAGTTTGGCTACATAATAAATAATTATTAAGAAAGGAAACTATTATTTAATGAATTTGTTCGCTGTGGCAACAGAAATACAATGCAAGCCACTTATGTAGTTTAAAGTTTTCTAGTAGCCACATTTAGAAAGGTAAAAAGAAGAAGGGGCATGGGGGCTCTCACCTGTAATCCCAGCACTTTGGGAGGCCAAGGTGGGCCAATTGCTTGAGCCCAGGAATTGGAGACCAGCCTGGGCAACATAGCGAAACCCCATTGCTGCAAAGAATACAGAAGCGTAGCCAGTCATGGTGGTGTGAGCCTGTAGTTCCAGCTACTAGGGAGGTCATAACACTTTATCACACTTAGGTAACTCTCTGTCTTCTAGACTAAGAGAGGGTGCCTTGTTGTTTTTTAAATCCTTATTACCTAACACAGGGCTGGAACTTAGATAGTCAATGAATTTTTCGTTTGAAGCATGGATGAATGCAGTTTCAGTATGGAAATATCCAAAATTTTAAGAGTGTTATTTTGAAAATAGTAAGTTGGAAATGGAATTTAAATATCAAATTGTACAAGATTTAATAGGAAGCTACCCTCTTTAAACCTATAATATTACGTTCATTGATTCATTTTATTGACCTAGATATGTGAGATAGTAAGGAAAATAAGACATAATCTTTACTAGCAAATAGTTCATAATTAAGATATACATGTGATCAAACACAAATACACACACATAAGATATAGATAGTTGCTACTATAATATCTCAGCTCCCATAATATTGTTTGATGCTTAGTGAAACAGAATTTCAAGGTCGAATAGGGTCTTAGGAGTTTATCTAGTTATCTCCCTTTACAACCTGTGAATTTTTCTCTCAGCTTGGAAAAGTTTCAGCATCTTTGGTGATAAGTGGTCATTCAGCTTTTCTGCTTGTACATTTTAGTGTATAACCAGTCCTCTACAGGACAATTCTCATTGTCAGAAAGTCTCTCTCTGACATCTGCTTCCCTGTAGTGAATGCTTTGTCGAATGCCTCCAATCAAAAGACTACATTTTGTGAAATCCCTGGTGAGCATTCCAGTAGCAGGTAAACTAGAACAGGGGTTTTCTATCTGATTTGTTTAGTGATATATCTCCAGTGCCTAGAATAATGACTGGCAAACAGTGGTAATAAATGTTTGTTGAATGAATTAATCTAAACATAAGCAGGATTTAGAGCATTATTTCAATTCAGTTTTTTAATTGTCAGATTTACACCCTTTGTGGACTATTACATATCTTTCATTGCTGTTTCCTGATCGGTTCTTTGCCTCTATGGCATAGTTTAACTTATTGAGCCCTAAATTTGTCATCTGTAAGAAGATATTAATAGTACCTGAGGTGGAATATATGAAAATACCTGGCACTGGGCCTGGTATATATAGTAATGGTAAGTATTAGTTGAATCTGAAATCGAATCAGTGCAGCAACCTCTGAACCTCCCCTGACCCTGACATCCCAGGAATGCAAGTTTATTTTTTAAAATTAATTAATTTCAAGAAATATGCATTAACACAGAATATACCATTTTAATTAGTGTACAGTTCAGTGACACTGAAGACATTCACATTGTTGTGCACCCATCACCATCATCAGTCTCTAGAACTTTTTTCATTTTGCAGAACTGCAACTGTACCCATTAAAAATGGTAAGTTCATTTTTAATATTAGGTAAAGCATGACTGAAATGGTAAATCTGTAGTAGAAAAAATAATACATTCTAAAACTAAATATAAATTACTATCTGTAGTTTTAAGTTACCTGTTTTCAGTTATTGTTTATTAACTTGAATAATTGATATCTTACCATCTGGCTTCTAGGTATCATCCTGTTTGTCACAATTGTTTTGATGAGAGTGTGCATTGAAATATTGACTTTTTAATATGGATAATTTTTCTCTCATTGCATAACTTTCTGCATTTAGTAAAAAGACAAGTTTTTTTTTGTTTTTGTTTTTTTCTGCTTGCTGTGTGCCAAACTCTAGAAATACTGACTGGTTTAAGATCATTTAGCTCTGACACTCTGACAGGCATAAATGTAGGAGGTGGCACTACTACTTTGCTTAGGGCTGTCACCAGAAAGCTGTTACAAAATAATATTTGTCCTGGACTGTGAGGAACAAATAGGAATTTCCCAAATAGAGAAAAGGGGAAGGTCCAGAGGTATGAAAGAGTATGAGTTTGGGTGCAGTTTACAGTTGTATGAGCTTGGAAAGAATATATGTCTGGATACAGTTTAGGGATTGATCCTTGAAGACTTTTAAATGGGCTAGTGACATGTTTTATCTGATTTGTATTTTAGAAAAATAATACTGATGTATGATTGGAAAGCAGTGAGAACAGACAAAGGAATTAAATAACTGTTTTTATTGATCAACGTGAGAGATAATGAAATCCTAAACTCTGAATAGAGGCAGGGGAGATTAAAGAGAAGAGATGGTTATTTTAGAGGTACAACTGACAGAATTGGATAACCAGTTGGATTTGGAGGGCAAGAGGGATTACAGGTTTCTGATTTGTTGTGTTAACTGGGATAGGGACTGCCAGAGAAGAAAGATAGAAACTGATTATTAAATAGTACCTGTGTACTATAATATACTCTGAAACATGGCCATTATTCTTAGAACACTTTGAAAACATGATAGGTGACTAGCTCCTTTTTTAATGTGTAGAATTCTGTCAGATGCTGTATTCTCTTTATTTTGGGACAGTTGCCTGACTGAGGGACAGTTACCTGATTCACTGAGTAGTTTATGGCAGTACTTAAAAATTACATATTTTGTAATGCATTTGTTTCTTTTTCTTGAGTACTGCTTTCCATGTTTCAGTAGTTTGTACCAAGAGTCTATTTCTTCCTAGAAGCTAGAAGTTCCTTTTTCATTGTTCTTTTTTTTTTTTTTTGGAGACAGAGTCTTGCTCTGTTTCCCAGACTGGAGTGCAGTGACATAATCCTGGCTCACTGCAGCCTGGACTTCCTGGGCTCAAGCAGTCCTGCCATCGCAGCCTCTTAAGTAGCTGAAACCACAGGTTCCACGCCCAGCTAATGTTTTAATTTTTTTGTAGAGACGAGGTCTCACTATGTTGCTGAGACTGGTCTCGAACTCCTGGGCTCAATGAATCCTCCTGCCTTGCCTCCCAAAGTGCCGGGATAGCAGGCATGGGCCACTGAACTTTTTGAACCATTTGATGCCTGTCTGCCCTTAACTATTTGTTATTTTGTTCATTTTGCTGCATAATTGAATATGGATTTTGTTTTCTTTACTGGAATACTTCCTCTTTTCTTTCTTTCTTTCTTTCTTTCTTTTTTTTTTTTTTTTTTTGAGACAAGTCTTGCTCTGTTGCCCAAGCTAGACTAATTTTTTTAAATTGCGTTGGTTACTTTTGAATATTGTTTTACTGATGATCTTTCAACCTGGTTTCTATTTGTTGTGGTTTCCTTTAATCAATTTTGTGTATACTGGTAGCTCATCTTTACTTAAGCAATATAGTACTAAAAACTTGTATGTAAATGGAATATATATTGTATGTTTAATTTTTAAGAATATGTATTTTCTAATTATGAAAAATTTTAAACATAAATTTAATCGTGATCCCCTAATATATTTTTCAGTAATTTTAAAGCCTAATCTAGTTTTTAATCTTTACTAATGATTCAGAGGAAAACAGGCATAGCAGGCTACTAGAAAGACAGGGGATGTAAAAACCAGGAGAGAAGGCAAACAACTGGCCAATGTTGCTGGAATGTAGTAGAAAAGGGAGAAGTCATAACAGATAAGATTAGAGAGGTGGCAGGAATCAAATCCTGCATGGCTTTGTAAAGCACCCTTAACTGAGTATGAAGCTATTGGAGGTTCTTCAGGAGAGAAATGACCTTATCTGTTTTATGTTTTAAAATACTCACTCTGACCTAGTAGTAGGGTTCTCCCCCAAAACAGAAACAAGGGGAGCTGGGTAGGTAGGTAGAGAGAGATTTATTGTGGGAATTGGCTCACAGGATTATAGAGGCTGAGAAATCCCATGATATATTATGTGTAAGCTGGTGCCATTAGTCTGAGTCCAAAGACCTAAGAATCAGGGAGCTGATGGTGTAACTCTGCCTTCAGTGCCAAAGACCTGAAAACCAGTGGGGAAGGCAGAGGGGAGTGTTGTAAGTCTTGGGATCTGAGGCTCAAGAACTAGGAGCTCCATTGTCTAAGGACAGGATAAGATGGATATCCTAGCTCACAAAACGAGAGAATTCACTCTTCCTTCACCTTTTTGTGCTATTTGGACCCTCAGTGGATTGGATAATGCCCACACACATTGGTGAGAGCAATATTCTTTACTCAGTCTACTGATTCAAATGTTAATCTCTTCAAGAAATACAACCACAGATACACTCAGAAATAATATTTACCAGCTATCTGGGCATTCCTTAGCCCAGTTAAATTGACAAATAAAGTTAACCATCACAAGTACTCCTTTCAACTCAGCACCCATATGTATTTCCTTAAGCCATATTTGATCTCCAAATGAAGATAGTAACAGGGTCATTATTCTACCTAACTTAAACAGCTATCTTGCATACAACTGAAAACGCACTAACCCCCTCCCCAGGAGAGTGAAGTTCTTCAGTGATGTTTACTCTTCTGATAGTCTGTAACTTAAATATTATGATGTAAAATTAAAAACACTTACATATTGATATAAAGTCAATACAACTTTTGTTACATGATAAGAAAAGATAGGAAAGAACACAAAGATATTTGCTTAATATGTGTATATATACAAACAAACATTCATGATGAAATAAGGAAATACTCAGAACAATTACAGTTGTTTCTGTACTGGTCACATGGTTATTGCTGGTATTTATAACTTACCTATTCTGTATTTTTTTTTATTTTTATTTTTTTATTTTTGCCTTCTGCAAGAACCTCATGATTCTTTACCCAGCAGGGTGACCCAAAGGTTTGGCCCATTTGTAGTTCTGCCTGGATTGCGTTTTTGTAGTTATCCATTGGCCTTAATCACAGAGTGGAGTAATACTTGGAAACACCCTAAGGTATCTCCTGTATTCTAGACATACTCTTCAGTTCTTCCATTGTGGAGTAGTAGTTCATTTTCTCCTTGATAGTCAGGATGAATCACCTCAGGCAACAACACCGCAACTCCCTCTTTACCTGTTGACTCAGAGGCGTGAGGAACCCAGAGTAGCTAGGTGGCAATCTTTAAAAAAAAAAAAAAATTGGAGATTTTTTGGTTTTGTCTTTCATTATTTTTAAATTGAAACATAATTGTACATATTTATTGGGTACAGTGTGATATTTCAATACATGTACATAATGTGTAATGATTGAATCGGTAATTAGCATATCAGTCGCTTCAAACATTTATCATTTATTTGTGTTGGGAGCATTCAGAAATAAGCTCTTTTTGCTGTTTGAAAATACACAATAAGTTCTCATTAGTTATAGTCACCTATAGTGCTGTAGAACACTATAACTTATTTCTTTTATTTAGCTGTACTTTTATATTTGTCCCCCTACCTCCCCTTTTTTCCCTTTAGTAACCACTATTCTGTCTACTATGAGGTCTACTTTTGTAGCTTCCACATATGACTGAAAACATGTGGTATTTCTCTTTCTGTGCCTGGCTTATTTCCTTAACCTGGTGTTCTACAAGCTAATCCATGTTGCCACAAATGACAGAATTTCATTCTTTTTATGGCTAAATAGTATCCCATTGTTTATATATACCATATTTTCTTTATTTATCTAATGATGGACACTTTGGTTGATCCCATATCTTGACTATTATGAATAGTGCTGCAATAAACATGGGAGTGCAGATAACTTTTTGACATACTGATTTCCTTTCCTATGGATATATACCCAGTATTGAAATTGCTGGATCACATGGTAGTATTCTTCTTAGATTTTTGAGGAACCTTCATCCTGTTTTCCATAATAGCTGTACTAATTTACTATACCACCAACAGTGAATAAGAGTTCCCCTTTCTCCACATTTTTGTCAGCATTTATTTTTGTCTTTTTAGTAGTAGCCACTGTAACTAGGGTAAAATGATATCTCATTGTGGTTTTGATTTGCATTTCCCTGATGATTAGTGATGCTGAGCATTTTTTCATATACCTGTTAGCCATTTCTGTGTCTTCTTTTGAGAGATATCTATTCAGCTCATTTGTTTATTTTTAAATCAGATTATTTGTTGTTTTGTGTTTTGGGGGGAGTTTTTTGGTTTTTGCTGTCGTTTGAGCTCCCTGCATGTTCTAGATATTAATCCCTTGTTGGATGAATAGTTTACATATATTTCTCCAATTCTGCACTCTTTTCCCTCTGTTGATTGTTTCCTTTGCTGTGCAGAAGCTTTTTAGTTTGATATAATCTCATGATGTCTAATTGTGTAATTTTGCTTTTGTTGCCTTTGCTTTTGAGGTCTTCTCCATAAAATGTTTGCCCAAATCAATGTCTTGAAGCATTTCTCCTGTGTTATTTTCTAGTAGTTTTATAGTTTCAGGCCTTCATTTAAGTCTTGATCTGTTTTTAATTGATTTTTGTACATGGTGAGAGGTCTAGTTTTATTTTTATGTACAGGGGTCTAGTTTAATTTTTCTGCATATGGATATCCTGTTTTCCCAGTGGAGAAAACTTTATTTCCCAGTGGAGAAAAACTTTATTTATTGAGGAGACTGTCCCTTCCCCAGTGAATGTTCTTGATGCCTTTCTCAAAAATCAGTTGGCTGTAAATACATGGATTTATTTCTGGGTTCTCTATTCTGGGTTCCATTGGTATATATGTGTGTTCTTATGCCAGTACCATGGTGTTTTGTTTACCATGTCTTTGTTATATATTTTGAAATCCAGTAGTGTGATGCCTCCAGCTTTGTTCTTTTTTGCTTAGGTTTACTCTGGCTATTTGGAAACTTTTATGGTTCCATACAAATTTTAGAATTCTTTTCTATTTTTGTGAAGAATGTCATTGGTATTTTGATAGGGATTGCATTGAATCTATAGATGACTTTTGGTAGTATGGTTATTTTAACAATATTAAGCCTTCCAATCCATGAACATGAGATATCTTTCTATTTGTTTGTGTCCTCTTCCATTTCTTTCATCAGTGTTCTGTGGTTTCCCTTGTAGAGATCTTTTACCTCCTTGGATAAATTTATTCATAGGTTTTTTTTTAATAGCTGTTGTAAATGAGATTGCTTTCTTGATTTGTTTGTTGTTGTTGTTGTTGTTGTTTTTTCCTAATTCATTGTTGGTTCAGTGCTACTGATTTTTATATGTTGATTTTGTGTCCTGCAGCTTTCCTGAATTTGTTTATCAGGTCTAAGAATTTTTTGGTAGAGCCTTTTTTTTTTTTTTTTGATGGAGTCTTGCTCTATTGCCCAGGCTGGAGTGCAGTGGTATGAACATGGCTCACTGCAGCCTTAACCTCTCAATAGATCCTCCCACCTCAACCTCCCAAGTAGTTGGGACCACAGGCATGTACCACCATCCTGGCTAACTTTTTGTATTTTTTGTAGAGATGGGGTCTTGCCATGTTGCCCAGGTTGGTCTTGAAGTTCTGGGCTCAAGTGATCCTTCTGTCTCACCCTCCCAAAGTGCTAGGATTACAGGCATGAGCCACCGCACCCAGCCGTCTTTCCCCTTAATACTGCTTTGGCTGTATCCCATAGGTTTGGGTATGTTATGTTTCTATTTTCATTTGTTTCAAGAACTTTAAAATTTTCTTCTTAATTTCTTCATTGACCTATTGGTTATTCAGGAACATGTTTAATTTCTTTGTATTTCTATGATTTTGAAAGTTCCTCTTGTTATTGATTTCTATTTTTATTCCATTGTGGTCTGAAATGATACTTGATATGATTTCAGTTCTCTTAAATTTGGTGAGATTTACTTATGGTCTAATTTGGAGAATGTTCCATGTTCTGATGAAAAGAATGTATATTATACAGCTGTTAGAAGACAGTAAAAGTACTGTCACCTAGCTGGCACTGTAACTGCATCCTTTGTGTGTGTGTGTGTGTGTGTGTGTGTGTGTGTTTTATTTTTAGTAGAGACGGGGTTTTACCACAAGGCCATTCCATAGTTCTGTCAAGCCAACTGCTTCAGAATGATGCATGTTGAGATCGTTAATTCCATGAGCATAAGCTCATTGCCACACTTCTTTGTGTGGCTTCTTGGTCAGAAGCAGTGCTGTCTGTAATGGTGGATAAGGGATTTTGTGAGTCTGCAGTTGGTAGTTTTGACAGTAGAATTGCATGCAGGGAAGGCAAATCAATATCCAGAGTAAATGTCTATTCCAGCTGGACAAAATACTGTCCCTTCAATGAAGGAAGCAGTCCATTGTAATCAACCTGTCACTGGGTAGCTGGCTGATCACCCTGGGGAATAGTGCCATATCAGGGGCTCAGTGTTGATCTCTGCTGCTGGCAGATTGGACACTCAGCAGTGGCCATCGCCAGATTGGCCTTGGTATGTGGAAGTCCATGCTGCTGAACTTATGCATAATTTCTATGCAGATAAGTAATGGAGGTGCCATTTACTGGGTTGGGGAAGACGAAAAGTAACAAGATGACAGAGGATGGCCTTCTGTTTTAGTCGTGTTAAGTTCTTAATATCTGATTGATAACCATGTAGAGATGGCCTACAGGTGGTTGTTTGTGTGAATGTGTGTGGGATTCTAAGAATCCAGTTCTGGAAATGTGAATTTGGAAGTGATCTTAATGGAGTGGTGAGCAGACATACCCTATTTGAATGAGGTGATAATATGGGGTAGTGAGGAGGCAATAACTGTGAGGTAGTCAAGAGGCAATAACTACAGGTAACTCTTAAGTTTTCCTGTGAAGGAGAGCAAAGAAATAGAGGAATATAATAGGAGGGATATGTGTGGGATTAAGAGAAGGGTGTGAGGTTTTGTTTTTTTTAGGTTTTCATTGATAGGAAATAATAGAGCAGTAAGAATGCTGGTGCAAATGATCTGTTAGAAAGGAGGTCCTTGATAGTAGGATCAGCAATGTGACAGAATAGGAAACTCCTGACTCTCCCTCCACCCATGGGTGCACCAAATAAATATCTATTCATGGATCAGTTCTCTGTCAGAGAAAGTCAGAGACTAGTTGAAAAATTCCTACCCGTGGGGCAACTGAGGAAACATCCTCATCGAATGGGTAGGAAAAACTGAAGCACACTAGGGCCAGACCCCATCCTGGGCATTGTGCCATAAAATTGGGAAGGGAAGCCCCAACATCCAACTTCTCCCCATGGAGAGGAGGGTTTTAACCCCACATATAGCATCCTAACTTAAGATTCTTCATGGTCTGGCTCTTAATTCATCAACTCTGGGAGCAAAGGGGATTAGACATATGCAAGTCTTTCTAGACCACAGGAAAAAAGCAACAGTTAGATATGGGCACTTAAGCACTTCAGAGCTTTCATCCCCCAGGAGCAATACATAGAAGGGACTTAAGAAATGAAGTCCCCTGTTTGCCCCAGAAGGAGTTTATGACACACTATTCCGGCAGCTTTTTGGTTGTTTGACTTCTAACTAACTTACATTGGGGGAGTTTAGGAGCAGTCAAATATTAACCCGCCACCAGCCTGGGAAGAGTTTGTCCACACATTGAATACCTTAGCTTACACAGCTTCCACCAAGGGTCTACATCCTAAACCTCTCAGCTCTGGGAGAAGAAGGGATTGGCCTATGCAGATCTCTAGACCTCTGCAGGAAAAAAGCAGCAGATTTATACGGGTACAGAAGCACATCCCTGGACTTTATTCCCCAGGAGAAGTGCAGAGAAGAAGCTTAAAATGTAGCCCCCTATTTTTCCCCGGAAGGGGTTTATGACATACTCTTCTGGTGACTACTTGCCAGCCTGGCTTCCAAATAACTTGCATTGAGGAATTAAAGGGGTAGACAGCTATTAACCTGACACCACCCTGATAGGCATATGTCCACATGAGTGCCCCAACTTTTACAGCTATCTCCCAAAGGATTACATCCTAAACATCTTAGCTCTGGGAGCCAAGGGGACTAGGCATAGATGAGTTTTTCTAGATCACAGAACAATGGGATGGCTTTAAATAGGTATACAAATACCTTCAGAGGTCATACCTCTTATGAGTAGTGCAGAAAGGAAGTAGGAACATGTAGGTCCCATTTGTTCTCCAAAAGGGGCTTATAGCACACACTTCCAGTGGCTACTTGACAGCCTGGCTTCTGATGAACTTGCATTTGGGATCTGATGGGAAAACAAACAGTAGTCCTCTAGCTAATCTCAGTGATAAATCCAAGGCTACTCATTCTTCCTTGAAGGAGTTTGGTCATGCCTCAAGTGCCACAACTTCTATAGCTTCCACCCAAGGGACAAGATTTGGGAATCAGTGGAGCTTTGCATTCCTGAGTAGCCTTAGACCACAGCAAACAAAAAGGGGGACGTACAGTAGGACCACTTCTATGAGCTTCTCCCCAGGATCAGAGGGTACAACCTGAATGTGAGTACAGTTTTTTGCCACATATCTCGTTAGCTTAGTGCAGGGAGAGTGGGGCATAAATGCTCAGGCTCAACTGTGAAGATAGAAGGAAATGGAAAACCCATTCAGTACCTCAACATCTCCAGCTACGTCTAGAGATTCTGGCTCCTACTCTATGGTATTGTGGGGGTATTGACAGAATGTGGCACATCCTAAGCTTGAGGGGACCATCATAAAAGAGACAGCAGTCTGAATAAACACAGAGATTAGAGAGTGCCTTAAAATTTTTGGCTGGATGGATTGGTGAGATCCTTCTCCTACATGAAGCCAGTCTGACAAGTTGGGGAGAGGTTATATTCTTATTTAATGCATAGAAGCTAATACAAAAATCAAAGAACAGAGAATCTATTTTTAAAAAAGAGAGAGAGAGAAGTCTCGACAAGTGAAATAGAGATATGTGATTCGTCTGACAGAGAATTTAAGATAATGGTTATAAAGATGTTCACTGAAGTCAAAAGAGCAATGAAAGAACAAACTAAGAACTTTGACAAAGAGATAGAAAGTATAAAATAGTACCAAATAGACATCAAAGATGTGAAAAGTACTGTAACTGAACTAAAAAAATTCAATGGAGGTGTTCAACAGCAGATTCGATGAAGCAGAAGAAAGGATCGATGAAATCAAAGATAGGTCGTTGAAAAAAATCCAATCTGAGCAAAAAGAAAGCAGAATGAAAAGGATAATTTAAATAGAGTTTACGAGACCTGTGGGACACCATCAAGTGGACAACATATGCATTATTGATATGTCAGAAAGAGAAGAAATAAAATATATTCAAAGAAATTACGTCAGAAAACTTCCCAAGCCTGGGGAAGGAAATAGAAAGCCAGATCCAAGAAGTCCAAAGAACACCAAATAAGATGAACCTAAAAAGATCCACACCAAGGCAAGTTGTAATCAAATTATAAGTTAGAGAGAGTTGAAAGCAGCAAGCGAAAAGTGAATTTTCACATGTGAGGGAAGCACCCTAAGGCTATCAGTGGATTTCACAGCAGAAACCTTGCAGATCAGAAGAGAGTACGATGATATTATTCAAAATCCTGAAAGGAAAAAACACACAAAAATCAACACTGCTAGCAAAGCATACTATACCCAGCAATCCTGTCTTTCAAAAACAAAGGGATAATCAAGACTTTCTCAAACAAAAACAGAGAATTTATCCCCACTAGACCAGCCTTACAAGAAATGCTAAAGGGAATTCAGAAAAGAACGTTAATCAGTAATGTGAAAACATATGAAAGTATAAAACTCACTGAAAGAGGAGATATTACAACTGGTAACATAGAAATACAAAGGATCATGGAAGAGTACTATGAAGAGTTATAAGCCAACAAATTGAACAACCAGAAGAAATGAATACATTGCTAGAAATATGTAGTTTACCAAGACTGAATCACAAAGCAGTTAGAAATCTGAATAGTCCAATTATGAGTAATGAGATTGAATTAGTAATTAAAAGTCTCCTATCAGAGTAAAGCCTGGGACCTAATGGCATCATAGCTGAATTGTACCAGACACTTAAGAACAAATACCAGTCCTTCTCAAACTCTTCCAGAAAGTTGAAGAGGAGGGAATTCTTCAAAATTTATTTTATGAGGCCAGCAGTACCTTGATACCAAAGCCAGACAAAGATACGACAAGAGAAGACTACATCTCCCTTTATCTGAATGGTAAGAGGAAAAAGAAGACTGCAGACCAATCTCACTGATGAACATAGATGCAAAAATCTTCAACAAAATACTAAGAAACCATATTCAGCAGTATATTAAAAGAATCATTCACCATGATTAAGTGGAATTTGCCCTTGGGATGTGATGCAGATGAATAAATGTGACTCACCATATAACAGAATGAAGGACAAAAATCACATGATCATCTCAATAGATGGAGAAAATGCATTTGACAAAATTCAACATCCTTTCATAATGAAAACTCTCAATATATTAGGTATAGAAGGAATGTTCCTCAACACATAGCTAACCTTGTCCTCAATGGTAAGAAGTTGAAGGATTTTCCTGTAAGATCTAGAATAAGACAAGGATGCCCACTCTTACCACTTCTGTTCAACATAGTATCAGAAGTCCTAGCCCAAGCAATTAGGCAAGAAAAAGAAATAAAAGGCATCCAAATAGGAAAGGGTGAAATGAAATTGTCTCTGTTTGCTGACAACATGATCTTACATATTGAAAATCTTAAAGACTGCACCAAAACACCATTTGAATTAGACAAATCCAGTAAAGTTGCAGGATACAAAATCAACTAACAAAAGTCAGTAGCATTTCTATACACTAACAGTGAACTTTCTGGAAAAGAAATTAAGAAAACAATCCCATTTACAATAGCAATCCCATTTACAATACCACTTATTACTTTTTTTTTCTTTTTTTTTATTATTATACTTTAAGTTCTAGGGTACATGTGCATAATGTGCAAGTTTGTTACATATGTATACTTGCGCCATGTTGCATGTGCAACATGTGCTGCACCCATCAACTCGTGCAGCACCCATCAACTCGTCATTTACATCAGGTATAACTCTCAGTGCAATCCTTCCTCTCTCCCCCCTCCTATAATAGGCCCTGGTGTGTGATGTTCCCCTTCCCGAGTCCAAATGATCTCATTGTTCAGTTCCCATCTATGAGTGAGAACATGCAGTGTTTGGTTTTCTGTTCTTGTGATAGTTTGCTGAGAATGATGGTTTCCAGCTGCATCCATGTCCCTACAGAGGACACAAACTCATCCTTTTTTGTAGCTGCATAGTAGTCCATGGTGTATATGTGCCACATTTTCTTAATCCAGTCTGTCACTGATGGACATTTGGGATGATTCCAAGTCTTTGCTATTGTGAATAGTGCCGCAATGAACCTACGTGTGCGTGTGTCTTTATAGCAGCATGATTTATAATCCTTTGGGTATATACCCAGTAATGGGATGGCTGGGTCATATTACAATACCACTTACTTCTAAGTAAAATACCTAGAAGTAACTTTAACCAAGGAGGTGAAAGATCTATATGCTGAAAACTGTAAGGCACTGATAAAGGAAATTAAGGGTATCACAAATAAGTGGAAAGATATCTAGTGTTTATGGATGGGAAAAATTAATATTGTGAAAATATTTATACCACCAGAAGAAATCTACAGATTTAATGCAACCGCCATCAAAATTCTAATGTCATTCTTCACAGAAGGAGAAAAAACAATGCTAAAATTAATGTAGAGCCACAAAAGATCCTAAATAGCCAATCTTGACCAAAAAGAGCAAAGCTGGAGACATCACACTACTGTATTACAAAATTTATTACAAAGCTATAGTAATCAAAAAAGCATGGTGCTGGCATAAAAACAGGCAAGTCTACCGATGAAATAGGACAGAGAGCCCAGAAATAAACCCGTGCATCTACAGTCAATTGCTTTTTGACAGGAACACACACTGGGGAAAGGAAAATCTGTTCAAAAAGTGGTATTGGGAAAACTGGATATCCACAAACAGAAGAATGAAAGTGGATCTTTATCTCACCCCTCATACAAGAATCAACTCAAAATGGATTAACGACTTGAAACTATGAAACTGAAACTATAAAACTGCTAGAGGTCTGGACAGAGATTTCTCTGATTTGAACTCAAAAGCATAAACAATAAAAGCAAAAATAGACAAATGGAACTGCATTCAAGTGAAAAGCTACTGCACAGAAAAGGAAATAATAGAGTGAAGAGACAACCCACAGATTGGGAGAAAATATTTGCAAATCATACACTGGAGAAGGGACTAATATCTGAAATGTACTAGGAACTCAGACTACTGAGTAACAAGAAAACAGCCCTGTTAAAAATAAGCAGAGAACTTGACTAGAAAACATATAAATGGGCAACAGATATATGAAAAAAAAGTCCAACATCTCTAATCAGCAGAGAAATGCAAATGAAAACCACAGTGAGATACCCTACAGCCAACACCTGTTAGGTTGGCTGTTATCAAAAAGATGAAAGATAAATATTGACAAGGATTACAAGAAAAAGGAACCTTTATACACTGTTGTGGATATCACAAATTAGTACAGCCATTTTGAAAAACAGGATGGAGGTTCCTCAAAACACAAAATAGAAATACCATATGATTCATCAATCCCACTACTGGCTATATCCCCAAAGGCAATGAAATCAGTATGTTGAAGGGATAGCTTCATCTGCATGCCTGTATTCATTGCAGCACTATTCACAGTAGCCAAGATATGGGAATAACTTGTGTCCATCAATATATGAATGGATTTTCAAATGTGGTGTATATACACAGTGGAATACATTCTGCCTTAAAAAATGGAAATTCTGTCATTTTTGGCAACGTGGATGAACCTAGAGGATGTAATGTTGAAGTCAGGCACAGAACAACAAATATCATATAATCTCACATGTAGAATCTAAAGTCTAACTTATAGAAGTAGAGAGTAGAATGGTGATAACCAGAGGCTGGGAGGGGAGGGGTGAGTATAGATAAAAGGGAGATACATTGGTCAACAGGTAGAAAGTTATAGTTAGATAGGAGTAGTAGTTCTGGTGTTCTATTGCAGAGCATGTTGACTGTAGTTAATAATAATGTATTATATATTTCAAAATAGCTAAAGAGAGAATTTTAAATGTTCTCACCACAAAGAAATTATAAATATTTGAAGTGATGGATATACTAATTGCTATACTCTGGGTTGATCATTCCACAATGTGTATTTGTATTGAAACATCACTTTATACCCCAAAAATATGTAAAATTATTGTTGGCCAATTACAAAGAATAGCAAAAAAAAAAAAAAAAAAAAAAAAAAAAAAGGCGGGGGGATACTTACAAAGTTTTTGAGAGGATGACAGACTATGGGACCTGCAGCTAATATGGAGGGTTGGCTTTTGATAAAAACAGACACTTCATCCACAGTAACAGGAGAGAATTCAGAAAAAACCATGAATGAATAGGTGTAATTTATTCACCAAACATTTAATGAGTCCCTGTTACTATTCTACATACTGGGGATTCACCACTAAACAAGATCAAGTCTCTACTGTCATGAAATGAGTGGAAGGGCTTACTCTTACTTCTGTTTTCTCAATGAATCCTGAATTCCCTGAGAGTGAAGTTGGGGAGAGTATATTTGGAGTTTGAGGAAAGAGAGAAAGATACGAATTTTTTTTTTTTTTTTTTTTAGAAAATGGAAAAGCAGTGTAGAAATGTGGTATGATTATTTCTGGGCAGTGTAAAGTGGCATTTGAGAATTATAGCTATGAGTTTAAAATGAGACCAATAAGCTTGCATTTGTTTTTCTTCAGCACCGGTGAGCTGCTGGGGTAGGCACAGTATAGGTCGATACGTGGCTTTAACCAGATTTAGGATTGAGCCTTTAGTAGGTACGTTTGACAAAAAAGAGATGGGAAGGAATTAAGAGTGTTTGCCAGACAATGATGTTAATGAGGACCATGGAGTCGGAGCTGGGCAAGAAGTTAAGTAAAGACATGATTGACAGGTGATTGATGGTGAGAAAGTAGTAGGGTCAGTAGATGAATCTAAATTTTCAACTGAGGAAAATATATTCTCCTTATATGAGTAATGTATCCTCTTTATGGAAAATTTGAAAATATATAAGATTATAAAACAGAAAGTGGGGACGGTGTCAGGGAACCCAGTACTACCACCCAAAGATAACCAGTTGTTTATATTTGCTGTGTTTACTTATATGTTTTTTCTAATGATAATTTCTGCAGTTGCATAAGTTTCCAGGGCTGCTTGTAACAAATATCATGGACTAGGTGGCTTAAACAACAGAAATTTATTTCCTCACAATTCTGAAGGCTAGAAGTCTAAGATCAAGGCATTGGCAAGGTTGATTTCTTTCTTCTGAGGCCTCACTCCTTAGCTTCTGAGGCTTCTCCCTGTTTTAATTACATGATCTTTTCTCTGTACCTGTGTCCAAACTTTCTCTTCTTATGATAACACCAGTCATGCTGAATTAGTGACCACCTTAGTGACCTCATTTTAATTTAATTATCTCTTTAAAGACCCTTTCTCCAAATATTGTGGGGTCCTAGGAGTGTTGCTTTTCTGGCCAGAAACCTGTGGCCAGTGGTGCCTTTACCTGAGTTTTGCTTGGGCCCACTGGGCTCGTTCCACTCACTTGGCCTGGCAGGCTGCTTACGCTATCAGCCTGGATCCCTCGCCTCCAAGAGAGACTAGAGTTAGATATGGAGTGGTGAGGAGTGTGTATGAGCGAGCTTGGGGTCCATCTACTGCGCAGTCAGACACACCAGCTCCTGCCGCAAGGTGGGCAGCTCCAGGTGTCAGCAGCTCTCTGTGAGGCTGCAGCTGGACCAGGCGCACCACAAGCAGCTTCCCTGGCTGGCACTGGGGAATGCAGTAGCGCCCAAAAGCTTGGAGGAACCACAGGGCCCCAAAGAGGGAGTCACAGCCCTGGCTCCAGAAGCTCCCAGGTCTGGGCTCCCCAAAGGGCTGCAGCTCTTCCCTCCTTCTCTTTGCCCAAACTGAGGCAAGCAGGGGGCATGTTTCAGCCCTGTTGATGTTACAGCAACTCTTTTAGCCATGCCATTCAGCAGGTCCTGAGTTCTTGTCCTGCAACCAGGAAGAAGGAGATATGCAGACAAGCTGAGGGTGAGCAAGATGAAGAGGAGCTGTATTGAGCAATAGAACAGCTCAGAGATGACCCACAGTGCCAGGATGTCCCAGTGAGTGTTCAGCCCTAGCAGAAAGGATAGCTCCTCTCTGCAGGTAGGTTGTCCCAACAAGTGTCCCTCAGTTCTCAGCAGAGAGGGTGGCTCCTCTCTGCAGCTGGTCATCCCATCATCTGCAGTTCTCTGCAGAGAGGAGGCCCTAGAGTGGGTGGCTCCTCTCTGCAGGCAGGTTGTCACGTCATTTCTGTAGCTCTCAGCAAAGAGGAGGCCCTAGAATGGGTGGCTCCTTTCTGCAGGCAGATCATCCAGTCATCTCTTCGTCCTCTGCTCTGCTCTGGCTGTTCCTAGGGTTTTTATGGACCCCAGAGGGGAGGAAGTGTGTGCCCATTGGTCTGTGGGTGGCCATGGGCAGGCCTTGAAAAGGCACCACAAGTCCCCACTCCAGTCTGCAGGACTGGAAGTTCAGCCCCCAGCCTTCAGACCCTCCCTGGCCTGAAGGTGGGCCTCACCAGGGATCCGTCCTTTTCTGCTTAGGAATCTATCTGCCTCCTGCTGCCATTCATAGCACCCAGGCTCCGCCCTGACTTTGCTCCAAGATCAGAGCGGGTGCCAACAGCAGGGAGAAGGCAGGCAAGGGGAGCAGGCACTTCTGATCCTGCGAGGGCAGAGGGGTCCTTCCTGGACCCCCAAGAGTGCAGGGGTACCTGGGTCTGCAGCCACATTTTGGGGGGGCTGCAGCTGTGCCCGTCGGGGCAGGGCTCCTTCCTGTTCCATGGAGCAGGAGGTCTGGGTTTGCAGCCTCGGTTTGGGTGGCTGCAGCTGTGCCCAGCATGGCGGGACTCCTGCCTGCTCCCAGGCTCCCACCGGCTCCATGAAGCGTGCATTCCCAGCTGTGCCTCTCTGCTGCAGCCGGCATGATGACAGCAGCTGCTCCAGATGGCCCACTGCTGCCATCACAAATACAGTTACATTCTGCGGTGCTGCAGAGTGGGGACTTTAGCATGAAGTTTTGGAGGATACAGTTGAGCCCATAACTGGGGTACTATTTGTTTTTAGTGTTTTAAATTATTGTGATCATTCCATGAATATAAAATATTGTTCCCGTATTTTACCTAATAACGTTGTAACACAAACATTTTCCCATTTGTTCTTTAGCCTTTGTAAAAATTTAATGGCTTCAACATACTTTGTCAAGTGTTTGTATTATCAAATCTTAATCAGTCTTCTATTTTGAAGATTTAGGTGTTCCTTTTTTTGTTATTATAAACAATGCTAAAGCTTTTTACATGAAACCTTTTTCTTGTGTTTTGGAGTATTTTTCCCTAGCATAGATTCTCAGAAGTGGATTACTATATTAAAAACTGTTAATACATACTGCCAAATTGGAAAAGTATTTAACCTTATATTTTCTTTCCACATGACTATTTTTCTCTCCCCCTGCAGTGATAGACTGGAATGATGTTAGAAAACACAAATATGGTCACCTATCAGAGTCTGCATCCCAATATCAAGGTAAGGGGGGAAAGAACTCCGTTTGATGTGGAAAAATTTTACTCAACATCTTCTCCCATAAAACCTTTGTTCTTAGAGGTCTGAGTTACAAGTAACTCACTTGTTATATCAGAAGCAAATATTGCAGTTTACAGAGATATTGGTCATAAGCAATATACTTTGTTTTAGCTGGAAATAGGAAACCTAGATTCTGAGTATAGGTAATGCCAAATTAGCTTCATAGTTTTAGGCACAGTTGCTTAGCCTCTCTGGTTTTCTATAGTTTTTATAGGCTTGGGAATAGGCAAAATTGGGTGGTGTGCTTCCACAATGACTACTAAGAATCTCAGTGTCTTTTAGGATAAGATAACTGAACTAGACAAATGCTCAATTTCCTGTTTTACCCCAGAATTTCACCTTCCATCATATTGGTTGTTTGTCTTAATGACTTATGCTCCAACATTTTTTTCTTTACTAGAAACTGCTGACATCCTGGAGCTAGGTAAGCTATTTTTCTTGTGTTTCTGTTAAATAAGGGTAATTGGTAAACCAGGGATTAGATTACAACCAGTTTTAACCAACTAGGAAAAGAATTCAATGTGTCTCTGTCTCAGAAACCAGTGAATCCTGTGCTCTTGTCTGCCTAATTATCCCATGTACTTCATCTCAGCTGTCACATCAAGTCCTGCTTATCAGTAGGCCACAGACCAAGCTAACAAGAAGGAAGGGAAGGTGGTTAATTACATAGGGTATAAGGAAGAACAGGAACTGAACCAAACTGGAAGTACCATCTTAATTTACTGAATCCAGAACTAAAACAAACCCCTGCCATCCATAAATCAGTGTTTGGTGGGATTTCCCCCCCCAAAAAAATACTTGTAAGGTAAATTGAACTGAAACTAAACCTAAACATTTTCTAACTTTATTCACAAATAAAAACTGAAATATTAAAATATTATCAAGTAAGAAGTCAGACCGATAATTGCATTTGGTTTTCCTCCCTGGTTGGTGTACTTCAGGACTGAGATTTGAGTAATAAAACTAGTTCTAATACTTCTCAATCAGAGTTCCTGCATAAACATCAGTCTTAACATCTTAGAATCCTTTAAAATCCTTTTATATGTTGCATAGATTTTGATATCCAGATACCTTTATCAATTTTTGTTCAAGTTATTTTGATATATTTTGTTACAACTTGATATATATTTAGCTCTATTATTATCATTGTCTATTTGCCTCCTCTTGCCTTTCTTCCCTGCAACTTATTACTTTGCATTGCCCAATGACACAGAAGATAACATGAAGTAGTAGAACACTAGACTAGGAGTCAGAACTCCTAGGCTTTTTGAGAGCCAGTTCTGCCACTTAGTAACTTTGTGACTCTGATCCTTAGTTTTCTTATTTGTAAAATGGGGATAATAATCCCATTCTGCCTACTTCACAGGGTTGTAAAGAAGATTACATGAGCTAATGGATGTGAAAACATCTTAAAAACTCTCAAATACTTTTCAACTTTGGAGGATTATTATGATTTTCATTCTGTTCAGCGGCTATACTCAGACTTTACTCTAAGTCAAATCTTCTGACATTCTTTGAAGTGAAGCATTCTATGAATGTGAGCTGAAGAAATGAATGAAATGAAATAATGCAGGTAAAGGTGCCTGGCACTTGATAAATGATAGTTATTTTTTATTATTCTTTAAAACTTTCCTCAAGCTTTTTAAGGTACTGATGTGTGGTAGAAAAAACATGGACATAGGAGTCAGACAGGCCTTGGTTCAAATTCCTGTTCCCACTTACCAGTTTTGTGACTTCAGGCAAATTACTTAATCTTTCTAAGCCTATTTCCTCATCTTTAAAATGGGAATAAAACTACTTCGCAGGTTATAATGAACACAGGAGATATTGGACGTAGTCTGGCATGGTACAGGCAAATGGAAGACAGTGATAGCTGCTGTTTTTGGTTTTGTAGCTAATATGAATAATAATAACAATTGTAACTCAGTGACAGCTTAAGGCATATTGTAAACTGTTGATGGGGAGTTGTGAAATGTGGGTACTCGATTTGACATAGAGTATATCAGTTACTAAAAGATGTTAAAATTTGAAAGTGTATTTTTCCTAGAGCATTGGTTGCATAGGCATATCCTCTGATATATAAGTTAATCCTGCATATTTCGTTTTTACCATCTAGCATAAGGAGCAGCTCCAAATAGCAAACTGAAACAAAATTCAGTAGATCTGTGGAATCTCAAAGTTGGAAAAGACCACAAAATAATGTATTCTTGCTCATAATTTAAAATTCGACATTTTGAATTTTTTGTAAAATGTCTTACCTTGAACTCCTCAAGTTGTTGAGAACCTAGAAGCTCCTCAGGTAATTCATTTCATATTTAGACATATTTATTGGGCCAAAATTTGCTTCTTTTTGTAATTTCTGTTAGTCATCCCTCTAACTTTCTGGCCATTTGAAACAGGGTTAGCCTATTTTTCACTTACCCTTATTTCTAGAAAGAAGCTCTAGGGACTGCCTTCTCATTGCCACCCTGCCACTTTCATAGTTGAAGCCACAGTCATCTCACACATAGGTTATTAAAACAGCTTCCTAGCTGGTCTTTTTGCCTCCAGCCCTATCCCCCTCCTGCCCATTCTTTACAGCCAGAGTGACTTCACCCCAAAACCTTGAATGCTTCCTCTTCTCAGTAATACAGTATATTGGGCTCTCTTAATGCCTGAACACTGCTGTTATCTGTAACCTTTTTTCTAAACTACTTTTTCTTTAAACTCCACCCAGCAGCCATACCAAAAGATCTGCTTTTAAAACTGCTTTTTCTCATGTCTGAGCCTTTATAATGCCTTTCTTTCTGTCTGAAACAAACAAAAAGGGTTTCCTTTTTCTTTGACTCCTGCTTATCCTTTTACACTTTAGCTTAGAAGCCTAGAGCTTTCTTCCTTTGGTAAGCTTCCACAAGCACTCTGGGTGCTCCTATAGCACCCTCTGTCTCTCCAGTGTAGCACTTATCATATTATCTTAGTGGTGACTGTTTAGTCTCTGTCCCTCACTAGATTCTCTGTCTGTCACTAGACTGAAACTGTGTGAGGTCAAGGATGATATTTTGATCACAGTTATGTGTCTAGCACCCAGCACAGTGCTTTGACACACACTATCAATATTTGTTGGATGGATGGAGGATGGCTCTGAGACTTCACTTTTTTACTCATGCTAATTGTTCATGTTCCTTCACCTGGTCCTCAGGTGACATGGTTTTGGGTCTGTTTACCGTCACTAGGTAATCATTTAAACTCAGATTTGCTCTCTCTCAGAGTATAGTTTTCAGAACTATATCCCAGGTATTATTTTATTAGTCCAAGAAAGAATAGGATTATTACTTGCGTGCTTCTTTTCATTCACTCAGAAACTCATATTGAGCCTCTATTAAATTTCAGGCACTGTGTTAAACATTTAAATATTTTTAAAATGAATATGAGCCCCCATCCATAAAGAACTTACATAAATAATTATGATTATATAGGAGATAGGGAAATGGTAGAATTTGTCCAGCCTTTCTCTGCAAAGCCTTCTGACAGAAAATGTAAAATTTTTGCTGAGCTTTAGTCACTGAGTGTGAGTAACATGAGCAAAGATATGGGACCAAGAAAGCCATGAGTTTTAGGAAACCCTAACGTCCTTGGTAGCTTGAATGTTAAGATTCTACATCTGTGAAGCCTCCCACATCCAGACCTTTCTAGTATCAGGATATCTGCCTGGACCCTCCAAAACACCTCTGATTTATCTTCCTTATCTAAGCCTCTCTTTCTGTTGCCTGAAAGTCTGTGTCTTTTCAGAGGGACCTGTGGTATAGTGGAAAGAACACTTTTTCTAGATGTTTTATTTCTATTAAGTAAAAATTCTTCTAGTGACTTTTCCTTAGTCTACAAAGAACTCCTAGAGTCTGTGAGAAAACAAAAGAATATCTCAGCAGAAAAATGGCTAACTAAAATACAAACTGGCTGATAAGCCTAAAGAGATCTTTGACTTTATTAGTAATCAAAAATTACAAATAAAATTATAATATTATTTTATTTTTTCACTGATAAGATTTGTCAAAGTTATAGAAATTGTTAAAACACAGTTTTAGCAAATATGTGGTAAACACACTTGTGTACTTTTGGTAGGAATAGAAATCGAGTCTGGGCAATATAGTGAGACCTTGTCTCTACTAAAAAGAAAAGAATTAGCCAAGCATTCTGGCGCACACCTGTAGTCCCAGTTACTCTGGAAACTGAGTGCGGAGGGTTGCTTGAGTCCTGATCGGGGTTACAGTGAGGTATGATTGCGCCACCACACTCCATCCTGGGTATCTGAGTGAGACTTTGTCTCAAAAAAAAAACAAAAAACAAAACAAAACAAAAAAAATTTGGCTTATACTTGTAATCCCCACAGTGTGGGAGTCCAAGGCAGGAGGAGGACAAGTCTAGGAGTTTGTGACTAGCCTGGACTCCATAGGGAAACCCTGTCTCCAAGAAAAAAAAAAAAAAAAAAATCAGTGTATTCTTCCTAGAGGATATTTCAGCAATATATATGTTGTATCAAAATCTAAACTGTGCACGCTCTTTGTCCATTAGTCCCACCCTTAGGACAAATCCCACCCTTAGGACAAATCCCAAATCTGTGACTCATACCGGTAATCCCAGCACTTTGGGCAGCCGAGGCAGGTAGATTGCTTGAACTCAGGAGTTCAAGAACAGGCTGGGCAACTTGGCATAGCCCTGTCTCTACAAAAAATGCAAAAATTAGCTAGGCATGGTGGCACACACCTGTAGTCCCAGCTACTAGGGAGGCTGAGATGAGAGGATCGCTTGAGCCCAGGAGGTTGAGGCTGCAATTAGCTGTGTTCACACCACTGTACTCTAGCCTGACACTGACTCAAGGCAAGACCATGTCTCAAAATAAAATAAAATAAAATAAAGACACTTAAATTACCATCAGTGGCGTTTAACAAATATATTGTTATTTAAACTTTGGTACATAGAACACTATTTATACGGTGTTAGTGGAGTGGAATTTCTGATCTAAAGACATTGATTATCCTTAATTGCTTTTAGGAATTCGGGTTCACATTTAGGTTGAACAAAGTAGAGTTCTTGTAAAGGAATGTGGCTAGAACAGTAGCCAGACACGAGTAACCAGCCTGTCAAATGAGGAGCAGTCTTGGGATTTGGGACATAGAGATTAGATATATCTAGGATCAGTAGAGGTTAGAAGGCAGATGTTGGCTGACTATAAAGAGTAGTCTGTCCATTTGTACTGTTGAGTAATAGCTAAATAATGAGTGTCGCATGATTGGAAGTATTTAAGCAGTGGCTGAAAGGACCATTCAAATCTCAACTTTTTTTTTTTGAGACGGAGTCTCACTCTGTCGCCTAGGCTAGAGTGCAGTGGCATGATCTCAGCTCATCGCAACCTCCACCTCCCAGGTTCAAGCAGTTCTCCTGCCTTAGCCTCCCAAGTAGCTGGGATTTACAGGTGCCTGGCACCACGCCCAGCTAATTTTTGTATTTCTTTTAGTAGAGACAAGGTTTCCCCATGTTGGCCAGGCTGGTCTTGAACTCCTGACCTCAGGTGATTTGCCCACCTCAGCCTCCCAAAGTGCTGGGATTACAGGAGTGAGCCACCACACCCGGCCCAAATCTCAACTTTTATATCACCTTATCAAGATGCCTTTTTTGACTGCCCTGCCTAAAATAGCACACCTTTTTTACCTCTTACTTTAATTTTTTTAAATTTCAAAATAGCCAGGAATTGTATAATTAATGTGGTGTCTCTGCTACCCTCTGGACTAGCTGACGAATTTGTTTGTTTGTTTGTTTGTTTATTGTCTGTCTTTCCTGTTAGAATGTAAGCTCCATGTGGGCAGAGACTTCGGCTGGACTGTATTTTGCTATATATCACCAGTGCCTAGAACCAGGCTTAACATATAGTAGGTATTCAGTGCTGAATGAATGAAATTAGAGAAAGTGATTCATGCATTTAACTAGGTGATCTCTTGTGCTTTATATTTTATGGGTCAAGGTACGTTAATGCCATTTTTAAGTCCCTTCAGGGCAGGGACCTTTTTTTCTTTTTTAATAATAAATGTAAATATCATGTGGTATGCATCAGAGTTTATAAAAACACTTTTATAAGCATTATTTAGTAAAGGAGATGGCTGACTTTTTCTCATCTGTGAAGTCTTAGCTCAGACATTTCCTCTGAAGAGTATCTGTCCATAACTTTACTAAGATAGCTCCCAGTCTCTATTGCATCACCTCATTTTATTCCCTTCAAGTTCTTTTCACTTACTGTCTTGTTTATTTATTATATGTTAGCTGTGTCTCATCATACACCGGCAAGTAAATGAGGGCAGGGACCCCTGTCATATTGCCGGGCACATAGAGGATAGTTAAATATCTGTTGAATGAATAATTGAAAACATTCGAATTATACTGTTTGAATATTTTGAATTATAATTTTGAATTATAATGTTGGAATAATTGAAAATACTCAAATTTTATATGTTTAAATTATAAAACATTATACCTTTGTTAGTTAATATTAATTTTCACAGTAATCTCTGAGCCCAAGCATGAACGAGATTTTCATGTTCTGCGTTTTCAAGACAACCTGTACTACCTCGTTAACTTTATCATTATCATAACAAATTACTTGTGTTATGTTTATTAATGTCCCTGTTTATCTCTAGAATGAAAGCTCCATGAATTGAGAAATCATGTCTTACCTTGTTCGCCTAACATTTAACACAGTTGTTTGTACTTGGAGAAGTTTAAATATTTATTGAATGAAGAATCTATGTACAATCTTGTAAGATATTGTCTTCATCTTTCAGATGAGTAAACTGAGGCTTAGAAGGATTAAATAATTTACCCAAGATAGTTAGCTGTAGAAACAAGACTTTTATCAACATCTTCAAACTCCCAGTGTTACATTAGTTAAACTACACCAGTAGTAGTTCTTAGTCACAGATGTTAATCCAAATTACCTAGGGAGCCTTGGAAAATACATGTTCTCAGGCCACACTTGGAGCCTACTGAATGAGAACTTCTGAAGGTGGGGCCCAGAACTTTGTTTAAAGAAATGAGACTATAAGTATCACATGAGAGTCAATGATTTATACCAGAGGTCTGGCAAACTACTGTGGGAGGTCAAATCCAGCCCTCTGCCTGTTTGTGTAAATAAAGTTTGAGTGGAATGGCTATGCTAATTTATGCACAGATTGTCTGTGGCTGCTTTCACACTGGAGTAGTGGAGCTGAGTAGCTATGACATAGACTGTATGGCCTAGAAAGCATAAAATTTTTATTATATTGTCTTTAACGGAAAGCTTGCTAACTCTGGATCTATACCTTGGTGCCTGTCCTATTTCTTTTGTGGTTACTTTAGTGCTTGGAGATATGGCAGACATATTATGTCTGGCTTCATCATGGGCATTACAATAGGTGTCCAAACATTCTTAACAAGTCATAAAAATTACCTTATTTTGCAATTCACCTGATAATAAGGAACTAAGTCTTAGGTAGCCCAAGAAGTCAAATGAAAGGAAAATACCCTCTAGGTATGGTTCAAGCCAGTCAGCCATCACAGTGGGTGAACTACTTTAAACAGAGGTTCCTTTTCATTCAGTTAGTAATAGAATGTTTCCTAAGTGGTAAAAGGGCTGAGGTTTCTAGCCTATGTACATTACAGAATAGGGATTGATTACCATGGTTGATATGTAAAATGGAGAACTGTAATTAATACCCTAATTACTATGGTACCCCTGATGCTACCATTATTCTTAAGACCAAAGTCTCTTGGGTGCTTTTAGTCAGAACTTACGCTAATATAAGCAGTTACCCAGGACTGACCAAAATTATTGATCTGTGCTTCCTAATACAGTAACTATTAGTTACATGTGGAGATTTAAATTTAAGTTAATTAAAATTAATAAAATTTAGTTTCTTACACTACCCACATTTCAAGTGTCCAGTAGTTATGTGGCTAGTGGCCACCTTATTGTCTAGCACAGATACAGAACATTTTAGTCAGCACAGAAAGTTTTACTGGACAGTGCTGCTCTAGATGCCAGAGTTGAAGATTCTCAATCCAGGGAAATCCAAAACTTGCTATTTGATTTAATCTTTCATTTGTAAGGATGGAATAATAAATTGTAATGTTTTATTTTTCTAACAGCAAACAGTGATGAAATGTATTCAGTCCTTGCTTTAGGGCCCTGTCAACTAGGAGCAAACTCTTCATTAAATTCTGATAACGTCTTTAAACCTTGACTTCAGAAAATAGTCATCTCATTTGCCCTATAGACTAACTGTCTAGTCATGATGATTAATCATCAGCCAGTTCATGAAATAGTTCAGAACTGACTGTGATTTCTGGCCAAATCTATTTGACTTAGTTAAAGATAGTGGGAAAGGAACCAGTTATAAAACAGAAGCTATAAAATAAATAGAGTGTAAAGTCTTGGCATCATCTTTGGAGTGATTTAGATGTCATCATTCAGTGACTCATTTTTATTCCCAGCATCTAGTGCTTTTTGCATGGCCCAAAGGGGCTCTGTGCTGCTCCACTACAGAGGAAGCTTCAAGAAATGCTGGTTTGCTACAGTGTTTTAGCTTGTGAGATTCTCTGGGACCTTCCCTGCTCCATCATGGGGTCACCTCTAGGTGGGTATTAGGGGGAGACTGGTAATTGGTTTAACCTTTAAATAAAGAATTTGATAATCTTTAGTGATCCATTGAGATCCATATCTAATGGCCTACCTTAATATGTTTTCCCTTGCCCCAGCACAGTGTCACCTTGAAGATTGTTTATCTAGGACAGTATTCTTCAAACTTTGAGAGGGTGTAAGGCCAGTTCAAGAGGCTAAACGATTCTACAGACTCCCCAGCTTGTTCTTATTTACTGTCATCAGACATACTTCCCAGGTCCTACTTTGCTCTAAATTAACAGATCTTTGTCACTTTGTACCCCAGAGCAACACACTGTGGCTAGGGTGGGGGTGCAGTAAGGGTAGGTGAGAGCCAGTTTTTCGAGTGAGGTTTCAACTATAATCTCACTCATCTGGCTTCCCCTCCCCTCAAATCATCTCGCCCCTTGTCTCTAGACAGCCTTTTCTTCATTCTTCCTGAGCTGAGATGCTGGAATCCAACCATATTGGGTGTTAAAAGCTGCCACTTGACAGCAATGAGGGACCTTTCTGAGAGTCAGAGTGTTCAAAAGGAATCTCCCCACCCACTTTCTGCTTCTTCTATTCTGTTTTCCATGAGCTTCCTGGGCACTTCTTTGAAGTACTACTGATATATCTTGCTTTGGCATTTTGGATCACTTTAGGAATGAGCATAAAGAACACCCTAAGCCATCTTTAGACCATTATTTTAAAACATGAATCTAAAACATCTGCTCAGGTCACTTAGATTCTTCCCCTTAATACTCCTTTGAGCTCAAACAGGAAAAAAAATATGTTTTTTATGCTCAAAACCAGTCCACAAATAGCTTACTGTTTAGTGTAGATTGTATCCTGAAAACATTTTTTTAGGAAGTTGACTGTGATATAGATTTCTATTTCCTTTACAGGTCATTTTACCTGGGACAAATACCTAAAAGAAACATGTTCAGTCCCAGCGCCTGTCCATTGCTTCAAGCAGGTAATTGATTTTCAACATCTTTAGTAGGTGGAAGATAAGTCATTTTTTAATGGTTTTTAGACAATCAAAACAGGAGGTGGAAGCCCTTGGGCTTCTTACCTCAGGGCCCCAGAATAAACTTCTATGGGAAGAACACAGCTCAAGAAGTGAAATTTGGTCACTGTGAGTTTTGGCAGCAGATATTCTTCCCATCTTCATCCCAAGTAACACCCTTGCCTCCTTCTTTACCTCCTTGAGGATATTCTGTGTTACTGAAAACAGCTGCTAATTTTTACTAGAGCTCTTAATTCAGACAGGAAAGAGAGTTATAGTCCATAGACATTGTTGAAAATGGAGCAGTATTTCTTTCTCTGTACTCAGCACTCCTGTCACAATCTTATCTTTCTACAAGAATGTTGACACTGAGTCTCACTCAGTGAAGCATTTCAGGAGCTCATCAGAGGTCATCAAGAGTTTCCCACAAGGATTAAGTAACCCAGAAAATGCACAGATGGTATTGACTATATCAGTGTATGATATGGCTGATAAGCAAAGAAGTGTTCTGGTGCTAAACAAAGCTAAACATCAGGAAGTTACCTACAATCTTTTCCTTTAGTACTCAAAGGTTATTTCCTCACACTGTCAACATTTCGGGTTGAGTTTGAATTTTGTCTGTTTTCTTTTTCTTTTCTTTTTTTTTTTTTCTGAGATGGAGTCTTGCTCTGTCACCCAGACTGGAGTGCAATGGCACAATCTCGGCTCGATGCAAGCTCCGCCTCCTGGGTTCACGCCATTCTTCTGCCTCAGCCTCCAGAGTAACTGGGACTATAGATGCCCGCCACCATGCCCAGCTAATTTTTTATATTTTTAATAGAGACAGGGTTTCACCATGTTAACCAGGATGATCTTGATCTCCTGACCTCATGATCCACCCACCTCGGCCTCCCAAAGTGCTGGGATTACAGGCATGAGCCACCGTGCCTGGCCATAGAATTTTGTCTGTTTTCTAAGTAGAAATACAAATTCGGGACTTCTGCTCATTTGAAATGAAAGGGACTGAATTTATACTTCCACCTGAAACCATTTTTTAAAAAGACAGCGTATGTTAATAATGGTTTGGTTTGTTTTGTTTTGAGACAGTCTCACTCTCTCACCCAGGTTGGAGTGCAGTGTCGTGATCTTGGCTCACTGCAACTTCTGCCTCCCGGCTTCAAGCAGTTCTCCTGCCTCAGCCTCCCGAGTAGCTGGGACTACAGGCACACAACAACATGCCTGGCTAATTTTTGTATTTTTAGTAGAGACAGGGTCTCATTGTGTTGGCCAGGCTGCTCTCCAGCTCCTGATTTCAGGTGATCCACCCACCTTGGCCTCCCAAAGTTCTGGGATTACAGGTGTGAGCCACTGGGCCCAGCCAACAATGGTTTTTAAGTCACTAAAAATCATGCAGCCAAATAGTGATCTCTAGATCAAATGAGTTGAGCTGCCTCTATGATTTTCTAGCTTGCTGTCTTAACAGTTTCCAGACCATGGCCCAGGGAAAGGGAACTCATGTTGAGCCCAGCAGACTCCCTAATTGGAAGAAATGGAAGAAAAAAAAATGAGAGTCCAGAGAAACCAAGGTGGCTAGAATTTACAGGATGGAATATCAGATAGGAGAAAGCTACACACAAAACCACAGCAATCATCAGAGGATCCAGGAAAAGACTACCATTTTATACATGCATATGAGAAAACTACCTAAGGCCAAAGGAAAAAGCTATCTGAAAGGATTCAAAGGAATAGAACCTGGCACTCACACAGGGCTGCGAATAGTTCCTGATCTCAACAGTTAGACTAGAACATCTCATAATTGATTGGGCATTGGGTATAATACTCAGGAAGGTCTTGCTCAGTATTGGAAAATAATTAACACTGAGCATTGAACTTTATATTATTGAGCATTGCTTCAGTCCAGTCTGACAAATCATAAAGGTAAAACTCAAGAGGATCAAACTATTTTATAAGTAACTTAACTGCATCGAGGAACAAAGCCCAAGAAGATTTACAGGAATGCAAGAGTATCCAGTACCCAACAGGTAAAATTCACCAGATCTAACTTTCAATCAAAGACTACCAGGCATGCAAAGAGGCAGGAAAATGCAACCAATCATCTAGGGAATAATTGATTGAAACCGGCTCAGACTCTACACAGATCATAGAACAGCAGACAAACACATTAAAATAATTATTTTAATATATTTGTTATGTTCAGATATTAAGCAGAGACATGGAAAATATTGAAAAGACTCACTGGGCTACTATGTGGGAAGTGAAAAATACACTAGATTGGATTAATGCCAGAAGAAATTAGTAAACTTGAAAACATAATAATAGAAACTATTCAAAATGAAACACAAAGAGAAAAAGGAATTTAGAAAAAATGAGAAGAGCACCAGTGAACTATGGGATAACTTCAAGTGACCAAATAGACATGTAATTGGAGTCCCCAGAGGAGAGAAGTGATGGGGGATAGAAAAAATATTTGAAGAAATAATGGCTAAAATTTTTCCAAAATTAAAAATAACGGCCGGCCACAGTGGCTCACACCTGTAATCCCAGCACTTTGGGAGGCCAAGGTGGGCAGATCGTGAGGTCAGGAGATTGAGACCATCCGACTAACACGGTGAAACCCCATCTCTACTGAAAATACAAGAAAATTAGCCAGGCGTAGTGGTGGGCAGCTGTAGTCCCAGCTACTTGAGAGGCTGAGGCAGGAGAATGACATGAACCTGGGACACAGAGCTTGTAGTGAGCTGAGATCGTGCCACTGCACTCCAGCTTGGGTTACAGAGCGCAACTCCATCTCAAAATAAATAAATAAATAGATAAATAAAATAAAACTCTAGGTCCACAGAATCAAGAAATTCAAGGAATCCCAAAGAATAATAAGAAGAAAACTACTCTGAGGCATATCATAATCAAATTGCATAAAACCATTGATAGAGAAAACTCAACAGCAGCCAGAGAAAAAAGACACTTTATATACAGGATAACTAATGTAAGAATTGTATTTCTTGTTAGAAACAATGTAAGCAAGAACAAAATTGAACAATACCTTGACAGTACTAAAAAAAAAACAAAAAACCTGTCAACTTGGACTACTGCAGCCAGCAAAGATGTCTTTCAAACACAAAGGTGAAAGAAATAAAGATATTTTCAGATTTACAAAAGCTGAAGGAATTCATCACTCACAGACTTACACCTCAAGAATGTTAAAGGAGGTTCATCAAGCTGGAAGAAAATGATATCAAATGAAATAACAGATCTATACAAAGAAATGAAGGTCACTGGAAATTGTCATTATAAGCCTAGATATATAAGATGTTTTCTTATTTAAATCTGTGTAAAAGGTAATTGTGTAGACAATAATAACCCATATATTGTGAGGATGATATATATAAGTAAAATGTATGATAAGAGTAGCACAAAGGCAGGAAGGGAGGAATCTTAGGTATATTACAAGGTTCTCATGCATGAAGTAGTACTATCTTACTTGATAAGATAGACTGGTAAGTTAAAGATGTTTGTACTGTAAACTCTAATGCAACCACTAGAATAATGGGAAAAAATAGCAAGATGTTTTATTTAAACCCAGCTATATCAGTAATCAAATATAAATGGTCTAAATGTTAAAAAGCGGAAATTGGCACATTGGATAAAAAGCAAAACCCAATTATATACTGCCTTCAAAAACTTACGCATGTTTTATGTTTCTTTACTATTGAGCTTGCTATGATTGGAAAAATTATGCTTTAAATAGGTTAAAAGTAAATGTATGAAGATGATATACCATGCTGACATTAGCCATAATAAAGGTGAAATGGCTATATTAATATCAAAGTACACTTCAAACCAAATAATACTAACAGGGTTAAGGAAGTTAATTTTATAATGATAAAGGAATCAAACAGATCCTGACATGAAGCAAAAACCAATAGAACTAGTAGGAGAAACAGATAAATCCAAAATTATCTGTAGTCAGACTTTTAATACTCTTTTCTATATAATAAAAGAACAAGTAGAGGAAAAAAATCAGCAAATATATGGTGGATTTGAACAACACTATGAACTAACTTGACCTAACTGACATATATAGAATACTGTCCAACATATGTAGAATACACATTCTTTCCAAGTGCATGCAGAACATTTATCATGATAGACCACATTCTGCACCATTAAATGAGGCTTCAGAATTTTTCTTTCTTTCTTTCTTTTTTCTAGGGCTTGAGAAATTTAAGAGGATTTAAGCAATACAAAACATGTTATCTGGCCAGGTGCAGTGGCTTGTGCCTGTAATCCCTGCACTTTAGGAGGCCTAGGCAGGCAGATCATCTGAACTCAAGAGTTCAAGACCAGCCTGGCCAACATGGTGAAACCTCATCTCTACTAAAAATACAAAAAATAGGCGTGGTGGCACCTGTAATCCCGGCTACTTGGGAGGTTGAGTCAGGAGAATGGCTTGAACCCGGGAGGTGGAGGTTGCACTGAGCCGAATCATGCCATTGCACTCTAGCCTGGGTGACAGAGTGAGACTCTGTCTCAAAAACAATAACAACAAAAGTGTGTTCTCTGATTGTAAGGAAATTAAATTAAAAAACAATGGTGGGAAGTTATCTGGAAAATCTCCATGTATTTGAAAACTAAGTAACACATTTTTAAATACTCCATGAGTACTTAGAAACTGAAAGGAACATTAGAAAGTATTTTCAACTCAATGAAAATGAAAGAACATTTCAGAATTTGTGGGGTGGTGCTAAAGCAGCTCAATTAATGACCTCAGTTTCCACTTTAGAAAAGTAGGGAGAAAAAAAGAGCAAGTTAATTTCAAATTAAGCAGAGAAAAGCAAGTAATAAAGATTAGACTATAAATCAGTGAAATAAAAATATAGAGAAAAAGCCATTGAAACCAAAAGCTGGTTCTTTGCAAAGACAAATAAAAGTGATAAACCTGTAACTAGAGTAATCAAGAATAAAAGAAGACACAAATCACCAATATCACAAATGACAGAGGACCGGACACAGTGGCTCACAGCCGTAATCCCAACACTTTAAGAGGCTGATGCAGGTGGATCACATGAGCCTAGGAGATCAAGACCAACCTGGGCAACATAGCGAGAACCCATCTCTATGAAAATTTTTTTAAAGTTTTAAATTAGCTGGGCATGGTAATGCATGCCTATGGTCTCAGCCACTTGGGAGGCTGAGGTAGGAGGATTGCTTGAGCTCAGGAGGTCAAGGCTGCAGTGAGCTATCATCACACCACTGCGCTCCAGCCTGGGTCACAGAGTGGGTTCCTGTCTTAAAAAAAAAAAAGAGAAAAAGAAGTCAGAGAAGTGACTTCACTATAGATTCAGCAGATAATAAAAGAATTAAGGGAGTACTATGAACAAATGTATGCATTTTACTCTTAACAACTAAGATGAAATGGATAACTTTCATGAATGACACAAATTACCAAAGCTCAGTCAAGAAGAGAGAAAACCTAAATGGCACTATTTCTGTTACAGAAATTGAATTTGTAGTTAAAAACTTTTCCACAAAGAAAATTCCAGTCAATACAGAATTTGTAATATTTTTTCCTTAAATGTTTGAAACTTTACTGGTGTTTCAAACATTTAAGGAAAAAATATTACGAATTCTGTATTGACTCTTCTAGAAAATTTAACAGAAAAGGATGTCTCCTAACTCATTCTATGAAGGCAAACATTTCTGACACCAAAACCAAGCAAAGACATTGAAAGAAAAGAAAACTGTGCAGCCATATCACACATGAAAATAAATGTAAACATTTTAAGTAAAATTGAAGGGAAAAAATTTAACAATATGTAAAAAGAATAACTCATCATGACCAAGTGGGGTTAATTCTAGGAATGCAAAGTTGGCTTCAATTTCAAAAATTAATCAGTGGAATTTACCATATGTACACATGCTAAAGAAAAAAAATACTATTGTCTCAATAGATGCAGAAAAATCATTTCACAAAATTAAATGTCTGTTACTAAATAAAAACTAAAAACTCTCACCAAACTAGAAATAGAAGGGAACTTTCTAAATCCTAAACTCTAAAGGGCATTTATTAATATCATAAAGGGCATTTAATAATATCATACTTAATGGCGAAAAGGCTAAATGCTTTCCCCTTAAGGTCAGGAACAAGACAAGGATATCTGCTCTTGCCAGTTTTATTCAGTATTGTACTACCAATGCAAACAGGCCAGAAAAAGAAATAAAAGGGATCTGGGTTGAAAGATTAGAACAAACACCAAGGAAAATGTATACAGGACAAGAAAGTACATGAATAGAGATGCTCAATACCATTATTTCATTAGGGAAATACAAATTAAAAGTGATTAGTAAGCTATCACTATACATTTATTTAAATGGCTCAGATTTTCAAAAGGCTGACCATATTAAATAGTGGCAAAGATGTAGAGTAAATGGAACTTTCATATGCTGCTGGTGAAAATGCAAAATGGTTCAACTACTTTGGGTGGGGCAGGGGTGGAACTAACAAATATGCAAAATTTATATAAAGGAAATTTTAGAAGATGCCTGACCAAAATTTTGTTTCATTAAAAAAATAGAGTGCACTTTGTCAAACTTAAGAACTTCTGCTCTTCAAAAGATACTGGTAAGAGAACAAAAATACAGGTCACAGACTATGAGAGAATAGTTTTGCATTTCTTAACAATAGGGATATGCTCTAAGAAATGAATTGTTAAGCAATTTCATCGTCGTGCAAACATAGAATATACTTGCACAAACCTGGTTGCTATAGCCTACTACACACCTAGGCCATAGCCTATTCTTCCTAGGCTACAAAACTGTCCAGCATGTTACTATACTGAGTACTGTAGGTAGTTGTAACACAATGATACTCGTCTACGTAAACATATCTAAACATGGAAAAGGTACAGTAAAAAAAATATGGTATAAAAGGTATACTAACACTTGTACACCTGTATCAGGCACTTACCATGAATGGAGCTTGTAGGACTGGAAATTGCTGTGAGTGAGTCAATGAGTGAGTGGTGAATGAACATGAAGGCCTAGGAGATTACTGCATACCACTGTCAACATTATGAACACGTACACCCAGGCTACACTAAATTTGTTTAAACATTTTTCTTTCTTGAGTAAGGAGTTAACCTTAGTTTACTGTAACTTTTTCACTTTATAAACTTAAATTTTTTAACTTTTTGACTCTTGTAATAATACTTAGCTTAAAACACATTGTACAGGTGTACAAAAATAATTTTTACTTTTTTAATTTTAATTTTTTTTTTACCTTTTAAACTCTTTTTGTTACAAAACTTAAGACAAACACATACATTACCCTAGGCCTACACAGACTCAGGATCATCAGTATCACTGTCTTCCACTTCTACTTCTGAGCCTACTGGAAGGTCTTCAGGGGCAGTTACATGCATGGATGGAGCTGTAATCTCCTATGGTAACAATGCCTTCTTCTGGAATACCTTCTGAAGGAGCTGCCTGAGGCTGTTTTTTTAGTTAACTCTTATTTTTGTATAAAGAATACACTCTAAAATAATGATTAAAAATATATATTAAACACATAAACCAGCAACATAGTAATTTGTTATCAAGTATTACGTACTGTACATAATTGTATGTGCTATACTTTTATACAGCTTGCAGCACAGTAGGTTTTTTTACACCAGCATCACCACAAATGTGAGTAATATGTTGCTGTAGGACCTTAGAACAGCTGTAGTATAACTAGGATGCAGGAATTTTTTAGCTCCATTGTAATCTTATGGGACCACAATCTATATATAGTCTATTGTTGACCAGACGTCATTATGTGGAACATGACTATACTTGCAAATGACATAACTGACAGCATTATTTTTCAAATTGATCTGTAGATTCAACACAATCTCTGTCAAAATGCCAGCTGCCTTTTTTGCAGAAATTGACAAATTGGTGCTAAAATTCTTAGAAGAGACCCAGAATAGCCATAGCAATCGTGAAAAGAGAGAACAAAGCTAAAGCATTCACATTTCCTGATTTCAAAACTTACTACAAAGCTACAGTACTTAAGATGTCATGGTTCTGGCAGGAAGATAGACGTACAGATCCTTGAATTAAAATTGAGAGTACAGAAATTGACCCACCAATTTATGGTCGATTGATTTTTCACAAGGATACCAAGACAGTTCAATGGGTTTTTCAACAACTGGTGCAGGAACAGCTGCTTATCCACATAGAAAAAAGTGAAATTGGACCCTACCTCTATGCCATATACAAAAATTAACTTCAAGAGGATCATGGACCTAAATGTAAGAGTTAAAACTACAAAACTCTTTAAAAGAAACACAGGAGGAAATCTTCATGACCTTGGATTAGATAATACAACACCAGAAACATAAACAACAAAAGAAAACATAGATAACTTAAACTTCATCAAAATTAAAAGATTTTTGTTTCCACACCATCAAAAAAGTGAAAAGGACAACCCACGCAATGGGAGAAAATACTTGCAAATTATATATCTGGTAAAGGACTTGTATCCAGAATATAGAAAGAACTCTTAAAACTCGGGAATTAGGCCAGGCGCAGTGGCTCACACTTGTAATCCCAGCACTTTGGGAGGCCGAGGTGGGTGGATCATGAGGTCAGGAGATCGAGACCATCCTGGCTAACACGGTGAAACCCCATCTCTATGAAAAAGACAAAAAATTGTCCGGGTGCCGTGGCGGGTGCCTGTAGTCCCTGCCTTGGGAGGCTGAGGCAGGAGAATGTTGTGAATCCGGGAGGCAGAGTTTGCAGTGACCCACTGCACTCCAGCCTGGGCAATAGTAGAGCAAGACTCCATCTCAAAAAAAAAAACAAAAAAACAAAACAAAAACAAAACAAAACTGGGAATTAAAAGACAACATGATTTTAAAATGGACAAAGAATTTGAATAGGTATTTCTCCAAATATATACAAATGACCAGTTAGGCACATAAAAGATACTCAGTAGTCATTAAAGAAATGCTAATCAAAACTGCAATGAGATATACATCACATTGACTAGATGACTCTAACATCAAAAAGACAATGGTAAATGTTGCTGAGGATGTGTAGCAACTGGAACCCTCGTACATTGGTGGTGAAATTATGAAATCCTGTAGCTACTTGAGAAGACAGTTCAGAGGTTACCCAAAATGTTAAACAGAGTTACCACATGACCCAGCAGTTTCACTCATAAGTATATGCCTAAGAAAATAGAAAACATGTCCACAGAAAAATACACCATAAATGTTCATCACATCATTATTCATAATAGCCAAAAAGAGGAAACAACCCAAATGTCCATCAGCTGATGAATGAGTAAGCAAAATGTATATCCATACAATGGAATATTGTTCGTCAATGAAAAGGAATGAAGTACTGATACACTCACTGACATGGGTGAAACTTGAATCCATTTTGCTAAATGAAAGAAATTATTCGCATATTGGCCACACATCATATAATTCCATCTGTATGAAATGTCCAGAATAGGTAAATCCATGGAAACAGAAAGTAGATTAATGGTTTCTAGGGCCTGAGCTGAGAGGGTAGTGGGGAATGACTCCATTGGGACATGGGGTTCATTTTGGGGGGATTATGGAAATGTTATAAAATTAGATAGGAATAGTGTTTACACAACTCTGAGAATATTCTGAAAATCATAGAATTATATACCTTAAAATGGTAATTTTCTGTTTTGTGATTTAAACATATACCTACCATATGATCCAGCCATTTCACTCCTAGGTATTTGTGCAAGAAGAAAGAAAGTGTATTTCCCTACATGAAATTTTGTACTTAAATGTTTCTAGCCGCTTTAGCAAACCATATCTCCATCAGCACGGTTATACTGCTCAACTGTAAAAGGAAATGAATTATTAATATGGTTGAATATCAGAGTGGTTATGCTGAGTGAAAGAAGCTAGGCAAAAAAGAAAGTACATCTTCTGTGATTCCTTTTAAGGCTAGAAAATGCAAAGCAATCTACAGTGATAGAAAGTAGACCATTGGTTGCCTGGGTACAGAGGTCCTGGAGGGGCCAGAAGAAGAGATTACAAAAGAGCATGTGAGGACTTGCCATGTTCATTATTTTTATTGTGGTGATGCTTTCACAGGTTTATATGGTGTATATGGTAGCATGGGCATATACATATGTCAAGACTTACTAAAGTGTATAGTTTATTGTATGTCAATTGTATGAATTGATTAGTAAGTTATTGTCGAAATAAGAAAAAATTAACCCCCAGTAGTCAGTGTGGTAGATATACACATCAATATACTAAAATATTCCACAAAGAGACACAAAGAATATTATAGTTTAATAGGACGTAGTAGTCCTAAAAAGACTAAAAAGGGACTAAAAAGTCCCTACCTGGAAGGGTAGGGAGTTAGAGAATTATAGGATGAGAAAATATTTAATTAACTGGCCTATATAAGACATTCTTGTCCTTTTTTTTAACTGGTATGGGTCTATTTGATGCTTCATTGGGAAGTAATTTTTTACCCTTCATCTTACCTTTCGTTGTTTCTTTTGCATGAAACCTTTCTTAATTATTAGGGAATAATTCAGTTGGTTGTCCCTGGCCCAGCTATAACCAATCTGAATCCAAAATGTGAATTTTGGGGGTTTACTGTTAATCTGTCTAAACCTCATACCTTGTTTTTCCCAGTCCTACACACCTCCAAGCAACGAATTTAAGATCAGTATGAAATTGGAAGCACAGGACCCCAGGAACACCACATCCACCTGTATTGCCACAGTAGTTGGACTGACAGGTGCCCGCCTTCGCCTGCGCCTTGATGGGAGTGACAACAAAAATGACTTCTGGCGGCTGGTTGACTCAGCTGAAATTCAGCCTATTGGGAACTGTGAAAAGAATGGCGGTATGCTACAGCCACCTCTTGGTGAGTAGGTAAACCCAAACTCTTTCTAGCCAATTATTAATAGTTAGCTTCCAAAAACTGAACATTCTAATATGGGAAAGCCTAGGTTCCCCTGCTTATCCCTTATTTTTCATATAGTCTCCTAAAAAGGCCCACCCAAAATGAAACAAGCTGTACAATTTGGACATCTCCATCTCTGCATTAGCTTATGATAACCAGGCTTCTCCCAAATTATTTCTGACAAGAAATGACACCCTTTTTCTTCTTGGCCGGTGTCCATTTACCTGAGAGAGAGAATGGAAGGAGGTCTTGTCATTTAACCTATCTCAAAAAGCATAAAGCTTTCACCAAATCCTATCATGATGACAAGAATTGAGAGAAAATCTGCCAGTAGAAAGCATGACTGTTATAAGGATCTCTTATCTCCTTTCTCACTAATTCTCACCTGGTCCTTGGAGTTTTCTCACTTTGAATCCATTATTACATGAAAATCATTTTTTAAAATATGATACCCCCACTAGGTTTTTCTTTCCAGATAAGATTCCCCTCCAGCTTTTGCCTTAATAAATCTGAGGGATTCAGCCCTTCTTTTCAGTTACTGTCAATCACTATTATGGGGAATCTCAATGGGGGACCGAGAGAGTTAGATTATGGACTTCGGCTATATTTTCTCTAAGGGAGCTGTGCTAGATTGAGAGTTGGAGAGCATGTATCTTGGGCTCCCTAGGTACTTATTTAATGTTTTCCCCCATTAAAAAAACAATTGTAACGTAAAAATTTCAAACATATAAAAAGGTAAGAGAAAAATAGCATAGTGAATGCTCGTGTAACCTTCATTGTTGAAGTCAATATAGTTTTATCTATACTTATATACACTTTCTGTCCCCACCTCCAATTGTTAAACATAGTATCATTGTATCATGAAAGTGTTTAGTATGTCTCTGTCATAGGCAAGGATGTCTTAAACCATACCATACTGTTATCACATATAAATAAGCCAATGATAATTTCTTAATATCAATAAGTATTTTAATGTGTTTAAATTTTCCGAATTGTCTGTCTCTCTCTCTCCCTCTCTGTCTGTCTCATTTATATCAGTTTTTCAAATCAGAATCCAATTAGAATCCCCACACTGCAGTTAGTTGATATGTCCTTTAAGTTTCTTTAAATCTACGAGTTCCCCTCTGCTCTCATTTTTTTCTTGCAGTTTACTTGTTTAAAAACCTAAGTCATTTGTGTTTTAAATTTCCTAAAATTATATCTTGTTGATTGTACTCTTGTGGTATCATTTTTTTTCTTTTTTTTTTTTTTTATTATACTTTATGTTCTAGGGTACATGTGCACAACGTGCAGGTTTGTTACATATGTATACATGTGCCATGTTGGTGTGCTGCACCCATTAACTCGTCATTTACATTAGGTGTGTCTCCTAATGCTATCCCTCCCCCATACCCCCAACCCACAACAGGCCCTGGTGTGTGATGTTCCCCTTACTGTGTCCAAGTAATCTCATTGTTCAGTTCCCACCTATGAGTGAGAACATGCAGCGTTTGGTTTTCTGTTCTTGCGATAGTTTGCTGAGAATGATAGTTTCCAGCTACATCCATGTCCCTACAAAGGACACAAACTCATCCTTTTTTATGGCTGCATAGTATTCCATGGTGTATATGTGCCACATTTTCTTAATCCAGTCTGTCATTGATGGACATTTGGGTTGGTTCCAAGTCTTTACTGTTGTGAATAGTGCTGCAGTAAACATACATGCATGTGTCTTTATAGCAGCATGATTTACAATCCTTTGGGTATATACCCAGTAATGGGATGGCTGGGTCAAATGGTATTTCTAGTTCTAGACCCTTGAGGAAACGCTACACTGTCTTCCACAATGGTTGAACTAGTTTACAGTCCCACCAACAGTGTAAGAGTGTTCCTATTTCTCCACATCCTCTCCAGCACCTGTCATTTCCTGACTTTTTAATGATTACCATTCTGACTGGTGTGAGATGGTATCTCATTATGGTTTTGATTTGCATTTCTCTGATGACCAGTGATGATGAGCATTTTTTCATGGGTCTGTTGGCTGCATAAATGTCTTCTTTTGAGAAATGTCTGTTCATATCCTTTGCCCACTTTTTGATGGGGTTGTTTGTTTTTTTCTTGTAAATTTGTTTGAGTTCTTTGTAGGTTCAGGATATTAGTCCTTTCTCAGATGAGTAGATTGCAAAAATTTTCTCCCGTTCTGTAAGTTTCCTGTTCACTCTGATGATACTTTCTTTTGCTGTGCAGAAGCTCTTTAGTTTAATTAGATCCCGTTTGTCAATTTGGGCTTTTGTTGCCATTGCTTTTGGTGTTTTAGACGTGAAGTCCTTTCCCATGCCTATGTCCTGAATGGTATTCCCTAGGTTTTCTTCTAGGGTTTTTATGGTTTTAGGTCTAACATTTAAGTCTCTAATCCATCGTGAATTAATTTTTGTATAAGGTGTAAGGAAGGGATCCAGTTTCAGCTTTCTACTTATGGCTAGCCAGTTTTCCCAGCACCATTTGTTAAATAGGGAATCACTTCCCTATTTCTTGTTTTTGTCAGGTTTGTCAAAGATTAGATGGTTGTAGATGTGAGGTATTATTTCCGAGGGCTCTATTCTGTTCCATTGGTCTATATCTCTGTTTTGGTACCAGTACCATGCTGTTTTGGTTACTGTAGTCTTGAAGTATAGTTTGAAGTCAGGTAGCATGATGCCTCCAGCTTTGTTCTTTTGACTTAGGATTGTCTTGGCAATGCGAGCTCTTTTTTGGTTCCATATGAACTTTAAAGCAGTTTTTTCCAATTCTGTGAAGAAAGTCATTTGTAGCTTGATGGGGATGGCATTGAATCTATAAATTACCTTGGGCAATATGGCCATTTTCACGATATTGATTCTTCCTATCCATGAGCATGGAATGTTCTTCCATTTGTTTGTGTCCTCTTTTATTTCACTGAGCAGTGGTTTGTAGTTCTCCTTGAAGAGGTCCTTTACATCCCTTGTAAGTTGGATTCCTATATTTTATTCTCTTTGAAGCAATTGTGAATGGAAGGTCATTCATGATTTGGCTCTCTGTCTGTTACTGGTGTATAAGAATGCTTGTGATTTTTGCACATTAATTTTGTATCCTGAGACTTTGCTGAAGTTGCTTATCAGCTTGAGGAGATTTTGGGCTGAGATGATGGGGTTTTCCAAATATACAATCATGTCATCTGCAAACAGGAACAATTTGACTACTTCTTTTCCTAATTGAATACCCTTTATTTCTCTCCCTTGCCTGATTGCCCTAGCCAAAACTTCCAACACTATGTTGAATAGGAGTGGTGAGAGAGGGCATCCCTGTCTTGTGCCAGTTTTTAAGGGGAATGCTTCTAGTTTTTGCCCATTCAGTATGATATTGGCTGTGGGTTTGTCATAAATAGCTCTTATTATTTTGAGATACATTCCATCAATACCGAATTTATTGAGAGTTTTTAGCATGAAGGGCTGTTGAATTTTGTCAACGGCCTTTTCTGCATCCGTTGAGATAATCATGTGGTTTTTGTCTGTGGTTCTGTTTATAAACAGAGATATAGACCAATGGAACAGAGCAGAGCCCTCAGAAATAATACCACACAGCTACAGCCATCTGATCTTTGACAAACCTGACAAAAACAAGAAATGGGGAAAGGATTCCCTATTTAATAAATGGTGCTGGGAAAACTGGCTAGCCATATGTGGAAAGCTGAAACTGAATACCTTCCTTACACCTTATACAAAAATTAATTCAAAATGTATTACAGACTTAAATGTTAGACCTAAAACCATAAAAACCCTAGAAGAAAACCTAGGCAATACCATTCAGGACATAGGCATGGGGAAGGACTTCATGTCTAAAACACCAAAAGCAATGGCAACAAAAGCCCAAATTGACAAATGGGATCTAATTAAATTAAAGAGCTTCTGCACAGCAAAAGAAACTATCATCAGAGTGAACAGGCAACCTACAGAATGGGAGAAAATTTTCGCAATCTACCATCTGACCCAGGGCTAATATCCAGAACCTACAAAGAACTCAAACAAATTTACAAGAAGAAAACAACCCCATCAAAAAGTGGGCAAAGGATATGAACAGACATTTCTCAAAAGAAGACATTTATGCAGCCAACAGACCCATGAAAAAATGCTCATCATCACTGGTCATCAGAGAAATGCAAATCAAAACCATAATGAGATACCATCTCACACCAGTTAGAATGGTAATTATTAAAAAGTCAGGAAACAACAGGTGCTGTAGATGATGTGGAGATATAGGAACAGTTCTGCACTGTTGGTGGGACTGTAAACTAGTTCAACCATTGTGGAAGACAGTGTGGTGATTCCTCAAGGGTCTAGAACTAGAAATACCATTTGACCCAGCCATCCCATCACTGGGTATATACCCAAAGGATTATAAATCATGCTGCTATAAAGACACATGCACACATATATTTATTGCAGCACTATTCACAATAACAAAGACTTGGAAGCAACCCAAATGTCCATCAATGACAGACTGGATTAAGAAAATGTGGCACATACAAACCATGAAATGCTATGCAGGCATAAAAAAGAATGAGTGCATGTCCTTTGTAGGGACATGGATGAAGCTGGAAACCATCATTCTCAGCAAACTATCATAAGGACAAAAAACCAAACACCACATGTTCTCACTCGTAGGTGGGAACTGAACAATGAACATTTGGACACAGTAAGGGGAACATCATACACCGGGGCCTGTTGCGGGGTGGGGGCTTGGGGGAGAGAGAGCATTAGGAGACATACCTAATGTAAATGACGAGTTAATGGGTGCAGCACACCAACATGGTACATGTATACATATGTAACAAACCTACACATTGTGTACATGTACTCTAGTACTTAAAATATAGTAATAATAATAATAAAGTAAAAGTAGAATTCTATGATTCAGCAGTTCCATTTCTGGGTATATACGCAGAAGAACTGAAAGCAGGAACTTGGGCAGATAGTTGAATACTCGTGTTTAGCAGCATTAGTCACAATAGCCAAAAGGTGGAAGCCACTCAAGTGTCCGTGGATGGAAGAATGGATAAAGAAAATGTTCACACATATGTACACACAGAAAGAGAGTGGGGTGGGGAAGAGAGAGAGATGCAATGGGAATATTATTCAGCCTTAAAGAGGAAGGAAATTATAACACATGCTACAACATAGGTGAACCTTGAAGACATGCTAAGTGAAATAAGCCAGTTATAAAAGCACAAATATTGTATGATTTCACTTAGATGAGCTATCTAGAGAAATCAAATTTATAGAGACGGAAAGTACAATAGTAATTGCCAGGATCTCCGGGAGGAGGAAGTGAAGAGGTTAATAATAGGTACAGAGTTTCAGCTGGGGAAAATGAAAATGTTCTGGAGATGGATGCTGGTGATAGCCCAATAATGTGAATACACTTAATGTCACAGAACTGTACACTTTAAAATGATTAAAACTATAAATTTGATACGTATTTTACCACAATAAAAAATTACCAGGCATGCAAACAAGCAAAAGAAAAACCAATTATAATAAGAATCCAGAAATCACACAGATTATAGGATTAATAGGCAAGGGCATTAAAGCAGTTGTTTATATTGCATATGTTCAAGAAAATAGAGGAAATTATGAGTAGAGAAATGTAGGATTTAGATTTAAAAGAACCAAATTGAACTTTAGAGGTAGAAAATACAATATAATATCTCAAGTGAAGAATAAACTGAATGATCCACATCATATTACTGCTGGAATTGCTGCAGGAGGAAGATCAGCATACTTAAAAACAGCAGTATAAACTATCTAAATGAAACGCAGATAGAAAAAGAACTGAAAAAGAAAGCATCAGTGAGCCATGGAACAACTTCACGTTGCCTATAACATATATAACTGGAGTCCTGAAGGAGAGATAGGGAGCACATAAGTAGTTATTAGAAAAATAATGCTTGAAAAATTTTCGAATACTATGAAAATTATAATTTCACAAATCAGAGAAGCTCAATGAACCCCAAGCAGGAGGAATATGAAATAAACCACACAAGGCACATCATCATCAAATTGCTGAAAACCCATGATAAAGAGAAAAATCTTAAGAGCAGCGAGAGCAAAACAAGCACATGATATACAGAAGATCAAAGAATGACAGCAACTTCTCGTCAGAAACAGTGCAAGCCAGAATACAGTGGAGCAGCATTTTTAAGTTCTAAAAGGAAAAGAAGTTGTTAAGCTAGAATTCTATACCAAACAAGAATGTCTTTCAAAAATAAAAATGAAATGAAGACGTTTGCAGACATATACAAAAGCTTAGAGAATTAATCACAAGCATATCAGTACTACAAGAAGTGTTAAGTGAAGTCCTTCAAGCAGGAAGAAAATGATGACATGGAAAAAATGGATCTCTGCAAAGCAATGAAGAAAATTTGTAGGTAAATATAATAAAATTTGTAGGTACATATAATAATTCAAAAATAGCTAGGAACTCCTAAAAGAGCAATGTGCAGAGAGTAATCTCATTAGCTATTAAAACATACTTTAAAGCCTCTATAATTAAAATTATATGGAACTGGCACGTGAATAGACAGGCTGAGCAGTGTAAAGTAAATAGCAAATCCGGAGATAGATCTGACTGTATATGAAAATCTGCTATATGATAAAAGTAGTGTCGCAGTTTGCTGGAGCTGCCAGTGAAATACCACAGACTGTCTGGCTTAAACAACATAATTTTTTTTTCTCATAGTTCTAAAGGCTAGAAAGTCCAAGGTCAAGATTCTGGCCGGGATTGGTTTCTAGTGAGGGTCCTCTTCTTGCTTGCAGACAGCCACCGTATGGCTGCCTTCTCACTGTGTTCTCACAGGAGAAGGAAGAAGGAAGGGAGAGAAGTAGAGGGAGAGGGAGAGAAGTGGAAGGAGAGGGAGAGAAGTGGAAGGAGAGGGAGAGAAGTGGAAGGAGAGGGAGAGAGTTCTTCCTCTTCTTATAAGGCCATCGTTCTGTCAAATTAGGGCTGTACCCCATGACTTCATTTAACCTTCATCATCTCCTAACAACCCTGTCTCCAGGTACAGTTATATTGGGGATTAGGACTTCAACATATTAATTTGGGGGATGGAGATTCAGTCCATGATGGTTGGCATGTTAAATTGGATAAAATTGACTTTTTCATAAGTGACATTGGGATAAGTTGATAGCCATTAGGAAAAGATACAATTGAATCCATATATCACAGCATATGTCAGAATAAACTGCACGTACATTAGAGATCAAAATGTAAAAAAAATGACTGTATGAGTACTAGGAAAACAAATTCCTTTATAAACTTGGGGTGGGGAAAGCCTTTTTAAATATGACTCAAAGTCTGGATAGACCGATAAATTTTACTTTGTAAAACGTTTTTAGAGAAAAAGAATACTCCAAGCAAAGCTAAAAGACAAATGATAAATGGGAGAAAATATTTGCAACATAAAGCACAGATAAATCTCCCTAATTCATAAAGAACACCCATAAATAGAAAAATTTTTAAAGACTAAAACCTATAGAAAAATGATCTTAAGGCATGAACAGTTGACAGAAGATACACAAATGGTCCTCAGACATATGAAAATACACACCACCCTTAATAAAATAACTGCAGATTAAAACCACACTGAGATATTCTTTCTTACCAGATTGACAAAAATTCAAAAGCTTGAGGAGACAGCAAGGCTGTGGGGAAATAAGCGGTCTCATTTTTTTTGCTGGGAAAATGCAGAATGGTACAATTCACACTGGAGAGGGAGGGCATACAATTCAGCAGTATCTGAGAAAAGCCACATATGCATTTATTAGTTGACCCAGGGATCCCACTTCAGGAATTTGATTTTAAAGATATACTTCCACAAAAATAAAGCAACATACACATGGTTATTTTTTTTGCAACATTAAGAGATTGAATGTAATATAGTACATTCACACAATGAAGTACCATTCAACCATAAAATAGAATGAGGAAGAGCTCTATAAACTAATATGGAGTGATTTCTAAGATATATCATTAATGTGAAAAAAGAAAATTGCAAAAAATATATATAATATGCTAACTTGAGAAAGAGAAGGGGAAATATGTATGTATACACATATACACACATATATAACACATGAGATCATATATTTTAAATTTATTTCTATAAAAAGAAACACAGGAATATCAAGCCAAAAAATAATGAAAAGGTCACCCATTAGGCATGTCTTGGAATCAGGTAGAAAGTACCGGGATAAGAGTCAGGCTTTTGAGAATACTTTTTAATATTCTTTTGACTTTTGAATTAAATATTTTACTTAATAAATAAAATTAACTTAAAAAAATGAACAAAGCAAACTCTAAAATTGATTAGAAACAAACGAAACTGAATCAAATGGATATCATAACCACATTGAAAAAACTATTAATTCAAATAAATTTTTAATATAGAACCTTCACAGTATACCTTTAATATGGGGCATATTCTAAGGAAAAAATGGACTGCAAATAAATTCTAACTTCTTAATAATGTTTGTGGTTTTGGCATGGCCATCTGAGACTAATTTTCTGATACTGAAAATAGAGTGAATGAATAAGTAAGATTCTAATATGGAAAAAGATGAGGAAGAACCCTATAGTATTGGATTTGAATTGGAGAGTATCTGTATCTACTCTGGCCTTTAAAATATATGTATGCCTCCTATTCAAGTAATACATATAAGTAACATATGACTTGTATATGTATTTGCATATACGTATGGCTTTCCAAGCACTGTTCATTGAAAAGGCCTAGAAGCAATTATATCTCAATAGCAATGAGGACACCTTGAGTTTGGTTTCTGAAACTCACCTGATACACCTGTGATCCCAACACTTCGGGAGGCAGAGGCAGGAGGACCCCTTGAACCTAGGAGTTCGAGACCAGCCTGAACAACATGGCAAGACCCCCATCTCTACCAGAAAACATTAAAAATGAGCTGGACATAGTGTGACACACCTGTGGTCCCAGCTACTTGGGAGGCTGAGGTGGGAGTATCCCCTTGAGTCTGGGAGGTCGAGGCTGAAGTGAGCCATGATCATGCTATTGCACTCCAGCCTGGGTGACAGAGTAAGACCCTTCTCAAAAAAAAAAAAAGAAAGAAAATTAAAGTTGGAGGGAAGAAATCTCCTTTACAGAATGCCAGCCAATAAATATAGAAAGAAGGAGGCCGGGCACAGTGGCTCACACCTGTATTCCCAGCACTTTGGGAGGCCAAGATGGGTGGATCACGTGAGTCCAGGAGTTTGAGACCAGCCTGGGCAGCATGGTGAAACTCCGTTCCTACAAAAAAATACAAAAATTATCTGAGCGTGATGACACGTACCTGTGGTGCCAGCTACTCAGGAGGCTGAAATGGAAGAATTGACTGAGCCTGGGAAGTTGAGGCTGCAGTAAGCCAAGATCTTGACACTGAATTTCAGCCTGGGGGACAAAGCGAAACCCTGTCTCAAAAAAATATGTAGAAAGAATGAGAGAAAATTACTTTTTTGCAACTATTTAAATAATTGAGTCAGGCAAGAGTAACCAATAAATGCTAAAACCATTAGGTAAAAAACATACTGAGGAATAGGATATTCACAGTCTCAAAGTTTCTCTCCACTGATTGCCTATTAATTACAAAGGGAAGTTACAGTGAAGAACATTGTCAGTCACCTCTTAACATGTGATCAAATTTTGTATCTTCAATAATTAGACAAACTGACATTATGTGCCTCCTGCAGTATTGCAATGAGAAATACTCCACATCACCTGTATAGTATTTTTTATCAAATCTCTGTAGCAGGCCAGGCCTAGCGGCTTATGCCTGTAATCCTAGCCAGCACTTTGGGAGGCTGAGGCGGCATGATTACTTGAGGCCAGAAATTCAAGACCAGCCTGGGCAATATAGCAAGCCCACCATCACTACAAAAAAAAAAAAAAATAGAAAAATTGGACAGGTATGGTGGTGCACACCTTTAGTCCTAGCTACTCAGGAGAATCGCCTGAACCCAGGAGTTGAAGGATGCTGTGAACCTTGCACCACTGCACACCAGCCTGGGCAACAGAGCAAGACCCTGTCTCTAAATAAATAAATAAATAAATAAGCTCTTTAGCATAAATGTAATTATGAGGAAACAAATCAGAAGAAATCCAAACTATGGGACATTCTGTAAAATATAATCCAGACTCTTCAAAAATGTCAGTGTCATACAAAGCAAACAAAGGGCAACAGGACTATTCTACATTAATTCTACATTAAAGGAGACTGAAGAGACATGACAACCAAATGTAGTATGTAATTCTTGATTGGATCCTGTATTTAAAAATCAAACAGTTTTAAAGAACATTTTAGGGACAAATAAGAATATTTTTAATTAAATTTCCTGAGTGTGATAATACTGCAATTTTGTAGGGGAATGTCTTTTTCAAATATACTGATGTATTTAGGAGTGAAGTGTCATAACATCTCTGACTTTCACATAGTTCAGGGATGGAAGTATTAATATATGTAGATGAAAAGCAGATGTGGGAAAATGGTAATAGTTGTTGAATCTAGTTGAAGGGTACATAGTTGTTCATTATATAGTTTTTGCTATTTTCTGTAGGTTTATAACTTCAAAATAAAATTTAAAAAATAAAATTATATAATTGTACATATGCGTGTGTGTTCATGTTCCTCAGGCCTCCTCTGGACTTCTTTCTAGAGTTGCTGAATCAGAAGCTCTAGGTAATGGGGCTTGGGATTCTGTATGGTAAAATGGCTGTCCTGAGATTCTGGCACAACTGGTCTTTATTTGGAAAACATTGCTCTAGAAGAGCATCCTTTTCCATTAAAATCTTGTATGGTGTATATGTATACGTATGTGTGTTCTGTTCTCATAAGGGATATTACTCCCTTGCAGAGGAGTCCTCCAAGGACAAAGCATATAGTAGAGTAGAATGATTCTTCTCAGTTATCTCAAAGCTGCCACTCTTCTCCTCACAGCTCCGTGTTATTACTGACTGATTCTTCTACTTAATACTGTGATTGTTTCTTCTAAAGAGAGCTGTCTAGAGCATAGTTCTCAAACTTGGCTACCTGTTAAAATCACTTAGGGAGCTCTTAAGATTTTCAGGGTCTAGGCCTTAACTTCAGATCAGTTAAATAAGAATTTCTGGGAGTGGATCTGATGTATTCTTTAATGTTCCCCAGGGGATTCCAGTGTCCAAGTTTGAGAGTCACTGAGCTAGAGTAGAAGTTAGCCTCTGTTGAGGCCCCTGGTCAAGTGAGTCAGGATCTCAGTGTAAACTGCTTACCTAGCAAATTTGGTCACATGCTGTAGTATATACAGTGACTTGAAAGGAATCCTTTGTATGTTTCTATCACTGATCAATTCCTGGTGTGAATGCTGTTCTGTTACCTGCCACGAGAGGGCATGGACTATGATTAGATTATAGTCCTGCTGCTCCACATGTATGTATGTATGTATTGAGGCAGAGTCTTGCTGTGTCACTCAGGCTGGAATGCAGTGGCACAATCATAGCTCACTGCAGCCTCTACATCCCCAGGCTACAGCAGTAATCCTGCATGAGCCTCCCACGTAGCTGGGAATACAAGCACACACCACCATACCTGGCTAATTTTTTCTATTTTTTGTAAAAACAAGGTCTCACTATGTTGCCTAGGCTGGTCTTTAAATTCTGGGCTGAAGTGATCCTCCTGCCTCAGTCCCCCAAAATGCTGGGATTACAGGTGAAAGCCACTGTGCCCTCCCTGCTGCTCCACACTTAAATCCAGTTTCATCAGTTAGCCAGTTTAAATAGATGGACCCTAGCTTATCCAGTGGTCCCATAGTCTTGGGAGCACCTAGAAGCACTTTAGAAATAGTTCTTTATGAAGTTTTAAAAAATAAATCCTTGGTAAACACAGAGCACTTGCAGCCTGTGTTTGGAATTAAAAGAGATCTGACTTTGTAATATTAACTTAGCCACTCACTACCTTAGTTGTGTGACTACTGGTAAGTTGCTTTACCTTGACTTTTAACGTTGAGTTTCAGGGGCCTCGCCTGCAAGATCATTAATAAATTCTGCCCCATATGGTTTTTGTGGATTAAGTGGAATAACATGATAAAGCATTCATCAATTTTTGGCACTCATTTAATAAATGGAGGGTTTTTTCCTTAATTCAATAAAACTATCAAGGATCTTCTAGTTGGAGAAGGCATATACATTAAACTTTTTAAAAAGAAAATTCAGATGGTGATAAGGGCTAGGAGTAAATAAGGAAGCAGGATAGATTTAGGAGGCTATTTTGGGTAGTCAAGGAACACCTTTCTGAGAAAGTGATGTCTCATCAAATAACTAACTGTAAAGAGTTGATTAAAAGGTGTTTGAGGCAGAGGAAAACAGCTTGGTATATTTGAGAACAGAAAGACCAATGAATGAGGGTACAAGGGAGTGGTAAGAGATGAATAATGAGGAGTAAGCAAGGTCCAGATCATGTAAGCCTTGTAAACATGAATAATAAAGAGTTTAGATCTGTTTTGTGTTGTGAAATTTAAGCATAAGGTAATGTGACCTGATTTATATTTTTAAAAACTAAACATACTATTCTGGCTGCAAAAGTAGAGGCCTGAGGTCCAATTAGAAAGCTGTTGCAGTTGTCTAGGCAAGGTTTGACTCTGGCTTAGATAGGGTAATATAGCAGTAGAGATGGTGAAATGTGGGTTGATCTAGCATATATTAAGCAGGAAAGCCATCAAGACTTGCTGATTAATTGGGTTTGGTGGGTGATAGAAAAGGAAAAATCAAGGATGACTTCTGGTTTTTTGGTCTGAGCACCTGGGTTTAGTAGGGGGTGCCACCTATTAAACTGAGATGGGATAGCTGGAGGAAAGAACAAGTTTGGAGGGAATAGTAGAATCAAGAGTACTGTCTTAAACTTACTCATTTTATGATTTCTTAGACATCCAAGTAGAGTTATAGACTGAGGTAGTTGGATATGTGAACATGAAACCCAGAGCAGAGGTTTGGGCTAGATATATAAATTGACAGTCATCATTTAACAGGAAGAAACTGGGGACCAAGAAGAAGACAGAAGCAATGACTGATCACTGAAGTACTCTACATTTAGAGGTTAAGATTTCCTCTTACCCACCTGTCCTTTTCCTTATAGACACCATAGGTCATTGCCTAATTTGAATATAGCCTCAAATTATTGTTTTTATCTTCCTTATTTTCTCTCTTTCATAAGTTTGTGACTCCAACTCTTCTTACCTAGAGACAGTGTGGTAAGACTGAGTGATAAAATATTTGAAGATATTAATGTGATGATTAGTTATGAAAGCTCTGGAGACAAAGTAGTTGGGTTCATTTCCTGACTCTGCCATTTACTAACTTACTCACTTTGGATATTTTACTTAATTTCTCTAAACCTCAGTTTTTTCATCTATAGTTATAAAAATAATAGCCAATATTTAACTCCTGCCTATATGCCAGGCAGTGTTTTAAGTCCTTTGTGTGTATTAGCTTATTTAATCCTTAGAACAGCCCATTGATTCTTATCCCATGCTGTTGTTGAGGAAACTGAAGCTAGAGAGAGGTTTTGTAATTTTCCAAAAGTTATATACCTGGTAAGCGGCAAAGCTGGATTTAAACTCAGGCAGTCTGGCACCAGCAACAGTGTTTTAAGTCCTTTGTGTGTATTAGCTTATTTAATCCTTAGAACAGCCCATTGATTCTTATCCCATGCTGTTGTTGAGGAAACTGAAGCTAGAGAGAGGTTTTGTAATTTTCCAAAAGTTATATACCTGGTAAGCGGCAAAGCTGGATTTAAACTCAGGCAGTCTGGCACCAGCAACAGTGCTACTCTTCTAGTATCTGATTCAGAATAGTAGTAGTGATCCACTGCAAATGCTTAGCACAAGGGGCTGGCTCATGATATGTGTACAATAAACATTAACTTTTGGAGGCAACATAGTATAATAAAACAGATAGTGTAATAAACATAGTGTAATAAAAGAGAACCAAATAAGAAGTCTTGGGGTTCCAGCCTGACACTATAAGATTGGCTTGTGTGACCATGAACAGGTTTCATAGCCTCTTGACTTGGCAGTTTTGTCATCTGCAATGTAAGATCTTTGTACTTCATGGCCTCTGAGGTCCCTTTCAATGTGAAAATTATCTACTATCTATGATTGCCCAAGAATATTGAGATAAATTATGGATATACTTGAATTTGAAGGGATAAAGTCACCTAATGGGTTGAGGAATAAGATATCTTAGCAATTTCTTGGGTTCATAATATTCTGCTTTGTCCCTGTACTCTTGAAGAATCCTGCTGGTAGTGAAACATGGTAAAGAACCACAAACTTTTTTATCCAACCACCATGTATTGAAATCTGTCTCCACCATTTACTAGCATGATCCTAGACAAGCTGCTTCTCTGAGTTTTCATTTTCTATCATCTGTAGAGTAGGGATAATAATAGTGCTTGCCCATGTTATTATTTCAAATATTGAGTAAGAAATGACGTATAAAATATTTACTACATGGTAGGCATTCAATATATATTAACTATTATGATAATATTGTAATGATTTCCAGAGCTGAGAGGATTTTTTAGCTCCTTAAGCTTCAAATGAGATAGAAACCCCTCAGTAACCCCTACCTCAAAAATGGAATTGGGAATTACATGGCTAGGCACTCTACTCATTGATAACTATAGGCATGAAACCTGAATTTTCTAATTGTGCAGGCCTCCCTATACCAAGGTGTACAGACCACTTCTCTAAAACAGTAGTGCCTTGCTTTACCTTATCCGTAGGTGTACCAAACCACTCGTGGCAAAGCTGCTCTGGGTTTGGCTTGCTTCAGCCCTCCCTGACCCAAGGAGAGTTGTTTTCCCACCTACACACCACGCCTGAATTTCTGGAGGGATTTAATTTTTTAAAACCACAGTCAAAAGAAGAGTAGCAGTTAAAAACCCAGCTCAAACCAGGTTAGAGAGGGAAAAAAGGAGGAGGCAGGAATTATTAACTTATATAACCAAGAAGTCCAAGGATTTATGTGGTGTTGAGTGTCTGAGTACAGGGTTTTAAACACTGTTATGTCTCTCCATTCCATGCCTTACTTTGGCTTTATTCTCAGGTCTGTTCTCCATGTAGCAGTGCCCAAACCGCGAACATACTTATGAGCATGTTCTCAGACAAAGATTTTCTTCTCCCATGTCAATCTCATGTCAGAAAACAACTGGCCTAACTTGGGACATAGACACATACACACTCTTGGTCTAGGGGAATTTGATGCTCTTAAAGAGCTTCTTTTTACTCTTAATGCAAAATGAAGATTTTTGGATAGGACGATCCTCTCCAATGCCATTCCTTGGTCCTTAGTTGTTTAAGTAAACAATGAACTTCAAAACGTATTTTGTACTCGGTGTGTGTATGTGTGCAAGACAGAAAGTGATAGAGAAGTAGTGAGTTAGTTTATACTGAGAGGAACCAAAATTATTTACTTATACATTGGGTTTATCAGTTGACATGTTTGGTTTCTTCTTAAGAGTTTATTAGATCCCCTTTCATACTCTACTGTCCAGATCGTCTCTTAAGTAGTTGTTAATCCTATAACATCATTTTTGGATTTTTCAAGGAAAGTTTTCTAGGTATTATGTTGTGTGTTCTGTAATACTTGTCGTAGTCAGGAAACTTGGTTTGGAGACTCTGTCCCACTATTTATAGCATTACCTTGGACAAGTTACGTTATCTCTTATGTGCCTCATTTTCTTCTTCTGTCTAATGAGGTGTTTCTTCTTTTTAACCCTTAAGTCCTTTCTTAACAGTCTGTGATTCTGTAACTATCACAGCATAGGAGTAGCTGGATTGCAAAGGCAGAACTTGATATCACCATTCATTTTTGAAACATTTTTAATCTGTTGCCCATTATGCTTGCTGCAGGATTTCGGCTGAATGCATCTTCTTGGCCCATGTTCCTTTTGAAGACATTAAATGGAGCAGAGATGGCTCCCATCAGGATTTTCCACAAGGTATGCTAACCCTCATATATCACCAACTCCCAGCTGCTTAAGGTTAAATATTGAGCCATTGATGTCCACATTTACTTATGGCCTGAAGATGCCTTCTCAGAAATTAGTTCAGAAGGATTTTTTAGTAGCTTATGAAGCAGCAATTATCCCCAGAGGAATATATTAGACTATAAGGTCCCATATATTAGATTATATGGTCCCAGCTGCCAGTAATCTCTGTCTACCTGTCGGGGTTGTTAAGAAGTTAAAATGTATTATTAGTAGAATGTATGAAATGTAATACAAATCTAAAGGAGCTATTCTTATTATAGATCTTGGAGTTCTGTAGAGTTCATGTTCTAAACAGAGAAAAGAAGGAGACTATTTTTTTTACTGCTACAATATGTTTAGGAATTTATATATACTATCTCATGTAATACCCACAGCTAACTTTATGAACTAAGAATTAGTATTTCCATTTAAAAGTTAAGGAAACAAATACTTTTGAATTGGGAGCTTGCTCAAGATCATGGGGCTAGTAAGTAGCAGAACAGGGACCCAAAACCTGTATTTGTTCTTGCTTCTCAAGAAGTGAGGCAGTGAGTCTATCTGTTGAATTTTCTAATGGGGTAAAAGTTACTGTAAAGTGTATTGAATTAGGTTTGCCTATGCTGCTAGTTAAGTCTCAACACTAAGAGCATCCTACTTCTGAATTACCTAGCACCTATGTAACTCGGGAGTAGTTATTGTATTCTTTGGGACTAGAAATAAAGATGAGTTTTAGACTTTGCTATGCCAGCTATGCAGTTAAAATCTTAAAGGGATCTGCCAAGACTCCAAGTAGAATGTTTAACTTTTGGATCAGTAGAGGGGGAAAATAGAAGAAAACTCAGTTGATTGAAAAGGAGAAAAAAAGAACTTTGGAAATTGAAATTAAATAAAAACATAGACAATAAGATAGTTGTAATAAATTCGGATACATTAATTATCACAAGAAATGAGCTTAAGCTCATTATAATCATACATAGATCAGATTTTTAAAAATCTAGCTATATGCTATGTATAAGAGACACTAAACATAATGACAAAAATGTTGAAAGTAAAAGAATATCTACAGAGAATGGGGATGATGGAAAACAAATTTTTTAATTTTTAAAAAATAAAAGAATATGAAAGATGTGTCAGATGAACTTTTATCAAAATAAAACTGGTATGAACTATACGGAAATCACACAAGACTTTGATACTAAAAGTCTAAATGATGCTAAGAGCATTGAGTCCAGGAATTTGAGACCAGCCTGGGCCACCCGTAGCAAGACCCTGTCTCTAGAAAAAATTTAAAAATTAGCTGCGAGTGGTGGCATGTGCCTGTAGTCCCTGCTACTTGGGAGGCTGAGGTGGAAGAATCGCTTAAGCCCAAGAGGTTGAGGTTACAGGGAGCTGTGTTTGCACCATTGCACTCCAGCCTGGGTGACACAGCAAGACCCTGTTTCTAAAAATAAATAAATAAAACACATTAAAGAGGTCACTATCTAATGATAAAGTACAGTTCACCAGGAAGACAAAACAGTCATAAATGTACATATTCCTAGAAAATGTAATCTCAAAGTATAATAGAGCAAAATTTGACAAAAGTACATGGTAAAATTGGAAAATCCATAAATCACAGGAATATTTTAAGATTTGTCTCTTAACAGTCAAGCACACAAAGAATTTGTAACAATCAAGCACACAAGAATTTGTATGTCAGTCAGCATAAGCTAATAATCAGTATCAAATAAGTTGGTCAATTTTAAAAAATCACTTTATTTGCATTTAAAAGTAACAGTTAAATTTGAATGATTTGAAAATAAATTTTTTAAATGCCACTTATGATAGCAATGGATTTGTAATTTGCCTAGAAAAAAATGTTAGTGAAAAAGCATGAGATATTTATAGAGGAAATTTTTAAATGTATGTTGAAGAAATCTGCATTAAAGAAATCTTGGCCAGGCACGGTGGCTCATGCCTATAATCCCAGCACTTTTTGGGAGGCTGAGATGTACGGATTTGAGGTCAAGAGTTTGAGACCAACTTGGGCAACATAGTAAAACCCGATCTCTACAAAAAATACAAAAATTAGCCTAGTGTGGTGGCACGTGCCTGTAATCTCAGCTACTTGGGAGGCTGAGGTAGGAGGATCACTTGACCCAGAGGTTGCTGTGAGCCAAGATTACACCACTGCACTCCAGCCTGGGTGACAGAGCCAGATCCTTTCTCCAAAAAAGAAAGAACGAACGAAATCTTAGCAAATGGAAAAGACTATCATGTTTATGGATGGGAAGACTTGATAGTATATAGTAAAGGTTATTTCCACCCAAATTCATCTATAAATTCATTGTAATTCCAGTCAGAATTCTAATAGGGTTTGTATATGGAACTTGAAAAACTAATTGAAATGTACATGAAAGATGGAGAATGAACAGCAAAAACTATTGAAGAATGACAAAGTAGGGGGACTTTTCCTATCAGATATCCATTTAATAAGACTATGTTATTGTTACAGGATCAGGCGGTAAGATTAAGGGAACAGAATAGAATGTACAACACAGTTTTTGAAACTTGATCTGTGTAACTGCATTACAAATTAGCACCCAGGAACTGTCCACAATTCTGGTGAAAGTATGCAATGTTACAACCACTTTGGAGGACAAATTAACAATATTTGATAAAGCAGAAGATGTATATATCTGCCCTATAACCCAGGAATTCTACACCTAGATGTATAACCTAAAGAAACTTTCCCACATGTGTACAAAGAAGTGCGAGAATGTTGGTTAAAACTCTTAAAATAGTAAACAATTGGGCCGGGTGCTGTGGCTCACGCCTGTAATCCCAGCACTTTGGGAGGCCAAGGCGGGTGGATCACGAGGTCAGGAGATCGAGACTATCCTGGCTAACACGGTGAAACCCCGTCTCTACTAAAAATACAAAAAAAAAATTAGCCAGGTGTGGTGGTGGGTGCCTGTAGTCCCAGCTACTCAGGAAGCTGAGACAGGAGAATGGTGTGAACCCGGGAGGCAGAGCTTGCAGTGAGTGGAGGTCGCACCACTGCACTCCAGCCTGGGTGACAGAGCGAGACTCCAGCTCAGAAAAAAAAAATTAGTAAACAATTGGAAAGAACTTTAAGTGTCCAAAGGAGAATGAATAAATTTTGATATATACATACAATGAAATACTATTACAAGTTAAAATGAACTCGAAATACTATTACGAGTTAAAATTTATCAACATGGGCAAATTTCAAAAGCATACTGTGGAACAAAAAAGCAAATTGTACAATGATATATGCAGTATACTACAATTTATATAAAATTTAAAAGCAGGCAAATGGGTATGTACGTATATAGTAAAATATAAAACATGCATGGGTAGCTGTTACCTCCATGGTAGGTGGAGGGGGAATGGAATATGGGAAGGGCACAAAGGGAGATTCAACTTTATCTGCAACCTTTTATTTCCTTTTTTAAAAAGCTGAAGCAAAGTTGTCAAAATGTTAGGATTAATAAAGTAATACTTTAAATATTTAAATATTTTAAATATTTTAAGTATTTAAATATTTTAAATATTTTAAATACTTTAAATAAAGTAATACTGTAATTTAAAAGAAAGGCTATATATCCATTATAAATCTTATATAGCAGTCACTTTTTAATCATCCAAATGAGATAGTAGTCTATTGGCATAATGGCCTCTTTTTGTGTCTAGGTGTGTATATTTCTGTTTCTTATCTAGGAGCCACCATCACCTTCCCACAACTTCTTCAAAATGGGAATGAAGCTAGAAGCTGTGGACAGGAAGAACCCTCATTTCATTTGCCCAGCCACTATTGGGGAGGTTCGGGGCTCAGAGGTGCTTGTCACTTTTGATGGGTGGCGAGGGGCCTTTGACTACTGGTGCCGCTTCGACTCCCGGGACATCTTCCCTGTGGGCTGGTGTTCCTTGACTGGAGACAACCTACAGCCTCCTGGCACCAAAGGTAAAGGCCCATCTACATGCTCTTGAAATCATGACCCAGATGATAAGGGAGATTACCCAGGTCTGTCATGATCATGTCTTCACCAGTGTACTTCACTAGTATGCAGGGGAGGAGAAAGGGCCAGCAGCTTAGGTAACAACCCAGGTCTACCAGGAAGCAATTAGAAACAGTAAGTATTGTCAAATGAAGCCACATGTGGCATTTGGGATAAAGTAATAGTTCCTTGCTCTACATATCCTGGTTTATTCTTAGGCAACTAGCTTTTCATCTCTCTTACTTTTGTCCCTAACCCATTTCAAAGTTTGAGTACTAGTATTCCTAAGGCACACACACCTTCCTCTGACCTTAGGGGCTTTGGATAAGAGCTGGAGTAACACTGTATTGTGAAAATAGTTGAGAAGCACTGTAGCAGGATGATAAAAAGAACAAACTTTGAAGTAAGATAGACATGGGTTTGAGGTCCATCTCGGCCTTTTATCAGTTGTGTAGTTCCTTAAACTACAAATTCCACATCATGAAGTAGATAACCTACTTCATGAAGTTATTGTGAGGAATAAATGAGATTACATGGGTAAAATGCTTACATCTGATGACTAGCAAGTGCTAAACAAATTTTTATTGTATTACTGCTGCCATTATAGTTATATTCTATATTATAACTATAACATACTATACGATTATTACAATATGCTATATTATCATTATTATAATACTATTATTATAAAACTAACCACTACCAATGAGAGAGTATATATAAAGTACTAGATTAGTGCCACAGACTAAATGAACAGTAAAATGATACAGATGATGACAGTGGAGGAGATCCAGAATAGATTTCGAGGTAGCTGCTTTTAGTAAAGATAATAATAACAATCTCATCCTCTTAAGTCTAAAAAGTACTGGTGAATCTGAGGGAATGAAAAATCGCCCTTCTTATTGTCTGAGGATCTCTTTTCTAAACCTCTGTTGAATTCATTCATTCAATTAGCCAAATATTTATTGAGCACCTAATTGTAAGCCAGGCTGAGAATACACAAGTGACAAAAATAAACAACATTGCTGTGCTCATGACGTTTCCATTCTAGTTGGCTGAAACAGGTGGTAAACATTTAAATGAAGAAATAAGATAATTTCGTATAGATAATTTTTATAGACAGAAATAAAATAATTTCTCCTAAGGAAATAAAGTATGATGGGATAGTGATAGTGAAGGTATAATTGTAAAGGTTTTTTTTTTGTTTAACAGCTCTATTGAAATATAATTGACATAAGATAAATGGCATGTATTTAAAGTATACAATTTGAAAAGTTTTGACATATATATACATCCATGAAACCATTACCACAATGAAAATAATGAACATATTTATCATTCACAAAAGTTCTTTGTAGAGGGGAAACTTGTTTAGGTAGAATTTCTTTTCAAGAAATTTGTCTGAAAAGTTGATACTTGAATTGAGACCTGAATGATGAGAAGGAGTCATCCAAGGAAAGAGACTTCCAAGCAGGCAGAAGGAACAACTCATATAATGATGCTGAGACATGAGTGAGTTTGCTATGTCCCAAGGGCAGAAAGCAGACTGCTCTGGCCAGAATACATTGCCTGAGCAAGAAAGTGGTACAAGGGGCTGGGTGCAGTGGCTCACATCTGTAAATCCCAGCACTTTGGGAGGCTGAGGCAGGTGGATCACCTAAGTCAGGAGTTTGAGACCACCCTGGCCAACATGGTGAAGCCCCATCTCTACTAAAAATACAAAAATTAGCAGGGCGTGGTGGTACATGCCTGTTATCTCAGCTACTCAGGAGGCTGAGGCAGGAAAATCACTTGAACCCGAGAGGCAGAGGTTGCAGTGAGCCAAGATCGCACCAGTACACTGTAGCCCAGGCGACAGAGAAAGACTCTGTCTCAAACAAAAGCAAGCAGTACAAGATGATGTTGGAGAAGTGGGCAGGCGCCAAATCATGTAGGACCTTGTAAACCAGAGTGGGAATACTGGATTTTATTCTAAACATGTTAGGGAACCATTAGAAGGTACTAAGCCAGGGAAGTGACAAGATTTGATTTGCTTTAAAAAAATCACTTGGACTTGTATCCAGAATATAAAAGAACACTTATAACTCAATAAAAAAGACAACCCAATTTAAAACTAAGCAAAGGATTTCGATAGATATTTCTCCAGATAACATACACAAATAGCCAATAAGCACTTAAGATGCTCAATATCATTTGTCATTAGGGAAAGGCAAATCAAAGCCACAGTGAAATACCACTTCACACCCATGGATACAGCTATAAGCAAAAGACGGATAATAACAAATGTTGCTGAGGATGTGGAAAAACTGGAACCCTCTAACATTACTGGTGAGATTGGAAAATGCTACAACCACTTTAGAAAACAGTTTGGATGTTACTCAAAACGTTAAAGAGTTATCATGTGACCGAGTAATTCCACTCATAGATATATACCCAAGAGAATAGAAAACATATGTCCCCACAAAAACACATAATGAACATTCATGGCAACATTATTTATAGTAGCCAAAAAGATAAAACAACCCAATGTTCATCATCTGATAAATGGATAACTAAAATGTGGCATAACTATAGGACAAAATACTAATTGGCAATAAAAAAGGAATAAAGTACTAATACATTCTACAATATAGATATATCTTAATAACATTATGCTAAATGAAAAAGCCAGTCACAAAATATAATCACTGATGATTACATTTATATGAAATGTCCAGAACTGGCAAAAACATACAGACAGAAGTAGATTCGTGGTTGCCAGTGGCTGGGGGAGGGAAAAAGGGAAATGACTGCTACTGGGATTTCTTTTGAGGATAATGAAAATGTTTTAAAATTAGATAGGGGTGATGTTTGCACAACTCTGAATATCTTAGAAAACACTAAAATGTAGGGTGAATTTGTGGTATGTAACTTATGTCAATAAAGCTATTATCTAAAAAAAATCACTTGAGCTGGTCTGTGGAGAATGAGTTGTACAGTGGTAATTGTGGACAAGGAAGAAATGAGGTTGCTTGGATTAGGATAGTTGCACTGAGGTGGAGAGATCCTGGGGCAGAATGAAAGGGAAACACACTTTTCTTGGCTCAGGAAAGTGCCACTCCTCTCTGTGATGCAAGAAACAAGTACCCTGGGGTCAGTATGGTAAATCCATTATGAGGAAGCACTGTGAGGTAATAGCTCTATGGAAGCAGCAAGAAGAGAGGTGCGTTGGAACTGATAGCAGAGTCATTTTTGTTACTTGAGGCTAAAACAGGATAAGCCTTGGTGCTCTGAGCTTTATTCCGTTAATAGGTTGATTTTCTCATTTTCATGCCCAGGGAATTCACTGTTCTTTTGACTAATAAATCTAGAGCAGTTAGGTAGTTCTCCAGAGACAACAGAGCTGACAGTCTTTGTGTCCAGGTTGCTGGATATGCATTCCTTTCTGGCAGCAAACCTTGCTGATAAGAAATATGACTCACTCTGTGGCTGATGCTTCCAGAGAAGTTTGCTGTTTTCCTCTCTTCTGTGTGTCTCTGGAGTCCTTAGATTTTCAACAGAAGATGGTCAGAGGACCAGGCTCAGAAGGTACAGAGAGGCCTTCCAGGTGACATTTCCAGACTAGGTGCTTCAGTCATCATTCCAGCAGTTAGGTGGTTCCCTCTAACAACTGTTGCCTCCCACACTTTACACCCTCAGTAAGTCCTACAAAAGCGCTTTCTATAACAGCAGAGGTTGGCCGGCAGTCTCAGTGTCCTGGCTAAGGAGCAAGTGATGCAATGTGGAAAAAATGTGGTTACTCAATTCATTTCACAAAACAAGTTGTTCAATGTGTGTAAGCCTGTTCTCTTTCTAATCATACTATTTCCTCCTTCTTTCCTATTAGAATGCAAATGTCAAAAATTCAGACTAAGATAATGTTTCTTACTCATGGCAAATAGGAAAAACCAATATTTATTTAATGTTCCTTTACACACAGATTTTCATTTTATCTTCTGGTAACTCTGAACAAGGTATAATTATTTTCAGATACATTTTATTTATGAGAAAACTGAAGCTCAGATAATTAAATGACTAGGCTCTGTTAATATCTGAGTCTAGAGAGTGAGACCATGGAGATCTTTTAGTAGAGCCACCTGTCAGGACCAATATCACTGAGGCATATTGTTTTCACACTTGTCTCGCTGATACTCTTCCCATTCTCCTTTGGCCCTTCTTCAAAGCTTCATTTGAGACCCTGGATGTTGGCATCCAAATCCTGATAAAAAATAGGAAAGAAGAAATATGGTGTAATATCAGAGCACTAAACTGGGGTCTAGTCCCAACCAGACCGCAAACTTGTTTACGTCATTGAACAAGTCATTCTTACATGTGAGAGACTGAACTACATGATCCCTAGTGGGTACTTTTACCTCTGTAATACTATATGATTTAATGATCTTGGGAATAGGTAGCAGGTGACTCCTGTGCCTGTGTCTCCTACATGATTTTAGATTCATCAGCTCACCTATCTCTGCCTTTTTGAAGTAATTCCCATGTGCCAGCTGTCTGCTGCCTCTCTTTTTCTCCTTTTCTAAGCCAAGTAGTATCCCTTTTAGCTGCTAAACTCCTGTGACCAAGTGAACTCTGATGGGTAGTAACTACCAAGCTTCCAACTAATCCAGAGTACTTGGTTATAAAAGGTAGAAGCTTTTTACTTTTAGCTTATTTGTGACTTAAAATAAAACTGAAACAGATACATGCTTTACTTTTTAAATTTAAAAAGCAAAATGAAGTATTCAGTATATATGTCATGACTATGATGCTAATCATACCTTTAGCCATCATAATAATCCACTTGACTTCCTCTTGCTCTGATTTCAGGCTGGGAAAGCCAGTTTCAGATTATACCTTAGCTTCCTATGTAGATTGACAGCAGCAAGAGAACATGAGACCCAAGCTACTTTATATTTTTATTATAAATTAATATATTGCTATTCTGGATTAGTATATTTGTCTCTTGTGACTTCATATGTTGTTAAACTGGATCTGTCTGCTATCTACATGCTAATCCAAATACGGGAATCTAGTGGAGGTGCTGCACTTTAGCATACCTGTTAGAGTACATGGTCAACCAGGCCTCTTTTACCCTCTCAGTCTACCCTTTCTGCCTGTGACAGGTTTCTTTGTACAAAGCAAAAATTTCAAAATCAGACTCAACATTGTGGCTCATGTACAGGATTCTTACCCTGGTCTGGAGGGTAATAATTTGATGCTTAAAAACAAAACTTCCAGAATATCTCTTCCTTTTTTTCTTTGGAAAGTGCTTTCCATACTTAAAGAAAGTTCTCTTTTTGTTGTAAAACCACATAGGAAATTATGCCACAATCACTTTGGGATTCTGGGGCAGAAAGAGTTAAAATTGTAATCCTAGGCTAGGCGCAGTGGCTCACGCCTGTAATCCCAGCACTTTGGGAGGCCGAGGCAGGCGGATCATGAGTTCATGAGATCGAGACCATCCTGGTCAACATGGTGAAACCCCATCTCTACTAAAAATACAAAAATTAGCTGGGTGTGGTGGTGCACATCTGTAGTCCCAGCTGCTCAGGAGGCTGAGGCAGGAGAATCACTTGAACTCGGGAGGCAGAGGTTGCAGTGAGCCAAGATTGTGCCACTGCACTCCAGCCTGGTGACAGAGCGAGACTCTATCTCAAAAAAAAAAAAAAAAAAAAAATTGTAATCGTAGACTACAGAGAGAAAAATGAGGATAGAGGCAAGAATAATACAACTAAGGCTAACTTGTAGGTCTCAACATGAGGTCACTTGATAGACTGATCTTCTTTATCCATCCATTTATTCAAATTCTAACTCTCAAGTCATGATTAAGCACTAATCATTGGTTCAGTTGATGGGGATTCTACCGTTGAGTGTTACAGTTTTGTGAACATATAGACCAATAAAGAATTATGACTTTGGAGGAATAAAGTACAGAGGGACCCCAACCTAGACTGAGGGGATTGGAGGTTGTTAATCTCTATAACCTCCCTTGAGCCTAACATGCCTAACATGGGCTGCTCTATAGCTATTGGGTAAATGGATGAATGAAGGACAAGACTTCCAAACGAAGGCTTCCAAATGAAGTGATGTCTAAGCTGAAACCTTGAGAATGGCTAGCAGTGAAAACTGATTAGTGTAGGGCCAGAAGTTAAGGAAAAAAAAAAAAAAGTATGGTCAAGGAATTAAAAAATAGTTAAGGCCAGGCATAGTGACTCACGCCTATAATACCAGCACTTTGGGAAGCAGAGGTGGGTGGATCATCAGGTCAGGAGTTAGAGACCAACTTGGCCAATATGGTGAAACCCCGTATCTACTAAAAAGACAAAAATTAGCTGGGTGTGGTGGCTGGCGCTTGTAGTGCCAGCTACTCAGGAGGCTGAGGCAGGAGAATCGCTTGAACCTGGGAGGCAGAGGTTGCAGTGAACCAAGATCGCGCCACTGCACTCCAGCCTGGGCGACGGAGCGAGACTCCATCTCAAAAAAGAACAAAAACAAACAAACAAACAAAAGTTAAATGGCTAGATTGTAGGGTGTAAGGAGAGGAGCAGAAAGAGATAAGGCACAGCAGAGGAAGACGCAGAATGCTTCTCTCTTATAGACTGTCTTAAGGATCTGGATTTTTACCTTATGAGCATTGAGAACTGTATTAGGCCATTTTTGCATTGCCATAAAGAAATACGTAAGACTGGGTAATTTATAAAGAAAAGAGGTTTCATTGGCTCACAGTTCTGCGGGCTGTATAAACATGTTGCTGCATAGCTTGGCTTCTGGGGGGGGCTCAGGGAGCTTTTACTCATGGTGGAAGGCAAAGCCAGAGCAGGCACATGGCAGTGTGGGGAGGGGGATGTCACACTTTTATGACAACCAGAACTCACTATCTCAAGGACAGAACCACACCAGGAGGAATCCACCCCCATGACTTAAACACCTCCCACCAGGCCCCACCTCCGATGTTGGGGCTTACAGTTTGACATGAGATTTGGGCAGGGACAGAATATCCAAATTAAATCAAGAACTATTGACTGGGCATGGTGGCTCATGCTTGTAATGCCAGCACTTTGGGAGGCCGAAGCGGGCAGATCACCTGAGGTCAGGAGTTCGAGACCAGCCTGGCCAAGATGGCAAAACCCTGTCTCTACTAAAAATACAAAAATTAGCTGGGCATGGTGGCATGCCCTTGTAATCCCAGCTACTAGGGAGGCTGAGGCAGGAGAATCGCTTAAACCCAGGAGGTGGAGGTTGCAGTGAGCCAAGATTCTGCCACTGTACCTGTACTCCAGCCTGGGTGACAGAGCAAGACTCTGTCTCAAAAAAAAAAAAAAAACAAAAAAAAAACACAAACCTGTTGAATGAGCTTTTAGGTAATAGAGTTACAGCCCAGATTTGTGTTTTAGAAGGACCATTCTGGCAACAATGAAAGGACGGGTGGCTTCTAGATGCTGGGGATGTCCGTTAACAAGCTGTTACAATATTCCAGGTGAGAGAGAAAACTGAAGCAGTGACATTGTGGTGAGGATAAGATCGGAGTCGGGGTGGGGGCATATTCTTTGAATAAAGAAGACAAAATGCAAGTTCTTAAAGTGTATCACCTATTGTGACTATTTTATTTATTTAACAAGCCCTGTACAATGTAAAATAAACCAAGTTTTCAGTTTAAGCATTTATGAGGAGCTAAAATTCTCCTTTCTGTCATGCCTAGGAAGTTGGGATTCTTTTCTACCTGGAGTCCATGTTAAATGGAACTAATTTATTAACTGCCTCTTTATGTCCCCAACACTTGGAACATGCCAATTATTACATAATATCTGTTAACTGAAATAGGTTATACTATATTTTCTGATTCCATTTCTATTCATCCTCATCTAAAGCTGTTATTCAGATATTCACTTAATTACAAAAAATAAGACGACTACTCACATCTATGACAATTTTGATAGATTAAAAGCTATTTATGGCCAGGCACAGTGGCTCATGCCTGTAATCCCAGCACTTTGGGAGGCTGAGATGGGTGGATCACCTGAGGTCAGGAGTTCAAGACCAGCTTGGCCAACATGGTGAAACCCCATCTCTACAGAAATACAAAAAAAAATTAAAAATTAGCTGGGCGTGGTGGTGGGCACCTGTAATCCCAGCTACTTTGGAGGCTGAAGCAGGAGAATCACTTGAACCCAGGAGGCAGAGGTTGCAGTGAACCGAGATTGCGCCACTGCACTCCAGCCTGGGCAACAAGAGTGAAACTGCGTCTGGGGGAAAAAAAAAAAAAAGCTATTTAAACTAATGTTACGGTTTTTAAATTTTGGAAACCTGATGGCCAAAAGAAAGAGTGGCTCAGGGCACTAAGATTTGTTTCCAGAGGCCACATTCACTCACATCTCAGTTACTAAACACATGTACACCTCTACACCTCAACTACCCTCTGCCCTTCCACCTAACTTTTTTTTCTAAAAAGCCACAATGACCAGGAGGGTGTGGTCTCTACAGGTTTGGCAGCTAATATACTCCTCTTGTCTTCTGAGAAGGTGTGTTCACTAGCCACTAGTTGACTGTCAGAAAAGATATGAGCATGTTGGTTAATAAGTGAAGCAAATCCTTTTTTTGTTTGTTTTTATTGATATGTAATGTACATTTTGATGGAGTACCTGTGATATTTTGATACATGCATATAATGCTTAATGATCAAACCAGGGTAATTGGGATATCTGTCACCACAAACATTTATCATTTGTGTTGAAAGATTCCAAATCAAAGCTAACTTTTTGGTGCCTTTAATGAGAATAGCCACTCAGCTACTATTTTCCCTTATATCCTCTCAGGTATATTGTGTCCAGACCTTGCCCTTATTTATATATCATTTCCTCCTTCCATAAACACACATACACATATAGTCTCTGTCCTTATTTCAGCTTTGGCCTTGTGATCTCATCACATCTGGTAAATCTGTCCTTTATTCACCTATCTATCCACAGTTGTAGGCTCATGTAAGCAGTGCTAGGTTTAGTGGAGGTGATAGACAAGTGTCTACCTCCCCAGTTGATTGAATGATTGAAATGAGAAAATTGGTGGCAAATGCATAGCACCATGTATCACATAGTAGATGCCCACTGTGTGTTACTTGCATCTGAATCAAGATACCCAGGCTTCTCAAGAATAGGGAACTGCACACAGCGCCAGGAAAGTGCTCTATTTTGGTCAGGAAGAATAAATATGAGATGAGGCTTGTGCAGTCAACCAGTACTCTCATAACTGATTTTTTCTTGATTATATGCTTGTGGTACACAAATAGAAATAGGAAAATGGGGAAGTGAGATGGGTGGCAGTAGATTATGAAGCAGAGAATCTGGGTTCTCCCACTGATTGTAATTAGGTCTCCCCAAGGGACCAGATAAAAAACTCCCATTCCATACCTCTCTTCCAGAATCCTTAAGCTGCCCCTTTGACTCTGCCCATTCTTTCTCTCTCTTGCCCTCACAAACTCCAGAAGCCTGAGAATGGTAGCAGTTTTTGACCTGTGTAATGAAGCAATTGGCATCTCTCAAGCTGTTTGAAATAGTGAGATGTGATTTACGCAGTTCATAAATTTGACCACATTTACTGTTTTCTTGGAAATACATAGAACCCATATAGGGTTTTTTTGTCAAGCTTTTATTGTAACACCTACTGTGCCAGCATCAATACATGTCAATTTACAAAATCCCCAATTTTAAATAAGTGTTGATGATTTTCAGGAAAATCTTACTGAAAACCAGTGATAAATTGTGTTACTAAATTTCTTCCCTTGGACCGGGTACAGTGGCTCATGCCTGTAATCCCAGAACTTTGGGAGGCCAAGGTGGATGGATCACTGGAGGTCAGGAGTTCAAGACCAGCCTGGCCAACATGGTGAAACCTCATCTCTACTAAAAATAAAAACATAAAATAAATTAGCCAGGAGTGGTGGCTCATGCCTGTAATCCTAGCTACTCAAGAGACTGACACAGGAGAATCATTTGAACCTGGGAGGTGGAGGTTTCAGTGAGCCGAGATCACACCACTGCACTCCAATCTGGGTGACAGAGTGAAACTCTATCTTAAAAAAAAAAAAAAAATTCTTCCCTTGCTTCCCTAGATTATTTTTGAGGAAATATTACAGTTATAAATGAGAATTTCTTAATCTCAATGATGACTTACTAGAAGAAAAACAAAACATAAGCATTTATATATGTTAAGAAGATGAGAAAAACCTGGCAAACTCAAACCAAGCAAAGAAAAAAGAGGAGGTTATGGGAGTGATATGGCAAGAAGGCAGGATCATGGTTGTAAGCTGTTAAAATTTATTATCTTGTGCTAAGGAAAGCTGGAATGTTTTTGACTGTTTGGCTGACTAGCAGGTGCTTTCTCACCATGTGCTTTCATGCCACTTTTCTGAGTGGCCTAAGCTTGACTAGCCATTAGCAGACCATCTTCTAAGATATAGCCCTCCACTTGCTGAAACTGCTCCTGAATCATCTTACTTACTGCCCTAGAAAACTAAGGTCAGTTGCACCTTTTAGTTTCAGTCATATGAGGCTTTTGAAGTCTGTGATCCTATCATGCATGATTTTAGTTATGTTTTCCCCCACTCTCTGCAGATTTATCAGCCTGAAGTCCCCGGGAAAATGTGACATGTCTTTGTAGTTGCAGAGGTCCTCTACCCATGTTGTAGGAATGAGTCAGGAGGGAAAAAAGGAGCTGGATATGGAGTACCAAAAGTGTTAAACTGGGCTGGATCAGAGCAGGAGACAGCCCATGCTGTTTAAGTGAACTGGAATTTAGAAGACTGGAGTTTCAGCCTTGGCATCAGCCCAGCTGGCAGCACATAGCTGAACCCAGCCAAGTTGAGCAAAGCTAATAAAGAACATATCCTCTAAATTACTGTACCAAGGCCAGTGATACACTGCTGTGAATGAGAAATAAGATTCCAGTCCAGGAAACTGATAAACCAAATGGATTTTCCCCAGCTCTTTTTTTCTTTTCCATTGTTCATGCTCTCCTGTACCATCTGGACACACACACACATGCGTGTGCACGCGCGATAGCCTATTTTACATTTTATTAATTTATTCCCAATTCCCTATGCTCTGTTGTTGCTATAGAGAAGATAAATCTGATGATAAATTCTTTTGGGCAGTTAAGACTCCTAAGGATTATTTAGAGAAACCTAGAAGGCAGCAGAGGCCTACTGTCCTTCATTATTATAACTAGGCATGTTTAGTTCTTTATATTCTCTCTTTTCTTCAGGTATACACTCTTGTTTTATTCATTGGTTTCAGAGTAACATAGTGGAAAGAACATAGACTTTGGAGACCAAAAGATCTAGGTTCAACTCCTAGCTTTAGCTATGTGGCCTTTGGCCAGTCTTTTAACTTCTCTGAGTTCAGTTTCTTCATTTTAAAGATATCCAAGTATGATAGTTGACTCAGGAAAAAGCGTTTGTGTAATTGTTTGAGTTGTAAGCTCAACTAGCTACTTTTTTCATGGAATATTATCTTTGCTTGAAAAAAACAGCTGACTTGGATATTTAGCAGACATTTTCTCCAAAATGAAATGATCTGGTCACTTCAAGGAAGACAACCTATAAGCATTTTCTGTCAATTATAAATTTAAGGTTTCAAATGAAAATTAAAATTTTGAAAAAATGTGTATCCACCAGCATGAGTATTACTTCTTATCAATAAATACAGACTTCAGAGTTACTCTTTACCATTTCTCTCCCATCTAAAAGTTACATTGGTTAAGAATCAGTTATTTGCGCTACTATTAAATGTGAGATGTGAGGAAAGTAAAATGTCATAGAATCTTAGAGTGCTGGGACTAGAGGAAATCAAATTCAACCTCCCACCTAATTTAAGACGCATCTTGAAACCATCCCTATAAATGCTCATTTGCTCTTTCTTAAATGCTTCCACAGACAGAGACTATAACCTCCCAAAGGAGCACTTTTAATTTGTGATAGCTTGAATGTCTAAAAATACTGTTTTTTACTTTAAGCTGAAATATGCTTTCCCCAGTATCTATCCATTGGCTCTAATTTGGTTTTTGTTTCATCTGAAATGTTTTCACATACTCTTGTTTCATTAGGGCTTTTTTCCCCCGCTATTTTTGAGATTGGATAGTTTCTAAGCCCCTCATCATCTTGAGCTCTCTTCTCTTTTTTTTCTCCCCACCCCCCCCACCCCAGGTTCAGCTTGATTTTAAAGTTTTCTTTTCTTGATCCATTTAAGTTTAAAATGCTGTGTCTAGAATAAACTCTAGACTGCAGGGATAGCCTCATTAGTGTGAAATGGAGAGGCATTCTCATTTCCCTTTAAAAAGGACTATACTGGCTGGGCGCAGTGGCTTATGCCCGTAATCCCAACACTTTGGGAGGCCAAGGCGGGCAGATCACGGGGTCAAGAGTTCAAGACCAGCCTGACCAATATGGTGAAACCCTGTCTCTACTAAAAGCAAAAATTAGCCAGGCGTGGTGGCGGGCGCCTGTAGTCCCAGCTACTTTGAAGGCTGAGGCAGAAGAATGATTTGAACCCAGAAGGCAGATGTTGCAGTGAGCTGAGATGGTACCACTGCACTCCAGCCTGGGCAACAGAGTGAGACTCCATCTCAAGAAAGAAAGAAAGAGAGAAAGGAAGGAAAGGATGGAAAAAAAGAGGGGGTGGGGGAGGGAGGGAGGGAGAGAGGGAGGGAGGGAGGGAAGAAGGAAGGAAAGAAAGAAAGAGAGAAGACTGTACTATGACCTCACATGTTAAAGATAAGGGATTGTGTTTTTATATTTTTATATTCTGTAATGGTCATGGTAGATGTTTTGTGTTACTCCTTTTCTAGTCTCAGCGCAAGTTGAACCAAACTTCGAGACATAATGGCTATGTTAGTTGATGGGATTTTCTGGTAGTTAATTTTTTTTGCTACCTAAGGGGTAGAAATGGTAATTCACAAGACTTGGAAAGTACCTTTTTGTTTTTTGTTAGAGATGAGATCTCACTATGTTGCCCAGGTAGGTGAAAAGTACTTTTACAATTCTCCTTTACCACAATACCCAGGTTGTGATAAACTTAGTATTTTCGTTAGTAAAAGTTTTCATCAGATACTTCCTCTTCTTTCTCTTGTGATAACTTTTCTTCACTCAAATCAGTAGGGAAAACCGATATTTGCTGTATAAAAACATAGAAGCCTACCTTAGAGCGGAATTCGCTCATTTATATGTAATCAATAATCAGAGTATACCTGTAGACACAGTCTTTTTTTTTTTTTTTTTTTTAATTATACTTTAAGTTCTAGGGTACATGTGCATAACGTGCAGGTTTGTTACATATGTATACTTGTGCCATGTTGGTGTGCTGCACCCATCAGCTCATCATTTACATCAGGTATAACTCCCAATGCAATCCCTCCCCCCTCCCCCCTCCCCACGATAGGCCCCGGTGTGTGATGTTCCCCTTCCCGAGTCCAAGTGATCTCATTGTTCAGTTCCCACCTATGAGTGAGAACATGCGGTGTTTGGTTTTCTGTTCCAGTGATAGTTGGCTAAGAATGATGGTTTCCAGCTGCATCCATGTCCCTACAAAGGACACAAACTCATCCTTTTTTATGGCTGCATAGTATTCCATGGTGTATATGTGCCACATTTTCTTAATCCAGTCTGTCACTGATGGACATTTGGGTTGATTCCAAGTCTTTGCTATTGTGAATAGTGCCGCAATAAACATACGTGTGCATGTGTCTTTATAGCAGCATGATTTATAATCCTTTGGATATATACCCAGTAATGGGATGGCTGGGTCATATGGTACATCTAGTTCTAGATCCTTGAGGAATCGCCATACTGTTTTCCATAATGGTTGAACTAGTTTACAATCCCACCAACAGTGTAAAAGTGTTCCTATTTCTCCACATCCTCTCCAGCACCTATTGTTTCCTGACTTTTTAATGATCGCCATTCTAACTGGTGTGAGATGGTATCTCATTGTGGTTTTGATTTGCATTTCTCTATTTTGAACTTTCCATGGAAAAGAATGTAGGTCACCAGGCTAGACCATAAAAGTATGTTTAAACTTTTGTTTTTCTCCTATTTAGTACTAAAGTAATCACCTTTTCTAATGTTGTTTAGAGGATATTTATTGAGCATCATCTTAAGAAGAAAGGAAGTTAACATTTAGCAAGCCCATACAAGGTCCTAAAGACACTTTGATACATTACCTGAGTAAACTTCACAAACCTCGTGTGGGATTTATAGTATTTGTCCTTGTTTTACGTAAGGAAACTGGTGTTCAGAAAGGCTGAGGGGAAGAATAAGAAACTAAGATTTATGGAGTCCCAAGGTCATGTCAGACACAGTGCTCATATCCATATTCTCAAACTTTATCTCAGTTAAACTTCATAATAACCCATAACTTAAAAGAGGTTATCTGCAAGGACTTGAACCTGACTCCATGGGTTTCTGACTGCAAAGTCTGTGTCCTTTCTCCTATACCATACTTCACTTCTCTATGCCTCAAAGGAGGTTTAGAGATAACCATTAGGTAGATCAGGCTGAGATAATTGTGAATATGGAGTGAATTAATGAATGTTAAAGTCCTTTGAGAATTATGAAGTGTAAGTCTCATATGATAGGTTTCCATCTGTGAATTTGGAAGTGCATAGTGAGACCTACAGGAAATTCTAGGGCCCTTTTTTAAACCAGCAGCTGGTAGTTTGGATGCATTTGAAATGTGTGTTGGGAGTGGAATGAGAAGACCTAGGAGTGGAAGAGAGATCCTTCAAAGCACCAGTGTAACAAGATAGAAAGAACTGTTGCTGATTTGATTTTATTCTGCATCCTGTTTAGATTTGCTGTATTTTTATAGTGAAAATTTATACAGTTAGAATTAGCCAGCTGGACTCTGTTTAAGATAATCCCAGTTTTGTTGGCAACATCCAGAGCATCATAATAAGGAGCCAGTCAAACATCTGCCGCCTTCTTTCCCTCAGGCCTGATCAGGGTGTTGACCACATCAGTGTCATAGAGCTTCTTCACAACCTGTTTGATCTGATACTTGTTGGCTTTGACATCCACAAGTGTGGTGTTGTCTTCTATCTTCATGACTGACCCAGTGGTCAGGGGGGACTTAATAATGGCATAGTGGTCACGCTTATTTCTTTCTCCTGTGGGTGCCCTTCCAAGGATATTTGGGCTGCCTCCAGAGCTACAGTGTCTTGGGCTGCCAGAAGGTTGGTGACATGTAGATTTGTGGGGAGCAGTGCGGGGGTTGGAGTGGGGAGGGAGGGAGTGCCTGTGGTCACTTTTCAGTACTGCCTTCTTGGCCCTCAAAGGCTTTGCTTTGGCTTTGGCTTTGGCTTTGGGAGGGACAGGAGCTTCCTTCTTTGTCTTCAGTGCCATCTTGTGAAAAAAGAGCTACATTTGTATATTTTTTCAGAACCATAAAATTCTCACAGAATTTTCAAAATGAAAGGACCTTTTTAGCAATTTACTGTCTCTTCACTTAACCTCCCTTAGCAAATGATTTAACTTCCATTAGTCTTTGTTTTTCATCTCTAAGTTGAGGCAGTAATAACAGTACCTACTCACAGTGTTGTTGTAAGGAGTTAAGAACATATCAGAACACCTGGCACATACTAAGCATTTAAAAAATGTGAGTTATTTTCCATTCTAATGCTGTTATCTTGTAAATAAGGAAATTGAAGCCTGGTAAAAGGTCACTTTCTCAAGTTTTATTTGAATTAGCTACCAGATGATATATATTGTTTATATGATAATAAGATGAGTCTTTCATGAGTAGTATATAAAAGTTTCAGTTTATGTGTATTACAGAAGCAGGTGCTTGTGAAATAGTTGTCAAAATAGCATGAAATATTTAAGAGTTACCCAGAAATATATAAATATATAAAGCTCAAAATAATACCATAGAGACTGAATAGGTGAAAAAAGACAGAAGACTGGGGAGAACTTATTGGGATTTGTGTCATTTGCTGAAGGATGTTTAGAGTTGATAACCAGTTCGAGAGGCAGTTAATTCCAGGGGGCTAATGTGCAAGGCACCAGCTAAGAAAAAGAATCATTCCAAAAACTTAAGCACAGGGACTTTATCAAGAAACTGAAATCAGACAGGGTGAAAGAATAGCACGGCTTTTTCTGAATTCACACAGAAAATATTACAAAGAAATCATTGAAGAATTTTAACCAAAGGAGTGACATGATCACGTTTGTGTTTTAGACAGATCTTTATGACCTGTTAGATAAGGGATAGAGGGAATGATGGGTTAGAATAAGTTAGAGGGAGAGAGCCTGGTTAGTTCACCATTTCAGTGATTAAGACAAGGGATTTTGAGGAGGTATATTAAAGTTGAGGCGATGGGATTGGAGTGAAAGAAATGAATTTGATTAGCTGGCTGTGGTGGCACATGCCTGTAGTCCCAACTACTTGGGAGACTGAGGCAGGAGGATTGCTTGAGCCCAGGAGCTCGAGGCTACAATGAACTATGATCGTGCCACTGCACTCCAGCCTGGGTTTCAGAGTGAGACCCTGTTTCTAAAAAAGAAAAGAAATGAATTTGAGACATTCAGGAGACAGTTTATCTGGAAAAGACTTATTCTTTTTTGAACCACATGCCTTTAAGCTTTCAGTGCTAGAGAATCCTAAAACTAGAAGCAGACCAAGATCAAATGCTAGGGAAACAATGGACTCGATGCCAAACTAAGCAAAAAGAGTAAATGCTGAGTTGGAGGTAGACCATGTCATTAGCAGAATATGCCAGATCTAAACATGAACAACCAGAAAGCTAAGTCTGAAATCAGTCAGCAGAGTTGCAAATTAAGAAGTCTGGTTGTCCAGATGAGTTTCCAGTAAAAGATGCAATTTCTCCTAACCTTAAAGGCCAATACTCTGAGCCAGTATCTGACAAACTAACTTGATTTCTAGATATACGTTTTACTTCAAGAACACTAAACTAATTATCCATTTATTATTTTAGGTAAAGTATTTTTGCCCTTTTGTATACTTAGACATATTGCACATTGCCAAAGCTCAAGCAGAATTGAAGGGTCCTAGAGTGATTAAAAACTAGCATGTTCTTTGAACTAGTTTGAAAGACTGGAAATTGCTGCTAATGTGTGTAATCCCTTTAGCAGCTGGTCCCAGCTAATAGCCTAGTTACTGCCTATGAAGTGGTAAACATTAGGATTGTTTCATACTAATTATTAGCATGAGAAGAATGAGCAAAAAGGTAGGAAAAGGAGAAAGAGAAAGATACTGCCCTGTCTGCACTTTGTATAGTCTCATCGTGGTCCACTTTAGCCATAGAACAGGATTCCCATTGACTGTACCCTCTACAGAAGCAGAGTTTCATGGTCCTAGAACAATTAGGGTCAAGAGTATCATTTTGCCCTAGTTGCCTGATGACTGTTTTCTTTCTTTTCCTTTCCAGTCTACCCTGCTCTTCACCTCCCATATAGCAACATAGTAGCAGAAAGTTCACTACAGTCAGATGAGAACAAGGCTAAGGTTTATTGAGCTTTCACTATGTAGCCAGTGCCGAATTGGTCCCTTCAATTGTTGTTTCATGTAATCTTGACAATAATCCATAGGTAAGTACTATTATCTATTTTACAAATGAAGAAACTACAATGCAGAGAAATGAAGTAACTTCCTCAAAATCACACACCATATTCAAGTGTCCAGCTCCACCTATGCTATTAATTTCCTGGGATATCTTAAGCAAGTATTTTTCCTCTGTATTTAGTTTCTCCATCTGTTTTTTAGAAAGGTTAAACTAGATGACATAAGGTTGCTTCCAACTCTCAGTATTCTAAGACTCTATGTTGGGTAAATCATTCAGTTAATAATTGTAATAAGTCATAAAAGTTCAGTGTCTGTTTTTCACATTATTGCTAATATTATTGAATCTAGTGTTAACCTGAGCTTCCTACCTTCCTAACCTCTTTTGCTATTGTTAACATTTTGTATATTCTATTCCGGTTTTTATTTTTACAGTTTTTTAAAATGCAGTTTAATCACACTGTATATTTTACTGTATGCTATCATATTCTGTTTTTCACTAAATATATCGTCTACCTTGTTCTATGTTGTTATACAGTCTTTATAACCATCATTTTCAAGTTACTATGTAAGAGTTGATTGAATGGATATGCAATTGTTTGCTTAATTATTCCCCTAGTTTAATGGTCCAAATTTTCTTTTTTAATAGTGATATGATAAACATACTTAAGCATTTTTCTCAATGCCAAGGAACATATCCTTAGTTTCCCAGAAATACAAGACGGTGTCAAAGAAAGAGTCTTTTTAAGAATCTTGGCTGCACACAGCCAAATCTGCTCATTTAAAATATATATATACGCATGTTCAACCAAGAATCATCTGCTTAAAATCGACCAGAATATAGCATCAGAATGGCATGTTTTCATGCTTCCAGCATATTTTTATATAGAAAACTAGACCCCAGGAGCTAGGAGGTCAGCACTGTCATATACCAATTACAGCATTCATAACTACAAACGAGAGGAAATATGTCAAATTTTTCCCCCAATTTTCTACCACTCAATATGCATGCTGTCACTTGGGAATAGGTTTTACTCAGAATTGTGACTGTGGGACTGCAAATATTCCCTAGGAAAAAGACTGCACATAGTAGATCCAAGGCCTAAAGCTTTGGGGACTACATGAAATATAGGTTAGCCTCTGTTCTGAGAATTTGCAGTCTGCTAGGGTAATAAAACATAAACCACTGAAAAAGCAGTCAAAGCAAAGCAGAATTCTAGAATCAAATGCTAGAGTATGGGTCACATTTATTCACTCAACTAACATTTATTGAGCACCCACCATGTGTAAAGCATAATTATAAGATGTGGACATAACAACGTAGTCTTTAAGAAGTTGTATTCTAGTTGAGAGAGACATCAACCGGTAAACTGGTAGCGACAATTTATCTGGAGAAAAATAAAAACAGGTAAAGGAGAAGAGGGGAATAGAGAGTGTCAGGGGTTTGGGATGATGGGTTGGAGGTATTATTTTATATAGGATGATGAGGGGAAGCTTCACTGAAAGGTAACATTTGAGCAGAGATGTGGCTGTCTAGGAAAAATAATTTTTTTTTTTTTTTTTTTTTTTTTTTTGAGGCAGAGTCTCGCTCTGCCCCTCAGGCTGGAGTGCAGTGGTGCGATCTCAGCTCACTGCAACCTCTACCTTCCGGGTTCTAGCAATTCTCCTGCCTCAGCCACATGAATAGCTGGGATTACAGGCACCTGCCACCACATCCAGCTAATTTTTGTATTTTTAGTAGAGACAGGGTTTCATCATGTTGGCCAGGCTGGTCTTGAACTCCTGAACTCAGGTGATCTATCAGTCTCAGCCTCCCAAAACGCTGGATTACAGGCCTGAGCCACGATGCCCGGCTCTTTTTTTCTTTAAAAAAAAAAAAAAAAAATTATTTTATCTACCACTAAGAAGGAGAAAGAAATTCTTTCCTAGTAAAGAGAGTTGCAAGTTTAAGTGCACCAAAGCAATAGTTTGTTTAGTTTAACAATTCTCAAACTGTGCTCCTTGGATCCTTGGGATCCACAAGACCCTTTCACAGCATCTTCGAGGTCAAGACTGTTTTCATAATGTTAACTCTACTTGCCTTTTTTGCTGGGTTTAATATTTGCCTTGTATGGTATAAAAGCAGTGGTAAGTAAAACTGCTGGCACCTTGACACAAATCAAGGCACCAACTATAGTAATAGTAATGATATACTTCATTGCCACATGTTGCGTGGGGACCAAAACAAAACCAAAAAGCAACTCAGGCATAAGCCAAGTTCACTTAACAGTGTCCTTGATGAAGCAGTAAAATTTATTAAGCTTATTAAATCCCAGCCTTTGAGTACATATCTTAACATTCTTTGCGATGAAATGAGAAGTATGACTAGCACAATTCTGGTGCATACTGATGTACTGTGGTTGCCTGAAGAAAAAACACTTATATAATTGAGTTGTCATCTGAACTAGCTACTTTTTTATGAAACTCCATTTTTACGTGAAAGAACGACAGACAACAAATTCGTTATTCAGATTTGGGTGTTTGGCAGACATTTTCTCAAAGATGAAGTAAGTGAGCCTGTCACTTTAGAGAAAACAACTAATAGCATTTGTTGGCAATGATAAAATTCAAGCTTTCAAATGAAAATTAGAATTTAGGAAACCCTGTGCCTGCCACCATAATCTTGACAGCTTCCCTGTACTTAAAGACTTTTCTGATGAGATTGTGGTGATACCAACTAATGTGTATTTTGATATTGAATAATAAAATATGCTGATATTTGGAAAATCTGTATAACTCAGTGAAACAGTGTTTTACAGATGACCAATGCATGATGTTACAAAATCAGGCATGGATTAAAAATTCATTCAAAGTAAAATATAGATTAAAAGATTTTAATATTAACAAAATATGAAAAGTTTATTAGTATTATTTCACATTTCACATTTCAACTAACTTTTTTATTATTATTGTACTTTAAGTTCTAGGATACATGTGCACAACATGCAGGTTTGTTACTTATGTATACATATGCCATGTTAGTGTGCTGCACCCGTTAACTGGTCATTTACATTAGGTGTATCTCCTAATGCTATCCCTCCTCCTTACCCCTATCCCATGACAGTTCCCCACCCTGTGCCCATTCCATGACAGTTCCCAGAACATCCCATGATGTTCCCCACCCTGTGTCCAGGTGATCTCATTGATCAGTTCCCACCTATGAGTAAGAACATGCAGTGTTTGGTTTTCTGTCCTTGCAATAGTTTGCTCAGAATGATGGTTTCCAGCTTCATCCATGTCCCTACAAGGGACACGAACTCATCCTTTTTTACAGCTGCATAGTATTCCATGGTGTATATGTGCCACATTTTCTTAATCCAGTCTATCACTGATGGACATTTGGGTTGGTTCCAAGTCTTTGCTATTGTGTGCTGCAGTAAACATATGTGTACATGTGTCTTTATAGCAGCATGATTTATCAATCCTTTGGGTATATGCCCAGTAATGGGATGGCTGGGTCAAATGGTATTTCTAGTTCTAGATCCTTGAGGAAACGCTACACTGTCTTCCACAATGGTTGAACTAGTTTACAGTCCCACCAACAATGTAAAAGTGTTCCTATTTCTCCACATCCTCTCCAGCACCTGTTGTTTCCTGACTTTTTAATGATTGCCATTCTAACTGGTGTGAGATGGTATCTCATTGTGGTTTTGATTTGCATTTATCTGATGGCCAGTGATGATGAGCATTTTTTCATATGTCTGTTGGCTGCATAAATGTCTTCTTTTGAGAAGCGTCTGTTCATATCCTTTGCCCACTTTTTGATGGGGTTGATTTTTTCTTGTAAATTTGTTTAAGTTCTTTGTAGATTCTGGATATTAGCCCTGTGTCAGATGGTAGATTGCAAAAATTTTCTCCCATTCTGTAGGTTGCCTATTCACTCTGATGGTAGTTTCTTTTGCTGTGCAGAAGCTCTTTAGTTTAATTAGATCCCATTTGTCAATTTTGGCTTTTACTGCCATTGCTTTTGGTGTTTTAGTCATGAAGTCCTTGCCCATGCCTATGTCCTGAATGGTATTGCCTAGGTTTTCTTCTAGGGTTTTTAAGGTTTTAGGTCTAACATTTAAGTCTTTAATCCATCTTGAATTAATTTTTGTATAAGGTGTAAGGAAAGGATGCAGTTTCAGCTTTCTACATATGGCTAGCCAGTTTTCCCAGCACCATTTATTAAATAGGGAATCCTTTCCTCATTTCTTGTTTTTGTCAGGTTTGTCAAAGATCAGATGGTTGTAGATGTGTGGTATTATTTCCGAGGGCTCTATTCTGTTCCATTGGTCTATATATCTGTTTTGGTACCAGTACCATGCTGTTTTGGTTACTGTAGCCTTGTAGTATAGTTTGAAGTCAGGTAGCGTGATGCCTTCAGCTTTGTTCTTTTGGCTTAGGATTGTCTTGGCAATGCAGGCTCTTTTTTGGTTCCATATGAACTTTGAAGTAGTTTTTTCCAATTCTGTGAAGAAAGTCATTGGCAGCTTAATGGGGATGGCATTGAATCTATAAATTACCTTGGGCAGTATGGCCATTTTCACTATATTGATTCTTCCCATCCATGAGCATGGAATGTTCTTCCATTTGTTTGTGTCCTCTTTTATTTCGTTGAGCAGTGGTTTGTAGTTCTCCTTGAAGAGGTCCTTCACATCCCTTGTAAGTTGGATTCCTAGGTATTTTATTCTCTCTGAATTAATTGTGAATGGAGTTCACTCATGATTTGGCTCTCTGTTTGTTATTGGTGTATAGGAATGCTTGTGATTTTTGCACCTTGATTTTGTATCCTGAAACTTTGCTGAAGTTGCTTATCATTTTGGGCTGAGATGATGGGATTTTCTAAATAGACATTCATGTCATGTGCAAACAGGGACAATTTGACTTCCTCTTTTCCTAATTGAATACCCTTTATTTCTTTCTCTTGCCTCACTGCCCTGGCCAGAACTTCCAACACTATGTTGAATAGGAGTGGCGAGAGAGGGCGTCCCTGTCTTGTGCCAGTTTTCTTTTTTTTTTTTTTTTTTTTTTTGAGACGGAGTCTCGCTCTGTCGCCCAGGCTGGAGTGCAGTGGCCGATCTCAGCTCACTGCAAGCTCCGCCTCCCGGGTTCACGCCATTCTCCTGCCTCAGCCTCCCGAGTAGCTGGGACTACAGGCGCCCGCCACCGCGCCCAGCTAGTTTTTTGTATTTTTCAGTAGAGACGGCGTTTCACCATGTTAGCCAGGATGGTCTCGATCTCCTGACCTCGTGATCCGCCCGTCTCGGCCTCCCAAAGTGCTAGGATTACAGGCTTGAGCCACCGCGCCCGGCCGTGCCAGTTTTCAAAGGGAATGCTTCCAGTTTTTGCCCATTCAGTATGATATTGGCTGTGGGTTTGTCATAAATAGCTCTTATTATTTTGAGATACATCCCATCAATACTTAGTTTATTGAGAGTTTTTAGCATGAAGGGCTATTGAATTTTGTCAAAGGCCTTTTCTGCATCTATTGAGATAATTATGTGGTTTTTGTCTTTAGTTCTGTTTATATGATGGATTATGTTTATTGATTTGCATATGTTGAACCAGCCTTGCATCCCAGGGATGAAGCCCTCTTGATCATGGTGGATAAGCTTTTTGATGTGCTGCTGGATTCGGTTTGCCAGTATTTTATTGAGGATTTTTTCATGGATGTTCATCAGGGATATTGGTCTAAAATTCTCTTTTTTTGTTGTGTCTCTCAACTAACATTTTTAAAGAAACTACCACTTGCTGAGTTTGGGAGTGAGCTTTTTAATTTTTTTAATTTTTAATTTTAAAAATTGTTATTTTTAATTATAGGTATGTAATTGTTATACATATTTATGGAGTATATGTAATATTTTGATATAAGCATACAGTGTGTAAGGATTAAATGAGGGTTATTGGGATATCCATCACCTCAAGCATTTATATATTTTTTTGGTTTAGTATCAAAGGAGAATATCCACAATTACCTGAAAAGGCTATTTGATTACTTTTCCCTTTTCCAGCTACATATCCCATGAGTCTCGAGTTTCTTTGTATACTTCAACCAAAAATTACATATGGCAACAGATTGAATGCAGAAGCAGGTAGGAGCATCCAACTGCCTTCTGTTAGATCAGACATGAAGAGATTTGTAAAAATATAAAATAATATTCTTCTCACTAAACTTTTATTGTTTTGAAAAATATAATTTCATAATAAGGTGTTAACATGTTTTTGTTAACTTAAAACTCATATTGTATCTAAGTTTTAATTTCTAATATGATAAATGTTGATAGATACAACACATAAAAACTCTTTGTGGACCTCCATACATTTTAAGAGTGTAAAGTTTTCTTGACACCAAAGAGTTTGAGAAGTACTAACAAAAAGGACAATATTGGCCAGGCATGGTGGCTTACACCTTTAATCCCAGCATTTTGGGAGAGTGAGGCAGGTGGATTAGTTGAGGCCAGGAGCTTGAGATAAGCCTGGCCAACATGGCCAAACTTCATCTCTACTAAAAATACAAAAATTAGCCAGGCATGGTGGCACATGCCTGTAGTCCCAGCTACTTGAGAGGCTGAGGCATGAGACTTACTTGAACCTGGGAGGCAGAAGTTGCAGTGATCTGAGATTGTACCACTGCACTCCAGCCTAGGCAACAGAGCAAGACTGTCTTTAAAAAAAGAAAGAAAGAAAGAAAAAAAAAAAAGACAATATGGTTAGAGTAGAATAATCAAGGGAGGGTGGTAGGAAGTAGGTCAGAAAAGTAATGAGGGATCAGATCATATAGGGCTCCGAAGTTCAGCATAAGGACCTTGGCTTTAGTTCTGGGTGAAAGGGGAAGCTATTGAAGGTTTTGAGCAAAGGAATGGTGAGATCTGAAGCATGTTTTAACAGGCTCACTCTGCTAGCTGTGTTGAAATTAGACTAGAGGAGCAGAGACAAACCATTCAAAAGGTTTATTGTAATAACCCAGATTAGAGATGATGGCGGCTTAGGCCAAAGAAGTATGAAGGGGAGTGATGAAAAACGATCAGATTCTCGATACATTTTCAAATTATAGCTTGTGGACTGCTAATAGGACAGGAATATAAGAAGAAGAGAGGAGTCAAGGACAACTCCGAGGTTTTTAATTTGTGCCATTTGAAAGGAGATAGAAAAGTCTTGGGAAGAATAAGTCTATGGACTGAGATAGGTGAGTCAGAAGTTCAATTGCAGATATACTATGCTTAGAATGTCTAATGGATTTTCGAGTGGGAAATTGTACTAAAAGCAAGAAGTTTAAGGGAAATTTCTAAGCTGGTAATATAAACTTGGAAGTTTTAATTATAGGTAGAATTTAAAGCCATGAGGCTAGAGGAGATCCTAGGGTCGTGTTCTGAAAATGTGGTCCCCAGACCAGCAGCATCAGCACTGCCCAGAAAAGCAAATTCCCAGACCTACTGAAGCAGAAACTCAGAGGCTGGTGCTCAGCAATCTGAGTTTTAACAAGCCATGCAGACTAACGTTTAAGAACCACTTACCTAAGGACTAGAATGTAGACAGAGAAGATAATCTGTTCAGTGACAGTCCTGGGACATGCTCATCATTTACAGGTTGGTAAATATTTTACATCTCCCTTTTTCTACAGTATGAATCTTAGTTCCCACCAACATCAATCCTATAATACACATAAAATAGTTTCAGAATTCTGTACTCGTGCCACTATGGAAAAACTCTTTAAGAGTTCAAGATTTGTTTACATTTTTTTCCTCCTTAGATGGTTAAAGTACTTACAGTTAAAGTACTCTGTTCAAAAATTACTTGAATTACTTTTTTTCCTTCAATGTAATTATGTTATTCATTTAAAACACAGTTGTGAATTCGCCAGGCATGGGGACACACATCTGTAGTCCCAGCTAGCTACTCAGGAAACTGAGCTGGGAGGATTGCTTGAGCCCAGGAGTCCGAGGCTACAATGAGTTATGATTGAGCGATTGCACACCAGCCTAGGTGACAGAGTCAGACCCTATCCCTAAAAAAATAAAATATAGTTGAGTTTATTTGTTTCCATTTGCATTCAGTTTTAGGTTCAGTTTTTTCCTTATCTTCATGGATTTAATTTTATTTTTTGAATATATAGAAAATTAACTTGCTTCCAAGAGTCAAAAATCATACAAAAAATTTACTAAGAGAAATATCATCTACCCTTGCTCTTCTACCTTATTCCTTCCACCACTACTACCCTCTGTAAGCAATCACTTTCACTGTTTTCTGATTTATCCTCCAGTGTTTCATTTTACAAAAGTAAGCAAATTTTTGTGTGTTTTCCTACCCTTCTTACACAAAAGGTAGCACACTCTATATTCTCTTTTGTACTTTACTTTCTTGTTTTACTTAACAGTATACCTGGGAGTCACTCCATTGCAGGTTCACAAAGAACTCCCTTATTCTAAGCTGTAGAATACTCCATTGTATGTGCGTATGTGTGTATACAATCAATATACCATTGCATAAATATATACACACACCAGAAACTATATATATTGTTTATAGTTTATTATATGTAATATATATTGTACAATAATATATTGTATATGTATTGCTTAATAAACTTGTATACATGTATTTTCATATTTGGAGGTGTATTTTCAGGGTAAATTACCAGAAGTGGTATTCTTGTGTCCAGGCAAATATAGTTTTGTTAGATACTGCCAAATTCCCCTCCACAGAGATGTTACCAGTTTTCATTCTCACCAGCAATGTGCCTGTTTTCCCGTAGCCTCACCAGCAGAGTATATTATCAAGCTTTTGACTTTTTTGCCACTCTGATGGGTGAGAACTGGTTTCTCAATGTAATTTTAATTTGCATTTCTCTTTTTATAAAAAGTGAAGTTTGACGTCTTTTCATATGTCTAGGGTGCCATTTTATCTTTTTTTTTTTTTTTTCTTTTACAGGTTGTCATTTCTTTTGCTCATTTACCCATGTGATTTTAGGTCATTTTCCCTCTCAATTTTAAAAGTCCTTTGTATGTTAGATACACCCTTTTATTGTAATATATATTGTAAATATTTTCTCCCAATTTGTAGTTTGTTTATGGTAGTTTTTCATTTGTTTCCCATGCAAAAGTTTTAATTTTACAGTTAAATTTATTAACCTTTCATTATAGGAATTCACCTATATTTTCCTCTACTACTTATATAGTTTTTTTCTTTTTTATAGTTACATCTCTGATCCATTTGGAATTTATTCTTGTATTTGGTGTGATAAATAGATCTAATTTTGTGTTTTTCCAGTGGCCATCCATTGTTCCACTGTCATTTATTAATGTCTTCATCTTTGCCCTAGTAATTTGAGATACTGCTTTTATCATATCCCAGATTTATGTGTATAGTTGGGTCTCTTTTTCTGTTCCATTGGTGTGCCTGTCTATTGGTGTACCAGTACCGCAGTTTTCATAATGTAAGCTTTGTATTTTAATGTCTGCTAAGGCTAATTCCCTCAGCTCTCACGTTCTATTGTTTTCTTAGTTATTCTTGTGGTTTCTGCTTTGTGTGTTTGGGGGTTTTTTTATGTTTTGTTTTGTTTTTAGAAACAAGGGTCTCATCATATTCCTCAGACTGGTCTCCAACTCCTGAGCTCAAACGATCAGCTTCCCAAGTATGTGGTACTACAGGTATGCACTGCTGCACCCAGCTAGTTTGTTGTTGTTGTTGTTGTCGTTTAGAGACAGCACCTCACTATGTTGCATAGGCTGGTCTCGAATTCCTGGCCTCAAGTGACCCACCTCAGCCTCTCGAGTAGCTGAGGCTAGTGGTGTGAGCTACAGTGCCTGGTTGTGGTTTTTTAAAATATATATAAAGTTTAATGTCAACTTGTCCAGCTCCAGGGGCAGGGCAGGGAAGGGGCAGTGGGGAAAGGTTTCTTTGTATTTTTATTGAGGTTGCATTAAATTTGTAAGTTAACTTAGTGAGAACTAACAACTTGATGATATTGAAAAATAAAAGAACGAGGATAAGAGTTATCTTTTTGTCAAGTCTACTTCTGTGTCTTTCAGCAGTGTTTTGTAATTATTTTCATATGGATTTTTCATATTTCCTGTTAACTTTGTTCCTGAGTATTTCTGCCTCTGTTGTCATCTAACTGATTTGCGTATGTGAAGGCTGTGGAGTTTTGTATGTCAGTTACATATTCTGTTACTTGCTCAATTCTTTTACTGTTTCAACTAGCTTCATCACTGATTTTGTAGGGAAGCGCTGTCCAATAGAAATGTAATTTGAGCTATATACATAATTAAAACTTTTATAGTACATTTTAAAAAGAAGGCCGGGCGTGGTGGCTCACGCCTATAATCCCAGCACATTGGGAGGCCAAGGCGGGCAGATCATGAGGTCAGGAGATTGAGACCATCTTGGCCAATGTGGTGAAACCCCGTCTCTACTAAAAATACAAAAATTAGCTGGGCGTGGTGGTGGGCACCTGTAATCCCAACTACTCGGGAGACTGAGGCAGGAGAATCATTTGAACCTGGGAAGCAGAGGTTGCAGTGAGCCGAGATCGCGCCACTGCACTCCAGCCTGGGCCACAGAGCAAGACTCTGTCTCAAAAAAAAAAAAAGATACCAGGTAAAATTAATTTTAATACTATATTTTATTTAATCTATAATATCCAAAACATTATCATTTCAATACGTAATCAATGTAAGACATTGTTAGTGAAATATTTTACATTCTTTTTCTACTATGTCTTTAAAATCCAGTGTGCATTTTATACTTACAGCACATCTCAGTTTGAACTAGTCACATTGCAAGTGCTCAGGAGCCACATGTGTCTAGTGCTTACTTTTTTGGATGGTGCATATACCCTGTCATGTCATCTACAGACAGAGATTGTTTTGCTTTACCTTTTCCAATTCTTAGGCTTCTAATTTGTTTCTCTTATCTTAATACTTTGGTTAATAACTCCAGTGCAATGTTAAATATTAGTGGAGCTAGTAGGCATCAGTACCTTATTCCTGACCTTAGTGGGAATACCTCTTGTGTTTCTCCATTAAGATGTTTCCTTTAGGATTTTGGCATATATGTATTATCATGCTAATCACATAGCAAACTATATTTTCTTGAGTGCTTAATTTTGTCAAAAGCCTTTTCAGTATTAATAGAGTCATCACATAATTTTTTTTCTTAGACCTATTAATAAGGTTTGTTGATTGATTTCCTAATATTGAACTGTCTTTGCATTTATAGTATAGACCCAACTTGTTCATGGTATAGTCTCTTAACTTTTTTTTTCTTTTTCTTTTTTTTTTTGAGATGGAGTTTTGACCTTGTCACTCAGGCGGGAATGCAGTGGTGCAGTGTCAGCTCACTACAACCCCTCCCTCCCAGGTTCAAGTGATTCTTGTGCCTCAGCCTCCTGAGTAGCTGGGATTATAGGCACCCACCACCACGCCAGGCTAATTTTTGTATTTTTAATAGAGATGAGGTTTCATCATGTTGGCCAGGCTGGTCTCGCACTCCTGACCTCAGGTGAACAAACTCCTGATCTCAGGTGATCCGCCTGCCTTGGCCTCCTGAAGTGCTAGCATTACAGGTGTGAGCCACCACGCCCAGCCTCTTAACTTTTTATTTAGAAATAATTTCAAGCTCACAAAAAGTCACAAGAATAACATAAAGAGGCCAGGCGCAGTGGCTCACGCCTGTAATCCCAGCACTTTGGGAGGCCAAGGCAGGCAGATCTCCTGAGGTCAGGAGTTTGAGACCAGCCTGGCCAACATGGTGAAACCCCATCTCTCCCAAAAATACAAAAATTAGCCAGGGGTGGTGGCACACACCTGTCATCCCAGCTACTTGGGAGGCTAAGGCAGGAGAATCTCTTGAACCTGGAAGGTGAAGGTTGCAGTGAACTGAGATTGTGCCACTGCACTCCAGCCTGGGCGACAGAGTGTGACTCTGTCTCAAAAAAAAAAAAAGAGTATAAAGAATCTCTTATCTAAATTTACCAATTATTAACAATTTGCCCTATTTTTTCTATCATTTATTCTCTTTATATATACATTTTTAACATTGATACAATATTTTGATCTATCCATATTCCTATTTTGTCAGTTCACTCAATGTGTATTATTTTCTTAAGGTGGTGTTGGAATCTGATCACTAATATGTTGGGATTTTTGTACCAGTATTCATATGTGATATTTGTAATTTTTTGTGCCATCTTTTTCAGATATAGGTATCAGTTTATCTTTGCTTCATAAAAATAATTTGGAAATTTTCTTTTATTTTCTATGCACTGAAACTATTTAGGTAGCATTGAGACTATGTAGTCACTAAAGTCTTGCTAGAATTCTCCTGAAACCCTCTCGGTCTGCTACTTCTTTGTGGGATAGTTTCTTAATAATTCTCTCTATATATATTGCATCAGAGTTTGTGTGTATAAGCTTAAAATTCCCCCTGTGAACCCATCTGGGCCTGCTGCTTTTTTGTAGGGTAGTTCCTTGATAATTTTTACTGCTTTTATCAAAGTTAATCTGTTTAAGCTGTCTAGTTTTACTGGGGTCAGTTTCAGTAAACTTTGTTTTCCTAGGAAATTTCCTATTCCATATTGGTGTTTAAATTTACCTATATAAAAATAAAAGGGGTTGTCTATGGGTTTTATGAGTTGTTTAGTTGACTTTGGTTCTATCAATTTTGCCCGTTTTCACTTACTGTTTTTATATTTGTGCTGTCTTTAAAAAAATGTATTGATACATAATATTCATTTTTATGGAGTATTTATGATATTTTGTTACATGCATAGAATGTATAATGATCAGGTCAAGGTATTGAGGGTATCCATCACCTTGAATATTTATCACTTCTGTGTTTTGGGAGTATTTCTCTTCTAGTTATTTTGAAATATGCCATACATTGTTGTTATAGTCACCCTGCTCTGCTATTGAACATTAGAACTTATTCCTTCTATCCATCTGTATGTTTGTGTCCACTAACAAACCTCTTTTCATCCCTCTACATCCCACCACACACATACTCTTCCCAGCCTCTGGTAACTATCATTCTACTTTCTACCTCCATGAGATCAACTTTTTTAGCTCCCACATATGAGTGAGAACATGCAACATTTGTCTTTCTGTGCCTGACTTATTTCACTTAACATAGTGAGCTCCAGTTCCATCCATGTTGCTACAAATGACAAAATTTCATTCTTTTTTATGGCCAAGTAGTATTCTGGGGTGTGTGTGTGTGTGTGTGTGTGTGTGTGTGTGTGTGTGTGTGTATGTGTGTATGTGTATATATATGTGATTTCGATTTGCATTTACCTGATGGTTAGTGATGTTATGCACTTTTTCATATACCTGCTTATGAAGAAATACCATGTATTTTTGCCATTTTTATGTCGTCTTTGAGAAATGTTTATCCTGTCCCACCTTTTAATGGGATTATTTGTTTTTTTGCTGTTGAGTTCCTTGTATATTCTGAATATTAGTCCCTTGTCAGGTGAATAGTTTAAAATATTTTCTCCCATTCTGCAGTTTATCTGTTTATTGTTTCCTTTGTTGTGCAGAAACTTTTTAGTTTGATGTAGTCCCATTTGTCTATTTTTCTTTTTGTTGTCTGTACTTTTGAGTGCCTAGCCATAAAAACTTTGCCTAGATCAGTGTCCTGAAGGGTTTTCCCTGTATTTTCTTCTATTAAATATATAGTCTCAGGTCTTAAGTTTATGTCTTTAATCACTTTTGAGTTGATTTTTGTATATGGTAAAAAGTAGGGATCTAGCTGGGTGCAGTGGCTCACGCCTTTAATCCCAGCACTCTGGGAGGCTGAGGCAGGTGGATCACCTGAGGTCAGGAGCTTGAGACCAGCCTGACCAACATGGTGAAACCAAATTTCCACTAAAAATACAAAAAATGAGCCAGGCATGGTGGCGGGCGCCTGTAATCTCAGCTACCCACTTGAACCCGGGAGGTAGAGGTTGCAGTGAGCCGATATTGCGCCACTGCACTCCAACCTGGGCAACCAGAGTGAAACTCTGTCTCAAATAAATAAGTAAATAAATAAATAAATAGGGATCTATTCTACACATGGATATCCAGTTTTCCCAGAACCATTTATCAAAGAGGGTATTCTTTCTCTAATGTATATTCTTGGCACCTTTGTTAAAAGTCTTTTGGCTATAATACTGTGGATTTATTTCTGGGTTTATTCTGTTCCATTGTTCTTTGTGTCCATGTTTATACCACTACCATAGCTGTAGAAGATATTTTGAAGTCAGATAATGTGATGCCTCCAGCTTTGTTCTTTTTGCTCAAAATTGCTTTGACTATTTAGGCTCTTTTTTGGTCTCATACAAATTGTAGGATTTTTTCCTATTTCTGCGAAAAATGTCATTGGCATTTTGACAGGTATTTCATTGAATCTGTAGATTGCTTTGGGTAGTATGATCGTTTTAACCATATTAGTTCTTCTAATCCATGAACATGAGATGTCTTTCTGTTTTGTTCATGTCCTGTTTCATTTCTTTTTTTTTTTTTTTAACTTTTATTTTAGAGTCAGGGAGTACATTTGCAGGTTTATTATAGAGATATATTGTGTGATCCTGAGATTGAACACGTCACCCAGGTAGTGACCATAGTACTCAATAGGTAGTTTTTCAATTCTTGCCCCGCTACTTCCCTCTCCCCTCTTGTATTCCCCAGTGTCTATTGTTCCTACCTTTATGTCCATATGTAACCATGTTTAGCTTACACTTATAAGTGAAAACGTGCAGTATTTTTCTGTTTCTTTCCTGAGTACTTGTAGTTTTCCTCGTAAAGGGCTTTCACCTCCGTGGTTCATTTTATTCCTAGGTATTTTAATTTTTCAGTAGCTATTGTAAATGGGATTGCTTTCTTGATTTCTTTTTCAACTATTTCATTATTGGTATATAGAAATGCGACTGATTTTTGTATGTTGATTTTGTATCCTACAACTTTAATGAATTTGTTTATCTGATCTAAGAGGTTTTTGTTTGCATCTTTAGGTTTTGTTTTGTTTTGTTTTGTTTTTTAAGATGAAGTCTCACTCCATCGCCCAGATTGGAGTGGAATGGCATAATTATAGCTCACTGCAGCCTCAAACTCCTGGGATCATGTGATCCTCCCATCTCAGACCTCAGACTACAGATTACAGAGATTTGAAACTTATGATTTTCTTTGTGCTAATGTATGATGAGTTTTGTGAATGTTTCATGTTCACTAATATCGGAGTGTAGTATCCTATATATCCATAAGATCAATGTAACATGATTATTTTGCTTAGATATTCTAAACCCTTACTTATCTTTTGTCCACTTGACCTGTCTTATTCTGGGAGTGGTGTCTTAAAGTATTGTATTAGTCATATGTTTCTTTTTCTCCTTGCATCTCTTATACTTTCTACTGTAAGTGATACAATTGTCTTAGTACAGAAGCATTTATAACTAAACATGGCAAAGGTATCATGATTAGGTAGAAGAATATCCTTATTCTAAACAGATGCGTATTGAAGGAATAGCAGGCCCCAAAAATGAAGCACGGAGAAATTTTTCAAAGTAACATAACAATTTAGTTTCTGAAACAGAACAGTTTACTGTGTTCTGGGCCGCTGTTATTTGTATTTTCCCGCGGTTCATTGGAATATGAATGCTAGGGATTTGTTTTGTTCCTTCCTTCCCTGAGTTCTTCTCATCTTTTGGATTGGGATCTTCCAGAATGCTAGCTTTACATGTTAGTTTGCCTGAGACCCCAGCTGCCTCTCAAATACATTTGGCTTTATTTAATTTGTTTTTAGCGATACAAATTATCAAAATACCAAAGACAACTGTCATATGTTTTCATGGAAACAGCTATAAGCTTTCATTCCTTGTGTCTTATTCCTTAAGAAAGTATTTGTGATTACCTTCCCTGTTTCTGGACCAAATTTAGGCTGACTTTACACACTGACTTTATACATTGTCCTGTTTTTTAGAGGCTGGAGAACCTGCCCTTTAACACCTATGCCATACCTGCTTCCTCTGCACTACCACCAATTTGATATGTTTTAACAAACTCCTATGTGCCTGGTATAACTTAGGGTGCTAGGATATATGCTATGTAACTTTGAGCATAGGCTCCCTTTAGGATATTAACATAAACAAGGGAGTGGTATCAGCAAAATGTAAGTCAAAATCAAATCCTAGGGACCTTCAGCTGGTCATCAAAAACTAAATACTGGAGAGTAGAATCAGAGAGCAAGCCAAGTTCATGAAGCAGACATTAGCAAGGCCTAGAGCCCAAGAATCAGTCTGAGATGAGAACCACAAAGGGCTAGTGACAAATTTCAGGGAGCATATAAAGCATATGGAGGAAGTCCAGATGATGTTTCCCAGACATTGCCTTGCTAGTATAGGTCCAGTGAGCCTGCTATTACAGGTTTGAACCATGTGGCAATATTCCTAACACTGAATAAACATGCTCTGGTTAAATTTTGTAGCTAGTTGGAGAGATAAGGCTTGCCATACTGAAAATAGAGTTTTTGTGTGGACATCTTTGGAATGGCCATTCTTCCTGCTAAACACAGTAAAACTTCTAAAAATAACTCATCTGTTGTCACTATTTCTGTTTCTGTCTTCCATTCTATTATTTTCTCAGCTTTCTTGAGTTATTCTTCAACCCCCACTGTTCCAGTGAAGCTGCTCTTAGTAAGAACACATTTGACTTTCCTGTTGACAGAACTTTTCTGCCTTCATCTTGCTCAGCCTCTCGGTAACTTTTCAGTACAACTGATCACTATTTCCTTCTTAAAACATCACCACCTCTTGGCTTCTAGATCATGACAGTTTCTGCATTTTCAATTCTTAACTCTGTCTCCTCTGGCTGGCATTCTCCACTTCTCAGCCTCTAGTTGTTGGAGTGCTCCAGGGCTGAGTTCCAGGCCTTCTCCTATTCTACTGTACACAGAGTTTCTCTAAGTCTGGTGCTATGTCTTTATATACTATCTACATACTAATGACTACCAGGATTATATCTCTATCCTTGAACTTTCTGTGGAACTCTGGACTCATTTATTTGACTACCTGTCATCTCTAGATATCTAAAGGTCATTTAGAACATAAGATAGCTAAAATAGATTTTTGATTCCTAAACTGCCTCCTCCAAAACCTATAGTTCTTGTCATTTTCCCTGTCATAGTAATAACCAGAAACTTAAAATTCACCCTGAATTGCACTTTCCCTCCCTCTCTTTCATCTAGGTTTACAGTGCCATCAGCTCTGCTTATAAAATGTGCCTTGTATTCATCTACTTCTTTGTACCCTCATGGCTATCATCACTTTAATCTCAGCCCACCATCATCTCTTGGATGGACTTCTACAGTTAGCCTTTTAACTGATGTCTCTGCTTCCATTCTTACCTCTCTATTATCCATTCTTCATCCACAGAGCATCTAGGCTGATATTTTTCAGTAGTAATTAGAGCATTTCTTTACCGTGACACAGAAGGCCCTGCATGATCTGACCACATTTACTTTTCTGATTCTATATTTTACCATTATTTCCTTTATTTACCCAGATGCAATCTCTCTGGCTTTCTGTTTCTTAAACAAGTCAAGTTCATTATTTCCTTAAGACCTTTATACCTGCTATTTCCTCTGCCTGGAGTACTCTGCCCTAAATCCTCATGTGCCTGATTCCTGCTTATCAAGCCAGCCCCAGCCCAGCAGAAACTTTTATTTCCACTGAAAATTAATATTGAACTGTAGTGTATGCAGTAGGACCTACCACATAATATATTCTCAGTACAGAATGATTGTTGGATGAATGAGTAAACAAATGAGTGAATGAATGAATCTTGAATTAGTAAGAGAAAAGCTGTATGGTATGATGGAAAGAGCAAAGACTTTGCAGTAAGACATCCTAGATTTATATTCCAGCCCTGCCTCTGTACTATGTGACTGTGGCCAACCTACTCAAATTCCCATTTCCTCATCTGTTAAATAGAGGTAATACATGCTTCATAGGCATGACTTAAACCATTCCCTTAGCTGCCAATATAAACTGCTTTTTATGCAACCTAGTACATTTTAGTGGTAATGATGATTATCCATACTGCCGTTGCATGTAGTATGACACTTCTTTCATAGAAGGTTCCCAATAAATGTCAGTTCCTTTTAAGCAAAATTAACTCCATCACTGGGGACACCTGTGTGCAAACTATCTTCTCCCTCCATTCTTGGTCTTAACAGTTGATATCTTCCTTTTCGTGGCCTTATTGGTCACTGTATGGCCAAGGCAATAAGGATTAGATAAATACATAAATGCACAAATCAGAAGAAATTTGTCAGGGGTGGGAGACCAGTTCTACACATCTTTCTGTGCTACTGTCCTGCCTTAGATGTGCTTCTGCCTTTACAATGGACCTCACCATTACCTTTTCCATCTATAGGGCTGTAGGATCCACTTTGTGTATCATGGCAGTCTTTGTGTGTTAGAGCTAAAAAATTCCTTAAATATCATGTGGACTCTTCTCAAGCTGGCTATAGCATTTCTTTCTAACCCCACTTGCTTCTCCTTCTTATGGACTGAAACCACACAGCACTATCCACAAGTCCTCATATAACCATACTTTTTGCAACTCCATACCTCTCTCCATGCTGCCTCCTCTGTCTAAAGTACCATTACCTACCCTCTATCCTTGTCCTCTTCCTAATGAAAAGCCTATTTATTCTTCAAAGATTAGTTAAAATGCCACTTACTCTGGAATCTTCCCTGATAAGTCCCACTTGCCTATCTCCCTTATCCCTTCTCCTTCCCTTGCGGAGTTAGTCATTCCCTCCTCTGGGTTCTTATAACCCTGTATATATGCACATTTGGGCACTATGCCCAATGAATCTTTTTAAAGAGTTTTTGTTTTGACATAATTTCAGCTTTACAGAAAAGTTGCAACAGTAATATAAAGAATTCCCTGGCCCGGCATGGTGGCTCACCACCTATAATCCCAGCACTTTGGGAGGCCAAGGCAGGCAGATCACTTGAGCTCAGGAGTTCAGAACCAGCCTGAGAAACATGGTGAAAACCATCTCTACAAAAAATGCAAAAATTAGCCGGGCATGGTGGCGTGCACCTGTAGTCCCAGCTACTTGGGAGGCTGAGGTAGGAGGATGGCTTGAGCCCAGGAGGCAGAGGTTGCAGTGAGCTGAGATTGTGCCACTCTACTCCAGCCTGGGCAACAGAGCCAGACCCTGTCTCCAAAAAAAAAAAAAACACACGCACACACACAATTTGCATTTTTTAAACATAATATCCCTTTACTACTAAAGACTTTAGTATTTCTTATTTTTCTTTGTGGTGGTGGTGGTGGTGGTGGTGTGACAGAATTTCACTCTTGTTGCCCAGGCTGGGGTGCAGTGGCATGATCTCAGCTCACTGCATCCTCCTCCACTTCCTGGGTTCAAGCGATTCTCCTGTCTCAGCCTCCTGAGTAGCTGGGATTACAGAAGCCTGCCACCACGCCCAGCTAATTTTTGTATTTTTAGTAGAGATGGAGTTTCGCCATGTTGGTCAGGCTGGTCTCAAACTCCTGACCTCAGGTAATCCACCCACCTCAGCCTCCCTAAGTGCTGGGATTACAGATGTGAGCCACCATAGCCAGCCGACTTTAGTATGTATTTCTAAAAACCAGGGCCTTCTCTTACAGGCATAGTACTATTTTCAAAATCAGAAAATTGGGCCAGGTGCGGTGGCTCGCGCCTGTAATCCTAGCACTTCTAGAGGCCAAGGCAGGAGGATCACTTGAGCCCAGGAGTTCAAAACCAGCCTGGAAAATATAGTGAGACCCCATGTTAAAAAATAATAATTTTAAAAATCAAAAGAGTAATATTTATATAATATGAAAACCTATTCTGTATACCTTACACAGTTATTAAAACCAGAAAATTAATATTGATATTTTACCAGGGGCTAATCTATGAAACTTACTTGTATTTTGCCAATTGACCCAATAATATCTTTTAGGAAAAGAAAATTCTGCATCACAACTTGCATTTAATCATCATATCTCTTTAGTCTCCTTTAGTCTGAAATCATTCTGTTTTTCCTTATGTTTGATAACTTTAATATATCTTTATAAATATTTGTCCAGTTATAGATTAGCTCTCAATCTGGGTTTGTCTGATGTTATGTTATTATTTGATTCAGGTGGTACAGGTTATGACGTTCTTCTCAAAGCATCATATTGGAGGTACATGATATCTACTTGTCTCATTACTGCAGATAGTAACCTTAATTACTTGGTTCAGGCTGTGTGTCTCAGGTGTCTTCACTGTAGTGTTACTGTTTTTTTCTTTGTCATTAATTATCTTGTGGAGAACTTTGAAACTATAAATGTCCTGTTTCTCATCAAACTTTGACCCAGTAGTTTCACCATTCTTTGATGAGGCTTGCCTGCATCAGTTATTGACAAATTATTTCCTAATGTCTTCATTCCTTACACGTTCATTAATTGGAATTCTACTGTAAGCAAGAGATTTGTCTTCTTCCCTGTTTATTCACTCAGTTACATGAGTATGGACTCATGGATTCTTATTTTATTAAGTGAGTTATAATTTGTTTCTGTCATTATTTTTCTACTCAAATTGTCCAAGATTTGGACAGTAGAAGCTTCTTAAAATTGGCTTCTGCATCCTTTTGACATAGCCTCATTGCTCTTTGAGTATCCCATTACTTTCTGACCAGGGTGTTCTAGGCTTATCTTGTACCTTTCCTACCCCAGTCCATACCCACTGAATCATGATTGATTTTACAAATATCTACCCCCAACCTTCTCAAGATTGTATTCCTCTAGGGCAAGAATCATGTTGAGGTTTTTTTCACTTTAGACACTTGGCAAACCTTGATGCTTAGCATTTATTTAATCTTAAATGGATGTAGTCAGATTAATTAACACATAAATTGCCACTTCCTGGGCTCCTGCCAATCCAGAAAGGTTTATTCCTTCCACCTAGGCTATTTGCTAGAGTGTGTACAATGAAGACTCCAAAGACTAGAATCATGCCTGGCTCCGCCACTTTTACTTCTCTCAGTCTCACTTTCCTCATTTGTCAAAGGACGTGATAAATGTCACCCTTCACAAGATTGTCCTGAAGGTCAAATGAAACCACAGATGTACAAGAATTTTGTCTAAAGTATTTTTATTGATTAAGGGTCTAATTCTGTCAACCTCAGTAGCATCGAAATATGTTGGACAATATTCCTATCCTTCATCTTTCTCTTAAGGCAGTCATTAACTTAATTATTTACATTTGGAAAAATAAGAAAAGATTGTGTTTAAATAACAAACTCAGGGTCACATCATAAGAGTCTGAATTAAAATTAGATCCCTGGTCTCCTGACATCACCCCAGTTTTTTTTCCAACTAGGATAATTAGATTAGATTGTGGCAGGGCAGGGCTTCCTGATAAAAAGAACGTCCAAATCCTGGAGTCCCTCAGGATAGCTTAAGAAAATCCATTTATTAAGCAGCTTTTAAATTAGCACGAAGTCTAATCTCAGTGCTAGCTACTCACACATGACATTTGTAAGCTGGTTTTTTAGAACTGTTCAGTATAATTGGTTGGTTTCTTCTGTCCAGATCTTTCAAGCCAGAGAGGGCAACCTCTTCGCCAGTTGGCACTATGGACTTTTATGTCTAGCCTTAAGGAAAAAGAGAAGAAAAACTATTTTCTGACTGTTAAACGACTCAAGTAAAGCACTGTTCTGTTCTTCTCTTATATCTGACTGGGTAAGAATTTAGTGCCTTGTCATGTGATGGCAGGAATTCCAAAGTGAATCACTTATCTCCCTACCCAGCTTAGATCTGTGGTAGGTTACTAGAGAAATATGGGCAGTCTTGGGGTTTATAATAATCAACTTAAAGTAAAACCATTCAGCATCTTAGGCTTGGGTGTGGAATAGGTAAAGAGTTGAATTTCTAAAAAATACAAAAAACTAGCTGGGCGAGGTGGCGGGTGCGTGTAGTGCCAGCTACTTGGGAGGCTGAGGCAGGAGAATGGCGTGAGCCCGGGAGGCGGAGTTTGCAGTGAGCTGAGATCCGGCCACTGCACTCCAGCCTGGGCGACAGAGCGAGACTCCGTCTCAAAAAAAAAAAAAAAAGAGTTGACTTTAACGAGGGTTGGGGTTTTTTCTAGGCAAGTGTGTTGGAAAAAGAGAAGGACAAGGTAGTGATTATAATTGTAGGTCAGTGGTTCTCAAACCTTCTAGTCTCAGGAAGCTTTTACATCTTTAAAGACTTCAAAGAGCTTTTATTTATGTGGAATATATATATATGTGTGTGTGTGTATATATTTATCTCACCATATTGGAAAATAAAACTTAGAGTCAGGCATAGTGTTTCATACCTGTAATTGTAGCACTTTGGGAGACCAAGTTGGGAGAATCACTTGAAGCCAAGAGTTTAAGACCACCCTGGGCAACATAGCAAGACTCCATCTCTCAAAAAAAAAAACTGAAAATCAGCGAAGAATGGTGGTGGATGCTTGTAGTCCAACTATTTGGGAGGCTGATGCAGGAGGATCACTTGAGCCCAGGAGGTCAAGATTTCACTGAGCTATGATCATGCTACTGCACTCTAGCCTGGGCAACAGAACAAGACCCCCAACTCAAAAATAAAAACAACAATTTAGAACTTTTTAGAGCAGGAATATACAAGCATTCATTCCATGGAAACAAGGCAAATATCCATTGTCAGATAAATGGATTAAGAAAATGTGGCATATATATACAATGGAATGTTACTTAGCCTTATTAAAAAAAGAAATCCTATCATTTGTGACAACATGGATGAACCTGGAAAATAAGCCAGTCAAAAAAAAAAAAAACACTGCATGATTCCACTTAACATGAGCTATCTAAAATGGTCAAATTCATAGAAGCAGAGAATAGAATGGTGGTTGCCGTGAGTGGAGGCAGGGTGGATAGGAAGTTGTTACTCGATGGATATAAAGTTTCAGTTTTGCAAGGTGAGTAATTTCTACAGATCTGCTGTACAACATAGTGCCTATAGTTAACAATATGATATTATCCATGTAAATTGTTGTCAAGAGAGCAGATGTCCTGTGAAGTATTCTTACCCCACACACACGAAAAAAAACAAAACAAAACAAAAAACCACAGTGGAACGCTTTGCATATGTCCAAACTCGTCAAATTGTATACATTAAATATATGCCTGTTTAGGTACCAACAAAGTGTGCAGGCTGGGTGAGGTGGCTCATGCCTGTAATCCTCACACTTTGGGAGACCAAGGTGGGAGGATCACTTGAGGCCAGGAGTTTGAGACCAGCCTTAACAACATAGTGAGACCCTGTAAATTAGCCTGGCATGGTGGCATGCAACTGTAGTCCCAGCTACTCGGGATGCTGAGTCAGGAGGTTCATTTGAGCCCAGGAGGTTCACTTGAGACAGGAGGTTGAGGCTGCAATGAGCTGTGATCACACCACTACACTCTAGCCCGGTTGACAGAGCAAGACCCTGTCTCAAAGTATGTGAAAAACTTTTTTGTAAAAAAAAAAAAAAAAAAAAGTAGTAATGAATAAGTATATTTCAAGTAAAAAATATATATACAAGCATACATCCCATTATTTGTTAGAGTGATGCCATTACATGTAGCTTCTGGAAAACTCCACTATGAGAGAATGAATGTGGAAAAGGCAAACAATGTTCTATTATCATTAGGTGTATAGTTTTGACCTTACAGACCCTGAGAAGGACTTTGAGGACCCCCAGGAGTACCCAGAACACGCTCTTTGAGAGCAGGTTACTATATAACATTTTTAAAATCTTTTGTTTTTTTTTTTGAGACAGAGTCTTGCTCTGTCATCCAGGCTGGAGTGCAGTGGCGCGACCTCGGCTCACTGCAACTTCCACCTCCCAGTTTCAAGCAATTCTCTTGTCTCAGCCTCCCAAGTAGCTAGGACTACACGCACTTGCCACCACACCCGGCTAATTTTTGTATTTTTAGTAGAGATGGGGTTTCACTATATTGGTCAGGCTGGTCTCGAACTCCTGGCCTCAGGTGATAGACCCACCTCGGCCTCCCAAAGTGCTTGGATTACAGATGTGAGCCACCACACCCAGCCAATAAAAATCTATTTCATCAATAGTGAACATTTGGGTCATTCCAAGTTTCCAGTTACTACAAATAACATTGCTATGAGCATTCTTTTACACATACTGTGGTGTACATGTGCAAGAATTTCTTTGGAGTTTACACCTAAGATTGGAATTACTAAGTCATAGGGTGTATACATCTTCAGATTTATTAGATAATGTGTGAGAGTCTTTCTGAACTCAAACACTTGGACATCACATATTACCTAATACTATTCAGATTTTGCCAATTATTCTAATTTCAAAGTAATTTTTTTTTTAACTTCAGACTCCAATACAGATTCTATGTTGCATTAGTTGTGTTATTTTAGTCTTCTGAATCTGGAAAGTTCCTCTTTTTTATTTTTCATGATACTGACACTTTTGAAGCACAACAGGCCAGTTGTTATATTAAATGTGCCTGAATTTTGGTTTGTCTGATTCAGGATTATTGATTTTTGACAGAGGTACAACATAACTAATATGGTATTCTCAGCTGGGCATGGTGGCTTATGCCTGTAATCTCAGCACTTTGGGAGACCGAGGCAGGAGGAGGATTGCTTGAATCCAGGAATTTAAGACCAGCCTGGGCAACAAAGCGAGACCCCCATCTCTGGAAAAAAAAAATTTAATTAGCTAGGCCTAGTGGCACACGGTCGTAGTGCCTGCTGCTTGGGAGGCTGAGGCAGGAGCATTGCTTGAGCCCAAGAGTTCAGAAGTTGCAGTGAGCTATGTTCTTGCCACTACACTCTAGCCTGGGCAACACTGCAAGACCTTGTCTCCAAAAAAAAGGTTTTTAATTAAAAAGCTATGCTATTCTTGGTATATCACATCAGGAGATACATGTCAGTATGTCCCATTTTGGGTAATGTTACCTTTGATCATTTAGTTGAAATGCTGCCTTTCCACCTTTCTTCAAACACTTTTTTCACTTGACTTTGAGGATCTCATACTCTTTTTTTCTTCCGGATTTATGAGCCACCTTTTAGTCTCCTTTACTGAATCATCCTCTTCTCTACAACTTCTGAATGGTAAGACATCTCAAGAACAACTTTTTTCATGACTATGTCCTCAAACTCCAGGAGCTCTCATCTAGCCTGATGGCTTTACATACCAGTTATATACTGATAATTCTCTGTCTGTCTTCAGTCCCAGCTTCTCCCTTGAATTCCAGGCTCATATATACAGCTGCCTAATTAACATCTCCATATTTGATATCTGATATGTTTTGGCTTTGTGTTCGCACCCAAATCTGATCTCAAATTGTAATCCCCACATGTCAAGAGACAGACCTGGTGGTGGAGGGGGGATCATGGTGGGCAGGAGGCAGGACTAGATTGCACTTCAACTCAGATGGACAGAGCAGCATATGGAGGCTCGCATCATGAATTTTTGCTCCAGAACAACTGCAGTAATAAATCAGAAACCTGTGAGAGGACCCACAGATGCACTGAAGGAAACGGATTGCTCCTGCAGGACCTGGGAGACAACCCAAATACTGTGCTGGTATCCATGGCTGATGGACCCTCAGATGGTTCTCATCACTGGACTCTGTGCAGACAACGCCCAGTACCAGCCCAGAGCCTGGTAGACTTGCTGGGTGACTAGATCTAGAAGAGAGACAACAATCACTACAGCTTGGCTTTCAGGAAGCCACATACATAGGAAAAGGGGGGTATTACTACATACAAGGGAACACCCCATGGGACAAAATAATCTGAACAACAGTCTTTAGCCCTAGACCTTCCCTCTAACAGCCTACCCAAATGAGAAGGAACCAGAAAACCAACTCTGGTAATTTGACAAAACAAGGTTCTTTAACACCCCCAAAAAATCACACTAGCTCACCAGCAATGGACCGAAACCAAGAAGAAATCCCTGATTTACCTGAAAAAGAATCCAGGAGGTTAGTTATTAAGATAATCAGGGAGGCACCAGAGAAAGGCAAAGCCCAATGCAAGGAAATCCAAAAAATGATACAAAAAGTGAAGGGATAAATATTCAAGGAAATAGATAAAGAAAAAAACAATCAAAACTTGGGTAAGCAATGGACACACTTATAGAAATGCAAAATGCTCTGGGAAGTCTCAGCAATAGAATTGAACAAGTAGAAGAAAGAAATTTAGAGCTCAAAGACAAGGTCTTTGAATTCACCCAGTCCAACAAAGAAGAAGAAAAAAATATGAACAAGGCCTCCGAGAAGTCTAGGATTATGTTAAATGACCAAACCTAAGAATAATTGGAGTTCCTGAGGAAGAAGAGAAATCTAAAATTTTGGAGAACATATTTGGGGGAATAATCAAGGAAAACTTTCCCAGCCTTGCTAGAGACTTAGGCAGCCAAGTACAAGAAGCACAAAGAACACCTTGGAAATTCATCGCAAAAAGATCATCACCTACGCACACTGTCATCATGTTATCTACAGTTAGGATGAAGGAAAGAATCTTTAAAGCTGTGAAACAAAAGCACCAGGTAACCTATAAAGGAGAACCTATCAGATTAACAGCAGATTTCTCAGCAGAAACCCTACAAGTTAGAAGGGATTGGGGCCCTATCTTCAGCCTCCTCAAACAAAACAATTATTAGCCAAGAACTGTGTATCCAGTGAAACTAAGCTTCATATATGAAGGAAAGATGCAGTCTTTTTCAGACAAACAAATGCTGAGAGAATTTGCCACTACCAAGCCACCACTACAAGAATGCTAAAAGGAGCTCTAAATCTTGAAACAAATCCTGGAAACACATCAAAACAACCTCTTTAAAGCACAAATCTCACAGGACCTATAAAACAAAAATACAATTTAAAAAATAAAAACAAAACAACTAAGGTATACAGGCAACAAATAGCACTATCAATGGAATAGTACCTCACATTTCAATACTAACATTGAATGTAAATGGTCTAAATGCTCTACTTAAAATATACAGAATTGCAGAATGGATAAGAATTCACCAGCCAAACATCTGCTGCCCTCAAGAGACCCACCTAACACATAAGGACTTGAACAAACTTAAGGTAAAAGGGTTGTAAAAGACATTTCATGCAAATGGACATCAAAAGCAAGCAGGAGTAGCTATTCTTATATCAGACAAAACAAACTTTAAAGCAACAGCAGTTAAAAAAGACAAAGAGGGACATTATATAATGATAAAAGGCCTTGTCCAACAGGAAAATATCATAATCCTAAACATACATGTACCTAACACTTGGAGCTTCCAAATTTATAAAACAATTACTAATTAATATGGTTTGGCTATATCCTCCACCCAAATCTCATCTTTAATTATACTCCCATAACTCCCACATGTTGTGGGAGGGACCTGGTGGGAGATAATTTGAATCATGGGGTAGTTCCACCATAATGTTCTCATGGTAGTGAACAAGTCTCACAAGATCTGATGATTTTATCAGCGGTTTCCACTTTTGCATCTTCCTCATTTTCTCTTGCTGCTGCCATGTAATAAGTGCCTTTCACTTCCCACCATGATTCTGAGGCCTCCCCAGCCATGTGGAACTGTCAGTGCCAGTAAACCTCATTTTCTTCCCAGTCTCGGGTATGTCTTTATCACCACTGTGAAGATGGACTAATACAGTAAATTGGCACCGGTAGTGTGGGGTGCTGCTGAAAAGATACCCAAAAATATGGAAGCAACTTTGGAACTGGGTAATAGGCAGCTGTTGGAACAGTTTGAAGGGCTCAGAAGAAGACAGGAAAATGTGGGGAATTTTGGAACTTCCTAGAAACTTGTTTCATGGCTTTCACCAAAAACCTGATACCAATATGGACAATAAGGTCCAGGCTGAGGTGGTCTCAGATAAAAATGAGAAACTTGTTGGGAACTGGAGCAAAGGTGACTCTTGTTATGTTTTAGCAAAGAGACTGGCAGCAATTTGCCCCTGCCCTAGAGATTTGTGGAAATTTGAACTTGAGAGAGATGATTTAGGGTATCTGGTGGAAAAATTTCTAAGCAGCAAAGCATTCCAAGAGGTGACCTGGAGGCCGGGCGCAGTGGCTTATGCCTGTAATCCCAGCACTTTGGAAGAGGTGACCTGGAGGCTGGGCACAGTGACTTGCTCCTGTAATCCCAGCACTTTGGAGAGGCTGAGACGGGCGGACCACAAGGTCAGGGGTTTGAGACCAGCTTGGCCAATATGGTGGTCTCAGATATGGTGAAACCCTGTCTCTAATAAAAATACAAAGCTGGGCGTGGTGGCACGTGCCTGTAGTCCCAGCTACTTGGGAGGCTGAGACAGGAGAATCACTTGAACCCAGGAGGCAGAGGTTGCAGTGATCCAAGATCATGCCATTGCAATCCAGCCCGGGTGACAGAGCAAGACTCTGTCTCAAAAAAAAAAAAAAAAAAAAAAAAAAAGAGGTGACGGGTGCTGTTAAAGGCATTCCACTTTATAAAGGAAGAAGAGCATAAAAGTTTGGAAAATTTGCAGCTTGACAATGTGATAGAAAAGAAAAACCCATTTTCGAGGAGAAATTCAAGCTTGCTGCAGAAATTTGCATAAGTAAGGAGAAGCCAAATGTTAATCCCCAAGACAATGGGGAAAATGTCTCCAGGCCATGTCAGAGGTCTTCAGAACAGCCCCTCCCATCCCAGCCCCTCCCCTCCCTTCATCCCAGTCCCTCCCCTCCCTTCATCCCAGCCCCTCCCCTTCACAGGCCCAGAGGCCTAGGAGAAAATGGTTTCCTGGCCCAAGCCCAGGGTCCCCATGCTGTGTGTAGCCTAGGGACTTGGTGCCCTGTGTTAGCTGCTCCAGCCATGGCTGAAAGGAGCCAATGTAGAGCTCAAGCCATGACTTCAGAAGTGCAAGCCCCAAGCTTTGGCAGCTTCCACGTGGTGTTGAGCCTGCAAGTACAGAAAAGTCAAGAATCGGGGTATGGGAACCTCCAGCTAGATTTCAGAAGATGTATGGAAACACCTGAATGCCCACACAGAAGTTTGCTGCAGGGGTGGGGCACTCATAGATAACTTCTGCTAGAGAAGTGCAGAAGAGAAATGGGGGGTCAGAGCTGCCACAGAGTCCCTACTGGGGTACTGCGTAGTGGAGCTGTGAGAAGAGGGCCACTGTCCTCCAGACTCCAGAATGGTAGATCCACCGACAGCTTGCACTGTTTGCCTGGAAAAGACACAGACACTCAATGCCAGCCCATGAACGCAGCTGGGAGGGAGGCTGTACCCTGCAAAACCACAGAGGTGGAGCTGCCCAAGACCATGGGAACCCACCTCTTGCATCAGCATGACCTGGATGTGAGAGCTGGAGTCAAAGGAGATCATTTTGGAGCTTTAAAATTTGACTGCCCTGCTGGATTTCAGACTTGCATTGGCCCTGTAACCCCTTTGTTTTGGTCAGTTTCTCCCATTTGGAATGGCTGTGTTTATCCAATACCTGTACCCCATTGTATCTAGGAAGTAACTAGCTTGCTTTTGATTTTATAGGCTCATAGGTGGAATGGACTTGCCTTGTCTCAGATGAGACTTTGGACTGTGGACTTTTGGGTTAATGCTGAAATGAGATAAGCCTTTGGGGGATTGTTGGGAAGGCATGATTGGTTTTGAAATGTGAGGACATGAGATTTGGAGGGCCTCGGGTGGGATGATATAGTTTGGATCTGTGTCCCCACCCAAATCTCATCCTGAATTGTACTCCCATAATTCCTGTGTGTTGTGGGAGGGGCCCAGTGGGAGATAATTTGAATCATGGGGGCGGTTTCCCCATACTGTTCTTGTGGTAGTGAATAAGTCTCACAAGATCTAATGGTTTTATCGGGGGTTTTCGCTTTTGCATCTTCCTCATTTTCTCTTGCACCACCATGTAAGAAGTGCCTTTCGCCTCCACCACGATTCTGAGGCCTCCCCAGCCATGAGGATCTGTGAGTCCAATTAAACCTCTTTATCTTCCCAGTCTTGGGTATGTCTTTATCAGCAGCGTGAAAACAGCCTAATACTAATAGACCTAAGAAATAAGATAGACAGCAACACAGTAATAGTGGGGGACTTCAGTACTCCACTGACAGCACTAGACGGGTCATCAAGACAGAAAGTCAAGAAAGAAACAATGGATTTAAACTATACCCTGAAACAAATGGATTTAACAAATATATATGGAACATTCCATCCAATAGCCACAGAATACACAGCACATGGAACTTTCTCCAAGATAGAGCATATGGGAGGCCACAAAACGAGCCTCAATAAATTTAAGAAAATTGAAATTATATCAAGCACTCTCGCAGACCACAGTTAAATAAAACAGGAAATCAATTCCAGAAGGAACCTTTAAAACCACACAAATACATGGAAATTCAATAACCTGCTCTTGAATGATCATTGAGTTAAAAATGAAATCAAGATGAAAATTAAATAATTCTTCGAACTGAATGACAATAGTGACACAACCTGTCAAAACCTCTGGACACAGCAAAAGTGATGCTAAGAGGAAAGTTCATAGCCCTAAACGCCTACAGCAAAAAGTCTGAAAGAGCACAGACAATCTAAGGTCATACCTCAAGGAACTAGAGAAACAAGAACAAACCCAAACCCAGCAGAAGAAAGGAAATAACCAAGATCAGAGCAGAACTAAATCAAGTTGAAACAAAATAAACTGTACAAAAGATAAATGAGCCCCTACCTCCCACCCGCCATGGCCACACCCTGCGTGCTCTGGTGGCCGCTGAGCCTGTGTCCGGGAAGGCCAAACTGACACACCTGGGGGAGACGATCCTGGCAGTTGGCCTGGCGGGCGGCATTGACATCTGCATCACCTTCCCCACCAATACGTGAAGACACAGCTGCATCTGGATGAACACTCGCACCTGCCACAGTACCGGGACACTGGGGACTGCGTGCAGCAGATGGTCCACAGCCATGGTGTCCTGGGCCTATACTGTGGCCTCAACTCCCACCTCTGCAGCTCCATCCCCAAAGCAGCCGTCAGGTTTGGAATGTTTGCGTTCCTCAGCAACCACATGCAGGATGCCCAGGGACAGCTGGACAGCACGCACGAGCTGCTCTGTGGCCCAGGAGCCAGCATGGCAGGGGCCATGGTAGTCGTGTGCCCCATGGAGACCATCAAGGTGAAGTTCAACCACAACCAGACCTCCCCAAACCCCAAGTACACAGGATTCTTCCATGCGGTTAGGGAGATTGTGTGGGAACAAGGGCTGAAGGGAACGTACCAGGGCCTCATAGCCACCATGCTGAAGCAGGGCTCAAACCAGGCTATCTGCTTCTTTGTCATGATCTCCCTGTGCAACTGGTACTGAGGGAACAACCTCAACAAGCCCATGAACCTGCTGATCACTGGGGTCTTCAGAGCTATTGTGGGTGCAGCCAGTGACTTTGGAAACACTCCTCTGGACGTGATTAAGACCCAAATGCAGGGCCTGGAGGTGCACAAATACTGGAACACATGGGACTGTGGCTTGCAGATCCTGAGGAAGGAGGGCTCAAGGCACTCTACAAGGGCACTGTTCCTGCCTGGGCTGGGTTGTCCTGAATGTGGCCATAGTGTTTATCATCTGTGATGAGGTGGTAAAACTGCTCAACAAAGTGTGGAAGACATACTAAGCCTAGAGGCCCTCAAAGGAACCACCCCAGGCACCTCCAGAGTGCCCCACCACCCTTGTCTCACATGATTTCAGTGCAGTAGTGCCAAAAGGCCCCTTGCCATGTCCCTCAAGCTCTGTGGCCTGGTCTCTGCATTGTGGCCGTCAAATCCATGTGTTCCATAGTGCCGTGTCCTCCCTGTGGTCTCTGTGTGACACCACCACTGTGTCCCAATGTCTGGCCCAGCCATGGCTGGGTGTGCATCTGGCCTGTGACCCTGTGCCCACTTGTCCATGTGCTTACTGTGAGCCCTGTGCCTGTGTTTCATGTTCTGTGTCATGTGACCATGTGGCCTAGGTCCTCAGCCCTATATCACTGGCCTGGTCCCAGTGCACTGCCTTTCACCCTGCCCCAGCATACCACAACTGCCTCCAGGCCTCGACCTGGCTTCACCGTATTCCAGGGGCTGCAGCCCCCGACTTCTGCCACCATTGGCCTTAACTGGCCCTTGGGGCCTCCCTCAGCCCAGGACAGGGTGGCATCTGCCACTCTCAGGACCACCCTGCCAAGGCAGAATAAACCAGATTGTGTTGCAAAAAAATAAATAAATAAATGAAACAAAAAGCTGGTTGTTTGAAAAGATAAATAAAATTGATAGACCATTAGCAAGAAGAGAGAAAATCCAAATAAGTTCAGTAAGAAACAAAACGGGAGATATTACAGCTGACACCACAGAAATACAAAAGATCATTCAAGGCTACTATGAACACCTTTATATACATAAACTAGAAAACCTAGAAGAGATGGATAAATTCCTGGGTAGATACAACCCTCCAAGCTTAAATCAGGAAGAATTAGGTACCCTGAACAGACCAGTAACAAGCAGCAAGATTAAAATGGTAATTTAAAAATTACCAGCCAAAAAAAGTCCACGACCAGATGGATTCACAGCAGAATTCTACCAGACATTCAGAATTGGTGCGAATCCTATTGACACTACTCCACAAGATAGAAAAAGAGGGAACCCTCCCTAATTCATTCTGTGAAGCCAAAATCATCCTAATACAAAAACCAGGAAAGGATATAACTAAAAAAGAAAACTACAGACCAACCAGTATCCCTGATGAACATAAATGCTAAAATTCTTAACAAAGCACTAGCTAACCAAATCCAACAACATATCAAAAAGATAGTCCACCATGATCAAGTAGGTTTCATAACAGCAATGCAGGGATGGTTTAACATATGTGAGTCAATAAATGTGATACGCCACATAAACAGAATTAACAAAAATCACATGATCATCTCAATAGATGCAGGAAAAGCATTCGACAAATCTAGTATCTTTTTATGATTAAAACTCCCAGCAAAATTGGCATACAAGAGATGTATGTAATAAAAGCCATCTATGACAAGCCCACAGCCAACATAATACTGAATAGGGAAAAGTTGAAAACATTCCCGCTGAGAACTGAAACAAGAAAAGGATGCCCACTCTCACCACTTCTCTTCAACATAGCACTGGAAGTCCTAGGCAGAGCAATCAGACAAGAGAAAGAAAGAAAGGGCATCCATATCAGTAAAGAGGAAGTCAGACTGTCACTGTTTACTGACTATAGGATCATTTACCTCAAAACCCCTAAAGATTCCTCCAGAAAGCTCCTACAACTGAAAAATAATTCAGCAAAGTTTCCAGGTACAAAATTAATGTACACAAATCAGTAGCTCTTCTGTACACCAACAGCGACCAAGTTGAGAATCAAATCAAGTACTCAACCTCTTTTACAATAGCTGCAAAATAAAATAAAATACTTAGGAATATACCTAACAAGGAGGTGAAAGACAAGGAAAACTACAAAGCACTGCTGAAAGAAATCATTGACGACACAAATGGAAACACATCCCATGCTGATGGATGGGTAGAGTCAATATTGTGAAAATGAGCATACTGCCAAAAGCAATCTACAAATACCCAATGCAATTCCCATCAAAATACCACCATCATTCTTCACAGAATTAGAAAAAACAATTCTAAAATTCATATGGAACCAAAAAAGAGCCCACATATCCAAGCAAGACTTAAGCAAAAAGAACAAATCTGGAGGCATTACATTACCTAATTTCAAACTATACTATAAGGCCATAGTCACCAAAACAGCATGGTACTGGTATAAAAATAGGGACATAGACCAATGGAACAGAATAGGGAACCCAGAAATAAATCCAAATACTTAGAGCCAACTGATCTTTGACAAAGCAAACAAAAACATAAAGTGGGGAAAGGACACCCTTTTCAACATATGGTGCTGGGATAATTGGCTAGCCACATGTAGGAGAATGAAACCAGATCCTCATCTCTCACCTTATACAAAAATCAACTGAAAATGGATTAAGGACTTAAATCTAAGACCTGAAACTATAAAAATTTTAGAAGATAACATTCGAAAACCCCTTCTAGACATTGGCTTAGGCAGGAAGTTCATGACTAAGAACCAAAAGCCAATGCAATAAAAATAAAGATAAATTGCTGGGACTTCTTAAACTAACAAGCTTTTGCATGGCAAAAGGAACAGTCAGCAGAGTAAACAGACAACCCACAGAGTGGGAAAAAATCTTCACAATCTGTACATCTGACAGAGGACTAATATCCAAAATCCACAGTGAACTCAAATCAAAAAGAAAAAAGCAAACAATACCATCAAAAAGTGGGCTAAGGACATAAATACACAATTCTCAAAAGAAGATTTATAAATAGGCAACAAATACATGAAAAAATGTTCAGCGTCACTAATGATCAGGGAAATGCAAATCAAAACTACAGTGCGATACCACCTTACTCCTGCAAGAATGGCCATAATCAAAAAATAGTAGATGTTGGCATGGATGTAGTGAACAGGGAACACTTCTACACTGCTGGTGGGAATGTAAACTAGTACAATCACTATGGAAAACAGTGTGGAGATTCCTTAAAGAACTATAAGTAGAACTACCATTTAATCCAGCAATCCCACTACTGGATATCTACCCAGAGGAATAGAAGTCATTATACAAGAAAGATACTGGCACACACATGTTTATAGCAACACAGTTCAAAGTTGCAAAAACGTGGAACCAACCCAAATGCCCATCAATCAATGAGCGAATAAAGAAACTGTGATATAGGGCCAGGTGCCGTGACTCACGCCTGTAATCCCAGCACTTGGGAGGCCGAGGCAGGTGGATCACGAGGTCAGGAGATCAAGACCATCCTGGCTAATATGGTGAAACCCCATCTCTACTAAAAATACAAAAAATTAGCCAGGCATGGTGGCACACACCTGTAGTCCCAGCTACTCAGGAGGCCGAGGCAGGAGAATCGCTTGAACCCAGGAGGTGGAGGTTGCCATGAGCCAAGATCACGCCACTGCACTCCAGCCTGGTGTCAGAGCAAGACTCTATCTTTAAAAAAAAAAAAAAAAAAAAAGAAACTGATATATATATATATAATGGAATACTACTCAGCCATAAAATGGAATTAATGGCATTTGCAGAGACCTGGATGAGATTGGAGACTATTACTCTGAGTGGAGTAACTCAGGAATGGAAAACTAGACATAATTTCTCACTTATAAGTGGGAGCGGGAGCTAAGCTATGAGGATGCAAAGGCATAAGAATAACACAATGGACTTTGGAGACTCAGGGGTAAAGGGTGGGAAGAGGATGAGGGATAAAAGATTGTACAAATACAGTGCAGCGTATACTGCTTGGGTAATGGTTGCACCAAAATATTGTAAATCACCACTAAAGAACTTATGTAACCAAACACCACCTGTTCCCCAATAGCCTATAGAAATAATAAAAAAAAAAATTATTAAACATGTCTCAGAGAGCTACCCCATAGTCAAATTGTCAGAAGCCAAGAACAAAGAGAAAACCTTGAAAATAGCAAGAGAAAAATGATTCATCATATAAATGAGATCCTCAACATGACTACTGGCTTACTTATGATCAGAAACAAGACCAGAAGGCAGTGGGATGACATTCAAAGTACTAAAAGAAAACAAAAAACAAGAACAACAAAGAACACCAGTCAACAGAGAATTTTATATCCAACATATTCTCTCTCAAAGTACAGGTGAAAAAAGACAAATGCAGGTAAAGACTGAAAGCATGTGTTGCTAGCAGACTTTCCTAATACTAAAGTTCTTTAGGCTGAAAAGTGACACCAGATTGTAGCTTGAATGCACACAAAGAAATAATGAGCACTGATTTAAGGTCATCACATAGGTAAATAAAAGATAATATACACATTTACACTTTTATTTTAACTGATTAAAGATAACTGCATAAAGCCATTTAAAAAAAGAGACCTGGTAGGAGGTAATTAGATCATGGGGCCAGTTCCCCCATGCTGGTCTCGTGATAGTGAGTTCTCACAAGATCTGGTCATTTTATAAGGGGCTCTTCCCCCTTCGCTCGCCACTCACTCTCTCATCTACCACCATGTAAGACACGCTTCTTCCCCTTCCACCATGATTGTAAGTTACTTGAGACCTCCCCAGTCCTGCAGAACTGTGAGTCAATTACGGAACTGTGAGTCAATTAAACCTCTTTATAAATTAACAAGTCTCAGGTATGTCTTTATAGCAGTGTGAAAATGGATTAACAAGTATCTCCATATCTAACAAGTATCTCATAAGAAACATGTTTAAAAACTGAACTGTTGGTTCTCTTCCCCAATGTTTAACATCCCAGTAAATGGCATCATTTTCCTCCAAATTGCTTAAGCCAATAATATTGGATCATCTATGACACCTCTCTTTCTTTAAAAAAAAAATTTTTTTAATACAAACAGGGTCTCACTGTCACCCAGGCTGTAATGCAGTGGTGTGATCACAGCTCGCTGCAGCCTTGAACTCCTGGGCTCAAGTGATCCTCCCACCTCAGCCTTCTGAGTAGCTGGGACCACAGGTGCATGCCATCGCTTCTGGCTAATTTAAAAAAAAAAATTTCTAGAGACAGGATCTCGCTATGTTGCCCGAGCTGGTCTCGAACTCCTGGCCTCAAGTGATCCTCTTGCCTCCCAAGGTACTGGGATTACAGATGTGAGCCACCATGCCCAGCCCTCCTCTATTTCATTGGATATGATTTTATACTTTTGTGTTTTGTCTTTGCTAATTTTCTTTCACTGACATCCAGTCATGTCAGCTCTTTCTTCCAGTGTGTTCTGAATCTAACTAATTCTCATCTTCTCCAATAATATTACTCTCTTCAAAGATTTCAGTTCATCACTATCTTTTGTCTTTTTTGTTTGTGTTTATTTTATATTGATATAAGAGGGTGCTGGATTCATTTCCAACACCCCCAGAAGACTCACTTATTCTTCCTTTTGGTTGAAACCCCACCTGCCCAACCCCACCTGCCCAACCCACCTGCCCAACCCCTCAAACTATCACTACAGATTAGTTTTTCTGTTTTCAGACTTCATATAAAGATAATTATAAAATACATACTCTGGCTTCTTTTGTCTAACATCATTTCTGTGAGATTCATGTTGCTGCATACAATAATTGTTCTTTTTAATTTCTCTGTAATATTCCTGTTTATGAATATACCACATTTTAAAAATCTGTTGGGCCTTTAGGTTGTTTCTAGTTTTGCCTCTTATGAAAAATGCAATGGTGAATATTCTAGCACATGGCTTTTGGTGGTCATATCACTCACTTCTCTTGGGTATATACTGAGATGTGGAATTGTTGGGTCATAGGATATACAGCTAAGCAATTTGTCAAAATGATTTACGTTCCCACCAGCAATGTTGAATTCTAGTTGCTTCACATCCTCACCAATATTGTCAGTCCTTTAAATTTTAGCAGTTTTGGTGGGATATAGTGTCCCATAGTTTTAATTTACATTTCTGTATTACTAATAGTATTCAAAAACTTTTTGTATGCTTATTTGCCATTATACTCATTTTTGTGAAGTGCTTCATCAAGTCTTATCCATTTTTTAAATTGCCCAGTCTTCATTATTGATTTTTGGGCATTCTTTATATATTCGGGATATTATTTTTCTTATGTATGTGTTTTGTGTATCTTTTCCCACTTCCTGGATTTTTTTCATTTTCTTAATATTGTCCTTTAAGAGAAATATTTTGTTTTAATGAGGTCATATATATCAATCTTCAGTCTTTGATAATTAATGCTTTTTGTGTCCTGTTTTAATAAATCTTTGTCTGCCCCCATAGTTTTGAAGGTATTCTCATTTGTCGTCTTCTAGAAATTAGATGTTTTAGCCTTCACATTAATTTTCGTATCTGGTGTGAAATAGAATTCAAGTTTAATTTTTTTCCATATGGATACCTATTTGACTCACCACAATTTTATTGAAAAGACTATTTTTTCTCTCCACAGAATTGCAAGGGCACATTTATCATAAGTCAGATGACTATATATGTGTAGTTAATTTTGGAACTCTCTATTTTGCTCTGTTGATTCATTCATCTACCCTTGCACCAATAATATATGTCTTTTTTTTTTTTTTTAAGACAGTCCTGTTCTGTCACGTACACTAGAGTGCAGTGACACCATCATGGCTCGATGCAGCCATAACCTCCAGGGCTTAAGTAATCCTCCCACCTCAGCATCCAGAGTCACTGGGACTACAGGTGTGCGCCACCATGCCCAGCTAATTTTTTAAAAAAATTTTGTAGAGACTGAGTCATGCTATGTTGCAAGGCTGGTCTCAAACTCCTGGCCTCAAGCAGTCCTCCTGCCTCAGTCTCCCAGAGTGCTGGGGTTATAGGCATGAGACACCAAGCCCAACCAATAATATATGTGTAAATTACTGTAACTTTATAATGAATCTTGCTATTTGATGATTCACATTCTCCAGCTTTGCTGTTATTCATGAAGATTGACTTTGCATTTCCTATTAAAATTTAGAATTAAATTGTCAATTTGTATACATACACCACACATTTTTTAGAAACTGCTGAGATTTTCATTGGAATTGCATTGACTCTAGATCAGTTTGATGAGAGTTGACACCTAACAGTAGTAACGCTTTCAATCTATGAATGTAACATCCCTTCATGGTCATGTGGTATCTAGATCTTCTTTAATTTCTCCTATCAATGTTTTATAGTTTTCAGTGCAGATGTCTTGCCCATCTTTCACTGAATACTTGATGTTCAAATAACATCAAGTATTTTGTGTATTTTTAAATAATTTTCAAATTATTGCTATTTAGAGAAATACATTAGATTTTTACATACTAGATTTATATCTAGTGAGCTTTCCAAATTCATTTTTTTATTTTAATAGATTTGTAGACTTGTAGGGAGGAATATTTACATAAACAATCATGTTGTGTACAAGTACTTCTTCCCTTACAATCTATATTTATAGATTTTATTTCTTTTCGTTTCCTTATTGCATTGACCTCCAATACAATGTTGAATAGAAGTGGTGATAGTAGTTATTTTGTTTTATCCCATAATTCAATAAGAAGTGTTCAATATTTCACCATTAAGAATGCTATTGGTTATAGTTATTTGTATAGATGGCTTTATCTAGACTAAGGAAATTCTCTTTTATTCCTAGTTTATTGATAATTTTTATCATGAATGGGTGTTGAATTTTGTCAAATGCTTTTTCTTCATCTATTGAGATGATATATGGGCTTTCTCTTTCATTTAGTGAATGTATGTGTTCAGCTGATTGTATTTTCCATTGTTAAACAACCTTTGTATTTCTGGAATAAATCCCACTTAGTTATGATATATTATCCTGCATGTTATAATATGATATATATATATAGGATTATATATCTGATATACATATATAGAGAGAGCTAGATTTAATTTACAAATACTTGGTTAAAGATTTTGCATCTATGTTCATGAGGGCTATTAGTCTAGTTTTTTTTTCTTGTAACATCTTTGTCATGTTTTGGTATGGGGGTTATGCTGGCCTTATAAAATGAAATGGGAAGTGTTCCCTCTTCTATTTTTCAAAAGAGACTTGGCAAGATTTGTTATTATTTCTTCTTTAAATATTTGCCAGAATTCACCAGTGAAGCCATTTAGGCCTGGGATTTTCTTTGTGGAAAGATTTTTAATTGCAGTTGCAATTTTTTTATTATATATGAGGCTTTTCATATTCTGTTTTTTCTTGTGTCAGTGGTGTTTTTTGCTTTATTTTGTTTTTTAAGAGATGAGGTATCCACTCTATAATCCAGGCTCAAGTGCAGCGGTGCAATATAGCTCACTGCAACCTCGAACTGGGCTCAAGTGATCCTCTTGAGTAACCATTTGTTTTTGTAGAGATGGGGTCTCACAGTGTTGCCCAGGCTGGTCTTGTGCAGCGTTTTATCTCAATTTTCGTATTTATTGGCATAAAGTTATTTATACTATCCTGTTCTCTTCCCAATGTCTGATGGATCTATGATGAAACTGTCTCTGCATATTCTATATTTATTAGGTATATGTATCAGGTAGGTTGGTTGGTTAATTGGTTATTCATGTTATTAGTTTTCTTTTGGTTAGTGTTTATAGAGTATATTATTTTCATCTGTTTGCTTTTATCTTCCTGTGTTTTTATATTTTGAGTGTCTTTGTATCTCGGGGCCCTCTTATAAACAAATATAACTGAGTTCTGGGGTTTCTTTTTTTGGTCTGGTTTGTTTATTTATTCCTACCGATTGTTTTACTTAATCCACCTTTATTTAATATAATTATTTATTTGGGTTTAAGTCAACATTTTGCATTTTGCTTTTTTGTTTTCTATTTGTCCAAGTTCTTCCTTATTTCTTTATTCCTCTGTTCTTGCCTTCTTTTGGATTAATCAAGTATGTTTTATTATTCTACTTCTCTCCCCTTAGCTTTTTAGTAATACATTCTTATCACTGATAATTCTTTAATTAATTGCCCTATGCAAATATGCATATTGGACTTATTAAAATCTACCTTAAGTGCTCTAAACACTCCCAAATAATGTAAAATTCATACCAAAATTTGGCTCCATTTACTCTTCACTTTCATCCTCTGTGCTATTGCTGTCATATAACTTATTAATACATATGTTATAAATGGCACAAGCCATTTTTATTGTTTTAAATAATCAGTATCCTTTTGTATCAACTCACATGTTTACCCTTTCTTATGTTCTTTATCCTTCCTGTAGTTTCATGTTTCCATCTGGAATTACTTTCCTTCAGCCTGAAGAACTTCCTTTTCATTTTCCATAGTTAGGTCTGCTGGTGACAGATTCTCTCAGCTTTGATTATCTGAAAAATCTCATTATTTTACCTTTATTTCTGAAGGATATTTTCACTGGGTGTATAATTCTATCTTTGGTAGTCTGTTTCTTTTAGCCCTTTAAAGATACTATTCTACTGCTTCTTGCTTACACAGTTTTATTGAAGAGACAGCTATCACTCTTATTGTTGCTCCTGTAATGCTGTTTTTCTCTCTGACTGCTTTTTAAAATGTATCTTTGTATTTCCTCCCTGTCTTTTATTTCATCTGTATTTCATCTTTTGTATTTTCAGCAGTTTGACAATTATGTGTTTTGGCATAGTTTTCTTTGCATTTTTCCTACTATGGATTGCGGAATCCATAAGCATACTGAATCTGTGGGTTGATGTCTTTCATTAGTTAGAGATAAAGTCTCTGCTGCTATCTTTTGATGTATTGCTTTTTCTTCATTCTATCTGTCTTCTCCCTCTGGGGTTGCAGCCACTCATATTTTGGACCTATTGACTGTGTCTACTTATCTCTAATGCTCTAAAATATTTTTTCATATTTTCTCACTGTACTTTATTTTGGATGTTTTCTATTTTTTCATCAAGTTTATCAATCCTTTCGGTTGGCTCTTGTCTGCCCTTAAATCTATGCAATGAGTTCTTCCTAATACTGTATTTTTTAGTTATAATATGTCCATTTAATTTTTCTATAGATATTTCTGTGGGTACTATCTATCTTATATTTTGTTCATCTTTTTACATTTTAACATCTTAATTATTATTTTTTTAAAAATCTGTGTGTTTGTTCCATTATTTGGATAATATATGGGTCTCTTTCTATTGCCTATATTTTCTCTTGATTACTCATCACACTGTTTTGACTGTGTTGTGTCTAATAATTTTTGTAGTATGCCAAACATTTTATATTAAAAGAACTGTTGAGGCTCCAACTGGTATCTTCCATGAGAAAGAATTCTTCCTTTCCTCTGGTAGACTAATAGGATAGGACCTGATCACCTCAATCTAATTATGGATTGAGTTAGACTACATCTGGATTGTGCCTAGGGTTTATCCTTGTTTTTTGGACATGGATTGAGAACCTAATTTATATCTTCTTAGCCCTGAAACACTGCAGGAGATTGTCCTACCCTTGAGAGGTCTGGGGCTTAGTTTTATTACCTTTTACCCTTTATAGTTTTGAAATACCTTTAAGAGGAGATCAGCCATGTGTTTGGGGTATACCACCTACTTCTAGTGGAACCTTGTCTCCTAAAACCACAAGATTATAGGAGATTTTATTCTGCCTTTTAAAAGCTTTAAAGTTCCAGTGTGCTGACCCAAAATTCAGCAAATACCCAGTGAGAAAAACTGGCCACATGAAGGGGCTCCTTAAGTTTCCAGTTTGTCACAGCAGCTCTCATTTCTCTTTCTTCCACGGGAGCCCCTCACCACATGCCAAGCCTGATCCTTAGTTTATGCCAAAATTAGCAGATGCCCTCAGGAAAGAAAACAGTATCAACTACCTCAGAGGCCATCCCCTGGAATTCCAGTTCATCTAATCCTCATAACAGCTCTGTGCTGTCTTTAAATAATTACTCTGACTTTTTCTAGTTGTTACATCGTTAACATTGTACTACCACAACTATCACTTCCTACCTGGAGGCCTAGGAAGTATTATCTTCTACCTGCCCTATATAATAGTTTATTAACTGGTCTTCCTAATTCTACTCTAGTCCCTCTCACAAAGCAGTCGGAGTGGTCCATTTAAGTATATCTTGTCCCTCCCTGCTCAAAACCTTCCAGTGGCTTCCCTTTATATTTAGAATAAGTTCAGTTCATTTTCACAGGCTACAGTCCTACACAAATTTACTGCTACTCACTCTCTAACCTAATTTCTCTCTACCCTCCCCTTTGCTCACTCAATTACAGCTCTACTGACCTCCTTTCCATTTCTCAAACACACTAACATGTTCCTGTCTCATAATCTTTGCACTTGTTGTTATACCCTCTCACATCTTCATAAGGCATTGTGCCTTTACCTCTTTCAGGAGCTCTGTGTAAATGTCATCTTCTCAAAGAGGACTTCCCTTAAAATTCTGTTTCCTTACCCTGTGTTAGTTTTAATCACAACACTTAGCACTACCTGACATTTTACTGTATATTGTGCTATTTTTTTAATTTTCTGTCTCTCTCACTAGGAGGTATGCTCCATGAGAGTGGAAGTCTGATTTGTTCACTGTTCTATCCCCAGGGCTTAGCACAGTGTATAACTTACAGTAAGTGCTCACTATTTGTAGGATGAATTAGATATCTCTTACCTCAAAAAATTCTCAGTTTAAGGAAAAAATGAATAACTGGAGTAAAATTAAGAAGTACTGTAACATAGATGTCTACAGAATGCTTTGAGAGTAAAGAGAGGGCACTGACTTAGTTGGGACATGGTGAGAGAAGGCCTCAATAAGGAGGTGGCCCTGGCTCGAGTGCTGAAAATTTAGTATTGACATGTGTCTGATAAAAAATAATAGCTCAACATATAGGGCTACTAGAACATGGGGTGGGATGATAGGAAATGACATTAGTCATAATGGGAGAGCAAGATGGGCAGAGTCAGAAAAGTCCTTAGAAATCAGGATAAAGAATTTAGACCTTACCTTAAAGGTAATGAGGAATAAAGGTTTTTAAGAGCAAAGGATTTTAAGGAGAGATGCTATCAGATTTATATTTCCACATGTTCCTCTACTCCTCACTGCAATAGTCAAACTAAAACTTCAAGTAGATTGATGTAGAAAATCCCTGGCATAGTTATCAGGGCTCAATTTCAAAACAGTTCTTATCCCCAACTCACTATGTAACTTGGGGAGGGCATTGTGTCCTGTTCTGAGCCTTAGGCCTTCATTCTTAGCAGGAGAGAATTATAGGTTTCTAAGAGCCCTTTCAACTCTGAGCCTATGATTCTGTTAATATTTATATACTTCAGCTTTGACTTAGGTCACAATACTTGTCTAAGATGCCTTAGGAAGAAAAAATTAATATATTTTTTGCATCTGCCAGAAATAATTTAAAACCTCCAATTCCAGCCAATCTAAATTCAGTTTTCTTCAGAGATTTCCTAAATGTTTAGGTCAAATGCCAGGAAACCAGCTTCTTGGAACAAAACTACCTGAGCAGAAGTGGCAAGTCCTTTTTTCCTTCTGGCTGGGATGAGAATGCAGAGGGGAGGGAGGGTGATAGAATGAGTCTTTTTCTTGCAGTTGTGATTCCAAAGAATCCCTATCCTGCCTCGGATGTGAATACTGAGAAGCCCAGCATCCACAGCAGCACCAAAACTGTCTTGGAACATCAACCAGGGCAGAGGGGGCGTAAACCAGGAAAGAAGCGGGGCCGGACACCCAAGACCCTAATTTCCCATCCCATCTCTGCCCCATCCAAGACAGCTGAACCTTTGAAATTCCCAAAGAAGAGAGGTCCCAAACCTGGCAGCAAGGTAGGTAAAATGTGGGTTTCCCAGAAAGGGATAAGGGATTATAAAGGGGTCATTCGGCCAGGCGCGGTGGCTCATACCTGTAATCCCAGCACTTTGGGAGGCCGAGGCGGGTGGATCACAAGGTCAGGAGATTGAAACCATCCTGGCTAACAGGGTGAAACCCCATCTCTACTAAAAATACAAAAAATTAGCCAGGCGTGGTGGCGGGCACCTGTAGTTCCAGCTACTCTGGAGGCTGAGGTAGGAGAATGGCATGAACCTGGCAGGGGGAGCTTGCAGTGAGCGGAGATCGTACCACTCTACTCCAGACTGGGCAACAGAACAAGACTCCATCTCAAAAAAATAAGGTGGGTGGGGGGAGGGGGGCAGGGGCGGTCATTCATCCATACCCATCTCTCTTGGAAAGGGGCATATCTGGCCCTCTTCTCTATCTTGTATATGCTTGTAAGAGGAATTTCCTAGATCATCATCCCTACTTGCTACTTACCTGAGAGTTGGTAACATTAAAGATAGGATTGTGGAGGATAGGAAACAAATTTTAACTTTGAAAGTTACTCATATTTGAGGAGATTCTGGTCTAGTGTACATGGAAGAAACTGCTCTTTGTTAACCTTTCCAAAGTAGATGTCCATCATGTGGACAGAAAGCACAAATTAACTCTGTAAATGTGTTTTTTTTTTTTCTTTTAATCAGCTTTTTCAGGTTGAATGTATTTTTTGCTATCTGTATCTCTTCAAAAAAAATTGAATACCTACTAACTATCAGACTCTGTATTAAATGCCAATACATACATATCCCATGATTTTCACAAAACCCTAAGCGATAACTAGTGTTAATGTTATTTTATAGTAAATTGAGACTTACAGATGTAAAATGATTTTTCTAAGATCACATGGCTAGTAAATGGCAAAACCTACAGAGATTGGTCCTTAGATCTACTTCCAAAGTCACTGGTTCCCTAGCATATATTCACTCTTTCCCACATTTCCTGAGGGACACAACACTTCTAGTATTCTAGTATTGGAAAAGACAGCTGAGTCAGCTTCACTGAGCACTGTTACTGAAAGTACTACCTCTTAGTCATGGCCTGTTTTTCATGTGTATCTTCCCTAAGGAAGGCATTGATATGAAAAAAAAAAAAAAAGACTTCTGTCAGCAGCTTCTCTAGGGCCCCTTTTAGCATCACCTCCTCCACTCATTTCTTAACTGTCAGGAGATTTCTCTGATTCTCCTCCCTGAGTTCCAGTATAGAGATGATACCCAGTTCTCCCTGGGCATTCCATCTCAATCTCATTAATTCCTCCCTAGGGCTAGTTTGTTTGTCTGTTGGTTTGTTTTGCTTGTTTATTAGCTTCCACTGACTTCAGTCCTTGTAGAATATAAGCTCCTCAAGGTCAAGAACCTAATCTTTTTCTTTTTTTTCCCTCCTGTGGTGCCTTATATCGTAGTAAGTCTTTTGGGAAATATTCAGAATATGCAAGATGGGTAGGAGGGTAGGTGGGTGGGTGCGTGGATGGATGGATGGATGGATGGATGGATGGATGGATGGATGGATCGATGATTTTAGTGATGATGTTACTAATCTCAGTTGTCTCTTATTTTTGGTTTCGAATTTTCAATATCACCTCCTGATCTTCCTGTGTAACACATAATGCTCCTCTTGATCTGTTACCACTAACCCAGGTCCTAATTCATTTTTGCCTTCATTACCCACCTCTCATTCTCATGTTGTAGAGGAAGGCTGAAGGCCCTAAGGATGCAAAGGCCAGAGAAGCCATGCTTTTGATGATGGCTTTTGATGATGGCATCTTGAGGACAGTCAGAAGAGGGAGAAAACTTATCTGCGGGGCTCCAAATATATAACCAAAACCAATAAATGGAAACTCAAGCAGAGAAGCTTTGTCTCGACATAAAAGGAACAGTTAAATCTATCCCCAAATGGAAGTAATGAGCCCCTATAACTAGAGGTATTTCATCACGGACTGGATGACTCTATAGGAGGGATCTTTTAGGGAGAGGGAATTAGAAGTATTGGGTAGATGGTTGGGTTAAATGGCCTTTAAGATCATTCAGAACTCAAAAACTGATTCTGTGATTGCCTCTGCTCTGCTCCCTCAGGAAGTCTTGAACGTAGTAACCAAAGTCCTTTTTCTTTCCAGCCTTCTTGAAAGCAGTCATTCTCATCTTTTCCTGTATTTTATGTCCTAGCATTTGATACTCTAATTCTCCTTTGTGTTCTTTTGCCAACCCCTACGAGTGTATATGCCTTCCACTTCACCTGTGAGCCTTATATCCCTTTTTGTTTGTTTTGCTTTGATTTTTGAGGCAGGGTCTCACTCTGTCACCCAGGCTGAGTGTAGTGACACAATCATTGTTCACTGCAGCCTTGACTTCCTGGGCTCAAGCAATCCTCCCACCTCAACCTCCCAAGTAGCTGGGACTATAGGCATGTGCCATCATGCCCAGCTAATTTTTAAAAAATTTTTTATAGACATGGGGCCTTGCTATGTTGCCCAAGCTGGTCTCAAACTCTTGGGCCCAAGCAATTTTCCCACCTAGACCTCCCATAGTGCTGGGATTACAAGCGTGAGCCACCATGGCTGGCTTTATATCTCTTTTTGAAGCAGAGTAGTCTTGTGGATAGAGCATAAGCTTTAAAGCCAGACATACTTAGGTTTAGATCTTATCTCCGTATGTTACCACCTGTATGACTTTGGGAAGACTTCTCTGGGTAAAGTCCTGAGCCCATTTTATCACCTGTAAAATGGAAACGAGATAATGTATGAGTACATATAATATTGTACATGTACCTATCTCAAATAGGTTTACATTATTCAGGCACCGAACCTACCAGGCTTGTTCGTTTAGGGACCCAGTGAAATCCTACCATCAACTCATTGAAGTTGAGGTGGTATTTCCTTCCTTCCCTGACTCATTCGTTACTTATTTGGATTTTCACTTTTAGCAGTAAAAAAACATGAGCAAATGTTCACTTTCAATGTGTGTTTTGAATGCTTCATGAGAGTTTCATGATTGCTTTCACAGGCAAAGTGATCTTATATATGCCTGCTGTCATCAGAGCTATCTCTTTAGAGAACATACTCCTAGAAGGCAGACAGGTTGATATGGCTCCCAGCAGTTACCCCTACATGAAGCATTTAGTAAAAGTGGATTTTTGGATCTCCGTGATGGTTATGTTTGCCTTGCATTCAGAAAGGCTTTTAGCCAGACGTAGTGGCTCCTGCCTATAATCCCAACACTTTGGGAGGACAAAGTAGGAGAATCGCTTGAGCAGGAGGAAGTTTGAGACCAGCCTTGGCAATATGAGACCTCATCTCTACAAAAAATTTATAGAAGTAAGCCATGCGTGCTGGCACACACCTGTAGTCCCAGCTACTCAGGAGGCTGAGGTGGGAGGATCACTTGAGCATGGGAGGTGGAGGTTGCAGTAAGCCAGAACCATGCCACTGCATGCCAGCCTGGACAACAGAGCAAGACTCTATCTCAAAAAAAAAAAAAAAGCTTTTTAGAAAACTGTTTCTTAGAAGAAAACCTGAGATCCTTCTCTCCCAAAAACTGCCCTGAACAGTGTAGGGGAAATAATAGATTTCTCAAATCATCTTCATTATTTCCTCTATTATTTCCTTTATTATACTGCATGCTTCATAAAAAATTTTATTTACACTTATTTTATGCTAAGTACCATGCTAAGAATTGTACTTAGAACCAGACTTTCAAAGAGTTCCAGGTGATAGGGATACTGGTATGTAAACATATCATGACAATATATTGACAAATGCAACAGTTCAAAAAACAGAGGTAACATAAAAGAGACAATGATTAGAGAAAAACTAGAAAAGCTTCCTAGAAAAACAAATTTGTAAAATAAATTTAAAAAGAGAGAGCATTTCAAGTGGAAGAGACATCTTATCATTGTAAAGGTGTGGACCAGGTAAAATTGCAGTTTTTAAAGAAGCAATAGAGATTTACTAGACTAAGACATTTAAGGGAAAGAAGGGCAGGTAATGAGGTGAAGAGAGAGGCACACAGAGTAAAGTTGTTTGTAGAGTTAGAAGGGTCATTTCTATTTTTTATTTGTTTCCATTTTTAAAGAGACAAAGTACAAAGTAATGTCAAAGCAGACTTAAACTATAGCATATTTTGCTTTTGTCTGCCCAACTAATAAGGGATCTGGAACTTCATATGATAATATTGAATCTAGTATAAAAGATAATACATTAAGCTTTGATCCTACAAAAGACCAGAGGCTTGTATATAGATTCAGAAAATGTCTACTAAGCATCTGCTACAGGTATATGTATAGCTTTAAGCCAGATGCTGTGTAGAAAACAAAGATAAAACACTATTCCATCCATAAGTATATTTTTGCTTCATGAGTGAATTAAGTGCCAAGAATAGAGAATGAAAAGACCTGTCATGGGTAGCAATTTTTTCCCCATTCATTTTGACAGAGGAAACCTCGAACTTTGCTGAACCCACCACCTGCCTCACCAACAACCAGCACTCCTGAACCGGATACCAGCACTGTACCCCAAGATGCTGCCACCATCCCCAGCTCAGCCATGCAGGCCCCCACAGGTAAGAGCAGATGACAGGACTACCTGTGCACAAGCCCCAGACCTAGTGTCTGCACTTTCTTTTGTCTTACACCAGTAATTAGCGCCTTTCCACTTGTAAACCTAAGTAAAATCTTTTAAACAATTTTTATCTTTGGCATTTGAAATAATGTTAGACAATCAAACTTAGGTAAGTTTCCTGTGAACTCAGGGATGGGGAACTAATGCAGGGACAGCACCAAGAGCTCCCTGGCCTAGTTTAGAATAATAACCTTCCTTCCCAGTTAGGGGTGTTCCCTTCTGAGTGATCCCTTCTACCTTCCAGAATCCTCCCAGCATTTCAGTAATGGTGCCACCCTTAAAATACGTATGAAATTTCTCTGATTTTTTTTTTTAAACAATCATTGATGGTGACAAACTTTGGTACAATGAAAGTAAACTTGATATTAGAGATCAACCAATGAGTGGTTGACTCATTGCAAAATCTAGTGGATGAACTAGGTGGGTAATCATCCTGGGTTATGCATATCTGTTCCCATTTCATAAACTGTCTATGACAGTAACTAAAATAACTATCTGCAGATATACAACCTTCCAAGGGGGTAACTATAAATAAAAATACTCATTTTTTACTGTGTAAGTTAAGATAAATGTGTGAAACCCTATTCTGTTACTCAGCAGACACTCCATCTTCTTCTAGGAAGTCTAAGCAATTGGCATGATCCCCATGGAAGTTGGGGTTATCTTTCTCTTAGGAGTTGAGTATGTCTCTAATCAAATCCTAGAATGTAGGAGCCTGAAGGGAAGGCTCAGCCATAGTTTCCTTTCCAATAACCTACAGAAGGTGACAGAACCTGCCATGGTCAGGCTGTAATAGTATTCATTGATCATTGTGTCGCCATCTCTTGAGTGGGCCTTGATTCACTTTGTGTGACCTTGATATCATTTCCCTATCTGAGCCTCAGTTTATAATGTATACAATGATAGGATTAGTCCAAATAACCTTTATAGTCCGTTCAAATGTTAACAGTAAAAGCTATCACAGACTGAATGTGATATTCCACATTTATATCTTTTACCTACCTTTCATTTTTTTAACTGTAGAGAACTTTTTAAAAGGTATTTTGATTTGTATCAGTTACACACATTCATAGTTTAAAGGAATGAAGGGTCTATACAACTTATTACAAAAACAAGACAAACACACCTCGTATTCCCCTGTCAATTACTATTCCCCAGAGGTAGTCACTTTCAATTTAACTGATGTTTTTATTTACCTCCGTATCTAAATAGCATGTCTATATTGCTATCTTTTTTAGTTATTTTTCCACTGACTACCCACTCTAGAAGATGAGAATTTAACTCTTCTTTATTTCCTTGCCCTTATCTACCCACACATATTTCCCTACGCCAATTCTACGATACTATAATTTTAATTAGCTCAAAATTGAGTGTTTTGTTATTATAACTAGTTAAATGCTGTTATCAATTGAGCCATATAGTATACGATGATTACTTTTCCTTTGTTGCTCAACATTTCATTTTCAGGGGAAATCTTGTTGATTTTCTTGTTATGTGTTTATTTTTCTGTGTACTTATTATTAATTCAACCTTAAACTCTCTTCCTACTGTGTACATCTCTCTTTATATCCAAGTACATTATATATTCTATCCATGTCATACTCTAGAAGAAATCTCTCCTGGATCCTTCTTAGTTTCTTGAGATTCTGTTCACCTGTCTTTTTTGGTGAGGGTCTCAGTTTGCTCTTTCCAAGGTCTTTGTTTTCTGTAAATCATTCTTAGATTTACATATTTAGTTTTGTATGAAACCTCTTCATTCTCTTGAAAGTTTCTCTTAATTCTCAGTACCCTAAAATTTCACCTTGGATGTATTTTCACCTACCATACTGGACACTTTCATTTTATAAAATTTTTAAAAATTGGCTGAGTATGGTGGCTCACGTCTGTAATCCCAGCACTTTAGGAGGCTAAGACAGATGGATTGCTTGAGGCCAGGAATTCAAGACCAGCTTGATCAACATGGCGAAACCCCATCTCTACCAAAGATACAAAAATTTTTATTTTTGCCAGACATGGTGGTGCATGCCTGTAGTCCCAGCTACTCGGGAGGCTGTGGCATGAGAACTGCTTGAACCAGGGAGGTGGAGTTTGCAGTGAGCCAAGATCGCACCACTGCACTCCAGCCTGGATGATAGTGCGAGACTCTGTCTCAGAAAAATAAATAAATAAATAATCTTCATCATCAATTATTTTCTTTCACTTCCTTTTCTCTATTCACTCCCATCATACCTGTTTATTCAGTTGTTGAATCTCTTGACCTGGTTCTGTAATAGTCATATCTCTGTTCTTATCCCTATTCCTTGCCTTTTGGTCAACTTTCATCAAGTTTTCCTCAACTATATCTTCCAAACTTTGTATTGAGTTTTTCATTTCTGCCATCTTGCTTTTTAAATTATTATTATTTAGTACTCCAGTGGCATTTTCCAAAGTCTGTTTGGTAGAAACACCAGACCTGCAAAATGCTCTACATAAAAGGATTTTACACACATTTAGGATATTTAGTTATATACATTTAGGAAATGCTTATACTCTACTTCTCCATGGTTGGAGATTTGCATCTTGTTATCAAGAGCTCTTTTTGTTGTTCTTTGAAATTTTTTAATAGACTTTTATTTTTTAGAGCGGTTTTAGATGACAGCAAAATTGAGTGGTAAATACAGAGATTTCCTATATACTTGCTGCCCCTACACATACATTGTCTCCCATTCATCAACATCCTCCACCAGAGTGGTACATTTCTTACAACTGATGAATTTACATTGGCTCGTTATCATCACCCATGTCCATAGTTTGCATTTGGGTTTACTCTTGGTGTTTTACTTTCTATGGGTTTTGACAAATGTATAATGACATACATCCACCATCATGTATAATACAAAATAGTTTCACTGCCCTAAAAACCCTCTGGTCTCTGCCTATTCATCCTCCCTCCCCACTAATCCCTGACAACCACTATCTGTTTATTGTCTCCATAGATTTGTCTTTTCCAGAATGTCACATAGTTGAAATCATACAGTATGCCACCTTTTCAGATTGGCTTCTTTCGCTTAGTATTATGCATTGAAATTTATTCCATGTATTTTCATGGCTTGATAGCTCATTTTTTTTTTAGCACTGAAAAATATTTCATTGTCCAGATATTTCACAGTTTATTTATCCACTCACCTACTTATGGGAATGTTGGTTGCTTCAAAGTTTGTGCAATTATGAATAAAGCTGCTGTAAATATCTGTGTGCAGGTTTTTATGTGGACATACGGTTTCAGCTACTTTGGATAAATACCAAGGAGGACAACTGCTAGATTGAATAGTAAGAGTATGTTTTGTTTTGCAAGAAACCAAAGGGGATTCAAGATGGCTGACTACGGCTGGGCACGGTGGCTCACACCTATAATCCCAGCACTTTGGGAGGCTAAGGCAGGTGTATCACTTGAGCTCAGCAGTTTGAGACCAGCCTGGGCAACATCATGAGACCCCCATCTCTACTAAAAGTACAAAAAAACAATAGCCAGCTGGGCATGCTGATGTGCACCTGTGGTCCCAGCTAGTCGGAAGGCTGAGTTGGGAGGATCACTTGATTCCAGGGATGGGGCACGGCAGAGGTTGCAGTGAGCCAAAATCACACCACTGCACTCCAGCCTGGGTGACAGAGCTAGACCCTGTCTCCAAAACAACAGCAACAAAAAGATGGCTGACTAGAAGCATTTCATATGCTAACCTCCTCCACTTAGAAGAACCAAAAGAGTGTATAGACAATCATACTTCTGATATATTTTCTAAAATAGAACACTGGAATTCAACAGGAAAGTGACAGGAAACAGCAAGCAAGGAGAAAGAAGAGAAGCAGCCTACCTGGCTGAGATTGGCTAGGAATCAGCAAGTGACTTCCCAAGGGTAAGCGAGAGACTTCTAGCAGCCCACATCCCCATGTATGGAATCATGCATGCCTGGCAACGAAAGAGCCCTTGACCTTCCCAATCCCTGAAACTGATATAGGGAGCTGCCAGAAGACCAGGAGAGGGAACTGTTCCAGGAGAGGAGCTTGCACTGGGTCACACACCCTTTCTGAGCCATAAGCAGCTGCAGTGACGCACCATTTTCAATCCTAGCCATTGGCAGACTGCATTCTGTCCTGGGGCCTAGCAGCGCCAGGAATGAGGTGTTAGGGAAAATTGTGCTGTTACTGCTTGGACTAAGGCAAAAACTGGAAATGGGCTCCCATAGGTAGGACTCATAAGTGAGGCGTGGGCTGCACCTGCTAGTTCTGTGAAGCTAGTACCACCAGGACTGAAACTGGGATGTGAACAGGGTGCAAGGTGCTGCTGGGGCTTATCTAAAATGTCATTGTCAAACCCAAGGTCATCTAGATTTTCTCCTATGCGATCGTCTAGGAGTTTTATAGTTTGCATTTTACATTTAGGTCTATTATCCTTTTGGGGTTACTTTTTTTTTTCAAGAGTGTAGGTTCTGTGTCTAGGTTTACTTTTTTACATGTGAATGTTCAGTTGTTCGAGAACCATTTGTTGAAAAGACTGTCTTTATTTTTTATTGTATTGCCTTTACTCCTTTGTCAAAGATAAGCTGATTATATTTATGTGGGTTTATTTCTGGACTCTCTATTCTGTTCCATTGATCTGTCTGTTCTTTAGGCAATACCACACTGTCTTAATTATGGTAGCTTTACAGTAAGTCTCGAAGTCAGGTAACATCAGCCCTCCTGACTTTGTTCTGGGCATTTTGCCTCTTCATATAAAGTTTAGATTCAGTTTGGTTTGCTGTTGTTGTGGATACAGAGGTGCACTCTGTTGCCCAGCTGGAGTGCGGTGGTGCAGTTACAGCTCACTGCAGCTTCAATCTTCCTGGGCTCAAGCTATCCTCCCACCTCAGCCTCCAGAGTAGCTGGGACTACAGGCACATGCCACTATACCTAGCTAATTTTGTAGAGACAGGGTCTCACTATGTTGCCCAGGTCTCAAACTCCTGGGCTCATGCAGTCTTCCCACCTTGATCTCCCAAAGTGCTGGGATTACAGGTGTGAGCCACCACCCCCAGCTGATTCAATTTGTTGCTGTCTACAAAATAAATTCTGGGATTTTTATTAGGAGTGCAGTGAATCTCTACATTGAGTTGGAAAGAAGTGACATCCTGACAATATTAAGTCTCTTATCCATGAACACACAATATCTGTTTACTACTTAGTTCTTTTTACATTTCTTTCAAAAAAGTTTTCTAGTTTTCCTCATATAAATGTTATATATATTTTGTTTAACTTATACCTAGGTATTTCATTTTTTGGTGCTAACATAAATGGTATTGTGGGATTTTGTTTTGTTTTGTTTTTTGAAACAGGGTCTTGCTGTGTTGCCCAGGCTGGATTGCAGTGGTGTGATCATAGCTCTCCACAGCCTCAAACTCCTGGGCAGAAGCAATCCTCCTGCCTCACCCTCCTGGGTAGCTGGAACTACAGGCATGCCACCATGCCTGGCTAATTTTTTTATTTTTTTATTTTTTACAGAGATGGTTTCTCTATTAAAAAAAAAAAAAAGCCTGGACTGTATTGCCCAGGCTCGTCTTGAATTCCTGGCCTCAAACAATCCTCCTGCTTTAGCCTCACAAAGCACTGGGATTACAGTGAGCAATTGTGCCTGGCCTGTATTGTGTTTTTTTAATTTTAAATTTCACTTGTTCATTGCCGCTATATAGGAAAGTGATTGACTTTTTATATATTAGCTTTGTATCCTGCATTCTTGTTATAATCACTTATTAATTCCAGGATTTTTTTGGTTATTAAGGATTTCATATTCTCTGCATAGACAATGATGTCACCTGAGAAGAAAGTTTTATTTCATCCTTCCCAAACTGCATTCTTTTCATCTTACTTTTTGTCTTACTGCATTAGCTAGGACTTCCAGTATGATGTTGAAGAGGAGTGGTAAGAGAGAACGTCCTTGTCTTGTTCCTGATTTTGGTTGGAAAGCCTCTAGTTTCTAACCATTAAGTATAATGTTAGCTGTAGGTTTTTGTAGATGTTATTTACTGAAAAAGTTTCACTCTACTTCTAGTTTCCAATCGTTTTTATTATGAATGAGTGTTGGATATTGTCACATCCTTTTTCTGCATCTATCGATATGATTATCTGATTTTTCTTACTTTGCCTGTTGATATGATAGATCATATTAATTGATTTTTGAATGTTGAGTCAGCCTTGCATACTTTGGATAAATCTCACTTGGTCATAGTATATAATTCTTTTTTATATTGTTCAATTTGATTTGATAATATTTTGTTGAGGACAGTGCTAGCCTCAAAAAATAAGTTAGAAAATGTTCCTTCTGCTTCTATTAATAACTTCTAAAAGAGATTTTGAAGAATTGGTATAATTTTTTCCTTAAATGTTGGTAAAATTCACGAATGAACCTATCTAGACGTGGTACTTTCTTTTTTGGAAAGTTTGGGTTTAATTAATTCAAATTTTTAATGGATATAAACGTATTCAGATTGTCTATTCTTGTTTGAGTTTTGGCAGACTATCTTTGAAGGAGTTAGTTCATTTCATTTAGGTTATCAAATTGGTGGACATAGAGTTGTTCATAGTATTCCTTTATTATCTGTTTAATGACAATAGGATCTATAGTGACATCCCCTTTATCATTTCTGATTTAGTAATTTGTGTCATCCCTCTGGTTGCTTGTTTTGTTTTTTGTTTGTTTGGTTAGCCTGGCTAGAGTATAATTGATTTTATTTATTTTTTCACCAAACCAGCTTTTGGTTTCATTGATTTTTATTATTTTATTTTATTTTTTTTAGAGTCTCACTCTGTCACACAGGCTGGAGTGCAGTGGTGCGATCTCGGCTCGCTGCAACCTCCACCTCCCAGGTTCAAGTGATTCTCCTGCCTCAGCCTCCTGAGTAGCTGGGGCTACAAACGTGCACCACCACACCCGGCTAATTTTTTGTATTTTTAGGAGAGATGGGGTTTCATTGTGTTAGCCAGGATGGTCTCGACCTCCTGACCTCGTGATCCGCCCGCCTCAGCCTCCCAAAGTGCTGGGATTACAGGCGTGAACTACCGCGCCTGGCCCGCTTCATTGATTTTTCTCTGTTGATTTCCTGTTTTCGATTTCATTGATTTCTGCTCTGTAATCTTTATAATTTTTTATTTTCTGCTTACTTTGGATTTAATTTGCTCTTCTTTTTCTAGTTTCCTAAGACAGAAGCTCAGATTGCTGCTTTTAGATCTTCTTTTCTAATATCTGCATTCAGTGTTATAAGTCACCCCTTAAACACTGCTTCTGCTCTGTCCCACAAATTTTGATGTTTTATTTTCATTTTCATTTAGTTCCATTTTTTTTTTTTCCCCGAGATGGAGTCTCACACTGTCGCCCAGGCTGGAGTGCAGTGGTGTGATCTCGGCTCACTGCAACCTCCACTCCCGTCTTCAAGCAATTCTCCTGCCTCAGCCTCCCAAGTAGCTGGGCGCATGCCACCACACCTGGCTAATTTTTTCTTTTTTTCTTTTTTTTTCCTGAGACGGAGTCTCGCTCTGTCCCTCAGGCTGGAGTGCAGTGGCCCAGTCTCAGCTCACTGCAACCTCCGCCTCCCAGGTTCAAACAATTCTCCTTCTTCAACCTCCTGAGTAGCTAGGATTACAGGCATGCGCCACCATGCCCAGCTAATTTTTGTATTTTTAGTAGAGATGGGGTTTCACCATGTTGGCCAGGCTGGTCTCGAACTCCTGACCTCGTGATCTGCCCTCCTAGGCCTCCCAAAGTGCTGGGATTACAGGCGTAAGCCAACGTGCCCAGCCTAATTTTAAAATATTTTTAGTAGAGACAGGGTTTTAACATGTTGGTCAGGCTGGATTCAAACTCCTTACCTCAAGTGATCCACCCACCTTGGCCTCCCAAATTGCTAGGATTACAGGCATGAACCACCGTGCTTGGCCATTTCCAAATATTTTTAAAATTTATCTTGTTATTTCTTCTTTAACCTGTGTGTTATTTAGAAGTGCATTGTTTAATCTCTTAACTATTTGGTGATTTTTTTCATGTATCATTCTGTTGTGTTCTGAAAGAAGACATCATATGATTATTCTTTTAAAATTTGTTCAGGCTGGGTGCAGTGGCTCACGCCTGTAATCCCAGCACTTTGGGAGGCTGAGGCCAGTGGATCACTTGAGCTCAGGAGTTGAGACCAGCTTGGGCAACGTGGTGAAACCCTGTCTCTACCAAAAATTCAAACAATTAGCCGGGTGTGGTGGCACGCACCTGTGGTCCTAGCTACTCAGGAGGCTGAAGTGTGAGGATCGCTTGAACCTGGGAGACAGAAGTTGCAGTGAGCCAAAATCACACAACTGTACTCCAACCTGTGTGAAAGAGTGAGACCCTGTCTCAAAAAAATAATAATAATAAAAATGAGAAAATTTTTAAAATTTAAAAAAAAATATTCAGGTATGTTTTTTGGTCCAGCATGTGATCTATCTTGCTGAATGTTCTATGTGAGCTTGAAAAGAATATGTATCCTGCTGTTGCTGGATGAAGTAGTCAGTAGATGCCAACTATATTTCAGTTGATTGAGGGGCTATTGAGTTCAATTATGTCCTTATGATTTTATGCCTGTTTGATGTGTCCATTTCTGATGGGGGTATTATAGTCTCCAACTATAATAGTGGATTTCTCTGTTTCTCCTTGCAGGTCTGTCTGTTTTTGCCTCATATATCTGACAGTCTGTTGTTAGGTATGCACACATTAAGGAATGATATGTCTTCTTGGAGAATTGGCCTCTTATTATGTAATACCCCTGTCTTTCCCTGATAATTTTCCTTGCTGTGAAGTCTATGCTGTCTGAAGTTAATATAGCTACTACAGCTTTCTTTTGATTAGTGTTAGCATGGTATATCTTTCTTTACCCATTTACTTTTAATCTATGTATGTCTTTATCTTTAAAGTAGGTTTCTGGTAGACAACATAAACTTGGGTCTTGGTTTTTGTTGTTTTTTTAATTTTTTAAAATAATCATTTACATTTATACCTTAGCAGAGTTCAAGCTCTTCTCGTCCTTCTAACCTGGTGATCTTTCATTAGCTTTACAAAGACAGTTTAGTTTTGGGGAAAGGCTATTATCATTTAAACTATAAACTAAATGTCTCCCAAAGTTAGCTTGCCCCAAGCCCAGGAATGATTAAGGGCAGTTTGGAGGTTAAAGATAAGATAGGAGTTGGTTAGATCATATCTCTTTCACTGTCATATTTTCTTACTATTACAATTTTTGCAAAGGTGGTTTCAGATGAATTAAGATTAAGAAAAATAGGCCAGGCACAGTGGCTAACACCTTTAATCTCAGTACTTTGGGAGGCCAAGTTGGGAGGATTGATCACTTGAGCTCAGGAGTCACCAACAACATAGCAGGACCTTGGCAACAAGGTCTTGGCACCTAGGCAACAATGTAGCAAGACTTCCCTACTAAAAATAAAAGTTAAAAAATTAAGCATAGTGGTGCATGCCTGTAGCCCCAAGCTACTCAGGAGACTGAGGCAGGAGGATCACTTGAGCCTGAGAGATTGAGGCTGCAGTGAGCTATGATAGCACCACTGCACTCTAACCTAGGTGACAGAGTGAGACCCTGTCTCAAAAAAAGAAAAGGAAAAAAAAGTTATAATTTTGTCTTTACTTATTTCTTCTTTGATGCTCTTCCTTTCTTCATATAGATCCAAGATCCAAGTTTCTGATCTATATCATTTTCCATCTTTCTGAAGAACCTCTTTTAACATTTCTTACAAGGCAGGTCTACCGGCAACACACACCCTCAATTTTTCTTTGTCTTTTTTTTTCTCCCTCACATTTGAAGAACAGTTTTGCAGGGTACAGAGCTTTAGGTCAGTGGGTTTTTTCCTCTCAGCACTTTAAATATTTCACTCTTTTCTTGCTTGCATGGTTTCTTACGAGATATTGGATATAATTCTTGTCTTTGCCCCTCTATAGGTAAAGTATTTTTTTCCTCTAGCCTCTTTCAATATTTTTTATCTTTGATTTTTTGTACTTTGAAAATCATATGCCTAGGTGTAGATGTCAGGGTTTTTTGGCATTTTTCCTGCCTGGTGTTCTCTGAGCTTCCTGAACCTGGGATTTGGTGTGTGGCATTAATTTGGGTAAATTCTCAGTTATTATTGCTTCAATTTCTTTCTCTTTTTCTTCTCCTTCTAGTATCACCATTATATATAGATTACGTCTATTATAATTATCCCACAGTTCTTGAACATTCTGTTATGGGTTTTTTTCCGTCTTTTTTCTCTTTGCTTTTAATTTTGGGAGTTTCCTTCCCTTGAGATACCTTTGTAAAGGAAAATTAGAAATTCTCTGGACCCCCTAAATTCTTTATGAAATGGGAGAGTTCCCTGACCTACCTCGTAGGACATGTGATAGGGGTGTGGCTTGTCTTTTCAGTGCCGTGCACTCAAACCCCTTACAGGAGGGGGAACACGTAGATGGGCAAGTGCAAGAGCCTGAATGTGCACTTTTGGGGCACTGGCCCCACAGTAACATCTAAGGGTGGGTGCCTGTAACTCCTGAAGCCCCCATGGGCATGCTGCTGTGCTTTAGCTCTGCCTTCCACAGATGGCTTAAGTGTAAACCAGCTCAGTGCCCTCTTGGTACCCAGGTTCTTGTCTGGCAACCAGGAAGAATCAGGTCACACACAGACTTGAAGAATGGTGAATGTGGGGGTTTTACTGAGTGGTGGAGGTGGCTCTCAGCGGGATGGATGGGGAGTTGGAAAGGGAATGGAGTGGGAAGATGATCTTCCTGGAGTTTGGCTGTCCAGCAGCCAATCTCCTCTCTGACCATCCCCAGCCAAATGCCTCTCGACGTTCAGATGCTCCTTCTCTTCCCTCCTTCTCTGCTGTGCCATTCTGCCACTCTTCTGCTCATCTGTTCGTCTGCTCATGGATCCTGGGGTGTGGGGTTTATATGGGTTCAGGATAAGGGGGCATGGCAGGCCAAAAGGCAACATTTGGGCACGAAAACAGGAATGCCTGTTCCCATTTAGTGCTGTGGGTTTCCAGGCTTGGGGGTGGGGCCTTTGCCAGGGATCTGCCTTCTCCTACCCAGTATTTCCCTGTTTCCTCTCTATATCACTTATGCAACAGGGAAGGGTAAACCTGGGGGCTAAGCCATGTAACACCATCTTCCAGATGAATAGCTGTTACTAGCATTATGCATTAGCCAGATCCCCAAAGGAAAGGTAAAAGCCTCAGGCATCCATGAAGGACTGCCTGCACAGATCATTCACAAATAAACTCTTCGATGGTCTCCCATAAGCAAGGACACACCAGCTGCAACCTTAGGTCTACAATCTAAGTCTAGCTCTTAAACTCCACACTGATAATGTCAGTATCATATCTTCTCAGGTGCAGAACAAAGACAAAGGGGACCAGTCATTCCTTCACCAACCCAGAGATGTCTGCATAATTGATTCTTACTTTACTCCATTTTTGCTCTTCAAACATTCACCTTATCTTGTGTAAAATGTAGATTTGCCAAGCACTTTCTAAAGTCTCACAAGAATGTAACCATTCCCCTTACCGCCTACCTGCCCTCCTTTAAGAAAATGTATAAATAAGGCCGAACATGGTGGCTCATGCCTGTAATCCCAGCACTTTGGGAGGCTGAGGTGGGCGGATCACGAGGTCAGGAGATGGAGACCATCCTGGCTAACACGGTGAAACCCCGTCTCTACTAAATACACAAATAATTAGCCAGGCGTGGTGGCACGCACCTGTAGTCCCATCAACTCAGGAGGCTGAAGCAGGAGAATTGCTTGACCCTGGGAGGCGGAGGTTGCAGTGAGCCGAGATTGTGCCACTGCACTCCATCCTGGGTGACAGAGCGAGACTCTGTCTCAATAAAAACAAAAACAAGAAAGAAAATGTATAAATACTAAAATCCTGAAAGTCTCTTTGGAACACCCACAGATGTGTCTGTGACTCGTATTTTCCCCAGACATTCTCCGGAGCTGGCTTAATAAACCCTGATGGATTGAGACTATTTCTTCAGTCACTCATTCAGTTATCATGCTCAAATGCAGCAATTCTTCCCTTAGCCATGTCTAACCTAATAATGGGCCAATGAAAGGCATTCTTCATTTCATTTTTCTTTTTTTTGAGACAGGGTCTCCCTCTGTCTCTCAGGCTGGAGGGCAGTGTGCAGTCACAGCTCACTGCAGCCTCAACTTCCCAGGCTCAGGTAATCCTCCCACCTCAGCCTCCTGAGTAGCTGGGACTACAGGCACACGCCACCACACCTGGCTAAATTGTTTGTAATTTTAGTAGAGATGAGGTTTTGCCATGTTGCCCAGGCTGGTCTTGAACTTTTGGGCTCAAGCAATCCACTGGCCTTGACCCCCACAAAGTGCTAGGCGTGAGCCACCGTACCCAGCCCATTCTTTATTTCTGTTACATTATTTTTTATCTCTGGTGTTTCTTTTTTATTTTTTCTTGGAATTTCCATCTCTCTGCTTACATTGCCCATCTGTTCTTGCATGCTGTCTACTTTATTCATTAGAACCCCCAGCATGTTAATCATAGTTGTTTTAAATTCCCAGTCTGATAATTCCAGCATCCCTGCCATATGAGTGTGCGCTTTTTCTTCAAACAGTGTTTTTTGTTCTTGAGTATACCTCAAGGATAACTGGACATGATGTACTGGGTAAAAGGAACCATGGTAGGGCCAGGCGCAGTGGCTCATGCCTGCAATCCCAGCACTTTGGGAGGCCAAGGCGGGCAGATCACTTAGGAGTTTGAGGCCAGCCTGGCAACATGGCAAAACCTCATCTCTACTAAAAGTACAAAAAAAAAAAAAAATTGCCAGGCATGGTCGTGGAGGCTGAGGCAGGAGAATCACTTGAACTTGGGAGGTGGAGGTTGCAGGGAGCTGAGATCATGCCACTGCACTCCAGCGTGGGCAACAGAGTGAGATTCTGTCTCAAAAATAAAATACAAAAAAAAAAAAAAAAAAAAAAAAAACCACGGTAAATAGGTCTTTAGTGATGTGAAGAAATGGGAAGCATTCTACAGTCCTGTGACTAAATCTCAGTCTTTCAGTGAGCCTTTGCCCCAGACTGTGAACTTAACAAGTGCTTCTGGTCCCCACCCTCACTTCTTTGGGTTGGATAGAATGGCCTGGAGTGCAGTATTTCTCTACTTCGGCATGGAAGGCTAGCGTTGGCTGGAGTTGATTATTTCTCTTCTTCCAGATCAGTTAGGCTCTGAAAAATCCCTAATAGTTTAGGCTGTGGTAAAATAGTTTCTCCTGAGGGAAGACCTTGTTGAGAACAGAGTGCTGTAGTATATTTCAAAATGGTTCCTTTTCCCCTCTCCGTGCCAGAAGCGTAAGGGTATTTTTCTCTTATATTTACTGTGAGAATCTGGTTGAGCTCCTGGAGGCAAAACTCACAAAAGTTTCCCCCTCCTCCCCAGTGACTGGGACTCCCTGGAGTTTTAACCTCAAACTTCTTCACACTGAGCCTCTGACAAGTCATCAAGTACAGTTTAGGTTTTCTACCCTAGCACTGGTTCCAGAGACTTCGGCTTATTCACCTGTCTGTCTCTTCAGATTTGGGGGCTAATAGTTTGCCCTGAGATCTTACTTCTCTGACAGATCTAAGGATTGTTGACTTTTCAGCTTATTCAGCTTTTTACTAGTTGTTAGGATGGAGTGGCAACTTCCAAACTCCTTATGTGCCAGACCCTTCTCTGAATTTTTTTAATAACCTCCAATTAAATCAGAAAAATAAATTCTGATTTAGTGGATCTAGTAAAAAAAAAAAATGACAGTATACACAAATATCCTTATGACCTCAAGATTGGGAAGGATTTTTAAAATAAGACAATAAGCATAAACTATAAAGGAAGAGATCCATATATTCTATATTAAAATGAATACAACTCATATCTGCGCCACATGGCATCAGTTGGGGTAACTCAATTGGGGCTTATGATAATTCCATTCACATAACTAGCAAAACCTGTGCTGCCTGTTGGTTCTCACCAAAGGATAGCTTGGCCTTTGCCGTACTATGGTGGCTAGGTTCCTAGAGCAAGTTTCTCAAGAGATAGGAAGTGGAAGCTACCATTTTCTTAGGGCCTGAGCCTCAAACTTAGCATAGCATCATTGCCACCATATTCTGTTGATCAGTCAGTCCCAGAGCCTAGATTCAAGGGGAGAGGAATAGACCACACCTCTCAATAGGAAGAGGGTCAAATAATTATGGGCCGTGTTTTAAAACTACCTCTCTATTCTCTGGACATGGATTATTAACATTTTTCCCACTTGCAGAATTTATTCTTGCCCTCACAAGATTCCCCATCAGAAGTCTCATTCTTTTACACCAGTAGGCTCAAGGTCTAGGATCTCATCATCTAAATCAGGTCCCAGTACACGAGGCCTCTTAGGTGTGGTTTGTCAAGGATACCTCCTTCAGTGTGGTTCTTCTTGTCCTGACGACCTGTGAACTAAAGAAAAAAGTTGTCTGCTCACTACCTACCTAACACACAGTGGTGCAACAGACACGAGGTAACTTTTATGGATACTTTCTTTTCAAAAGGGAGGAAACCTGAAGACATGCAGCAGTCACTGATCTATAGAAATTCTGGGGCCGGGTACAGTGACTTACACCTGTAATTGCAGCACTTTGGGAGGCCGAGGCAGGCAGATCATGAGGTCTGGGTAAAACGGTGAAACCCCGTCTCTACTAAAAATACAAAAAGTTAGCCAGGCGTGGTGGCAGGACTACTCCTGAGTAGTCCCCAGTACTCAGGAGGCTGAGGCAGGAGAATGGCGTGAACCTGGGAGGCGGAGCTTGCGGTGAGCTGAAATCGCACCACTGCACTCCAGCCTGGGTGACAGTGAGACTCCATCTCAAAAAAAAAAAAAAAAAGAAAAGAAAAGAAATTCTGAAATCCAACTGGGCACATGTTGGCCAACTCCTTAATTAGGTCCAGTGTGATTTTCTGGGAGTTGTTTTCCATGTGTCTTGGTTTTATCCTCTGAATCATCTTTTCTTTTTCATAAGAAAACTGAGATTGCCGTTTTAGTTTTCTTCCTGCCTGTATAAGGTTGGGCATCCAAATGATTTTTTCCATTTTGTACCATCTTTCTTGCTCTTAGTCCAAGCTGTCAATGCTTCTGCCAGAATGATTGTCTTAGAAATTTGAGAGGTTTTTCAGCTAGGCGCAGTGGCTCACACCCGTAATGCCACCACTTTGGGAGGCCAAGGTGGGAGGATTCCTTGAGCCCATGTGTTCAAGACCAGCGTGGGCAACATAGTGAGAACCCTTCTCTACAACAAAGTAAAAATTAGTTGGGCATGATGATGCACGCCTGTGGTACCAGCTACTCAGGAGGCTGAGGTGGGAGGACTGATTGAGCCCTGGAGGCTGAGGTGGCAGTGAGCTATGATCATGCATGCCACTGTACTCCAGCCTGGATGACAGAGCAAGACCCTGTCTCTAATTTAAAACAAAAGAAATTTGAGGGGTTTTCTTTGAACTCTCTGAGTTCACTTCATTAGACAAAAGCCACAACTACAAGTCTTTTAATGAAAAGCCCTTCTCTACTTTGGGCTTCCTATTCAGCTGCTGTAGGACAATACTCTTAAGATTCTTAAAAACCCATGAGGCTTGCCCTTAAGATTCTTAGAGAACCTTTTAGGCCTGAAAGTCTGAACAGTCTTACATCTTTCTTATATCTTAAAGAATTTTACTGTCCTTTTCTAGAGTAAAAACCCTTTCATAATTTATAGTTGTTTGCCTTAGAGAGAGACTGAAAATAAGAAGAAATTTTATTTGTAAATTCTGCAAGTCCTGGGGGTATGTGGAGGGGTGTGTGTACATGTTTTGAAGCTCATCTCTCGTCTTGAATTTATCATAAGCAGGGAGAAGCCAGGTGATACTTTCATTACTTTGTCTGGAAATCTCCTTAGCTATTTCCTTGAGTTCATCAGGTATATTTCTTATTTCCATGTTACTGTAGGCAACAATCTTATCAGACTTTCAACACTTCCCCTTTCATTGATCTCCCAATAAGATTTTCTTCACTTTCCCTTAAACCTTCACTGACAGCCTCATTGAGACCCTTTAGGCTTCCATTAAAACTCTCCTCGAGGCTCCTTCCGTTTTCACTGACACCCTCTATGGTCCTTTATGCTTCTTTCTGCTGCCCAGGTCCAGAGCCAATGCCATGTGTGTCAGACTTTTGTTACTGCAGCACCCTATTTCTGGTACCAGAATCTGTCCCAATAATCTTTTGCCATGTAACAAACCACCACAAAATTTCATGGTTTAAAACAACAATGTGGGCAGGCCTGGGTGGAGACAGTTTGTCTCTGTTGCATGCAGCATCAGCTGGGGTGGCTTGACTAGGACTGAAGGATCCAGTTTCACCACATGGCCAACCAGCTGGTTCTGGCTGTTGATTTATCTCCAAATGGACCTCCCTACAGGGTGGCTTTGCTTCCTCACACATGTTAGTTGGGGTCTCAAAGCAAATGTCCCAAGAAACAGGAAGTAGAAGTTGTCAGTTTCTTAATCCTTGGGCCCAGAAACTGGTACAGTGTTGTTTCCACATAGTCTAAAGGCTTTATAGTTTTGCCTTTTATATTTCGTCATTTAATCCATGTAGAATTTTTTAAAATCATCACCAGACTAGTTATATTATTTCCTTTTTGTGTATTTTAACTGAGGTAAAGTTTCTACATTTAGTGAAATGTACAGATCTTAAGCGTACAATTTGGCTGGGCACGTTGGCTCACGCCTGTAATCCCAGCACTTTGGGAGGCCAAGGCAGGCAGATCATGAGGTCAGGAGTTTAAGACCAGCCTGACCAACATGGTGAAACCCCATCTCTACTAAAAATACAAAAATTAGCCTCGCAGGATGGTGCATGCCTGTAATCCCAACTACTTAGGAGGCTGAAGCAGGAGAATCGCTTAAACCCGCGAGGCAGGGGTTGCAGTAAGCCAAGATCGCACTACTGCACTCTAGCCTGAGCGACAGAGAGAGACTCCATCTCGAGGGGGGGAAAAAAAACCGTACACTTTAATGAGTTTTAAGCACCCATGTAACTACAACTCCAAGCAAGACAGAAGACGTTTCTGCCACCCCTGAAGTTCCCTCATGCCTCCTTACAGTTGGTCTCCACTTCCACCTTTATTTATCACCATAGATCAGACTTCCCTATTCTTGAACTTAGTATAAATGAATCATACTATATGTACTCTTTTGTATCTGGTTTATTTCACTCAATGTTTTAAAAAGCACCCATGTTCTTGTGCCTATCAGTAGTTCCTTCTTTTTTACTGCCAAGCAATATTCCATTAAATGAATATATACTCACATATTGCTTAATCACGGGGATATGATCAGATAAATGCATCATTAGCCAATATCCTCATTTTGTGAACATCATAGTGCGTCGATCTTCAACCTTTTTGGCACCAGGGACTGGTTTTGTGGACCATAAACCAGGGGCAGGGGGGATGGTTTCAGGATGAAATTGTTCCATCTCATATCATCAGCCATTAATTAGATTCTCATAAGGAGCACACAACCTAGATCCCTCACATGCGCAGTTTACAATAGGATTCATGCCCCTATGAGGATTTAATGCCACTGCTGATCTGACAGGAGGTAGTAGTGCTCACTCGCCTGCTGCTCAACTCCTGCTGTGCAACCCCTTTCCTAACAGGCTGTGGACCCCTGTATTGGTCTTCAGCCTGGGGGTTGGGGACCCCTGTCATAGTGTACTTACTCAAACCTAGATGGTATAGCCTATTGCTCCTAGGCTACAAACCTGTACAGTATGTTACTGTGCTATAGGCAGTTGCAGCACAATGGTAAATATTTGTGTATCTACATATGCATAAAGATAAAGAGGATACAGTAAAATTATGATTTAAAAGATTTTTTGAATGGTACACCTATACGGGGTACTTACCATGAATGGAGCTTGCAATACTAGAAGTTGCTCTGAGTGAGTGTAAATGAGTGGTGAGTGAATGTGAAGGCCTAGGACATTACTGTACACTACTGTAGACTTTATAAACACTGTACACTTTGGCTACACTAAATTTTTTTAATTTTCTTCAACAATAAATTAACCTTAGCGTACTGTAACTTTTTTACATTATAAACTTTTTAACTTTTTGACTTTTAATAACACTTAGCTTAAAATACATACATACTTTACAGCTGTACAAAAATATTTTATTTTTATAAGCTTTTTTCTATTTAAAAAACTTTTAGATTTATTTCATTTTTTTACTTTTTAAACTTTTTTGTTAAAACCCAAGACATACACACACATTAGCCTAGGCCTACACAAGATCAGGATCATCAGTGTCACTGTTTCCTATCTCCATATCTTGTGCCACTGGAAGGTCTTCAGGGACAATAACATGCATGGAGCTGTCATCCTGTGCTAACAATGCTTTCTCCTGGAATACCTCCTGAAGGACCTGCCTGAGGGTGTTTTACATTTAACTTTTTTAATAAGTAGGAGTACACTCTACAATAATGATAAGAAGTATACTAAATACACAAATCAGTAACATAGTCATTTATTATGTTACCAAGTATTATGTACTCTACATAATCCTATATGCTATACTTTTTTATATGCCTGGCAGTGCACTAGGTTTGTTTACACCAGCTTCCTCACAGACACACGAATAATGCATTATGCTATGACTTTACATTGGCTACAAGGTCACTAGGTGATAGGAATTTTTCAGCTCCTATGAGACCACTGTCATATATGCAGTCTGCCATTGACCAAAATGTCATTATGTGGCATATGACTGTACCACAATTTGTATATCTTCTCTTTTTGGTGGATATTTGGGTTGGTTCTAGTTTGGGGTTATTATGAATAAACTATTATGAATATTCTTATAGGTGTCTTTTTGTAGACACTTGTTTTTGTTTATTACTCTTCTTATCTCTCTGGGTTCCTGCATTTTTAGTTATTTCAGTAAAAGAGTCACATTACTAGATGTGAAAATTCTGTTTCTTAAAAGACTTCAGTTAATCCTTATTTTATTAGATCTACCTCACACTCACCTCCAGAGGCACCAACTCTGCCAGTTCTTAGGCCTTTTGCAAATTATGAGAGCGTGGTTCTCATCACTCCCCACTGCTACTTTAAGGTATGCAGCTTTGTTGAGTCTGTTGAGTCAGTCACTACCTTTCCAGTCTGCTTTCTACCTTCCTAAATTTTATTGTCATCTCCTCTCTTATCTGGCTCATTTTAGTGAGTTTTTGGAGAGAACATAGTTAAATGTATTTGTTCAATTCATCTTGTTTACCCTTTTCTTCTTTTTCGTTTTTATGTTTCTCCTGTCACTTCCCACATACCACCTCCCTACTTTCTGTTTTCCATTTCTTCTGTCCATGTTGGTTCTCCTTAGAATTAGAATTATGAAGGTGGAGAATCCTCAGAGAGCATCTGGCTCAGTCACTTCATTTTTCAGGTGGTGAACCTGAGACCCAAAGAGAACAACAGTCCATCCACAGGCCACCCCTTCAGCTAGTGAGCCACAACCACATAAGAAAGAAGAGTACTCACTACTCAAATGGGAAACTGGAAAGCAGATGGGGGAGAAAATGTCATTCCTGACCAGGTTGCTGTGGGTCCTAAGGAGAAAACAACTCCAGAGACAACTCTGTTAGGATGGCCTTAGTCTCCCATACCCACTGCACCCCTTCCCCACTGCAGTGCCAGGTGGAGGCCAGTAGCTAGGAGAGTGCTTAGCTGTCTTGGGACCCTCAGGCTCTTTTCACTTTTTTTTTTTTAGAGGGTCTCACTCTGTCATCCAGGCTGGAGTGCAGTGGCACGATTACAGCTCACTGCAGCCTTTAACTCCTAGGCCCAAGCAGTTCTCCCACCTCAGCCTCCCAAGTAGCTGGGACCACAGGCACATGCCACCTAGCAAATTTTTTGTAGAGATGTGGTCTCACTGTGTTGCCCAGGCTGGTCTCAAACTCCTGGCTTTAAGTGATCCTCCCGCCTCAGCCTCACAAAGTGCTGTGATTACAGACGTGAGCCACTGTGCCCAACTTTTTTTTTTTTCTTTTTTTCTTTTTTTTTTTTTTTTTGAGACCGAGTCTCACTCTGTTACCCAGGCTAGAGTGCAGTGGTGCGATCTCGGCTCCACTGCAAGCTCCGCCTTCCAGGTTCAAGTGATCTCCTGCCTCAGCCTCCCGAGTAGCTGGGATTACAGGCTCCCATCACCACGCCTAGCTATTTTTTTTTTTTTAAATTTTTAGTAGAGATAGGGTTTCACCATCTTGGCCAGGCTGGTCTCAAACTCCTGACCTCATGATCCACCTGCCTGAGCCTCCCAAAGTGCTGGGATTACAGGCGTGAGCCACCACGCCCAGCCCAACTTATTTTTTTTAATCTAATTTTTTTTTTAATTTTTACTATATTCTTTGGGCATGAATGTAGATGTAGAAGATAACAAAGGGACTTTAAGGCCCAAAACAGAAAGCAAGGCAAATGATCAATGGTGCAACTATTCTAAATCCAATGACATACATACACACATGCACTCACACACACACACACACACACACACACATATGCCCTTGCTAATATTCCCATTGCCCCACAGCTCCTTACACATATATGGTAAGAGGTACAAAGAATATGTGAGGCAACCAAGTACAAAAAAATTGAAGTATGTACAAGTGGGGAATTGTTTAGATTTTCTTTTCAGTGCACAGAAGACAAAGTGCAAACTCTGTGTCTTGGCCTTTGGTCTGGGCCACTCTTCCAGTCTTCCCACAGACTTTGATCATGCAGTTTGGGTTGGCAGTAGCTGGGCACAGCCTTTTCTTGACCCTCCACCTCTACCTCCCACAGCATTTCACCAGCTTAGCTGCTAGGAATTCTGTTAGGAACCAGAGGCCAAGGTATAAAAGATGGAATAAGATACCGTTCTCTGACTTCTCTATCCCAGAGACTCTTGAAGCTTCTTTGATTCTTTGTCTCCCATAGTTTGTATCTACTTGAACAAGAATGGCAGCACAGGCCCCCACTTAGATAAGAAGAAGGTCCAGCAACTCCCTGACCATTTTGGACCAGCCCGTGCCTCTGTGGTGTTGCAGCAGGCTGTCCAGGCCTGTATCGACTGTGCTTATCACCAGAAAACCGTCTTCAGCTTCCTCAAGCAAGGCCATGGTGGTGAGGTTATCTCAGGTAAGCACTGTTTGGCTCATATTGCCTCCCAGCCAGAAGGACCCACCTTCTCAACTGGTTGATTTCTTGTAAGGCATCCTGGTTCTCACTTCATACCTGTAGGCTCTGGAAAAATGTGAAGGTATTCCATTCCTTATCTCCAGCCCCCCAAGAGCCCCTCTGAGCCTTATGCATACCTCTGCCAAAGAGAATGCCCACAGATTCTGCTTCACTGAGCCTCTAAACCGATTCCCCCCATCTACCTGATTGGCCTATCCATACAGAAAGTATAGGAGAAAGAATCCAGAGGGGGCTATGTTGTGGCAGCAGAGGGGTTTCTCCAGACTGTCGCAGCCTCCCACCTGGTTTCAGGAACCAATGAACTCCTCTCTCATTCCTTTGACTCCTTAGCTTCCTGGTCCTAAACCAGGCCCAGTAGAAGAGAATTAAATCCCAGGGTGGTTGAGGAAAGTCATTTCCTTTTTCTTTACTGCTATGAGAGTTTGATTCAGTGGCACAATATATTTTGCTCTCACAGAATACTTACTTTTTCTACTGTGCCCTGATTCTGTTTCAGTTTTCCTAAATCCAAAATCCTATTTAGCCACTAAACCTATGAAGACTTGACCTAGAGCCTTTCAGTCTTAACTGATGCTATTCCATAAGCCCCTGCTTCTCCTCCCTAGCAGGCTGTAATAACCAGCTTCAGGAAACCCAGCTGGCATGGAAGACCCCATCAATAACCAGACTGTATTATTTTAGCAAACATTTATTGAACCCTTACTATGTGTCAGGTGATTGTCAGACACTGGCCAGGAGAAGGGGAGAATAGAAGATGACAGCTTAGGCTCTATACCAGTGAAAAAGAAGAATGTATGTGAGAAGTGCTATAGCTAACTGTGAGAAGTGCTATAATAGGGAAATGTGTACACAGTGGTGTGGGAACCCAGACCAGGGAGTAATTGACTGTGAGGAAGATGGAGCAGACAGGCAGGGAATTATTATAGAAGACTGGGAACTGGCCAGGTGCAGTGGCTCACACCTGTAATCCCAGCACTTTGGGAGGCTGAGGCGGGCGGATCACCTGAGGTCAGGAGTTCAAGACCAGCCTGGCCAACATGGCAAAACCCCGTCTCTACTAAAAAAAAACACAAAACATTAGCCAGGCATGGTGGTGCATGCCTGTAGTCCCAGATCCTCAGGAGGCTGAGGCAAGAGAATCACTTGAACCTGGGAGGCGGAGGTTGCAGTGAGCCGAAAGCGTGCCACTGCACTCCAGCCTGGGTGACAGAGCAAGACTCCATCTCAAGAAAAAAAAAAAGAAGACTGGGAAGTGCCTGGGAAATTAAGCCTTATGTTGCTTCTGAGGCCCAGGCTACTCCTTGGTCTCTTCTTTGTTTCTGTGTAGTGGTCTGTAGGAACCTAGCCTAACTGCCTCTCTTTAGCTGCTCTCACCTATACCCCCTCTAGGGTTCTTCTTCTGCCTCAAAATTGGTTCTTGAGAATGACCTATCTCCCCAAATCCCCAAGTCCTTGCTGCCCTCAGGGACAAATACACAGGTCTTTGCTTTGTAAGGATTATGCTGATACATTTTTACAGAAAAAGATGATAGAAAGTAAACTAACACGAAGCATGAAACAGTTCCAAATGTTGCTAAAATTCTATTGCCCTTATATAGATCGGAAATTGTGTACCCATACCATTGCTGGCTATGGCTATATTCTACTGTTCTGCCCAGCTTCTCTGTTCTTAGGCAGTTCTTGTGAAAATAGCACCCTAAATGAGCCGATTTCCTGGGGGAGGTCCAGCCAAGTGATGGAGCAGACAGAATTATGTTCACAGTTGTTTTCACAGGTTGAAAAAAATCATTCCAGAGCCCAGGGTGCAACAGACCTGGCCTGGCCACTCCCATATTTGCAAGCCCTTTACAGTTGGAGACAAAAATCAAAGCCCTCGAGGGAGGGAGTTAAAAGGAGGGAGGGAGGGAGGAAATGTGGGGCACTGATTCCCTTTGTGTAACCAGGTAAGCCTGAGACAAGCAGTGGGCTGTACTCTTCCTGCCCAGCGCTGTATTCCACTGCCAGGCTGACATGCTTGGCCCTGTTTACTCACTCCACAGCCGTGTTTGACCGGGAACAGCATACCCTCAACCTCCCAGCAGTCAACAGCATCACCTACGTCCTCCGCTTCCTGGAGAAACTCTGCCACAACCTTCGTAGTGACAATCTGTTTGGCAACCAGCCCTTTACACAGACTCACTTGTCACTCACTGCCACAGAGTACAGCCACAGCCACGACAGGTACCTACCAGGTAGGAGCTGGGTTGGGGCCTGGGCTGAGAGTGGGGGACAGGGCTAGCAGCAGCACCTGCAGGGGCCCAGGCCTTCAGAACTACTGGCCTGGCACCTACTATCCAGAGGTCTGCTCTTCTGTCCCTTACTTTTGCCATATCTGAGACTTTTCAGCCTCCTCTCATCTGCTTTTTCTTCAGGATCTTGTTTTCTGTCTCTGGGATCACTCCTATTTCCTCTAGATCCTTATGCCTAGATAAAAGGTGGTTCGCAGTTCCCCTTCTGAGTTTCAGACTGCATGTGGAGCCACCGAGAAGTCACAGAATGTCTCCCAGTGTGAACCTGGCAGCAAAGGCCTAACACATATCTCCCTTGTCAGCAGGAAGGTTTAGTCTCAGGCTACAGATTGAGAAATGTGCTCCCTGGTGATTGGCCATCTATTCTTTCCTTTGGCACATGGCCCTAACTTCCAGCACTGCCAGTCTAGCAAGTCAATTCAAGTTCCTGCTATTTCTAACTCGGCTGGAAAATAACTTTCTTAGTTAACATACCAGACCCACAATGGGAAAGCAGATGCCACGTGGCCAGATCAGTGACTAAGTACTTCCGAGAAAGATTAAAGATTCAATGGAACTCTCATCTCTCATCTGGAACCCAGGACACAGAACAAGGGAGGGAAGAAAAGCTCAGCCTTAAACATAGCAAGGTAGGTCATTACTGAGAGGGAGGAAAGGCCCTTAAAAAAGCCTTGCAGATTGTGTCTTGAGCAGAGAAATAGAGAGGGGTGCTGTCAGTGTGGGCGCTGTGCTGTCTGTTGATGGGAGGGCACAAGTCTGAAAGGTGTCTTTTCCGACCTTCCTCTACACAAACAAGTCTTGTTCCCACACTGCCTTCCCTGGTGTCTTTTCATCACAGTCTTAACAGAATCACCTCTGATAAAAGCACTGCTTCTAGAGAATGTGCCCAGAGAAGTGACTGTTCCCCCATTCCCCTTCCCCCTTTCCCTCATAGATTCTTCTGTACCCAAATCTGTATTGCTTATGTGACTTGCAAGCAGGTCAAAAAGATACCTGAATTTTAAATACTCTTTGTGGGGGCCAGACCATCTGATCCCTGCAGCCATTTCTGTGATCCCCTGGCTGATCCTTTTCTGTGGAGGGAATGTCTCACCTAACCCATGCTAGATTGCTTTCTTTCAGTACCAGAGTCTCTGAGAATAGAAAAAGGCATTTTGACTTGCAGTTAGAATGCTGCACTGGGAGTCTGGACTGGGCATGGTAGAGCTGGTACAGACAAAGGCAAGTTGTTAAATACCTCCAGTTAGGCATTCAGGAACTCTGATCTACGTTTCAGATGTGAAAATTAGGCCTACCTGGGATTCTGAAAGAATGGATGCATGAATGGGGGTAGCATATCCATGAGTGTAGCTGCTAGTTTAAAAAGAGATTTCTCCAAGAAATAGGAACTCCGAATTCTTAAATGGAATGTCATCATTAAGAAGTGAGAGAAATATACTGGTAGCAGCATTCAGAGACTGGCAGGGATGTACCTCATGGGCCTGCAGTCCCAAAAGTGGTTTGGGACTGGGGCATGACCTTTCCTGGGAATTCTGCCCCAATTTACATCTCTCTGATTCAGCCACTAGATAAGAGGAAGCAAACTTTAGCCAGACTCTTCTTGCCTCACCAACTAAGAGAAACAAAGACCAAGGTATCACATTCTGCCATTGGCTGCTACCTCTCCCTTCCCCATTTTCAGACAGATTAAGCCCACTTTTTGTGTCCTCCTCTGCTCTTAAGCTGTTTCTCATCATGGGTGCTCCACAACTTGTCTGCTCTCACTCTAGTTTCTATTTGCTTCCCTGAAATTAGCCTTTAACTATGCCCAGACAAGCCAGAGCCTTGCCTAAACTTCTAATTCCTCTGTGCTTCTTAAAAGTGTATCCTTTCTGCCTGCCTGCCTGCCTGCCTGCCTGCCTACCTTCCTGCCTGCTTGCCTGCCTTACTGACCCTTTGCCCCACCTCTGATCTTATCATTTCCTGTGTTTTTCCGATTAGTTACCCAAACCTCTGCCAAAGAGCTCAATCTGTACAAGAGCTGTCTTTTGCTTTGCCCTTTGGATCTGGTATTTATGACTCCTGCCCTTCTGCCTGGCTACACGCTTCTACTAGACATCCATAGGTACCACCTCTGTTATCTGGGTGCTTACTGGCCCTCTGCCTTTCCTATAGCATTGCCTCCAAACTACCCTACCACTTACAGTCCTGGCCCAACTGACCATGCACTTTCGATATAGCAGGTAGTCACCCAAAGCTCAGGGAGATTTCATATCCCATTAAGCTTTCCTACCTAAGTTGAGACTATTACTTTTTTCTCCAATATTTTATTTTAAAAATTTCAAACCTACAGAAAAATTACAAAAATAGCATAAGCAACCATAAATTCTTTGCCTACCTTTACCACTTAACTTTTTGCAGTATTTACTGTTTCTCCTAACTATATATACACATATAAATATACATACTTGTTGAATACCTGTATATTTAAAATATGTTTTTCATTTACTGAACCATTTGAGAATTAACTGCAGATGAGAGATTTTATCCTTAAATAGTTTTGTGTTTATCTCCTAAGAATAAGGAACATAATAGTATTATTATGATTGAGAAATTTAACATAAATAAAAACTAATGAGGCCAGGCACGGTGGCTCACGCCTGTAATCCCAGCACTTTGGGAGGCCAAGGCGGGCAGATCATGAGGTCAGGAGATCAAGACTATCCTGGCTAACACAGTGAAACCCCATCTCTACTAAAAATACAAAAAATTAGCCAGGTGTGGTGGCAGGCACCTGTAGTCCCAGCTACTTGGGAGGCTGAGGCAGGAGAATCGCGTGAACCCAGGAGGCGGAGCTTGCAGTGAGCAGCAATTGCGCCACTGCACTCCAGCCTGGGCGACAGAGCGAGACTCTGTCTCAAAAAGAAAAAAAAAATTAATGAAATTTAACATTAATAAAATACTACTAGGCCAGGTGCGGTGGCTCATGCCTGTAATCCCAGCACTGTGTGATGCCAAGGTGGGCAGATCACTTGAGGTCAGGAGTTCAAGACCAGCCAGGCCAACATGGTGAAACCCTGTATCTACTAAAAATTCAAAAATTAGCTGGGCATGGTGGTGCACACCTATAATCCCAGCTACTCGGGAGGCTGAAACAGGGGAATCACTTGAACCCAGGAGGCGGAGGTTGCAGTGAGCCAAGAGTGTGCCACTGCACTCCAGCCTGGGCAACAAAGTAAGACTCCATCTCCAAAATAATAATAATAAATAAATAAAATAAAATACTACTAGCTATTATATAGTTATATATATAGTTATATATGTTAGAATTTCCCCCAGTTGTCACACTAATGTCCTTTATAGCTGTTTTTTCCTAATCCAAGATTCAATAAAGGATCATCCACTGCATTTAATTCTCCTGTCTCTTTAGTTTCCTTTATCTAGAACAGTTATCCAGCTTTTTTTTTTTTTTTCTATCTTTCACGACATGACATTGGCATTTTGAATAATCCAGGCCAGTTGTTTTACTTTAGGTCATCAAATATTTACAAATACTTACTCTGTGCCTGATTCTATACTAGACTCTAGGGAGACAGAGGTGAGACAGACTCCATCCCTGCACTCAAAGAGCTGAGACAGGGAGAGATATGTGAACATGTATGTGGTCAAAGCAGAGCACAGAGGTACTCTGGCCCAGCAAAGCATGATGAGCAAGGAGTACAGTGAAAGAAGTCAAGGGAGGATTCCTGGGGGAGGCGATGTCAGAGCAGAGTCTCTTCTTCAGAACTATACATGTGGCTGGATCAAGTAAGAGGCTGGTGAAGACTAAGTAAAAGAAGCCCAGCTGGGCACAGTGGTTCATGCCTGTAATCCTAGCACTTTAGGAGGCCACGGCAGGTGGATCACCTGAGGTCGGGAGTTCGAGACCAACCTGGCTAACATGGTGAAACCCTGTCTCTACTAATAATACAAAAATTAGCTGGGCGTGGTGGTGCATGCCTGTAATCCCAGCTACTCGGGAGGCTGAGGCAGGAGAATCGCTTGAACCTGGGAGGCAGAGGTTGCAGTGAGCTGAGATTGCACCATTGCACTCCAGCCTGGGTGACAGAGCGAAACTCCATCTCAAAAAAAATTTTTTAAATATATTTTTTTTATCACTCTAAAAAATACTGAGAGTGGTGAAAAATATATTGTACCTACCTTCAGTATTAGCGACAATATGAACATGTATGTGGTCAAAACAGCACAGAGGTACTCTGGCCCAGCAAGGCATGATGAGCCAGGAGTACGGTGAAAGAAGAGGTCAAGGGAATATTCCTGGGGGAGGTGAGGTCAGAGCAGAACTATGCATGTGACTAGATCAAGTAAGTGGCTAGTGAAGACTAAGTAAAAGAGGCCCGGCCGGGTGCAGTAGCTCAGTATGAAGCAGAAGATTGTATTGATTTCACTGGTCCCAGTGACTATTAAGTTTAGCTGTAACTGAAATCTACACAGCATTAAACTCTGAGTCTGCTGTTTTAGGATTCTTAGGTTCCTCTCTGTTAGAGGAAGTGGTTCATTGCCCACGACAATGGTACCTTGTGCCTTTCTTTCCAGTTGTCATCCCGGTCTTCTGAGTTAGTTATAAACTGCCAGAATCCCAAGATTCACAGTGGTTAAAGCCAAATAAAAACTGAAATATCAGGATGTGCCCTGACCCCACATAGGTGTCCAACCTAGAATTGTCAGTTTTAAGATGATGCAAATGCTCATAATTCATTGAAGCACACTGTCTGGCACACGTCTGCTTTTCAGGTGGACCTTCTTGGGACCAGAGCTTAAACTTCAAGTGTCAGGAAGACCTCCAAGGCTCTCCTCATCCAAAAGAGATGCACCCAATACTGTCTGTCTTAATATCCTGTTTCTTTCCTTTGTTATAAGTACAATAGTTGCTAATATTTTTAGCTACCTGTATTTTGTCATCTGCCCCACTATAGTAAATATTCCATGAGTATAGGGACAATATCTTTTTCACCATTCTCAGTATCCATCATCCTAACTGTCACATGGTAAGTATTTAATAGTATTTGTTGAAAGAGTAGTAAAGGATGTGGGAAGTGGTTCAGAGAGGGACTTTTTTTTTTTTTTAACACTGAGAGTGATTTAAGCATGCACAAGGACTGTGCTATGTCTTTGGGTCCTGCGTTGGTGTAAGAATTTTCTTAGATCAACATCTCTAGTTCCTTGGTCACTCAGTTCACACCCATAAAGGGGAAAGCTTGGTTATGAGCATGGAATCTTTGCATCTTGGAAGTGGAAAGTACTCTAGAGATGATCTAGTATCTAGCCTAACACAAGAGGGTGGTCGTCTGACCTCTGCTTAAATATTCCTGATAACAGGTTTTCTCTTATCTTTGGCAATTGATTTTATTGTTGGGCAGTTCTGATTGCTAAAAGGCCCTCCTTTTTTTGTTTGTTTTTGTTTTTGTTTGTTTGAGCTGGACTTTCACTCTCGTTGCCCAGGCTGGAGTGCAATGGCACAATCTCAGCTCACTGCAACCTCCACCTCCCAGGTTCAAGCAATTCTCCTACCTCAGCCTCCTGAGTAGCTGGGATTACAGGCATGTGCCACCATGCCTGGCTAATTTTGTATTTTTAGTAGAGACGGGGTTTCTCCGTGTTGGTCAGGCTGATCTCGAACTCCCGACCTCAGGTGATCCACCCGCCTCGGCCTCCCAAAGTGCTGGGATTACAGGCATGAGCCACCGTGCCTGGCTAATTTTGTATTTTTAGTAGAGACGGGGTTTCTCCGTGTTGGTCAGGCTGATCTCGAACTCCCGACCTCAGGTGATCCACCCGCCTCGGCCTCCCAAAGTGCTGGGATTACAGGCATGAGCCACCGTGCCCAGCCAAAATGCCCTCCTTTTTAAGCTGAAATTTGCCTTCTTACAACTCCTGCCCCCATTGCACTGTCTGTATTCCAAAAGAGCAAATCTACCTCCAATCCTCTTCTTTTCCCATGACTGCCCACAGGGTGTTTCTCTCCCTTGACTTTTCTCCAGACGATGCCTTCCCAGGGCCTTTCCCCTTTGCCATGATCTTGAGGTTCCTCACCACCACTCTGCTCATCCTCCACCAGGAACTCTAATTGTTAAGGTCAGCTTTGCAATGTGATACTCTGAGAAGAGCTGCTTCTCACTAAAAATACATGCATAAGGGCTAGGTCCTTATCCATCTGTTTACCTCTGCATGTACCATAACTAGTATAGTGGCTGTCACACACACAAAGGGTGCTCAACAAATGTTTGTTTGATCCCAGTTGCTCCCATATCTCCAGCATATCAATAGTAAATTTTACACTGACCCTAGGAAGTTTAAGCATTTTTCATCTCCATTTTATAGATGGGCAAAGGAATCCTATAAAAAGGCAGTGATCATTGACTAATCAAGTCTTCCAGCCCCAGTCTTTGATACCTGGGCCAGTGGTTTCAAAGTCTGTTTTGTTTTACCAGTAGAACTCCTTTTTTTAAAAAAAAAAAAAAAAAAAAAAGTTTTTGGCAAAGGTAAAATTGTGTATGAAATTTGTACACACTCCAGTGCATAAAAATTAAAACCAGAGAAGCTGGGATGAGACCCATAGCTCTACTTACTTGGCCTCCCTGTGGAGGGCCCACAGGGCTCTGTAGAACACAGTTTGAAAGTACTGCAGTCTTCAGGCCAGCTGCGGTTCCTCACACCTATAATCCCAACACTTTGGGAGACCAAGGTGGGCAGATCACTTGAAGCCAGGAGTTCAAGACCTGCCTGGCCAACATGGCGAAATCCCATCTCTACTAAAAATACCAAAAAAAAAAAATCAGTGGGGCATGATCGCACGCACCTGTAGTCCCAACTACCTGGGAGGCTGAGGCACAAGAATTGCTTGAACGCAGGAGGTGGAGGTTGCAGTGGAGTGCAGTGAGATTGTGCCACTGCATTCCAGTCTGGGCGATAGAGTAAGACTCTGTCTCAAAAAAAAAAAAAGTATTTACAATCTTCTATCCTGGCACTGTCCTACCAAAGAGAGCCTCGTTTGATCAGCCTTGTGAGGACTAGGACCTCCCAGAGCTTTGGAGCATGATGCTTTCAGTATATCTCATTAGGATAAGATTTCATGACTTGCCATCAGTCCAGATTTTCAGACCCTTCAACTCAGAATCTGCGTCTCAGTGTTCTTAGCAATGCTGAAAGGAAGAGACACTGAATGGTTTGCATCAGCACCTGGTAAGCCCCTGGCTTTGTCATCATAATTATTCTTCACATCTGTTAGCTCATGTGAGGCAGACAATACTATCCCCAGTCTTAGCTGAATAAAATCAGAACTAGAAGGATGAGGTTACCTGCTGATAAATGCAGAAATTAGATGAAATATTTTTCTTGAACTATCACAGACAGATTTGCCACTTCAACTCCGAATGAAATACAAAATAACAATTTTTCACATTCATAAAGTTCATCCGTTTCCATTTTCTCATTTGATGTTCTCAGCATGATAGGGGATGATTTTTCCCCATTTTACACATGAAGAAACTGGTGCTTAGAGAAGACAAGCTACTTGTCTAGAATCACATACCTAGTGAAAGGCAGGAGCCCAGGTGTAGAACCCAGGTCTCCTATATCCTGGATTGGATTCCCATTCATGTCTCAAAATGGGACCCTGCTAGTCATTTATCCTGGAAAATAGGAATCAGAACCCTCATCTGCAGAAAGGAGGTGGGATATGGCTTAGGTATTATGGACCCTCAAAGACTTATCTTTTCAGAACCACTTCTAGAAAAGGGTTTCAATAATTAGCCTCCTTGATATAAAGGCAAATAGCTGTCTAATCCTAGATTTTACTTTGAGCTTACAGTTGCCAAGCAATTTTAGGTAGGTATTAGAAAGCAGTCCTTAAATCCTAAACCATCTTAACATTGAGGACTCACGGTGTGCCAGACAATGTGCTCAAAGTTAGTGTTCATCAGAGGCTCCGAATGAATCCCAAGCATTACCTAAACACTTGATGTCTTTGAAAAATGATAAAGGACAGTGTTATGCTCCAGTACTCAAGACACCCTCCACAAGCAGAGAATGCTGTGGCCTGGGCTGAGGAACTGATCTGGTTTGGGTAGAACCCAATCATGAGGAGTCTGCTTCGGGTTCTTTGTACAGTGATAGGGTGTTGCCGCCTGGTATTGGGCCATGGGACTGGGTAGAGAAACATCAGGGTAAGATTCCCTTTACAAGGAAAGACTTTCATAGCCATTCTTTTCTGATATTCACAAACTCCCTGGAAGAAAAGGACTTCCCATGTTGTAGATGAGGAGACTAAGATTCTCCGAGAAGCAGTCTGCTAAATGGCAGAGCCAGATTATACCCCTGGTTCTGATCTCTATGCCCAAGCTCACCACTCATCAACCCCAGATTCCTTGAAGTGTTTCTGTAGAATAGGGCAGATACAAAATGAGAGATGGAACATAGGAGCAGATTCTTTGCAAATAAGCCTTTAACCAAGCATCAAGAAGCATTTCTGACATGTCCTGCCGGTTGAGCAGAGGGTCACCTTTTAAAGTACCCTCATCTAAGCAAATGTATCCCAGCTCTAGCATGTTGTGTCTAAGGCAGTCTCTTCCATCCTAGAATAGCTCCATTTGTTTAAGATGTTCCTTATCCAGAAAAAGCATAGGGCATCTAGACCAGAAAAAGCCTCAAAGACCATCTAGTCTAAGAGAAAGAATTTCTAAAGAGACTGAAGTCCAGAGAGTGACACTGAGCTTGACTAAGGTCACCTCATGAGAGCCACAACCATGACTGGTACACAGGCCTCCTGAGTCCCTGCCTAGGGCTTTCTCTTTTGCTGTTGCTTGCTCTACTCAAACAGGTACCTGGGAGCCAGCACTCTGGCAGTCCTTCTAAGCTCTAACTCTGGTTTTCCTGTTTTTCAGGTGAAACCTTTGTCCTGGGGAATAGTCTGGCCCGGTCCTTGGAACCACACTCAGACTCAATGGACTCTGCCTCGAATCCCACCAACTTTGTCAGCACCTCCCAAAGGCACCGGCCCTTGCTTCCATCCTGTGGCCTCCCACCAAGCACTGCCTCAGCTGTGCGCAGGCTATGCTCCAGGGGTAAGCTTACCAGAGTCCTGGCCCTCCTTCCCTCCCTCACTCTTTCCTTCACTTCCTTCCTGAGCTCTGGGAGGCCAGACAGGACCTAGTTCTGTTGCCCTCTGCCTGGTGGTGGGACTAGGGGCTGGACTTACTCTTGTGCCTGACCTTGCACCTGGGAGGTAATTGGAGCTCCAGGATTGGCTTGAGTATAACAGAAACTAACAGCCAAAGACCTAGACCCAAAAGGAGCAGGGAAGGATTCATTCATTCATTCATCCATTAACTATTTATTTGAACTCCATCTGTGTTTGGCATGGGGAAGCAAAAATCAGTCACTTTTTGTCTTCAAAGTATTATGGGGAGACAGACACTATAAAACAATGTCTTGAGTGCAGTGACAGAGATGTGCTTTGGGTAATATGAAAATTACAAGGAGGAATACCTAACCCAAGCTTGGTGTTCAAGGGACACTTTCTTGAGGAAGTGATGCTTTGCCTGAGACTGTATAAATGGCCATATCAGGGCTGGTAGAGGAGGGAGAGCTTTCCAGGAAGAGGGGCAACATGAATAAGGGCAAAAGAATAAGAAATAGCACCGATTATACTAGGAACTGCATGCAATTTGGAATTGCTCAACCATAAAGTATAATACTGAGACTCAAAGAGAAAAGCCTGGAAAGGTCAAGGAATATATCATAAAAGACCTTAAATGGGCTTTTAATTAGAGGCAAGACAGGTTTGTGTTTTGAATAGATTATTGACTACTGTGTTGAGCATGAATTTGAGGAGGGACAAGACTAGAGAAACCTAAACAAGTTAGGAGGTTACTCAAGTGGGCCAGATCTGAAGTGACAAAGACCTGGTTTAGGTCAGACACCGAAGGTTTAGAGAAGAGAGAATGGATTTGAAAACTGTTCACAAGGTAAATTTAATCAGATTTGAGGATTTAATCAGATGTGAGGAAGAAGGGAGTGAGGACTGTCTCCCAGGTTTCTAGATGTGGTGGCCGGATAGATGGTGGTACCATCCACTGAGAGAGGGAACCCACCATAGAAGAGAAGGAAGGTCGGGGAGCCCATGGTCATGTAGATGACATCTAACAGGCAGTGACTATGCAGATCCAATCCTCAAGGAAGAGTGCTGGGCTGAAGTTAAATATTTAGGAGTCACCAGTGTATAAACAGCAGTTGAAATTTTAGGGTGAATGATACTCACTTCTCAGAAGTATGCAGTGAATGAAAATAACAGTTAACCAAAGATGAAGTCCTGGGAAGCAACAAAGCTTAGGAGGTGAGAACAGGAAGGCAGGCCCACCAAGGAGAAAAAGGAATATTCAAAGTGAGAAAAATCTGATATTGTGGTGGCCAGGACTACAGAGTGTATTTGAAGGAAAGCACAGCATAACAAAGTTCTGGCAAAAAAAGGGACTGAGAAACATCTATTGGATTCCACTATTTTGGGTAATTGGTGGATCTTAGCAAAAGCAGCCTTGGTGCTGTGGTGGAGGGGTGAAGGCAGATTGCACTGGGGACTTTGATGAGAAAAAAAGGCTGGTGATGAGTCAGACTCTTAAGTCAAAGATGATCTTTCAGAATGGGAGCCCTTCAAGCACGTATGTCAGCAGACAGCTTGCACCTTCCAAAAAGCAACAATTAAGAATATAGGAAAGAGGAGAAAGTAAGGCCTCAGGAGTGGTGGGATCAAGGGCATAGGCAGAGGCATCAGTCTTAAGCCAAAAGGAGGCATACTTTCTCTGAGAGAGGAGGGAAGATTGAGTGTGTCCATCAGTGAATAGAGAAAGGCCTGGTTAGGGAACGGGTTAGGAGGGCTGATAGACTGGACTAGTCTTAAAGAAGATGGGGAAAAATGGACCAAAGAAAAGCGGATGATTTGCAGGAAACCTCAGGGCCTAACTATGCTTGGAGACTAGTTGGCCAGTTTGCAAAAGCCATGGTTTTCTTCTGTGGTTCTTAGCAACCTAGTAGATATGGGATGAGAAAAGACAGCTTGAGAATTAAGGGGGTTTTTTGCTGAGCTAGTAGAGCAAGAGCTGGGAGGAAGGGGGGAGAGTATGTAAAGAAATCAGGAATCAGGAAGAGCAGTTTAAATCATCGACCACTAGATCTGGGAAGGCAGTCAGGGTGGGAAGGATACAAGGCTAAATTAGGATAGGGAAAATGGAAAGTTTGACATGCCAAAGAACTTTGTGATATAATGGTTATAGTGGACATAAGTCCCAAGAGAGCTGGAAAGATGGAAGGTTGGGGTCAGAGAATAGGATGCTTAAAATTCTGAAGTGGATTTGTTCCAAGGGATTGCAAGGACCAGACAGTGGTGTTGGCAGTAGGTATTTGGAGTAGAGTGGAGGTGAGAGTCACTGGAGGCATGGTAGCTGAATGGATTGCCTCCAAGGATTAGAGCAGGAGTTGGGGTAGAACAGTGGGTAGTGAGCTAAGTAACAAAAAGTCTTCATTTACCAAGGGGTAGAAATCCAGATATCTATGAGAACAGTGAGAAGGAAGAGCCAATGGTTGGGTACATGCTTGGCCTCCGAAGAACATGAGCTTTCATAGGAGGATGGTCTAGAAGCAGCAGTGGGGAGCCAGGAGAATGTAACTTCCACACCCTGATTCCAGCCTCCTCCAGCCCAGGGACACATGAGCGAGGTGTGAAAGTATAGGAAGACTCCATTAGCAAAGCCTGCAATGAAAAAAAGTCACCTCAGCAGAGAGAGAGCTTTCAGGAAGGCTGAGTCATGGGAAGAAGCCTGTGATGCCCCTCCCCCTCCCCAACCCCAGCAGGGCAGCAAAATGGAATCTAAAGGGGTCTCAAGTAGAGGCAGAGCTGAGGGCTGATTCTAGCCTCGGCTCCCTTGCCTTGAGACTTGGGTCAGTCATCTCACCTCTCAGGTCTTCCTCATATGCAGAATGTTCCTCATGTGCAAACTGGAGATGGTGACACCAACCTGGTCTTTCCACAGGAGTGTTAAAAGGATCAAATGAAAGAAGGGATATGGAATCATTTTGGAAACTAAATCGTTCCCCAGGTATGAGGGGAGTTACTGTTATTTTTATCTTCCCCAAGGCCCTGTTTCTGAGAAGAGTACTTTGTGATAGGCTGCCCTCCTGGCACTGGCCTCAGATGGTACTGTTGTTCCCTAGGCATCTCCTCTCTTCCTTGGAAACACACCATGAGTCTGTCTGCCAGGTCATTGTATAAATCTCTTTGCAGCCTGATGGTCTTCATGAGGCTACGAAAAGATTCATTCGGCTGGCCCTAGAATTGTCTTAAAGAATTTGGATGTTGAGTCTATTTCCTCTCTTACTGCATTAACCAGGATGATTAGGCACGAGCTTGTTAGTTGGCCTCTTGTGGATGTGCCTCACCTTCCTTAGTCATGCTCAGACTGAGACAACAAGCCCTCCCTGAAGAGTAAGTGCCAGCTGTACATGTTGAGGGGTGATGGGGAGAGCTTTGCCATAGGCTGTCTGCAGAGGGAATAGGAAAAGACAGGGCAAGTCACTTCCTCTCTCTTTTCACTGAATGCCCTCCCCTCTGAACTAAAGATGGTGATGATGCCTCCTTCAAGGGCTATTTTAAAGGTCAAATGAGTTGACAATGGTGGGGGTTCTTTATAATTTATAGAATATTGTTCATATATCAGGTCACTTTTTACCACTGCCACCCTGGTAGTTCATGCCACAGTGGTCTCTTGCCTGGATTGTCATAATGGCCTTTTTTTTTTTTTTTTTTTTTTTAATAGTGTCTCTTACTCTGTCACCCAGTGGAGTACAGTGGCTCAATTATGGCTCATTGCAGCCTCAACCTCCTGGGCTCAAGTGATCTTCCTCTCAAGCTACCTTCCAAGTAGCTGGGACTACAGGCATGCACCACCACACCCAGCTAGAGTTTTGCCATGTTGCCCAGGCTGGTCTCAAACTCCTGGGCTCAAGCAGTCTGCCTGCCTCAGCCTCCCAGAGTGCTGGGATTATAGGCATGAGCCACTGTGCCTGGCCTAATAGCCTCCTTCTTCTTTATTTATTTATTTATTTTTTTGAGACAGAGTCTCACTGTGTCACCCAGGCTGGAGTGCAGTGGCACAATCTTGGCTCGCTGCAACTTCCACCTTCTGGTTCAAGCGATTCTCCTGCCTCAGCCTCCCAAGTAGCTGGGATTACAGGCGCCCGCCACTATGCCCTGCTAATTTTTTGTATTTTTAGTAGAGATGGGGTTTCACCATGTTAGCCAGGCTGGCCTCAAACTCCTGACCTCATGATTTGCCCACCTGGCCTCCCAAAGTGCTGGGATTACAGGCGTGAGCCACCATGCCTGGCCAATAGCCTCCTTCTTAACTGGTCTCTTCATGTCCCCCTGAAGTCTGTTACCAACATAGATAATGAGAGTGGTCCTTCTCATTGCAAGTTGGTTCATGTAACTCCTGTGCTCAAAACCTACCTGTTTCACTCAGAAAAGCCAGTGGTTTTCCATGGTATACAGGGTCCTCTGTTATCTTCACTGCCACTTCCCTCCTCTTCCTCAACACACACATCCATGCCTCTCAGTGTTATTCTGTACCACTTTCTCCCTCATTCGCTTTCTTCTGACACATTGGCCTTCCTGCTAAATCCTACATGTGCTATTTGCTCTTCTGCCTCAAGGTCTTTGCTCAAATTTTGTCATTTTGGAGATGTCTCTCCTAATCACCATATAAATTAGCAACTTCCTACCACCTGCCCTCATGGAGTTTATATTCTAGAGGGAGTAGGCTGACAGACAAGCATATAAATATATAGTAGTATTAAATATGTGGGTCATCTTAGTCCATTTGGGCTGCTGTCACAAAGTTCCATGAACTGGGTGGCTTATAAACAACAATGTGTTTCTCACGGTCCTGGAGACTGGGAAGTCCAAGATCAAGGCACCAGCAGATTTGGTGTCTGATGAGGACCCACTTCCTGGTTCACAGACAGCCATCTTCTCACTGTAACCTTGTACAGCCGAAGGGGCAAGGGAGCTTTCTGCAGCCTGTTTGATAAGAGTACTAAACTCATTCATGAGGGCTCTGTCCAGAGGTCCCACCTCCTAATATATATCACCATGTGGGTGGGGAGGGGTAGGATTTCAACATAGGAATGTTGAGGGGATACATATTCAGTCAATAGCGTGTGTGTATTTATATATACTATCATATATGTGTGTATACTATCATGTATGTATGTATAGATGACACCTAGCTTCTGATTAGAGGAATTAGCTAAGATGGTCCAAGAAGGACACATTCTTGCATATACACTCTCTCCCCATATCTTCTCTCTGTTCTCCAGAGTCTCTGCACTTGGTTTCTCTCTTAGCATCACAGTAGACTTTTAAGATGGGGAGAAGTGAGTGGCTCACAGAGGCCCCTCCAGCTTTCCATCTATTAACACCTCCAAAAAGCCACTGGGATTTCTGTGACTCTAAGCAGCCCCTGCTGGCTCTAGCATACCTCTCCCCTGGTCTAGTCAGTGCCCAACTATAAGCTTGAAAAGACAATATGCTAGAATCTCTGCTCTAAAAGGGGCTGGGCTGGGCTGGGCTGGGCCGGGCCGGGCCAGACAAAGTGTACTTTGACTTTTTAGACCTGGGACCTAGAATGAAGACAAATGGGAGGAGATTCTCAGCCTTTGCAGGAGAGAGTTAAATATTAGGCCCTTCTACTTTAACAGGTGTGTGTGGTGGGGGGTTGTTTATTGCTTGTTTGTTTTTGAGACAGGGTCTTACTGTCACCCAGGCTGGAGTACAGTGGCATGATCATAGCTCACTGTTAACCTTGAACTCCTAGACTAAAGCCATCCTCACACCTCAGCTTCCTGAGTAGCTGGGACTATACTAGACCACCATACCCAGCTGATTTTTTTACTTGTTTTGTAGAGACAGGGTCTTGCAATGTTGCCCAGGGTGGTCTCAAACTCCTGGCCTCAAGCAATCTTCCTTGGCCACCCAAAGTGCTGGGATTCCAGCATGAGTCACTGTGCCCAGTGTCCAGGTGTGTGTTAGCTCTGCCACTTGAGGTTGAGGGGAACAGGTAGTTTGCAACAAGACACCTCTGGATGCTGCAGATATAGACATGAGCAAGGCAAAGACCCTGCCTCAAAAGAGACATAGTCTGGTTGGAAAGAAAAATATACAAGTAACTATTATCTGTGATCATTCATTTATCTAACAGATGTGTTTGAACATCTACTCTGGCAGACCAGGCACTCTTTTATGTGTCAGCAGCATAGCAGGGAACGAGAGAGAACTTACATTGTATAGGGAGGAGACAGATAAGAAACATAAAATAAATTAGTCCATGAAATTATTTTACATAACAATGTGTACTGTGGTAGAAAAAAAAAAACTAGGGTAATTGGATTGTAAAGAACTGTGTGCAGAATTGAGCATTTTTACAAGGAGATCAGGGAAGGCTTCTCTGTGGAATCAATATTTGAGGTAAGATCCAAATGTTGAGAAGTCAGGCATGAAAAGATTTGGGAAAAGAGCATTCCAGACAGAGGAAATTACATGTCAAAGGATAAATGCTTGGCTTATTCAAGAAGCAGAAAGAAGGCTAGTGTGTTTGAAGCACGGTGAGTAAGGGGTAAGTTGCGGGCAGGGGTTGCAGAGTGAAATGAGGCCGAAGGTAGGAAGGCTCAGCTGATGGAGTGCCTCATAGACACTGGAAAGCACAGGAAGGAATTCAGATTTCATTTCATGTGCAAAGGGAGGCCACTGCATTGAGTTTTTAGAAGGGGTTGACATGGTTCAATTACTGCTCTTTTTGTTTTTGTTTCTTTTGAGACAGGGTCTCGCTCTGTCACCCAGGCTGGACTGCAATGGCGCGATCACAGCTCACTGCAGCCTGGAACTCCTGGGATCAAACCATCCTCCTGCCTCAGCCTTCTGAGTAGCTAGGACTATAAGCATGTGCCACCATACCAGCTAATTTTTAAAAATTGTTTGTAGAGATGGGGATCTTGCTTTGTTGTCCAAGTTGGTCTTGAACTCCTGGGCTTAAGCAGTCCTCCCACGTCAGCATCCCAAAGTGCTGGGGTTATGGGCGTGAGCCACGATGCCCGGCCTAATCATTGCTTTGTAAAGGCTCCTTTACTGCTTCATGGAGAACAGAGATTACTAACGTGGTGTGATGGGGGAAAATGGGCACAGAATGATCTGTAACCAAGAATATACTAAATCCTTTGTGAGACCATTTATTTCAGTATTAGACCAGAAAAGTTTCATAAAGGAACTGATCCTTGAAGCCAAGACCTGCTTAGCTGAGTTGGAGTTTGCCCAAAGAAAATTAAAAATTGAAGGGAGAGAAGGGGACAGATTCCAAGCAGAGAGAAAAAAACATGTAAAAGATCTCTGACAGATGATGGTCAAAACACAGAGATCCCAAATCCCACAGGGGAAACAGGAGGAGTTATATCTGAGTCAAATTTGAGATGAAAGCTCTAAGCAAAACACTAAATTAACATTGAGATTCCTGGCAGCTAAAGCAAAAACTTTTCTGGCTGGGCGTGGTGGTTCACGCCTGTAATCCCAGCACTTTGGGAGGCCGAGGCGGGCAGATCACTTGAGGTCAGGGGTTCACGACCAGCCTGGCCAACATGGTGAAACCCCGTCTTTACTAATAATACAAAAATTAGTGCATGCCTGTAATCCCAGCTACTCAGGAGGCTGAGGCAGGACAGTCGCTTGAACCTGGGAGGCAGAAGTTGCAGTGAGCTGAGATGGCGCCACTGCACTCCAGCCCCTGGGTGACAGAGCGAGACTCCATCTCAAAAAAAGAAACCAAAAAAACCGTCTTCTGCCTTAGTGTATCAGGCTGTAATGAGGCCACCTATTCTCCAGGCCTTGGAAAAGAATCCAGGGTATTTTTTGCCCACGTGCCAAGGATTTGTCTCTAATCTTACCAGGCTACCAGTCTCTCTAGAAATGGTCTCCCAGAGCCAAGGCAAAAACAGCCCCACTCACCAGTCCCCCCAAGGCACCCAAATAGTCCCCTTACCATGTTGGTACCACTGTCTCAGGTTTGGGCTGAATCATAGCCTCAATGCAGAATTTCTTCTGGCCATTTCCAAAAATCAGATAGACCCTTAAAAAACAAAGATTTGACTTTCCCTTTGTGAAGAAACACTTCCCTCCCTCGGCTATCTCCAGTTCCTCGGCTCATGGTCTAGCACTGCTGTGAGCATCACCTAGAAGGCCACTGAGCTGTGCCAAGAAGAGTGGTGGGGATTTACAAACTAGTCCCCGCCCATTATAGTAGGTGCCCTCCTGTCCTGTAGGGTCGGACCGATACCTGGAGAGCCGGGATGCCTCTCGACTGAGTGGCCAGGACCCCTCCTCATGGACAGTCGAGGACGTGATGCAGTTTGTCCAGGAAGCTGATCCTCAGCTTGGACCCCACGCTGACCTCTTTCGCAAACACGTAGGTGCTCCTGCCTGACCTCTCAGTAGGAACGTGTGTGGAGAGCCTCACCTGGTGGGGACAGTAGGAGATGTCTGGGGAGGAGGGATGCTTAGAGACAAAGGTTGAGGAGAACAGGTAGGCTTCAGCGTCACAGCAGGTGAACTGGACTCCCATGTGGCAGGCACTTCCCAGGATGGCCTGTAATCAGAACCTGGGGTGGTCAGACCAACCAGGACTCTGATGGCGCCTTCCCTCCACTTCTGCCCACCTCCCCACCCCCCAGGAGATCGATGGCAAGGCCCTGCTGCTGCTGCGCAGTGACATGATGATGAAGTACATGGGCCTGAAGCTGGGGCCTGCGCTCAAGCTCTCCTACCACATTGACCGGCTGAAGCAGGGCAAGTTCTGAACTGGGAGAGGCAGCCTAGACAACCAAGTGGTCAGCAGGTGGGGGCATTCTTCTAGTAATGAGGGGCATCAGCCCACCCCAGGCACCTCAGTGGGGTTCCGGGCCACCTCAGGACTCCAAGAGGCTATGTGGAGGTACCAGTCCTAGCCACAGCTGCCATGATATGTCCTTCCATGAAGGACTGAGGAGGGAGAGTGGGGATCCAGGGCTGGTGCTGCTCTTCCCTCAGCTCTGCTGGGGATCTAAGGTCCCTCTATTTATTTCTTACGCTTGGTTGGCCTCTCAACCAGGAGTTTAGGCTGAATGCCTTCCAAGTGATGGAGGAAAAGGCCAACTTTGTCCTGGTCTTGCTGTGGCACCCCATCACCCCACAGCTCCTACCTTCTCATCAGATTCCCCTGAATCCAAACTCATGGTGCAAACCTCTACCTTTTTACAAAAAGATCTCATTGTTAATTTATTGTTTCTGGCACTTGGGCAAACCCTGTAGTTAATACTCCTTCCACACTAGACACTGGGTTTCAGGAGGAGGGAGACTGCCCTGCCTTGATCCCAGAGAGGCCTTCTCCAGATAGGCGTGGCCCCTCTTCAGAGGACCCTGAAGTGGAGAGACCCATAAAGCCTTGACCACATCACTCCATATGGGGAGAAGGATCCCTGCCATCTTCTCCTCTCTTCATGGGGCCCTTCTGCAGCCCTAGGCCTCATCTGTGGGAAGGGAGTCCCTGGCCCATACTGCCCCCACCACAGCTCCTTGCCCTGGCCAGAACTGCTGTTGAAGAAGATCAGGCCGTATGATCTTAGGCCAAGAAGGCCCTAAGGGGGATGGGAGGGCAGGTTTTCCAGGCTGGAGTCGGTTCTACCCACTCTGCTGTCCATATGCTTCCTTGTAAGCAAGTCAGCAGCACAGCTGCCATCTGGACTTATTTTATGTCAATCTGTTTATAAATAAAAACCAATATAGATACCAGTGTCTTTTTAATCAGTTAACAGCCAAATCACTATGCATTCATTAGACCAGTCATTCCCCTTCTCTTGGTCTTAGTTTTCTCATATATAAAACAAGGCTGGGTGCACTGGCTCATGCCAGTAATCTCAGCACTTTGGGAGGCCAAGGTGGGAGGGTCTCTTGAACTCAGGAGTTTGAGACCAGCCTGGGCAACATGGTGAAACCCCAGCTCTACAAAAACACAAAAATTAGCCTGCCGTGGTGGCGCATACCTGTAGTCCCAGCTGCTTGGGGAGCCGAGGTGAGGGGATGACTTGAGCCTAGGAGATCGAGGCTGCAGTGAGCCGTATTCACACCACTGTACTCCAGCCTAGGTGACAATTTGAGACCCCATCTCAAATAAATAAAGTGGTAGAGCTTGGACAAAATGATTCCTAAGTGTCCTTCTAATTCCAGCAGTCCCTAAAGAACAGGTGGTCTTCCAAATGCCTACCAGAGCCCCAGCATCACATAGGCCCCTTGGAAGGTTAGTATGTGAATCCAGTCTCCACCCTCAAAGGGCTTTGCTGTGTGCAGCTAGACAGTAGTAAGCACAGCAGCTATGTAAAGCCACAGCAGGAAGGAGCAATCTTAGGTCAGCAACTCCTACAAGTCTCAGTGGCTGGGCATGTCCTCACTCATATAGGGTGGGGAAAGATGTAGGCCAGTCCAGCCAGGTCAGGCCTGCACTGTACCACTTGTGCTGACCAGGGGCCAGGCACACAACTCCAGGGCCACACGTTGTGTTTATAATTGGAGTACAGGGTTTGCAGGAGGAAGAGAAGGCATAGGGGGGCAGCAGGTCAGTGCAGTATAACCTGATAGTAACAATAACCAACACTTTTATATCACTGTGTGCCACACGAGCTGCTTACATTAATTAGAACTCTTCGCAACAAACCCATTTTATGGATAAGGAAACTTAAGTTCAGGTCACACAGGCAGGAAGCGCCAAAGCAGGCATTTGACTGTAAGGCTGAGGTTCTAGCCAGCCCACCTGTGTGCCAGGAAGCTTTGGGTGGGTCATTTCCTTTCTCTGGGCCCATCTGGCTATGAGATATTTGCATGAGGAGACTTGTGAAGGCCCTTCCAGCTTTCACCAGTGACAAGTTCCAATATCATAACTAACTTACAGTATCTTTTCTACTTGGCCACTGTGAGGTTCTAACCATGGTCACTGTAAAACAGTCAGGGTCAAGGCAGCCGAACAAGTTGAGGCCCTCATTTTCTACCAACTCCTTGACACTGGGATTTTCTTTTCTTTTTTTTTTTGTCTGAGATGGAGTCTCGCTCTGTCCCCCAGGCTGGAGTGCAGTGGCGCGATCTCGGCTCACTGCAAGCTCTGCCTCCCGGGTTCATGCCATTCTCCTGCCTCAGCCTCCCGAGTAGCTGGGACTACAGGCACCCGCCACCATGCCCGGCTAATTTTTTGTGTTTTTAGTAGAGACGGGGGTTTCACTGTGTTAGCCAGGATGGTCTTAATCGCCTGACCTCGTGATCCGCCCGCCTCGGCCTTCCAAAGTGCTGGGATTACAGTCATGAGCCACCGCGTCCAGCCTTTTTTTTTTTTTTTTTTTTTTTTTTTTTTTTTGGAGACATAGTCTCGCTCCATCACCCAGGCTGGAGTGCAGTGGCCGGATCTCAGCTCACTGCAAGCTCCGACTCCCAGGTTCGCGCCATTCTCCTGCCTCAGCCTCCCAAGTAGCTGGGACTACAGGCGCCCACCACCTCACCCGGCTAGTTTTTTGTATTTTTTAGTAGAGACGGGGTTTCACCGTGTTATCCAGGATGGTCTCAATCTCCTGATCTGGTGTTCCGCCCGTCTCGGCCTCCCAAAGTGCTGGGATTACAGGCTTGAGCCACCACGCCCGGCCTTTTTTTTTAAGACAGTGTCACTGTGTCGCCAAGGCTGGAGTGCAATGGCACGATCTTGGCTCCCTGCAACCTCCGCCTCCCGAGTTCAAGCGATTCTCCTGCCTCAGCCTCCCAAGTAGCTGGGACTACAGGCGCCCGCCACCACACCCGGCTAATTTTTTGTATTTTTAGTAGAGTTTCACCATGTTGGCCAGGCTGGTCTCGAACTCCTGACCTCAAGTGATCTGCCTGCCTTGGCTTCGCAAAGTGCTGGGATTACAGGCCTGAGCCACCACACCCGGCCAACACTGGGATCTTGTAGACCGTGCTGTTCATTCAGGGTATTCCCAATGAGCACCTTGCTGAACCCTAACAACAAACTTCTAGATGTGAGCCTCAAGACACAGGGACTGAAGGTGACACTGGCATATGTAGGCAGGCCAGACATGCTGCAAAGCTGGGCACCCACCCCACCTTACCCTCTTTTCGTCAAGAGTCTATAACTTCCTACTGAGCACTGTTTTGAGAACTCACTGTGCTGAGTTGTTTTTGTACAGTATCCCATTGAAAACTCAGAACAGTCCTATAGTGTAACTACTGTTTCCCCATCTCACAGGTGCTTTCAGAGGTTAATTCCATAGCTGTTAAGGGGTACAACACGTCCTACTGCCTGCAACTGCCTCCCATGGGCCTTTGTCTCAGATCCAGCTACCATTCAGACTCAAGATCCCTGCAGGCTACGCTGGGCGTGGCATTTACTTTGATGGCTGTCAGACAGGAAATGGCCTGGCTGCAGGGCAGCAGGAAGCAGCCCTCTTCAGGGGAGGAGGGCAGTCCTCTCAGAGCCTCCAGTCATCTATCGGTCATGGGAGTTATTCTCCTTGGTTGCCCAGGTGACAGCTCAGGTACAAAGGAATGAGACACATGAGGGAGAAGGGGGTTGGTTCACTGTGGCTTAGCGGCATCATTCCCCAAAGGAGCTCATATCTCTTTGAACAACTCAAGAGGCACAGCTTTCAGGGACCCCATAAGCCACATACCCAACTGAGTCATTACACATAGGAAGCCCAACATTATGGCTTTTTAACAAGTGTTTATAGTTCACACAGAAAACTCCAAATGCAGATAATTTACAATTAGGAATCATGTTTACCATAAGTAGTGCTGCACTGAAACAGCTGACATACTTTTATCTGGTTTCCAGACAAAACTAGAAAGGTAACCAGATGTCAGGTTCTGCAGGCAGGGAGAGGATTATTCACACTGCCATAACCTCTGGGGTCAAAACTAAATGTTGTTTAAGAAGGAAGAAAAAAAAAACAAAAACCCTCAACTTTGGAAATTGTTTCAAAAGCCAGGCCTTCTAATAGTGACCCAGAATCATTAGCAGCACTCACACTGGCCTCAGACCCAGCGCACACATGCTGCAGTGTTGGAGAGACCGCTCCATGAACCCCAGCAGTCCAGTAGCCCACCAAGTGGAAAGGCACAGGTGACAGAGGTCTCGTGGCACCAGCTTCATGTGCTCACCCTCAATGCTCGGACAGGGAGATGATACTGACTTTGCTGAGCTCAGGAGGGAAACACCAAACACTTGGGGAGGTAACAGAGATCTAGGCCCCACCTAAGGCCGAATCCACGGGAGGGCAGGGCATTTTTCTGGAACACTCTGCCCTCCCCAGCCATGGCTCCTCCCTGCCTCCTGGCGGTGGACCGCATTGTCCAGACACTCTTTGTGAGGGTCTTGTGGGACTCCCTAAGATCGATCCCTGAGGTGTAGCACTGGTGGGCCAAATGGACACACTGTTCCTGCCCTCACACTGGTGCTATACTCCCTCGTTGGTGTATTCACCTGAAGGTGAATCCCTCCTTCTTTACCACCAAAACGAAAAGTGTGGGAAACCTTGAGAGAAGGGTCCCAACACTTCTTCCCTCAGGAGCCCTCAGCTTTTTGCAGCCTCTTTACCTAAGTACCCTGAGTCACTGGACATGGTCTTGCCACCACAGTCCGTCAGGGCAGCGCCACAGCTTCCAGCCTCCAGCCCAGGGGCAGTCACAGCCGAGCATCAGAAGTGTGGCTCTGTGCAGTGCCAAAGCAACTGCAGGTGCCCACAGTGGCTGGCAGCCCACAGTACCCAGGCCACAGACACTAGGATGGAGCCACTCAAGTCAGAGATACTCTGCAGTAGCTGGAGCTGGACCCTGTCAGAAGCCAGGTGGAGATCCTCAGGCTGAAGGCAGCACACCAGGGGAGGGCTTGAGACCAAGGGAGGCTGGAGTGATGTGGGTCCCAGGACCTGGAAAGCTGTGTCTGTAACTCCCCTCCCCAGAGTTCACTCTTCTTGATCATCCTTGTTCTCTCCTGCACCTGCCTGGGCTTATTCCTCTTCCCTATCCCTCTGCCCCTTGACTAACCTTCCTGGGCAAACAGCACAGACTGTGACGTGGGAGCTGTGAAGAGGGGATGGCATCCCTGCTGTGGGTTCAGGGATTGTGGCCATGTGGGCCACCCAGTGGACACTGTCCAGATAACATGAAAAGAGGCCGTCCACAGCGGCTCAGCTCTCTGCCCCTCATCTTTGGGCCCCACCTCACATGCATAAAGAGGCTTAAATTCTAGGGTTTTTTCCTTCAGTTCAAGATGAGGTTTGTCAGTGAGGTCACAGACGCCCAGCAAGAGGGTTAGCGGGGTTGCTTATCCCCCAACTTGGAACCCACCACCCCGAGCTGCCTGCAGAGGACCTATACTTTCTAATACTATGACCCAATACTAGAGAGCCAGAGACACCGTAAATAACCGTTATCTTATATTTATGTATTTAAAAGATGGTTCATAAATGTATTTAGTGCTTACCATGTAAGACAATTTTTACCCCCATCTCCAAAACGAAGTAGAACTGATATTCAGCTCACAGAAGGCTGTTAAAGGCACCAGAGAAATACGTGATGCAGTGGCTTAAAGAGACTGCCAGGAAGAGTGGGGAAAGTTTCTACACTGAAGTCAATTTGGGAAATGTCATACAGATCAGCCACCCAATAGCAAGGCCTCTAGGTAAGTAGGGAGAACACCTCTGGTCCTGTTCAGGTGTTTCGTCTGTCAAGGTGCTTCTCCTGGCCAGCTGTGTCTGCACAGTTCAACACGACTTGAGTTGGCCATCTCAAAACAGCTATAGCCTCAGTTGCTGTGAGGGCACCTCATGGATGACAGAGGCAAGAAAGGCTTGAGGGAGAGAGGGTGAGGCAGGGGGAGCTTGGAGCCTTCATTCTCTAACCCTAAGAGCTGTGGACACAGAGCCGAGTCCAACCTGGCTGCTGCCCGGGCAGGCAAGGAGAGGGCACCGAACGCACTCCCCCCAGAGCCTTGCACTGCCACCAGTTGAGGCCTGTGCCCCTCTCTTCCCTGCACACCATAGCCTCTCTTCTTGAGTGCCCTACCCAAACTACTGCCTAGGAAACAAACATTTGGTAACGTCTTCAGAAAGGCTGCTTGCAAGGAAGGCAACTTCTCTACGCTGTCAAACAGCTTCCTTAGTTGAAGCATCTAATTCTGGCCCCGTCCCTACTGCCCCCAGTCGGGGCTTCCAGAAGCAGTGTGGGCAAGTGCTGCTGGCCTTCTGCAGAATGATGAGCACTGGTCAGTCCTGTACTGATAAAGGCTGTGTGTCCCCCATGTCTTGGTTTCTCAAACAGCAGGTAACAACCTCATCTTTCCAAAGAGATAGCTGTGCCTGACCTATTTTTCAGGGCTCTTCTGGACAGCAGCCTGCTTCCAGCACAGAGAAGGGCCTGGCCTCAGGGGGAGCCCTGGAGCCCACCATGTGCCTCCTGCTCCATCTTGGGAGCAGCAGGGCCCTGTCGGCACTCAGTAGAGCCTGGGATTGGTGACTGAAGAGGGAGGTGGAGGCTTTAGGCAGCAGCGCTGAAAGAGGTGGCAACAGATGACCTGCATGGGAACTGGGGCCTGCAGAGACATCACAGAGCGGGGGAAGTATCTTCAGCTCTCGAATTCTGGAAGCTGTCAGGGGAAGGGAGTCCCACAGCCAAACTGCATGGTGGGTGGGCCACTGGGTCTGCTTCCAGTGTGTGGCGGGGCCCACAGAGAGCTGAGTTTTCCTGTTGGATTTCCCACACCCGGCCTGCCTGTGGCTGGCCAAGAAGGCATTGTTGAGCCTCATGAGATCACAAAGGTAGCTGTGCAGGCCCCGCCCACTTCCTATAAGCCTGGTTCTGGCTGTCCCTGTGCCAAGCCTCCAAGTGCCCTGAGAGCTACCGGCCGGGGTCAGGGGGCTATGGGAGCTCAGGGCAGGCACCTCCCATGCTCCCAGAGGAGCCACCAGGACATGAAGGTCATAGGCCTCTCCTCTCCTCCTCTTCCTGTTTGACCTAAGTGCCGCCAGGCCGACAGCCTCAAGGATTCCATCTGAGAAGATGCAGGCTGGGTGTGTGGGAAGCAGTAGAGGGGCTGGTGTGTGCACATATGTGCACAGCTCAGGACAGAGGCTCCCTGGACTTGGGGTGGGGAGCGCCAGGGCCCCAACTCTAACCCTCGTTCTGCTCCTCTTGACCTCTGCTCTCTGGACCAAAAATGGAGGACTCATTCTAGACTAGGAGTTCTTACGGTCTAGGAGCCCCCTTAAGTTAAATGTTTATATGTAAAGGCCATTTTTCTGAGAGGCCATAGCTTTCATCAGTGTGCCAAAAAGCATGAGATCGTCTGCTCTAAAAGCCTCTGCCCCAGCGCTGCCTAGTTTCAGAGCCCCCAATGGCCTCACACTGGGTTTTGGAGCAGGCAGAGAAGCTGCAGTGGGGCCACCAGCCAGTCCTTAGAGTCCTGGGTTAAGGCCTCTTCTCCAGGAGGCCCTTTTTAAAGGGTTTCTCTGTTGCCTGGAGGCAGGAGTGACCTTCAGTAGGCAGGAAACCCTGAGGGTACCTAGGAGGCCCCTAGCCAGTGGGTTGGGGAAGGAAGACAGGACCCCTGGGGCCACTGAAATCGTGGAGCTCTCAAGAGACCTGAGTTCCGGTCCCTTCTGCCACTCTTTGGGCAGATCCCCTGTCTTCCCACAGGCCCTGTGTCTTGCTCAGTCCATCTGACTCCGCTTTCCCATCCTAGGCCTCAGGTGGGTGGCAGGCCCTTTCCTGCTTGCCCTCTGCCCTCCCTCTCTCTGGCCCTGCCCAGCCTCTGCCAATCTGTGTGCCTCCCAGGAGCCGGGACACTCCCTGAGTCCTCTGGGAGCCCTTAAGCCACACTGAAAACACAGACCCTGGGAGAAGCAGCCAGCAGTGAGGAATCCTGGAACCCCTTCCCAGGGAGAGCCTTCCCATGACCCCCATGAAGAGATCGGTGCAAACACAGGTGTCAGAGCCCTTCACGGAGTCCTGGGGTGAGGAGTCCCTGCCGGAGCTCCCCACAGAGCAGTCCCTGACTGAGTACTCTGACCTCGAGGAGGCTCCCTCGGCGCACACTCTCTATGTGGGCCATCTGAACCCCCAGTTCTCAGTGCCGGTGCTCGCCTGCCTGCTGCGAGACACCCTGGAGCGGCTGGAGATGCCGGTGGCGCGGGAGCACATCGAGGTGGTGAGGCGGCCGCGGAAGGCCTATGCGCTGGTGCAGGTGACTGTCCGAAGGGACACCCTCGCCTCCCTCCCCTGGCGCCTGCAGACGGCCCTGGAGGAGCACCTAATCCTCAAGGAGCTGGCAGCCCGTGGGAAGGAGCTGCTATTGAGTGAGGCCCAAGGGCCCTTCAGCCACAGAGAGGTAAGTGGGACTTTTCCGAAGCAAGCTCCAAAGCCTCACCCCAAGGGAGAGACTCTGGGTGGGAGTGGCCTGCAGAGTGGGGACGGAGGGGTGTCTCTGGGGAAGCAGGCACAAATCTGCAAACTTGGGGGCTGCTACTCAAATGACCATGGCTTGTCACTGGTACTGCCAGCTTTCTCTGGGAAAGACACTGAGTTTGCCTCAAGCCTGATGCTTGTGTAGGAAAGGCCACGAGGGGGCCTCCTCCTTGGGTCCTTTTATATTCCAGCCTCTGGGCCTGGGAGACCCTAGAAGACACAGGGGCCCTGATTTTCCCTTTGGCCCAACTCATTTGTTCAATTAACAATCATGAACACCCCCTCTGTGCCAGGAGTTAAGGCAGGGATGAGAGGCCCAGCCAGGCCCCCACGGAGCCCTGCATCTGTGGCCAGAGCCGGATAGCCACCCACAGAGCTGCAAGGTGGCTGCGCTCAGAGCTGTGAGAGGACACAGGAAGGTTTGCCCTGCTCTCTAGGGACAGATTCACAGGGGAAGTGAAATCCAGGCTGGGACTTAGGGCGTTGGACAGGAACTTGTGGGGGAGGACATTCCAGGCCAGGGACACAGAATATGCAGAGGAACCTGGGGGCTTAGAGGGACTGTGGTGTCTGCAGAAGGGCAAACCATTTGGTGGCCCTGGAGCTCCCACTAAAGGCTGCAGGGGGTGCTAAGGAAGGAAGTTGGGCCAGAAGGTAGGGTAGGGGCCAGGTCACCAAGACTATCCAAGGCAAGGCTGAACCGCTGGCTTTACTGGGTGGGACATGGGACGTTAGGGTAGGTCACTCCACGAGACAGGTGATTTTGGTTTCTTTTTCTTTTGGTGTGAAAATGATGGTGTTTAAACTGTTGCAGAACTAAAAGGCTCTCTGGCTTACATTTCAACTCAATTTCACATTTGTATGACGTTTATCCTGTTTCTTTTTTTTTTTTTTTTTTTTTGAGACGGAGTCTCGCTCTACCCAGGCTGGAGTGCAGTGGCCGGATCTCAGCTCACTGCAAGCTCCGCCTCCTGGGTTCACACCATTCTCCTGCCTCAGCCTCCCGAGTAGCTGGGACTACAGGCGCCTGCCACCTCGCCCAGCTAGTTTTTTTGTATTTTTTAATAGAGACGGGGTTTCACCGTGTTCCCCCAGGATGGTCTCGATCTCCTGACCTCGTGATCCACCCGTCTCGGCCTCCCAAAGTGCTGGGATTACAGGCTTGAGCCACCGTATCCTGTTTCTAAGACTGATCAATTCAACTTCTCTGGGGAGCTGCAGGGCTGGTAGGGAGGTGCCCTGGTCTCCTCACCCCAGCCCACGCTCATGAAAGGATTGTGAGGAGTAACAATCTGCCTTGAAGTTAGCGTCACTAAGGAGGGTTGACAGGAAAGGGTGAGCCTGGAAGCAGGGAGGTCAGAGAGGGGCTGGCTGGGGAGGCCCAGACTAGGAAGCGGCCCCGAGGAGGCTCACACCGAGCCCTCGAGCAGAGCCCAAACCACGAAAGGTGATTCCGGAGGCGCAGAAGGAAGTGGAGATTAGGGTGGACTTGTCAATAGCCCAGAAAGTAGTGGGCAAAGGTTTGAAATCAGGAAGTGGGTGGGTACCTGGGAGTCCCTCTCCATTCAGGGTCCTGCAGCTCTGTCACAGGGTGCTGAGATACCTGCTGGAATGATCTGGCTCTGGGCCTCAGGGGCATGTCTGCAACCCAAGTAAGAAAAAATGGGCCCACACGTGTCCCAGCACCCAGCCCTGGGAAGCAGAAATCTCTTCTTCCTCACCAGGCATCCCACAGCTCACCTGGGAAGGGCCCAGCTCGGCAGGGAAAGGAGCGCTGACAGGAACCCTCAATCCAGCAGGGTTTCCTGCCTCGGCTGCAAGAGGGTGGGCAGAACCAGGCCTCTCAGCCTGGTGAGGGGCATCAGGATGCCCATGAGAGTCAGGCCGCAGCAGGGGCCGGATGGGGGGTTCTTGCAGTCCTTCTCAAGGTCAGGACTCCCATTTTCTGGCTTGACCCTTACACTCATACACTCATTCTTGACTCCCACCCTAGGAGGAGGAGGAGGACAGTGGCCCGAGCCCCGGCCCCAGCCCAGGCTCTGGTGTCCCGCTGCCCACCTGGCCTACACACACGCTGCCTGATAGGCCCCAGGCCTGGCAACTGCAGAGCTGCCAGGGCCGGCCCAGTGGCGTGTGCTCCGACAGTGCCATTGTGCACCACGAGATCGTGGGCAAGGACCAGCTTTTCCAGGGTGCCTTCCTGGGCAGCGAGACCCGCAACATGGAGTTCAAGCGGGGCAGCGGCGAGTACCTGAGCCTGGCCTTCAAGCACCACGTGCGGCGCTATGTGTGCGCCTTCCTCAACAGCGAGGGCGGCAGCCTGCTCGTGGGAGTGGAGGACAGCGGCCTGGTGCGGGGCATCCGCTGCAGCCACCGTGACGAGGACCGCGCACGCCTGCTGGTGGACTCCATCCTGCAGGGCTTCAAGCCTCAGGTCTTTCCCGATGCCTACACTCTGACCTTCGTCCCTGTGATCAGCACCTCGGAGACCAGCGTCCCCCTCAAGGTGAGCCTGCAGGACAGAAGGGCCTCCAGGCCTGTCATCTGTCATCACTCAATAAGACAATGGCCTGCGCTCCTGCCAGACAGTGCTGGGGCAGGGACGGGACTGGGGGCCACAGGAGAAGAGGCTGGTGATGGCCCTTGTGCCAGCCCTGCTGGCCTGCCCTAAGGAATCAGTGAGCAATGCTGAGCGGCCTGGCAGGATGGGGGCTGCCGACTGTGAAGGGCGGCGCCTCCAGAGCTGCTGTTGCCCCTCCCAAGGTGATCCGCCTGACCGTGCACACCCCCAAGGCCCAGAGCCAGCCGCAACTCTACCAGACAGACCAGGGGGAGGTGTTTCTGCGGCGCGACGGGAGCATCCAGGGCCCGTTGTCCGCCAGCGCCATCCAGGAGTGGTGCAGGCAGGTACGGAAGCTGAGGCCAGTGGGTGGGGTGGGGCGAAGCTGACCCCAGGCCCCTTCAGTCACACAGAGCAGCCCAGGGCAAGCCACCATGGTTCCCTGGGCCCTGCATCACCCCGTTTAACCCAAGGGGTTGGATTAAAATCACACCACATTCTGTATTCCACGGGTAGGCAGCTGGTGGGAAGAGGCCTAGGCCCTCTCTTTTTAAAAATCTATGCAGTGGCTGGGCTCGGTGGCTCACGCCTGTAATCCCAGCACTTTGGGAGGACGAGGCGAACAGATCACAAGGTCAGGAGTTCGAGACCAGCCTGGCCAATATGATGAAACCTCGTCTGTACTGAAAATATAAAACTTAGCCGGGCATAGTGGCAGGCAACTGTAGTCCCAAATACTCAGGAGGCTGAGTCTGGAGAATCGATCGAATCCCGGAGGCAGAGATTGCAGTGAGCCGAGATTGCACCACTGCACTCCAGCGTGAGCGACAGAGCGAGACACCTCAAAAAAAAAAAAAAAGTCTATGCAGTATCCCCTTTTCAGAGGTGCCTGAAACCCCTCACCCTCTACTTGGGCAGTTAACGCACTCGATCGTGAGTGGCTGAGAGAGCAGGGAGATTAGAATGTTGAGCCATCACCAGAAAACCCCAAGGACTATACACTGCATTTTAGGAGAGGCCCTAAAGGGGTGGAGGGGGCAGGACACAGTCCCAAGGAAGAGCTTTTTCAAGAGGGAAACGGAGAATAGAGGACAAGAGGGCCAACAGTGAGGAGGGACATGGCCTGCCCAGCATGCAGGAGGCTCCCTTCCAGGGTTGGCAGCCGGCAGCTTTCAACTTTCCTGGTTGAAGGTGGCAGCAGGCCAAGGGGCCTGACTTTCCCCCTAGCTGAGAAAGCTCCCAGACTCCCGGGCTTTCCCTTCCTCAGTTCGGCCTCAGGGGGAGGGGAGGATGGACAGGCCCGAGACCAGGTGGGCTTGGCCACATGCTTTTCCCATGTCCCCTCAGAGGTGGCTGGTGGAGCTGAGCAAGCTGGAAGAGAGGGTGAAGGTGCTGACGATGGAGAAGGAGCAGCTCCAGCAGCAGCTGCAGCAGCACGGGCCTATGTCCCGCACCTGCTGTGTCCTGTGAGGGCCCTGGAGAACAGGCAGGATGGCGCGGCGCTCTCCACCTGAGACCCAGGAATTTCCTGTTTGAGCCTAAGGCCGACCCAGTAAAGCCCATGCAGGCTGCTGAGAGGCGGACAGGGGCTCCTTCAACATGACACAGGAGCCCATGTGGCTTCAACCCTGACAGCCCCCAGTCTGTGTAGCCAAGAAATTGCTCTCAGGCCTGTCCCCAAACGACCTTTCTTTTAGAAAGAACGTGGATTGTCCCTCTCCCTAAAACGCTCATTTGGCCCAGGCTGAGGCCTGTGACTCCAGCTGGCTGGACAGTGCCAGAAGGGAATCTGTCGTTCCAGGAAAGCCCCTCACAGATGGCGAGGCATATTTGGTGACTGTGGTTACAGGGCAAGAGGCCACCCTGCAGCCCCCACCCCTGACTTGCTGGAACTTGTGATTGTCAAAGCTTCGTTAATAAATTACATGCACCTGGGACAAGAATGGGTCTTTCTAGGACACTGGGTCAGCCGGTCAGATGCTGCAGGGTCATGAGTCCCAGGCCCAGCCCACTTCTGTCCAGGAGGCAGAGAATAGACCAGAAAGGCAGGGAGCCCAGCCTCACACTCCAGTCCAGCTGTGTCTTAAAGACCAGGGACCGTGCGGCAAAGTGCTATGCCTCTGTGCTTGTTTCTTCATCTATAAGACAGTGACAATGGCCGGGGGCAGGGGCATTTTGTCACCATCAGGCCAGTGCCCTGTGTCTATGCCAGCTGTGGCACAGAGCAGCACCTCACACTAAGGGTTTCAGTTCCTTTCCAAGACCCCTCTGGTCCAGTAAGACCATTAGCTTAAAACAAACAAAACCAGACTCCTCCTGCGGCTTCCTGCCTCTGGTTTCTCCTGCTGTCTCCACCAGCCGAGCCAGAGGCTGTAAAGCCAGTTTGATCACACTCATGCTGCGCCTGTGCCCATAGCCCTCTAAAATCTCCACTTCAAGAGCAAAGCCCAAACGATGGCCTGCATGGTTCTCCGCGACCTAGCCCACCCCACCTCAATGTCTTCCGCCCCTTGTGCAAGCTACTCCAGCCACGCCCACCAACTTGTTTCATTTGCACTCCTGCCTCGGGCCTCTGCGCTAGCCTGTTTCCTTCCACTCCACCTTCAAGTCCATGCTTAATTTCCCATCCATCCTATTTTAAAGACACCACCTCCCAGCATTGCCACTCCCCTGCTCACTTCCACCCTTGGTCTCCATCTATGAACTGCCACACTCTGTAGCTTGTATTTGGTGTTTACCTGCTCTGGGGGACAGGGGTTTGGGTATGGCTGGCATGTGGTAGCCACCCAATAAATACTTGCTGGTGAGACAATTAAGGATACTCCTAAATTTGGGGTCTGAGCCACCAGAAAATCACCAAACTGTGTTGAACAGGGCATTTCACAGGTGTTCCATAGAACACACGTCAGTTATCTCCTAAAACTTGAGACCCCTGGCCATATCCACAGAGCAGATACGGATGAGAACTTTGGAACCCCCAGCCCCTCCGCTCACCAGCCAAGTGACATCTCCTGGGCCATCACAACTGCTCTGAGACCTGGTTTTCCCACTTAGCAAAGAGCACACAGCCCCTGCCTTGGCTGCCATTCATGCTGGTTCTAGGGACCAGTGTGATCACGGACACCTATACTGTGGCAGGTTCCCAGACTCCTGCTGCTCACCCCCCAAGCTGCCCCAAGGTCACCAAGGCTGCTTGAAAACTATACAAATGTGTTACTCAAGAAGGTGGAGGACTGGCATTTCTAAGCACCTTCCACAGTCCCGGTACCATTGCTAAACGCTAGCCCAGGCACCACAATCCTTGGAAATGTTTTCTGGGGGAAAACAGCAGATTTCTACAAAGGAAGGGTGAAGTCAGGCTTCAGCCCAGCTGCTCTGGACTGCTAAGAACCTGCCCAGACCCCCTGGACTGAAGGAAGTTACTGAAGGGAAGTTACGCATAGCTGTGCCTATTGTTAGGTCACATTAAGAAAGGAATGAGGAATGTGACCAGCTTTCCTCCCCACCAGGGAGAAGCCTCCGGGGACGGGTCAGTAAACACTGGGCATAGGTTGCCCTCCTGTAAATCCAGCTTCAGCCCTATCCTGTCTGCCACAGGCAGGCTGGCGGGGCTGCTTGGGCTTTGCAAGCCCTGGAGAGTCATTTGGGATCTCTTTTCTCAGAAACCTTACATCTGTGGCCAGCACTTGACAACTGATCAAAGTGATCTTAAACGTAGGGGCAGGAACATAATTACTGGGAGGCTTTTTCACGCCACCCGCACACCCAACCATTGTGGAGAGCCATGATGTCACCAATCGGCATGTTAGACCCTCAGTTTGGGGAATGTTTTTTTAAAAAAAAGGGCCAGATGCGGTGGCTCACACCTGTAATCCCAGCACTTTGGGAGGCCGAGACGAGCAGATCACGACAGGAGTTCGAGACCAGCCTGGCCAACATAGTGAAACCCCATCTCTACTAAAAATACAAAAAAATTAGACGGGCGTAGTGGCAGGCAACTGTAATCCCAGTTACTTGGGAGGCTGAAGCAAGTAGAATCACTTTAACCTGGGAGGTGGAGGTTGCAGTGAGCCAAGATCACGTCACTGAACTCCAGCCCAGGCAACAGTGTGAGACTCCATCTCAAAAAAAAAAAAAAAAAAAAAAAAAGACTACTGACCAGGTACAGTGGCTCATGCCTGTAATCCCTGCACTGTGGGAGGATCGCCCTGAGGCCAGGAGTTCAAGATCAGCCTAGCCAACACAGCGAGACCCTGTCTTTCTCTATATATAAAAAATTTAATTAGCTGGGCATGGTGACGTGAACCTGTAGTCCCAGCTACTTGGGAGGCTGAGGCGGGAGGATCTTAAGAGCCCAGGAGGTCTGCAGCAAGCCGTGCTTGTGCCACTGCACTCCAGCCTGGGCAACAGAGTGAGACCCTGACTCAAAAAATAAATAAAATTTAAAATGAAGAGTATCTCCTGGTACCACCAGGTGGGAGAAGAGGTTAGAATTATGCTCGATCAGCCTCATTCAAAGTACCATAACAAGCAGTTCTGCTGGTGAAGACAGTCTGGTCCGCGGCTCACTGGCTGTGTATATGGAATACCCACATCCAGTGCCTGGCACAGGAGACGACCACCTTCCTAAACCATGCTTATCCCTCCCCTTTCTCAGTCGTGAAGCAGCATAAACAGCACCCATGCACCTTTTCATCTCGCTCTACATGCTGAGAACCCGTATTTGAAGCTTTATGAAAAATTCTGGTTCCTATTAAAAAGAAAGCCTCATTTCTTAGTTTTTAAACAAATTCTCAGGTCGTCTGCTGACTCAAGGCTGCTCACCTGCAGGAGCACCCGGCACTGACAATTCAGGTGACCGCACACAGGCACACCAGCACCGTGCTCAGACGCTTCCCATCTGGCCAATGACATAAACAGAATGAGAAGCAAAGCGTGTCTCTTGTTCTGCATTATTTATTTATTTCTTAAGTTAGAGTACACATTGAGTCTGGCCAGAATATCGTAGCACATAGCTGTGCCTATTGTTAGGTCACATTAAGAAAATAACTTCATATTGCCCTTTCAACTGCAGTAACACCATCCTGGAAGAAAAACGTACCCTCGAGTCAAAGCTGTCTATATATGAGAGGGTTTTAGAGAAAGTTTCCCCAAAAGACACTGTTCTGTAAGTGACCCCTTGATGCAAGGAGTGTTTCCCAGCCCTAGCAACAGGAAGCGCAGCCACAGGCATGGGGATTTTAAAATCACGCTTCAGAGACAGACATCTTGGTGTTTCATGTGACACCAAACTGACCGTCCCTTTGGATGACGAGGACCAGCCACAGTTGGCACTGAGAATCCCCCCAACTCAGGGCAGTATAGAGATTTTGTCTCTGGTTTCATGGCTTAGTGGCAAGCAACACCCTGAGGTTCCCAGCACCAAGTGTTCAAATCCTAGCTAAAATCCTCTCTCCATGCTCAGTAAGTCCATGTGGCATACTTTATAACGGTCTAGGCATCCAGGGGAAAGCGACAGGCAACACGCTAGCATCTGCAATGACGCGAGGTAGTTGAGAAACCAGGTGACCGATGGGGCACTCTGCAGCCCCACCCACCATCAGTTCCCATCCCGATGTCTGCCGCAACTCAAGAACTGCAAGGAGAGTGTCACGTAACAGGCAGACACCACGGAGAAGCCAGTACACATGATGGGACATGCAAGTGACAAGTTTCCCAAATACCTTTCCGCATAATAAAATAATCTTAATAAAAACATAATTTAAAGAAAGTGTCCAAAGCCGAGTGTAAAGTCAGAGCTGTAAACTCTACCCAAGTCTGAAGGGTCTCCTGAAGAATCATCCCTGTTTAAAAGAAAAAAAAAAAAAAAAAAAAAAAAAAGAGGGAATTATATGATGTACATTAAAGTAGAAAAGTTAGAATTTCTAGTCAGTTGCCATGGGAAACGAAGCCTGTTTTTCATGGCAGAGCAGTAGAAGGAGCCTAATAGGAATAATTAGACACTACATTTATAATTCCTACAGAATCACATTTTCAAGACCTCACACATCGACTTCTACAACCACCCAATGCAAGCATTCTTTCTTCACAGCACCTCATCACAGTGTCACTACTGGGCAATTCTCCACTTGCGAGGCAGTCAGAATTCCATGTAACGGGCCAAATATCTGCCTCCTTTACTGGTAACAATTCTTGTTATACCAGCTCCTTAGACTGTGAAACAGCCTATAGCAAACCCCCTGGTCAGGGGATTCATGAGTTCATCTGTGTTCAACGCTTACCTAGCACACAGGCTCTCCTCCTGACACTAACTTCTCATGCTACCCACCACCTATTTAGGCTATCCCAGGACAGGGGTCAACCAACCAAGGCAGGAGGGAAACAGCTGTGATCAGCAGATCAGACCGCCACGGACCCAGCACCAGAGACCCACTGGTGATGAACACACTGTGTGCAGGATTCAGGGAGGTCCCCCTGCCCAGGCCTTAGGGCAGGAGCGGTGGGGCCACACCCATACCCCTGGTTCTCCTTCCAGACCCCAGATTCCCAACTGACACTTCCTCATTTGATACCTCACCAGCAGAACGCGTACTTCTGCCAACACGGTCCACACAGTTACCCTAGAGGACATTTACGTTTCGTGGCAGTGCCCACAGTTACTGCACTTTATGAACCTACAAGTCTTGTCACTTAATAGGCAAACATTTGACGTCTGTTTGGCAATTGTTCCAACTTTGAAGGAATTCCAGAATAAGCAGCAATCAACAAAAACCTGTTCTCTAAGCAGTGTCAGTTTTAAAGTACTTCCTGATGAAAACCTGAGGCTCTGCAGAAATGACAAGTGTCACACTGTCGTATCTGTCTCTTCCTTCAAGATCTCCAAATTTTTGGCTACGTCAAACAATAGGGCCTAAGAATTCAGACCCTCCCCACCCCCGGCCCCAGAACTGGTCGGACTGGCACCAGAATGTAGTAATCAGTATTGAGACAACTGCCCAGTGACCGTGCTCCCCAAGCTGTCATCCCCAGGGCAGGACTGGGAGGTGCACGGCAATGTGGAGGAAGGACTGCCCATTTGATACCCGCACTGACCTCACTCCTTTCTTTTCTCTCTCAACCTATGGATTATATTCAAGACCTCACCACTATCATTCCTGACAGATAAAAATTTTCAGCCCTCAACTTCCACGATATTCTTGCAATCACAATGTGCCATCACCATTTTTTTAAAAAAACTAAAACTTTAAAATAGCACTTACACTACAAGATCAGTCATGATTTATTGATGGAAACTTCAGTTCGGTGATTTCAGAGTCAGGGGAGCTGCTTCCACTTCTGTCACTGTAGGTGTCCCTGTAGAATTCAGATGGTTTATGCATCATCTCCCACCAAAAACTCACTTTACGTCCCTGTTTTTACAGCCACAGTTCCTACAGGGACACTTGTCTGCACATGGCAGGAATTAGAAAGACTGTTTGCTACATATTTAGTATGAAACTACAGAAGGATTTCCTTCTTCTAGCTACAAAAGATATACATTCTGTCACACACCCTACCACCAACTCTGAGTACTGGTTCTGGATAAAGGTGGCAATGGGACATAAACCTCCCCGGGTTGTGGCTTACTTCCCAGGAAAAACTAGTTCCCCTTAACATGGACCAGAGGGTCCTACGCCAAGTGTGATCTGGTCAGTACCACCAGAGCTCAGATGCTGCAGAAAGGGGACCTGGCCAACACGCCAGGGAAGCACCATGAGAAAGCTCCGGAAAAGGAGAGGAAACTTGCGCCCCAGGCGCCTGTGGCTTTTTTTTTTTTATGACCGACTGTGACATTTTGCTGTAATGAATCAGCGACCACCTAAAGGACTAGAGAAGACGAATGGATTACTGAAGCAAAGAGTGCACCTACCTGGGTGAGAGCCTGCAGCCTTTCTGGAGGTAATGCGAGAGCCGCCCCACAGAGGCCAGGAGGAGGCCAAAGTATGGTGGGGAGGGCTTGATAGGTCTGGACAGGAACTCAGGGTGGTACTGAACACCAACAAAAAAGGGATGATCTGAAATAGACTCAAAAGAAACAGCTTCATTGTGAAGGTTATGCACAAAGTACAAAAGAACAAAATCTGCTTAAATGTTTCATGTTTCCATAGGTCCTAAAATAATCTGAAAATGACTTTCTCATTTCAATCTAGGTAAAGGTAACCTCAAAGCATGAGTGATCTGACACCCTTTCTCCAGCACTGCTGGTGCTGTCCCCCGCTGGCTGAAGGCCTCCTGTCCAGAGTCCCATCCCAGACCCTGGCTCCCGGGACTTCTGTAGACTGAGTCTTGCGGTTCAGGAGAGGGCTGAAGCGGCTTTAGTACCAACTCCAAGCATTTTGGAGAAGGAGAAACTGCGGCCAGAAGTTAAATGGTTCCCTGAGTAAGGCCATGTACCAGAAAGAACTTTCCAGGGTCCAGACCCCATGTTTATCAAGACCCCTTCCCTCATAAGACAGTGCTGCTTCCTAATTCTGTTAGGTCAGGAGCAACAAGATAACATTTTTGTATTTTCCCATATGCCAAGAAAACTTTACTAAGTTTTCCATTAAATAAAACTGCCCGAATAATCACCTTCTAACTCCACAATTTCCATTCTCTCTCCTTCGACATCTTGGCCAACAAACTTCAAGCCTTGTTCTTCCAAACACTTTTTCCAGACTGGATTCACCTGTTGAGGCATGAACAATAATTCTGCTGGTCTCTCAGCTCACAGTCTTTCCAGAGTACCAGGAGCAAGCTGGAGTCCTCACCTCAAATCGGTGCCGGTGCCTCTCTTCCAGGTAGTCTGCGTCTCCATAGAGTTTCCCTGGCGAAACAAACGGGCTGCATGTAGAGAACTTTATCTCCCAGGATGATGCACTCACAAAGACATCCTCCTTCCCGCTTTACTTTTCAGCATCTACACAGCCAAGTCTTTTGAGGGCTATTTCTATGAATCTGCTAAGGTCACCTGCTCTTAACAGCACAGTTTACACTAATCCTTGGGCTTCTGACTCTTTCTGACAACACTAAAGAAAGCCGTAACAAAAACAAGACTCTCACCACCACCTTCAAGCACGTGAGTGCAAAGCATGGGCACTCTGCTGCTAGAAAACTGTCTTGGAAAGCAAATCAGGATGCATGAAACGGCATTATTAGAACAGAATCTACTTAGGCTGAATCTCATGAAATTGCCATTTTTGTGTGACAAAAATTGCCAAACATCAGCAATTTATATGGCTGGTCTTAATAGGAAAGTAACCAATAAGGATGAATGTAACCTCACTGCCTCACTGTGTTGAGGCGCCCATGCCTAGGAGTCTGACTGCACTGCCAGTGGCGTTTCTAAGACCCACGCTGCTTCTATGGCTATTACAGTGCATCCTAAAAGGGTATGAATAAGAGAGGAAAGAAAGAACTTCAAAAGCAAGAACGAAACAAAAAAAAGCCAGCCTGCTCCTCGAAGCCACGGCACCACCCTAAGACAAGTCCTGGGCGCGCAGAGCCAAAGGCTGGGCCAGCGCGAGGCAGCTCTTACTCATGACTGAGTTCTTGGTCTGGAACAGGGTTCTCCTCTTGCCCAGCCTCATGGTTCCGCCCATCTGCCCTGGGTTGTGTTCTGGCATGTCTACGACCTGGAGATGTTCAGAAAACAGACACCAACTACAGAACTCTGCTTCCGCTAGAGAGAAACCTCCCTGGCTGAGTGGGTGGCAAAGGCTTGTGAGTAGGCTCTAATTCTCCAGGCTTTCCTTATGAGACGTTTTGTCACAGGAGAAAATGCCTCCCAGTTGGCATTTGTAACCTCGGTTGGGTGGAGGCTCTGTCCTTCAGCCTGTCCTCCTGATCTGCAGACAGGACCACAGCAGCCCCTCCTCGGGCTAGTCCCGCCCTAGCACTGTGGACGGTAAACATCACATCCTCAGAAAGACTGATACAGTAGCACAGACACAGACTGGATGTGTCAAAACATGTCTGTCATCGTCCCAGCTAGCCCAATGACTGCTCAAAGGCAAGTGATGCAGAGTTAGCACCCTGCAGCTTAGCAAGCATCTGAGGACCGGGTGGGCCATACACTGATGGCCCAGTCCACCTCTCAGTCCAGCGTTCCCAGGCACCTTCTGACCTTCAGGCTCTCTGTGCCCTGCTCTTCCCGACCCCAAAGCCCCATGCTGCAAAATATCTGCTGGTCCACTCCTGAGGCCTTAGTATCTGCAAAGTTCAATTGCAGGTCAACAAACACACAGTGATGCTATCTAAGTGCCGTGAGATCAAGAACCTTGTCCATCTCATTTAGCACAGTGTCCATTTAGCACAGTGTCCTCGGTGACAAGGGCAGTCCCAGCACATAGTATGCATCCACATTTGCTGAATGCTGAAAAACGTAAATAAGTGGCCTTCCTTTTACATCCCTGTCACCCTGGTCTGGGAATTCAAAGGTGAATAAAGGCATCATCCCTCCTCCATGTGCGTAACAGTACAGCGGACTGAGAATGCCATAGGCCTTCGGCGTGAAATCCAATGCAAGGTACGCCAGCCCGGAAGAGCTTTGGATACGGTTAAGCCAACCAGTGCTCCATCCCAGCAGTTCTCCCAGGACTGTGGCTGGGGATCCCATGAATTAATATGTAATAGACAGATGAAAGCAGTGAGAGCAGCGGTTAGCACACAGTAAGCACACATGTAGGCTCTCATGTTAGTATCTACACCGTGTTCTGGGAGTTGAGGGGAGTAGGGATGGAGAATAATTTTAATCAGGAATCCCCTCCAGTTTCCTAGGCTGGTATCTGTCTTAAAAACTTGCTGTGGTCAATTGGAAAGATTAGGGAGGAATTACGTAATGAAAAAGAAAACTTTTTCCTATCTCAGGGTTCTTTGGGATGGACTCAAGCGGTCTCACATCCTGTCTCTAATCATCAATCACGTTCATAAACACCCCCTCCACACCCTTCTAAGCCCTGTGGAGGTTCAAATACTTGACTCACCACGGGATGACTGGTCGTAGGGTCAAACTCTGTAGAATTGGCATCTGAAATACCAAAATACTTATGAAAACAGTTACAAACAAAAGTGATTAATAGTTTCATTGCTAAGCTCTAAACACAACTTCCCTCCTCAGTTTAAGATCATTGATTATAATAAATACTGAAGATAGCATCCCCCTGGCCTCATCCCCGTACGAGATCTCACTGTTGTCCAGGCTGGAGGGCAGTGGTGCCATCAGAGCTCACTGCAGCCTTGAACTCCCAGGTTCATGCAATCCGCTGGCCTCAGCCTCCCAAGAAGGTCAAACTACAGGGGCACACTACCACATCCAGCTAATGTTTTTTCGTGTTTTGGAGAGACAAAGGCTATATTGCCCAGGCTAGTCTCAAACAGCTGGGCTCAAGCAATCCTCCTGTGTTGGCCTCCCAAAGTACTGGGATTACAGGTGCAAGCCACCAGAACGGCAATAAATAGCATTTTTAATACATAAAATGCTCAGCCCACACACAGTTGATTTTTTTCCCATTAAGTATAACTCTTTCTGGAAAGTCAATCAGTACAAAATGGGGAAATTAAAACTAATGGCATAACCTAGTAATTTTTAATTAGATACTGCATCTTTATGTCAGTTTTTTTTTTTTTTTTTTTTGAGACAGAATTTCACACTTGTTGCCCAGGCTGGAGTGCAATGGTGTGATCTCAGCTTACTGAAACCTCTGCCTCCCGGGTTCAAGCAATTCTCTTGTCTCGGCGTCCCGAGTAGCTGGGATTACAGGCATGCGCCACCATGCTCAGTTAATTTTGTATTTTTAATAGAGACGGGGTTTCTCCGTGTTGGTCAGGCTGGTCTCGAACTCCCGACCTCAGGTGATCTGCGTGCCTTGGCCTCCCAAAGTGCTGGGATTACAGGCATGAGCCACTGTGCCCGGCCTGTGACAGTTCTTATATTGTTTGCTTGTGTTTTAAGACAGAGTCTCATTATGTCACCCAGGATGGAATACAGTGGCACAATCTTGGCTCACTGCAACCTACACCTCCGGAATTCAAGTGATTCTCATGTCTTGGCCTCCCAAGTAGCTGGGACTACAGGCGCACACCACCACACCTGGTTAATTTTTGTATTTTTAGTAGAGATGGGGTTTCTCCATGTTGGCCAGGCTGGTCTCAAACTCCTGGCCTCAAGTGATCAACTCATCTCAGTCTCCCAAAGTGCTGAGATTACAGGCCTGAGCCACTATGCCTGGCCAAGTTTTTATATTGTCTTAATGTTTCAGACTCTGTCTCTCCAAGATGAACAAGTACTATTTCTTCTAATACTTCTTTCATCTTCAGCAGCTAATACAATACCCAACTCAACTGTTTCACTCAATAGCTCAGTCAGAAATTAACTGATTTCAACTCAACCTTTCTGTCCTTCATTGAACTTACCATCTAACCAAAGCAAAACCACTAAAGACCAAAAGGCAAAGGACCAAGTTCCTTTTACTATGTGAATGCTGGGCACTGTTCTCCTGGCCTGAACCAGGGTCCAGTCTCAACTGAAGTGTAAGCTCATCACCAAGGCACCTACCCATTTGGGAACTTAAGTGAGAGGCAGAGGTCTGCGGCTGTGAAGGATCCAGGGAGCCCAGAAAGGCAGCTCTGGGGTGGCGGGTGGTAAGACAGTGCCTCCCAGGACTCAGAAGCCAGCACTCAAGGGCATGCCATCTACCAAACTGGGCCACACCCCCAGGTCACTGTGAAGCAGCCTCTCAGGGAAAGGGTGAATGAAACCCAGCCCTAAACCATATGCTGGCCACCAGAGTCACTTGTACTTTATAAAGTCAAACTGCTTTTACATTCCTTCAGGTTACTTGTCTATCTTCCACAGAATTTACAAGGTCTCTCTGAAAATCTAGTATTTGTCGGGTGGGCCACAGAGAATAAATGGGCTGTGATGGACTAGTCCATGGCTGGCCCCAATGCAGCATGCTCAGTCTTCACACTCATGTGTGTTCCCCTGCCCCCTGAGTCGGGGCTTGGCCACATGACTTGTTTTGGCCAACGTGGTATCAGCAGGCCTGGTAAGTGCCGGCACAGTAGGCCTGTCATTTTGGAAGCCAGCTGCCTGCCCTGTGTGAGGAAGCTTGGGCTGGATTAATGAATGATGAGCCACTAGGTGGAGAGAGCATCCTGACGTCCCTGCTGGGCTGAGCTCACAGGTGAAAGGAAGGCAGGAGTGTGCGATCTCAGATGCTACACCACGTGCAGCCAAAACCCATGCACTGAGCCAAACCATAGAATACTGAGTTGAGAAGTCACTGCTGTTGGGAGCCACTGAGTTTTAGGGAGGTCTGTCACGTAGTAATACACAGCTAGGCGAAGAGCTGATATTATCTGAGCATTTCCCTATTTTCCAGGCACTGCTAGAGACTATTTACATACATTATCTCCCTTAATCATGTGATGTGCGTACCATTATTACTCCCATTTTACAGAAAAAACAGAGACCCATAAAGGCTAAGTAATTTGCTTAAAATCATCCATAAGTGATAAGGTTGGAATCTGAGTCCAGGTTCAATAGCTCCAGAGCCCAAGTTCTCGTAATAACTGCCCAAGCCTCACTTAGGACGACGACTTCTCACCAGGCACCAGCTTCAGGATGGTGGCCACTGTGATCAAAGTGACAGAATCTCAAGAACATGAACACGGGGCAGAAGGCAAAGTAGGGAGTCTGGCTGTGCTCCCTCCTTCCTGCGTGGAGGAGCCATGCTGTTCCTCAAGAGGCAAAGCAGCTCCCTTACAGCACACCATGAGGTGCTGGGAACCCAGGCCTGCCCTTCTCCAAAGTTCCTGATCACCCAGGCAGCAACAGGCCTCATATCCTCCAGAAATACACAAGTGGGAATTGAATAAGTGTCTTAATGCACACTTACCTCGCCATCCCAGCACGTTTCTTGAGAATTCAACTACTGCCAACTGCATTCCTAAGCACACACCTTCCAGTCGGGGGGGAAACAAACAAAGCTCCATTGAAAAGGCAGCTCCTACTTTTCCCAGCAGTCTCTGCAATGGCCTTTGTGTCCTTTATTTGGAGAAGTATAATCGCAAACTCATAACTTCCTGCTATGAACAAGTACCCTGTGCTGTTACACTTTACTTGTATTAGATTTCAAAAACTGCATGTAAAGTAGATAAAAACTCTAGATTTGCAAAGTCATCTGATTTTAGAAGTAAGTGATATTCTATTCAGTACTTTTTTTTTTCCCAGACAGGGTCTTGCTGTTGCCCAGTCTGGAGTGCAATGGAGCGATCTTGGCTCACTACAGCCTCGAATTTCTGAGATCCAGCAATCCTCCTGCCTCAGCCTCCACAAGTGTTGGGTTTACAGGTGTGAACCACCGTGCCTAGCCTCAGTACTTTAAAATTCAAGTTTTCTTACCCTCTCTAAGTTTTTATTTACAGTTGTCCAAGTTGAAAATTACTAAAATGTACAGCACTAGGAGGCATCCAAAATCATTTTGTCCAATTACAGTCAGCTGTTGTGCCAAGTGAGCGGATGTAAAACTCAACATCACGTGTGCTGCAAACAGCTGGGTTCATTAAATGGACAGGAATTCACAATTCATTCTCTCAAAATTCCACAACATCTACATGTAAGCTCATAAGCATAAATAAGCTTTCCATTTTAAAAGACTGAATTTGTGTCCAAAGAGAAACATGAAGGCTTCTGCTTGGGCTCCTCTCCACAAAGACAGCACGTTTCAGTAATCCCCCCACTTTGTTCATCAGCTCCCATGTGGCACCGTTCCCCACTCTTTCCTACTCTAAGTGAAGACTGCACTGCAGAGCTCCTTACCCAAAAAAGGCTTTTTCTGATTTCGAGCCCAGGCAATTGCTTGGATTTTTCCTTCGGTTCCTCGAACACCAAATCCTCCTGGAACCAGCACTCCACTGCACAAAAGAACAAACCACAAAGGCAACTCCCATTTCCTACCAGCCCAGCTTGCAATAACCACCTAAAGGGCCATTACCAAGACACTGAAGCCATGAATTAACCCCATACATTGTGCTATTAGGACAATTAATTGTATGTAAATACTATGAACTTAGAAACTGCATACAAAACTATGGACTTTTCTTGTAACATAAGAACATGCTTATTGCAAGGGAAAAAGATAGTACACATAACTGCAATACTGCCCCTGCACTATCTTTGGTACTCAGTTGTCCACAATTATTTTTTCTTGAGACAGGGTCTCACACTGTTACTCAGGCTGGAGTGCAGTGGTGTGATCACAGCTCACTGCAGCTTCAATCTCCCAAGGAGCTGGGACCACAGGCATGTGCCAACACATCCAGCTGGTTTTGTTGTTTTTGTTGTAGAAACAGGGTCTCCCTATGTTGCCTGGACTGGTCTTAAACTCTTGGACTCAAGCAATCCTCCCGCCTCGGCCTCCCAAAGTTTTGGGATTACAAGCATAAGCCACTGTACCCAGCCCATAATTTTAAATACATATATTAATATAAACAATTTATTTTACCTCTTGGCTTAAAATGCTCCCCTAAGAAGGGGGCCTTTCTTCATCAGCTCTGTGTGCCATACTGACCAAGACACTCAGAAGAAGGTGTATACCTCCGTAATATTCAACTGTTCTGGTGAACCAGAAACTCTTGCTAATGTTTTTACTATTATAAATAACAGCTGCCAAAACAATTTATGAGATTCTACTGACGGGTACTCATCAAATGTTCTGGATGAAAAATCGTTAAATAAGCCTCATCAATAGATGCATATGGCAAACAGTATCAAAATCAAAACAGCTTTTCAGATCCAATGATATTGACACACTGCATTTTTAAAGGATTAAATCAGACAGCAGGTAGTCTTTCCAATAATTAAAAAATATTTTAACAAGTCAATTACCTACTATTAGCACATGAAAACAGAGGACTTTGTCATTAAAACAAACGAAAAGAACCCCGGAAACCCAGGGCAGTGAACTCTACTCACTGAGCACTACAGAGCTTCTGCCAAGCTTCGTGGTAGCGCACGGGGTCTTCCTGCGAGGTGATGGGCTCCAAGTCCATAGAATCTATGTACTGGACGGTGTTCAGAGAGGGGAGAAAAGCAGGCTCGTGACTCGAAGCTGTGCTTTCTTAATTTTTAAATAATATTATCATTTTATCAAAGTTCTGTCTTCCTTAATTCTGGCTTTAAAGTGATCACCTTAATACATTTAATAACTTGAAATTTTTTTAAATATGAGATTTTAAAATACAACAGTTTCCTTCAAAATCATTAAATTCCCAAATCTCTCTCTCTCTGCACTCTACTCTGTTCAGGATCTGGCCTCTGCAGCAGACTCTAGAGGGCTTTCTGTTCAATGACACTCTCCTCAGCCTATCTTCCGCCCAGCTTTTGTGGGTTTTTTCTTTTTCTTTCTACCATATTGAAGCATAATTCACATACAATAAAATACAAGCATTTTAAGTGCATACTTTGAAGAGTTTTGTCAAACATACACATGAAGGTGTGACCACCACCGCAACCAAGACATAGAATGAGCCGGGCGTGGTGGCTCACACCTATAATCCCAGCACTTTGGAAGGCCGAGGCGGGTGGATCACTTGAGGTCAGGAGTTTGAGACTAGCCTGGTAAACATGGTGAAACCCCATCTCTACTAAAAATACAAAAAAAAAAAAAAAATAGCTGGGTGTGGTGGTGCGCACCTGTAGTCCCAGCTACCCAGGAGGCTGAGGCAGGAGAATTGCTTGAACCCGGAAGGCGGAGGTTGCAGTGAACTGGGATCATGCCACTGCACTCCAGCCTGGGTGACAGAGCGAGACTCCGTCTCAAACAAAACAAAATAAAACGTAAGTTACCATCTTCCCAGAATGTCTCCCCTCTACCACCTACCCCAAACAACCTCAGATCTAATTTCTATCATCACAGATTCATTTTGCCTCTTACAGAACCTCATATAAATGGAGCCAAATAGTATATAACCTTCTGTGTCTGGCTTCTTTTGCTCAGTGTTTTTGAAGTACATCCATGTTGCTGTGTTTATCAGTAGTTTGTTCCTTTTCTAACTTTTTTTTTTTTTTTTTTTTGCAGAGATGGAAGTCTCGCTATGTTGACCAGGCTGCTCTCAAACTACAGGCCCTAGGCGATCCTCCCACAGCAGAGCCTCCCAAAGTGTTGGGATTATGGGCTTGAGCCACTGTGTTCAGCCTGGTTTGTTCCTTTTCATTGCTGAGTCATTTTCTACTATATAAATAAACCATTACAAACTTATCCATTGGCAGGCTATAAATATTTGGGTTGTTTTGAGATTTCAGCTATTATGAATAATTTGTCCATTTGAATAAAAATCTTTTTTTGTGGACATATTTTCAAGTCTCTCAAGTGAGTATCTGGGAATGGACTTACTGGATCACATGTCTACCTTGATAAGAAACTACAGACTGTTTTCTAGTGTGGTGGTGCCATTTTACACTCCCAGCAGCAAGGTAAGAGCTCCACAGCCTCTCTAACACTCAGCCGCTCTAGTGGGTATGCGTCAGGATCTCATCGTGACTTCATGTGCATGGAGTTCCCTGACAACTAGAGGTGTTGAGCACCTTTTTGTGTATATCACCTACACCTTTTTTTGGAAGTGTCTGTTCAAATCTTGTGCCCACTTCTTAAATTAGGGTGTTCACCATTTTTCTACACTCTCCTACCTAAACCCTGCAGTTAGTTCCCTGAACCTCAGGGTAAGACCCAGATTTGGCCCAGTTCATGGAACTGTGGGCAGGCCCTCACACCAGCCTGTCTCCAGACAGCCTCCAATTCACAATTTCCATCCACAGTGTTTCCAACGGCTCCACATCTCCAAGCCCTTGGACGTGCTCTATCTATTCTACCAGGAATGCCCCTTCCAAGCTTTCTCCATCCTACCCAACCCGACCTGGTGTCCCTCCATGAGAAAGTCTGCCTTCCTCGTGTGTCTGCCATGGCAGGTTCAGCCTCTGCTACGTGCTCCTTCCTACCTAAGAGACTCAATATTCCTTAAAGGCAGAGACTGTTGCCTTTTCATCCATCTCTCATCCTCTGCCACCTAACAAACATATGGCAGCCACAGACTAACTCCAAGTGAATAAAATAAATGAATGATGGAAAGAACTAGCAAATAAGAAGTCAGGCCTGTATAATGGGATTTAAATTCTGAAAACATGTACAACAGGTCATTCTGCAGGAACCTGTCCAGCAGCACAAAGCAAACTAAATTCTCACGCTGAGAAACACCTGGGAAGTAGAAAGCAAACCCTAATGTGGGGACAGCTACATGGGGCCCGGTTTACAACCTCAGCACTGAGCCCCAACTTTACCTCTGACCTTCATCTCCTCCTGAAAAGCTCCAGCTGATGGGCTGGGAAGAAAAGGAATAAAGAGGACAGGCAGAAGGGAGGGTTTTCAAGGACAGCTGACATAGCACTTACAATATGCCAGGCATAAATCTCAGCACTTTGTATTCATGAACTTCTTACAACAACCCTAGGAGGAAGGCACCATCACCATCCCTTTTTAAAGATGTGGAAACTGAGGCACAAAGAGGGTTAAGTAAGTTGTCTAGGTCTCACCGCTTGTAGATGACAGAGCTAGAATCTAGTCCTGGTCACATGGCTCAGGCATCCATGCTTTTTTTTTTTTTTTTTTTTTTTTGAGATGGAATCTCACTCTGTCACCCAGTCTGGAGTGCAGTGGTGCAATCTCGGCTCACTGCAACCTCCATCTCCCGGGTTCAAGCAATTCTCTTGCCTCAGTCTCCTGAGTAGCTAGGAATACAGGCACATGCCACCACGCCTGGCTGTATTATATTTTGAGTAGAGACGGGGTTTCACTGTGTTAGCCAGAACAGTCTCAATCTCCTCACCTCGTGATCTGCCCACCTCGGCCTCCCAAAGTGCTGGGATTACAGGCATGAGCCAACGCGCCCAGCCACAGCATCCATGCTCTTAACCATGACACTCTACTGCCACCCACAGATAAGTAGGGCCATGCCCCACCGTTCCACCAGCTCAGCTGCTGCCCGCCATGGCACAGACCAGAACACAGTAACTACCATTTACTGAGTGCCCGCCCTGCACCCCAGAGAAACCTCACAGCTCTATGAGGTCAACACTGTCATTCCCACTCTGCAATAAGTGATGAGCACAGGTTAGGAAAGGCAGCCCACATGCCAACAAAGTCTCCGAGAGCCTCCAGCTGTCAACTGTGCAGCATGCCTGTGGTCCACCAGCAGCCCCCATTTCCACAGGGCATTTTATTTGGTTACCTGATAGTCACAGCCAAGAACTCAAGTCTCTCTCACCCTCTCCTCTAGCCATCTCTCCCCTCCATTAATTCCTGAAAATGCTCTACTGTCTTCTCGAAGCCAGGAAGCAACCACAAATCTTTTTAATCCCTAAAAAGTAATTCTGAGCTCCAAAAACAGAAAGCAGATATGACGCGGCACCTAGGAGACTACAGACTGCTTCCTGCTCATCTGTCGGTTGTACCTGTGCCACCCTCCTTACCTTGATTTCCAATTTGTGGTTGATGGCCAGTGCAGAATGCTCCAGAGCCTTAATGACAGAGGCATAGGAGTCTGAGAACTTCGTGTATTTGCCCACAAGGGCAATAGAGCAGGTCTCCAGCAAACGATCATATCTATCAAACAAACGTCAAGAAATACCCAGTTACTCAGAAGGTACACGCTATCATGAGACCAAAATAGCTATTTTAAGAGAAAAAAAAACACGTCTGGCCAGGAGTGAGCTCACGCCCATAATCCTATAATCCTAGCACTTTGAAAGGCAGAGGCGGGGGGATCTTGAGCCCAGGAGTTGGAGGTTACAGTGAGCTGACTGCACCACTGCACTACAGCCTGGACAACAGTGAGACCCTGCCTCAAAAACCCCTACAAAAACACATCTGGGAAGAATATAACGGGAATGGCTATTATCTGAGTTCTGTGTACAGACCAGTAAAGAGGAAGTAATTTTCAGATCAACATGGCAGGCTTTGTAAAGAAAGATTTTTTTTTTTTTTTGAAACTTATAAAGAGACAGTTTCAGTACCTCACACAAATTTGCCTACAAAAATTTTTTTCATACCAAAGGCCAAAAAAATTAACAGACATAAACAGACAATTCACAAGAATTAATGGGATGAAAGCAAGTGTCAAACAAATTATGGGACATTCACAAAATAGAAAAGTCCCCACTCATTAAAAGTTTTCATTGTAGAATATAATAACAGAACAAAATGCTTATAATGTTTTATGAAAAAAGGTGATAAAACTGTGCGATTCTGGTAGCTACCTGTAAGCAGACAAAGACTGAAGGGAAAGTGTTGAAATAAAAAACGATTCTCACAGAGCAATGGAATGAGTATGCCCTCTCCAAATGCTTCTAGGCCGTCATATTGATCTTGCAACTAAGATAAGGCCTGCCCATTGCTCTAAGACACGAAGTGAAGATCTCTGAAGGGATGTGACAGCACCACCGAGCCTTAAAAGGATGTAGTGGAGTAGGCAGCAACACATCCCCTTCCTGATGTGATCCCTTTCTGGTGTGGGGTGAGACACACATTCCCTAACACAGCTCAGATCTCTGGGGTGGTACCCAGGAGTGCTCCAGTCACTGTCAGCCATTCATGTGGGCTTCGGGTATGCACATTCACCCGCTGCCACCGGGATGCCTGTTTGCACTGATCTTGGTAAGGGACAAGCATGTTAAGACATAACCCGAACTCAGTGCCTGGAGGCCCAGCACCTGGCCTGGCCCTATCAGGATCTCCTCATCTGTGCCACAGCTACATGATAGTTTAGATCCTTTCTGAACATGTCTTACTACAAAGGCCCTTCTAATGCGTGGATGGCAGAAGTGCAAAAGTGCTAGGGCTAGAGTCAGCTTCACCAGCCCTACAAAAAAGTAAAGGAGGCTAGAGCTCCCAGCTCCTCATTCTAGGCAAACCTGTCAGCCATCTCTTTCCATTTCATCAGCATTTTTCTTGGCTGCCTCTCAATAGGAAGGTCAAGTCTTCGAAGAAAATAATCTACAACCCCTTGCTCCTCTAACAACAAGGGGACTCGGTAGATGGATGAGACATCGTGGACGCAGATCACCTGTTTAGAAAAAAGCAAGTTATTAAATAAAAGCAAAAACTCACCAGGCTTATAGCCTCCTACTAGCTATGTGACCTTGTAAAAATATTATGTATTTGAAAAGAGAAAAAAGGACAATTTTCTAGATAAAGATAAATTACTAAAACAGACTCAAGAATAGAATAGAAAATTAGTGGCCAATCTATTATGAACATGGATGCAAAAGTCCTTTTAAAAAAATTCATGGCTGGGCAAGATGGCTTATGTTTGTAATCCTAGTACTTTGGGAGGCCACGGCAGGAGGACTGCTTGAGCTCAGGAGTTCGAGACCAGACTGGGCAATGTGATAAAACACTGTCTCTACAAAAAATACAAAATTTAGCCAGGCATGGTGGCATGTGCCTGTAGTTTCAGCTACCTGGGGGATAGCTGAGATGGGAGAATCGCTTGAGCCTAGGAGTTTGAAGTTGCAGTGAGTTGAGATTGTGCTACTGCACTCCAACCTGAAAAAAACACCCAAAAATTAGCTGGGTGTGGTGGCATGTGTCCATGGCCCCAGATACTCGGGAGGCTGAGGTGGGAGGATCACTTAAGCCTGGGAGTTGGAGGTTGCAGTGAGCCAAGATCGCATCACTGTACTCCAGCCTGGGCAACAGAGCCAGAACCTGTCTAAAAAAAATAAATTCATGATCCAAACCACAAATGTAGTTTAAAAAAATCATGTCCACGAACCCATGAATAGTTTAGGAACAGTGGTTCTCAAACTCAGCTGCATACTGGAATCATTCAGAGCTTATAAAAGGTCAAAAGCCCATGCTGCCTCGTAGACCACTTGAATTAGGATCTCTCGGGGTAGGAGGCAGGCAACAGTACTTTTAAAGCTCCCAAAGCGATTCCAGTGTGCAGTCAAGTTTGAGAACTCCTGCATTAGGAAATTTAACAGTGGAATTCACCACATAAATAGAAAATTGATTAAGGAAGAAAAAATTCCCTCAGTAGATGTAGACTTGATAAAAATTCAAAACCAAATTCATAATAAAAATTATTGGTAAATTAAGATTAGGGAAAATTTGGCAATATAAAAAACCCACAGTAAACATCACATGGTTTAATAGTAATGCTTACTATTTAGAGTCCAGAACAAGGCCAGAATGGTCACTTTCAATACTTCTATTCAATGATGTACTGAAGATACTAGCAATTATCATTAGATAAGAAAAAAAAAAAATGAACCAGAAAACAAGAAGCGGTTGCCACTGAATAAGGCATACAATATCACTGCTTATCCATAAAAACCAAAAGAATTTACAGGTAAACAATCAGTACTAATAGAATTTTAGTAAGGTTGCTAGGCTATAGATGAATGGACAGAGGTCAGCAGGGTCTCCTATACATAGGCCATATCTAATCAGAAAATGTAATTTTTAAAACTTCACAGTAGTAATGAAAATTATGAATAGCTATAAATAAATCTAAACAACTTTATAAAGATTAGTAAATCTATAATGTACCCTTATTTTTAAAAAGTATAGAACAGTATCCAAGGATAGTCTTTTCAACAAACAGGGCTGAGACAAGTAGATATCCACATGTAAAAATCTCAACTCTTACCTCACACTACTCACAAAAGTTAAGCTAGAATGGATCCTATAAGACCTAAAACTAACTTTTACAAGAAAATCTTCATGACCTTGGTTAAGCAAGTTCTTAGATACGATAGTGAAAGCACAATCCATAAAAGAAAAAAAACAGACTGGACTTCACTGAAATTTAAAAGTGTCTGTGCTCTAAAAGACACTATTAAGAAAATGAAGGCCAGGTGTGGTGGCTCACACCTGTAATCCCAGCACTTTGGGAGGCCGAGGCAGGCAGATCACCTGAGGTCAGTTCGCAACCAGCCTGGTCAACTTGGCAAAACCCCATCTCTACTAAAAATACAAAACTTAGCCAGGCGTGGTGGCACACGCCTGTAGTCCCAGCTACCCAGGAGGCTGAGGCAGAGGAATCGCTTGAACACAGGAGGCAGAGGTTGCAGTGAGCAGAGATCATGCCACTGCACTCCAGTCTGGGCAACAGAGCAAGACTCCATCTCAACAAAAAAAAAAAAGAAAAGAAAATGAAAAGACAAGGCACAGTTACGGAGAAAGTATGTGCAAATCACATACCTGATAAAACAGTTGTATTCAGACTATATCAAGTCAATATTAGTAAGATAAATATTCCGATTAAAAGAATAAGCAAGGCTGGGCATGGTGGCTCACGCCTGTAATCTCAACATTTTAGAAGGCTGAAGCAAGAAGACTGCCTGAGCCCAAAGAGTTCAAGACCAGCATGGGCAACATAGCAAGACCTCATCTCTACAAAAAATAAAATAGCTGAACATGGTGGCTTCCGCCTAAGGTATGAGCTACTCAGGAGGCTGAGGCAGGAGGGCTGTTTAAGCCCAGGCTGCAGTGAGCTATGACAGCACCACTGCACTCTAGCCAGGGTGACACAGCAAGACCTCGTCTATTTAAAAAAAAAAGGCAAGGCCGGGCGTGGTGGCTCACAGCTGTAATCCTAGCACTTTGGGAGGCCGAGACAGGTGGATCACTTGAGGTCAGGAGTTCCAGACCAACTTGGCCAACATGGCGAAACACCATCTCTACTGCAAATACAAAAATTAGCTGGGCGTGGTGGCAGGCGCCTATAATCCCAGCTACTCTGGAGGCTGAGGCAGGAGAATCACTTGAACCCAGGGGGTGGAGGTTCCAGTGAGCTGAGATTGCTCCACTTCACTCCAGCCTAGATGAAAGAGTGAAAACTTCATCTCAAAAAAAAAAAAAAAGCAAAAAATTTTAAACTTAAACTTAAATATGGAAATACTTGTTACATTTTTAATAGTGAATAATTTTAAGGCTGGGCACAGTGGCTGACGCCTGTAATCCCAACACTTTGGGAGGCTGAGGCAAGTGGATCACCTGAGGTCAGGAGTTTGAGACCAACCTGGCCAACATAATGAAACCCCATTTCTACTAAAAATACAAAAATTAGCGGGGAGTGGTGGTACACACCTGTAATCCAAACTACTCAGGAAGCTGAGGTAGGAGAATCGCTTGAACCTGGGAGGTGGAGGTCACAGTGAGCCAAAAGATCGCGCCACTGCACTCCAGCCTGGGTGACAGAGTTAGACTCCGTCTCAATTTAAAAAAAAAAAAAAAAATGAGCAATTTTAATGACAACCTATTCTGCTACAGAATTGAATTTCCTTCACTTGCTAGGACAGAAATATCTAAAACCTGGCCAAAGCTACATGCTCAGTGTATCACCACTGGAATTTCCATACTAAGCACCACACTTAGATACATTACAGGTTCCAAATTTTGGATTTCCTGCATCATAGGTGCAGTAACAAAAACACTAAGATCTCTGTGACAGCCTACAACACCCTAGACACCAGGCACCAGAAACATCAAGTTGAATGAGGTGGCCCTTGCCCTCCAGAAGCTCAGAGTCTGTGAAGGGAGATACACACCACACATGTACACACACACGTGCACACGCACGCGCACGCGCACGCGCACACACACACACACACCCCCCAGAAAGATGGGCCCACTGGCAGCATACGTGAGACACCACACAGGAGCCCAGAGAAGGACGCAGTTAACCCTGAAGGCCAAGGGCCAGGAGGTTTGGCAGTTAAAGCTTCTCAAACAACACTGTCTTCGCTAGAACCTGAAGGATGAGAGTGAGTAGGAGACTGTCAAGCCAACAGGAAGAGGGGGACATGGGTTCTTAACAGAAATTAGCCAGTGCAAAAGTACAATCACAGGGAGAGTGGGGGTACTAGGGGAACCGAAAGATACTCCACCTGGCTGGAGCACAAAGTACAACGAGGCACGGAGAAGAGGCAGGAGGGACACAAGTGTGTTTGGGGAACCAGGAGAGGCAAGGAATGGCAAATCAGAGCCGATGGCGATGGGTTCTTCTGGAACAGCCCACTATCTCTAATTAGAAAGTAACACAAGCCTCATGAAACTCATCAAGAGGCTTCAGTACAATTAAAAGCAAAAAACAACTTATTAGAGATCGGAATTTCTACTCACTTGTTCAGGCTCAACATGGCAGAACATTGATATTTTCTCCTTCACTGATGTGTCAAGTGGATTTGAGCACCTGCATACGACCTAGCAGTAGAGAACAAGATGGCTTAGACAGAAGGAAAAGATGACAGAAGTAGGGGTTTTCCCTGATTGAAATTAAAACAGACTTCACATCATTAAGACGAACGAAAATGTTAACTCTCAGCACCAGGCACATAATCCATAAAAATATTATGACCCGTTTCAAAGCTAAAATCCCTAAACACCAAACTGGAGAAATATAAGAGAATGGCAGTGCAAATGAATACATTAATGAACTACAAGAGCTCTGGGGTTTTCCTCCATTAGTGTTCCCAGGTAGGAGTAAAAATGAGAATAAAAGGACTGAAAGGGAAAATAAGGGTCTGGGGAGTACAAGACCTAACACGTGCCAAGCAGGAACATGTAGCAAACTACAGCCGGTTCAAAGCACTAATCCTATTTTCTCCATCATCAACCATCAAAAGCAAGCCAAAAAGACAACGGTCTTATCTGTCATGAAAGAGTGATCTTAACTAGACATAAAAGATTACACTGAAACCAGTTATCAGGAAATCTTACCAGATCTGGGGAAAGCCCAAGCCCTCGAAGTTCCCGAACACTATTCTGGGTGGGTTTAGTCTTCTGTTCCCCTGTTGAACTTGGCTATTTTACAAAAGGAAAAAAAAAAAAAAAAGTTAGTTTCTCTCTGATAAGGAATTTTCAAGTATGACTTTTCCTTGAACCCCTTTTAAAAAGGAAATAGATCATTTGGTCACTTACATAATTTAGCTTTTATGTTTGTCAAAGTTACACGTGCATGTATTTTAGAGTCAAATGATTCTACCGAGCTTGTAAGCAGTATCGGCCCTCACCCACTCTCCCCTTTCCAATCCCTAGAAACCACCGCTCTTCAACTCTTAACTGATCTTGCTGGTGTGCCACTTCTTCACATTTACTTGGAGTCATTTTCTATTGATTTCCCTGTTAAATGAGGATCCTGCCCCCATTAGACACTTTCCTGTGCCTGCAGCCCTCTTTCGGGTTTACATCCTTTTGAAGTATTTAAATACTGTTCCCAAACCACGTGCCACACTTTTCCTTTCTGGACTAAATTATCTTTATTCTCCTCTCACACTTAACAGATAGACGTTACATACGGACTTGTAGGATGGAAATCATTTTCTGTTGGACTTTTTTTAAAAATAGACACAGGGTCTTGTCACATTGCCCAGGCTGGTCTCAAACTCATAGGCTCAAGCAATCCTCCCACCTCTTCCTCCCAAACTGCTGAGATAACAGGTGGGAGCCACCATGCCCAGACTCCACTAGAATTTTTAATGAAATCGCATCACTGTCTTTTAGCTTCCAGTATTGTTGCTGAGGGGTCCAATGGCACAATGATTCTTGATTTTTCTCTTTAGAGCCTTTTAGAACTTCTGCCCCATTAGTCTGAACGTTCACAATAATATGCCTTGGTGTGGGTCATCTGTCATCCAATATGCTAGGCACCAAGGGGGCCCCCTTTCAACCCAGAAACTGATGTCTAGAAATTTCCTTGAATTGTTCAGATGAGGGGTCAGAAATTTTTTTCTGTAAAGGGCCTGATGATAAATATTTTAGGTTTTGTGGGCCACACAGTCTCTGCCACAAGTATTCAACTCTACTGTTCCAGTGCAAAAGCAGCCACAGACAGCACATAAACAAATGGACGCAGCTGTATTTCCATAAACTTGATTTCCATAAAGCGGGGGTAGGTTCCTGTGGCCCACAGGCCATCGTTTGCTGACCCCTGGGGTTCAGATTATACTTCCGTTTCTCTGTTCTTATTTTTTGGAACTCCTATTATTTGGAAGTTAGAACTTCTGAGCCGGTCCTCTAATTTTTCTTACCTTTTCTCCTATTTTCTATCTCTTAGTCTTTTTGCTGTACTTCCTTGGGTATCTCCTCAACTTACTTTCTCTTAACTTCTTCATTTCTGCTACCCAATTTTTAATTTCCAAGGATTCTTTTATGTTCTCTCAATGTTTCTTTCTTACAGCATCCAGTTCTTATCTAATGGATATACCTTATCTCCTTTTAATTTTCTAAGAATAGTAATGACTGGTCATTTTGGGGTTTTTTGTTTTTTTTTTTTTTATTAAGTTTCCTCTGCTTGTAGAGCCTCAGTTCCCTGTAAGTTGCTTTCTGTTGCTTGGTCTCTTACCTATCAGATGCTTTCTCCAAGTGTATGGAGGCCTGCTCCAATGCTACCTGTAAGTTCTGTGTGAGTGGGTAGGCTTGTCTGGGTGAAAATCTGGCTGGCTTATTTCACGGGGAGCCCCCAGAGCCAGTGTCTTTTATCCTGGGCTATCCATACCCCAGAGGACAATCTTACAATCTCCCACGTGGAATGGCCAAAACTGAACATGTCAATTCTGGGAACCGAGTGGTGGAAGAAGGCAAGGAGTGTCAACAGCGTAACATCACACACAACCCCATGTTTGTAGTCCAGTGTTACCGCCCTCAACTGTCCCTAGTGTCTGCTCATCCAGGAACCCTCTCCAGAGAACAAGCCTCCAGTCTTCTGCCAAGGTGGGAGGAGGTTAATGCCCAATTGTGCACTTTAGGAAAAAGATGTCAGGGTCTGAGCCCTCTGAAGCAGTAGTTACATAAGGTCCACCCTCATCCCGCTCCTGAGCTTTGGGGTTCTGCAGGGCAAACAGGGCAGCTTCTCTGCTTTCATTGCTGCAGGCATAAGATCTGGCACTCAAGGTCAGCTTAGTCAGTTTCTATGCATCCATCTGCCTTCCAGCTTCCTAATTTTTGTTACTATTGACTCCTCTCCACAAGATTTGCTTTAAAAACAGCCTCTTTACTCTAGTTCCACCATACTGTAAAGACAAATGCACACAGCCAATCTACATCTGCAAATGCAACTGCCCTGATTTTTCAAATGTTTTCTATTTGATCTTTTCAAAAAAGTATGATTGTAACAAATTTAAACTTACAAAGTTCTTTATTCTCTGCTTCCTGCACCTCAAGTGAAAACTACTACACAATAAGTAAAAACCATTCCAGTTTACCTTTCCTCCCTCCTCTCCATCTCTCCCAGAGTAAAACTTTCAATGTCTTACTCACCTGGGGAACTAGACTGACGTGGATGTTACAAAAGTTCTCTCTTTTGACCTTGAATTGGAACTGACGGAAGGCCTCAATAAAGGGCATGCTTTCTATGTCCCCCACGGTTCCACCAAGCTAGAAGAACAAAGTTGTTTCAGAGGTTAGGCACTAAACCCTTCTCTGGCAGTTTAGTTTTCTAACAACTGTCTGTCTTCCTGATTCAGTGATGCGTAATTATGTAACGTGGACTCTCTAACCCTGTATGTTAGTTAACAAGAATTAGACATCTCTTTGTACTAAAAGGTTACTCTTTTGGACAGGCTCATCGTTCCCAAAGGTTATTGTGGAACTTTCCACATCATTTCAAGAAAAAGGTCAGCTGAGAGACGTGTCAGGAATGTTATCTGTATCACAGTGACAAAGCAAAAAAAAAAAAAAACCTAAATCTTATCTCCTTAGTTAACCATAAATAATTTTTATACTGAAAAGCATCAGTTGGCTGGGCACAGTGGCTCACATCTGTAATCCTAGCACTTTTGGAGGCCAAGGCAGGCAGATAGCTTGAGCTCAAAGCCATGGGCAAAATGGTGAAACCCTGCCTCTCCCAAAAAAGTACAAAAACTAGCCGGGCATGGTGGTGCACACTGTAGTTCCAGCAACTCGGGAGGCTAAGGCAGGAGAACTACGTGAGCCCAGGAGGTCAACGTTGCAGTGAGCCATGACTGCTCCACTGGACTCCAGCCTGGGTGACAGAGTGAGACCCTGTCTCAAAAAAAAAAAAAAAAAAAAAAAGCATTAGTTATAAACAAACTGCTGGAACTTCTGAGTCTCCTGTTATCTGAGGAACACTGAGATCCAACAGCTAGGATCAGCACAGCAGGAGTACAGATACTGAAACCAAACGAAGCTCATTCGGAGATGAATGCTCTTGCCAGAAGAAAGCAAAAGATCTGCTGACTTGCTCAAGAGACAGATGAAAATGTGTCACACTACTCATGGGAATAGTCAGTACTAAGTAAATCTATAAATGCTTAAAAAAAAAAAAAGAAAAGAAAAAAAAGGAGCACTCTTTGGGCAAAGTACAGTTTTCCTTTGCATGGCCATTCCACATGACTGTTACTATGCCCTTACCTGCCACATTGCAACATACTGCACCAACACAGATAGGAAGGCCAAGGGCTCCACTGGGAAATGTCTTATCAGTTGTTGATGGCTGACTAAGGAGATGAGTACACTTGTTCACATGTACAAGAATCATACAAACCTCAATAACACACACTTGAGGTTCCAGGCCATCTTCATCTACAGGTATTAGCGCCTGTCTCATCACCCACTCCTGGATTGCATCTGTGATATGAGGGACAACTGGGAAAGAGAAAACAAACAGGGAACTTATGCTTGTCCATCTACATTGATCGAGACAAATGCACTGACTGTGAAAACAAACTGCGGCACTCTCTGCCTGGAGACAGTAGTAATAGGGTCATAAAAATACTTTTGAGGCCCCCTTTAACTGGCCTCAACAAATCTCTGAGCTCACACTTCCTGCAGCCAGATGTCCAAGTTGTTGCTGGAAGCCCTGCAACAGAGCAAGGCTGAGAGTAGTGTCCTGAGCCACACGGGCGCGTATGCCCCTGTGCAGAGTCACACATCAGTATGGCCAACCCTATTGCTCACAGATGAAGGTGGGCACACTACACTTCAGTGCATTTCCAGGAACAAGAGACTTCTGGGACCCTGTTCCATATGTTTCCAGTTTACCAAAGGGTAGACAATCTACTGCAGTGGGCCAGCACAGCACAGCAGAGTCGTTAGGAGCACAGCACCCAGGGTCAGAATGTCTGCATTCAAACCTCAGTCCCATGACTCGTTAGTTGTGGATCTTTGGGTCAATTATAGAACTATTTTAAGCTTGTTTTAACCATTTTAAGCTTAACAACATGTTAAGTTGTGGAAATTTTGTGCGACAGCACCTGTAAAATGCTCGGTAGAGCACCTGCCATGTCAGTGCTCAAAGAATGCCAGCAATTGCTCAACACTTCAAAAATCATAGTTGCTGGGTACAGACTGCAAGTTCCTAAAAGGTGAAGATTACTGTTTAACTCCAGGTCACTCCAGTTACAGCAATGCCTCATGCACAAGGATATTCATTTGCCTCACACAGGAGAATATGCATTATCTACTCCACACATGGTGTCAAAGTGATCTTTTAAAATTCAAGTCAGAATTCATCACTCCCACGCTTCAACTTTTCGGTGGCTTCCCACTTCTCTGAGTACACTCCGAGCTTCTTGCTGCAGCCGAGACTGGGTAGAACCTGGCTGTGGCTACCACCCCCGCTCTCTGACCATCCCCCTCGGTCACTTTGCCTCAGCCATGCCGGCCTCCCCTCCATTCCTGGACCAACCAAGCCTTCGTAGCCCTGCGCCTCCACACTTCTCATTCCACTCTCCCTGTGACTGGCCTCTCAGCTCAAATGGCCTCTCTTGGGAGGCTCCCCAACCACCTGCCCAAAGTGGCTTTTCCCAGTCATTCTTTCAGTCCTCACCCCACTTGGTTTCTTCACTGCTTCTGACAGACGTCTCGTTTTGTTGTATGTTTGTTGTTTGCCTCCCCGACAGGTAACCTCCGTGTGGGCAATGACCTCTCTGGTCTTGCTCATCACATGCATTACCAGCACCAGTGAGCGTCTGACTGCAGTGAGCATTCAATGCAAATTTGATGGATGATGATTAAATAAACAGCAAACTGTATAATCAAAACCATTCTAATTCCTGATTCCTTTCTATGTGTCAGGAAGTCAGGGAACACTTCATTGACTTTTACTTCCTTTAATCCTCCTAACAACCCAGAGAGGTAGGTGTTGTTATTGTCCATTTTACAGAAAAGGAATCCACATTTCGAAGAGGTTAATGTGCCCATGTTCACAAAGCTAGTGAGAGGGGAAGCTAAGATCCAAATATGACCCAATTAGCCCAGAATCTCGCCAGGGCAGCCCCAGACCAGAGCCAGCTGTCAGTGTGACCCTCAGCTTTCAGGCCAGTAAAGTCTAAAGCCAAAAGCAGATTTGCTCTCATAACTCAGATTAAAGCCACTTTTCAGCAACCCCTCCAAATTTGGGCCACTGCCATTATACTAGATCAGTAGTTTTCCATCCCCACCTTCTTAAAGCAGCAAAACATTTTCCTTAAATGAATGCTTGTACAAAACCCCGAAACAGCAAATAGATGTAAGCGAAGCTGTGCCAGTGAAAGCTTGGGAGGACCCAGAAACCCACTTCTCAGGCTCCTCCTAGGCCATATGGCATTGATGAACGGCCTGGAAACCAGTATACACAATGGATGCTCATTTCCTTCTCACTTCTATACATAGTAAGTCCCAGATGCACACATACATGCCATCTGGCTTAATGCCCTAATCGAGTTGCCTTTACCACTTTCACACTCATTACTGTGTAAAAACAACAGTTCTCTGGACTCATATCATGCTGCCTTGGCAGGACTGACAAGCTTCAATGAAGAAGTGGTTCTTCAAATTCTTTTTTTTAGCAAACAACAATATAACTCTGATTTTTCAACTGAAGGCATATTTCAGTAACAATACCTTGTGAGTTTCATGCTGAAATCACATACAATGTAAACTTTTATACTCAAAAGGGAATTATACATCTGTGTAGAGGTGGGAGGGGGGAAGAAATTAAACTGGTTAAGACTTTTAAGCTTTAAAGGTAAATCCAGTATTACCTTGGACAGTTTTCCCCAAGTAATCTCCTTTCCGTTCCTTGTTAATGACATACTGGTATATCTTTCCAGTGGTCAGATTATTGTCCTTGGTGAGGCGGATGTCAAGGAAACGTTCATAGTTACCCAGGTCAAGGTCTACTTCCCCCCCATCATCCAGCACAAAAACCTCACCTGCAGTGAATAGAGAAACCATTTAGGTTAAGTGAAAAATACCTATACCGTGGCACAACTGCAATTCTGAAATAAAACACTCATAACAACGTGTGCAATTACATGATAGGAAGCACAGAAATTCACTTCTAGAAAACTAAACATGACACACAAAAAGAAAAATTACCAGATATTCTCTAAAAGGTAACTTCATACTTCTAGTCTGTCAACAAACTCATTCTTAAGAAGAGTTATAAAATGGCAAGGGATGGGAGGGAATGACAGGCTGTGCGTATACAGGACCCTACAGTAGTATATAGCATCTGCTGCCTAGGGAAAAAAGAGCCTTCAGAAAAGTCTCCTAATTAAGCATAATATGGTTTAAAGTGTGATAAAAATATTTGATTCAAAGCCTGGATATATGCATATTAAGTTTGTGCTGATTACAAAAATCAGCTTTTGAGCTCTGCTTTTGTTCTAAACAAATTTGTGAAACTGCACACATTTCTCCCATTCCTTTGTTGCACATTCATTCCATGAAACTTCACTCTAGAAATTTTGCCCAGAATGATTCATTCCTACCACTACAATAGGAGACAAGCTCAAACACAGGAAAGGAAAAAAATGTCTCATTTTCTCCCTCAGAGAGATAACTCATCCTCTGCTCAAGAATTCTGTATTAAATATCACTCAAGTGTACGGATCTTTTCCTGCTGCTATTTGTTACATGAGGATTTCTGCACTAGTGACACTTAATGCTTGTAGATTTTCACCTCAATGCTAGAGAGTAGGAGTATGAATGCAGAATTTTAAAACAAGAGGTATGTTTTAACATCTCTCCCAGTTTTAAGCAATTAATCTTTGAAGTAACAGCCACAGTCGCATGTCACACAGTTGATAGGTTCTCAATAACAACAAAGAAGTAAAATGCAATCGGGCATGGTGGCTCACAAGTGTAACACCCAGCACTTTGGGATTACAGTGGGAGGACCCAAGACCAGCCTGGGCAACATAGTGGAACCCTACCTCTACAAAACATTTAGAAATTAGCCAGGCCTGGTGATTTACACCTGTAGTCCTAGCTACTCAGGAGGCTGAGGTGAGAGGATCGCTTGAGCTAAGGAGGTGGAAGCTACAGCGAGCCATGATCACACCACTACACTCCAGCCTGAGGGACAGAATGGGATCCTGTCTCAAAAAAAAAAAAAAAAAGGATTATTCCTGTCTAGGTGAAAAAAGTATCATTCTGCTATATTAAGGGACCTGTTAGAAGGCAGAAAATAAAAGTTATGCAAACTGCACATAAATCCCAAGTGCTGATATGTTCTTCCACATGCAATTATTATGAAGAAATCCACTGTGCTTACCATGCTCATAAGGAGAGAATGTTCCTGCATCAATGTTAATGTAGGGGTCAATTTTGATTGAAGTTACATGTAAACCACATGACTTGAGTATTGTGCCCACACTGCTGGCAATGATTCCTTTTCCAATTCCTGATATAACACCACCAGTAACCAGAATATACTTCATTTTACTCTTTGACCTGGAAAAGAGAAAAATTACAGATGAAATAAATATATCTCAACAAACCAAACTCATCTGGGTTCAAATACTGGCTCTGCCAATTATTAGCTATGAACCATCTTGAAGCCTTAGTTTCTCTGTCACAGGACTTCAAAAGGTTGTCTTCAGGTTTAAACAGCATCGTAACAAACATTTCTTGGATCACTGAATGGCTTTAGTCAAAAATGTGTAGAAAAACAACTGCTACTCTAATAACATAGTTTTTTGTTTAAAGCTTTGACAACTAATAACCTTCAGAGTCAACCTAATAAAACCAGCTCTAAGCTGGTTGATATAACACTACAACCCAAATGTCTGCTGACATCCCTGCCAGACACTGAGATACCAGGCAGGTGCCTCATTGTTTTCCCTACATGGGAAAAAAATTCAAACTTGGATAAGCACTCCAGTTCTCCAGGAAATAAATAATGTCTTTGGCTAAACTACAATGTATCATCAAGAAAACAAAGCTCCTCTAGGTTATAAAAGATAGACTAAAAGGAAAGAACATCAACACTGAAAAGTGGTTGCAGTTAAACCAAAATTCCTATAATTAAAAGGAGTTCCCTTGCTGGGCACGGTGGCTCATGCCTGTAATCCCAGCACTCTGGGAGGCAGAGGCAGGAGGATCACTTGAGGTCAGGAGTTTGAGACCAGCCTGGCCAATATGGGGAAACCCCATCTCTACCAAAAATACAAAAATTAGCCGGCTGTGATGGCGCACACCTGTAGTCCCAGCTACTCAGGAGGCTGAGGCAGGAGAATTGCTTGAACCCAGGAGGCAGAGGTTGCAGTGAGCTGGAATCACGCCACTGCACTCCAGTGTGCACGACAGAATAAGACTACCTCAAAAAAAAAAGTAGTTCTCTTCTATAATTTAACAATAACTTGATCCTTGTCATAAATCTCTCCCAGGCATGCAATGAAGAGAGACTGTAAATACTGGGGGAGAGGGACATCAGATAAGAAACCAGTCTGAAGCACATGATGGGCAGAGGACTCAAAGAGAGGGGAGATGAGATTAAATCCCAAGAGTGTGCCACAGTGGCAGGGAAAGGAGAGATAAAAGAAGATGTAAGGGCAGCAGAGTCAAGACGCAGGTGAAAACAGCATTGACAAGAGGTGAGGAGACTGTGACAGGCTCATCACGGAGGATTTATCACTGGTCCCCAACTTCAGAGGTCCAGAATCGTCCATTTGGTGAGCAAACCCAAATGTGACCAAAATGAAAAACACAATAGGAAAGTAGCAGAAAATGCTTACTTTGGCATGGTCAGGACATTTTCCTCCTCAGGAACGTTCCATGTGAAGCAAAATTATGATAAAAATAAACTAAGGAACAAGAAAAGTAGGGAGTTGTGCTTGAAGCATTCCCCCGCCCCACCCCCTCCCCAGAGCAGGAAAGAACACACTTGGCAGGGAAGGAAGAATGTTCAGAAGTCTTCTCCGCTCCAAAGGCTCTTTCCATCCTCTGCTGCAGCATTTCCAAAAGCATGCTCCCTGCTTTCAACAAAATGCATATGGGATTCTCAAAAAAGGTTTTATGGATATACATCAGAGAAATGCTGATTAAACCAAGTCATTTAACGCAAGAATCCTGGGAGTGTTTAGTAAGTAAACTCGCACTATCATCACTGCTATATAGTATGCGGTATCTCCAAGCTTATCTGACCCTAAGTCTCTCACTTTACAGTTCCTTATTGACACATGAAAATCAGATTTAGGTACATTTTACATATGTTCTAACCAGACATATCTCTTACTGAGACTATACCCTGGTCTCCCTGTTTTGGATGATCCCAGAAATTCCTCTGCCACCCTGAGTTACTTCTACAAAAGATTCATCTTATCCAATTACATTTGATTTGTCCCAATTTTACTCTAAGAGGGTAACATCTCTCTTTACGTTCTTTAGATTCTCTCTCTAGATTCTTGCTGTCTCAGTGCCTGGCAATAAATATGCCAATGTACACAAAGACCAGGAGGGAGGCTCATTCATTCATCCTTATGGGGTACTGACTTACATGACAGCTACTGCGCTTGGGGACTATAAACATTAATCAGATTTGGGCCCATATCTCAACTTTCTGGCAGTCCAGTTGGAGAGATGAAACATTAACAAATAAATGAGTAATTCAGTGATGGTGGAAGCAGACAGAAAACATGTTTAGACTATAAAGGGGGACGAAGAGAGCAGAAGTTTTCAGTACCATGGCCATCAGAGGAAGGTAAGAGAAGTCCTGGGGGCAGTGGGCGGATCCAGGCGGCTCCTGTTTTGTAGATATGACTTGCAATGGGCCTTGAAGGACTGACTGCAAGACTCAGAGCACAGGAAAGGGAACAGGGTGAACAGGCAGGTGCGGGGCAGCTACAGAGAACAGAGGTAAGGCCAAGAAGCAGAAGACGGGGAGGGAGGGATATATGGTGGAAGACAAACTGGAAAGGTAGGCAAGGGCCAGATCATGTAAAAACTGGCATGCCCAATCTGAACTTAATTCTGAAGGTGACGGAAGGTGCAAGAAGGTTTTCCGGCACAGAAGTAACGTAAATCAAGACACATCAGAAAATTCAACAAAGATTGAGGGGGGAAAATGCTTTTTCTTTCAATGTTATGAGATGAAATGCCAGCCCCCATCACTCGTGTGCAGACCTCAGTCATGTCACTTGAGCTGCCTGCAACGCGGGTTCTCACCTCGGGAAATGGTGGTGAGAATCCCCACGCCGCCCGCGTCACAGGGCCGCTGAGCATTCGAAACTGCAACGACTGTGGACGGAAGGGCGCTACGCAAACGTGGTGAGCTCTATACACCGCCAGCGCCCCGACTCCCGGCCGTCGGGAAGGGAGGAAGCCGTGGGGCCCAAAGGCCAGTCGCGGGGCCCAGGGCCGGAGAGCTTGCAGGCCCCCTGGTCCTACGGCGCGGAGCCGCCCCGCCTAGCCCCAGGCGGCTGAGCCCGAGGCCCGAGGCCCGCACCGCCTGAATGGATGGGCGGCTGCCGGGCTTCCTCGCAAACGATGAGCAAGGACGGGGTTGGGGGGGCGCTCCACGACCCCACGGCCTAATCCGTCCGACGAGCCCGGCAGAGCTGATTCGGCGCGGCCCAGCGCGGCGGCTCAGGCACCGCAACCTCTGAAGCCGCCCCGCGTCCCGCGCCCCGCTCAGTCCCTCTCCCCAGCACCGCCCGGCCACGAGGCCCGCGCGCGGGAGCCAGCAGCTCGCCGGCCGGGGCGCCCGCCCCACTCCCGTTAGGCACACAGCCCATTGGGCAGGACGCCGAGTCACCTCGCCCCTGATTGGTAGGAGCGACGTCCGTCACCCCGGCGGCGGGGCTATCCGGCGCCGGGCTCAGCTCGCGCCGCTGACTCCTGCGCGGGAGAACAGTTTCCCCCTGGGATCCCTGGAGTCGGCCTACCTGCGGCCGGCTTCAGATCCTCCCGTCAGCGACAGAGTCGGGCCGGCGACGCGCGCGGAGCCCCGGACAGCCAGTGAACAACCCCGACCGCATGCGCCCGGCAGTCTTTCACGGAGGCGGGCTATAGGCTGTGCGCACGCAGAAGGTGGAGGGCGGGGCGGGCCTGGAGGGCGCGGGGCGGGGCGGGGCGGGGCCCGGCGTGCGCAGGCGCGGGGCCGCCGGACCTCCTGGCCGCCTCGGCTGAGATGAGTCGCTGGTGGTTCGAGGCCGGGCGAGTGGCGGCGTGTCTGCCCCTCTGCTTCCGTCCCAGCCTGTGGCCCAAGCTTCCTCTCTTGAAGGGGAGAAGGCTGTTTGGGGACTCACACCTGGCCTATTAGTCGCCTGGCCTCGCGTCCTCCCACAGCGTTCTCCTGGAGTTCTGGGCGTCGCCTTCCATCCAACAGTTTTTCACGGTGGGCTCCTGGCGGTGACGCGCCAGCGCATCTCTGCCTCCGGGCGAGGGACGTCGGCAGCAGCACCCCTGGCCTCCAAGACGGAAGTGTGGAGAGCCGCGCGGCGCTGGCTCCTCGTCGGCCCCCCTCCTCCCCACACCTGCCCCGAAGGCGGCTGCTTTGGATGGACTAGGATCCTGAAAACTACGGTTTCATCTAGCTATCGCTCCCTAAGCACCGACTGTGCCATGCACTGTGCCGGGCACCGAGGGACCCTCTCTTCGGACTAACGATGTAGGGAGGCACACTGAGCAGCTCATTACACTTCATGGTTGTCATGGGTGCTTGCTGCAGGGATGGCTGGTGCTGGGGCAGTGAGTGCCCAGCTCGGGACTGACCAAGTCCGGTGGGGGTTGGGAATTCAGGCGGGAAGCCCCCTCCTGAAAAAGTGACTTTGAAGCAGAGACCTAAGTAGACTGGCAAAGATGAGAAAGGGAGAGGCGGGGATAAGAAAGTGAGGCATGCTTGAGCCCAAAAGTTCGAGACCAGCTTGGGTAACATAGCGAGACCCCGTTTCGTTTAAAAATAATAATAATAGGCGGGGCGCGGTGGATCACACCTGTAATCCCAGCATTTTGGGAGGCGTAGGCGAGTGGATCACAAGGTCAGGAGTTCAAGACCAGCCTCACCAATATGGTGAAACCCTGTCTCTACCAAAAATACAAAAATTAGCTGGGCATGGTGGCGGGCACCTGTAGTCCCAGCTACTCAGGAGGCTGAGGCAGGAGAATAGCTTGAACCTGGGAGGCGAAGTTTGCAGTGAGCTGAAATGGCACCACTGCATTCCAGCTTGGGCGACACAGCGAGACTCTGTCTCAAAAAAATAAAAATAAACAGTAATAATAATTTTTTTAAAAAGTGAGGCAGAAGGAAAAGCCTGTGTGCAAAACCAAAGAGGCCGGCACAGCCGAATTGGAAGGCCTGTCTAGCCAAGTCCGTGAGGGCCAAAAGAAGTGAGATTAACATGAGATCAGGTTGAAGAGTTGGGTAGGACCATACTGTGAAGAGCATTATAGACCAAGCAAAGGCTTTTCTTTCTCCTAGGGATAGCGGAAAGCCATAGAAACTTTTGAGAGGGTTTTGACCTTCCTTTGGATAGTGAATTTATGTACATTGTTATAATTTTTCCCCAAACACTACACAAGGGTATCCATGAAAAGTAAATCTCTTATTTCTGTACCCCAGTGTTCCTGTTTTGTTCCCTGGAAGCAGTTTGCCACAAGTTCTTAACTATCTTTATTGAAGGAATTAAAAAAAAAAAAAAAAAAAAAAGATGTGATGGGATCAGATTTGTGTTTCAGGAAAATCGTTGAAACAGATGGATTCCCAGAAACCAGGTCAGGAGGCTCCTGCAGTGGCCTCTTTTAGAGGCTTCTGGCTCCTTCCAGATCTGGCTCACCAGTGCTTCAACCCTAACAACCTGCCTATGCTGCATTCAGCTCCAAATCTAAAAAATGTTTGGAATGCCAGGCATAGTGACTCTCACTTGTGATCCTGATACTTTGGGACGTTGAGGCAGGGCAGGAGGATCTCTTGAGTCCAGGAATTCAAGACCAGCCTAGGCAATATAGTGAGACCCCATCTCTACAAAGAATACAAAAATTAGCTGAGCATGGTGGCATGCATCTGTAGTCCTGGCTACTCCAGAGCCTGAGGCGGGAGGATTGCTTGAGTCCAGGAATTCAAGGCCAGAGGGAGCTAGGATCCCACCACTGCACTCCAGCCAGGGCAACAGAGTGAGACTCTATCTCAAAAAAAAAAAAAAAAAAAAAAAAAAAAAAAAAAAAAAAGTTTGAGATGTCTTTGAAGGTACTCTACAGTCACACCTTCTTTCAAGAAGTGTTCGATGTTTATCAAAGTGCCTGGGAAATAATAGATGCTGAGAACGTACTTGCTGAGGTAATGAAGATGCTATGGGAGATGGAAAAATGAGCCATTCACCCAACCACTCCTCTGAATGACCACTTGACATTGTCTTCTTCCTCAAAGCTCTTCCATCTCCCCCCCACCATATTCTCCTCAGCTGGTGGTCTTGCTTCCCATTTCACAGGAAAATAGAAGCCATCGAGATTTTTCATATCCATCAACCACTTTCATCTGTGCACACCAGCTCTGCGTTGTCTCCTGTTACTGTGGACAAACTGCCCAGACTCCCACAGGTCAACCTCCTCTCTTGCTCCAAGTGCCATACCCATTTGTCAACTCAAAGAATGTCTAGTATGCAAGTGCCGTATCCTTTCATCAACTCAAGAATGTGTAGTAGAATGTCCCTTTCTGCGTCATCAGTCTTTCCCTCTCTAGTAGATCTTTTCCACTAGTGTGATGCAAACATGCTGCAATTTGTTCCATCTTAAAACCCCTCTCCTGACTCTGTGCCGTTCTCCAGCTTCCCCTCCATTTCTGTTTCACTTTTCAGCACAACTCCTAAAAAATGTTGTTTGTACTTGCTGTCTCCAATTTCTTTCCTCTCTTGAACTCATTCCAATCAGGATATTTTGCTTATATAATTTCACTGAAACTGATCTCGTCAAAAATTAACCTCCATGTTCTCAAACCTCTTCTTTGTACATCAGCTTAGACTCCAATCTCTAATGTCCGCAGGTCCCAAATAAAGACAACGGTGGGCTGGGCACGGTGGCTCATGCCTGTAATCCCAGCACTTTGGGAGCCCAAGGTGGGCGGATCACAAGGCTAGGAGTTCGAGACCAGTCTCGCCAATATGGTGAAACCCCGTCTCTACTAAAAATACAAAACTTAGCCAGGCATGGTGGTAGGCGCCTGTAGTCCCAGCTACTCAGGAAGCTGAGGCAGGAGAATCACTTGAACCCAGGAGTCAGAGGTTGCCGTGAGCCAAGATCGCACCGTTGCACTTCAGCCTGGGCGACTAAAGGAGACTCTGTCTCCAAAAAAAAAAAAAAAAAAAAAACAACAGTGTGACTGTATGTGCATGGCATGAATGTGTGTGTGTGTGTGCGTGTGCACACATGCACATGTGTATGTATTTACATATTTGGGCTGCATCTCTCCCCAACCATAGGCCGTCTCCTTGTGGGCTCCTGGGTGCAGCTATACAGCCCCAGAGCTGCCCCCAAACTGACCACTTCCCTAACAGCATTTGTCACAGCTGATCATTTCCTCCTTAAAACATGCATGTCCTTTACTTGGCTTCTAGGAAACCACCTGCTGTTCATTTTTTCCTATTTCACAGGTTTCTCCTTCTAGGTCTCCCTACCTAGATCCTCTTCCTTTTCTTCTTCCTGGACTATAAACATTGCCCCAAGTCTCAGTTCTAGGATCCCTTCTTTCTACAGTCATTATCTAGTCATTAAAACCGTCTGTCCTGGACGCGGTGGCTCACATCTGTAATCTCAGCACTTTGGGAGGCTGAAGCAGGCGGATCACAATATCAGGAGTTCGAGACCAGCCTGGCCAGCATGGCGAAACCTCGTCTACTAAAAATATAAAAATTAGCCAGGCGTAGTGGCGCAGGTCTGTAATCCCAGCTACTCGGGAGGCTGAGGCAGGAGAACCACTTGAACCCTGGAGGCGGAGGTTGCAGTGAGCCGAGATTGCGCCATTGCACTCCAGCCTGGGCAACAGAACAAGACTCTATCTAAAAATAAAAAAAAAAACCATCCTTATTCTGACTACTACCAAATTTATGTTTTCAGGCTGCACGTGTCCTGAACCCCAAGTTCCCTTCCAAACCCAGGTCCTGAGGCGGGCCAAATGCCTCGCCTACACGTGGGCCAACTCTGTGATCCCATTGGTGCTCTAGAGCTCCCGGCGGGATCAGGCTGAGGCAAACTTCCTGAAAAGAACCAGTCTGTATTTTAGGCTTTGTGGACCGTATGGTCTCTTGCAGTCACTCAACTCTGCCTTCATGGTGCAAAAGTAGCCATAGATAATATATCGATTAAATGAATGTGACTTATTTCAATAGAACTATAGCTGTGTTCCCATAATACTCTTTTTTATAGAAATAGAGCTTGGGTCTGAAGGCCAAAATGTGCCAACTCCTGAGCTAAACAAATATCTTTTTCTCACTTCTTCCCCGCCCCATTCTCCCCTCGCTCCCTCACAGACTTCACCTGAGGGTATTCCTCAGTCACTCGCTGACTCAAGAACCCGGCTCCGGCTTTCTTCCTAGGGAACCCAGGCTAAGACAGGGCACCTCCCACACGTCCGTGGCACACCCAGTGCTTCCTCTGAGGCATTTATCACAGCCTGCTGAGATTGCCTGTTCACTTATCTGTCTCTTCCATGCCAGATTGGAATCTCTTTGAGGTTACTTAGCCTTTCTGTGTGTCACTTTCCTTATCAGGTACAGTCTTGTTGACCTTTTAGTAGCCAGCATCTAGCATCTGTAACTCCCACTACTACCCTATAATGCAAATGCTGTCATTATTACTATATTACAGACGATGGAGCCGAGACTGAACACATGTAAACACCCTCCTGAGAGCACACGTGAAGGCTCGCTTCAGATTGTCTTTCTGTTCTACCCCTCATTCTGCCCATCATCAAGTCTTGCTTATTGTGTCTTCTCCAGGACTTCCTTCAGTGACTTTCCACTTTTATATGAATACACTGTCACTATAGTCTGGCATTCTAATGGATTGTCTGGGTGAGAAATGGGGCAGAAGGCAGCCTACAACTAGTGAACTAGTGACAGATTTGTTGTGTTTTTTTCCCCAGATTGGGACTATTTATGTTTTCTTTAGTTTCTAATAGATATTTAAATGGCACAAGATTCGAGTGGTAAAAAGGAATACATAGTAAAAGCCCTCCTTCCATACCTGTTCCCGAGCCACCCAAGTTTCCTCCCAGAAGCAATCACTATTACCAGTTTCTGGTTTATCCTTCAAGCACACGCTGCATGTGTAGATGTTCTTTTTGGCTGTATGTTATTTTAATATAACTCTATGACATTGGATTTTCATGACTTGAACTGGCTGTAATTATGTTATTTAGTGAATTTGTTGGTTTATGCCCTCACTTTGTTCAAGAAAGGATTTAAAGCCACTTGTGTGTGTGTCTACAAAATGTGAGCAAAAAATGAGGCAAAGGAAAGGAAGAATCGGAATTCTCTATCTAAATGACACTCCATTACCTTCAGGATAAAGTTAAAACCACACTATGATGTATGAGGCCATGCACAAATTGGCCTCAGTTTACCTCTCTAGCCACATCACCCACCCCATGCTCCAGCCACAATGATTCTTTCAGTTCTCTGAATATGCCATGTTTTATTTTCCACATATGGATCGTTGCATAGACCTCTGCTGGCTCTCACGTATCCCCCTGCTTCCTGCCTTTTTCTTGCTAACATCACATCACATCTCAACTTGGTCTCCACTTCCCCAAAGTAATTTTTTTGGGCAGCCTCTCTCCCTCATTTAGGGTTAGCACTTCTCTCCCATTCTTTTATTGCTGCTGGGACTTCGCAGAGCATAGCACTTACCGAATTATATTTTAAGGGAGGTGGAGGGGAAGGCGGTGGTTAATGCGTATAAAAAATATATAGTTAGAAAGAATGAATAAGACTTAGTAATTGGGCGCAATGGCTCGCGCCTGTAGTTCCAGCACTTTGGGAGGCCGAGGTGGTTGGATCAATGGAGTCCAGGCATTCAAGACGAGCCCAGGCAACATGGCAAAACCCCATCTCTACAAAAAGTACAAAAAAATTAGCCGAGCCTGGTGGTGCACGCCCATAGTCCCAACTACTGGGGAGGCTGAGGTGGGAGGATCGCTTGAGCTACAGAGGCAGAGGTTGCAGTGAGCCGAGATTATGTCACGGCACTCCAGCCTAGGTGACAGAGTAAGACCCTGTCTCAAAAAAAAAAAGCAAAAAAAAAAAAACAAAAAACAAAGACTTTATATTTGGTAGCACAACAGGGTGACTATAGTCAGTAATAATTTACTTATACATTTTAAATAACTAGAAGTGTATAATTAGGCCAGGCGCAGTGGCTCACGCCTGTAATCCCAGCACTTTGGGAGGCCGAGGCAGGCGGATCACAAGGTCAGGAGATCAAGATCCTCCTGGCTAACACGGTGAAACCCTGTCTCCACTAAAAATACAAAAAAATTAGCCTGGCATGGTGGTGGGTGCCTGTAGTCCCAGCTACTCAGGAGGCTGAGGCAGGAGAATGGTATGAACCACTTTGTTCAAGAAAGGATTTAAAGTCACTTGTGTGTGTGTCTATAAAATGTGAGCAAAAAATGAGGCAAAGGAAAGGAAGAATAGGAATTTTCTATCTTAATGACACTCCATTATCTTCAGGATAAAATCAAAACCACACTATGATGTATAAGGCCATGCACAAATTGGGAGGCGGAGCTTGCAGTGAGCCGAGATCGCGCCACTGCACTCCAGCCTGGGTGACACAGCGAGACTCCGTCTCAAAAAAAAAAAAAAACAGTATAATTGGATTGCTTGTAACACAAAGAATAAATCCTTAAGGGGATGGCTACCCCATTCTCCATGATGTAACTGTTACACATTGCACACCTGTATCAAAGTGTCTCATGTACCCCATAAATATATACACCTACTATGTACCCACAATAAATTTTTAAAAGAACAAATTTTATTTTAATAATCCACTTCCTTGCCCAAATCTCCTACTTGTCCATAAGCTCTGTGAGGTCAGGGACCTGCTTATCTGATTTTCTGTGACATACCCAGTGCCTAGCTGCTTGTGCCACACAATAGTCATTTGTTCCACACATAAATGAGTCCAGAAATTCAATTAGATCACAAACCCTTTCTAGAGGAGTCACAAATTTAACTTTTAACGTCCTAGGAGCCAAAGTGAAGATGATCAATGTGACCGTACAATTGCTCAGGAGAAATACCACTTCCTCAAATAACCCTTCATTGACCCCAGGTCTCTTTCCCGACTCCAAGTCCTCACTAATTTTCCTAGCAGCATTTATCAAGGTTGTAACAATTGATGGAGTAATCGGATAGTTGTTTCCTGTCTTCCCCACCAGTCTGTATTTCATTTACGAGTGTATCCCCAGCAGCTCTCATATGGCCTGCTTGTAGTAGATGCTCAGTAAATGTTTATTGAATTGATTAAAAGCACCATTATTTCTGCTACTGAGCTCAGAAATCAATTCCTCCTGTGAGTCTTCATGGACAGGATATAGGATATACAATGTAAGGATGAAAAATCTCAATAGCATTTATACAGTGGACATACAGGCAAGGGTCACAGGCCTGTTCCTTAAAATGACTTCCTTTTTTGGGGGGGGGAGACGTAGTTTCACTCTAGTTGCCAAGGCTGGAGTGCAATGGCATGATCCCGGCTCATGGTAACCTTCACCTCCCAGGCAGAGTTCAAGCGATTCTCCTGCCTCAGACTCCAGAGTAGCTGGGATTACAGGCACCCACCACCACGACCAGCTATTTTTTAAAAAATTTTTAGTAGAGACATGGTTTCACCATGTTGGCCAGGCTAGTCTCAAACTCCTGACTTCAGGTGATCCACCAGTCTTGGCCTACCAGAGCTGGGATTACAGGCATGAGCCACCACACCCGATCTAAAAATGATTTTCAATAAAGGCTGGTGACAGTGTCACAAAAACAAGTGTGATTTTGTTGTTCTCCAACCTGAGTGCTGGGGAGATTTGAGGGGCAGTGAATTAAATACTACACTCTGAGAGATACATGGAATGAGGCTATTCTGAACATCAGATTAAATTCAGAGGCTATCAACAAGCAGATGAGCTTGGGGGTAAAATTCATCTTCTCAGAACTAATTGATGTCCTTCATAGGGAACATGATGCAATGTCAGAATAATCTGACAGAGACATCTGTTTCACATAGGGCCTATAATAGTGTATATTACTATTATATATGAACATACAGTATAATTATACATGAGTACCTCAATAGCACATTCAGGGGAAAATGTAGTAAAAGAGAAAGAAATGGTCAGGTGCGATGGCTCACGCCTGTAATCTGAACACTTTGGGAGACTGAGGCAGGCAGATCACCTGAGGTCGGGAGTTTGAGACCAGCCTGACCAACATGGAGAAACCTCGTCTCTACTAAAAATACAAAATTAGCCAGGCATGAGGGCACATGCCTGTAATCCCAGCTACTCAGGAAGCTGAGGCAGGAGAATAGCCTGAACCTGGAAGGCAGAGCCGAGATCGCGCCATTGCACTCCAGCTAGGCAACAAGAGCAAAACTCCGTCTGAAAAAAAAAAAAAAACGAGAAAGAAAAAGTCACTTTTTAAAATATGCTGTCAAACATAAGAAGGAATTCTTAGTTGAAAAATATACGATTAACATCACCATACAACCCATATTTAGTGAGCTAGTTCTGATTTCTCAGAATGTAGTTAGTATTAATAAAATATGTGTACATATGTAACTGTGATTTTGTTATTGTACCCCTATGAGACTTACTGAAAATGAATGGGCCAGGCACATTTACAGTGCCTATAATCCCAACACTTTGAGAGACCTAAGTGGGAAAATTGCTTGAGCCCAGGAGTTTGAGACCAGCCTGGACAACAGAGTGAGACTTCATTTCTTCAAAAACATTTTTAAAAAGATTAGCCAGGCCTGGTGGCAAGTGCCTGTAGTCCCAGCCACTTGTGAGACTGAGGTGGGGAATCACTTGAGCCCTGCAGTGAGCCATGATCACACTACTGCACTGTGGCCTGGGTGACAGAGCAAGACAAAAAAAAAAGAAAGAAGGAGAGAGAGAGAGAAAAGAAAGAAGAAAAGAAAGAAAAGAAAAGAAAGAATAAGGAAATGAATACTTTTTAAATCATATATTCTGATTTGGGGGTTCAAAAACACATGGCAGACAAGACTTGTTTCAGCAACACCATCTGGGGGAACCCCTCCAAGGCTCTCTGGCTAGTTAGGTACCCCTCACCTGATCTCCAGAACCACCTCTTTTGTTTTCTTTCTTGAGACGCAGTCTCATTCTGTAGCCAGTCTGGAGTGCAATGGCGCGATCTCAAGCTCACTGCAATCTCCACCTCACGGGTTCAAGCGATTCCATGCCCGGCTAATTTTTTGTATTTTTAGTAGACACGGAATTTCACCATGTTGGCCTCGATCTTCTGACCTCGTGATCCGACCACCTCGGCCTCCCAAAATGCTGGGATTACAGGCACGAGCCACCACGCCCAGTCCAGAACCGTCTCTTTATTCTTTTGCCGCAAGATTTAAAACATCCTATTGAGATGATCTGCACTTGCCACTTTCTAGATCAAAAGAAAGAACTGCCCCTTTTCAGCTTCAGTAGCCCCAAGAAGGGGTGGTAAAACCTCCATAAAACTTCCATAAGCCCCGGGAGAACCACCTCAAACATACAATCAACATAAAAACTGCACTCATTATGCAAACAGAGCTTCAAGCTTCAACTACCCACTTCCAACCAGACAGTGGTTGGAAAATCTTCAGAAAGATTTTCATCCAGCAAGCAGTTAATGGAGCCATAATATGTGCATAAAACTCAATAGTTATAATTTCAAAATCTAGGGCCAACCACAATATGTTTTTAAAACTCGATAGTTATAATTTCAAATTCTGGGTCTCCAGACATCTGTATCCAAGGTCTGTCTAAGAGATACATTGCTGCCTCCAAGAGCAACAACTCATCCCCTGTCATGAATATGATGATCACGTGAAAAATACCTTTTAAATCTGTGAAAAAATATGGACTCATAGGGTATCCAACAACCCCCACGTTTATATAATTAGCACCTTGATTCCTGTTGTACATAATGAGAGGTTGTTTTTTTTTTGAGATGGAGTCTTGCTCTGTCGCCCAGGCTGGAGTGCAGTGGCGCCATCTCTGCTCCCTGCAAGCTCCGCCTCCCGGGTTCACGCCATTCTCCTGCCTCAGCTTCCCGAGTAACTGGGACTACAGGCACCCGCCACCACCCCTGGCTAATTTTTTTTATTTTTAGTAGAGATGGGGTTTTACCGTGTTCGCCAGGATGGTCTCGATCTCCTGACCTCGTGATCCGCCCGCCTCAGCCTCCCAAAGTGCTGGGATTACAGGCATGAGCCACCACGCTGGGCCCATCCATAATCAGGGTTTTTTAAGTGACCCAACCTTTTAAAATAATTGCATTCAATATGTATTTAATCTGAACTCAAGAGGCTATGAAAAAAAAACCCACCCATCTGTTTGCAGATTTAAAGACCTGGAAAGACTGACAAGCATGATGTGATAGAGATGATGATGTTCTGGAGAAAGAGGTTTAGGAAAGATTTATGTTGTAGTTTTGCCATTTAAAAAATGTTATATTTTGTACACTTGTTTTGAAGTATAACAGACATACGATAAGTGTAAAATCATAAGTGTACAACATGATGAATTTTTATATATTTAGCCACACTCATGTAACCAGTACCCAGACCAAGAAACAGAACATTGCCCACACCCCAGATGCTCCTACTAGGTCCTCTTCCAATTACCACTTCCCCAAGCATAACTACTATCTTGACCTTGAATACCATAGATTAGTTTTCTCAAGGCTCTTTTTACAGCTAAACTTAGAATAGTATGGTCATCTATTAAAGTTCTGAGAGTGTTTTTTTGGTGGGGGTGGGAAGAAGCGGGATGGAGTCTCGCTCTGTCACCTAGGCTGGAGTGCAGTGGCGCGATCCTGGCTCACTGCAACCTCTGCCTCTCAGGTTCAAGTGATTCTTCTGCCTCAGGCTCCCGAGTAGCCGGGACTACAGGCACACACCACCAGGCCCGGCTCATTTTTGTATTTTTAGTAGAGACAGAGTTTCACTATATTGGCCAGGCTCCTGATCTTGTGATCCGCCTGCCTCTGCCTTCCAAAATGCTGGGATTACAGTTGTGAGTCACTGCGCCCAGCTGAGAATCATTTTTTAAGAATAGTAAAATTCACAACATTTTACTTGGCTCCTTTAAGTTGTACATGTTTCCTCTCTCCCTCCTGCATGCCAGATCCTCTTCCTTTTTAGGTAAACATTATCTTCCTCTGATTCTCATTATGCAAACAAAGCAAAGGAGTCTGCAGAACGGGTATCTTTTTCGTTGATTCATTTACCAAATATTTATTGGCATTGCTCATATTCCAGGCATTGTCGCAGACACCAGGGTTACAAAGACAGTTACAGTACTGAGAAGGGAGCAGTACAGTAGTGGGGGAAGGTGGTGGGGTGCTTTAGGACTCGTAGGAGGGGTACCTAACACAGCCACAGCACCAGAAAAAGCTTCCCAGAGAACTGCCTCTAAGGATCGGCAGGCATCAGTATAGGGAAGAAGGGAGGCCAGGCTGGCAGGGTAGGGGCTTGGGGGGCACAATAGAGGGAGGGGTGATCATGTGCTGAGTCACAGAGGCAGGAGGCTCAGTCTGTTTAGGAAACTGCAAACAGACTGCGCCTGGTGACTCACACTTGTAATCCAAGCACTTTGGGAGGCTGAGGTAAGAGGATCACTTGAGGCCTGGAGTTCAAGACTAGCCTGGACAACATAGCAAGACCCTGTCTCTGCAAAAACATTAAAAATTAGCCAGGCATGGTGGTGCATGCCTGTAGTCTCAGGTACTTGGGAAGCTCATGCAGAAAGATGACTTGAGCCCAAGAGTTTGTAGTTACAGTGAGCTATGATCGCACCACAGCACTACAAGCTAGGCAACAGAGCAAGGCTCTGAAAAAGAGCAGCTCTCTAAGAAATTTAAATACATATATTTTTTGAGACAGAGTCTTGCTCTTGTTGCCCAGGCTAGAGTGCAATGGCACGATCTCGACTCACCGCGATCTTGGCTCACTGCAACCTCTGCCTCCCAGGTTCGAGCGATTCTCCTGCCTCAGCCTCCTGAGTAGCTAGGATTACAGATATGCACCATCATGCCTGGCTAATTTTGTATTTTCACTGGAGACAGGGTTTCTCCATGTTGGTCAGGGTGGTCTTGAACTCCTGATCTCAAGTGATCTGCCTGCCTCGGCCTCCCAAAGTGCTGGGATTACCGGCATGAGCTGCTGCTCCCAGCCTTAAATTTTTTTAATTTAAAAAGTTAAAAGAAAACCAATAACTGTAAACAGCCTATTGCATACAAAGGAAGACAGAGTGTTGAGAAGACTGCTGGGTCAAGATGGTAGACTGAACAAACATTGAATTTCCCTACCCTCTGAAACCTCACTAAAACTATAGCAATGTTTTTTAAAAACATAGATCTCTAACAATAAATAAATAAATAAATAAATAAATAGCCAAAACCCCAGCCAGCAGTGGAGAAAACTGAGGACCACTTTGATTTACATGGCTGGGATGAAGGACTGATAACAGGAATTAGACTTTGCACACCTGAGGAGGTGATGGTCTGGAGTGGGAAGATGGGGGATCAAAGATGGGGTGAGTCACAATCCTGGAGAACTACCATGGTGGATAGGTTGGAGCTTGCTGAGAATCTAAGAAGCCAGGTGCGTTCAGTCACTGAAAGGGGGAGCTTGTGGAGAGTTCTTTGGGAAACAGTAGACCCTGGGTAGCTACCTCTTCAGTAAGTCCAAGTCTCTGGTGGTGGGCCTGGGGCCATCGTGGTCAGCAGGCCCAGAATCGGAGAAGAGGTGCTGAACGTGGGGCAGAGGAAAGCAAGGGCAAGCAGGAGCCTGCCAAGCACCTCTGCATCTGTCTGTCACCAAATTTCCCCTTCAGGGAACAATGGCTGTTCCTTCACTTCCACCTCCCCATTCTCATCCCAGTTCCTCTGTGGGCCAGATCCCACTACATAAGGAGGGAGCTTCTGACAAATATAGGTCCTGCTTTACCAAGTGGAAAATAAAACTTGGACCAACACAAGCAACAAGACAGAAGCAGCTCAGGCCCTGCCACCAAGGAGCAACCATACCAGACCCAGACTCTGCTCACACGTGGACACTTGGGCAAGAGAGAAATAATTTCTACCTTGCTTAAGCTACTGCAAGTCTGGGTCTCTGCTTCTTCAGCTGAATGCATATCCCAACTAAAACACCATCCACATTTCCACTTGTAATTGTCAAGTTAAATTCCAGTCCCTCCAGGTTGTAGATCTGCTACTTGCCTTTCATTCTCTGGCAGCTTCTGGGCTTCCCATTCTGGCGGGCAGTCCCGCACCCACAGCCAGTGATAGACCAAGCCTTGCTACTGTTCACTCTCAGGGGCTGCTGCAGCCCTCACCTAGGTCTTTCTTCCAGGCAGAAGAGAAACTGCCGCCCCTTGTGCCTTCCCTCAGGGTGCTGTCCTCATCCGCGTGGTCAAGGCTGGGTTCCTGCCATGTCTGTGTTCACATCTCCGCAGGAATGAGGAAAGGAAGCAGAGGAAGGACAATATCCTTTGAAGCAAGTAACGGAAAAGTTTTCCACTCCCCTTCTGTCACATTTAGGCAGAGGGCCACATCTTAGCTGCAGGGGAGGCCATGAAATGTAGTCCCTAGCAGGGCGATCACCTCCCGAGGTCAAGTCTGTCAGTATGGAAGGAGTGGGGAATAGATTTGCCGAGACAGCTAGAAGTCCACAGCAGCCTGACCCCACCTCAGGCCTAGAGGATAATCACTCTTTTCTGCTTGCCACAGCCCACTTCTGATAATATTTCCTCCCCATCCCAGATTCCATTTAGGGTCTAGCCAGAGATTTGTCTCCCAAAACGTAAAAGTCAAATTAGCTGGTGTAGCGGAGGCTGTCATCTCCTTGCCCATGTCCTCAGTGCTCCAGAGCACATCACCCTGTCCAAGTCCATTCTGAAATCTTCACCTCTGACTTTCTGTGGCTGTCAGAGCCTGCTGCTCCCACAGGACAGGCCTGATGAGCTAGGGAATTAACACCCCTCCCCAAGCCCAATTCACTTCTGTTCATCTCCACCAACCCAAATGCAGGCCCACCTGTTCCTGACTCTGCGCCAGGCACCCAGGAGACAAACTAAACCTCAGCTCCCTTGAGCACATGCCGTATGCCAGATGCAGTCCTGGATGCTTTACCTACGTCCATCGTTTAAGTCTCTTGATAGCCCTTTAAGGTTCTCTCCTCTCCATTTCATGGATGAGGAAACTGAGGCTTAGGAAGGATAAACACCTTCCCAAATCCCCGGCTTATAATCAGCAGAGATGGGGTTTGAACCTCCATCTATCTGTCTGTATCCAAAACTGCTGCTTTTTTCAGCTAATGACAGATGCTACTTGCCCCCAGAGCCTCTAGTCTGGGAACTGGGAAATAACTAACAATACATGTCAAATGCAACAATAAAAGTACTCAAAACTAGATAGATGATGATTTCTTTTGCCTTCTGCTGGTCGGATGCATTCTAGTGATGAGCTACAGAGACAGGCCCTCATCCGGGGACTACTTAGCATTTGGATTGTGACCTGAGAGGGAAATAAAATTCTGTTTTGTTTTTTGTTTTTTGAGATAGAGTGTTGCTCTGTCACCCAGGCTGGAGTGCAGTGGCACGATCTTGCCTCACTGCAACCTCCACCTCCTGGGTTCAAGCGATTCTCCTGCCTCAGCCTCCAGAGTAGCTAGGATTATAGGCATGCAGCATCACACCCAGCTAAATTTTTTTTTTTTTTTTTTTTTTTTTTTTTTTTGAGGTGGAGTTGTGCTCTTGTTGCCCAGGCTGGAGTACAGTGGTGCAATCTCAGCACATTGCAACCTCCACCTCCCAGGTTCAAGCGATTCTTCTGCCTCAGCCCCCCAAGTAGCTGGGATTACAGGTGTCTGCCACGTCCAACTAATTTTTTGTATTTTTAGTAGAGATGGAGTTTCATCATGTTGGCCAGGCTGGTCTCAAACTCCTGACCTCAGGTGATCCACCCGCCTCAGCTTCCCAACGTGCAGGGATTACAGGCGTGAGACACCACGCCTGGATGCCCAGTTAATTTTTTTTTTTTTTTTTTTTTTTTGTATTTTAAGTAACGACAGGGTTTCACCACGTTGGTTGGGTTGGTCTCAAACTCCTGACCTCAAGTGATCCACCCACCTCAGCCTCCAAAAGTGCTGGAATTACAGGTGTGAGCCACTGCACCTGGACATAAATTCTGTATTTTTAAGCCACCATTAGTTTGAATCTTTTTACAGCAATCAAACTATTTTAACTCAGTGCTTTCCAACATTTTTCACACCATGGGACGTGTGGAAAATGGTAGTGTTTATACAGCACATTAGGATAAACTCAAGATTTGGGAATGTCTATAAAAAATTGGGCAAATGCCAGGCATGGTGGCTCATGCTTGTAATCCCAGCACTTTGGGAGGCAGAGGCGGGCAGACCACAAGGTCAGGAGTTTGAGACCAGCCTGGCCAATATAGTGAAACCTTGTCTCTACTGAAAATACAAAAATTAGCCAGGACTAGTGGTGGGCATCTGTAGTCCCAGCTCCTCAGGAGACTGAGGCAGGAGAATCGCTTGAACCCAGGAGGTGGAAGTTGCAGTGAGCCAAGATCAAGCCACTGCTCTCCAGCCTGGAAGACAGAGTGAGACTCTGTCTCAAAAAATAAAAATAAAAATAAAAATAAAATAATAAAAATAAAAAAGACTTGGTGAAAAAGACTAATTACATTTTCTGTCTTTTTTTTTTTTTTTTTTTTTTTTTTTTTTGAGACGGAGTCTTATTTTGTCGCCAGGCTGGAGTACAGTGGCATGATCTCAGCTCACTGCAGCCTCTGCCTCCCAGGTTCAAGCGATTCTTCTGCCTCAGCCTCCCCACTAGCTGGGACTACAGGCGTATGCCACCACATCCAGCTAATTTTTGTATTTTTAGTAGAGACGGGATTTCACCATGTTGACCAGGCTGGTCTCGATCTCTTGACCTCATGATCTACCTGCTTCAGCCTCCCAAAGTGCTGGGATTACAGGCATGAGCCACTGCGCCTGGCCTCTGTCTTTATATTTCTAAGAGACTGGGTTCCTTATTTTGGCCAGACTCGTCTCAAACTCCTAGCCTCAAGCAGTTCTCCCACCTTGTCCTCCCAAAGTGCTGGGACTACAGGCATGAGCCACCGCACCTGGCCTACATTTTCTTCATAGTATGTAACCATGAAAAGAAATAAGTACAAAGCATTTAAGAAGAGAGTAAACATTTAATTAGAATAAAACTTCCAAATAACATCTTTTCAAATTTTATATGAGAAATTAGCTTTCTTCCGTGAACGTGCTTTTTTTATATTAGATTTTTTTAACTTGAAATGGCTACAAAATTCCTGATTTTGTTCTTCTAATTATGCTCTATTCAAATTCATGATTATCACCATCAACAAGAAACTCTGCACAAGTAGGTGCTGCAAAGGACAGTGATATCTACCATCTTCTTCAGTCAAAAACTCCTTTCTTGGCCGGGCACAGTGACTCACACCTGTAATCCCAGCACTTTGGGAGGCCGAGGGGGGTGGATCACCTGAGGTCGGGAGTTCCAGATCAGCCTGACCAACATGGAGAAACTGAGACACCTCGTCTCTACTAAAAATACAAAATTAGCCAGGCGTGGTGGCATATACCTGTAATCCCAGCTACTTGGGAGGCTGAGGCAGGAGAATCACTTGAGCCTGGGAGGTGGAGGTTACAGTGAGCCTAGATGGCGCCATTGCACTCCAGTCTGGGCAATAAGAGCGAAACTCTGTCTCAAAAACCAGAAAAACAAACAAACAAAAAAACTCCTTTCTTGTCCTTAATAAAATTAGGATCCTCTGAATTGTACTTTAACCATGTAATTATTCTCTAAATCTAATAGCTCTGCTTTTTCTTTTCTCTTTTTTTTCTTTTTTCTTTTTTTTTTCTTTTTGAGATGGTTTCTCACCCTCTCTCCCAAGCTGGAGGGCAGTAGCGTGATCTAAGCTCACTGCACCCTCCATCTCCTGGGTTCAAGCGATTCTCCTGCCTCAGCCTCCTGAGTAGCTGGGGTTACAGGCACACACCACAATGCCCAGATAATTTTTGTATTTTTAGTAGAGACAGGGTTTCGTCATGTTGGCCAGTCTGGTCTCAAACTCCTGACCTTAGATTATCCATCTGCCTTGGCCTCCCAAATTGCTGAGAGCAACAAGATGTAATGTCAAAGTTTCTTGTAATAATATAAAGGGTTTTAGAATACAATAGTATTTTTTCCATGTCAAGTATTTTCAAATCATGATTTTTTTTTCAACCACATGCAGATATTGCTCTAGTAGCCTTAATAATTTTTATTTAGGATTCAAATAATAACTTCAGCTTGATTCACTGGTAAGCCATTTGTAATTTCACTTTTGCAAAGGTGAATTTTTTTCTTTAAATCCATAAATGCTATTGGCACATATTAATATTGTGTGAGGAGCTCAGAAAAGCTGTTATACTCGTGGTTAAATTTATTACAATGGAAGGATACAGATTAAAATCATAAAGGGGATGGGCTCGCACGTGTAATCCCAGCACTTTGGGAGGCCAAGGTGTAGCAGGACAAGCCACAGACAAAACCCCTCAGACACCAAGTTAAAGAAGGAAGGGTTTTATTTGGCCGGGAGCTTCGGCAAGACTCAGATCTCCAACAACTGAGCTCCCCGAGTGAGCAATTCCTGTCCCTTTTAAGGGCTCACAACTCTAAGGGGGTCCACGTGAGAAGGTCGTGATTGATGGTGCAAGCAGGGGATACGTGACTGGGGGCTGCATGCACCAGTAGTTAGAATGGAACAGAACAGGACAGGGATTTTCACAGTGCTTTTCTATACAATGTCTGTAATCTGTAGGTAACATAACGGATTAGGTCAGGGGTCGATCTTTAACTACCAGGCCCAGGGTGTGGCGCCGGGCTGTCTGCTTGTGGATTTCATTTCTGCCTTTTAGTTTTTACTTCTTTCTTTGGAGGCAGAAATTGGGCATAAGATGATATGAGAGGTGGTCTCCTCCCTTATTCCCCCACTTTGAGAATCTCACTCAGTAGTGGGAGTTCTCACTTTCATTCTCACTACCCATGTCTTCTTGCCAGACAGATCAATAGTGATTCATATAGTACACCTGAGCTGAAGCATTTTGGTGAACTAAGGTAGCAATGAAGCTTTTTATCATTTGAAGAAGTACAGGTTGCAAACGAGGGAGCAGTAAGCAGGTTTCCATTACTATTATAACTCCTAGTATAAGTGTTTAAAATCTTTTTAGTGCTGGGAACCATTTTCCAAACATAGCCCCAGGATCAAATCCATGCCACACTTGCATAGACACATGTGCCAGTTTTGTCATATCTCTATGTCTTCAACTACTTGCCCTTGATCATCTATGTGTAGACAGCAATTAGCAAGGTTAAATTTTTTACAGACCCTTCCTTTGGCTGCTAGCAAGTAGTCAAGAGTCAATCTATTTTGATAGATAGCATTTCTCTTCTGAGTTTCTTGCCAGGCCAGAATAGTCAAGGCTCTGCTGGTCTTATTAGTGATTGTTTCTAAGACAGCTTGTAACCGTATGATTTGGTTGAGCATGTAAATGGGGGTCCGGTATCTCCACGAGCCCTCTTGTGCCCAAGTAGCAGGCCCATAATATTGTATGATTCTCTCAGGGGGCCATTTATCATCTTTTTAATTTTTTATAGCTATGCTTGTCTTTTTGCGGGAAGCACGGACAGGGAAGCCCAGGAATTCACCTGTCTTTATGGACAGTAGGAAGAAAGATGGTTTAATAGTGCCAATAACACAACTCCCTGCCCACTGGTCAGGTAATTTGGTGTAAGCTCTATGCCCACATATCCAGTATAATCCGGTGGGGGTTGTCCTGTGCTGATGGGACTCTGGGTGGGTTCACACAGTTTGCAACTTTGGGAATTTACTAAATGAATTTTTCTTAGTGTGGTTTGAACTCCACTAGGTGGCTGTTTTTGTAGTATTATTATACAGTTTTTGCCCAAGGCAGCTGAGTCTTCCCACTGGAAGGGTGAAGACCTTCCCTACTCTTGCTATATAGTATTGTCTAATGATTGAGGCTTTTAGGACCCAGAAGTTATCAGGGTGATTCTTTTGAGCTGGGAATTCATCAGGAATTGGGTCTGTAAGTACTAATTCTTGGGCTTCCCATGGCCATTGATCTCCCATTACAGCTTCTCTACATACATAACATGAAGTGACATTGAGAGACTGGGCTACATGCTCAGCTAATTGCAAAAACAAATTTCTTGTTTTTCTTGGAATCTCTGGTACTGGCACATTCAGTTTATCACAGAAGGTTTGAAATACTAGCTCAGGAGAGTGTTTATAAACTTCTCCTCAAACCACAATACTTACTCAAGGATCCAGTCCAGTTCCATCGATTCCTAGGGTTACATGTTCCCCTTTTTTCCAGTGAGGATTAAGGGGGTTGGTTATTACAGTTCTAAGGGGTTACACTGGTACAGGAAGGGCCACTTTTTCCTTTCTGAAGGTGGACAGGATCCTTTTAATTTTTTATCTAAGTAGCCTAAATGACACAAGACCAGTATTTACATTCATTTCCACACAGTTCTAATTCATGACAAATTTACTTGTTTTCTGCCATGTAGCCTCTTTCCTAATTAAAAGAACCACATCCTATTTCTAACTTATTACTATTAATGACAGCACAGGCATCAAACTTCAAGGTGACTTGTTTGGGCACCCCTTTTTCTTCTGTTTTGGCTAACACTTTACTCATATTGTTGATGAGCCCCCATCAGTCCTCAGTCCTTAATCTTATTTCAAAAACTGTGGTCATGGGAGGCTCAGATGGGTCATAGCACACATCAGGTTTGTCATTTCCTGGGCTACATACATTGCATAGAATAACATTATACAAACAAGTTTTTTTTTTTTTTTTTTTTTTTTTTTTTTTTTTTTTTTTTTTTTTTTAGAGTGCCGGTACCTTAGAATAATCATAAAATAATAGGACTGCAGCAACTTTTTGTCCTACCTCAGTGACTTGATGTGTACACTGGGAACAGTCCTCAATCTGAGGAAGGTCAGTTAAAGTCATTACTGTACAAGTCCAAATTTTAAGGAAAATGAGGCCCACAATGAGTTTCCTCATGCTTCAGCCACGTATGGACCAGTTAGCTTCTGGGTGTGACTGGAGCATGACTTGTCCGTCTTCTTCAGAGTCACTTTGCAGGGGCTGGTGAAGCTGCTCCTGTCCACGTACCACTCACAGTCTACTGATGTTCAAGGATGGTCTCAGAGGTTGGGCTCACTAGAATAAACTGAATCCAACACCCCTACACAGTTATGTTCAACTGGGCTCTCTGATACCGGGAGCAAGGTGGCAGGGTTTAGGGTGCTGCAAACTTCAGTGGTTATGTGGGGATTTTCACATAGCAAGCTTTGGTACTTGGTTAATCTAGTATTTGTTAACCAATGATGTCCTTTGGTAGTCATTAAAGTTACCACAGAATGGGGGGCCTTTATATTCAGGTTTTGCCCAAGGGTTAGTTTATCTGCTTCTTGTGCTAACAAGGCCGTTGCTGCCAGGGCCCTTAGACATGGAGCCCAGTCTTTAGAAACCCCATGTAGTTGTTTTGAAAGACAGGACACTGCCTTGCCCAGGGCCCCACAGTCTGGGTTAAAACTCCAACTGCCATTTTTTCTCTTTCTGACACATAGGGTTTTGCCAGGTCAGGTAGCCCCAGGGCTGGGGCCGACATGAGTTTTTCTTTTAACTCATGGAAAGCTCATTGCTGTTGGTTGTAATAGATGTAGTTTATCCAATTTACATTTTTATTAACTGTCATCCACCAAAATATTGACTGAAATCCTGCAGCTATTTGATTTCAAGTTTTAAATTGATCTGGTATTCCCCATGGGACTTCAATTGTGTCTAAATGGACATGAGAGTCGAAAGACCCACAGGGGGCTTTTCTTGCTTTACAATGTCTTATTTTTCCTCCCTCTGGCTGATGAAATGCCAGGGTGGAAGGGATAGCCAATTGGACTAAAGCACAAGTGCCACTCCAGTTATTCGGCAGAGTGCCCAATAAATGTCCATCACAGTACCACTACACATCTGCTTGGGGATGAACAAGGGCTGACTGATTGATAAGCTCTTGAAAATTTTTAAGCTCACTGCATCCTTTCAGGTCTCCAAGGAATGTTAAGTTTCCTTCCTGTTGTGAGAGACATGAAGTGAACTTAGTGTTGGGAGACGGAGGCTGCATGGCCCTTGGGGGCTGACCCGCAGGGTGCCGGACTTTGGGATATAGCAGAGAGAGCTGGGCACGACTTATTACTCCAGGCTGTAAAATCCTGGAAAAGAGCTACCATGCAGCCCATGCCTGGTTGACTGGAGGACCACCTTAGTGGAAAGGGGACAATCTGGGCATCTGGCCTGCCATGTGCACAAGCATAACAACTGTTTTTGTTTAATGTGCGGATGGAATATTTGATCCATTCCAACCAGGCATTTGCATCTTGGTATGCTGTCTTAATTGCCAAAGTTTGTTTTAAGTCTTTAACTTCTATGATCCTCTAGTAAAATGAATGTATGATTTTGGGAAATTACAAAAACCAGTTGGGGCAGTCCATCCTTGCTCGTTAGTGGTCTACGGAATGTTGGACCAACTATGGCATAAAAGATCTACATTGGGGAGTAAGACTCCTGGTTGACACTGGAGTCTTTATCGAAATTTCCCCGGATTAAATGCTCCTAATTTACTAATGCCCTGTCTGAGGAGAGTCAGGAGGGACAGAAGTACTTTTCTGAAGTAGAGAGTTGTCTTTGACTTGGTAAGTCCCCACAGGGTATAACAAGGCAAGCATTAAATGCAATAGTTTGAGGTGAAATCGACTTGGTTATGTTAATAACCAGATGGTCAGCAATAGAGTGAGGAAAGAAGAAAGAGTAATAGAATAGATGAAAGAGTTAAATATTTCTTAGCTTTAGTTTGGTAGAGTTTTCCCCTGGGACTGTGGCCCACGACTCTGGAGGGGGTGGCTCTTTGACTTGGGTGTGATGAGTCCATCCCTTTTCCACTGTACGAACAGCAGCTTCGGTGATAAGCAGCATAAGGTAGAGTCCTTCCTAGGCTGGCTCGAGTTTTTTTTCTTTCCACCCTTTGATAAGAAGGTGATCTTCAGGCTGGTGCTGGTTTACTGGAAATTCTAGGGGTGGTACCTGTGCTAAAAGACTTTTAGTTTTCAGGGAAAGGAAAGTGGAAGATAAACCAAGTATATAATTTCTAAGAAATGACTTTTTGTTTTAAATACGAGGACATCAACAGTGGACTTTATAGTCTTTGGTGCCTTCTTACTGAGAAATTTCCTTTAGCACCTATTTTTATTAGTTTTTAGACCAAAGAAAGCCAAACACCATTTTATATTTAATAAAGCTTCTTGTATGATTTTTATACCAGATAAGCTAAATTTCACCTTTATATTCGTGTGCTATTAATGTTAAACTTAGTCTTAGTAAAACTTTGTATATATATTTATTCAATTTTTAGTGTCAGACCATAGGTAAGATTTTTATAGACTCTTTCTAACCTTTTATAATCTTTGTTAAAGAACAGGTTAGTGCTTTCAGAAAAACCCATTGTGTTTTTACTTTAATGTCCAGTTCACAGAAAAACTGGATGATACCCCTTTAACTTTAGCTTATATGTTTACACACAGAATTTTTTAAATTAATGTTTTAAAACTTGTTTAAACCTTCAAAACAAAATTTTTTTAACCTTTTAATGTAGGTAAAAATTTACATTCTTTTGCCTCCTTATAATCCTTTTACCAAAGGTATATTTTGCTTTCCTTATACACCTTGCACATAAACCATTTTTTTTTTTCCCCAATAGTTTTACATTCAGGAGGCCTAGTTACTTTTAAATTATACAACATTTCTCACATAAATTTTTTAATAACTTTTTTCACGACTTTCGCAGACATTCTTCAACATGCCTCAACTTTCTGACTTACTACAAACATTTCTGTCTTTAAACAACCAGTTAATTTATTTCAGGACAAGAATTTACCATATAACACTCTTTTCACATAAATTCTGCCCTGCCTTTTTTTCCCCCTTTTTTTTCAAAGATGATAACCATTTTTTTCCAAAGCAAACTTCTTTTGTGTCTGTGGACTAGACTGTCTAAGGCCACAAGATTAGAAATTACTATAATACATGTTACACTGTTAACTTTTAGCAAATTTTACTTTTGTTGAAAACCTTGTAAGTTTGGGATTTTAATTATCCTTTGCTATTAATAAGACCTTGTTTTGTCCAAATTAACTTAGAATTGGTATAGATGGCTTTTTTCCCCCCCTTCAATTACCTGGGAGGAACCGCAGATCCTCCTGTCCTGAAGGGAGTTCCTCCTAGGTCTGGTCGGACCTTTGTATGGTAATTAAGATTTAGAACCCCTGTTAGGAAACCTGCTGGGTTAAGGGACTTTTCAGTGGTTAATGTTAAATTATCCTTTGTTTTTTGTTTTGTTTTGTTTTTTCCTTAGGATACTTCTGAACTGGTGAGGTGTGCTCACAATGAGGTTTCCTCTAAAAGTTTTTTTTTTTTTTTTTAACTTTTTTCTGTTAGCAAAGCAGTTGCCGCTGCAGATTGAATGCATTTAGGCCATCCGCGGGTTACTAGGTTAAGGATTTTTGATAGGAAGGCCTCAGTGCTTTCGTATACACCCTTGTTTACACTGACAACAAAGTGGTATTGGAGTGTTACAGGGTTATGGAGAATACCTTCAATTATCAATTATAGGTTTTAAATTTATCTTGGCTTTTAAAGGAATAGGGTACACTTCTTTTTTTAAACTACTTGTATATTTCTTTCTTTCTTTCTTTCTCTTCTTTGATTTTCTGTCTCTTTTTCTCTTTGACTTTCCTTTTGCCTCTGTCTCTTTCTCTTTCTCTCTCTCTGCCTCTCTTTCTCTCTCTCTTTCCTTGACTCCCTCGTTGTCTCTCTGTCTCCTCCTCTTTCTCTCTCTGCTGGTCTTTCCTTGCCTCTGCCAGCCACTTATGCTGCTATTCTCTCAACCACTGGGGAGGTGAGGGCTGTCTAAAACCAGCTGTAACCAAGTGTCTATGTATGGGAACTGGTCTAGGTGCCCTGGCTTACAGGTTACCTTGTGCCATAGCTTTGAAACAAGGGACCTATCCAGGCTTCCTTCTGATGACCAACCCACCTCTAATGCTGGCCAGTCTATCTTACACAAAGCTTTAAGTTTTCCTGGTGTCATAGTACTCCATAGTCTCCCTTAAATCCTTTCTTGAAATTTTTCAACATAGTTCCTACTGACCCATGCTTCTTCGAGACAAAACACCACACTCACACCACACACACACCATAAAACAAAGAATGGGTAAAAGGGGCACACACACACACTTTCACAGTTTATGCCAAACTAGAATCAAAACCAAAATCAGAGTATCAAGAAATCCAAGCCAGGTCAAAACCAAAACCAAAGTATCAAGCAATCCAAGTCAAGTGAAAAACAAAAACCAAAGTGCCGGTATAGGCATGTCATGGGTGATCAGGCCATGCTTCCACTCAAATGGAGTGGGCAAGTTCCAAAGACCAGTCTTACCAAGTTTCAGATGTCTGGACTCCAAGTGCCAGTTCCTTCCTGGCATTCAGCCACTGTGTTGATCCTTCATGGGGGCCTGCCACACACTGCTCTAGCAAGGCACTTACCAGGGTTAACTGCCTACCCTAGCACACTCTCAGGATCCGCGTTGCTCAATCCGGAGTCCCCCACAGGGATGCTCCACAAGGCAGGCCTAAGCCACCTAAGGGGCTGCCTTGACTGTCCATTAATCACTTCACTTTCCGGTCAGGGAACCAAGAAATGTAGCAGGACAAGTCGCAGACAAAACCCCTCAGACACAGAGTTAAAGAAGGAAAGGCTTTATTCAGCCAGAAGCTTCAGCAAGACTCATGTCTCCAACAACCAAGCTCCCTGAATGAGCAATTCCTGTCCCTTTTAAGGGCTCACAACTCTAAGGGGGTCCGCGTGAGAGGGTTGTGATCGATTGAGCAAGCAGCGGGTACATGACTGGGGGCTGCATGCACCAGTAATTAGAACAGAACAGAACAGGACAGTGATTTTTCACAGTGCTTTTCTATACAATGTCTGTAATTTATAGATGGCATAACCGATTAGGTCAGAGGTCGATCTTTAATTACCAGGCCCAGGGTGTGGCGCCGGGCTGTCTGCTCGTGGATTTCATTTCTGCCTTTTAGTTTTTACTTCTTCTTTCTTTGGAGGCAGAAATTGGGCATAAGACAATATGAGGGGTGGTCTCCTCCCTTAAAGGCAGGCAGATCATTTGAGGTCAGGAGTTCGAGACCAGCCTGACCAACATGGCAAAACCCTGTCTCTACTAAAAATACATAAATTAGCCAGGCGTGGTGGCACACGCCTGTAATCCCAGCTACTCAGGAGGCTGAGGCTGGAGAATCACTTGAACCTGGGAGGCAGAGGTTGCAGTGAGCCGAGATCGCACTACACTCCAGCCTGGGTAACAGAGCAAGACTCTGTCATAAAATAAAAATAAAATAAAATAAAATAAAATAAAATAAAATAAAATAAAATAAAGAAGGGAAAATATGCCTGGGAGAAATCCAGGAGAAGTCCAGGAGAAACCAGGCTCAAGGTTCTCATTGTCTTCCAGTGGAGCCACATAGATAGCACCTAATTCTCCCAGCAATGATATTTGAAACATGGACAAAGTGTTGCCCACCAGGGAACCTCACCTAGCTTTGGTGTCTAGGATTTTTACTTACGTATTTTTATTTTTTATTTTTGAGATAGAGTCTTGCTCTGTCTCCCAGGCTGGAGTGCAGTGGCATGATCTTGGCTCACTGCAACCTCTGCCTCCCCGGTCAAGTGATTCTCCTGCCTCAGCCTCCTGAGTAATTGGGATTACAGGCATGTGCCACCATGCCTGGCTAACTTTTTGTACTTTTAGGAGAGATGGGGTTTCATCATGTTGGCCATGCTGGTCTTGAACCCCTGACCTCAAGTGATTCACCCGCCTTGGCCTCCCAAAGTGCTGGAATTACAGGTGTGAGCCACCACACTCCACTGTGTTTTTAATAAAGGGTCAGTCACACAGGGATGCAGAATCTGCAGGGCTGATCTTAGCTCCTCAGTTTCCAGGCCCCAGAGGTCAAATTGATACAGTGTTGTTCAAGGCCTCAGCATACAAAAACACTCTTATGGGGTAGGATATTCCAAGGGCTCACAGGTGATCTTCCAGGAGCTGGCCAACAGACGGGTCCTGAAGACCTTTGGCATGTGTAAGGTTTGAGAACCCCAGGCAGTTAACCTTTTTTGCAAAAATAGACTTTCATATGATTTTAAACTTTTGATTAGGATCATTCAGAGCGTCAAAAATGTCAATTAAGTATGTCAAATTTTGAAGCCAATTACTATCTTTCAAAGAAATTGCAAAGTAGGTTGGGTGTGGTGGCTCACACCTATAATCCCAGCACTGTGGGAGGCCAAGGTGGGAGGATCGCTTGAAGCTGGGAGTTTGAGACCATCCAGGGCAACATAGGGAGCCCTCATCTCTACAAAAAGTAAAAATTAGTCTGGCATGGTGGTGTGTACCTATAGTGCCAGCTACTCCAGAGGCTGAAATGGGAGGATCACTTCAGTCTGGGAGGTCAGTAAGCCATGATCATACTACTATCACCCAGCCTAGGATGACAGAACAAGACCCTGTCTCAAAACAAACAAAAAAACACTGCAAAGTGAGAGTGACTCACAATTTTTAAATTTTTTTTTATTGTTTTTTAAGCTCATAACTCCTTTTTTTCAAATTATTATTTCTTAAACTCATACACTCTTGACAAAACTGTTCCTTTGGAGGATCAACCCATTTCTGTATGAAACAACAGATAATAATTTTATTTTCTTATTTCTTCACACAAGGTTGAAAACATACAGGGCTGAGAGGCTTGGATTTTAATTCACCATTTTTTATCACATCATCTATTGTGGAATTCGGATCTTTTAGGAAACCTTTATGATAGCATGTCTGTGAATAAAAGAATGTGTGGTGAGGTTTGGGCTTCTGGTTAAATTTTTTTAAAAAGGAATATATTGCGGCCGGGCACAGGGGCTCACACCTGTAATACCAGCACTTTGGGAGGCCAAGGCGGGCAGATCATCTGAGGTCAGGAGTTTGAGACCAGCCTGGCCAACGTGGTGAAACCCCGTGTCATGCGTGTCCGTGTGAAGAGAGTCCACCAACAGGCTTTGTGTGAGCAACAAGGCTGTTTATTTCACCTGGGCTGAGTCCGATAAAAGCGTCAGCAAAGGGTGGGATTATCATTAGTTCTTACAGGTTTGGGATAGGTGGTGGAGTTAGGAGCAATTTTTTGTGGGCAGGGGGTGGATCTCATAAAGTACATTCTCCAGGGCTGGGAGAATGTTACAAAGTACCTTCTTAAGCAGGGAGGGGAATATCACAAAGTACATTATCGCAAGGGCAGGGAGGGTGTATTGTCATAAGGTCAGTTGATCAGTTAGGGTGGGGCAGGAACAGCTCACAATGGTGGAATGTCATCTTTTGAGGTTCTTCGGTTGCCTCAGGCCATCTAGATGTATACAGGCAGGTCACAGGGGATATGATGGCTTAGCTTGGGCTCAGAGGCTTGACATCCCGTATCTACTAAAATACAAATTAGTCAGGGTGGTGGCGTGCACCTGCAATCCCAGCTACTTGGGAGGCTGAGCAGGAGAACTGCTAGAGCCTGGGAAGTGGAGGTTGCAGTGAGCTGAGATTGCACCACTGCACTCCAGCCTGGGTGACAGAGCAAGACTCCATCTCAAAAAAAAAAAAAAAAAAAAAAAAAAAAAAAAAAAAAAAAAAAACAGAGAGAGAGAGAGAATGTATTACTTCAATTGCAGGATTTTTGGAAAGATCTTGTGAAACCTTGATACCTTATTGTAGCCACTGGCTGCAAACACAGACTCATCCAGTGTAGACACAGATCTTAGTCTATTCAAAATACTCATTTAGGCCAGGTGCAGTGCCTCACACCTGTAATCCCAACACTTTGTGAGGCCGAGGAGGGAGGATTGCTTGAGGCCAGGAGTTTGAAACCAGCCTAGGCAACATAGCAAGACCCCATCTCTATTTTATAGACTTTTTTTTTTAATGCTAAAACAAAAAAGTACCAGATTCAAACAGAGACAATTTCCATCCTTCCACAACGTGACTTAACTTCTTCACTTGTAACCACTGATCTGACTTTTATCACTGTGGGTTAGATTTGTCTGTTCTAGGACTTTGAATCAATGGAATCATACAGTGCCTACTCTTTTTTTGGCTTTTTTCTCTCAATATCATGTTTGAGGAATCCATCTTTGTTGTTGTTTAAGGCTAAAGTTTATTTCTTTTTATTGTTAAATAGTATTCCATTGTATGGATATACCACAATTTCTTTATTCATTCACCTGTTGAACATTTAGGCTGTTTCTAGTTTGGGGCAATAATGAATAAAACTGCTACACACATGCTTGCACATATCTTTTTGTGGGCATATGCACCTGTTGCTATTGAATGAATAGTTAGAACTAGAAACACTGGGTCAGAGTAGGCATATGTTAACTTTAGAAACCTTTTTTTTTTTTTTTTTTTGAAGCAGGGTTTCATTCCCATTGCCCAGGCTGGAGTGCAGTGGTGCAATCACAGCTTACTGCAGCCCCAACTTTCCAGGCTGAAGTGATCTCCCCACCTCAGCCTCCTGAGGAGCTGGGACTACAGGGATGCACCACCACACCTGGCTAATTTTTGTATTTTTTGCTGGAGACAGGGTTTCACCATGTTGCCCAGGCTAGTCTCCAACTCCTACGCTCAAGTGATCTGCCCACCTCAGCTTTCCAAAGTGCTGGGATTACAGGTGTGAGCCACCGCAACTGGCCCATTTTTCCATTTTTAATAGCAAACAATAACTCATCGTGAAATTCCATCAAGAATCAAACTGTAGGCAGCTGGGTGTGGTGGCTCACACCTGTAATCCCAGCCCTTTGAGGAGGCCGAGGTGGGCAGATCACTTGAGGTTAGAAGTTCAAGACTAGCCTGGCCAACATGGCCAAACCCTGACTCTACTAAAAATACAAAAATGAGCCAGGTATTGTGGTGCGTGCCTGTAATCCCAGCTACTTGAGAGGCTGAGGCAGGAGAATCGCTTGAACCTGGGAGGCGGAGGTTGCAGTGAGCTGAGATCATGCCACTGCACTCCAGCTGAGGTGACAGAGTGAGACTCCATCTCAAACAAACAAACAAAAAAAAACCAAATACATACACACACAGAAAGAAAACAAGATAAGATTTGTCACATGGAAGACTGGCAAACTGGAAAAAGCTTTATAACATCCAGTGCATTTGAGTGGGAACAGGAACAGGTGCTCTCACAGAATGTGGGAGGCTGTGTAGATCTACAACTCTTTGGAGGCAGTGTTGGTTAGGGATGATGCCCACTGGCATGTAACAGAAAGCCAGACTTCATCAAATAGGGATTTATTAACTTTCAAAAAAAGATACTAAGTCTAGAGACAGGCATCCCAGGCTAGTGCAGCCTCTCTGCGACATCACCAGGGTCTCAGGCCCCTCCACCATGCTTAGTACGAAGCTTTTACTCTCACATTTGCCTCATTGTGACCTCGTTACAAGATGACTGCTTTACCCCCAGCGTCGGGTTCACATGCCAGGCAAAAAGAAGGAAGTGGCGAGGAGAAAAATGTGGTGCCTCTATCAGGAAATCAATGCTTTCTTAGATGCCTCCAGCTGACTTTTATTGACATCCGAGTGTGTGGAACTGCATCCACCCCTAGATGCAAGGAGAGCTGTAGATTTTTTAGCTCAGCACATTGCCTATTTGAGTGAAATCAGATATTGGTTTACCTGATCTGGCCTCAGCTGACTATCTCTTCTCTTATTATTCTACTCTAACTTCTGTTCTTCAACCTCACTGACTTTCACAGGTACTGTTAGCATTTTACCCAGATCCTTTTAAGATCCCCTTTTCCTCCATGTTGTGTGTGCCCCCAGCTTTGCTAAGCTTTTTCTCTTAACACTTAGTACTTAGTACCCAACACCTAGTACCTAGTACCTATGGCTCTTTGGATAGGGCCCTACTGGAGCCCACTTTGCCCAGAGGAAGTGCCTGAGAATCTACTTGAAAAAGCTCCCTGGGATGACCCTAGCCAGGTGTTGATGGGAGGAGAGTTTGAAAGTCTCAGCAACCTTGCCTTAGGTTGGAACAAACACTGAGGTGTAACTTACGTGCCAGCACTCCCCTTCCTACCCCACTCTACCTTACCCTGCTCTGCCCCACCCCCGTGGGATCAGTCCTCTGGATTTTGCATGAAATCACACGCTTGCTTGGTTTCCTCCTCTTCCCTGCCCTGCTTCCCCTACGCCCTTGCTGGTTATTCCCCACCTTACCCCTAAGGGAGCACTAATCAATCACTTATACAGGAATTCTCTCAGAGTCTGCTTCCGGATCCCCTGACCTAAAACACCAGCCAACTTGCAGTTTCTAGAGCATGCTAAGCACGTTCCTATCACAGGGCCTTTGCACACTGCAGGAATACCTCCCCCCAGACACATGCACGGTTCACATCTGCACTTTGTGTCTTTGCTCAAATGCTACCTCATCAGAGAGTATTTTCTTTTTTCCCTTATTTTTTTTTAGATGAATCTTGATCTGTTGCCCAGGCTGGAGTGCAGTGATGTTATCCCGGTTCACTGCAACCTCCACCTCCTGGGTTCATGCGATTCTCCTGTCTCAGCCTCCTGAGTAGCTGGGATTACAGGTGTGTGCCACCATGCCCAGCTTATTTTTGTATTTTTAGTAGAGAAGGGGTTTCACCATGTTGCCCAGGCTGGTCCCAAACTCTTGACCTCATGATTCACCCGCCTCAGCCTCCCAAAGTGCTGGGATGATAGGCGTGAGCCACCACATCCGGCCATCAGTGTGTATTTTCTTAACCACACTGCCTGAAATAGAACCACTCCATCAACTTCTATCCTTTACCCTGCTTAATTTCTCTATGCCATTTAACATGGCTTAACAGTATTTAATACACAGTGTTTTGTTTATTGTCATTCTCTCCTACCAGAAGGTAAGCTCAGAGGCCAGGAACTTCATCTTGTTTTATTCTCCTCTGTATCCCCCTCACTGGGATTGACTAATGCCTTCCAGAAGAAAGGCCTTGACTGGGTGTGGTGGCTCACACCTGTAATCCCAACACTTTGGGAGGCCCACCTAGGTGGGCGGATCACCTGAGGTCAGGAGTTTGAGACCAGCCTGACCAACATAGAGGAACCCTGTCTCTACTAAAAATACAAAATTAGCCGGGCATGGTGGCACATGCCTGTAATCCCAGCTACTCGGGAGGCTGAGGCAGGAGAATCGCTTGAACCCGGGAGGTGGAGGTTGCGGTGAGCTGAGATCATGCCACTGCACTCCAGCCTGGGCTCAAAACTCTATCAAAAAAGTAAAAAAAAGAAAAGCCTCAGATATATTTGCTGGTTGAATAAATTATTGAATATCTAAGGAGCTATGCAGACTTAGGTAGTAGACAGTGGGTTTTAGCTTTGAAGAAGGAAAACAGCTTTGTAGATTCCAGCATTTATTGATACACCAAAGCTGAGTCAGTAGCCCGAGTGAGCTCATGGTCTCAAGGAGGACCCAGACCCCACTCCATAGTGGCCTGTGCACTAGCCTATACAGACACAAAGGAAGAAACAATCACTTTTGCCTAGGAGAATCCAGGAAGGCTTCATGGAAGAGGCCATATTTGACATTAAAAAGTATCAGTTTCTCCAGAGGAGAAGATGGGGTTGCAGTCCTGTTAGGAATAGCTTGTAGGAAGGCATAAAGTCCATGGCCTGTCTGGTGTGGACAAATTAAACAGTGCCTGAGGAGAGCCACAGGATACTGCAGGACAGAAAGCGGAGAGTCACCAGAGGACAGCCAAGGACCTTGAATACTGAGGTTTGTCCAGAGGGCAGTGGAGAGCCAAGTGCGGGGCTTAAGCTGGGAGAGGGGCAAAGGCGAGTAGAGTCAGAGCTAGGTTTTAGCAAGTTACTCCTGCTGGTGACATGGACGAGGTTGAGAGGGGAAAACCAGGGGCTGGGAGGTCGGTTGAGGTCTCCCTTGATGTCACCCGTCCAATTTCAGCTCCAGGTGCAGAGCTGAGATGTTGGCACCAGAGGGCGCTCTGACCCAGAACATGGCCCTCCTGCCATTCCCGGACTGCTCCCGCTGGGCACTCACATGGTCTTCTCAGAGACAGTTCACACCTCCAGCCCGGGCACGACCTGTGGGCTCAGCACACAGGCCTTGGGAAATCTTGTACATTACGTCTTGTTATTTGACTTTGTCTTTCCATGTAATGGCTGAGACTGTGAGGTGCTGCTGGAGGTGCAGTGGGGAACAAACAGGCAAGATCCCTGCTGTCCTAGAGCATGTGGTCTAAGCCAGTGGTTCAAAGTGTGTTCCCTGGGTCAGGAGGCCTGGCGTGTCCTGTGAATGTGTAGAAGCACACATTCTCAGGACCCACTGCAGACCTGCTGAATCAGACACTCTGGGGCCCGTGACCAGCAGTTTCTGTTCTAACAAGCCCCTGTGGTGATTCTGATGATGTCAAGGGTGAGAGCTGCTGGTCTAAGAAAGCACTGCACACTATAGCAAGTGCCTTCAAAGGACTGATCCAGCAAGCTGTGGAAAGGCACTGACTCAAGGGAGCCAAGGGCCAAGCACAGAAGGCTGCCTGGAGGCAGTGTCTAGGAGTCAACCAGATAGAAAAGGGAGAGAAAGTCATTCCAAAAAGACAGAACAGTCCGGGTGCAGTGGCTCACACCTGTAATCCCAGCACTTTGGAAGGTCAAGGTGGGAGGATCACTTGAACCCAGAAGTTTGAGACCAGAATGGGCAACATGGCAAGGCCCTGACTCTTAAAAAAAAAAAAAAAAAAAAAAAAAATTTTTAAATTAGCCTGGCATGGTGGCTGGCGTCTGTGGTCCCAGTTACTCTGGAGGCTCAGTTGGGAGGATTGCTTGAGTTCAGGAAGTTGAGGCTGCAGTGAATCATATTCTTGCCACTGCACTCCAACCTGGGCTAATAGAGTGAGATCCTGTCTCAATCAGTCAATCAATCAGTTCAAAAAGGCAGAACTGCGCCAAGACCCAGAAGGAGAGCTTAGTCTCTTATTGAACTCCAGCTCGAAGGGGCCTGACACAGAGGGGCCCAGCCTTTGTCCCACAAAGTTCGCTCTTGTGACTTCTAAGTATGGTCTCACGTTTTCTTCTTTTTAGATTTTTTATTTGTTGTTTTTAGTTGACCTTAAAAACTCTCCTATCCAAGAGGTCTCATGTTTTAAAAGATGTTGCTAGCCTGGGCAATCTAGTGAGACCCCGTCTCTATAAAAAACAAAAATTTAAAAAAAAAATTAGCTGGGCGTGGTGGCTTGCACCTGTACTCCAGATACTCAGAAGGCTGAGGTGGGAGGATTGCTTGAGCTCAGGAGGTCGAGGCTGCAGCCTGGGCAACAGAGCGAGACTCCATCCCTATTTGAAAAAAGACATCATCTTCCAAACAAGCTGCCTTAAATAATTAATCATTCATTTATTTCCTACTATTTATGAATATATATATATATATATATATATGGCTCCTATCAGAGTTTTTGATTAGCATGAGATGTTCAGACTCCCTCTTCTGCATTAATCATTATAGCAACTACCATTTGTGGAGGGCTGACTCTGGGCCAGCTTCCGTGCCAAGTGCTTTACATGTACTAGCTCATTCAATCACCACTAGAAACCTCTGAGTGGGGTCTTATCACCCCCATTTTACTTAGGAGAAAACTGACACTCAAAAGAGGCTAAGTCACTTGCTTAAAGGCACATGACTGACTGTGGTCTAACCCTGGCCCGTCTTCCTGCAGAGTAGACTTGATTCAAACGCTTCCCTGTTCCTTGGAGTGATGGAGTTCCAGCCCGATAGAAAGATACCTGGCCTGTCAGCACATACAGTTTTATCCTAAGTAAATGCTTACACATTCTTGTTATGCATTTAGAAGTCCTAATATAGTTCACGGTACCCATTCTATCTTGAGAGTTCCCTAGGGTTCTGGGACTCCAAGTCAGAATCACTAAGCTAGTCCAACCTTTTATCTCTCATTTTGCCATACTCAATATACAGATAAGAATGCGGAAGCCCAAGGAGGGGCAGTGAAGTGGAGGCAGCCTTCCAGGAACCCCCTCAAAGGATCCCCTCATGTCATAAAACTAGGAAAGACCTTCCTCAGCCAGGCACGGTGGCTCACGCCTATAATTCCAGCATTTTGGGAGACCAAGACAAGAGGATTGCTTGAGCTCAGGAGTTCAAGACCAGCTTGAGCAACATAGTGAGACCCTGTTTCCACAAAAGATTTCTTCTTCTCTTTTCTTTTTTTTAAAACAAATTTCCAACACTTATTTTAAGTTCGGGGATACATGTGCAGCATGTGCAGATTTGTTATGTAGGTAAACGTGTGCCACAGTGGTTTGCTGCACAGATCATCCCATCATTCATGTATTAAGTCCAACATCCATTAGCTATTCTTCCTGATGCTCTCCCTTCTTCCACCTCCTACCCTCCGACAGGTCCTAGTGTGTGCTGTTGCCCCCCCACCATGTGTCTATGTGTTAACATAATTCAGTTCCCACTTGTAAGTGAGAACATGCAGTATTTGGTTTGCTGTTTCTGCATTAGTTTGCTGAGGATAATGGCTTTGAGTTCCATCCATGTCCATGCAAAGGACATGGTTTTATTATTATTATTATTATTATTATTATTATTATTATTATTTTTGAGATGGAGTCTCACTTTTCGCCTAGGCTGGAGTGCAGTGGCACGATCTCAGCTCACTGCAACCTCTGCCTCCCAGGTTAAAGTGATTCTCCTGCCTCAGCCTCCCAAGTAGCTGGGATTACAGGAGCCTGCCACTACGTCCAGCTAATTTCCCATATTTTTGGTAGTGACAGGGTTTCACCATATTGGCTAGGCTGGTCTCGAACTCCTGACCTTGTGATTTGCCTGCCTCAGCCTCCCAAAGTGCTGGGAGTACAGGCATGAGCCACCATACCCAGCTGATCTCATTCTTTTTTATGGCTGCATAGTATTCCATGGTTCTACAAAATTATTTTTTAAAAATTAGCTGGGTGTGGTGGCACACACCTGTAGTTCTAGTTACTTGGGAGGCTGAGGCAGCAGGATTGCTTGAACCCAGGAGGTAGAGGCTGCTATGAGCCATGATCACACCACTAAACTCCAGCCTAGGTGACAGAGCAAGACCCTGTCTCAAAAAAAAGAAAAGAAAGGAAGGAAGGAAGGAAGGAAGGAAGGAAGGAAGGAAGGAAGGAAGGGAGGGAGGGAGGGAGGGAGGGAGGGAGACAGGGAGGAAGGGAGGGAGGGAGGGAGGGAGAAAGAAAAGAAAAGACAAGAAAAGAAAAGAGCAGAGCTCCTTGGTCCTTCTGTCATTTTCCCCATCTCCTCCCTTTGTCCTCCCCGCTTACCTCACTCCCTGAATTCCTTCCTTCTCAAGCTTCTAGTGAGCCCCTGCTCTGTGCCAGGCCCCTGGTGCTGGGGACACAGGGTCGAACAAGTACTTGTTTCCATTCTTTCCATTTCTTGCGGGCTGTAGCACAGTGCCACACATGCTACATTATTAAGTTACCTCCACCACAAACGCCGTTTCCACCAGATGCCATCAGTGGCAACACGATCTACAGTCTCACCCACTGGCGTTGCAGGATAGAATACAGCATAGCCCGCACCCACCTCCCCACCCCTCCATCCCTACCTACCTCTGCCCTCCTTCCTAAAAAGGGCAGACGCCATTTCCATTAGCCCTGTAGGGGGCACTGTCTGCCTCTTCCCTTTTTAAAAAAGGACCAGCTGGTAGACAGAATTTGTGTATCCGCCTTTTCTCTTTCGTGCTTTCCTGCCATTGGTGACTCATGGCTAATCAATTTTCTGTCTTCCTTGTGCCAGTTTTATAGCCAGGCTTTGCCATCTGCCTGGTGGGCGAGTTGTGTTAGTCTGTGTTTGTGTTAATAAATTAGTTCGAGTAACATTATCTGTGCTGGCTCCTAGGAATACAGACAACAGTGAGCCCTGGTGTCTGCCCTAGGGAAGCTCACAGTATGGTGTGGGAAGGGGAGGTTGCTATTCCCGCACTCTGTGAAAAGGCTGCTGGATAGGGTAGCTTCATTGTTAAGCGTGGGCTTGCACTGCATTTAGGGCCTATTTACTACGCCCCAAAGAGCCCTGGGCAACCCAAGGGCCCCTTTGGCTCTCTTGGCTCTGAAAGGAAGTCAGGAGTCTTGGTGGGAAACCTCTAATAGCCAGAGGAGGGAAACGTGGCCCAGGAGAAAACCCTATTTGTTAGCAGTCTGGGAGTCATCTGTCTTTCCAGACTGACTTTTAGTAAGCATAACATCAGTTAAAATAATTTTTTTTTTTTTGGACACAAAGTCTTGCTGTACCGCCCAGGCTGGAGTGCAGTGGTGGGAGCTTGGTTCACTGCAACTTCCGCCTCCCGGGTTCAAGCAATTCTGCCTCAGCCTCCTGAGTAGCTGGGATTACAGGCGTGTGCCACCATGCCCAGCTAATTTTTGTATTTTTAGTAGAAATGGGGTTTCATCATGTTGACCAGACTGGTCTCAAACTCCTGACCTCAAGTGATCCGCCTGCCTTGACCCTAAAATAATTTTGAATAAAGATGATCTTTAACATTGTTACAAAAGTAGTAATGTGCTCAATGAAAAAAATTTTAGTGATAGAGAAATAAAATGAATTTCAATCCTTGCCTTCAATCTATCTCACTGTCAACACTTTAGTATGTTAATTTCCAGGTATACATAATACATATTACAATCATATAGATACATATGTGTATGTGTTTTTATATACAAATATATGTGGAAAGAGCTAGAGAGATTATTTTCTTTTTTTTTATTTTTTGAGACGGAGTTTCACTCTTTTCACCCAGGCTGGAGTCCAATGGCGTGATCTCAGCTCACTGCAACCTCTGCCTCCCAGGTTCAAATCATTCTCATTCCTCAGCCTCCCGAGTAGCTGGGATTACAGGCGTGTGCCACCATGCCCAGCTAATTTTTGTATTTTTAGTAGAGACGGGGTTTTGCCATGTTGGCCAGGCTGGTCTTAGAACTCCTGACCTCAGGTGATCCACCCCCCTCGGCCTCCCAAAGTGCCGGGATTACAGGCATGAGCCATTGTGCCTGGCCAATAGATAATTTTCAAAATATAAATAAAAACATAATAAAATACTAGGCTGGGCGTGGTGGCTCACACCTGTAATCCCAGCACTTTGGGAGGCTGAGACGGGTGGATCACCTGAGGTGAGGAGTTTGAGACCAGCCTAACCAACATAGTGAAATGCCATCAAACCCCGTCTCTGCTAAAAATACAAAAAATAAGCTGGGCATGGTAGCGGGCGTCTGTAATCCCAGCTACTTGGGAGCCTGAGGCATAAGAATCGCTTGAACCTGGGAGATGGAGGTTGCAGTGAGCCGAGATCGCACCACTGCACTCCACCCTGGGGGTTAGAGCAAGACTTTGTCTCAAAAAAAAATATATATATATATGTGTAATAATAAACATATAAAAATACTTGTTATAACATGTTATCTATATAGTAATATATCTTATAGATATATAATATATCTGTTATTCAAATTTTTTTGTCTTCCAAACAGAGCACTAAGACGGGCACATCTTTCCACATTGGCAGGTGTAGATGGATCTCCCTCATTCTTTTTATCTGCTGTATAGTATGGACATACCATGAAGTACCCAATTCTCTGGTGATACACATGCGATTCCTGTCTTTTGTTACTATAAACAATGCTGCAAAGAGCCCCTATATATTTATCTTTACTCACTTTTGCCATTATTTCAATAAAATAAATTCTCAAAGGTGGAATGGATTTGATCAAAGGGTGCATGAATATAAAGTTCTGATGAAATAGATGAATTTCTTTCCAAAAATAATGTTGAAATTTGCATTTGCCCCAGGACTGATGAGAGACCAACTGACACTCTCCCCAGCACTGGGTGCCTTTTGATTTTTGCAGAGTCTGATACCTACATGAAATATATCATTCCATTGTTGTTTTCATTTGGATTTCTGTAGAGTCAAACATCTCTTCCTGAGTTGATTGGCCATTTGAATGTCATCTTCTATAAAGTGTATTTTCCCATGTTGTTTGTCTATTTTTCTTTTCTTTTTTTGAGACAGTCTCACTCTATTGCCCAGGCTGGAGTGCAGTGGTGTGACCTTGGCTTACTGCAACTTCCTCCTCCCAGGGTCAAGCGATTCCCCTGCCTCAGCCTCCCAAGCAGCTGGAACTACAGGTGCCCACCACCATGCCTGGCTAATTTTTGTATTTTTGGTAGAGACAGGGTTTCACCATGTTGCCTATGTGGTCTTGAACTACTGACCTCTATTAATCCGCCTGCCTAGGCCTCTGTAAGTGTTGGGATTACAGGTGTGAGCCACCACACCTGGTCGTATTTTTCTTACTCATGGTTTTCTTCCTTCCTTTGTACTTTTTAAATTTTTAAATATAATTAATTAATTTTTTTTTTTTTTTTTTTTTTTTGAGGCAGAGTCTCACCCTGTTGCCCAGGCTGGAATACAATGGGGCGATCTCAGCTCACTGCAACCTTCACCTCCCAGGTCAAGTGATTCTCCTGCCTCATCCTTCAAGTAGCTGCGGTCACAGATGCGTGCCACCACACCCGGCTAATTTTTTGTATCTTCAGTAGAGACAAGGTTTCACCATATTGGCCAGGCTGGTCTCGAACTCCTGACCTTGTGATCTGCCTGCCTTGGCCTCCCAAAGTGCTGGGATTACAAGCGTCAGCAACTGTTCCTGGCCTGTACTTTTTTTTTTAAGTTGATTTGTAGGAAGTCTTTGCATATCATCTGCCATGTGGAAAGCAAATCAATACTTTTTATAGTTTAGTGTTTGTCATTTGCCTTGCATATGCTTTTTCCCCCTACATAAGTTTTAAAATATTTATGTAGTAAGATCTGTCCATCTTCTTCTTTTTTTTTTTTTTTTTTTTTTTTGAGATGGAGTTTCACTCTTGTTGCCCAGACTAGAGTGTAATGGCGCAATCTCTGCTCACTGCAACTTCCGCCTCCCTGGTTCAAGGGATTCTCCTGCCTGCCTCAGCCTCCTGAGTAGCTGGGATGACAGGCATGTGCCACCACACCCGGCTAATTTTTGTATTTTTAGTAGAAACGGGGTTTCTCCATGTTGGTCAGGCTGGTCTCGAACTCCCGAACTCAGGTGATCCACTAGCCTCAGCCTCCCAAAGTGCTGGGATTACAGGCGTGAGCTACCATGCCCAGCGTGACCATCTTTTCCTTGAAAACTTCTGGGATTTGTGTCATATTTTAGAAAGATTTTCTCCACTCCATGATTAGGAAAACATTCTCTGATATTTTCTTCTAGCATGTTTATGATTTTGTTTTTTACCTATGCATACTTAATCCATCTGGAATTTATTTCAGTGCATGCAGTAAGTTAGAGATTCAGTTTGGCTTTTTTCCAGAAGGCTCATCAACATGTAGTTTCCCCCTACATATGTGAAATGCCACCCTTATCGTACACCAGATTTTCTTACGTGTTTAGGTCTATTTGTGAATTCAATTCCACTCTACTTCTTTGTCTTCAGTTTCTGAGCTAACACGCTTTAATTATTGTAACTTTTAGGATGCTCACACTCTTTTCCAAACCTTTCTCACTATAATAGCAACAAATCTCCTGAGAAGCTGCACACCCTTTCTTTGGCTCCGTTAATGTCTCTACAATGAGGTCAAACCGTCTCCTCAAGGTGACTGTAAATCTTTCTGCCCACTTTCCTTTGTTTATTCCACACTGAGCACCTGCTCTGTGTCTTGGCTGTGTGGGATCCGCAGAGACAGAGGGAACAACACAGACGCAGACCCAGCTTTACATGCTGACTTCAGTGATTAACCCTCAAGGCCACTGTAATTTCCATGATGACAAGTTCAGGGACACTTCACTGTTGCTCCCAGGGACTCTCCTGGAAACCATGCCCAGATCTCATTGCTTTCGGATGCCCTCGAGCCATGGCTCAGCCAAGGCCAGTGGTAACAGAGCCAAAAGAAGTTAAATTTTAAATAAACCTGACTTCCTCTCCAACATTGTTAGAGAAACCCTGATCCAGTTCATTCTGTTCCCATTAGATAAGAAAAAGCCAAAAAAGATGCAGTCATTGGGAACTGTGGTATGCTGTGAGTTTTTGGAAATAGATCTTTCTCTCTCTCTCTTTCTTTCTTTCTTTCTTTCTTTCTTTCTTTCTTTCTCTCTCTCTCTCTCTCTCTCTCTCTTTCTTTCTTTTTTTTTTCTCTCTCTTTCATCTTTCTTTCTTTCTTTCCTTTGTTTTTTTCTGGAAGGGAATAAAATGGAAGAAAGACTCTGAGAAGGCTAACGTATCTGGAAACGGTCTTTGAAGCTCAGCAGTGGGAAGACAGCATGGTATGGGTCTGGTCCTGTGACCTTGAGCACGTCATTGAACATCTCTGGGCCCCATTTCACAAACATTCAGGTGCAACAAACAGGCGCTGTGCCAGAAGCTTTATTTACGTACAGTCTTATTGGATCCTCAGAACATTCTTATGAGGTAGAATCATTACTCCCTGGTTTACGCACAAGAATACCAAGATTCAAAAGGGAAATAGACAGTATGCCTGAGGCCACTTATTTGGAAGGAGCAGAGCCAGCACAGGGTGCTTCTCTGTGTTACTGGGCAGAGTAGCGGGGGTGGGGTGGGGCGGGGTTCCTCACCCCTGCCGGGAATCAGGACTCACGATGAAGCTACAGCCATTAAGACAGTATGGTATCCACACAGGGACAGACACATTGACCCCTGAGAAAGAGTAGAGAGACCAGAATCAGATCCACATATATATGGTATGTATATGCGGCAGGGGCGGCACATCACAGTGAAGAAAGGGAGGATGGGCCAATAAACAGAGCTGGAAAAATTACTTCACAGCATAAACAAAGATCCGCACTAGTTGGTTAAGGACCTAAATTTCAAAAATAAAACTTTAAAACTCTTAGTAGAAAATATAAGTGGTGTGCCTGTGGTCCCAGCTACTCGGGAGGCTGAGGTGGGAGGATCACCTGAGCCCAGGGAGGTCGAGGCTACAGTAAGCCACGATCATACCACTGCACTCTAGTCTAGGGGACACAGCAAGTCCCTTAAAGAAACAAAGCAAAACAAAACTTCTACAATTCAGTGAGAAAGAAAAGTGGACACAAAAGGTACAAGCAGGCGTTTTTTGATTGTTTTTTGTTTGTTTTTTGTTTTGAGACAGAGTTTCGCTCTTTTTGCCCAGGCTGGAGTGCAATGGCATGATCTCGGCTCACCACAACCTCCACCTCTGGGGTTCAAGTGATTCTCCTGCCTCAACCTCCCGAGTAGCTGGGATTACAGGCACGTGCCACCACGCCTGGCTAAGTTTTTGTATTTTTAGTAGAGACGGAATTTCTTCATGTTGGTCAGGCTGATCTCGAGCTCCCGACCTCAGTGATCCGCCTCCCTCAGCCTCCAGAAGTGCTGGGATTACAGGCGTGAGCCACCGCGCCCAGCCGAGCAGACATTTAAGAGAAGAAGAAACACATACAGCCAGTAAGTTTAAAGAGATGTCAAACGTTGTTAGTGATCAGGAAAACGCAAAACGAGGCTCAGTGAAACACCATTTTACATCCCTTCAATCTGCAACAGTTTAAAGTTTGATAATATGGAGTGTTGGAAGGATGTAGAGCTCCAGGACCTCTTGCATGTTGCTGGTGGGAATTTAAATTGGTGATACCATTATGGAAAAGTCTGGCATAGTCTTCTAAAACCAAACATTCTTATAGCTTATGACCCAGCAGTTTTACCCTAGCTACACTGTCCATGCAGTAAAACTGGAAACCATCGGGGATTCGTTGCGTTTGCTCACAATTATTAATTCCCTCTTAACCTTGCTAGGCCTCTTTGTTGGAAAAAGACCTTTTCCTAGCAGAGCTGCAGCTGACTCTTGGCCTTACAGAATAAGAACTAGAAATAAATGTTTGGTACAATAAGCCATTGAAGTATTGGGGTGGTTTTTTTCTATAGGAAGGGATGAAAACACACCCTATGCCAAATGGGATGGGAGAGTGATGAATAGACCTTGATACGCTCATGTATGGTACACAATAGACAGCAATCAAGATGAATGAACTACAGAGACATGCCTCAGATATAAATTAATCTTGCCAATCTGATAGTAAGCGAGAAAAGTAGATCTCAAAAGATTATAGGCCGGGCACAGTGGCTCATGCTTGTAATCCCAGCACTTGGGAGGCTGAGGTGGGCGGATCACAAGGTCAGAAGTTGGAGACCAGCCTGGACAACATAGTGAGGCCCCATCTCTACTAAAAATATGAAAAATTAGCCGGGCACGGTGGTGTGCACCTGTAATCCCAGCTACTCGGGAGGCTGAGGCAGGAGAATTGCTCGAACCTGGGAGGCGGAGGTTGCAGTGAGCCAAGATTGTGCCACTGCACTCCAGCCTGGGTGACAGAGCAAGATTCTGTCTCTGACAAAAAAAAAAAAAAAAAGATTATATTATTTCGTGAAGTTAAAAATGACTAACATTAAAAATACTATTTTGAGCCTTCAACAGCAACACAAGATGGTAGTCAATTTACGAAAACAGAATATGCAGCTATAATAACAGAATATGGACCTAAATACTCCACAGCACCTCCCTTTGTAAGACTTGTAACAAAAGTTAATAAGAATGGAGTTAGTAGTTCTAATGGAGTGGTGGACCAAGAACCTTATTAGTGCTAGCAAAATGGCAGAATCCATGTAACATCAAAGTTATCCTGCAAGAGCTTCAGTGTCTAATGAAGTCTAGTGAAAACATGAAATTCCCTCAGCCGCCTGAAGGACAGCATTACAGCAATTATCCAAAAGAAAAACCACAGGCCCTTTTCCTTCGAGCCCCTGGAGTTTGCTTTAAACAGCTTCATTTTCCACAGTAGTAAATTTTCTAGATACATCTTGTAGACCTCAAAGTACAGGAAAAGAAGCTCATTCAAAGGAAATTTATCTTAAGATACTGTAAATGATACTAATTTTTGTCCATCTGAAACATGTAAGTTATGCTATAATCAAAAATGTACTCTTAAGGAATATATATCCTTGCAAGAAATTATAACAAGGAAAACGAGAATGGTGAGTAGGCAGGATCCAGGCTGATGGGGACCTGGTGCCAGGGAAGGAAGGCTGACTCATCCATGAAGCACCATAGGCACCGTGCCTAGGGCCGACAATACTTTTAGGGGTCCATGAAAATGTGTTTTTTGTTTTGTTTCATTGTGTTTTTTGAGACAGAGTCTCACTCTGTTGCCCAGTTTGGAGTGCAGTCATGCTATCTTAGCTCACTGCAACCTCCACCTCCCAGTTCAAGCGATTCTCATGCCTCAGCCTCCTGCGTAGCTGGAACTATAGGCATACGCCACCATGCCTGGCTAATTTTTAATTTTTGTATTTTTTGTAAAGACGGGGGCCTTGCTGTGTTGCCCAGGCTGGTCTCGAACTCCTGAGCTCATGATCCACCCGCCTCAGCCTCCCAAAGTGCTGGGATTACAGAAGTGAGCCACCACCCCTGACCGTTATTATTATCTTTTTAATCAAAAGAACCTAATGAACTTTTTAGGTCAAAGAAAATGTTTTACTATATAACAACATATTCTATATTACCAATGCAATCATAAAATATATGTATACATATATATTTTTGTACATGTGTGCTATACATGTATTTTTTGTGCACGTGTATATGTGTGTTTAGGAAGAGGCCCACAAAAGCAAAATGTCCAGGATTCATGCTGCAGCGGATGTATGTACAGTTATTTGAACCTAGAAAGTCAAGGTACTAGCTTTGGTTTGGGGTGAGATGTTACATTATTATTATTTGTTTGTTTTTGAGAAGTGGTCTTGCTCTGTCCCCCAGGCTGGAGAGCAGTGGCACGATCATGGCTCACTGCAGCCTTAACCTCCCAGGCTCAAGCTATCTGGGTCTACAGGCCTGTGACACTCCACCCCGCTAATTTTTTCTATTTTTTGTAGAGGTGAGGATCTCTCTGTGTTGCCTGGGCTGGTCTCAAACTCCTCAAGCAATCGTCCCACTTTGGTGTCCCAAAGTCCTGGAATTATAGGCATGAGCCACTACCAGGCCTGGCCTCTTTTTTTCTTTTCTTTTTTTTTTTTTTTCAGAGACAAAGTGTTTCTAGAGACAGGGTCTCACTTTGTCACCCAGGCTGGAGTGCATTGGCACGACCACAGCTCACTTCAGCCTCTAACTTCTGGGTTTGAACAATCCTTCCATCTGGGCCTCACAAGAAGCCAGGAATATAGGCTCATGGCAACACACCCAACTAATTTGTTTTTATTTTTTGTAGAGACAGGGTCTCCGTATGTTGCCCAGGCTGGTTCTGAACTCCTGGGCTCAAGCCATCCTCCAGCCTCAGCTTCCTAAAGTGTCAGGCTTACAGGCATGAGCCACCATGCTGGCCCTGGACCTGTTATGAACATGCCATTGCCCAGGTGCGATGACTCATGCCTGTAATCCCAGCACTTTGGGAGGTCGAGGCAGGCGGATCACTTGAGGTCAGGAGCTTGAGAACAGCCTGGCCAACACAGTGAAACCCCATCTCTACTAAAAATACAAAAAAAAAAAAAAAAAAAAAAAAAAAAATTAGCCAGGCATGGTGGCGTGCGCCTGTAATCCCAGCTACTCGGGAGGCTGAGGCAGGAGAATCACTTGAACCCAGGAGGCAGAGGTTGCAGTGAGCTGAGATCGCACCACTGCACTCCAGCCTGGGTGACATAGTAAAAGACTCTGTCTCAAAAAAAAAAAGAATATGCCATAAACCAAGAATTATAATCATCTAATTTCATGGGCCTGGGATCCCCTTGAAAAACAATTAGCAAAGATATTAAATGTTGAATCTGTAAATACTTCCAAATAAAATCTTTTCAAAAGTTTTATTTAGAGATCTGAGCTTCCTTCTGTGCACATCACTTTTTAGATTTTGTGTTTGAAACAGCTACACAAAATTCCTGAGCAAAATTTTAAAATGAAATTGAAATTTTAATGAAAGACTCTAACAGTACTTGCTTTTCTGGCGTGAATGAATGAAAATTGCTCGAAATGATGTAAGTGGAGTTTGAACTCAATTGAACTTTGTTGTGTCATGTATTTCGAAATACTCACAATTTCAGAGAACCAAGCTGTGCAGCCAGAGTGAGTAGGGAAGAGACACAGCAGTTGTTGGCCGAGCACTGTGGAGAGTCTGTGGGCCAGCACCAGCACCCAGCAACTGTCAGTGGCCACAGATGCATGTGGCCCGTGTGCAGCAGCCAGCTCGGACAGGTGGCATCATGGATGAGGTGTTCTCCAAGGAGCTGGACCAGTGGATCAAGCAGCTGAACCAGTGAAAGTAGCTATCCAAGTCCCGGGTCAAGAGCCTCTGCAAGGAGGCTAAAGAAATCCCAACAGAAGAATCCAATGCGCAAGAGGTTTGGTGTCCAGTCACTGTCTCTGGAGATAAGCGTGGGCAATTTCATGATCTCATGGAACTGTTTAGAAAATTACCAGATGGCCGGACGCAATGGCTCATGCCTGTAATCCTAGCGCTTTGGGAGGCTGAGGCGGGTGGATCGTTTGGGATCAGAGTTGGAGACCAGCTTGGCTAACTCGGTGAAATCCTGTCTCTATAAAAATACAAAAAATTAGCTGGGCGAGGTGGCAGGCGCCTGTACTCCCAGCTACTTGGGAGGCTGAGGCAGGAGAATGGCGTGAACCCAGGAGGCGGAGCTTGCAGTGAGCCGCGCCGCTGGCTGGGCAACGAACGAGACTCTGTCTCAAAAAAAAAAAAAAAAAAAAAAAAAAAAATTAGCTTCCCAGCTACTCAGGAGGCTGAGGCAGGTGAATCACTTGAACTGGGAGGCGGCGGTTGCAGTGAGCCTAGAGCGTGCCACTGCACTCCACCCTGGGTGATAGAGTGAGACTCCGTCTCAAAAAAAAAAAAAAAAAAAAAAAGAAAGAAAGAAAAGAAAAAAGAAAATTATCAGATACAGGCTGGACGTGATGGCTCACACCTGTAATCCTAGCACTTTCAGAGGCCAAAGCAGGTGAATTGCTTGAGCCCTGGAGGTGGAGACCAGCCTGGGCAATATAGCGAAACCCTGTCTCAAAAAAAAAATAGAAAATTACCAGACACAAATTACTTGTTTACAGGAGATTATATTGACAGAGTATATCATTTAATTGAAATAGTTATGTTGCTCCTAGCCCTTAAGGTTTCTTACCGTGAATGCTTCACCATTCTTCCAAGGGATCATGAGAGCAGGCAGATCACACAAGTTTATGGTTCCTATGATGAGTGTTTAAGAAAATATTGAAATGCAAATGTTTATAAATATTTTACAGATTTTTTTTTTCAAAGACTGGGTCACCCAGATTGGAATGCAATGGCACAGACCTGGCTCACTGCAGCTTCAATCTCCCTGGCCCAAGTGAGCCTCCTACTTCAGCCTCCCAGGTAGCTGGGACTACAGGCACGCACCACCATGCCTAGCTAATTTTTTGTATTTTTTTGTAGAGATGAGTTTTTCACCATGTTGCTTAGGCTGGTCTTGAACTCCTGGGCATAAGTGATCCACCTGCCTTGGTCTCCCAAAGCGCTGGGATTACAGGCATGAGCCACCGTGTCCGGCCTTTACAGGCCGTCTTCCTCTCACTGCCTAGGTGGATGGGCAGCTCTTCGGTCTCCATGGTGGCCTGTCGCCATCTAGAGATACACTGCATCACATCAGAACACTGAATTGCCTACAGAAAATTCCCCCGTGAGAGTCCAGTGGGTGACTTGCTATACTCAGATCCAGATGACCATGGTGACTGGGGTATATTTCTTTGAGGAGCTGGATACACCTTTTTGCAAGACACTTCTGAGACATTTAATCGTGCCAATGGCCTCAGGTTGGTGTCTAGAGATCACCAACTGGTGACGGTGGGACATAACTCGTGTCATGACTGGAATGTAGTAGCTATCTTCAGTACTCCAAACTATTGCTATCATTGTGGTAACCACACTGCAATCATGGAACTTGATAATACTCTAAAATATTCATTTTTGCAGTTTGACCCAGCACCTCACGGAGGCAAGCCACATGTTACTCATTGTACCCCAGATTACTTCCTGTAATGAAATTTTAAGCTGGGCGTGGTGGCTCACACCTGTAATCTCAGCACTTTGGGAGGCCAAGGTGGGAGAATCACCTGAGGTTAGCAGTTCGAGATCAGCCTGGGCAACAAGGGGCCCCACCTCTACTAAAAATATAAAAATTAGCTGGGCATGGTCACATGCGTCTGTAATTGTAGCTACTGGGGAGGCTGAGGCAGGATAATTGCTTTAACCCAGGAGGTGGAGGTTGCAGTGAGCTGAGATCGTGCCATTGTACTCCAGCCTGGGAGACAAGACCAAAAATCCATCTCAAAAAGAAAAAAGAAAAGGAAAAGGAGAGGGAATTTTAAATTTGAACAGGATTGCCGTGAATTGTATATTGACTTAATGGAAATGGGAACAGCAACAGTAACTCCAAAGTGTAAGAAAATAGTTAACATTCAAATAACTTGTTTTCACATGGACCAAAAGCTGTGCCATATAAAAATACAAAGCTTTTTATCACCAAGCCGTGATCACTTTAGAATGAACCAGTTCATTTTGTGCTGGAGCAACATGGTGTTTGCAGTTACTTTTGCTTTCTTTGAGAGACCGCACATAATAAGATGTAAATTCACTTTGTGAATACAATGTAACTTCCATCTAGCTATAGCTTTACTCAGCAAGACTGTACATAGGGGTAGCAGAAAACAATCACTGGATCTTAATGAAATTTAAAAAAGTAAATGCCAAGCCCTCCCCTCTACTTAAGAGTTTTGAAATCGCTGTTTATTTTTCAGGGATACCGTTTAATTTAATTATAAGACTTGTCTGTGCTCAGTTTGTCCCCTTCTCAAATCTCAGCCTCATGTCATTCCTCGTCATTGTCAGAACCTGGTGAGTGGTTTTGAACAGAGCTGTTTTTGCCCCTTCCTGTAAAATGATGTTTTATTGCACAAGAGCACTGCAGAGGTTTTCATAATAAACTTGCGAACTCAGAAAAAAATACTCATGAAGCTCTTATTTGCAGTGTTTGTTATTAAAGCAGTCACCCTAAAGAGTGTAACCAGCAGGGACAGATCCAGGTTTTGTGAAAGCCTGAGGTTTATATAATTGTGTGTGGGGGGGGGGGGGGTGGGGGGTGGGGGGGGTAAGGAGGGCTCCTTATGAAAAAGATTGCAAAATTATGAGTACAAAATTAGGTACTACAGGAGATTGCATTACTGGACCCAATACTTCACCCCTCGTCGTGTCTACATTTTTGCCACATGACTTTGCAGTTTGGGCCACTAAAGAGTATATTTCTTGACTCTGGCCTTGGCTATGTAACTTGCTTTGGTCAATGGGAATGAGTGGAAGTAACAGCATGTTACTTCTGAGTCTGGGTCTTGCTTCCTTGTACCTTGTCATCAACATGAGGGCATTCACTGGTTAGCACAGCGGTCCCAGGAGGAAGATGAGGAGCACAGAGAGCAAAGCCATCCAGCTGACCCAGCCTAGATCACCTAGCTCCCGACTGCTGTGGCCTAAAGCGGCAGCATTGCATTCCAGCTGATCTGCAGATCTGGGCCAATAAATGCTTGTGAGCTGCTGAGTTTGGGGGCCGTACGTTACACGGCAGTGCTGTACCAGTAACTAACAAATGCAGGTATAAACAGGAAGGTTTCTTTGTAATGGGAAAATAAATCACAACAGATAAGATTTCAGCAGCTGACAAATAGTTAAAAAGTGACAGAATCCAGAAAAGTACATACATTTTTATTAATTGCCTGTCTGACATACCTCTATAATATCCTATATGTTGGCTACATTTTCTTTGGTTGCTTCTCCAATATAAAAACTTTTAATTTTTTTTTTTTTTTTGTAATTTTGTGTTTCTACAGAAAGGAGGGAGAGAGGATTCTCTCTTTCTTCTGGCATGGTTTGTTGAAAAATACTTTTTAATTGGTAATTTAGTAAAGTTTCTTCTAGCATCATAACAGGCTTTGGGTCATGTTGTTTCAATTTTTAAGATTGTTGCCAAAGTTGTGAAAACCTCTGTCAAGTTTCTTTCAGGACATTTTCAATTTACTTGTGTAACAACTAATTGTAAATCTTTTAATTGATTCTCATTATCCTGTTTGTCATCAATGTCCTTTTGTAGTGGTATATTATAAATTTTATGCTTTCTTAGTTCAGTAATGTGTGTCAACTCAGCAAAAAATTAACTATTTTTTCCATTGTGTCCATGATCTGCTCCTTATTATTATTTTTATTTATTATTATTATTATTATTTTAAGACAGAATTTTGCTCTTGTTGCCCTGGCTGGAGCGCAATGGTGCGATCTTGGCTCACCACAACCTCCGTTCCCACGTTCAAGCAATTCTCCTGCCTCAGCTTCCTGAGTAGCTGGGATTGCAGGCATGCGCCACCACACTCAGCTAATTTTGTATTTTTAGTAGAGATGGGGTTTCCCCGTATTAGTCAGGTTGGTCTCCAACTCCTGATCTCAGGTGATCTACCAGCCTCGGCCTCCCAAAGTGCTGGGATTACAGGTATGAGCCACCGCGCCTGGCCTATTTTTATTATTTTTAGACAGGGTCTCACTTTGCCACCCAGGCTGGAGTGCAGTGGCACCATCATAGCTCACTGTAACCTCTAACTCCTGGGCTCAAGTGATCCTTCTGCCTCAGCCCCCAGAGTAGCTAGCTGGGACTGCAGGTGCATGCCACCATGCCTGGCTAATTTTTATTTTTTATTGTTTTTGAGAAGGGGTATTTATGCCATATCTTATGGGCTAGAAAAAAATGTATTTAAAAATAAAATAAAAGAGTTGAGGGTCCTTGCTACGTTGCACAGGCTGGTCTTGAACTCCTGGGCTCAAGTGATCCTCTCACCTTGGCCTCCCAAAGTGCTAAGCTTACAGGCATGAGCCACTGTACCCAGCTATTCCTTTTTAGTAATTGGATTACCAAAGACTCCAGAAGGCTATTCATACCTGCTTTGCAAATTTATCTTTTCCTCCTACTGAGTTACTGCTTTTGGAATGATCTGAAATTCTTTTGTTACCATTTTCTTCCATCGATTTTCTATTAATTCCTACTGGCCTCATTGTTCATTTTTATTGGCCTTTATTTTATGCTCTATTAAGCTTTAAATATTTTATGCCATCTATTTAATATATAAATTTAAGGATAACAAAAGGAAATGTGTAATTTCTTAACTGTTTTATTGGAAATCAGATGTCTGTCCTTCAGAGAGGCCTTGACCACTCAAATTATGGAGCTCTTCCCAGCATTTTTCAACCCTTGATTTGACTTTCTTTTCCTTTATAGCAGTTGATCTGATGTCAAATTATGTACTCAGTGTTTGTTGTCTGTCTCCTCCAGTTATAAGCTAAGCAATTAGCTCCTCGAGCCCTAGAACATTGACAGATAAATAGATATTTGTAAAGTCAATGAATGAATGAGTTCCCTAAGTGACAACCAGTGTCCACACTGTGATTTCTGTCCAGCTGCTTGACCCACTTCTAGGACTGGTAAGAGTCAGTGACTGCTGAGAATCCACTGTGCCCCGAACCCTACTAAAACTCCCCACCCCCATCTCCTTTGTACTAAACTGGGTCTCCATTTGTAACATCTTTTCCATTAAAAAAAAAAAAAGTGTGGCCTGGAGTGGTGATCCCAGCACTTTGGGAGGCCAAGGTGGGAGGATCACAGGAGCCCAGGAGTTTCAGATCAGACTGGGCAACATAGTGAGACCCTGTCTCTAAATAAATAAATAAATAAAAATTAAAAAGGGACAGACTCAGCCTTTTTTGATCTATTATGCAAGTTATTTCTCTCTCAACCCAAAGTCTCTGTTCAACCTATAGTTACTTTGCCTACTTTTATATTCTTAATATAGCATGATTTGGCTTCCTGTATTATTCTCACTCCCCTTAAATGAGTAACCCTATTTGCAGCCTCCAACTCAGCATATCCTAAACTGAATGCATCACACCTCCCTGCATGTGCGTGGGTTCATCGTCAGTTGCTCAGCCGCTCAGGCCGAGTCCAGATGCATTCTCAGCAGTTCTCTCTTCCAATCGCCACCCATTCTCCATCAGTCACTTATTTCTATCATTTCTTTGATCTCCTCACCATTTCTCTCATGCTTGCATTTCTCTCCTTCCCCACAGCCAGCACCCCAGTCCAAACCCCTGTCTTCTCTCACCTGAATCAATCTCCTACTGGTATCCTCTATCAATCTCTGAAATGGTTTGTTAAGATGCAGATACGATGTGGTCACTGCTCTGGTTGAAACCTTCAACGGCTTCCCAGTGCTCCTGGGATAAAACCCTCAGTCCTCACATGCCCCGCCAGGGCCTGCATGGTCTGCCTCCCTCTGCAAATTCATCTTCTACCTCTGCTGTCTGGTTCCCTGCACTTTTGCCACTCTGGCCTTCTCTGAGTTCTTCCAAAATGCCAAGTTATTTCCTGACTCAGTATCTTTGCACACACTGTTCCCTCTGCATGGAATGCCCTTCCATCTCCTCTTGGCCTGGCAACTGATGCTTATCCTCAGTCTTAGTTTAAATGGTGCATCCTCCAGGAAGCCTTTCTTGAACCCTGGGACAAGACTGGGCCATCTGTTTTGTACTCCCATTGTGCACTGTACTTTTGCTTCTCAACACGTATCAAAAACATAAATAGGAAAACATAAATAGGGCCAGGCACAGTGACTGATGCCTGCAATCCCAGCACCTGAGGAGGCCTCGGCAGGAGGATTACTTGAAGCCAGGAGTTCGAGACCAGCCTGAACAACACAGTAATAGTCACTACACAAATTTTTAAAAACTTAGCCAGGCATGGTGGCTTAAACCTGTAGTCACGGCTGCTTGGGAGGCTGAGGCAGGAGAATCGCTTGAGCCCAGAAGATTGAGGCTGCAGTGAGCTATGATTGCACCACTGCACTCCAGCCTGGGCTACGGAGCCAGACCTCATCTCTAAAAAATAAATAAATACATACATAAATAGTTACTTGTATAATTGGTTATTCAATGTCTGTCTTTCCTTTTAAACTAAACTCTGTGAGGCAAAGCTGTCTATTACAATAACAATCGCTGACACGTCTATAGCTCTTCCTATGTGTTTGGGTCTGTTCTAAGCATTTTTTATGTATCATCTTATTGAATCCTCACAGTAACCCTTTAAGACAAATACTTTATCTTTCCGTGTTTTATGAGTGAGAAGACTGAAGCACGAAGAGGTCAAGTAACTTGTTCAGGGATGCACAGCTAGTAAGTGGCAGAACCAGGACTTAGAAGCAAGCTGTCTGTCCCAGAATCCTAGCTTTTTCCTACTTCCCTTATTGCCTTCCAGGTTTGTTGGGTTTCCCATTAGGCCCCCAGCATCCAGCACAGGACACATGATAGGTGTTCAGTAAATATGGTGGAATGTACGTCTAAGCACGCATTTACTGAGCACTTACTAAGTGCAAAGCACTGTGGAGAAACCAAAAATATGGACCTTACCCTTAGCGACCTTTTACTCTAACTAAAATCATGAGGAAAACAGATGTGATTTTTGATTTTTGATTTTTTACCTGACTGAGGAATACAGAAAAGGTTCTCAGAGGAAATGTTTTTTGGTGGTCCCCTGGGGACAGATAGGGCTCAAATGGATCTCGGGAGGGAGCAGGAGAGCGAGGCCAGACACAGGGGAGGCGAGAGAGTGAGGGCTGGCAGCCCTGCAGGAATGCTCACAGTGCCGGGTTGGGAGAGCAAGGGTGGGGCAAAGGACACAGACTGAGGAAGCCCAGGGGAGAGAGTCAGCTCTACCAACTGGAGGAGGGGTCGGCCAATCTGGGCCTCCTGTGATGAGTAAACAGGCGCTGGGGAGGAAGGGCTTTGTGGAAAGAACGAACGGCCTGTGCAATGCAGGAAATTGCAAAGGGTGTTCAGGAAACAAAAGCATGTCCTGTGGGATATTAATGGGATTCTACAGTCAAACTCACTTGGGAAATTCTGCACTGAACAAGAGTACACAAATTTCTTTCCTGCAATGTTTCTCAGAACCCTTAATATGTTAATGTGCATTGGGTCTACAAGCCAGGGGTGTATGAGTGACATTTCCAAGAATGGCTTATTAACTTGACAGCACATTAGTTAGAAAAGGGTGGCACAAAACCTGGCGGGTCAGACAGCTTGGGGCAGGTGAGGAGGGTCCAGGATGCCAAGCCAGGGAATATTCACATTAGCTTAGAGAGCACTGGAAGAATAAAAGATTTTTTAAGCAGGGTGGTGACGTACGCCCGACTGAGAGCTAGCAAGCTGCCTCCAAAGTCAGGGTGGGGATAGATGTAAGAAAGGAAAGAGACTAACATGTTGATATAGTTTGGATTTATGTCCCCACTCAAATCTCACATTCAATTGTAATCCCCAGTTTTGGAAGTGGAGCCTGGTGGGAGGTGATTACATCATGGAGGTGGGTTTCTCATGAATGGTTTAGCATCATTCCCTTGGTAGTGTCCTCTCAATAGTGAGTGAGTTCTCCTGAGCTCTGGTCATTTTAAAGTGTGTGATACCTCCCCCCAATCTCTTCCTCCTGCTTCGGTCATGTGACATGCTTGCGCCCCCTTCGCCTTCTGACGTAATTGTAAGTTTCCTGAGGCCTCCCCAGAAGCCGAGGAGATGCCAGCATCATGCTTCCTGTACAACCTACAGAACTGTAAGTCAATTAAACCTCTTTCTTTATAAATTACCCAGTCTCAGGTACTTCTTTATAGCAATGCAAGAATGGACTAATACATGTGTATTGTTGACTTATGCTGTTCAGCTCCTGTGCTAGCACTTCATGTATATATGTGCATTTAATCTTCACAACTCTGCAAGGGTAAATGCTATTGTCCCTACTTTAAAAGCTGGGAAAACTGGCCAGGCATGATGGCTCATGCCTGTAATCCCAACACTTTGGGAGGCCGAGGTGGGCAGCTCACATGAGCTCAGGAGTTCGAGACCAGCCTGGCCAACATGGTGAAACCCCATCTCTACTAAAATTACAAAAATTAGCCCGGTGTGGTGGTGGGGATCTATAATCCCAGCTATAGGTGGGGACCTATAATCCCAGGCTGAGGCCGGAGAAGTGAATCCAGAAGGTGGAAGATGCAGTGAGCTGAGATTGCGCCACTACACTCCAGCCTCAGTGACAGACTAAGACTCCGTCTCAAAAAACAAAGAAAAAAAATTGAGAAAACTGAGGCTCTGAGAGGCTGCGGGGCCAGCTGCCCACCACTTATTGAAATGTGTGTGTTAATTCACTGTGCCTCAGCATCTATCTGCTTGGGGAAATGAGCCAGTTCCTGAATCTAGGTCAGCCAGGGAGCAAAAGTGTGGGCCTGGCTAGGGAAGGAGCTCTGGGTGTGGGAAGAAGAGCTGGATTCTGAGACCCTGAGCACTGTGGCCCTCTCCAGGACCTAAACCCAGGAACCAGCTGGGGCCTGAGGGAGTTGAGCATGCGGAGCTCCCCAGAGAGGCTGGAGAATTCACCCATGGGTGACACGGGCATCCTAACCCCAACTCCCCAAGAGAACAGAATCGGAGCCCCGATGGGCCGGCAGAAGGGACCTTGGCCTTGAATAACCCTTTCTTTGGTCCTCTTGCCTGCAATGCACTGCCTGAGAACTGACAGACGGTCATGGTTCCAGCCAGCTCTGCCACCAACCCGCTGGGTGACCTGGCCGGTCACTCCCCCTCCCTAAGCCTTGATTACCTCATGTGTCAACAACATGATCCCTTTTGTTCCTCCCGGCTCTGAATGCCCTCTTCGGAACTCCTGTTCACATAGTTGCCATGTTGTGGAATCCTGGCTCTGGTCCTTCTTTCAGAAATTTTGGGAACTGCCTGTCATGTATCTGACAGATCAGCCTCGTCTCATCTTATCTCTCATAACAACTCCACGGTACATCCATTCAATGAGTATTTACCAACTCCCCACCCTTTGCCAAGTGCTGTTCTGAGAGCTGGTGTTCTGTGCTCACGGAGGTCCATTTTATGAACTAGATATTGCTATAAATTCCATTTTTCTGGTATGTTTGTTTATTTTAGAGATGAGGGGCCTTGCTATCTTGTCCAGGCTCGTCTCAAACTCCTGGCCTCAAGCCATCCTGCTCTCCAGCCTCCCAAATAGCTAAAATTACAGGCATGAGCCATCGTGCCCAGCTACCCAGTTTTCCAATATGGAGTGTTGCCCAAAGTCTTGCCCTGAGTAAGACTTGAAATCAGGTCCGTCTACACCAACATCCCAGCTCCTGACCACTCCGTGTCACTGCCACCCATGTAAGCCCGGGCTCGGGGCTGGAGTCCATGCCTGCCAGAGCAGGGATGGTGAGAGAGAAGGGGGCATGTTATGATCTCGCTGTGCCCGGGGTCATTCTTGGTTCTGCCACCTCCTAGCTGGGTCACATGGGGCAAATCACCTCACCTCCCTAGGTCTCAGTTTTCTCATCTGTGAAATAGCCCTACAGTACTTACCCCAAAGATTTGTTGGGAGAATCAAATGATGTCATGGATATCAAGCTCTTAGTACAGTCAATATTAGTTTTTCCATTTTAAAAATTTAATTTTCCCCAAAATAACCTGCCCCTTCTCACACTCATTTCCAGAGGCTTGCAACGAGTGATCAGAAACAAATGAATAAATAAAGGGATTTCCTAAATTTCCTAAACTCTGGTATTGGAGATGTGCTGCCTCATGTATCTTTATATGGCCTGCATGACAATAACGATGACTCACACTTCTTGAGCATATCATATGCTCTGGAAACTTTCCTGGGTGTTTTACACACACAGCTGTTACAGACCAGAGCTAGATGGTTTGTTGTTGTTGTTGTTGTTTTGAGACAGGATCTTGCTCTGTCACCCACGCTTGAGTGCAGTGGTGCCATCTTGGCTCACTGCAGCCTCAACTTCCTGGGCTCAAGTGATCCTCCCATTTCAGCCTCCTGAGTAGCTGGGACCACAGGCACATACCACCATGCCTAGCTAATTTTTAAAGTTTTTGTAGAGGCGGGGTCTCACTGTGTTGCCCAGGCTGGTCTCAAACTTGTAGGCTCAAGCAATCCTCCCAACTCAGCCTCCCAAAGTGCTGGGATTATAGCGGTGAGCCACTGAGCCCAACCGGAGCCAGGATTTGAACCCCCAATGTCTGACTCCATGGCCTGTGCTCTTAACCACTCTGCTACTTTGTTCAGGAGGTCCAATATAAACTTCTGTGTATTAAACTGTGAGATCTCAGAGTCACAAACCATGCCTTATGTGGGATCCAGCATAGGCCTGGCCCTGAGTGAGTTTCAGAAGATTCTTTCATTCATTCACTCACATTCACTCAACCAGTATTTCTGGAGGACCTTTACAGGTCAGACTGTTCTAGGAGCTGGGGATACAGCAAGGAAGAAGGTAGCAAAGACCCCCTGTTCCCATGGCAACTACTTCCAGTAGAGATCCAGGGTTGCATGGCATTGAGTGATTGGGTGGCTGCTCTTATTGGGTGGTCAGGATGGCCCCTCCAAGGAAGGGATGTTTAGCTAGGACCTCAGTGATAACAGGGAACCAGCCATCTGAAAATCAGGGGGAAGAGCATCGAGACAAAGGGAACCGCAAGTGCAAAGGCCCTGGGGTGAGAAAAAACTGGGCATATTTGAGAAACAGAAAGAAGCCCATTGTGGAGTGTCAGCTGGGGAAGGGAGACAGCAAGGCAGGGGCCACATTACGGGGACTCCATGAGCCATAGGAAGGAGTTTTATTACGTTGTTCAAAGTGCAATAGGAAGCCGTTGGAAGGTTTTAAACGGGAAAATGACAAAATCTGATTTTTAGAAAATTAATAGACTTTATTTTTAGAGTAGTTTTAGGTTTATAGAAAAATTGCGCAGAAAGTACAGAGTTCCCTCTCACCCTCTACTGTGCACACATGCACACATACCACAATTTCCCTTAGTATCAGCATCCTCCATTAGAGTGGCACATTTGTTACAGTTGATGACCCAATACATTATTATTAACTAAAGTCCACAGTTTACATTAGAATCTGCTCTGTATTGAACATGGGTTTTGAATAATGTATGACCAGTATCTCCTATTATAGTAGCATACAGATTAGTTGCACTGTCTTAAAAACCTCCTGTTGCTCTACTGATTCCTCCCTCCTCCCAATGCCTTGGCAACCACTTTTTTTTTTTGAGACCGAGTCTTACTCTGTTGCCCAGGCTGAAATGCAGTGGTGTGATCTTGGCTCACTGCAACCTCCACCTGCCAGGTCCAAGCGATTGTCATGCTTCAGCCTCCCAAGTAGCTAGGATTACAGACGCATGCCACCACGCCTGGCTAATTTTTGTGTTTTTGGTAGAGATGAGGTTTTGCCACATTGGCCAGGCTGGTCTCGAACTCCTGGCCTCAGGTGGTCTGCCTACCTCGGCCTCCAAAAGTGCTGGGATTACAGGTGTGAGCCACCACACCTGGCCACAACCACTGGTTGTTATACTGTCTCCATAGTTTTTGCATTTCCAAAATATCATATTTGGAATCACACAGTATGTAGCCTTTTCAGACTGTCTTCTTCCACTTGATCTGATTTTTTTTTTTTCTTTTGAGACAGCATCTTACTCTGTTGCTCAGGCTGGAGCACAGTGATGCAGTCATGGCTCACTGAAGCCTCCACCACCCAGGCTCAAGCAGTCCTCCCACCTCAGCCTCCTGAGTAGCTGGGACTACAGGCACATGCCACCATACCTGGCTAATTTTTAAATATGTTGTAGAGATGGTGTCTCCCTAAGTTGCCTAGGCTAGTCTTGAACTCCTGGGCTCAAGCAATCCTGCTTCCACCACACCCAGCTCGATCTGATGTTTTAAAAGATCAGATTGGCTGTATTGTAGGAACAGATTGGAAGGGGACAAAAATAACAATAGGAAGACCAGTTAGGAGACGAAGCAGTCATCCAGAGGCTCGATGAAGGGGTGGGCCAAGCTGGTGGGGAGAAGTGTGTGGACCCGGGGTGCACAGTGGAGACCCAGCTCTCGGGAGCTGCTCATTGAGTGAGTGCAGGGGAAGGTCAAAGACAGGAATGATTGATGATGACATCACCAGGGCTAAACCAGGTCTGCACAGAGTGGGGTTTTCAAGTTTTCATAGATATTGCTGTGGTTTTTAATCCACTTAAATATCCTTGATATTCTCTTAGAAATTGAAGAATCAGGTCCAGAGGGATCTCCTGGACGGCCTAGGATCACAGAGCAAAGCAGAAACCACAAATGTCTCAGAGGACGGAACTCCAGCTCTTCACCGAGACACAGTCGTTGGATGGTGGCTTCAGGGCCCACTAGGGCCTTTGTTACCAGTTTTCTCTTCCCCGTGCTCCTTTTGTTGCATAATCAATAAACCACTAACAGAAATAACAGGCTTCCAGATTTATACGCTGCTGATTCCCTGCCTGGAAAACCTTCCCCTCTGCTTTCCTTAAAACCTCATGTCTTCTTACTGCACATAGCACCTGGGGGAAAATCCACTTAGAATTTCATCTCAGTGAAACTGCTTGTTAACTTACCCGACCTCTGAGTTAGTTCAGCTTATTTTGGTCTCAAGTAACTACCTTAAGGCAAAAACAAAACAAAACCAAACAAACAAACAAACAAAAAAACAAAAAACAAACAAAAAAAACCTGGGAGGGATTGGTGGGGATGGACATCTTGGGAGCCACTGAGGCACCGCACAGACTGAAGGAAGAGGAGTTGAATCAATGATCATCTGAAGAACAGGTCTAGCATGTCTCCAGGGATCACTGCAGTAGAAGCCTGCCGCCCTCAGGGTACCAGGCTACCGTGACTCCAGATGCTGCTTCGCTCCACTCTATTCAAGCTCCCAGAAGGCCTTGGATGATTCCGGCTTGTTCAGGAGTGCTTCTCCCCCGCTACTGAGATCAGTTAAGTCTTGTTGGGAGCATAGCACCACATGGTACAAATGGAGTGGGATGGGACATTTCCAGGCAAAATCTTCATGGGAAATGAAGCTGTTAATGGCCCCCCAGCCAGTGTTAGTCATTCTGTCCCTGGTAACCCTATAGCTCAATCACAGCACTTCACAGATTGTCTTATAATGATTCGCCCAGGCTGGAGTGCAGTGGTGCAATCACAGTTCACTGCACCCTCTATCTCCCCAGCTCAGGCGATTCTCATGCCTCAGCCTCTGGAGTAGCTGGGATTACAGCACACACCACCATCCCCAGCTAAATAAAAAAATTTTTTTCATGTTGCCCCAGGCTTGAACTCCTGGGTTCAAACGATCTTCCTGCCTCAACCTCCCAAAGCTCTGAGATTACAGGGGTGAGCCACTGCGCCCAGCCGATTTCTTGACAGTGTATGTCACTTTCACTGGGCACTGGGTTCTTACAGGATTGTGGCCTTGACTTACTTAATCTGTTATGCTGCAGCAGTTTCCCTGTTGCTGTTCTCCCTTCTTCTATATTAATAGGGACCTATTTTTGGCCGGGCCTGGTGGATCACGTCTGTAATTCCAGCACTTTGGGAGGCCGAGGCGGGTGGATCACCTGAGCTCAGGAGTTTGAGACCAGCCTCGCCAACATGGCGAAATCCCGTCTCTACTAAAAATACAAAAATTAGCCGGGCGTGGTGGTGCGCACCTGTAGTCCCAGTTACTAGGAGGGCTGAGGCAGGAGAATCGCTTGAACCCAGGAGGCGGAGGTTGCAGTGAGCCAAGATCGTGCTACTGCACTCCAGCCTGGTGACAGAGTGAGACTCCGTCTCAAACAAACAAAAATAAATAGGGACCTATTTTTAGCCAGGCTAATGGCATCCCAAAGTCCTGACATGTCTTAGTCTAGCTTGCAGCTAGGGGTGTCCAAGCGACAAGGTTCTGGCCAAGGCATAAGGAGGGAGGTGGTGTAAGCGATTTCGGTGAGACCTTTCCTGGAAGGGGCATGCCCTCCGCTTCCCGTCCTCACCCTGCTGACTGGAACATAGACATGGTGGTGTGCCCCATAGGACCACGTGGAAAAAGGTAACTCCCTAGAAATGCCACAGCCACCCCAGAGAGGGAGCCGCGGTCCCTGACACCCTGAAGCTGCCACATCGACTTTGAACCACTTCCCCGCTGAATGTTCGGAGAGGCACTAAAACCTCTTTTCTCTTTAAGTCTTCCTGTAGCCTGATATAATCCACACGAATAGCCATACATGCCTAACATGCTGACCGACACTTAGTAAGTGCTTAATAAATTATGGTTGAGTTATTAAATTAATGACAAAGAGAGAAACCCTCAACGCCAGCATTTAACACATCGACACTTTGCATATTCTCTCTACTCCTCTCTCTATACGTTTGATATTTTAACAGAGGTATAATTAGAGCAGAAATAGAATTTTACATCCAGCATTTTTCCAGTAATAGTAATTACATAATAAACATTTTCCATGTCAAGTCATATTGTCATCATTCTAAATGAATGTGTCATTTTCTTTTCTTTTTTCTGTCTTTCTTTCTCTTTCTTTCTTTCTTTCCCTTTCTTCCTTCCTTCCTTCTTTCCTTCCTTCCTTCCTTCCTTCCTTCCTTCCTTCCTTCCTTCCTTCCTTCCTTCCTTCCTTCCTTCCTTCCTTCCTTCCTTTCTCTCTCTCTCTCTCTCTCTCTCTCATCTCACTCTATTGCCCAAGCTGGAGTGCAGTGGTGCGATCTCGGCTCACTGCAACCTCCACCTCCCGGATTCAAGTAATTCTCCTGCCTTGGCCTCCTGAGTAGCTGGGATAACAGTCATCTACCACCACACCTGGCTAAGTTTTGCATTTTTAGTAGAGACGGGGTTTCACCATGTTGGCCAGTCTGGTCTTGAACTCCTGACCTCATGTGATCCGCCCACCTTGGCCTCCCAAAGTGCTGGGATTACAGGTGTGAGCCACCAATCAACCAAAATTTATGTAATCACCCCCTTATTATTTAGTATATACATTTTCCCCATGTTTCCTAATTACACAGAATGCTGCAAAAAAAGTTACTTCTTTTGCCTCTTCCTTTTGACAACTCCCTTGAGAATGGGATTATTGCCTTTTCTAATATTTTAGAACACTCTCTACCTTCACCGGCCACTCCTATTTCATAATTGCCAATTAAATTCTGAACAATGGTCATGACGAGAATAACAATTACAGTAACAACAGCTGCTGGTTACTGATCACTGACTATGTAACTATATCATGCTAGGCACTTTTCATCTTTTTGTTTCACGTATCTGCATATAGCTATACATACTTTCTCTTTCTCTCTCTCACACACACACACACACACACATGCATGGGGAGTGGTACTTAAAAGTGCAAATTCCAAGGTCAGACTAAATTCAAATGTTAGTAAAAACGGCTTCTTCACTATGAGACCCTGCATAAATTACTTAACCTCTCTGTGCCTCCATTTCCTCATCTATAAAATGGAGATAGTAATACTTTCTTCATAGGGTTGCTATGAGGACTAAATGAGATAACACAATAATAGCTGCCTTTTCTTGAGCACCTACTAGGTGCCAAGCACTATGCTAAATAAAGTCTTTACGTTAACTCACTTATTTCTTGCCAGATCATAAGAGCTAAGTATTTTCAGCCTCATTTTGCAGGGAGCTGAGCAATTCTCACCTGGGTCACACTGACCTCACAGCCTCAAGCTCCTCCCAAAAGATTCTTCTTTTTGAGCCAGAGTCTCAAATGCTCAACTTCTCCGGCATAATCTCTCCTTCCACCCGTACTCCCATCCCACAAGGTGCAGCCTTCTCTCAGGCATCCCCTCCCCACCACCACGATTGCAGCATGGAATGTCACAGAAGCTCAGTTAGAAACAATCCCCATTTATCAAGCACTTCCTCGGGGCCAGACCGTATGCTTGGTGCTTTATGTCATTATCTCATTTAATCCTCAGACAGTCCTGGAACATAAGCACCATTATCCCCGGTTACAAGTGAGGAAACCCAGGCCCAGAATGCTAGAGCAAACTGCCCAGTGTTGCAGGGCTATTGCATTCAGGAGCTGAGACTCCCAGTCAGGCTGAGAAGTGCAAGTCTAGCATCTTGCTGCCCTCACCCACAGCTGTCTGGGATGGTGGTTTCCAGGGGATGGGGAAGATCGTGCTGTGATGGTTCCAGATGGCCTGATGGATCCCCCTGCCTGAGGGCAGCCATGCTGAGAGTGCCAGCACAGTGTCCACTAGAATCTCCCGGCCTCTTAAGGCCCAAGGCCCAAGGCAGGGCCGAGATCCAAGGGAGAGCTGTCGGATGAGCTTTCTGTGCCACCCCTGAAATAGCCAGCTCAGCTCCCCAGCTCCTGCTCTGCAACTGCAGGCGGATCCCGGAATAGCTCTTTCCTCCTGCAAGGTGACCTAGTTAGCAGGTTCCTCTTGTCATGTGAGGTTGGCTGAGCAAGACATTTACCTGCCTCTCTCTACCCAGAGAAAGCCTGATCCAACACTTTCCTCTCCTCCCTCTCCCGATGCTGTTCCTGATTCTCTCACTGTTCACTCATTCTAGAAGTTCAGGGAATGGATGATAATGCACTAAGCGTGGTGCTTCAGGGCCTCAAAGCATGTTCGCAGACATTATCATACTTCCTTCTTACACCAGGCTTGGAGGGCGAATCTATTACCAACCCATTTCACAGCTGGGGAAATAAAGGTGCAGAGAGGGTAGGCAACATAAGCAAGGACACACAGCTGGGAGGAGGCAAAGCCAGGACCTAGACTCAGGCTCCCGACACTCAGACCAGTGTCCCTGCAGTGCTTTGAGCTTCCCTGGTTCTATGCACCTCTCTGAGGAGCCCCAGTAACTAAGCCTTCCTCACCTACCCACTGCCTGTGATGGATCTCCTGAACACCTATCTGGTTGTAGAACTGGGTGCAGAGGTTGAGATCAAGGACTTGGAGGTCCACCAGCCTCAGGGTGGAGCTGGGATTTGAGTTTCAGCATTTATCAGCTCTGTGGCCTCAGGCAAGTTGCTTTGCCTGCCTGAGACTCAGTTTCTATATCTGTAAAATGGGCATAATAATCAAACCTGCAGCCTAGGATTGCTGTAAGGATTAAATAAGATAGTGTACATAAAGTGCCCAGCAGCTTCCTTTCATTTTGTATATTTTTGATAAAATAGCTATTGTTGGCCAGGCATGGTGGTTCATGCAAGTAGTCTCAGCACTTTGAGAGGCCCAGGCAGGCAGGTGGCTTGAGCCCAGGAGTTTGAGATCAGCCTGGGCAGCATGGCAAAATCCCATCTCAACAACAATATAAAAATTAGCCGGGTGTGGTGGTACACAACTGTTTGCCAGCTACTCAGGAGGCAAAGTTGTGAGGATCACTTGAGCCTGGGAGGTTGAGGCTGCAGTGAGCAGAGATCACGGCACTCCAGCCTGGGTGACAGAGTGAGCCGTGTCCCAAAAAAAAAAAAAAAAAAAAAAAGCTATTGTTGTTATTATTATTGACATCCTGAATTTAACCCAAAATGGAAAAGCTTAAGATGGGCTGGTGCCAGTGAAGAGTTGCTGTACTAAGGCTGCTATGACTATTCCCATGCCATCATGCACAGGCCTGGAAGAAAGAGTCATATTAGCAATAACATAACTCTAGCATATGACAGCTTCTTCTGAAGCGTTGGCCCCTAGTTCCACTGGATGGCTGGTGGCTCCCTGTAGGAACCCACTGCAGGAGAGTAGAGAGGTATGGGCAGCCTTGGCTGTCACCCTAGGGGTGCTCATTCACTCTGCAAGTGCCACATCCCCCTGGCAGGGGGCATAGAGAAGTGCAGGGTGCCTACTGCGGTGATTCCTGGGTGCTGAGGGTCATGCAGAAGTGAAGATGGGGAAGGAGATTAGGGGCAGGTCTGGGGACCCCTGAGGACCATGATCAAATTAGCTAAAGGCAGAAGTGGCTGAGGGCTAGTGAGAATGAAGCTGGACTTGGGGGATCAGATGCTGCATTCAAATCCTGCCTCCACCATTCCTTATATGTGAGCCCACAGATAAGTTGCTTAACCGCTCCAAGCCTCAGTTTACCCATCTGTAAAAGCTGGGCATAATTTACGAACCTCATGGGAAGGTGGCAAGGCTTGGATGAGTTACCTACGTGTGGCACCAGCACAGCGATGGGCATGACGTGGGGGCAGAGTACATGTTTGAGAATTTGAACTTGAAGTCCAGTCGAGCCCCAAGACCCAAGGTACCATCTTAGGAATTTGGAAAAAGAGATGAATGCGGTCTGGGTAAACAAGGAAGGCTTCAGAATGATGGCATGACTGGCCTTGGGTCCTGAAATCTAAGTATAACAAGGATGCTGGAGAGGCTTGGGGAGGTCATTCAGACAAAAGGCCCAGTGGGACAAGGCTGGGAGGAATGGGCATGGCACGCAGACAGGACAGTAGCTTTCCATCACACCCCGTGGAAGTTTTTTTTGTTTTTGTTTTTGTTTGTTTTTTTTTTTTTTGCTTTTCTTTAGAGAGAGTCTCATTCTGTCACCCAGGCTGGAGTGCAGTGACACAATCTTGGCTCACTGCAGCCTCAACCTCCCAAGCTCAAGGGATCCTCTCACCTCAGCCTCCCAAATAGCTGGGACTACAAGCATGCACCACCACACCTGGCTAATTTGTATATATATATATACACACACACACACACACGTATGTGTACATATATGTAAAAAATACATAAAATGTATAATGTGTATATGTATACACACACACACACACATATATATATACACACACACAAAATTGTAGAAACCAGGTTTCGCCATGTTGCCCAGGCTGGTCTCAAACTCCTGGGCTCAAGCAATCCACCCGCCTCAGCCTCCCAAAGTGTTGGACCATGCCTGTCCCTCAGAAAATTCACACTCTTCACCATGGCCCTTCCTCTGTGACCTCTATTCCCAGCCCTTCTGGTCACTGTGCTCACTCTACCTCAGCGGCCTCCTCATGGTTCCCACACATATATATCATGCCCTATTCTCTTGACTTGTGTGATTTTCTTCAGAGCACTTAGCATACTTTGATACTATACAATTTGTCAATTGTGTACATGTTTATTGCCTGTCTGCTCCAAAGAGACTGTGAGATCCTTGAGGGAGGGGGCTCCACCTCATTCACTGCAACATCTCCAGTTCCCAGAGCAATGGCAGCACATAATATAGGCTCAATAAACAGGGTTAAAGCAGGTGGATGGATAAGCAGTAGAGAGTCCAGCAGAAGGAGGGGTCATATGGGAGGCGGTTGGACAGGCTGATGCCAAACGGAGGGCTGTGAAGTCCAAATTAAGGAGTTTAGGTGGCTTCCAATAAGAACCAGCAGAGCTTATAACCAACCCGGTATTGGGTTGGTCAGGTTCCAGGCCTGGGTGACTGGGAAGGCGGTAGTGCCATCCGCAGAAATTGGTTAATTTATTCCTTGAGACAGGGACATGCCCCTCTAGACCTGTTTCTGGGTTGGGCACAGGTGTACAGCCTCACCTTGGCAGGCTCCCATTCTAGCAGGGCTCCATGGAACAGTGGGCATTCGAGCAGGACCTTGAAGTGGGTTTTAGCACTGAGAGATCTGGGACTGGACCTCCCATGAGTAATGACTGGGTAACCAGGGTGATGGGCAACAGTGCCCAAGCTCGGGAAACAGCAGAAAGGAGAAGGGAAAAGGGTGGGATGTGGAGGCCTCCTCTGGGAGCTGGAGCGGTGTTCTGCCCCTGCTTTCCTCTTGGGTCCCTGGGGAAGGAGCCGTGGCCTGCTGCCTCCTACCTGAACTCCTCTCCTGAGGGCAAGGACACGGGGAGGGGGAGGGTGACGTGCTCAACAAAGGGGCATTCTTCTAGCCAAGATGGAGAATCAATAGAGGCTTGTTTGCCGTGCTCCCTGGGGAGCAGCCAGGCATGCTGACGGGGGACCTGGGCGGCCCGGGAGGAAAGGAACGCGGAGTCCGGCTGTGCCAGCCTGGAGCATTGTTTTGACCCCAGAGTAGCCACACCTGTGGCTTGGAGTGCTAAGCCCATGGCTGGAGACAGTTTGGGAAGGAACTGGGCCACCTTCTTGGTCCCTCTTCCCTACTAGCCCTGCCCATGTTAGAGGAGATAGTCCCCTGCTTAAGGAGTGAATACCACAGAGTACCAGTCCAGCATTTTATTAAAAAGGGAGGGTTGGGACTGAGTTTTAAAAAAATAAAATAAGGCCGGGCATGGTGCCTGACACCTGTAATCCCAGCACTTTGGGAGGCCAAGGTGGGTGGATCACCTGAGGTCAGGAGTTCAAGACCAGCTTGGCCAACATGGTGAAACCCCATCTCTAATAAAAATACAAAAATTAGCTGGTCCTAGTGGCGCATGTCTGTAGTCCCCACTACTCAGGAGGCTGAGGCAGGAGAATCGCTTGAACCTGGGAGGCAGACGTTGCAGTGAGCCGAGATCGTGCCATTGCACTCTAGCCTGAGTGACAGAGTGAGACTCTATCTCAGATAGATAGATAGATAGATAGATAGATAGATAGATAGATAGATAGATAGGGAGGAGGCCTCCAGATGGCGTGAAGTTCATCTTCACCTGCAGGCAGAGCTTCTAGGGCTCAGGACGGTGATTTGCTCACGATCACTTGACAAGTTTGCTACGGGGCCTAGTTTATCTAGAGCAGCAGCAGCAGCTTGGATTCATTAGCAACATTGATTGGATCAGGAATAAGAGACCTGAGCCCGCCAGGCCCGGTGGCCCACATCTGTAATCCAGTACTTTGGGAAGAGAAGACCTGAGTCCCAACTCTGCAACCTCTTTCAACTCAGTTTCCTCATCTGAAAGATGGAAATAATTATACCTTCATCACAAGTAAGAATTGTTGGGTGGGTCCAAAGAGGCTTTTGTGTGCAAAATGCTTTGGAAACTCTAGAGCATCTGCACGTGTTAGGAAAGCTGGAAAGATAGGCTCCACGGGAGAACTCTGCAGAGAGAGCGACAGCCTTGTCCAAGGCAGTGAGGCAGCCAAGTGGCAGAGTGTGTTCACATGGACGTGACCCACGCTGAAAGCCCAGTGCTTTGGGGAAAAGAGTCTCACCTTTAACCTGCTCAGCAAGCTGGGCTTCCTGAAACCTTCGCTTCTAGCACCATCTCCTCTCTTTGCCCCAATCAGTCTCTGATCAATGTTTTTCCTTCCTACACTGGCTATTTCAGACTGAGATTTCTTCGGGTTGCAAAGAAGCGGCAACAGCTCCCACTACCGAGAGCTGACTGTACGAAGCAGTGAGGACATGAGCTCAGTGAATCCCACAGCAACCTTAGGAGCTGGGCCCCATCACCATTCCCATCTTACAGGAGACGAAGCTGAGGTTCAGACATACGAGTGGACTTGGCTGATGTCATCCACTAGAGTGTGTCTGAGCCTGAAGTGAAAACACAGATCTGCAGACTCCAAGGTCAACGAATGCAGTTCCTCCCCAACCCAAAATCTGCCCCTTTCTCCCTAACACCTCTTCTCAGCTGCTGCCACATACCCCAGGGAGAGAGGTGGGCTGTCTCCTAGGTCAGCCTGTTTTACTGTTGGATAGCTTTTTTTTTTTTTCTTTTGAGATGGAGTCTCACTCTGTCACCCACACGGAGTGCAGTGGCGCAATCTCGGCTCACTGCAACCTCCGCCTCCCGGGTTCATGCCATTCTCCTGTCTCAGCCTCCCAAATAGCTGGGACTACAGGCACCTGCCACCACACCCAGCTAATTTTTTGTATTTTTAGTAGAGACAGGGTTTCACCGGGTTAGCCAGGATGGTCTCGATCTCCTGACCTCGTGATCTGCCTGCCTCGGCCTCCCAAAGTGCTGGGATTACAGGCATGAGCCACTGCGCCCGGCTGGATGGCTTTTTTTTTAAATAATTTTTTTAAATGTACTTAAAAATTTTTTTTTTAGAGATGAAGGTCTCGCTGTGTTGGCCAGGCTTGTCTCAAACTCCTGGACTCAAGAGATCCTCTTACCTTGGCCTCCCAAAGTGCTGGAGTTACAGGCGTGAGCCACTGTGCCAGCTCTGGATGGCTTTGTTTTAACTCTTTCTTATCTGGAGACATAATCGGCCCCTAGAAAATAGACTTGGCTCAGGTTTGAGGCAGGACACAGGATGGATGAGGGGGCAGGAGGAGGGGAAGGGGTGCAGCTCAGGCTGGCAGGGCCCATGAGAGTGCTGGGAGGGTGCGCTGAAGATGGCCAGGGTGACCTTTGGGTGTCTGGTTGCAACGGAAGCACCCTGCCCAGGTGGTGTCGTCTTCTGCCTCCCTAGACAATGGGGCGCTTCTGGAAAGCCAAAAATGAGAGAGAAGGATGTGAGGTTGGACTCACCCATTCTGCCATATATTACTGTAATTCATGTTTGTGCCCCCCAGGTGGGTCCCGGCATCCTGGCAATGTCATGGTAGATCCCTGGCTCAATCACCCTCCCCGGTGACTATTTCCTACCGTCTTTTCCCTCCTCCATCCTCCACCCTCCGCCCAGCCTCCCTTGGCTCCCCGGTCTCTACGAAAACAGCAACTAACAGCATTGGTCCCATGATCAACAATGGGACAAACAGGGAAATGCATTGACTTGGGTTCCCATCTGCTACAATCATTCAGGAGGACTGAGACCAATCACGTGGCTTCCAGAGGCCTCAACTTGATACTTCAGGACTAGGAACGGTCCCACCTCCCCTCTCAGGTTTTGGGAAGGGATGGCTAGAATAAAAGGCTTTATAATAATGGCGGCAATTGTTACTCTTGTTGACAAAGTGATGACTTTCTCTGATGCCCACAGGAGACCTGCCCTGGGAAGACTGGGGGCCTCGGTGTTGGTGCAAGTTCAGTGGGATCCCCTGGCCACCCTAACCATGTCCCCCATCTCTTCCTAAAGCACTAACTCCAGAAATCAGTTTTCTTCCAGGCCCCATGAGCAGAGCAGCTGGCTCAGATTCACTGTACGAATTGCTCATTAAAAGGTAGATTTCTAGGTCTTGACCCAAACTTGCAGAACCCAAATCTCAGGGCATGCCTCAGGAACCTGCCGTGTGGGGCCTGCTGAGGCTGAGGACCACTGCCATAAAGCCCTTCCCACCACAATCAGAGACAAGGAGTGGAGCCAAAGTCTGGCAGAAGGAATGAGGATTGAAACTCACATTCAGGTGTAAATGACTGTTCACTGATCCTTTACCCAGACAGGACCTTTTCTTCCCCCACACTACACTGATGTACCAGACAGAATCTTGTTGGATTTGCTGAGGGCAGATGGAAAGGAGACAGAACCTGAGGGAACTAAGAAAAAATGAATCAGGAAGAGAAGAAAGGGGGTGGGAGGTGGTCACAGCCGAAGACTCCTAGTCCTGAAGACTCAGGCAAGGATTTTCTTTCTTCATACTTTCTTGGTGCCTTTATGCCTGTCAACTTACCTGATCCTCGTCATAACTTTAGAAGTAGAGAGAAGAGATTATTGTCCCTTTTTTCCTTTTCTTTCTTTCTTTTCTTTGTTTAATAGAGATGGGGTCTCTCTATGTTGACCAAGGGGGTCTCGAACTCCTGGCCTCAAGCAATCTTCCCATCTTAGCCTCCCAAGATGCTAGGATTACAGGCATGAGCCATTGTACTCAGCCCCCTTTCTTCAAGTGAGGAAACTGTGGCTGAGAAGCAAACTGGCTGGCCTGCCTAAGAGCATTTGTTCATCAAATATTTATGTGCATCTAATCGGGCACTAGTCCTGGGACACAGAGCTGAATGAGGCCTGGCCCAAAGCTTAACCCGGGTCAGCAGACCAAAACCAAGAGCCTACCCCACCAAGGCACCCTGCTGCAGCCCAGTGGTGTCGTGTCTATCCCTGCCAGGTCCCACCTGAGATGAGTTCATTCTCCAACCTTGTCTCTTTAGCCATTCTCTTCTGCCTTCAAACCCTGGAGACTCTGTTTTATGTTCGATGAAGTGGGGGTGGGGGTTATGTTTACTAACGTCCAAAAAAAAGGGCATAGAAAATGAATCTCCATGAGAGGGAAGCATTATTTCTTTCTGTCTCCCACAGGCAAACCCAAGGAAAGTAGAAGCCAAGGTGCCTAAGGACAATGTTTGGTTTGGAGGGAAGGGTGATGGGCCTGAGGTAGGAGGAGCCGGGCGGTCCCTGCATCACTCTGCCCAGGGAGGAGGGGCAATAGGAAGGCATGATGAGAAAGTTGGGCAAAGGCAGGATGAGGGATAATAGGAGATGGGGGGTGGCAACCAAGAAGGAAATTCTGGGGCAGGACGAGAAAACAGAGGTAGCTAATCAACATTTTTATTAAGTTTTACTCTGCAGTGTGCAAGGTAACTTTGTCTTCGCTCTTCTGATGAAATCTTCAGTAAAACTGGCTTTATGGCCTTGAATTAACTGTCAGAGTGTTGGATAATGTGCTAGGCCCTCCTTTAGGATGGGTGTCGGTTGCCAGCAGAGGATGTACCTGGGGCTTTCAAAACTGGTTTCCATCTCCAAATAATTTTAAAATGTTTCAGCATAGAGTAGAAACAGAAAGACCTTTTGTCTCGAAACACAATGAATAATGAATGTTCCATGTGTCATATGAGCGATCCTCAAAAGTGATACTGCTTTTCCATAAGACTGGAGCTTTTTGGTGGCAGGTTATTTTTCCTCCTAGTTCTGTTTTTCCTGGCTCCCACCTCATCAGTAGAAGTGACTCTCTGTACCCTCTGCTTGCTCAGAGGACCACACCAGCCCAGGCCCTTCCAAATACCCAGATGCTCTGGCTCACTGCACACAAAGGGGCTTTGTGGGTTCCCAAGTGAACTAAGCATGAATGGGTGATGGGGATGAAGAAAAGCTTGGTGATTTGGTGTGCCAAGTCTTGCCAAGTCCCCATTCCAGATGTCGCTGTACCCTGGTGAGGTGTATGGCAGAAGGTCATTGTTACATGTTTCTGCACTGAAAAAGAACTCTCAAAGTACCTTCCTTCCTCTCTTTCTTTCTTTCTTTCTCTTTCTTTCTTTTTCTTTCTTTCTTTCTTTTTCTTTCTTTCTTTCTCTTTCTTTTCTTTCTCTTTCTTTCTCTTTCTTTCTTTCTTTTTCTCTTTCTTTCTTTCTCTTTCTTTCTTTCTCTTTCTTTCTTTCTTTTTTCTTTCCTTCCTTTCTTTTGTTTATCGCTCTCTCTTTTCTATCTCTCTTTCTCTTTTCTTTTTTTTTTTTTTTTTTGAGACAGAGTCTCTGTCATTCAGACTGGAGTGCAGTGGCACGATCTTGGCTCACTGCAACCTCTGCCTCTCCGATTCAAGTGATTCTTATACCTCAGTCTCCTGAGTAGCTGGGATTACAGGCATGTGCCACCACGCCCAGCTAATTTTTGTATTTTTTCAGTAGAGATGGGATTTCACCATGTTGGCCAGGCTGGTCTCAAACTCCTGGCTTCAAGTGATCCTCCTGGCTTTGCCTCCCAAAGTCCTGGGATTACAGGCATGAGCCATTGTGCCTGGCCTCAAAGTACTTAAAAAGATTTCTTTCTTTCTCTCTCTCCCTTTCTTTTCTTTTCTTTTCTTTTCTTTTCTTTTCTTTTCTTTTCTTTCTTTCCTGAGACAGAGTTTTGCTCTTGTTGCCCAGGCTGGAGCGCAGTGGTGTGATCTTGGCTCACTGCAACCTCCACCTCAAGTGATTCTTCTGCTTCAGCCTCCCAAGTAGCTGGGATTAAGGCTCCTGCCACAACACCCAGCTGATTTTTGTATTTTTAGTAGAGACAGGGTTTCACCATGTTAGCCAGGCTGGTCTCAAACTCCTGACCTCAAGTGATTCACCAAAGTGTTGGGATTACAGGTGTTAGCCACCATGCCTGGCCAAAAATAATGTTTTCATATACATATTTTTAATTGAGACAAGGTCTTTCTATGTTGCCCAGGTTGGTCTTGAACTCCTGGCCTCAGGTGATCCTCCTTCCTTGGTCTCGCAAAGTGCTGGGATTACAAGTGTGAGCCACTGCTCCTGGCCTAAAATTGTTCTTATTTGAATTGAATTTAAAGTGTTGAGCAGGGGACTATGACTCCACGCCTGTAATCCTAGTGCTTCCAGGGCCAAGGCAGGAGGATCACTTGAGGCTAGGAGTTCAAGACCTGGCTGGGCAACATAGAGAGATCTGTCTCTGCAAAAATCAAAAAAAATTAGTCGGGTCTGGTGGCACATTCCTGTAGTGCCAGCTACTTGGGAGGCTGAGTTGGGAGAATCACTCGAGCCCAGGAGGTTGAGGCTGCAGTGGGCTGTAGTCATGCCATTGCACTTCAGCCTGGGCGGCAGAGTGAGACTTGTCTCTATTTTATTTATTTATTTATTTTTTAAAAATAGAGACAAGGTTTCACCATGTCGCCCAGGCTGGTCTCAAACTCCTGGACTCAGGTGATCCACCTGCCTCGGTCTCCCAAAGTGTTGGGATTACAGGCATGAACCACTGTGACCAGCTGAGGGACCTGTCTCTAAGTATAATACAATTTAAAAATAAATAAAAAGGCTGGGCGTGGTCACTCATGCCTGTAATCCCAGCACTTTGGGAGGCCGAGGTGGGCAGATCACCTGAGGTTGGGAGTTCGAGACCAGCCTGACCAACATGGAGAAACCCTATCTCTACTAAAAAAAGTACAAAATTAGCCAGGCATGGTGTGCCTGCCTGTATAATCCCAGCTATTCAAGAGGCTGAGGCAGGAGAATTGCTTGAACCTGGGAGGCAGAGGTTGTGGTGAGCCAAGATTGCACCATTGCACTCCAGCCTGGACAACAAGAGCAAAACTCCATCTCAAAAAACAAAACAAAACAAAATAAAATAAAATAAAATAAAATAAAATAAAATAAAATAAATGTGACTTGAGTACCCCCTGGCGAGACTGGCACAAAGTCCAGGATCATCCTTTGTGGGCAGTGCCTCTCCTCCCTCAACACTCTGACAATTCGGGTCATTCAAGAACAGCCAGAACTTCTAAAATCCAAGAGAAGTGGACCTGCTCTTTCGCTCCCAAAAGGGGGAAAAGAGTCTTAAAGCCCATGGGGCAGTCATCTGATGCCACCTTCACTGTCAGGGGGCATGGCTCCGGCTCTCCAGTGTGGCCCTCCTCGCTCTGGTGAACTCTCCATCATGCTCTAAGCAGCGAGAGCTGGCGGGGCATCAGCCTGGGCACCACGCTGGGTTCTGGCTGGGCCTCTTAGTGTCGCAGGACCCATAGTGTGGAAGTGAGCCTCTCGTTCCCACCTTCAAAGGTGTGAGCAACTCCTCTTCAACAATAGAACCTAAGTTGCCCCTAAGCAGGACCCAGAACTTAGAAACAAAAGGTTCACCTGTGGGGATGGAGGTGGGTCACAGAGGATCCACCTTGCTTCCCGCCTCACCCTTGGCGGGAGAGAAAAGGGGGAGTTTCTGGAACCTTTTATGCTGAACTAGAAAAAAAAATGTTTTTAGCAGATTACTCCCACTTTCATTTTTTATGAAAGAGAAGTCCTGCTTTTTTCTTTTTTATGTATTTATTTTTTCTCTTTTTAAAAAAAGTTTCTTTTTGTAACGGTTTGTTATCTTCAGAATTTTAGGGAGTTTTGCGACATCTAGCAAAGTGGACCAGACAGTAATTCTCAAATGGGGATGTTACAGGAAAGGGGTCCCAATCCAGACCCCAAGAGAGGGTTCTTGGATCTTATGCAAGGAGGAATTCAGGGCAAGTGCACAGTGTAAAGCAAAAGCAAGTTTATTAAGAAAGTACAGTGGCAAAAGGACAGCTACTCCATAGAGCAGGATGTTCCTGAAAGTAAGAGGAGGAATGCATCCACCTGATGGGCCACGCTTGCATATATGAGGAGATGTGCTCTGTTATAAGGGTTTGTGATAAATAATTAATTTTCTTAGTTACTATGTTTTGCAAGAATCAATTTTATTATCTTTAAAACAAATTAGGAATGCCTTCATTCTCCAGATATTGGGATATCTGCACACTCCCAAGTCTGGGTCTGCTTTAGTAAATATTGTTAATGCGCTCCCTTAACCATAAACATCTAGGGGCGGAGAATGCCTGATTTTCTGGGAAGGCAGCCCAGCAAGTCTCAGACTCATTTTCCTCGCCCTCACTCAAAATGGAGTCACTTTGGTTTGAACACCTCTGACAGGGACCTTGAGACAGTGTTTTGGGGGAAAGTATTTGTCCAGTGACTATTTCTGAACAGACGTACCTTGTCAGTCAAGTATCTTAAGATATCCAATGTTTGTTTCTGGGTAACTACATAAATCTGTTTTGTTTTGTTTTTTCTTTTTTTTTTTGATCTGTCTTCCTCTTGCTGTAAAGTTAGAAAAATAACTATCCAACCCTCCTGGTATCAGAATGTTTCATCAAGTAGCCAAAGGCCTCTGTCAGGTCTATATCAGGAGCTCCCAACCTGCAGGCTGTAGAATTCTGGAAGGCTTAGAGTTGTTGCAAGGGATTAGAGGGTGCTCACATGTATTGCATGTTTATTATAGAGGTGCTGACACCAGGCTGCCTGGGTTTGAATCTCAGCTCCCCCAACATTGTATCTGTATGATTTTTTTTTTTTTTTTTTTTTTTTGACAACATCTCACTCTGCCACCTGGGCTGAAGTGCAGTGGTGTGGTCTTGGTTCACTGCAACCTCCACCTCCCAGGTTCATGTGATTCTCCTGCCTCAGCCTCCCAAGTAGCCAGGATTACAGGCGTGAGCCACTGAGCCAGGCTGTGTGTGATCTTAAAATGTGTTACTTGAATTCTCTGAGCCTCAAGTTCATTATTTGTAGAGTGTGGGTGATACTAAAGGCGTCTAACTCATAGATTTAATGTGAGAATTAAAATAATTAACATACGCAAAATGTTTAGCTCTGAGTCTGACATGGTAACTGGCCAATAAATGTTTATTACTACTATTTTTATCATTAATAGCACTACCATTTATCAAATAGCTATTATTTCCCAGGGACTGTGTCAGAAACTTCATATTTATGATCTCAAATCCTCATGACATCTCCATTTTGTATAAAATGAGCTTATGCGACTTGCCCAATGCTAGACTGTTCTAGAACTTGTATTCAATACTAGTTTTCAAAACCTACTCTTACTGGTTCTAAAGACTGCTTTCTCTGAACCAAATCAAACTATGCCTGAACCAAATTGTAGACTGATTATTTAATATGTCTCGTTTTGGCCAGTTGTGGTGGTTCATGCCTGTAATCCCAGTACTTTGGGAGAATGAGGCAGGAGGATCGCTTGAGCCTCGGAGTTCAAGACTGGCCTGGGCAACATAGTGAGATCTTGCATGTACTGAAAAAAAAAAGCCAAGCATGGTGGCGCATGCCTGTAGTCCTAGCTACTCAAGCGGCTGAGGTGGGAGGATCGCTTAAGCCAGGGAAGTTAAGGCTGCATTGAGTTCTGATCATGTCATGGGACTCCAGCCTGGGTGACAGAGAGAGACCCTGTCTCAAAATAATAATAATAAAGGGCCAGGCGCGGTGGCTCACGCCTTTAATCCCAGCACTCTGGGAGGCTGAGGCGGGCGGATCACCTGAAGCCGGGAGTTCAAGATGAGCCTGACCAACATGTAGAAACCCCATCTCTACTAAAAATGCAAAATTAGCTGGGCCTGGTGGCACATGCCTGTAATCCCAGCTACTCAGGAGGCTGAGGCAGGAGAATCGCTTCAACCCGGGAAGCGGAGTTTGCGGTAAGCCAAGATCGCTCCATTGCATTCCAGCCTGGGCAACAAGAGCGAAACTCCATTTCAATAATAATAACAATTAATGTGTCTTGTTTTGTGGATACCCAAAACTTGGACACTAGTCAAGTAATTAACAACAATTCCAGCACAGGATTGACCATCAGAATGGAGGCTGGCCCAACCTCAAGCTGGGAGTGAGAGGCAGGCAGTATTCTGGTCCTGAGCCAGGTATGCTGCTTTAGTTACTGGATCGTGGGGAATACACAAAATAGTGCCAAAGCCCATGTCCTCGCCTTAATGATATAGGGTGATATGTTCTTTTTCTTGTTCATCTAATAGCAATTATGCTGGCCATTCTCTTTTCTCATAAAGTGTCCCTTCCAGGAGTGGATCTTTGGATTGGCCCACTAGAGACCTTTCCCCTTGCAGCAAGATTGTAATAAAACTCTGACATGTACTTGTGTTGGAAAAAAACAAAAACAAAAACATGTTTTTCTCCTACTCTCACACACCACAACAATCAACACAGAAGACTTCTGTGATCAAATGTGAGGGGAAGTTTTCCTGACACACCAACCAGCGGATAGCAGCTGGATGTCCTCCAGTTAAATTCCAACACTGTCTCTTTGCAGATAGCGTGAGATCCCACGGTTGAGAGCTCAGTCCCCAAGACAGTCCCCCCATCCCTAGATACTAGTTGCAAGTCCGAGCCTCCGAAACTTCTTGAAGTCAGTGGGGGGACTGGCTTCAAGCTGTGGTCCCATGACCCCCTTTTTGGGTTGGATTAATTTGCAGGAGCGACTCACAGAACTCAGGGAAACACGTTAACTGCTTTATTATAAAGGATGTTACAAGGGATACAGACAAAGAGACGTGGAGGGCAAGGTACGGGAGAAGGGACTCAGAGCTGCCAGTCCTGCCTCGGCATGTCACCCTCCAGGAACCTCCACATGTTCAGCTACCTGGAGCTCTCCCAACCCACTCTTGGGTATTTTTGTTTTTTTAGTTTGTTTGGTTTTTTCTTTTTATTTTCTTTCTTTCTCTTTCTTTCTTTCCTTTCTTTCTTTCCTTCTTTCCTTCTTTCTTTCTTTCTTTCTTTCTTTCTTTCTTTCTTTCTTTCTTTCTTTCTTTCTTTCTTTTCTTTTCTTTCTTTCTTTCCTTCTCCCCCTACTTTCTCCTTCCTTCTTTCCTTCCTTCTTTCCTTCCCTCCTTTCCCCTTCCCTTTCCCTTCCCTCCCTCCCTCTGTCTCGCCCTCCCTTCTCTCTCTCTCTTTCTTTCTTTCTTTCTCTCTCTCTCTCTCTCGACAGAGTCTCACTCTGTTGCCCAAGCTGGAATGCAGTGACGTGATCTCGTCCCACTGCAACCTCCGCCTCCCAGGTTCAAGCGATTCTCCTGCCTCAGCCTGCCGAGTAGCTGGAACTACAGGCACCCACCACCATGCCCAGCTAATTTTTTGTATTTTACTAGAGACGGAGTTTCACCATGTTCAGCAGGCTAGTCTAGAACTCCTGACCTCAGGTGATCCACCTGCCTTGGCCTCCCAAAGTGCTGGGATTACCGGCATGAGCCACCGTGCTCGGCCATGTTTTTTCTTTTTTTGTAGACAAGTTCTTGCTCTGGCCCAGGCTGGAGTGCAGTGGTGTGGATCACAGCTCACTGCAGCCTTGACCTCCTGGGCTCAAGCGATCCTCCTACCTCAGTCACCCAAGTAGTTAGGACTAAAGACTTTTGCCACCATGCTTGGCTAATTTTGTAATTTTTTTTTTTTTTTTTGTAGAGGCCAGATCCCACTATGTTGCCCAGGCTGCTTTCAAACTCCTGGGCTCAAGCCTCCCACCTCAGCCTTCCAAAGTGCTGGGGTTACAGGTGTGAGCCACCACGCCTGGCCGTTTTGGGTTTTTTTAATAGAAGCTTCATGACGTCAGCATTCCTTCCCTCAGTGTGTACAGGGTCTTAATACCCATAGGCAGAAAGGTGGGAGTAGATTAGAGGCCCACCGTGGGGCAGATGAAAGGAGGGCAGGAGAAAGAGAGATTCTGTTTCCTGAGGCCTGCCCCAAGGCCTAACATGCCCAACATTATAACAAAAGATTGTAACAAGGACTGTGGGAGTTATGAACCCCGAACTGTGCACAAAAACCAATGCATGTCATAATACCACAGTGCATTCAACAGAAATGTCTAGAAAGTTGTTTTTAACTGTGGAGTGGTTTCCCAACAGTTGGGCAGAAATGGGACTTAGAACAGAGGAGGGACAGAAGTCTTTCAATAATTCAAAGCTAATATGGCCACAGGTCCCAGCTCTGAATCAGCCCTGAATACAACACATTTTACATTCATCTAGACCATGTAGATTTTATTGTGGTTAGTACAATATAAGACCTGATTTCACAATAGCTTGTTGACATTATATATTTTGCCATACAATGGATAATATGACATTAGTTATGTTAAAAAGGCAAGATCCACTGATGAATGCTAAAAGAGTGAATGAAATGTTAAGGAGCAATAGAACATTTGGATAGCCTCAAAGCATTTTCTTCAAAATATTAATTACCATGGTAGTTTTAATGGATGTCCACAAATTCTTTGATACACCTCCTCTGGGAAGTGGGACTTAATTCTTTTCCCCTTTGGTGTGGACTGGACTTAGTGACTTGCTTCTGGAATATGGAAAGAGGAAAAATGGCAACTTCACAATGGAGAAACTTGGCAGACATAACCTTAACCAAGTGATTAAGGTTAACATCACCAGGAACAAGTTACGTTGATCTCATATATCCCCAGATACGATTCAAGGTGAGGGGCGCTTCCCCTCTATGGCATTCCCCAAAATCCATGACTCCAGTCTAGTGAGAAACATCAGACAAAGCCTCAGGGACATTCTACAAAATTCCCAACCGGTACTCTTCAAAAGTGCCAATGGGACTGGGCGAGGTGGCTCACACCTGTAATCCCAGCACTTTGCGAGGCTAAGATAGTAGATCATTTGAGGTCAGGTGTTTGAGACCAGCCTGGCCAACATGGTGAAACTCCATCTCTACTAAAAGTACAAAAATTAGGTGGGCGTGGTGGCACGTGCCTGTAATTTAAAAAAAAAATTTTTTTTTTATTAGCCGGGCACGGTGGCACGCTCCTGTAACCCCAGCTATGTGGGAGGATCCCTTGAGCCCAAGAGTTCTAGGCAACAGTGATCTACGACTGTGCCACTGTACTCCAGCCTGGCTGATAAATTGAGACCCCATCTCTAAGGAAAAAACAAAAACAAAAAAACACCAAAGAAAAGTGCCAAGGTCTTGAAAAATCAAGACCAGGAAATTGTCACAGATTGGAAGAGAGTAAGGAGATATGGTGGTTAAATGCAACATGGTATCCTGGAGGGAATCCTGGAACAGAAAAAGGACATTGATGGAAAAACTGGCAAAATCTAAATAATGTTTGTAGTTGTGTAGTTAATAGTGTTGTACTAATGTCAATTTTTTTTTTAAGACAGTCTCACTCTGTTGCCCAGGCTGGAGCGCAGTGACACAATCATAGCTTACTGCAATCTCGAACTCCTGGTCTCAAATGATCCTCCCGCCTCAGTTTCCCAAAATGCTGGGATTACAGGCAAGGGCCACTATGCCCAGCTGGCAATGTCAGTTTCTTAGTTTTGATTTTCCTGCCATGGCTATGTAACAAAAAGGGAAGATGGGTGAAAGTTATATGGGAACTCTCTGTTCCTTTTTACAACTCTTCTGTAAATCTGAAATTATTTCAAAATAATGGGTTAAAAATACCAACAGGAAACCTGGTGCAGTGGCTCACATCTGTAATCCCAACACTATGGGAGGTTGAGGTAGGCGGATTGCTTGAACCCAGGAGTTTGAGACCAGCCTCGGCAACATACCAAAACTCTGTCTGTACAATAATGATAATAATAATAATACAAAAATTAGCTAGATGTGGTGGTGCTCGCCTGAAGTCCCAGCTACTCAGGAGGCTGAGGTGGGAGTATCTCTTGAGCTCAGGAGGCAGAGATTACAGTGAGCCGAGATCGCACCACTGCACTCCAGCTTGGGTGACAGAGTGAGAACCTATCTCAAAGACAAACAAACAAACAAAAAAACAACAAGAATAATAAAATTACAAAGCCTTCAAATTTCCCAATTAAACAAACAAGCAAACAAAATGTTTTCACAAATATTGGGACTGCAGTTTACCCAACATGCAAATAGCTAGATGAAAGACTCTAACAATAATACTAACAAAAATCAGTAGGTCACGCAGATGTTGCCAATCATCCCAATGCATGTGCAGCCGAGTGCAATGGATGTCCTCCTTCTTCTTTCTTGAGACAGGGTCTCACTCTGTCACCCCGGCTGCAGTGCAGTGGCATGATCTCGGCTCACTGCAATTTCTGCCTCCTAGGCTCAAACGATCCTCCCACCTCAGCGTTTTGAATAGCTGGGACTCCAGGTGCTCACCACCATGCCTGGATAATTTTGGGGTTTTTTTGTTTTTTTTTTTTTTTATTTTTTGTAGAAATGAGGCTTTGCCGTGTTGCTCAGGCTGGTCTCAAACTCAAGTGACCCAGTCACCTCAGCCTCCCAAAGTGCTGGAATTACAAGTGTGAGCCACTGCATCTAGCATGATGGGCTGGCATTATTCACACTCAGAACTGTGATCTAGGGTTAGAGGGCAGCATGGACAAGTCCAAAGCTTGAGGTTTCTGAGTGGGTCAGAGTGGGAAGACGGAAGGTAGGTCTGTGTGTTCCAGCAGGAATGGAGGGAAGCAGTGGATTAAAATAATTAAATTAAATAATTAAATTAAAATAATTCACACGTGGAAAGTGCTTAGCCCTGTGCCTGGCATAGTAACCAGTCAATAAAAGTTAATTATTATTATTATTATTGTTCTTTTTGAGATGAAGTCTCACTCTGTAGCCCAGGCTAGAGTGCAGTGGTGCGATCTCGGCTCACTGCAACCTCCGCCACCTGAGTTCATGCAATTCTCCTGCCTCAGCCTCCCATGTAACTGGGACTACAGGCATGTGCCACCACACCTGGCTAATTTCTTGTATTTTTAGTAGAGATGGGGTTTCGCCATGTTGGCCAGGCTAGTCTCGAACTCCTGACCTCAGGTGATTCCCCCCACCTCAGCCTCCCAAAGTGCTAGGATTACAGGCGTGAGCCACTGCGCCCGGCAATAAACATTAATTATTGTTATTATTAGTAGTAGTACCATTTATCAAATACCCATGATTTTCTAGGCACTGTGCCCAAAACTTTACATCCATTATCTCAAATCCTCACGACATCCCTGTTTTACATAAAATAAACTTACGTGACTTGCCTAAGTTAGACTGCTCCAGAACTTGAATTCAATACTGATTGCATAGTAGCCTCCTGGGCCTCAGTTTATCAAAAGGTAAAAGGCTAGAAATGGCCCCAGAAAAGTGGGATAGCCCAGTGGGAAAACTTCGGGCTTTGAAGTCAAAGAGACCTTCCTACCTGCTTCACAGGAACATTGGAAGGAAAAACAGAGCAATCGCCTCCCTCCTGAACACATCCAAGCACATAGTACTCAGTTCACAGTAGTAGAGCAGGATCGTATTTGGAGCTTTTTAATTGAGCATTTTTCTTCCTTACCAGCTTTTTTTTTTTTTTTTTTTTTTTCTGTTTAATAGCCCTTCGCCCATTGTCTAAGGGGGCACTGGAGTATAGCCTGAGAGAAAGAAGTTATTGTTCAGCCCTGAAATTCAAATGGGACTCTAAGTCCAAAGCAGAATCATATTAAAGATCCAGGCACTCAACTACAAAGTCAATATATATAGGAGAGACACATTTTTTTCAAAATCTTCTCTTTAGATATCAAGAGATTTATTAACAGACCAAGGAGGATAAAAAGAAAAAGAAAAAAAAAGAGAAAAAAAAATCAAGAGATGAAACTTGGATGACCCAAGGACTGAAAGTTTTCCTGAAGTCATCGAGTAGGTAATTTCTCAGATCAGGCGAGAAACTCCTCCTGGATGGACTGAGAAACACAGAAAAGAGAGCGAGTGCCTGGGATTCGGGTCTCACCTGCTCAGGGTGAATACCCAGTGGAAGTAGTAGAAGACCAAGGAGTTAAGGGGCGTGTGCCTCCTCCCGCAGCAGGTGGAATGGTTGTGAGGCCTATTGAGGGAGAGAGAGAAGCAACGCTCCCTCTGGCCCAGCCCCACGGCTCCCCATCCCCTCCACATACCGGTTCTGAAGCTATCAGCCCTTGTCCCCAAACCCAACCTTGTATGTGCCATCTGGTGAAGCTGGGGCTGGCATTGGGGCCCACCCTATTTCTGCTCTGCCAACTGTTTCCAGGATAGGTTCTGCCAATAGGGGACCCTAGAGAGTGCAAGGCAGTCCCAGGAAGAAAGGTCTCAGCTTGCCATTCCATCCTGTCACCATCGCCTCAGCGATGGCCCTTCATTCACCCTGGCAGAGGAAATTGATTCCAGCAGCAAGGGGTTCTAGTTTCTAGGTTTTCCCCATATTCCCAGAACCAGCCTTGCTGTGGCCCCTCAGAGACACCAGCAGCAGTTACATCCATACTCTCCTCCGAGTCTGGGTCCCAGCTACTAGGTCCTGACGCCTAACTTCCTCTCTTGTTCTCCCTTCCCTAGCGGTGGTGTCTGTTTCCTGCAGTTACTACCTCCACTCTCATGCTGCCGGCTTTTCCATCTGTCAATTAATGTTTAGTCAATTCTTTCTAAAAAATTTAAATTTTTTTTTGTTTTTCTTCTTCTCTATCAAAACTCCTGTTGAAATAGGCAATTCTTTCTATTCAATTCCCTCTCTTAAAGCAACCAGTCTGCTTTCTGTGTTCCTGATGAGACTGACTCATACAAACGCCTGACTCCCCTGAGGCCTTTGTGGGTCGTGGGTAAGCATCAGAAGTTTCCAGTAGGACACATCTAAGCCCTGAGGAACCTGTGAGAGGCTTGGGGTCAGGATGAGGAGGGCTCAGAGCACACAGCTTTGGCAACAGACACCGTGGCTGGAGGCTTCAGGAGTGATGCATGCCCAGGCCCAAAGCCAGAAAGGACCAGTGACACCAGCAGAGAAGCAATGGGGAGAAGCTGGCACCAGACACCACAGAGAGCAAGGCAGCCCATAGGGCCATCAAGGCCGGAAGCCTAGGCCCAAGCCGATGGGTGTTAGGTAAGGCTCCTCTGCCGCCCGATGTAATCCTTGGGCAGAAGGAGAAGGCACTGCTGAGAGACAAGCAACCCTAATCGCAAATTCAGATCCTGAGCTGACGATTTTTCCAAACAAGACTAAATATTTCTGTCTAAATTTTTTGGTATTGACATAATTTCAGATTTATAGAAAAGTTGAAAGAGTAATGCAAAGAATTCTGAATCCCTTCATTGAAATTCCTAAATGTTAACATTTTACTACACCTGCTTTATTCTTCTGTTTGTGTGCACATGTGCATGTGTATTTTTTTCTGAAATGTTTAAAAGTTGTCCACATAGTGCCTTTTTACTCTTAAATACTTCAGTGTGTATTTCCTAAAAACAAAGACATAACCCTACATACCTACAGTACAGTTATCAAACTTGGAGAATTGGCCGGACGTGTTGGCTCACACCTCTCTAATCCCAGCACCTTGGGAGGCTGAGGCAGGAGGATCACTTGAGGCCAGGAATTGGAGACCAGCCTGGCCAACATAGTGAGACTCCCTATCTTAAAAAAATTTTTTAGGCTGGGTGTGGCGGCTCACGCCTGTAATCCCAGCACTTTGGGAGGCTGAGGCGGGCAGATCACCTGAGGTCTGGAGTTCAAGACCAGCCTAACCAACATGGTGAAATCCCGTCTCTACTAAAATACAAAAATTAGCCAGGCATGGTGTGGGTGCCTGTAATCCCAGCTACTTGGGAGACTGAGGCCACAGAATTGCTTGAACCTGGGAGACGGAAGTTGCAGTGAGCCAAGATCACGCCATTGCGCTCCATCCCGGGCAACAAGAGCAAAACTCCGTCTCAAAAAAAATTGTTTTTAATACAAAAATTAAAAATTGGAGAATTAACATTATACAAGACTATTATCTAATCTGTAGACTTATTTCAGATTTTACCAATTGTCCTCAAATGTCCTTTAAAGCAAAAGAAAATGCATGCTCTCCCACTGCATTTAGTTGTCATGAAACAAATACATTTTAACCCAGAAATAAATCAGGGGAAAAGGAGTTGTGATCGAGTTGGGTTCAGTTGTGGAAGGAAAATTTTATTTCTGCAAATCTGAATCATACAGTATAAATGCTGACCCTGCTATGTTAGCGATTAATAATAGCGTTAATGATAATAGTAATAATAGTTCATGACCCTTTCTGTCCTGGATCTTTATCTGTTTGAGACACATTTGTAGTCATTTGGCATCAGCTAGTTGCTCCATGACAAAAAGGTTTTTTGAGACAATGTAGCATACGGCAAACACAGGAGTTGCAGAGTTAGACAGACCTGGGTTGAAAACTGGCTTTGCCTTGCTTGTGGTATGACCTTGGACATGGTTTGAACCTTACTGAACCTCTGTTTCCTTGCCTTTAACATGGAGGAGAGGTAGGATCTGGAGTCCAACAAATCTAGGCTCACATCTTCGCTCTGTGCTTACTAGTTCTGGGCCCCTGGGCAAGTGCTTTCATCAGGTTGCATTTTGGTCTACTCATCTGTAAAATGGGCACCTTACTGGGATATTGGGAACAGAGATGATTTTTGTATTAAATGGACCTGGTTCATAGTAGGTTCCTGGTTCATAGTAGTTCTTGGTGAATGGTTATTTTATTTTTTTGATAGGGTCTAATTCTGTCACTCAGGCTGCAATGCAGTAATACAATCATGGCTCACTGGAGCCTCGACCACTGGAGCCCCGACCACTGGAGCTCAGGTGATCCTTCTACCTCAGCCTACTGGGTAACTGGGCCATCACACTCAGTTAATTTTTGTATTTTTTGTAGAGTCAGTTTTCACCATGTTGCCCAGGTTGGTCTTGAACTCCTGGGCTCAAGCGATCCACCCACTGAGCCCTCCCAAAATGCTGGGATTACAGCCATGAACCACCACACCTGGCCATTAAAGGTTAATTCTATCAGCCTTTCTGAGTTTGGGCATGTGATTCTTCCTCTGTGAGCCTCAGTTTCTGCATCTGCAAAACAGAGCCAGTGGCACCCATCTCTTGGTGTGAAGAATGAGAAGTGCAGGTAGAAGGGCTTGGTGCTCTGAAAAGCCTGGTGCCTTGTGGCCCTGGCAGAGTGTGTGATTGGTGGGGCAGTGACAAAAACAGAAAGTGCTTTGGAATCCCAAGGCCTGCCAGGAATGTGGGCAAACCTGTTCCATCCACTGCTGCCCCAAGCTCCACACTCTCCCATCCTCTCCCCGACTCAGGTTCCCTCCCCCATCCTTTGGGTGCGTCTTGGCTTGTCCTGCCTGTCTTCTTCTAGGAAGCCACTCAGTCCTGCCTCAAAGAAGGGAGGAAGGATGTCACCTTGTCCTGGGCAAGTTATTGGGCAAGACCAGGCAGCTCCAGTGCTAATTTAATGCTGGGAAGAGAGCCGGGGAACCTGCAGCTCCGGCCAGCTTTCCCCCAAGGAATCCCAGCCCTACCAACCTCCTCCCAGTCTCTGGCACATACCAGTTCACAGCCAGACCAGTAGAGCAGAGGTGCACAATGGGGAGGCTCTGGCCTGGGAAGAGGAAAGCCCCTGAGAGCATTCAAAGGGTCAAGAAAGGACTGAGGCAAGACCTCTTGGGTAAGAGAGCCCCAGAAAGACAGCCAACCCTGGGACCAGCCAAGGGAGGCAAGAGGTGAGTGTGTTTCCAGAGTGGACAGACATCCATTCAACCTCCTACCTCAAGGGAGGAGCCATACAATGGGCCAGGCCCTGTGCCGAGCTCTTGACATGATACACATGATACTTACCTTTTGGAACCCTCATACGTCCTAGGATCCCAGGGCACTATGTCCCTTGGATAAAGGAGGAAACTGAGGCCCAGAGAGTGAAGCTTCCAGTTCTAGTTGGTGTCTGCTCAGGGGTTGGAACCTGAATTGGTTCAACTCCAAAGGCCATGTTCAGCAGGTTTGCTGTAGGATGGAGAAGGATCAGGAGCAAGGCCTAGGCTGCCCTTACCTTCAAGGGCTAACACTTTTCTGGATGCAGCCCTGTGACCTTGTCAAGTTATTTATGTATTCCTTCCCCCGGACTGACACATTCTGGGGATCCCGGAGCGGGCAGGGACTGTCCACATCATCTAGCCCTTCTTAAACATATCTGTAATTACAGGCCCTTATGTACCTTCTCCCCACCCCACCTGACTGTGGGTTCTTCCAGGCACTGAATCCAATTACTCTATTTATCTGTCCACATACCAAGCAAATGCCAGGAATGCATTTGGTGTTTATTGAATGAAGGTACAAATGAGGTGGAGTTAAACCTCCTTGCTTCTCAGAGGAAGTAACTAAGACCCAGCGAAGGAGGGAAGGGGCTTGCCCAAGGTCACTGTCCAACTTCCATCCAGGGTACTTTCCCCTCTATGACTCAGTCCTGGCGTGGGCCCAGGGTTTTGCCAAGAAGGGCTGCCTTTGGGGAGCCCCATGGGAAACCAGAGACCCCATCTGGCCCTTAAAGCTCCTCCTCTCTGTATGATTAGGAGCAAGGTCGTAGCAACCCAAAGGAGGCTGGGCAACTGGAGTTCAAGATGTTCACCTTAAAAGGTACACTCAGTTGCCCCTGAGTCTGGAGTTTGCTGACCTGGAAAAAGAGAACCGCACAATAAACAATTTGTGTTCCATCTCATCAAAAGTATAGCGCCTGTGGGGGCTGGGCTGGTGTTTTGTGGGATCATGATGATCTTGTGGGATCATGATGACTTGAAGTGCAAGGACTGGGAAATAGTTCCATGTCTGTAAGAAAATGCATCCTGAAGATTCCAGTGTTGTACCCTATCCATTCATTTATTCATTCATTCATCCATTCACCCACTCATTCATCAACATAGTATTTCCCAAATGTCACTCATTCCTGTGCTAATTTCATCATTTTCTACAATCTGTAAGATATTTTTGCTTTGTGTTTTTCTTTATTGGACTATTTTACTTAAATAAATTTAGCCTCAGCCTAAGCAACAGTACAGTTTGTTTAATATAGCTATTACAATAACAACATGTTTGTCCATGTATCACCTAAAACCCTCTTCTGTGCCACCTTGGGTATATCTGCATTCACTCATCCTCTCCTCTCTGCACCTCAGGTCCCACAAGCGAGCAGTGGAGGACATTCGGATGCAATGATCTTTCAGCCCTAATATTCTGGAAGTCTGATTCAAAGAGTCACACCCAGCAAAGGAAAACACAGAGACTAGACGGAATCAGTGAAGAGGTGGCTGGTCAAAAGCAGCAAATGTGTCGTGTTTTCAAGGCTGAGCAGTGACTCAGGAAGGCAAGACAGGAAGTTCCTTGGGAATGGTCTGTAAACCAGGGCCAGGGACTAAGAAAAACAGGTAGACGAGTCCCCAGGAGCCTTAAATAGCCCCAAAGCTTGAGCTACACACACATCACTATACTCTGTCAGAACCTTTTAGAGCTGACCAAGCATGGTGGCTAACGCCTGTGATCCCAGCACTTTGGGAAGCTGAGGTGGGAGGATGGCTTGAACCCAGGAGTTTGAGACCAGCTTGGGCAACATAGCGAGACCTTCTCTCTACAAAATATAAAATAAATACATAATTTAAAAATAGGCCAGAAAAAAAAAAATAGGCCAGGAGTGGTGGCTCATACCTATAATCCCAGCAGGCAGATCACTTGAGGTTAAGAGTTAGAGACCAGCCTGGCCAACATGGTGAAAGCTCATCTCTACTAAAAATACAAAACTTAGTCAGGCAAAGTGGTAGGCGTCTGTAATCCCAGCTACTCGGGAGGCTGAGGTGGGAGAATTGCTTGAACCTGGGAAGCGGAGGTTGCAGTAAGCTGAGATGGCGCCACTGCACTCCAGCCTAGGCGACAGAGCAAGACTCCATCTCAAAAAATAAAAATAAAAATAATTAAAAAATTAAAATAAAAAATAACCTTCCAGAGTTTCTAGAGGCACTAAGACACTAAAGTGTCAGAGAAAGCCATTTTACTCCTGAAGAAGTTCAGCACTGGGAAATTACTGGGCAGAAACGTGGCCCACCTGGCCTCCTCCCAGTCCCTAGGGCAGGCCAAACTGAAGTAGGTTTCTTCAGGTTTCTTCAGTAGATACCTGCTGAGCCCACAAGCCCAGGAAGTCTCCTGGGTCCTTGGTTCTTCTATGCAGCCCAGCCTCTTTGTCCAGTTAATTGGGGCAGAAGTGGGCACCTGACTCACAGGGAACCACTCCAGAGGCCAGGCTGGGCCAGTCAGATTCCTGAACTTTGGAATTAGGACAAGGAGAGGCCAGACTGCTTGCCACAGGTCCTGGTTGGGTAAGGAAATGTATATTTGCCAAGGAGGACTGCTTGGGACACGTGTCTCAGAGAAAGGAAACTGGTGTTTTGAGAGAAGTGGAGGGAAAGGTGGGCATTTCCCCAACACCAGTCCTGAGTGTAAGGTCCTTGTGTGACTTGCCTGCCCTTGAGATCTGTGAGATAGTTCCAACGCCTTATATTGAATTACATTTTTTGCTTAAACTAGCTGGAGTGGGCTTGTGTTTCATGTAAACAAATCAATCACTGATATAGTGAGGCCTGACCTTCAAAGTTTCCAGAATTAGACTTGGCAAGCCAGCATGATGGTAATGATGCTAATGACACCCCTGGCGTTTGATTGGTGTTTTATAATTTAAAAGTCCCTAACATAGGGGTCAACACTCCAGCCTGGGATGACTTGCCCCAGACCTACCTATGCTCCAGACTCGTTGCAAGGGCTCGCTCTCCCAAAAGCATAGCGGGAAGAGCCCAACTTTGAAGCCAGGCAGACCTGGGTCTACATTCTGATTTACCCATCACTTACCACCTTTATGACCTTGGGTGAGTTATTTGACCTCTCTGAGCCTCACTTCCTCATTTCTGCAAGTTCAAAAGTAGGACAGTGTGGACCCTGAAGCCAGTTCCTGGCTCTGCCACCTACTGACTGATGATCTTGGGAAATAGCATCACTCCTAAAACTTGCAATGTCTTCATCAATAAAGTGGGGTTAATAAAGCCTGTTTTACGTGGTTGTTGCAAGGTTTGAATGTGGTATGCAAAGTATTTAGCACTTTGGCACATTGTAAAAGTGCTCAGTGTGTGGTAGCCATAATAGTAATTTATTATGTAAAAGTACCTAGATGAGGCTAGACACATAATTACTAACCAAAAATTATGTAATATAAAGTGCATACTGATCAGTGCAGAGAATCTGACTTGACCAGACTTAACAGGATCACTTGTAAAATAAGGGAGTTTAGTTGATCACAAGCTTTATGTGAGTCAACATAAACCATCACAAAGCTAATGTGATCTCAGGCCATATTAAGAAAAGTTTTATCTCTAGAAGATGGGAGATGTTAGTCATGTCCATCTCAGTCCCTATCAGACAACACCTAGGGGTGGGGAGGGGGCAGGCTCTGGGAAGAGGACACGTGACCTCACAACTTTCCAAGGAAAATAAAATTTCTTTCTTGGCAAGTATGCTTGTACATATAGATGCTCAAAAAACATTCCTCTATTTTTTTTTTCCTTTTTCACTTATGCCTTTGTCTTGGAGTAGTTAGAGAAAGCCACTGCAATCAAGACAGTGTGGTACTGGTATAAAGATGAACAAATTTAAAATGCCTGCCCTTTGGAAGACACAAGAGAATGCAAATATGATCTACAGACTGAGAGAAAATATGTGCAAATTATGTATGACACAGTTTGGCTTTGTGTCCCCACCCAAATCCCATCTCAAATTCTAATCCCCACATGTCAGAGAAGGGGCCTGATGGGAGACGATTGGATCATGGGGGCACATTTTCCCCTTGGTGTTCTTGTGATAGTGAGTTCTCATAAGATCTGATGGTTTTAAAGTGTGGCTCTTTCTTCCCTCGCTCTCTCTCTGTCTCTCTCCTATCACCATGTAAGATGTGCCTTGCTTCCCCTTCGCCTTCTGCCACTATTGTAAATTTCATGAGGTCTCCCCCTGTTACGTGAAACTGTGAGTCAATTAAACCTCTTTTCTTTATAAATTACCCAGTCTCAGGTAGTTCTGTATAGCAATGTGAAAATGGACTAATACAGAAAATTGGTACCAGGAGTGGGGTACGGCTGTAAAAATTCCTGAAAATATGGAAGTGACTTTGGAACTGGGTTATAGGCAGAGGTTGGAACAGTTTGGAGAGCTCAGAAGAATACAGGAAGATGTGGGAAAGTTTGAAACTTTCTAGAGACTTGTTGAATGGTTTTGACAAAAATGCTGATAGTGATATGGACAAGGAAGTCCAGGTTGAAGTGGTCTCACATAGAGATGAGGAACCTTTTGGGAACTGGAGCAAAAGTCACTCTTGCTATGCTTTAGCAAAGACACTGGTGGCAGTTTGCCCCTGCCCTAGAGATACATGGAACTTTGAACTTGAGATAAATGATTTAGGATATCTAGTGGAAGAAATTTCTAAGCAGCAAAGTGTTCAAGATGTGGTTTGAGTGCTCCTAACAGCATACAGTCATATGCATTCACAAATAGATGGTCTGAAATTGGAACTTATGTTTAAAAGGCAAGCAGAGCAAAAGTTTGGGAAATGTGCAGCCTGACCAAGCAGTAGAAAAGAAAAACCCATTTCCTGAGGAGAAATTCAAGCTGGCTGGATAAATTTGCATAAGCAACAAGGAGCCAAATGTTACTTGCCAAGACAATGAGGAAAATGTCTCCAGGGCATTTCAGAGATCTTCATGGCAGTCCCTCCCATCACAGGTCCAGAGGCCTAGAAGAGAAAAATGGTTTCATAGGCCAGGCTCAGGGCCCCTGCTGCTCTATGCAGCCTTGGGACATGGCACCCTGTGTCCCAGCCACTGTAGATCCAGCTGTGGCTAAAAAGGGGCCAAGGTGTAGCTAAGACCGTGGCTTCAGAAGGTGCAACCTCCAAGCCTTGGTGACTTCCGTGTGGTGTGGTGCCTGCAGGTGTGCAGAAGGCAACAGTTTAGGAGACTCCGCCTAGATTTCAGAGGAGGTATAGAAACATTTGGATGTCCAGGCAGAAGTCTGCTGCAGGGGCAAAGCCCACATGGAGAACCTCTGCTAGGGCAGTATGGAGGGGAAATTTGGGGTTGGAGCCCAACATAGAGTCCCCACCAGGGCACTGCCTACTGGAGCTGGGAGAAGAGGGCCACTGTCTTCCAGACCCCAGATACACTGACAGCTTGCACCATGTGTCTGAAAAAGCCACAGGTACTCAATGCCAGCCTTTAAAAGCAGCTGTGGAGGCTATACCCTGTAGAGCCACAGGGGTGGAACTGCCCAAGGCCTTGGAAACTCACTTCTTGCATCAACGTGCCCTTGATGTGAGACATGGAGTCAAAGGAGATTATTTTAGAGCTTTAAGATTTAATGACTGCCCTGTTGGGTTTTGGACTTGCATGGGGCCTGTGGCCCTTTTGCTTTAGTCAGTTTCTCCCATTTGGAACAGAAACATTTAACCAATGCCTGTACCACCATTGATTTTCCAAGCTCATAGGCAGAAGGGACTTGCCTTGTCTGTAATGAGACTTTGGACTTGGACTTTTGAGTTAATGTTGCAATGATTTAAGACTTTTGGGGACTGTTGGGAAGGCATAATTAGTTTTGCAATGTGAAAGGACATGAGATTTGGGAGGAGCCATGGGCAGAATGATCTCATTTGGCTCTGTGTCCCCACCCAAATCTCATCTGGAATTATAATTCCCACGTGTTAAAGAAGGGGCCTAGTGGGAGGTGATTGGATCAAGGGAGGTGGGTTCTCCCTTCCTGTTTTCTTGATAGTGAGTTAGTTCCCCTGAGATCTGATGGTTTTTAAGTGTGGCAGTTCCCTACCTCACTCTCTCCTCGCCACCATGTAAAATGTGCCCTTGCTTCCCCTTTACCTTCTGCCATGATTTTAAGTTTCCTGAGGCCTCCCCAGCCATGTGGAACTGTAAGCCAATTAAACCTCTTTTCTTGTCTTTTCTTTTTCTTCTTTTTTTTTTTTTTTTTTTTTTTTTTTTTTTTTTTTTTTTGTTTTTGAGATAGAGTCTTGCTCTGTCGCCCAGGCTAGAGTGCAATGGCATGGTCTTGGCTTACTGCAATCTCTGCCTCCCGGGTTCGATCGAGTCTCCTGCCTCAGCCTCCAGAGTAGCTGGGATTACACGCACCTGCCACCACACCTGGCTAATTTTTGTATTTTTAGTAGAGATGGGGTTTCACCATGTTGGCCAGGCAGGTCTCAAATTCCTGACCTCGTGATCCTCCCGCTTCGGCCTCCCAAAGTGCTGGGATTATAGGCATGAGCCACTGCACCTGGTCAACCTCTTTTCTTTATAAATTACCCAGTCTCAAGTAGTTCTTTATAGCAGTGTAAAATGGGCTAATACAATATATTTGATAAAAGTCTTGTATCCAAAATATAAAAAGAACTTCCAAATGCAGTAGTTAGAAAATAAGTAATGCAAATAGGGGCAAAATATTTGAACAGATACTTCACCAAAGAACATATCTAGGGACTGGGCATGCTGGCTTACACCTATAATCCCAGTGCTTTGGGAGGCTGAGGTAGGAGGATCACATGAGCCCAGCAGTTCAAAGTTACAGTAAGCTATGATCATACCACTGCATTTCAGCCTGGGCAACAGAGCAAGACTGTCACTGAGAAAAAAAAATAAAAGAGGAGGGGATAAAAAAGGGGGGGATAAACTAAACAGACCCTGAATCAGACTCTGTTCTTAAGGATCACCCAGGTTGGTGGGGAAGACAGGTGGGTTATCAATCAGTTCATTATGATCCAGAAAACCAAGGGAGAGACAGAAAGTGACAGGACACAGAGTGGAGAGGAAAAAAGCCCAGATCCAGTCTCCAGCCCTGGACTCGGAATTAGTTAGCAAATAATATATGCTAGGTGCTGTACATAATCTGCCTCTTTTAAATCTTACCACAAATCCACATGTCAAGTAGCTATCTTGAGTCTCATTTTACAGATAAGGAAAACTGAGGCTCAGAGAAGCTAAGCAGTCCATGGTCAGACCATTTGTTAAACCTCAGAATCTGGATTCCAGCTCATCTGATTCCAAAATCAACCATCCTCTCCTGCCTCCCATTTGAAAGTGTTGCACACTATAATTATATTTCTGAACCTTGAATGAGGGAGAAAGTTTATAATTTTCACTCTTTCCTTCCCAAGAGTGATCCTTTTTTAAGTAAAATAGAGACAAGGTCTCACTATGTTGCCCAGGTTGGTCTTGAACACCTGGGTGCAAGCCATCCTTCTGCCTTGGCCTCCCAAAGTGCTGGGATTACAGGTGTGAGCCACCATGCCCAGCCCCAAGTGTTATTATTCTTTAAAAATATGTATACTTTTAGTTTATTATCAGCTTCAATAAAGCCCCCTAAATAAACAATGCATCTCATCCTCCAGAAAGGCTTCTCAGCGTCCCCAGTCCCAGTCCCCCCAGCTTACCCCAACACAGCACCAGCCCACAGTCAGCTACTAATTGCCTGTTGACTGGTCTGATTTCCTGATGTGAGTTCCAAGGGGGCAAAATCCACGTCAGGGGCTAGTAGGTCCCAGTAAGTATAAGTATTTGAGGAAAGGAGGAAGAGAGAACAAATTGAAGGCAGGGAAGAATTTTTTTTTTTTTTTTTTTTGAGACAGAGTCTCACTCTGTCGCCAAGGCTGGAGTACGGTGGCACAATCTCGGCTCACTGCAACCTCAGCCTCCCAGGTTCAAGTGATTCTCCTGCCTCAGGCTCTCAAGTACCTGGGATTACAGGCACCCACCGCCATGCCAGGCTAGTGTGTGTGTGTGTGTGTGTGTGTGTGTATTTTTAGGAGAGATGGGGTTTCACCATGTTGGCCAGGCTGATCTCGAACTCCTGACCTCAAGTGATCCACCCGCCTCAGCCTCACAAAGTGCTGGGATTATAGGCATGAGCCACTGTGCCCAGCCTTTAAAACCCATCATCATAAACACCATTGATTGAGTATTTGCCCTCTGCCAGGCTCTAGCTCTACACTCCACTGTATGCATGATCTCCTTTAAACCTTTCAATCTGATGAGATAGATGATATTTTCATCCTCGATTTAGATTCGAGGAGATTGAAGTTCAGAGAGGGTGTCTCCTGCCTGGGATTGCACATCCAGGAAGTGTTTGCTCTTAACCATTGCATTGCAACTTTGGGGCCATTTCCTTATGCCCTGGTAGGCGCAGAGGGATTAATTCATGACGTTGTTACAAGACATTCTAAATTGTGCCATCCCAAGTCCTCTCAGGCTCTTTGGGAGAAAATACTCAATCTTTCATGGCTTCTCAGCCCTGTCTGTCCCTTCTTCAGGGTGACATCTGAAGGGGAATGGAGTTGGGGGCTTGGATAGTCTTATGGTTGGGGAAGGAGCCTCTGACCCAGTACTGCCTCCTCTTTCAAGCGTCTGCCTTCTGCAGTGTGGCTAAGGCACACGTCCCCTCTGTCCTCTGGGCAGGTCCCCTGGCCTCTGCTGCCCATAACTATGTTCCTGGTCACAGCCTTCACACCCTCTCCTCTGACCCCAACCTTCTTCTTGCCCACCGTCCTCCTGAGCATTTCCATACCACCCCCCACCTCCTGGGATTCCCTCTTCACACCTCCATCCTGGAGGGCATGGGCTCTGCGAGGCTGCCCCTGGGACTGAGAACAACCCTTACATCAGGGCTATTCAAGGTGTGGTTGGTATCGGAGCTAGGCTCGGTGGCTCATGCCTGCAATCCCAGTGTTTTGGGAGGCTCAGGCAGGGGGATCACTTGAACCTAGGAGTTTGAGACCAGCCTGCGCAACACAGCGAGATCCCACCTCTACAAAAAAAATTTTTTTAAATTAGCCAGGTGTTGTGGCACATGCCTGTAGTCCTAGCTACTCTGGAGGCTGAAGCAGGAGGCTTGCTTGAGCCCGGGAGTTTGAGGTTGCAGTGATCTGTGATCAGGCTACTGCACTCCAGTCTGGGTGACAGAGCTAGACTTTGGCTCCTAAAAAAAAAAAAAAATGTGGTTCATATCACCTAGGAAGTTGTTAGAAATGCAAATTCTCCAGCCCCACGCTGGAGCTACTGAATCAGAAACTCTGCAGGTGGGGCCCAGGCAGCCATCCCTGTTGGAACAAGCCCTCCAGATGATTCTGATGCACACTCAAATTGGAGAATCACTGCTTTGTCTCCTACCTTCCCTCCCTCCAGGGCTCATAGTAAAAAGTCCAGGCCCCAACTTGGCCAGACTCCAGATCTTGACATTGATTTTATTTTTATTTTTATTTTTTGAGACAGAGTCTCACTCTGTAGCCCAGGCTGGAGTGCAGTGGCACGATCTCAGCTCACTGCAACCTCTGCCTCTCGGATTCAAGTGATTCTCCTGCCTCAGCCTCCCGAGTAGCTGGGACTACAGGCACATGCCACCACGCCTGGCTAATTTTTGTATTTTTAGTAAAGACGGGATTTTACCATGTTAGCAAGACCGGTCTCAACTCCTGACCCCAGGTGATCCACCCACCTCAGCTTCCCAAAGTGCTGGAATTATAGGCGGGAGCCACTGCGCCCAGCCCAGATCTTGACATTTAAAAGGAGGTTTGGGGTTCAGAAAAAAACTCTTTATGTCTTTAAGTGTGTAGGCCTTTACATTGAAACTCTGGATTCTGACACGATTAGGTCTCCTCTACTCTTTCAAAAAATCCATTTAGAAAGGCAAAGCTAAGGAGAGGCTGCTCGTCAGCTGCTGAACCTGCTCCCGACTGGAAGCAACAGATGCCTCAGCAGCAAGGGTGGAGAAGGTCAGGAACATGGCTGGGAATTCAAAATTCATGGAATAGTTTTCTTAGAATCTCTTTTCCCTACATATACAATGTGTTTTCAAGTCTCAGTTCATTTAATCTTCATGTCAACCCCCAGAGGTCTCACAATATCAACCTCACCCCCTGGTGCAGCGTCAGCCCGTGGACCTGAAGCCCATCTGTCAGGTCCTTGTTTTCTTTCATTCCCTCCTCTCCCCATTCTCTGCTGTCACTGCCTATATTCTGAGTTCATTATCCAAATTCAGCCACTTACTAGTGTGTGACTTTGTGCAAGTTTACTTAATCTCCTGTGTCTCAGTTTCTGTAGCACACGGATTCCATAGTCAACATTCAAAAGAATGTATTGGGCACCTACAATACTTTAGGCCCTGGGGATATGGCAGTGAAGCAAATAAAGAAAAATCTCTGTCCTCGTGGAGCTGACATTCTAGTGGGGTGAGGGGAGGGGAGGGAAGGGGAGAGGAGAAGAGGAAGATAATAAACCAGAAAGTAAAATATAATGTATAAAATGTTTCAGATGGTGACATGTGGTATAAACAATAAACAGGGAAGGGGATACAAGGTGTCTGGGTAGGGGAGGAAGGTGAGGTTTTGTTTTGCTTTTGAGATAGGCTCTTGCTCTGTTGGCCAGGCTGGAGTGCCGCAGCAGGATCATGGATCGCTGCAGCATCAACCTCCTGGGCTTAAGGGATCCGAACAGAAATTTGAAGGAGAAAATGACATGGATATCCGGAGAGATGGCATTCTAGGTAGAGGGAACAGCAAGTGCAAGAATTCTCAGGCTAATGGGAAAGCTGGCAAGGGGGTCAGTGTGGCTGGGGTAGAGTTGCAGGGAAGCATGTGGGAAGATAAGGGACTGGGGAGACAGGGACTGGATCATGTTGGGATCTCTCTGCTATTCTCAGGACTTTGACTCTAGAGAGCTGGGAACAGGTTTGAGCAGAGGAGGAACCTGATCTAGCTTTTTATGTTAAGGCCACACTAGCTGCTGCATGAAGAATAGGTTGAAGGGGCAGAGGCAAGGAGCCCATCAGTAATGCAGCCGCTGCAGTAATCTAGGTAGGAAATGGTGGGGGCTTGGCCCACCTGGCAGCAGTCTGGAGGAGAGGGGTGAGCAGACCGGAGGGTATGTACTGAAGTTAGAACTGATGAGATCTGCAGATAGATCAGATGTGGGAAGTAAGAAGTGGAGGGTGGACAGGGATGACTCCAATGTTTTTAGCCTGAGCAACTGGAAGAGTGAACCTGCTATTGACTGAGATGGGGAAGACCGAGAGAAGCAGGTTTGGGGAGATCATTTTTGGACTTGCGAAGGTTAAGATTCGATTGGACATTCAGTAGAGAAGCCAACTGGCTATTGCACATATAGGTCTGGAGTTCAGAAGGGAGGTTCAGGCTGGAGATAGAAATGTTGGAGACTTTAGTGTATTGATGACATTTCTAGAAGGAGCTCATGAGAAAATCTACTTCATCTGGGTGTTGTGGGAATTAGACGAGTTAAGCACCTGGCACACAGTAGGCATTCAATAAAGGTCGGCTATCACCAAGATCACTTTATGTTCCTTGCACTCCCCCACCGGCCTCTCATCACAGCCACCTCCATGCTGCCCTCCACACTGCTGGTCAGAGTGAGCTTTCTATAGCATAGACCTGACCATCCCTCCCTGCCCAAACCTGCAATGGCTCCTTATTGCTTACAGAATAAGGTGTGCATACTTCATAGACTTCACAGACTGTCCCTAAAGCCTTCCCTGATGGAGTCACTGTCACCCTCACCAGCCCCAATTTCTGCCACCACCCCCCGCCTCCCACCTCATTCTCCAGCAGTAATAGGGAACCCTTTGTTCACAGCTTGTCGTCTTTGAACATGTGGCCACCTATGCCTTGACTTGTCCAGCAGCAAACCCAAGTGATTCTCACATCCTCTAAGAAGCCTCCCTCTCCACCCAGAGGCTGTTCCCTCTTCCCTGCAGACCTGCCTCCTACCCTTACTAGTGTTCCTTCCACTCCTGTTCCTGCAGCACCAAACACTGAGCCTGACACAGGCAAGGGGCTGGGGGAGGGTAAATGAACAAAGGAGGAAGAGCTGATTTTCCATGATGGGTTTTTTATTTTTAGCATGTTTGAGTTCATGAAGACCCAGAGAGGTGCAGGTACTTGCTCAGGTCACTCAGCTGGTGAACTCTGTGGCCAGGAGTGGACTCCAGGCTTGTCTGATTCAAAGCTCTTGGCTCAAGCGCATGTGCATGCACAGGCATGCACACAGGAAAACACACACACCCATGCACGCACACACACAGAGCAATCTCAGGGCAACTGGTGGCTGGGGGTTCTCTTGACCTTCCAGTTGTTAACTTCTTGGGAATGGATCCAGGGAAAGGGTTAAGGATTTAGATTCAGAATAGGCATTCACTTGTTCGTTTAAAAAAAAAAAATTGTAGAGACCCAGTCTCCCTATGTTGCCCAGGCTGGTCTCAACCTCCTGGGCTCAAGTGATCCTCCTGCCTCAGCCTCCCAAAATGCTGGGATTACACACATGAGCCACTGCACCTGGCCAGTAGTCACTTGTTTATTCAGTAAGTCATTCGCTCATTCGTTCTCTCACTCACTCATTTACAATCAATCATTTGTTCTACTTCCAATTTTTACTCACAGCAGATTAAAACCCCACCTCCTAAGAGCTGAATCTGAGGAGAGCCTGGTTAGGAAACAAGGCAGCACAGGGCCGAGAAAGGAACACTAAGGGCTAGTGGAGGACCTTGAAGGGTGAGAGGAGTTTACCAGATGACCTTGGAAAAGGATATCCTGACATGTGGCTGCAGCATGTGCAAAGACCCAGAGACTTGAAACCACCACTGAAAGGAGGTCACCTGGGGAGGTGGGAGGAGTGGCAGATGATCACTGCAGGCAGAAGGTTGGAGACATGGGCAGGGGTCAAGGTCAAGATAAATTTGGGAGTTAGGTATGGAGGAGCAGGGTTAAGGTTTAGGTTGGGTTTAGGATTAGAGATTAGATCTTGAAATCAGATCATTTCTTTTTAACCTGCCTTTTCCAGAAGGATTTCATGAGGCTTGTATCAGTGATAAAGATCTAGGGTTATGATTAGGCCTGCCAAGAACCTAAGGATCAGGAATGGGCTTTATGGTTGGGATCCAAGGTGCAGTAAAAATGAGGTACTTGAGGGAGCAAAGCCAATGCTCGACGTGGGCATAGGTTTTCATTTTCTTTCTTTTTTCTTTTCTTTTTATTTTTGAGACAGGGTCTCACTCCATCACCCGGGCTGGAGTGCAGTGACACAATCTCGGCTCACTGCAACCTCTGCCTCCTGGGTTCAGGCAATTCACCTGCCTCAGACTTCTGAGTAGCTGGGACTACCTGCGCACACCACCACCAGAGTAATGTTTTTGTTTGTTTTGAGATGGAGTTTTGCCCTTGTTGCCCAGGCTGGAGTGCAATGGTGCAATCTCAGCTCACTGCAACCTCCACCTCTCGGGTTCAAGCGATTCTCCTGCCTCAGCCTCCCGAGTAGCTGGGATTATAGGTGCCTGCCACCACGCCCAGCTAATTTTTTTGTGTTTTCAGTACAGATGGGGATTTCACCATGTTGGCCAGGCTCGTCTTGAACTCCTGACCTCAGGTGATCCGCCCACCTTGGCCTCCCAAAGTTCTGGGATTACAGGCGTGAGCCACCGACCCAGGCCTGTTTTGTACTTTTTGTAGAGATGGCGTGGTGGGGAAATCTGGGCCTTGCTATGTTGCCCAGGCTGGTCTCGAACTCCTTAACTCAAACAATTCTCCCGCCTAGGCCTCCCAAAGAGCTAGGATTACAGTTGTGGGCCACTACTCCCGGCAGGTCTTCATTGTCCTCCTTTCTGAAGCATGCCATCTCCTGGCTGCCTAGTCTTGAGACTTAACCTCTGGGCCTCCTGATGCCCACCTACTAAACTGCTATGCAGATGAAGATGCTATTCGTCTTGCACATCTCCTCTGGGTCAGGCACAACCGGGCAGGATGGATGTTCTCACCTACCCCCGCAATGCCCCAATGTTGAGCCGTAATGGAACAGTTTAATCCACACCACCGGCATACATTAGGTGCTCCGTCCAGGCTAGTTCTCTTCCCTTCACTCATTTCCCCACAAAGCCCCTTCGTGACTGGGGCCTCCCAGGTGTGCTGACTCACCCGTCTAGAGGAACTGACTGCGCCAGGGCCTGTAGCGCTCGGGCCCGCCACCCCCTGTCCCCGCCCGTCCCGGGCCAGCGCGGTGCAGCCGGGGTCCTGAGCTGCCCCAGGCGGGGAGCAGCGCAATTATCCTAATTACAGCCCGGCCTCCGCTGTGGTGGCGAGCGCGGCCACGCCGTCCCGAGAACGCCCCCGACCCAGGGCCCAAGCGTGGGAACCGCCGTGCCCTCTGCCCCGGGCGGCGGCGGCAGCCGCGTCGGGGACCCGCCCGCCCGCCAGGCCGCGATGGGCGATAAGCCCGCCCCGCCGCTCACACCCGCGGCTAATGACCTGGCTGCGCTCGGCGCGCTCTGCCCCCCTTTCATCTGCCCCTTTCATCTGCCTCCTCCCAGCGCCCCGCGCCCATCAACTCCGCATCCCCATACCTGGGTGGGGACAGCGGCGGGCCCGCAGCCCCTGGCCAAGCGCGTGAGGAGGTTCCAACGCGCCCAGGGTGCAAAGGAGGGAGACTCCGGGCGCCCGGCCCGCAGGGTCCACGCACACCCGCTCATTCATCCATCCGTTCGTTCGTCCACGCACCCACCCACCCAGTCACTCGTTCATTTATTCACGACACAAACGTTTTCTAAGTATCCGCTAGTGACTGTTTCCTTTTCTGTAAATTGGGAATGATAATACTATGTAGACCAGTTGTGGTGGCTCATGCCTGTAATCCCAGCACTTTGGGAGGCTGAGGCGGGCGGATCACGAGGTCAGGAGTTCGAGACCAGCCCGGCCAACATAGTGAAACCCCGTCTCTACTAAAAATACAAAAATTTAGCTGGGCGTGGTGGCGAGTGCCTGTAATTCTAGATACTCAGGAGGCTGAGGCAGGAGAATCGCTTGAACCCATGAGGTGGAGGTTGCAGTGAGCCGAGATCATGCCATTGCACTCCAGCCCGGGCGACAGTGCATGACTCTGTCTCAAAAAATAAATCCATACATACATACATACATAAAAATAATAATATGAACGTCACAGGATCATTCTAAAGGTTAAGATGGGCGTGGGGAGGAAAGAGATGGCTCATTTATTAAGTACTTGTTCTCTCCAAATACTCACTAGCTCACACTTCTCACAGCAGCCCTGAATTAGGTAAAACCCCGTTTTACAGACGTGGAGACTGAATCGCCAAATAACAGGAGTGTCAAATAACAGGAGTGTCAGACTTTTGTCCTTTGAAGCAGCTCCCACTACACCACAAAGTGAGTACACAGTTAATGTCTGTTGCACCAAATAAGAAAAATAATCACTATAAAAAAGAAAAAGCATAAAAAAAGAAAAAGAACACTATTGCATTTGACTATAAAAAAATTAGAGCCGCCGAGGTGTTGATGCCTAAGAAGAACCAGATTGCCATTTATGAACTCCTTTTTAAGGAGAGAGTCATGGTGGCCAAGAAGGATGTCCACATGCCTAAGCACCCGGAGCTGGCAGATAAGAATGTGCCGAACCTTCATGTCCTGAAGGCCATACAGTCTCTCAAGTCCCGAGGCTACGTGAAGGAACAGTTTGCCTGGAGACATTTCTACTGGTACCTTACCAATGAGGGTATCCAGTATCTCCGTGATTACCTTCATCTGCCCCCGGAGACTGTGCCTGCCACCCTACGCCATAGCCGTCCAGAGACTGGCAGGCCTCGGCCTAAAGGTCTGGAGGGTGAGCGACCTGCGAGACTCACAAGAGGGGAAGCCAACAGAGATACCTACAGAGGGAGTGCTGTGTCACCTGGTGCTGACAAGAAAGCCGAGTCTGGGGCTGGGTCAGCAACCGAATTCCAGTTTAGAGGCGGATTTGGTCGTGGACGTGGTCAGCCACCTCAGTAAAATTGAAGAGGATTCTTTTGCCTTGAATAAACTTACAGCCAAAAAACCTTTAAAAAATTTTAAAAATTTTAAAAAAATTAAAAAGGCCAAACACAGTGGCTCATGCCTGTAATCCCAGCACTTTGGGAGGCCGAGGCAGGAAGATTGCTTGAGCCCAGGAGGCTGAGGCTGCAGTAAGCCAAGATTGCACCACTGCACTCCAGGCTGGATGACAGAGGGAGACCCTGTCTCAAAATAATAATAACAAATAAATAAAATTTAAAATACATTAATAAAAAAGAAATACACATATATTATATATATATAAAAGAAAACCAGCCAATATTTCTGGAGCATTTATGCTGTGCCAGGCACTGTGCTAATTACTTTCTATGCATTATCTCATTTAATACTTGCAAAAACCTCAAAAGCTGGGCATCATTATGGCATTCCCATTTTACAGATGAGGAAACTAAAGCTGAGAGAATATGTCACTTGCTCAAGGCCACACAGTTAGCAGTGGCTGAAGCCAGGTTTGCACCCACCCAGGCAGGCAGGGCCACCGAGGCTCTTCACTATGCAGTTGAAATACGGCAGCCCCACTGTTGGGCGCTTTGGCTCACACCTGTAATCCCAGCACTTTGGGAGGCTGAGACGGGCAGATCAGGAGGTCAGGAGATTGAGACCATCCTAGTTAACACGGTGAAACCCCATCTCTACTAAAAATATAAAAAAATTAGCCGGGTGTTGTGGCAGGCTCCTGTAGTCCCAGTTACTCGGGAGCTGAGCCGGGAGAATGGCGTGAACCAGGGAGGCAGAGGTTGCAGTGAGCTGAGATCGCGCCACTGCACTCCAGCCTGGGTGACAGAGCGAGACTCTGCTCAAAAAAAAAAAAAAAAAAAAAAAAAAAATAGAGCAGTCCCCTCTCCTCCCCATCTCTCGGTGTCCCTTCCATCCTAAGCTTAGGCACAGAGCCACTGAATGCCTTCTCTTTGGCCCAGCTGCTTCTCTCCCCAGGGACCAGCTCAAAATTCTCAGGGGGTTCCCTGAGATCTGGTTTTGAGATCTGGTGCAGAGGAAAGGCATGAGATAGAGATGGGTAGCCTGAACTTTTAAACTCTCCAGGCCTCCATTCCTCAGCTACAAAATGAGGTCAGCAGTCCTTGTTCTATTTCCCTCACAGCACTGTGGCCCATTTGTTGTTCTTTAGTTTGCTAATTTCCTTCATTTACTGGGAACATTTCTTTTCCTTTCTTTTTTTTTTTTTTTTTTTAGACAGAGTCAGCCTGTTGCCCAGGCTGGAGTGCAGTGGTGCAATCACGGCTTACTGCAGCCTCGACCTCCCAGGTTCAAGCGATCCTTCTGGCTCAGTCTCCTGAATAGCTGGAACTATAGCCACGCGCTACCATATCCGGCTAATCATTTTATTTTTTGTAGAGATGGGGTCTCCCTATGTTGCCCAGGCTGATCTCAAACTCCTGGGCTCAAACAATCCTCCCACCTCGGCCTCCCAAAGTGCTGGGATTACAGGCATGAGCCACCATAACTGTCCTACTTAGAACATTTCTTGAGTGCCAACTATGAATTTGGTGCAGGGCTAGGGAGACCAACCATCCAGGTTTGCCCAGGACTGAGGAGTTCCTAGGACACAGGATGTCCTGAAACTGAGACAGTCCTCAGCATACCAGCATGGTGGGTGTGTACTGGGTACTGGGGATTTGTGCTGGGTACTGGGGATTTGAAGAGCATCATGGCCTGGGCCTGGCCTGGTCCCTCTGGAAACTGGAAAGGCTCCTGCCCACAAGGAGGGATGCCCCATGCAAGCTGTTGGCACTGGGAGCAGGGAGAGGGTGAGGTACCCTGGCAATGTGCTGTGCTCAGCTTTTTCCCAGTTCCCTGGCTCCAGGCCCAGGAGGACTCGGCAAAGCAATGCTACCCATTGCCTGGCTGGGAAAGTCAAGGCTGGAAGTGGCTTTCCCACAGCAGCTGCCGTGAGTCAGTGCCCAGGGGCAGAGTGGTCAATCCCACCTCCAGTCACCCACTCCTCATGTGAGCAAGCCACTTTACCTCTCAGAACTGCCTCCCATCCTTACCTGGGGGTGGAGAGGAATGGGACTGGGTGATCACTAAGCCTGGTAGTGACCTTCTGTTTCAGAAGGCCTTTCCAGGAACCCTCCACTTCACCAGGAATTCAAAGGCACGGGGGCCTACCAAGAACTTGGTCACTGCTGAGTTTTTGGCAATAACCAGGTGAGGACATGTCAGAAAGCACCTAGAAAGATGGGCTTTTGAAATCAGACAGAATGAGCCGTAACCCCAAATGGTCACTGAACCTCTCTGAGCCTCATTTTCCTCCTCTGTAGAATGGGAGCAGTACCACCTACCTCTCACTCTTGGGGGAGTGAATGAGATCCTGAAGATGAGGAGACAAACCAGATGCTCAGGACTCACCAGTCCCCTTCCTGCGCCTCCACCGTCTTGTACTCAGTGCCCCAGCTGGCCTGGTCTCAGCCTGATAGCCCCTTCGTCTGCTCTCTGCCTTCTCCTCTATTCACTAACAAGCCTTCATTGGCTGCCTACCATGTGCTTGTCTTTTTAGGAACTCAGGTGAAGCAGACAGATTTTTTTTAAACAGACTCTCTGGCCGGGCACAGTGGCTCAAGCCTATAGTCCCAGCACTTTGGGAGACAGAGGCAGGAGGATCTCTTGAAGCCAGGAGTTTGACACCAGCCTGCACAACAAAGGGAGACCTTGTCTCTGTTTAAAAAAAAAAAAAAAAGAATCTCCTTTCCCTTTCGTATAGGGGAAGTCAAGGCAACTTCTGGGAGGAGAAAGAGCAGCAGTGGCCATGGCCCCTGGGAATGGCCCCTGGGAAAATAGGAGACCAGTTCAGTACCCCTTTCTTGGACTGTCACCCTCTTCCTGGAGGCCCTTTCCCTTCAGCTGCTGTCCCTCATCATCACTAATATCCCCCACCCCCAGCCTCCCCACCCCACTGCTCCTTCTGTTCAGACATCTCCTCCCCCAGGGAGGCCTGCCCTGGGTCCCCAGGCAAAATTAACTATTTCTTCCCCCATGAAGTCTCAGCAAAGTTTCTCCTTCCCAGGGCCTCTGCCTCTTATCTTTGTAGCTTGCAGGGTCTAGCTCATTGTTGGCAGCCATGAGTATGGAGAGAGGAGAATCAGAAGAGAAGGGGTGGGCCTGAGTCTACGTTGCAGTTTGGGAAGTTAACAAAAGAATTCCTGCCCGCTCTGTGCCCAGGCTGTGACATTCCCTCCAGAAAGGGAGAAGGTGACAGAGGCGAGGAAGTCGCCAGGGTAGGGTCCATTCTACGTCCTTCCAGTGTCTTCCTGTGTAAAACGAAGGTGTAAAACCCCTTGCCCCTGTTTTACACCCTGAGGCTGGCTGTCAGCAGCCCATCTCCACTGGCGGGAGGCTGCTGGAATGGGGGAGTTTCCCAGACGGGGATGCACATGTGAGGACATCAACTTTGCTAGGAGCAGTGGGTCTCCTCGAGGAAAGCCATTTCCTTGTGTGTGAGGGGCTTGACCAGATGTCCTGAGAGTCCTTCCAAAGGCAATCTTAGGATGCAGAAATGCTGAGATTTCTGCATCTTTATTTCCAGAATCTGTGGTCTGAAATGGTTCTGTCCAATGTGATAGCCATGAGTCACATGTGGCTATTGAGCTGTTGGTATGTGGCTAATAAAAATTGTGGTGTAAGGCTGGGTGCAGTGGCTCACACCTGTAATTCCAGAACTTTGGGAGGCCGAGGCAGACAGATCACCTGAGGTCAGGAGTTCGAGACCAGCCTGGCCAACATGGTGAAACCCCATCTCTACTAAAAAATACAAAATTAACCAGGCATGGTGGCACATGCCTGTAATCCCACTACTTGGGAGGCTGAGGCAGGAGAATCGCTTGAACTCAGGAGGTGGAGGTTGCAGTGAGCCAAGATCACACCACTGCACTCCAGCCAGGGCAACAGGAGCGAAATTCCATCTAACAAAAAAAAAAAAAAAAAAAAAAAAAAGTGATGTAAGTAAAAAATACACATTGAATTTCAAAGATCTAGTACAAAAATTGTGAAATGTCTCATTAATCGTTTGTGTATTAATTACAGGTTGCAATGATATTGTTTTGGACATACTGGGTTAAATAAAATTTGTTATTAAAATTATTTCACTTGTTTCTCTTTACTTAAGCGTGGCTACTAGAACATTTCCAATTTCATATGTGACTCACATTTATATTTCTTTCTTCTTCTTCTTCTTCTTTTTTTTTTTTTTTTTTTTGAGACAGAGCCCAGGTTGGAGTGCAATGGTGTCATTTCGACGCACTGCAACCTCCGCCTCCCAGGTTCAAACGATTCTCACCCCTCAGTGACATGAGTAGCTGGGATTACCGGCATGTACCACCACACCCAACTAATTTTTGTTTTGTTTTGTTTCGTTTTGTTTTTTCAGTAGAGATAGGGTTTCGCCATAATGTCCAGGTTGGTTTCAAACTCCTGGGCTTAAGATTCGCCTGCCTCGGCATCGGAAAGTGCTAGGATTATAAGCGTGAGCCACTGCACCTGGCCCACATTTATATTTCTATTTCACAGCATGGTCACCCAACTAAGCCAAGACTTCCCTGGGCTCCTATTAGCTTTAAGGGTGTGAGAGTATTATTCTCTTCCTAGGAGAGAAACACCAAACCCTGATACCTTATGAGAAAGTGCTGTTTCCTCCTCCCAAATAAAGACTACCCCAATTCTCCTCTTCTGCCTTAAGGCTAGTTGCTGGGGAGGTGAGGAACAGGACCCATCTTCTCATGCTATTCTCCCTCCCTCCACAAAGAAAACAGAATTCAGGCCAGGCACAGTGGCTCAGGTCTGTCTCTAATCCCAGGGCTTTGGGAGCCTATGGTGGAGGGATCACTTGAGGCCAGGAGTTTGAGTCCAGCCTGGGCAACAAAGTGAGACCCTCACTGCTACAAAAAAATAAAAAATAAAAATAATAATTAGCGGGGCATGGGGTCACTCTCCTGTAGTCCCAGCCACTCTTGAGACTAAGGAGAGAGGATCACTTAGTGAGCCCAAAATTTCGAGGTTACAGTGAACTATGACCACATCACTGCACTCCAGCCTGAGTGACAGAGGGAGACTCTGTCTCTAGAAAAAAAAATAAAAAGAGAAAACAGAATTCAGACAGGACTGGGAAATTCCTTCCCAGGCTTGGCTTCCAGCCCAGCAAGAGCCAGGCTGTCGCACCCAAAGGAAACCCCCAGCTGCCCCTTCCTGCCTGGCCAAACCCTGCCCCCAAAGTCTAAGCCATGCTGGGAGGCCCCTGAGGAACTACAGGAAGCGTCCTCCCAGCTCCCCCATCCCATAGGCCCCAGCCAGGACAGTACAAGGCTGGGCATTTAAGAGGGCACATGACTCTCCCCCCAGGGAATTTACACACCAGCCAGGGGGGTGGGGCCAACCCACAGAGTAACTGGAGATGATCACACAGTAGCCTCCATCTGCTGGGAAACAGCAGGCCTTTAATGAAATGTGGGTAGATGCAGGCACTGTGTCTCCCTGCCCCACCTCCACCAATATTCTTTTCCTCATTTTGAGAAGGAAATGAAGACAGGGCACAGTGGTTAATAGCAAAGCCTTAGCACTCAGTCAGGCATAATTTTAAACCCCAGTTCAGCCGTTGCTTGTTGTGTGACTTTGAGCACTAACATCCCTAACTCTGAAGAAATTCCTACCATTGAACTGAAACCCACTTTCCAGTGGTGTCCACCCACTGATCCCAGATTTGTTTTCTGAGGTGACCCAGAACTTTCCACTGCCATTGCCTAGTGAGAGTCATTTAGAGGCCTGAAGACAGTGAGATCAAGGGCCCCCAGAGGCTTTCCTTCTCTGGGTTAGCATTCCAGATATTTCCTTGGAGTGCCTCCATCCTGCCCACCCCTCACTCTACTGGAACCCCCCCCCCCCCCAGGAACTCAGTATGAGAGGCAGACCATTGTGGTCATTAAGTGGGTGGATTCTGGAGTCAGACAGCTGTGGTGTAAGTCCTGGTTGCACCTCTTTTTAGCTGTGTAGTCTTGGGCAAGTTACTTCACCTCTCTGTGGCTTGTTTTCAGTTTCCTCACTTCAAAACAGAGACAATAATAGCTCTGATGGGATTGTTGTATTGTGAGGATGAAGTCAGTTAACACATGTTAAGCCTTAAAACAGTGCTTGGGATATAGTTTTGCTCATATGTCATCTATCATGTGCATTGTGATGGAGTGCCCTCCCCACTCCATTACAGTTGATTGGTCCAAGGGGAGGCTTGACCTAAGCTGGGCCAATGAGTCTTTTCCCAGGGATTTTTAGATCTGAGATGCAGAAAATGGAATCAGTTTTTCACCATTATCTTGAAGATGCAAGCTATAAAACTCAACCTTTTTCTCTGCACCATGAAGAAAATCAATGTGCTATGAAGGAGAAGGAAGCTAATGTGCAGAAAAAAGGAAAGACACGAGACAGAACAAGAGAGTCCTGGTTTCAGTTGCTCCTAAATACCAGCTCGATCCCAGCTCTTCTTAAAAACGTCATTGTTTGTAACAGTGTTTGCTGTATAACAAGGACTTCAAATTGTTACAGCTTAGGGCTTAAAGCCAGAATTGTTTATTAGTTCATGATACTATATGCTGCAGTTTGGCTGGGCTCAGTTGGGTGATTCTTCTGCTCTTATCTCCTGGGCTCATTCATGCAGCTCATTCATGATGGCTTAGCTACAGCTGGATGGTCCAGGGTGGCCTGAAGGTGACCTAGCATTTACCCCATGTTCTAGGTCCTATGGGGATACCAGAGTAGAGAAAATTAATATTTACCAAGTTCTACTTTGTGTTAGGTCAATGATGGAAATTTTAGTTGCATTATCTCATTTAATCCTCCTAACTGCCTAGTCACATAACTCTGGTTAATATCACCCCCATTTTACAGATGAGGAAACTGAGGTTCCAAGAGAAATAATTTGCCTAAAATTTCAAGACCCAGAGGCACAGAGTTGGAGCACAGGACTCCTGAGTGTCTGCAGAGCTCATGCTCTTGCACTGCACCATCCTGCTCTTCCCACACCAAAGAGTAAAACTTAGCTCTACCTATTTGCATAGTGTCTCAAAAAACAAAAACAAAAACAAAAACAAAAAAACTTGGCTCTACCCTCATGCTGCTTAAAGTGTGGCCAAGTAGACTGAGTGGATCCAACATCCAACGGTGTCAGATTCAATGACATTCATTCAGTAAAGGTTCCCCCATACCTATTTTGTACTGGGCATCATGTTAGCTATTAAGGATGAGGAAATGACTCAGACACAGGATGCAGCAGCAGCAGCAGCAGCAGCAGCGTGGAGGAGGAAATGATTAATCTTGCCTGGTTTGGGCTCAGCATTGACTCGTTTATCAGCCTGACTCTTAAGGAATGGGTGATGCTGGTGAGGAAATGCAGTTCAGAGCAAACTCCCCTTTCCACAGATGTGCAAGAAGGTCTCTGAGTCCCAGTTATGTGGTAATCAGAGGTCAAGTTCATCATCTGGCCAGATGCAGTGGCTCATGCCTGTAATCCCAGCACTTTGGGAGGTTGAAGTATGAGGATTGCTTGAGGTCAGGAGTTCAAAACCAGCCTGGTCAATATAGTGAGATCCTGTATCTAAAAATAATAATAATAATAATTTTTAAAAGAGAGAGAGAAAGGAAGGAGGAAAGATGAATTGGTCCCAGCCAATTACTTCACAGAGTCAGTCTCATATTGAGGCAAGGGGACCAACCTTTTATACCCCTCACTAGTCTGTCCCCAGGACTGGCAAGGACTAGGGCTGGAGAGATGGGAAATTTCTATTTGGCTGAGGACAATTCTCAAGAGAAGGGGGCAGCTGTGATTGTTAGTAGTCTACATCATGACAGCTGGGAAAGGGGATCTGGACAGGGCAGCAACAGCATCCATTCTGGGGAGTCTCGGTGTACTTACATTGTAATTCACACAAACAACTTTACAGGCACAAGCCAACTCACTTTTCTCTCTTTTATGTATTTAAATGCAATATAAGGGGGCCGAGGCAGGAAAACTGCTTGAGCTCGGGAATTTGAGATCAGCCTGGACAACAGAGCAAGACCTCATCTCTACTACAAAAAAAAAAGAAAAAGAAAAAGAAAGGATAAGAAGAAAGAAAGAAAGAAAGAAAGAAAGAAAGAAAGAAAGAAAGAAAGAAAGAAAGAAAGAAAGAGAGAGAAAGAAGGAAGGAAAGAAGGAAGGAAAGAAAGAAAGAAAGAAAGAAAGAAAGAAAGAAAGAAAGAAAGAAAGAAAGAAAGAAAGAAAGAAAGAAAAGAAAAGAAAAGAAAAGAAAAGAAAAGAAAAGAAAAGAAAAGAAAAGAAAAGAAAAGAAAGGAAGAAAGGAAAGAAAGGAAGGAGGGAGGGAGGGAGGGGAAAAAAAAAAGGCTGGGTGTGATGGATGGTGCATGCCTATAGTCCCAGGTACTCCAGAGGCTGAGGCAGGAGGATGGCTTAAGCCCAGAAGTTCAAGACTGCAACTTGTGCCACTGGCATATGATTTTTCCACTTGGCATATGATTGTGTCATTACTCCAGCCTGGGTGACAGAGCAAGACCCTGTCTCAAAAAAAAAAAAAAAAAAGAAAAGAAAAGAAAAGCAATATTAAATTATACACTTTGTATATAGTGTAAGTATATGCTTTTTCCATATACTGCATATAAGTTTTTTCATATGCTGCATATTACTATGTAGCATATGTAAAAACATACCTATTACTATAGGATTGAACTCACAAAAATGTAATATGCTCCTTACTGAATTTCTTTTGGTTTTTTTGAGACAGACTCTTACTCTGTCACCCAGTGGCATGATCTGGGCACACTGCAGCCTCTGCCTCCTGGGTTCAAGCAATTCTCCTGCCTCAGCCTCCCAAGTAGCTGGGACTCCCAAGTAGCATGCCACTACATCTGGCTAATTTTTTTATTTTTATTTTTAGTAGAAATGGGGTTTCTCCCTGTTGGCCAGGCTGATCCTGAACTCCTGACCTCAAGTGAGCCACCCACCTCAGCCTCCTAAAGTGCTGGAATTATAGGCACGAGCCACTGCGCCCAGCCTCCTTACTGAATTCTTAAGGACCGCATATGACTTTGCCTTACCTGCTGATTTTAGAACTTAATGCCCTTGCCTCCTTTACATGTGACTCTACTACAGCTGATTGAGCCCCTCCTGACTTCCCTAATCTCCCTCTTCCACAGGGTCACAGGGTTTTGGTCCTGATGGACCATGCAGGGTGACCTCCTGGCTCCAGTGGCTTACCATCCCACTTGAGACACAACCCAAACTCTTGATTTGGTGCCCCAGTGATCTGACCCTTGCCTACCTGCCTGATGGTCGGTACTCAGCTCACCGCCCTCCAGCCTCAAGGCTTTCATTCAGTTCTTCAAACCTAACAGATTTTCCTACCTGGGCACTTGCACACACTGCCTTCTTTGCCCCAAAACGTCTTCCTTCTCTTCATGGCAGAGTTGGCTCCTCCTCCCCGTCAGAGTTCAACCTGTTGTCACCGCTCTCGGAGGCCTTCCCTGACCCTTCTTTCTAACATAAGTTCACATCACCTTGCTTGTTTCCTTCCCAGCCCTTGACAGTTTGTAATTGTTTGGGTTTTTTTCCACTCGGTTCTTGACTCTCTTGTCACTAAATTGTAAGCTTCATGATATCAGGGAGTGCCTGGCGCACAGTAGGAGCTCAGCAACTGTTCTTTTGAATGCATGGATGAATGAATGAATGAATTCACTGCCATGCCCCAGCAAGTCACCTCAAATCCATTCCATACTTTCCACTGGCAAAAGGGAAAGTTCCGACAGAAGGAGCATCCCTTTCCCGCTCGGAATGCTTCCATTGTCTCTTCCGACCCACAGAGGCAAGCTGACAATCACTTGCCTGAGCAGGCAAGTGTAGGGCATGAGGTTAAAAGACCCCAGTTCAAGTCCCACTCTTGTCACTTGCTAGCAAGGCAACAATAGCCAAACCAAGCCTCTCTGAACGTCAGTTCCTTTCTGTAAAATGGGGGAAACACCTCCTGCCATTTCTCCCTGGGTTGCAGTGAGATGACGCAGAAAGCTCTGCACAGATGATTTTCAGTGTTCTGAGTCCTGACTTTCAAAGGTCTTCACCCTTCACGACTGATCTCTCCCTCTCTCAACACCCATTTTTCCTGCCTCACCCAGCTACTGGTACTTCCTGAACGTCACTCTGTACATTCACACCATGGTGCGTTCCCTCAAAAGTTGTGCTGTTTGTTTGGAGAGCCCATTTCCTGCCTTCTTCATCTGTCCAGATCCTGACCATCATGAAGTTCCCCTGCCTCTGGGCTCACTTTATCTTTGATGTCTGCTTTACACCAGTGAATGTCTTCCTCACTGCACTCTGAGCCCCTTCTCTGGGTCCTAACTGCTAATCCCAACACCACACTGCACTGCTCCATCTGGACTAGGACCTGTGCTCAACGATGGGACTTCACAGTGGAGGAAGAACCCCCTCCACCTTCAAGAGGGTCACCATCTATTGGGATCAGAGAGGCTGAAAAGCACTTGACCACTTATTTGCAGGCTAGGAGAGCCGAGTGGTTAGGTACACTTGCATTGATGTCAGACATACCTGACTTTGAATCTCAGGATGTGTGGAACAGAAACCTAACTAAAATGGCTTAATTAAATAGGGGGTGATTTTTTCAAATAGTTAAGAAGACCAAGGTAGGAACCCAGGGCTGCTACAGAGTTTCCATGGCACATGGAGGGTTCAGGCTTCAACTAGATTTCCCTCTGCCTTCCTTAGCATGGGCCATCATTTTTCTTCTCTGTACCTGTTTTCTCGATTATAACATGGGAATAATAGTATCTTCCTTATAGAGTTGTTGTAAATATTAAATGAGTCGATGTATGCAAAGAACTTAAAACAGTACCTGGCTCTATATTAAGTGCTCTGTAAGTGTTAGCTGTTATTGTTACTATTATTCTGTCCTTCTGCAGAAAAAACAGCTGCTGCCTTTCTAGGCATCACATCCTCATCCCTGGCAGACAGAGGAAAGGCAAAGCACAAAAAGTTAGTGCTGGCTGAAACCATCTGTTTGTTTTTCCCTTCAGTTGAGGGGAAATCTATGTAATATAAAATTAGCCATTTAAAAATGAACAATTTGGTGGCATTTAATACATTCAACATGTGTGTGCAACCACCAACTCTATCAAGTTTCAAAACATTTTTTATCACCCCTAAAGGAACCCTTGTATGCATTAAGCACTTGCTCCCCATTCTCCCTTCCTCCCAGCACCTGGTAACCACCGGTCTGCATTCTGTTTCTGTGAGTTTACTTGTTCTAGATAGTCTCATTTGTTTTCAAAGAGCTTTCCAGGAAGCCCCACCCAGTCTTTTCTGCTCAGACCTCATTGGCCAGGAATGTGTCTGATTTTTAGCTGGGCAAATTCATGCCCTAGATAAAATCAGCATCTGTCATTCTACTTTTTTTTTTTTTTTTTTTTTTTTTTTCCTGAGACAGAGTCTTGCCCTGTCACCCAATCTGCGGTGCAGTGGCACGATCATGGCTCACCGTAGCCTTAACCTCTTGGGCACAAGCACTCCTCCCGCCTCAGCCTCTCAAAGCACTGGAATTACAAGTGTGATTCACTGGGCCCAGCCTGATTTACTTATTTATTATGTTTAATTGTTTATCTCTCCACCATCAGAATATCAGCTCTACACGGGCAGGGAACTTTGCCTATTTCATTTAGACACCTAGACCAGTGCCTGATTCATACTGTATCTCATTAATATGAAATGTTATCCATTTTTAAAGATTATTTATTTTGAGACAAGGTCTGTCTGTGTTGCCCAGGCTGGAGTGCAGTGGCACGATCTCATCTCACTGCAACCTCCACCTCCTGGGCTCAAGCCATCCTCCCACTTCAGCCTCCCAAGTAACTGGGACTACAGACAGATGCCACCATGCCCAGCTAATTTTTTAATGTTTTGTAGAGACAGTATTTTGCCATGTTGCCCAGACTAGTCTCCAACTTTTGAGCTAAAACAATCCACTCACCTTGGCCTCCCAAAATACTGGAATTGCAGGGATAAGCCACCATGCCTGGCCTAAAAGATTTTTATTTTGGAAAAGTTAAAGTGTGAAAAAAGATTTTTGTGCCTTAGAATCAATAAAATATGGTTGTAGGTTCTCTAAGTATTAAAATGTGGAATGAGGCAAAGCACAATGGCTCACGCCTATAATCCTAGTGTTTTGGGAGGCTGAGGCTGGAAGATTGCTTGAGCCCAGGAGGTCAAGGCTGCACTGTGCCACTGTACCCCAGCCTGGTTGACACAGTGAGACCCTGCCTCTAAAACAAAACAAAACAAAACAAAAAGTTACTTAGTGTGTTAGTCAATGATAAATGCTGAGAAAAAATAGAAAGTAGAGCAAGGTAAGGCTCATTTGGGGGATGGAACAGAGACAGGTTGCTACATTAATATACAGTCGACCAGTATCTGTGAGTTTTGCATCTGTGAATTCAACCAATCTCAAATTGAAAAAAAAAAAAATTGTTTTAAATTGTGTCTAGGCTAGGTGCAGAGGCTCATGCCTGTAATTCCAGAACTTTGGGAACACAAGATGGGAGGATCACTTGAGCCCAGGAGTTCAAGATCAGCCTGGGCAACATAGCAAGGCCATGTATCTACAGAAAAGAAAAAGAATTAGCCAAGCATGGTGGTGCATGGCTGCAGCCCCAGCTACTCAGAAGCCTGAGGTGGGAGGATCACTTAAGCCTCGAAGGTTGAGGCTGTAGTGAGCCATGCTCATACCACTGCACTTTAAGACCCTGTCAGAAAAAAAAAAAAAAATTATATCTGTACTGGACATGTACAGACTTTTTCCTCTTGCCATTATTCCCTAAGCAATAGAGTATAACAACTACTTACATAGCATTTACATTGTATTCAATATTACAAGTACTCTAGGGATGATTTAAGGAATACCAAAGGATAATGCACAAGTTATATGCAAACACTATGTTATGTTATATTGAGAACTTGAGCAAATGAGGATTTTTGTATCCATGGGGAGTCTAAAACCAACCCCCCATGGATACCAAGGGACAACTATCTATTGCTGTGTAACAAATTACCCCAACACTGAGCAGTTTAAAACAATATACATTTAGTATATCTGTTTCTGTGGGTCAGGAATCCAGGAGTAGCTTAGCTAGGTCATTCTGGTTCAGGGTTTCTCATGAGTTTGCAAACAAGATGTTGGCTGGGGCTGCAGTCATCTGAAAGCTTGACTAGGGCTGGAGGAGCTGCTTCCAAGATGGCTCACACATACAGTCATTGGCAAAAGGCCTTAATTCCTCTCTGACTGATGGCAAGAAGCCTCAGTTCCTTGTCACGTGGGCCTCCCCATGGGCTGCTTGAGTATCTTCACAACATGTCAGCTAACTTTTTCCAGGACAAGTGATTCCAGAGTGAGAGCAAGGAGGAACCCACAATATCTTTTATGACCTAGTCTTGGAAATGACACCATCACTTCCGCTGTATTCTCTTAGCTGGAATTGAGTCACTATGTCTATCCCACATTCAAAGAGAGGGAAATTTAAGGGAGAAGTATCAAGAGAATTTGCAGACATATTCGAAAACCACGACAATTAAATAGGGTGCTCAACATAAGAGAAAGGCAATATTGGCCAAGCAGATATGGAAGGCTCTTTCCTCTACCTAGCAAGCTCTCCTACTCACCTCCATGTCTGTTTGGCCAATTCCCTCACCTCCTTTAGGTTTTTGCTCAAATGTCACCTTTCGCTTATGCTGGTATTGTTGGGGCAGGAGTGCATGCAGGTAAAGGGGAAGAGGAAAGTGCTCCCTGAGAGGCAGCTAGCAGAGCTGCCACATGCCTGCCCTCCGTCACTAGCTGTGTGGCTCTGTGGTCACTTTCCATTCTGAGTTCCAGTTTCCTCCTCTGTGTAATGGGAATGACAGTAGTAACTATTCACAGGTTTATTATGAGGATTAAATAAGACAGTATCTGTAAAGCATCCAGGCCATGTCTGGTATACTATGTTCAGTAAACATTAACTAATGTTATTCTTGTTACAATCAGGTGCTGTAGCCTCAATCTTTTTAAATATTTTTTATTATTTATTTGAGACCGGATCTCACTTTGTCAGCCAGGCTGGAGTGCAGTGGTGTCATCATGGCTCACTCCTGGGCTCAAGTGATCCTCCTGCCCCAGCCTCTCCAGTAGCTGGGACTACAGGCATGAGCCACTGCGTCCAACCCGTAGCCTCATTCTTCTCCTCTGAGCCTCAGGTACAATGGTGCAGATCATCAGCTGGGGTCTCTTAGAGGACATGGCCCTTGAGGGATGTGGTAGAAATATCTCCCCTCCTCTGCAACACAGAGAAAAAGTGGCAGAGGAGACAAACTCTGCCTGCCAGTCAGCCCAGACCTCAGCATCGGCGAAGCCACCAGGTTTGAGTGTAAGTCTGCTAAGCTGCCTGGGGGTGTGGGGAGCCTGGTCAGCTATAGACCAGGAAACCAATTCAGAAGTTCAAGAATGAGATCCTCCCCACACCCTCTCCTGAGCCCTCCAGTCTCAGTCAATCTCTAGACAGTATTTGCTAAGGCCTGTCTGAGTCCCTTGCTGAGTGCTGGAAATGCGGCAGTCGGCAAGAGCAAAATCCAAGAGGTAGCAAATCAAGTGTCCACGCCAGTCAGGACCTGAGGTCTTTGAGGGAGGTAGAAACCACCTAGGGTGGATCCTCCAGTGTGTCCTCAGAAGGGGGACTGGACACAGGGAGGGAGAGGAAGGGACTGCATCCTCGCCCCGTGGCACAAGACAGAGCTCAGGGCCCAGTGCCTTTCACTGGGTCACTACCCACCTGGGCCAAGGTCTACCATGGTCCTGTCTACTCGTGCTTGTAAAAGTGTGGTTTACAGTAAAAGCAGCTTAGGTCAGTGTGAAAGGCTCTGCTCCAAGGGCTACAAATGTTGCTTCCACTCCTGATTCCACTGCACACACACCACATATATATACCTCAGCAATTCCAACCATTTTCTGGGTCTCAGTTTCCTTCTCTGTCAAAAAGTCTTTGCTCAAACATAAGGACAGTAAGGATAAGGATACTTACTGTGAGTCTTGGGATTACAGTCATGAGCCACAAGGATAGTAAGTTTTTCTGTGCCTAATTTATTCATTCAGTAAATACTTATTAAGTCCCTACTGTGTGTCAAGCACTGTTCTGATGCCTTGGAAAGACAGTGCAGAGCAAGATATTCAATGCCTGTGCTTGCTGGGAGCTGACCCAGTGGTGGGGAATCATTCTGTGAAATACAGTCACGAGTCACTTAACAATGTGCATATGTTCTGAGAAACATGTTGTCAGGTGATCTTATCATTGTGCAAACATCATGGAGTGTACTTACACAAACCCAGATGGCACAGTCTACCACGCACCTAGGCTATACGGTATAACCTATTGCTCCCAGGCTACGAACCTGTACGGCACGCTATGGGCTGAACCTTGTAGGCAGTTCTAACACAATGGTAAGCATTCATGTACCTAAACATAGAAAAGGTACAGTAAACATATGGTATAAAAATACAGTAGGCCAGGTGCGGTGGCTCACACCAGCACTTTGGGAGGCTGAGGCGGGTAGATCACGAGGTCAGGAGATTGAGACCATCCTGGCTAACATGGTGAAAGCCCATCTCTACTAAAAATACAAAAAATTAGCCGGGCGCAGTGGTGGGCACCTGTAGTCCCAGCTACTTGGGAGGCTGAGGCAGGAGAATGGCGTGAACCTGGGGGGTGGAGCTTGCCGTGAGCTGAGATTGCACCACTGCACTCCAGCCTGGGTGACAGAGCAAGACTTGGTCTCAAAAACACAAATAAAATAAAATAAAATAAATACAAATACGATATAGGACAGGCACAGTGGCTCACGCCTGTAATCCTAACACTTTGGGAGGCCAAGGCTGGTGGATCACTTGAGGTCAGGAGTTTAAGACCAGCCTGGCCAACATGGTGAAACCCCGTTTCTACAAAAAATACAAAAATTAGCCAGGTGTGGTGGCAGGTGCCTGTAATTCCAGCTCCTTCAGAGGCTAAGGCTTCAGAATCTCTTGAATCCAGGAGTTGGAGGTTGCAGCAAGCCGGGTTCACGCCATTACACTCTAGCCTGGGCAACAGAGCGAGATTGTGACTCAAAAAAAAGGAGAAAAAAAAAAAAGTACAAAAGATTTTTAAAAACTGGTACACCTATATAGAGCACTTACCACAAATGGAGCTTGCAGGACTGGAGGTTGCTCTGGGTAAGAGAGTGAGTGGTAAGTGAATGTGAAGGCCTAGGACATCACTGTACACAACTGTAGACTTTTTAAGCTACACTAAATTTATTTAAAAAGATTTATTTCTTTAATAATAAATTAACCTTAGCTTACTGTAATGTTATATACTTTTTAAAAACTTTTAAACTCTTTTGTAACAGCACTTAAAACACAAGCACATTGTATAGCTTTTCCTTCTTTCTCTTTATTTATTTATTTTTCTGAGACAGAGTCTTGCTCTGTTGCCCAGGCTGGAGTGCAGTGGCGTGATCTTGGCTCACTGCAACCTCTCCCTCCTGGGTTCAAGTGAGTCTCCTGTCTCAGCCTCCCGAGTAGCTAGGATTATAGGCACGTGCCAACATGCCTGGCTAATTTTTGTATTTTTAGTAAGAGATGGGGTTTTGCCATGTTCGCCAGGCTGGTCTTGAACTCCTCACCTCAGGTGATCCGCCCTCCTGGGCCTCCCAAAGTGCTGGCACTACAGGCATGAGCCACCGAGACCAGCTTTTTTTTTTTTTTTTTTTTTTAAAGACAGGGTCTCACTCTGTCACCCAGGCTGCAGTGCTGTGGCGCAATCCTGGCTCACTACAGCCTCAACCTCCTAGACTCAGGCGATCTTCCCACCTCAGCTTCCCAAGTAGCTAGGACTACAGGTGCATGCCATCATGCCTGACTAATGTTTTTTATTATTGGTAGACACAAGGATCTTGCTATGTTGCCCAGGCTAGTTTCAAACACCTGGGCTCAAGTGATCCTCCTGCCTCAGCCTCTCAAACTTGTGATTACAGGCGTAAGCCACCACACGCAGCCCACTTTTGTTCTTTATATCTTTATCCTATAAGCTTTTCTCTATTTTCAAATTTTTTTTTAATTTATTTTTTGTTAAAAACTAAGACACAAGCACACACATTAGCCTGGGGTCAGGGTCATCAATATCACTGTCTTCCACCTCCACACCTTGGCACACTGGAAGGTCTTCAGAGGCCATAACATGCAGCTGTCATCTCCTGTGATAACAGTGCCTTCTTCTGCAACACCTCCTGAAGGACCTGCCTGAGGCTGCTTCATAGTTAACTTTTTTTTTAAAGTAGAAGGAGTACACTCTAAAATAACAATAAAACATATCGTAAGTACATAAACCAGTAACATAGTTGTTTATCATCATTATCAAGTGTACTGTACATAACTGTATGTGCTATACTTTTATATGACTGGGGGCACAGTAGGTTTGTTTACACCAGCATCACCGCAAACTCGTGAGGAATGTGTTGCGTTATGACGTTAGGGTGGCTACAAGGTCACTAGGTGATAGGAATTGGTCAGCTCCATTGTAATCTTATAGGACCATCATCTTGACCCAAATGTAATGCAGTGCATGACTGTATGGTGGTAGGTGCTAAGGACAGATGCAACACAGAGGAAGGGGACAGAGAGGATAGAGGGTGGTCAGGGAAGGTCTTGTGGCTGTTTGAGGGAAGGGCATTCCAGGCAGAGGGCACAGCAAGAGTCCTGAGAAACGAATGTGCTTGGGGCATCCAAGGAGCCTCGAGGAAGCAGTTTATGGAAACTCTAGAAACAAATGAGGTCCAACCATAGCGACTCTTTCAGAGCAAAAGCCAGATCACGTCACTTCTCTGCCAAAGTCCTTGCAAGGCCTCAATGCAGATGGCCTCCCTCCTACCCTCCCGGCCCCACTTCGCTCTGTCCACACTCCCTCAGGGCTGCGGCTCACCCCTGCCGAAGGCTTCCCCCTAACTCAGAGGTCCTTAACCAGAATCACCCGCAGGGCTTATTAAAACACAGATGCTGAGTTCCAGCCCAGTTTCTGATCCAGAAACTGATTTGTGGCTGGGATACGGCCCTATAATGTGTATTTCTAATGGGGTCCCTGGTAAGGCTGACACTTCAGGACTTATTGCTTCAGTTTTAGAAGTGCTGCTCCAGCGTTCCCTTGCTGATACTGCTTTTTTTTTCTTTCTTTCTTTCTTTTTTTAAGATAGAGTCTTGCTTTGTCGCCCAGGCTGGAGTGTAGTGGCGCCATCTCAGCTCACTGCAACCTCTGCCTCCTGGGTTCCTGCGATTCTCCTGCCTCAGCCTCCTGAGTAGCTGGGACTACAAGTGCGCGCCACCACACCCAGCTAATTTTTGTACTTTTTGTAGAGGTGGGGTTTCACCATGTTAGACAGGCTGATCTCAAATTCCTGACCTCAAGTGACCTGTCCACCTCAGCCTCCCAAAATGCTGGGATTACAGGCATGAGCCACTACACCCAGCCCGCTTTTGCCCCAGATAACCCACTTAGTACTACAACTTGCTCCCCTCCTCCCCTGTACTCCAACCTCCTTCCTACTCTATTTTTCCTTTTTTTCTTGTCTTTTCTTTCTTCCTTTTTTTTTTTTTTTTTCTTTTGTTTTGAGATGGAGTCTCACTCTGTCACCCAGGCCGGAGTGCAGTGGCACTATCTCGGCTTACTGCAACCTCTGCCTCCTGGGTTCAAGCAATTCTCCTGCCTCAGCCTCTCAAGTAGCTGAGATTACAGGCGTGTGCCATCACACCCAGTTAATTTTTGTATTTTTAGAGATGGGGTTTCGCCATGTTGGCCAGGCTGGTCTCAAACTCCTGACCTCAGGTGATCTGCCTACCTTGGCCTCCCAAAGTGCTGGGATTACAGGCATGAGCCACCATGACCGGCCTAAAGAACTTCTTAAACATTAGTCATACACACTTTTTTTTTTTTAATGGAAAATCATCTGGTGGTGCAATGGCTCCCAAATGCTGGTGTCCCAAGACCAATGATGGCAGAATAATTTTGTTTTGTTTTGTTTTTTTGTTTTTGAGAGAGGATCTCGCTACATCGCCCAGGCTGGAGTGCAATGGGGTGATCACAGTTCACTGTAGCCTCAACTTCCCAGGCTCAAGTGATCCTCCCACTTCAACCTCCTGAGTAGCAAGGACTACAAGTGCACACCACCATGCCAAGCCAATTTTTTATTTTTTATTTTTGCAGAGACAGGGGTCTCAAACTCCTGAGCTCAAGGGATCCACTTGCCTCAGCCTCCCAAAGTGCTGGGATTATAAGTGTGAGCCACTCCCCAGGCCTGCTTGTTGATTTTTTGAGACAAGATCTCGGTCGCCCAGGCTGGAGTGCAGTGGCACCATCATGGCTCACTGCAGCCTCCACCTCCAGGGCTCAGCTAATCCTCCCACCTCAGCCTCCTGGGTAGCTCAGAATACAGACAGGTGCCACCATGCCCAACTAATTATTTAATTTTTTATAGAGACAGGGTCTCACTATGTTTCCCAGGCTGGTCTTGGACTCCTGGGCTCAAGCAATCCTCTCACTTTCACCTCCCAAATTGCTGGGATTACAGGTATGAGCCACCATGCCCAGCCCAGACTGATTTTTTAAAATACAGATTCTTGTGGTTTAAAAATACCCTCGGAGAGTCTGTGTCAGGAAGTTAGGGTTGGGCAGAGATTTTTTGTCTTTCTCAAAGCACCCACTCACCCATCTCTTACGCCACACATCTCCAGATAAGTGTGAGGTATGGCCAGGTTTAGGAATTCCTGTGAGAAACCTTACCTGTAGAGAAAGATTTGGGGGAATAAATTCCAGGGTGTAGCTTTTTACACTTTGCAAAAATGTGACCACACCCATGGTCATTTATCACTTCCCACAAGCTCTCCAGTTGGCCAGGCAAGATCACCATCTCCCTTTCACAGAGCAGAAAGCTGAGGCCCTGGGGAATCAAGTGATACTCCCTGCTCAACACTCAACAGTCACAGCTGGTTGGTGGTGGAGGTCACACACCTGCGGGTGGCAGAGATAGGATTAGAGCTTGGGCCTCTGGCTGGGTGCAGTGGCTCATGCCTGTAATCCCAGCACTTTGGAAAGATGAGGTGGGAGGATCACTTGAAGCCAGGGATTCAAGATCAGCCTGAGGCCCTCCTCACTCCCCCATGCCGCCCCCACTCTCTCCTCTATTTTAAAAAATAAGAAGAAGAAAGAGGGAAAAAAAAAGACCTTAGGCCTCTGAATTCTCACTCTAGGGCTCTCCCCTCTCCATCACCTGGATAAACCCGAATTCCAGGAAGTTCCGAGGACGCCACTGGGGGAGGAAGGTCAGAGAAGGGAGAGAAAGTGTCAAATGCGTGGAGGGCAAGGTTCTGGGAGGCTGTTTCCTGGCCACGGGAAGGACTCCAGTTGCCCTAAGGACTTGGAAAACACATGACATTCACGAGGTAACTGACTGCCTGTGACCTCAGGACATCCACTTTCTCTTTGTGTGCTTCTCCTCATCACCAAAATGGGGCTGATAATCCATGTCCTGCCCCCGACAAAATACTTGTAGAATGCAAAGCACTCCAAAAGTCCAAGTTATTATTGCTGTTATCAAGGGAAGGCCCTTTGGGACAGAATTTAAACAGCCTTTCTTTCATCTGAGGGATACTTTTGAGCATCTACCACGTGCCAGGCACGGTGCGGGTCACTGTACACACATGCCCTCACTTACCCCTCACAAAGGGCCAGTGCTGCTGTTCTTTACCTTTTACAGATGAAGAAACTGAGGCTCGCTGAGAGTTGCAATTCATTCCATCATTAGTTCATTCACTCAGCTTTTACTAAAAGCCTGCTCGGGGCCAGGCTCGGGGCCAAGTGCTGGGAATAAGAAGATGAACAAGTCCTTCAGGAGACGTGCCCATAAATTACTTTAATAACAACTAAGTACATGCTTCAACAGACAAGGTGCAGTGGGAACTAGAAGGGGAACAACAGGTTCTCCTGGGGGTTATGGGGATGGACAGCTGACCTCCTGCGAGGACCCTGCACCGCTAAGGTGCATGCGCCCTCTGTAGCTGTGCAATCACAAAGGCTGGGCTCGAGTCTCACTTGGATCAAGGCTTTGCTGTGTATTTCCAAGAAGCCTCTTCCGCCACTGAGCCTCGGTCTCAATCTGGAAAGTTAAAAGGTTGCGTAGGCCTGACATCCTCCAGCTCTCGAGGGGCCAAAAACTCTGGCCCTCTCACCCCACCTTCTGGTCAGTTCAAGCTCGACCCCAGCCAAGCCTCATTCCGAAGCCCTGAAGGCCAGACCGAATCCCTTGGAAAGTGCCAAATACCCCTCCCCAGCGAGGTGCTCAGAGCCTGGGGCGGGGCCGGGGTACCAAGGGGGCGGGGCTCCAGCGGGGGGCGGGGCCAAGACCTAGATGCAGACGTGCGCGGCCCGCCCAGAAGCGTCTCTCCCAGCCAATGAGCGTCAAAGGGCGGGGAAGCCCCGCCTCTGGGTATAAGAATACGCCGAGCCCCCGTACGCGGCGCGGAGGTTTCGGAGCGCTACACCGTGCGGGCTTTTGTGACCTGGTGCTGCGGCCGCAAGGTGCGCAGTAGTGGGCTGGGCCGGGGCACCGGTCGGGTTTGGTTTTGCTCCGCCCGGCCGACCTGCAGGGATCGCACGGTGCCCGGGTCTCCCGCCGCAGAGCAGCTGCTGGCCCGGGCCGGGGGAGCCGGCGCTGACCACCGCGCACTGTCCCCGCAGGCAGCCGGCCCGCCGCCATGGCCGACCACCTGATGCTCGCCGAGGGCTATCGCCTGGTGCAGAGGCCGCCGTCCACCGCGGCCGCCCATGGCCCTCATGCGCTCCGGACTCTGCCGCCGTACGCTGGCCCAGGCCTGGACAGCGGGCTGAGGCCGCGGGGGGCTCCCCTGGGGCCGCCGCCGGCCCCGCAACCCGGGGCCCTGGCGTACGGGGCCTTCGGGCCGCCGTCCTCCTTCCAGCCCTTTCCGGCCGTGCCTCCGCCGGCCGCGGGCAGCGCGCACCTGCAACCTGTGGCGACGCCGTACCCCGGCCGCGCGACCGCGCCCCCCAACGCCCCGGGAGGCCCCCAGGGCCCGCTGCCGGTGCCTAGCGCCGCAGCCCCGCCGCCGCCCGCGCTCGCCCTGGGCGGCATGGACGCCGAACTCATCGACGAGGAGGCGCTGACGTCGCTGGAGCTGGAGCTCGGGCTGCACCGCGTGCGCGAGCTGCCCGAGCTCTTCCTGGGCCAGAGCGAGTTCGACTGCTTCTCGGACTTGGGGTCCGCGCCTCCCGCCGGTTCCGTCAGCTGCTGAGCGCGACCGGCGCCCGCCCGGCGTGCCCGAGAGGAGAAGGGGCCCGACTGCCCGCCGGACCCCGAACGCGGCGACTGGGCCCCGCGCGCGCCCTCCGCGAGGGTGGAGTCGGCAGCTGTGTGCGCGGGGCCCGGCACCGGGCTGGGACCCTGGCGTCCCTCCAGGCCCTGCCTCCTGCCGGAGGACAGTTTGGCTTCACTTCTCTGACCCCAGCCTCGGCGGTAAAGTGAAGGAGACTGGACCAGCTTCAGCTTTCGGACTCCGGTTCTTGGATCGTGTCCTCTCCCCCTCGCCTCCCCCTCCCCCCAATCTGAGCCATTGCAGGCCTCTGCCTGCTGCCCTCTCTCTCCTCGGGATCGGGTCCCCAGAGCCACCATCTCCTGAGCCTCCCACCCCGCTGCCTGGGCCCAGCGGTTGCTGGGCCTCCCACCTCGAGGAGGGGAAGATTGTACAGCCCGAACCCATGGAGCAATGCCCTATCTGGCCAACAAAACCAAAATAAAACTGGGTCACTTTACAGTCTTGCCGTTTTCATTTCCTTATCACCCCGAGCCCTGACTATATTTAGCTTCCAAAGTCCCAAGGCTGCTGAAGACACTGGATGGCATGGGGGCCACAGTCCCCAGCAGTGCCCAGGAGAGGAAACCGACAGTTTCTTTCAAAAATATCTTGTGGGTTGTGCAATTGTTATGTCACAACCTGGAGGGCAGAGGCTGCTACTGGGTGGTGGGGCAACCCACTGGACCTCCCAGCTCCTAGGGTGGGGGGAGCTTGGTGCTCTGCCAGAGAGGAGCTGGGTGGCACCGGGTTCAGACAGCCTAGCTTTGGACCCTGACTCTCCCTTGCCCAAGACACCATCCGTTCTGATTTCTGAGGCTGTTTCCTAGAGGGAGATGGTCCCCGTCTCCTCAGGTAGTTATGCTGCCTTCAGCACAGTGCCAAACACCTGAGCAGTTCTCAGTAAGTGACAGCAATTATTATTCTACAAATTGGTGCTGATTTTATTCCAGGCCCTGTGTCAACTTGGTGCATGCTCTCATGGAATCACAGTCCAGGTGGGAGGAGGCGGGTAACAGGCCTGGAAATAAACTAATCTTGCTGCAAGGAAGACTGTGATGAGTTCTAGAAAACAGTGCTTAGGCAGCACTTTGGGAGGCTGAGGTGGGCAGATCACGAGGTCAAGAGATTGAGACCATCCTGGCTAACATGATGAAACCCTGTCTCTACTAAAAATACAAAAATTAGCTGGGTGTGGTGATGCGTGCCTGTAGTCCCAGCTATTTGGGAGGCTGAGGCAGGAGAATCGCTTGAACCCAGGACGCAGAAGTTGCAGTGAGCCAAGATCATGCCACAGCACTCCAGCCTGGCGACAGAGTGAGAGACCTCAAAAAAAAAAAAAAAAGAAAAAAGAAAAAACAGTTCGGAGGGGATGGGGGAGGGGGATTGCACAGCCAGGACAATAGACTGGCCAAGCAGGCACACCCAGAGGAGGGAGCAGTTTCAGCTATTAATAGTTGAGGTTGGGGTCAGTTCAGGCTTCAGGGAAGCAGTGACATTTGATGTGATGAACAGAGCCTTGAGTGATGAATATGTTTTTAGGAGAGAAGAGCCTGTTTCAAGGCAGGAAGGCACACAAGTACAACGAATGTTTGGGGAAGGTGTGGGGTGTCTAGAAGGTACAAGAAAGGTCAGATGACTTTACGACAACTTTGTGAGGCAAGCACAGTCCTCATGCTACAGACCTGGCAGGATTTGGCCTCGGAGTCCTGAGCACCAGCGTGAGTTCCTGGCCACCCTCTGCTGTTCACTCTGGACAAATACCTAGGTGCTTCTGAGATGTGGGGAGAAAAGCTGGGAAAGAGATTGAAGGCAGGGAGGAGGCTGGGTCAGAGACGCTGCGGACAGTGCTAGGACAGGTGGTGGGGCATTCTCTAGGAGAGCGTGGATTCCAGGGACACTGGAGAGGAACACCAGGCTGAGACCTTCAGTCCCCAGCAGCTGGGCTTGGTTCTCAAGCCAGACTTTTTTGTGGATGTGACCCTCCATCAGCCTGTGAGTTCTCCCAGGACCTGCTGTGCTCTGAAGCTACGAGGATGGGCATGTGGCTGATGACAGGAGGTGTTTGGCAAATGAGTAAAGGTCTCCCTAAGATCATGGGATTTCTGGGACAGGATGAAGAGAGAAAGGAAGAGAGGCTTCTGGGAAGGGACTGGCCTGAGCCCTGGGCTAAGAGAGGATGGCGTTTGCTACCCCGCCACCCCGCTGCTTTGCCCAGAACCCCAGGCCAAAGACAGAAACCACGGGGCTGAATTAGGACAGGAGGGTTTGGCCCTGAGCTGGACACTTCCCTGATTCCCTTCTCTCTGGTCCTCAGTTTCCACACCAGTAAAATGGGGCTAATATCCCTGCCCTGCTACATTACAAAGCAATAAGCCTCACAATTAGTAAGGAACAAATTCAGAGATGGGTTGATAAGCAGTTGGTAAACTTTGAAGTGCTCTCCATATGGAAGGGATTACAATGAAAACCCCAACACCTGCCTCTTTCCAGAGTTAAAGGGGAAGCGGAGGAGGGAGTCCAGCTGCTGAGCTCTTCCCTTCCCCATCCCTCCAAAAGAGACTGCTGACAAGTTGGACAGCAGACAGAGGGACACGGGAGAAGATGAGGCTGGGGCAGCCCACCGCCTGGATCCCCAAATCCCTGACAGTTTGGAGACTTCTGACCCTACCATCTCCTACCAGGGGAAGAGACAGTATGTAGAGAGGCAGTGAGGAGAGCAATGGGCTTGTCGCCTGACAGCCTCAGGGTCCAGTTCCAGAAGCGACTCTTACCAGCTGACTGACCTCAAGCAAGCCACTGCACCTCCCGAGTCTTGGCTCTCCTAAGATAGTCACACAAGCTTCCCATGGGGCCGACAGGGTGTTGCTCATGTCTCCCCCAGGGCTGCCTCCTAAAGCAACCTGTTGCCTCTTTGGTGCTGTGGATTTCACTCTTATACCTAAGCTGGATCTTTGGGGTCAGAAATCAGGCTTCCTCAGGGTTGGGAACTGAGTCATGACACAGATAAGTCATTTTCCTATCCTTTTTGTTTTATTTTGTTTTGTTTTCCTATTCATATGAAAGTTTCCATGCTGATGTTCTTTATTTTGAATTATCTTTTGATTGACTGGATTTTATCAACAAGCTGCCATTTGTGGGTTTGTTTGTTTTTTTTTTTTCCTTCAAGAAAAGTGTAACTTCCCTTGAACTCATCTTTACAATGGGGATGCTAATAGTACCACCCTGTAGAACTGCTGTGGATATTAAACAAGTTAGTGCAGGTAAAGTATTGAGAGCAGTGTGGTTTGTAGTAAGTGCTGTTGTTATCCCTGATAACAGCACTTTTTGGAGATACCTTTGTATTAGAATCTCAGGAAGGCTGTGTTTTAAACAGCTAGAAAGAGGTTACTCCAACAGCGACACTGTTGCAGTTTGGGTTCCCCAGGAAGCAGACTCTGAGATGACATTCAGCTAGCAAGAGGTGTGTTAGGGAGTGCCTTTAGGATCCGCACCTGCAGAAGGGAGGGGACAGAAGCCAGAGCCAGCTAAGAGGCTACAAAGCAGGCCCAGCAGAAGCCTCGGCCAGCCCCACTGGGAGCTCTGGAGCTAGAAGGGCCCTTCAGAGTTGGCCTGAGTTGGACCATTTTAATCCTTTATACTCCTGCCTCCATCAGTCACTGGATGTGAACCACCCAGAGAAGTGGTGTGACTGTGGGCAAGGCAGCTGTCCCCAGCTAAGCCCATCCCTGGAGGAGCTGCCAGGGGACAGCTGTCTACCAACAGCACTCCTGGGGGCTAGAGCAATAATTCCTTTTTTTTTTTTTTTTTTTGAGACAGAGTTGTCTCACTCTGTCACCCAGGCTGGAGTGCAGTGGCGCGATCTCTGCTCACTGCAACCTTTGCCTCCCGAGTTCAAGTGATTCTCCTGCCTCAGCCTCCTGAGTAGCTGGGGTTACAGGTATGCGCCACCAGGCCCGGCTACCTTTTGTATTTTTAGTAGAGATGGAGTTTCACCATGTTGTCCAGCCTGATCTCCAACTCCTGACCTCAAGTGATCCACCTGACTTGGCCTCCCAAAGTGCTGGGATTACAGGATGCGCCACTGTGTCCAGACTAGGGCAATGGTTTCATAGAAGGCGGCTCTGGGCAGCACATCACAGTGTTCACCACAGGCACTGGGGGGGGACTCTTGTCCCCAACAGCAAGGGTCTCCTTAAATTTATGCCCTGGGTATCTCTTTTGCCTCACCTTAGTCTCAGATCTGACCAGCACCTTCCCTATTACAGAACAACAACAAAATTGAAACATATCAACCTTATAGGTTTGATGTGATGAGACTCTATACAAAATACCCCGCTCAATAACTGAGCGCTGCCATCACTATCATCATCGTCATTGTCGTCATTATCATCATCACTCCAGGTCAGATAAGTGTTCAACAGTCATTTATCAAATAAATTAATGAACAGTCTGATCCTAGCCTTTTCCCAGGCAGCTTAAGTGGTTTAGCTGATTACTAAGTAATCCTCTTGAATTCCTTAATCCATCCTGGCCTAACTCTTCATGCCACCCTGTTGTTAGAAGTGCTGGGACAAGATTAGTGCCAACTATAAGACCAAATAAGTGCTTACTGAGTGCCCGCTGTGTGCAGGCATGGTGGGAACTGACAGGGAGAGCCCAGTGGGTGCTCTTTCTTTTCCAGTCTCTTTAATCACTGCCCAACCCTGTAAATAGCACTGCTAGGTAGTTTATCCCCATTCCAGAGGTCAGAAAACTGGGGCACGCACAGAATTACTCCAAGTCACACCCCAGTAAGAGGTGAGGTGAGCATGTCCACCTCACCATATCTGGGGCCCGTCCCCTCCCCAGGCTGGATCTGGCCAAGGACCTGAGCCTGGGTGGGTTAAGAGCAGAGTCTCAGAGCTGGTCTGCCACTCTGAGGCTGTGAGATGCAGAGGAAGCTACTGAGCCTCCTTAGGCCTTGATTCCTTCTTCCATCCAATGGGGAAAATAATTCCAACATCTGAAGAATGTGTGTGCAAAGATTCACGTGAGGCTGGGTTTCTGAGAGCACACTGCAAGTGGTACAGTGCAATGCTGCTTGGCCAAAGTGGGTTTGTGGGTGAACAACCATGGCCCTTACCCTGTAGCTGGTCTGGGAAGAGGACACCTGCATATACTCTGGGGCTTTAGATCTGGCCAGCCTGGAGCATGCAACGTAGAGTCTTATGTTGAGGGTTCCAAGGAGGCACTGCTGAGCAGCTCAGGTTCTGGACGGCCCTGAGGGCTGGTGCTGATAAAAGACGGGGATGTGGGTCAGCTTGGGGAGGACGCACGGGTTGGGAGACTGGGCATGAGTAAAGGCCCAGGGCCCAAAGTGTGCCTTGATGGATAGAAGAAATAAAGGAAGCTACTCTGAGTGCAGTCCCCTTATCTGTCAAGTGGAGACATGACAAGCTTCTTGTGAGAATGAACCAAGGTGATGTTAAGTGCCTGACCTGTGAGCTGGCTCAGGTGGAGCTGTGGCTGGGAAATATGACCACAGGGACGAGGAGGACAGAGCCCTGCCCCACCCAGCCTCCAAGTGCCTTCCCATCCTCAACTGCAGCCACCCCAGGCTCCTCATGCACGATGCTCCTCGTGCCGCCAAGCCTCTGTTCCTTTGCCTGTGCCATTTCCTCAGCCTGAAATGCCCTCCACAGGGCCTTTTCCACATCCAAAGGCCTATTACCTTGTGTCTCAGAGTTGCTGAGGGGTCTTTCTCCACCAGACTGTAAGGCTTACCCTCGCCCCCACCTCCACCTACTGTGTGGCTCAGAGAGTGCTGGGCCAGGCATGGTGGCTCACACCTAGAATCCCCGTCCTTTGGGAGGCTGAGGCGGGAGGATCACTTGAGTCCAGGAAAATTTTAATACCTTTTAAATTTAAAATTTCATTTTTTATTTATAAGGTGTAGTTAACTCTAAGGTTGGCAAAACAAATTTTCAAAATAATTTTTAAAAAATAAAAATAGTCCGGGCAGGTTGCAGTGAGCTGAGATTGCACCATTGCACTCCAGCCTGGGCAACAAGAGTGAAACTCTGTCTTAAAATAATAAAAAATAACTAAATAATAAAATAAAATAAAATACTATAATCCCATTTATATAAAAAAAGAGATGTGTGTTATGTATATGTATGTAACATACATATAATATAATAGAATCGTATGTGTTTGAAAAAACTTGTGGGGGGGTCTCTGACTTTTTGTGTTTTCTACATTGTTTGCAAATTATTTTGTCTTAAGCGTATATTTATTTTGACCAAAAACATGTGTTTGTTTAAAACAAAATGATTGGCTCACACCCTGTCTTGAGCTAGGGCAGTCTGCTGTCTCACGTGCCCATTTCATGGCAAAGCCCTAAGCCTGAGCTCCTCTGTGGGAAGAGGCGTACAATTGAGCCCCGCCGGAGACCACCCTCTAATGGGCTGTGGAGGACTCCCCACTCCATCCCTGGCCACACCTCTGCTTCACGGAGATACCTGGACTTGATGTTCGTGGATGTCTACCCTCCCCGACTCTACAAATGAGAACAACCCCCGACCAAGTGTGGTGGCTCACACCTGTAATCCCAGAACTTTGGGAGGCTAAAGCGGATGGATTACTTGAGGTTAGGAGTTTGTGACCAGCCTAGCCAACGTGGTGAAACCCCGTCTCTAATAAAAATACAAAAATTAGCCAGGCGTGGTGGCAGGTACCTGTAATCCCAGCTACTCAGGAGGCTGAGGCAGTTAGAATCGCTTGAACCCAGAAGCAGAGGTTGCAGTGAGCCGCGATCGCACCATTGCACTCCAGACTGGGCAACAAGAGCGAAACTCTGTCACAAAAAAAAAAAACTTAGAATCTTGAGTCTCACACAGACTTCAATGGGCCCTGTGCTCAGCTCCCTATTTTAGTGTGTGGGGGGGCGGGGGGTGGGGGGCTGGGTAGAGGGGGTTGCCATGTTGCCCAGACTGGTCTCAAACTCCTGGGTTCAAGTGATCTGCTCGCCTCAGCCTCCCAAAGTGCTGGGATTACAGGCAGGAGCCACCGCACCCGGCCGAGCTTCTGGATTTAAACGAAGGACAGGGGTGGTCCGGCTCTCCTCAGAGACGTCTGTAGAGTGGTGCTTCTGCCCTTAATGAGACAGCAACACAGACAGACTAGCATCAGGGTCTGAGAGACTTGGCGTCAGACCTGGGCTTGCCTCTCTGGCCCTGCTGCTAGTTTGAATCTTTCAGGCCCTTCTGGGTTTGAATCTGGCTCCAAACTACATGCGTGACATTTGGCAAAGCCACTTTACCACTGTTAGCCTCTGTTTTTGTTTCTAAGCTAAAATATGTTCCAATACTTACACACTCAACAGATGGGATTAAACGAGCTATTGGCTGATGTACTTAGCACAGTGCCTGGCATGCAGTAAGTTCCCAACAGCAATAGCTGTTTCCAACTTGGCACAGCAGTGCTGAGTCAGCAGTAGCTGTGAGCATGTCCAGAGAAAGAGGTCGAGGGTGGGGAGGGAGGACTTCAAACCATGTCCCACGCAAATGACTGAAAGACGGGCTCTTCAGCCAGCAGAGAAAGACCCAAGAGCAGAAGTAGGCGTCCGCTATTTATGCCTTCCAGGATTTAGTCACCCTTCTCCTGATAAAAGGTTTCCCCAAAATTCTTTTGGGAAACCACCTCTCCCTCATTTATAGCCCGTGTAGCGTGGGTAAGTTTGCCTGTTCCCCTGTATCTGATTCAAAATAAAATACTACTAAGCTGTAAAATCAGTGTAAGGAAGCCCCAAATCTTTCCATGACTATTTTGCAATAGCAGTACTTTATCTCTTTCTCCGCCTCCTCCTCGTCCCCTTTTCTTCTTCACATCAAAGTCTTTCGAATTTGCAGCTAATACCTTAAACACATGAGCTGTCTCTTGTTAGGTCATTCAGTACTGACTCATCTTATCTCACCTGACTCACAGTAATCTAAGTTAGCACATTATTATTCCAGGTTATATAGAGATGAGGGAACTGTGGCTTATAAAGATGAAACGACTTGCCTGCTTCCACACAGCTAGTAATTTATTGAGTTAAAATATTTAACATAATTGGGATGGTGCCTTGCACATAGTAAGAAATATTTAAGTGTTAGCTGCTATAACAAAGAGAACAAGAAAAATGGATTTCATTTTATTTTGTTTTGTTTTGTTTGAGACAGAGCCTCACTCTGGAGTGCAGTGGCACAAACACAGCTCACTGCAGCCTTGAATTTCTTGGGCTCAAGCAATCCTCCTGCTCCCAAGTAGCTGGGACTACAGGCGCACGCCACCACATCCAGCTAATTTTTAAATTTTTGTAAAGATGGATTCTCACTACGTTACCCAGGCCGATCTCAAACTCTTGGCTTCAAATGATCTCCCTGCCTGGGCCTCCCAAAGTGCTGGGATTACAGACATGAGCCACTGTACCCGGCCCAGAAAAATGTTAAAGTGGCTTGCAGAGCAGAAAAGACTTCTTTCTGCTTCCACTCAGTCATCCAGACCCAGACTGCTTGCTTCTTGTTGCTCTGCCTTTCATGACTCCAGCCTCGTGGGCCAAGATATCTCTCAAAGTCCAGGCTGGCTTTCTTTGCTTGTCTATCTTTTTCTGCAGAGCGGAATCTGGGTCATGGACACCTTTGTGTCCGGCTCTCAGGAAGATGAGACTGAGGAGGTGAGCACGCCCAGTGTTCTAAGGCCCAGTGATGCACGTCACTTCTCAGATTTTCTTGACAAGAATGTGACTACATGACCACACTTCGCTGTAAGGAAGGCTGGGAAATACAGTGTCTAGCTGGCGACCGTGTGTTTATCAGTAACTCACTTACTCTGGAAGAGGGGAAATGGATTTTGCTAGACAACCAGCAGCCTCCACCACAGCCAAGCGACAGTAATAAGTGGCTCAGTTGAGATTAGAACTCAAGTCTCCTATGCCCCAGAGTACTTGGTGCAGGTGGGGAAGATATCAGAGGCCTGAGTCCTACATCAAGAGAATTGTTGGGTGGGCACAGTGGCTTATGCCTGTAATCCCAGCACTTTGGGAGGCAGAGGAAGGCAGATCACCTAAGGTCAGGAGTTTGAGGCCAGCCTGGCCAACATGGTGAAACCGTGTCTGTACTAGAAATACAAAAATTAGCCAGAATGGTGGCATGTAGTCCCAGTTATTCAGGAGGCTGAGACTCGAGAATCGCTTGAACCCTGGAGGCAGAGGTTGCAGTGAGCCGAGATCGTACCACTGCACTCCAACCTGGGTGACAGAGCAAGACTCTGTCTCAAAGAACAAAAAAAAAAAAAAAGAACTGTTTGGATTTAGTAGACCTGGTAGTACTCAGTCATCACTATGAATACTCATCTGTGGCAACTCACATCCCTTCTTTGAGTCTCAGTTTCCTTGTCTGTAAAATGAGGACAGTAGGGGGCCTTACCCGTGAGTTGCTGCTGTGAAAACACTGACCACAGTTCATGACACATACTAGGTACTTACATAGTGGGAAATATGGGGTAGAATTTGAACATGAGCACGTGAAAGAAGGAAATTCCAAGGGAGGTGACAATGTGTGCAAAAGCCTAGTGACATGAATGAATAAGGCTTTACTAGGAAAGGCAACAAGTCTAGGGTGGTTAGTGTGTAGCGTGGATGGTCAGTCGGGGAGGGGGTGTGGTTGGAGTAGGCAAGGGGCCAAAAGGGGTGACCCTTAGTGGCAGGCTGAGGAGTTTGAACTTGATGCTGTTAGTAATGGGGAGTCACGGACGACATGAGCCAAGTGGAAATAGTTGGGTTTGTGTTTTGGAAAGGTCACTCTGGCTGTGGTGAGTAGAATGGATTTGAGAGGGACACGTGGCAGAAATGGAGAGCCCTAAGAAAGCATAAAATACAATGTCTAGCATAAGTGAATATTCTTTTGCTGAATGAATGACTCTATCTTGATTACTTAGCATTAGGCACGTGGCTTTGAGTGACAGAAAAACAGTAGCTTAAATAAAAAGAACCAGGTAGGTGGTCCAGAATGGGTAGTTATCCATAGTGTCAGCATCCAGACCCCACAGTCTTGTTGCTTTGTCATTTGTGGGTTAGACCTCATGATCCGAAAAAGCGGCTTGAGCTACCATATCGACATTCCAGCTAGAAAAAAGGAGAAAAGAGGAGATGCGCACTTTCTGGAAGTTATCCGCCGCTAACTACAAAAGAGGCTCGGAAATGTAGTCTTTATTCTGGGTGGCCACGTGTGTAAGTAGAATTCAGAGGTTCTGCTACTGAGGAAGAAGATGGAAATGGATCCTGCAGTCACAGTAATGATCCCCTGACGTGGAGGCTACAGAAAAGGAGCCGAATGATTCCCAGGGGTGTGGCTTGGGGCACAGAGTGACTCTTCCATGAGGTGAGTCCTAGCAAGAAGAGCAGGCTATAGGGAGCAGGACAGATCAGGATGGACACATTGGGCCATCCAAGGTGGACGTCTAGGAGGAAGAGGGCCAGGTAAGTGAGTCCAGAGCTCAGGAATAAGGTCCGGACTGACAGTAAGTTTGTTTGTGGGGGGTATTAGCACACCCATTGTTGCCTTGGGAATGATGATGCCTAGTGATAAAAGAAGGTGGCCAAGGACAGAACCTTGGATAGAGGCTGAGAAGAAGCAGCTGGGGGGTGGGAGAGAAACAGCAGAAAGGTGTCCTGAAAACCCAGGGAGATGTTTCACAAAGGAGGGTGTGGTCAGGGGTTCCTAATGCTGCTGAAGAGTCAGGTAAAGTGAGGACTAAAAAGAGGCTGTTCAACTAGGCAATCAGGAAGTCAACATGACTTTGCCAGAGCAATTCCAGGGGAGTGGAGAGGCAGGAGCCAGGATGCCAAGGTCAATGGGAAATGGGAAAAGAGGAAGTCAGGTCAACAAAGGTAGATGAATTGTTTAAAGGATCTTTTTGGACCTCAGTGTTTCCATGGGTCCAGTGATCCACCTCTGGGGCTTCTTTGCCGTGCTTTTTAGTGGACTTAAAAGCGTTGAAAAGGCCTCTACATTTGGGTTCCGCCTGGACGGCGCCTACTCGAGATGGGATGCAACACCCATCTTTGCTCGGCAGGTGGCAGCACCACACCAAAGGGACACCACCTGGACCAACACATGACCAACACCAAATCCACATTGCACATCAATGTATTTTCAGGGAAATGAAGCTTAGATCCCCATACACCAAAGCTTTGGGTGGTTGTTGCTGTTGTTGTTGTCTGTTGTTGTTGTCATTTTGGATGGAAGCGTTGAGTAGAGAAAACTGAATGGAACTTTCTGTTCAAATCCTGGCTGTGTCGCTTACTGGCTGTGCAACCTTCAGCAAGCCCTCTCACACACACGAACCTGCTTCCTGGTTGGCCAATCAGGGATGAGAACAAACCCAAAACCACCTCATGGTGTCACAGTGAGTCTGTAACAAGCGCACTTGCTTGTGTGGACACTCAGGGCTGGGGTGGGCAAGCAGGGATGGGCTCAGAAGCAGAGGGAGGGGACCAGACCCACGCAGTCATGGGGAGGGGGTGCCTGTGGTCTTTACAAAGACTGCACACAACAGTGCTGTTGGAGTCAGGAAAGTTGGGTTCAGATTTTGCAGGTGAGGGAACCAAGGCTCCCATATGACTCTCCCAGGGTCATGCCCCTCAAATAGGCAAAGCAGAGGCACCAAAACCAAACTTCAGAAGAAGAATTTGATGCATAATATTCTTGAACAAAAAAGACTCAGAACTGTAGCATGGGAAAAATCTGAATTTCGTGAAACTTCTTTCCCATAGCAAGACGGGTGTTGCATCCCATCTCAGTAACTACACAGCAGTGTGGTTTTGTGTTGTTTGCTGCACTTCACTCCGCTGGTCCCTGTTTAATGCCCACACTCTGAGAGCACCCCTGTATCTGCTCCTTCCCCCTAAGATAACATGGGGGAGGTTAAGGATGTGAGGGGAGGAGAGGAGGAAGCCATCCAGCCATCTGGAGGTCGAGAGACTCGGGCTCAGCTCTGGGCTCTGCCTCGGCTTATTAGGCCTCAGTTTTCCCATCTGCAAAATGAGGCTATGGAACCAGTGGTCCCTTGGGAGCTTTGGCAGCTCTGACTTTTTATGAAGCTTTTGGTTTCCCCTTGAGCTTCCCTGACCATCTCTCTGGAAGACACTTCCTGCAACACAGTCACTATTCCATTTCCATTTTATTTCCTTCATGGCACTTATCACCCCATGAAATTATCTTGTTTTTTGTTTGTTTTCTGTCTAGACAGTAATCTACTGTCTACTCCATGTGAGCAGGGACTTTGTGAGTGAGCTGCTATGACCTTGGCACCTAAAATAGTGCTTGGCATGTACTAGAAATGAACAAACGATTGTCGAATAAGTGAATGAAGGGCAGAGAACACAGTCCCTTACTCTCTAAGACAAGTCCTGGAGTCCCTTCTGTCAGCTGCTCAGTTCTGCCACCCCTATTTCTCTCTCTCTCTTTCAGACGTGCTGAACCTAACTAAAGCAGCTTCAGGTGAGGTGTCCTGGCCTCAAAAGTCCAGCCTGTTTCTTGGCTCCAGACAACTCCAAGCCAAGGCCTTTACTGACGCCTTGTGGCCATGGGGACACATAACAGGGACTGGGAGTATTCTCAGTGGGACATGATCAATCCCAGGTGGCCCTGCTTCCCTCCCTTCCAGCCAGTATATATGAATCACCTGTGTGCCCAGCCTTGCTCTGGGGACAGTGATGACCCCAGCAGATGTGTATCTTTTCTTTTTTAGAGACAGGGTCTCACTCTGTCGCCTAGGCTAGAGTACAGTGGCACGATCATAGCTCACTACAACCTTGAACTCCTGGTATCAAGTGATTCACCCTCCTCCGCCTCCCAAAGTGTTGAGGTTTACAGGTGTGAGCCACCGCGGACTGGCCGCAGATGTGTTTCTTGCCCTCCAGGAGCTGAAGTCACACCAGGGGAAGGAGAGAGATCGTGGGGTTCAGGAGAGGATTTAGGGGAAGTCTGGCAGGGGTGAGTGGGAAGTAAGACCCTATCCAAGTTCTGGGCAGGCAGGGCAGCTTAGGTCTCAGGCCTCAGATCCTCCTGTCAGGGTATCTGTTTGACAGCAGTCTTCCCACCTCTTCCAGGAAATCCTTCACGCCTCCCACTCATTTTAGAGCCTGTTTGGGAAAAAAAAGAAAGAGAAGAGGACATGCCTGGTGCCCAGAGAAGCCATTTAGGACAAATACAAAGTTGTTGAAGGAGTATTTTTAAAATCCTCTGTGATGTATAATCTAAATCTTCTATGATATTGCTTCCAGTAAAATCCACCTCTCTAGCTGTCTTCACCAGGTCTTGCTGTGATAACGCCATGAAGAAAACAAACCCCTGATCTCAGTGGCCTACAAAATCAACGATTATTTCACACTCCTAAGTCTTCAAATCAACTGCAGTTCAGCTGATGCTGGCTGGGCCAGGCTGGACTCTCGAATTCGGTCTAGGTCAGGTCTGCTCCACATGCCTGCCTCCGGACCCAGGATGAAGAAACAACGGCGATCCGAGGCTTTTGAGGTGGAAGATCTTGCCATGACTCTATGGTCTCCACTTGAAAAAAGCATACTGTCCTTCCTACCTACCTTCGCTTGGCCAAAATAAATCCCATGACCAAGCCCAAAGTCAGGAGGTTGGTAGAGTGGATGCTATGGGGCTCCACCCAGATCCACCCTTCAGAGCCTGCTGGGAATCTTCTGCTGGCTCACAACTGTGTTTCGCATTGGGAATTGCCCTTGGCCACAGGGAACTGCCTCACCCAAAGTCATGGCCATGATTGGCTGATGATTGGCTGACCGTTTCCTTTGAAGGAAAACAAAGGCCTGCCTTCTTCCTTCAGTTTAGCACAACTCTTCAGGGATAGATGAGCTCCAGGGCTCCTGAGGATCACCAACTACCTCAGTTGCCATCGCATAGTAGATCAGCCTCTCCTCCCGCCTTCCTTATAGATGAATCTCCTGAGCACACTCCCCTGAAAGCCTGCATACCACTCTGTCTCGGAATTGGTTTCCAGGAAACCTACTGTAAGACAGATAGGCAAGTACACACCATGCAAGGGTAACCATGGCAATGGCAAGGAAGGAAGGAAGGTAGACTTTCAGACAAAGAATACAATCAACTACAATAGTTACAGAAAGGATGCGTCATGGAGACACAGCTCTTTTGCCTGCAGCAAAATGCTAGGCACATGCTCAATGTGTGCGTAAGGGGAGAATTGAGGCCATCACTGGGAGGTCCCCATTTTTTATTGCACTGATTATATTTTATATATTAGGATTCCAAATAGGTTATGCTGTAGCAAAGGTTCCTGGGCCTTCAAAAAAGGGTTTCAAATCACTTGGTTCCATGATGTCTATACCTCTGTTCAGCTCTGCCAGTTGGGATGGGGCAAACCTGAGTGATTCTCAGATCCTGTGCATTTACAGCAGAAAATGGGTCCTGTCGGGGGGTGAAACCCCCACTGCAGGTGTCATTGGCTGAATAGCATCCCTCCAAAATTTATATGCTGAAGCCCTAACCCTCAGTACCTCCAAATGTGACTGCATTTGGAGACAGGGCCTTTCAAGAGGTGATCGAGTCAAAATGGGTTTCTTAGGGTGAGCTCTAATCCAATATTACTTGTATCCTTATAAGAAGAGGCGACAGATACATCAACAAGCAAAAACCAACCCCATTAAAAAGCAAGCAAAGGATAGGAACAGACACTTCTCAAAAGAAGATATACAAGTGGCCAGAAAACATAAAAAATGCTCAGCATCAATCATCACTAATCATCAGAGAAATGCAAATGTAAACTACAATGAGATACCATCTCACACTAGTCAGAATGGCTATTATTAAAAAGTCAAAACATAACAGATGTTGGCAGGGTTACAGAGGAAAGGGAATGATTATACATTCTGGGTGAGAATGTAAATTAGTTAAGCAATTTGGAGAGTTCTCAGAGAACTAAATATAGAACTACCATTCCACTCAGCAATCTCATTACTAGGTATATACCCAAAGGAAAATAAATCATTCTACCAAAAAAACCACATGCACCTGTATGTTCGTTGCAGCACTCTTCACAATAGCCAAGACATGAAATCAACCTAGGTGCCCATCAGTGGTGGACTGGATAAAGAAAATGTGGTGTCAACCTAGGTGCCCATCAGTCGTGGACTGGATAAAGAAAATGTGGTGCATGTATCATGGAATACTATGCAGCCATAAAAAGAATGAAATCGTATCCTTTGCAGCAACTGGAGCAGCTGGAGGTCATTATCCTAAGCAAACTAATGCAGAAACAGAAAGCCAAATACCGCATGTTCTCACTTATAAATGGGAAGTAAACATTAGTTACCCATGGACATACAGATGGCAACAATTGACACTGCAGACCACAAGAAGGGAGAGGGAGGGAGAGGATCAAGGGTTGAAAAACTACCTGTCGGGTACTGTGCTCACTACCTGGGTGACAGGTTCCGTTGTATCCCAAACCTCAGCATCATGCACATCATGCAATATACCTTAGTAACAAATCAGCACATGTATCCCCAAATCTAAAATAAAACTTGAAAAAAGAAAAGAAAAAGAAAATTAGGAACACAGAGAAGAAGAAGAGGAAGAGGAGGAGGAGGAAGAGGAAGAGGAGATTATTAGGACATGGAGAGAGACCTCAAACCTGTGTACCTAGAGAACAAGAGACAATCATGCAAAGATACCAGAAGGCAGCTTCTACAATCAAAGGAGAGAGGCCTCAGAATGAAACCAACCCTGCTGATAACTTGGTCTTGAATTTCCAGCCTCCAGAACTTTGACTCTGTGATCATGCATTTCTGTTGTTTAGACCTCCCAGTCCGTGATATTTGCTATGCCAGCCCACACAGACCAACATACCATGGTAGCAGCTATCACGGTCCTGCTGTACACAGAGGTGAGTGGTAGGGAAAGAGGTGCCCCTCAACTTCTCAGAGGGAAAAATGAAACTGTTTTAACAATTGGAGTTGTCAAAAGTACGTGAAATATGGCCCGGTGCAATGGCCACTGCACTCTGCACTCTCAAAAAAACAAAAGTACATGAAATAAATTATCTAAATAGAGAAATAACTGCATGGGATTTCTTAGATCTGCAAGAGTGTAAACATCGCCACATACTCGGAGCTGAGCCCCTTGGTGAGCTTCTGAGAAGTGAGCTTCTGAGCCTGGGCCTCCAGAGGCCTAATAGCTTCTGCTTTGCCCTCTTGCCGTATGAAGAAGCCCAGTCTAATCTACTGGAGGATGAGAAGCTCCATAGAACAGAGACAAGCCTACTTGCCTGCAGACCAACTCACACCAGATTGCAGACACGTGGGGAAGGCCCTCATGGGCCATCTAGCCCCTGTCGATGCCAGATGATTGCAAGCACGTTAGTGACCCCAGGTGAGACCAGCAGAGCTGTTCAGCTGAGTTCACCCCAAATTGCTGACCCACAGAATCAAGAGTAAATAAAATAAAATAGTTGTTATTTTAAGCCATTAAGGTTTTTTGTTGGTGGTTGTTTGTTTTGGAGACAGAATCTTGCTCTGTTGCCCAGGCTGGAGTGCAGTGGCATGATCTTGGCTCACTGCAACCTCCACCTCACAGGATCAAGCAGTTCTCTGCCTCAGCCTCCTGAGTGGCTGGAACTACAGACACGCACCACCGTGCCCGGCTAATTTTTGTATTTTTTAGGAGATGGGGTTTCATCATGTTGGCCAGGCTGGTCCTGAACTCCTGGCCTCAAGTGATCTGCCCACCTCGGCCTCCCAAAGTGCTGAGATTACAGGCATGAGCCACCACATCTGGCCTAAACCATTAAGTTTTAAAATAAGTTGTTACAAAGCAATAGATAAATGACACACCAAGCTAAAATTGTATCTGCTGTCAAGGCTGTATTTGATGACAGTTTGGGGACTCCCAGAGCCACCTGCAAACTCTCCTTGCTGAGCCAGGCAAATTTAGAAGATAAACAGTAGCTGTGCATTGGTTAATTGTGCATCTGTCTCCCCCAGGGGCTGGATGACCTCAGGGCTGTAACTGGTTCTCCCGTGTCTGTTCATCCTGTATATTGTGCTGAGCCAGGGTCTGGCATACAGCAGGTGCTCAATAGACGTTTAACTCAATTAGTGAAATGTCATGGGACTTGTTTGGGTTACCAGCACCTCCTGCTCGGGTGACTGCAGCAGTCTCCTACCCGCTCTCCCCACACCCACACTTGCTCCCTCAAATATATCTTCCATCCCAGGAAAAAAAATTCTAAAATGTGAATCTTCCCCAGTGTGCTGCCTGAGAAAAATATTTTGTCTCCCCACTGCTGTCATGGTTAAGCCCTATCTCTTTGGAATGATTTATGAAATCCTGCAAACTTTGACCCCTAATTCTAAAGTCCCATCTTGCACCCTTCTCTCCCTTACTGTCTGGGCCCAGCCACGGGATTTCTTTCTGTTCTTTTCAACCACCACACTTCCTGGTGCCTCTGGACTCTTTCATATGCTGTGCCTTTTCCTGGAACATTACCACCACTGCCATCACCCCAGTTCCCAGGTCTGGCTCCATCCTACCCGTCCTTCAGTACATTTGGTTGTCCATTTTGTCTGATTGAGAGATGACAAGAAGTATGGATCTACACTGATTTATGGGCAGTGGCTAATGGTTTGGCTGGATGGTCAGGGGCTCAGAAAGCACAGACCTGGAGGACTGGCCGTAAGAAAAACTGGGAGAGACTAGTAGATGGACTTTCAGAAATGACACAGAATATGAAGATATTTGTATTCCAAGTAAAATCTCACCCAAAGTCACCCATGGCAGAGGCAGCTCTTGATAATTAGATGGACAAGATGGCACATTGGATGGATGTCAGCCAGCCTCTCTCCCCAGTGTCTCCAGCCCATTATCCGTATGTTCATGTACGATGTGGTGATGGTGGCCAGAATGGAGACTATTTATCGGTTCAACAACATGAACTGAACTCGTCAAGGCTGATCTTACTAATGCCACTGTATGTCCAACCTACCACCAGCCAAGACAAATGCTAAATACTTAATATGTCATCCCTCTGCAGGGGTCCACCTAGCCACTTGGTGCCAGGTCGATCCCACTGGACCCTTTCCATCATGAAGCAGGCATAGTTTATCCCTTTTGACATAGCCAGGATATAAGGTTCCAGGAATCCAAGGGAGCTGGTGAAAGTGGCTTCTCTCACTATGACACCAAATAACCCGCCATATTAGTTTCCTGTAGTTACCATAACAAACTACTGTAAACCTGGTTGCTTAAAACAACAGAAATTTATTCTCTCACAGTTCTGGAGGCCAGAAGTTCAACCTCAGTTTCACTGAGCCCAAATCAAGGTGTGTGCAGTGCTGTGATCCCTTCAGAGCTCCAGGCAAGAATCCATTCCTGGATTCTTCCAGTTTCTTGTGACTGCTGGCATTCCTTGGCTTGCAGCAGCATCACCCCAGTCCCTGCTTTCAACTTCATATCACCTTCTCTTCTGTGTGATTTGATCTCCCTCTGCCGCCCTCTTAAAAATACATTTGTCACTGGATTTAGGCCCACTAGAGAGTCGGATAATCTCCCCATATCACGATCCTTAATTTAATCACATCTGCAAAGGCCCCTTTTCCTTATAATGTAACATTTGCAGGTCCCAGAGATTAGAACTTGCTATATTTGGATGGCTATTATTTTGCCTACTCCACCCACTCACAAAACTTCTGCCTCTGGTCCCTGTACCATTGAGCTCTGCTAGTTTGGAGGTCTTAGTTTTCAAGGGAAGGGAGGCAACATGGTTTTCATTACATTGGACGTTTAAACTTCAACTGGGCCATTGTGGGCTCCTCATGCCACTAAGCCAGCAGGCATATAAAGAGTTAATACACTGGCCGCATGACTGATCTTCATTACGGGGGGGGGGGGGGGGGGGATTGGTTGCTGCCACACAACAAGGCAAGGACTAAGTCTGGAACCCAAGGGATTCTCCAAGGCCTTTCTATAATAAGTACTTCCATGTGTGATAGCAAAAGTCAATGAAAAGCTGTGGCACCCAATCGGCCAGGACCACTGAAGATTCAGACCCTTCAGAAATGATTATTTGGGTCACTCCACCATATAAAGATTCTTGGCCAGTGGCTCACGCCTATAATCCTAGCACTTTCGGAGGCCGAGGCAGGCAGATCACGAGGTCAGGAGATCGATACCATCCTGGCCAACATGGTGAAACCCCATCTCTACTAAAAATACAAAAATTAGCTGGGTGTGGTGGCACGCACCTGTAGTCCCAGTTACTCGGGAGGCTGAGGCAGGAGAATCGCTTGAACCCAGGAGGTGGAAGCTGCAGTGAGCCAAGATCATGCCACCACACTCCAGCCTGGCAACAGGGCGAGACTCTGTCTAAAAAAAAAAGAAAGAAAAAAAAATCCCTGAAAGGCTGAGGTGTTGGCTGAGGGCAAAGGAAACATGGAAGGGCAGTGGAAGAAGGAAATTATTCATACCCACCATGGCACTGTGACCAGAGATACCAGAAAGAGGTCGATTGCAGCTATGCATATTTCCTTCCTTGCTTGGGATGTGTGTGCATGTGTGTGTGCACTGTACATATTATTTTTTCCTCCCTCCTCTTTTCTCCCATATTTTATACAAACATTGTATGTCTAGATCAACTTTAGTGTTTAGTTGTAGGTGGAATTGTGCCTGAGTAAGAGGAATACTTAGCCCAAATATGGATTCAGTGACTAAACCCTGGAGATGGATGCATCTGTTGGACCGTGGGACATTGTGTTTCTCCCATTTGGGGGAGGGGACTAAAGTATCTTCATTTGTATAAACAACAGTTTCATCTTACTAGGTGGAAGTTACTGTCGTTATATGGCGGTTCAAGTATGTGTGGATTGATGTTTGTGGAAACTGTGTGTCCAAGGGGGTGGCCCGTGCCCATGTTATTGTCTTTCAGTTCCACGTGCAACCTTCTAACTCTGTGATACTGGGGCTGGGACTCTGCAAACCACATCACTCCTTTGTTCCCTAGCTTTGACAATAAGGGGCACTAGGGGAAGATTGGAAGGCAGGAAAAGTGGAGACTTCTCTCTTCCTTTGCTTCCTATCCTTATCGGCGACAGCCAGGTTGCAACAGTTGATCCCAGACTTCGGCTTTTCTTCCGTACTCCCAGACAAGTCTCATTGTATCCCCCAAGAGGTACTAGCACCAGCCAGGGAGTACCTCTTTTTCAGACCTCTGAGCCCCAACACCACCAGGCTCCCTCTCTGCAAGCTTGTGGGTTCTGATAACCCTAACCTGTTTCCTATACTCCTGCAGCTCTAGGAGTGGTAACTGCTTTCTGCAGTTATTTTCTCTAGCTATCTCAGAATCACCTAGAGAAGGGCCGGGTGCGGTGGCTCAAGCCTGTAATCCCAGCACTTTGGGAGGCAGAGATGGGCGGATCACGCGGTCAGGAGATCGAGACCATGCTGGTTAACACAGTGAAACCCCGTCTCTACTAAAAAATACAAAAAATTAGCCGGGCGAGGTGGTGGGCGCCTGTAGTCCCAGCTACTCGGGAGGCTGAGGCAGGAGAATGGCGTGAACCCGGGAGGCGGAGCTTGCAGTGAGCAGAGATCCCGCCACTGCCCTCCAGCCTGGGCGACAGAGCGAGACTCCGTCTCAAAAAAAATAAAAAAAGAAAAAGAATCACCTAGAGAAAATTCTCTTTTGTTCTTTCAGCCCTCCTGCATCAGTGCAACCCATCACCTATACTAAATTCTTTTTGCTGAAAAACTTAGTGTTGTTTCTGCCTTCCTGACTTGATCTTGACTGATGCAAACTATTAGGAAAGTGGGGCCCACTTTTTACTGGGCACCATGAGAGGTCAGCCTGCCTGAAAGGAAGGCTTACAGGAAACAGAGTCCTGACATGTTTAAGCACCTAGATCTCACAGTGCATGAAACCAAATCTATCCCCTGGACTTCTTAGTTATCTGTGCCAATAAGTTTCTTTGTGTGTGTTTGTTTAAACCATATGGAGTTGGGTTTTTGTTGTATACAACAAAGAGTCCTAACTAATCCAAATCTCCTTGTCCCCATCCCCAAATCAGGAGCCTCACCTCACAGCCGCTGAACAAAACCAAGAACAATCACCTCCTATTGAAAACTTTAATGAAACCAATAAGTTAATAAGTTAACAAAGTGAGGTACTTGCATATCCGAGAACCGAGTTGATGGGGGAACCTCGATCATGGAAGGAAAGAGGGCTTCTTCCCATGTCTCCTTGGTCATAGGGTAATCCCATTCTCCTGGCCTTCTCCACAGCTGTCTCTGAATGGGTGGACGGGTGGCTCTCTGGGGACAGTGCAGTGCAGGTGGGGTGAGCCAGGAGAGGCTCCATCCAGGGCATGATGGTCACGTGCAGAGGGCAGGTTGGGGCAGAGGCTGGGCACCATGGACTGAGCAAGATCCAGTCCAAACCCTGGCGCTGGCGCATGCAGGTCCCCTGCATGAGATGTAGGCAGCATGGCCTTGGCCCCTTGTTCCCACAGAGGGTTGCCATTGGTCCACTACCCCTCACCTTCCTGCCACCTGCATTGGCTTTGCAGAAGAGGAGCAAAGGGGTGGGGATAAGAAAGTGTTCCTGGGGTGAATGGGGGCTTATGCCCGGATGTGGGGCTGCCAATTGAAGAGAAGAAGTGGGGTATGGAGGGACGGGGGACAGTGCATGTGAAGCCAGATGCGTGGTTGGTATAGCTATTAGATGCATTCTTATTCTCTCTGGGAGTGAGAGTGACTAGGAAGGCACAGGCCTGGCTAGAAGCGGGCCTGGGGTCTCTCCAGTGGTGTCAGGCCTGGGCTCGAGTTGTGCTGTGCAGACAGGGAGGTGGGCCCTTGGGGACAGGCAGAGGCAGTGGGTTAGGGCTCCTGGACCAGAGAGATCTTCTTGAAGAAGGAGAGTGGGTAAAGGTCTGGGTGGGGACTGGAGAGCTCTCGGGTTACTTCAAAGCTCCTTCCTCTGCTCAGATGGAGTTGGGGGTCTTCCTCTTAGTGGACATCACCCTGCAAGGCCAGTCCGCTGGCATCTGCTACAGAGGCCCAAGAGCGGCTGAGTGGCTCTGCGCTCATGTCTCCAAGTGTGTCACGTCATTGCATGTTTGAGAGTGAGAGGCTTTCTCCCTGTCTGGAGAAACTAAAAGGCTATGTTTGTGTGATCATCCACGAAGCACTGTCTGGGAGTTTTGGGGAGGATACAGAAACTTGTGTTGACTATGAGTGGTGTCTGGAGGGCCAAGGAGGGGAGTGGCCACCCAGCAGGAGGAGGGAGCCCCCTGGGAGCTGACACTTGCAAATGGGAAGAAAGGCCCAGGCACTGCCCTTGGGCGAGGGCAGGGGAGAAACAGGTCCCATGCTAGGAGGGGAAGGAGTGATAAGCCAAAGAATAGGGACAGGGTGGTAGCCAAGCAGCCTGAGACCAGCTACTGCTGGGGGCCCAGCTCCCAACGGGGGAGGGGCAGAGAGACCCCATGGGGGTCCCCAAAGTTGCATATTTAACATGGTTTGCATATATGGTGCCCACCTGCCTTGTGGCAGGGTCCTGTGCTTTGTGGGTACCTGTAGGGGCACCTCGGCCCACCCCCAAGTGGGGCGGGGACTTGGCGGGAGGGCTTCCCTGCTGTGTCCGAAGGGTGGGCCAGAGACCTCACCTTGCATAGCTGGAAGCTGGGTCAGGGCCCAGGGCCCCAGCGCCCGCTCCCACTCCCGGGGCTGTGCCCCTGCCAGGCGGGCCACATCGGGCCTTGATGGAGTGGGCAGAGCACTGGGGGGCCCAGAGGCCTCGGGACAGCCACTGCTGCCGCCCTCTGGGAGACCTGGCATCTCACGCTCCTGAGGTGGGGAAGGGGCGCTGGCACCCACAGCAGGTACCACGCCCACCCAGGCAGCTCAATACTGCGTGTGGCCTCTCTCCCCGAGAGGGAGTGAGTTCAAGTACGAGAGGAGTCCGGAAGCCTCAGAGGGCGGTCGGAGCGCCAGGCCGCGGGGCTGGCCGTGTGCTGCTCTGCCCCTGAGAAGTCCCTTAGTCCATGTTGGTGCTGACCGAGCGGGAGATGCTGAGCGTCTGTGCGGAGACGGAGATGTCCTCGTGGTCCACAGGGCTGTGGTAGTCGGAGGTGATGTCGGGGTCGAACAGCGGCACTTGCACGGTGCCCAGGCTGGCCGAGGTGCCAGAGCGCAGGCAGCGCGAATAGAAGCCCAACAGCAGGTCCAGCTTGTGCTCGATGGACTGCACCTGGGTATGGGGCGCAGCTGGGAAGCGGCGCCTGGGACCCGAGGGGATGCGGCCGGGGGCGGGGCTTGGGTCTCCGGGCAGAGCCTAGCTGGTGGAGTGGGCGGGGCTTATCTGGGAAGCGCTAATCCCGCTTGGAAAGGTGGAGCTTGGCTAGAGAGAGGAACGAAGCTGGGCACTGGGTGCATAACCTGGGGAGTGCTCAGGTGTGATCGATGGGGATAGTCCACTAGCTACGGCGACAACTGAGAGGCGGGGTCAAATGGAGTAGGAGGATCTGAGGTAGGCTTATCTGAAGCTTATGGGCGGGCTTATGCAACCTGGGGGGCGGGGCTTAGCAGGAGAGGGAGGGTTTATGGGAATGTCTGGCGGCGGGGATTGGGGCTTCTGCCGGGGACGGGGCTCTCAGGCCTTCTCCCGGACGCTTGGGCTGCGGCTGTGGGAAACACACCCTCCCCGTGTCCAGTCACCGCGGCCCCCAGAGCTTCTTGGTATGGCAAGCTCCGCCACCCCATCCTACACTCACCTGCTTCTCCACCTTGACGACCCGTCCCATCATGCTGATTTCATCCACCACCTCCGCGTCGGAGGGCCCCTTGTCGCCCTTCTCCCGGGCCTTCCGGTCCCCGGGCCCCCGACCCACAATTTGGTCCACCCTATGGGTAAGGGAACCATCAGAGGGCCCGGACACACGCCGCCCCTCCCTTCCACAAGAATTCTAGGTTGCCTGATGAAGGAGAAGTCACGACGACGGGGGGAGGGGGGCGGGGGGACAGGAAATCTGAGGGAGGGGCCATTGCCCTGCCAGATGGAGGCTGAGTTGGGGGTGGAGGGACCAGTCCCTGCTCTGGGGGTTCTCCATTGGTCAAGCAAAGGCACCACACACAAACCTGACAAGTAAAACAACCGCCTGGTGAAAGGAATGGAAATGGTGGACTGGGAGGCCCAGTGCAGTGGCGCATGCCTGTAATCCCAGCATTTGGGGAGGATAGGGAGGGAGGTATCACTTGAGCCCAGGAAGTTGAGACAGACTTGGCAACATAGCAAGCCCTCCTCTCTACAGAAATAATTGTTTTTTAATTAGCTGGTCATGGAAGCTCATGCCTGTGGTCCCAGCTACTCAGGAGGCTGAGGCTAGAAGATGACTTGAGCCGGGGAGGTCGAGGCTGCAGTGCGCTGTGATTGCACCACTGCACTCCAGCCTGGAAGACAGAGCGAGACACTATCTCAAAAAAAAAAAAAAAAAAAAGATGGACTGGGGGAAAGGGGAAAGAGGATGGGAGGAGTGGACACATATGGGAATGTGACTTTTAAAGTGGGTGGACAAGGCTAGAACTGATCTCACCTTATTTTTCTGCTCTCCTTTGCAGCAAAATTCTTGAAAGTGTTATCTCTATCCTTTACCTCCAATTCCTTTCCTCCCCCTCTCTCTTAAACCTACTCCAATCAGGCTTTCACCCATGCCATTTCACCAAAACTACTGTTGTCAGGTTTTGATCAATTCCTGTCCTCATTTTACTTGACTTACTAGCAGCACTCCACACATCGGATCACCCCTTCTTCCAGCAAACCCTTTCTTCATTTGAAACACCACCCCCTCCCAGTTCTTTTCCTACTTCCCTGACCTCTCCTTCACTGTCTCCTTTGTTAGTTCCTCCTCTATCTCTGCACCCTGGAAACTCTGCAGGATCCAAGGCTCACTCCTGGGACCTCTGTTCTCTATTTACTCCACTCACTAAGTGATGTCTTCAGATCCATAATTTTCAATTCCTCTACACTTTTGACACCAAATTTTCATCTCCATCCTGTACTTCTGCTCTGCACTCCACACTTCTCTATCCAACTGCCACATCAACACTCTGCTTGAATGTCCAGTAGGCATCACAAATCCAGCACCTCCCAAATCTCCTGACCCTAAACTTGCTCCATTCATTGCCTTCTCCATGTCAACGAATGGCAACTCAATTTTTCCTCTTGCTGAAGCCAAAAACCTTAGCTTCATCCTTGACTGTCTTCTTTCTCTTAACACCACATCAGAAAACCCTGTCAACTTTGCCTACAAAATGTATCTAGAATCTGACCACTTGTCCCGCCTCTGCAGCTGCCACTGTGTTCCAAGTCTCCCCACAGTCTCATGCGTGGAAGTCTGAAGCAGGTTCCTCATTGGTCTACCTGTGTCCACCCTCACTCCACTAAGTCCATCCTCAACACAGCACCCAGGTTGATCCTTTTAAAAGACAATTCAGATCTTATCAGTCCTTTGCACAAAACCCTCCAATGCTCGCAGCTCATCCTGGATGAACACCAGCATTTTGCAGGGGCCTACAGGGCTTTACACTCTCTGAGTGCTGTTAGCCCTCTGACCTCACCTCTTACTTCTCACTCCAGTGCAGCCACACCACGCTCCCTGCTGTGCTGAAGCCAACACTCCAGCCACTCGCCCCTCTCAAGTCCTTGGCACTTGCTGTTCCTTCTAGAACCTTCTCACCTATTTAAAATTGCAAAGCAGCCGGGCGCGGTGGCTCAAGCCTGTAATCCTAGCACTTTGGGAGGCCGAGACGGGCGGATCACAAAGTCAGGAGATCGAGACCATCCTGGCTAACACGATGAAACCCCATCTCTACTAAAAAATACAAAAAAACTAGCCGGGCGAGGTGGCGGGCGCCTGTAGTCCCAGCTACTCGGGAGGCTGAGGCAGGAGAATGGCATGAACCCGGGAGGCGGAGCTTGCAGTGAGCTGAAATCCGTCCACTGCACTCCAGCCTGGGCGACAGAGTGAGACTCCGTCTCAAAAAAATAAAAAAATAAAAAAAATAAAAAAATTGCAAAGCATAACAGCCTGACCCTTATTTTCCTCCTTAATACTTATCGTCATCTGATATATTCTAATTTTACTTATTTATCACTTCTTCTCCTTCCACTAGAATGAAAGCTCCATGAGGGTGGGAGCTCTGCTGAGCTTTCTGCCATATTCCCACAGGCTGGCGAGTAGTAAATGCCCACTGACTATTTCTCGAGTGAATAAATGAATGAGTGGGCAGTGAAAATGCAGGCCAGAAGAGGAGAAGGGCAAGGTGCAGGTGATACGGGTTTGGGGGTGAGGATTCTTCCTAATGCTGGGTCTATCGGAGGGATGTGGGAGGATTCCAGAGGCAAGAGGTGGGCGGTGAGGACAATTTGCCTATTCTCTTGGGAGATGGGAGGTCGGTAATTATTTTAGGCTGATTATTTTAGGACCAGGAAACAGTTATTCTAAACAAAGCCCCCAAGGCATTTGAGTCAATAGGGCTTGCACAGAGGACCCACCGCACAAAGAAACTATGGTTGGGTTGTTTTTCAGCCTTGGGACGGGTGCTGGGTCTGGCCTCAGGCTGGCACTGCAAGCCAGGGACCTCCTCAGTCTAGAAACTCAGCTGCAGCAGTGAGCCCTTGTGGGTGCTCTGGAGCTGGCCTCAGACTTCATGCAGGGCTGGGGTCGCTGCCTCCCTGCCCCTGCCTCCCATCAGGCCCGGTGCACCCACCGAGTTTGCAGGCTCTTGATCCGGCCCAGCATGTCCAGGTGGCCTGCTGAGTACTGCTCAATGACGTCCTTCACGTCGTATGGTCGCAGTGTCTCCTTGAATTTCCTTTTGGCCACCAGGAACTTGAGAATCCTGTTGGGGGAGGGGGCTCAGAGGGAGTGTCCTGTTCGAGCAGGGATTCCTTCCCAGCCCCATCTCCATCTATTTGCTATCCCCATGTCCAGCACCAGGGCACCTCCTGCTGCGTCTCCCAGCCTCCCCTACCTCCAAGTCGCAGAAACATGGATGATGTGGAAAGGGGTTAATCCACCAGCTGGGGTGGAGGATGGGCTTCAGAGCACCATGGTATGAGAAGACAGAGAGGAGATTAGCCTCAAGAAGGAGGTTGGGGTGTTCTTTGAAGAGCCCTGAATCCCTGGTAGAGATTGGACACTGGGACATTGTGGGGCAAGCACATCAATTACTCCATTGTTTTCTTTTTTTAAGAGATGGGCAGTCTCACTATGTTGCCCAAGTTGGTCTCGAACTCCTGGACTCAAGCAATCTGCCCGCCCTGGCCTCCCAAAGTGCTGGGACTACAGGTGTGACCCACTGTTCCTGGCCCAATTACTCTGCTTTAGCATGCTGGCTCTGCCAACCTATGTGGAGAATACCCTGGATGGGCAAAGGCGTGGGTAGGGAAACTAGCTTTAGGAGACGGGGAAGGAGATATGGAACAGCTTGGAGCAGTTCAGGAGGTAGGGCTGAAAGCCTCCCTGGTCTGAGTCCAGGATGATTCCCATGGCTTGGGTGACTGAGTGGATGGTGGTGCCACTGCCTGAAATGGGTACCGACCTAGGAAGAGGAGTAGGTTTGGGGCATGCTGGCTGAGAGGTCAGTGGGGTGGCCAAGGAGAGCTGGTTTGGGTAAGGGGGCAGGTCAGGTACTATGTTCTCAACACCAGGCACATGGAGGGGAAAGAATGGATGGGTGAAAAGGGGCAGAGGCCTCAGACTCTGGGGGGTAGTGGGGACAGGTCCAGCTGACTTTGATTTTATATATTTATCTGTTTAGAGACAAGGTGTCACTCTGTCACCCAGGCTGGAGTGCAGTAGTTTAATCACGGCTCACTACAGCCTCAAATTCCTGCATTTGAGCCATCCTCCCGCCTTAGCCTCTCAAGTAGCTGGAACTACAGGGGCACACCAACATGCCTGACTAATTTTTTAATTTTTAATTTTTTTGCAAAGACAAGGTCTCACTATGCTGCCCAGGCTAGTCTCAAACTTCTGGCCTCAAGTGATCCTCTTGCCTCAGCCTCCCAAAGTGCTGAGATTACAGGCATGAGCCACCATGCCCAGTCTGACTCTATTTTTAAAAGGAATGCAAAGAAAAGAGGCTTGTGGGCAGGTGTACAGCCAGGGAAGAGAGTGGGGAGCCCAGAAAACTAGGAAGTTGAGGGGGTTTCTGGAGCTACAGATGCAGGCTGGAGAGGGAGACTAGGCCAGGACTGCACACCAAGGAGCATGGAGGCCAGATCCATGCCTAGCCCGTGGCCCAAAGGCTCAAGAGACCCTGGTCCCTGCTTAATTTCTGAGGCAGGGGGACAGCCAGTAGAGCAGGGGCTTTCAAACTTTTTTGATCAAGACCCACCACAAAAAATACTTTTTTTTTTTTTTTTTTTTTATACAGAGTTTCACTCTTGTTGCTCAGGCTGGAGTGCAATGACACTATCTTGGCTTAATGCAACCTCTGCCTCCTGGGTTCAAGTCATTCTCCTGCCTCAGCCTTCTAAGTAGCTGGGATTACAGGCGTCCGCCACCACGTCCGGCTAATTTTTTGTATTTTTAGTAGAGATGGGGTTTCACCATGTGGGCCAGGCTGGTCTCAAACTCCTGACCTCAAGTGATCCGCCCGCCCAGATGGGGAGCAGCAGTGGGTGGCACACGGAGGGGGTGCTCACCTCAGGCCTCAGTCTTACCTGACGGAGCGGATGACTGTCTTCACAGCAGGCATGACGTCGTCCACCGTGAGCTCACACTGGTAGCCCTTCTCCTCTGCTACTTCCTCTGAGGGGGCCTCTGAAAAGGCAGGGATGGGGCAAGTGGCCCACAGAAGGGGCCACTCCCAACCTCCCATCCAAGCCCTGTATGCCAAACCACCAATAGAGTGTCCAATAGGAAGACAGACGCCCAGAAAGGGTCCAGAACCTTCCTGGAGGCTCTTGTGTCTCATACCCCGCCCCCACCCCCCGCCCCAGGGTAGAAAGCCCCAGTGTGTTGCATGCCCATCTGCCCTGGTGGCCAGTCAGAGTGAACATCTGCCTGGTGGCTAGGTGGGAGCTGCTTTAGGGCACAACTGGTCCAGTCCAGGGCAAGTTTGTTGCACAAAGCCCTGGAGGAAGCCCCACTGGTCCCACCTTGCAGAACAGTGAGCCCCAGAGAGAAGGGGTTTGATGGCACCGCATGTAATCATGCACACAGTCTTCTCCTTCAGCTAAGATGGAAGGACACCCAAGCCGCTGGCTCCCTGGCCCAGCTCTGCTACTACGGAAGGCCCTTAAAACAAAACATTCTGGCCGGGTGCCGTGGCTCAAGCCTGTAATCCCAGCACTTTGGGAGGCCGAGACGGGCGGATCACAAAGTCAGGAGATCGAGACCATCCTGGCTAACACGGTGAAACCCCGTCTCTACTAAAAAATACAAAAAACTAGCCGGGCGAGGTGGCGGGCGCCTGTAGTCCCAGCTACTCGGGAGGCTGAGGCAGGAGAATGGTGTGAACCCGAAAGGCGGAGCTTGCAGTGAGCTGAGATCCGTCCACTGCACTCCAGCCTGGGCCACAGAGCCAGACTCCGTCACAAAAAAAAAAAAAAAAAAAAATTCTTCCCTGAATGAGAGAAGCTTCTCTGAGGCTAGTGCCCGTGTTGCACAGAGAGGTGATGTTCTCTTCACCCCACAGGAGCAGTGGCAAGAGCCTGGACAGCTTCCAGGACAGGAAAGGGAGGTCCTGGGCACCAGCCATGCCCAGGCTTCTATGGGCAGCACCTCTCAAAGACTGGTCTATGGGGTTCTGTAAACTCTGAGGTGTCAGCCAGGCAGCATCTTGAGAGCTGACACAGCACAGGTAGAAATAACATGGCTGGGTCTCCTCCCTCCAAGGTCAAAGGGGGAGCTGTCCCCATTCCCCATCCTTGTGCGCTCACCCCACCTCTCCCCACCCAGGAGCCTAAAGTATGTCGAAGCTGGGAGAAGTCTTCCAGGGGGCTTGGTCCAACCCTCTCATTTTCCTGAAGAGGACACTGAGGTAGTGTCCTGCCTAAATCACAGTGCAAGTCTCCAGCAGAGCCAAAACTCAAAAAGTGACATCACCAGGTCCACAGTCTCACATGTGCAGCCTGGGCTGCAGTGAAGAGGGGGAGGCAGAGGGCATGGGTTCTGGCGCTGAATAGGCCTGCTTGAGGAGAGCAGCTCTGCCACTCATGAGCTGAGAGATCACAGTGCCTACGTCTGTAAAGTGGGGACAAAAACAGAACCCACTTTCCAGGGTCGCTGGGAGAAGTAAACAAGATAAGCCAGTGTTGAGCAGTGCACAGTCAGGGCTCATCAAGGATGCATTCCTGCCCCTTCCAAAGTACGTTTGTGTTTAGCTATTTGTTGAGCACCTACTATATTCCCAAAAAGTCTTCTGTTCACCTTCCATGGATTATCTCATTTAATACTCACAATAATCCTAGGAAGTGGATGCTATTATTGTTCCCATTTTATGAATGAGAAGAATGAGGCCCAGAGAGATTAGGTCACTTGCCTAAGATAAGTGACAAAGCCAGGATTCAAATCCAGGCAGCCTGGCTCCAAAGCCTATGCTGCTAACCACTATGAAATGCCACCCTCCACGTGATTCCCAAACAGTCTGATGTCCATTTTATAGCAAAGCAAATATTATAATGCCCATTTTACAGATGAGAAGACCAGTGCCCAAAGACGGTCAATCAGTTCCAGAGCTGAGACGCGAGCCAGATCTTTCTGCTCCCAGCCCGGACTGTCCCCGCCCTGCTGCCCTCAGCCAGCCCTCGATCAGTCTCAGCCCCCCGGGGGCTCACCCTCAGCAGAGGTGCGGGGTTTGAGTCTCAGAGATGCCCGGAAGCGGGTGCGGTCATTGAAGCTCCAGCTCTTCTGCACCTTGGTGGGGCTGCCGGCCTCACCAGCCTGCTCACTGCTCGGGGAGGTGGGCATTGTTGGAGGCGCCAGATGCTGCTTGGAAGGACCTGTCCGCCGCTGGGAGCTGCCCATGCGGATGCGGTCTTTGATGCCCATCCGGCTGCTGGCAGGGTAGGCAGGTTGGGAGAGGGCCAAGTTAGCCAGAGCTGGGGGTGGGGTGAGTGGGGACAGCTGACTTAGGACTTGGGGGTGGCTGTTAGGTCTTGATTCCTCACCAAGCGGAGACTTCTTGGGATGGGACAAGGATGTGGTAAGGGAGGCCCTGACTCCTACAAGAGGCTGATTCAGGGTCAGTCGAAGCAAATCCTCTCCCCACCACCCACATCCCACCCCTCATCACCCGGACAGATAAGGGACACACAGGAGACAGATGTCAGAGTGGAAGGAGTGGGAGAAATTCAAAAAAGAAGTCAGAGACACAGACAGGAGGATGTGGGAGCTTGGCCTGGCCCAGGTGAGTGGGCAGAGGGTGGGGGCAGTGACCCCTTTGGGCACAGACAGGCTGCTGAGGGTTGGGGGCTCACCGGGCCATGCACACAGAGGTAGGCCTCCAGTCCCCACTGTACACAGGGGCAGGCTGTGTGGAGTTGAGGGGGGGTGTGTGTATGTGTGTGCGCACGCACACACACCTTGTGCACACACATGTGAGAGTGTGGGTGTACAGGCACTGGTGTGTATACATATGTTGGCATGTGTGTACATGTGTCAATACATATTTTCGTCCATTCCCCCACTGCTGCGGCTAGCTGATCCCACAATTGTCAGGTCAGGGTTTTAGGGCCTTGTACAGCTGTGCAGGCAGTGCACTGCAAAATAAGGACTCCACCACACAGACTTCCATGCAATGGTGCCCTGGAGGTGTGCAGTGTGATGGCCTACTGAAGGCCTCGGCCCCATGGGTCTAGCTGCTGGGCCCACACGTATGCCCAGGCCGTGCCTGGTGCCTGCCCTCCCAGTGAGGGTCTCTATTTGATAACCTGTTCTTCTGTGGTCTCTCCCACCTAAGTTCAGCCCACCTTAATTGACATTCTGCCTGTGTGGTCTTGGATCCCCCCTAAAGACCTACCCCCGATACTGCCTACTGAGCTCCCTGTTCAACAGCATTTACACAGTCTGTGTGCATGTGAACACATATGTGTATGTCTACACATGCACTCAGACTTCCCTTCCCGCACCCAACTCCCCACCACATTCCCTGAAATGTTGGATGAAGATAAGTTAGCAGAGGCCTCATTCCCCAGGACAAGCCATAATTAACCATGATCTGGTAGAGTAACTCTGTGTCCAAGAGGTTCAAGGACAATGTTATGGCTGTTTGGGTAGGACTTATGCAAACGTCCTCCATCCCATGCCCTGTGACGTCACTGCTGCCTCCCCTGCTGTGGTTTGCCACTAGAGATTCCGACAGGTTCAGGTTCAGGTTCAGGTTCAGGGAGCCCCACCCCAAACGTCTGGGGCCCCAGATCAAGAGAGCACCAGCCAGCCTTAGAGGAGACCTGAAGTGGGGCAGGAGTTGGGGGAGGACACTGTGTCACCTACTCTCAGAGGCTTTCAGATCAAGGGTTGAGCAGAGAAGAGAGTCTGGTTTCGGTATTGGGTGGGAACTGGGGTCTCCCATGCCCAGGGCATGGGGTGGAGGGGGGCAAGCCAAGGTGCTGAAGTGAGGGAGACTCGAAACCAGGGGCACCTTCTGGAAGGTGGCCAGGATGTAGGGCCATCCTTAGGGGTGGGGGCCTCTGCCCAGAGGGGAGAGGTTAATAGGTCAAGGATGGGGGCACTGCGGATATCAGAAGGACAGGGACAGTTCCCACTATCCAGCATGCTCTCCACTGGCCCAGGACTCCATTGACACATCCCAAAGACTCTAGTCAAAGTTTGAGTTGGCTCTCCCAAACTTTCCTCTGCAGAGCCATTCCTGCAAGCTCCCTCATGCTGGCAGGCACCCTCCACCCTGCCCGGTCCGTGCAACCCCTTCTCCTGTCCTCCATTCCTCCAAGGGGGAGGGGAAGAGAGGAGGGTGGAGAAGGCCATGACACTTTGGCCAAGGGCCTGGAACTCCACATCACCACGCCCAGCGCATAAGGCACCAATGGCGTTCTAGAGAAGAGGGTGACCTCCCTGTCACAAGAAGTAATGCAAGCAAGGCCGAGCTTGCACGCAGCAGGACTTATGGAGGAAGGAGTTGCACTAGAGGCCTTGAAAAGTCCCTTTCCAGCTCTGATTCTGTGATGGTTGAGGAAGCTTCCAGTCTGGTTTGTGGGGTTCTAAAAGTTTCCAGCCAGCCAGAGGTCCTGAGCTCCTTTCTAATGCAAGAAGGCACTGTTCTCAGGAGTGGGCCTAGATTCCAGTTCCTTGGGTAGGGCCCAGAAAATGGCTCATATCAGCTCCTCTGAGTCTGAAAGCTAAAAGAAGGTGGAAGGAAACCTGGCACACAGTGGGCACCAAAAAGCTCTTTCCCCTCTCAGGCTCTCAGAACGTGCAGGGGCCCATCAGGCTGCCTTAGCTCTTTCAGTCCGCTCAGCCACTGTGTGTGGTGGGCTGTCTTTACCATCCCTATTTTATATACACGGAAAGAGGAGAGAAGATTTGGCCAAGGTCACAGAGCTCCTATGAGATGGAGCAAGAACTGGAACCCAGCCTTCTCTGACTTCAGAGTCTGTATTCTTTTTCTGGGTCAAGCAATCAGGATAGGGTATAGAGCAGTGGTTCTCAACTGGAGCAAGTTCCCCCACTCAGGGGACATGTGGCAATGTCTAGTAGGTAGACATCTAGTAGGTGCTGTTCCACATCCTGCCATGCATGTGATAGTCCCAAGCCACAAAGAATTATCTAATGTTAATGATGCCAAGGTGAAGAAACTCTGGCTAAGGATCTGTTGGTGCCCTGGGAGAAAGATGGGGTGGGCTTGACTGTGGCTGCCCTGCTGGGGACGCCGAGCTCTGCCCAGGCTGCCCTGCTGGACCCAACCCCTCAAACTCACTTCCACAAGGACTTTCTTTAGGGCCTCATGATTTGCCCTCCCAGGGCCCCTCTCACTGGGGAAACAGAGGCAGCCTACCACTTCTGAAGCCACATACAGCTGCTCTTCAGGGACTATGGAAACAGCCTTGCCACTGGCCTCTGCCATGGCGGTGTCCTTCCTGTCCACACCCTCCGCCGTCAAAGGAGGCTTGCAAAGTGGCGGGCCTGACCCAGAGACGCCTTACCTCAACCCTTCAGCTCAAACCATTGTCCACAGCCATGGTTTCTAAGCTATGTTTTTTTGGTTTCTTCTAATAGGTAAATACGATCTTAACTGCTGAACATACCAAATCAAATAAGGCCAACATTTATTGGAGCCAGGTCCAGTTTTAGTGGAAGCAGACCCTATTTACACCTGCATTTTACATCTGAGGAAACTGAGGTGCAAAGGGGTCAGGTGATTTGCCCAAGGACACGTGACTAGTGGGTAGTAGCTAGATTGTGCTCCAGAACCCACATTTCTAGGAAAAAACACCTCTCAGCAGAAGCACACATGGGCAGCCAGGAGCCCTGCCACTCGTCTCCTAGCTCCGGGACCCCAGCCCACAGGGCCCCAGAGGCACCTTTAGAAACCCAGGACTCCATGAACTCAGGTTGCCAAGCATTCCAACAGGGCGAAACTCACACTGGGCTTTTGGTTCTGCATGACCCAGCTCTGCTCCCAAACTTAGCTCTGATGTCCAGTCTCAGGGGGGCCAAACTGGGCTACCAGCTTTTTTCCCCATGCTGCGCTCCCTCTCGCCTCCTTGCTTGGGTCCATGCTGCTTCACTGGCCTGGAATACACTCCCTGAAACCCACTGCTTTTAGGGCTTCCTCTGGGTTGTGTGCCTGACCCGGGCTCCACAGCCCCTGGGCTTCTTCCCTTTGTTGCACTCATCACACTCAGCTGCAATTACTCTTTGCAACTCTCCAAGGACGATGTTTTATTCATCACCATGTCCCTAGTGCACAGAGCAAGGCCTGGCACAGGGCAGGTACCAAGGAATGCCACGGAGATGCAGCTAAAAGAGCTGGGGTCCTGGAGTTGGCAAAGGTGCCAAACCCAGTTCCTTCAGGCATCTGCTAGGTCCCCAGGTGGGCAGCGGGAAGACAGAAAGTTAAGCTCAAGGCCTGGCAAAAGTCAGAGTGAGAAGGACCCTCAGAGGGCCTCTAGTTCAATCTGCCCATTCCACAGACAGAAAACTGAGGTCCAAGAAGGGAAGCAATTTGGCCAAGATCACAGAGGGCGTCAGCAGCAGAGCCAGCACACATCCTTAAGGCTCCTGCACGTGCCCCTCCTGGCACTCTGGGCCCATGACCCTGACCTAGCAGAGGCATCCCAGAAAGGCGAGGGGTTCACCGGGGACCCAAGGCAGACAGCAGGCGGCAGGCACATGCACCTTGTCCTTGTTCCATCCTGTCTCCTCTCCAGCCCCCAAATTGGGTGGGGCAAGGAGGAGTGGGGACGGGAGGAGCAGGCGAGGGGGTACCTCGGTCTCCAGCTGGCGTGGATCCGAAAGAAACTCCGTTTATTATTAAACATCTGGCTGGAAGGTTGAGAACAAGACACGAACAGAGGTTAGTGGGAAAGGGCTGTGGGCAGAGTGTGGGGAGCTGCCGGGATGGGGCCGGCCTCCAGTGGCTGCTGGGAAAGAAGGACCCCCACCTAAATCATCCTCCATCCCCATCGCCAGAATGTAGATGTTCTCAAACTTTGCATAAGGATCCCCTGGGGAGCGTGTTACATATGCAGAAGGCTGTGTCTCTTCTCCAGAGATTCTGATCCTGTGGGCTGGAAGACAGGTCCAGGTATCTGCATTTTGAACAAACACCCCATGGGATGCTGATGCAGGAGGTCTGGAGACCATGGTTTGAGAAACTCATCGCAAAACCCTAAAGAGGAGAGGTGCTGGCCCTGGCAATGCCATCCCACAGGAAGTCCTACTCCTTTAGCACCACTTCCTGTGAGCACACTTGGCCCAGGTCCATCCCCAAGCACCACCAGAGGTGTGGCCGACTGAGTGTGTATATGTGCGTGTGTTTTTGGTGGAGGGGGATGTCCTGGCTGGTGGTCTAGACAGCCACAATGAATGATACGGCCACTGGGCCTGAGCCTGGTGACTGATCTACAAATCATAGCTCAGCCTCCTGGGGTCCCTGGGAGAAAGGGCCACTTTACTACCATCACCATGAGTCCCAGACACATGCCGAATCCCCTTCCAGGCAGATGGATACGAGGCTGGGAGTTAGTGATAGCCAGGCCCTTAGCAGTAATCTGTTCCTGGGACCCGGAGCTGGGGAGGTGTCAGGGACCAGAGGAGCTGTGAGGAGTGTACAGGTGCTAGGCCCCAGGCTAATGTCCATTCCTCTTGCCTTCCTATTCAGTCAAGATGAGACCAGAGTGAACTGGAAGCACAGAGAGCCCCGGTTCAGGTCCTGGACAGGATTGCTGGGACACAATAACTCTTGAGTTCTGCCTGGAAACTATGTTTGGTAGGGATGAAGGTAACAATGAGGGACCTTCGGGCAGAGAATCTGAGAGGGGCCCTGCTCTCCCAGGGAGCTCTCAGCCTGGCCTGGCGGTCACGCTTCCCCTCCCTCCAGCCCCAGACCTGGAGGGACTCTCCCTCTCCACACACTTCCTGTTCAGCCCCTGGCCCAGAAGTGCCCTCACTGAGAACAAGGAAGGGAGGCTGCTCCCTGCATCCTCTGCACCAAAACTCCTCCTGAGGCCTTTTCAGCCCAGAAACTCAAGAGCTCCCAGAGCCCTGATCAGCCTAAATACTGCTGATTTTCCGCCAGGACACACAGGTTCAGAATGACCTGAAGACTTCCTCCAGGACACACAGCATCGGGTGGCAGAGGCAAGCTTCTACCCACGCCTCCCCTGCTGGTCACTGGGCGGCTCACCTCTTCTCCTATCCTTTGTTCTGGGCCTGGGGCTCAGAATGACACTGAAGCTCAAAGGCCAGATGTCCATTTGGCTGGTTCAGGGGTGATGTGTAAAGATGAGACAAAACAAAGAGACGGGTAAAGGCTAGGGGGAAAAAGAATGAGGGGGATTGAACCCCCGACCTCAAAGCTAAACCTCTACAAGAGCAGCCACTTTCCCATGCTGTGAGTCCACAGGCTTCCCTCATCCAAACATGCCTGAAATTCTTCTGTTAAGGAACGTTTATGTGGGGGTGAGCATTGTTTGTTCTTTGTTCTTCTTTCAAAATTTTGTAAAAAGCTCCAGGAGAGACAGTTCAAGGGGAAAGAGATGACTGGGAGCGCCAAAGTGTACCTCACTAAGGAAGGAAAAAGAACCCCAAGAGGACCCTCTGGGATTAGCAAAGTTGCAGACACAGGCTGCAAAGTAAAGAACATTAGTCACTGGCTGAGTGTAGGCAGGTCCTACAGAGGTCTTAGTCACAGAGCTCTCTTTCCAGCTGGCATCTCGTTCCCGAGAGGCGAGTTCAGTACCAAGCCCCTCCTACAGCAACATGCCGGGGGAGGGGATTCCCTGCCCTCACACCCCAGGAGGGTGCCCACGATTACCTGAGCCGTAAGCACCTGTGGCCAGTGGCCTCCTCCTCTGTCCAGCTTCCCGGGAGGGATGGGGGATGCAGGGAGGGAAGAGTGAGGGGGACGTAGGAACAGAGAAAGAAAGAGGACAATGCCATGAACGGAGGAGATGATGGCAAAGGATGGCATGGACACCTCTCCCACTGAGACCCTTAGAGCCCCACGGGACAAAAAGGTGAGTCCAGCCTGGCCCCTCCAGAGACGCCCTCAGTTTGTACCTGTCTGGCCCTCTGACGGCCTAGGAGTCCCCCAAACAGGCCCAGACACCCACAAAGTGGCTGAAGGCAGGTCTGAGAGAGGATGAGGACAGAGAATGGAAGAAGAGGAGGAGAAGCAAGAGGAGGTGGCAGCCGCACGGGGCCCCTACCTTTCCCCAGGGCAGAAGGAGGTGCTGCCCGGCCGGTGGCAGGTGGCAACGGGCGGGTAACGGGAGGGTGCTCCGTCGGGTACCGGCGCCCGCCGCACCTCCAGGGGCCGTAGGCCCCCATTGCGGGCCCGTTGCACGTGCTCAAACAAGAGGGCCAGCTCTCTGTAGGAGAGGGCGCCATCAGAGGTAGACAGGGCCCTGGCACCGCCCCCCTCACCCAGTGGGCACAGAGCTCCTGAGCTCAGATATTGCCAGGTCCTGCCGCTCTAGAGGTGTTCACTGAGAGCCCAGCCAGAATAGGACAGGGTGGACAGTGGGAGACTGGCCTTCCCCACTCCCTTTCTACCCCCAGTTCCCGGGAAATCCCCAGGGATGCCAGGCCTGGATGTGAAGGCTGGCACAGCTCAAGGGCAGTCACGAAAAGAGCTTACTCTCAGTCCATCAAGCTGACTGCCTGAACGTGCCGTGCCTGCTCAGAGGCCAGCAGCGGCCCTGACATCCTTTCCCGCTAGATCTGACTCTGGATTTTATGGGGAGATGGAGGCTGAGGAGGGCGGTGTGGCAGGGTGGCTAGCCCAGCTTCCTTCCCCTCCAGCACTCACTCCTGCCACTGGGGTTTTGGAGACTAGATTCGGGACTGTGGCTTCTTCCTAACTCTCCAGGCCATTTCCTGCTGCCATGAGCCAAGGAGGGTATCTTCCCTCTCTCCTGCCTGCCTTCCCATTGTACGGATGAGCAAACTGAGGTCCAGGGAGCAGATGCCCAGTGGATTCAGAATCTCCAGACTAGGCTCTGTTCCCCTGGGCAGAGGTCCTAGACCATCCTACCACCCCCACTCCCAGATCTCCCCTCATATACATCGTATTTCTTACAAAGCAGCCCTGTCCCACTCTCGAATGCCTGACCTTGAAAAAAAGGCCTCTTCTAATCTAGTCACCTTCCCACTCTGAAGTAGGAGCTTGCCTCTGCTAGGTGGAGAGATGTAGGGGGCACCAGTGTGATGGTGGGAGCTCCTCTTCCCAGCCCCTCCTCTCCTGCTTCTCCCCTGGGAAGCCCCTAGGGCTGGGAGGGCATGGGGATGGGGAAGCCAGGTGCAGGGGCGAGTGGGATCGCGCAACAGCTGCTCCTGGAGAACTAATGAGGCAAAAAAAGGCGCCCGCAGAAGCGCTGAGCACAGCATCCTGGCCCAGCCACATGCTTGATGCCCGCCTGCCCGTGGGACTGAACTGGGCTCCATGGTTTTCATTCCTGCCTGAGGGCCTAGCCAGGCACCTGGCCACATGCACCTTCGTGATGCTATTAATAATCCCTCGCGTGGTGCCACCCCCATGCAGTCTTAGCGTGGCCCTGGCCAGTGGGGCAACCCACTTCTGGGCCCTGAGGCTGCTGACTGGCACAGTAAAAGTGGGCACATATTCCCACATGGGAGTCCAGGGTGGGAACATGTACCTAAGTCTGGAACACATGTTTCTGCCCACCCCACACTTTCTCCAACCAGCTGCAATATCCACTAACTCTGACCCCGACTCAGGACGGAGGGGAGACGAGCTGGCTGTATCACTGCCCTAGGTGGCATCACCTATGGGTGAGCATGCACACTGCCAGCACTCCAGGGGCCAGGGATCAGCCATGGGCCGGGGCTTCACCAATGCCCTATGTCCAGTGTCCACCCCTTCCCTGGGCATAGCAGAGTAGAATAAAGGACACTCCAGGCTCTCAATTACATAAGATCTGCAGAGCCAGCCCAAAGTGCTCCCCTGGGAGCCATCACCCCCTTTCCACCCTCCAGGGCTGCGTCTCAGCCACTTGTCCTCAAAGGGCATTGCTGCCAGCCCCCCACCCACCCCCGCCCCTAGCAGGACCTACCTGAAGGATGGGAGGATACTGTCATAGTAGTACCAGGTGGCTGTCAGGTAGGCCCGGCTCATATCAGTGGAGTACAGGCGCCATGCAGCCTGGTGGTATGGGGGACGTGGGGGATGGGGCATCAGTGAGGCCTCTCCGTCCCCACCAGCCCTCTCCCCTGAAAGAACCCAGTCCTTGGTCCAGTTGTGGGTTACCCAGAGCCAGAGGCCAGTTCCAATTCCACAGCCACCGACAGCGGCAGCCAAGAAAGTGAGGCCTAGGGAGAAACGACTTCCCCGAGGGGACAAAGCAGATCAACATCAGAGCCAGGGACCATAGAGCAGAGAGGTTAAGAGCTGGAGCTTTGTTGTCAGGCAGACGTGGGTTTCCAGTCCCAGTGCTGCCCCTTATGAGTGAGGACAAATTAAGTAAAGCTTCAGAACCTCAGTTTCTTCACCTGTAAAATGCATGTAATACTACAGGGTGTTGTGAGGAATGAACAGTTGTATATTAAATGCCAAGCTCAGTGCCTGGCATATAGTAGGCACTTCATGCCAGTTTCCTCTGCTAAACACTCCTCTTATTCTCTTTGATAAATACCTATTCATTGTGTATTTGATTGATAACTTTCTCTCCCCCTAGACCGTAAGCTGTGTCTTGGTTACTGCTGCATCCTCAGTGCAAATATAGTGCCTGGCACATGTGGGTGCTTTGCGAATGTTTGCAGAATGCCATTATTATTACTAGCAATGCCACTCCATCTTTCCCAGCTGCCTGTCACTGCCCACGGGAATACTAAGGACTGAGAGGGGAGGAAAAGCATTACCTACCAACCCCTCAGCGTCCACGGACTTGCCGAGCTTCCCCTGCAGCAGGAGGGACGAAAGTCAGACAGGAGGAAAGACTCCCGCTCCCTCCACGTAGGAGGAGCCAGGGAGGGACTGTGAGTGTGGCCATCAGCGACAGCAGGGAGGCATGGAGGCTGCTAGGCAGGACAAGGCAGAGCTGGGCCCTGTATGCCTCCCTTCTTTGGATGCCTCTTGTCCTTAAGGGGCTGCCACGGCTGACCTCACCAGCCAGGCACCCTCCTAAGACAGGAATATTTTTACTTCCTGCTTGCCTAGGCCCCTGGCATGGGCTGGGGAGCAGCTGCCAGAGCTGTCTCATTAATTATGGGCACCACAATACCAGCTGTCTCTTGGCATGGACAGTGCCAGCCACCTGCCCCTACAATGCCCCTCAGAAGGCCAGCTCCCAGGGGACAGTAGCCATTGTGCCCCAAGGGACGCTAAGAAGAAAAGGCTGAGCTGGTGGCTGGAGATAACAAGGACAGGGAGGAGGGTTCTACCCTGGGGAGGACAGATAAGAAGGGGCTGAGTGAAGCTTGGGTTTGGGGCTCAGAGGGTGACACACTGGCAAGCAGGCAGAGGTGGGCTGGGCCAGTATTCCCTGAAGCATTTCCTGCAAGGAGTTCTCTTACACACACTCCTGACTAGCAAAAAGCCAAGGCTAGTCCCAGGGTCACAGAAAATCAGAGCCCTGGCCTCAGCCCACACACAGTCACAACACACCATGGCGCAGAGGGAAACTGAGACCACACACTCCTGACTTCCTACCCACCCCTCTGGCTGTTCCTTCTTTGTCTCCTTGCCCAGCTCAACTTTGCCGGCCCACCCACCTGCTAAATGTTGAGGTTCCTAAAAGCCCTGTCTGCACCATCTTCTCTTCATTTGTGTGAGTGCTTGTGGAATGAATGAATGAATGAATGAATGAATGAATGTGCTGGGAGTGGGGTGGGCTTACTGCTGCACAGCTGATGGGGCAAACAGTGGGTCTCTACCAGAGGCCTCAGGGCTCCTGTCTGGGCTCTGCCCCTTCCCAGACCCTGTGAAGTTGGGCTGGAGTTGGGCAATAAGGCAGCTCTGGCTAGCCCTAAACCAGGCATTTGGTGCAGGGGGAAGTTTCTGGCACTGTCAGTGAGCATCCTGGCTCTGTGTGTAACTTGGCATGTGGCCCCAGGAAAGTCACATAGCCCCTTTGAGCTTCAAAGTGGTGTCACAGTTGGGCTAGGGACATGGGTCAGCACACAGGGTTGACACACCAGTGCAGTCATACAGCCCTGCTCCTGGGGCTTCTTCCTGGGCATCTTGTACCTGGATGAGGTTGGCAGCCGGCATCCTCCGTTTCTCGAAGTGTTTCTGCCGGTGCTGCTCCTGGACCTTCAGGGCGAAGCCGGACCCTAGGATGCCCTAGAGGGATAGGGCATGGTTGAGGGAATGTGATGGCAGTGGTGGGGCAGTAAGAGGCTGCAAGGGTGTCCCCATCCCTGCCCCTCTGAGGTGCCCCAGGCTCCCCAGGCAGATTTGTGACAGGGTCTGAGCAGGTCCCACCCTCAGCCTCCCCGACCAACTGAGCAGGAGGCAACTCACGGCAGGCAGGGCAAAGAAAGAGATGCCCAGTAAGGCGAAGCCAGCAGCCAGGACCCTGCCCAGCCATGTGTGCGGTGTCTTGTCACCATAGCCGATGGTTGTCAATGTAATCTGGAGACACAGGTTACCAGCAGGACTGGTTACGGGGGCTACCTATGGCTTGTTGGGGGTACAGGCAGGTAGGACCCTGATCATGAGGGAAGGGGCCCGCGGTCACTCATGGGGGCTGGTTAGGGTCATAGATGGATTCTCCCTCTCCTGGGCTGGTCAGGGGAAAGGGGTACAGTCACAAGGGCTTGATGTTGGGGGCTAGCTGGGGACAGAGGCAGGTCCACCAGAGCAGGCTGGGGGGTTAGCATTGGGGCTGGTCTCAGGGAGGTTCCAGCCCTAGTGAGAGGGCAGGGACAGGCCCACTCAACCCTGAGTCAGGAGTCACAATGGGCATACCTCGGGAAGTTCCCAGGGAGGGTCCCAGGGAGAAGGGCAGCCCTGCAAAGACTCACGCACCGTCCCCCACCAGAGCGAGTCGGCGTAGGAGGAGAAGTCAGAGTTGGCGTCCTTCTCGGCCAGGTAGACCAGGAAGGAGGCGAAGATGAGCACCAGGAACCCGATGTACCAGGCGGTGATCAGCTCCTGCGGGGCAGGCGGAGGGGCGCGGTGAGGAGGGCTATGTCTGCCTGGGAGATGTGGGGGGCTTCCACACGGGAAGGGGATAAAGGTCCCCCATCTCCCGGAGTCCCTGGCTCACTTTTCTTTCTCAGCTCCTCCCATCAGGGCGACCCTGCCCTGGCCTTCGCGAAACCGCCAGCACTCCCCCTACCCCGACCCCTATTCCCACCCTCACCCCCACCCCGCCTGCCTTGAGTCTCCAGGTTCCAGGCTCAGGACTCCAGCACCCTGCCCACCTTGCCCCGCCCCGCAAGTCCCACTTTCGGGCTTCCACGTGGGGCCCACCCTAGCCCCGCTCCAGCCCCACCCTCAGGTCCCACCTCAGCTGCCCACTTTGTGGTACGAGTGGTCCCTTCAAACCCAAAAGCATCTAGGGGAAACCCTCAAGCCCCGCCTCTCCGGCCCCGCCCCCTGATCTGGTCCGGACTCCTAGGCCCGCCCCTACCTAACTCGGACTCCACTTCGCCCCACCCACTTAGACCTCGGGCTCCAATCCCCGCAGGCCCCACCCTTTCCCAGCACCGAGACAGCCCCTCTGGCCTCGCCCTCTCCGCCCTGCCGGCTCTGCTCTTGCCCCAGACACGCCCTCGAGCCTCAGCGCGCGGTCTGCAGGCCTCACCTTGCTGTGAGCGTAGACCACTGAGCCCAGCAGCTTCCAGGTGCCGCCGCGGCGGTCCATGCGCACCATGCGCAGGATCTGCAGGAAGCGCATGCTGCGCAGCGCAGACGTGGCGAAGATGTTGCCCTGGGTGCCCGCGGCGATGACGGCCACCGAGGCCACGAACACGATGAAGTCTGCAGGGGCGGGAGCGGCGAGGTCGCAGCCAGCCCACCCCGCGCACGGACCCGGAGGCGGGGACTTCTGGGGCTGTGGCAGGGGACTGGGGAGCGAGGGTGAGGGTCCGTTGAATCTGTGCTGGTCTCCAGGGTCAGAGTCAGGATTGGGATCAAGGCGTCACCCTGGCTCCTGGGGTCAGGGGTCAGGTCGGGCGGGGCGCGCCTCATTACCTATGACACAGAAGGGCTTTCTGGCAAAGCGGAAGCGACCCTGCCATCCTCGGTAGCGGCAGCAGCATCCGGCGGACCAGACCCGGACGATGTACTCCAGGCCGAACACCACGATCATCACGAATTCCTGTGGGACCAGGGGCCTGAGTTCTGGTCCTCACTCTCCTGAACTGAGGCCCAGGTCACAGCGCGAACCCAGCCAAGAGCCCCTGGGTTAGAGGGACCAGGGCCTCCTCAGACCCCTCTCCTGGAGTTTCCTGGACTTGAGGATTCCGGAGGGCAGGAGACCCCCTCTGCCTCCTGCAAGAAGACTAAAAGCCCGAGCGTGTCCTCCCCTTCCGGCCCCCATGAGCTGATCGGATTTTTCTGCTCCTCAACATGCCTTCCCCGTCCCAGCTGTCTCAGACTCCCTAACTCTGACCGGGTGACAAAAGGGTGGCTGGCTGTCAGCTGTCTCCCTCTGTGGGGCTTCCGTTTGGTGTTTTGTGTTTAGGCAAAAACTGAACTAAAATCCACCACAAGTGGAGTCTGCAGATTTGTCCTGAGAAGGGGTGGAGCCTACTCACTTCTATTCTGGACCCATCATAAGCCCTTGCATAGAGGCAGGAGGTCCCCCAACACTTGCTATAAAGTGGGGATGATGCCCAGAGAGGGGCAGCCACAGCTGAGGGAACACAGCACAGCAAGCTGCTCTCTGAGCCATGATATGAGAAGCCTCTTTCCACCTTCAGCCCTCAGCCAGAGGTGCTACCTCACACAGCCCCCCTCAGTCCTGGACTCCCAGCACTTACCAAGATGAGGAGACACTCGTTGGCAAGTTCCTGGTGCTCCTGAATAGTGGACAGCACAGACAGCACCAGGCAACTGAAGACCAGCAAAAATCTACAATTGCAGCATGAAGGAGAGGGTTAGATTTTTGGAGGGACAGGGCGGCCAAGGGTGCCCCGGCAGGGGGTTACAGAGCCAAGAGAGGAGAGCATTATTTTCAGAGAATTACGTGGCAATCAGAATCAGAATTCCCTGGAGTTACAGCTCTGTGCTGGGCACCAAAGGCAACAGCCCCCAAGCCCCAAGCTACTGGACCTCACAACTGTCTCAATTGCCCCCTGCTGCAGGCTGCAGCTCAGAGAGGTAGTCACTCATCTGTGAGTAGCAGGTCTGTCTGGGCTGGCAGTGGAAACAGACTGACTCAAGGTTCCTCCAGGTCTAGCCACCCACAAGTGGTGGCCTCAGTCCCAGCTTGGTTTTAAGATGTCTTGGGAGAAGTGCTCCAGAGGTCAGCCCAGGGCTCAGGGAAGGTCAGCAGATGATGGAGGGGCCTTCTTTCTTAGGCACTCCGAAGTGGCAGGAGCCTGGCCTTATCTGCAGAATTGGGACAACTGCCCCTGCCTTCGTGGAATTAAGTAACGAGATAGCTAGAAAAGGAAAGAAGATCATGGAGGACAGGTAGAGAAGGAAGGATGCAGGGGGGAGAGGATGTAGAGAGGGGAATTGGGCAGTGTGGAGCTGGGCCATCGAGGCCAGGAACTCCCCTGCAGACAGTGTGAAACTACAGAGTGGCCCAGAACCAGATGCTTAGAAATGGAAGGAACTTTAGACTTTAGCACATCTAATACTTCCCTCATCTCCCATTGCACCACGAGGAAACGGGCCCGAAGAGGAAGAAGGACTCACCCTTTGTCACCCAGTGTGCCCAGGACAGAGCCGAGATTAGAGCCAGGGTTCCCAACTTCCCAGTGGATGGGAAGAGGACAAAGGGCATGAGGAGAGGAGCTGGTGGCCTTGGCGGTATGTGGATGGGTGAAGGAGAGCAGGGTGAGAGGTCACAGGCTGCAGACACAGCAAAGGCGAATGAGGTGGCCTCCAGGAGCACCCCTCTTTGGGATAGGGGTGTGCTGAACATGCACGCACCCTGGAGGAGACTCCAGAGGGAATGGGCTTCTCTGGAAATACATTTCTGTGTACTGACCTGCCAGCCTTCCCAGATGTCCCCAGTCTCCCAACCTCTGCACCGTTGCTGGCACGGTGCATGCTACGCAGAACACCTCATGTCTGTGCCTGCAGGACTCTGCTCACCCTCCATGCCTACAGGAACACAAATGCTACATGCTCTGCAGAGCCTCTGATTCCTGCACCCCACTATCCCCACTTCAGAACTGCCAACTCCTAATGCTTGCCTCCCTGTGTGTGGCCCAAGTCACTTTCTGTGTGACTTTATTTATATTCATGTTTCATGGTGACCTTAAGGGCAGCAGCTCAAGGTCAGAGAGATCTGAGTTTGGATCCCAGTCCTGCTTGTGTGTGTGGTTTTGGGAGCATCACCTGCCTTCTCCGAGCCATCTCCTTATCTATGAAGTGGAGGCTATGGGAGGAAGACATGCAAAGGGCATGGCACTGCCCTGGCTCACTTACATCTCCTGGACAGGGGCTCCTGACCATTTTGGGGGGCAAGTGTATCCCAGCAAATGCCCCTGGTTTGAGAAGGTAGGTGGCAGATGTCGGTAAATTGTTTTGAGTGAATGAGTTCGAGAAGAGCTTATTCCTTGGCCAGTTCCAGACCAGAGCTGAGTCAGCAAAAACATGGGGCACTGGAGAACAGAAGAGAAGAGCACCAGCTCCTCGTGTTCAATAATTAATCACAAAAAAAAGGCAGCGGCCACATGCACCTGCATCAGGACTGCAGCTGAAGCAGGGTTTGGGACCAGAAGGGCCCTCCATGAGGTCATCTCATGCAGCCCCCTCCTCGGGGAATGGCCGCGGCCAGGACTTTATAAGCCTTTACCCTGGCCTTGATAGACACCCTCCCGTCCTGTTTCTCAGCTGACCTCAGAAGCTCAGGCAGCAGTGGGCCACTCTGGGGCCTTCTTCCTCACTGTTTCATTAACGCTTTTCTTTTCTTTTTTCCTTTTTTTTTTTTTTTTTTTTTTTGAGATGGAGTCTCACTCTGTTGCCAGGCTGGAGTGCAGTGGCGCGATCTCGGCTCACTGCAACCTCCACCTACCGGGTTCAAGCGAGTCTGCCGCCTCAGCCTCCTGAGTAGCTGGGGCTGCAGGCGCATGCCACCGTCCCCAGCTAATTTTTGTATTTTCAGTAGAGATGGGGTTTCACCATGTTGGCCAGGATGGTCTTGATCTCCTGACCTCATGATCTGCCTGCCTCAGCCTCCCAAAGTGCTGGGATTACAGGTGTGAGCCACCGCGCCCGGCCATCATTAACACTTTTCTTGCCATGTCAGTAGTTGGTACACATCTATAAAATTTCCACTTCACAATTGTAAAAAAAAGCAGATTATAAAACCTTAATGGCAATGTGATCCCAATGTTTGAAATAGAGATGGTTTTTATACACATACCCAGAGTCGGCAAGGCTATCTATGGCTGGTAAAATTACGTAATTTGGCTTTTGTTTTGCTTTCTGCTTATCTGTATTTTCTTTTTTCTTTTCTTTTTTTTTTTTTTTTGAGACAAGGTCTCACTCTGTCACCCAAGCTGGAGTGCAGTAGCATGATCACGACTCACTGCAGCCTTGACTCCCTGAGCACAAGCCATCCTCCTACCTCAGCCTCCTGAGTAGCTGAGACCACAGGCACATGACACCACACCCCGCTAATTTTTTAATTTTTTGTAGAGATGGGATTGAACTATGTTGCCCAGGCTGGTCTCAAACTCCTGGGCTCAAGTGATCCTCCTGCCTCTGCCTCCCAGAGCTGGCAGTGTGAGCCACTCACCCAGCCTGTATTTCCTAATTTTTTTTAGAACAAACATGGGTTGTTTGGGTAATAACAAACTAATCTAAAATTTAAAATGCAGGCCAGGCGTGGTGGTTCATGCCTGTAATCCCAGCACTTTCGGAGGCCGAGGTAGGCGGATAGCTTGAGGTCAAGAGTTACAGACCAGCCTGGCCAACATCGTGAAACCCCGTCTCTACTAAAAATACAAAAGTTAGCCAAGCGTGATGGCAGGTGCCTATAATCCCAGCTACTCCGGAGGCTGAGGGAGGAGAATCGCTTGAACCTGGGAGGCGGAGGTTGCAGTGAGCCAAGATGGCGCCATTGCACTCCAGTCTGGGTGACAAGAGCAAGACTTCGTCTCAAAAAAAAAAAAAAAAAAAAAAAAAAAAAATTAAAATGCATTTTCTTAACAAGACAAACAGGAAAAGCCCACTTTGGATCCTGCCCCACCCCTTGACCAGAGTCGCCTCTGCCATTCAGCAGGTGTGAGGATGCGGCCACCTCTCCCAGGTGTCCAGCTCGTGTGTCCAAATGCCTGCTCAGTGACTCTTCTTGGATGTCTGGTGGCCTCTCAAACCCAACACTTCCAAACACCAGTTCTCAATTTGTCCTCAAGTCCGCCTCACCTCCTGCTCCCCATCTCAGCAAAGGCACCAGGGCTCCTCCAGGGCTCAGGCTCCTTGATTCTTCCTTTCCCTCCCCCGGCACATCCCCTTCTGAGCAAATTCCATTGGCTCTACCTTCAGAATCTACCCCTGGGCAGGCCAGGTCACACCATCCCAACCAAGCCGCCACCATCTGGCACCTACCTGGCCTCCCTGCCTCCACTACACCTGAATGTGACCACTCTCTTCAAAGCAGCCAGAGTCATCTTCCCACAATGCACAACTGGAAACCATCGCTCTCCACAAAGCTCTCCTCAGACTTCCATCGCACTTAGAGAGGGAAAGTCCAACTCCTTGGCACGGCCAGCAAGGCTCTGCGAGGTCTGTGCCTCCACCCCCGCCTCCAAATTTGACCTTCTGCACTCACCCGCTGGCTTACTGCACCCCACTTATTCTGGCCTCCTTGCCAGTCCTGGAATACACCTAACATATTTCCACCTCCAGGCTTTGAACCTGCTTTACTGTTTCCTCTGCCTTACCCAGGTCTGTTCCAATGCCACTTCCTTGGAGGGGCCTCCCCAGCCATTCCCTCTCTGAAAGAATGGCCTCATCTCCACTCTCTTGCCCCTTATTCTAACTGATTGATTGACTGATTTCACAGCACTATTGAAAGACTAAGTAAATGAATAGCAGGAGTTCACTGTAACCAAACATCAAAACATCGTGTCACCAAGCCAAAGCCTCCAGGTTGCAGCCACTGAAGAGGTCCCCAAAACACATCCATCCCTGACTCCTCTGGCTGCCCCATATCTTTCCTAAAAAGGCACACCTCTGACCTTGACCATCTCCATTTGGCAGACACTGCTTAAAAAGCGCCCGAACTTCACTTCTCCCTGCTTTAACCCGTTGGCTAAGAGTTTCTATACCCTTGATACTCTCATTACATTTGAAGGGATGTACTTGGACTAACAGAAAACACCCTGGGAAGAGGCGCAGTGGCTCAAGCCTATAATCCCAACATTTGGGAGGCCAAGGTGGCAGGATTGTTTGAGTCCAGGAGATCAAGACTAGCCTGGGCAACATTGTGAGATGCTGTCTCTACAAAAAAATCAAAACAAAAATTAGCCAGGCATGGGGGTGTGCACCTGTGGTCCCAGCTACTCCGGAGGCTGAGGTGGGAGGATCACTTGAGCCAGGGAGGTTGAGGCTACAGTGAGCTGTGATCTCGCCACTGCATTCCAGTTTGGGGGACAGAGCCAGACTCTGTCTCTCAAAAAAAGAAAAGATCCTGTGTTCCAGGCACCTGAATAATTATCCGTATCTTCCAGATGAGGAAATAGGGCTCAGGGAGGGACAGGCTTGTTCAGGATCACACAGTAGATCTGTGGCAGAGCTGCAGCTCAGGCTGACCCTCAAGCTGCCTTGGGCTTCCTGGAGGGGGTTCCTCACACAGGGACAGCAGAAGAGAGATCAGTATCTGGAGGTCAGGGGTAGAGGAGACAAGGTGAAGGAGCCCCTTAGCCTGGATTTCATGCCTGCCACAACTAGGGTGTGGCATTCATCCAACAAAGGACTATCTAAGGATTCTCTCTGGCCTCCCCTCGGACCTCAGTTTCTCCATCTATACAAATATAGATGAAACATGGGTACTGGCTGGCCTCAGCCCTCTCTAATCTCCCCATCAGACAGGCCAGACTAGCAGCCACTTTCTAGGACATCTTTGCCTATCATGTCTGACTGCAATTTGTGGCCCATGTTCTTGAACCTTGCCCAGCCCAGGAGGCAGAATGGGACAGGCGGGTGTTGCCTGGCTGGCTCTCCCCAGCTGGGCTGATCACAAGGCTTATACAACCTGTCCTCTCCATATCCCCCGTCTCCCCATCCCATGACTAGCCCGCTCGTTCAGGAGGGAGGAAGAGGATAGACACGAAAAAGTGAATGGTTTGCTTAGATTTGTGGTTTTCAAACTACGGTGGGTGTCAGAGTTGCCTGGAGGGCTTGTTAAAATACTGATTTCTGGGACCTTATTCTTACAGTGTCTGATTCAGTAAGTTTGAAGTGGAAAATCTGCATTTCTACAAAGGTCCCTGGTGATACCATGGCTGCTATTATGGGGACCACACTTTGAGAATCACTGGCTTAGCTGATGGGAACAATTGCAGCTGACTCAATCATTAGCCAGCTCAGGGCTTTTTAAACAACTGCAATCACCGCCTTCTCCCCATTTATACCTCCTCAAGTCACTGTCCAGAAGCGGCCACAGGGCAGGAGGAGGAGGAAAGCTCTGCTGGGGAGGTGGCTCTCCTGCTGTGCCCTGAAGTAATAACCATAACTGCTCCTGCTGGCCAAAGGCTTCCTATTGGCCAGGTACTGTGCCAAGCCCTCTACACGCATGCTCTTAATCGGTTCTCACGATAACCCCATGGAATCGTACCATAATCACCCCAATAAGGAGAGGGCGGCTCAGAGGCGTGTACTATGGTGACTGCAGAGCTCTGTGAATGTACTAAAATCATCTGAATCGAACACTTTAAAAAGAGGAACTTTACAGTGTATGAATTATATCTCAATAAAGCTGTTATTCAAATGAGAAAAGAAAGGTATATTAACTCGTCCAAAGTCATAAGAGCAGGACCTGATCCCAAGACCACCTGGACCACCGGGCCTTGGTAATGCTCTGGGCCTCAGTTTCCCTCTCTGAAACACACACAAAGGTCGGGGACGACTCAATGATGGTTAAGGTCCCTGCAGCTTGGTAACTCTCCAGCAGTGGGGTGGAGGGGATTGGCCATCAGTTTAGCTCCACATTGTCTGGGATGTCCCTGGATCAAGCTCAGGTCTCTCTCTTCATACCCACTGGGCGTTTGCCCAGTGTCCACAGCTCTCTCTCTCTCTCTCTGTCTCTCTCTCTCGACATGTCCAACATGTCCCTGGAAGGACAGCTGCTGGGAGGCCAGGCCAGAGAGATGGGGATATGATGGGGGTAGGGGAGATGGTAGGGCATCTCACAGCAGAAAAGAGGTTGTCACCTGATTCCTCTGGGCTATATTCACTTCAGACACATTAATTATCACCTACATTCAGCCAGGTTTATTGTAAAACCAGAAATGAATAATCCAGGTCCCAAGGAATTAACAACACAGACCATAACACAGGGGTGACAGGATGGACGAGGCCATGACAGTGTACTCAAGGGGTTGAGGAGAATCCCAAGAAGCCTTCCACACAACCAAAGTGGAGGGATCAGTGAAGACTTCTTGGAGGAGGTAAGTGGACAGGGGTGGGACTGTCCCAGGCAGAGGAAGCAGGATGTGCAAGCAGTGGGAATGTGGCCGTCGAGGCAGAGCCCAGAATGGCCAGCAGTTCTGGATGATGTGGCCTAAAGTGAAGTGGGCAGTGGAAAAACCAAGAGGGCCAGATCCAAGGGCCCTGAGTGGCACTCGCAGGCACTGTGAACATGATCCCAAAGGCAATGGGGAGTCATTGTGGAGTTCTTTTTTTTTTTTTTTTTTTTTGAGATGGAGTCTTGCTCTGTCGCCCAGGCTGGAGTGCAATGGTGTTGGCTCACTGCAACCTCCGCCTCCTAGGTTCAAGAGATTCTCATGCCTCAGCCTCCCGAGTAGCTGGGATTACAGGCGCCCACCACCATGCCCAGCTAAGTTTTGTATTTTTAGTAGAGACAGGGTTTCACCATGTTGGCCAGGCTGGTCTTGAACTCCTGACCTCCAGTGATCTACCTGCCTCGGCCTCCCAAAGTGCTGGGATCACAGGCATGAGCCACCACACCTGGCCAATTGTGGAGTTCTAAGAAAGGAAACGACACAGTCCAATCTGCATCTCAGGACCACTCAGGGGAGTACACAGAATAGATCAAAGGAGATAAGACCCAGCAGAAAGACCAAGAAGGCTCCACAATAGCTCAGACGAGAGATGACTGTGGCCTGGCCCGGGGTGGTGGCAGCAGGGAAGAGAGGTGAATGGATTGGACAATACTGCAGGAATAGGGCTTGGTGATTAACTGGAAACAGGAACTATGAAGGAGAATAACCTCTATTTCTGGTTTGGGCATTGGATGGATGAAGGTGCCATGAGTGCCTTCACGGGACGGGGAAGACTCTGGTGGAGAAGCAAGAGTCGGGTGCTGGACATGTTGAGAGAGAGAGGGCTGTGGGCACTGGGCGAACACTCCATGGATATGAAGACAGAGACCTGGCTGGAAATGCATTTGGGGGACATCAGGGGAGAGGTGATGATGGAGGTCACGGGAGCAGCTGAGACAGTCCGGAGAGCATGTGGCAACGTTAGAGGAGGACCCAGTGGAGCCCCAGCGGTGCAGCAGGAACAGAGGCCCTCTACGCAGACTGGGAGGCATAGCCAGAGAACTGGGAGGGAAAGCAGAAGAGAGAAGTGTCAGAGAGACCACGTGAAGAACACATTTCAAAGCAGGAGTGGACAACAGTGTCAAATGCTGCCAAGAGGTCAAGTGAGATAAGGCGTGAAAAATGTCCCCTGGATTTGGTGACACATTGGTCACTGGGTTCCTTGGCAAGGAACCTAGCCTTCTCTCAGAAGGACAGGAAGACTAGAACAGGCCCAGATAAAGTGAGGAAGGAGAGGGGCGGTGAGGAGGTAGAGACAGTGAGTGTAGGTTTAACGATTTGAAGATGTTTGACTGCAAAGAAGAGATCAGAGATTGTAGCTGGAGAAGGGTGCAGGGCACAGGGAATCTTTTTCTTTCCTTCTAAGATGAGAGAGCCAGGGTAGAAGGAGCCAGGAGATCAAGAAGGAGAAGTTGAAGATGCAGGGAGACAGAGGGAGTGATCAATGGAATGCCGTCCCCAGGGAAGTTGGGAGGCTGGGATCCACAGCCAGGGAGCAGCTGGTATAGAGTAGGAAGGACCCCTCCAGCTTCCACAGGGACAGGCAGGCATACGGGTGGGAGGAGGCTGTGAGAAGGGAAGAGGCCAATAGCCCCTACTCACTGGGGGCTGCTCTGGGAAGAAGAGGCAAGGCCCAACTCTCAGAAGTGGGCAGGAGGGTGGGGTGGGGGCTCTGAAGAGATGGAGGAGGTATGGAACTGGGAGAGGAAGGTGGGAGAAAAGACCAGGCCTGGAGAGGAGTCCCATGGGAGCAGAGGACCATTATCCTCAGCAATGAGGATGGCTCTACAGACCTGGAACATCACAGGCACTCAACACATGCATTTCAGGGTTTTATTTAGGTTTTGTGTTACTGTTTGCTTTTAAGGCTTGATTATCCAGTAGGAAGCAGCCTGTGTGAGAAGAGGACCCCTCCCCACCCCCAACTATACACCAAGGCCAAGGTAAATACAGATCCAGGCCTTGCCCCCTCCTTCCTCCAGAGCCTCCTTCCTTCTCTCATCTTTTCAGCGTCCCTTCCCTTCCAGTCTGGGGACTGCCCAGCCACCAGCAGGTTCCCTGATTTCTTTTCATTTGAGACAGAGTCTTGCTCTTTTGCCCATGTTGGAATGCAGTGCTGCAACCATAGCTCACTGCACTATCACTCTCCCAGGCTCAAGAGATCCACCTGCCTCAGCCTCCTGAGTAGCTGGGACCACCACGCCTGGCTAATTTTTTTGATTTTTTAGTAGAGACAAGTCTTGCTATTTTTCCAGACTGGTCTCCAACTACCAAGTTCAAGTGATTTGTGCATCTGGCCTGGGGAGCATGTGACTCTTTCCGTGCCCCCCAGACTACAGCCAAAGGCAGGGCTCTGTCTTCCCTCAGCTGGGGGACCCTGAGGCCTGTCTGTCCTCATTCAGCCAAGGTCCCTAGAGGGCACAAGCTATGGCCACCACCACCTTCTGGAAGAAAGGGGTTCCTTAAACCCCAAACCAGAGCTGCTACTGAAGAAGGGACTTCGGCTAGACTTGACAGGCACTTCCTGACAAGGGGTGCAGCCTGGAGAGCCCCAGACTCTTCTAGGGAGAGCAGGCACTTACTTTCTCCTGCAGGGGAATAAGGGGAGGGGCAGTAAGCCAGGCCTCAGAGCGAGGCTCTTTCCAAGAATCCTCAGGGGCTGGGAGGAGAAGTTTCCCCTGATCCAGCGATTCTAAATATGGCAAAGGGAGCAAGAGCACGTGACCCAGGGCCCCACACCAGGGCCGCTGCCACCGCCGCCGCTGCTTCTCTGGGCCAGAGGCTTGCGCTGGGGCTTAGAGATTGCCATGGGGTCCTGATGGAGCCTCAGTTTCCCTGTCTGCAACATGTAGGTGGAGCACTACTCAGTAATGGTCAAAGTCCCTTCTGCCTTATGACTCTCCAGCAGTGGGGTAGAAGGGAGAGAGTTGGCCCTCAGCTCAGTTTCTCTGAGGCTGTCCCTGGAGGGACAGCAGCCGCCAGCACATAGAACAAACTATGAAAAAAATGCCCCCTCTTGGAGGATGGATTAGAAAAAAGGCATTCCCGTTAGCCTGACAAGTTAGAAAAACTTGACCCCTCTAGATGGACCCATTAGAACAGGCATCCCTTCCTCTGGGCTGCCCCACCCCGGGCACAGGCTGGATTCCAACACCCCTCAGCCCTCTCAGCCGGCCCCTTTGTGGCGCCCAGACTGCAGAGCGACACATGACAGCCCTGTGGTTGGCTCCACGGCACTCTCCTGGCCACCACAACAGATTCATGGAGACCTGGAGACTGACACAAGAAGGGCCCACCCACAGGTTGGGCTGAGCCAGTCGGATTTCTTTTGCAGGAATGGAAGTAAGAACCACAGAGGAAAGTTGGCAGAGGAGAGAGATGGGCCACGAGACTGCACTACGCTGGAACCTCATCCCCCTGCTCTCTATCCCATGAATCCAAAATGTGCTTTCTGCCTTGAAGCCTCTCAGAATTCTTCTCTTTCCTTACCTATCTGTCCTCTACCTCCAGAAGCCAATTTTTCTTTTTCTTAATACCAAATGATATAGTACAGAAGCCAGTTTTTATTGAGACAGCTTAAATAGTCTCTATCCCACGGGACATGAAAGACAGTGTCTTCTAGACAAGGTGTTTGATGAGGAATAGCTTCCTCCTCTCCCACCTGGACCAGCCCCAAACCTTCTGACTTGTTCTGTCTGCTTCCTTCTGCAGTGCCAGCCAGCCTACCTGTTGTACCAGGTCAGTGGGCTGAGCAATGTGTTGACAAGAGCCAGAGTGGAACAAAGAGGACACAGGGGCATCCGTCTGTGGGGACTGGGCAGGCAGAGCTGACTTCTCAAACAGGGAGGCGTGGGCCCTCCCAAGCAGGAGGCCATTGAAAGGAAGGGGAACCATGGGGTGGAATTTAGGCAGCCGGGATTTGAGGAACTCAAGCAAGATGGCCAGTGGAAACCTTCCCTCGGTTCCACTGAGCAGCTCCATGCAGATTTGGGCGGCTCAGTTTTACATGCTGGCTTTGGCGTAAAATTTCATGTGAACAAAGAGCTTTGCTGCTTTTTAAAAAAGTGTGAAATCCACCGACTTGTGGGCCCAGGCCCAAACCCCTTAGCTTCATTGCAAGGAAAGCCCCACCCACCAGGCCAACTTGCTCTTCACCAGCTGGTGCCCAACCTGACACTTGGCATTGCATTATCATAGCTCTGTCCCTGACAACGGCAAATGGGCTCTTTCCCCTCCCTACCTTTACTCATGCTGTGTCTGAGTATGAGCTCTGACTGGTAGGGTTAGGTCAGAGCCCCCACCTCAGGCTCCCTTAACCCCCAATTCACCTCCAGAGGGAAAAGCAAATCCAAGACACCTGAGCCAGAAGGGTGCCTGCTGTGTTCCAGAACCACCAGGAAAGGAGTGGTCCCAGAGTGGAGTGAGCAAGGGGAGAGTGGTGGGGGATGAGCACAGAGAGGCAGGGGAGGTGGTAAGCAGACCATCTACTGGCTGTGGTGAGGATCTTGGCTTTTACTCTGAGTGAGATGGGGAATTTTGAGCAGGGAGTAGCTCAATCTGCCTTATGTTTAAAAAGATCACACAGGCTGCTGAGTGAACAGACTATGGTGGGGGAGCGGGGAGGAGGGAGCAATGACATTTGCCCTATTGTGAGTTGGAAAGTATAATCCTGGCACGAGATGCCAGTGACTTTTTGTTTGTTTGTTTGTTTGTTTTTATTTTTAAGAGATGGGGTCTTGTTATGTTGCCCAGGCTGGAGTGTAGTGGCTATTCACAGGTGCGATCCCACTACTGGTCAACACGGGAGTTTTGACCTGCTCCATTTCTGACCTGGGCCAGTTCACCCCTCCCTAGACAACCTGATGGCCCTCTGCTCCCAGAAGGTCACCATATTGATGCCAAACTTAGTGCGGACACATAATTGACATAGCTCACCATAGCCCAGAACGCCTGGACTCAAATGATCCTCCCACCTCAGCCACCTGAGTAGCTGGGACTACAGGCACATGCCACTTCACCCTGTGTGGTGTGTTTTGTTTTGTTTTGTTTTTGTTTTTCAGACAGGGTCTCACTTTGTTACCCAGGCTGGAGTGCAGTGGTGCAATCACAGTTCACTGCAGCCTCAACCTCCTGGACTCAAGCAACCCTCCAGCCTCAGCCCCCTGAGTAGCTGGGGCCACAGGTGGGTGCCACCATGCCCGACTAATTTACATTTATTTTTTGTAGAGACGGGGTCTCCCTATGTTGCCCGGCTGGTCTCGAACTCCTGGGCTCAAGCAATACTCCTGCCTCCATCTCCCAAAGTGCTGGGATTACAGGCATGAGCCACTACCAGCCGATGATGGTGACTTGTATGAGGGGAAGCGGAGGTGGCAAGACATGACCCAATACTGGCTATATCTGGGCACTGAAAGGTCCCTTAGAGATTAACCTTCTCATTTATAGATGGGGAAACTGAGTACCAGAGAGGGGCCTGGCTTACCTGTGATCATACAGTAGATCAGAGACAGAGTTGGGCCTGGCACCCAGATTTCCTGATTCCTAAGGCAATATTCTTTGGATTTCTCCTCTTTCTGTAGAAGGACTCAGGCACCTGCCCCTCACTCCCGCCTCAAAAATTCCCTCATCCTGGGGCCAGGATGGGACCTGCCCCTGCCCTTCCTGCTGCATGTGACCTTGTGGCACTGGGTTCAAGCATTGCCCAGTTTTCCAGCTACTTGAACCTGGCAGGGGTCAGGGTAACCTCTAAGGAGCCTTCTGTCCTCTGAGTCAGCAGAACCTGCGCACTATATTGGAGGAGGGAGAGGGAGGGAAGAGTCCAAATCAAGGGAAAGAGTTAGTCCCTGCCACTGGTTTCTCAGTACTTCCAGGGCAGAGAGAGCACCAAAAGCTGACAGGGTCAAAAAGGAGCACTGCGGAGGTCAAAAAGGAACACACAGAGTCCCCAGGGGAGCTCAGGTGCCAAGACTGAGCCCAGCCCAGGAGTTCTGTAGATTCAGCCATTGAGGACCCCACCCAGTGGGTGGTTTGGGGACACAATAAGGAAGAGGGGTTTCAATGCCTTTGTTACTAACAAGCAAAGCAGCATGCAAACTCACAGGCCACACCTGGGGCATCTGGTTACAGCTGCCCTGAGAGCCATGCTCCCACTGGGAACCCCAAATCCAGGACCAGCCAGACTGAATCCAGCAGGCTTTGCAAGCTGGAAAAGGCTTGCTGTGTGACTCGAGGCCAGGAGCGCAGCTTCTCTGGGCCTGTCCCACAGCTAAGGTGGAAGGGTGGTTGGAAGGTTCTTTAACTGGAAGCTGGGAGGACATCTGCAGATACTCTTCTTAGTCTCCTCCGCCTGTAAAAAGAAAGACTGCCCAGCCTGCAGGCCCAGCTGATGGAGCAGGATCCTGTGTGGTGGCTCTGAGAGAGGTGTCAGGATTGGGTGCAGCAGAGGGAGAAGCAGAAGGGCGTGGACAGAGCTAGAAAGCTGGGTCGGTGGGTTGTCTCTCCTGACTCCGCCACCAGTCAGCTGAAGACTTGGCAAACTGTGTCTGAGTCTCAGCTTATTCCTCAGTGGGAGGAAGGGATTGGGTGGGAGTCTCTCAGGGTCCTATTTTTTGCTGATCCATCTGGGACTGGCAATTCCAGCTTCCCTAATGGGAAGTAAGGCCGTGGACGGCTCCTGAAGCTGCCAGTCCACAGGGACTTCCATGTTCTGGGAGTCTCCAGAAGAGGGTCTTTTACATTTCATTTACATGGGAAGTTTAGAGGACCTCCTTCTACCTCCAAAACCCTTCCATAATTGAATAATGATAGCAACGAGGGGTCAGGGAGGACCAAAGCAGAACTTCCAGTAACTTACTAACCACAGAAACGGTGCTGGATATAGGGGAAAGGGACAAATTGTATCTCTGGTCCTGATGCCCCCTCCTCTTCTAAATGAGGCAGACAGTCCCTAAAAGTATCTCCGTCAAAAGAATGGGCTTGAATTCATCTCAGCTCTGCCTTGGCTGTGTGACTTTGAGCAAGTTAACTGTCCCTCTCGGGACTCAGTTTCTTCGACTTTCTAATGGGACCAATGATCCCTGGTCCGGCAGTCTGGAGGCAGGGGTCTTCCCCGGGTGAACCCGCAGAGGGGTTGCAGAAAGGCTTGGGTTCAGGCAGGGACACGGGAAGCAGACACCCGGCGCGGCTTCTCGGGAGAGGTACGGGCTCCTGCGGGGAGGGCTCCTGGGGGACTCCTCCCCCAGCACAGCCCTCTGCCCACTTCCCCCGCCCGGGCCCCTTCTCCCCAGCAGGGGCGCCCCTGCTCGGCACTCCCGGGTGCCCCCGGCCCGCCTCGGCGGGGGCGGGGCTTACGGGAAGGGGCGGGGCATTCCGGGGGCGGGGGAGGGTGGGCGGGGCTCCTGAGTCCCTGGGAGGGGCGGTGCTCTGCCAACGCCAGGCCCCGAGGGCGGGAGGGGCGGAGGCGGCGCTGCGGCTCCGGTTACCTCCCCGCGGCCTCCCCCGCCCGGCCGGCTACTTTTTCCGTTTCCAAATTAACAATTGAAAACGCGGCGGCCTGAAAGGCGAGCAGCGGGCCAAGCGGAAAGTGTGAAGGTGCCGCCGCGTCCCCGAGGCCGGGGGCGGAGAGGGGGGACGCGACGCCGGGGGCGGAGAGGGGGTCGTCGCCCCGACCTCGCCCACCCACCGACGCCAAATGCGGGGAGTGCGCGCCCCAGGACCCAGAGGAGCCCAGGCCGCTGAGCTGAGTCCTGGTCTGATCCGGCCCCTGGTACCGTTCTGGCCAGGGTCGCAGAACCCAGTACCCAGGCTCGGGATGGTTCCAGCCCCCGAGGGGACATGGGGTGGGGCGATAGGGCTGGGTTTCCACTCTCGAGGCTGAGTGCCCAGGTGGGGCAGGTGCCAGGTAGCACCCTCACAGCACCATCCTAAAGGGCTCTTGGAGTAGGTAGTTTCACGTGTGACCTCAAGTAAGTCATTTCACCTTACTGAGACTCAGTTTCCTCATCCGGAAAATGGGGAGAGAAGACGCACCGACCATACAGATAGTGCGGAATAAATTACACAGTAGGTAGCAACTATTACTATCTTGTGTGGGTAATGATGATAATATTTAGTCTCAAGCCCCCTGCACCCTCCCATCATAGCCTAAGGAGTTGTCCACCAAGGGAGAATACTGGAGTATTCTGGTCCCCTCGCCTCCTCAGGACCTCCCCAAATCCCACCCCACAGATAAAGAAATCAAAGTCGGGTCCTTGTAAAGGGCTCAAAGTCAGGGGTGAGTAGGAAGAACTAGGCCTGAGCCCAGGTCCTGGCCCCGAGGCCCAGGCTGTTCTTACAGAGACAGGTGCTCCCTGGGGCCAGCATCCTGGGCATGGGACCCCTTCTCCTCTCTCATTGTCGAGAGAGGTGAGTGCTGACACAGGGCAGCTGGAACAAATAAGTAGGTAATGGGAAGAGTCCCTGTTCCCAGGCATCCAGCCCAGGCACAGACTGCCAGATGGTAGACACCCGGGATAGATACAGTTCCTGGTCCTCCCGCCCCCCATAATGTAAGCTCCATGAATGCAGGTACTTGATCTTGTTCCTACTTTCTCTCCAAAACCTAGTGCAGGGCCTGGTGCATTGTAGGTTCTCAATAAATGTTGAGTGAGTGAATGAATAAATGAACGAATGAGTGGTCCAGGCAGCTGGGAAAAGCCTCTTATACAACTGTGGCCTCTTACCTGGCCACTTGTGTGAAGTGGCTTGCTTTGGGGAGGAGGGTTTTAGGGTGAGTGCCCCTCTCCCCAGCCTGGAGACCTAGGGCAGTAGAATAGGTGGAGAAGAAGACAAAAACTGAGACAGAACAAAGGAGGAGGAGATAGGAGATGTGGTCCCAGAAAGCAGAGTTAAGATCCCCTCTTTCTTCCTAGCCCCTCAAGTCCTATTCCTGGCCAGCCCAGGACTCACCCCCATTCCCCTTCCCCCCAGCCAGCCTCTCACTGACCACCACAATTCCAGCCCCCCATCCCCACCTCCAGTCCACTTACCTTGCAGTCGGAATGCCTCTTCCTCAGCCCCTACCCCATTTACAATCCTACAACAGCTTCTTACTGTTAAAATAGAAAACCCAAGCTCCTTAGACCAGCAGTTGAGGCTGTACACACACCCTAAGCACCAGCCACACTCGACTTCCCCATTCCCTGTACATTTCCACCTTGGTGGCTTTTATGCTGCCTCCCCTCCTTCGGCTGTCTCTCTTCCACCCCATCAATCCATGATTGGCTTTGAATAGAAGAGCTTCTCTAGCCCCTGGTTAGGATCCCAGGGCCCCTGTGGGCCCCCTCAGGCACCCGTCGTCACACTATTTTACGAGAGTGAGAGTGTTCCTACCCACTTACTCCTCACTGAGATCCATCCCTCTAGGGCAAGGCCAGTCTGGCTCCTCCACAACCCCCAGCCTGGCCCCAGCTGATGCTCAGACAGTATCTGGGGAGTGAACAGAAAGACATAGTCACCAGGGCCTTAAGCTTCAGTGAATGGGACTTCCACACTGTCCTGTGAAGCCTGAGAGTTCTGGGTAAGGCTGTCTTGGGGTTGCTGCAGAGGTGGGTGGGTGGGTGGAAGGAAGATTGATGCAAGCTCACCCCTAACTCTGGCAGGACTGGGGAGAGCGTATAAATGGAGACTCACATACCTTAAGTCTAAATATTTAAAAGTTTCAATCAAGTTAACAAACTTTTAAATAAAATACGCTCTGTCCTTCCTGACACATATACCTTCACAATGATCTAGGTTTGAATTTTAGTTCTTGGACTCCTTGGAATCTGGCAGGGAAGGGACAGCCAGCCCTCGCTACCCTCTGATCCTCAGATTCTCTTTCCACACTGGGCCCATCCCTCCCCAGGAAGGGCCTTGGGTACACTCCTGGGGGTGCCTCAGCCTGCTCTTCCAGGCTTTCGCTATACCCACTGCAAACAGCCGTCCTTGAGCGTAGGGCTGTTCTGACAGCCCCTGGGAGGATGAATTGGAGAAGGGTCTCTGCAGACCCTGGAAGTAGGCATAAGTATTTGGCCAGGGAATTCCAGGGTTACCTGGAATGTGTTCTAGAGCAAGGAGGACCATGTACAGGCTCTGGGTTGATATGCCCGGGTCATATAGGCTGAGTGGGTAGAATTCTGGGCCCCAACCCGTGACTCAACCCAGAGCAGCCCTGCTTTGATCTGTTTTATATACTGTGCTTCTGTGTCAGGTGTCATTCAAAGAACCAGATCTATGACTTAAAACAGTTTGAAAGGCTCTAATCTAGATCCTGCCTGCTACTGAACATGGGAAGCTGGGGTTACCGGGAGGCCAGTGACTGCATTCAGGCAGTGGGTTGGAGCAAGTCCAGGGCGCAATCCCAGGTCTCCCTCGTGGAGGCCAAGGCCTGGGAGCATATTTCTGAAGGATAAGACCTAGGGCCTCCAATGGGACAGGCCCCCAGGAGGTGGTGAGTGCTCAGTCCCTGGTGGGAGCCAGCGAGCCTGCTGCTGGGGCCTCCTGCCATGACAGGGCGCTGGACCCTCAACTCTGGTCACCCAGCTCAGGAGTGGGGAGGCCAGACCAGGCCAGAGAAGGAGAGGGAGTCCTGGTATAAACAACCGTGGGGGGACCAAGATGTTTTCTTGTCTCCCAGGCGACGGCAGTGTTTACTGCCTAGCGAGGAGGGGGGCATGGCCCACACATTTGCCTCCCTGACTTGTAGCCAAATTTTTCCAGGAAGGGGTGGCCCAGGATGAGCCCCAAACACTCCTGCTCTGCACCCCAATCATCTTACCCCAACTCTGCCCCAACATGCGCCCTGAACCTCCCTGACATCGCCCCCATCTTTCAGTCCCACATGCTATGTAGCACTGTACCTCCATCAGTCCTGACTGCCCCAGCATTGCCCCCTAGCTCCTAATTCTGCTCACAGAGTAGGAGGGTGGGGAACAGAAGCAGGACAGGGGAAGGCCCCAAGCAGAGGAACTGGGTGTGTGCCAGGGATCTGAGCTGGGGCTGCTGGGCATGGGGCAAGGACAAACCTCTCCCACGGCCCTGGCCAAGACAGAGGGAGGGCTGCAGCCCTTGGATTAGGAGCGTGCAAATCCCTCTCCCCAGCCCAGGGCCCACCCCATGCCTGTCATGTGAAGGGCATTAAATGACCAGACCCCAACAAGGGAGGGGCTGGCAGGTGCCCACATGGTCATGCCACAGCCAGCTCCTTTGCCCAGGCAGCCAGGCCAAGGAGAAAAAAACCCTTGATGCAGAAGGGCAAGTGGCAAGTCCCCTTCCCCCATGGCAGCAGCTGCAGCCAGGTCCAAACACAGGGGCACAGGGGTTGGTGTGGCTTGATTTCCAGCCAGCAGCCCGGCCCAGTTTCCACATACATATGCACACCCTGCCCAGCTGACGATGGGTCTTGTTGAGACACCAACTGATTTTCACTGAGAGCACAGGCTCAAAAATGGGGCTGTGTCCATCAAGGGTCCTAGACAGGCATCTGGACCCCTGGAGTCCAACCCTGAGTCAGCGACTTCTCAGCTGAATGACCCTGGGCAAGTCACTTCTCCTTTCTGAGCCTCAGCATAAAATAGCATAATAGTATCTTCCTCCAGGGTTGTTACATGAATTCAGTGGGATTCATTGAACAAACGGTAATTAAAGCCCACAATGGGTCCAGCATGCCTAAAACAGCTTTGTGGACCATTGGTGAGAGACAGGACCTCCTTCTCAGTACACGTAGTATTTTGGACCTCAAGCTAAGGCTCGACAGGTGAAAAACATCTGCCCAAGACCATGCAGAGGGTGCCTAAGCCCAGGCCAGCTCCTGGGAAGCTCTGCAGAAAGGTTTTCACTGTTATTTGTCATCACTGGAGACAACTAAGATGCTTGGACTGAGCCTGGTTTCTGGTCTGGGCTCTGCTGCTGACCTGAGTTTAGTCCCTGTCCTGTTCTGAGCCTGTTTCCCCCTCAGAAGAATGAGGCAGCTGGATGACACCAGTGATTTCCACACTCTGTTGAGCTTCAAGAAGAAGAGAGAGCTGGGGCTAGCTGAACTGCCAGGACTCTGCCCTTTCGCCAGGGTGTCCCTCCATTAGCTGGGCCAAATCCCAGTGTACCCTCTTGGAGTCATTATAAGGCCGCTATTCTAGGGACCTCCATGGACCCCAAGTTCATATCCCCAGATTCCCTTTCCAGACAGCCTCGGCACCTGCACCCACCCTCTCTGCTTCCAAGGCCACCCCCACAAACCCCCCAGCTCCCAGCTCAACCACACACACCTCCCCACAAGCCAGAGTTTGCATAAGCAGCTGGACTTTCCCTATAGGCAAAGTCCTAGGGCTCCGAGTCAGGTTGAGCCAGGCCCTGGGCAGGGTTGGTCGATGGCTCTGGAGGAGGCACTCAGGGGGCTGGACCCTGGGGGGAAGGTAAAGGAAAAAGGGGGACTAGTTGGTAGCATCCCCAGGGCTCCTTGCCAGAGTCCTCACCCCTCCAGCATCCTCCTCAACAGTCCCAGAAAGGAGTTTCTAAACCACGAATCTGCCATGTTACTCCTGACATCACTTCCTTCCCATCACCCTCTCAGGAAGCTGCAGCCCTTCAGCCCGGTGTCCTCATTGCTGAGCCTGGCCCTGTCACATCCCAGCCTCTTCTCCAGATACCTCTTGCCTTCTCTAGGATCCCACTCTTCTGACTTCTTGCTGTTCTTTGCAAATGCCCTGTTCAGCCTCACTTCTGGGTCTCTGCCTGTGCTATTCTCTCTGTCTGAAACACTGTTCCTTGCTCCTTTTCACCTGGGTAACTCCTACTTCTACTCATCTTTCAGTCTCAACTTAAGCCTTTTCCTCTGGGAAGTCTTGCCAGCCATGCCCAGATTGGGGCTGGGCTTGGCCCTCTGTGCTGGGCTCCCACAGGACTCCATGCTGCCTGGACAGTGGCACTTATCACCCTGCCTGGTAACTGCCAGCTTCCCAGCCCATCTCCCCCAGGGAGCAGAGGAAGGTCTGATTCATTGCTCTGTCCCGAGTCTGGCATAGGGCCTGGCTGGGGGGGACTGGCATAAGCAGCTGAACTTCATTTAGAAGAGAAGGCTTCTCAAATGAAAGGGCGAGAGGGAAGGAATGAGTCCCCAGGGTTGAATCAGGGTGGGAGCAAGACCTTGAACTTTATTTATTTATTGAGATGGAGTCTCACTCTGTCGCCCAGACTGGAGTGTGGTGGCATGATCTTGGTTCACTGCAACCTCCACCTCCCGGGTTCAAGCGATTCTCGTGCCTCAGCCTCCCAAGTAGCTGGGATTATAGGTACCCACCACCACACCCGGATAATTTTTTGTATTTTCAGTAGAGATGGGGTTTCACCATGTTGGCCAGGCTAGTCTCAAACTCCTGGCCTCAGGTGGTGGCCTGCCTCTGCCTCCCAAAGTGCTGAGATTACAGGTGTGAGCCACCATGCCTGGCCCAGCACCTTGAACATTAAGGTTCGACAGCTCCTCATATCTCCGCCCCTCCCACTAGAAGCAGGCAGACATAGTACGGGTGAGTTAGGTGGGTAAGATCACAGCCTATAGAGCTAGACTCTTGGGGTTAGAATCCTGGCCCTGCTACGTGTACCCAGGCAAGTCACTTAACCTCTTTGTGCCTCAACGTCCTCATCTGAAAAGTAGGCATAAGAACAATGCCTACCCCCATAGTGTCATTGAGGGGAAAAAGTGAGAGAAGGCGTGGCGAGCTGTCAGAGCAGCATCTGGTCCACAGTAAGCACTCAGTAAGGTTCTGCTATTATGATCTTGGTTATTATTGAGAGTCAGAACAGAGAGGGAGGCTGAGACTCAGAGACGGAGGTGACTGCTAGAAGCTAGCCAGCAGGATCATGTCTCTTGCTTTCCCACCCCAAACCGGTGCCGCTGATGTGCACTGATTACCCCCTCGGCCCCCCACCACAGTCCTGCAAACTATTCCCACCCTCTCATGTCACAGAATCGTTGCACACTTGGCCTCTCCAGGCACTCAGTTGTCTGAGCTGAGCCCAGAAAACTGCCATCCTCTTGGGCATTCACCACTTCCTGGCTGTGTGACAAGGGCAGTGTTTAACCTATAAGCTTCAGTGTCATCTTCCATATAATGGGGATAATGATAGGACCTACCTCATAGGGCTGTTGGAAGGATTAAATGAAGCAGTGTGAAAAATATTTAGCACAATACCTGGTAGAGATTAGACTATGAATCTTGTTACTCACGACAAAGTCTGTGCTTAGAACTCTAGCCTGGCTCTGGCTTCGTGCATTCTTTTCCTAGAGTTCCCCAGGCCTCCAGCCTGGGCATCTCTGAGCTGTCCTCCAGGGGAGCCTGAGGACAGGAATTGCTAGTGTGGCCACCATGCTTTTACAGGGCCTGTGTCATTCCACCTGCCCCCCTCCCCCATATGTCTCTTCCTCAGGGCTCAAAGCAGTGCAAGTGAAAAGTGAAAGTGAGATGAGGGGCCTAGGACCCTAGAGAAGTGGGAGCCTGTGATGGCAAGATAAGAATAGTAAAACCAGGGCTGGGTGCAGTGGCTCACGCCTGTAATCTTAGCACTTTGGGAGGCCAGGGTGGGAAAAATTGCTTGAGCACAGGAATTCGAGACCAGCCTGGGCAACATAACAAGATCCCCCCTCTACAAAAAATTTAAAAATTAGCCTAGTGCCATGACGTGCACCTGTAGTCTCAGCTACACGAAAGGTTGAGGCAGGAGGACCGCTTGAGCCCAGGAGTTCAAGGCTGCAGTGAACCATGATCACACCACTGCCCTCCAGCCTGGGTGAAAGAGTAAAACTCTGTCTCAAAAGGAAAAAAATACATATAAGGTAAAACCACCACAACCCCCCTGTTCTTCACAGCACTTTGCAGTTTACCAAGCACTTGCTATAGGAGGCAGCCCCATGAGGTGAGCAGGGAGAGATGGAATTTTCATTCTATGTGTAAGGAAGCTGGTGCCTCAGAGAGGTTGGGTCACCTGCCTGGCATCACACAGCCTCCAGGAAGCAGAGGCAGGAGCTGAGCCCTAGCCTGCTGCCTCCTGGTCCAGTGCTCCTTTAACTAAGGGGCGAGCCCTTGATTTTGGCTGATCTGCCCCTTGCGCCCCACCCGCCCAATCCAATCTTAGGAAAGAGCCCTGGGTTGGTCGTCACTGCAAAGTGCGGGGCCTGAGGCTCCTCTGTTACCTGATCCCTCCATCCCTACTAGACCCCTCCCTCTTCTGGCTCCACAGCTCAGTGGGGAGGAGCCGGGTTGGCGCCCAAACTCAGGGATTTCACGCACCACCGGTAAAATTTCCAAAAACATTTTGGGGACTGCATAAGGTTGTCAACTTTTTATTTTGCCAAGTAAGGACATTTTTTTCCCCAGCCCATCATTTCATAAAAGAAAGGACATCATCTCATACTAAAAGACAGTCCTTTAAATGGAATAAATTTAGCTTTATGAAAGAGTTGCCACCCCGTCCTTATTCTCCTCGGTTTTGCCTGAGGCCACTGGAAACTGCCTTGGGTCAGCTGGCAAGGCTGAGAACCATTTAGAGCTCGGGCTTGGCCCTGACGCCGACATGGGTTTGAGTCTTGACTCGACCACAGACAAGCTGTGTAACTTAGTATGTGGTATTTCTCTTCTCTGAGCCCCAGTTTCTTGTCGGCAAAATGGGAACAATAATAGTGCCTGTTACCTAGTGGGTACTGGAAGAACTAGATGACCTCATGTCGGCAGAGCACTCAGTCAGAAAGAGTCAAGCCCTGGTTCCCATCCAGTGTCCCCACCCTGGCATGTCACTGTGTATGGCTCCCCACTGCCCACAGGGTAAGGCCCACCTCCACAGCCTGTCAATCAAGGCCCTGTACTCTGCAGGTCTTGGGGCAAAGGAGTGAGGGGAAGGAAGTCCCATCTCAAGGCCTTTGCCCCACTGTTCCCTCCACCTGGAGCTCACGCGAGATAAAAATCATGAGCACCCACAGTTCAGTGCTCCACACAGAGGGCTGAGGGGTGTTTTCTCCACTTCTCTCTAGCTGGCAAAACCTTTCTCATCCTTACTACTTGGCCTCAATGCCACCTTTATCCTTCACTCAGCAAACATTCACTCATTGTTGACCACATGACAAGAACTGTGCTCAACTCCACCTGCCCAGTTCTCACAGTCCCATGCAGAAAAGCAAAAAACACACAGGGCTGGGTGAACAGAGCTCTGGGGGCACTGAAGGGGCCTCAGTCAAGCCTGGGGTAATGGGGATAGGGAGTGCTTCCAAGAAGAGGTGGTGCTCAAACTGGGACTTGAAGGATGAATAGGAGTTAGCCAGATGACGCAGCAGGCAGGAGAGGGGAGGGAGTTGCAGGCAGAAGGAAAAGTACAGAAGCCCTAAACAGTGCAATGCTTTGGGACATTATAAGTCATTTCTTAAGGTGAGAGCAAAGGATGCTTGTGTGGAGGGCATTTCTGACTTGGGCACTGGGGGTCGGGGAGTCACTGTCATGTGGATTGAGGAAGGAGGGCAGGTTTGGAGGGAGATGCTGAGTTTGAGATGCCCAGGGGATGAGGAGGAGAGGTGTCAGCAGGCAGGAAGCGCAGGGATGAAACTGCAGAGCGGAGGCTGTCATCATAGGGGTGACCCCTGATGTAGGAGTGTATGAGACCACCCCCTGAAACTACGTACTGAGAAGAGGACTGGAGACAAAGTCCCAACATTCAAGGGGTAGAAACAGGAGGCAGAGCTGCTGATAGAACCAAGAGAGAAAAGGCAGAGAGGCAGATTTGAGGAAAGTCAAGGGGGGTGCATTCAAGAAGGAAAGGCCCAGCAGGCAGCCATGGTGTCTCCCGAGGCCGCCATGGGAGGATCGCTTGAGCCAGGAGTTGGAGATCAGCCGGGACAACATAGCAAGACTCTGTCTCCACAAAAAAAATTAAAAACTAGCTGGGTATCTTGGAGTCCCAGCTCCTCGGGAGGGTGAGGTGGAAGGATCGCTTGAGCCCAGGAGGTTGAGGCTGCAGTGATCATAGTGATCATGTACTCCAGCCTGGGTGACAGAGTGAGGCCCTGCCTTAAAAAAAAAAAAAAAAAGAAAGAAAAGGAAAAAAAGAAGCCGGGCGCGGTGGCCCAAGCCTGTAATCCCAGCACTTTGGGAGGCCGAGATGGGTGGATCACGAGGTCAGGAGATCGAGACCATCCTGGCTAACACGGTGAAACCCCGTCTCTACTAAAAAGTACAAAAAACTAGCCGGGCGAGGTGGCGGGTGCCTATAGTCCCAGCTACTCGGGAGGCTGAGGCAGGAGAATGGCCTCAACCCGGGAGGCGGAGCTTGCAGTGAGCTGAGATCCGGCCACTGCACTCCAGCCTGGGCGACAGAGCGGAGCCCATAGGGGCCCCCTGGGGACGCAGCATGGTGGAGTGGCTAAATGCATGGCTCCCAGAGAGGGAAATGCTGGGTTCGAATCCTGCCTCTACCGCCTGTCAGCTATGTTGGCTTTGGGCAAGTCATTAACTTCTTTATACCTTAATCCCCCCATCTGTAAAATAGGGCAAATGTATTTTTTTTTAGGATAAAAAGCATGGAGGGGAGGGACTGATACCCCCACCCAGGCTCTGTGCATCCCCAGGTTGTATCTCCCTCTCTGCTGGGTCATGGGTCACACTGTCCTTTCCCCATCCCCTGTCGCTCCCACCAGACTGCCACCAATCCCCAGAGGCTGGAAAATGAGGTGAGTGAATGAGTTCACCCAGGGAACGGGCAGCGGGGGGGGCAGCACTTCTCCCATGTTACCCCAGTATAAGGAAGGAAGGTGGAAAAGGCCCCGTGTGGGCTGTGCCCTTGAGCCATCAGGTCCCTTCTAGCCTCAGTTTCCCAATCTGTGAAATGAAGCCTGTAGATCTGCTCCAGCTCTGAGGCCTGAGGTTCTGTACAGCAGGGATATATGGAGAGAGGATGGGGATAGAAAGGCCAGTTCCCCACCTGCTGGTCCTGCCTCTAAGGGAGGAAGTTCCACAGGGTCTGAATCCCTACTGTGCCCAGGGGTGGTCCCTCTAGTAGAGGGTGGCAGCTGGGCCAAGATGGGTAGGAGTGAAGACGCCTGAGATTGTGCTGACAAAGCTGTTCCTGCTTTTCCTCTTTCTCTCCCTGTCCCCTCCCCTCCCAGGGGACGGCCAAGCCCAGCAAAAAATAAACCCAAAGACAGCAACCTGGACAGGCCTGAGGCTCCCAGAGAGAAGTGGTGGGGAAGGAGGAGCAGCCTGTGACCCTCCCACCACTGCCCAAAAGCCAGTGGGTACCCGATCTGATCCCTACCCCATCCCCCACCCACACCCCACCAAAGTTGGGCTCAAAGGGAACAGGCATCTCCCCTCCATCTTTCGCTCTGTGGGAGCTTGATAGGGACAATTCAAGTAAATGTTGTCCAGCCCAGCTAGATGGGGGCCTCCAGGTTTTTGAAACAATACCCCAGGAAATCTCATTCACTTCCTGGTTCTTGGGCAGTCCTTTCTGCTGTCTGACCTCCATCTCTTCTGCTTTGATGGGAACCATGCTCCATTTATCTCCAGTGAGCTTTCCTTCAGTCCCACCTTCCTGGCCTGGGTGTCTAAGGAGTCTCAGGAGAACGTGCCTCAAGATTTCCCTTCCAGGCTTTAGGCTAGAGACCCCACTGTACCCACTGTTCCCCAAAATCTCCGGGGATGAGGAGGGAGGGAATCGCTGAGCTTCCTCCCTCAGGTGCTGCCCATGGATTCCCAGCCCAACCAGTCTGCTGCCTGGGGTTGCCCCTCTTGTTCCTCACCCCTCTGCGTGTCAGCCCCCAGGGCACACAGTCCTTGCCCCAGCGACAGTGTTGCCAGGGAGCCTGGAGTCCTGGGGGCTCTGTGTAGCCACTGAGGTCTGCTCAGCATCCTTTCTCCAGCCCCTCAGAGCCTTCAATGCGGACAGGCAGCCCACTGAGTGCCCTGTGAAGTGGCACCCTGTCCCCTGAGGGGCCCCCAGAGAAGATGCTAGAAGAGAGCTCCCTACGTGGTACCCTATGAAGTTCAAGGTCCTGAGACAGCAGTTTCTCTCATTCACCCAGCATGACTGTGTGCCCGGCAGCCCTGAGAGGTCCACTTTCCTGTTAGGCCCATTTTACAGAAGAAGATACCGAGGCTCAGGAACTGAGGTAGAGCGGGGTGGGCACCTTCCCAGTAAGCATGGGGACTAAGATCTCTAAATCTCCCTTGGGATTCCCTGCCTCATTCCCTGTGATCATTTGCTCTCTAGAGAGTGGGGGAGTGCCCTCCTCTCCCGGGAGTCCCTGGCTGTCTCTCTGGGCACCATGGCTCTACTTTGATCTCCCTGGGGCCAGGCCAGTTGCCAGGGTTGGACCATGAGGCCCAAACTCGGCCGCACAATGGCCCTCTGGCATACACTGTTCTTCCATAACTCACAGACACGCTCACAGCTGCACACAGACCAGACCTCTCTCCAAACATCTCCCTGGGAGAAGAGGCAGCTGAGACCAGTGGTCCCGGCAGACTCTGAGACCTCCTCATAGTGCTCCCAATCCCCCGCCCTGCCAGGCAGGGCACAGGCATGGTCTAGCTCTCTCTGGCTCCCTGGTCCTGGTATGGAGCTGATGCTCTGTAACTGTTTGTCAGACGAAGGAAGAAACAAATCAGTGAGCATCCTAGGTAGCCAGGCTGGGGTCCATTCATGAGCTGGGTGATGTCTCCTCACCCAGCCTCACTTTGCTCAACTGTGACATGAAGAAGACAGCACCCACCTGATATGATGGCTGTGAGGGTTACACAAGAGAATGTAAGTCAGACACTGACGGGCAGGGCCCACAGGAGGCCCAAAAGACACAGCCTCAGCTCCTGTGGAGAGCCACTCGCCCCGGGACCCAGGCAGACATAGCTCCTACTCTCTCCGGAGCACACTTAGACACACTCACCTTGCTGAGCCCAGCACACCTGCCACACCTGTCCCCGGAGGAGAATGAGGACAGTGATTACAGCATCATAATAACAGTAAGGATGATCATGACTAACAGTGCCCGGCAGTGTTCGGTGCCTTATCTCATCCAGTCCTGACAATCTTAGAGGCAGGTATTAGGATTATTCCCATTTTTCAGATGAGAAAACTGAAGCCCAGAGAGGTTAAGTAACTTGCCCAAGGACACATGACTGCTAAGGCTAGAACCAGGAAGGAACACAGATCTGTCAGCCTCAGAGCCCATGCTCTTTGCTCCCCGCAGGACAGCTTTTGGAGAAACAAAAAGTCCCTGCTATTCCCCTAAGCCCAGCCTCTCAACTCTCACACTAGGAGCTTCCCCCAGGGCAAACATGCAGAATTCCCTGCTGGGGGGCTCCGTAGCCCACAAGAAGATCGGACCTTCCCTAAAGACCTGCACTGGTGCTAGGGAGGTAGAAGGGAGTCTGGGGAAGTTCCCCGGGCAGCCTTCTTTGTGGGCAGGGCCTCGGCCTTCCTCTTTCCCTGCTCCCAGGCAGTTCCAGCTCCTTTGACCTGCTCAGAGAGCCTGAAATTAATCATCCACTCAAAGTGCTGCCATCAGCCCAAGAATAATAATCACCTCTTGAAACACTCCTGGCTTAAACATCCCAAGGATAAGGGCTTCAGCAGCAACAGGGATTGAAGTTAGACATCCAGCAGGGCATCTTCAATGGAAGAATGAACGTACTATGGAGTTGGGGTGGGGTGGGCAGACAGTGAGAGATGGAACTGGCTCCAGTGACACCAAAGAACTCCAGAAGAAAGAGGCAAAGGAGTGTGAGGGGGAGTGCGAAGGGGAGGGGGGGTGCGAGGGGGAGGGGGAGGGCAGTGTAAGAACAGGATGGTCTCCCCAGCTCCTTACAAAGACCAAGCAAAAGGACTGGGGTTGAAAAACAGCAGCACGAAAAATTTGGGTCACACTCAAAGACTTTCTCAATCACAAGGCAAAGTTCTTAGACCATCCATCCCCCCTATTGACTAGGTTGGGAAAATTGTTATCTAAAGTCTTGATCTGGGAGACAAAAGGCTTGGGTTCCTGGCACAGTTCTCCACGAACTCACTAGGTGTGACCCTGGATGAGTAGCTGCCCCTTTCTATGTCTTGGTGTACCCAGCAGTACACCACAAGGTCAGATCGAAGGACCTCCAAGGGCCCTCCGGGAGGAGCAAAGGCCAGCGAAGTTCTAGGAAGAAGCCAGCCACCCCACTCCTCCACAGTTCTGAGGCTGCCCTCCAGGATGGCTACGAAAATACACACAGACCCGCAAGGGCAGCCCTGCAGTTGTGTATAGGTGAAGGCCAAAAACTCAAGGACAGGAGCAAGCTCTGTTCTGTCCTAGGGGTCTCGGCTGGAGCCACAGGCCCAGGTGTGTGTCTATGGCGAGTGTCTATGAAGTCAGGGAAAAGGTGGGGGCAGCTGTAAGCTAGAACTCTTTGTTGGATGGATGCTATGTGTGTGTTTGGGTTTGTGTGTCGATGTTGCAGTGAGTGTGTGTGTGAGACATTCAGACAGGTACGCAGCAGTGACGTGGGTCTACAACTAAAACGTGCCTGCAGTGGGTGAGGCTGGCAGTTTCCACTCAATTCCACAAAATGCCATCACAGCCCACCTCGTGCTGACTGTGTGCAGGGTGCTGGGGATGGATGGACAGATGACACAGGAGCGCTGTTCTTGAGGAGCCTGGGCTTGGGGTGCTGCTAGCTGAGGCTGTGGTGCGGAGAGCAACAGCTCCCAGTTTGTCCCCGCTCTGGGCTGAGGCTCTTCCACATTAACTGGGTGGCCTCTGCTGAGTCCCAGTTTCGCCATCTGTCAAAAGAGGAGGACAACAGTGCCCACCTCACAAGGCTGCAGAAGGACACAATGAGACCGGTTTAGAGAGAGTTCAACACGGTGCTGCAGTGCAGCTGGTGCACACACGACCAGAGATTTCAGTTCAGACTCCAAGAGCCAAGCCTGGTGGCCACTAGGAACAGAGAACAGTCCTGCACAGGGAAGCAGGAACAATTTCAACTCTCTGCCCCGGCCTAGCCCAGCTGAGGTCTCTGCACAGAGTCTGCTGTATCTGCTACTCATTTCCCAGGTGACTTTGGACTCCAGAACCTCAGTTTCCTTACAAGTAAAATGGGGCTGTCAAAATGTGAGGACCAACTGATCTAGTGGGGATGCCTGAGGGTTCTGAGGACCCTTTGCTGGGATGATTTCCAACCCAGGCGATGTTCTTTCTCAGATGGCCAGGGAGGGAGGTCAGGGGCTTCGGGGTTAGGAGTCTACAGGCCCCAGAAGCTGCTGCCACCTCCTCCCCTCCCCATTCCCACAGCTTCTGACCCCAGGGACAAGGCTGAGGGAGGATGTTTACAGAGCCGCAAACCTTCACATAGAGAAAGTCTGCTGGGCCCTGGGGGCTGGGAGCAGCAGGCATGCGGCTCATGGTGGTTGGGGAGGATGGAGGGAGATAGGGTCTGGCCCAGCCCCCTCCAGCACTCTGACTTCAAGGGAAGCTGCAGTGGCCTTTGAGAGGGGGCAGCAAGGGGACAGAGAGCATTCCCCTCAAGGGCTCAGTGAGCAGGATGGACCACGAGGTGATGTTTCTTAAAATTCAGAGAGCAGGGTCTGTGAAGGCTTGAGGGCTTAAATCAGGGACGGGGGTGTAGGAGCGGGATGGGGTTTGGTGACCAGACTGAGGGTCTAGAGAGAGAGGGAAAGCTTGGAGAGGGGCCCAGTGGCCCCTCATTCTGGATCCCAACAGGAGAAGACAGGAGTCGGCAGTCCTCTCTTCCCAGAGGTTGCAGCTGCCGCAGGACAGGCCGAATCCGGGCTTGTACTCTAGGCAGTCTTCCACCTCTTGGAGCCAGAAAGATGCAGGTTCTGTGTGGGGCTCAGAGGGGACCGGCTGGCAGATGGGAGGGAGGCATACCCTAGGGGGAATGGGCTCCTCTCGCCCCAGCTCCCTCCTTCCTGAGCCCTTCTCTCTCTCTCTCTCTTTTTAATTGACAAGGTTTCATCCTGTCACTCAGGCTGGAATGCAGTGGCGCAATCACAGTTCACAATAGCCTAGAATTCCCGGGCTCAAGCGGTCCTCCCACTTCAGCCGCCCAAGTAGCTGTGACTACAGGTGTGCAGCACCATGCCCAGCTAATTTTTAAATTTTGTAGAGTCAGGGGTCTCACCATGTTGCCCAGGCTGGTCTGGAACTCCTAGGCTCAAGTGATCCTCCCACCTCAGCCTCCCACAGTGCTGGGATTATAGGCGAGAGCCACTGCGCCCAGCTCAGAGCCCTTCTCTTGCAGGCTCTTCTGCTGGGGCCCCTCCTGCCACAGCCTGCATCTCTGGGAAGGGGGTCCTAGCTAACAGTACTCCCTGGACTCCCCTCACTTGGGCTACCACTGAGGGAGATTGGGAAGAAGAGAAAGGATTTGACCAAAAGTGTAGTGGTCAAGCTAGGAGTCCAACAGCAGGAAGTACTTCCTGGCAAGATCCTGCAGTGTGACTGAGAAACCCCACATCTGGAGCTCCTCAAAAACAAGAGAGACCTTCCGTGTGGGCCCCCTCCCCCAGCCCCAACAAGAACAACCATCTCTCACGCTCAGACAGGCCCCCGCAGCTTACCAAGCTCTTTTCCACTCCATTACCTCATCTGAGAGAGCCGCAAGGTTGGGGCCTCTACCCGCTTTGACGACCTACAGACCTAAAGCTCAGAGAGGCACAGTGATCAACCCAACGTCACAGAGCACACAAGAGGTGGGGTTCCTGACACCTCTGCTCCCTTTGACCTCTAAGATGGGTGACCAGTTCCCTGAGATCCTTAAACACCAGGGCGCTTTCACACCATACTTCCTCCCCTAGAGCTCCCAAGACATGCCCTGGCCCTGGGCTCCTGGGGACAAGTGGTCAGGACAAGCACGGCCCTGGCGAGGGCATTTCCTGGCATTGGGAAAGGGCAGGATGTGGGGCAAAGGTGCCAGTGGATTAGCTCCTGGAGAGGAAAGGGCGATCCTTTCAAAGGAGGCAACCATAGCGCCTGGCAGGGGACTGGAGGCAGGTCCTTCACCTCCACTGACCCTCGTGGGGGCCATGAGGCCAAGCCTGGGGGATAAGGACCCAACTTCAGAGCCCTATTGGCTTCCCCAGGCCCAGCCATGCCTTGGAAAAGTCACTTCTCAAGAGGAGCCCACGGAGGGCACAGTTGTTCTCTGGGGGGTGTCTCACCCTCCTTGGGCACTCAGCCACTCCTAAGGAGCAGTCCCCATCCCCTCCCCCCCAACTCCACCAGCCCTGGGCCTTCCTCACTCCAGCAGGCCTCTTTATAGCCACAAACATTCATCCTAGGCCTCCCAATGGGCACTAAGGGCTGGGCTACTCCTAACCGTTGACCCTGAACCAAAGCTTGACCTCATGTCCTGAGCAATTTCAACTCTCTGCCCTGGGCTAGCCCAGCTGAGATCTCTGCACAGAGTCAAGGCTGCCACCCCCAACGCACTTAATGGCCGAGAGAGTCCTCTTTCCCACCCTGCCCCTCCCTGTGCCGCATCTTTCTCCCCTTCACCTCTGAAATTCTGTGGGCCCAGTCCAGATGGGGCAGAGGCAGGCCAGCAGGCACCCAAGCGACAGGCGGAAGGACAGACCCGGAGACAGGTGGAAAAGACAGGTAGAGGAAGAGTGCACAGTCAGGCGGACAGGTGGATAGGCAGATGCACAGACAGGCACCCAGATAACTGCACAGGCCACAGATGGATGGAAACAGGCAAGCAGAAGGACTGCGGACAGTTAGGTGGAGAGATGAGCAGACTGGCCAACTTGCACACAGGTGGAAACTCAGGCTGGCCGAGGGACAGCCAGGCCAGCAGGAGGGCTGCTGGACGGTCAGGTGTGCAGGCAGGTGGGCCACCCAGGAGACCCCAGCGCCAAAGGGCCCTCTCTGTTGGCAGCGAAAAGGGATTAATAGCTACACATTTTCCAGGGACCAGAGGTCTCTCTCTGGGCATCTCTGAGCGTCCCAGCGTCAGGCCCAGCCCTTCAACTGATATCTGCGGGGCCTCTCATGTTCCCGGCTGGGCCAGGCTGTCCCCCAAGACTGAGCTCTGAGCTGCCAAAATTCACTCTTTACATCCAAGAGGGGTCAGTGTTTCTGAAAGTTGTAGGAGCCTGGTGAGAGGGAGGAGGGGGCCCCAGCAGCGACAGTGTTTCCAAACCTACCCCTCTCCTCTTTCTTTTTCCCCTGGTGCTTAGAGCCAGGCCTGGTGCTGCAGGCCAGCAAGGCAGGCGAGCTGGGCCAAGCCGGCAGGGCAGGGCAGGGCAGGCAGGGCGGCCGCTGCTGCCACTGGGAAGTTGAGGGTGGAGGGGAAGACTGAGGGAAGACACAGATAAAGTCGGACACAGCATAGGCGAGTGTCAGGGCCCAGGTGGCCCACGGGGACCCCCATATACCCACAGTCAGCTGGCCCGGGGTGGGAATGAGGGCTGCCCTGGAGAGGAGCACCCCTGAGGGGAGCCCTTCATAGCTCAGAGCTGGGGAGCAAGTGACAGAAGCGTGTGGGATCCAAGGGGTCCTCTTTGTGTCTGGAACACAGGGAGGCAGTGGTGGGGAAGAGCAAAAGGGCGCCCACTTCAGGGGCCCCAGACTTCGCTGAGCGGACTCGGGGGAGGCAGCTGGCGGTGGGGAGTACCTGGGACAGAGGAGCAGAGGTTGGCGGTCAGGATGGAAATAAGCAGTTGCGGTGCGGGGAGGTCAGAAGCGAGGTCAAGCAAGGGTCAGGCCTGGGAGATCAGGGCTTAGGGTAGGGCTCAGCGAGGGGATCAGAAACGGGGCTCAGGCCTGGGGGCAGAGAGATGAGGGTCGGCCCTGAGGCAGGGGGCAGAAGGCGGAGCCGGGGCGGGGCGGCAGTACCCCGGGAGGCCAGGCTCGCGCGGGGACACGCGGAAGGGCGCGGGGTCGCAAACTCACATGAAGACGTGGTAGACGAACGCCCAGCCGCGGGGCCGCTCCAGCACGTTGTAGACCCAGTTCTGCAGGCGGCGGTAGCGCTTGTGCGCGGCCGAGGAGCGCTGGCCGCAGGCGGAGCCCGAGCCGGAGCCCAGCCCAGGGAGGGGCGCGCCCGGCGGCAGGGGGCTGCCCAGGAGGCCAAGGCGGCGCGGGGAGCCGCCCCCGCCCGCCTCGCCCTGTTCGCTCTGCACTGCCGTGAGCGCCACCAGCTCCGCGCGGGGGGCGTCCCCGGGCGAGGGACCCAGGCCGAGGCGGCGCGGGGGGGCCTCGGCCATGGGCGGCGCCGGGCTGGGGGGGCCGGGGCCCGGGCACGGTCCGGGGCGGGGGCGCGCTCGGGGCGCTCAGCGGCGCATGGCTCGGACCCGGGGCCAGAGGGGCGACCCGGGGCAGGCGCGGGCGGTGGGGGCTCGGGGCCGGGCCGGGGCCGCGGGCGGGCGCTCGGAGCCTGGGGGCCGCCGGAGCCCGCACTGACCGCCCGCTTCCCCGGCGACTGGGGCTGCTCTTTCCGACTCCAACTCTCTTATTACGCGCTCCATGCCGCTCGCCTTTCCACCTGCCACCGGCGCGCGCCGCTCACATGTCACCCTCCCCCGCCCCGCCCCTCCCCCGCCCGCCCCACGGCCGCCTTCCCAAATCGGGAGGGAGCGAGAGAGCAAGCGAGGCGAGGCGGAGGGAGGGGACGCGCGGAGCAGGCGGCGGGGCAGGGCGCACGGGCGGCCGAGTTGGTGCCTGGGCCGAACCGCTTGGCGGGGGCAGCGCGCGGGGCCGGGAAGTCGGGCGCGTGCAAGCGGTGTCCACGGCTGCGTGGGGCAGTGGGGCCCGAAGGCCAGCCCGGGGTGGGACGCCTCGTGTGTGCTTGTGGAAAGTGGAGTCCACGTGGAGTTGTGGCCGCGGGCGGCAGGGGAAGGGACGCAGTGTCCCGTGGAGTTTAGGTGTAGACCAGTGGAGCGGCGTCTACTTGTGTGTGCAGGGTGGTGGCTGTGGGTCTACTGGGTGCTGGGAGGGAGTTAGTGAAGTGTGAGTTGTGGGTCGGGTGTGGGTGGCTGCGAAAGTGGAGGTGGAGTCCAAAGGGGATGAGGTGTGTCCCTCCGGGTCGAGCCCTGTGTGCCTGGTGCGTGTGCTTAAAGTGTGCCCAGTGCTGTGCGTGGCTGGGTGGGCAGCGGCGGTTGTCCTGCTCTTACCTGAAAGGTCTGGAGCCCACGGGCTGCTGGGCAGCATCAGGGTGTGTGGAGCACAGTGGGCCTGGGTGTGTCTATCTTTCTCCCACCTACTGCCACCTCTGAGCTTCCCTTCATCATCATGGGGGAAGACCCACCCTGCCCAGAAGAGGGTCCTCCCCGATGGAGGGGCCTGCTCCCCTGCCTCACTCCCAGGTCAGGGAACTGGGTTTGGGCAGATGGAGTGTTGGGAGATGAGCTCTGAGCCAGCCTTAGGGGGGACACACAGCCCCTACCCAAGGTCCACAGAATCCCAGCCAGAAAAGGGGAGAGTCCCAGGGCATTCCCTCTCCAGCAGGAAAGTTTTTATTAGTCCCCGACCTCTATCTCTGTGGCTGTAGGGGACAGCCCCTCTCCGTTAGCCCTCCTGGGCCCTGCACAGGGCTGGTAACTTGGGTTTCACGATCCTCTTTCCCTCTTCCTCCACGGGAAGCTGCGGCTACACCAGCCGCTCCCTTCGCAGGCCCTGCCCCAGGGTGAGCCTTCCGCAGCAAACTCTTCCCGGTTCCTCCGGGAGGATCTCGAGGGACGAAGCCGAGCGGGAGGGGCGGGGGAAGGGGCGGGAAGGCGAGCTCGATTCTCAGCTGTCAGCAAAGGCAGCATTGATCTGCTGAGCGCCAGTGAGGGAGGGAGGGAGGCAGGGCCATGGGCTGCAGGGACCAGGGGTCCCTAAGATGGGCTTGGCAGCAGGCCCACACCCCTACCCCATAGTGATCCTTTCCCCTCTGCCTAGCTGGGGGTGCCCTCTGGGGTCTGACCTGAATCTCTTCTGCTGTTCTTGGTCAAGGTGTGCCCAGGGCCAGAGCCTGGTGCCCCCAGGCAGGTTATGCCCAGATCCTCTACTGGAAGCCCCATGGGGATGGTTTCTGGACCCCAAGGCCCCACTAGGGATGCAGTGCCTGGGCTGAGTTAACCCATCTTCTCTCTATGAGCTGAAGATGGCACCCCCAAAATATGCGGCACTGTCCTCCCTCTGTGGAACTGCCTGGCGGGTTCTTCTCAATCATGGATCCTGGGGAATGGAACTAAGGTGTAGGACGTGAAAGGTGCACAGGAAAGCAGTTGCAAAGGCCTTGGGGATGTTTCTAGGGGGTCTTTTTGAGGCTCTTCTTCTGTAACAGAAATGGAATTTGAATTCAGGCTCCCTTAACACCCAGAATATCTGAAACTGGGTCTGTTCTGGGAAATCTAATCTTCAAGCTCAGCATCACCTCTGGATCCTATGGCTCTCTTCCCAGCTGAGGGACTACAAAGGTTCTTTCCCCACCTTGTGAGGAGCCCTCACTGCAGGGAGAGTCTCTCATCATTCCCAACTCCACTCCAGATTACCTGCTCAAAGGCAGCAGAAAGAGGAAAGAGACTGTGGTTGCAGCTAGAGGGATGGAAGTTAGATCTCAGGAAGGACTTTCATAGGGCATAGAGGCCTGTTTCTCCTGCAGGCATATGGGTAATGGAGGGACACAGAACTCTTCCTAAGGGGTGGGAGGGACAGGGGAGATGATTCCAGGAGGCCACAGCAAATTTACTTGGCATGTGTGTGCACATGGAGGAGTGGAAGGGCCAGAAGAGAAAGTCCAGTTCAGAGAGGACAGGTGGCCACTATGAGGGTCACTGGGCAGCCTTCCTGCCCCATCCGGATTCCCAGGACATGACTGGGAGGATGGCCTTTCCCCACCACAGCCTTTAGTGACTAAGACACTTTTCTGAGCAAACAGCTGTCTCAAGCTCCCTCAATTGGCCCCTCTGCTGGAGGGTACTGGACACTGTGACTCCCCACCCTCCTCCTTCCCTCTCTCCCACCTGTTCCCCTGACCCCACCCTCAGCAGTTTCCTTTCCACTCGCAAGCCCTGTCTCCACCCTGGAAACATTGTGAAAGCTTCCCTGCCCCGCTGAGGAGACGCACTCACCGACACTCACTCCCACCTGGGCAAGTCCCTTCCCCACCCTGGACTTGTTTCCCTGTCTGTGCAAGAAGTGGGCAGGGCTCCAAGATCTCCTGTAATTCATCACTGTCCCCATCATCCATCAATGGAGCAAGTATTGACTGAGAGGAAGGTTGGGAGGGCGAGCGCTCCCATTTGCTGAGCACCATCTGTGTGCCAGGTCCAGTCCCTTTTGGGCCAGAGAGCAGCACCTTGCTTGAGACAGCTGAGACTCTGAGAGGCACAGGGACTTACCTAACTCTACACAGCCTATTGGTGACCCCCAGAACTGTCTGTGACCTGTGCTTTCCACTGACTGGCACCTGCCTGCTGGGCACTGGGTGCTGGGAGCTGAGGATAACCATACACGGCCAATCCTTGTTCTCTAGAACTTACCTATACCAAGGGATGAAACTTCCAGGTCTGAAAGGATGGAGGGCAGGGAGTGGCTAGGTCTAAGGTCTCTCAGGCTAGGCTCAAGCCTGTCAGTGACTCCCACTGTGACCCCAGGTCAATCAAGGGCTCAGGTTCCTTTCCTGGAGTGGGAAGTGGGGTGGTTTAAGTCAGTGAGTTTTAGACTTTATCAGCAAAGGAATCCTTTTTACAGACAGAATCGTAAGGTAGCACCCCAATGTGTACGAAGCTTTGGAGCAGAGGTGTGCTAGTTGAATTGAGGTGAGGAGTTCTGGGTTCCACTCACTCGCCTCCTAAAATCTCTCTGCTTGCTAGCCACCTGACCCTGGGCTTTCTTACAGCTCCAAGGGTTGCTAGAGGTCACAGGAGGGATAAGTCTCCACAGGCAATGACAGAGGGAGCTTTCTTGGGGACAGGAGTGGGGAGGACTGGGAGAGACGCAGACAAGTACAACCAGTAATGCCTGCAGCTACCATTAATGAGGCCTGCAGTAAATCCTAAGCCTTGTGCAGGATATTTTACCTGCATTGTCTATTTCAGCATCCCCACAACCCTGTGCAGTAATACTGTTCAGTCTCATTTTATAGTCAAGAAGACTGAGGCTCAGTGAAGAGACTTGCCTTGTATAGCTCTTAATTCACCCAAGTGCTGCTGTAGTGTGTGTGTGTGTGAGTGTGTGTGTGTGTGAGTGTGTGTGAGTGTGTGTGTGTGTGAGAGTGTATTGGTGTGGGAAGGATGTTCCAGAGCATTCGGAAGAGCAAGCTTAGCCAGGGGGATGCAGGAGGACTTGAATGCCAAGCTGGAGGGTCCAATTTGACTTGATAAGAAACAGGGAACCCGGCCAGGCCCTGAGGCTGGGCATGCTGCAGAGGCTGTGGCTCCCTAGGAGAGAACCCAGGATGGGTGAAGTGGGAAGCACCAGCACCCAGGGAGGCTGGCAGTGCCAGGGACAGAAAGAGCCCTAAACTACAAGTCATGGCTGGGCTTCCAGTCCTAGCTCCACCTGTGGACTACCTGGGGACCTTGGGCAAGCCACTCCCCCTCTTCCCCACCCTCCCTGGCTATCAGGGCTGAATGCTATAATGCATGAAAAAGTTAGAGACCATGCAGGGGGCTGTACACACATGACCCATTTGTCGTACTGATTTTCAGGTATGTGTTTGAGGTGGAGTGGGGAGATGCTCTGGGAATTCCCTGGTCCTAGCAGCTCTTCTCAATCTAGGAAGCCTTCCTAGGAGGGGACTGGAGTGGAGAGTGCTCAGAGGGTGATGGCATCACATTATTGACCTCTGGGAACCCACCTCTACTGAGAGCAGGAGGAAGCATGAGAGAAAGATCAGGCCTTCTTCCTTTTCCCTCTGCAGCCCAGAAAGGACAACAGACTTAGGCCACCCACCAGGTGAGAGGTGCTGGAGGGGCCCAAGGAATTTCTTTTCCCCAGATCTGGGTGTGGCACTGACCTGCCCCCAGCCTAGACCAAGCAGGCCAGTCAGCTCAGAGCCACAGGAAGTGGGGAGGGAGCAGTATTGCTGAGCTCAGTGAAAGCGAACCCCCATTGATCCTCAGGGCTGGAGGGGGCCCACAGGGAGGAGACACAGAGGGAGAAAGGGGCGTGGAAATGAAGGTCAAAGCCCTCCCTTCTTGCAGGGCTCCTCCTCTGCCTTCAGGATTCTTCCTCTAAGAATCCTGATCCTTTCTCTAAGATCCTTCCTCTAACCTCTACTCCTGGAAGACCATGCAGAAGGCAACAGTGCTGTGGTCCTGCTGGTTAACTCCATGTTCTCAGTGAGAACCACTGGGACAATGGAGTTGGCTGAAAAATGAAAAGGAAGGACTTTTCTGAGTTGCTGAGTGTGCAGTGGAAAATAACTTCCATGCTCTCCTGGTGGGAGAAACTTGGATGAAGGCTCAGGGAGGGAGATGACGTGAGTAGGAGGGACTGGAGATTGAGTAGCAGGAAATGGGGTTCAGAAAGAGGTTGACAACCTGGTAAGGGAGATGGGATTCAGGGAGGAGAATGGGTGCTCCAAAGAGAGGCTAGAGACTCAGTGGCAAAGATGGGAGGCTCAGAGACCAGGATTTCCATGGCAAGCTTGATTAAACATTTATTAAATTCCTCCTCTTTGAAATATTATGTGTGCAAAGCAAGGTAAGTGCTAAATAATTTTTTTTTTAATTTTTATTTATTTTTTTTTTTTGAGACCAAGTCTTGCTCTGTTGTCCAGGCTGGAGTGCAGCGGTGTAATCTTGGCTTACCGCAAACCTTTGCTTCCCAGGTTCAAGCTATTCTCTGCCTCAGCCTCTCGAGTAGCTGAGAATACAGCTACTGTATTCTCACCACCATGCCTGGCTAATTTTTGTATTTTTTGTAGAGATGGGGTTTCACCATGTTGGCCAGGCTGGTCTTGAACTCCTGGCCTCGAATTGATCTATCAGCTTTGGCCTCCCAAAGTGCTGGGATTACAGGCATGAGCCACCATGCCCAGCCGATAATTAAAAGAAAAAAATACATATTCAAGCTCCAAAAGCAAGAATGGGGAATTGTGTAAGACTATAAGAGGTAATTCCTGGTGGCAAGCAGGAATTGAAGGTGTATTTCTGAGGAGGGGGTCCAGTGTCCAGTGGGGTGGGAGGGTGGGAAGTATAGTTGCCAACTTCAAAAATGCCAGGGGCAACAGTAGGCTTTCTGTTTAAAGCTGGGTCTGGTAAAGTGCTGCCTTCCATGAACAGGATTAAAATCTCTGTCTGCTAGCCACCTGGCCCCTGGCTTTAAGCAGAAAGCGGACCCTTATAAGTGTGACACCTCAGCCTGTCCACATGGGGTGTGGGCTCAGGATTTGATATCGGGGCCAAGCAAAAATCCCAAACCAATACACTGCTATAAGAGCTGATTTGAGGCTGGTGCACTTCCACGTGCCTTAGGCACATACAACTGAGAAATCATCCCTTAGGGTGGCCTCCACATTCCAGGGCACAGTCAGGAAAATGTGCTGAAAATAATCTCAAGGATAAGTTCCATAACACATTAGAAGCACCATACCTTGAGAGACATACCTCTCATGGGAGAATTTATACATAAAGACCTAGAGCTAATGGAGCAATCTGAAAGGAAATTTAATATAGCTAAAATCATCAAAAAGATAAAGGAAGAAGTAGCATCTATAAAACAAGAATAGAAAGATATCAAATGGAAACATGTAGCAGAAATGAACAGAACTATCTAGAAATTTTAGAAATGAAAACTAAAGTCACTAACATTTTTTTTAAAAAAATCAATAAATAGGTTATCAAATATATCTGAAGAGAATTAATGAATTAGAAGCTAGAACTGAGGAAATCCTTCAGACTGAGGCACAGAATAAAGAGATTAAACAGATGGAAGAAAAGAGACATAGAAGATTGAATGAGAAATTCTAGCATATGCATTAAGGGTTTCAAAAAGAGATACTGGAGTGACTACATTTGCCAAAAATAATCAATGAATTTCTAGATTTAAAAGGCCCACAGACTACCTAGTAAGATATCTTAGAAAACAAAACTCTATCTAGACACCTTGTAGTCAAAGTGTAGAATATCAAGAATAAATAGAAATTCTAAAAGCCACCAGAGAGAAAAGATGGCTTATCTACAAAGGTCCAATAATTGAGTTGACAGTAAACTTCTCATCAGCAACAACAGATGCCAAGAGACAATGGAATCATATCTTCCAAGTGCTGAGGGCAAATAATTGTGAACCTAGAATTCTATACCTTGCCAAACTGTCACTTAAATGAAAGGGCAAAATAAAGACATTTGACACATACAAGATCTTAGAAAGCTTCTGTTCCACAGACCTTCCCAGAAAGAGAGAAGACCAGGAGCTTGGGGGAGGGGCTGGGAGTTCACAGAGATGATGGGCACAGCACACGGCCAAGATTCTAAGGAGAGGCTGGAGGCTCAGGGATTGGAGGGAGGCGGGGTTCTGTTTCAGACCTCTCCTCACCACCAGCCAGACACAGGAGCCCAGCCCAGCCTGGTCCAGCTCAGGTTCTTCCCTCCTGAGTGCCAGTCTTACTGTCTTTCTGTCCCCTCTTCCTGAGCCATGGCAGCGGAACAGCACCCAAGCTGGGGGAGACACCAGCAGCCTGGCTCAGGAGGCCTTGAGGAAGCCATGGCCAAGTTGCTCATGTGACTGGGCACTGGGCCTCCATACGAGGGTCTTCTCCTCTTAGGAGCTCAGATGCCACCTCACTGAGGCCTGTAGATGGCTGGAACTGTGGGACAAAAGCTAGGTCCCTACCCAGGAGTTTGTGGGAAGGGGACTCTCATTCTCTGTAGGAAAATAATCACAAGTGGAGGGGGCAAAACCCATGGAGGCTGGGTCAGCTGGGATAGGAGGCTCCTAGGAGCATCTGGCTCCAGTCAACCAGCTGGTGCCCTTGGGTAATATTTTAAGATTTTTGAGCCCCAGTTTCTTTCTTATAAAATAGGGAGAATGCCTACCTAACAAGGATGTGAAGATGAAATGAGAATCCATGAGTACCAAGCTTTAGACGTATTTTCTTTTTCTTTTCTTTTTTTTTTTTTTTTTTGAGACAGGGTCTCACTCTGTCACCCAAGCTGGAGTGCAGTGGCATGATCTTGGCTCACTGCAACCTTTGCCTCCTGGACTCAAGTTATCCTTCCCAGCTCAAGCAATCCACCCACCCCAGCCTCCCAAGTAGCTGGGATTACAGGCATGTGCCACCATGCCCGGACTAATTTTTGTATTTTTTTGTAGAGATGGGGTTTCACCAAATTGCCCAGGCTGGTCTCAAACTCCTGGCCTCAAGTGATCCTCCTGCCTCGATCTCCCAAAGTGCTAGGATTACTAGCATGAGCCACCATGCCTACCCTTAGACATATTTTCCTAGACAGAAATTTCTTAAACAATAATCTCCATTGAACACCCCTGCCTGGCATATTACCATAGCTCAATAAAAAATTGTTAACAAGGGCCAGGTGTGGTGGCTGACACCTGTAATCCCAGCACTTTGGGAGGCCAAGGTGGGTGGGTCAGGAGGTCAAGAGATTGAGACCATCCTGGCCAAAACGGTGAAACCTCGTGTCTACTAAAAATACAAAAATTAGCCAGGAATGGTGGCAGGCACCTGTAGTCCCAGCTATTCGGAAGGCTGAGGCAGGAGAATCACTTGAACCCAGGAGGCAGAATTTGCAGTGAGCCGAGGTTGCACCACTGCACTCCAGTCTGGCGACAGAGTGAGACTCCATCTCAACAAAACAAACAAAAAGAATTCTTAACAAGAAAAAAATGTCATGGTGAGAGCAGATGAACAGAAGTGGGAATATGTGCAGTGTGGCTGCAAGGATGGTTTTGTGTTCATTCACTCATTCATCAGTTACTGTTACCCTCTTGGTGCCAGGCTCTGTGCTGCGCTCCAGAGGTGGAAATGACCCTGGACTTGAGGACTGCCTGTGAGGAAGACAGCCCAAACCAGAAAACTCTAACAGCAAGGTAGAGGGTTTCTTTAGAGGCTAACGTGGTCTTATGTTTGTTGTCTCTCTCCCCCGTCCCCAACCCAACCCCCACCCTCAACCCACTCATTAATGTAAGTTCCATGGTAGCAGACAAGTCAGATTTGTTTTAAACTGTATTCACAATGTTTAAAACAACATCTGACACACAGAAGGTGCCAAAGAAACATCTGCTGAGCGACTGTATATGAGCTCTAATAACAGAGGTTGTAGAAGTTCACATGAGAACATTGAGGAGGTCTTGAAGTTTCTCAGCAAGGGCCATTTAAATTGGGCCTTGATGGATGTATAGAAGCTCAATAAGTGAAAAAGGAAGTAAAAGGGCATTTCAGGCATTGTAGCTAGCACATTCTGAAAACATGGAGGAAAGTTCAGGGATCGGTAATTGGGTGTGACAGGACCATAGAGTACAGGAGGTGGTGGGGGAGAGGAGAGTGAAAAGAAACAAAGCTGGGGAGATAAGAAGGACCTTGAACCAACTTGAGCTGTCAGAAAGTCCTTATTAAAATCTAACCACCTACCTTGAGGCAACACTCTGAAGAGGGCAGAATTTCCAGCTCTCACTATTATCCTAGGGAGGACCCTCCCTTCAAAGGGTGAGGGTCTCATCAGGAAGGGGGTTAAGAAAGGGGACAGTCATACTCCCACTAGTTCCTAGAATTGTCTACAGTTGGGATGAGTGGGACAGGGCACCTCCCAGAGACACAGGTGAGGGCTGCATGCTGCCCCCTTGTGGCCTCCGCAGACCTGAGCGGCAAGGAAGCCAGCCAGATCGTCTGCTCCTGATTCCAGGGGTCTCCAGTCTCCAAGGTCATCCTTGTGGCAAGTTATCCCACCCACCAGCTGTCCCCAGACCAGACCCAACTGCTTTATTTATTTCACGCATACTCAAGGCTGGGCCAGTCAGTTCAGGAAGACTGAATAAAAGGGGATAGTTCACATTTCAACAGCCTGCCTCTTTCTTACATGTATACACGTCACCTTTGGCCAGAGAGCAACTGTGTATGCACAGGGGGTCAGGAGATCAGTGTTTTGGTTTTAATTCCACCCTTAATTCATGGAGTGACCTTGGGCAAGTCACTGCACTTCACTAGCCCTCCCATGACTCCATCTCTAACACAGGGATCATGATGCCTCTTCCTGTCTCCCCTGCAGGGTCACTGTGAAGATCATCGGGAGGGAGGACGGAGGCTGCAAGTGCTAGGAAAAATGTTTAAAAAGTGCTCCGGATGTAAGGGGATCGTGCTGGGTATTAGATAGGGGCTCTCTTGGGCTGCACCAAAGGGTTTGTTTACACCAGGATGAGCCCTGCTGGCAGGGCAATTTAAAGGGAAAGTGTTCAGCAGGGAAGCTGCTTGCTAATCACAACTGACCGAAACATCTCTAAAACAAGAATGGAAGTCTACAGGAAAATGGGGACCCACTCATTGGCCTGAAACTACAATCATACTTGGGTTTTCAGGAATGAACCAGAGCAAACAAGGCGGGACATAGGATGTCAGGAAATTAAATTGTGGAGCTTCTGCCTGAGGTCCCTCTGCACTTCCACTTTCTCCCTCTTGCATTCCCTGCATGCGGGGCTAGGCACACGGATATCAGTGAAAACTTGCTATTACATGATGTCTCGCTAAGACTGAGTTCAGGACAGCTGGAAAGGCCAGAAGATCCCCTTCAGAAAAAAGTCCGGAGCTAGAATAAAGATAACTAGATATAGGAGAGACTGAATTTGGGAGTCGCGAGCATGTGGGGGCTGACCCTGACTCACTGTGTTATGGGGGCCGACTTCCTGACTTCTCATGGTGAACTGTCACCTGCTTTACCTACCCTGATGACACTCCGTATCATTCTGGATACACAGCATCATGTATCCAAAACCTTAAAGCTAAAAAAACTTTGCCTTTGAAAAACAAAAAAAAAGTTGTCTTTCTTTTATAAGACAGACTTTATAAGACTTTTGTAAGATGAGACTTTACCTCGTCTCATCTCTTTTTGCTTTGGTGGCCAGGAAGCTCAGGGTCAAATAATTCTAATAACTACACAGGTCTTTATAACCATATTTGTGTTGTTTTCTATAATCCTGATTTCCTACTAGATTGTTTTTCCTAATTCTAATTTATTATTTCATTGTGTTGTTTTCATTGCAATTTTTTCTTATGGACTGAGGTAAGGCATAGTCAAGTAGATGCTGAGTACTTTATAAGCTACCATCATCAAGACAATATAAGCAACAGGATGCCCCAATTTGGAGTAAAGGGTAGAGCTGGCCAGACTTGAATCTAGGCAAAGTATTTAAGCAGATCCCAGAAATCTGGGCAATCTCCTGGGAGGAAGAAAGAGCAGAGGGCATTCGAGTTATCTGAAACTACTTGTTGAAAACCAATTCATGTCTTACCCCCATGGTTTACAGTGGATATTTCATGAGATAATCATAAAAGCATCAGGTTCAGACTTGAAATCATCTAATAGAAGCCTTTCCCCAATTTCCACCTCACTCACTCAGACAGTCCCAAAGACAAGGGAGGTATCTGCCCATGGGTTTAGGGCAAATACCTACATTTCCTGGCACCCAGCTCACTGTTCTTCCCACAACAGTAGCTCATTCCAACTGGAAGGACGGCATGGTGGAGGTAAGAAAGATGGCTCATCACTGGCCTCTGTGGCCAATGAATAAGTGGAATGCTCTACTCTCTCTGCTTCAATTAACAGGAAGTAGGTCTTGGCTGCAGAACTCTTGGCTGACAAGGTACCTGGGTTGTTCTCTGGCAGATGCCATGCCATTGGTAATGGGCGTGGCCACAGCAGGTAGCTGAACGGCAGCCTGTGCCAGGCAGGACTGGAAGGATTTACCCCAGGTTTGTTTGATAGAGTCAGCTTTCTCCATGAGAGATGCCCTCTTGACCCTCAACCAGGCAGGAGACACAGCTCAATCTGATACATGGTGAGAATCTAGTAAGTCCAGCAGGCAAGCAACTCTGAGCAACAAATATATTCTGATGAAGTTCACTTTTTTTTTTTTTTTTTCTTTTTTTTTGAGACGGAGTCTCGCTCTGTCGCCCAGGCTGGAGTGCAGTGGCCGGATCTCAGCTCACTGCAAGCTCCGCCTCCCAGGTTTACGCCATTCTCCTGCCTCAGCCTCCCGAGTAGCTGGGACTACAGGCACCCGCCACCTCGCCCGGCTAGTTTTCTGTATTTTTTAGTAGAGACGGGGTTTCACCGTGTTAGCCAGAATGGTCTCGATCTCCTGACTTTGTGATCCGCCTGTCTCGGTCTCCCAAAGTGCTGGGATTACAGGCTTGAGCCACCGCGCCCGGCCGAAGTTCACTTTTAAGACTGGCTGAGGTAGGTCAGGCACAGTGGCTCATGCCTGTAATCCCAGTACTTTGGGAAGCTGACGTGGCAGGATCACTTGAGCCCAGGAGTTCAAGACCAGCCAGGGCAATAAGTGAAACCCTGTCTCTACAAATAAATAAAAAAAATTAGCTGGGCATGGTGGTACCTGACCTAGTCCCAGCAACTCAGGAGGAGACTGGGGTGGGAGGATTGCTTGAGCCTAGGAGATTGAGGCTGAAGTGAGTAGTGATCACACCACTGCACTCCAGCCTGGGCAACAGAGCAAGACACACACACACACACACGCACACAAAGATCAGCTAAGGACCTGTTTGATTTAGATACACAGCATGAAGTTCCCTTCGCTTTGAACATCCCCTTCTCACAAGGGCAGCCCTCTCTCCCAGACACACAACCTGAGGGCAAATGAACCTTTCCAAGCAAAGTGGCCCCATGAATGCCCCCAGACACAGAAACCCAGACTCTAAATTATCTAAAATGAGATTTATTGCATTTCATGCAGTCTGAAGTCCATGCAAAGGAGACTAGCACAGTGTTTAATGCATTTAAAAAATAAAGGGGAGGTGGGCAGCAAACGCACAAAGTCCTAGTCTCCTGGGTCCCTGGGAGAAAAGAGTGTGGCAATGAACCCACCCACTCTCCATGGGGAATAAATTTCTTAAATGCAAAGAATGTTTCCATGGCCTCTGGATGCAAATACAGAGCAAGGGATGGGGAGAGGACCACGAGTGAAAAAGCAGCTACACACATTCACCTAATTCCATCTGAGGGCAGAACAACGTGGCAAGTCTTGGGGGTAGCAGCTGTTCCAAGAGTCAAGAAATACCATACACCCCTGGGGAGATTTGCTCCTAAAAAGAAGTGGCGGTAACAAACAACAACAAAAAAAAAACAAAAGAAGAAATATTTCTTCAACCACACTCTTCAAGAAAATGCCATAAATATGTTATTTAATATTTTAATTTCATAGCATTGGACACATAGCTCAACATATTGAAATATTGATTCCTTGGAGAAAAAAATGGAAAAAAAAGGAAAAAATATTGCATCTTTCTGCTGGAGAATCTTGGCCCCCAGGCATGGGGCGTAGTGCACCAGTGTCCTAGCCTGCAGGAGGCGCTGAGGTCGGCCGGGTCCTCTGGGGAGGAAGGCTGTGCCCATCGCCTGGGGCTGTATGGCAAAAATTGTGTTGGGTGTCCTTGGCCTTGCCAGCTCAGGCCCTCAGTCGCCGGTCACCTGGGGGGCCTGCCCGTCGGAGGGCTGGTTGGCTGACTGGATGAACATGGGCTGGGCGAGGTCCTGGCCCGCAGGCATGGTGACTTGCTGGATCTGGTAGAGCTGCTGCGAGGGGTGGAGAGGAGAGAGTGAGGTCACCCCTGGGAGAGGGGCATGCAGCTCCCTATGGGTCTCGAGCTGGTTGGGGGTCCCAGATACCTCAACCACCACCCACTGCAAGGCGTCAGGAGGAGGAGGGGAAGTGGAGCTCTGCTGGGGTTGGGAGCAGCAGACACAGGAGGCACCAGCCCGGTGTGAGGGGGGGTGTGTGGTGGGCAGGGAAGAGGTGCAGGGAGTTGAATTTCCTGTGGCTTTCACTTCTCTGGGCTCTGCCTCTCCCGTTAGCTCAGAGACTCGAGCTTGCTGCACGCTGTTCCTCTGTGGCAAACACAAGCAATTCGAACCACTGTACCAGCAGCTTGGAAGTCAGCATTTCCCCAACTCTTGGTAATCTACACTGGCAGGGGCAGTAGGATTACCCCCTCCTCTCCTCTTCTCAGAATATCCGGCTCAGGTTGAAACTAAACTGAATTTGAATTTTCTCCATGGGCCCTGCTAAGAAGGTGGCCTGGTATAAACACTTAACTATAGCCAACACCCTTCAGGGGTGGAGAAGATACTCACACAGCCACTTATGAAGGGCAGGGCTAATTGACTACTTGGTTTCCCAGGCGCTCCCCAAAGAAACCAAAAGCCAAGACTTCACGGGAGCCCTGGCATGTAAGCCTAGCATGTGGTGCTGGCAGAAGCCAGAGGTGGGTCCTGATGCCAGCTCTTCTCCCTTTTGAGCAGCAGAGGGCACAAGTTTGGGCATGCCATCCTATCATGTCCTCAGTGGTCTCTGGTACTGTACTGTGAGGGGAAAGCAGAGGGAAAAGGGAAGATTCTCTCCTCGCATGGACTGAAAATTACTGAATTTCAGGCACCCAGAGAGTTCAAGAGGTCACATGTTCTCTGCAACTCAACTGTCTATGCTATTAAAAAACATTATGGATTAGGGGAAAAAAATACAGTTCTAGAGAGGGAAACAGGAAACCTGCTCTCTAGTCCTGTCTCTGCAATGAACATCTAGGGGAGCATGGACAAGGCACTTCCCATCTCCAGGGTTCAGTCTCTCATCTGTAAAATAGCAACTGGGGCTACATGTCTAAGATTATTTTTAGTTACAACGAAGTCTATAAAACTAAAGGATAGGTGCCCTGATTTAAATACTGTACTTGTTTTAACAATTTCTGTCCACTCCTTGTTAGGAGAGGACAGGACAGCTGCCCTTACCATCCAAACCCAGATACTACCTGCTACCCTGCCCCGCAATTCCTCACCCTCTGCCCCTGCCCAGGCTGGGTACCCTACCTGTCCATCTGTGAACTGGCTGAACTGCTGCTGTCCTTGCTGGACCTCTGTCTGGGTAATCTGTAAGAATCAAGATGGTAGAGTTGACATGTCAGCTGCAGGGTCTGATCCACCAGCCCACCACCCAGAAGAAGGTCATAAAGATCAAATGAGACAATGCATATAAAGTGCCCAGCTCAATGGGTAGTAAGAAAGCAAGGGCTCCTCCTAATCTTCTAGCACTGATGGCTATCCCAGGAGTTGGCAGCACAAAGGGACATCGAGAATCCTGAGCACATAATAGATAGTTCCCACACCCATCTCTCTAATGAATGCCTACTCCCTCAACCACCCACTCATCTGAAGGTCCCGAGGCTCAAACAGAACACATGGCTCCTAGGTGTTATGGTTTGGGGTAGAAGTCCTAAGAGTCAGTCTTTCAGCCAGTGAAGGTGGATTGCAAAGTGTTAGACAAAGTGGTGAGTGGTCTCTTTCATTCTTGGAAGGTGGGCTCCAAACCAAACCTGTATCACCCAGATCATCTGACTGGAATATGAAACACCCTGGCAAGCAAGTGGCCTTGGCCCCAGCAGTCCTCATGGCAAACCTATGAAGTACTTTTTCCGACAGAGGCACTGTGCAGTCCTCTAGGCCAAAGGAGGGGAGGAGAAAGGGGGAGGAACGGGGAGTGGAACAAATACATTTATCACGAGTACTTCAAATCTTACTTGCGGACTGTGAATGGACTTTAGATAAATTTACTGACATGCAGAACTGCATATATAATGACAACTGCTGGAAGCAGCTTGGTAAACTAGAAAGAAGACTGCGGTGTGCATGCACATGTGTTCCTATGGAACATTTGACCAGCAGTGTCCTCTGTGTACCATTTCCTGGAATCATCACAGCCAGCCTGCAAGACAAGGACTGTCCTCTCAAATGTCCTCACCACAGCCAAAAACAACCCCTGCAGGCCTACCCATGAGGCTATGAGGAATAAGAAAGGGAACGGGTATAAAAGGCTTCATGACTGTTTCTTTTTTTTTTTTTTGAGACAGAGTCTCGCTCTGTCACCCAGCCTGGACTGCAGTGGCGCGATCTCGGCTCACTGCAAGCTCCGCCTCCTGGGTTCATGCCATTCTCCTGTCTCAGCCTCCTGAGTAGCTAGGACTACAGGCGCCCGCCACCTCGCCTGGCTAGTTTTTCGTATTTTTTAGTAGAGATGGGGTTTCACCATGTTAGCCAGGATGATTTTGATCTCCTGACCTCATGATCCGCCCGTCTCGGCCTCCCAAAGTGCTGGGATTACAGGCTTGAGCCACCGCGCCCGGTGACTATTTCTTACTATTGTTCCTTATTTTGGTCCTTTTCCTTCCAACAGCCTATAAGCTGCTTGAGGGCAGGACCCATACAAAATAAGTATTCCAGAAATGTCTGCAGAATAAACAAGTGAGCCTGAGACAAATGGAAAATATTCCACATAGATAAGAAGGTTAACTGCTCTGCAGCGAGCAGGATTGCTGTTCATATTAGCTGAGATTTCACTTACCTTTAAATAATTACATATTATTCATTCTGCTTCAACAAACATTTACTGAGCACCTACTAAGTACTAGGTCATCACAATTACAACCTGTTGTTACAAAGATTTTCATTGCCTTCAGCTACCGCTTTCTTGCTTCTCCCCAACCTCTCCCATTTTTTGGCTTTAGTTCTGTTCCCAAAACCAAATTTTTTTTTTTTTTTTTGAGACAGAGTCTCACTCTGTCACCCAGGCTGGAGTGCAGTGGCACAATCTCGGCTCACTGCAACCTCCACCTCCTGGGTTCAAGTGATTCTTGTGCCTTAGCCTCCCAAGTAGCTGGCATTACAGGCGTGTACCACCACGCCCAGCTAATTTTTGTACTTTTAGTAGAAATGGTTTTGCCATGTTGGGCAGGCTGGTCTCAAACTCCCGACCTCAAGTGATCCACCCGCCTCGGCCTCCCTCCCAAAGTGCTGGGATTACAGGCGTGAGCCACCGTGCCCAGCCCCAAACTGACTTCTGAGGAACCAAGAAGCTTCCTTCTCATTTCCTCCCACTCCCATGCCGTTATGTTTTTAGGATCCCAGAGAAGAATCTTACAAGGTTAAAAAGAGGGGCTGGGGGAAGGGTGTGAGTCAGTATCAGTTACAGAAGAGCCGAGTCCTTAGGTAAGCCAGGGAGTGGGCAAAGAAAGAGCCCTTAATGATCCCAGAGACTATATGGAACTCAGAAGCCTTGCTTTTGGCTCATTCTTCATATTTTCCCAAATGAGATCTTTGGAGACCTGCTCTACAAACTCAGCTCTGTCACCACTGTCAATAGATACATCACCAGAAATGCAACTGGGCCAGACGGGTCCAGCTCTTAAACGATCGCTGCTTTTTTTGGGTCTGAGGCAAAAGAATCCATTAACAATGCCTCCCCTTGATCAGCACCCCCCATCTTCTACAAATGGTGCCCACATCCCTCAATACCCCCAAGCCCAGGGAGGCAGCCCCCTCACCATCTGTGACTCAGCCATCAATACTGTAGAGCACGAGAGGAGAGGGGCAATTTTTCTGGTCAAGGATGCAAGAGGAGGTGGAGGTAAAATCTAAGTAAGCTTTCCAAAGGGCACAGGAGGTGCCAGAACACAACAGCCACTTGGGTTTAAAGATGGCAACAGCCTGACGATTAGGAGATCTGTCGAACGTATCCTGGGTCTGACGGGTGTGCACACCTATAAGATTTCTTTCAGGCACCTTCGAGGCTGCCCCTGACTTGCATTTCTTTGCCCCTTGAGAACAAGACAGTAAGAGAAAACACTTTGAACCTAATGTTCCAATTACCACCCATGCCTCTTGGGTGCAGAAGAGATATGGAGGGTGTGGGGGTGGTACCTCTGGCTGAAGGATGAGGAGGCAAGACAGTTGTGTGCTGAGTGCTCCTTTCCTGTCAGAAGCCACCTGCTCCTGGTCTCCAACACAAGCCCTGTGTCTCTGGGGCACATACCTGTTGAGCATTGGTGGCAAGTGTCTGGATCTGTCCCTGCACAACTTGAGTGCCTGATACAGGCTGGGCTAAGCGGATATACTGCAGCTGGCCGGCGTTCAGCTGCACCTAGGGCAGGGGCAGAGACAAAGAGACCATAAGACATTGAGCATAATCTCAAACAGGCAAACTTCCCATGACGAGAGATGGTGACTGCCCCCTACCCCTCAAGCCCTCCAAAGAAACCTGCCCTGAAAAAAGTCCCTTTTAAAGAGAGGTCAAAACAAGCAAAACCAGAACATCCACAAGTCACACAACACAGAAGAGAATATGTTCCCTGAATGGACTTCAGAAAAAACTCCCAGAAGATCCTGTCACAAAGGTGAGAACAGCATGGCTGCATGCTCGTTATTTGCCGGATTTTAGCTACATGATCACGGCTTATTTTCGGAATTTATCTGACTGACATGATCAGAATGCCTGTACATTAAGTGTGGGCCTCTTTCCCTCCCATCTCCCACAATTCCCAATACTGTAAAGAGATCCAGCATCCGCCAGGAGCCCAAAGCAGACAGCCATCATTCTGCATCATGGCCCTCACACTGTCCTGCCCCATGCTGCACATCTTGGAGGCAAAAGCTGGCCTGCTTAACCATCTCTCTCCCCAACAGCCAGGCTGGATGGGGGTCTGTGGGGCTTTTAGGATCCTTGGTGTTCAGCACTAGCTTCTGGCCAAACACCTCTCAAGGGGAAGCAGAATCAATAAACCTTTCACAGAAAACCCCATCATGGGAAACCAAAGCTACAAAAGCGCCCTTAGAGTCTCTCATGCTTACGATTAAATCTCAGATAATACAATAATACCACATGCTGCATTTAATTGTGTGCTAAACGCCTTAACTCAGGTTCTTAATGCTCCAGTGTACCATGAAAGTATTAGTGCTTTGAGCTAGGGATGAAAAGAGGACCAAGGCAGTTACCATGTCAGAGAACCGTAGCTCAGCAAAGATGATGGTCGGCAGGGAAGGACTGCAGACATTCACACCCTCAATTTAGAAGAAATGAAAGGGGTTCTGGGAGCATGGATAGACTAGGTCTCTATCTGGGGGCCCCAGAAACCACCTGCCCTGGCTGCCCAGTCTGCTTTGTTGCAAGGGGGAGCTTCTTACGGCTAACAGGTAAGTGTTGCCTCTGCTCTGGAGCAAATTTCCCTCTGGTCTTCACGAGCTGCAGGACTCTTCCATGAGGAAAATGCTAATGGGATGAAGCTGTACTCCTGCATACAGTGTTCAATCAAAATGCTTCTCTGAGACTCCCAGCCTCACAGAATTTGAACTACCAAGAAAAAACGACCTCTCAAATTCATGGTAGACCATTCCAGAATTGCCCACTTGAGGCAAGATGGAGGGACACACAATCTAAACCCATTAAAAATCTGGTTCAAAGGAGACAGGGCAAAAGTATTATGACCTGCAGTCATTTCTTTCCTGAGAATATGCCAAGAGAAGCTGCCGGGAGGCTGTGGTGCCAAGCCTGAATTCCCCACCTAAATCCTATAATGCAGCTTCCTGGCAACAATGTTAAGTTGCTTGTGGGGAGGAAGGCAGCTGTGCGGAGGTATGGGAAACCTCATCTACAGAGACTGATAGTGGCTAGTCCCAGGAGTCCCCAGAACTCCAGCCAGGGATCACAAGAAGACTAAAGTCTTGTCACAGGAGTGGGAGAAGGTATAATGACAGCTACACGGATGTAAAATTTTCTAGCTGGGAAGAGCTCTTTGCAGAAACCCAAATGTGACTGAAAAGCTGTGAGCCAAATGGTTCCAAGCAGCTCTTCAACAGAAGCAAGAGTTTTCCTTTTTAGCTTAGGTTAAGACATTTGGTGATGATCCGTCCCTCATTTCTCTACAGCAAGACAGGTTTGGGGATCCTCATAGTTTTTTTACATTAATTACAGACAAAATAAGCTCTGGGTTTTTGAAAGGGAAATAAAGTTTCCTTCCTGAAGCTCATCAGTATTAGGAACATTCCAATGAGCTGCCTAAAGAGTCTGGAAATGAAGTCTCCTACAGAAAGTGCCTGAGCCAGTGAAGATGAAATAGTGAATTCTGCAACAAATCTGCTAGGTAAACCTGTGTGTCCCAGAGGGTTAAAGTATCTGCAAGGTGGAACTCTCTATTCTCTGGCTTAAATGAACCTGTGGCGGTGCCTTCACTTGCAAAAATGAGAACCATTCAACAGAAATCTTGGGGTTGGGGACTGAAACAATGAAGCAAAGCAGAGCTCAGTCATGCAATCCATGGGTATTGTGAGCACACGTGAGAGAGGTGGAGAAAGAGACATACACACGCCGCTTTCCTAAGCTTTCTCTTGGCCTATTACCATGTTAACTTCAGATGAAGAACAATTCCTAAACTGATCTAAGGATACTTTCAGAGTTATTTTCATCACAGAGGAAGTGGTTAACCAAGTCTATGTGAGTTTTCTATACCTGCCTACATTTCATTTATGACAAAAATGGCAAAGGGCAGGGAATAGAAGGACCGCTCTGTTTCACTCACTTTCCAGTTTTGGGGGTCAAAATGACCATGTACAGACTGCAAGTGTTAAGACAAGGACACATTTTACAAAAGGAGTACAAATAAAAAAGCCAACAAATCTAAGAATTGAAATCCCTCAAGGCACACAGGAAGCAGCAGTCCACAGTAAAGGAATGGATAAGTTATATGAAAGCCAAAAATACACTTTGCTGCAGGCTCCACTGGGAAATGAGTCATGAATATGCAACAAGTGTATTTATGGCCTTCCCTATACACCTCCCTCTTATCCTCTGCTGATCAAATACAGGACTGCCTCACAGGGCCTTTGGGCCTTGGCATGGGTAGTGGTTACAATGATTTCCCTGCATAGGTGGAATGAGGGGAAATCGAGTGAAGATGCCCCACTGTTGGAAACCTGAACCTAGATTAAAGGAAAGCAGGGAACAAACACAGTGAAGCAAGTTGTGTTCAGGAACACTGGCATATAGATTAAAAACAAAACACACACACACACACACACACACACACACACACATACAAATAAGTACTGTGGGCTGGGTGTGGTGGTTCACGCCTATAATCCCAGCACTTTGGGAGGCTGAGGCGGGCGGATCACCTGAGGTTAGGAGTTAGAGACCAGCTTGGCCAACATTGTGAAACCCCGTCTCTACTAAAAATACAAAAATTAGCTGGGCGTGGTGGCAAGCACCTAAAATCCCAGCTACTCGGGAGGCTGAGGCAGGAGAATCGCTTGAACCTGGGAGGCAGAGGCCAGTGAGCTGAGATCAAGCCACTGCACTTCAGCCTGGGCGACAGAGCAAGACCTATCTCAAAAAAAAAAAAAAAAAGTACTGTGCGCGTGTGTGATATATCAAGGTATAGATATATCTTTAAGTATTTCCTTCTATAAAGCTGTAAAGACAAACCTCAGGGCAGGACTCACCGGGATCTGCTGGATCTCTCCCGTGTTAGTGATGATCTGCTGCATCACCTGCATGGTCTGTCCAGTGCTACTCTGGGCCTGCTGGGCTTGACCCTGTGGCTGGGCCTGGACAATCTGCACCTGCTGACCTTCTCCAACCTGCATTGTCACAGGTGTGGTCTGAAAGGAAGAGTTATGAGAATGCTGCATGAGTTCAGGCTTAGAGCCCACAGGATTACCAAGAGGTTAATAACGAGCAGTGTGCCAGGAGCAAACCCTCTCAATGAATGCCTAAACTCATCTCAATACTAGTAATGCAGAGTCCTCTGGGTTTACAGCATTGCTAAAGCTACTCTCCAAAACGAAAGAAAAGCCAAAAATATTTTAAGGCTCACAGTACAAATATCTGCATGGGTCCCAAACATAAATCTCTGTGCCCCAAATGCTGCAAATTTTCACAGCCCCTTTGGTGATGATAAGGCACATACACTACAGAAAAAATCAAAAGCAACCATGACAGTTTACTTCAGAAATAGCCAAAGTCAAGTCTGGGGCAGATGAATTTGGAGGGTAACATTAAATGGAAAGGGTACGGATTTATTTAGTTCAGGGTCATGTGCTCTTTCTTAGGCATGTAAGACACTGAGAGAAATATAACGCACAGGGGTACATCTCCGAGGCTGACCCTAGTGCACACTGGCTCTCACCCCATTCAAGCCGCAGAGCAATTCCTGCCCACACTGGCCAGATGGCTGCTCTGGACCACAGTATGGCTTCCCACAGGAGAGCAAACACTGCTAACTCACTGGGCACTGTTAAGACACAGACTCTTAACTAAGTCTACCCCTAATTAATAGAATTTAAGAAAGCAAGAACTCTAACTTTCTAAAAATAGAAATCTCGGATCTAAGAAATTTCTGCCCAATGTGTATGACTTGGCAGATTCTGTCTCTCACACACAATGGTTATAGCCCTATGAAATGTACTCTTCTGAGAGATGGTAAAGACACAAGCTGCCAAAAGGGTCAATTATTCTTTCAAATCTCAAAACTTTAGTACTATTTGTGACTTTCACAGGTTACCTAGAGCAGTGAGCCTATCTGGCTCATCTGGTGGTGGTAGTGATGGGGGGTGCGGCGGCGGCGGCGGGGGGGGTGTGTGTGGGTGGAGCCTTTTAAACTACACCTGTATATCCAATCCCTGACTTGAATTCTGTCACTCTCTCTCCCCCACTCTGAATTAATCACCTCAATAAGACGACTATGGAAGTCTCAATGAATCATAAACTTCAACTGATGTTGCTATTCTGATGTTCTTAATTCTGACTGCATAGATTACTGAAAATTACAACTATGCATCCAAAGTTACAAGGGAAGGGGATGTGTTCTGGGAATGACAGATGAGATTCAAGGGATTACTAAGGAGAAATTACTACAAACTGGAGGAGGGCAGGAAAGAAAGAAGACAGAGTGTTCTAAAAGTACATGCAGTGGGCTAGGCTAACAGAAAACATCTCTTCCATTCTTGTACCACAATTTTCAACTCAGCCTATTCCCAACTTCCATAAATAAGTTTCCAATTTATGACAGAAAACACAGGATTAATTTTACCAAAATATGCATTCTTTCCAACTCTGCTTTGATACACATGCATTCTGTCCTACAAAGTATATCTGCACTCAACTTGAAATAGCCATCACAACGGGTCCAAGGAGGTGTGACACAGCACAAGGCCACCCTGAAGCAGCAGGATGGTGAAAGAACAGCCAGGAAATACTGGGAAGGACCAACTTCACCATCCTCACAAGCCCTATCAGCTCCAAGATGAGCACGTCTGGGTTGGCAGAGAAGAGGATAGATGAAATTCTCGCTGACTAAAAAGAAATGCATGCTGCCAACTCATCACTGTACTATATCAACCCAATTTTCCCAAGAGGATTTCCAAGGTATTTCTAAATCATTTCAGGAAAATGAGGGCTTGTGTTAGCATGGCAGCTGTCAAATCATGTATGGTGTGCCCTGCTATCAGGGCACAACAGCCACGAGCTTCTTAGGATGATCAGCCAATCAGAGCCTGCCCTTGGCAGACTCCCTCTAAGTTCACTCTGTAAAGGGATAAAGCCTTTGGCAGGTCAAGCTTTCACCACTGTAGAGGCACAAGCATTAGCCAAAGAAGGTCGCTTAGGCATCATGGTGCAATCGAGGTCTTAAGGCAGTGACTGAGCAGCCATTATCTTTGAACCCTCCTGCCTAGCACAGTGTCTGGCATAAAACAAGCACTCAATACATTTTTGTAACATGGATAAGTAAATGAGCAGGGAATAAATCCTAAAATCAGAATTACCTTTTTTTTTTTTGAGACGGAGTCTCGCTCTGTAACCCAGGCTGGAGTGCAGTGGCATGATCTCAGCTCACTGCAACCTCCGCCTCCCAGGTTCAAGAGATTCTCCTGCCTCAGGCTCCCAAGTAGCTGGGACTACAAGCACCCACCACCATGCCCAGCTAATTTTTGCATTTTTAGTAGAGATGGGGTTTCACCATATTGGCCAGGCTGGTCTCGAACTCCTGACCTTGTGATCCGCCTACGTTGGCCTCCCAAAGTGATGGGATTACAGGTGTGAACCACTGTACCTGGACAAATCATAATTACAATGGTGACTCATGCCTGTCATCCCACCACTGTGGAAGGCCAAGGTGAGAGGATGGCATGAAGCCAGGAGTTCGAGACCAACCTGTGAAACATTAATGAGACTCCATCTCCACAAAAAAATTAAAAATTATCCAGGTGTGGTGGCATACGCCTGGGAGTCCCAGCTCCTTGGGAGGCTGAGGCAGGAGGATTGCTTGAGCCCAGCAGTTTGAACCTGCAGTAAGCTATGATTGTGCTACTCCAGCCGGGGTGACCAAGTGAGAACCTATCTTTAAAAAAACATCAATCAATGCATCTACCTCCACCCCATTTTTTTTTCTTCTAGGCAAACTCAGCTCCTTATTAGAATACACAAGGCTGTCCAGGATGTGTTCACTACCTATCTTTTCAAACTTGCCTAGATGGTCTCCTATGCTGACTACTTTCCCATGGCTCCCTGTACTGTTTCTCACTTCTAAGCCTTTGCCTATGCTGTGCCCTCAACTGGCAATACCACCCTTTCCCGCTTTCTTTGATTAATTTCCACTGTTCCCTAAGACTCATATTACTTCCTTCAGGAACATTATCTGACCACCTCCTTCACATCTTTCTTAGCTACTCATCCTCATACATATATATATATATATATATATATATATTCTTTTTTTTTTTTTTTGAGACAGCATCTTGCTCTGTCACCCCAGCTGGAGTGCAATGGCACAATCACAGTTCACTGAGGCCTTGACTTCCTTGGCTCAAGCGATCCTCCCAACTCAGCCTCTTAAGTAGCTGGGACACAAGTGCATGCCACCATGGCTGGCTAATGTTCTGATTTTTTGGTAGACACAGGGTCTCACCATGTTGCCCAGGCTGGTCTTGAACACGTGGGCTCATGCAATCCCCCTGCCTTGGCCACCCAAAATGTTGGAATTACACACGAGCCACCACATGTCCCTGCCTTTTTTTTTTAATTAAAGAAGAGGTCTTGCTGTGCTGCCTGGGCTGAAGTGCAGTGGCATGATCCTACCTCACTGTAACCCAAACTCCTGGGTTCCTCTCACCTTGGCCTCCCAAAGTGTTGGGATTACAGGCATGAGCCACTACGCTGAGCCAAGGTACTTCTTTTGATGTGTTCTTATAACACCCTGTACACACATTCCCACGTGGCGGTATAACCTTTAAGTATTTGTATCCCCAACTAAATTGTGAATTCCTTGAAAATAAGGACTGTTGTATTCATGCTTGTATCCCCAGTACATAGTACAGGACTTTACCCTCAGAGGATGCTCAGTGTTTGATGAATAAATAATGATTGACAGAGAATTTGGATTCAGAGCTCACAGTACAGAGTTCTCTGCAGCCTCACATGACCCCCAACAAACATGAATGCTACTCCTCTCAACAATACTACTGGGGAGAGAAAGAGTCCTCTGATTACTATCGTAAAAAGAGAAGGACACTTGACACAAATATGGGACACAGAAATGACAGGGAGAAGGAGTATGCAAACTGGCAATGATACCTAATCTCTCCTTTTAAGGGCACAAATTCCACTTCTGACACAGACACACAGACAGCAGGCATGGAGTTCACTTTAGTACCTCTACAGAGATCCCACTACTCTTCATAAGGCATTTCAGACATTTTTTTTCTCTCCTAAAATTTCTGAGCTAATAGGGATCCTGGAGAACATACTGTCCACTACACTTTCTTCATCTGACCTTTGAGAAAAACAGGGTCCAGAGATATTAGGGTGACATCTCACCCTAGTAGCTGAATCTGGGGAAAAGTTCCCGTTTCCAGACTTTAAATCCAGTGCTCTCTAATGATCCGGCTGCCTCTCTGCCCTCATCAAGCTCTGCCCATCCAAAAACCTAAGGGGCACTGTCTTGCTGGATGGGCATCCTCAGCAGCTCACAGACCTGGCCCTGCTGAGGCTGTGCGATGATGATCTGCCCAGGCTGGATGGTGGTCGTGGAGCTGGTGGTCTGCTGGCCTTGCTGCTGGCCCTGGACTTGGACAGCGGTGGGCTGCTGAGCCAGCGTGAAATAGTACTGGACTGGCTCGGCAGGAGTTACCGACTGGCGCACCTCCTCCTGTTGGGTGGAAAGAGAGACAGGTAAGAGAAAAAGAACCGATTCAGCAACCGCCACAGTGAATTTCCACTCTTCCCCCAAACAGGCTATGTGCAGTTGCCTGCTGAATGCTGACCTCTCCACATCTGAAGCCAAAGGAAAGTGGAATTCAAAGAGACCAGTTATGCTAAATCAAACTAAAAATAACAGATCCTATAGGCTTCACAAAACATATAGCCAAGTACGAAATAATCACCCATTGCATGATAAGTTGCAAACGGGCAAATAATTACTGTAACTAAAAACCACGCACCAGCAGTGCTTGTCAGTAAATGCTGTCAAGGCCTGTGATCTGAGAACAGTGCTAATTGCACGTGTTGGGAAGATGCTACCCAAACATCATGCCTCTCAGGCCTGGTCCCAATCTCCCAAACAGGCAGCACTCTTCTCATTTTATCCCCACCACTTCAAGGGGGACAGAACAGGTTAATGGGAAACAGGGCTTTTCCTGAGCTGAAATTTTCAGGATCGAGAGCACTGGTAGGCAAGTACCCAGCTTTTCACAGCTTGTTGAAAGCTCTGTGGTCACAGAGGGCATGTCTATCCAGTGTCACATCTGGTTCTGGTTGTACTTAGCCACAGAAGCGCAACCCAGGGGGCCTGATGGACAGCTCTCCGCTGGGGTACTGCCTTGGCTGATTAGGGAGGTCGCATTCTGTCCGATCTGCGGAGTGGAGACTGTTCCTTCTTCAGCTGATGTTTTCCATGGCAGAAGGAGTAAACAACCCTCTCCCAGCTACCTTGAGCTCACAGCTGAGAGTGTAGGATGTTTACACACACTACAGCATGGTTATAGCCCACAGGGTCCAGGGTTGGTCAGCCCCTGACCACTGACACAGAACGGCGTCTGATCCGGAGTGACCTGTGTGACACATGGTGCCCCTGCCTGGGACAACAAAAACAATAAAAACATAGAACCACTTGGGCTGGCTGAGTAAAAATATTAGCTAAATTTACTCATGTCCTTATTTAGGGCAAAGTTTGCCATGTTCCAGAAAAGAGGAAAAGACACTTCTTAGTAGTACACAAACCCTGTGGGCTGCCTCAAACTCCCCAAAGTAACATTTACAAAGCTGGTATTGACCCCATTCCCAACATTATGTTAGGTGCCCTGAACTGTGCTTCCAAAGTACTGTCCTCATAGTATACACTTTTGCACTTTCATGTCAAATTAACTGTTCTACTAAAATGTAAGTGCCATGAGGGCAAAGCCTAGCTCCCTCTTGCTCTCTGCTATCCCCTGCGTTCCCAGGTAGGCACTCAGTAAGTGCTTGCTGAATGATGAACGGATTTATTTAGACAGGCAGACAGAGGCAGGAAAGTACTTCTCTGAATCTAAGTTGGTGGTATGACAAATTCTCTTAAACCCAACAGTTGTTACCAATAGAAAAAAGTAGTCTCTAAACTCTCTTTTGGTACCTCTAGGACTCTGTGGCTACAGTGTGGGGAAGCAGCTGGTGTCCCCTGTGGAACAGAGCTGAGTATCCTTTGTTTGCCTGATGACTGGGGGCCAGGACACTAAAACTAGGACTGCCAGTATCTAGCCCCTGAGAAACATGGGTCTCTGCATGACACGGTTACTTGACAGCCATCTATCCAGCTTAGGGAGATACCTGTAATATTCTGGGTTTCTCAGTTAGTGTATGAACTGACTTTCTAGGTTAATATATTCTGTGCTCCAGACACAAACAGTTTTAACCCTCAATATGATTATGCTGAGGCAGAAGGAAAAGGAGATTCCCTTTTATTTTCATCTAGGTCTCAATTTCCACAACAACTTAAAAATGGCAACGTCAACTCCATTTCAACCCCAACTTATCATCATTATAAATAAATGTCAGCCTGCAAACTAGGTCTTGGCTGTGGCAAGGCTAAAATACTGATACCTTTTGCAGCCAAGAAACAGAGGCCAACTGCTCTTTGCAAAGCTGTTGAAGTAGGTTCAAGGTACTTGGGTTCCACTGAGATCTCCCTTCTTATTTCTCCTTTCTTATACTTACAAAAAATACAAATCACTGAAATCCAGACCTAACTTGGAAAAGCTCTCGGGTAATGAGAAGGTATACAGGACTGAAAGCCCTAGAACCATCTGTGTAGGAAGCTAGGCAGCAGGGAGACACCTGCATTTTCTAGCCCTGACCTGTGATTGTTTAGTCTCCAGTTATCCCTGACTACAGCTGATCTAGTATTGAATATGATCTTTTTGTCAGACAAAAAGCAAACCCTTTAAAAACCCCTTCCAGAACCCAAAATACCTCTTGCCAAAAACTGTGAGAGCAGGTAAAGAGCTCCTCCTATGCTGCTTACTAAATCCTCTTAAACTGTTTATGAACTAGACAATATCTAGGATGCTGTGAGAATCAAATGGAAGCACCTAGGTTTGTGTTGTTAGGACAAGGCACAACTGTTCTCAAATCAATGAAATGGAAGAAGGCATATCTAAGGCTCTTCTGCATTATGAAGACTCATTCTGCCAGTGGAAGTCAAGCTAGCAAGGAAATGATTATGCTTGGTTTAAAGAAATGGGTGAAAAGATAATGACATTTCAATGGGCAGGAACTTTCAACTCATAGCTTTAGTGGGGCAGAAGTCAGGCCTCACCTGCCTACTACTTTCAAATAATCTTTACTTGCTTCTCTGAAGAACAAGCGAAACTCCCAAGCATCTTTGAGAAGTCAGGGCCTAGGACTCACAATTCAATATTTCTGGCTAGTTCCTTATCCCAGCAGTGGGAGGTTGTCCCAAGTGGTAGAACAATCGTTTAACGACTGGATCAGTCCAGAATGGGGCACTTGCTCAACTTTAGCAGTGGCCTCCCCAACTAGAGGGCTTGCTCTTGGAATCTTTTCAGAAGCTGAGACTGACGAACAGTGCCAGAGAAGAGCAGCATCACATCCTAGGGTCATCTCTACAGTGTTGTGCAGTCAGCCCTGACTGGAAAAAAGTACATTCTTTTTAGCAGCAAGAGTGAACTGCTGCCTCCTTCAGAAAGGGTGGGTTTTGGAGAGTAGGCGTTTTAAAGGACTTCAGGAGGTGCCAGCCAATTTGGAGCCTGGGAAAACTTCGTGTCTACAGAGGATTAAAAATGCTATCTTAGAATTTCAGGCCAGCTTTCAGCAATCTCAACCTTTCAAAGGCCAGGCAGCAGCTGTCCCGAATACGATGCCAATCAATGGCTTGAACACCTACAAAGAACTAAATCCAAGCAACAAGAAGCTGTTTCAGCTAAACACACTTTAAAAGCAGATGGATCACAGCATTTTGAGTCTGGCTAAGATGGAATAAAGAGCCGTGTGACACCCCGAGAGACCCAGAAGCACTGAGGAATTTGAAGGAACTGACAGGATGTGACCCTTCTCTCCAGCCAGTGTATTCAGCAGGCAGCCCATAGAAAACAAGGACTTAGCACAACGAGAGTGAGCAAGGCCTGATTTCATCACAGAGTTCACCATCTTGTTTTAAAGGGGGCTTCTGATAGACAAAAGGAGAAAACAATTTCAACAAGGAAAGCAGGTGTATGATACTCTCTGTTCTGAAGGAAGAGAAATGGCCTGAGTTCTTGTTGTTGTGACTGCTTAGAGAGGAGGGAAGGACCCCCAAGAGGAGGAATTGAGCCTGTGGGCACAAACCTGCAATGTTTCAAAGCCGATGCGTAGCTGGGGACGACTGTGGCAGCCTGCCGCTGTAAACATCCGACTGAAAGCTCCTCTGAACACCTTACAGCTTCCAGTCAAGGATGTTTACAGTAGCAAAGACTGCCCAGAAAGAACGGAGACGCAGTAAGGCACACCCTACTCTAGTAAGGAGGTGACAGAGGGCTTGCTAATCCAAAGGCCCTCATGCAGGTCAGAATTACAAATGTTGATTAGGATGCCACTTCTCCTAGACTTTCTCTGGCTGGCTATTAATACAGGCTGGGATGGGGAGAATGGTTGTCACTGAATGACTACTTCTAAGGATAATATACTATGAAATAATTCATTAAAAATAAAGTTTCATATAACAAAGCAAGCAGCACAAGGCCCAGCTTTGCTCCTGTGAGATTCTGCCACTATTTCCCAAGCGTCTCTACTACACCTAGTGAATCATGCAATCTGCATGCTTAAAACAATGAGCTCTAAAGGACAGAGGTCTATTACAATCACAATTAAGAGCTATACGCACCCAAGGTGCTGAAAAAACAACTAGTGTGACCTTTGGAGAGGGGCAGGCAGAAGAGAGGGGAAGGGAGACATTCACATTCTTTCTTGTGATTGCTTGGAAAACAGCTCAAGTGGTGGTTCTCAAATCTGGCTGCACATTAAAAGCATCCAGGGAGTTTTAAAAGGTACTGATGCCTGGGCTCCATCATGAGATTTTGATTCAGCTGATGTGGGGTACAGTCTGGGTGCTGATATTTTTAAAACCCCAACAGGGGATTCTAGTGCGCAGTCAGGGCACTATATAAAGATATAAAGAACCACAATATAAAGGATGAGAAAACACAGTCCATTCACTCCAAATACCACTGTGCACACAGAGAAGCTGTTTCTTAAAAATCTAAAATCTATAACTTTCTGGGAATATTCTTCCATCCCAGATGAAGAGCTCTGATAGACTTCCTAAGATACCTTGAAATGAGCTTCACTTTACCATTTGTAACTAAAGTCTTTCATTTTCATTTTGTCTATTTTCACTGAAATACCACTTCAGAGGCACTGAGTTAAAAGTATCCAGAAATGAGTAACAGAAGGATATGTTCAGAATGAATCTGGTCTAGAAACGAGGAGCAAAAGGAATAGCAAATGACTTGTGCTGAGAGGAGAAGGAGCGTATCTGACACCAGTATGCAAAGCGCTCTTCAGTCAGCAGCAACTGCAATGCCTTCACAGCTCACCTGACGCTTTGGAGGTTTCAGTTCATCTCTTGGAACAATATCGATGAGAAAATCAAACTGATCAAATTTTGTAATTGCCATGGCGATATCATTTCTCTGTAACAAAGAAAAGTGGTGTGAAAAATTAGCCTGGGGAGAAACTAGTTCACTTGGCTTTATACCCTCCAAGTAAGGTAAGATGAGTTTTAAGCCAAACTAAACACCCATGGGCAAGTCTACAGCTGAAATAAGCACAGCCAAACTCATATACTTTAAATGATCAGACCTGGTGGACAATCATCAACAAAAAAGAAAGAGATACATGTAACTCACACTCTAAAATGGGATATCTGAGCCTCCAACCACTGCTACTCCTGCTTGATCCTCTCCCCACGATTTTTAAATTATAAAGTTAGTAATCTCAATTAGTAGGTTTCTGGTCATTCTGTGGGTTAGCAAAGTTAGGTTTATAATCATTTTAAGGCCCTAAATAATACTTTCCCTTTGGTTCACAAGTAGTTAAAATCTACTTTGGATTTCTTAGGTAAAATCCTAATTCAACAACTTTTTGCAACATTTTCAAGTCACTGGATCTGTATACACTAAGTTCTAACAAGCTACAGTTTTTATTTGGGAATTCTCAATTGCAATGCTTAAACCATGGGTTTATCATTGCAGTTTTGAATTCCCAAATAAAAACCGTAGCTTATGAGAATTCTGGTATTCATAGTCTGTGCTATGAACAGCAGCAGGAGAGGTCAGACAACATAGGAGTCAGATGGCTAATGATACTGAAACCAAGACCTGCTCTAATGGGGGTTTCTCTCCAAGTGTGATACTTCCTTTCTTTGAATAATAAAATTAAAAGATTTTTACTAAAACCCAACATATTATGTATGTTAAGATCTGTGTACTTTACTAAAGATTTAAAGCAAAAGGAAAAACAATAAGAAAAAACACTGAACTCTAGTGAATGATATGCATGTTAAAGTATTTGGGCAAAGTAAACTTTACAATGCACTTAAAAACAGACTACTTGGAAGGATGGATAGAGAGATAAATAGATATGGGAATAAAATAAGCATAGTAAAATGTTTATGGTAGAATCTAGGTTATAAGTTTACAGGTATTCACTGTAAACTTTGCTTATGTTTGAAATTTTTTATAATAAAATGCTGGGGAAAATGTCAACATACTAACAGAAATCCTTAGCAAACTCTATATACCACACCTTAAAAGGTGACTCATCAGACAAAACAGGAGAGGATGGAAATTTCCTTTTTTTTTCTTTCCCTTGTATCTGTGATGGCCCCAAGCCTCTGAAATGCAAAACTCTAATCCACCCTTCTTGCCAACCACCGGCTTGATGATAAACCCTTCCAACTGAAGCAGGGCCCATCTTAAGACTGCCAGGACTCATTTAAGATGACTACAATATAGTGTCGCATTTTTTGATGTCACCTACTCAATCTATCTAAATGGCTCATTTACCGATGGAATAAAAGAGGAAAAAGAAAAATAATAAACATCTCCAACATATAACAAAATGTTCTAGAGTATTTTGGAAACATAGATATACTTAAGTTGGTCTTCCTAAAATTTTTACTTTGCTTTTTAAATTCCCTGAGGCAGGAGGATTGCTTGAGCCAGCAGTTTCAAGACCAGCTCTGGGTAACATAGTAAGGCCTCATCTCTACCACAACAACAAAAATTTTAAGCCAGATATGGTGGCACGCACCTGTAGTCTCAGCTACTTGGGAGGGTGAGGTGGGAGGATCACTTGAGCCCAGGAGGTCGAGGCTGCAGTGAGCTGTGATTGAGCCACTGCACTCCAGCCTAGGCCACAGAGTGAGACCCTGTCTCAAAAAATAAGAAAGGAATATAGAAAGTTCCTTCTAGCCCTTTCCAGTCAACATCCTTCCCCACACTCCCCTAAATCTGGGCATCCACAACTCTGATTTCTATCACCACAGGTGGTAGTAATAATGCATTGTATCATGCACTATGTAACTTTTTCCCTCTGGTTCCTTTTGTTAGCATAGTATCTTTGAGATTTATCCATGTTGTATGGAGCAATGGTTTGTTTCTTTTTATTGCTGAGGAGGAATCCATTTCATTAATACCTCAGAATTTGTTTATATATTCCTATACTGATGGACACTTGAGTTGTTTCCAGTTTTGGGGTAGTATAAAGAAGGTTGTTAAGAGCATTTTTATATAAGAATGGCTACAGTTCTTTTGGGTACATAACTAGGAGTGAAATGGCTGGGTTACAGAGTAGGGGGATATGTTTATTACAAAGTGCCAAATAGTTTTTCAAAGCGACTGTGCCACTTTACATTCTGACCAGTAATATATGAGTTTCAGACACTCCACTTCCTCACCAACTGTGGTATTGTCAGTCTTTTTTATTTTAGGTATTCTAGTGGGTATAAACCAGTATCTCACTGCGGTTTTAATTTGTATTTCCCTGACGACTAATGATGTTGCACACCTTCTCATGGGTTTATTGGGCATTTGTTTATCTTTTTTTCTGAAGGTCTGTCCAAGTGTTTTGCCTTTCTTTTTTTTTTTTTTTTGAGACTGAGTCTCGCTCTGTCACCCAGGCTGGAGTGCAGTGGCTTGATCTCAGCTCACTGCAAGCTCCGCCTCCTGGGTTCAAGTCATTCTCCTGCCTCAGCCTCCCAAGTAGCTGGGACTACAAGCGCCTGCCACCACGCCCGGCTAATTTTTTATATTTTTAGTAGAGACAGGGTTTCACTGTGTTGGCCGGGATGGTCTCGATCTCCTGACCTCATGATCTGCCCATCTCGGCCTCCCAAAGTGCTGGGATTACAGGTGTGAGCCACCGTGCCCGGCCACCTATTTTCTAATCTGAATTGATCTTGAAGGGAGTTTTAACTGGATCTCTCTGGATCCACAGACTAACTTCAAGGCAGCATAAATTCTGTGACTTCAACATGCATATCATTTATTGGAGTTCAGTATTTTTTCCTTTTTTTGCTTTAAAACTTTCATATAGTAATGTACACAAATCCTAACTTTAAGCTGCATTGACAAGCTGTACTAGAATGAAGGCTTCCCACAGATAAGGATTTTTGTCTGTTTTGTGTATCGTTAATCCCCAGAGCCTAGAAAAGTGCCTGGCACATTGTGGGTGTTCAGTTAAGCATTTTTAGAATAAATGAATAAACACATGTATTTTCTACTTTGCAGGTAAAGGGAAATAAGAAGAGAAAACAATTTATTTTCTTGGCTTCACTGTTAAAATAGTGCCACTGTTTTATACTTGTTACACCCTTCTTCTTGTATCTGGGAAACCTTTCCTCTAAAAGCCAGGGCTTGGCTATAGGGTGAGGGTTTCTAGAGTCAATGACCAAGGGCTCTGCATACAGTATGTATGTGGATTTGCTGGGTTAAAATTAAAATTAAAAAAAAAAAAGAAGAAGAAGAAGGAGAAGAAGGAGAAGAAGAAGAGGACTCCCAGGAAGGCAGACAAGGAACAAAAAGCCTAATGAAGCTAGTGAGACTGCTGATACTTCCTGGAACCGTCCTTTCCTGGAATCTCTCAAGGCTCCCAAGCAGAAGTTGTTTAAGTCTGGAAACAGATAAATACTCTATCACTTGAGCCTCTGTTTATAGTGAGGGCTCACCAAGGGAAAAGAGTTCAGTCACTAAGCTGTGAAAACCAGGAGAGAATTGATTAAGATTTTTGGTGGAGAAACACAATCACCATGGCTAGAAAATATGTCTGCCTCCCAACAGTGGAGATGCCAATTACATGTCAGCTTGATAGAGGCCTAAAGAAGAACAATCTTTGGTCCAAAGCCACGCAGGAGAACAGGCAAAGGTGGCTGCTTACCCCAGTTTTCCTAATCTGAGTCTGCAATAATACCTGTAGAGTCCGGCGCTTGTTATCTTCTGTGTGAATCCAGGCTCGAAGAGTCAACTCTGTGATAAAAATCTGGGCTGCCTTGGCAAAGAGTACAGGCGCTTCTGCACTGATCATCTGTAACAGACACAGGCCCTCCCTGTCAATCACCAGCAAGTCATTCAAACCAGTCTGTCTCTTGCCTCATTGCCTGGCATGGGACTATAGGGCAAGGGTCAAAAAATGAGGTGGTATGCTCAAGAGATTCCAAGGTAAAATAAATCCATGAGTAGGAATAAAGCAGGGAACAGGGAGAAAGAATACTTATTTAGCACCTACCATGTGCCAAACCTTGTGCAAAGTGCTTTCTTACCCTTATAATAGCCTTTCAAAGAAACTAGGGTTTAAGAGAGATGAAGTGACTTGCCCATAGCCATAGAGCCAGTAAGTGGCAGGGTTTAGGTTCTAATCCAAGGAGAAACAATATGGGGAAGGAGAATGAGCTTGAAAGCCAATGGATTTGGGTAAAACTGCAGGCTTCCCATCCTTTTGGGCTTTGTTTTTCACACACTGAAAAAGAGGATAACCTTCCAGTTTTATTGTGGCAATCAAATGAGATAATATATGTACCCAGCACAGGACTTGGCACATAGGAAGTGCTCAAGTCATATAAACTTGATGTGTCTGATTTCAAAGTTGAAGCTCTTGGTCAAACAAGGTTCTAAACCTTTGGTGAGGTAGTCTGTGCAGGCTACAGTCACAGAAAGAGCTCTGGAGTTAAAGCAGCAGCAGATGGGAAATGCGATCTTGGTCCTAGCACTCTGGGTGAGTCACTTAACCTCTTTGTGTCTATTTCCATTATCTGTAAAATGGAACTGATAATTCTTGTTATATCAAATCTCACAGGGCTACTGTGAGGAAGAAAGGAGCTAATAAAAAGGAAAATTGCTATCAATTGTTAGCTTTCTGTGAAAATACAAAAGACTATTAATTTTGAGTGGTAAAGAGACAGAGTTCCTCATTCTCTGAGATCTATAATGGAGATGGACTCCTAGGAATACAGAAATGGCCAAGCCCAAGCAAACCCTCTCACAAGTGTTATTCATGTAAAAGAAACTCACAGATCAAAAAGTTAGAGCAGGTTGAATATCATTATCAAAAATTAATCTTAAGAGTTCAGATCAACAAACTATATGTTATAAGATGCTAAGATGATGGCACTGTCCTGTTGACTTGATGATACACGTATATGCTACACTGTGAAAGGAACTGTGAGATACCGGCTGGGCATGGTGGCTCATGCCTAATCCTAGCACTTTGGGAGGCCGAGGCTGGAGGACTGCTTGAGTCCAAGAGTTCGTGACTAGCCTGGGCAACACAGTGAGATCCTGTCCCCTGCTCCAAAAAAACATTAAAAATTAGCCAGGCATGATGGCATGTGCCTATAGTCCCAGCTACTTGGGAGGCTGAGGTGGGAAGATCACTTGAGCCTGGGAGGTAAAGGCTACAATGAGCCATGATTATACCACTGCCCTCCAGTCTGGGTGACAGAGTGAGACCTTGTCTCAAAAAGAAAGAAAAGGCCAGATGCGGTGGCTCACATCTGTAATCCCAGCACTTTGGGAGGCCAAGGCAAGCTGATCACCTGAGGTCGGGAGTTCAAGACCAGCCTGGCCAACACAGTGAAACCCCGTCTCTACAAAAAATACAAAAATTAGCTGGGTGTGATGGCGGGCGCCTGTAATCCCAGCTACTTGAGAGTCTGAGGCATGGGAATCGCCTGAACCTGGGAGGCAGAGGTTGTGGTGAGCCAAGCTCACACCACTGCACTCCAGCCTGGATAACAGAGTAAAACTCTCAAAAAAAAAGAAAAAAAAAAAGAAAAACCAACAACTACTATTTTTTCAACATCTAAAAAAACCAGGATATCCTTAATTTTCAGGATGATCCATATAGTAACCAAAACTGCTCAATTTTGGCTCACTTAACAATTTTAAACAGGAATCAAATAACAAAGCAACAGATAGTAATTTTTTGTGTGTTCTTGTTTAATTAAACTTTGAGCTCTAGAGCAATGAACAATAACCTACCCATCACTCAGCTTCAATAAGAAATAATAAAAATGAATGTGAATTCACCTTCACATCTTCATCCAGTTTCATAATCTTCTTAATACGAGCCAATGGGAGTTCCTGCACTCGGAAGTCTTTCTGAAATGAACAACAAGAGATGCATAAATGGTGGGCACAATCAACAGTGTGGCAAAGCATGACAGGCAGCAGGAAGCACTCTGGCTTAATCCCTCTCTTCAGGAAGTCGGGAGAGGAGGTACAGATGAAATGAAGAAAATACAAGCTCCAGAGCAAAATTCTTCTTAACATATGCAGGTCTTCAAAGAATTAGTGGGCTTTAGAAAAAGCTTAGGATGGCCTCTAACAGTGCCCTCATGAAACGGAGCCCTAAGCAATATCTGTTTTTTTTGGTTTGTTTGTTTTCGTCAGCACAACATAAAGGGACATTATGAGCGCCTTCTCTTTTTTTCCAAGTAAGTTTACCAGTCTGCAATATGCAGATTAAAATGAGATTTCTCTCTCAGGGGTATTCCTCTAAAGTTCCAGTTCTTTCTTCCATTCAGTGATAAACTGTAATGCCAGGGCACTTGACCACAGTGACCCACAGTTCTTTACAGCTGACAGTGGCTATTTCTGATATTTGCACTAACCTGTCAACAGAAATTGGGGAGGAGAGCTCCTTTCCCATCACAGTAGCAATGGCCTTGTCTCCAAAATTTGTTTCAAGTGGGGGTAGAGGAGTACAGAAAAAGGATGAGGGTGAATTTATCAGCTGCCTTTTAGGAACAGCTGTGTTATTTTTTCTTAAACAAGCCTGGAGTGGGGGAGGACCATATAACTTCACTGTGGATATAATTTAGTAAAGGGCTTTTGGCCAGCACTACTCAATAATTTGAGATTTAAGCCCTTTTTGTTTTATTTGGAAACTACTGGTATTTAAACGCATGCCCAATGATGGATGCAATTCTAGGAAAAAAATCAATTTTGAGTTTCTGAGCTGCAATGAAGAGAAAGGTGCAAAGGCAGATATTAGCTAAAATCAGCAAAATCTCTACTGGGACTAGGTGTCAAATGATTGACTCTATAAGTGGTCTGAAATATGACTCACTAAGCCCAATATGCTCACCTGGAAATTTGCATCATCACATTATGGAAGAAGCAGCTATTATTTGAGATTAGATGTAATTAACAAGCATAAGTGAACTTTCTTTTCCAAGACCAACAGAAAATCTCAAATATATGTCAAAAAAGTTATTTTGGAAAACCATCAACAGTCTTCCCAGAACCTATTTTACGATTACAGAAAGAAGAGAATCTATTAGGATAAAATGTACACCAAGACATCTCATTTTTCCACGCAAACCCAACAAGCTGCTTGGCTACCACGCTGCTCTACAAACTTCAAACACCAATTTTTCATCTTTCCCTTTTCCAAATTAGGTATCAACATTTTCCATGAAGCCTCTACTAAAACTAACCCTGGAGTAATGGGGACTCACAAGTTCAGTTTATTAAAATTTCAACAAAAGGAAATAGTAGCACAGATTCATTCTATTCTTGTTTTTCCCCTTGCTCTTTCACTTACTGATTCAAGCAACTCAACTAATAGTAAATGTATGATACCTACTACTATGCAAAAATACACATGTAGGCCAGGCACAGTGGCTCATGCCTGTAATCCCAGCACTCTGGAGGCTGAGATGGGAGAATCGCTTGAGGCCAGGAGTTTGAGACCAGCCTGGTCAACATAGTGAGACCCCATTACTATTTAAAAAAGAAAGAAAGAAAAAATACACATCTACTCCTACCTTTGAAAAGCATGTGGTTTGTCAGAGACAGTCACACGAAAACATTATAATCCCCTATCCAAAACTGGAAGGGAGGGATATAAAATCCCACGGGGACACAAAGAAGGACACGTTGCTAGGGACAGCTAGCAATGTGGGGCTGGAGGGAGAGTGAGGGATTGGAAATGTTCCACAGAGGGGATGACATCTGAACTGTGTCTAAGGGATTCTGGGAATTTGCCTGTTGAAAAAGTATGAGAATGTTATTCAGACAGAACAACAAAGACAGAGATACAAAAAAATCACAGTCTATTTAAGTTTTAGATCTACGACCTAAGTACAGAGGGGAGAAGCAGGAAAGAGGATACTGGGTTGGAGCCAGATCCTTAAGAGATTTTTTTTAAAGTTTAATCCCAGAAATCAACCACTGGTCTTCCTTCTTGTGTGGCATATCACAGAAGATGATGACACTACACAGAAATGCCAAAGAGAATGCTAGGGATGATCATTCCTTTGGAAAGCCTCCCAGGCTGATACATACAGCACAAGATGATCATAGATTTAGCTCTCTTGCAAGTGTGCTCTCATTTGGCTTGGTTTTAAATATAATTTGTACAAGAATGTTCCATGATTACTGCACTAAAGCCCAAAGCTGATAAAAAAGACCTCTTTCCCCAAATGGAAAGAGTAAAATACTACTCCTTCAATTTCTATTCTTTAATCAAAAGCAACAAAAGTCAAGGATCAAGAGATCATTCCCGTCTTGCAGAGATGTAAAATGCGGCAGAAATTTATAATAAGCTCTGCTTTAATCTCCTTCCCAAAGCTTTTATTTGTGACAAACTATTTTTCCATGTTCCTGAAACCTTGAGATCTCAAGGAGCAGTGTGTAAAAGTGGATCTTGAGGTGTGTGTATGGTTCAACCCTGTTGACAATCACCCAGTTTTCTATTAATCCTATTGTAGCTTTCTAGTTACATGCAAGGATTTACCATAAGCTTGTTGGAAAGGGGAGGCCCTCTACAAACAGGAGACTGAGGCCCCCGAAACTTGGATTCATGCTCCCCACTTCACTGGCTACTATGTAACTGAAGGGAGTAACATTTAACTCCTTAACTCCTTCTCCTGATACTGATCCAACTGGAAGAACAGCTGACACATACTTTTTTCCCCCCCTACTTTTGGGAGTTACATCAGTAAGGAGAAGAGTAGATTATCTTTCAGAACATTCTCATGCTCCTGACAACTACCAAAGAACTACGTTAAAAATGCTGTCATCTGAAACTGCTGCGTTTCAAGACAAATTCAAAACTGAATTCACCCAATGAGAGTCTGGAGCCAAAGAAAAGTCAGCGGATCTTGGGCTGCACTAAAGAACATCCAGAGTTTCAAATAATAAAGAGAAATCTTTTCCAGGCCTACCCAGTCAGGCACTCTGGCAAGTCAAGATTCTCAACCCTTGTGAAAGCAATGATTCTCAATCTTGGGGCTGCACATTAGAATCACCTGAAAAGCTTTTGAAAAACAAGATGCCTGAGCTCTCTCCTGGAGACCAGCTGAATCAGGAACTCTAGGTCAGTGGTCCCCAACCTCAGGAACCAGTTTTGTGCAAGACAATTTTTCCAAAGATGGGCAGGGTGGGCATTAGATTCTCATAAGGAGTGTGTTACCTAGATCCCTCACACGTGCAGTTCACCATAGGGTTCACATTCCTATGAGAATCTAATGCCGCTGCTGATCTAACAGGAGGGGGAGCTCAAGCGGTAATGCTTGCTCACTGGCTACTGACCTCCTGCTGTGCAGCCCAGTTCCTAGGTTCCTAACAGGCCATGGACCCATACAGGTCTATGGCCCAGGGCCTGGGGACCCCTGCTCTAGTGGGTAGAGTACTGGCATCATGTTTTTTGAAAACTCCCCTGTGACTATGATCCAAGTGAGAGTTAAGGACTACTGCTTTATAGCCCTGCTACTCAAAGTAAGGTCCTTGGAGCAGCAATGGTATCACCTGGGAACTCAAAAGAAACAGAATCCCAGGTTCCATTCCCAACCTACTAAATCAGCATCAATATTTTAAGAAGATCCTCCCTCATGTGGTTCATACAGACAATAAAGTTTGAGAAGCACTGCTCTACAGGAGGGGCTCACACAGCACAGGTCCTGTTTTGTAACAGTCCACCAACCTTCACCACCAAGTTCTTGTTTAAACAGTTATCTGATTTGATTGTGATGTTAGAAATGTCATCACCCAATCAGAAGGCACTGAGGAATGAAAAGATGAAACTGCCAATTAAAAGAAAGTGACCTAGGCACTGAATTACAGTAAACTGAAGGCTGAATGGGATGTAAAGAGTAAGTAGAGAATTAGATTTTTCTTTTCGAAATTCAGTTTCGTTGCCCAACTGCCCCCAACTCACCTCCGTAAAGAAAAAGTTAGCTTTCTCTTTCTTATTTTCAAAGAGGCCCAGTGGGGCAAAACTCAACATGAAGAAGTCTGTTATATATTGTTCCCAGAGCTCTGCTGTGCAGGAATATAGTATTTTACACAATCACTCTGGGAAACAATCATCTTGGTATGGTTTTTAATTAATTTCAATCCAAGCTGAACACCACCTGGATTTACAGACAATTACAGAGCTTTTAAGAGTCAAGAGAACAAGCTAAAATGAAAGATATAAATTGCTTTTACAGGACTCAGACCAAAAGGACTTGAGGCCAGTGTTTCCAACACATCATGAAATACATCATCTAGCAAACTTCAATTACTTCTTTTTGGAACAATTTGTGTCCCAGTCTGAGATCACACCTTATGAACATTCTCATAAGTTTTACTTATGATAGGGTAGTTTAAACGTAAGGAATTTTCTTTTTTTTTTTTTTTTTAATCTGTTAGATATTTTGAGGTGTCAACCTAAGAGGCTCTGACACATCTGAGGAAGTCTGGTTTTAAGTATTGTTGAGTTCTGGAAAGGCACAGATTAAATGCTAAAATGTTTGGTCATGTTACACAGGCAGCAGCGCAGTCAGAGAAGCAGATACCATGATGTGTTGTGCTTCTGAGAAGAGGGGAAAATAAGAGTCATACAAAGGGAAAAAAATTACCTTGACTTTACTGGATTGCATTCTTACTCAAACATGGAACTGATATTGCTTTGCACTAAACCTGAAGTGGAGTCTAATTTGTTCAAATATTTATTGTGCACCTACTATATGCCAGACATTGTTCTAAGCACCTGATATAAAAGACATAGCTTGGCAGAGGTCTAGGAGTCCCTTTCAAAAGTACATAGGAGGAGAATTTTAATTAGTCACCAATACAAGAATGACTAAAGACAACTTCCTCTTTACTTTTCTTTCTCTTCACACACGAAACCTGAACCAAAACTGAATCCCTCAAAGTAATTCTCTTTTAACTTCTGATAGACTAAAAGTCTAGGTACTAAAATTTGGTCAGCATCATGATCAGCTTTGTTGGCAATCAAACTTGTAAACCAAGCAGGTTACAAATCAAAGCCCAGGGTCTTGAAGAGGTATTTGCACACTCATGTAACACAGTAGCACTATTCACAATAGCCAAGAGGTAGAACCAACCCAAATGTCCATTAACAGATGAACAGATAAACAAAATGTGGTATATACATACAACAGGGTATGATTCTGCCTTTAAAAAAAAGGATAGGCTAGACATGATGGCTCACATCTGTAATCCCAGTGATTTGGAGGGCCAAGGCAGGAGGACTGTTTGAGGCCAGGAATTTGAGACCAGCCTGGGCAACAGTGACACCTCCATCTCTACATAAGATTTTTTTTTGTAATTAGCCAGGTCGGTGGTGCACAACTAGAGTCCTAGCTACTTGGGGGACTGAGGAGACAGGGTCCCTTGAGCCCAAGAGTTCAAGGCTACAGTGAGCTATAATCCTGCCACTGCACTCCAGCAAAGAACAAAAGAGTAAGACCCTGTCTCTTTAAAAAAGAAAAAAACAAAGGCCACTCATGGTGGCTAACACCTATAATCCCAGCACTTTGGGAGGCGGAGGTGGGAGGATTGCTCGAGCCCAGAAGTTTGAGATCAGCCAGGGTAATATGGTGGGACCCTGCCTCTACAGAAAAATACAAAAATTAGCTGGGTGTGGTGGCACGCACCTGTAGTTTCAGCTACTCAGGAGGCTGAGGCAGGAGGATTGTTTGAGCCTGAGAGGTCGAGGCTGCAGTGAGCCATAATTGTACCACTACACTCCAGCCTGGAAGACAGAGTGAGACCCTATCTCCAAAAAGGAAAAAAAAGAAAAAAGATAAAAAAGGAAGGACATCCTGTCACATGCTTCAACAGACATGCTAAGTGAAATAAGGTAAGACAAAAAGACAAATACATATGTTGTTCTGCTTACAATGGGGTTACATCCTGATAAAGCTATTGTAAGTTGAAAAGATCCTAAGTTGAAAATGCATTTACTATACCTAGCCTATCAAACATCATAGCTTAGCCTTGCCCACCTTAAATGTGCTCAGAACACTTACATTACCCTAAAGTTGGGCAAAATAATCTAACACAAACCCTATTTTATAGTAAAGTGTTGAGTATCTCATAATTTATTGAATAGTAGATTGAAAGTGAAAAACAGAATGGTTGAATGGGTACTCAAAGTACAACTGCTACTGAATGCACATCACTTTCTAACCACTGTAAAGTGGAAAAAACATTAAGTAGAATCATCGTAAGTAGGGGACTGTACGACATGATCCCATTTCTATGAGGTATCAAAAATAGTCAAATTCATAGAAATCAAAATGGTGGTTGTTTAGAGAGTGCACAGTTTCAGTACTGCAGTATGAAAAGATTCTCAAGATAAGTTTCATAACAATGTGATTATACTTAACACTTCTGAACTGTACATTTAAAAATGGATAAGGTGCGAAATTTTATGTGTTTTTTTACTACAACTAAAAAAAAAAAATCAAAGTCCAACAAAACAGAAAAGTTAAGTGCTGAGCTTAAACCTCCAGAGTTTATCTGGCCACTTGCCTAATCCTGGATTTATGCCTCTCAGCTCAAGCTGCGGCACAGACTTGCTCGATTGGCCTAGTCCCACCACACCCCAGGAGAGCATTCATTTTACACCAAGCTGACCCCAGCACCAAAAGCTGATAAGCGTGATCATGAGATTATCCCCCTAAAATATGAACAAAACACCCCATTTCTGACTTTATAGTTTCATTTCTCCCTATCTTCTCTTTTATATCTGAGACAGTTTAGATAACTACTACCTTAGACTGCAGAAGAGGAACAATGACTTTTCAGTGGAAATCCACTCTGAACCCAGGCCAGTCTGAGAAAGGCCAAGCCAAGTTCAACTGCTGAAAACTCTTCATATAAACAAATGTGACCCAGAGGTATATCCAAAACATGAATTACTTTTCATCCCTGAAGTCAGTGGGCATTTATCATAATAAGTTATTTCATTCCATTAATTACTTGTTTATTAGCCTGTCTCATCAGACTGTATGTTCCATGAGTGCAATGATCCTGTCTGGTTCATTACCGTATCCACAGTATCTAGCATAGCCTTAGTTGGTACATAGTAAGTATTTGTTGAGTGAATGAATAAACTGACATTGTAACGTCAGAAGGTAAAGGTCACTAACCCTAAGCAACTGCAACATTAATTCTACATCAGGAAGGAATCCAGTGTCTACTCTGCCAGGATACTAGTATTTCCAGGGCAGGAATGACATAGCCAACACAGGGAACTCCTTCAGTATGTACTAAAATGACACCTTAATGAACATTCTTCATTAAGGACATGACAACTGTATTATGAAAATACTCCAACTCTAACCTGCCTCACCTTCCACTACCACTCTCACACCACATACTTACTCCTTCCCTCAACCTCCACTAAACACACAGTAACCTTCAGGCACTCTGAATGTCTTGATGTTCCTCTAACTATAAGGCCCTCCCCACTGGGCCTCCATGCCTTTATGCATGCCCTTGTCTTTGCCCTCCCATCCTTCACATCTGGTGAACGCTTACTCATATTTTAAGACTCAACAAAAATGTTCCCTTTACTTAAACCCTTACCTAACTCAACCAGAAAGAAACAAGCACTATGTCCTTTGTGCTTCTTGACTTTTACTGCTTCAGGACTCATCAGTGTGCCTGATTCAGTAAGTACTTAATAAATACCTACTGACTAAATGAGTCTGGTTGTAATTACTAGATTGTAAGTTCCTCACAGGTCAAGGTTATATTTAATTATTGTGAGTCAGTAGTTCTCAACAGGGGATGATTTTTGCCCACAGGCACACTTCCCAATGTCTGGAGACATTTTTTGGTTGTCACAACTCGGGGAGGGGTGCTAGTGGCATCTAGTGAATAGAGGCTAGGGGTGCTGCTAAACATGCAGTTATGCATAAGACGGCCCCTCAGAACAAAGAATTGTCTAACCCAAACTGTCAATAATGCAGCTGTTGAGAAACAGTGATCAAAGTGTATCTTTTTAACACCTGGAAAGAGTTCCTGGCTCACAATAGATTTGTTGTTGAATAAATTGTCCAATAGTTTTTACCAAGTTCTAGAAATGTGGCAGGACCATTAAATCAGGCCTAAAAAATTGAGCTAGAGCTACAGAAGGAAGATGAGATCTCTGTTTTCCTACAAGTCCTAAAGGATATGCCTCACATTAAACTACCTCCAAGTCAAAGTATCCACTACACACCACATGCTTATGGAAGACCACTGAGATATAAAAGACACTCTTGCAGTTACCTCACAGAAGGCAAATGTTTTCATTTTCCTACCCACAGGTCAGGGATGAACTATGCCTCGTAAATGTGCTTGAAATTAAAAATGCTTTAGTCTGAGTTTTGGTTAATTTCCCACAGCCCTTATACTCTTTAAAAGTTTCTAATAAAAGTTTCTCATTCTTCCTCACCACTGTTAAATTCCGGATTTCTTCCATGACCCGAGGCCAGAATGACTGTAGGCTTTGCTGGGCATCACTGCTGCTAGTACCACCAAATCCTCCTTCTGTGGACATCGTGACAACTGAAAATAAACACATACATAAGACACATTAGAAACAATAAAGTCAGACTTTCTGTCCAGATTAGGCATTTGTATCTTTGTGGATGTTTTTATGAATCTATTCAATTTTTCAGTTTGATAAGGTATATAATTATACTAAAAAGATTTTAACACAGACTTACATCTTAAAAACATTGGTAGGAAAGTTTTTCCTTCTATCTAGCTTACACCAGAGAGACTGCTAAAGAGCTCCAACTAGAAAATCAAAAGTTGCTAGAAATGTAAGCTGAAATCCTAATGTTAATCAAGGACTTTTAACTTCTTACATGGGTGTGGGGTGAGGAAAGTATTTTGTTGCCCTAGTCTAGCCCATAATTTTCAATGCCATTCCCTCCAAAGCTTTTTCAAATTCTCTGTGCCTTCTCATACTCCATGCCACAGCCTTCAGCAAATTTTGATATTAAAAGTCCCCAGTGATTAGTACTGTACAGAAATGTAAACTCACAGTCTTAAAAGATAAAAGCCAAGCTGGGCACAATGGCGCATGCCTGTGGTTCCAGCTACTCAGGAAGGTGAGGCAGGGGGATCACTTGGGCCCAAGAGTTCCAAGACAGCCTGGGCAACACAGCAAGCCTCTGTCTCTTAAAAAAAAGTGTGTGTGTGCCAGGTTTCTTCTTTTGTTTTAGACACTGTGGTCCCGTTTCTCTGGGGCTCCTGATGATGATGATTCCTTCTAATCTCAGGCAAATCTGCCTCAAAGGACATGAGGCCAATAACTGTGTAGGTAACATGAAGCCTCTGAAATGAAACTACTTGCCAGTTCTTCCCGAACCTGAACCATGTTATTAAACACAAAGCCTAACATAGCACACTGGCAACTGGAAGCCTTAAAGACAGTTAAAAAAAAACAAAGCAGAGGCCAGGTGCAGTGGCTCACACCTGTAATCCAAACACTTTCCGAAGTCGAGGCAGGTGGATCACCTGAGATCAAGAGTTCGAGACCAGTCTGGGCAAAATGGTGAAACCTCATCTCTACTAAAAATACAAAAATTAGCCGGGCATGGCAGTAGATGCTTGTAATCCCAGTTACTCGGGAGGCTGAGGCAGGAGAATCACTTGAACCCAGGAGGCAGAGGTTGCAGTGAGCCAAGATCATGCCATTGCACTTCAGCCTGGGCAACAGAGCAACACTCTGTCGCAAAAAAAAAAAAAGAAAAGAAAAAGGAATTAAAATTAGGATACAGAAAGAGGGCTAGAACCTGCATTTCGTCAACTGCTTTGTGACAAAGGAGGGAAGATATGAATAAGGATTCCCCATATCAGCTATAACTGTATAACTGTAGATAACACAGGTTGAGAATCCCTTACGTGAAATTCTGAAATGCCTGGGACCAGAAGTGTTTGGGATTTTGACTTTTTTTTTTTTTTTTTTTTTTTTGGAGACAAAGTTTCGCTCTTGTTGTCCAGACTGGAGTGCAGTGTTGCAATCTCAGCTCACTGCAACCTCCGCCTCCCAGGTTCATGTGATTCTCCTGCCTCAGCCTCCCAAGCAGCTGGGATTACAGGCATCTGCCACCAAGCTTGGCTAATTTTTTGTATTTTTAGTAGAGATGAGGTTTCATCATGTTGGCCAGGCTGTCTCAAACTCCTAACCTCAGATGATCCACCTGCCTCGTCCTCCCAAAGTGCTTGGATTACAGGCGTAAGCCACCAAGCCCAGTCCATTTTTTTTTTTTTTTTTTTTTTTTTTGATTTTGGAATAAGTTTGCATTATACTTACTGGTTGAGCATCCCAAATCTGAAAATCCAAAATCCAAAATGAGTATTTCCTTTGGGCGTCATGTCAGGGTTCAAAAAGTTTCGGATTTTAGATTTTCAGAGTAAGGATACTCAACCTGTATTATAATGTCTTAAGTGCTTATCTGGCAAATATTTAAATGCAAGAACAGTTTAAACACAAAGAATGGAGAAATTTAGTGCTCTCCTAAGAATTTCTATTCTGAGGAATTATTTGAAAAGGTTTAACATACCAGTGACGGGATGCTGGCAGAGAACTATGTGAGTCATTAGGAACTAATTCTGAGGGGCTGAAAGCAGGCACCAAAGCCAGTTGTCACATGACTAGACTTGTTACTTTCCAGGCTCCATGTGGATACACACTGAGCAGAACACCCTATCACAGCAGAATGGAATGAAAGCTGACAACTCTAGGTTTAGCCTGTGGGGATATCCAATTCACTGTTAAATGTTTACAGGTCTCTGATTTTTTTTCTTTTTTTTCCTTCCCTTTCCCTTCTAAAGGAAATAATGAGGGGAAAGAAAGGGAAGGAAAACAAAAATACAAGCTTCAAAGCAGATTTCATTCTGGTGTAATGACATTAGTGGGTGATGATGTAATGGGAATAGGTTTGGAGCCAATTTCTTCTGGTGGAGGCCTACAAACAGCTGAACAGAAATTCTTGTACCTGGGATACCATATGATCTTGGAGTTTCTGAAGGGAGTTAAAGGGAAGTGTTCGATCACAGTTGAAAATGACTAGATAAAATCTTAAGTCCTAAATAACCAAGTAAGACCCCTGCATTTTCATTTATCACCACATACACATGGCCTATATGCTACTCTCTTAGATACACTAAGAACAACAACAACAACAAATTAAGGTAATCTAAAGTAGTTTAGTTATTTATCATTATTAATAGTTTCCTATAAGGTACTCATGAAAGTGAAGAGAGTGACTCAATTTAACCTTTTTAAATGGGACAAAAAAAAATATCTTTCTGGAAATAAAAACAATTATCAAAAAACTTTAAAAGAATCTAACCTTTTATTGCATGGGTCCCTGGACAGGCCTCATCTTGGCACAATCTGCCATGCAAACTGCTAAGGTCAAAGGAGAAAGATGCACAATTGCCAGGATGATATCTCTGTATACTTGCTAATGGATGAGTAGGTTCAGCTGGAGTACAAAGATCTGTACAATTTAAAAGTCTGGTAACAAATTCTGGCTGTCCTCTGATATTCCCCCAAAACATTACAAAGGTACACAATTCAAAAAGCACGTCTAGAACCATCTGTGCAGTCTGTTTTTAAATTTTGAACTGTCCCAACTACGGATGTGCAGGCATGATCAGCCTCCAAACATCTGTGTAGTCAACAGATCATGAATCTGTGGCTGGCTCAGAGCCACATGCTGTGGTAGTGGAAGTTAGGTACAAAACAGAAGTTATCAAATTTTTTTGGAACTGAAAATGTATTAAAGGTTAAGTTTTAAAATTGAGAAGCCTATCTACATTAGGAAATCCCAAATAGGTAAAGGCAAAAAATACAAGTCAATAATATCCTTTACATTTTACTGCATCACAGAAGTTTAGGACTGAAAAAAAAAGACATAAGGAGACACTCAGGCCCACCTGTTTATAAGATGCTCGCAGCTTTTCTTCAACCTCTGCCCAACCCCAGGTGATTCTATCTTTAGTGGTCAACTGCCTTACATTTGAGGGCCCCCCACTCCAGTTCCGGGAAACTGACTTAGTGGTAAGACATTCTTTCCCATCTTTGGACAGCTCTAACTGTTCTTCTTTACATTAGGTTTTAGAGTTATGGCCTTTATGGTTTTTCCATCCAGCAAACTCTTTTTATAAGTTCCTGACTTCTTCCTTTGAAGGACATAAGATCTTCTCACAAGGAAAAAAGAGAAAAAGGTTTGGAGCATGTTTTCTAACACCTTTGCAGATATTATTAGTAATGTCTCTTAGAAGAACATAAATTGTTAATGTAAATTCCTGGAAAAAGTGAGTACTTTTAGTCAAAAGGCTTTCCATAAAGCAGATCCATTCTTTGCATGGAGCTTTAAAAACACCCAACAATTAAAATTATATATATAAAGCAGGCCAGGCGTGGTGGTTCACGCCTGTAATCCCAGCACTTTGGGAGGCCAAGGCTGGTGGATCACCTGAGGTCAAGAGTTCGAGACCAGTCTGGCCAACATGGTGAAACTTTGTCTCTACTAAAAATACAAAAATTAGCTGGCTGTGGTGGCACATGCCTGCAGTCCCAGCTACTCAGGAACCAAGGAGGTGGGGGTTGCAAACCCAGGAGGTGGAGGTTGCAGTGAGCCAAGGTCACACCACTGCACTCCAGCCTGGATGACAGAGCGAGACTCTGTCTCAAAAATAAATAAATAAATAGATAGATAGATAGATAGATAGATAGATAGATAGATAAAGCAACCTTAATCACCACCTCTTATCTTAATGCATTAATTGCAAATAAATTATTTTGCTACAGAAGTCATCCATTTACAACATCTACAAGCCCATGGGTTCATCTTCTAGGATAATAAGGGAAAGAAAGTATTTAAAAGTAAGAGGAGGCTGGGTGCTGTGGCTTACATCTATAATCCCAACAACTCCAGAGGCTGAGACAGGAGAACCACTTCAGGCCAGTAGTTTGAGACTAGCCTGGGTAACACAGTGAGACTCTGTCTTTAAAAAAAGGTTTTTGTTTTTTTTTTTTAATTTTTTTTTGTTTTTTTAAGCCAGGGGCTGTGGCTCATGCCTGTAATCCCAGCACTTTGGGAGGCTAAGGTGGAGGATCACTTGAGGTCAGGAGTTCAAGACCAGCCTGGCTAAGACCAGCCTGTTTCTACTAAAAATACAAAATAAATTAGCCGGGCGTGGTGGCGCATGCTTATAATCCCAGCTATTTGGGTGGCTGAGGCAACAGGATCACTTGAACCTGGGAAGTAGAGGTTGCAGTGAGCCAAGATAATGCTACCGCCCAACAGCCTGGGCGACAGAGCAAGACTCCATCTCAAAAAGAAGAGTAAAAAGAAAAATTTTTTTTTAAATAGGCATTGTGGCACATACCTGTAAGTCTTAGCTACTCAGGAGGCTGAGGCAGAAGCATCTCCTGAACCCAGGAGTTTGAGGCTATAGTGAGCTATGATCACACCACTGCACTCCAGCCTGGGCAACAGAGGGAGACCCTGCCCCCCAAAAATCACAATAATAAAAAATAAAAGAAAGAAGAGACTCATTCCAGGATCCTCTTCATTCCATGTTAAACTACTCTCTCTTTCTCTCCCTCTCTCTTTTTTTTTTTTCGGAGCCAGGGTTTCGCTCTGTTACCCAGGCTGGAGTGCAGTGACGTCATCTTGGCTCACTGCAGCCTCTACCTCCTGGGCTCAAGCAATCCTCCTACCTCAGCCTCCCAAGTAGCTGGGACTACAAGCACTCAACTCAGTTGCTATCTCTCCACGAAGTATTCTCTATTGCTTTCTGGAACTGCTCCCTCCCTTGGGAGCCTTAAGGAGCCCCGATCTGCACCTCTTTTTCTGTCCTCACCACATTACCTTGTACAATCATTCATTGTATTTGATACCTTGTATGATGTACACATCAATGTGTATGTCTTATTTCCCCTCCTGCTATACAAGCTCCTTGAGAGTAGGATCTGCATATGATTTATCTCTCTGGATCCCTCCCAATATCTAGCACACAGTCTGATAACTAATTACCCCTAAGAGGAGGGACAAGACTGATGCTGGCTATGGCCTTTCAGGAAAAAAAAAAAAAAGGAATCTTGGAAAGCTTGGTCCTGAAATACTTACTGGAATTGCCTAACCAAAGGAAATGGTTATACAAGCTATTCCAGAAGCTTAGACTAAATGATAAATGAGCTCCAGGACTTTAAAGCAAGACTGCAATAAAAAATCTACCTGAAACTGACTTACTAAAGTAGATTTAAAATAAAAGGGGAGGACAGAAAGGACACACACACACAAACATCTAAGACAGTCCTGGAAGCTGCAAGGCGGACTTAAAGGCTGGAAATGTGGGTGCATACTATTCCCAAGTGTAAATCTTTTGAAAGTCAGAACCACTTCAGAAAAGTGACCAGGATAGATTAGCAAAGTCTGAAATATTAATGACAATGGGTAAGTAGGAGGAGGATAAATATCTCTGCCTGGCCATCCATTAGCAAGAAGATAAGGGGAAAATCATGCAGAAGTGAGATGATTTAATCAGACCACTAATGAGTGGGCAATCTAGTTGTTACTCTTATATCCAGTTACTCTTTGTCATTCTTAAAGAAAAAATGAAACCTCGGAAGTTTTCAAAACATTCCAAAATCAGAGTGTTCCTCTTTTAAAGCTGTCTTGGAAATCTTTCAAGCTCTTGCTCTCAACCAGGTACCATGCCTGCCAAATCTTCCCTTAGTGATATGCCTGGGCATGGAACAACAGGATGTATCAAAATTATCAACCTCATAAATAAAAAGAAATCTAAGGTTTATTGCAATATGACCTGGTTTCTGAAACTCAGGACCTTTAGACTTTAGTTCAGCTCTCTATTCCTTGGCGTGCACTTCATTCTCTATACTAAACTCTTTCATAGTACGCCTAAACCCACAATACAGCTCTTTGAGGTAACTAAAACCAAACAGATGTTGTTGGGAGATAATATTTAAAAACCTAACATCACAACTGTTCAAGGGAAAAAGACCACAGGAAACTCCCCTAAAATGAAACCCAATTCTTGACCAACGCTGCTTCCAAAAGCAGAGTAAGTCCTCCTTAATGTCTTCGATAGGCTCTTGGAAACTGCAACTTAAGCCAAACATAGAACAAAACCAACTTTTTTACCAAAGTCTAATTGATATAAATAAGAGTTAGTTCCTATGCCATATTCCTGGTCACAAAAACATCACCAAACTTCTAAATAAAGATCAAGACACTTCTAATATTAAACACTGAAATAACTATGAGCTATACATACATTTAATAAAGATTAAGAAAAACAAAGGCCAGGGCCAGGCACAGTGGCTCACGCCTGTAAACCCAGCACTTTGGGAGGTCGAGGTGGGCAGATCACGAGGTCAGGAGATTGAGACCATCCTGGCCAACATGGTCAAACCCCGTCTCCACTAAAAATATAAAAAATTAGCCAGGTGTGGTGGTGCGCGCCTGTAGTCCCAGCTACTCAGGAGGCTGAGGCAGGGGAATCGCTTGAATCTGGGAGGTGGAGGTTGCAGTGAGCCAAGGTTGCGCCACCACTGCACTAGAGCCTGGCGTCAGAGCAAGACTCCGTCTCCCCCCCACCCCCCAAAAAAGGAAAAAGAAAGGCCAGGTGCAGTGGCTCACACCTGTAATCCCAGCACTTTGGGAGGCCGAGGCAGGAGGATCACCTGAGGTCAGGAGTTCAAGACCAGCCTGGCCAACATGGTGAAACCCCATCTCTACTAAAAATATAAAAATTAGCCAGGCATGGTGGCAGATGCCTGTAATCCCAGCTACTCGGGAGGCTAAGGCATGAGAATCGCTTGAACCCAGGAGGTGGAGGTTGCAGTGAACCAAGATCATACCACTGCACTCCAGCCTGGGAGACAGAGCGAGACTCTGTCTCAAAAAAAAAAAAAAAAAAAAAAGTAGGATGATTATTTTTCTAATTATTCCAGTTGAGGGTTGCAGATGATTGAAGCCTATCACAACAGTTCAGGGCACAAGGTAGGAACCAACCCTGGACAATTCAATCACAGGACACACACTCACTCAGGCTGAGACTATTTAGATGTGCCAATTAACCTAACATGCACATATTCAGGATGTGGGAAGAAAGCAGAGTACTGGGGAAAAAAACCAAACAGACGTGGGGACAATGCTCAAACTCCACACAGAGAGTGACTCCGGCCAGGAACTGATTTCTTTTTTCTTCATCAATACTATAATCAAATAACATTATCTGAAGACCCAATGCACTAGTTGAACCACCCTGGGAAGACACATTTTACCTAAAAATAATGCTCTCACTGTCAAATGCAAACAAATATATCTTAGCCCAGTACTGACTGAGAAACAAATATAATGTTGGTATTGTCATTCCCCTTTAATGTTCCCCAATCCAACTTGCAGCTCTTAGGCTTTTTGGGTTGAGTTCCCAACCATTCCTGTGCATCTCCAACTTAACATGTCAACAAGTATCTCTCTATGATCAAGGCACATACCTTCTTCACTCACTTTTGTGACTTGCATTTTGATCATATCTTCCTCTGTCATGAGATGACATCATTTTTACAACTATACCTCATTTTATTGCATTTCACTTTACTGTGCTTCACAGGTACTGCTCTATCAACTGGCCTTTCCCCTGTCTCTCTCCCTCTCCTCGGGCCTCCCTATTACCTGAGACACAGCAATAGAAATTAGGCCACTTAATAACCCTACAACGGCCTCTAAGCATTCAAGTGAAAGAAGAGTCTCACATCTCTCACTTAAAAACTAAAGGCCAGGTGCGGTGGCTCACGCCTGTAATCCCAGAACTTTGGGGCACCAAGAAGGGCTGACTGCATGAGTCCAGAAGTTTGAAACCAGCTTAGCAACACAGAGAGACACCCACCATCTCTACAAAAAAAAAAAAAAAAAGAAAAGAAAAGAAAAGAAAAAGAAAAATTAGCCAGTCCTGGTGGCACGCACCTGTGGTCCTAGCTACTCAGAAGGCTGAGGTGGGAGGATCCCTTGGGCACCAGCGAGCTATGATCGTGCCACCACACTCCAGCCTGGGTGACAGAGCAAAACTCTGTCTCTAAATCAATCAATCAAAAGTTAGAAATGATTAAGCTTAGTAAGCAAAGCACATCAAAACCTGATATGGGGCCAGGCACAGTGGCTCATGCCTGTAATCCCAGCACTTTGCGGGGCCGAGGAGGGTGGATTACCTGAGGTCAGGAGTTCGAGACCACCCTGACCAACATGGTGAAACCCCATCTCTACCAAAAATACAAAAAGTAGCCAGGCGTGGTGGTGGGCGCCTGTAATCCCAGCTACTCAGGAAGCTGAGGCAGGAGAATCTCTTGAACCCAGGAGGCAAAGGTTGCAGTGAGCTGAGATTGCACCACTGCACTCCAGCCTGGGCAATAGAGCAAGACTCCGTTTCAAAACAACAACAACAAAAAAGAGCTGAGATGGACCAAGAGCTAGGCCTCTTGCACCCAACACTTACCCAAGCTGTGAATGCAAAGAAAAAGTTCTTGAAGGAAATTAAAAGTGCTCCTCCAGTGAACACACAAATAAGAAAGCAAACAGCTTTACTGCTGATATGAAGAAAGTGTCAGTGGTCTAGACAGAAGATCAAACCAACCACAATATTCCTGTAAGCCAAAGCCTAATGTGGAGCAATGCCCTAACTCTCCTCAATTCTATGAAGGCTGAGAGAGGTGAGGAAGCTGCAAAAAAAAAGTTGGTTCATGAGGTTTAAGTAAAGAAGCCATTTCCATAACATAAAAGTATAAGGTGAAGCAGCAAGTGCTAAAGTAGAAGCTGCAGCAAGTTATCCCGAAGATCTGCCTAGGGTAACTGATGCAACTGGCTACATTAAACAATAGAATTTCAGTGTAGACAAAATGGACTTTTACTGGAAGAAGATGCCATCAAGGACTTTCATAGCTAGAGGAGAAGTCAATGCCTGTTGAAGCCGATGCTCATTTACCATTCCAAAAATTCTAGGGCCCTTAAGAATTATACTAAATCTACTCTGCCTCTGCTCTATAAATGGAACAAAGCTTGGATGAGAGCACATCTGTTTACAGCATGGTTCACTATTTTAAGTTCACTGTTGAGACCTACTGCTCAGAAAAAAAAAGATTCCTTTCAAAATATTACTGCTCACTAACAATATACCTACCTGGTCATCCAAAAACTCTGATGGAGGCTGGGCACGGTGGCTCACGTCTGTAATCCCAGCACTTTGGGAGGCCGAGGTGGGCGGATAACCTGAGGTCAGGAGTTCTAGACCAGCCCAGCCAACATGGTGAAACCAGTCTCTACTAAAAATACAAAAATTAGCTGGGCGTGATGGTGGGCACCTGCAACCCCAGCTACTCAGGAGGCTGAGATAGAATAGCAGCTTAAACTCAGGAGGCAGAGGTTGCAGTGAGCCAAGATGGTACCACTGAACTCCAGCCTGGGTAGCACAGTGAGACTCCATCTCAAAAAACAAATAACATTAATCTCCTTGCATAACTCCATCAGAGTTTTGTTTTGTGACAGTCTCGCTCCGTCGCCCAGGCTGGAGTGCAGTGGTGCCATCTCAGGTAACTGCAAACTCCGCCTTCTGGGTTCAAGCGATTCTCATGCCTCAGCCTCCCGAGTAGCTGGGATGGCAGGCATGCGCCACCACACCCAGCTAATTTTTCTAATTTTAGTAAAGATGGGGTTTCGCCATGTTGGCCAGACTGGTCTCAAACTCCTGACTTCAAGTAATCCTCCCGTCTCGGCCTCCCAAAGTGCTGGGATTACAGGCGTGAGCCATCACGCCCGGCCGAGATTAGTATTTTAATACCTACTAACACAATATCCATTCTGCAGCCCATGGATCAAAGAGTAATTTCAACATTCAAGTCTTATTATTGAAGAAATACATGGCTGGGCGCAGTGGCTCATGCCTATAATCCCAGCACTTTGGGAGGCCAAGGTAGAAGGATCACCCGAGGTGAGTAGTTAGAGACCATCCTGGCCAACATGATGAAACCCCATCTCTACTAAAAACACAAAAATTAGCCGGGCTTGGTGGTGCACACCTGTAGTCCCAGCTATTCTAGAGGCCAAAGTATGAGGTTGCAGTGAGCCGAGATCACACCACTGCACTCCAGCCTAGGTGACAGAGTGAGACTGTCTCAAAAATAAAAACACTTCATAAGGATATAACTGCCATAGACTGGGATTCCTCAGACAGATCTGAGTAAACTGAAAACCTTCTAGACAGGATTCACCATTTTAAATGCCATTAAGAATATTCATGGCAGGCCGGGCACAGTGGCTCATGCCTGTAATCCTAGCACTTTGGGAGGCCGGGGCAGGCAGATCACAAGGTCATGAGTTCGAGACCAGCTGGGTCAACATGGTGAAACCCTGTCTACTAAAAAAATACAAAACTTAGCTGGGCATGGTGGTGTGGGCCTGTAATCCCAGCTACTAGGAAGGCTGAGGCAGGAGAATTGCTTGAACCCAGGAGGTGGAGGTTGCAGTGAGCCGAGATCATGCCACTGCACTCCAGCCTGGGTGACAGAGCAAGACTTCGTCTCAAAAAAAAAAAAGAATATTCATGGCCAGGCACAGTGCCTCACACCTGTAATCCCAGAACTTTGGGAGGCCAAGGTGGGAGGACTGCTTTAGCTCAGGAGTTCAAAACCAGCCTGGGCAACATGGCAAAACCCTGTCTCTACAAAAAATACAAAAATTAGCTGGGTGTGGTGGCACATGCTTATAGTCCCAGCTACTCGGGAGGTTGAGGTAGGAGGATCACTTGAGCCTGGGAGGTCAGGGCTGCAATGAACCAAGATCGTGTTACTGTACTCCAGCCTGGGCAACAGAGTAAGACTCTGTCTCAAAAAAGAAAAAAAAGAAAAAAAAATTCAAAATTCGTGGGAGGAGATCAAAATATAAACATTAACAGGAGTCTAAAGTTGATTCCAATCCTCCTGAATGATTTTGAGGGGTTCGAGGCTTCAGTGAAAGAAGTAACTGTAGATGTGGTAGAAACAGCAAGAGAACTGTAATTAGAAGTGGAGCCTGAGATGTGACTGGATTGCTGCAATTTCATGTAAAACTTTAACAGATGAAGAGTTGCTTCTTATAGAAGGCAAAGAATGTGATTTCTTGAAATGGAACCTACTTCCAGTGAAAATGCTATGAACATTAGAATATTATATAAACTTAGTTCATAAAATAGTGGCAGGACTTGAGAGGACAAATTCCAATTCTGAAAGAAGCTCTACTCTGGGTAAAACGCTATCAAACAGAAAAGCATGCTACAGAGAAATCTTTCAGGAAAGGAAGAGTCAACTGAAGCAACAAACTTCACTGCTGCCTTATTTTAAGAAATTGCCAGCCAGGCCCAGTGGCTCACGCCAGTAATTCCAGCACTTGGGGAGGCCAGGGCGAGAGGCTCACTTGAGCCCAGGAGTTTGAGACCTCAAGATCAGTCTGGGCAACACAGCAGACCCTGTCTATACAAAAAAATATAGACAAAAATTAGCTGGGTGTGGTGGTATGTGTCTGCAGTCCCAGCTACTTGGGAGGGTGAGGTAGGAGGATGGCTTGAACCTGGGAGGCAGAGGTTGCAATCAGCCGAGATCATGACACTGTACTCCAGCCTGGGTGATAGAGTGAGACTCTCTCCCAAAAGAAAAAAAAAAAAAAAAAAAAAAAAAAAAACAGGCCAGATGCGGTGGCTCACGCCTGTAATCCCAGCACTTTAGGAGACTGTAATCCCAGCACTTTGGGAGACCGAGGTGGGTAGATTACTTGAGGTCAGGAATTCAAGACCAGCCTGGCCAACATGGTGAAACCCGTCTCTACTAAAAATACAAAAATTAGCTGGGTGTGGGGGACCGGGGAGAGGGGGTTGCAGGGGGCTGCAATCCCAGCTATTCGGGAAGCTGAGGCAGGAGAATTGCTTGAGCCCAGGAGGCAGAGGTTGCAGTGAGCTGAGATCGCGCCACTGCACTCCAGCCTGGGCAACAGGAGTGAAACTCATCTCAAAAACAAAACAGAAAAACACAGACACAGAAATTGCCAAAGCCACCCCAACCTTCGGCAACTACCATCCTAATCAGTCAGCAGCCATCATCATCAAGTCAAGACCCTCAAGCAGCAAAAGCTTATGACTTGCTGAAAGTTCAGATGGTAATTAGCATTTTTACCAATAAGATATTTTAAAATTAAGACATGTACATTTTTTAGACATAATGCTGTTGCACATTTAATAGACTACACTATAGCACAAACATAACTTCTATTTGCACTGGGAAACCAACAAATTTGTGTGACTCTCTTTAATATGATGTTAGTTTTATTGTATTTTGCTCTAGTGGCAGCACTATCACAAGCATTTTATGTTCCAGTACTGCTCAGGTATTTGTTGAGGTTAGTTCTAGGTTTCTTCATTTAAATGAGCTAAGGTTTGTAAGATGTTGTATTTTAAATGATGATGAGAGATACAGAGAAAGGAAGAATATTAATAAAAATAAATGGATGGATGAGGGAAAGGGGGGTAGGATTTATTTACTAACAGACAATTTGGTTTTTATGTTTACACAGATGGACCTTAGGACTTATGCCATTATCAATCACAATAGCTAAAAAGCATTTCTAGCCTTAAGAAAGCTTATACTCTCCAAAATAAAAACCAATCTAAAATTGACAATTTCACAAGAAGAACTGGTCTGAAAATTAAAAGACCTATGTTTGTGTACTGGCCGCTTGCTGCCTACTAGCTGGTGGCCCTGGGTCAGTTACTCTACTAAGCCACTCCAGCAATGATGCATACTGAACACATTCCAAAGGGGTCTGGTGGTTTGGTAGGGAAGTCCTACACTTCACTACTTGAAGATGCAATAAATGAATGAACACAAGGGAAGGCAAAGTGACTAGAGAGAACAGAAGGTTCAATAGTCTCTGTTTAAACTCAACTAAAGTTTTTATATAGTCATGCAAGAAAGGACTACGCTTAGTGCCTGAAACCTTATTACTTACACACATAGCTGGGTACCAGCTGGTCATATTTACTGGCAGGCTACTGAATAGTCTTCACTACTATAATACAAGAATGAATAACATAGCTCTACTTCCCCAACTCCGATTAATGCCAAGTTTGACGTTTGAGGGTACATCTGTCTTAAGAAGAAGCCGCTTTTCAAAGTGCCTACTGGAAAACCATGCTTCCTAAAAGACAGGCTTGGAAGTGGCTGCACACTGCTCTCCCTAAAGATCTGTTCACAAGGACACATTTTCGAACTGGCAGAAGAGCCACTTTTCCTTCAAAAACAAAACTATTTTTCTATTTGGTATCTAGTATAATATAATCTTTGAAACAGGAGCCAGATCATAATATAGTTGTACTATAACTAGAAAAAAATGAAGGCACAGCAACTGGTATAAACAATGAAAGTGATGGGAAGGCATGAACAGAACATTTGAAAACTTATTTCTGTGGAACAGAAAATGATACATAACATCTTACTTCACACACATTCTTCCTCATCCTTTGAACGCTCAAACTTAAACCATCTCTGCATATATGACACCAATAAAACACAAGCAGTATTTTGTAAGATGGAGAAAAAAGATCAAGTATTTAGTGAAGTATTCTAAAGCAAGGAAGGGTCTAAAAACTATAGCTCACAGGCCACATCTGGCCTACAGCCTGTTTTTAGAAACAGTTTCACTGGAAGGTATCAACCCTAATTATTTATGTATTTATTTATTTTTAGATGGAGCCTCGGTCTGTCATCCAGGCTGGAGTATAACGGCACGATCTTGGCTCACTGCAACCTCCACCTCCTGGGTTCAAGCGATTCTCCCACCTCAGCCTCCTAAGTAGCTGGAATTACAGGCACCTGCCATCACACCCAGTTAATTTTTGTATTTCTGAAGAGACAGGTTTCACCATGTTGACCAGGCTGGTCTTGAATTCCTAACCTTAAGTGATCTGCCCACCTCGGCCTCCCAAAATGCTGGGATTACAGGTGTGAGCCACCATGCCCAGCCCCTAATTAGTTTATATTGTCTATGGCTGCTCTCATGCTAAACAGTAGAGTTGAAGAGTTACAACAAAAATCATACAGCTGCAGAGCTTAAAATATCTGGACCTTTAAGGAAAAAGGTTCAGCCACATGTGGTAGCTCATGCCTCTAATCCCAGCACTCTGGGAGGCCAAGGCAGGAGGATCACTTGAACCCAGGAGTTTGAGATCAGCCTGGGCAACATAGTGAGACCCCCATCTCAACAGAAAATAAAAAATAAAAAATAAAAAATTAGCCAGGTATGGTGGCCCACGCCTATAGTCCCAGCTACTCAGGAGGCTGAGGTAGGAGGATTGCTTGAGCCTGGGAGGTCAAGCCTGCAGAGAGCTATGATTGCGCCACTGCTGCACTCCAGCCTGAGCAGCAGAGCAAGACCCTGTCTCAAAAAAAAAAACAAAAAAAAAGAAAAAGAAAAAGTTTCAGATAATATTCTAATCTTGTTTTAAAGCATTGTTAAGTGTTTTGTTTATCCCTGATTTACTGATGGGGAAACTGACACCAGTGGTTGAGAAGCTGGTCTTGGATCACACAACTGTTATTTAGCTCCCCTGCCTCCCTCACCTGTTCATCCTCAATTGGAACTAACCTGGGCCAGACCCGCTCTGCTGCATAGAAGAATCTGTTAGTCTCTCTGACCCTCCAGCCTAACGAGTAAATAAATCCTTGTAGGAAGAATGATGAATAACTGGTTTTTCAGGCCTCGATCCCAAAAAGGAATTGTGACATGAGCTAGAGACAGAAAGAGTGCCTGTAGCCTAAGTTAGGTTGTATTCTAAAACAAAGCATCATTTTCTTACTAGGTCCTTTCTGAGATTCACAAATAGCCTCTTGCCCAGTTTCTGGCAGTATCTTGTGTTTGTGTGTCCAGCAGAGATAAGCAGTGTAATTCTGAAGAATGTTTCGAAGATGCCAACTTACGGGCTTTAAAGTTCATAAAATACATGCCACATACATCATCCTCAATTGAGCCTTATTTAGCTCAGTGATACATTTATCAATATTATTCCAATTTTATAGATAAGGTTGATGGTTAGGTATCAAGTTACTTGCTCAAGATCACAATACAATAAATGATAGAGTCAAAATGCAAAAGCTCTAAAATTCTGTCTTAATTTATTATAACTTGCTCATTCCCACTTTTTGCACTACTTAAGCTCTGTCACTCTTTTTTCTTTTCTGTTTTATCCTTCCCCTTTGCATGTCTCTAGGCGGGTTAGCAGCACCTTTGAATACTCAGCTGTGAACAGTTGGGGGCACTAAAGCACAAGGTAAACACATAAATAAATAAAACGTATTGGACCTGGGGGTTCTTCGCTCTCTGGTGAACTGTGATCTTGAGCAAATTTCTTAACTTCTTAGAAACTTCTCTATCATCTACAGCAATATCCCACAGGGCAGTTGAAACACACAAATGGTAAAACACATGTTAGAAGGCCTCAAAAAATAGCAAGATTCATACAAATGCCAGATGGCATCATATCATCATGACTGCTTAAAGCTGGACAAGACACCAACTACTGGTCTGAAGAGTCCCAGATATGGTACCAAGACTAAAGACCAACTAGCTTCTTTTTCTCTATAATTTAGACTACTTACTTTGTTTTTAACCTATTTCTTTAAAAAGCCTAGTTTCAGATGCATGGAAATACATATTAAAATAGACAAAGATGCTCTCCTATCTCTTTTATAAACACAAAATAATTTTTAAAGCCCTTTAACTATTACATTTGAAACAAATGTACTAGTTCCAAAAAAGCAAAGAACTCAAGCTGAAAATGGGAATGAGCCAAATTTAAATCCCTGGGAGTGTCAATGATCAACAGCTATACTAGGTTTTCTCTCCACACTAATCCAAAAACATATTAAAAAATTTTTAAATTTTTACTTATTTTTTATTATTTACTTATTTTGAGATGGAGTCTCCCTCCATTCCCCCAGGCTGGAATGCAGTAGCGCAATCTTGGCTCACTGCAAGCTCCGCCTCCTGGGTCCACACCATTCTCCTGCCTCAGCCTCCAGAGGAGATGGGACCACAGGCGCCCACCACCACGCCTGGCTAATTTTTTTGTATTTTTAATAGAGACAGGGTTTTACTGTGTTAGCCAGGATGGTCTCGGTCTCCTGACCTCGTGATCCGTCCGCCTCGGCCTCCCAAAGTGCTGGGAGTACAGGCATGAGCCACCGTGCCCAGCCTTAAATTCTTAGAATATGTCTCCTTGGGCTGGGAATGGTGGCTCATGCCTGTAATCTCAGCACTTTGGAGGTCGAAGCAGGAGGATCGCTTGAGCCCAGGAGTTCAAGATCAGCCCAGGAAACATAGCAAGACCTTGACTCTACAAAAAAGAAAAAACAAAAACAAAAACAAAAATTAGTCTGTGTGGTGGCACACATCTGTAGCTCCTGCTACTCAGGAGGCTGGGGCAAGAGGATCACTTGACCCAAGGAGCTGGGAGACTGCAATGAGCCATGATCGCACCACTGCACTTCAGCCTGGGCAACAGAGTGAGACCCTATCTCAAAAAAAAACAAAAAAACCCCACAACCACCACCATCTCCTTGGATACCTCAGAATTCCACAAGCTAGGAGTATGTGCCTGTTTTGTCTTGTGAAAGGAATCTTGTTTATGTTAGAGGGTAGAGGGAACCTGGAGTCCAGGCAGCTCCCACTCAACCTGGCCCCATCGTCCAAGCAAAAGATTCTGTTTGGAGCTCTAAAGAGAGCTCCACCCACTTCCATCTATATCCAACATCCTGAAGTGAACATGAAGGAAACATGTTCTGGAAAACCGGAATTTCTCAGACTATTTCATGGATTGAAATCAATGTTTAAGGCTCTTCTGCAACAGCACTGATAAGAAGCTTGCCTTTACAGTACAACTGTAAAGAAATTAAATACTGTCTACACATTCACTCATCAGTGATGACTATTTTTTTTTCTCCCCAAGAAACCATTCCTGGCACACAATCAAATCTATTTCTCTAATTAGCATATTCACTTGCTTCAGACTTGTGTAACATATTCTTTTTTAAGGGGCATATTATTTTTTAAGCTTAAAATTTTCATGTTCCTATTTTTTCCCCAGTTTGTCTTACATAATCATTTTGTTCCTGACACATCCTCAATGCAAACGTGCCTTGCACATAGTGGGGATTCAATCCACATCTACTGAATGAAAAACACAGGTTCCTCAAGAACTTTAAAAAAAAATTTTTTTAACAGTGTCTTGCTCTGTTGCCCAGGCTGGAGTGCAGTGGCGTGATCATGGTTCACTGAAGCCTCAACCTCCTGGGTTCAAGTGATCCTCCCCTGCTCAGCCTCCTGAGTAGCAGGGACTACAGGTGCTTGCCACCATACCTGGCTAATTTTTAAAATTTTCTGTAAATACAGGGTCTTGCTATCTTGCCCAGGCTGGTCTCAAACTCCTGGCCTCAAGTGATCCTCACGTTGTCCTGCCAAACTGCTGGAATTACAGACGTGAGCCACCATGCATGGACAAGAACTATTTTAAGACCCCAAGTATCCTTGGCCTCATTCTAGGTGCTTTTCTTTTAAACTGGCAAATGGGAAAATTCCTTAAGTACCTATGCTCAATTGTGCAGTAACCTTTGTGCAGTAATCCAATGGAAGAGCCACAAGAGCGGGGATGGAGAAAAACTTGTTCTACTTTGGAAAATGTAGCACAAATGTAGACAATTATCTAATCATAAGCTCCACTGAAAAATGGGAGATTGTGCTGGTGAGTTAATACACCTGAAAACCGGGGGGTAGGGGGACAGGAGAAGGCAGAAAATTGTCAATTAAAAACCTAGAGGGCGTTATAAGAATGTCAGTATGAGCTTGGCTGTATTGATTTGGCTGTCTGGATTCTGCTCATTCAGACACACTGTGAATTATTCCCTCTGCTTAGTGTCTTTTATCATTGATTTAAATGTTTAAAAGAGGAGAAGAAAGAAAGGAAAAGGACATGAAACGAGACAAATCTTCCAAGCCAACCAAATCCTAAATCTCTTACCTTCATGTATACAGCTGTCAGGAACTGAGAACATAAAGACCACTTCAAAGAGTGCAAAGTGACTGAGATAGTTATGCTAATCTCTTACATTTGTACATACTTTATACTTTTTAAAGTAGTTTCACATTATTTTATGTGTTTTTCACTGTAAACATGTAAGATAAGCAACACAGGTTCAAATATTCCCATCTGACAAATAAAGATACTTTATTCAGGTAGACTGAGGAACTTGGCAGAGGTCACCAGGATAAATATATGCCACAGCTGAAATTAAAATCCATGTCTTCTGATTCTCAATTCTGTGCTCTTTCATTAAATCTTCTCCTTCTACTTTAGAATTGATAACAATAGAAAACTCAAAACTTAAGAACCTACAGCTTTTCTCAGCCTGGAACACAAATCCACCAGGTCTTTTTACCTTTAGTTTTCCTGATCACTCTCCTGAAAAAAGTACTCCAAAAAAAATCAAGATACCAGATTCTTACACATTTCAAAGTAGAAAGCTTAAACAAGAAAGCTTAAGGTTTTCAAGCTTGTTAAACTGCAGTTGCATCAGAGGAGTGGGACTAGGCCATCTAGTTACCAAACAAGAGTGGATAGAAAGGATCAAGTTCACTTTCTGGGGGCCTGGTGATGGGAAGTCACTCTATTCTTTCACTATAATTCAGAAGAAGAGCCTTAGCCCAGCCCCCTTTATTGGAGATGTTTTCATAGCTACCCACTTATATGAGGAATCACCTGGCTAAATTCTATGCAGTGTTTCAAAATTATAGCTATCGCTACATTGTGAACATGGTGATAAAGTTATCTTATTCACCCATTCCTCCAAGAAATCAGAATTCCTTTGTTCCACCTCACTAGGGGTAAGCAAGGATTATAAATCATAGCTAGGAAATTTAAAGCAACTGATTATTTAAGAACACCACGGGCCAGGCGCGGTGGTTCACCCCTGTAATCCCAGCACTTTGGGAGGCCAAGGCGGGCAGATCACGAGGTCGTAAGATCAAGACTATCTGGCCAATATGGTGAAACTCCATTTCTAGTAAATACAAAAATTAGCTGGGCATGGTGGTGGGCACCTGTAGTCCCAGCTACTCAGGAGGCTGCGACAGGAGAATAGCTTGAACCCGGGAGGCGGAGGTTGCACTGAGCCAAGATCGCGCCACCACACTCCAGCCAGGCGACAGAGTGAGAGACTCCGTCTCAAAAAGAAAAAAAAGAACACAATGATTCATCTAAAAATATTGATTTCTGTGGCTCAAGATGAGAACCCAAATTTGGGAGCTGCCTCAATACGTAACACAAAGCGTGTACTTGCATAGCTAAGGAACACCACAGAACACCTAATACAATTCTAACCACATATCTATTTGGAAAAAAATTCTTCAACTACTTATCTGACCTTAGTGAATTTAGGATTCATTAAAGACGATTTCCCAAAAACACTAGTAGTGCTCAATTGTATCTATCTACTTGTACTATGCTTTGTTCCAAAAAGTGACTGTGTTCACCTATTTTGACAAACACTTTAAAGGCCATTCAATTTGACTGTACGTTTGCTCCCTTTATGATTAGCCTGATAAGTAGTCTATAATATGAGAGTCGATGAGAACTCTGGGAAAGTTCTGTGCCTTTCAAGGGAGAAGCAAGTATAGGAAAAGGGAAGGTAGGAGGAAAAATTAGTCCCCTAAGATGGACACAGCTATAGACTCTTTTTCATATACAGTAAGAAAGTGCAGTATAAACAGCAAAAGCCTCTGTCATTAGGCTCTGCCTTCCATTTTGTCACCCTCAAAATGGGGGATGACAATCGTCTGTCCTTCTTACATTAGGTAAATACCAAATAAGAGAATGAGTATGAAATCACTTCACTAACTATAAAGTACTATGCTTCATATAAACACTGCATACTATTACATTGCTTAACCACCTTTAAGGGGAGCTTCATGGGCATCTGGACAATGAATTTCCAAGAGGAAAATAATCATGGAGTTCAGATTATAAAAAATGAGGCAAAATGGCTGGAAATTTACCACTATTTCTCTAGTGAAAAGTTTCTTATTGCCTTTATTTTAGATTAAGGATAATTACAACATACACAGCCTAGAAACTAAATATAGGTGCCTTATATTAAAAATTCTGCTAAATCCTACAGATGAGGCTAGTCCCATTCCTGGTAATTAATTTTGTGTGCTGCTCATTGGTGCTATAATGATCATGTGGGCTATAAATTACTTGCTCAGCAAATGCTGCCAAATTCCTACATATGTATTTTTGGTCAGCTTCATGCAGGATGCTGCCATTTGAGATTTTACAAAGCTAAAACCAGTAAGATTAAGCCCAATGCAACTTAGAAAATAAAATGTAGTCTTGGAGATGTGGTATATGTACTAATCTCAAGGAAATATTTGTATATCTTTAAAGCAAATGAAGGTCACCAGATTCTAAGGCAGTATTTCTAGTCTTTTACTTATCAAGGCACACACAGAAAGTGTTAATATTAGCTTCTCGAATATTTAACCTATGAGCTGATACTGATGCCCTCATTTAGTTGAACTTGTCACAAGACCATGTATTACATATGGTGCTCCAAGTACTGCAAGGAAGATGTAGGCTAACAACAAAATCTTTACCTTGTTGTATACGCCTGGTTTAAGGGGAGTTACAGATATTGTCTATTTTTACTAAACTAATACTAAAAAACTGAGCAAGTAACTTTTTGGAGTAAAGAATATTAATTCATACATGGGAACTGCACACTCAGACAACAGGAGTGTGCAATCAAAAAAGGCTTAGAGAACACTGACCTAGAGAACTCTACCATGCTCATTTCTGGATTTCTCAACTTTAGAGTCAGACCTTTTTTGTGCCTCCATCTTTGACATGTAGCACTAGTCTTCTGTCAATTCTCTTTCTTGATTCTCTCCTGTTTGTCCCTTAGGTTCAGCTATAATCTTTATGAGCCTAAATTCCAAATATACATTACCAATTTTGATATTTCTCCAAAGCTTCATTCACTCCTGCATACACTGAACATCTACAACCAGAAAGCTGGACATCTACAACTTGGACATCTACAACCAGAAAGCTACCCAGAAGTGAAATTCCACGTGCCCCAAATCAATCTTCTTTTCCCCCCAAACTTGCTCTTCCTGAATTTCTGTTTCTATCCTCCAGTCACCCAGACTTGAAACCTCAGTATCATTTTGCACTTTTTCTCCTCTGTTGTTCAATTCTAATCAGCTGCTAAATTCTATAGTAACAGGGTCCAGCAGTGTCCATCTCCTGAACTTTCTTCATACTACCACTATCTCTGTTCAGACCTTCATCGCCTCTATGTAATAAAAATGATGATAGCCAATGCTCATTAGGGGTTACTGTGTGCCAGGTACAATTCTAAGCCCTTTATGTTACAACCTATTTTAAACTTAATAATCCTATAAAGGTTGTGAACCTAAGATGTGTAATAAATCTTATAAAAGCGCAGCTCTCATAACGCCACATAACTCTACTACTCCAGATTTCCAATGGTCACCAATGTCAAGCAGAGACTGTTCAAATTTGTTAGCCTGTCAAACAAGGCCCTTCAACATCTGACCCAACTTACTTCTCCATACGTCTTTCTTTTACCACTCCTTCCTGTCCTTAACTCATCTCTTTATGCTCTAAGCAGTTGACCATTTACTGCTCTCTTTAACCCAAGATGTACTTTTTGAATCACGATCTTGCTCTTGTTGCTCCCAACGCCTGGAATGCCCTTGTCCCTACCTCCCTGAGTCTACATCCAGTTAAACAGTTTCCCTTCATTCCTAAGCCAAGGTCTCCCCTCTTCTGAATGTGTATTTTGCTTGTTCTTTCCGTATCAGTTTCTAATATTTGATAAACATCATCAGTCTCAGAGTAAAATTTTATTTGTATACCTTTTTAAACTCTCCACAAAAAAGACACGCATGCATGGTGAATTGGTGAAAGGAAGTGTAAAAAGCATCCAACTTTAGCATTTCCTTGAAGGTAAGAACTATATAGCTTAGATAAACAGAAGACAATTTCATTTTATCTGGATATTTTCAATCAAGCAGGTCTTCCCTTTAGTTTTCTATGTAATTGAAACTATGGAAACAGACCAAAACCGTAGTACTTCCAAGAAGAAAGGATAACCAAGTGAATTCGCGCTGCTATTTGCTGTGGTTATTTTAGTCTTCTTTCTTTGAACTAAGGAACACAAGGTCACAATGTTATGCCATTTTAAAGTTAAACATTTACTATCTGTTTTTTTCTTTAGTTCTTCCCCTATACTGGAATTTAACTTCATTCCTTATCCTTTGATTGCCCATTTTCACCGCAGGTTCTAGACTGTAATTTAATTTAGAATAAATACTGTAAGTAGAGAAAAACTTTTGATCAATTACTGAATAGCGGGGTCTGACTTTGGGACCCCAAAGGGAAAGACAAGAAGGTAAGAGTGATAATACAAATAGAATCTGACCACGTTATAAAGAGGTGAGCCCCAATATTGAGGTAGCAGAAAGAACAGATTAAAAAGAAAACTAGCCAGGCACAGACGCTCACACCTGTAAATGCCAGTGCTTTTGAGGCTAAGGTAGAAGGATCCTTTGAGGCCAGGAGTTCGAGACCAGCCAGGGAAAATAATGAGACTCCACCTCTACAAAAAAAAAAAAAAATTGGTTTTTGTTTGTTTGTTTGTTTGTTTTTCTTGAGACAGAGTCTCACTCTGTTGCCCAGGCTGGAGTGCAGTGGCACTATCATGGCTCACTGCAACCTCCCGGTTCAAGCAATTCTTGTGCCTCACCCTCCTGAGAAGATGGGACTAGGCCCGGCTAATTTTGGTGTTATTTTAGTAAGGGCTGAGTTTCACCATGTCGTCCAGGCTGGTCTCAAACTCCTGACCTCAAGTGATCCACCCGCCTTGGCCTCCCAAAGTGCTGGGATTACAGGCGTGATCCACCACACCCAGTCAAAAATTTTTTTTTTTTGAGACGGAGTTTCACTTTGTTGCCCAGGCTGGAGTGCAGTGGCGCCATCTCGGCTCACTGCAAGCTCCACCTCCTGGGTTCACGCCATTCTCCTGCCTCAGCCTCCCGAGTAGCTGGGACTACAGGAGCCCGCCACCACGCCCGGATAATTTTTTGTATTTTTAGTAGAGACAGGATTTCACTGTGTTAGCCAGTATGGTCTTGATCTCCTGACCTCATGATCTGCCTGCCTTGGCCTCCCAAAGTGCTGGGATTATAGGCATGAGCCATTGCGCCCAGCCCTCAAAATTTTTTTTTAATTAGCCAGGCCTCATAGCATGCATCTGTAGTCCCAGCTACTTGGAGGCTGAAGTGGGAGGACTGCTTGAGCCCAGGAGTTTGAGGTTGCAGTGATCTATGATTACACCATTATACTCTACACTCTAGCCTGGGTGACAGAGCAAGACCTTAGTCTCCAAAAAAAAGAAAGAAAACTAAACTTCTGGGAAATGCAGACATGAAGTATAGTCTATCCAGCTATGTCTATCATAATTTTCAGTCAGTGTATTTTAGGACTTAAATATTGCATAACTTACATCATTCAAGCCCTCACTCTTTCAATGAACTATAACTTCTGTCTAAACATATGAAGGTCATCACCTTCAGAAAAATTAAAAATGTTAAAGTATATCATGGTCTATCAAAGAATATAAAGATAAGAACAAAAACCACTCAACCATACACAAGCACATACACACATAATACCACTTTGCTGATGGGAAAGAGTCAAGTCAGCATAGTTAAGATATTATTTTGGGTGTCTATAAACAATGATTCCTATTTCCGTCTTCTCAAATGCTTAAAATGACCCTGGAATCTGTGTTTATTAAATACAGGTTAGCTTGTGGACTCACTTTAAGAGCCAGGTACAAACTTTTTTGGGAATCAGCTTGTTCTTGAAATGTAGTAACAAAAAACAAAAACAATAAACACTAACTGGCATGCAGGTCATGTGTTTGTATACCCTAACTTCTTCATAATGCATAACAGTAACCCGGCTCTCTGGAATACCTCACAGGTGAGCACCATTAGCTTCCTAGCTGGTTCTCAGCTTTCTGAATAAGCAACTGGCTGAGGCAAGGTATCTTCACATCCCAAAGGGACACTAAATCTGCTGCAGCAGACTTTCTAACCAACACACTTCAGGTAAAGACTTCTGAACCTCTTCCATGGCCCATTTTCTCTCTGTTCCTTCTATATCCAAACAGCAAACCTATACAGAAGTGCCAAAAGGAAAAGAAACATGAAAAATAAAATGTGAAAACTACCTAGAGGAATAAAAGAAACGTGCAACAAATTGAGTGGGAGTCAAATCTCCAAACCTGTACAGGCCTGTTCCTAAAAAGCTGAAAGACTTGGATTAGGGCACCTGAACTTACTGGGCCTCAATTTCCCCACTTTACAAGAAGGGAACTAGACTAGATCTCTAAGTGATTCCTATCAGCCTAATTTAGACGTATTCAAACTCTGTATGCATATATTATCAGTAGTAAGAATAGGCAAAAATCATTCCATTCATGAAGATAGCCATGTTCAGCTTTCATACATTTTTCAGGTTACTGAAGCCCCCACAAAAGTATTTAGCTTCTTTAAGAAGGAGACCTCATCTTGTTTTAAAAACAAAAGCCCAAAGTGACCACAGTTGCTGTTTTTAAACCTACACATCCCTGGAACTGGAATTTTATTTGGTAAAGTCAATATCAATTTTGCCAAACCTCATTCTGTCTGAATATGATTCTTTCAAAGCACAGATAGGAAGCAGACACCAATGCTGACTGACCATAGGCCTGAGAGGAAGTGACTTAATAGGACAGGAAATCAAACATCACAAAATATCAACCCCACCCCCGGGGGGGGGGGGGGAGGAAGTCCTAAAAATAGATGACACTGGGCATGTAGACTAGATTAAAAAGAAATCCCCATGAGTTTCCACCAATTATGTTAGAAAAGTATCTCATAGTAGGTATTAACTGTGTGAAATTTACGTTAGATTTTTGATAAGCAATCAATTATTTCTTATTTTAAAAGTGTTCATCCCACAATTGGGCACAGTGGCTTACACCTGTAATCCCAGTGCTTGTAATCCCAGCACTTTGGGAGGCCAAGGCAACAGGATCACTTGAGCCCAGGAGTGTGAGATCAGCCTGGGCAGCAAATCAAAACCCCGTCTCTATTAAAAAAAAAAAAAAAAAAAAAAAATTAGTTGGGCACAGTGGCACATGCCTGTAGTACCAGCTACTCAGGAGGCTGAGGTAGGAGGATTGCTTGAGCCCAGGAGGTGGAGGCTGCAGTGAGTCATGATCATGCCACGGCTCTCCAGCCTGGCATATTAGCCTGGGCAACAGAGCAAGACCCTGTCTGGGGGAAAAAAAAAAAGGGCATTCATCCCAACATTTATTTGCTTACTATATATACTGCAGGCTATACCTACCTCCCATGCTTGAAAACTGACATGATAATCACAAAGCAAACAACAAAAAAAAGGTTCCAGTTTACTTTATAAATATTTGGTATACAAACTAAAAATGTAACCCCTGCTTGGTAAACATCTGCAACCATTACAACTTGCCTGCATTATAATGCAAATCTCGTAATGCAAACTGAACAGGCTTCCAGATTTTATTCTGAGAGGTTCCTAAATCTAATAAGAGTTTTTTAAAAAATCAGCATACTCATTTCATCTTATTCTGAGAGGTTCTTAAATTTTGACAAAGGGGTTAAAATTCTTTCACAGGAATCTTTCACAGTAAAAGATGGTCTCAACGTATGCATTAAATAAATAGGGTCATGTCAGCATAAACAGGAATATGCAGGTGAAGGCAGTTTACAAAGAAATGTGTCAGGTTTAAACTAACTCCTTTTTAAAAATATTAAAATACTGGCATTTTTTTCTTTGATGCCACACCTATCTTCATAAAGGTTTCATCCCCCAAATAGTCTGGATTAGTAACAACTAATATTACGTAGTTCTTCACAATTTGCAAAGTACTTTGACACACATGATCTCATTCAAGACTCACCACTAAATAAGACACTATTTTTAGGTCCCATTTTTACATGTGAGGAAGCTAACACTAAATGGCTGACTTGCCCAAACTACAAAGCTGGTGATAAAGGTGACTGGGGCTTGAACACAGATCTCTTGACTTTAAATGGTCTGTACCATACCGCCTCAAACATTGTGATCAGAGTAAATAAATGTTGACATCTCTAGCCCCTATCTAAGCCTCCCCCACTTACACACACAGCCACCCATGGTCCAAATTACAGTTAGCTCTCTAGAAGGTCTTTGCTCTTTCTGGAAGCAAAGTTTTCTTCATTTGTCTAGTAAACATCTATCTGGCTAAAGTGTTAAATACCATTTGACATACACTAGAAAATAACTTAGTCATCAAAGGTTTTGCACAGGCATGCCCATGTGCATTTTTCCAGGTAGTGGGTCAGATTCTCAAAGAGTCTAGGATCCAAAAATGGTGAAGAACCTCGGCAAGAGGCAGTGACTGGGAGTCTTTTCAAGAAGCCAAATCCACCAAGTTCTCAAGTTTATGGTTTACCTCATACTGTACCACACCTTCACTTTTGCCTCCCCTGCTACAGGCCTTCTTGTAGGGCCAACAGGGTCAAGACAGTACCTACAACTGTTTTTAAAATCATATATAAAACCTGGAACAACTGATAACATATAAATAATCAATGACTTTAAAAAAGTAAATTTAAATCAAAGTAAGTACCTCTTAAAATGTAATCCTTAACACATACTTCTTTATCTTAGGACTTAAATTCCCAGAATGAACATTTTCTTCTTATAAGCATTCCAATTCCCCAAAACTTTCACAAATACAACTACTCTGAACTCCTAAAATACTATTCCTTCACTAAGAACCCTCTAGATTACAAAGAAGACACGGTAGCGTGCAAGGAATTCTGAATCTGTTAGGCAGTTCACTCAGCTATCATACCAAAAGAATTTAGAATTTTTTGCTGGGGGGAGGGAAGTAAAAAGAGTGGGGGAGAGAATGAATGCAGCCCTATTGTCTTATTCCCTGAAAACTCCTAATTTGAATCTATAACATATTCCTACTAACCACTCGACTTGAATATCAGAAGTACAGTCTCTTTTCATCTTAAATAGAGCTTTTCAGTCCAAATCTGTATAAACAAACTTTGTCCTTCAATCTTTCAACTCCCCGGCAGTTTCTCAAGGTCACTTTTGAAAGCAACGACAGAGGCCTGCATCTAGAACTTTGACTTGCTATATCATTCCAACTCCAAGAGCCCCAAATCTAAATCCTATCAGTCCTCTCAGGTAAATCCTTTATTACAGGGGAAGCTAGGGAAGGCAAATCAACACCCTTGAAACTTCTCCTCTAATAGGGCCTGCTCCTTTTCCCTACCCAGAGACTAAGTGCTGCTGGCTCACGGCTCCACACTGAGTCTGCTGCAGAAATGTTCCAATGACCTTCATTCCGTATTTGCAAATAAAAAGAAAACAAAGAATTGCATTTTAAAATCAGGTGTATTATAGATCTTAGTACGTGGGATTGAGGATTTCACTGTTCATAATAACTGGCCGGTTACTGATTAGCAACCTACGTTAGCTTTGTATCCCTAAAGAGAAATATATATATATATATGTATACATACATACATATATATATCAAGGGCAAAAGATAGGGTGCCTATACTCTTAACTTTCCTATTCACAAACTGCAGGATTTTAAATATTTAATACGGAAAAATGAAAAGCACTTTGCTCATATCATTTTAAAGAACTAAATCAACACCTGACAAAATGTGTGAAATCTATGGAAAAAGATTTGCTCTTGTCACTGTCAATATAAGTGAAGATGTTTCTAACCAGCATTCTAAGCTAAAATGTGCATTAAAAACAAAGACTGTTACTATATTAATTAGTACTTATTAGAATCTAGAGGTAGACAGGTAAATCAAGAAAGTTATGGGAAAATTTCACACTGGCATGTGGGCCTTCACCATAAGAACCTGCAGCAGTGCAAATCATATTTTCACACAAATTTCTAACAGCAACAGTGTCGCTTCCATATCTGAAAACACAGATGTCAACAAAGTGCGTGGAAACAGAAAAACTCTCACAACAACTCAGCTTATTCCATAGAAAAGCTTCAGTGCACTTGAACAAAGGAAAATTATTTGGAAAACAGTTAAGTTTACCCAATGCAAAGAGAAAAGTGTTTTGCTTCTGTGTGCCCCTGAAAAATGATTAGCCTTTCTCCATGTACCTGATCCTGTCGATAGCCAACTAGGAAAGAAATCCTAGTTGAAGGACATGCAAAATCTAAACACAGCAAGGTATTCTAGGTGCACCAAAAGGTATGCATGGAATGTAAAGTGGCCATTTTCTGAACAGTGCAACTTGTCTACACTCTCTGAAGCTAAACAGTTTCTATTATTTCAACACAAAACAAAGAATTAAACTTACCGGGAACTGCATTAATTTTACATGTAGTTATTTATACCTCCTCGGACTGGGAGAATTTAAGTCACTCCTATCCCTCCCCCCCAAAGGACGGAGGAAACAAAAGGCAGCAGGAGATGCAGAAACCTGAGTCTGGAATGTCCACTCCAGTGAAAGCCCGAACAGCTGTCCTCCCACCCCCCAACAAACTATTCGCCATTTTTCTTTGTCTTTCAGCTGACCCCTGCCTCAGTGAAAAACTCCGAGGCTCCAATGAAGCCCTGCAGCCTCCTTCCACTTTAACAGTCAAAGGCATTCAATCTAGCATGCTATTTGACACCAAACCTTGCCTCCACAGTGATCCCATTGGCTGAACTGCTTTATTGGCTAAGAACACAAAGCCACGATTGGCTGTTCACGTCATCAGTTACCTCTTTTGTACACTTCCTGTTTTAAAGTTACCTTGAGAAGCAGAACAGGGGTCAGATTCAGACTTCAAACTATGAGGAACTCTAAGGCGTGGAAATGCCTGGCAAATGCACATAGCAGTTGCACTAGGGAATCATGTGTTTCTAAAACAGAATACTGAAAATTTAGAATTGTTCTTAAAAACAAGCCAAAGGGTTGTTACTGTTCCCACCCACGGGATTTCTTATTGGCTGTCAGAATTCCATTTAAAAAATTTACGGTAATTTAACTGCTGCTGATTGGCCATCAAAGATGTCTGTAAGATACTGCTACGGTATCCTATGGTAATAGACCAGAGAAGCAATGTGCACAAGGTCGGAAAGTTGTGACCATCTTCAGTTTTCTGCTGAGCATTAAAAGAAGAAAAAACTGGGTAGGGCTAGAGCAAAGAAAATGTAGCTTCTTTAACACTAACAGAGTGATGCCAATGGCCATACAATAGTTTGCAAGATTTCTAAAAGGCATCTGTCATTATGTTAGTGGCACTTTAAAGGCACAGATTGGTATCAAGGCAAAGCACTTTATTTGAAAACACAAACTAATTTAAATAGAAAAATTTTAAGGTAATGTATGAAGTTAGTGGCAGAGACAGTGGCATTTCTAGAATGTCAACCAGGAACCTAAGAAGGAAATACAATGATAAAGGTGTGAACGGGGGGCAGGGGGGAGGGATGACAAAAAAGCTAGAACATCAGTGAATACAATCATCCCCTGGTATCCATGGGAGACTGGTTCCAGGATACTCCCCAGCCAACCCTCTCATGGATACCAAAATCCTTCGGTGCTCATGTCCCTAATATAAAACGGTACACTATTTGCATAAAACACTTGCACATTCCCATGTATACTTTTTTTTAAGAGATGGTGTCTCACTATGTTGCTAGGCTGCAATGCAGTGGCTATTCAGGCATAATCAGGGCACTACCGCCTCAAACTCCTGGGCTCAAGCAATCTTCCCACCGCAGCTACCAAAGTGAGCGAAACTACACGTGCATGTCACCTTGCCCAGCTTCCTGTATACTTTAAATCATCACTAGGTTACGTATAATACCTAATAAAATGTAAATGCTATATATGTAGTGGTTATACTGTATTGTTTAGGGAATAATGACAAGGAAAAGAGTCTGCATATGTTCTATACAGACACAATTTTTAAAAATATTTTTGACCCATGGTTGGTTGAATGCTTAGATGCAGAGGGCTGATGACATATTATTAAAAGCACATTATAATTTGATGGATTAACTAGTTTATTTAAGGCAGCCACAGAGTTTGACATCACAGAGGATAAAAATCATTCTTTTTTTTTTTTTGAGACAGGGTCTGGCTCTGTCACCCAAGCTGGGGTGTTGCTGGGGTGCAGAGGCACGATCTCGGCTTACTGCAGCCTCTGCCTCCTGGGCTCAAGCGATCTTCCCACCTTGGCCTCCTAAGTAGCTAGGACTGCAGGTGTGTGCTACCATGCCAGCTAATTTTTATAGTTCTTTTCTTTTTTCAATTTTTTTTTAATTGGTAGAGATGGGGTCTCGCCATGTTGCCCAGGCTGGTCTCGAACTTCTGGGCTGAAGGGCGTCTCCTGCCCCTGCCTCCCAAAGTGCTGGGATTACAGGCATGAGCCACTGTGCCTGGATGAGGACACATTTTTTCTCACTTTTTCTTTCTTTTTTTTTTTTTTTTTGAGATGGAGTCTCACTCTGTTGCCTAGGCTGGAGGGCAGTGGCACGATCTTGACTCACTGTAACCTCCACCTCCTGGGTTCAAGTGACCTACTTAGTAGCTGGGACTACAGGTACCCACCACCATGCCCAGCTAATTTTTGTATTTTTAGTGGAGATAGGGTTTGACCATGTTGGCCAGGCTGGTCTTGAACTCCTGACCTCAAGTGATCCACCTGCCTTGGCTTCCCAAAGTGCTGGGATTACAGGAGTGAGCCACTGCACCCCAGTCTTCTTTTTTTTTTTTTTTTTTTTTGTGAGACAGAGTCTCCCTCTGTCACCAAGGCTAGAGTACAACGGTGTGATCTCAGCTCACTGCAACCTCTGCCTCCTGGGTTCAAGCAATTCTCATGTCTCAGCCTCTCGAGTAGCTGGGATTACAGGCGCCCACTACCACACCTGACTAATTTTTGCAGTTTTAGTAGAGACAGGGTTTCATCATGTGGGCCAGGCTGGTTTCGGACTCCTGACCTAGGATAATCCACCCACCTTGGTCTCCCAAAGTGCTGGGATTACAGGCATGAGTCACCGCGCCTGGCCCCATATTTTTAAGAATAAGCACAACAGAGTTGATCTCAGAAGAGATATTACAAGTATTCTTACTTGTCTCACTGTAGTTATTGAAAACATTCCAGGGTGCCAAAGGCTACCAGTGGTAGTCGAAGATTTTCTTACAGATTTTGGACCAACTGCTTAGGTTTTTTAAGAGGCAGCTCCTAATGTGGTGAAAATCAAGTAGCATGTTTTTCTTTTTTTCTTTTTTCTTTTTTCAGCAAAACATTCAAATACAAACATCTCACCATTCATCACCTGAGGCCTTTAACAATTTCCTTAGATCTGCTTCCTCCCACCAAAGCTAAATATCCTAGGACTGAAAAACACAGTTGTTTTGCTAGGTAGATGAGATCTTTTCTAGAAATTCCTCACTTGACCATACATGAGAACTCATCCTTGACATGTGCAGAGATTCAGCAGGGACCCGAAATAGGAGCAAGGTGGTCTGCCCTATCACTTTGCCGTATTAACTTCTCTACATACATTCCACTCATTTCCCATGATGAAATGAAATGATTTCTGAACAACTACTAGTGCCAGGTTCTGTGCTAAGTACATCACAGACTTTACCCCTCTAATTCTCACTACAATACCCTTTTTCCAGTGAGAAAGAGTAAAGTTCAAAGAAGTTAAAAAACTGGCCCATAGCCATACATCTAGATTCAAACTCGGGTCCCACCTAGAGTGGTACTCTTTCCACTGCACCACACTGCTTACCAAGACATGGAATACCTCAAGCACATCCAAGGAAATTCTTAGGTGCCATATACATGTATAGATAGCATAAACCATTATCCAACTTCAACAAATTTAAAAACTAAAAATCTGGGCCAGGTATGGTGGCTCACGCCTGTAATCCCAGCATTTTGGGAGGCCAAGGAAGGAGAATCACTTGAGCTCAGGCATTTCAGACCAGCCTGGATAACATAATAAGACCCCATCTCTACAAAAAATACAAAAATTAGCTAGGTGTGGTGGCACATGCCTGTGATCCCACTTACTTTGGAAGCTGAGACCAGAGGATCACTTGACCCAAGAGGTCAAGGCTGCAATCAGCCGTGATCGTCCCACTGCACTCCAGCCTGGGTGACAGAGAGACTCTATCTCAGGTAAGTAAATAAATAAATAAATATTAAAATTTAAAATCTGACTACCATTAAATTTGATCTGCCAGTTAGAGACCTAGTCAATGGTATGACCAAATAGCACCCTATAAGTTGTTATAAAGTTTACTACTAAATTATTAGGAACATTTAACCAGTAACAAACCACATTTATAAGGGCATGAAACAAGTAGGTAAATCATTAACAACAGTACACTGTTAAAATTTAAAGGGGTTGTGAGACAACTTCACAATGGCATCCAAATAAAGAGTTTGGTTATGATAACAGGATGTGTTATAGGTACCGTAATTCTTTTCTCAAAAGTTTAGATTACAGATTCTGAATAGCTACTCCCATCCTGGGAAGAGAAGGCAGAAGGCCAACAGGGCTTATCAGTACTGGAGCTTCTCTTAGCCCCAGAACACCTGAGGGTCAGTCAGCTGACAAGGCAAAGAAGCTCATCTGAAGGGTGGGGGTAGGGAGCAGAAGAATAGGGAGAACATGTTCACAACCTCGCTGATTACTAATTAGTGCCAGCATGGCAAAACAACTAAGCACTTGGAAGTCAGGCAGTGTTAGTTTCAAGTTCTGACTCTACTTATATGACACTGAACTAACCCTGAGCCTCAGTTTCCTTATATAGATATCACCATGTATACCAGAGAGCCACTGTAAGGATTAAATAAGGTAATATATGTAAAGCATATGTACTATGCCTGAATAAGCACTGAAAAAATGCGAAGTATTAAATGTCATCCAATTCAACTTCCTTGATGTATAGAAGGTTAAGGTTCAGAAAGGGAGAAAACCTGCTTAAGGCCCTGAAGCCACTTCGAAGAAATACCTCTCTTCTATCTCTAGCATACTCTGCAGCCCTGCAGAAAGCAACTCCTTAGCCATAAAGGACAGTACGGGAAGACTACCAGGTGCCATAAAATTCTCCAGTTTTTAGGCTGGAAACCCAGGCTTTTCACCACTAATCCCAGCAAACGTCTGATCACTGTTTCAAAAGCTGGCCCTTCGACTCTGCTTTGGATGTACCAGATTAAACCAATCATGACCTTTAACACCCTATGAAGGTCTTCAGCATAGTTTTTATTACTTCTTGGCAGTTTGCAAGGAAACTACTGCAAGTCCTACTTCTCATCAACACTTACCTTAGAATTCAAGCCACAGTAGGAAGAGAACCCAAATTATTCTTGAATTTCCATTTGGCAGCTGAATTCATTCACTTACTATAGCTTTCTCTTCTACCTGTCATTACTGTGGACTGAGAATCTAACAGAATCTCTAGGATTTCAGCTAACATTCTTCCCTGGTCTTGGATCTCAGCAGCCAATTGCATCTTCTTACCCTAAAAAACACTCAAATCAGGCCGGGCGCTGTGGTTCACACCTGTAATCCCAGCACTTTGGGAGGCTGAGGGGGGCAGATCATGAGGTCAGGAGATCAAGACCATCCTGGCTAACACAGTGAAACCCTGTCTCTACTAAAAATACAAAAAATTAGCTGGGCGTGGTGGCACGTGCCTGTAGTCCCAGCTACCTGGGAGGCTGAGGCAGGGGAATCGCTTGAACCTGGGAGGTGGAGCTTACAGTAAGCCGAGATCACACCACTGCACTCCAGCCTGGGCAACAGAGCGAGACTCTGTCTCAACAACAACAACAACAACAAAAAAAAAACACTCAAATCACTATGAGACAAAACCAGTAACTCTGGTTACACTGTTGAAGCTTCAATACTCTCAAAGAAGGCAAAGTGAGAATTGATGCTTTTGGTTGGGAGAATGATTTTTGAATCATAGCTACCTGCTTACTAGCTGCACATTGGCCAAGATACTTAACTATTTCTGGGCTCACTTCCTCATGTGTAAAATGGAGGAAATAACACCAACTCATAGGAGTGTTCAGGCTTAAATAACTGAAAGCACTCAACATATCTGGAATGTAGTAGGTGCCCAATTAATACCTAAATATACACTTGATTATAGAGCAGGTACACATATTATAACTATTTTTTAATATGCCTCTATTACCAGAAAAGGGCTTCTTGAAAGCAGCAAGTGTCTTATTTTTATCTACATATATCCCCAAAGCATAGAGATATAAATCAAACCCGATTTTAGCCAGTGTCAGTAACAACAGGGAGTAACAGGGATTGAGGAAAACTGCCAAGTGTGTGTCCCATCTAAAGGAGTGACCGCTACACAGCTCCAACTGAAGAAGGCCATATAGGAAATCTGGTTAACTGTAATAAGAGCTTCACACTCTTTTTTTTTTTTTTTTTTTTTTTTTTTTGAGACAAGGTTAGTTGCCCAGGCTGGAGTGCAGTGGCATGATCAGAGCTCACTGCAGCCTTGACCTCCTGGGCTCTAGTGATCCTCCTACCTCAGCCTTCTGCATAACTAGGACCACAGGCATACGCTACCACACCCAGCTAATTTTTAAATTTTTTTTATAGAGATAGGGTCTCCCCATATTGCCCAGGCTGGTTTCAAACTCCTGGGCTCAAGTGATCCTCCCACCTCAACCTCCCAAAATGCTGGGATTATATGTGTGAGCCACTGCACCCAGCCCAGATTCTTTAAGAAGTAAAAGACAGACTGTTTTAATGTCAAATCTTTCAAGTTTCAGTTCAAGTTTAAAAAAAACAAAAAACAAAAAACAAAACATAGGCCAGGCATGGTGGCTCACGCCGGTAATTCCAGCACTTCGGGAAGCTGAGGTGGATGGATCACTTGAGGTCAGGAGTTCAAGACCAGCCTGGCCAACGTGGTGAAACCCCATTTCTACTAAAAATACAAAAATTAGCTGGGCGTGGTGGTGCATGCCTGTAATTCCAGCTACTCAGGAGGCTGGGGAAGGAGAATCGCTTGAACCTGGGAGGTGGAGGATGCAGTGAGCTGAGATCATGCCACTGCACTCCAGCCTGGGCAACAGAGTGAGACTCCATCTCAGAAAACATTTTAAGAAAATCAAAGAAAATTGAGGACTGCCAGATTATAATTTCTGACCCCATTATCTTTCACTCAACTTGGTCCTGAACAACTAGTAGCTATTTCTCAAATCCAATCCACCTTCAAGTTTTAACAAACAAACAAAACTATGTTCACACATCTTCAAAATAATCTGATAGAAGTTCTGAAGATAGGCCAGGTACAGTGGTTCACACCTGTAATCTCAACAATTTCGGAGGCCAAGGCAGGCAGATAACGAGGTCAGGGGATCCAGATCATCCTGGCTAACACAGTGAAACCCCATCTCTACTAAAAATACAAAAAATTAGCAGGCTTGGTGGCACACACCTGTAGTCCCAGCTACTTGGGAGGCTGAGGCAGGAGAATTGCTTGAACCTGGGAGGTGGAGGTTGCACTGAGATTGCGCCACTGCACTCCAGCCTGGGTGACAGAGCAAGACTCCCTCTCAAAAAAAAAAAAAAAAAAAAAAAAGAAGTTCTGAAGATAATCCCCACAAAAGGCCCAGAAACATTCTAAGCAATGACCATATCATTAGAATAAAGGAACATTGCACTGGTGCTCAGTAAACGGTTACTCAGTGAATGAAGGAATGAAATAAACTAATAAATGGACCTTAAGGAGATGACAAATTCTGAATTACTTGTTTTTTGAAAATAGGTTATATTCTCCAAAGCATAAATTAAGATCAATAGATGGGAAATTATTCTACAAAGACTCACTTCAACTCTCAGAGCTGTCCAAAGATGACGCAACTTTCCTCAGAAGCTATGAATGGGGTTGTTAGGCACGGGCTGTTTGAACACTTGACAGGGATGTGTAAAGGCAACATGAGAGAGCGCAGTCATGTGCAGCAGCAGGAAAAAAAGCCCAATCTTTACAGCTAGACAGATTTAGATTTTAATCTCTCCTCACCACTTTTTAGGTGAGTGACCTCATGCTAGTTATTTAACTCCACTGAGGCCAGTTTCCTGCACTAAAACATCTTGCAAGGTTTTAGGGCTTAGGATAATTTCATTTGTTCAATAAATACTTACATTATAAGCACAGCCATTGTACTAAATAAGCTCTGGGGATTCTAAACAAGACACAGTTCCTGTCCTTAAGGAGATTAAAGTCTACTGTAAGGAAGAGGAATGTTAAAATAGGCAATCATAATGCTGTACATTAAGAGTTACAACACAGGCAAATGCAAAATGCTATGGGAGGAAATAAGCATAGCACCTACCCCAGGGCTTACACCTAAGTTTTAGGCTGGTCAGAGGAGGCTTCTTAGGAGATTTAAAATCCTAAGAATAAAAACCAGGATAGACAAAGTGAACTGCATGTGCAAAGGCCTGAAGCTCACAGAAAGTATTACATTCCTGAAAGGGCTGCAATTTGGTATAGCAGCAGCCCAGAAGCAAGAAGCTAGAAGTAAAAGTTAGAAAGGTAGGCCGGGCACAGTGGCTTATGCCTGTAATCCCAGCACTTTGGGAGTCCAACTGAAGTCAGGAGTTTGAGACCAGCCTGGCCAAAGTGGTGAAATCCCATCTCTACTAAAATACAAAAATTAGCCGGGCATGGCAGCGGGCACCTGTAATCCCAGCTACTTGGGAGGCTGAGGCAGGCCAGGAAGCAGAGGTTGCAGTGAGCCAAGATTGCGCCAATGCACTCCAGCCTGGGTGGCAGGGCGAGACTCCCTCTCAAAAAAAAGAAAGGTAAACAGGGTTGGACAAAGCTGAGATATTAGAACTTTATTCTAAGGACAATGATAAGGAACTAATGAGTCTTAAACACTGGACTGGCACAATCAATCCCACATTTAAAGTGTAATTCTGATTGTGCCAGCCCCATGTTTAAGACTCTTCAGTTCCTTACCATTGCGTGCAATGTGAAGAACAAGTTGGAGAAGGGGACATAGTGGGAGGATGGCAGCACTCTAGACCACTAATGTGGAAAACAGGATGCTAAAGTTATCTGGTGACTGGAAAAGCAGTAGTGAAGACATTGAGTTCAAGACCAGCCTGGACAACAAAGCAAGACCCTGTCTCTACAAAAATTAAAAAATAAAAAATTAGCCAGGCGTGGTGATGCACCTGCAGTCCTAGCTACTTGGGAGGCTGAGGCAGGAAGAGTGCTTGAGCCTAAGAGTTTGGGGTTACATTGAGCTATAATCATGCCACTGCACTCCAGCCTGGAGGACAGAGTGAGACCCTGTCTCTAAAATAAAAAATAAGCTGGGTGTGGTGGCTCAAGCCTGTAATCCCAGCACTTTGGGAGGCTGAGGTGGGCAGATCACTTGAGGTCAGGAGTTTGATACCAGCCTGGCCAACATGGTGAAATCCCATCTCTACTAAAAATACAAAAATTAGTTAGTCATGGTGGCAGACGCCTGTAATCCCAGCTACGGGGGAGGCTGAGGCAGGAGAATCGCTTGAACCCAGGAATCAGAGGTTGCAGTGAGCCGAGATCACGCCACTGTACTCCAGCCTGGGCAACAGACTGAGACTCCATCTCAAAAAATAAAAACAAAAAATAAACCAGGCACGGCGGCTCACACTTGTAATCCCAACACTCTGGGAGGCCAAGGTAGGAGGATCACTTGAACTAAAGAATTTAAGACCAGCCTGGGCAACATAGCAAGACCTCGTCACCACCAATAATAAAAAAAGTAGCTGGGCAGGCATGGTGCTACATACCTGTAGTCCCAGCTACTCAGAAAGCTGAGGCAGGAGGATCACTTGAACCCAGGAGTTCAAGGTTGCACTGAGCTATGATCACACCACTGCACTCCAGCCTGGGCAACAGAGTGAGACTCCATCTCAAAAAAATTAATTAAAATAAAAAATAAAGAAGATTTAAAAATCACTAAGACCCAGTGGTTAATAAGGCATGTAAAATAACAACACTGTGCCTGATAAAAATCATGTACTCAAAAAATGGTACCTGTTACTATTATTATTGTTATTGGCCATTGGATTTAGATGACCTTTGAAATCACATTTATCACTAAGAGTCTATGTTACCTTGAAGATGTATCTTGTTCTCAGAAAAGTCCTTTCCCATGATTACCAGCTATCTTATGCAAAATGATTCATTTTTTATTCATAGACTACACCAGAACTGCTTAACTGGGCTCCGCTACACACCAGTCATAGCATGAAACGTTTATTAGGTGTTCTCACAAACAGCAGTCCATGACCAAGTAAGTCTGAGTAATGCTGCATAATGTATCTTCCCTCCTGAAGGGTCATAGACAAATAAGCACCAACGCTCTGAATAATAATTCTGCAGTGAAGAAAGGCATTTCACTTTGCTCATTTTTTGTCAAGGATCCTCTTCTCATCCCCAAAGGACACTGATTAGCACTACACAGAACTAATGTTCAGTGGAAGAGCTTGGGAAATGCTGCTCTAAACCAACTTACAAATTTTAGTGGAATGAAAAGACTATAGGCAACTGTATTCTAACAACCTTTCAAAATGGTTAGAGTTTTACACACATTATGGCGTTTTCCTTTTTAACTTAGTACTACTGAAAATGACATTAAATATCACCATAAATAGCAATCCTTTGCCTCCTAAGTGATTGCCAACCAAGCATGCTTGGCTTCTTAAAAGGCCCCAACTTTGTCATTTCATAATGAGCAAATTCTATGCTACTTACCTTCAAGGTACAGCAATAATTTTTAAAACAGTTTAAAATGACAAGGATGTCAACTGTGCAGATAATGTGTACTTTATTAGCCCCTTCTCTCTTCTCTTTTAAAATGAACAAACCATGCTAGTGTCAAAGGGATATATCTTCTTAACACTGGGCAAAGAATCTCACTTCGTAGAGATCACTGGACAGTTTACAGCTCTGGAGGCCACGGGTAACAGTAATTAGGGATGGTGAAAACCTTCATTAATTCATAGATTTAAGCCAAAGACATGACACAAAATATTCTATACTCTAACATCATTTCCTAGGAGTCATCTCATTCCTTTTTTTTTTTGGAGACAGTCTCGCCCTGTCGCCGAGGCTGTAGTGCAATGGCGGCGCAATCTCAGCTCACGGCAACCTCTGCCTCCTGGGTTCAAGCGATTCTCCTGCCTCAGTCTCTGGAGTAGCTGGGGTTACAGACACCCACCACCACGCCCAGCTAATTTTTTGTATCTTTAGTAGAGATGGAGTTTCGCCATGTTGGCTGGGCTGGTCTCGAACTCCTGACCTCATGATCCGCTCGCCTCAGTCTCCTAAAGTGCTGGGATTACAGGCATGAGTCACCGCGCCTGGCCCATTCCTCTTATTGAAACACTTCGAAACACTGCTCAAGATCACTATTTATGGTCCACACTCATGAATGTATTTAAGAATAATAGGACAATTACTGAATCTTATTTATTAAGAATATACCAGACTTTAAAGCTCGAACCCGGGAGGCAAAGGATATACTATTGGCTTTAAATTAAGGGTATTCAGGCTGGGCGCAGTGGCTCACTTCTGTAATCCCAGCACTTTGGGAGGCTGAGGCAGGGAGATCACCTGAGGTCAGGAGTTAGTGACCAGTCTGGCCAACACGGTGAAACCCTGTCTCTACAAAAAATATGAAAATTAGCCAGGTGTGGTGGCACGCACCTGTAGTCCCAGCAACTCAGGAGGCTGAGGCAGGAGAATCGCTTAAACCCAAAAGGCAGAGGTTGCAGTGAGCTGAGATCATGTCACTGCACTCCAGCCTGGGCGACAGAGTGACTCCAGCAAACGAATGAATGAATGGTATTCATTTAAATAGGACACCTTATATATAGTACCTTCAATAAGGAATTTTTTTTTTTTTTAAAGAGGGAATCCCACTCTGTTGCCCAGGCTGGAGTGTAGTGGCATGATCTCAGCTCACTGCAACCTCCGCCTCTGGGTTCAAGCCATTCTCCTGCCTCAACCTCCCGAGTAGCTGGGACTACAGGTGTCCGCCCCCATGCCTGGCTAATTTTTCTATTTTCAGTAGAAACGGGGTTTCACCATGTTGGCCAGGTTGGTCGCAAACTCCTGGCCTCAGGTGATCTGCCAGCCTCGTCCTCCCAAAGTGCTGGGATTACAGGGGTGAGCCACCATGCCTGACCAGACATGGATATTTCGACCTTTATTTTAAACATATTCTACTGGAAACATTCAAATGCAAAGATTAGACTCTAGTTGAGCTCTCTAAACTACAAGTTTATACAACAGAAAGCTCTCACTAAGTACTGGATGTGGAAGTAATCTATCTGGAGATCTGAAAATAACAAAATGGAAAATACAACTCCAATACTGAAAATGAGTATAGGTGCTGTCTCACAGCTCTCAGGTACATCACTGCTAACACATGGAGAAGTGTGGGAAGGGTGCAACAACTCCTGCAACCTGGCAAAATTTTCTACAGGCAGAGAGATTTTTCCTGAACCATTCCGCAATACTGTCTTCCTGCTTACTTCAAAGAAAATGTTACTCAAGTGACTACAAATCACACAAACCAAACCAACAGTCCTACTTCAACTGATAATTTCTACAGTTACAAAAATTTTAAATGACTATAATGCAAATCTCTCCTTCTGATCAGAACGAAAACACTGGTTGCTCCGACTTTAATCATCATTGCTATTTGTTAAATATGAAAAAGTTTTCATCTCATCACAATCATTACCACTCAACACTTGGGGATGAAACAAAGAGATCAGGAAACAACCTTCCCCTGAAACAAATGATCCTACTACTTTGTACATTCAAAAGTGAGACTGACCTCACACTGGTCCACTGGAAATCAGCTCCTAAACCACAACAGCACAACTAAATTAGGTTAGTTCTTCCAGGCCAAGTGGCTGCTCCTCCATATGGAAATCGTACTGTATATAACAGAGCAGACAATTACAAAAGGCCTTACCCCTCTACATCAAGGAAGCTGTAACTGGCTGAAAGGACAGATTTCTTGCTGTTCTAAAACGAAAATGTGTTCTCTCACTTGTTAAGGTACACTAAGTGACAGACATCTACCAGACACTATTATATTCATTTCTCATAACTACTCTAAAGGTAGATATTATTGTCATTACTTCACAGAGGAAGAAACAAGTTAAGAACCTGCCCCAGCACAGTCAGGGTAAATGCATTGCAGAGACAGACTTCTTCCCTTGGTCTGACTCCAATCCGCAACTAATACTGTCCCCTCCCAAAGGCACTTTTTGGCCGGTTTTAAAAATCCATTTCCTCCTGCAATTAATCTACTTAAATTATGCTGAGTGCTTTGAGTCTCTGCAGGAAAACACTAAAATGACCTTGTAGCCTTCCTAAATTGTGACAGTGCATGCATGAAAAACTGAATAAACAAAATGAAAAGAAAGACTATAAGACATCAGATAACTCACAACCAGTTTCCTCTGAGAACAAGAAACAGAATGGAAAAGAACAACTTACTGGCAAAGGAATGTTCTTCCTGGTTGTATGCCTGAGGGCCAGGATTGACCTCAAGAAGGTCATTTGTGACCCTAGTAATGTCCTCTGCCATTCTCATTCCCATGAATGAAGTAAACTTGTCACTTAAAGTCATCTCTGCCATCAAGTCAATGCTTCCACAGGAGAGTCAATACTATCCAGTGGAATGAGCACCTATCTAGAAATCCAGTGATCTGGGCAAGATTTGGCTCTGCCCTTGCATAGCCAAGTGACCCTGCCAAGGTCATCTCACTCTTTTGAAGTCTCAGTACAAAGGACACACCTGAAAGAACTGAAGTTCACTTCCTGAGCTAAGAAGCCAGGACTTTTTTCTTTTCCCATAACATTCTATGTTGTCAACACAGTGTTTAAGAGTAAGGGCTTCATTTACATAAGAATTAAGAATTACAAATCTGTGGCGGGGCGCGGTGGCTAATGCCTGTAATCCCAGCACTTTGGGAGGCCGAAGTAGGCGGATCACAAGGTCAGGAGTTCCAGACCAGCCTGGCCAACATAGTGAAACCCCATCTCTACTAAAAATACAAAAAATTAGCCAGGCATGGTGGCAGGCATCTGTAATCCCGGCTACTCAGGAGGCTGGGGCAAGAGAATCACCTGAACCTAGGAGGCGGAGGTTGCAGTGAGCCAAGATCACGCCATTGCACTCCAGCCCGAGCAACAGGGCGAGACTCCGTCTCAAAAAAAAAAAAAAAAAAAAAAAAAAGATTTACAAATCTGTGTCTGTGTCTGAATCTGGGCTCTGTTACTTACTGGCTGTGAGACCTTAAGCAAATTACTTTTCAGTTTCCTCACATGTAAAAATGAGGGTGACTATATTATCTACCTCATAGTGTATGAGGATATACATAATACATTTATATCCTAGCTGGTACAATGTAAGCATTCAATAAAAGTAGTAACTATAGTATCCCTGCGTTTGATTCATAGATCCTAGTGGCTCAGTACCTTTGAACTAAAAGATGTAAATTTCAAAATTACCTCAAAAAGACACCCAGCATAGCTTGGCTGGGCATGGTGGCACACACTTGTAAACCCAGCACTTTGGGAGGCCAAGGCAGGTGGATCACGTGAGGTCGGTAGTTCAAGACCAGCCTGGCTAACATGGTGAAAGCTCATCTCTACTAAAAATACAAAAATTAGCTGGGTGTTGTGGTGCATGCCTGTAATCCCAGCTACCCGGGAAGCTGAGGCAGGAGAATCGCTTGAACCCAGGAGGCAGAGGTTGCAGTGAGCCAAGATCACGCCACTGCACTCCAGCCTGGGTGACAGAGTAAAACTCCCAAAAAACAAAACCCAAAACAAGACTCTCAGCATAGCTCCCTAACATAGAATGGGGTGAGCCCATATATGGTTACAATTCTGTGGTCTGAATCCTCATTTCGCTTTGCCTTACATTTCTCTGAAACTAAAAGGGGATAAAAATGCCTTGTAAAATCTTCTCTAGTACGGTTTGGGATTTTAATTTATTTTTTGGGAGACTGAGTCTCGCTCTGTTGCTCAGGCTGGAGTGCAGTGACACAATCTCAGCTCAGTGCAACCTCCGCCTCCCGGGTTCCAGCAATTCTCCTGCCTCAGTCTTCCGGGTAGCTGGGATTACGGGCGCCCACCACCATGCCAGGCTATTTTTTGTATTTTTGTAATTTTGTTTCATCACGTGTGCAAGACTGGTCTCAAACTCGTGACCTCAAATACCACCTGCCTCAGCCTCTCAAAATGCTGGGATCAGAGGCATGAGCCACTGCACCCAGTCTCTAGTAGTTTTGACCAAAGAAAAAATGTGTAAGTATAAATGAGATAACAGAATAATTTGTCATAAGAATTAAATAAGATTCCATAGACACAGCCTATAAAGCATAAAGCTTAACTTCTGCTTGAAGAAAAACCTGAGGTTCACAAGTTTTCTACATAAACTCAGATCTACTGAGATTTCCTGAGAGTTCAAGATTTCTAGAGTGGTCAATTCCATATCTTAACAACGTGGCCACGGGTGTAAGGGGCTAACATGGAATGAAGGTGGTCACCAATGCTGAAGGGCAGGTTGCTCCAGAAAAGCCTGCTGAATAAAAAAGGTGTACATATACGCTCATTTTTATCACCTTGTCTAGCCTTAGTAAAAAAGAAACTAAATCATAGATCTACAGCATTCTTCATATTTGGTTAACTTGATGACCGAGCCAAATGAGCCTGAAATGACCAATGTACGAAATGCATGGCAAACCCTATTTTCACTTGTAGCTTTGCCTCTCTCTTCCACAGTGAAATATTATTGTAAATAAAGATGAGGGAGGGCTTCACCTACGCACATCAAGACATAAAGCAATTAAGATTTTCAACTCACTGGTCTCCTCTCAAACCCTGATTTAAAGGTTTCCATGCAAAATTGGAACTGCAAATATTTTGTCCTATCCAGTCTTAATTTTACACATTCTTCAGGATAAGCATATCCTAGAATCAATATCCCACAGTCTGAAGAAAGTACTAGGCCTTTGAATAGGTCCTCGTATCTGGGGACACCCTAAGGAACTGGTGATGTTTGAAAAACCTCTCCAGTGAGCTCCTTACACTATGCACTTGGTAGTTCCTTGCCGCTTGGCATAAATTACCTCCATACACAGAAGACTATCTGCAATATTCTGAAGCTTGGTTTTAAGGAATGCAGACTCTTCAAGTTTCTGTACATATTCTTCCCCATTATCTACCTGGATTCAGGAAAAATGCAGCAATTTACTTTGTAAATCTTCCCTTTCACAATAGAAGCCAAGGAGTACGATTTGAACACCTAGCTGAAGAACCCATATTCTACATGGTTACAATTCTGTGGTCTGAATCTTGAAGCAGCACAACAAATTCTTACGAATTATAGTCTTCCATTTAATACACTCTAAACACCCAGAAATCAAAGTAGATGATCCATTTGGAAATATAAAATTATCTGGGAGTTTGATTAGTCAGGTTATGTTGATAGCTGATGTAGCCGATAAAATTACAGTCTCTGGCATGAGGCAACCTGGGTTTGAATTCCAGCTCAACCACTTACTGAGTCACAATAGACAAGCTACTTAACCTCTCTGATCCTCAGTTTCCTCGTCTACAATATGGGGATGATAATGCCTACCTACTAGTGTTAAAATGTGCCCCAAAATAGCAATTCTCTTCCTCTGCTTATCAATTCCCTTCTCCAGAAAATGTAGTTGCATTCACACAAAACTAAATTTGAAAACGATAGGAGTTTCTTGAAATTGGTATGAAAACAGAAGAGTACCATCTAAAGCTAAAAAGGACTACCTAACAAAAACAAGGAAAAACGAATTAGGAAAACACAGAGGTTTAACATAAATGTGTTTCCATGGCCCTCACACATTGGAAGGAGCAAATGTAAAGCAATACAAGTAACTATGATTCAGATTCAGTAGAAAAGGAACATATCCCCAACAAGTTGACTGGAATGACTCTGGATTGGAATAAAAACTTTTTGAATATAAACCAGAAAGTGCTGACAAGTCCTGTTCCTTAAGAAGCTATGCACTGGCTTTTTTTGGTTTGGAGCTGTTTATTTGAAAAAACAAACAAAAAAATCAAAGTACACATGGAAGTGGGTGTACTTCCTAGGCACATATACAAGGAAATAAATCAAGACTCAAAATTTCTGGCTAGCTCCCTTTCCCTTAAAGGGGAACCTAACAATATTTACTCAACAAATAACTACCAAGTACCTAATATTTGCTAACGTAGCTTTGGAAACTCGGCCATGACCTGTATCCTTCCCAGAGCAGCAAATTTCATATACAATATCTCAAAACTACTTGTATGGTCCTGAGACTCAAAATCTATAACTGCTCTATTAATACACTTCCCCAGTCCGAAAATATTCCCTAAAATCCTTCCTATATCAGACTTAGTCACTTTAAATCTGACACTACTTAATGCTGTGCCTCCTAGGCTGGGACAGAGCACACCTATCAAAAGGATCCCTCTCTCGGTTTACTTGCTCCTCACATCACATCCCAGGTCCGTTGACTCTGGACTCCAGGGCTCCACCAAAACCTCAGTGTTTAAATGCTTGCACTCTCCAGCAAAATCCCTGATCTGATTCTACCGTTCAGCTATGCCCCTAGCCCTGATGCCTCTCTTCCTACACCATGCACTCACACAGTGGATTTCAGGGCCACTTCCAAACTAGGTCACACTAGCATCCCTTCGAGAGGATCTCAGATCCTCTCACCCTGTCACTTGGGTTTCGGTGTTTCCAGGCCTGGAACCCTGAGGGCCTGCACACCCCATCTTGCGCCATGCATGTATCAGGAAAAGCACCTCTGAAAGTGAGTGTCCCCCATTCCAGGCCGTGGCCTAAGCGACCCCCAAAGTACCCGCCAGGCCATCACCCTCTCTTTCCCCTTAAAGCCTCTAGGCTCGCCCTCCTGCCGCAACCCCACGCCTGCGCCGCAGAGGGTCACTGCCCCAGCTGCCCTAGCCCAAGACGCGCGCATCCCCGCAGCCTCAGATTCCTTCATCACCCCCTAGGCCGGAGCCGGCGCGACCAATAAGGTGCCAGGTCCGCGGCCTCCCCGCCACCGACCAATCACGAGCGAGCCCCCCCGCCGTCGCCTTCCGCCAATGGGAGAGAGCCCGCGGGCCGGGCCGACGAGGCACACGGACCCCACGAGCGCGGCGGCGGCGACAGCGGCGAGCCAGGCAAGACCACAACATGGCGGCGGGCAGGCCGGACCGAGCTACAGCAGCGGCCGCGCGAGGAAGTGAGGTCTCCGGCGAAGGCGGGAAGCGCTGCCCCTCCCCCCGTCGCCGCTCCCCTATCACCCTCGCACAGAACCTCCCGCACACTCACACGCCTCTGCTCAGGAGTCCAGGAAGAGTAGGAGCCGCCCCCGCGCTCCTTCGGAGTCGGGCAATGCAGAGGCCCAGGCACGGCGGAGGGGAGGGGGAAGCGTGCGTCACGGAGAACGGAGCGCGCGCGAAGCGGGGGCACAAGCAAGATGGCGGCCACGCCGTTTGCACCGTCTCCCCTTTTCCCCTCCCCCTCCCCTGGCGCCTGGACTCCCAGTATCGTGCAGCGCGCAGAAGCTGTGCTGCTTGAGGTCTCGCGAGAATTGGGAAGGGGCGACGACAGAGTGAAGCGGAATGAGAGCTGGGAGTTTTAACACCGCCCTCTTTCGGAAGCTCGAAATCTCAGAGTTTTGACCCCGCCCCCTTTCGGGGATCTGGAGGCGCTGCCAGGTGACCTCCACCACGCTTCCCACCCTTGTGGATCTGTCTTTGGTGCGAGCTTGAATGTTAAAAGATAAGTAGGTGTGTGCGCGTGCCCTTGAACTTTAGGAACTGAGGAGGGGTGTGTGTGCGTATTCGTGTTTTTAATTTGGGGAGAAAACGGGGGGATGAAGGTCCACATGGCATGCCAAATTTTTTTTTTTTTTTTTTTTTGAGATGGTGTCTTGCTCTGTCGCCCAGGCTGGAGTGCAGTGGCGTGATCTCGGCTCACTGCAAGGTCCGCCTCCCGAGTTCACGCCATTCTCCTGCCTCAGCCTCCCGAGTAGCTGAGACTACAGGCGCCCGCCACCATGCCCGGCTAATTTTTATTATTATTATTATTTTTTTTTTTAGTAGAGACGGGGTTTCACTGTGTTAGCCAGGATGGTCTCGATCTCTTTACCTCGTGATCCGCCGGCCTCGGCCTTCCAAAGCGCTGGGATTACAGGCTTGGGCCATTGCGCCCGGCGGCATGCCAAATTTAGCATGCCGTTCAAGTAGACAGCTACTGGCACCTTAAATTTATAAAAGAGCATTTAACACCAAACTGTAAAGTGATATTCTCCAGAATAAAGAACAGTACTTACCAAGAATAGTTAGCTTGTAACTTTACGTCGACATAGTTGTTCTCATTTGAATGCAGATTTTAAAACTTCACGCAGTTGGAAACCACAGCTACTATGAGCATGGACTTTTAAATACTTATCTCTCTTCATTTCCATGACCACTTGGTCCAAAGGCATCAGGATTATATCCATTTTACAAATGATAAAACTGAAACTCAAAAAGGTTTAAGTAATTGATCTAAGGCCCCACAGTTAATAAGTGTCGAAACCCAATATGAACAACTTCAAAACCTGTAGATATAGTCATCAAATGTGTCTTGAATGGAATTACCTACAATGAGAGTTAGTGCATTAGGTAACAAGCCCTGAGAGGAATGACTGCCTCTGCTGATGGTAACCTTGAATTTTACAAATGACATTGGAGCCTTTCTGAGACTAATGTTGCACATGGGTCCTCAACAAAATCACACTGTTACTCAGTTTCTTTGGGTTTATAACCCTGGTGATAAAGTAATTGAGAATAGTGGAATAAACCCTTGACTTGAATTCAGGAAAATTGTTCTCAAATCTAATTTCAGTAAATCTCACATCAGGCACTCAATATTTGATGAATGAATGAACAAAATGTAACTATGAGACAGTTGTCTTCAGGGAGTCCCAATTCCTTCATCTATAAAAAGATCTAATTCCTCACTCTTGGTAATGTTGGGGAGAGTGAATGAAATAATGTGAGAGTGCTTCCTAAATTGCAGAAGTGTTGTAAAGTTACTGATAAGAGCTGTGAGCGTCTCGCTGCACTCTAGCCTGGGCGACAGTGCAAGGCCCTGTCTCAGAAAAAAAAAAGTTACTTATAATGACATTTTCAGACATGAGAAATGGCATAAAATTAAAAACAGGGAGACTCCAAATAAGAAAATAGTGTGTTGAGATTGTAGAGACAGATGTAGCTAATGGAAAAAGGTGAGGTAAGTCTCTACAGATATTTATTGAGTAATTATTGCACATACTATGCTTGCCAAAGAAATGTAAAAATGTACATTTAGTTACAATGAAGCAGCGCAAGTTATTATTTGTGATTATTGTTATAATTAAGTATTGACCACACTTAGGGAGTGCAGTCCATTTCCCTCCAAGCGCCTGGAAATTGGGTTGCCCTCAGAAATAAAAATCTACATAGAGGAAATTAGCTAAGATTGATATTAAATGTATTTAACAACAAGTAGTGCTCAAGCATAGAGGAAGCAGAATTAGAAATGCAGCTAGGTCCTGGAGGTACCCCTGTGTGCTAGGTGTTAACCCTTCAGTTGCTGGTTTGTGACTAGTAGGTCCCAGGGGATCCCAGGGAAAGGGAGTGGTCCGGAGGTTTGGGACAGCAGCTATTTACCAGATAGTACTAGAGTATTTCAGTATTTTAATAGTCAATGTTATAACTGATAACAGTCAACTGGTACATATAAGCCTAATATTAGTCCTTGCTATAGTCTGTATTATCAATAGCCTCTGCCCTTCCCTTTCTAAAGCCCTTGCTATCTGGCCTGTCCCTAGGAGATGAGGGTGAAAGACTTCTCACCCTGATGTCGTCAAGCTTGGCCTTGTTTTGACCAATGAAATATTGGTAGAAATGGCATGAACCGTCCAGGCACGGTGGGAGGCCAAGGTGGGTGGATTACTAGGTCAGGAGTTCAAGACCAGCCTGGCCAAGATGATGAAACCCCGTCGCTACTAAAAATGAAAAAATTAGCCGGGTATAGTGGCTTGTGCCTGCAATCCCAGCTACTTGGGAGGCTGAGGCGGGAGAATCACTTGAACCCGGGTGTCGGATATTGCAGTGAGCAAAGATCGCGCCACTGCACTCCAGCCTGGGCGACACAGCAAGACTTTGTCTCAAAAAAAGAAAGAAATGACATGAACCACTTCTGAGCAGAAATTATGAGCTATCTTATGATTTTGCCATATTATCTTTCCTCTGACACAAGAGCAGCATGTCCTAAATAGAATTACCTCTTCAGCTTTGGTCCCAGAGTGAAGATGTGTGGAGCCACAGCTGACACACATAACCTGTAATGTTGTGTGCACAATAAATAAACCTTTTTTGTAAGCCACTGAGATTGTTTTTGTTGTTGTTGCAACATAACATGCCAGCTAAGCAGACTAATACAGCCATGAAATTAGCTATCAATGGGGGTAAGCCAAGACTTTTTTTTTTTTTGAGATGGAGTCTCGCTCTGTCGCGGAGGCTGGAGTGCAGTGGCCGGATCTCAGCTCACTGCAAGCTCTGCCTCCCGGGTTTACGCCATTCTCCCGCCTCAGCCTCCCGAGTAGCTGGGACTACAGGCGCCCGCCACCACACCCGGCTAGTTTTTTGTATTTTTTAGTAGAGACAGGGTTTCACTGTGTTCGCCAGGATGGTCTCTATCTCCTGACCTCGTGATCCACCTGTCTCGGCCTCCCAAAGTGCTGGGATTACAGGCTTGAGCCACCGCGCCCAAGCCAAGACCTTTTTTACAAACATGACAAAAAAAAAAACAAACTCTGATCAAGGGCGTATGGGAGGAATCTGAAGACGCCAGATATGATTGTAATTTAATAAATGGAACCTAGTCAATCCTGTCAGCCATTCTGTACCCTGTTTGGAGAAAGTCTGTGAACAAAAGGACTTGCTCAGCCATGGCAGTCCAAAACAAGGCAGTCACAAAGGCTAGCACTACCATTGCCCCTCTAAGCCTCATCTCAGTTAAACCACACTGAACATTAGGATTTCCTTGTCCATGTCATCTCTGTAGTGGATGGGAATATCTCAGACTGCCTCAGCTAAGAAATGAGTCTTAAGATCATGCTTTCCTCGAATGGTGTGAACCCGGGAGGCGGAGGTTGCAGTGAGCCGAGATTGTGCCACTGCACTGCAGCCTGGGCGACAGAGCAAGACTCCGTCTCAAAAAAAAAAAAAAAAAAAAAAAGATCATGCTTTCCTCTATGTTCACCCAGCAAGTGTCTTGGCGATAGGAACAGAATTAAGTGATCTGCCACCTAGAGGATTCTAGTTCTTTTGATAATTGTATTTTTCATTGTAACTAATCAGATTCCTCTTTATATAAAAGTTTCTGTGAGCTTAGCAAATATAAGACACCCCCCACCTCCAGGAAATGGTTCAACTTTGTGCTTACTATTAAAATTAGGTTTCTGAGTTTGCAAGGTTAAACGTCAGTTCTTCTATCATGGTAATTTCCATAAGGTTATAGCACTGTGTAACGGGACCTGTCTAGACAGCCAGCTGGACTTCTTAAGCCACACCTTTCTATCTCATTGTGTGCCTTTGGCCTAAAAGGAAAGCAGCGCTGGCCAGGCGTAGTGGCTCACACCTGTAATCCCAGCACTTTGGGAGGCCAAGATGGGCAGATCACGAGGTCAGGAGTTCGAGACCAGCCTGATCAACATGATAAAACCCCGTCTCTACTAAAAATACAAAAATTAGCTGGGCGTGGTGGCACGTGCCTATAATCCCAGCTACTCAGGAGGCTGAGGCAGGAGAATCACTTGAACCCGGGAGGCAGAGGTTGCAATGAGCCGAGATCATGCCATTGCACTCCGGCCTAGGTGACAGAGCGAGACTCTGTCTCAAAAAAAAAAAAAAAAAAAAAAAAAAAAGCACTAAAAGATATAGTTCATGTGCTGCTGGAGTTCAAAAAGGGAATGCTTACTTCCACTTAGTGTGAAATAGTGGGAGCAGTTCGGGAAAGATTTGCAAGGATGTGACATTTCAACTGGGTCTTGAAAAATGAGTAGAATTAGGGAAGACGTGTAGGCAGCCACTAAAGCAAATAGAAGCAGCGAGGGATCAGTTGAGGAAGCACAGAGTAAGAGGGAACGCAAGAAGAATCATATGGAAAGATACATTATTATGGTCAAATTAAGGCTCTTGGGCTTTATTTTTTGCAATGGGAAGTGAGTGGTAGAAGTTTTTTGTTTTGCTTTTAAACAAGTTTAACCATCTAATTTATTTATTTATTTAGGAGACAGAGTTTTGCTCTTGTTGCTCAGGCTGGAGTGCAATGGTGCAATCTCAGTTCACTGCAACCTCCACCTCTCAAGTTCAAGCGATTCTCCTGTCTCAGCCTCCCAAGTCGCTGGGATTACAGACACATGTCACCAGGCTTGGCTAATTTTTGTATTTTTACTAGAGACGGGGTTTTATCATATTGGTCAAGCTGGTCTGGAACTCCTGACCTCAGGTGATCCACCTGCCTTGGCCTCCCAAAGTGCTGGGATTACATATGTGAGCTACTGCCTCGCCCCTGGCCTAAGTTTAACCATCTTGAAGTATACATTTCAGTGACATTAAGCCTGTCCATGTTGTTGTGCATCCATAAGCAGAATTTGTCATTACCCCATACTGAAACTCTGTATACATTAAACACTAACACACTATCCTCTTTTCCCCCAGCCTCTGGTAATCACCATTCTAGTTTCACCTTTTGGCCACTATGAATGATGCTTCTGTGGACATTAGTATACAAATATCTGCTGGAGTCCCTGCTTTTGATTGTTTGGGGTATATACCCAGAAGTGAAGTTGCTGGATTATATGGTAATTCTATGTTTGTTTTTTTGTTTGCTTTTGTGTTTTTTGAGGAGCCACCATACTGTTTTCTGTAGCATCATACCATTTTACATTCCCAATGGTAGAAGGTTTTACAAAAGATAGTGACATGATCAAAACTATGCTTAAAAGCAATCTGGAAAAGAGAGTAAGATGGAACAGAGTGGCAGAATGACCGTGTGGAGACTTTCACAATAGTTTAGGCAAGATACAATGAGGGTGAGGGCCTGAACACATCAGCCGCAGTGAGAATGAGGGAAGAGGATACAAATGCTGAGGTGATACTGCCAAGGAAAGATTGTAAGGACTTGACCATTGACTAGCTATTGAGGGTTGGGGAACAAAAAAATTAAGGTTGATTGGTTTGTTTGTTTGTTTGTTTGTTTGTTTGTTTGTTTGTTTTGAGACGGAGTCTCACTCTGTCGCCCAGGTTGGAGTGGAGTGGCGCAATCTCAGCTCGCTGCAAACTCCGCCTCCTGGGTTCACGCCATTCTTCTGCAGCAGCCTCCCTAGTAGCTAGGACTACAGGTGCCCACGACCACGCTCGGCTAATTTCTTTGTATTTTTTTAGTAGAGACGGGTTGGGTTTCACCGTGTTAGCCAGGAAGGTCTCAATCTCCTGACCTTGTGATCCACCTGCCTCAGCCTCCCAAAATGCTGGGATTACAGGCATGAGCCACCATGCCCGGCCAAATTAAGGTGTTTAATATGACTCCCATGTGTCACACCTGGGAGGATGGTAGTCTTCAGATGAAGAGTCAGGGTATGGAGAAGTCATGAGTTCGGGTTTGGATATATAGAGTTTGAATTACAAGTGGCACATTGTAAGCTGTGGGATGGACATTTGTTGTCTTGCCTGCTGAATACCCCTTGCCCTTTCCACTGGTAATGGCACTCTACTTTTTTTTCTTTTGAGACAGAATTTCACTCTTGTCACCCAGGCTGGAGTGTAGTGGGGTGATCTCGGCTCACTGCAACTTCTGCCTCCCAGGTTCAAGCTATTCTCCTGCCTTAGCCTCCCGAGTAGCTGGGATTACAGGTGCCCACCACCACACCCAGCTAATTTTTTGTATTTTTAGTAGAGACGGAGTTTCACCGTGTTGGCCAGGCTGGTCTCAAACTCCTGACCTCGGGTGATCTGCCCTCCTGAGTCAGCTTCCCAAAGTGCTGAGATTACAGGGATGAGCCACTGTGCCCAGCATACTTTAAAAAACAACAACAAAAAAGATTGTAGAATTTATCCTTCTTCATCTCTATATTGGCTAGGTTGGGAGGGTGTGTGGCCATGAGAATGTGCTTCTCAGATCTCTGACTGGAGAAATTGTAATTTAGCAACAGTCCAGCTGCTGAGTTCTGAAATCCATCCTGAGCTTTGAAATCCATTGTCCTTTGCTCCAAGGTCTTATTTCCCATACCCTGCTTCTAGCCAATAACTGAGCCCAGTGGGGATTTTAGGACAGGACTGTTCCTGGGATAAGTGATACTCTTCTGATGGATGACTTTGACCCAAGGACTCCTAAGTGGCTTTGCCAAACTTTCCTTAGAACTTTACTGCAGTCTGAGACACTTCCACCTTGAACACCTTCCCTCTGTCCTTTACTCAGGGTTAGGCCTGCATCACTGTGCGATGGCTCTCTCAGTCATACCCTTCCATTTCCTCTCACAGGTGTTTTTCATAATAAATTTCTTGCATTTTATTCTGTCTTGGCATTTGATTTCCTGAGAATCTGAACATGTTAATGAGGGGAAAGAGAACAGGATGCATCCTACCATAGCACATCTTCTGTACCCCATTAGCCACAGGAGTAGGAACATGACCCAGTCTGACCAATCAACAATCTCCCCACATCTTGGCCCAGTGCCTCCTCATAGTCTCTCAGGATAATTTGGCTCCCAGACAATTAGCCACTTGGTCCACCTCAACAACAGACATAGCTGACCAAATCTAAGCAAGGTCTCACAGTTCTGTTGCTTGAGGCCAACTAGTTACAAACATGGAGTCTATGGCTTCTCCTGCAACTTCCACACCCTAATGAAGCACCACCTCACAGAGCGTGGGATTTGACTTCCTGAGCAGCTGCTGAAGGGGCTAATGAAGCAACCTACTACAGAGGATTTAGCTAACCACAGAGCAAACTGATCAATGGGAGACAGGAAGGAGCTGGCTATAACAATCCACTCTTCCCTTCCTTCCTCTAATGGACTGTTTCAAGATAAAATTTCTCCATACAGCCTGTCTAGAGCGACATTCTGCCTGTCAAGAGACTAGCTACAGCTCATTGTGAAGAGCCAGCAAACATTTCCTTCCCTTGCTTCTCATCTTTTCCCACTTTGTCTTATCCCTAATTCTCACTACTCCAGCGCTGTGCCCCTCACATAAAACTTCAGCACTTAATCCCTCCTTCAGGCTTTGTTTTCTTGGAAACCTTGCTGAAACAGATCACAGTTTTTGAAGAGATGGGCACATCACCCAAACTAAGCTAAGCAAAGCCCTCCTAAAGATTTGAAATATAGGAAAGACAGGATTTTTCTTCTGGAGATCTTGAGTTATGAGGAACTGAGGGTAGCCATTATTCTTGCTTCATGGAAAGAACCTGTCTGAGAATGAAGGCATCACAGAGGAAGGCAGAATTCGGAGTGAGACAGAGCCCTGACATCCTTTGAACACCTAGATACAACTTTCCCCAATATGTGTAACCATTTGTCATTGCTTTGTCATTCTGAAGACCAGTTTTCCCAATCCATGTCATATAAAACATGGTAACCAATGAGTCCCAAGTTGCCTCCATTCAAAAAATCATCCAGGTGACTAGATTCTTAGGCTCAATTCCAAATTTCTGGGAGGAAGAGCTCTTGTTAGAGCTAACTTTGGCCAAATGTCCACCACTGAATCAAGTAATATTATGGAAAAGGGGACAGGGTCATGCATAAAAATGGTTGTGTCCACTGTAACTCTATGAATGAAGGTATGTTGGAGGGTGGGGGATAGAGTAACAGTTCTCAGAAAAGTAGGAGTAAAGGATTAGACAGACTAAACAATGTCCACTTCCTGAGAATAAATAAAGGGAAAGAGGGTAAAGAGGTCAGAGGACAGAGCCTTTATCCAAACCAACACTATCCAACAGAGCTTTCTGCGTGGTAGAAATGCTTTATATCTGTGCTGTTCAATATAGTAGCCACTAGCCACATGTGGCTGTCAAGCATTTGAAAGATGGTTAGTGCCACCAAGAAATTGAATTTTTAATTTCATTTTATTTAAATTTAAATAGCTACATGTAGTATCTTAGTTAATTTTCTGCTGCTATAATAAAATACCAAGACTGGGTAATTTATAAAGAAAGGAAATTTATTTGGCTCATGGTTCTGGAGGCTGGAAAGCCCAAGAGCATGGCACCAGCATTTGCTCGACATCTGGTGAGGGCCTTCTTGCCACACCATAACATGGCAGAAGATATCATATGGTTAGTAAGTGTGCATGTGAGACAGAGAGAGGGAGTAGGGGCCAAACGTATCCTTTTATCAGGGGTCTTCTCCCTCCATAACTAACCCATTCCCGTGCGTTAATCCATTTATGATGGCAGAGCCCTCGTGACCTCATCACCTCTTAAGTGTTCCACCTCTCAACGTTGTTAAAATAGCAATTAAATTTCAACATGAGTTTTGGAGGGACATTCAAACTATAGCATGTAGCTAATGACTACATATTAGATACCATAGGTCTGAACTATTGGTCTACTTTGGGAAGCAGCATGGAATATTGTCTGTAGCATGTGCTTTCAAGTTAGTCTGAACTGAGTTTGAGTCCCCATTCCATTTACTTAACCACTCTGAGCTAGAGAGGAGAAAGATGCAAAGCAAGTTGTGTGTAATACCACAAAGAGAGAAAGAGACCAAAGATCTGCAAAAGTTCGGCCAGGCACAGTGGCTCATGCCTGTAATCCCAGCACTTTGGGAAGCCAAAGCAGGCAGATCACGAGGTCAGGAGTTCAAGACCAGCCTGGCCAACGTGGTGAAACCCGATCTCTACTAAAAATACAAAAATTAGCCGGGTGTGGTGGTGGGCGCTTGTAGTCCCAGCTACTCGGGAGACTGAGGCAGGAGAATCACTTGAACCTGGGAGGCAGAGGTTGCAGTGAACCGAGATTGCACCACTATACTCCAGCCTGGTTGACAAAGCAAGATTCTGTCTCAAAAAAAAAAAAAAAAAAAGATCTGCAAAAGATCAAAGAATCAGTTGGATTTGGCAATTAGGGGACTATGAGTTATAAGACAGAGAAATGTTAAAAGTGTGATTGTTTAAAATCCAGACCAGCTATCCATCTACCTTTTGTACATGGGCTAAATTCCTTTCCTCTGGAGGGGGACCCCAGGCAGGGAGAGAATGGGAATGCAAAAGTTACCTTGTCTCTTAATCCTGTTGGTCACATGGGGAGCGAGAACTCAAAGGTATGTCCTGAAGATAGAGTTCCAAGGTCAAGCCAAAAAAATCAGAAGCAGAACCATGGTCAGTCATGGGGTGCAAAGCCAAAGGTGGGGTTGCCTAGTCCAAGGAAGCCACAACCTCAGCTCACCGCAACCTCCACCTGCCGGGTTCAAGCGGTTTTCCTGCCTCAGCCTCCCTAGTAGCTGGGATTACAGGCGTGCGCCACCACACCCAGCTCATTTTTGTATCTTTAGTAGAGACGGGGTTTCACCATGTTGGCCAGGCCAGTCTTGAACTCCTGACCGCAAGTGATCCACTTGCCTTGGCCTCCCAAAGTGCTGGGATTATAGGCATGAGCCACCGCACCTGGCCCTGCTTCCTTTTTTTAAGAAATACTGAAAGAGGGATAGACTGATGATTCTCAACCGTTTCTGTCTTCGGACAAGTGGTCTGTAAGAAAAACAAGAAAACAGTGTTTTCCAACAGAATTTATTCTTGCCACTACCCACGGAACAGTAATGAAAGCCTTATATCCAACCTAGCTTACTTCTGTGACCGCCTGGTGCTTCACAAGCCACTGTGGGACAGTTAAGTCTCTGTAGGGGGTACAGGTTAAGATTAAGAATGATCCCTGCAGGCACCATAGGGCCATACATGTCAGAAACACGACTTTTCTTCAAGGTCCCTTGCCTTGGCTAGCAGTGTACAAAATAGGGTTAGGCAGGTCTTGAGAAAACGACTGTAAACATTAAGTGTGATCCTCAATTGTAAGCCTTATAGATCCTACTCAGCCATCAACCTGCTCTGTGACCTTGGGCAAGTCACTTAATCAAGTTCAACTCAATATTTCCACCTTATATGAGGCCGGCACGGTGGCTCACACCTGTAATCCCAGCACTCTGGGGGGCCGAGGTGGGCAGATCACCTGAGGTCACGAGTTCGAGACCAGCCTGGCCAACATGGTGAAACCCCATTTCTACTAAAAATAATTTTTTAAAAAATTACCTGGGCATGGTGGTGCACACCTGTGATCCTAGCTACTTGGGTGGTTGAGGCAGGAGAATCGCTTGAACCTGGGAGACGGAGGTTATAGTGAGCCGAGATTGCGCCACTGCACTCCAGCCTGGGTGACAGAGAGAGACTCCATCTCAAAAAAAAGAAAAAAAAAAATTCCTCCTGTTTTTAAAAAAGACATAGGAATAATTTTTTTACATTATTTTAAAATAAATTGTCTTAAGGGGGTAGAGGGAGTGGGAGAAATGATAGGTATTATCCTCTGCCTCTCCTTCTTGTCCATCCTGCCTGAGTTTTTGTATGAAATAAGATGGTAAGTGTTAAAATGCTCTGAAAAGTGCAAAACACCATACAAAAGCAAGGGAGTATTATTATCAACATAGTTGTTAGCTTAGGAGGATGAAGGCAGGGCACAGACTCAGAGCCAAATAGCTGGAAGGCAGGAAATCTTAATACCATAGAAGGAAACTTTTTTTGTTCAAATTCTTCCTGGAGTGGCACTTTTTTTTAGAGCAGACTTGGCACTGAAATCCTCTGAAATGCTGAAGTGGGTCCAGAAAAGTATTAAGGGGGCAGGTAAGGCATTCAGCAGCCAAAAGACACTGGAGAAACACCAGCCCTGGTTCCTCAGTTTCTTTGTGATCCAACAAAAGATACAATCGAAGGAGGAGTCAAATTGTATCAGCGGGTCTCAGATTCAAAGCCAGGTGGGTGTTGGATCCTCTAACAGGCTCTTTAACCAGCCACCAGACTATTTTGGGAGCCAGGATGTCAGGGGCACTCTGTAACTAATACTGAATTCAGGTGCCAACAACCTAAAAACCATTCTCTCTACACAGTGTTCAGAAAGAACACTCACCTGGAGAGGACTTTAGAGATAATCTAGTCAGACTGAGGCTCAGAGAGGGACAGGGACTTGCCAAGATAACACAGTAGAGTCAGGCTCATTGGGCTGCAGAAGCCTACCCAATTTAGCTCAAGTACAAAGGAGTTTCTTGTAAGGACTGTAACTGAAAAGCAGGAAGAAGCATAGAGGTCTAGGACTCACTGGTCTATTCATTCTCTATCTCCTCGCCACTCCTCATCGCTGGATAGGATTGCTCCTTCCCCCTCTACCTACAGTCAGGCTTGTGCCTTCTCTTGGTCTCTGCTCCTACTTATCTGGGCCTGCACATGGCTTTCCTGGCCAAGATCTACTTGTCTATGACTTTTTTTTTTTTTTAAGGCAGGGTCTTGCTGTGTCACCCAGGCTGGATGGAGTTGCTCACTGCAACCTCCGCATCCCGGGCTCAAACTATCTTCCTACCTCAGCCTCCCAAGTAGCTGGGACTACAGGCATGTGTCACTATGCCTGGCTAACTTTTTTTTTTTTGAGATGGAGTTTCACTCTTCTTTCCCAGGCTGGAGTGCGATGGCGCAATCTCAGCTCACCGCAACCTCCACCTCCCAGGTTCAAGTGATTCTCCTGCCTCCAGCCTCCCGAGTAGCTGAGATAACAGGCGTGTACCACCATGACCGGCTAATTTTTTGTTGTTGTTGTTTTTTTTTGAGACAGAGTCTTGCTCTGTCACCCAGGCTGGAGTGCAGTGGCCCGATCTCAGCTCACTACAAGCTCCGCCTCCCGGTTTACGCCATTCTCCTGTCTCAGCCTCCCGAGTAGCTGGGACTACAGGCACCCGCTACCTCACTTGGCTAGTTTTTTGTATTTTTTAGTAGAGACAGGGTTTCACCGTGTTAGCCAGGATGGTCTCAATCTCCTGACCTCATGATCCGCCTGTTTTGGCCTCCCAAAGTGCTGGGATTACAGGCATGAGCCACCGCACCTGGCCTTATTTTTTGTATTTTTGGTAGACAGGGTTTCACCATGTTGGCCAGACTGGTCTTGAACTCCTGACCTTAGGTGACTCTCCTGTCTCAAACTCCCAAAGTGCTGGGATTACAGGCATGAGCCACCGCGCCCGGCCTAATTTTTGTATTTTTTGTAGAGACAGGGCTTTGCCATGTTGCCCAGGCTGGTCGTGAATTCCTGGACTCAAGCGATCCACTTGCGTCAGCCTCCCAAAAGATTGGAATTACAGGCATGAGCCACCACACCTGGCTGTCTCTGACTTCTCTAATTCAACTCCCTCTGCCACCTGACAATTTCTTTCCTTTTTTTTGTTTTGTTTTGTTTCCTGAGACAGTGTCTCACTCTATCACCCAAGCTGTAGTGCAGTGGCATGGTACGATCTTGGCTCACTGCAACCTCTGCCTCCCAGGCTCAAATGATCCACCCACCTCAGCCTCCAAAGTAGCTGAGAATACAGGCATGCACCACCATGCTTGGCTAATTAAAATTCTTTTTTTCCTTTTGTAGAGACGAAGTCTCACTGTGTCGCCCAGGCTGGTCTTGAGCTCCTGGGCTTAACTGATCCTCCCACCTTGACCTCTCAAAGTGTTGGGGTTTCATGTGTGAGGCACCATGCCTGGCCAACAATGTCTTTCTGTTCCTTGGTTCAATAAAGCCTCGAATCGGCCCATCTTAGATTGTTGTGCTAGGCTGTCTTAGTTCATTTTGTGCTGCTATAACAGAATATCTGAAACTAGGTAATTTATAAAGTATAGAGATATATTTCTTACAACTCTAAATCCTGGTAAGTCTAAGGTTGAGGGGTCCACATCTGGCAAGGGCCTTCTTGCTGCGTATTCCATGGCAGCAGGTGAAGGGCAAGAGAGCAAGACAGCATGAGAGGGACAGAGAGAAGGGGAGAGAGAAAGAGAAGAAGAAATGGGGTTGAATGCATCATTTTATCAGGAACCCACTCCCTCAATATCGTCATTCATTTATTCGTGATGGCAGAGCCCCCATGACCTAATCACCTTCTGAAGGTCCCTCCTCTCAACACTGTTGCACTGGGGATTAACTTTCCAGCACGAGTTGGGGAACACATTCACACGATAGTATACACCATTGGTCCGAGGACAGACAGCAGCGAATACATTAAGTGGTGATCCTTGACTCCGGTGCTGGCCCTATCTGCTGAAGTCTAGAGGCTGGAGGGGTCAAGTGGTTTAAAGCATGGCCCCAGCAGGGTTTGTGGTCTGGACAGCTTAAAGTGAACGTGAGTGAGGCAGAAACTGTACCATCACTAGGACCATGTGATTGGAGCTCAGGATTCCAGATTTGCTGCCCAGAACATTTCCCATGAAATTGTCATTTCTTTATTCAGCAGACATGTCGTAATGCTTGTTAAATGTCATTTATGAATATCTTCTTCCTCTTCCTTTTCTTCCTTCTTGCCCCCAGAAACTTATGATATAATGAAGATAAAGGCAGGAAATTAATTAGAAAACTTGAGCACTTTAGAAGAAGTATAAACAATAACCACTTACTGTAAGTGGTAGCTATTGTTATTGTTTATGCGTCTTCTAAAGTGCTCATGTATTCTAATTATCTTCCTGTCTTTGTCTTTATTGTATCGTGTATCTGATTGGTACATGTACCAGTCACTGCTGATCACTTTACGTATATTTTCTCACTTAATCTTTACAACTCCCCTGTGATGCCAGCACCACATTTCACACATGTGGAAGGAAACAGGCGCAGAGAGTGATTCACAGATAATAAACAGCACAGCAGGGCTCTGATGCTAAAGCCTGTTCTGTTAACCACTGTGCAGTCTTCACCATGCTGTTAGAGCACAGGGGACCATCTTGGCCTAGGGAGAAGGACAGGGACGACTGGAGAAAGCAGTAGACTTCCAGGAGGAGGTGACATCTGAGCTCATCATGGGCAAGCTTTCCTCAGTCAAGTGTTGGCAAGGCTCACTGTAAACAGGAAGCCACATGTGGGAATAGCAAGATGCCAGCAGAGTACAGGGAAAAGCTAGAGTGGGGGTATGAGTGGGAAGAGGGCCAGGAGCACACTGCATGACCCATGAGTGAGTGCCTCCCTACTTCTGTATCCTCAGTCCCTTTTCTCTGACCCTATTCCTAGCCCTGGCGGAGAATGTGAAGATAAGGCCAGAGGGAACATCGAGAAGAAGGATCTCAGAGAAGATGGAAAATTCAACAGAACCTTGGAAATGCAACTGCTATTCCAGGACCTTTGTTCCTGGAATGGACTCTGAGAGTGCATGGTAAAGTCTAAAGTGAAAAATTCAAGAGGAGGGAGTTTTCTTTTACCTGACTTTTGGGTCTTATCTTAGTTATTACTTCCTTTAGGAAACATTCCATGGTCTACCAAGCCTGAGACCCTGAGATGCTGCCTTTTTTTTTTTTTTTTTTTTTTTTGAGATGGAGCTTTGCTGTGTCACCAGGCTGGAGTGCAGTGGTGCAATCTTGGCTCACTGCAACCTCCGCCTCCCAGTTTCAAGCAATTTTCCTGCCTCAGCCTCCCGAGTAGCTGGAATTACAGGCACCTGCCACCACACTCGGCTAATTTTTGTTTTTTTAGTAGAGACAGGTTTTCACCATGTTGGTCAGGTTGGTCATGAACTCCTGACCTCAAGCAATCCACCTGCCTTGGCCTCCCAAAGTGCCGGGATTACAGGCATAATCACTGCCTGTAATCCACCATGCTCGGTCTTTTTTTTTTTTTTTTTTTTTTTTTTTTTCCAGAAATGGGGTCTTACCCTGTCACCTAGGCTGGAGTGCAGTGACACAATCAGTTTACTGTAGCCTTGAACTCCTGGACTCAAGCAATCCTCTGCCTCGGCCTCCTGAGCAGCTGAAATTACAGATGTGAGCCACCACACTGGTTTGGCGGCTAGGTCTTGTTTATCCTTCCACCCCCAGTAGAGCATGTGGCTCAGAGTAGCTGCTCAGTAAAAGACAGATGAATGAATAACAAATAGCCTGCAAGGAGCTTCTGCCAAGTCTTTCAGACTACATCGATTTTCTGTCTTGTCTCTGGAGTCCTACTGACCTCAACACTTGGAATCCTATGCATGTTTGAACCAGAAGAAATCTTAAAAATCACCTAGCTATCTCCTACCATCTCACAGATGGCGTGATTGAGGTGATCACTTATTTGCCAACTGTATTAGTCTGTTCTTGCATTGCTATAAGGACATACCTGAGACTGGATAATTTATAAAGAAAAGGGAGGCTGGGCACGGTGGCTCATGCCTGTAAATCTCAGCACTTTGGGAGGCTGAGGTGGGCAGACCACTTGAGATCAGGAGTTCGAGACCAGCCTGGGCAACATGGTAAAACCCTCTCTCTACCAAAAATACAAAAATTAGCTGCACATGGTGGTACATGCCTGTAGTCCCAGCTACTTGGAAAGCTGAGGCAGGAGAATCCCTTTAACCCGGGAGGTGGAGGTTGCAGTGAGCCGAGATCACACCACTACACTCCAGCCTAAGCCTAGGTGACAGAGTAAGACTCCATATCAAAAAAAAAAAAAAAAAAAAAGGAAAGGAAAGGTGTTTAATTGGCTAATTGGCTCATAGTTCCACAGGCTGTACAGGAAGCATGATACTGGCATGTGCTTGCCTTCTGGGGAAGCCTCAGGAAGCTTCCAATCATGGGTGAAGGCAAAGGGGGAGCCAGAACGTCTTACATGGCAGGAGCAGGAGCAAGACAGAGTGGTTGGGTGCTGCCACACACTTTTTTTTTTTTCTTTTTTTTTTGAGATGGAGTCTTGCTCTGTCACCCAGGTTAGAGTGCAGTGGCGCGATCTCAGCTCACTGCAAGCTCTGCCTCCCGGGTTCATGCCATTCTCCTGCCTCAGCCTCCTGACTAGCTGGGATTACAGACGCCCACCACCATTCCCGGCTAAGTTTTTGTATTGTTAGTAGAGATGGCGTTTCACTGTGTTAGCCAGAATGGTCTCGAACTCCAACCTTGTGATCCGCCCACCTAGACCTCCCAAAGTGCTGAGATTACAGGTGTGAGCCACCACGCCCGGCTGGTGCCACGCACTTTTAAACAACTGGATCTCATGAGAACTCACTCACTATAACAAGAAGAGCACCAAGGGGATGGTGCTAACCCATTCGTGAGAAACAACCCCTAGTATAATCATCTCCCACCAGGCCCCACCTCCAACACTGGGGATTACAAATTTGACATGAGATTTAGGTGGGAACACAGATCCAAACCATATCACCAGCAATCTTAGTTTTTTATCTCCAGCCACAGTTTCTCCTCTGAACTCCACAATGAATCAGCTGCCTACACAGCGCTCATCTGGGATGTCCCACAGTATGTGCATCTAAACACATTCAGAATCAGCATCTCCCCTGAGGCCTAGGCATCCTTCAGCCTTCCCTGTCTTGGTGAAGAACATCACCACCCAACCAGTTGTAGCGACCACCTACCTCCTACAGCCTCCCACTACCAATAAAACAGCAAGCCCAGCAGTGTCTACTACCTAAAGCACAAAATCTCTCCAATTTCCCTCCGCCTCCCTAGCCCAAATCCCCATAGCTCTCAATGGACCCCTGCAAAAGTCTCATTAGTTTCCCCGAATCTGCTCGCTCTTTGTACTAATCCATGCTCCTCATTGCAGCTGGAGTGACATTTTAAAAATGCTACTTTCTCCTTTTAACTCCTTTGCTGAAAGATTTCCAATATCTCTCCACTTAAAAAAAATATATTAAGTTATTGGCCAGGCACAGTGGCTCACTCCTATAATCCCAGCACTTTGAGAGGCTCAGGCGGGCAGATCAGGATTCAAGACTAGCCTGACCAATATGGTGAAACCCCATCTCCACAAAAAATACAAAAATTAGCCAGGCATGGTGGCACATGCCTGTAATCCCAGCTACCCAGCAGGCTGAGGCAGAAGAATTGCTTGAACCTGGGAGGCAGAGGTTGCAGTGAGCTGAGATCACGCCACTGCCTCCTGGGCAACAGAGTGAGACTCCATCTCAAAAAAAAAAAAAAAAAAAAAAAAAAAAAATATATATATATATATATATAAACTAACACTTATGGAAAACTTATGTTCTAAGGGCTGTTCTAAGAACTTTACACATATTAACTAATTTAATCCTCACAACTCTAAATATTCCCATTATACAGACAAGGAAACAGAAACTCAGAGAAGCAACTTCAGGGCCTTTGTGTAAGCTCTTACCCATCCTTGGCTTGTTGACCTGGCTGACTGCTATTCAGACTTCAGATGGGATGCCTTGGGGAGCATTCAAAGATCTCCCTCTCTAGGTCAGGCCCTCGCATAGCATCTAGCACAGTTTTTATTATGTAATTATGTAGGGGGTCATTTGGTTTACGTCTGTCACCCCCATAGGCTTTAAATTCCATGTTTTGCTCATAATTATATCTTGAATATTCAACATATAATAAATACTTAATATTTGTTGAATGAATCAATAAAAAGCATTTTCAGTAGGAGAGGGGATGTGGTCAGATTTCCTTTAGAAGGATTTCTCTTGTGTAAAAGTTTGAAGGTGGGGAGACCAAGTCACCAACAGCAGCTGAATTCAGGAGTGACAGGAAGGCAGGCTGGACTAGAGGAGAGGCAAGAGGGATGGAGAGAAGTGGGTGAACTCAGGAAGTATTTAGGAAGCATAGTGGATGGCACTGATAATTAAGTGGATAGAAGTGAGGAAGAGGAAGGAATCAGGAGGGACTCCAAGTTTCTGAGAGCACTTTGAACTGGAGTGAGGAAGCATCTGCAAAAGAGGCAGGTTGGGTTGGCAGAGCAGGCTGTCCCTAGACCCAAGCAACTGAAACATGGAAAAGCTCTCAAAAAAATCTTTGCACCCAAACTCCTTAGCTTGGTCTTGGTGTACTTTATTCTGCCCCATCTGTGGTCTACCCCCAAACTCAGCACATAGATCACTGCTCCTCCCCTAAACCCCACCTGTCGTCCAGTCCACCTTAGTAAGTGCCACCCCACTACTCTCTCTCCACAAGATGCAGCTTTGAGGATGTCTCTGGGATTCCTCCCCGCTGCCCCAGCCCTTCACGGGGTGAATGAGTCCTCTGTAGCTATCAGGATTCGCTGTATCAGGAGTGTTCCTCTGCTGTCACCTCTGATGACCATTTTCCTCAATTCAGAATCCCCAGCACCTGCAAAAGGCCTGGATCAAGGTAAACCTCAAAAACGTTTGTTTTACTGAATTTTCTCAAAGACTTGGCTTTACTACATTAAGAGCTGAGGCAAGGAATGTGGCAGTAAATCCTGGTGCCACCACTTAGAGATTAGATAAGTCACTTTTTTCAAGCCTCAGTTTCCGTCCATCAAATGGAGATAATACAGTGGACCTACCTCGAAGAGTTGTTTTGAGGGGAAAATGAAATATGCTAGGTTAAGTGTTTAACACAATGCCTGGAACATGGTTAGTTCCCTCAAAAAATTAGCTGTTACTTATTTATTTTTAAATTCTCGCCTTGATACTCAGAAGGGGCATGAGCAGGAACAGAGGATTGCAGTTCTTAGGATGGCCACGCGAGGGAAGTGGTGAGCAGCCTCCAGGAGGACTTCGGATCTGCTGTGCCAAGGCACCTGCTGAGGACCCAGATGGCCCGCCTGGGGTTTCCGGGGCTTCCCGGCCCCTGAACATGTGGGCGCAGGCCAGAGCGCTGCAGGAGAAGCCTCTGCCAGGTGCTCGGTCTCGACTCTCACAGCCCCAGCCATCCCTCCTGCTTGTCCCCGTCTTGGCTTGGAGGGGCTGGAGGGCAGGAGGGGACAGAGTGGGGGGCAACCAGGATATATCCCCTCCGTTTTGTCATTTGTCTTTCAAACTGGTTTATGGCTATTTCTTCTGTATAGAAGTCTTGTAGTCAAACATTTCCATGTTTTCTCTTATGGCTTCTAGGTTTCATCATGCTTAGAAAGTCTTTTCCATCTCCAAGATAATTAAAATATTCACTTGTCTCTTTCTGATACATTATAGTGTTAAATATGTGCTCCACCTGGAATTTATTTCAGTGTACAAAAAGGGCACAGCTTTTTGTAATTTCCCCAAAAGACTTGCTGGTTATTCCACCCATTTGATCTCTCCCCTCCAACCCCCTACCAACATCCCCCACCACCGCCCCCCCGCCATTTGTCTGAAGTGCTGTCTTTTATTCATTCATTCATTTAGAGACAAGGTCTTGCTCTGTTGCCCAGGCTGGAGTGTAGTGGCGTGATCACAGCTCACTGCAGCCTTGACGTCCCAGGCTCAGATAATCCTCCCACTTCAGCCTCCCTGGTACTTGGGACTACAGGTGTATGCAACCATGCCCAGATAATTTTTTTTTTTTTTTTTTTGATACAGAGTCTAACTCTGTCACCAGACTGGAGTGCAGTGGCGTGATCTCAGCTCACTGCAACCTCCACCTCCTGGGTTCAAGCAATTCTCCTGCCTCAGTCTCCCAAGTAGCTGGGACCACAGGTGCACGCCACCACGCCCCGCTAATTTTTGTATTTTTAGTAGAGACAGGATTTCACCATGTTGGCTAGGATGGTCTCAATCTCTTGACCTCATGATCCACCTGCCTCAGCCTCCCAAAATGCTAGGATTACAGGCGTGAGCCATCACCCCCGGCCACAATTTTTGTATTTTTTATAGAGACAAAGTTTTGCCATGTTGCCCAGGCTAGTCTCAAGCAATCCGCCCGCCTCGACCTCCCAAAGTGTTGAGATTACTGGCATGAGCCACTGTGCTGGGCCTAAAGTGCTATCTTTGTTATACATTGAATTCCCTTGCGGGGCTAGATCCATTTCCATACTCCATTTTGTTCCACAGATTGGTCTAGTCCTGCTTCAATACCGTACTGCTTCAAACACATTGACTTTAGAGTATGTTTTAGTATTGGGTAAGACAAATCCCTTTTCATTACTTTTCTTCCTGGACTTTTTATTCCTGTATGTTTATTCTTCTATATACACTTCAAGAATCAACCCCCTCTCCACCCACCTCCCATCCAATCCTTCTGGTAACCAATATAGAACTTTGAAGATACTGAAATTATATGCAAAATGTACATTGCACATTTCCAGAGAGATAGTGCAAAGTTTTCATCAGATGTGCAAAGGGAGCCCCTGGTTTACCTGTCTCTGTGAAAGGGGCCAGGGAGGAGCACACAGGAAGCCTGATTCCTCTCTGTGCTCCCACTCCTCACCTCCACCCTCGTTCCAGGTCCTACCCTGGCCTCCATCCCGCCTCCCCTAATCTAGTCCCCCTTGCTGCTCCAGAGCAACCGTTCCACCACCCAGGCCCTAGTTCCAGGCCTAGGCTTAAGGTAGAATAGCTGATAACAAAGCTTTAATTAATATGTAAATATAATCAGGAGCCGCAGCTCCACCTCTGACCAGCTATGGAACCCACTTTGAGGCTTTTCACATTGTAGGGCCTCAGTTTATGCTTCTCACAGACCAGGTGAGAAGGGAAGGCATAGGATGACTATGCCTCCTAGCAATCACCAGGAGGATCCTTTAATCCCAGTAATTTTCCTTTTTCTCCCCATCCCCATTTACTTTTTTTTTTTTTTTTTTTGAGACAGAGTTCCCCCGTCACTCAGGCTGAGTACAGTGGTGTGACCTTGGCTCACTGCAACCCTCTGCCTCCGGGGTTCAAGTGATTCTTGTACCTCAGCCTCCCGAGTAGCTGGGACTATAGGCGTGGGCCACCACACCTGGCTAATTTTTGTGTTTTTAGTAGAGATGGGGTTTCACCATATTGGCCAGGCTGATCTTGAACTCCTGGCCTCAAGTGATCTGCCCACCTTGGCCTCCCAAAACACTGGTACAGGCGTGAGCCACCGCACCCAGCACCCATTTACATTTTAATTCATGCCCTCAGCAGGGAGACTACTGGTTTTACATGCCTCCAGCAAATATTAATTATTCTGTCCTCTCTGTCAATGAGTGGAATTCAAAGTACTGGAGCCCAAGAGTAGAACTGACCAGTGCTAAGCAAGGTTAAATAGACAAGTTGGGGCAGGCATGACCCTAGGAAAGACATACAGTATCCTCCTGGGCTTCAGAACCCAGGACTCCAGGAGTCCATTTGGAAGTTTATATAGGCAGATGCCAGGCCCTAGAACACAGTTTCTTAACCTCAGAAACCTGCTGACATTTTGGGCCTGACAATTCTCTGGCGCGGGGGCTGTCCTGTGCATTGAAGGCGTGTAGCAGCATCCCTGGTCTCTTCTCATGAGACGTCAGTAGCAACCTCCTCGTTGGGAAAATCAAAAATGTCTCCAGACATGGTCGAATGTTCCCTGGGGGGCAAAATCGCCCCAAGTTTAAAACCATTGCTCTAGAAGTAGAGAGCGCAGGGGAAGCAGGTTAACTTGGGCTTCAGGGCCGGCCACTCTACTTCCTTCTGTCTGAAAGGGACATTATAAAGTCTTTCTCTTCATACCAGGCACTTGGGGAAGTCTTTTCTCCTCTCTGAGCTTCAGTTTTTCCATCTGTAAAATGGACTTGACGTTTGTAAGTCGTTTCTTCTTCTCTTACCATCTGACATTCCTGGAACTGGTTCAGGGTAGGGCAGGGGGCGCCGCGGTGCCTGTGAGGTCCTGGGAGGTGCCCCAAAGAAAAGGAAGGATAAGAAAGAACAGATAGGGGTGGTGGTGGAGAGGGGAGACCGGGCAGGAGGCAGGAGCGTCCTAGGGACACGGAGAGGCCTGAGGCTTCCCCAGACCCCGCTTCTTGGAGGCCTCATTAATGTAGATCTCCCTCAACCCGGCAAGACAAACTCCCCGGATTCCCCTAGGCCCCGCCCACCACCGAGGCCCGGCCCCCATTGGCCCCGCCCATCAACGCGACCCCGCCCCCAGCAGGCCCCGCCTCCCCTTCGCCTCCCGCCAGCCCGAGCTTGGGCTTTGCACCCGGCGGCGACTGAAAACGGTGGCTGCTGCGGAGCCGGCAGCGCAGGCGGGCGGAGCGGAGCTGCCCCCGTGGTGGCGGGCGATGCCCCCGTGAGCCTCCCTCGCCGCCCCTCCCCGCCCCGCGTGCCTACCCACTCGGAGTCCGCGCCCGCCTGGGGCCGGGCCGCGCCTACTGCCGGGTCCGCGGGGCGGGGTCCCGGGGCAGCACCTGCCCCGCCTTGCGGAGCCGCCTCGGCCTGCGGAGCCCCCCTCCCTATCTGGACCCCGGCCCCACCTCCAGGTAAGTCAGCAGGCCTTGCTCGTCTGGGAGTGGACGTGGGGAGGGGGCTGCAGAGGTCTGGAGGACCACGGGGGGAGGGGGGTTCTGGCCATGAAGCGCAACGTAGGGATGTGAGTGTGCCGGGGCGGGGGTGGGGGGATGAACACAGGGTGTGAGAGGGCTCTGGGGAGGGGGCTAAGGGATGAGAGAGGAACGTGGGGTGTTTGGGGAAGCCTGGAAAATGGGGAAGGGGGGCCAGAGTCTTGAGTTCTTTGCTGATGCTCAGAGCTCCTGGGGCCCTGGTCTTCAACAGCATTGCCTGGCATGGCATTTTTGGAAAGTGCTTAAAATCCCTCCTGGAAAGGGAGCTGGAAGGCAGCCTGCCTTTCTCTCTTCTGCCTGTGCCCTGGTTGAGAAGCAGCCACTTTTTCCTCCCAACGTGACACCGTTGTGGTGCCCAGAGGACCCCCTCTGCCCCATAAGAGAAAAGGAGTGCTGCTTACTCCGGCCCTGGGGTGGGAAGAGGGGTCTTTGGGAAGCTGGGAAAGCAGTTGGTCAGCAGCATGGTGCAGAGCCCAGGGTTCAGGGAGGCTTGGCAAAACCCTTGATGGCCAACTTGGGCATGCTCTCATTCATAGGGAGGAGCTCTTCCCTGACTGGCCACCTGGGTATTTGGACCCCATGTCCGCATTACCTCTGGACAACTCAGCCCTGAGGAGTGGGTTTCTTCAGTGTCCTGGTCCCGAAGGCTCAGGAAGGATCCTGGAATGGGGTGGGCAGTGGCATACCAAGGCTGGAGAACAGGGGGCATTGGCTGGCACTGCCACCTAGGGCCTGTTTGAATGTGGCCCTTCAGGGCTTGGACGCCTGGGTGAATATCAGTGTCCAACCCTAGCCCCAGGGGTGTTATCAGGATGTAGGGAAAAGGCTGCTGCCCCTTTGGTCCTGTCCTCTATCCATGATGATTTCTTAAGTCTGGGTTCCTTGGGTTTGGGGCCTGAAGTCATGGGAGGAGGATTGGTCCTGGTCAACAAGGGGTTAATCAGCCATCTCCCCGCCGCGCCCCCCCTCAATAGTTGCTGCTAGTCACCAATTAGTCTGTAATCAGGCAGCTGCCAACTGTCCCTGGGGGCATGTGGGTAACCTAATGGGGCATTCTTGGTTGGGGGACAGGGTAGGTGGGTTGGCAGGGGTGTGCTGGGGAGGTGGCCCATGCAACCTGTGCTTAAACCAAGCACTATGCCCTTTGGTGTTTGTTTAGGGCCCACAGACCCCTTCCCTGCCTTCTGTTCCCGATTGCCTTGCTTAGGGACTTCCAGCCCTGGGGTTCTACACTTAGCCGACCCTTTGCAGGGTGTGAAGCCCAGAGTTGGTTAAACTTGGCTTCAAACCCAAGCTCTGCCACTTTCTGGCTGTGTGATATTGAGGAAATCACTTCCCCTCTCTGAGACTCTCAGTAAAACAAACCCAGCTGCTATGTGGGTAGCAGGAAGGAATGAGTGAAATGGTGGATTTGAGCTGCGCAGCACAGTGCCTGGCACTCAGGAGGGCTCAGCAGTTAACTGCTGAACTCATTAACAACCCCTGTGCCAAGTACTTGCTGGGGTGGGCGTGCAGGAGCCAGGTGCTGAGGACCTAGCAGGGACCACAGTCCCTTCTCCCAGGGCGTGTGGTCTGTGTTACTGTCTTAACTATTCTCTCTCCCTCCCTCCTTGCTCAACGACGCTTCTGGTCTCTGGACTTTAATTGGATTTTACTGTGCAGAACCCAGGCCCAAAGCTGCTACTCTCTGGGCTTCCCAACTTCCTGCCCAGGTGCTGAGCTCTGTGGGGTCTGTCAGGGGTCTGGGTGATGTCTGCAGCTGTAGTAGCAGCTGGCCCTTTAAGGAGGGAAGAAAACAATTATCTGGCCTGGGCATTGCATCAGCTGGAGCCTGGAGGGTCCCTGGGGAGGGGGGCGGGGGAGCAGGCTGGTGGTTGATTTCATTAGTGCCATGTGAGAACTCTCACCTGACTCTGCCCCACTCCCCAGCCACAAACTTCTCCCCCAGGCAACAGCTGCCTCAGTGCCTCCTCCCGCTCCAGGGGCACGACCTTGGAGAGCTCTCTGTGTGTACCCCCCAGTCAATGTCATGGGCCCCAGCAGAGGAGGGAAGTGTCTCTCACACTGGCCTTTTGCTGACTGTGGCACTGTCTCTCCTGTTAGCAATCTGCTGACTTGGGGTGCAGGGTGCGTCTCCTGTACTGGCATTTTGCTGACGATGGGGGTGTTTCTCCCACACTGGCATTTTGTTGACCCAGGGGAGGAGTGACTTCTACACTGTCCTCTCACTGACAGTGGGGCTGTCTCCTACACTGGTATATCGCTGACCTCACAGAAGAGCTTTACCAGCTGGGGTGTGTGTGAACTGAAGGCGGAGGTTAGAAACAAGCGCTCTCTGGTTGGAGGTGAGCTTGCTAGGAATGGTGAGTCACAGGGGTTGTGTGGTTTGGGGCAGAGAAGAGACCAGGCACTTCGGCATCAGACAGACAGGATTCCAATCTAATGCCTTCTGCTTCCAACCTGTTACCACTGCAGGCAGGTGGCCTCAACTACCAAGTCTCAGTCTCCTCTGGAAAATAGGAATAATTTATACCCATACTGCTCCACCCCATCTGGAATGTGGTTAGGGAATTAAATGTAGTAACCAGATGTATAGTACCTAGTCCAGGGCTGGCAGGGGGACGGTGCATACTGTATAATGGTTCTCTTCCCTTTGCAACTTTGGGCTCTTCATAGCTTGAGCTCAAGAAGCCTGGACAAGAAAAGGAGGGTCTGGGAGGAGTGAAGAAAAAAGGAGAAAGAATGCCTGGCCCTCTTGCCTCTGTGGCAGAAGGATGCATTCAGTCCACCAGGTACCTCTGATGTATCAGGCTCTATGAGCCAGGTGGCCCTCACGGAGCTGACATTCTAGTGGGGACATGACCCAGAGCAGGTAATTACACATGGCACGTGTGTAGAAAGGAGGGACTCAGGGGAGCTCTGGAACCTATCACTGAAGTTGCTCTCCTGCCCTCTATAATCTGGGAAAGGTTCCTGGAGGTGGCGACATCTTAGCTGAGTCATGAATGGTGCCAAGGAGTTGTAGAGGAAAAGAAGAAGGGATGAGGAAGGGGAACTGTGTGTCTGAGGCCCTGGTGATGGTGAGAACAGGCTTGGTGTGGTGGAGGAGGGCAGTGTGGGCAGGCCCAGGACAGCCCGGCCTGATTTCCTAGTCTAGCAGGATACTGAAGACTTGGGAATTTATCCTGAGGCCAATGACAACCCCTAAAGGGTTTTAAGCAGAAAAGGCAAGAGCAGATTTCCCCAGAATGTTAGGGTCTATGGCCCTCAGGCAGAGCCTTCTTGGGAGTGACTTTTTGCCCTCTCCTACCCTTTTCCCTGTGCAGCAGCCTCGGTCCCAGGGAACCGGTTGTTTATGTGGCTGACCCCAGGAGGGAGGGCGGCCAGTGCCAGTCCCTCCAGCTCCCTCTCTGTGGTCTAAGCTTCATCACGGCCTTGCTGACGAAGCTCAGCCCTTGGGGCCAGGTTCTCCCAACCTCCCTGGGGAGCCAGAGGGCAAGAGGCAGGGTTTTGCATCAGGCTGCTCTGTGCTCACATCCCAGCTCTGCAGTTCCTGAGCTGGGTAATCTCTGGCAAGGCATACCCATCTCTGAACTTCTGTGTCCTCAACTGTAAAATGGAGTTGATGTTATCTCTAGGAAAAGGATAAAGTGAAATTCCACGTGGAAATCATAAACCCTATCTCAATGTCAGTTGACATTTTTACTCTGTTGTGTGGGGGCTGACATCAACTCTGGGCTAGGCCCAGGGCTGGCTGGGGGTGGGAGCAGGGCTGGTTTCAAGAGTCTATGATCACGCAGGGCCCAGTGCCTAGAAGGACCCCACACTTAGTGTTCTGCTGACACCATCTTAAAATTCTTATGACCAAAGTTCAAAACAAGGAGTCCTGCATTTTCATTTAGCACTGGGTTCTGCATATTATATAGCTCCACAAATCGGGTAGGGGTAGGAAGAGGCAGGGAGAGACGTGGACCTGCAAACAGTTCCCAAGGGTGAGGTGGAGGGCATGACTAACTGTTCCAAGGTGGGTGGGATGTTAATAAGAATAACACTTATTTAGTGCTTACTGTGTGCTAGTTCTCTGCCCATCACTTTACATCCTCATCTTTAAACAGTCCTATGAGGTAGGTACTATTATCTGTGGTATAGATGAGGAAACTGAGGTGATCTGGCCAAAGTCGCACAGCTATCAAGTGGCAGAGCTGGGATCCAAAACCAGTTTGTCCAACTGCACAGCAATGCGTACACCAGGGAAGTCACCTAGGAGGAGCGACCACCTGCCCTGGGTTTGGAGGATAACTTAGAGTTTGCCCAAGGGGAAGAAGTGCACTGGGGAAGGGAGGGCTGTCTCAGCTGGGAAGTGTCCAGGCTGAGGGCATGATGCTTGGCCAGGAGAGGGGGAGCCAAAGCCTGGTGCCTTCTGGGGTTGACAGAAGGTAACCTTTGCATTTCATGGTCCTGATTTGCCAAGCTCAGAGCCCCTTGTCACTCTGCCCCTAGGTCCTGATGCTACCATGGCTCCTCAAGTTGCCCCAACCCCTCCTCCCGCTGTTTTGCCCCCCCTCCCTACCTCCCGGGTAATCTCGTTTACTCTCTTGACTTTAATGATCTCTTCTGGGTTCAAGATCTGCAGGTCTGGCTGGGTGTGGTGGCTCCCACCTCCTCAAAGTGCTGGTAATCCCAGCATTTTGAGAGGCTGAGATGGGCGGATCACTTGAGCCCAGGAGTTCAAGACCAGCCTGGGCAATGTGGAGACACCCTATCTCTACAAAAAAATACAAAAATTAGCTGGGCATGGTGGCGCGTGCCTGTAGTCCCAGCTACTTGGGGGACTGAGGTGGGAGGATCGCTTGAGCCTGGGAGGTTGAAACTATAGTAAGCCATGTTCATGCCACTGCACTCCAGCAGCTTGGGTGACAAAGTGAGACCCTGTCTCAACAATCTGCAGGTGCGATTGCTTCCTGGCCCACACTTAGATGTCTCACAATCAGCTTCAGCTCAGGTCCAGACCCAGCTCCCGACTCTCACACCTGCATCTGCTCTGCCTTTAGGGTCCCCGGTTCATCTCTGGCATCACCATCCACCCACCTGGTCAAGCCGGAAAGCTGGAAGTTCTCCTGGATACGCCCCTCTTCCCGTCCCACACCCCCATAACCAGTCCTCAGCAAGCCCTGTTAGTCCTGAATCTCTGCCTTGAATCCGTGGACCCTCTCACTGCCCACCGCCCCCTCCAGGCCACCATTGGCTCTCACCTGGGCCACTGTGACAGCTTCCTACCTGGTCTCCTGACATTTGTTCTTGCCCCGCTTTCTTTCATGGTCTTCTTAGGATAAACGTTGGATTGTGTCATTTCCCTGCTTAGGACCCTTTCAAGCCTTCTTGGAATGAAAGCCAGATGCACTGACGCAGTCTCCGAGGCCCTGTGGGATCTGGTCCTTGCCTACCTTTTTGTGTCTTCTTCCACCACTCTGCCTCAGCTGCAGGACTTCCACACGTGTTGTCCCCAATCCTGGAATGCACGCCCCCTCTCAGGGCCCTGCTAACTCCTACTTATCCTTCAGATAGATACCAGCTCAAACGTCATTTCCGCAGGGAAGCCTAAAAACCAGACAGTAAACAGCACCCTGCTCCAGAGGACCTTGTACTTCATAACGTTCGGCACACTCGAATCGCTTTTCCGTCATGTCTCTTTCATGCTAGACTGTGAACGCTGTGGGCTCAGGAATCCTGTTTTGTCTCACCCTGGCACATAGTAGGTACACAGTGAGCTAGTGGGTGAATAAAGGGACTAGATGAGGAGTGCTGCAGCCTCCTAACCGGTCCCTGCCTCCAGGCCTGCCTTTTCTAGCCCTTTCTCCATGCAGCCCCAGAACAATCTTTCTAAAACACAGAACTGACCCTGTCACCCCCTGCTACTTAAAATACTTCAATAGCTCCCCGTCACTGACAGGAAAAGGCCTCGGCTTCTTATGGTATTCAAAGCCCTTTATGATGTGCGCCCAACTGCCTGTCTTCCCTGCTTCCTGGCCACACTTTGAACTCCAGTCCCTCTAACACGCCAGGCTGTTTTGGGTCTCTGTGCATCTGCACTTGCTGTTCCCTTTGCTTGTAATGCCTCCCCACCCCTACTTTGTCTCCATGGAGAACGTCCTTAATTCTTCAAAATCGGCTCAGCTGCTACCTTCGCTGTGAAGCCTGCGAGCACTTCCGCTCCTCCCCGGGCAGAGTTAGCCCACCCTCCCTTGGCCACATCTCTGTGAAGTCTACATCTCTTACTCGCTGTCTGCCACTGCACTGGGCTCCTCCATCGTAGGCACAGTGATTATTTTTTCAGAATTGTTCATCTACGTACCTCCGGCTCCCAGCTTCTCTCTTGTCTTAATTAGGTCTTTGCTTATATACAGAAACCCACTCAAACCAACTTCAGTAATAAAGAAGGGCTTATTACAAGGATAGAAGGGATTCCCGGGAACTAAGGGGAAGGAAAAACATTAGCTTGAGGAAGGCGGGACCTGGAGGGCCACAGTAACTTGAAGCAGCCATTCTCTGCACCCTGCTGGCCGTCTTTGCCTTTCTGTCTCCACAGACTGGATATCTCTGCCTTTTCAGGCACCAAGCCACCTATAGTTCCTGTATTGTGTCTCTCGGTTTCAGCCACGTGGAGAGAGAGAACTTGGGGCTTGGCAGATCCAATCGCAAACTCCCAGGAGAGGATCTTATTGGCTCAGAGTGGGGCATGTGCCCACCCTGGTCCAATCATCTGTAGCCTACTGGGAAGGATCAAAGAGACATGCAAACATGGTTCTCAGTGCCCCCCTTAGAGAAGGGGGATCTTTGTTAGCTTCCAAAGACATCTCCTGGAATTCTTAGAGTGCCAAGGTTGGTGCAGGCAGTTGGGCCTGAGCCCCAGACTTCCATCTGGACAGCAGCTGGAGAAAAAAGGCCTGGAATTGTGACTTAAAGGGGAGTCTTTTCCTAGGCAGCAGTGCTCAGGACAGGCCCTGAAGAACCTGTCAAATATCATTCAGAGGCCTGAGGAGAGAGAGGAAGAGGAAAGCCTGAATTTTCTCACCTTGCTTTGGAGTGAGGAGAGAGGGAAGAGGAAGGCAGGAACAGTCAGAAGAGTTTTTCCCCACCAAAATCTTCATCCTCCAAGACGTAACTCGTTCTTTTCCTCAGTGAAAAGCCAAACCATGTCTACCCTACCTTCCTCCCATCACTCATTCTTGACCTGTGTTGATTCTGTTCTTTGTACTTCCCTGGTAATAAACTTTTTTTTTTTTTTAAGTACTTACTCTGTGCCAGACATTGTGTTCACACATTTCATTTAATCTTCACTCCCTATAAGACGGGTACTATTATTATTCCCATTTTATTTTATTTTTTAAAACATAAAATTTTATTTTATTTTAGAGACAAGGTCTCACTTTGTTGCCCAGGCTGGAGTGCAGTGGCTTGAACACGGCTCACTGCGATCTCAACTTCCTAGGCTCAAATGATCCTCCCAAGAAATTGGGACTACAGGTGCACACCACCATGTCCGGCTAATTTCTTTCTTTCTTTTTTTTTTTTTTTTTTTGAGACAGTGTCACATTCTGTCACCCAGGCTGGAGTGCAATGGCATAATCACGGCTCACTGCAGCCTTGAACTCCTCGCTCAGGTAATCCTCCCACCTCAGCCTCTCTAGTAGCTATGACCACAGTCTCATGCCATCATGCCCAGGTCAGTTTTGCTTTTTTTTTTTGTAGAGACAGGGTTTCACCCTGTTGCCTAGATTGGTCTCCAACTCCTAGGCTCAGGCAGTCCTCCCATGTTGGCCTCTGAAAGTGCTGGGATTACAGGTGTGAGCCACCACACCCGGCCTGTCATCTCATTTTACAGATAAAGAAACTGCAGTTCAGGCATTTACAGGCTAGACTGTAAAGCTCTTCACCTCTCTTAATCTCAATGATTTGCTGACTTGCCTGCTTGCTGTTTGAGATTGTGAGGGTCTCATGGGCAGATAGCAGGTTACCATCCTCCCTCTTTCCTCACTGCCCAGGAAGGGCTGCCAGCTGTGGGATAGATGGACGCAAGTAGAGTAGAAATGGTGTCTGGGTAGGTGTCAAGTCTCTGACTTGTGGATCTCCCCTGCGTAGCTAGCTCTGTGACTATGGATACGTCTTTTATCCTTTCTGAGCCCCACTTTTCTCATTCAGAAACAGGGATGATAATTCCTGCTCTGAGGCTCATATTAGATGGTGGCTGTTATGACAATTTGTGAATAGGAAAGGACCAAGGAATTTCTAAAGGGTTGTTATGACCAGAATGGGCTACAGCAACAGGGCACTAGCCGGCCCCTGTGCCTGAACTCCTGCAAGATGTGGACAAGCCTAGAGCTTCCCAGTGTGTGGAGTGGGACCGGGGATGACTTTCAGTGCCATTGCATAACATTGGCTCATATAGTGAGACAGTTGGTTCCCTTTTTTTTTTGAGATGGAATTTCACTCTTGTTGCCCAGGCTGGAGTGCAATGGTGCAATCTCAGCTTACTGCAAGCTCTGCCTCCTGGATTCAAGAGATTCTTCTGCCTCAGCCTCCCAAGTAGCTGGGATTGCAGGTATGCACTACCACGCCCGGCTAATTTTCTATATTTAGTGGAGACGGGGTTTCTCCATGTTGGTCAGGCTGGTCTTGAACTCCTGACCTCAGTTGATCTGCCTACCTCAGCCTCCCAAAGTGCTGGGATTACAGGTGTGAGCCACCACGCCTGGCCCTGGCCTCTAATGTGTCTTTAACAAGTTTGCCAACACTGGTTGTCCTCCCTTTTTAACAGAGAGCTCTCAGGCTCGGCTCAGAACATTATCCTGGTAACTCCCTGTAGCTCTACATAATAACATAACTTTGTTTCTACAGAGTTTTTTTTTTTTTTTTTTTTTTTTTTTTTTTTTGAGACGGAGTCTCGCACTGTCACCCAGGATGGAGTGCAGTGGCGTGATCTTGGCTCACTACAAGCTCTGTACCCCCGCCGGGTGGTTCATGCCATTCTCCTGCTTCAGCCTCCGGAGTAGCTGGGACTACAGTCGCCTACCACCACGCCCGGCTAATTTTTTGTAGTTTTGGTGGAGACAGGGTTACACTGTGTTAGCCAGGATGGTCTCAATCTCCTGACCTCGTGATCCACCCACCTTGGCCTCCCAAAGTGCTGGGATTACAGGCGTGCACCACCATGCCTGGCCTACTGTGTTTGTTTTATTATCATTTTCTATTTATTAAAAGTGATATTGGCATTCCACTTATATTAATAACATGGTTTCTGTTGAAAATAGTTGCACTAAAGTTGAAAGTGTCTGTTTATTTATTTTTATCTGTTTATTTATTTATCAAGAGTGGATCTCACTCTGTCGCCCAGGCTGGAGTGTAGAAGCCTGATCTTGGCTTGCCTCAGCCTTGACCTCCTGGACTCAAGTGATCCTCCCACCTCAGCCTCCCGCATAGCTGGGACTACAGGTGTGAGCCACTGCCCCTGGCCAAAGTGTCGATTTAAAGAAAATAAGTAACAAACAGGATGGGAGTCTATAGATTTATTTTTTGTTTGTTTGTTTGTTTGTTTGTTTTTTGAGACAGAGTCTCACTCTGTTGCCCAGGCTGGAGTGCAGTGGCATGATCTCAGCTCATTGCAGCCTCTGCCTCCTGGGTTCAAGCAATTCTCCTGTCTCAGCCTCCCAAGTAGCTGGGATTACAGGTACGTGCCACCATGCCCGGCTAATTTTTGTATTTTTAGTTTGACCATCCAGATGAGGTTTGACCATATTGGCCAGGCTGGTCTTGAACTCCTGACCTCAAGTGATCTGCCTGCCTCAGCCTCCCAAAATGTTGGGATTACAGGCATGAGCCACCGCGCCCGGCCTAGGAGTCTGTAGATTTGGCAGAAATCATTGAGGTGGCACACAGTGTTGTACACTTAATGCAAAATTGGGAAGTGGTATGGGAATGTCAGAAATGTGCACTATTGGCCTAGATAATTTTGAAGGTCCCTTCCACCTGCCCAACAAATCTAGGGGTCTCCCCCTGCTGCGCTGGCCTGCTCTCCTCTGCTCACCTTGAACCCTGGCTTGGGCTTCTTTAGGAGGATCCTGTCACTATTTCCCTGCAGACAGGAGAATTTGTGCCATTGTTTTCACAACCTGCTTGGGAGGCGGGGCTCACGGAGTTGAGGTGTCTGGATGTGGTAGGATGCCCCCTCATCTCTGAAGCCAGGACTTGAGACCTCCTGGAGGGAGTAGGGACTGCATACCCTACAGTTCTCCTGCTTCCCATGTATAACACAGGCCTCAGGGAGGCCTAGGGAGCAGTGAAGCTTTGGGAGCCACAGGTAAGGGTAAGGCTGCCCTTGGGGCGTCATGTCCCAGAGTTTGGGGCTCAGGGACAGTGAAACAGAAGGCTTTGGAGTCTCATAGGTCCCGCTTCCCCTACTCCCTGCTTTGCCTACCACTTTGTGCTGACTGCCTGTCCCTGGGAACTCGCAGCAGACCCCGGGGGGGCCTTGGAGGACACAGTGAATTTATCCTCAGGGCCCACGAGCAGGGCCAAAGTAGAGAAGGCAGATGGGAAGGAGGGAGGGAAGTCCTGTCTGCCCCTCCCTAGTCCCATGTTTACAGTGGGAAGGGTGGCCTGGGCCCCAGGAGGGTGGAGGGCCTGGGTAGAGTGTGGGGTGTGTGCTTGTGTGTCCATGGTGAATGTTTGAGGATCTCTGTGAAGGCATAATGTGTGTGTGTATGTATGAGAGTTTAAGTGTGTGTGTGTGTGTGTGTGTGCGTGTGTGTCCCTGGCAAATGTAACTCTTTAGCTCACAGATATGTCTGAGGGTCTCTGAGGGCATATTGTGTGTGCACTGTGTGTGTGTGTCTGTGGTGAATGTATCATCATGTGATATGTCTGCAGGTCTCTGCGAGGGAGTTTTTGTGCAATGTGCGAGTTTGTGTGTGTGTGGTAGGGTGTGTCTTGGGTCTGTGTGATGTGTGTGAGTCTGTGGTAGCTGCATCTCCATGCCATGTGAGTCTGTGGTGCACAAGGTGTGTTTTTGTGTGCATGTGTGTGCTGTGTCTGAGTGCGTGTCTAGGTGGATTGCCTGCTGGGTGTGGTGTGGTGCCTGTTGTTTTGTGTACGTCATCTTCTTTGTACAGCGTGCATCTCGCTCTGTGGCGCATCGGAGGGGCCAACCGGAGGTGTATGGCTTGCGCGCGGGTCTTTGTGCCCTGAAAGGGACCGGGGGTGGAGAGGTTGCAGGGAATGTGTGCACCTCTTTGGGCAGTATCTGTCTGGGCTGGGGCCGAGCCTGTGCTGGGTTTCTGAGGAGGGTCCCCGGGGTGGGCAGCAGGCGCGGGCGGCGCCTTCCGGCTTGGCGCGGGGCTGGTAACTGGAGCCCCTTCCCCCGATGAAATATTGATCCGGCTTCGTCAGCGGCGTGGGGGAGGGACGGGGAGGGGGGAGGGAAGGGGAGGGGAGGAGAGGGGAGAGCAGGCGGGGGAGGGACTGGGAGCGAGCCGCCGGCCGCTGTCCGTGGTGCTGCCGCATCTCCCCCAGTGAGGGTGTCGTTGCTCAGGCGAGAGTGGGCCTGGTAGGGGGAGAGATTGTCCCATCCACCAGCACCCTTGAGGGTGGCCCTGCCTCTCAGGATGAGCCTGCCTGTCCCTTCTGCTATCCCCCATCTAGGAAGGGGGAGCAGAGGAACCAAATATGTATCTTATTGGGATCCAGTATCCACCAGCTAGGGTGGCCATATGGCTGGGTTTGCCTGGCACAGTCCTCATTTTCACCTGTGGTCCGGTGTGATTGAGTGTTGTCCCTGCTCATTCTCACAAGGGTCCCAGGTGGATGATAAATTATGTGCTCACCTGTAACAAGACTTTGATCCAAAGACCTTTTCCCAGTCGCCTCTGCTCTGCCCTGGGAGTTCTTTAGCCATGTGGACATGTAAGTGTGTGTGTGGTTGCATGTGTGGAAATTGTCCTTCCTGTGCTAGGACTGAGCTGGAATAAGTGCTTCAGAGCCCCGGGCTCCTGCCACAGCCCAAACCCTCCCCAATGCATCAAGCCCCCTTTTCTTTCAGTCCAAATTCTGCTTTCCATTCCAGCTGTGCTCCTTTCAGGCCTGGGCTTCCCCTGTGCCTTAGGGAGGGAGTCGGGGTGCCCCCCTAGCCTCCCTCCTGCATCCTGAGCTGGGTAGACCCCTTCCTGGTCTCAATATCAGGGTGTTGCAGGGCTTCCAGCTTGGCCATCTGTATATTCATGGCATCTTCTGTGAGTTCCTCTCCTACTCTTCACCATGGACTCTCCCTCCTTCAGTTGGTTCCGTCTTCCTCCTACCTCTAACTGTAGGTATTACCTCTCAATCCTTCCTCACTCTCTGCTGTCTCCTGGGCATTCTTCTTCCTTTCCACACCCCATTTTTTCTTTGGAGAACACACCCAAATGCTGCCCACTCACGTTGCTCTCCTGAGCGCTAGTGAATTGGCTTATCTGGCCAACACCTGAATGTGAGAGTTGCAGCATTATCTCAGACCCATCGGGACTAGAATGGGGATTCATCTTCTCCTTAAGCCAGGAGTTTTCTGCTAGGACCTCAAGCTCTGCCGTTGGCACCTTTCACCCCCATCCGTCCTGTAAATCACCTTGGATTTCATTTACTTATTTATGTAGGTATGTATGTGTGTATGTATGTATGTATGTATGTATGTATGTATTTATTTATTTATTTTGAGATGGAGTCTCACTCTGTTGCCCAGGCTGGAGTGCAGTGGCGAGATCTCGGCTCACTGCAAGCTTCACCTCCTGGGTTCACATCATTCTCCTGCCTCAGCCTCCTGAGTAGCTGGGACTACAGGCGCCCGCCACCAGGCCCGCCTAATTTTTTTGTATTTTTAGTAGAGACAGGGTTTCACTGTGTTAGCCAGATGGTCTCGATCTCCTGACCTTGTGATCTGCCCGCCTCAGCCTCCCAAAGTGCTGGGATTACAGGCGTGAGCCACCGTGCCCGGCCAAATCACCTTGGATTTCATTTTTTCCCTTTTCCCTACTTTGTCCCCTCACTCACTCTAGGCAATCCCCTAACCCCACCCACGACTCCTGGCCATGTTTCCTCTTTGCACCTCACTTTCTGAAGCAGTGCAGCCCTTCTTCCTGCATGGATGTAGCAGCCTCCTGGCTGCTCTTCCTGCTGTCAGGCTTCTTTCTGAGTCTGCACTCAGTGTCAGATTGATCTCTGTAAAGTATTACATCTAAATCATGTCAGATTTCACTCCTACAGGATGAAAGCCTAGCTTCTTAGCCCCACATTCAGAGCCCTGCACTGGCTGCTCCCAGCCTATCTTTCCAGCCCTCTGTTCCGCAGTTGTACCTACCTCCTCTCCAACTTCACTGCTCTGTTCACCAGCCTCTGAACACAGTGTTTTCTCCCTGGGCCTTCCCAGTAGTTGCCACCTCTTTCCTTTAGAGCCACCTCTGCCTCTCCTCTCCAAACCTCACCTATCTTTTGAGGTGCAACTACTGGGTTAATGCCTTCTCTGGTCTCCCCCACCCTGAAGTGTTCACTCTTTCTGCAGAACAACCAGAGCAATGTATCTTCACCTCTCAGTGCCTTGGGTGGTCCATGGACCAGCATCATGAGAATCACTTGTAAGTTTCTTAGAAATGCAGTGTCTCAGGCTCCACCTATGACCCATGGATCAGAGCAAGCTCCCCAGGTGATCCACCTTCACGTTGCAGTTGGAGAAGCACTAGATGGTGTGGTCATTGAGGACAGGATCTTGCTTCTGTTTGGGGAGTCACCTTTGGCCAGTAGTAGTGGTATGCTCCAGTGCCAAGTTTAGCAGCCCCTGTAAGGAGACAGGTGCCACATCTAGCCAGATCCTACAAGCCAAGGGAGGGGTGGATGGTGGAGATGGCTGAAAAGAATGTGTACCCTGGCTGGCCCCTTCCCACCCATAATCTATGCCCTGCCAGGCCCCAGAGCTCAAGCTCTGTAAATCTGACTGTAGAAAGCACTTTAGTGACATGAGGAGGAATCAATTAATCAATAAAAAAGCAGTTATCAAGCAGATAGAAGAACTTTTCCCTCATCACAAAGCACACATTGGTGGAAATGCTTGTTACTCTAATGTATGTTTTGAAAAAGAAAAATATGTGGTTTTGGTTTTTTTCTTTATTATCACATTAATACAGTTTCTTAAGTAGTAACTTTAGAAAACACAATATGTCACATGGAGAAAATAAAAATGACTCACAGTGCTATAAATACTGCTAATTTAATGTTTTAGGTTGCCATTCATTCATTTTACAAATATTTACTGAGTCCTGCTATATGCCAGACCTGTGCCAGGTACTAGGGATTCACGGTGAAGACGACAACAAGGTTCCTATTTTTAACCAGCTCACAGCCAGGGGGCGGGGTGTGGGAGACAAGCACGGAACAAGTTAGGAACAGCAGTGTGTTCATTTCCTAGGGAAGCTGCAACAAAGTGCCACGAACAGGGTGGCTTAAAACAACAGAAAGGTGGACTCTCACAGTTCTGAAGGCTGCAAGTCTAAAATCAGGTGTTGAAAGGGTTGCTTCCTTCTGTGTGCTGTGAGGAAAATCTGTTCCGTGCCTCTCCCCTGGCTTCTGGTGACAGGTGGCAATCCTTGGCGTTCCTTGGCGCATTGACGCGTCACTCCCATTTCTGCCTCCATCGGCACATGGCGCTCTCCCCGTGTCTGTCTTCACGTGGCCGCCTTCCTATAAGGACACTGGTTATATGAGGGACCCACCCTTCTCCAGCATGACCTCATCTTAACTCGTCACATCTGCAATGACCGTGTTTCCAAACCAGGTCACATTCTGAGGGACTGGAGGTTAGAACCTCAACATTTTTTAGGGGGACACAATTCAACTTAGGGACAGTACAAAGGGAATTATGGGGACTAACCTCATCTGGGAAGACTCTCCTAGGAAATGACCTTCAAACTTGGATTGAGCCAAGAATAGGGTTTAGCCAGGCAAAGGTGGCAGGACTGACAAGTATGGGGCCACCAGATCATGGGGGTGGGGGAAGAGAAGAGCATGCCAGGCAGACAGACAGGAGACAAAGTGGCTAAGTGACTTTTTTTTTTTTTTTTTTTTTTTTTTTTTTTTGACAGAGTCTGGCTCTGTCACCCAGGCTGGAGTGCAGTGTTGCGATCTCGGCTCACTACAACTTCCACCTCCTGGGCTCAAGCCATCCTCCCACCTCAGCCTCCCGAGTAGCTGGGACTACACATCAGGCTAATTTTTGTATCTTTTTGTAGAGACGAGGTTTTGCCGTGTTGCTCAGGCTGGTCTCAAATTCCTGGGCTCATGCGATTCACCTGCCTTGGCCCCCCAAAGTGCTAGGATTACAGGCATGAGCCCCATGCCCGGCCCAAGGTGGTACTTTTGAGGACTGAAAAGAAGCAAGTGTGACTGGAATACAGAGTAGGGGCAAGAGGTATGGGACGGACTGGGAGATAGGAGAGGAAGACAGTCCAAAGCAAGTGTGACCAGAATACAGAGTAGGGGCAAGAGGTATGGGACGGGCTGGGAGATAGGAGAGGAAGACAGTCTCTAGGTCACATGGGCTTGTGGGCCTTGGTGAGGGGCTTCTCCTTTGTCCTGCAGGAAATGGGAAGCTAAGGGAGGCTGTCAAGCAGGAGAGATTCATTCTGTTTTGTAGGCTGGCTCCTCCCAAAACTGACTCAGGCTGTGGTGTTCCTCCAAGTCCCTGCTTCTGAGGAAGAACACACAGCCCTGTCCTTAGGAGCCCCTAGCCCAGTGAAGGCCCATGGCGACCCTGTCCTGGGAAGGGGGCATGGCTGTGACCCCAGCAGCCCCTAGTGGAGCCTTCAGGAACCTTGTTCTGAATGGGAGACAGGGCTCACCCAGCCCTGGGTCTGCCTTACCCCTGTGTGTTTTGAGTCCTTAGAGTTTGGGTTTGAGTCTGACCACCCCATCTCCTGCACTGCCATGATGACTGTGACTGAGACTGTATCTAGGGTCCATGTGGTGCCCTGAGGCCCCAGGGAACGTCAGGGGCTCAGTCTTCTAGTTCTTGCAGGGACCATGCCTTCAGCACCCTACTCCCTTCAAGGCATGTTTGCAGTCTGCATTGCCTTCCTACACAGTATCCAGCCTCTCTGGGGTCCTCGACCCATCCCTTACCACACCCTCAGAGGGCCACCCCTTTCCTGTGTGTGATGGGAGAGGGCCTGCCCACCCTGCCCAAAGCTGCCTGTCCCTGCCTTGCCCGGGCTGGGTGGGCCAGGCTGGGTGGAGGAGAAGTGGGTCAGCCTGGTAGCCATGGTGACAGCAGCTGCTCCGTGCCAGCCTTCTCTCCTCACCACAAACCTAACCGATGAGCTCCTTTGTCCGGTCTGGCGGGGATGGGGGTCAGGCGAGTGAGATTGGGGACTGTGGTGTGTATGAGTATGCATGTGTTCAAGCTCACACACACCTGCTCAAAGGTGGGGTGTGTGCCTTAGCCAAGGGAGCCCACGACTCAGGGTAAGACGCTTCCTGCTTCCCTGCCCACGGAGCCATGGGGCTCTTCCTGCCTCTCTGGACTGGGCAGGGGCCCAGTGGGGAGGGTGTTTGTGGGTGTGTGCAGGTGTCTACACATGTGAGTCCGTGAATGCCTATGGCTGTCGTCATGTGTGTCTTCTGTGGCTTCTGTGTGTCTCTGTGTGTATGAGTGTCTTGGTGGGGGGCGGTGTGCATATCTGTGTGCACATGTGATTGCGTCTTTAAGTGTATATCATTGACCCGAGTCTGTGTGATCACACATTTGGAATTCTGTGCCCCATATCTCTTCCTGCATGTGTGTGTGCACGTGTGTGTGTGTGTGTGCGCGCACACATGCCAGCCTGGCTTGGGGGAGACAAAGGTCTGCACAACTAGGAGAGGAGCTGTTGCTCTGTGCTGCCCACGCTGGCTGGGTGTGCTTCCTTGGCACAGACTGTCTTCACCACCACAACCACCTACCAGCCCATCACCGCCCACCTCTAGACAGGAGAGGCTGGAGCCGAAGGAGCCCCTCTACTCCTTCTGTGAGTGCAGGCACTAGCCTCTAACAAGGGCACAGATCAGCACAGGTGACGCGATGGGCCGTCCTGGTGCGGGATTAGGTTTGGGCCAGGAGTATCAGATGCCAGACCCACCATCCAGCAGGGGGTCAGGAGCTGAGATGCTGGCACAGCTTCATAGGCCACTTCTCACTTCAACTGAAAAGTGCAGGGACCCTGATCCCAGACTTCTGGAGCACTCAGGGCTGTGGTGGGAGGTGCTGCTCTAGTCCCTGGCCCTTCCCCTGAAGTGGTTGCACCTGGTGTGGACTCCAGACCAATAAGAACTAACACCTGGACAATCCTTTACGCTTTATAAAGGGATCTTTTTGGAATAATAATGTAATTGCCCAACTGATGATCATTCCTTGTTTTGTGATGTTTTATATAAGAATCCTAAAGCAGACATTATCGTCCCCACTTTATAGATGAGGAGCGTTAGGCTCAGGGGATTTGTTAAGGAAGCCCTGTATCATACGGCTTGTAAGTGGCAGATCTAGGTCTTGCACCTAAGTCTGTCTGCCTCCAGAGCATGTGTTTCATTCACTCTGCCTCTCTCTGCTTTTTGCCTCCTGCTCCTCTTTGTCTCATCTGACCCCCAGTCCAGCCGGGAGAGTCAGGGAGGGCCCAGGTGGTGATTAAACTCGTTTTGTAGAGGAGGGAATGGAGGGAATGGTCCAGAGAAGCTGAAGGACCTGCTAAGGATCACATGGCTGGGGCAGAGCCAGGAGTGTGTCACCCAACTGCTGGGCATGTCACAGAGTGTCTGGGGAGGAACACAGACCCCATTAATCAGAGGGAGGTTGGAGGAAGGAAGGATGGGGTCTAGAGCTCCTCAGCGGTTGGTCCTGGTTGAGTCTCTATACATGTATTAAAAAATCTCACAGTTGTGGGTCTTCAGCAGCTTGGCATCCAAGTGCCTAAAGGAACATGAGGGGGCCCAGGAGTTGTGAAAATTTTACAAGAGGAAACAGAGAATTGAAGAGTTTAAATGATTTGCTCAAGGTCACACAGCTTCTTCAAAGTCTATCTTTTTATGCCACAATCTACTGGAAGCCCTTGAGGGCAGATACCTTACCTAGCCCTTCCTCTAAGCTCCCCTCTTCCCTTCCAGACCCTTTTGCCACATCGCCTCCTCCTGGGAGCCTGCCCTGATTGCCTTCACCTCATTTCTTGAAAACTGGTGTTTTAGCAGAAGTCGATTGAAGCCTTGTGCAAATGCCCTAGGGGTGTGCTGTTGGGAGGGGCACAGCCCCCTGTGATGTGGAACACCAGGCTCAGATTCATCAATTCGGTGAGTTGGGTTTTCTTCCAGGTGAAGGGTGGGGAGGGAGCACCACCGATAGGTGATTTGAGACCTGAGAGTTAGGGGACTTAGGGTGGAAGCGCTGATTTTGCCACCAATTTTTTGTGTTACCCTGGTGCGTCTTTCCCCCATTCTGGGCCTTGATTTCTTGTTCTGCAAAATAAAAGGCTCAGGCTAGAATAGAGACAGCAAGTCAGTTTTAGCTCATGAGCTGTTTCTCATCAGCTGGTGCTGGAGCCCTGTGTTGAGAGGGACTCTGAGGCTGTCTGACCTTGATGGGAAAGAGAGAGGTTAATGGTGTCCACTGTGAGTAGAGGATGGGGAGGGGTGGCAGGAGCCTCAGTTATTTGCAGTTCCTTCCAGCCTAACACTCCATCACCCTGTGATGCCTTCCTTGGTCTTTACTGTTGGAAAGGTGGGTGGCTAGGTTCATCTTGAGCTTTTGTGTGGCCTTGAACGACCAAAAATTCTCATCTGGGTGGGGCGCGGTAGCTCACACCTGTAATTCCAGCACTTTGGGAGGTCGAGGCGGGCGGATCACGAGGTCAGGAGTTCGAGACCAGCCTGGCCAATATGGCAAAACCCCATCTCTACTAAAAATACAAAAATTAGCTGGACGTGATGGTGGGCACCTGTAGTCCCAGCTACTCAGGAGGCTGAGGCAGGAGAATTGCTTAAACTCGAGAGGCGGAGGTTGCAGTGAGTCGAGATTTCTCCACTGCACTCTAGCCTGGGTGACAGAGCAAGACTCCATCTCAAAAAAAAAAAAAAAATCATTGAGTTAGACCCACGGTTACAGGGACTGAGGGGCCCAGGGTAGCCTGGTAGGGCCCTGAGACCTGCTGTTGTCAGGATTCAGGAGAGAGTTTGGAGGGCCCTTTTAGGGTACTGAGACCCCAGGGTAGAGGCCAAACATCCAAGGGCTAAAAAGAAAACACAAAGCTTATTCCTGGGGAGCTGGGCAGGTCTCTTCTGGCATGGAGTTTTGGCAGAAGTGGGGGCAGCAGCTGTCTCCCTGGAGGATAAATGGAAGTTTCTCTGCTGCTGTGGTAATAGCTGGGAGTCAGCAGGAAGAACTTCAGAGTGAGGTCTCTGTGACTCACTGAGATCATAGGATGGTTTCCTTCCCTGAGGTGCCATGACCCGGGCTGAGAAAGGGATGGTCTGCTCAGAAGCGGGGAATCGGTGAAGGGACTTGGTGGGAAGGGTATAGTTTATTTAGCAATCGTTTGGAATCACCAGCATGTGACATGGTATGCTCTGTGTCCTGCCCGCTCCTCAACACTCTGCCACAGCCTCCACCACCTTCCCTTTTCCATCCCTGTGGTCTGATGGCTCAGGGGTTGCTATTCTGTGGATGTCCCTCCTTTTAGGTGCCCTATCTGTAACTTTGGCATGTCTTTCCTGAGCTAGACCTGCTGCCAGAGAAGAAACTAGATCTCTAATTCCGAGTCCTCCGCTCCAATGTGCGTTCAGACTCAACTCTCCCAGTCAAAAGGAGTTTTAGAGATTACTTAATCTGACCCCTTCATTTTACACCCAGATGAGACAGCCGAGGCCCAGAGGAGTTCACATAAGGAATCTGTTCACATTCGAATCCCACATCCTGATTCCTAACCCTCCTAAGCTGCCCTACCCAGGACTTCTGGCCCACAGGGTCAGTCCTAGGACCTTGGGTCCAGTGCTTTGGGTCTGGCTTCTCCTGCCCCCTTGGGGAGTGGCCTGCAGACTGGGCCCTCCCAAGCATTTTTCAGTTCTCCAGCCCTGCTGGTTGATCCCTAGATGGTTAAAGATGAGAAAATAGCTCTGGATGGTGCAGAGACCTTGATTCCAAACCAACTGCTTGTCAATTCCATTTATTATTCATGAGAAAACATGAGCCCCTGGGTTGGCAGGGTCAGGAATTTTGTCCCTTACCCCCGTCCCTTTCCGCCCCCTGGGGGTGGTACTCTCCTGCTTCCCGGAGGCTGTGCTAGGGAAGCACTTTGCTTCTCCAGCTATGGTCCGGTTGGGATTTCTCCTGCCCTAACTTAGATGCTCATGCCAGCTGTGGGAACCTGGGCCAGAGGGGCTTTTCTCATACAGACACTTTCCTTGTAGTTTTCCAAAGGGCCTAGAGACCCAGAGCAGAGTCTGAGCTTAAGGGCCGGGCCTCCATTTTTGGTTGAAGGGACAGGGGATGCTAAGCATTCTGTCTCTTTGTGGAAACATGAGACCTGAGTTCAAGTCCAGGCCTTGCCTCTTCTTAGCTGGCTAGGATGGATAAGTCCTTTACTTCTCTGAGACTGTTTTCTTATCTACAACACAGAGATAACCACATACCTTCCAGAAATACTGTAAGGAGTAAATTAGACCTACACCGTGGTAGAGTCACAGTATCAGATAAGCCTTCTCCCATCTTCCACCAAAAGACCATGCAGATACCCAAAAAACACACAAACTGGCACTAGAATTGGAAACTCAAAAGAAGAGATCATCATAGGCCCCAGTCCAGGGGGACTTTCCATTAGCTGCAGGGTTGATGGGGGATGGAGAAATACAATCCAGGACTCTGCACACGTCACATGGTGAATGAGATCGGTCCAGGCAGCCACAGAGAAGGCAAAATGAGGCGTTAACTCATCCCCTCTGTCAGCTATACTTTGCCAGGCTGGCAGGAGTCATACTGACCAGGTGACCATTGTCAGCTGTCTGGGGACTGTCTTCCTTATCCGTCACAATGGTGCTTTTCCTCTTCTACCCATTCTCCCTCCCCTTTCTGTGTCATTTTGAAAAGGCGGACTCCTCCAATGTACCAGGCCCAAGGGCCCAGGGTCAAGCGAAGTGCCCTGAACCCTGGGATGGTCAGCTGCCCCAGGAAAACCACTGTGGGCTAGGACAGAGCCAGGAGGGTGCTGGGTGCAGAGGATGTTGGAGCAGCTGGCCTTTTTGGGTTCTTCCTGAGTAGAGGAGACCGACTTCAGCATGGGACTTTGCAGCCAAACTGTGGAGGCCGACAGCTGGAGATCCCACTTCTGTTCAAAACAGAGCCATAGACTCCTGCAGCCCCCTCCCCCAGAATGCTTCTCAGGGCCCTCTGTCCTCTTCCCTGGCACTTAGCATAACCATCATTAAATATTTAACTGTAGAATTAGTTATTTACTGTCTGTCTCCCTCCTGGACTGGAGGCTTTGGGAGGGCAGGACCAAGTTGGTCTGACTCACCACTGTATCCTTGGCATTCAGCAGGGGCCTGCGAATTTTAGGGGCTTAAATATTTGTTGACTGCAGCTAATAAGGAGAGTAAATGTCAATATTTTAAAAAGAAATTTGACCATATATTCCGAGAATCCAAAAGACATTTATGACCCTGGCATCAGGTAGGATGCTTTTGGAGGTAACAGAGAACTCTGATTCAAACTGGTTTAAGCAATGGAAAATGTATTGTCTCACATCATTGGAAGACCAGCGCAGGGCAGGCCCTAGGTGTGGCCTGAGGTACTTTCTGTCTGAGTGCTCTCTGTTCACAGTAGCACTGGCTTCATCCTAGGGCTGAGCCCTCTCTAGGGTGTAGGAAAGAGAAGGACAGAGGGAGAAAGAAGGAGGGCCCCCCACCTCTCTTATAAGCATGGAATCCAAATCTTCCCCCGCTTGGACAAGTAAGAGTTGCCAAGGTGAATGCCATTCACGGATTGCCTTAAATTAATCAAGATCTGCCTCTAAAACAAGGAGTGGGTGGTACCTGGACAAAACCAGCCCTCTGTCAGGAAGCAGAAAGAGGGAGTGTATGCTAGGGAAGCTCCTAGCAGTATCTGTACCCCCGGACCCAGTCGTTCCATTTTGAGGAATCAGTCCTAAAGAAACAAGCAGACAATATCCATGTAGAAAGATGTTTAGGCTGGGTGTGGTGGCTCACACCTGTAATCCCAGCACTTTGAGAGGCCAAGGCTGGTGGATCACTTGAGATTAGGAGTTTGAGACCAGCCTGGTCAACAGGGTGGAACCTGTCTCTACTAAAAATACAAAAAAATTAGCTGGGCATGGTGGCGCATGCCTGTAATCCCAGCTACTCGGATGGCTGAGGCACCAGATTCACTTGAACCTAAGTGGCAGAGGTTGTAGTGAGTCGAGATCGTGCCACTGCACTCCAGCCTGGGTGACAAAGCAAGACTCCATCTCAAAAAAAAAAAGAAAAAAAAAGAAAAAAAGAAAGATGTTTATTGCCGTGTTTATTTAAAAGAGAGGAAAGAAACCAGGCACGGTGGCTCATGTCTATAATCCCAGCACTTTGGGAGGCTGAGGCAGGCAGATCACCTGGGGTTAGGAGTTCGAGACCAGCCTTAACAACATGGTGAAACCCCCCTCTACTAAAAATACAAAATGTTAGCCAGGCATGGTGGTACAGGACTATAATGCCAGCTACTTGGGAGGCTGAGGCAAGAGAATTGCTTGAACCCAGGAGGTGAAGTTTGCGGTGAGCTGAGATTGCACCACTGCACTTGAGCCTGGGTGACAGAGTGAGGCTCTATCTCAAAAAATAAATAAATAAAAAATAAAAACAAAAGAGAGGAAAGAGAGAAAGAGGAGAGAAACTTGGGCCTGATCTAAGAGGTAACTATATTGAAATACGTAAGTCAATTATGCTACTTCTATACAATGGAATATCATGGTAGCATACATAGTGTTAATGACATTGGGAAATGCTTATGATGTATTTTTTTTTTGAGACAAGAGTCTCGGTCTGTCACCCAGGCTGGAGTGCAATGGTGCGATCTCGGCTCACTGCGACCTCTGCCTCCTGGGTTCAAGCGATTCTCCTGCCTCAGCCTCCTGAGTAGTTGGGATTATAGGCGCCCACCACCACGCCTGGCTAATTTTTGTATTTTTAGTAGAGATGGGGTTTCACCATGTTGGTCAGGCTGGTCTCGAACTCCTGACCTCAAGTGATCTGCCCACCTCAGCCTCCCAAAGTGCTGGAATTGCAGGCGTGAGCCACCGTGCCCAGCCATGATATAATGTTAAATGAAAAAAATACTAGTATATAAAATGATATTTGCAGTATGAGTTCAATTATTTTTAAAAATGCATGGAAGGGTGGCTGGAAGGGAATAGACTAAAATTCCTCTCAAGTAGAGTGATTTTCTTGCTGCTTTGGGCTTTTCTGCAGTATCCCTTTCACACAGAAGGACCCCACCAGAGTCTGCACAGACTGGAGCCAGTTCTGTTCTCCCTGTTATTATTTGCTATGAAAATAATAACCACTAATACTTACTGAATATTTCCTCTAAGCCTGATGGGCACTTCACATGCATTATTTAATTTAATCCTTAGAACAATCCTATGAGCTAAGTGCTTTTATTTCACATCTTGCTGAGGTGTTCACTGAAACCTCAGGATGTTTGTTTGGTCACAAGTTCACACAGCTAGTGTGTAGAGGCCTTTGGAATTCAAGCCCGGGCCATGTGACTCCACAGCCTCAATCCTCTCCATTAAACTAGGTCACCTGCGAGGTTCTTCATAGCCATGTGCCAATAGGAATAGTCCCTTTTATTGAGCCAGAACCTGTGCATGCCCTTGACATTTGTTTGTGCATTTAAACCTTACAGCCTCAGAGAGGTCAAGTGACTAGCCCAAGGTCATGCAGCTAGGAAGTGGTGGGACTGCAGTAGATTCATCCAGGTCTGACATGGGATCCTTTGTTTCCTGCCCACCTCCAGAGCTGCCTGAGGCCCTGCCGCCCCAGGGACCATGTTTAACGGGGAGCCAGGTCCTGCCTCGTCTGGGGCCTCCAGGAACGTGGTGCGGAGCTCCAGCATTAGCGGTGAAATCTGCGGATCCCAGCAAGCTGGGGGTGGGGCTGGGACCAGCACTGCCAAGAAGCGGAGGAGCAGCCTGGGTGCCAAGATGGTGGCCATCGTGGGCCTGACTCAGTGGAGCAAGAGCACACTCCAGCTTCCGCAGCCTGGTGAGGGGACCTGGGACATCGCGGGGTGGGGGTAGGGGACACTTTGCAAAGACAGACTACCCAGGGACTGCCCTGATGGGTCTGCACTCGCATGCCCATAAACACTTATACGGTGGCCCTTCCCATACAACAGGTGCTGTTCTAGGTCCAGTAGGTGTATGGACTGATTAAATCTCCATGGAGCTCTATGAGGCAGGTACCAAAGAACAGAAAAGGGAGGTCAGATGTTTCAAACTACACAACTAGTAGGTGGTGGAGCCTGGATTCAAACTCTGGCAGTTGGGCTTCCTAGCTGATGCTCTTAACCTTTACACTCTACTGTCTCCACACACACACTTAGACATTAACCAGTAGTTACTTGTTAAACAGGCTTATGTTCCTGGCACTGTGTAAGTGACACCACAATTTTACAGACATACACATCCACAAGATTTAGTCTCAGGTGCCGGTGCAGGGCTCACACCTATAATCCCAGCACTTTGGAGGGAGAAGCGGGAGGGCCACTTGAGCCCAGGAGTTTGAGACCAGCCTGGGGAACATAGTGAGACCCCCTGGTTTAAAAAACAAAAAAGATTCAGTCTCACCTGTAATCTCCCAGTCTCCTAAATACAAATAACTACACAAATGCACTTCTGTAGTCCCATGTATATGTTACGAAGCACAAGGGAGACACACACAAAGATGTGTGACTTGTACAGTTACATAAATAGAGCACTCAGTGGCTCTGGTAAGCTGCCCATATTTCCAGGGAGGCACAATAGAGAAATTCACACTGTGCATAGTCACAGATAAAACCAGTCATGCAAACCACACAGACATGGCCCTCTGATTACATGCACAGACCCACATCACAGAAACATGTCCCATGTGTGCAGGTGTACATCACAAAGCCACATTCACACACACTATAATAGCTCCATCCTCATCAATGCAGTATCCTTTTTCAGACACCTCGCTGCAGAATCTCAGTTATGTTCAGCCTGGTGGGTGACCACCTTGTGACATACATAGACCCCACAACACAGAGGAGCCAGCCCTCCCCACCAAGACCTCCTCACTTTGTGGCATCAGCCCAGACACCAGCTGGTTTTGTTTTAAAATCTCTTCCTGCTTATTTTGTTCAGAGTAACAACTTCCCCAGAAACCTTCAAATAGGCAGCTGGATGGGATGGTGAGGGGGCGGGGGCTCCGGAGGATCCGGGGAGAATGCTCATCAAGGCTCCCAGTTGGGGCTGGGGGTGGGGGACTTTTCCAGGCCTTAAAATAGATTTTTACAAAGCCCTCGACAGGAGCACGTGGGCTGGTCTTTTCCAGCAATCAAGCTGTGATGTGGTTTCTGGCTGGGGAAAGCTATTATAGATGGGGAAGGGGCTTGAGGTTATCAGAGTCCTAGAGTGGGCGTGGCCTCTGTGAATATGCAGTTTAGGCCTGGTACTAGAGAGTCAGGAAGATGGGGACGTGGGGATCTAGAAGTTGGGCTGGGACAAGGAGGGGGCTGAGGTAGGACCAAGGAGTGAGATTAAGATTAGGAGGTCATGGAGGTGTTGGACCCCAGGATTCTGGCTCCAGGGGACCAAGCCCAGGAATCCAGCTGATTCAGTTTCAGACCCAAAGGCTTCTTCATGCCCAAAGTGATTTGGAGGGACAGTCTTCCAAGGCCAGGATAGGGACCTGAGTCACTGGGATAAACTTCTAGTGGTCTGCCTTGACTTTACAGGCTGCAGGCAGGGATTGGAGCAGATACCAGGAAGACCTTTCATCTCGAGAAGAGATGAATGATGTTGGGGCTTCTGAATTCCTTGTCTCCTTGGTATGCAAGGGCATGGCTGAAGGACTGGAGCTAGGGGAACTGCCCAGATGCCCTTCTAACTGAAGGTGTCTGTGAATCAGCTAATTGCTGAAAGTCAGAGTGGGGAGGGTCCCTTGAGATCATCTAGTACACTGTACTTAAGTTATTGATGAGGCATCCAGAGCCTGGGGAGAAAGCATGTCCCTGGAGAACAACCTCAAGTTCAGATCCACCCCCTGTCATTTACTAGCCGGGTGACTAAGGCAAGTTACTTCACCTCTCTGAGCCTGCTGCCTTGTTCCTAGAATGAGGGCAGTGATACATGCCTTGCAGAGTTGTCCAGGGGATTAAATGAGATAGGGTGTGCAAAGGCACCCAGCTTCATGCCTGGTACATAGGGTAGGCACTCAGCGAAGTGTTGATGCTATTATTATTACCTGCCATTGTACCATAAGGCCAAAAGAGAAGTGAGTTCTCAGCCTCTATACCTCTGCTCCTTCCCTGTAGCATACTCCTCTCCATCTAGAATTCCTTCTCCATTTTTTGCCCCCATGCCTTGAGGATGCCAGTATCCCAGCTCGGACCCTCCTCATGGGTGGGAGCATCTGGTGCCAGAGGAATATATGAGGCAGACTCATGGGCATTGGCTCTGGAAACTGTTCTGGGAAAGACCCTAGAAGGGTGCCCCCACTCCCAACAGATGGGATAGTTCCATTCCCTGCAGGGCTGGGCTGTGTGAAGTTGGGAGGAATTCCCCTCCTGGACTCGGTCTTCTGGGCTCAGGTCTGCCCTTCCCAGGGCCTCCTTCCTCCTAGTGTGTCCGTACTCTGCATTGGCTAGAGCCCTGCCCATCCTTCTTTGTTTCAAAGCCCCTGCCCTAGTACAGGACCCATAATATCTAGCCTGGACGATTGCACCACCCTCCTCTCTAGTTCTCCTGCCTCCTGCCTGCCTTCTTCCAGTTTATTCCTCATGTTGCCCTAGAGTGGACTTACAAAAACTCACTTTAGAGGGCGAGTCCTGGCTCTGTAACTCACCATAGGACCTCTGGAAATTTACTTTTCCACTGGGCCTCAGTTTCCTCTTCTGTAAAATGGAGCTAAAATGCTCTCTCCCAGTTTCTTTTTGGATCTAACATTCACTAAGTCGTGGGAGCAGTGAGGAGGGTGGGGTCAGAGCTTTGGGTCCAGGACACAGGTGGATTCTGGTCTGGCAATTGGCTGGGTCTACACAGGACCATCCTGGGCTGTCCTAGCCCCTGCCCAAACAGAGCTAGTATTTTCAGTACCAGGGACAGCGGCTTTCCACTTCTGGACCCCGGGATCTGGGTCAGGGTAGAGAGAGGGCTCAGGACCATTCCAGAAGATGCCATAGGGAGTGGTGGTACAGGGTGTGAGTGCCCCTCCTTTGTTTGTGATGGGACAGATGGGATGGTTCCTGGAGTCTTTTGGTCTCTGGGGCCCATAGAATTATTTCAGGCAACTTGGCCTGTTTCTCTAGAGAGAGAGAGATTATATAAAGTTATTCCATAAATCAGCAGGGGTTGAGACTAAACATGTATGAAGCCAGTGGAGGGATCGTATGGACATGTATGAAGCCAGTGGAGGGATCGTCTCTGAGATTGCAAGAGCTTTCTCCTCCCTCTAAAGTCATGGAACTTCATCTCTGCTGAATCACCTCTCAACTAGATGGGGGATTGGGAGGGGAGTGAAAAGAGCATGACAGCAGACTGGGAGTCTGTGGGCCTGATCTAGGTCCCAGCTCTCTCGGCACCTGGACCTCAAGCTTCCCATCTGTGAAATTTGGGAGAGGGGTAGCCAACGTATCTCTAAGATTTCAGGATTCTGTGACTCCCCGACTCAGGGTCTCACATTGGGTTAGACAAGTCTTATCTAAGAAGGCAAATTTGCTCCCAAATGGGTCTAAGTTTCCCTAAACTCTGAAAGAGGAGGGTTGGGGTCATGAGGAGGTGAGCCTCAGGCTGTGTGTTATGGGGTAGAAATATGAAGGCGAGGGAGCCCCCACAGACCCATCTGTCTTCTAATTGGGTTAGAGATGATGTAGAGTTAGGGGCCATGGACAGGGGGAGGCCCCACACACCAGCATTATTACCCAGGCCTGTGTGTGTGAGGTGGGTCAGACACCATTTGTGGGTTTTCATCAACATGTGTGATGAATGGGAGGGTTCAACTTCAAGTGTTACATGCAAAGATCATGTATCCATGACTTGACCGAAGGCGACAGAATACATCATGTGTACGTGTGACCAAGACCTGGTAGAACCATTTGTGACTGTGTGACTGTGATATAAATATGCATGTACCCTTGTGTATGAGATTACTGTGTTTATATATGTGATTGCTGCTGCTCGTGCATGTCTGCCTATGCCTCTCTTTGTGAAAAAAATATGTATGAGCTAATGTGACTCTGTGTGTGTGTGTATGAGAGAGACAGACAGACATATTGATGGTGTCAGGGATTCCAGTATCCCAGAAGCTGGGATGATTTCAGAGAAGACATTCTTCCTCACCCTGCACCCTGTTCTCAGCCTGTTCCACCACCCACCCTCCCATCCACTAGTGATCCTAGACCTCTCAGCTTGCCCTCCTCCAGTAGGGACTTTCTGAAAGACAAGCAGACGAAGCAGGAGGAATAACGTCTTCCTTTTCCCAGGCTGGGGTCTTGAACATCCCCTCCCCAGCCCACCACTGGGTGTGGTGGGAGAGAATTGCCAAGGTAACCAGCTCCCTGCTCCCCACTGCTTTCAGGGGCTGTGCTGCCTGTCCTGCCCTGGCCTCCCCCTCCCTGTAGGCAACTCCACTCTTAATTCGCTTGGCCTCTAACCAGTGACAGCAAATGGTTCCTTTGGTGCAGTTCCTATCTGAGGGCCAGTTCCCTCCCCATCAAGCTGCTCCAGCTGCCAAGCTTCAGCGGGGGAAGTCCCTGCAAACCTTCAGCCCGTCTCCCCCATCCACCCCCCCCAGGAGAAGAGGTGTCTAGAGGGACCACACTGCAATGCTGAGGAGGTTGCCATGGAAACCCAGGCAGGATGGTGTGCTGCTAGGAGAGGGAAAGTGTCCCATGCTCCCTGCAAGGCGGAGAGGGAGGCTAGGATATGGGGGTCGAGAGCCTCTGAACAGGAGGCACAGAGACAGAGGGGTAAGCTCTCACAGGCCAGCTTCGGGCTTCTTCTGCAGACCTTTTCTCAAAGCCAAAGGCAATTTGGGTCAACCCAGCAGTCCCTCTCTGTCTTGTTTCCCTAATGGCCTCTCCAGCTCTCCACACATGTCCTCTCCACGTTCAGGCCCACCTAGAGAAGGCAGGTTTGTTTGAGAGTGGTCAGGCTTCCCATGGGGACTTTCCTATAGAGCCACCAGAGGTATGAGAGGTGAGTTGTGAGGTCCGGGTGTGATAGGGTCTGAGGGTGCCTGAAAGAGGGAAAGTCAGTCTGAGAATCCCAGAGAAGATGAACTTTCCAGAAGAGAGTGGGAGGAGACACACTTAACCTTTGGGGCAAGGGCTGAAATTGAGCGGGAAGGTGGGCGTCAGGGGAGCCTCATGAGGGTGAGGCGCAGGCCCGGCTGCAGATCTGTGGCTCTGCCTGGTGGCGCCATCATGACTCTGCCTGCAGCCATCTTTCTAGTCTGCTTTGTCAGTGTCAGTGCCCTGAGCAGGGCCAGCTCTGAGGTCAGCTCAGCCATGCCCCTGCCTCCAGTCAGAGCCCTGCTCATCCTCCCCATCAACCCCCCCATGCCAAGAGAGTGACTTTGGCAGGACTCTTAGAGAAGCCCCATTCATAATCTGACCTTGTTCCCTCTCTGTGCTTGGGGTGGGGGGGTGGTCACAGAAGGGGCCACCAAGAAGCTGCGCAGCAACATCCGCCGGAGCACGGAGACGGGCATTGCGGTGGAGATGCGGAGCCGGGTCACGCGCCAGGGCAGCCGGGAGTCCACCGACGGAAGCACCAACAGCAACAGCTCCGACGGCACGTGCGTGCAGCCCCACGCTGTGGTCCCCTCCCTCCTCCTCGGTCCTCCAGTCACAGAGCCACTGGGCAGGGTGGGAAAGCCTCCCTGTTTTGTTTCCAACTAAAATGTCTGGGTCCTCTGTGTCTCTGCCTTCCTTCATACCTCTCCCCTCAACACTCTGCCTGGACCCCAGGTCTTCCATCGCTCCCATTGGAATATCCAGATATCCAGGAGCTATCAGTTCCTTCTGTATGTTTCAGGAAGAGACCCTTACCTCCCATCTCCCACCACCCACACACTGCCCTGCTCCAGAAGAAAGAGTGGAAGGGAAAATGTGGCCCTAAAATCCTTTTAAATCTAAAACCATTGTTGTGACCCAGATGAGTGGCGTTCTCTCAAGGAGGCTTGCTTAGAGCTGAGGGAAGGAGATTGGACTAGATCAGTGTTTTTCAAACCATGGATGGTGACTCATAGACAGGAAATAAAATAGGTTTAGTGGGTCAAAACCAGCATTAGAAAAAGAAACAGGCATATCTTATGAAGTAAGGATAAATTGCCTTGCGAATTTTTGTTTCCATTTTTTATGTATAGACGCACACAGATCTGTCCTGGGTCATGATGTTAAATCTCCTTTCTTACATGTAGGTTGCATTAAAACATTTGAAAGTCACTGGGTTAGATATTCCCACAGATCTCTTCTACGTCTATGAAATTATAGTTGTATGCTAAGATTTTCTGCTTCTGCTTCAAGGCCCAGTGACTTCTAGGCTCAGGACTCTGTGGCTCCATTGTTTGAGATTCAGTGATTGGTGCCTCACTGCTGCACCTACTTCCATGAATGCGAGTACTCTCAAGCATTTATTACATCTTCCCATGTGCAGAGCATGCCTGGGCATCTCAGGTCATTCTTACACTGGGATCTGCCGGCTATGATTAGACCAGGAACAGTGATCTCTCTTTTTTTTTTTTTTTTCTTTAGAGCCAGGGTCTCACTCTGTTGCCCAGGCTGGAGTGCAGTGGCGCGATCCTGGCTCACTGCAAGCTCCGCCTCCCAGATTCACACCATTCTCCTGCCTCAGCCTCCCGAATAGCTGGGACTACGGGCACCTGCCACCACGCCCGGCTAATTTCTTTTTTTTTTTTTTTTTTTTTTTCCGAGACGGAGGCTCGCTCTGTCACCCAGGCTGGAGTGCAGTGGCGCGATCTCACTCACTGCAACCTCCACCTCCCGAGTTCACGCCATTCTTCTGCCTCAGCCTCCTGAGTAGCTGGGACTACAGGCGCCTGCCATCATGCCTGGCTAATTTTTTGTATTTTTAGTGGAGACGGGGTTTCACCGTGTTAACCAGGATGGTCTTGATCTCCTGACCTCGTGATCCGCCCACCTCAGCCTCCCAAAGTGCTGGGATTACAGGCGTGAGCCACTGTGCCCAGCCTTTTTTTTTTTTTTTTTGAGACAGGGTTTCACTCCCACAGTGTAGGCAGGCTGGACTGCAACAATGGCGCGATCTCCACTCACTGCACCCTCCGCCTCCCAAGCTCAAGTGATTCTCCTGCATCAGCCTCAGGAGTAGCTGGGACTACAGGTGCACACCAATGCACCCCACTAATTTTTGTAGAGATGGAATTTCGCCGTGCTGCCCAGGCTGGTCCTGAACTCCTGAGCTCAAGCGATCCACCCGCCTCAGCCTCCCAAAGTGCTGGGATTACAGGCGTGAGCCACCGCGCCTGGCCTTGTTTTTCGTTTCTTGTTTCTTGAGACGGAGTTTTGCTCTTGTTGCCCATGCTGGAGTGTAGTGGCACAATCTCGGCTCACCGCAACCTCTGCCTCCCAGGTTCAAGTGATTCTCCTGCCTCAGCCTCCTGAGTAGCTGCGATTACAGGCATGCGCCACCACACCCAGCTAATTTTGGATTTTTAGTAGAGAGGTGGTTTCTCCATGTTGGTCAGGCTGGTCTCAAACTCCCGACCTCAGTTGATTCGCCCGCCTCGGCCTCCCAAAGTGCTGGGATTACAGGCGTGAGCCACTGCACCCAGCCTAACAGTGATCATTTAACACTTACAGCAACCCTGAGGGTTGTGGGTACTACCATTATCTCCATTTTACAAGTGGAGAAACAGGGAGAGGAAGAGGGTGAGGCACCTTACCCAAGGTCACAGCTATTAAGTGGTGATGGAGTCAGAATTGGAATTAAGGCCATTTGATTCCATGACCTGTGTTCACAATCTCCACGCTATATCCAGCTCCTAAAATTATGTGACCTTGAGAGTCTAAGTTTCTTTATTTAACCTTCTCAGATATCATTGTCCTAAGAATGTGATATTAGGCTGTTGTTGACCATGGCCAATAAAAGTGGGGCCTTGAAGCCCCTCCCCATGGGGTGAGGTTGGGCCTAGTCAGGGAGAAACACAGGCTGTCTCTGATAAGCATACACAGCCTACTTTTTCCTCCCTGCCTGCCACTAGACAAGGGAGACTCAAGGCCAAACTATCTAGTAGGAGATTCTTCCTTGGATAGCTTTTTATCTCTGCAGCCAGCAGCCTGGGCCTTTCTAGGAGATGTTAGACCTTTGTTCTATCATAGCCCCTGAGGGCTGGCAGGGCCAACCCTCCCTCATCTGTCCTTTCTCAGCTGGCCACACCCAGAACATCTAGACTGCAGCACAAGAGAAAAGTAGCACGTTTCCCTTGATGATAACAACAGCAGCAACCAGAACTATCATTTAGTGTTTTCTGTTTGTCTGGAACTTTCCATCTGCCCTAATCCTCAACATATAAAATCCTCAACATAAAAAAAAAAAAAAAAAGACGATGAGTTGGGCATCGTCTCTGTTTTGCAGGCAAGGCAATCTTACCTTTTGGAGCCTCTGTTTTCTCATCTGTAAGACTGGATAATAGCTCCTACCACACAGAGTGGTTATAAGGATTAAATGATATAACACCTGTGGAACTTTTAATGCACCACTGGCACCTGGCCAGCTACCAATCACTGTCAGCTTTTCTTGTTACTGTTTCTAGACACCACCCCCCCCACAGTCGTGGAACAATCACCATCCACCATCCTTGCCATTCACCTCAACCCTGTAATTGTGTTATTTTGGTCTTAGCTGCTATTCTGGGCACCACCTCATGTTTGACATGGATTTCAAACTTACGGTCAACTCAGACCTCAGTTCTTTTTTTTTTTTTTTTTTTTGTTTTTTGAGATGGAGTCTCGCTCTGTCACCCAGGCTGGAGTGCAGTGGCTGGATCTCAGCTCACTGCAAGCTCCGCATCCCGGGTTCATGCCATTCTCCTGCCTCAGCCTTCCGAGTAGCTGGGACCACAGGCGGCCGCCACCACGCCTGGCTAGTTTTTTTTTTTTTTTTTTTGTAGTTTTAGTAGAGACGGGGTTTCACTGTGTTCGCCAGGATAGTCTCGATCTCCTGACCTCGTGATCCACCCGTCTCGGCCTCCCAAAATGCTGGGATTACAGGCTTGAGCCACCGCGCCCGGCTAGACCTCAGTTCTTATAACTTGTTCTGGGCATTGAAATTTCTGAACTTTGTCTCTGGTTCTTAGCATTGTCATGCCCTGGTGAGGACACAGGTATCCAGCAAGCCCTGCCTTGTAAGGGTCACTTCAGAAGTCCCTGGAGCTTAAGGATTAAATAGCATCATCCTGTTATTGTTATTAGTTTATTTTCTCAAGTGACATCAAAATATTTTTCTTTAGTATGCAGAAATAAACAGTTGTTCATTTCCCAGAGTAGTGCAATCATACTGTGTAGAGGAGAAACTGAGGCACAGAGGGACATGCCCAGGGCCTCAGGGGCAGAGCATGGCAGCCTGCCAGCTCTACTTTCATCCTCAGGTTGCCCTGACACCCTCATGCATCCTTCTGCCTCCTCCTGCAGGTTCATCTTCCCCACCACCCGTCTGGGGGCTGAAAGCCAGTTCAGCGATTTCCTGGATGGGCTGGGACCAGCTCAGATTGTGGGGCGACAGACACTGGCAACACCACCCATGGGTGAGTCTTATTGAGGGCAGGTTGAGTGGGGGTAATGGTGACCATGCAACAGGAAGGGTGAGCTCAGTGGGGGCCCTTCATTGGCCATTGTAGAGTTTATTCTATCACCAATTCTGTGATCTTAAGCAAGTCACTTCCCTTCTTTGAGCCTCAGTCCCCTCATCTTTAAAATGGGAATGATAATACCCACTTGAGTCCTATGATCTAACAATACTTTACTGAGCTCCTGTTAGATGCTTTGCATGAGGTATTTCAATTTACTGCTTAGGAACTGTGGCTTATTTGACTTATACCCAACAGCGCCTGGCACCTAGAGGCCCTTTAGTCATTTTCTTATCACTCTTCCTTGCAGCTAGGAAGTATAGTTGGCCCTCTGTATCCATGGGTTCTGTGTTTGTGGATTCAACCAACCTTGGATAGAAAATATTTAGGGAAAAAAATTCCACAAAGTTGCAAAACGCAAAACTTGATTTGCTGTGTGCCAAGTACTACCCTGAATCCATGCAAATGAAGTGATATGTAGGCTTTGTGTTAGGTATTATAAGTACAGTCATTTTCAGTGTGTGAATATCACAGAGCGTACTTACACAAACCTAGATGGTGTGTGTGTGTGTATATATATATATTTTAATTTATATGTATTTTTTCACATGGAAAACCATATATCCTAGCACCATTACTGAATATCAATCATTTCCCCTATTTGATCTGCAATGCCAATATCAAGTACCATATATCAGGTTTCTATATATGCTCCATTATAATCTTATGGGCCCACTGTCATGTATATGATGCATTGTCGACTGAAATGTCATTATGCGGCACACCAGTGTAATCTAGAGATGATTGAAAGTATACAGAAGAAGCTGGTTGCAGTGGCCTGTGCCTGTATTCCCAGCTACTCAGGAGGCTAAGGCTGGAGGATTGCTTGAGCCCAGGAGTTTGAGACCAGCCTAGGCAATATAGTGAGACCCTGTCTCAAAAACTAAATAAAATAAAGCATATGAGAGGATGTGCATAGATTATATGCAAACACTATGCTATTTTTATTATTTTATTTTATTTTTGAGATGAAGTCTCATTCTGTTGCCCAGGCTGGAGTGCACTGGCGTGATCTTGGCTCACCATAACCTAACCTCCACCTCCCAGGTTCAAGTGATTCTCCTGCCTCCTGAGTAGCTGAGATTACAGGCATGTGCCACCATCCCCAGCTAATTTTTGTATTTGTAGTAGAGACGGGGTTTCACTGTATTGGCCAGGCTAGTCTCGAACTCCTGACTTCACGTGACGCATCCACCTCGGCCTCCCAAAGTACCAGGATTACAGGCATGAGCCACAGTGCCTGGCTGCCATTTTATTATTTATTTATTTATTTTGAGATGGAGTCTCGCTCTGTCACCAGGCTGGAGTGCAGTGGCACGATCTTGGCTCACTGCAACCTCCACCTCCCAGGTTCAAGCAATTCTCCTGCCTCAGCCTCCCAAGTAGCTGGGACTACAGGCGCACACTGCCATGCTTGGCTAAATTTTTTTCTTTGTATTTTAGTAGATATGGGGTTTCACCGTGTTGCCCAGGCTGGTCTTGAACTCCTGAGCTCAGGCAATCCACCTGCCTTGGCCTCCTAGCTGCCATTTTATATTAGACACTGGAGCATCCAAGGATTTTGATATCCCTGGGTGGGAGCAGGGTAGGGTTCTGGAACCAATCCCCCATGGATACTGAGGGATGATGGTACTTCCTGAAGCCTATGCTTGGTCCTGTTAGCTTCAGTCTGGCCTATTTCATGAGCTCTCAGACAGAGCCTCCCTGCCTCCTCCCTCCCTTAGGTGTTGGCTGTGTTGGCTTCCAGCAGCTCCTCCCCGGGATAACTCCTCCACAGGTGCCTCCTCGCCTCCACCCCTTTCCCCTCAGTCTGACCTGAGCAGCGCCTGACTCACACGTCCCCACTCAGCCCCCATCAGGACAGTGCTGAGCCTTTGACCCTCCCAGCAAATGAGGAAGCCGAGTGCAGTGTCCTGCTGTGAGTCATGCAGTGGAGCTGGAGTTCCATTCCAGGCCAGGACTCCTTCCACTGCAATGCCCTCAAAAGCTCCTGCCCAGGAGCTCCTGCCTGATGGAACAGGAGTTGATAGGGACCCTCAGACGGCGAGGGTCAGCCGAAAGCAATGGCTGGGAATTAGCCAAATCCAATTCAAGGGCTGGAACCTTGTTTTCAGTCTCTTAAGGGTCTGGGGAGCCTGCTTTTCCCAGCCCTAGACCCAGCCACAGGCTGGGCAGCAGTGAGAGGAGGCAGCTACTTCCACAAGGCTAATGTGCCATGGCAGCCAGGACCATTTGTGTGTGGTACCCCTTGGTATCAGACCAGGGAAGGACAGATTTGCCTTATTCACCTCGTTAGTGATGTTATGGTGAGACCTGGAGATTAATTCCCAAGGCCTTCCCTTCTCCCTTCCCCACAAGGAGGTTAGGAATAGCTGGATGGAGGTGGATGAATTCCAGGATGTCTCTTGAAATTAGTAAACCCACCAGGCGCGGTGGCTCACCCCTGTAATCCCAGCACTTTGGGAGGCTGAGGCGGGCGGATCACAAGGTCAGGAAATCGAGACCATCCTGGCTAACACAGTGAAACCCCATCTCTACTAAAAATACAAAAAATTAGCCGGACGCGGTGGCGGGTGCCTGTGGTCCCAGCTACTTGGGAAGCTGAGGCAGGAGAATGGCGCGGGCCCGGGAGGTGGAGGTTGCAGTGAGGTGAGATCGCGCCACTGCACTCCAGCCTGGGTGACAGAGCAAGACTCTGTCTCAAAAAAAAAAAAAAAAAAAAAAATTAGTAAACCCCCGTCTTCCCTAGTATACAAATACAAAAATTGCATGATGGCTCAGAGAATCTAAAAATGGGTGACTGAATTCAAAGTCTGGCCCATTTGATTCTTCTGGACCAGGCTTATGATTCTGCACCCCTGTAAAGGACTTCACTTTGTTCTGAGTGACTGACTACTACATAATTCCAAATTCTGCCAACCAATGTTGAACAAAGCTAAGAGTTCCTAGAAATCAGGTAACTGACATAACTCCACACACAGACCTTGCCCCAGCTGGATAATCCATTCTATGGGAGTACAGTGAAGATTTCTCAGCTGTCCACACCCAGAAAGTCTGCTGGCCTTCCCTGCCTCCACTGGTAATGCACTAGCAGACCCTTGTTGCCAGATAGTGCCTCGTGTGTTCTTTCTTTTCTTTCTTTTCTTTCTTTTCTTTCTTTCTTTTCTTTTTTTTTGAGACAGAGTCTCCCTCTGTTGCCTAGGCCAGAGTGCTGTAGTGTGATCTTGGCCCACTACAGCCTCCGCCTCCTGGGTTCAAGTGATTCTCCTGCCTCAGCTTCCCAAGTAGCTGGGACTACAGGTGCACACCACCCTGCCTGGCTAATTTTTTGTACTTTTAGTAGAGATAGGTTTCACCATGTTAGCCAGGATGGTCTCGATCTTCTGACCTCGTGATCCGCCTGCCTCATCCTCCCAGAGTGCTGGGATTACAAGTGTGAGCCACCGCACCCGGCCTCAAATGGATGTTCTTTCAACACAGATGTATGGGGATGTGAAGAACAGCCACTGAGCCCACAGCCTCCCCTGTCTTCCTGACACAGGAAGCTCTGTCCCCAAGTTTGCTATTCTGCTCAGTAAAACAGGAGCCTCCCAGTTAGCCAGACACAGACGGGGGTTTGGCAGCCATCTGTTGTTACCCAGTTATGGCCCTGACAGTCATGCCCCCACCCCACCCCACCCTAAGGGACCTATCAAAGGGGCCCTCAGCTGCTTTAAAGTGGTCTCCCGAGAGCAGTTCTGAACCATGTGGTTGGTGCCATCTTGTTCTCTTTCTAGTGACCATGTAGCCTCCTCCACAGGCTGACATTCAGCACAGCAGCTGGCTGGCCTGCCCCTTGGTCTAGCCCTGCCTGGACTCACCCTCTTCTTCCTTTCAGGAGACGTGCACATTGCCATCATGGACCGCAGTGGCCAGCTGGAGGTGGAAGTGATTGAAGCTCGGGGCCTGACCCCCAAACCAGGCTCCAAATCCCTCCCAGGTGAGGGATTTTGGAAATGGGGTCCTGACAGGGAGGGGCATAGAGCCGAGCTCTGGGTCTAGCAGGTCCTCAGCTCCCTCTGCCCTAAATCGGGATTCTTGACAGTAGAGTCACAGCTTGCCTGGAAGGCCAGTGACTAGGGTGGGGAGTAAGGGAGGATAGAGGAACCAGTACTTGAGTCACCTCTTCTGCCTGCTGTTCATTGGCTGGCTCATTCCATGCATCCTGCTCACCTCCAGGATCACCTGGCAGTTACGGGATGGGCAGGCCATAGCTGTCTGTTCTGGACCCCTCCCTGTCATACATTCTCTCCTCCCTTAGCCACCTATATCAAGGTTTACCTGCTGGAGAATGGGGCCTGCTTGGCCAAGAAGAAGACAAAGATGACCAAGAAGACCTGTGATCCCCTGTACCAGCAGGCTCTGCTCTTTGACGAGGGACCCCAGGGCAAGGTGCTGCAGGTGGGTGTCACAGGGCGAGTAGGGCAGGAGGGTGGACTCACAGACTGGAAGTTGTAATTTAAAGTTTTTCATTTATGATTCATCCTGTGCCAGGTGCTGTGGTAGGTGCATTAATTTGCATTATTCATTTACTTTCACAACCCTGTGAGGTATTCTTGTCCCCAGCTGATTCATAAGGAAACCAAGGTTTTGGGGGTAACCAAATTGCTCCCTAGGTTGCACAGCTGGTAGGTAGAACCAGGACACATGTGACCACTGCCTCCTCCTTCCCCTAGCGCTAATGTTCATTGCACATCAGGTCTGTGCCAAGCCTCGTGTTAGGTGCTTTCCAAGCACGACCTCACTTCATCCTGCAGATGATCCGGTGGAGTAGGTGTGATTCTCTCCACTTTACGGAAACAGAGTCTCTTACAGATGAAGTCACTTGCTTGGGGTGAGCCTAGGCCAGGTGACACTCATCCCAAATACTTGAAAGCAACAAAGGCCTTCTGCACACTTGGTATTGTTAGCCCTTCTCAACAGTCCTGGGAGGGAGGGATCTTCATGCTCATTTCATAGATGAACCTGAGGTCATGTGGGGATAAAGCACAGTGGGGGATCAGTCTCTGGGCTCAGTCCTAAGTTCAGATTCCAGCTCAGCACTCATTAGCCATGGGTAGATGTTGTGACGATTAAACAGAGGAGTGCATGTAGGGAGCCTTACATAGTGCCTGCCACATAAACAGCTACTCTCTAAGTATTAACGGTCATGGTGGCGGCTGCTGATCTTGCCTGAGGCCATGAAGGCGACAGAGAGGAGGCTAGAGTCAGGGACTGTCTGGGCCATTCAACTTCTCATCTAGGGCCTTTCCTCTGGGCTGAGATGGTTCTGTGACAAGGGGCCTTGGAATTGTAAATTTTAACTGCAGAGCCAGACACGGTGGCTCACATCTATAATCCTAGAGACTTGGAAGGCTGAGGCAGGAGGATCATTTGAGCCCAAGAGTTTGAGACCAGCCTGGCAACATAGCCAGATCCCATCTCTAAAAAATGAAAAAAAAAAAAATTAGCTGGTCATGGTGGCCTGTGCCAGTAATCCCAGCTACTCAAGGTGCTGAGGCAGGAGGATTGCTTGAGCCCAGGAGGTCAAGGCTGCAGTGAGCTATGATTATGCCACTGTACTCCAGCCTGGGTGACAGAGCGAGACCCTGTCTCTTAAAAATTAAAAATAAAAAAGAACTGCAGAACCCTAGGCTTTGGGGAACGGGAAGAATAATCTTTGGTGTCTGCTTAGAAAAGGATTCACCAGTGAAAACATAAGTTTGAAAATCACTGAGCGAATCCATTCCTCTCTCCCAGTGGTGTGGCTGGAAACACAGGTCCAGTGAGGGCATGGAGCTTACACAAGTCCCATGGCAAGCCAGCAGCACAGCTAGAGCTATGGCCAGGTCCTGAGCTCTCAGTCTGCCCCTTCCTGGGGAAGGCTGTTACCTGAAATGCTGGGAGGCTCTGGAGTCACACGCCGGGGTCCTAATCCAAGCTCTGCCACAAGTTACTCTGCAACTTTAGGTTAGCTAATTAACCTTTCTGAGCTACACTTTCCTCCGTGGAAATAATGATACAGAGCACCTCTACCTACGTGGCTTGTTATAACAATTGGAAGAAAGAATCTACGTAAAATCCACAGGATCGTCTCTAACACACCTCAAGTGCTCAGTAAATTATTGTGTGAAATCAGTCTGAGTTCTGGCTCCCTCTGTTCCATCTGTCCCCTGCTGAAACTTGCAGGTTCCTGGGCCTGCTGCACAGTCCCGCAGTCAGGGAGGTGGCTCACTCCCTCCCTCTCTTCTTCCTGGCAGGTGATTGTCTGGGGAGACTATGGCCGCATGGACCACAAGTGCTTCATGGGCATGGCCCAGATCATGCTGGACGAGCTGGACCTGAGCGCCGCGGTCACCGGCTGGTACAAACTCTTCCCCACCTCCTCAGTGGCAGACTCCACACTCGGATCCCTCACGAGGCGCCTGTCCCAGTCTTCCCTGGAGAGTGCCACCAGCCCCTCATGCTCTTAAGGATGTCAGGAAGAGGCCAGGATGGTGGTGTGGGGAGGGGTGCCTGCTGGCCCCATGTCCTCCCCTGTACATAGTCTTCGTGTCTTTCTGGACCCCTTGTCCTGCTGCATGCCTGTTGGCTACTGGGCTCATCCCAGCTGGCAGTGGAGACTGTAGTGTGTGCGTGTGTGCGTGTGTTCATGTGTGTGTGTGTACGTGACCACGTTCTATCTGTTCATTTGTCTGGGTATAGTCACTCCTGGTGACGACTTGGGCTGATATGTCTCCACGTCTCTTTGTATCTTGTTGAAAAGAAACCCAAAGGAGTGTTGTGTGGACACGACTCACCCTGAGGAGTCTCCAGTGGTGGAAGTGGGGCACGCGGCCACTGGTCGGTGCTGCCTGGTCCTGGGCCCAGGGCAGAGCCTGTGTGTTCTCCACCTGTGCCTGCTCCTGGTGGTCTCTGCTTTGTTTTCTGTCTTGTCTTTTGTTCCACTCTTGACTCTCCTGGCTCTGCCGCTGTTTTCTGAGGAATGTAGCATCCGCTGCAGCTGGCCACACGGAAGGCCCTCTGGGAACCCCACCCCACCAGAGCCGCTCCGGCAGCTCTTCCTGCCACTGAATGCGTTCTGCAGCATGTAGCATGCCCACCTAGCTCCCTGGCCAGGGCCCTGGGGAGGTAGAGGGTCCCGGGGGAGGGGGGGGGCAGCGGGCTGAGGGCTTAGAAATGACTTTCTCTGTGCGGTTGGAACCGCCTCCTTCCTCCAGTGAAGCACGAGGTCTTGGTTCCAGGGTTCCTGGCCAGGTGGCCCCTTAGCATTCGTTCTTCATCTCCTGTCTCTTCAAGCCTCCCCACTCCGCCATGCCGAAGGAGCTCTGCCGGTGGGCCTGGGCAGGCAGCTGCAAGAGGGCATGTTATCTGCTAAAGCAGACAGTCCTCCTGAGGCCCTGAGGGTGGTCCTGACCCCCTTGGGGCTCATTCCTGTTGGGCATGACTCGGTAAGGAGGTGCTGTGGGTAGGGCTGTTTGCTGGAATAAGGAAGGCTGAAGCTGACTTATTCTCTGCCACTGCTGAGGATCCCGTCTGGCATTTGGGGATTTGCTGCATGAAGTTGTTCATTTGGGGCTCCAGTTTTTGTGCATTTCCAGACCAGGGTCCCTGTCTGGGAGCTCAGACTCAGCTGGGCTCCAGCAGCCTGGCTCCGGACTCTCGTCTGCCACCATCACCAGCTCTGTCTAAGCAATACTTCCCCCTCCCCCGGGCCTCCCTGCTGTCCTGTGCCCCACTGCTGCCCTCTGCAGAGCCATCTGCTCCAGGCACTCACCTGCCTCTGCTTGCTTTCTCACCCATGTCTGGTTGGAGCTTCTCACAGCCACTCAAACCCTAACTTGATTTGACAACTGGGCCCTATTGGTGGGGACCATTGCCTGGACTGGACCCTGTGAAATCTGTCCCGTGGGAATCCTGAAGTCTGACTCAGGAATGCCCAGACCTGTCCCTGTCCCTCCTCCGCTCTAGGGTGAAAGGCAAGAGGTTGCTCAGGAGATGGACAGAGCAGCCCTTGGGTTTGTATCCGGTAGGGAAGAAAGCAGCAGGACAGTGGAGGTGTGGGAAGGCGCTCTTTCCACCTCTCCCCAGGCATTATCCCCAGGTGCTGAAATTGCTGTGGCCCCAGCACCTGAGGCAGGGATGCGCTACCTGGGGTAGCAGTAGAAAGGTCTTGGGGCCTGAATGACTTGGGGCCTCCATTCATAACCAAAGTCGGAGGGGCATGGAGGCAGTGGCGGCTTGTGGATAGGCCATCTCAGCCCAAAGGGCCTCTTTAGCTGGCATGGTTCCATGTTGGGTTGAAGCTAGAATCCTGTAACTCCTCCCAAGATAGATAGGGGAAGAAGCCAGAACCCCACCTGGCCTGCCCACAGGACAAGAAGTGGGTAAGGGTAGGAAGGAAATGAACAGAGTTAGCTCCCAGGCTCCTGTCTCTGCCTGAGCCTCTATTCTTATAGTATCAGAGAAGGGGGCCATTGGGTGCATACAGATGGGGAGGAGGCCACTGGGCTGAGTTTTCTCTTTAGGCAGAAATGCTCTCCCCAGGCCCATTGCGTTCGTCAAGTTCTTAGAAATGGACAAAGGGCTCTGTCTTCCTCCATCCTAGTGGAGGATCAAGAAGGAAAGTCCCTTGCAAAAGGGTATTTTAATCACCTGTTTATGATTTATTCACCTCTACAGCAGTCACTGTCAGAGTGGTGTGAAAATACTCTGCACCTTTGGGATGATAGGGTTGTTAGTGACCCACAGGACAGTAGAGACGTTTGCTGATGTAGCACTGAGTGGTGATACCCAGACCAGCAGTCACCCCAGGAAGTGGGGGCTACCCATACCCTCATTCCTCTGGTGGGGAGCTGCCTGCAGAGAGGCCTGCCACTGGGGGGTTCCCGGCCGTGGTGCCCCTTGCCTCTGGGGAAGGGTTAGCGCAGGGGAGGTTCTAGCTGGAGGAGGGGCCTGATGTGCTGGTAACTTGGGCTGACCTACCTACAATCCCCGGCTGCCAAAACTGCCCAGCAGTTGGGCCACTCTGCTCTTCCACCTCTCTAAAAGAAGGTAATTTCCTCCCCAAATCGACCTTGGGGAATTATTCTTTTAACCCTTTGCACCAAATAAGTTCCTCATCCCCACCTGGATTTTACCCCATGAGGGTAAAGTTGTGCGAGGCTGACATGTCTGTGTGATGCAGGGTGGCTGGACTTAAGGGTCTGTTTCTCAGCATCCTGGATGCAGGGGCTTGTCTGAAAAGCCACTCTGGAGCTAGCCTGTCCCAGAAGAGGTGGATGTGCAGGTGTAACTCCTGGTATTTGCTGGGGTGGGGGAGCATCTGCTGTTTGAGGAGGGATGGTGGGGAAGGAAGGAACATGATCCCTCCAGAAGTCTCCCACCTTGGGGCCAAGTCACTGCCAGGTTCAGTGTCCTGGCTCCAAATGCCCCCTCACCCAGATGAAACCCTGCAGTGGTTACAGGAATGGAGCTCTCTGTCATTCCACTCCTCTGGTCAGGCGAGGTTCACCGTGCATATGGCAGAGACAGGAGTGGCCCTGCAGTATGTTGGGTTGTGGGCAGGGACAGTGATGGATGACTCAGAGCGTCTGTCTTTGTATTTCTGCTCTGTTCATTCTGTCCTACTTTCTTCATAGACTCCTTTTCCCTGCAATGGGTCTTTGGTATGAAAAAGGCTCCAGTAAATGGAGCCAAGTCTTGGTTTGACAAGGGTAACTTGATCCTTCAGGGAAGAACCATCTCCAAAATCACTCCCCATCTGGTTTCTTCTACCACCCAATTCTACTAGGAAAGGAGCACTTAGGAGGCTCTTGGGATGCAGCAAGTCCTAGGCAATGCCAGCGTTTCATGGGGGCTGAGGCAGAACCCAGGAGCTCCAAGAAAGACCGCCCATAGAGCTCATTCCCCGTGGAATCACTGCCGGTTAGAACACTGAGGTCAAGCCAGTCCTCCCATGGTCATGCCACCCACCAGGGAAGCATCTCTGATCTCTTCTTTACTGCCAGCCTTGAGGAGAGCAGAGCCTCCATTTTTAAAGACAATAAAGACCTCCAAGGGTACTTCTTTGGAAATGAAATGTAGCACAATCTTAGCCTATGTTACCAGGAGCCCTGACATGCAACCAGGGTCCCTCTTCCATGCCCTGCTGCCCAGGAGACGCTGAGCTCCTCTTCCCCTGGGGTTCCAGCCCTCCTGATACCTCATATTCCCCATCTTCCTCAGCCCAGAAAGCAGTGGGGCTTTAGTGATGCTCCTCTTTTGTGTCTCTCTGGTTGCCTCTAGCACTGTGCAAACTCTGCAAGAAAGTGCTGCCTTTGCTTGATGTTGTAGATGAGTTGCCCTCCACCTGGCTGGAGAGATGGCATATCATTCAGGGCCAGAAGGTTGTCCAGCAGTGTTTCTGCAGTGGCTGCAGGGAGATGGAAAAGAAGAGGCCTGCTTCCCTGCCTCCTCCTACCTTTCTCTTCCACTCCTCAGAGTTTTCTTCTCCAGTATCCTGACACGTAAAGAGATTCTTTAAAATGCTGCTTCTTCTACCGGACTGTCTTTCACTGAGTGGTCAGGGAGGAGATGAAAATGTGGACACATCCCCCCGCCTTCTCCCTCAACCTTTTCACTCACGTCAGAAGAGGTTGGGGCAAAACAAAACAAGCATGATTGAAGAGCAGGGGAAGCCCACACAATCAGGTGAGGCCTGATGGGGGCTGGACTGGCCTGGTCTGGCTGGGAAAGGGTTCTTTTAAAAGTGTGCCTGAGCATCTCAGAGCAATGTCAGTGATGCCAAAGAGAGCAACTTGGCCTCCTTGGGCACCAACTCTGCCGGCTGAGTTGCACAAACGTGGCTCAGATGTTGGCATGTCCGACGGTGGGACCTTGTTCTCTGATAAAGGGCTTAATCTTTCCATGTAGCAAAGCAACTCTCCCTCCCTCCCCTCCCCCCGAACCCTGAGCTTGGGCTTGTGTGGGCCCAGCATGGCTGTGCCTGTGAGGGAAGCCACATCAGTGAGAGAAAGTTGCATTCTCTCAGGGGTCTAGACTGGCTTGGGGCAGGTGCTTGTTGAAAAGCATGAGTGTTTCTGCTTTGGGAAACCCTTCCAGGGCTCTGGCTGGAAACTTGGCCAGTAAGGACAGGGCCTTGGACCTCCCAAGGAGTTCACAATGATGCCAGGAAGGGTCCCTGAGCCTGGGTTCCAGTCAGCTTGGCTAACAGAATGGGGCCTGGGAATTCCAGGGGCAACTGAGCATCCACCCCATTAGCCAGTGATCTGGACGGGGACAGCTGGCTACAGGGAATCAAAGGCTGTTCTGTACAGTTTTGCCAGAAACTGTGACCTTGGGCAAGGCTCCTCACTTTTCTGGGCCTCAGCTTCCTCATCTGCAAAATGGGAGCATTAGCTCATCTCCCCATGGTTCCCTCCCGGTTTTAATTAAAAGTCTCTGATCCGGAGCACATGAGGGTTGCGAGCCTGGTGCACCTGGTTCCTGTCTCCGTGGGCTGGTTTCCTCCAGCCCCTGATGCCCAGGCTGGGCGCAGGCCCTCATCTGGTCCACGCCTAGATGCTGCCTCAGACAAGAACTCTGGGAATCCTAACAGACTCTGCTTTCCTCTCTTCGTGGTTTGTCCTCCCTCTTTTATTCTCGTGTGATGATGAGACATAATGAAGGGTCATCTACAATGGACAATTTTCAAGGTGCTGATGTGATGTCACAACCTCAGCTACATCCTGAGTAGGTCAGTGTCCCCACCAGCAGATGAGGCTGGGTCTTTCCTCATTTCTGCTTCTGGGATGACATCAGCAGGAGAGTTGAAGATCTGAGAATTCTAAAGGAAATGTTCTCTGATGGGAGGAGAGAGGGAACTTATTTCCCTTCAAAGTAGTTTGCTTCTTAAGACCACTCCTTCCTCCAGACCACTCCTTCCAGAATGTCTTTAACCAGACATCATCTCAGAAGGCAGGGCGGCTGCTTCCTTAGGAAGAGTGGGCCTGATAGCTCAACCAACTCCTTTAGCATATAAACTCACAGAAGGCGAGAACCCCTTTTTTTAGACTTTCCAAATGCATCCTGCAAAGAGAGAGATAGCTGATAGGGACTGACAAGCACACTGTTTGGATAAGAAGCAATTAGCCTTTTATATCTGTGCTCTATACATTTTCTATGTGCAGCATCTTTCCTAACTTGTTGTGGTTCCCGGGTGGCAGGTGCACAGCTGGGAGGGACTGCCGGCTGTTTCGTACAACGTTCTTGCCAATTCCCTTGAGGAGAAAATTCTTCACATGGCTTCTGCATGTACAGTATTTGGGCAGCAAAACATGATTAAAGTCAGTTTGAAAATGGTTTCATGTGTTGCTTTCTATAGATGGTTCTTCATTCTAGGAGGAAGAAAACAGGGTTCCAGGTGGCTAAAAAGAGGAGGAGGAGGATGCCTTGGTGGAGAGGCAGGGGAGAGCAGTACATTTCAAAAAAAAGCATGAAACATATGGTCTGGGCCTCTGACTCCTGTTTGGGAACTCTATGGTCACAGCAATGTTCCTGAGCCATGAACTCTGACGGGTCCAGGCAGCTTCCTGGCTCTGTCTCCCAGGTCCCCTGCTTCCAGGCCCTCAAAGCCTTCTATTTCCACAGACTCCACAAGGGATATCCAACAACAGAGGAAGGTAAGATTCAGCTAAGGCCACAGCTGTTGACCCACTGTTCCTTTCTTTCTGAGCTTTTGGATACAGCATCTCTGCTCAGGCATTTGACTGGTTTATTGCAGCCACACCTGATACCAGCAGTTAACCTCTATGTGCTGCATCCTCCATCAGTCACTGATGCCTGGAGCGCCCATTGTCTTCCCTGTCTCATGGTGGAGCAGAACAGTATGTTAATATTTAGTCATTTCTGGGCAGATCCATTGTCCTCCTAGGGCTGGGTTTGGGGGGTACAGAAGATGGATAAAATAAGTATAGCATCGTCATGGCATGTGCTTGCTGGCACAAGGCTGGCACCCTCCTCCCAAGAGCCCACCAGGGAACCTCCACTGCATTGGCTCTGGCCCTTGGCCTTGCAGGTCCCATGAGCGCCATCTTTTTTGAAGGCAGGATCATAAGATCAATATGTGAGCTCTGGGGCCCCCCAGGATTCTGTCTTTTCCCTCTTTCCCACTGCTGCTCTCTCCCTGAGACATGGCTTATACTCTCATGAGTTTAAGAACTTCTATGCTTCTATCCAGAAATTCCTTCCAATAACAACTGCACCGTCCCCCATCCAGCCCCTAAAAAACAAAAAACAGACAACAAAAACTGAGATCCAAAGAAATTCTAAAGGCTGTTCTTCAGATAGAACAAACATATCTAAGAACAATGACTAGAACACAATCAATCCTACATGTTTGCTATTAAGGGAAATGATCCTGGATGGAAAGGCTGAAATGCAAGAAGGAAAAGTGAACAAGGTAATAGGTTTTAAAATATTAGTAAAATATAGGCCAGGTACTGTGGCTTATGTCTGTAATCCCAGCACTTTGGGAGGCAGAGGCAAGATGATCACTTGCGGCCAGTTGTTCAAAACTGGCCAGGGCAACATAGTGAGAACTCATCTCTACCAAAAATTTAAAAATTGGCCAGACATGGTGGCACATGCCAATAGTCTTAGCTACTTGGGAGGCTGAGGCAGGAGGATTGCTTGGAGCCCAGGAGTTCAGTGGTTCAGTGAGTTATGATTGTGCCACTGCACTCCAGCCTGAGTGACAGAGCAAGTCATTTGTTGTCTCTTTAAAAAATTTAGTAAAGCATCCTGCCTCACAATGACTTTCCTGTTGTCTTTCATGTGTCATTCCAACTTTTCTAGTCCATACCACAGTGCCTTGCAAAAACACATGAATAAAGCAATCACATCTAATTGTTAAGCTACCAAAAAAAAAAACCCAGTATCAATTATTAGAACTAATAAAAGCATTCAGCAAGGTTGCTGGATACAAGATAACCTTACAAAAATCAATTGCATTTTTCTATAGCAACCAAAACCAATGAAAAATAAGTATGAGTTATCCACAATAGCAATAAAAGTCATTAAACATCTAGGGATTATTTAAGAATATGTAATGCCTCTATGGAGATAACTTTCAAATTCTAATAAAAGAGTTAGATAATCTGGGCCAGGCGTGGTGGCTCACGCCTATAATCCCAACACTTTGGGAGGCTGAGGCAGGTGGATCATGAGGTCAGGAGTTCAAGACCAGCCTGGCGAAGATGGTGAAACCCTGTCTCTACTAAAAATACAAAAATTAGCCAGGCATGGTGGCAGGCGCCTGTAATCCCAGCTACTCGGGAGGCTGAGGCAGAGAACTGCTTGCACCTGGGAGGCAGAGGTTGCAGTGAGCCAAGATTGTGCCACTACACTCTGACAGAGTGAGACTCTGTCTCAAAAAAAAAAAAGATAACCTGAATAAATGGAATTCCCTGTTCTTTGATGAGATAGTTTAAAGATGGTAGCTCTCCACAAATCCATAAATTCTATATATATGCATTTATTATTATTATTATTATTTAAGAGACAGGGTCTCACTATGTCACCCAAGATGGAGTACAGAGGCACAGTCATTGCTCACAGCAGCTTTAAACTCCTGGGCTCAAGTGATCCTCCCACCTCAGCCTTTCCAGTAGCTGGGATTACAGGCATGAGCCACTGCACCCAGCTCATCTGATGTGATCTGAATAAAAATTTCAATTGGTTTTTTGTTTGTTTGTTTGTTTTGAGATGGAGTCTCACTCTGTCGCCCAGGCTGGAGTGCAGTTGCGTGACCTCAGCTTACTGCAGCCTCCACCTCCCAGGTTCAAGCGATTCTTCTGCCTCAGCCTCCTGAGTAGCTGGTACTACAGGTGCACGCCACCATGCTCGGCTAATTTTTGTATTTTTAGTAGACATGGGATTTCACCATATTGGCCAGGCTGGTCTTGAACTCCTGACCTCAGGTGATCCACCCACTTCAGCCTCCCAAACTGCTGAGATTACAGGCGTGAGCCACTGCACCCGGCCTTCAGTTGGTATTTTAAGAGGTAAACTTCCTCTACAATTTATGTGCAGTAATGCAAGTCCGTGAATGGTTAGATTAACTTCTGTATAAAAAAGGATGCCCAAAGATTGAAACATGAATATCTGGAAAATTAATATATGACAAAGAGAGCACCTTAAAACAACAGGGGGAAATGGATTGTATAAATCTGTTAGGAAAATTTGGCTGGGCACAGTGGCTGACACCTGTAATCCCAGCACTTTGGGAGGCTGAGGCAAAAAGATCCTTTGAGACCAGTAGTTCCAAATTAGTTTGGGCAACATAGCAAGATCCCGTAACTACAACTGGAAAAAAATTGCGTCACTATCTGGACAAAGAAAGATTCAAAATTGAAAGGTAAAATGTAAAGTTAATTTTAAAAAGTAAGATAAGTAATTCTGTGAATTAAGGGTAAGGAAGAACTTTTAGTATTGCTAATTAATATGCAAATTAAGGCAACAATGAGATCAGTTTATACCTACAAGAGACCAGCAAAAATGAGAAAGCTGGGTAATACCAAATGATAGCAAGGACATGAAGATACAGGAATTTCAGATTCTATTGTTGGAATGTAGGCTGGTGCAGCCATTTTGGGGAACAATCTGACACTACCTGGTCCAATTATTATGCAGACCTTATGACCAGTACATTTGTATACAGATTCATTAAAGGGATACATATAAGAATTTGCACTGAAGCATCATCTGTGGCGGCGGTGGTATGGTAGGCAGAATAATGGCCCTGTGAAGATATATTATAATCCTCAAATCTGTGATGATGTTAATTGACATGGCAAAAGGGACTTTGCAGATATGAGTATTTTGAGGACTTGGAGATAGGGAGATTATCCTGGATTATCTGGGATGATTATGTGGGCCCAGTCTAATCACATAGGTCCTTACCAGTGGGAAGTCTGGGCCAGGCACAGTCACTCATACCTGTAATCCCAATACTTTGGGAGGCCAAGGTGGGAGGATCGCTTGAGGCCAAGAGTTTGAGACCAGCCTGAGCAACATAACAAGACCTATCTTTAAAAAAATTTAAAAATTAGCTTGGTGTGCTGGCAAGCGCCTATAATCCCAGCTACTCAGGAGGCTGAGGTGGGCCTCTGGAGCCCAGGAGTTTGAGGCTCCAGTGAGCTATGATGGCGCCACCGCACTACCGCCTGGGTGACAGAGTGAGACTCTGCCTCAAAAAAAAAATTTTTTTTTAAAAAAGAAAATCTTTCTTGTCTGTAATCAGAGGGAGTCAGACCATTCTGATTCCACAATGGTCAGAGAGATGTGGTGTTAGGGGTTTTGAAGATTGATGAAGGGGAGAATGAGTCAAAGAATGTGAGCAGTCTCCAGACGCTAAAGTCAAATAAATGAATTCCCCCTCCCCTCATTGCCTCCGTAAATAACTCTTCATCTCAATCATAAATATGCTAAAATTAAAAATGGGCAAAGGATCTGAATTGACATTTTTCCAAAGAAGATATACATATGGCTAATAAGTACAAGAAAAGATATTCATTGTTGCACTTGAAATGCAAATCAAAGCCATAGTGAGTTATTACCTCACATCCAGTAGGGCGGCTAAGATTAAAAAAAAAGACAGATGGCCGGGCGCGGTGGCTCATGCCTGTAATCCCAGCACTTCAGGAGGCCGAGGCGGGTGGATCATGAGGTCAAGAGATCAAGACCATCCTGGCTAACACGGTGAAACCCCGTCTCTACTAAAAATACAAAAAAATTAGCCGGGCGTGGTGGTGGGCACCTGTAGTCCCAGCTACTTGGGAGGCTGAGGCAGGAGAATGGCGTGAACCTGGGCAGTGGAGCTTGCAGTGAGCCGAGATCGTGCCACTGCACTCCATCTGGGTGACAGTGTGTGACTCTGTCTAAGAAAAAAAAAATACAGATAATAACAGGTGGTGGTGAGGATATGGAGAAATTGGAAACTTTTGGAAATGCAGAATGATGCAGCCACTATGGAAACCAGTTTGACAGTCCTCAAAAGGTTAAACATACAGTTGCCATAAGACCTAGCAATTCTTCTCCTAAGTATATACAAAAGATAACTGAAAACATATGTCCACACAAAAACTTGTACATGAATGTTCCTAGCAGTATTATTCATTATAACCAAAATGGAAATATCTCAAATGTGTATCACCTGTTGAATGGCTAAATACATGGTATGTCCATACAATGTGATATTATTTAGCAATAAAAAGGAAAGAAGTACTGCTACATGCTATAACATGGGTGGCCTTGAAAACATTTTGCTAAGCAGAAAAAGCCAGTCACAAAAAAATCATACATTGTAAGATTCCATTTATAGGAAATGTCCACAAAAGGTAAATCTATAGAGACAAAAAGTAGATTAGTGAATGCTTGGGGCTGGGGATAAGTTGAGAGAATTTATTGCCATAATTTTTCACTTTAAAACATATTAAAGCAAATCATTCAGGCTGAAGGAAAATGATAGCAAATGGAATTCAGATCTATACAAAAGAATGAAGAGCACCAGAAATACATGTGTAAATACAAAATACTTTTTGTTTACTTTCTTAGAAGATAATTGCTTTGAGCAAAAACAAACAAAAAACCACAACCATTTATTTTGGGGTGAATAACTTATGTAGAAGAAAACTGTATGGTAACAATCACGTAAGGAGTGGGACAGGAAAAACGGAAGTATACAATGTTTTTACATTGTATTTGAAGTTATATGTAATATTGAAAGGTAGACTGTGGTTAAAGATGCATAAACACAAAATAAAAAAAGAAAAAATAAACAATAAACAATGGAAATAAGTTGCAATACTAAAAATACAAAATCTAAGAGTAGGTAGGAAAAGTAGAAAAAAGGAAGAAAGAATGATAACACAAATAGAAAATAAGGAGAAAAGCATGTGATCATCTCAACAGATGCATAAAAGAAATTTGACCAGGACGGGTGCGGTGGCTCACGCCTGTAATCCCAGCACTTTGGAAGGCCAAGGCGGGCAGATCACGAGATCAGGAGATCAAGACCATCCTGGCTAACACAGTGAAACCCCATCTCTACTAAAAATACAAAAAATTAGCCAGGCGTGGTGGCATGCGCCTGTAGTCCCACCTACTTGGGAGCTGAGACAGGAGAATCGTTTGAACCTGGGAGGCAGAGGTTGCAGAAAGCCGACCACTGCACTCCAGCCTGGCCAAGACTCCGTCTCAAAAAAAAAAAAAAGAATTTGACCAAATTCAATACTCATTTATAATGGAAAAAAAAAAAAAAAAAACTCTTGACAAATTAGAAATAGAAAAAAATCTTCCTTAACCCCCAAAATGGCATTTATGAAAAACTTAGATCTAACATGATACATAATGATGAAAACTGGACACTTTACCCCTAAGATCAGGAATAAGAAAAGAATGTCTGCTTTTACTGTACTGGCAGTCTTAGTCAATATGGTAATGGAGTATAACAGATAAACAAAAGGTATATAGATTCACACAGAAGAAGTAAAGTTGCCTTTATCAACAGATGGCATGATTGTGTACACAGAAACGTCTAATGGGAAAAGAACTACAATAAATTTGTCAAGGACTCAGGAAATGAAGCCAATAAGCAAATATCAATGTTATTTCTATATATTATTAAAAATGACTTTAGAAAATAACATTTAAAAACAATAATTTTTACACTAGCATTTAAAAACATGAAAAACTTAGGGATAAACTTAACAAAATATAAGACCTATATACTGGAAAATAGTAAGCACTGTTGAGAGAAATTAAAGATCTAAAGAGTTAACTTTATGGAGACTTATACCATGTTCATGGACTTAAAAAAACAATATTATTAAAGCTATCAGTTCTACCCAAATTGATCCCAAGATACAATGCACTTTCTATAAAAATATCAGCAGACTCTTTGCAGAAATTGACATGCTGATACTAAAATGCATTTGGAAATACAAAAGACCTTCAATAGTAAAAACAATTTTGAAAAAGAACCAAGTTGAAAGACTTATGCTACCTGGTGGCAAGACTTACTATTAAAGTAACAATGGTATTGGCCTAAGAGTAGACGTATATATCAATAGAACAGAACAGAGATTGCTGAAATTGATTAATAAATCAACTGATTTTCAACAAAGGTGCCAAAGTAATTGGTTTTTTTTTCTTTTCTTTTCTTTTCTTTTTTTTTTTTTTTTGAGACAGAGTCTTGCTCTGTCGCCCAGGCTGGAGTGCAGTGGCACGATCTCAACTCGCTGCAACCTCTGCCTCTCAGGTTCAAGTGATTCTCCTGCCTCAGCCTCCCGAGTAGCTGGGACTCTGGACATGTGCCACCACGCCCAGACGCCCAGCTAATTTTTGTATTTTTAGTAGAGATGGGGTTTCACCATGTTCGCCAGGCTGGTCTTGAACTCCTGACCTCAGGCGATCTACCTGCCTCAGCCTCCCAATATGCTGGGATTACAGGTGTTAGCCACCACAGTCGGCCCAATAATCTTTTCATCAAATGGTGCTGCAACAGGGTATTTAGATGGAAAACTTCATCCTACTTTATACTATGTACAAAAATGAACCTCATATGGATCATAGACCTAAACATAAAAGCTAAAATTAGAAAACTCCTAGAAGAAAATACAGGAAAAAAATTTCACAACTTTATGACAGACAACAATTTCTGAGAATATAAAAAGCACTGACCCTAAAATAAAAATTAAAAGATATATTGGATATCATAAATATTAATTTTATTCCCTTTTTGAAATATACCATTTAAGACATAACAAGATGGCAACCTAATAATAAGACAACTCAAGTAAAAAGATTTGAACAGACAATCACAAGAGGAGATATACATAAGCACATGAAAGGATACTCATCATCATTAGCCATCAGGAAACTGCATATCCACAGAATGCCTAAAATTAATGCCTGGCAATATCAAGTGTTGGCAAGTATATGGAGCAGCATTTTTTATGGAAATATAAAGATGTGCAACCATTTTGGAAAAGGATTGGCAATTTCTTATAATGGTAAACATGTACTTATCACATGACCCAGAAGTTCCACTCCTAGGTGTTTATTAGAAAAATGAAAACATATTTCTGCCCAAAGACAAGAATGTTTATGGCAGCTTCTTTATAAATCACATAGTCAAGATTTATAAAGAACTCATACAACTCAGTAGCAAGAAAACATATAACCCTTCATTCACAATAGCCCCAAATTGGAAACAATACAAATGTCTAATACATCTGTTAGGGTTCAATCAGAATATAGAACCCACACAGTAATTTGAAGAAAATTTTAATGTAAAAATTATTAATGGGATTTTCACAAGCAATAGAATGAAATTGGACCCTTATCTTATACCAGGCACAAAATTCAACTCAAAATGAGTAAAAGCCCTAAATGTAAGATCTGAAACCATAAAACTCCTAGAAAAAAACATAAGAGAAATACTCCTTGACATTAGTCTTGGCAGTGACTTCTTGCATGTCACACCAAAAGCTCAGGCTACAAAAGCAAAAACAAATAAATGGGACTATTTAAAACTGAAAACCTTCTGCACAGCAAAGGAAACAATCAGCAAAAGGAAATGACAACCTACAGATTGAGAACAATATTTGGAAACCACATATCAGATAAAGGGTTAATATCCAAGATTTATAAAGAATTCATGGCCGGGCGTGGCGGCTCACATCAGCAATCCCAGCACTTTGGGAGGCCGAGGCGGGCGGATCATGAGGTCAAGAGATCAAGACCATCCTGGCTAACACGGTGAAACCCCATCTCTACTATAAGTACAAAGAAAAACAAATTAGCTGGGCGTGGTGGTGGGCGCCTGTAGTCCCAGCTACTCGAGAGGCCGAGGCAGGAGAATGGCGTGTACCGGGGAGGTGGAGCTGACAGTGAGCCAAGATTGCACTACTGCACTCTAACCTGGGCAACAGAGGGAGACTACATCTCAGAAAAAAACAAAAAAAAGAACTCATACAACTCAGGCCAGGCGAGGCGGCTCACACCTGTAATCTCAGCATTTTGGGAGGCCAAGATGGGTGCATCACCTGAGGTCAGGAGTTCAACACCAACCTGGTCAACATGGTGAAACCCCATCTCTACTAAAAATACAAAAATTAGCCAGGCATGGTGACACTTGCCTGTAATCCCAGCTACTTGGGAGGCTGAGGCAGGAGGATCACTGAACCCAGGAGGTGGAGGTTGCAGTGAGCCAAGATTGTGCCACTGCACTCCAGCCTGGGTGACAGAGCAAGACTCCATCTCAAAAAAAAAAAAAAAAGGGCAAAAATCTGAATAGCCATTTCTTCAAAGATGACATAATAATGGCCACCAGGAGCATGAAAAGGTACTCAACATCACTAATGATCAAGGAAATACAAATCAGAACCACTATGAGATAGCACCTCACATGTGTTAGGATAGCTATTATTAGAAAGACGAGATAAGAAGTGTTGGCAAGGGTGTGGAGAAAACAGAACCGTTATACACAGTTGGTTGAATGTAGATTGGTGCAGCCATTATGGAAAACAGTAAGGAAGTTCCTAAAGAAGTTAAAATATAACCATATGATCCCAATTAAAATATACCATATGGGGTGGGCGTAGTGGCTCACGCCTGTAATCCTAGCACTTTGGGAGGACAAGGTGGGCCAATCACAAGGACAGGAGATCGAGACCATCCTGGCTAACACGGTGAAACCCCGTCTCTATTGAAAATACAAAAAGTTAGCCGGGCTTGGTGGCGGGCACCTGTAGTCCCAGCTACTTGGGAGGCTGAGGCAGGAGAATGGCGTGAACCCGGGAGGTGGAGGTTGCAGTGAGCCGAGATTGCACCACTGCACTCCAGCCTAGGTGACAAAGCAAGACTCTATCTCAAAAAAAGAAAAAAAAAACAACAAACCATATGACCCAGTAATCCCACTTCTGCATATAAACCCAAAGGAAGTAAAATCACCACCGCATTAAGGTATCTGCACTCCTATGTTTATTTCAGCATTATTCACATTATCTTACCGGTAAGATAATGTTCTATATCTTACAGGTAAGATATAGAAACAATGATGAATGGATAAACATATATTAAATATATATATATATAACTGTTACATATAGATAAAAGTTATATATGTAACATGTTTTTATATATGTAACAGTTATATATATATATATGTATAGTGGAATATTATTCAGCCTTTAAAAAGGAGATCCTGCTATTTGCCACAACGTGAAAGAAGTTGAAGGACATTATGCTAAATAAGCCAGATATGGAAAGAAAGATATATGATCTTACTTATATGTGGGATCTAAAAAAAGTCAAATATACAGAGATAGAGAATAAAACGGTGGTTGCTAGGGTCGGCGTGGTGGGAAAGGAATGTAGGTCGAAGGATACAAAGCAGCAGATACGTAGGATGAACAAGTGGAAAGACCTAATGTACATCATAAGGACTCTAGTTAATAATAGTGTATTTTATTCAGGATTTTTGCTAAATGAGTAAATTATAGCTGTTCTTGCCCCAGGGGAGAAAATGAGTAACTATGTGAGATGATGGATATGTTAATTTGTTCCACTATAGTAACCACATTACTATATATATGCATATTATATAACACCATGTTGTGTACCTTAAATATATATAATAACATTTATTTTTTTTAAAAAAAAGATTAATTCTAGCAGGGGAGTAATTCTGAAGGTGTAAAAGGAACTCTAAAGACTATCCTAAGGCTGAAGGAGAGTGCCCAAGAAAGGAACAAATTGGAAGAGGGCCCTCTTCTTAAAGCTGGGATTCGAACCTTGTTGGAAAACATGTAATGAATGTGATGTGAAGAAGCGTGCTGGGTTTCCCAGCCCAGACCTGCTCTAGAGTCTCAGGTAAGCAGGCAACACCCCCAGGTACAGGCAGGCAAGGCTGGCACAGGGAGAGTCAGACTCAGGAACCTACTTGCAGGCAGGGCCATCCAAGGCCTGGGAGGCATGGAAACCCCACAAGGAGCTGATGGGTCATGCTGGTAGCTGATACACAGGGAGTCAGAGGGTCAGGGCTGCTCACCTCCGTACAAAGCCTGAGAGGGGTAGAGTCCATGTGCAGACGGCTATGGGAGGTGGGCACGGGGCTAGGGCTGGGGCTGTGAGCTCAGAGGCATGAACATGCTGGGGACGCACCGCCAGGGCAGAACCCTAACGGATGTCTCCATGCATGTGCCCCTCGCAGCAGTGCACTAGAGGAGAAAGAGAAGCAAACCAGGAGCACGCTGGCTCCAGAAGTTTCTTCCTCCAGCAGTGTCCTACCAGCGCCATCTACTGACAAAGCTCAACGCTGTTCTCACTGCAAAGGAGACATGCTTAATGGTGCTATGCCACTATGCAGAACAGGCAATGAAGGGTAGATTTGGAGTTGAGAGGCCACATATTGAAAACTGTCACATCTAGTAATAGGTGCATTGAAAAAACAATCTGTAGTGTATTACAATAATGCGATAATACTCAGCACTAAGGAGAACGAATTGCTGATAATGCAGTCAGTCCTCCATACCCACAGGTTCTGCGTCCGCAGATTCAATCAACCATGGATCAAAAATGTTTTAAAAAATAAAAACACAATAAAAATAATACAAATAAGTCCAGGTATGGTGGCTTATGCCTGTAATCCCAGCACTTTGGGAGGCCGAGATGGGCTGATCACTTGAGGTCAGGAGTTCAAGACCAGCCTAGCCAGTATGGCAAAACCCTGTCTCTACTAAAAATATAAAAATTAGCCGGGCACGGTGGTCTGCTCCTGGAATCGGGAGGCTGAGGCGGGAGAATTGCTTGAACCTGGGAGGCAGAGGTTGAAGTGAGCCGAGATCACGCCACTGCACTCCACCCTGGGCAACAGAGGAGACAGTCTCAAAAAAACAAAACAAGACAAAAATAATACAAATAAAAACAATACAGTATAAAAACTATTTACATAGAATTTACATTATATTAGGTATTATAAATAATCAAGTGATGATTTAAAGTATACAGGAGGATGTGTATAGGTTACATGTAATACTCTGGCATTTTATTTAAAGGACTTGAGCATCCAAGCATTTTGTTATCTGTGGTTGTCCGGGAACCAATCCTCTGCACTGCAGGCAACAAAATAAATGTATTGCAAAAACAATACTGAATGAAACATGTAAAGCACAAAAGGGTAAATACTGTTAAATGACATTCTAGCACACACAAGACTAATCTATAGGGACAAAATGTCAGTGTTGCCTGAGGATTTGGGGTGGGTGGAGATATTGACTACAAAGGATCACAAAGGAATTTGGGGGAATGATGAAAATGTTCTGTATCTGAATGGTGGCTCCATAGGTGTATACATTTATCAAAATATGTCAAACTGTACCCTTTAAATGGGTGCATTCTATTTCATGTAAATTATACCTCAGTAATATCTGTTTTTAGAATATCATCTGGGTCGGGCGCGGTGGCTCACACCTGTAATCCCAGCACTTTGGGAGGTTGAAATGGGCGGATCACAAGGTCAGGAGATCGAGAACCTCCTGGCTAACACAGTGATACCCCGTCTCTACTAAAAAAGACAAAAAAAATTAGCCGGGTGTGGTGGCGGGCACCTGTAGTCCCAGCTACTCGGGAGACTGAGGTAGGAGAATGGCATGAACCCAGGAGGTGGAGCTTGCAGTGAGCCGAGATTGCGCCACTGCACTCCAGCCTGGGCGACAGAGCAAGACTCTGTCTCAAAAAAAAAAAAAAAAAAAAATCATCTGAGGCTGGGAAAAATATCACCTGAGGATAGGAGTTCAAGATGAACCTGGGTGACACAGTGAGACCCCATCTCTACAAAAAATTTTGAAAATATATCGTGGATTCCTAATTAGGGAAAAGGAATCAGGCTGACAGGACAGAGGGAAGGCTAAAAGAAAACGCAGATAAGTTATACATGTGCCTTTCTTCACAGCCAGCACAAGTAACTCACAATCTTCCTGTGCCAAATTTATCACCAGACACCTGCATGTTAGCTCTCTGTACCCATGGCATTATCAATACTGTACAAAGCCCTCTTCAGCACACAGCACCACCCTATAAAATTCCCAGTAAGCCTTTGTCTCTTTGCAGTCAGCTCCTTTCTGGCTGACCTGCCCATTGCAACATATTTTCATACTTTCTCTAATAAATCTGCCTTTCTTTACCTACAACTGTCTTGATAAATTCTTACCATCCGTGCCACCAGCCCAGATAGTCACTAATCACCTACAACATGTATCATCTGAAAATCAGATGTCTACAGTTGCATAGCATCTAGACTACCATCACCTTCCAAACCCCCGTTACCTTATAAATTCCAGGGCAGGGGTCATTCGATCATAGCTTGGATGGGAACACAGGAAACCTTCCCTCTTCCTGCAGGAGGTGGATTCTCAAAGTGGGAAAGCCTTGGAGGTCAGAATAGATTTTCGTGGATTATTCCTGGGATACAAATGAGATGGTACAGAAGCAGGATATTTCCCTGACCCCTTCGTGGGACTTGTGACAGGGGTGCCTTGTTTACTCAGCCTGCCACTTTCAACTCCTCACAGGAGGGAGCGTGCAAATGAACCAGGTGTGAACTGGAGTGCATGAGTGAACTAGAGTGGCTGAAACCGGCCAGCCACTCTGGCACTGGCAGGAGCAAACTCCATGCAGGCCCCATGGTAGCATCCAGGTGGGGCTGCCTGTGACCCCTGAAGCCCCAGAGGGCATGTTATAGTGCTCTTTTAAGTCTTCTGTCCGTGGATGGCTTAAGTGTTAACAGCTCAATGGGCCCTTTTCCTTGTCACACAGGGTGGCTGCCCTCCACCAGCGAGAGCAAAGGGCCAGTGTGACAGGCTTTTGATTCTGCATTTGTGGCTCCCAAGCTCTTGTCCAGTGTCCAGGAAAAATGAGGTCTCATGAAGGAATCGAAGGATGGTAAATGTGGGGGATTTTATTGCCAATGAAAGTGGCTCTCAGTGGGAAGGGAAGCTGAAAAGGGGATGGGGGATTGGCTATCTTCCCCTGGAGTCCAGCTGTCTCCAGCCAGATTCTTCTCTGAAATTATACCATCAAGCTGTCCCTCTGAAGTCAAGCTGCTCCTCTCCAACATCCAGCCATAGTCCCATATACTGGCTGAGTCTGGGGTTTTTATATGCACAGGATGGAGGGGGCGGGGCCATGGTGGTTTAGGAAAAGGTAACATTTGAGCGGGAAAACCGGGATATAAGTTCTCACTTTGGGCCGTGGTTTAGGCTTTTCAGTTTGAGGGTAGGGTTTTCGCTGGGGACCCTTTTCTGCCTAGAATTTCTCTGCTTCCTGGCCCTATCAGTACCTGGATATTACTCAAGAAAGTCAAGTGATGGTCTTTCTAAGGGTAGGCCCCTGCCTTCTTCTCTAACTCAACCCTCCAATCCGGTGCTCCCAGTGCTAAGTACCTACCCCAGAGAACTCTCACATCTATCAAAAGTGGGCATGTATACAGTTCAGAACTGTCCATCATGGTCAGAGTTGGAGGTAACCTAGGTTGTGTCCACCACTGGGGAAATGAATGAGGACAATGTGGAGGAGGCACCCTAAGGATACAGTGCAGAAGTTAGAAGCACAGATGACATATGCATACATCGACAGATCTTAAAAATAGAGTGCTGGGTGACAAGATAGAAAAAATTAAATCTAGGGCATAATATGTGCAAAAACTAAAGATACAGCCACAAAATAACACCACATATTTTACAAGAATAGATACAAATACATATCAAAATATTTTGAGAGTTTTTTAAAATGAAGGCGGTAGAAGTGAGAAATGGGTACGAAAGTGAGTAAATAAATAAAACAAAAGGGGGCCTTGCTCAGGTCAATGATAAAAGTAGGCTGTGAATTGGGGGAAATGGTAAGCTCAGTCCTCTGCTCCTAAGGGTTAAAATAAAAAAGTTTCCTCAACCCAAGATTAAACGTGTTCTATGGCCAAATGCACTTCATTGGATAAATATGACATAGAAGTAAATCAAACGATCCAAATCGAGTTGTCTGGATTATATAAAAGGGAAGGTAAAACAGAACTTCTTAGGGGTATTCCATTCACACCACCATCAGGCTACAGCTGTCTGACATTTCCAGGCTGGTCCCTCTATATTGAATAATGGTAATGAAACTGATCCCACAGTCCTATAGACAATTCTTTCAGATAAACATAGAAATTGGGCCAGGCGCAGTGACTCATGCCTGTAATGCCAGCACTTTGGGAGGCCAAGGCAAGCGGATCACAAGGTTAGGAGATCGAGACCATCCTGGCTAACATGGTGAAACCCCATCTCTACCAAAAATACAAAAAATTAGCTGGGCGTGGTGGCACGCACCTCTAGTCCCAGCTACTTGGGAGGCCAAGGCAGGAGAATCGCTTGAACCCAGGAGGCAGAGATTACAGTGAGCCGAGATCATACCACTGCACTCCAGCCTGGGCAACACAGCAAGACTCTGCCTCAAAAACAAAGACAAAAACAAAAAAAAAAAAAACATAGAAATTGACCTTGGATAAACATAGAAATTGACCCTTCTGGTCTGAAAGCTTGAAACTTATATTTGTTTTATCTGAGTTCCTTCCTCCAGAAAGGACCCTCAGGCCTCTTGGAAAGTATGGGAAGAACTGAAACTCACCAGATTGCCTCATCCAAATAATGAGATGCCAGACCCCTGGTTTTGTTTCCTTACCCCTCCCTAGTTCCTGTTTTCCAACAAATTGTTGTATTTCTTCCCTGCTATATAAACTTCTAATTTTAACCAGTCAGGGAGATGGACTGGAGATTGAGCTCCCATCTTCTTGGCTGCAGCACCCAATTAAAGCGTAAAGCCTTCTTTCCTGTCAGCACTCGTTGTCTTAGTCATTGGCTTTCTGTGCAGCAAGCCCCAGGACTTAGACGGAAACCTGGTAGTTTCACTGACAGCAAGTGAACCATGCAGGATGGTCTGTGTCTGTGTGTGTATCAGAGTGCCCATGACCTAAGTGTTGAAATTAATAGGAATAATCAGAATTCAGAGTCCACTTGCAATTTTCCCTGCACTTTACTCCCTATAGAATCTCATGTACAAATAAGATCTCCACTTAAATTTGATGTAAGGAATGGGAATGGAGGCACACGCTAACCTCAGGCAGCAAGATAACCAAGACATGGAGGTGGCTGAGAACCCAGTCTTGGAAAAGAGGCCCTTACCTGAGGGAGGTGCCCCTCCACACTGTATGTCTGCTGGTCATAATCCAGTGTCCGCCATGTTCACTGAGTCACTAGGATGCTGGGTATCACATTCTCAGGAGCTCTGGGACAAGCCAGGTTCTCACTGGTAGGGACACAGGGTCTTCCCAGTGGAGTGTGGGAATCATCAGGCCTGGTGAGAGCTGGTTGGAGCAGATGTCCTAGCAGGAGCAGAGGAGGCCTATCTGGGCCCAAGGCTCATGCAGCAGGTGGAAGAAGTAGGGTCAGGAAGTGGGGCAGGGATAAAGGGAGGGGTGTGGGAGAAGAGGGGAGCAAATTGGAAGGGGCAGCAAATGGAAGAGAGAGGGAGTGAAGACAGGTGGTGGGAGAAGCAGGGGGATAGGCTGGGGTGGAGGTGGTCCAGGCAGGGAGTTGGGAAGGAGAGAAACTGGCCAGAGGAGGAAAATGGTCTGGGCATGAAGTAGGAAGAGGATTTGAGTGACTGGTGACTGAGGCAGGCACAGGGGGAAGAGACAGAGAAGTCATAGGGACAAGAGGCAGGACAGAGGGAAGGGAGGGAGCTGAAGGCCAAGCCACGGAAGGGGAAGAAGTGGGATGCAGAACTCGGGCAGGAATGAGGCAGGGCAGTTTCCTTTGTGCGGCTCTCCATTGAGAAGTGAGGGTTGTTTGATGGGTTCGGCGTTCTGCTTTCTTTCTTTGCTTGATTGCTTTATGACTCAGAGTCCACTAAAAGAGAGTCTAAGATTCTAGGACATTTTGAGTTGGAAGAGACCTTTGATATCCTTGAGTACAACTTTCTCCATCTTATAAATTCGGAAACAAAGGCCAGGCACTGTGGCACATGTCTGTGGTCCAGCTAACTCAGGAGACTGAGGTAGGAGGGTCACTTGAGCCCAGGAGTTCTAGGCTGTAGTTCACTGTGCTAATTGAGTATCCACACTAAGTTCAGCATCTACCTGGTGACCTCCTACAAGGGGAGGACCACCAAGTTGTAGACTTAACCTGCCTCTCTGTTGCTACGTGGTTCTTGAAGATTTTCAGACGTGTGTGTGTGTGTGTGTGTGAGTGAGAGATGGAGTCTCACTCTGTCATTCATGCTGGAGTGCAGTGGCACTATCTTGACTCACTGAAACCTCTGCCTCCCAGGTTCAAGTGATTCTCCTGCCTCAGCCTCTCAAGCAGCTGGGATTGCAGGTGCCTGCCACCATGGGCAGCTAATTTTTTGTATTTTTAGTAGAGACAGGGTTTCACCATTGTAGGCCAGGCTGGTCTCAAACTCCTGATCTCAAGTGATTCACCTGCCCCGGCCTCCCAAAGTGCTGGGATTACGGGCTTAAGGCACTGCACCTGGCCTATTTCAGACTGTTTTTAACTTCCAAGCTCTTTAGCTAACTAGTGTTTATGATGCTATATAGTCTTTCATCTCTGGGGATGCTAATGTTTCTAAAGTCTTATTCTTTTAAAAATTCATTTTATTTTATTTTATAGAGATGGGGTCTCACTATGTTGCCCAGGCTGGTCTCAAACTCCTGGGCTCAAGTGATCCTCTTGCCTCATCCTGAGATGACAGGTGTGACCCACCATACCATCCTATAGTCAGTCCTATTCTGATTGCTCTGTTTACTCTGTTTTGTTGGGGCTTCTTCTGTCTCCATGGTGCCTCTCTTTTTCATGATTTTAGAATTCCTCAAATGTTTGGGATTCTTGTATACTCATCTTTGGACTAACATATCCTGTTAGTCAATCTAGTTCTGTCTTTCAGGGTGTCCTACTGAGAGGTGACAATGTGCTAGTGGCCCTCGCGCTTGGTGCCTCCTCGGCCTCGGCGTCCACTCTGGCAGCGCTTGAGGAGTCCTTCAGCCCGCCACTGCACTGTGGGAGCCCCTCTCTGGGCTGGCCAAGGCCAGAGCCAGCTCCCTCTGCTTGCAGGGAGGTGTGGAGGGAACCGGGGCTGCGAGCGGCGCGCGTCCAGCACAGCGCGAGTTCTGTCCTGCGCGAGCTCGCGCTCAGCGGGCCCCGTCGTACACAGAGCGGCCGGCCGGTGCCGCTCGCCCAGGGCAGTGAGGGGCTTAGCACCCGGGCCAGCAGCTGCGGAGGTTGCGTCCCAGTACTGCAGGCGCTGCGCTCAAATTCTCGCCGGGCCTCAGCTGCCTCCCCGCGAGGCAGGGCTCGCGACCTGCAGCCCGCCATGTCCGAATCCCCCACCCCACCGCGGTGGGCTCCCGCGCCGCCCGAGCCTCCACGATGGGCGCCGCCCCCTGCTCCATGGCTCCCGGTCCCATCAACCGCCCAAGGGTTGACGAGTGCAGACGTGGCTCGGGACTGGCAGGCAGCTCCGCCTGCAGCCCCGTTGCAGGATCCACTAGGTGAAGCCAGCTGGGCTGCTGAGCCGGATGGGGACTTGCAGAACTTTTATAACCAGCCAGAGGATTGTATGTGCACCAATCAGCACTCTGTATCTAGCTAATCTGGTGGGGACTTGGAGAACTTTTATGTCTAGCTAGAGGATCGTAAATACACCAATCAGCACTGTGTCTAGCTCAGGGTTTGTAAATACACCAATCAGTACTCTGTGTCTAGCTCAAGGTTTGTAAATACACCAATTGGTACTCTGTATCTAGCTAACCTAGTGGGGACTTGGAGAACTTTTCTGTCTAGCACTCTGTGTCTAGCTGAAGGATTGTAAACGCAACCATCAGCACTCTGTGTCTAACTCAGGGTTTGTAAATACACCAATCAGTACTCTGTGTCTAGCTCAAGGTTTGTAAATACACCAATTGGTACTCTATATCTACCTAACTCTGTATCTAGCTAACCTAGTGGGCACTTGGAGAACTTTTCTGTCTAGCACTCTGTCTAGCTCAAGGATTGTAAATGCACCAATCAGCACTCTGTCAAAATGGTCCAATCAGCTATCTGTAAAATGGACCAATCAGCAGGATGTGGGTGGGGCCAAATAAGGGAATAAAAGCAGGCTACCCAAGCCAGCAAACTGCTATCTCTTCCGATCCTCTTCTGTGTCGTGGAAGCTCTATTCTTTTGCACTTTCCAATAAATTGTTTTGTTGCTGACTCTTTGGGTCCATGCCGTTTTTATGAGCTGTAACACTCACCACAAAGGTTTGCAGCTTCACTTCTGACATCGAGATCACGAACCCACCAGAAGGAAAAAGCTCCAGACACATTTAAAAATCTGAAAGAACAAACTCTAGACGTACCATCTATTTTTTTTTTTTTTTTTTTTTTTTTTTTTTTGAGATGGAGTCGTGCTCTGTCGCACCGGCTGGAGTGCAGTGGCACGATCTCTGCTCACTGCAACCTTTGCTTTCTGGGTTCACGCCATTCTCCTGCCTCAGTCTCCCAAGTAGCTGGGACTATAGGCGTTCGCCACTACGTCCGGCTAATTTTTTGTATTCTTTAGTAGAAACGGGGTTTCACTGTGTTAGCCAGGATGGTCTCGATCTCCGGACCTCGTGATCCGCCCGCCTCCGCCTCCTAAAGTCTGGGATTACAGGCGTGAGCCACCGCGCCCGGCCTCACACCATCTTTAAGAACTGTAACACTCAGGCCGGGCGCAGTGGCTCAAACCTGTAATCCCAGCACTTTGGGAGGCTGAGACGCGCAGATCACGAGGTCAGGAGATTGAGACCATCCTGGCTAACACGGTGAAACCCCATCTGTACTGAAAAAACACAAACTAGTCGGGTGAGGTGGCGGGTGCCTGTAGTCCCAGCTACGCAGGAGGCTGAGGCAGAAGAATGGCATAAACCCGGGAGGCGGAGCTTGCAGTGAGCTGAGATCCTGCCACTGCACTCCAGCCTGGGCGACAGAGCGAGACTCTGTCTCAAAAAAAAAAAAAAAAAACATAAAAAACAAAAAACAGAACTGCAACACTCACCGCGAGGGTCCATGGCTTCATTCTTGAAGTCAGTGAGACCAAGAACCCACCAATTCCAGACACACTACTGGTTTCTGGCCTACTGAGGAAAGCCATTCTTTGGTTCCCACCAAAATAAAGGGTTTATAAACATATTTTTTCTTTCATTTGTATAAGGGCAGAAGAGAAAGGCTATAGCATTACTAAGCCTCCCACCTTGCACCGCAGCCTCTGCTTTATCAGTGTATCCTATACTGAGTATTACTATGGTTTTTGGTGTTTTTGAGACAAGTCTTGCTCTGTTGCCCAGGCTGGAGAGTGGTCTTGAACTCCTTGGTCTTGAACTCCTGGGCTCAAGCCATCCATGTGCCTTGGCCTCCCAAAGCGCTGTGATTAGAGGAATGAGTCACCACGCTCAGCCAAGTGTTACTGTGCTGTATATAAATGTGACTGGGCCCTCTTTCCTGAATTCTTTTTAACATTTGCCACTTCTTCCAGGACTGGTTTTTTTTTTTTTTTTTAAAAGACGGTCCATTGTCACAAGGTCGTTAGAAACACTGCCAGGGGAGAGGCACACGGTGCCATGGAGGAACACAGGGGGTGGCCATGCCAGAGTTGGTGGTTCAGGGGGAAGACACTTCTCAGGTGACACCTAGAAGAATGGGAGTTAGCTAAGTTAAAGGGGTGGGGTGGTTGTGGTGGCAATGTTCAGTGAAAAGAAATAACACTGAAGGAGACCTGGTGGCAGCAGAGAGCAATGGAGGCTGAGTTCAAAGTTCAGGCCAGGCACGGTGGCTCATGCCTGTAATCCCAGCACTTTGGGAGGCTGAGGCGGGTGGACCGCCTGAGGGCAGGAGTTTGAGACCAGCCTGGCCAACATGATGAAAACCCATCTCTACTAAAAATACAAAAGTTAGCTGGGTATGTTGGTGTGCGGCTGTAATCCCAGCTACTCAGGAGACTGAGGCAGAAGAATCACTTGAACCCGGGAGGCAGAGGTTGCAATCAGCCGAGATCACACCACTGCACTTCAGCCTGGGCAATAAAGCAAGACTTCATCTCAAAAAAAAAAAAAAAAAAAAAAAAAAAACCCCAAAACACAAAGTTCATTCCAGTGGAGCATTAGGGAATTTCTGACAAGGAATGAGCAGCAGTCTTTTTTGGAAGGGCTTTGTAAACTAACGTCGAGAGAATGGACTTTATTTTATGAAAGCTTTTAAGGAGAAAGACATGCTTAGAAGCATGTTTTAGAAATATCACTATAACTCCAGCGTGTGGAATATAATGAAGGAGGAAGCAAGAAGTTCAGCTGTATTAGTCCGTTCTTGCATTGCTATAAAGAAATACCTGAGGCCGGGCGCCGTGGCTCACACCTGTAATCCCAGCACTTTGTGAGGCCGAAGCGGGAGGATCACGAGGTCAAGAGATTGAGACCATCCTGACCAACATGGGGAAACCCTGTCTCTACTAAAAAAATGCAAACATTAGCTGGGTGTGGTCGTGCGCACCTGTAGTCCCAGCTACTCCCGAGGCTGAGGCGGGAGAATTGCTTGAACCAGGAAGGCGGAGGTTGCAGTGAGCTGAGATCTCACCACTGCACTCCAGCTTGGCGACAGAGCAAGACTCTGTCTCAAAAAAAAAAAAAAAAAAAAATTAGCCAGGCGTGGTGGCACACACCTGTAATCCCAACTACTGGGGAGGCAGGGGCAGGAGAATCGCTTCAACCCAGGAGGCAGAGGTTGCAGTGAGCTGAGATCACACCACTGCACTCCGACCTGGGCAACAGAGTGAGACTCCGTCTCAAAAAAACAAAACAAAACAAAAGGGATGGCACCTAAAACCAAGAAGCAGTAAGAGGAGCCCACAAAGAAGGCTGGAAATGAGCAGCCCAGAAAGGAGGAGGAAATCCAGGAGCATGTAATGTCATGAAACCCAAGGAAAGAGAGTGTTTTCAGTTGAAATGAAATAGCTCAGAAACAAGCTCTCATATATTCAGTAAAATAATTTTGATAAGGGTGACAAGCATATTCAATGGTGAAAGGACAGTCTCTTAAATATAATAAGTAGTGTAAGGGAAACTGGATATCCAAATGCAAAAAAAAAAAAAAAAAGAAGAAGTAAAACCTATATTTAAAACTACACATAAAAATTAACTCAAAATGGATCAAAGACCTAAATATAAGACCTAAAAACTATAAAACTCTTAGAAGAAAAAATAGAGCAAAAGTTTCATGACATTGGATTTGGCAGGCAACAAAAGAAAAAATTGACAAATTGCACTTCATGAAAATTTAAAAATTGTGTGCATTAAAGGACTATGTAAACACAGTAAAAAGGCGGCCCACAGAATGGGAGAAGATATTTGCAAATCATATATCCGACAAGGGATTAATATACAGAATATATACAGACAGAGAACTCCTAAAACTCAACAAAAAACCGGCCAACCCGGTTTTAAAAAACAGGCAAAAGACTTGAATAGATACTTCCCCAAAGAAGGGAAGTAGACAAATAGCCAGTAAGCATATATGAAAAGATGCTCAACATCACTAATCGTTAGGGTAATTCAAATCAAAGCTACGATGAGATACCACTGCATACCCATTAAGATGGCTACTATCAAAATAAACATAAAGTAACAAGTATTGTCCAGGATGGAGAGAGATTGGAACCCTTGTGTGCTCTTAGTGGGAATGTAAAGAGGTACAACTGCTGTGGAAAACAGTGTGGCAGTTCCTCAAAAAATTAAAAAATAGAATTATCTTATAACCCAATGATTTCACTTCTACTTATATATTCAAAAGAATTAAAAGCAGGGACTGAAAGAGATATTTGGACACCCATGTTCATAGCAGCATTATTCACAATAGCTAAAACATGGAAGCAACCCACGTGTCCACTGATGGACGAATGGATAAGCAAAATGCTGAATATTATTCAGCCTTGAAAAAGAAGGAAATTCTGACACATGCTAGCACATGGATGAGCCTTGAGGACATCCCATTAAGTGACATAAGCCAGTCACAAAACATAAATACTGACCGGGCATGGTGGCTCATGCTTGTGATCCCAGCACTTTGGGAGGCCGAGGCGGGCAGATCACCTGAGGTCAGGAGTTCGAGACCAACTTGGCCAACAAGGCAAAACCCCATCGCCACTCAAAATACAAACATTAGCTGGGCGTGGTGGCTAAGGCACATAAACTTAATGCACATAAATTTAATGCACATAAATTTTCATGTGCCAGCTACTCAGGAGGCTGAGGCAAGAGAATTGCTTGAACCCAGGAGGTAGAGGTTGCAGTGAGCCGAGATCGTGCCATTGCACTCCAGCCTGGGGGACAAGAGTGAAACTCCATCTCAAAAAAAAAAAAAAAAAAAAAAAAAATACTGTATGATTCCACTTCTATGTGGTACTTAGAATAGTCAGAATCATAGAGACAGAAAGTAGAATGGTTGCCAGGGGCTGGATAAAGGGGGAATGAGGAGTTGTTGTTTAAGGGTAGAGTAAACCCCCCTTATCCTCAGGGGATACGTTCGAATACCCCTAGTGGATGTCTGAAACGTCAGACAGTACCAAACCTTATATACACTGTGCTTTTTCCTATATATACCTTTGATATATATACTGTTGATAAAGTTTGATTTATAAATTAGTCACAGTATTCTTTATTTAATAAATGATACTGGGAGTGCTGGCTGGCCGTATGCAGAAAATTGAAACTGGACCCCTTTTTTTACACTATATACAAAAATTAACTCAAGCTGGATTAAAGACTTAAATGTAAAACCCAAAACTATAAAAACTCTGTAAGAAAATATAGGCAATATCATTCAGGACATAGGCATGAGCAAAGATTTCATGATGAAAACACCAAAAGTAATGGCAACAAAAGCAAAAATTAACAAGTGGGATTGAATTAAACAGAAGAGCTTCTGCACAGCAAAAGAAACTATCATCAGAGGGAACAGACAACCTACAGAATGTGAAAATATTTTTGCAATCTATCCATCTATCAAAGGTCTAATATCTGGAGTCTGCAAGGAACTGAAACAAATTTACCAGAAAAAAAAACGAAAAACCCCATTAAAGAGTGGACAAAGGACATGAACAGATACTTCTCAAAAGAAGACATACATGTGGCCAACAAACATATGAAAAAAAGTTCATCACTGATCATTACAGAAATGCAAATCAAAACCACAATGAGATACCATCTCATGCCAGTCAGAATGGAGATTATTAAAAAGTAAAAAAAACAACAGATGCTGGCAAGGTTGTAAAGAAAAAGGAATGTTTTTATACTGTTGATGGTAGTGTAAATTAGTTCAACCATTGTGGAATACAGTGTGGTGACTCCTCAAAGACCTAGAGGCAGAAATACCATTTGACCCAGCAATCCCATTACTGAGTATATACTCAAAGGAACATAAATCATTCTATTATAAAGATACATGCACACATATGTTCACTGCAGCACTCTTCACAATAGTGAAGACATGGAATCAACCGAAATGCCCGTCAATGATAGACTGGATAAAGAAAATGTGTTACATATACACCATGGAATACTATGCAGCCATAAAAAAGGAACGAGATCATGGTCCTTTGAAGGAACATGGATGGAGTTGGAAGCCATTATCTTCAGCAAAATAACTCAGGAACAGAAAACCAAATACCAGATGTTCTCACTTACAAGTGGGAGCTGAATGATGAGAACACATGGACACAGGGAGAGGAACAATGCACACTGGGGCCTGTTGGGTAGTGGTGGTGGGGATTCAGGGGAGAGAGAGCATCAGGAAGAAAAGCTAATGGATGCTAAGCTTCATACCTAGGTGATGAGATGATCTGTGCAGCAAACCACTGTGGCACATGGTTACCTATGTAACAAACCTGCACATTCTGCACATGTACCCCTGAACTTAAAATAAAAGTTGAAGAAAAAAAGAGAATATAAATTAGTCATCATAAGAGATTAATAACTAATAATAAAATAGAACAATTATAATATAGTGTAATAAAAGTCATGTGATTGTGGTCTCTCTCTCTTCAAAATACCTTATTGTACTGTACTCACCTATTTTAAGACCCCAGTTGATGGGAGTAACTGAAACCTCAGAGAGTGAAACCAGGGGTAATGGGGGCTACTGTATAGAACCTCGGTTTTGCCAGATGAAGAGATGAATGATAGTGATGGTTGCACATTATGAATGTATTTGATAGCACTGAACTGGACAGTTAAAAGTAATGAAGACTGTAAGCTTCTTTTTTTTTTCTGGGACAGGGTCTCACTCTGTTGCCCAGGCTGGAGTGCATTGGTGTGATCACAGCTCACTGTAGCCTCAACTTCCCAGGCTCAAGAGATCCTCCCACCTCAGCCTCCTGAGTAGCTGGGACTATAGGCGTATGCCACCATGCCTGGCTTGTTTTTTGTTTTTTGTTTTTTTTTTTTGAGACAGGGTCTTGCTCTATCACCCAGGCTGGAGTGCAGTGGTGTGATCTCGGCTCACTGCAATCTCTGCCTCCAGGGCTCAAGCAATTCTTCCACCTCTGCCTCTCAAGTAACTGGGATTACAGGCGTGAGCCACCACACCCAGCTAATTTTTTTTTGTATTTTTAGTAGAGAGGGGGTTTCACTGTGTTGGCCAAGCTAGTCTTGAATTCCTGGTCTCAAGTGATCAGCCTGCCTCGGCCTCCCAAAGTGCTAGGATTACAGCTGTGAGCCACCATACCCAGCCAATTTTTGTATTTTTTGTAGAGACAAGAGTTTCACCATGCTGCCCAGGCTGGCCTCGAACTCCTGGACTCAAAGATCTGCCTGACTTGGCCTCCCAACTGGCCTCAAACTCCTGGGCTCAAGCGATTTGCCTGATTTGGCTTCCCAAAATTCTGGAATTGCAGGCGTGAGCCACCGTGCCTCTCCAGCTTTATGTTTTATTTGCCACAATAAAATAAAAATTGGGGGGAAAAAAGATGAAGGGAGCAAAGTGGGCGTGGTGGCTCCTACCTGTCATCCCAGTTACTTGGGATACTGAGGCTGGAGGATCACTTGAAGCCAGGAGTTCAAGACCAGCCTGGGCAACATGGTGAGACCCCCGTGTCTAAAAATAAAAACATTTTTTTAAATTATTGGGGCTTGGTGGAGTCTCCTGTAATCCCAGTGACTAGGGAAGCTGGGGTGGGAGGATTGAGCCCAGGAGTTTGAGGCTGCACCGAGCTATGATCATGGCACTGCACTCCAGCCCAGGTGACAGCAGAAGTCCCCGTCTGTATAAAAAGAAAGAAAGAAAAAGATGATAGAGGGAGCAATCAGAGAAGTAAAATAAGTACTTTTTTTTTTTGCATTTAACCACAGGATGACGACAACAATTTCAGCACATGGTGGAAGTGGTTGGTCAGGTGCTAGGATTAACATAAGACATTCCCACCAGCGCCATGACAATTTACAAATGCTATGACAATGACCCAGTGATCCTCCCTCCTTGGCCTTCCAAAGCCTGGGATTATATGCATGAGTCACCCAGTGGGGTATCTAGTATATTCGTGTTGACTGATACTCGGGAGAAAACGCCGGGGAAGGATAGGGAGAAACAGGGTAGTCCAGGGCAGCCTCTCTGCAAAAGGCACAATTGAGTAAAAGCCTGAAAGAGATGTCTATGTCTTAGAAAATTTTTCATATTATTAGATACGAGCTACTGTATTCTTTTTAATTGGTGCAGTACTTCATTTTAAAGAGGTACCATACTTCTTTATTAACCTGCCCATTTTTAAAGATGGCTTCCGATTTTTCCTTATGAATATATTGATGATTGTTGTACAGTATCCTCTAGATTCTAAGACTCTAGTTTTTAACATTTCTGAAGTCAGTATGTATGTGGTTTACACTTTCATGGCAGGTGAAACGCGCGGGTTTTGGTGTCTTGCTTCTGCTTCAACCCTAACACATCTACCCTTTGCCCCTTCAGCTCAGGTGTACATGGCGCCTGGAGGCAGCAGACCCAAAACCCAGAGCATGCAACTCGACTTGGAAGCAATCCAACAGAACAGCTGTCATGGCTAGTGGAGGTTCCCAAATACCTGTCATAAGAGTGTTCTGAAGCTTCCAGAAGTAGTGAAGTAGGGAAGCTGCAGACTGCCAAGAATCAGAGAAAGTCTGAGCTGTCATTTACTTTGAATGAGGAACTTAAAAACATTCACAGTATTGGTGGACAACCCACCCATCAGCACACCCAGGGTGCCTCGGTTCCTTGTGCGTGGGCTCAGAGGGCAGATGCTCACAGCGTTGACTAAGCGTGCACCGAGTAAGCTCTCATTGGAAGGAACTGTGGTACAGCGAGGGGAATGCCAACCAGCTGCAAATTAAAACTGCATGAGACTGAAGAGAATGCAAACACAGGAATCTGCCAAACCTGCCCAAACCCTACAGAAACCGGACAAGGTTGTCACAGTTGGTTATAAACCTGTTGCTAATCATCAGTATAATATTGCATATGAGAAGAAAAAGAAAGAAGAGGGAAGGAAGGTGAAGGCTGATAAACACCACGTTTTATACTTGCTATTTGCTGCTTCGAGAAACACCAGTATTACAACATAAAGGACATGGTTGGCATCACAGTGCAACCTATGTGTGCCTCGAAGAAATCTTGAATGATACGGATGTTTGAAATGTTAGCAGACCCCACAAAAGCACATGGAGCTGAAGGTAGAGACTGACATTATCCAGCAGCAGCCAAGAGTGAGCAAGAGGACCCTTGGTCATGCAGCAGGAGATAGCAGAAGCATAGTCATCTGCTGACACTAAATTTATGTGAGGCCGGGCTATTTTTGGTAAGGGGTAGGAGTTACAGAGCTACGTATCTTTTTTTAAATATTCATTTTTACATTATGAAGCAGGGAAATAAAAGAGATATAACACAAGAAAATATTTTCTGATAACCGTCTTTGCCAAATCTCTGAAGAACTCAGCTCATATGAGTCCAGAGAGAAGAGACAGTGTCACAGCAAGGAAAACACAGTGTCACTAGAAACTCCACAGGAGCAGGCTTGGCCAAGTGGGGTGATGGTGGAGAAAGACCACACCACGCATTCTAAAACAATTGAAGAATAATGTGTTTTTGAAATGTTTGAAACATGTGGTCCTTTCGTGCAGGACAGAGGGGCCCCAAAATTGGGACTTAGCCCAGGTGAGTTCTTGGCTTTGCCTCGGAAAGAATTCAAGGGCCAGCCGGTGGTGTTACACAGCAATCCTTTATTGAACGGTTCTGCTCCTGAAGGAGTGTGTTAGTCAGGGTTCTCTAGAGGGACAGAACTAATAGCATAAATGTATATATGAAAGGGACTTTATTAAGGACAATTGCCTTACACGATCACAAAGTGAAGTCCCACAAAATGAAGTCCCACGATAGGCCATCCGCAAGTTGAGGAGCAAGGAAGCCAGTAGTGGCTCAGTCCAAGTCCCAAAACCTCAAAAGAAGGGAAGCCGATAGTGCAGCCTTCAGTCTGTGGCTGAAGGCCTAAATGCCCCTGGCAAACCACTGGTGTAAGTCCAAGAGTCCAAAAGCTGAAGAACTTGGAGTCTGATGCTTGAGGGCAGGAAGCATCCAGCATGGGAGAAAGATGAAGGCCGGAAGACTCAGCAAGTCAGCTTCTTCCATCTTCTTCTGCCTGCTCTTTTCTAGCCACATTGGCAGCCGATTGGATGGTGCCAAGACCCACAATGTGGGTGGGTCTTCCTGAGGGTGGGTCTTGCTCTCCCAGTCCACTGACTCAAATATTAATCTCTTCTGCAACACTATAAACACCCAGATACACCCAGAAACAATACTTTTCATCCTTCAACCCAATCAAGCTGACACTTAATATTAACCATCACAAGGAGCAAGGCTAACTCACAAGCAGTGCACCCAGAATCAGTAACCTATGGACTTTTGGCAATTCTATTTATACCTACTTATACCTACTTTCAATTACATACAAATTCAGGGGTGGGTTAATGCAAATTGAGGGGTGGGTTATTTAGAACTTTCTAGGAAACAGGTGGTAACCTTTGGGTCACTGCCATATGTAAACTGTCAGGGCACTGGTGGGAATGTCTTATGCTAAAGAGTAACGAGGACAGCTAGGGATGGCTTTTGTCTCCATCTGCTGGTTTCAGTGGTTTCTTCACTTTATCCCGTCGGCCAGATCCTGTTTTGGTCACCAGGGTTATGACCAGAAAACAAGTCCTGCCAGTCTCCTGCCTCACTTTTATACGCAGACATATTAATGAAAAAAGCTAAAAGAGCAAGAAAATTACAACTTGCCAACTGGCAGGCAGAGGATGACGGCGTCTGGCTGATCAAGTGGGAACAGGCAATATTCACAATCCTTTCCTTACTTCAAGTGAGTTCTGTGAATTGTCTTTTAAATTTGGAACCCTAATTGGTGCCTAAAATATCTTGGTAAGAGATTCCACTCTGTGGCAGTAAGCACTGAAATGAACACTTACAATAATAATAGCAAGAGTGACGGGAAGAATGGCTAATATTTATGTGTTTGCTATAATGTAGGTGCTATGCTCGGGACTTGACATCATTTATCAGATAATACTCCTTTTAGCAGTCCCATGAGGGAAATGTGGAGACCCTCTTCTGCTCTCCCATCTCATCTTTTTTTTTTCCTTTTTGATTTTTTTGAGATAGAGTCTCGCGCTGTCGCCCAGGCTGTGGTGCCATCTCAACTCACTGCAAGCTCCGCCTCCCAGGTTCACACCATTCTCCTGCCTCAGCCTCCTGAGTAGCTGGGACTACAGGTGCCTGCCACCACATCTGGCTAATTTTTTGTATTTTTAGTAGAGATGGGGTTTCACTGTGTTAGCCAGGATGGTCTCAATCTCCTGACCTCTGCCCACCTTGGCATCCCAAAGTGCTGGGATTACAGGTGCGAGCCACCACACCTGGCCCTATCCCATCTTTCAAAGGCTGCCGAGGGGTGCAGGGTTGAGGAAAGGTTTGGTTTTTCACTCTTGTTTTAAAAGATGCCTGCATGCTGTCAGAGGGGGATATCAACAATGCTGGAAAGAAGGTGAAGTTGAAGAAATCCTTCCAGGTAAACAGGGTGGGATCCTGAGCACAGGTTGAGTCAGCAAAGGCTTATTTTTTTATTTTTTTATTTTTTTTCAAAGACGGAGTCTCACTGTGTCGCCCAGGTTGGAGTGCAGTGGTACAGTCTTGGCTCACTGAAACCTCCCCCTCCCAGGTTCAAGCAGTTCTCCTGCCTCACCCTCCCAAGTTACTGGGACTACAGACATGTGCCACCACACCCGGCTAATATTTGTATTTTTCGTAGAGATGGGATTTCCCCATGTTGGCCAGGCTGGTCTCGAACTCCTGACCTTAAGTAATCTGCCCGCCTCCACCTCCCAAAGTGCTGGGATTACAGGTGTGAGCCACCGCACCTGGCCTGCAAGGACATTTTTAATGGGCAGAGGAAAGAAATAATATTAGTACAGATGCAGGTATGCAGGTAGATGTGGTGGGAGGAAGAAGGGAGCTTCCTGGCTTTCATTTGTGGTTGTCTTATTCTCTCAATAAGATATGAGGCAAAGTTATGGAAAGAGTGGGGGAAGCTGCAGCTAGTTTACAGAAAGGGAAGAAAATACTCATAATTGCTAACAATGACTGAGTGCTTTCTTTTTCTTTTTTGAGATGGAGTCTCGCTCTGTCACCCAGGCTGGAGTGCAGTGGCACGATCTCGGCTCACTGCAACCTCTGCTTCCCAGGTTCAAGCAATTCTCCTGCCTCAGCCTCCTGAGTAGCTGGGACTACAGGCACTCACCACCACACCCGGCTCATTTCTGCATTTTTAGTATAGATGGGGTTTCACCATGTTGGCCAGGGTGGTCTTGAACTCCTGCCTCAGGTGATCTGCCCACCTCGGCCTCCTGAAGTGCTGGGATTACAGGCGTGAGCCACTGCACCTGGCCTGACTGAGTGCTTCTTAGGCATCAGGTAACGTTCTAAGTCCTGTGTTGGTGTCAACTCATTTGATCCTCATAACATGTAAATTAAACAACATTTTGAGCTCATTCTGCAGATAAAGAAGTGAGGGGGCTGGGTATGGTGGCTCACGCCTGTAATCCCAGCACTTTAGGAAGCTAAGACGGGTAGATCACGAGGTCAGGAGTTTGAGACCAACCTGATCAACATAGTGAAACCCCGTCTCTACTAAAATACAAAAAAATTAGCTGGGCGTGGTGGTGGTCGCCTGTAATCCCAGCTACTTGGGAGGCTGACACAGGAGAATCGCTTGAACCCGGGAGGTGGAGGTTGCAGTGAGCCGAGATCATACCTCTGCACTCCAGCCTCGGCGACAGAGTGAGACTCCGTCAAAAAAAGAAAGAAAGAAAGAGAGAGAGGGACAGAGAGAGAGAGAGAGAAGAAGGAAAGAAAGAGAAAGAAAGAAAGAGAGAGAGAGAAAGAAAGAAAGAAAGAAAGAAAGAAAGAAAGAAAGAAAGAAAGAAAGAAAGAAAGAAAGAAAGAAAGAAAGAAAGAAAGAAAAGCAGAGAGAAGTTAAATAATTTGTCTGACATTATCCAGCTACTAAGCAGGCAGAGAGATGACTTGAATCTAGACTCTGAGACTTCAGATACCAAGGCCTGGCCTTTCAAATTGTCTTGGAAAGCAGGCAGCAGGCTAATTAGTGAAATGTGGAATTCTTGGGTGGTATGAGCACTCTCTAAGGTGAGAGACCAGGCTCAGTGACTCATGCCTGTAATACCAGCACTTTGGGAGGCCAAGGTGGGAGGATTGCTTGAGGCTATGAGTTTGAGATCAGCCGAGGCAACATAGTGAGATCTTGTCTCTACTGAACAATTGTAAAAGTAGCTGGGCATGGTGGCACTTGCCCGTAGTTCCAGATACTCAGGAGGCTGAGGCGGGAGAATTGCTTGAGCCCAGGAATCTGAGGCTGCAGTGAGCTATGATCACGCTACTGTATTTCAGCCTGGGTGACAGAGCAAGACTTTGTCCTCCCACCCCCTCCACAAAAATAATTATTATTATGATTGAGAATATCGGTGAAATCACTTAGAGCATAATTCCCTCCATTCATCTTCTATGAGAAATTAGAGCTCAGAGTTAATGGAAGGGCATTCAGTAACAGGATCAAGTATGGATGGCCTAGGAAATTAGGCAGAGATGGCCTAGAAGGGCATTCAGTAACAGGATCAAGTATAGATGGCCTAGAAATTAGGCACTTTATTAAAGTGGTGAATAAGGAGATACTTAAGGTTTATACCAGGTATAGAATAAACAAAATAGGCCAGGTGCGGTGGCTCACGCCTGCAATCCCAGCACTTTGGGAGGCTGAGGTGGGCAGATCACAAGGTCAAGAGATCGAGACCATCCCAGCCAACCAACATGGTGAAACCCCATCTATACTAAAAATATAAAAATTAGCTGGGTGTGGTGGTACATGCCTGTAGCCCCAGTACTTGGGAGGCTGAGGCAGGAGAGTCACTTGAATCTGGGAGGCAGAGGTTACAGGGAGCTGAGATCATGCCACTGCACTCTGGCCTGGCAACAGAGCAAGACTCTGTCTCAAAAAAAAAAAAGAAAAGAAAAGAAAAGAAAATATAGTATTCATTCAAGTAGACATCATAGTTTTTAGGACAGAATGTTATCAAGATGAAAAGGCCAGCTTTATTCCAAGGGTTCTGAATAGCACAGAAACAATAAACATGAGTTTTATTTATTTATTCATTTTTGAGAGAGTCTCAAAAATTCTTATTAAAATTCCAAAATGCTCTGAGTGACAGATGTGGTACTTGCCAACCGTGGCTAAATCACACAGAGGACAGGCATTTCCAGTCCACACAGACGAGCACATGGCGAAGGAATGAACAGGCCAGCCTTTATGCAACAGATTGCCTGGCACAGGATGCGCACTCGGTGAGTGTTTCTTAAATGTGTGAATGGCTTTCAATGAAGGAATATTTACTAAATATATCCACCCAATTAGACTGTTAAGGACAATTCATGGTTGATTTTAGGTCAATTTGAATTGGTCAGTGAAGCTCTGGAAATTTTTTTTAGTTGACAGATAAAATTGTATGTAATTATTGAGTAGCTCTGGAAATGTTAAGAGCAAGTGAGTAATTGACTCCGAGGACTTTAAGGTTGGAAGGTTGCAATTCATTTAACTAGAACAATATGAATAAATTAAGCAAAGCTTGGTTTTGCATCACACATGTATAGAGCTGCTAAAAAAAATTATATTCAGAACTGGTGGAAAGGGTGAACAAAAGGCTGGGAGAGAGTACCAGCCGCCTGATACCACCACAACTACCTTCTATGTACCATTTTCCTCTACTTATACTACAAAAATGTATTTAGTGCTTATTTGTTATTGTGTCCACTGAGAGTCTTTGAAATAAGCCAGGGTACTTTTTCATGTTTGGATGAAGGAACTTGGAATCAAAATTCTGGATGGTGAAGGGATTTAAATACAAAAAGCTCACTAAAGATTACCGGGAGCTACACCCTTCAAGTCTGTTTAGGAATAGGATGACCCTAGCCTGAGAGACGTTGCTCATTTCTGATGCTAAAGATTGGTATGCAGGCAAAGGGCAGATGAGAAATAGATCAAAACTAAAATCTTAGTCACTTGAGGATGACATTTCTAAGATTCAGGGAACAGGGACTGTGGGAGAGGAGAGAAACAAATCCTTAAGTGAAGCTTAGCCCTCCAGGACTTAGGCATTAATTTTACATAGTTTAACATACCCAAGATTTTTTAAAAATAACAAAAGTGATGATTTCCTATTTAAGAGGACATTTTAAGTTGGGAGAAAGGCTTCATAAAGACATTGCTTGAGCTGCTTCTGGGTGAATTTGCCAAGTATATTTTGGTGTTCCAGATGGTCCTGGTCAGCTGGAGGAATCAGAGGAAGGAAAGGAGAATGGTTCATTCAAATCCTGCATAACCTACTGTGATATAATAAAAAGTATATATTTGGTCCCTACCTCCAGTTCTGAGATGAGCTCCTAATGCTATTGTAGATTGAGGGACTAGGAGAATCTTAGTGTCTGACCCAAAGGTCTTAAATCCCTTGGAATTTCCTGGGTGGTAGGAGCATCTTTTGTTCTAATGAGGTGCCTCTTAGTGGGCTCCTGGACAGCCTCGGGATGGGGTCTAGCTGCTAGGGAACGAATCATGAAGGTTGGAACTTTCAGTCCCACCCCTGGACCTCCAAAAAGGGGAGACAGGTTGAAGGTTGAGTTGATCACCAATGGCCAATGATGGGCCGATGGTCATGCCTACATAATAAAGCCTCCATAAAAACCCCAAAGGACAAGATTCATGCAGCTTCTGGATTGCTGAACACGTGGAGGTGATGGGAGGGCGGTACACCTGGAGAGGGCTTGGAAGCTCTGTGCCCCTTCCCCTTCCACATACATAGGAAGCGTGGAGCTTCCATGCCATCTCCAGATGTGCCACCCTCCCATCACCTTCATGTGCATCTTGCCCTTTGCGCCTCTTCCATGTGGCTGTTCATCTGTATCCTTTGTGATATCCTTCAGAATAAATGGATAAATGTAAGTTAAGTGTTTCCCTGAGTTCTGTGAGCCACTCTGGCAAATTAATCAAACCAGAGGTGGGGATCATAGGATCCCTGATGTATAGCCAGTTGGTCAGAAGTACAGATACAACCTACTGCCTTCACCTGGTACCTGAAGTTTGGGGCAGTGTTGGACTGAACCCTTAACCTGTGGGATCTGATGCTAACTCCGGGTAGATAGTGTTAGAATTGGGCTAAATTGTAAGACACCCAGTGAGTGTTCAATGGGAAATTTTCCAGTGGAGAGTGTCCAGTGGAGGAAAACCCCTCCATATCTGGTGTCAGGAGTGTTGTGTTGGCTGTGTAAGAGAAGAAAAAGTGTTTATCTCTTCTACCTACCCATATGAACTGATAAATAGTTGCTCAATAGTACATTCTTTAAATGAAGCTTATTTGTTGGAATGCAGCAGACCCTCCAAAATAGCGACCCCTCTATCCCCACCTCTAAATTTCCCTCCCTTAGTCCCAGGCAAGTGTGCTAGCAAAACACTTGATGAGAAGACAGATCCTGACCATGGCTTGTTCACTGAAGGGCTCCCACCTCTTACTTGTTTGCTGGTTTAAGGGAAGCCAAGGCATGGAATGTCTTAAAGTATTATCAAAAGAGATATACACAATGTAGCCCTGCTCCTGACAACTGCTCGATCTTGTTGGTCTCTTTGTTGCTCCCCAGCCTGTTTTCAGAAGCAGGCACCTGCTCCTTATTGAACTTTATTGAATGTCTTTTTTAAAGTATCAGAGTCCCACCTTAAGGTTTCCATACAGAAGCTGGGAGTGAGCGCTTGATGCTACTGGTTCATTCATTCCTATGGTACCATGTCAAAAAATAGGGGCTTATATACTTTGAGATGGAGTTTCCCTCTGTCACCTAGGCTGGAGTGCAGTGACGCCTTCTCAGCTCACTGCAACCTCCACCTCCTGGGTTCAAGCAATTCTCTTGCCACAGCCTCCCAAGTAGCTGGAATTACAGGCACCCACCACCACGTCCAGCTAATTTTTTTATTTTTAGTAGAGACGGGGTTTCACCATGTTGGCCAGACTGATCTCAAACTCCTGACCTCAGGTGATCCACCCGCCTCAGCCTCCCAATGTGCTGGGATTACAGGCATGAGCTACCACACCCAGCCAGGGGCTTATTTATTCCAGGACCAACAGCTTCTTACTTAATAGAGCAAAATGTTCCAGTACCAGAAACATTTTTCAGTGAGGAATTGCTGACAGGTGCAAAATTATTTTTATATTCTTTAAACAGGACTTGTGGAACCTATTCATCACCCCGAGGCAGCGTGATGAGAGGCTGCTTTAACAGCTCAGCTGGTCATTGCCTGGCCATCAGCACAAGTGGAAGCCCCTTTCTTGCCTGGTTCCTTTACTTCTCTTAATGACTACCCAGCAAACTGTTAAGCATCAGTAATTTCACAAGATGTTCAAGGCCCCATCTTAATCTTCCTGACCAAGATTCTGAACTAAGCCAGCCTCTAGGAAGCCGGGTCCATTTAGTAAGGGGTATAAAGCAGCAGTTCCTAAACCAGGAACTTACGTGCTTACTCGGGCCTCCTCAGAAATGCTGAATCGCAGCCTCCCCGGGTAGAACCCAAGATAACTATATTGTTAACAAGCTGTCGAGTGGATTCTGAAGGCCAACTACATTTGGGAACCACTCACATAGATTCAGATTAAGGTATAAATTGCATGTTTATGCCATTCCATAGGACAATTTGCAGTAAAAAGGCTAATGTCAGAGTCAGTGTGAATTCTTTCGGTGACAGGTTGAATGTACCCTGATGTTTCTTTCTTTTTTTTTTTTTTCAGATGGAGTCTCACTCTGTCACACACCCTGGAGTGCAGTGGCGCGATCTCAGCTCACTGTAACTTCCACCTCCCAGGTTCAAGCAATTCTCCTGCCTCAGACTCCTGAGTAGCTGGGATTATAGGCATGCGCCACCACACCTGGCTAATTTTTGTATTTTTAGCTCTGTTGGCCAGGCTGGTCTCAAACTCCTGACCTCAGGTAATCCGTTCACCTTGGCCTCCTAAAGTGCTGGGGTTACAGGCATAAGCCACCATGCCTGGCCTATCCTGGTGTTTCTAATATAATCATCATTGCACTAAGGATAATTTAACTATTATCCCACTCTAATATTTGAACTTCTCAATCCATTTCTTATTTTTCAGATTTAATAGACTCATACCAGATTCCCCTTATTAAGTTGATGCTGTTTGAAGCTGAATTGTGGCTGCTTACTCCATTAGTTTTCGTTTGTGGCCATCACCTGTCTCATCCTGGGTGCTGTCAGCCATTTGTTAATATTCCCTTGGGCTAGTTAATGTGCAGTTCAAGTCACCTGAATTTTACTTCCTGATTTCTATCAATTTGTTGGTAAAAATTTCCATATCCAGCAGATTCAGGACATTAGCAAAAGTGCCACCTAAGATTTTGTTTTTCTTGACCTTATCCAATCATCTCATAAGATAATTCTCCAGCTTTTGCATTCATAAAAATAAAACACCTGCAACGGGAAGAAGAGCTTAAAAACCTTTTTTCTTTTTTTTGTGGGGGGGCGGCAGGAGTTGATATGGCTTGGTACTGTGTCCCCACTCAAATCTCACCTTGAATTATAATCCCCATAATCTCCACGTATCAAGGGCGGGACCGGATGGCGGTACTTGGATCATGAGGGCAGTTTCCCTCATGCTATTCTCGTGATAGTGAGTGAGTCCCACGAGATATGATGGTTTTATAAGTGTCTGGCATTTCCCCTGTTTGCATTCAGTCTGTTCTGCCACCCTGTGAAGAAGGTGTCTGCTTCTCCTTCGCCTTTCACCCTGGTTGTAAGTTTCCTGAGGACTACCCAGCAATGAGGAACTGTGAGTCAATTAAACCTCTTTCGTTTATAAATTACCCAGTCTCAGGCAGTTCTTTATAGCAGCGTGAGAATGGACTAATACTGGAGTCTCACTCTGTTGCTCAGGCTTGTCTCGAACTCCTGGCCTTAAGCAATCCTCCCGCCCCAGCCTCCCAAGTCACTGAGATTGTAAGTGTGAGCCACTGCGCCCAGCTCTGGGGGAGGAGCTTTTATAAATGCAAACCCTTGGTCTCTATACCCACTGACTCATTAAGTAGATATGGGATGAGGCTCAGGAATCTGCATTTTTCAAGTACCCACAGGTAATTACATACACTAAAGTTGTTGTGTACAAAATACTAAGGAAGTACTGTTTACACTTTAGTACACACTTCGAGTGCTTCTGACACAGGTGGTCTGCAAACCACAATTTGAGAAACGAATATACTCTTGTAAAAGATGTTAAAGTGGAAAGTTTCACACATCTCAAATAAGACAAGATTTCACACAATTGCATAGAACATCATCACCCAGGAAAAATAGCACTGTGGCCTTAGCTCCATGATCACTTGCATTCTTGGCAAAATCTCCTACCACCGGGTGAGTCATGTTATGAAACTAACTCTCCCTGAGGTTTTGATTTTGTTTTTGTTTGGTCTCATTATGGCTCCAGGATGGTTTTTTTTGTTTTTTTGTTTTTTGGTTTTTGGTTTTTTTTTTTGAAACGGAGTCTCGCACTGTCGCCCAGGCTGGAGTGCAGTGGCGTGATCTCGGCTCACTGCAACCTCTGCCTCCCAGGTTCAAGCAATTCTCCTGCCTCAGTCTCCCGAGTAGTTGGGATTACAGGTGCCCACCACCATGCCCAGCTAACTTTTGTATTTTTAGTAGAGACGGGGTTTCACCATGTTAGCCAGGATGGTCTCGATCTCCTGACCTTGTGATCCGCCTGCCTCGGCCTCGCAAAGTGCTGGGATTACAGGTGTGAGCCACCGCGCCCGGCCCCAGGATGTTTTATAAGAGATCAGTCTTTTCTTTTCCTTCCTTCCTTCCTTCCTTCTTTCCTTCCTTCCTTCCTTCCTTCCTTCCTTCCTTCCTTCCTTCCTTCCTTCCTTCCTTCCTTCCTTCCTTCCTTCCTTCGTTCCTTCCTTTTTTTTGAGACGGAGTCTCACTTTGTCACCCAGGCTGGAGTGCAATGACATGATCTCGGCTCACTGCAACCTCCCGGTTCAAGCAATTCTCCTGCCTCAGCCTCCAAGTAGCTGGGATTACAGGCAGCCGCCACCATGCCTGGGTAAATTTTTGTATTTTTAGTAGAGACAGGGTTTCGCCATGTTGGCCAGGCTGGTCTCAAACTCCTGACCTCAGGTGATCCGCCCGCCTCGGCCTCCCAAAGTGCTGGGATTACAGGCGTGAGCCACCCCGTCCGGCCAAGAAACAGAACCTTATGGTAACCCCTTCTACATTTTGTAACATTAAAACACTTGGAAAATAATATTTTCATTTAGATTTCATTTAGACTATTGGTATTGTTTATTTCCTATGTGGAATTTTGTTATGAGTTTTAAGATTCTGGGTAAACTTCCTCACCCCAACCCCAAATTTAATTGTCACATTTATAGTAGGCATTTATTCTGCAATTTTGTAACTTGAATGTCTTTGAATGTTTTGACAGTCCTCATTATCACATTGATTCCTTCTGCCTAGATTCTGCTAAAGGTGAACATTTCCCTTCTGCCTGAAGTCTGTGTTACATTCATTAATAGCAATTTTCTTTAGTGTGGATTCTCTGGTGAATGTGAACTTCTGAGGCTTGAGAGAAGCCTGTACTGAACTCATCACATTTATGGGGTCTCTCTCCCCTATGGACTCGCTCATCAGTGCCAAGTTTTGTACTCTGAGAAAAATTCTCACCGCTCTTATGACAATGATGTGCGTTCTCTCCTGAATGGAGGGTACTATGAAGGAGAAGAGAGGAGCACCTGGTGAAGCTCTCACTACGCTCATCACACAGGTAGGGTTGCTCTCCCGTATGGTTCCTGAGTCCCATGTGGATCTGCAACTGTACAATAACCCTGACCACATTCCCTTCACTTCGAAGGTTTTCCTCTTACACAGGTGCTTTCATAACTGGAAAAATTTTTGTACTAGCTGATACCCACAATTCATGCATCACATTTATAAGCCCCCTCTATTGTGTTCACTCCAAGAGGAAATGGGCCGAAGCTTTTAACACATTCTTCATATATACAAGGTTCTCTTCTCCTCTGTTCGATTGTCTCATGAACTCAAAGGAAATACTTCAGCTGAAGGCCTACCACAAACATTGGCAGGGTTTCTCTCCTTGTGGAATGTCTGAATTTGGTGATAGGTGGTAAGGGGTTCAGCTGTATCTGAGTCATTCATCTATATATAATTTCTCTGTGAGTTATGGTATATCCTTGCCCATTTGAGTGATTACAAAAAAATTTTCTGGCTGGGCGCGGTGGCTTACGCCTGTAATCCCAGCACTTTGGGAGACCGAGGTGGGCAGATCACGAGATCAAGAGATCGAGACCATCCTGGCCAACCAACATGGTGAAACCCCATCTCTACTAAAAATACAAAAATTAGCTGGGCGTAGTGGCACATGCCTGTAGTCCCAGCTACTCGGGAGGCTGAGGCAGGAGAATCACTTGAACCCAGGAGGCGAAGGTTGCAGTGAGCCAAGATCACGCCGCTGCACTCCAGCCTGGTGACAGAGCAAGACTCTGTCTCAAAATAAATAAATAAATAAATAATTCCATAGTTATTACTAAATTGGGACTTCTGTTCTATGGGAGTTCTTCGGTGCCTGTTTGTGACAAATTGTGACTTCTGGTTATAAATATTTGTAACCCTAAGCACAGAGTTTGATTAGGTTTCTGAGCCATTAGTTCAGCGGTCCCCAACCTTTTGAGTACCAGGGACTAGTTTCATAGAAGACATTTATTCCATGGACAGGGAGTGGGGAGAGGGAAGGATGAGTGGTTTCGGAATGAAACTGTTCCCCCTCAGATCATCAGGCATTAGTTAGATTCTCATAAGGAGCACACAGCCTAGATCCCTCATGCGCACAGTTCACAGTAGGGTTTGCGCTCCTATGTGAATCTAATGCTGCTGCTGATCTGACAGGAGGTGGACGGAGTTCGGCTGGTAATGCTTGCCACCCACCGCTCACCTTCTGCTGTGCATCTAGGTTCCTAACAGGCCACAGACTGGTACCTGTGGCTGGGGGATTGGGAACCCCTGCATTAGGTAGTGGAGAATGTTGCTCTATAAAGCCAGGCAACAGTTGACTTTGGAGCTTCCCTAAGCAATATTTTCTGGAATCCTCCCCTTCGAGAGTCATAATGTAGTTGTGACTCTGAGTTATTTGACTGTCACCTTTTCCTATATTTGGCAGCAAGAAAGTTTTCTGTAAAGAATCATTAAATTCTTTTTTTTTTTTTTTTTTTTTTTGAGACAAAATCTCGCTCTTGTCCCCCAGGCTGGAGTGCGATGGCCTCCCAGGTTCAAGCGATTCTCCTGCCTCGGCCCCCTGAGTAGCTGAGATTACAGGTGCCTGCCACCATGACTGGCTAATTTTTGTATTTTTAGTAGAGACAGGGTTTCACCATGTTGGCCAGGTTGGTCTCATATGCCTGATCTCAAGTAATCCACCCACCTTGGCCTCCCAAAAAGCTGGGATTACACACGTGAGCCACTGCACCTGGCCCCTGTGTTTGAATTCTGACAGCATCAATTTTTTACAGTATGCCATGGAACGTGCTATGAAATCTCTCTATACCTGAGTCTTCTCTTTCAGTAAAACAGGAATAGCAACCTCTTTCCATGACACAGGGCTATAATGAAGATGATGTGTGATTGTGATAATAAAATGTACTTGTACAATGTCCGGTACATAGGAAATACTAGTGATACCCTTTTGTGTGTGTGGGGTTTTTTTTTTGGTTTTTGTTTTAGACAGTCTTGCTCTGTTGCCCAGGCTGGAGAGCAGTGGCATGGCCTCAGCTCACTGCAACCTCTGCCTCCCAGATTCAAGAGATTCTCCAGCCTCAGCCTCCTGAGTGGCTGGGATTACAGGCACTTGCCAACATGCCTGGCTAATTTTTGTAGTTTTAGTAGAGACAGGGATTCACCATGTTGGCCAAGCTGGTCTCAAACTTCTGACCTCAGGTGATCTGCCCGCTTCAGCCTCCCAAAGTGCTGGGATTCCAAGCATGAGTCACCATGCCCGGTCTATATAAAACATTTGATTAAAAAATACATTAGCAATTTCATGGGCCAATGTGAGGCATAGTGACATATCGACAAAGATCTAGAATGGGTAGAGAAGAGGTATTTACAAATTTGTTTATTGCCCAGTCAGTGCACATAAAGATTCTCTGTAGCATCCAGATACCATCTCTTTCTCTTCAGGTTCAGGAATCATCTGTTTGTGCTTTGTATTGTCAAATGCACTGTTCCTGGCTGATTTATATTCAGATTCTCCCTCTTATCCCTTAACCCTGGCAACCACTGATCTGTTCTCTATTCCTATATTTTTGCCTTTTCCAGAATGTCATATTGAGGCAGGAAAATAGGGTCTGCAGGCAGGGAACATAAGGCAAATTTACACTTCAGCTATGACAGGAAATATCCTCTTCATAGGGCATATGCAGAGTAAACGACTTTGTAACTTTACTTAATCCTCTTCATCTACATAGGGCATACACCAAGTAACCAATGGAATCTTCTAGAGGGTATTTAAACTCCCCAAAAGTTATTATTATTATTATACTTTAAGTTCTAGGGTACATGTGCAAAACGTGCAGTTTTGTTACATATGTATACATGTGCCATGTTGGTGTGCTGCACCCATCAACTCGTCATTTACATTGGGTATTTCTCCTAATGCTATTCCTTCCCCATCCCCTGACCCCACAACAGGCCCCGGTGTGTGATGTTCCCCACCCTGTGTCCAAGCGATCTTATTGTTCGATTCCCACCTATGAGTGAGAACATGCGATGTTTGGTTTTCTGTCCTTGTGATAGTTTGCTGAGAATAATGGTTTCCAGCTTCATCCATGTCCCTGCAAAGGACAAGAACTCATCCTTTTTTATGGCTGCACGTATTCCATGGTGTATATGTGCCACATTTTCTTAATCCAGTCTATCATTGATGGACGTTTGAGTTGGTTCCAAGTATTTGCTATTGTGAATAGTACCGCAATAAACATACGTGTGCATGTGTCTTTATAGTAGCATGATTTATAATCCTTTGGGTATATACCCAGTAATGGGATGGCTGGGTCAAATGGTATTTCTAGTTCTAGATCCTTGAGGAATCGCCACATTGTCTTCCACAGTGGTTGAATTAGTTTACAGTCCCACCAACAGTGTAAAAGTGTTCCTATTTCTCCACATCCTCCCCAGGATCTGTTGTTTCCTGACTTTTTAATGATCGTCATTCTAACTGGCATGAGATGGTATCTCATTGTGGTTTTGATTTGTATTTCTCTGATGACCAGTAATGATGAGCATTTTTTATGTGTCTGTTGGCTGCATAAATGTCTTCTTTTGAGAAGTGTCTGTTCATATCCTTCGCCCACTTTTTGATGGGTGTTTTCTTTCTTGCAAATTTGTTTAAGTTCTTTGTAGATTCTGGATATTAGTTCTTTGTCAGATGGGTAGATTGCAAAAATTTTCTCCCATTCTGTAGGTTGCCTGTTCACTCTGATGGTAGCTTCTTTTGCTGTGCAGAAACTCTTTAGTTTAATTAGATCCAATTTGTCTATTTTGGCTTTTGTTGCCATTGCTTTTGGTGTTTTAGTCATGAAGTCTTTGTCTATACCTATGTCCTGAATGGTATTACCTAGGTTTTCTTCTAGGGTTTTTATGGTTTTAGGTCTTACATTTAAGTCTTTAATCCATCTTGAATTAATTTTTGTATAAGGAAGGGATTCAGTTTCATCTTTCTACATATGGTTAGCCAGTTTTCCCAGCACCATTTATTAAATAGGGAATCCTTTCCCCATTTCTTGTTTTTGTCAGGTTTTTCAAAGATCAGATGGTTGTAGATGTGTGGTGTGATTTCTGAGGCCTCTGTTCTGTTCTATTGGTCTATATATCTGTTTTGGTACCAGTAACATGCTGTTTTGGTTACTGTAGCCTTGTAGTATAGTTTGAAGTCAGGTAGTGTGATGCCTCCAGCTTTGTTCTTTTTGCTTAGGATTGTCTTGGCTATGCAGGCTCTTTTTTGGTTCCACATGAACTTTAAAGTAGTTTTTTTCCCAATTCTATGAGAAAAGTCATTGGTAGCTTAATGGGTATGGCATTGAATCTATAAATTACCTAGGACAGTGTGGCCATTTTCACAATATTGATTCTTCCTATCCATGAGCATGGAATGTTCTTCCTTTTGTTTGTGTCCTCTTTTATGTCGTTGAGCAGTGGTTTGTAGTTCTCCTTGAAGAGGTCCTTCACATCCCTTGTAAGTTGGATTCCTAGGTATTTTATTCTCTTTGTAGCAATTGTATGGGTAAACTCCCCCAAATTCTTAATGGGACCCTTGAGCCTCTATGTTCGGGCCATTTCCACACTGTGGAGTGTACTTTCATTTTCAGTAAATTTCTGCTTTTGTTGCTTCATTCTTTCCTTGCTTTATTTGTGTGTTTTGTCCAATTCTTTGCTCAAGACACCAAGAACTTGGACACCCTCTGCCAGTAACAATATAAATGGAATCACACATTATGTGTCTGAGATGAGTTTGGAGATTGGGTTCTTTCACTTAGTATTTTAGATTTATCCATGTTGTTGCATTTATTAATAATTAAGTCCTTTTTCACTGCTGGGTAGTAACTTTAATGGATATACCACAATTTTTTTTATTCATTCACTCACTGAAGGACATTTGAGTTGGTTCCAGCATTGGATGATTATGAATAATGCTGCTAGAAACATTTGTATACAGGTTTTTGTTGGATGTAAGTTTTTATTTTTATTTTTATTTTACTTTAAGTTCTGGGATACATGTGCAGAACATGCAAATTTGTTACATAGGTATACATGTGCCATTGTGGTTTGCTGCACCCATCAACCCATCATCTAGGTTTTAAGCTCCGCATGCATTACATATTTGTCCTAATCCTCTCTCTCTCCTTGGCCCCCACCCCTTGATAGGCCCCAATGATGTGTGACCCTGTGTCCATGTGTTCTCGTTGTTCAATTCTCTAGAATGAATACCTAGAAGTGAGATTGCTGAGTAACATGATACATGTTCAACTTTTTAAGAAAGTGCCAAACTGTTTTCCGGAGTGGCTGTGACATTTTGCACTCCCACCAGCAATGTATGAGAATTCCTGTTGCTTTGAACCCTTGCTAACACTTGGTATTGTCAGTATTTTCAAATTATAGCTAATCTCAAAAGGGCAAGTGGTAGGAGGCTTCTGATATGGCTCCCATGGTATTCATGCCTCCAGGTAGTTGTACCCTTGGATAATTTCCTCATCTTGAGTTTGGGCTGAACCTAATGCCTTGGTTCTAATGAATAGAATAAGAAATACTAACAATATTAATTTCCCTTTCACTTTCTTAAATGAAAATTAATATGGCAACAGTGATAAGGTGTTGCTTCTGGGATCACATTACAAAAGACTGTGACTTCTGTCTTGCTGGACTTCTCTTTCTGGCTCTTCTTGCGTGCTTAATCTGATGGGAAGGGTCAACCCTGGCAAGGGACTGAAGGCTATCTCCAGAGAACAGTCAGCAAGGAACTGAGGCCCTCAGTCCAACAGCCCTCAAGTAACTGGATCCTGTGAATAATCATGCTTGGAAGAGGATCCTTTCCCTCCAGCCTCCCAGCCTTCAATGGCGTTCACAGCCCCAACCAATAACTTGATTGAAGCCTTGTGAGGAATTCTTAGGCAGAGAACCCAATTAAGCTATTCCTGGATCCTTGACCCACAGAACCTGAGATAAACGTCATGTTGTTTTAGCCACTAAGTTTTGGGGCAATTTGTTACACAGCAATAAATAGCAAGTACATGTGTAATAATGTTTCATTGTGTTTTAAATTTGCATTTCTCTAATAATTAATGATGTTGAGCATCTTTTGAGATGTTTGTTTGCTCTCTGTATATATTCTCTGGTGAACATCCATTCATATTGTCTCTTTCTTTTAAAAATTGGATCATGTGTTTCCTCATTGTCAAGTCTTGCAAGGTTACTTATTTATTTTTCAGAGAACAGGTTCTGGCACTGTCCCCCAGGCTAGAGTGCAGTGGCATGATCATAGCTCACCGCAGCCTCAAACTCCTGGTCTCAAGCAGTCCTCTCCCTGCGTTCTCCTAAGGCACTGGGATTATAGTCTTGAGTCACTGAGCCCAGTCTGACAGGGTTTTTAAAAAGACATATTCTAAATATATGGTATATTAATCTGTTCTTGCACTGCTGAAAAGAAATACCTTAAACTGGGTAATTTATAAAGAAAGGGAGGCCGAGGCGGGTGGATCACGAGGTCAGGAGTTCAAGACCAGCCGGACCAACATGGTGAAACCCCGTCTCTGCTAAAATTACAAAAATTAGCCAGGCATGGTGGTGTGTGCCTGTAATCCCAGCTACTCAGGAGGCTGAGGCAGGAGCATCGCTTGAACCCGGGAGGCGGAGGTTGCAGTGAGCTGAGATCGTGCCACTGCACTCCAGCCTGGGCGACAGAGCAAGACTCCATCTCAAAAAAAAAAAAAAAAAAAGAAAAGAGGTTTAATTGGCTCACATTCCACAGGCCGTACAGGAAGCATGACTGGGGAAGCTTCATGAAATTTACGATCATGGCAGAAGGCAAAGGGAAAGTAGGTACCTCTTATGAGCAGGAGGAAGAGAGTGAAAGGGGAGGTGCTATACACTTATCAACAACCAGATCTTGCGAGAACGCACTCATTATCCTGAGAACAGCAAGGGGAAATCTGCCCCCATGATCCAATCACCTCCCACCAGGCCCTTCCTCCAACACTGGGGATTACAATTTGACATGAGATTTGGGCGGGGACAGAAATCCAAATCATATATCATATGGCTTTGCATGATGTGTCATACAAATGTTTTTCTCTCAATTGTCTTTTTATTCTCTGAACAATGTCCTTCACTGATAAAATACTTTTAATTTTGATGAAATCCAATTTATCTATTTTTCGTTTCATGGATTGTGCTTTTGGTATTATATGTTAGAGCTCTTTGGCACATACTTGTAGTCCCAGCTTCTCAGGAGGCTGAGGTGGGAGGATTGCTCGAACCCAGGAGTTTGAAGGCAGCTTGGGCAACATAGTGAGATGCTCTCAAAAAAAAAAAAAAAAAAAAATTATTTGTTTAATTAAAGCTCACAAAGTTTTTTTTCTAAGAGTTTTATAATAATTTTTATTTATTTATTTATTTATTTTGAGATGGAGTCTCACTCTGTCACCCAGCCTGGAGTGCAGTGGCACGATCTTGGCTCACTGCAACCTCGGCCTCTGGGGTTCAAGCAATTCTCCTGCCTCAGCCTCCCTAGTAGCTGGAATTACAGGCGCCCACCAACATGCCCGGCTAATTTTTATATTTTTAGTAGAGATGGGGTTTCACCGTGTTGGTCCGGCTGGTTTGGAACTCCTGACCTCAGGTGATCTGCCCACCTCGGCCTCCCAAAGTGCCGGGATTGCAGGCGTGAGCCACTGCGCTGGGCCTGTGATCTCTCTCCCCTTTTTTTTTTTTTTTTTTAATTGCCGTATTAGGATGTAATTCACATGCCATGCAAGTCACTCATTTAAAATGTAAATTCGATTTTTTTGTTTTTTGGTTTTTGTTTTTTTTGAGACAGAGTCTCGCTCTGTTGCCCAGGCTAGAGTGCAGTGGTGAGATCTTGGCTCACTGCAGCCCGTGCCTCCTGGGTTCAAGCGATTCTCCTGTCTCAGCCTCCTGAGTAGCTGGGATTATAGGCGCCCACCACCACGCCAGGCTAATATTTATATTTTTAGTAGAGATGGGGTTTCACCGTGTTGGCCAGGTTAGTCTTGAACTCCTGACCTCAGGTGATCCACCAACCTTGACCTCCCAAAGTGCTGCGATTACAGGCGTGAGCCCCCGCGCCCCACCTCAGTGTTTTTTAATATTCACAGGATTGTATAACCATCACTACTAACTAATTTTAGAACATTATCATTCACCCCAAAAGAACCTTCATACCCGTTACCAATCAATCCTCTTCCCTACTTCCCACCCTTAGTCCTAAACCACTAACCACTAACCTATCCTGTCTCCATAGATTTACCTATTCTGGGCATTTTATATAAATGGAATTATACAATATGTGTTCTTTTGTGACTTATTTCTTTCACTTTGCATGTTTTCAAGGTTCATCCATGTTGTAGCAGATATCAGTACTTTATTTCTTTTTCTAGCTTCATAATATTCCATTGTGTGGATATACCATGTGTTATTGATCCACTCATCAGCTGATGAACATTTTGGTTGTTTCAACTTTTTAGCTAATATGAACACTGCTGCTATGAACATTTGTGTACAGGTTTTTGTGTGGGTATATGTTTGCATTTCTCTTGAGTATGCTTAGGAGTGGAATTGCTGGGCCATTTGGAAACTTTCCGTGTCACTTTTTGAGGATGTGTTAAACTGTTTTCCAATGGCTGCACCACTTTACGGTTCTACCAGTAATACATGAGTGACAACCACCACCACTTATTATTGTCTTCTTGATTATTGCCATGCTATTGAGTGTGAAGTGGTATCCCATAGTTTTGTTATGATCCATTTTTAGTTAATGTTTATATAAGTGTACATTACATTGATTTTCTTTTTCTTTTTTTGGGCGGGGGGACGAAGTCTTGCTCTGTCGCCCAGGTTGGATTCCAGTGGCTTGATCTCAACTCACTGCAACTTCCATCTCCCAGGTTCTGGTAATTCTCCTGCCTCAGCCTCCCAAGTAGCTGGGACTACAGGCACGTGCCACCATACCCGGCTAATTTTTTGTATTTTTAGTAGAGACCGGGTTTCACCATGTTGGCCAGTCTGGTTTTGAACTCCTCATGTCAATTAATCCACCTGCCTCAGCCTCCCAAAGTGCTGCAATCACGCCCAGCCTACATTGATTTTCAAGTGTTGACCCAGCCTTGTATTACTGAGATAAACTTCATTTGGTTGTGATGTGTTATCTTCTTATATATTACTAAATTTGATTTGCTAAGATTTTGCTGAAGAGTTTTTGCACTTATGTTCATGAAGGTAATTGATCTGTAGCTTTCTTTTCTCATGATGTCTTTGTCTAGTTTTGTTCTTTTTCTTTCTTTCTTTCTTTCTTTCTTTCTTTCTTTCTTTCTTTCTTTCTTTCTTTCTTTCTTTCTTTCTTTCTTTCTTTCTTTCTTTCTTTCTTTCTTTCTTTCTTTCTTTCTTTCTTTTTTTTTTTGAGAAGGAGTTTTGTTCTTGTTGCCCAGGCTGGAGTGCAGTGGCAGGATCTCAGCTCACGGCAACTTCTGCCTCCTGTGTTCAAGCAATTCTCCTGCCTCAGCCTCCTGAGTAAGTGGGATTACAGGCACCCACCACCACATCTGGCTAATTTTTGGTATTTTTAGTAGAGACGGGGTTTCACCATGTTAGCCAGGCTGGTCTCGAACTCCTGACCTCAGGTGATCCACCCACCTCAGCTTCCCAAAGTGCTGGGATTACAAACGTGAGCCACCATGCCTGGCATCTTTGTCTAGTTTTGATATGAAGGTAATGCCGGTTTCATAAAATGAGTTACAAAGTGTTGCCTCTTTATCTTCTGGAAGAGATTGTGAAGAATTTATGCTATTTCTTCTTCAAATGTTTGGAAGAATTCACCAGTGAAATCATTTGACCTCAAGTTTTCCTTTCTGTAAGCTATGAATTAGATCTTTTAATAGATTCAGGATTGTTCACTTTATTTCTCCTTGAATGAGTTTTGATAATTTGTGTCTTTCAAGGAATTGGTCCGTTTTATTTAAGTTGTTGTATACGCGTGCACAGAGTTGTCCCTAGGATTCTCTATCATCCTTTTACTGTCTGTAAAAAGGGAAAGTAGTGATGTCCCCTCTTTCATTGTTTATGTCATTGTTTATGTCAGTAATTTGTGTCTTCTCTCTCTTTCTTATTAAAGAATCAATGTTTGATTTCATTTATTTTCTCTATTTTTCTGATTTTAATTTCATTGATTTCTGCTCTAAACTTTTTTAAAATTTTTCTTTATTTACTTTTTGAGACAGAGTCTCACTCTGTAGCCCAAGCTGGAGTGCAGTGGCATGATCTTGGCTTACTGCAACCTCTGCTCCCAGGACTCAAGTGATTCTTGTGCCTCAGCCTCCTGAGCAGCTGGGATTACAGGCACGCACCACCGCACCCGGCCAATTGTTTGGACAGGGTTTCACCATGTTGCCCAGGGTAGTCTCAAACCCCTGAGCTCAGGTGATCTGCCCACCTCGGCCTCCCAAAATTCTGGGATTACAGGTGTGAGCCACCATACCTGGCTAAACTTTATTATTTCTTTCCTTCTGTTTGCTTTATTTTTGCCTTTCTTTTTCTAGTTTATTTAGGTGGATTACTCCATTTTAGAGACCAAATAACCATAATACCAAATCCTGACTAAAACAGCACAAACAAATTTAAAAAAGAAAAAAAAAAAACCCAGACAAATGTATAGGTGTAAAACTTACAAATAAAGTATTTTATTAAAAATAACCACATAAATATTAATAAGGCACTTTGGGAGGCCGAGGCAGGAGGATCACGAGGTCAGGAGATCGAGACCATCCTAGCTAACACAGTGAAACCCCGTCTCTACTAAAAATACAAAAAATTAGCCGTACATGGTAGCACGTGCCTGTAGTCCCAGCTACTCGGGAGGCTGAGGCAGGAGAATCACTTGAACCCGGGAGGCGGAGGTTGCAGTAAGCCAAGATCAGCACCACTGCACTCCAGCCTGGGCGACAGAACAGACTCCGTCTCAAAAAAAAAAAAAAAATTAATACGGAAAAACAATATTTTAATATCAATAAATACTGAAAACCCACTGGCTCTCATTTAGCACAATTTAAAAAACAGGGTTCAGCCATGGTTGCTCACACCTGTAATCCCAGCATTCTGGGAAGCCAAGGTGGGCAAATCACCTGAGGTCAGGAGTTCAAGACCAGCCTGGCCAACATGGTGAAAACCTGTCTCTACTAAGAATACAAAACTTAGCTGGGCATGGTGGCGCACACCTGTAATCCCAGCTACTCGGGAAGCTGAGGCCGGACAATCGCTTGAACCCAGGAGGTGGAGGTTGCAGTGAGCCAAGATCACGCCACTGCACTCTAGCCTGGGCGAAAGAGTAAGACTCCATCTCAAAAAACAAACAAACAAAAAAACAAGCCAAGGTCCTTGTAGCCTTCTCTGCTATGGAAGGCTACAAGAAGATGGTTATCTGTAACCAGAAGAGGGCCCTCAGCAGAACCTGACTCTGGTGAGGTTCTGATCCCTACCCTCTAGCCTCCGGAACTGTGAGAAATACATTTCTGTTGTTTATATTTAACAAATGTGTAATGTGTTCCAGTTATTCAACAATCAAAACTATATTTAAAAGTGAAAAAGAAAAAATTACAGGAAAGTCTCATCTTACCCCTGCTTCCCCAGACAACTTTTAAATATAGTTTTGATTATTAAATGACTTTATTAGTTCCTATTTAGGCTTCCAGTGTGACATTATGCAAATATAAGTAAAAATGGATATAATTCTCATTCTCCCTTACACAAAATATTCCGTGTACATATTTAATATATTTATATATACATACGTACATACATGCTCTTTATCTTGCATTTTTCATTTAATAACATATCTTGGAGATATTTCCATTTCAGTGAGGAAGTTTTGCTTACTCTTCATTGGAGCTACATACAATTCCACTATGTGGATGTCTAGTTTATTAAGCCAGTCCTCTATTGACATACATTTGTGTTGTTTTCCATTTTTTACTAATGGAGACAATGCCGAATGTTTTCAAAGCACACGTGCAAGTGTATCTGTGGGATAAACTCTCAGAAATGGGGTATTTGACTCAAAAGGCAAGTGTATATACAGTTTTGGTAGATGCTGTCAAATTCCTCTCCAAAGGAGTTATTCTATTTTGTGCCTGCCCATAGCAGTCTGAGGATGCCTGTTTTTCCACAGCCTCACTAACAATGGGTTTTACAACTTTTCAATTTCTGTAATCCCAGCACTTTGGGAGGCTGAGACAGGCAGATCATGAGGTCAGGAGATAAAGAGCATTCTGGCTAACATGGTGAAACCCTGTCTCTATTAAAAATAGAAAAAATTTGCCAGGTGTGGTGGCATGCACCTGTAGTCCCAGCTACTTGGGAGGCCAGGGCAGGAGAATTGCTTGAACCCAGGAGGCTGAGGTTGCAGTAAGCCAAAATCGCCTCAAGCCTGGGTAACAGAGCAAGACTCCACCTCAAAACAAACAAACAAACAAACAAAAAAACAAGAAAACAAGACAAAAAAAAGTTTTCAATTTTTTCCTAACCTGATCGGTAGGAAATGGTGTCTCAGTGGGGTTTTGATTTTCATTTCTCATATAATGAGAAAGGTAGAACACCTTTCGAAAAATGTGAGAGTCATTTGTATTTCTCTCTGACAAGTCTCTTCATATTTTCCATGTTTTTTCTTCTTGATTTCTAAGAGCTCTTGATAAATAAGGCAATGGATCCCTTTGTCTGCAATATGAGTTGCAAATATTTTCAACAGTTTGTAATCTTTTACTCCGTTCGTATTCTTCCTCTGGGAGCTGGCAAAGGGGAAAACCTCTCTTTTTTAAAGCCCGCCCTCTAGGTTTTTCTTTCCCATTCAATATTTATTCATACATTAATTTATTCGAGGAATTCAATAGAATATGGTTGAAAGCAGTGATTGGAAGAAATAAAACCATTTCATAATCTTATATACCCCATTGAGGTGACACTCTACAATAAACCAGTTACACTTACTTTTGCTTACTTTTGCTATTTGCCAAGCAATAATACTGGAAAACATTTGAGATGGCTTGCAAAATCCTGAAAAGCATAAAATAGAAAATAAAAACCACTCATTGATACTATTAATCTATTAATGTCTTTCCAGTTTTTTCTTATATGTATGTATCTTTAACATCTGCTATAACTTATGTACATTTACCTAAGTCATTAAAAATAATCCAAAAATATAATTTTTCTTGCTAGAGAATAATGAATCACATATAAATATTATAATTTACAGAAAAATATTTCTGTTATTGTAATGTAAAATGTTTCCTTTTTTAAACATACTAAAAATAACATGGTAATATATACCTTTTATACATAATTCATCTGATTATTTCCTTAATGTAGTTCTTAGATGTAAAATTTCTAAGTCAAATGGCAGAAACATTTTAAAGGCTTTTGATATATGTTGCCAAACTGTGTTCTGGACAGGATGCTGCCAAAGTATTCAGGGAAAATTTAATTCAGTGAAATGTATTTGTTGGAAAATAAGAATAAATAAGCTCTAACTCAAGAAACTAGAAAAATAATTATAAACTTAAAAGAAGTAGGCCAGGTGTGGTGACTCACACCTGTAATCCCAGAGCTCTGGGAAGCCAAGATGTGAGGATCACTGGAGGCCAGGAGATCAAGACCAGCCTTGGCAACATAGCAAGACCCTATCCCCAACAAAATTTAAAAATTAGCCAGGAGTGGTGGTGTGCGCCTGTAGTCCTAGCTACTTGGGAGGCTGAGATAGGAGGATCCCTTGAGCCTGGTAGTTCAAGGTTACAGTGAGCTATGATCATGCCACTGCACTCTTGCCTGAGTAACAGAGAAAGAGCCTGTCTCTCTAAAAACTAAACAAAGACTGGGCGCGGTGGCTCACACCTGTAATCCCAGCACTTTGAGAGGCCGAGGCAGGCAGATCACGAGGTCAGGAGATCGAGACCATCCTGGCTAACATGGTGAAACCCCATCTCTCCTAAAAATACAAAAAAACTAGCCAGGCGTGGTGGTGGGCGCCTGTAGTTCCAGCTACTGGGGAGGCTGAGGCAGGAGAATGGCATGAACCCAGGAGGTGCAGCTTGCAGTGAGCCAAGATGGCGCCACTGCACTCCAGCCTTGGTGACAGAGCGAGACTCCATCTCAAAAAGAAAAAAAAAAAACTTAACAAACAAAAACACCTCAAAACAAACAAAAACACCATAAAATAAGTAGAAGGATTTAGTAAAGATTTTAGAAATTAATAAAATAGAAAATAGCACCAAGAAAGAAGCATAATGTGTCCTGATTAGGAAAAACATAAAAAACTCATGCTTAGATACATTTAGTGAAATGGCAGGACACTTTTCTGCCTCTGAGGATTTTGCAAAACCTCTTTAAAGATAAAGAGATAATCTTGGCTGGGCTCGGTGGCTCATGCCTATAATCCCAGCACTTTGGGAGGCTGAGGCGGGCGGATCACTTGAGGTCAGGAGTTCGAAACCAGCCTGGCCAACATGGTAAAACCCGGTCTCTACTACAAATACAAAACAGCTGAGCGTGGTGGCATGTGCCTCTAATTCCAGCAACTTGGGAGGCTAAGGCAGGAGAATCGCTTGAACCCGGGAGGTGGAGGTTGCAGTGAACCGAGATCACACCATTGCACTCCAGTCTGGGCGACAAGAGCGAAACTCCATCTCAAAAAAAAAGTAGAGTTCCCATATACACCCTGCCCCCATACATGCATACCTCCCTCACTGTCAACTTCCTGCACCAGAATGGTACATTTGTTACAACTGCTGAACCTACACCCACACATCACTCACCATCCATAGTTAACACTAGGCTTCATTCTTGGTGTTGCACATTCTGTGGGCTTTGACAACTGTCTAATGACATGTCTCCACCATCTTAGTATCATAAAGAATATTTCACTGCCCTAACAATCTTCTATGCTTTGCCTACTCATCCTTCCTCCCCGCTAAACACTGGAAAACCACTGATATTTTTACTTTCTCCATAGTTTTGCCTTTTCCTGACTGTCATATACCTGGAATCATACAGTACATTTAGCCTTTTAGTTTGGCTTCTTTCACTTAGTAATGTGCATTTAAGGTTCCTCCATGACTTTTAATGACTTGATAGCTCATTTCTTTTTAGCGCTGAAAAATATTCCTTCTTTTTTTTTTTTTGAGATGGAGTTTCGCTCTTGTTGCCCAGGCTGGAGTGTACTGGCGTGATCTCTGCTCACTGCAACCTCTGCCTCCTGGGTTGAAGCAATTCTCCTACCTCAGCCTCCGGAGTAGCTAGAACTACAGGCATGAGCTACCATGCCTGGATATTTTTTGTATTTGTAGTAGAGACAGGGTTTCACCATGTTGGTCAGGCTGGTCTCAAACTTCTGACCTCAGGTGATCCACCCGCCTTGGCCTCCCAAAGTGCTGGGATTACTGGCGTGAGCCACCACGCCCAGCCAATATTTCATGTTTTAAGGGAATACATTTAGTGAAATTCCATCCTACATTTTATTTTTAAGCATCTGTATTTTCTAAAATTTCTATAGAATATACGTATTTTCAAATCTAATTTTTATAATTTGGTTTACATGTAAGATGATGTTACCAATTCAGACCTCATTCAAATGTCGCCAGTTTTATATGCACTAATTTGTGTGTGTATTTAGTTCTGTGCAATTTTATTACCTGTATAGAATTGTGTAAGAAAATAAGGAACTATTCTATCGTAGGGATTCTTTGTGCTACCCTTTTTACAGCCAGACCCATCTCACTTCCCACTTCCTCTATCCAGTCCCTGGCAACCAATAATCTGTTCTACATCTTGATAATTTTGTCATTTCAGGAATGTTACAGAAATGAAATCACACAGTATGTAACTTTTTGAGATTACCTTTCTTTACTTAGCATAATTCCCTTCAAATCTATCCAAATTGTGTGAATCAACAGTTCGTTCTTTTTATGCTGTGTAGAATTCCAAGGCATAGATATACTTCAGTTTGTGTATTCGCCAACTGAAGAACATTGATTTGAGAAGGTTTTGATTTGACTGAGTGTTTTACACAATCACAGTGACTGCCACATGGAAAACAGGCTGGGATGTGGAGAGTAAGGAAGGCTGTGTAGGAGGCTCTTCAAAATGAGAGAAAGGGAGAAGGAGACAGAGAGGCACAGTGGGTTAATTAGGGTAACAACAGTGGAAGTGGTGAGGAGTGGTTGGATTCTGAATATACTTTGATAGTAGAGCTGACAGATTTGCTGATGGATTGATCTGGGGGTGAGAGAGAAAGAAAAATGGGGTGACTCCAAGGTTTTTGGCCTAGGCAACTAGAAGGGTGGAGTTTCCACTTTATTGTGAGAAATAGAAGATAGAGGGAGAACAAGTTGGGAGAGAAAGGGAGGAAATCAAAAGATAGTAAATGGTATTTTCCCCACTCTTCAGGTAGGTGAAGAATAAAAAGATGAGGAGTTGTGAGAGTGTGGAATACCGGAATTACCATGACAAGAATAGAAATTAATTCAAACTACTCGGGGGCAAATTTATACTATAGTAAATATATAAATCTCTGATCCATCAATTCCTCTTCTAGAGACTTATCCTATAGAAATACTGGAACAAATACTCAAAACTATAAGTACAAGGATATTTATTTCAGGAAAAAAGGAAGAAAGAACAGAAAGAAGAAAGAGAGAAAGAAAGGAAAGAAGGAAAGAAAGAGAAAGAAAGAAGAAAAAAAAACAATTAGGGATGTAGAAACTTGGAGGGTTTTTTCCCGGAGCTGGTGGGGGTCTTGCTCTGTCGCCCAGGTCCCCTGCAGTGGCACAGTCGTAGCTTACTGAAACCTCAAACTCTTGGGCTCAAGCAATCCTCCCACCACAGCCTCCGAGTAGCTGAGACTACAGGTATGAGCCACCACGCCCAGCTAATTTTTAATTTTTTTGTAGAGACAGGGTCTAGGCTCCTAGGCTCAAGAAATCCTCCTGCCCTGGCCTCCTAAAGTGCTGGGATTACAGGAGTGAGCCACCACGCCTGGCCTGAAACTTGAGTTTTTACTTAGAGAGAAACATTTTATTTTTTCAGTCGCGATTTGGAAATTCTGATATTTAAATCTAAAGCCCTAGCTTAGTTAACCACTTTAAGAGTCCACAGCTTTTTACAACCAAAGAAACCAGAATTCTCCAAAGAGTAGTTGTCCTCACCCACTATGACCAGGTTGCCATAGATCTCCAGCATCACTTCTCTGTACAAGGCCCTTTGTGCAGAGTCTAGTTGCCCCCATTCCTCCTCGGTGAAGTCCATGGCCACATCCTTGAACGTAACAGGTTCCTAAAACACCAATGAACAGGAATTCCTCTTCAGTGAGCAAGCATTTACAGCAATGCATGTGGTACACAGTGTCCACCTGGCAACCCTGGGGGAGGCAGATAACCTCAGAGTTTACCTCAAGCCATAAGAAAAATTGAAAGAACAATTTTTAAAATGTAAAAAGATACATGTGTCATATGCGGAGGCTCACTAACCCTAATAATCTGAAGAGCTCTTAAACATCAGTCAGAAAAAGATAAAATGCACTGGTTAAAAAAATGGACAAATGGAAAATGACCTGATAATTCCTAGAAGAAAAACAAATGGCCAATAAACAGACAAAAACATATGCTGCCTCACAAATTATCAAGGAAATGGACATTCAGGCTGGGCGTCGTGGCTCATGCCTGTAATCCCAGCACTTTGGGAGGCTGAGGCGGGCGGATCACCTGAGGTTGGGAGTTTGAGACCAGCCTGATCAACATGGATAAACCCTACCTCTACTAAAAACACAAAATTAGCCGGGCACGGTGGCACATGCTTGTAATCCCAGCTACTCGGGAGGCTGAGGCAGGAGAATTGCTTGAAGGCGGGATGTAGAAGTTGCAGTGAGCCGAGATGGCACCACTGCACTCTAGCCTGGGCGACAAGAGCAATACTCTGTCTCAGGAAAAAAAAAAAAGAAAGAAAGAAAGAAAGAAAGAATGAAAAAGAAATGTACATTCAAATAACAATGAGACATTATTTCAATCCATTAGGCAAAGATTAAGACATAATATTCATTAGTGAGGGTATGAGGAAACAGATACCCTCATATGCTGTTGGAAGGAGTATAAATTATTATAAACTTTTTTTGGTAAGCGATTTGGCAATATTTATTAAACATCTTTTGACCCAGCAATTCCAATTCAGAAATTCATCTTCATTAGTATAACTAATGACTTCCTTGCCACTAAATCCAATGGAAAGTTTTCAATCCTTTTTATACTTCATTTCTTGACATTATTTGGCCCTGTTGACTACACAGTCTTCCTCAAAACTCTCCTCTCATGATCTGGATACCACAGTAACCTGGTTTTTCTCCTACCTCTCTGATCACTCTTTCTCAGTCTCCTTTACTCATCAATGTTAGGGTTCCCCAGGTTGGATCTTAAGCCCCCTTCTTACTCTACTCACTCCCCCTATGTGATCTCATCTATTCTTATAGCTTCAAATGCCATTTGAATGCTGACAACTCAAATGTACATTTGCAGCTGAGACCTCAAGCCAGACAGTTACAGACCCAAGTACCTGCCAGATGAATATCCAGTTTGAAACACAGTGCCTGACTTAGAATAGGTAATCAATAAATATCTACCCAATGAAACAAATACCTACTTGGATGCCTCAAAGGCATCTAAATTAACATGCTAAATTCCAACTTTATCTCTGCTTCTCTTTCATGTTTAGGAAATGATCAGGAAATTGAGTTCAGGAAATCATAGCTCCAACCACCAAAATGTTGAAGTCAGAAAAATATGAGTCATCCTTGATTTCTTTTTCTCCCTCCTCCCTCACATCTGCTCCATCACTAAATCTAAATATCTCTTTGCTGGATGTGGTGGCTCACGCCTGTAATCCCAACACCTTGAGAGGCCCAAGTGGGAAGGTCATTTGAGCCCAGGAATTCAAGACCAGTCTGGGCAACCTAGGGAGACTCCATCTCTACCAAAAAGAAAAAGATAAGGCCAGGCACTCACACCTGTAATCCCAGCAATTTGGGAGGCCGAGGCAGGCAGATCACCTGAGGTGGGAAGTTTGTGACCAGCCTGACCAACATGGAGAAACCTCGTCTCGACTAGAAATACAAAATTAGCTGAGTGTGGTGGTGCATGCCTGTAATCCCAGCTACTCAGGAGGCTGAGGCAGGAGAATCAATTGAACCCGGGAGGCGGAGGTTGCAGTGAGCTGAGATTGTGCCATTGCACTGCATCCTGGGCAACAAGAGCGAAGATCCGTGAAAGAAAGAAAAGAAAGAAAAGAAAGAAAGAGAGAAAGAGAGAAAGAGAGAGAGAGAAGGAAGGAAGGAAGGGAGGGAGGGAGGGAGGGAGGGAGGGAGGAAGGAAGGAAGGAAGGAAGGAAGGAAGGAAGGAAGGAAGGAAGGAAGGAAGGAAGGAAGGAAGAAAGCTTGCTTGGTGTGGTGGCAGGCACCTGTAGTCCCAACTACTCAAGAGGCTGAGGTGGGAAGATCACTTGAGCCCAGGAGGATGAGGCTGCAGTGAACCATGATTGCGCCACTGTGTTCCAGCCTGGGTGACAGAGACAGACCTTATCTCTAAATAAATAAATATCTCTGCTGTCATCACTTTTTTCTGAGCCACTGTGATCTCTCACCTCGGCCTCCTAGTTGATCTATACCATGTTGCCTTCCTGCAATATAATCTCCTCTTCTTATGCCCATTTCTTAAATATTTGTGTTCCTCAAGGTTCTTCTCTGTTTCTTTTTCTTCTCTTCTCACATATCAACCAAGCCCATGGCTTTAATGACCAATCTATGGTGACCGCTCATACATTTGTACCTTTACCCTGGATCTCTCTCAGACCTTGATATCTACTACCTACCTTTTAGACTTCTTTAATTGGATGTCCCACATGCACTTTAAACTTTTTTTTAATTTAAAATTGTTTTATTTCTATGCTACAACCTTAAAAGTCAGCCAAGTTTATAAAATTAATATGCTTCCTCAAAACATCAACTTAGATAACCCATAGCCAGAGCTTCTAAACTTCTTCAATGCAACTTCAACATTCAAAAGAGCACAATATGCCTCAAATCCCATCTCAATGCAAATTTAAGAAAAGCAAAGCAAACTGTATTATCAGACTACCAAAACTCAGTAAGATTCCGTAATTTAACATACCTGCTTCTCAACTCTCTAAATTTGTTTCTCAACACTGGGGAGTTTTTAAAGATATCAATGCCTGAATTCTATTCCAAGCCAATTAAACCAGAATCTCTGTAGGGCATTTTTTTAAAAAAGCTTCCCCAGCAATTCTAACGTCAGCGAGAGTTGGGAATCACTGCTTAACAGAACCTCTTATGAAGCAAAAACATAAATAAAGAAAAATAAGCCAGGCACAGTGGCTCACGCCTGTAATCCCAGCACTTTGGGAGGCCAAGGCGGGCAGATCACCTGAGGTCAGGAGTTTGAGACCAGCCTGGCCAATATGGTGAAACCCTATCTCTATTAAAAATATAAATATTAGCTGGGTGTGGTGGCATGTGTCTGTAATCTCAGCTACTTGGGAGGCTGAGGTGCGAGAATTGCTCGACCCAAGGAGGCAGAGGTTGCAGTGAGCCCAGATCGTGCCACTTTACTCTAGTCTAGATGACAGAGCGAGCCTCCATCTCTAAAAAAATAAAAAAGATAAAGCACAGGAAGTAAGTATAGGGACATCAGGAAGTAAGTATAGGGACATGGGGAACAAGTTAAAAATCAAAAGCACTCACTAATTGCTTTCCAACATCTTTTACTTCTTGACCTTTTGAAACGTCCAAAAATTAGTAATATTACAATCTGTGTCATGATAATGTAACAGTTAAGAAAAAACATAAAATGAAGGCCTGGAAAGATCTTTGTTATTCATCTAGAATTATTTGGTATAACAGTATTTTCCAGTGGAGGAAGACTATTGGATTTCAGGCATAAAACAATGCAGAAAATATCTCAAGGCATCACAGGGAGAGGGAGATAACTTCTGACTCTGGTTTCCTGTGTTTCAGGCCAGGAAGAGCAAGAGGAGAAAAAGATTTGTCCATGGAAACAAGTACTCATGCTCTAAAGGACAATTTCATTTGAACCCATTAATTTCCTTTTCATGCAAAATTTTAAAGATAAAGCAACATAAAATATGGGGACAAAGAAAAGGGAGAAGGTCTTCAAGGAGAATTTGTGCTTTTAAGTTTTTACTGGTACCTCAGTCCTTCAGCCTGGAGCTACTCAAAGATGAATCATGAAAAAGAAAGAAAACTTTATTTCAAACAGGTTCAGTAGTATGTGTGTGCTACAGCAAAGGCTGGTTGTAGCACAGTTTCATTTCAAACCATATGACTTGGGCTGGGCAAGGTGGCTCATGCCTGTAATCCCAGCACTTTGGGAAGCCAAGGTGGGCTGATCACCCTGAGGTCAGGAGAGACCAGCCTGGCCAACATGTTGAAACCCCACCTCTACTAAAAATACAAAAATTAGCCAGGTGTGGAGGCACGCACCTGTAATCTCAGCTACTTGGGGGGCTGAGGCAGGAGAATCGCTTGAATCCAGGAGGCAGAGGTTGCAGATCACACCACTGCACTCCAGCCTGGGTGACAGAGCCAGACTCAAAACAAAAACAAACAAACAAACTGCATGATGTATAATTTTGACATTATTTGGGAATACTTAACTTCTGCCAAAATGTAGATTCAATCCAACATTATACCAATTTTTATATTAATTGTAGTCCCTAAGCTAAGTTTTCATAAGCACAAAAAAAAAAAAAAAATGAGAATAACCTTACAGCTACCTACTAAGGTAACAAACTGTGAAATCAATTCCCCAATATCGCTTTGAAAATAAACCCCCGGTTGTTAAGAGAAATTCCAACTTCCAACTCCATCCAAATATATTATTTAACCGGTATTCTTCAGTCATCATCTACTGGTGGCTTGATTGTCACTGCTCTTCTCATCTGACCCTAACCAATTAATCGCCATTGGTTTTCAACTCTTCGGCTAAGGGCAATCTTTTCTCCTACATCTGTGCACACTGGATTGGTCGAAACAATTTTACCCAGATCGGCCTTGACAGCACTAAGTCAACAGGGATCCTATGTTCACCATGAGCACTTCATTCTTAGACAGCTTTTGCACCTTTACTGCTTTCTTGTCTCCTTCAGTGTGTACACCTAGAAGCTGTCTAAGCAGGAAACAGGAAATTTACACTTCTGTGAATATCTCAGGTGAGGCTTCGACAGCACCAAGTACTTGCCCCACCATTCTGTCTGTCCCGCACAAAGTGGGGTCAATTTTTGTTCCAACTCCAATAAGACTGCCTGGAGCAGCATATTGCAGATCATTATGCTCTGCAAAAAGTGATACAATTTTGGAAAAGATTGGTTTACCCATGAATTTTACTTCACTATATTTGGAAACAATACCAGGTCTTACTTCTATCTCCTGACCCACCTTTAATACTCCTTTTGGAATACTACCACCAGCTACACGCCCCCTGCCCTTAAGGTCATCAACTTCACAGCCAGGTTTGTTGACATCAAAGAATCTAATAACAATAAGTTGGGGCTCTGAAGTAAAGTCTCTTGGTGGTACTGGAATTTTCTTTACTATGTACTCACAAACAACTTCAATATTGTATTTCAGCTGAGCTGAAATTGGAATAATGGGAGTTCCCTCTGCTACTGTACCTTGGACAAATGCAAGGATCTGCTCGTATTGTTCTTTAGCCTGACTTCCTTTTAACAAATCAATTTTATGTTGTAGAATCAAATTATGCTTCAGTTTCATGATCTCTATAGCAGCCAGGTGTTCAGATGTCTGAGGCTGAGGGCAAGATTCATTACCAGCTATCAACAGAAGAGCTGCATCCATCACTGCTGCACCTTTCAGCATAGTAGCCATGAAAATACTGTGGCCAGGACAGACAAACAAAGGAAACGTGTCTAATTTGAAGTTCGTTTTGGTCCCTGGAATGTCTGTAGGAAACTCATCAGGTGTACTGCCCCCACAAGATCTATAACATTCTGGCCGAGGGCAACTTGAGTCATCAAGTTTATAAATCTTAGCATTAGCATATCCAAGCTTGATTGTAATATTTCTTTCTAGTTCATTTTTGAACCTGACAGTGTGAATTCCAGAAACAGCTTTGACAACTGTGGATTTCCCATGAGCCACATGACCAATTGTACCTATATTAATGGTGGCTTGTCTGCTGATAACTTCCTGTGAAAATGGCATCAACTTGGTAACATCCAAGGTGCTGAGATCCTGGCGGGAAAGATGCAGCTGCCTCAGAGTCACTCCAGCTTTTCTGCCCGCCATCTTGCCAGAAGAGGAAGGAAGTCCCAAACTATCTTCTAACTCCCGCATCCACGCACATACAATATCTGCATCTCCTCTGTTCCGCATCTCATTGAAGTATCACCATTTACCCCATCACCAAAACCTGTGTCAGCCTTAACTACTTCCTCTTCTCTCATTCCCAATTATACACAGATCCATAGTGTTCTATATGTTTTAGATATATATTTGGGAGTGTCTGCATTCTTTATATCCTTATTTACCTATACAGCCAAGTTCCATTGCATTTCATTTCAAAGTTATATTTCAAAGTTAAGTTCACTGAATGCTACCTAATTATACAGACTAACTGATACCTTTATTTCAAACAAATCCAAAGATTCCTTGATCTATCATTCTTTTTGGTCACCTAGCACCTTTAAGTAACCTTCTCATGTCTGGCAATTCTTCACCTTATGAACCTCTGTGTCCCCAAGATAGAAGTCAGATTTGTTCCTCGGTTCCCCTTGTTGCTTGGGCTGACAAATCAAATGTACTCATACAAGTCTTTAATTTGGTAGCTGGTGGCTGGAAATAGTAAAGATGGCCACAGAGACATCCAGCTTCCTGGAGCAGTAAGAGCAAATATTCTAGGGATGGTGTCTGGTGCCCTAGGTCAGCGGTACAAACTATGGTGTCTGGTGCACGGCAGTGGTCTTAACTGGGACAGTCCTGCTGTGTGAGTTGGGCATTGTTCCAAACGGTGTAGCTTCCAGGCCTGTTTATCTGGCCTTTGAGGAGATTCTCTGAACTACCAAATATCGCTTCAATGCATTCCTTTTAGCTAGAGTGGGTACTGGTTATTTGAGCCCAGTAATCTAGAATGATGCAGTTGGCTTTAAAAAATCTATTACATATGTAATGATAAGAAGTAAGTGAGGAAAACCCACATGACCATCTCACAGGGTGGCAAAACAGCATTTAATACAATAAATCATCTTCTAATTAAAAACACTTTTAAAAGACAATGCTCTAGGTACCTGGGATACATCAGTGAAATAAATAGACAAAATAGAAACCTAATGAGAATAACAGACATACATGCATTAATTTTTTTTTTTTTTTTTTTTTTTTTTTTTTGAGATGGAGTTTCACTCTTGTTGCCCAGGCTGGAGTGCAATAGCACGATCTCGGCTCACTGCAACCTCCACCTCCTAGGTTCAAGCAATTCTCCTGCCTCAGCCTCCCGAGTAGCTGGGATTACAGGTGCCCATCACCATGGCCGGCTAATTTTGTATTTTTAGTAGAGACAGGGTTTCTCCATGTTAGTCAGGCTGGTCTTGAACTCCCGACCTCAGGTGATCTGCCCGCCTCCACCTCCCAAAGAGCTGGGATTATAGGCGTGAGCCACCATGCCTGGCCATGTGCATTGATTTTTAAAGACAATAACCATATGTGTTGTTTAGGAGTTCGGAATCCTCCTTCTTTTTTTTTTTTTTTTTGAGACAGGGTCTCATGCAGGGTCTCATGCTTTGTTGCCCAGACTGGACTGCAGTGGTGTGATCATGGCTCACTGCAGTCTCAAACTCCAGGGCTCAAGCAATCCTCCTACCTCAGCCTCCTGAATAGCTGGGACCACAGGTGCATACCACCATACCCAGCTAATTTTTTTTGTTTTTTTGTAGAGAAAGGGTCTGTCTCCCTATGTGGCCTAGGCTGGTCTCAAACTCCTGCGCTCAGGCAATCCTCCAACCTCAGCCTCCCAAAATGCTGAGATTACAGGCATGAACCATCGTGCCTGGCCCAAAACCCTTCTAATAAATCATACTGACAGTCTTTTGATCCTCATTTTCACAACATGTAAAGTTTTCATTTGATCCAGAAGATATCATTCCTGTTTTCAAGGCAGTTTGTAGATACTTGGACCGTCTTATAGACTAACCAGCAAGTGCAAACTTAGCTGCACTCACACCTCAATAGAGCTGCTGAGCATTAAAATACCCTTCATAAGAACTGGTAGTGTTGCCAATAAGTAGGCAGGTGTTCTATCAACTGAAATTGTTTTGTAGGATTACTTAAAAGCCAGTACTTTCCTTCCCAGTTACTGCACTATAAAATGTGTGAATAAGGATGTGCTAGATCTTTTAGTGTGGTTATTTGTATTTATTATGGTTCTAAGAAGAAAGATTAAGTTGCACTGAGAGATGACGCAGAATGAAATTCACTGTCTTTTTTAAAGCTTTGAAATAATTCACTAGTGATTTTTCAGTCTTGAAATCTATGCATCAACATAATGAATGTTTAGTCCATAACAATTGTAACCCTTGTTTTCTAAAACTCTGTATTATATGTTATTACTTAAAGGCACATTTAAAACATATATTCTGGGCCAGGCGCGGTGCCTCATGCCTGTATTCCCAGCACCTTGGGAGGCTGAAGCGAGCAGATCACGAGGTCCGGAGTTTGAGACCAGCCTGGCCAACATGGTGAAACCCTGTCTCTACTAAAAATATGAAAATTAGCCAGGCATGGTGGTGCGCACCTGTAATCCCAGCTATGCAGGAGGCTGAGGCAGGAGAATCACTAGAATCCGGGAGGTGGAGGTGCAGTGAGCCAAGATTGTACCACTGCACTCCAGCCTGGGTGACACAGCCAGACTCTGTCTCAAAAAAAAAAAAAACCATAAATTCTGAATTCACTGTCTCAATCTTGTACCTGAATCATCACAAACCCATTCATTGCAGTACAGTCAATTAACGCAAAATTACTAAATCTAGACACATAGCAATTTCAGAACCAAAGCTGATCAAAGTAAATTCCCAGTAATTAGATATGTTCACATGGTAGCTATCATTTTCAATTCTTAATTATGACAAGTTTTTGGGAGCTGGTTGTGAAAATGAACATATTTAAGTTGGTCTCCAAAATACAGAGATTTTTAATATTTTGACTTAGTTTGAATATAGGGAGCTTGACAATATTTTGCTAAGGAGTTTGCTTTATAAATTTACTCAGGAAAACACATAAAATTGGCTTTGTTCTTAGTTAATAATGAATAATCATACCAGTTACATTGTTATTTTGTAAAATTTATTTCTAAATAGAATAGAAATTTCTTACTGCTTAAATGCCTAAAACCATAGTTGTTGTTTTTTTTTTTTTTTTTTTTGAGACGGAGTCTTGCTCAGTCGCCCAGGCTGGAGTGCAGTGGCTGTGATCTCGGCTCACGGCAAGCTCCGCCTCCCGGGTTCACACCATTCTCTTGCCTCGGCCTCCCAAGTAGCTGGGACTACAGGCGCCGGCCGCCATGCCCGGCTAATTTTTTGCATTTTTAGTAGAGACGGGGTTTCACCGTGTTAGCCAGGATGGTCTCGATCTCCTGACCTCGTGATCCACCCGCATCGGCCTCCCAAAGTGCTGGGATTACAGGCGTGAGCCACCACGCCCGGCCAAAACCGTAGTTTTTAATGCCCAACCCTAGAGTTTATTTTAGCTATGAGAAAAGAAGCAAGATCAAGTGCATCTATGACTATACCACCTCAGATAATACCGAAAAATCATCTGCAGTGTTAAAATGCCTCATATCTATAATGATCCTACATTGAATAATACAGACACACATAAATTAGTTGCTGATATAAATGAAACCTCTTAGCCTACGATCTACTTGAACTTACATATAGAAAGTATAATCTCTGGTTCTTCTCCATATTCTTCTCTTCTAGAATGTGTGTGCAGTATAGTTGTACTATCTATTCACTTGGCTAAAGATTTTTTGACTGCTGCATATTCTTTTTATATAAAATAATTGCATCAGCAACTCTAAGCCTCTTATCTTGCCCACTAGTTTGACAGCTTGTATTTCTAGGCTAGAATACTTAAATTATGACTTTTTTTCCTAGGCTGTGGATGGTTGTTATCATTACCATTCATCCATGGAAAGGAATTTGGGCCGGGCGCGGTGCTCGCGCCTGTAATCCCAGCACTTTGGGAGGCCAAGGCAAGGCAGATTACCTGAGGTCAGAAGTTTGAGACCAGCCTTGCCAACATGGTGAAACCCCGTCTCTACTAAAAATACAAAAACTAGTTGGCCATGGTGGCGGGCCCCTGTAATCCCAGCTACTCGGGAGGCTGAGGCAGGAGAATCTCTTGAACCCAGGAGACGGAGGTTGCAGTGAACCAAGACCACGCCATTGCACTCCAGCAACAAGAGTAAAACTCCAAGTCAGAAAAGAAAAGAAAATTTGATGAAAACAACAAACATTTCGGCTGGGTGTGGTGGCTCACACCTGTAATCCCAACACTTTGGAAGGCTGAGGCGGGTGGATCACCTGAGGTCAGGAGTTCAAGACCAGTCTGGTCAACATGGGGAAACCCCATCTCTACTAAAAATACAAAAAGTTAGCGAGCTGTAGTGGCAGGCACCTGTAATCCCAGCTACTTGGGAGGCTGAGGCAGAAGACTTGCCTGAACCTGGAAGGCAGAGGTTGCAATGAGTCGAGATGGCGCCACTGCACTCAAGCCTGGGCGACAAGAGTGAAACTTCATCTCAAAAGAAAAAAAAAAGGAAGAAAAGAAAAGAAAACAACAAACATTTCAAGTATAGCTCCCACCCCTGCAAAGGGAATAACATTTCATTTGCTATATATATATATCATTTTTATTTTATGATAAGAAAAGTGCTAAGGCCAGGTACAGTGGTTCACACCTGTAATCCCTGCATTTTGGAAGGCTGAGGTGGGCAGATCTCTTTAGCCCAGGAGTTCGAGACCAGCCTGGGCAACATGGTGAATCCCCATCTCTACCAAAAATACAAAAATTAACTGGCCATGGTGGTATGTGCCTGTAGTTCCAGCTACTCAGCAGGCTGAAGTGGGAGAATCACCTGAGCCCAGGGAAGTCCAGCCTGCAGTGACCCTATTTGCGCCTCTGCTCTCCAGCCTAGGCAACAGAGTGACACCCTGTCTCAAAAAAAAGAAAAAAAAAAGCTAAATATTATATATAACTAGAGAAGAAGTAGAAAAAGTACAAAATATATAATCACATCACCCAAAAGTTACTACTACTTACATTTTGGAATACATATGTATATAAAACTTTTTAAAATTGGGATATTCTCTGTAACTTTTTTCTTAATATTTTTAATTAAAATATCATGAACATTTCCCTTATTAGGAAAGAAGAGTCACCAAGCCCTGACCAGTTTTTATTTGCCTTTCAATCATAGCACGTATGTTGATGCAAAGACCTATTCATTCCCTCATTCTAAATTCCTTTCTAATATAATGCGAATTAATTTTCTTCTAGAAGTCTCTGCAAAGTATTTTTCTAAACTAAATATAGGAGTTCCCTAGTTACACGCTGCTTGACCTCCTGTAGGTTTACTCCTAGATATGTAGCTACAGCAGTGAAACAGGATGAGTTATATTTATAAAACTATTTGCCTGCAGAAATGCCTCTTTTCCTATACTAAATGCTTAAAGTAGTACAGAATACAGCTGCTTTCTTTCTTCAGTATCTTGTTAATCAGGATTAAATATATGTATATGCACATGTACATACATACACACACCCCCTTTGGTGTTTGCATAGAGAAGAAAACATATTACAATGCTCTCGGCTGAGCAGAGGCAGTAGAAGACTATGTGACTGTCCCTGACTTCTGTTATCTAAAAGGAGGTTCAAGAATGCTCAGTAACAACTGCCACATCTATTGACTGGCACCAGGAAATGGTTAGAAATGAAGTTCATAGAGATGAAATTCATACTACATAAAAAATCATATTCTTTCACTTACACTTGGCAATTATGCAAATGGTGATTTTTAGGATTTGAAGACATAAGGTGTTTACCAGAGACTCTTTTTTTTTGAAATGGAGTCTCACTCTGTCCCCCAGGCTAGAGTGCAGTGGTATGATCTCAGCTCACTGCAACCTCCACCTTCCAGGTTCAAGCAATTCTCCTGCCTCAGCCTCCTGAGTAGCTGGGACTACAGCACCCACCACCACGCCCGGCTAATTTTTGTATTTTTAGTAGAGACGAGGTTTCACCATGTTGGCCAGGCTCGTCTCAAACTTCTGACCTCAGGTGAGCCACCACGCCTGGCCAGAGACTTTTAATAGACCCAATTTTGGGAGCATTTTTAAAAATTGTGTTAAAATGTAAATAAGATTTAAGATTTTAACCATTTTTAAGTGTATCATTCACTGGCACTAAGTACAGTCATGATGTTGTACAACCATTATCATAATAGATAAAATTTTATATAAAGTGCATGACATATTTCAAACCTACAGTTATACAAATTTTGAAGCAATGCAGATATTTCTATAATTTGTATAAAAAATAAATCAGGGCAGTGCATACATGTAATTAGAGTCCATCTGAAGCCTCATATTCAATTCCTCACAATTTCCTAAGCTTTACACTCTACATTAAAATTGTCTACTTATAACTCAAAATTTTCTGAAATCTTTTCAATAAAATCAGTAATATCACTTACAGAAAACAAGAAATAATGAGTGTTGGCAAGGATGTGGAGACACTGGAACCCTTGAACGCTAAAGGTGGGAATGTAAAATGGTCAAGCTGCTACGGAAAACAGTATAAAGGCTCCTCAAAGAATTAAAGATAGAGCTACCATGTGATGCAGCAATCCCACTTCTGGGTATTTATCCAAAAGAATTGCAAACAGGATCCCAAAGGGATATTTGCTCTCCCATGTTCATAATCTCATTACTCACAATAGCCAAGAATTGCAAACAACCTAAATGTCCATCAATGGTTGAATAAAGACAACGTGGGATATAAACACAATGGAATAATTCAGCCTTAAAAAAGAAGGAAATTCTGTCATAGGCTACAGTGTGAATGATCCTTAAGAATTAGGCTTAGTCAGCTGGATGGGGTGGCTCACGCTTATCATCCCAGAACCTCAGGAGGCTGAGGCGGGAGGATCACTTGAAGCCAGGAGTTTGAGACCAGCCTGGGCAACAAAACAAGACCCAGTCTGTACCAAAAAAACAAAAACAAAAACTTTTTTAAGCCAGGCATAGTGATATGCAGCTATGATTCCAGCTACTCAAGAAGCTGAGGAGGGAGGATTACTTGAGCCCAGGAGTTGAAGCTGCAGTGAGCTATGATCGTGCCACTGCACTCCAGCCCGGGTGACAGAGTGAGACCCCATCTCAAAAAAAAAAAAAAAAATAGGCCAAGTGAAATAAACCAGTCATGAAAGGACAAATATTGCACGATTCCACTTATATGAATTATCTAAAGTAGTCAAACTTACCGAATCCGTTAAGTAAAATGGTGGTTGCCAGGGGCTGGAGGAGTTAGAAATGGGGCATTGTTCCATGGCTACTCAGTTTCAGTCATACAAGATGAAAAAGTTCTAGAGATCTGCTCTACAATGAAGTGCATCTAGTAAACAATAATGTACTGTTCACTTAAAATTTTGATAGGAGCCGGGTGCGGTGGCTCATACCTGTAATCCCAGCACTTTGGGAGGCCGAGATGGGTGGATCACGAGGTCAGGAGATCGAGACCATCCTGGCTAACACGGTGAAACCCCGTCTCTACTTAAAAAAACACAAAAATTAGCCGGGCGCAGTGGCGGGCGCCTGTAGTTCCAGCTACACGGGAGGCTGAGGCAGGAGAATGGCTTGAACCCGGGAGGCGGAGCTTGCAGTGAGTGGAGATCGCGCCACTGTACTCCAGCCTGGGCGACAGAGCGAGACTCCGTCTCAAAAAAAAAAAAAAAAAAAAAAAAAAAAAAAATTGATAGGGTACACTTCATGTCATTTTTTAAACACTTCACACACACACACACACACACACACACACACCCTGAGTTTCTGGTTTCAGGAATGGACAAAACAAAAGGTAAAAATATCTCCTCCATTACCACCTACCTCACAGATGATCATTTTCATTACCATTCTGGGCAACAAAACAAAACAGAATCCTGCATTTGCCTTGGCCCTGGGCTTTAAGAAAACACTGCTAAAATAGGGCTCCGGAAACCTGACAATAATGAAAACAAGTAGCTGTTTTTTTGTTTTTTTTTTTTAGACAATCTTGCTCTGCCACCCAGGTTGGAGTGCAGTGGCGCAAACATGGCTCACTGCAGCCTTGACCTCCCAGGCTCAAGCAATCCTCAGCTGCCCCACATCCTCCTGGGAGGACTAGAGGTGTGCACACAGCTGGCTGATTTTTTTCCCTTTTGTAGAGATGGGGTTCTATGTTGTCCAGGGTGGTCTCAAACTCCTAGGCTCAAGTGATCCTCCTGCCTTGGGCTCTCAAAGTACTGCTATCACAGGCATGAACTATCATTGCCCATCACATAGTTTTTTAAAGTTAGAAACAATACTTTCCAACCTGTGAAAGATGGTGAAATAGATACAAAGTTATAATGACGATAAAAAATTTTAAAAAAATTTTTTAACAAGGATGCAGGGTGAACTCTGAGAATTGGGTAAGCCATCTCAGAAGAATGAATGAGGAGGGTAATCAAAACAAGGAGATAAAGGCATGTTGGGGAAATGAGAGGAGGTGGATTGGTTTGGAGTTGGAGAGTCAAGGTTCACAATTTCCAAATATTAAATTGTCCTGTTAGGATTTTCCTTAGTCTCCTTCATACACTGGTCTTTCCCCTCTTACTCATCTTGCACACAACCACCAAGCAAATTGTCAGCCACTAACTCCCTCTTATTATAGGCACCTTCTCATAGCCTCAGCCTCTGACTCCATCCAAACTCCAGCTAAGGCATATTTGTAGAAATTTCTCCCACTCCATTTCTAGGTAAAATTCATTTGTTTTGTTTGGGAGCAAACAAAATTATGAAATCACATACAGACATCCTGATGTATTACAATTTAAATGTCCTGGCTACATTTTATTTCCAGTAAGCTGTAGAGCAGACTATTGCACACTTCTTGCCACCTTGACCTACATAGCTGCTCTTTCAGGGGCATCTCATATCATGCAGCAACAGTGGAGCCTCCTGTCCCCGTCTCTCTCCTTTATCTGTGTGGTTTGGAGTTTCTCAGATGAGGGTTACAGGCAGGGGAAGGAGAGACAGAATCGAAATGGTAAGCACTACATACGCTGAAGTGAGGACTTCATGTAAGAAATGACAGAAAACTCCTGAGCTGAAAAAAGGCAAGTCCTGTGACTATAAATACCAAGATTTTCCTGTGTGGCTGGCATACTAATTGTGAAGACAACTCCCTGAAAAGAAGGTTCCAGAAATTTTGGAATGACCTCATAAATGAAATTAGCATATAGCCTCCTAAAATAACTTAGAAAGACAAGATTTAATTTAGATCTTTAAAGTCCCAGTATGCTTATTCAAAAAAGCACTATCGTTTATAGTTATTACCCAACACTACTCTTTCAAAAAATGGCTAATGAAAGAAAACAATGCAACATAATTGTAACTGAGCTTAAACTTAAAAGGCTTGATTTCTGAATTTAGGTTCAAGTCTAAGTTTTGTCACCACTCAAGAAAAGACATAAAAGTTTTTTGGCATTACCAAGGAATATTGTGGACAGCAAGAAAACTTTAAATAATGACTAATTAATCCTTGAAGGGAATATGTAGAATTTACAAAATGTCACATTCCAAAGTTGCTACGCAGAAAAACTTGCTCTTTTCTAACAAGTTTTCATCTTCATTAATGATGACTATGCTGTTCATAAGGAAAATTCCAGGCATCTTCGGAGCTAAACATGTATTGACTTCTTAAAAAAAAAAAAAAAAAAAAAATTCCCTATAATCCCAGGGCTTTGGGAGGCTGAAGGGGGATGACAGGCAGGATCGTTAGAGGCCAGGAGTTCAAGACCAGCCTAGGCAATATAGTGAGACGCCTTCTCTACAAAAAATAAAAAATTAGCCAGGTGTGGTGGCTTGCACCTGTAGTCTTAGCTACTTAAGAGGCTGAGGTGGGAGGAATGCTTAAACCCAGAAATTCATGGTTACAGTGGGCTATGATTGTGCCATTGTGCTCAAGCCTCAGGAACAGAGTGAGACCTTGTCTCTATATATAAACAATAACAAAAGGCCCAGGCGTGGTGGCTCACGCCTGTAATCCCAGCACTTCAGGAGGCCAACGCGGGAAGATCACGAGGTCAGAAGATCGAGACCATCCTGGCTAACATGGTGAAATCCCGTCTCTACTAAAAATACAAAAACAAAAATAGCCGGGAGTGGTGGCGGGCGCTTGTAGTCCCAGCTACTCAGAAGGCTGAGGCAGGAGAATGGCGTGAACCCAAGATGGCGCCACTGCACTCCAGCCTGGGCGACAGAGCAAGACTCCGCCTCAAACAAACAAAACAACAAAATCCCCAAAACTGTCCTCAAAAGTTGGAAAGTATCATAAGACCCTACTTTATTAAAATAAAATACAGATGATACCCCAGTTAAATACCACTTAAGCTGGCCAGACGCAGTGGCTCACGCCTGTAATCCCAGCACTTTGGGAGGCCGAGGTGGGCAAATTATGAGGTCAGGAGTTCGAGACCATCCTGGCCAACATGGCAAAACCCCGTCTCTACTAAAAATACAAAAATTAGCCAGGTGTGGTGGCACGTGCCTGTAGTGCCAGCCAGTTGGGAGGCTGAAGCAGGAGAATAGCTTGAACCCAGGAGGTGGAGGTTGCAGTGAGCTGAGATCACGCCACTGCACTCCAGCCTGGGGGACAGAGCGAGACTCTGTCAAAAAAAAAAAAACAAAAAAAAAAACCACTTAAGCTATCCTTACAGCTTACATAGTTATACCAATGAAAAATAAAAAGAACAGGAATATTTGAAGTGCAAATTATTTATTTGCATATTTAATTATTTTCCTCAACTGAATACTTATTGTAATACAGAATACAAGTACCTTTCTCTCCTCAATTAGTGTCTTGTTAAATTTTTTGTTCTGGTATTTACATACACAGGAAAACATCTTTATATGAATTTTAATAAGAAGTCTTCAGTTGTATAATTAAAGGAGACTCAGATTCAGTAACACTGTCATGCCCATTAAAAGTGCCAGCAAATGGATGAAAATATCACTGAAATTCACCTGACATATTAAACCACATTTTCTCACTTGATTAATTATGCATGTTAAGACTGGAAGAAAAAATGTTATTTACTGCAGAAACTCTTAATAGGCATAATTTAATATAATGTATAAGCATATATTTTATACTCACACTTGCATATTTATTTTATTATACAAATTAAAAGTCAGGAATGGCAAATGTAGTTTCCACTGGTTCTCTGATTATTTAAGTTATGCTTACTTTCCAAGCTTTATGCTCTATTATTTATAGTTGTTTTCTGTCATATTTTCTGTAAAAAGTTTATTATCACTTCCAGAACATGATTGGCATTGATTGATTTTTATGGGAATCTACTCTTCCAAATTCATTTAAACTGTACACTTCTCACCATGAATTCTTTAGTATTTAATAAGATTTAGCAAATATTTAATAAGGCCTCATATTCATAAAGTGAATATTATGTATGAATTTTCTGATGTACAATAAGATTTGATTTCTGGGAAAATGCTTTCCCACATCTGTTACATTCATAGGGTTTCTCTCCTGTATGAGTTATCTGATGTCTGAGGAGATGAGACTTCTTGATGAAGGCTTTGCCACATTCGATACATCCATAAGGCTTCTCTCCTGTATGAATTCTTTGGTGTGTAACAAGCACAGATGTGTTGCCAAAAGCTTTGCCACATATGATACATTGGTAGGGTTTCTCTCCTGTATGAAATCTGGAATGTTTATAAAGGGATGAACTATACCTGAAGGTTTTCCCACATTCCTTACATTCAAACGACTTCTCAAGTGTATGAGATTTCACGTGTTGATTAAATGAGGAGTTCCAAGTGAATGCTTTCCCACATTGACTGCACTCATAAGGCTTCTCTCCAGTGTGAAGTCTCTGGTGGACTACGAGTTGGGCTTTATGCATAAACGCCTTCCCACAATCATTGCACACAAAGGGTCTCTCTCCATTATGAATTTTCTGATGAGTTACAAGGTGTGCCTTCCTGCTATAGGCTTTTCCACAGTCACTGCATTCAAAAGGTTTTTTCCTTGTATGATTTTTTTCATGTCTAATGAAATGAAACTTCTTTTTGAAGGCTTTGCCGCATTCACTGCATCCATAAGCGTTTTCTCCAGTATAACTTCTATTGTAATTCAGTAAGTCTAAATGAGGTGGCAAACGCTTCTCAAATGATTTATATGATTTTTTTCTCTTTGGATTAAGACCTGTGCTCATATTATAATGGTGGATTCTCTCCATAGTCAGAATTTTATTGAACGTGAGCAAAACTGACTTCAAAAAATTGTCTTTGCTTTCCCGATGCTTCCTTGGTTCATCAACAAGTGGGCAGTCAGATTCTAAAAAGGAGTACAATAAAACATTCCTAGTTACTTTTTCCCACCAACATGTTATAGAGAAAAACATCTATCGTTTCAAATATAGTATCTCATTCTGAAAGCAATCTTCTATTTGTCTCACTCCTCCTGAGCTTTAAGAATAAAACTGCTGAAGAGGGAATGGGAACAGATGCCTTAACTTGTGACCTGTGGAAAGACAGTAAAATAGGCACAAGGTAGAGTGAGGGTACAAAGTCAGTCAAAAGGCTGCTGAACAAGGGTACAGGGTTAGCTCATAAAATGAAGAGGGCCCACTGTGGCGATCTGATTAATGGACAGGACAGCCAAACACACAGGAGATAGGCCGGGCATGGTGGCTCACGCCTGTAATCCCAGCACTTTGGGAGGCTGAGGTGGGCGGATCATGAGGTGAAGAGATCAAGACCATCCTGGCCAACATGGTGAAACCCTGTCTCTACTAAAAATGCAAAAATTAGCTGGGCATGGTGGCACACGCCTGTAGTCCCAGCTACTCAGGAGGCTGTGGCAGGAGAATCGCTTGAACCTGGGAGGCGGAGGTTACAGTGATCCGAGATCGCGCCATTGTACTCTAGCCTGGCAACAGAGCGAGACTCCATCTCCAAAAAAAAAAAAGGAGACAAAGGCAAAGGGGTTAAGAGAAAATATCAGAGAACAGACTAGGTTTGGAGGAGGTGGTAACAGGCAGTTATATAAATCACTACATAATTAATTTCTAGATCATCTTGGTAGGATAATTCCCTATTTCTCTCACTTATGTCTTTTTCCTCTTAATCACTCTGCACAATATCAGTTTCCTTTAGAAACATTCTCAAATCTCCAGTCCTCTAACCCCAAGCAAACCACCACAGAAGCATGTCTGTAGTCATGGCTCCAGCTCTATTGAGAGTTAGAATTCATTTGTACCTGTACTTGTAAGCCCAGGAACACAAATGTCCAGCAAGTCATCCAAGAGTAAGTCATCCTTAGCTTGGGATAATAATAGCAAACAGATTCTATTTGCTATTTTTTTTTATTCTGGCTGAGTTTCTATATATGACAACTTCCTATCATACTTCTATTTGACAAATACTCTTTTTACATCCTCTTTCAATCTAACAAACCATTCTTCAGCAAGCTGCTGTGCTCCTGAATTCACATTTTTTCACTGTCCTCAAAACACTATAAATCCCAAATCTGTTCCCATTAAAAAAAAAATTGGGGAGAGGGGGTCTATAATTCCCCACGCTTAAGTTTCCCTCCATGTGGAGTGTTAGTAGAATACTCCGAGCCTCTTTCTCTGTGCCTTATTCTGTGCGGAGCTAGACTGAGTAGTGGGCTACAGCCATCGGTACACATTTCTTTATAGAGTGGTTCTGACTCGGGATTTTGTTCCTTTCTTCTTTCTGCTCTATTTCAACAGATGGGAAGCAGCATCCTGCATTACCTCTACCGACAATAATCCACTGAAAAATTCAACATCAGCCTGGCAAACAAAATTATGCAAGATATGAATTCACTCATGGGAACATGCGTTCCACTAGTCCTCAACAAATACCTTCTACTCCACGGACTCTAGATTCCTAAATTCAGTCTCTTGCTCATGTTCGTTCTCCACCTTAATTTGCCCTCCCTTATCTCCTCTCATCCTATCTAGAGCTTAGATATTCTTTAGGGAGGAACCACTGTTCCATAACCTCAAAAAAAGACTTCTCCAAATTTTGCATACTTTAAACTTTAAGCTCCATTTTCTATGAATTTCTAAGATAGTCACTGCTGCTGTCTGTACCATTCATTTTGACAGTTAATTAGAACAAAACTGCAATGTTAATGTGCACTGAAGAAATGTTTCATACTTGCTTGTTGAATTTTAAGATACTTTATTTTTGGGCTGGGCGCGGTGGCTCACACCTGTAATCCCAGCACTTTGGGAGGCTGAGGCGGGTGGATCATGAGGTCAAGAGATGAAAACCATCCTGGCCAACATGGTGAAACCGTGTCTCTACGTCTCTACTAAAAGTACAAAAATTAGCTAGGCATGGTGGCAGGCGCCTGTAGTTCCAGCTACTCAGGAGGCTGAGGCAGGAGAATCACTTGAATCCGAGCTGAGATTGCACCACTGTACCCCAGCCTGGTGACAGAGTGAGACTCCGTCTCAAAAAACAACAAACAAACAACAAAAAAACCCCAAACTTTTATTTTCTATTTATATATTGTTTTCCTAACCACTAGGGAAAATATTTTAATATTAACATGTTTTGCTGTTCCAAATACCTTTCATAAGTTAGAAAATGGTAATGAGATTTTTGTTTCCTTTGAACCTTTTCAGGAAACGTTTTTAAAAGCCTTGTTGAATGTAAGAATAAGAAACATCCCCCACAATGTCTGGCTCTATAACAATGAATTAATAAAATGTTCATTGTATACCATGATATGCTCAGCATAAAACAGATCATTCTCTTCAGGCACTATCATAAAACAAACAAACAAACAAAACAAAACAAAACAAAACAAAAGATGCCTTAAAAGCCACAATGATTAAAAAAATATATATCCAAGACAGTATATATAAATTTTTCATGACAGAGTCATAATAGAACTGGCTTGGGAGTTCAAAGAAAGTAAATATTAATTTAGACAGGAGTTACAATGAAAGAGGAAAAGCTGAATTCAGACTTAATAAAATGCTGGTTTTAGGAGCAGACCAGAATCAGAAGGATAGATGCAGAGAAGAAAACTGTATATAGGCTGGGCGCAGTGGCTCACGTCTGTAATTCCAGCACTTTGGGAGGCCGAGGCAGGCGGATCACAAGGTCAGGAGATCGAGACCATCCTGGCTAACATGGTGAAACCCCGTCTCTACTAAAAATACCAAAAATTAGCTGGGCGTGGTGGTGGGCACCTGTAGTCCCAGCTACTCGGGAGGCTGAGGCAGGAGAATGGCATGAACCCAGGAGGCAGAGCTTGCAGTGAGCTGAGATATCGCCACTGCACTCCAGCCTGGGCGACACAGCCAGACTCCGTCTCAAAAAAAAAGAAAATTGTATATAGTGGACATTAAAAAGCCCAATTTCCATGGAATAAAAAAAAAAAAGATGGATAATTCTGGGTAAGTAAAATGGGACCACATTATAGAGGACATTAAAAGCCATTTAAATATCACAACACAGGTTATAAAGGGGATAATTTACATTTTTCAGTACAGTGACAAGAGAAATAGAATAATTTGTATAAATCTTATAGAAACATCTAATATAAACTAGAAAATAGAACAGAATTTGTAAAACAGTAACATAAACAGTCTAGATACAATATCGGTAATTAAAATTCAGCCGAGGACTGTGTCATGTGCCTGTGGTCCCAGCTGCTTGGGAAGCTGAGGCAGGAGAATTGCTTGAGGCCAGGAGTTCAAGGCTACAGTAAGCTAGGATGGCATCACTGCACTCCAGCCTGGGTGATGGAGTAAGACCCTGTCTCTAAAAAACAAGTCATTTGGTTTATGTCAACAGAAGTTGGGGTCCCAGGGAATCTGAAATATATTTAACTGGTGTCAATCATTTGAAAGATATGTCAATCATTTGAAAGAGTTCTTTTGTGAACTCTGCAGAAAGGGAAAATTTAATTTTGAATCAGTCTTGAATAAACTAATTGCTGAAATCATAGGCCATAAGTTAGCATCATATTTAAGGAGAAACTATTGAGAGGAAAAAAATCAGATTGCTTAATGCAGTGATTTTAAGACTGCAAAGCAGGCAGCCATTCATTATTATTTATTGTGATATAAAGCTAAGGGTGACAACTAAAGAAATAAAAAAATTAGTTACCAGGTCGGATAAAATCATGGGAATGAAACGTTGGTGAGGCAAAGATGCTAGAGTTGGCATAAAACAAGTAACTTTAGTCTTCAGAGTGATGAGGCTTCTGAGGGAGTTACTGTAGAGAGAAGTTAAGAAGATGGAAGAGAAGTCCTAAGCAAAAGTTGAATAAGCAGTAAGAAAGGGTGAGAACAGATTAGTAAGGTAACAAAAAGCTGGAGGGGAATTTCAAAAAGTTACCAATATTACCAAGTGAAACAGAAAGATGCGCTACAAGACAGATATCCCAAATTATTGGGGAGACTAAAGATGCAAGATGGGATTTATGATGCAAGAAAAGGAGTAAGTTAAAAAAAAAAAAAAAGGAAAATAAAATAGAGCATGATGTCCCTAAAAATTTTGAAAAACATAATTAGCATATACTGAACATCTATTATCTGCCAACTATTTGAAGTATTTTGCATGTATTACCTCATATAATCTTTACAGGAAACCTGAGGTAAAGATTAATGTTCCTATTTTATAAATAAAGAAAATTGTGCTACAAAATAATCTTAAGATTAGACAGTGGGCTGGGCGCGGTGGCTCACACCTGTAATCCCAGCACTTTGGGAGGCCGAGGCGGGTGGATCATGAGGTCAGGAGATCAGGACCATCCTGGCTAGCACAGTGAAACCCTGTCTCTACTAAAAATACAAAAAATTAGCCAGGCGTGGTGGCGGGTGCCTATAGTCCCAGCTACGCAGGAGGCTGAGGCAGAATGGTCTGAACCCAGGAGGCAGAGCTTGCAGTAAGCCGAAATCGCACCAATGCGCTCCAGCCTGGGCGACAGAGTGAGACTACGTCTCAAAAAAAAAAAAGAGTAGACAGTAATTGGTAGAGTAACGCCTCAAATTCAGATAATTTAACTTCATTATAAGGACTAAGTATATAGAATAAAGATCTATGTTGAGAAGGGAAGAAGAATGAGGGTTTTAGAAATTAAGAGAACAGAAACAAAGCAAGGACCTAGATGAAACAGGCTGTGTGAGAAGCCAGAGGAGACAGGAGAGGGACGCTCCATACAGCAGCTGAGCAACAAGAAAGGGCACGTGTGCGGAAAGGAGGGTGAAGGCAGCTTTTGGGGAGCTGGCTGATGATGTTACGTTAAAGGTGTGTGGCTTTTAAGAGGTGCTTCTAGGAAAAATTTCAGAGGTGCCTGTCCCTCACTGACCAATAGGGATCTCAACTTCACACACCCGCATCTGAATTTCTCTCACTCACCTGGAGAGCTCTGATATGGGTTCGCTCCCTCCACCAGCCATGGCTCTTGTCCTTGCTCTACCTTGAGGATCACTTTTGTTTTGTTAATTGGACATCCTGTTGGTCGGAAAACAACATAGAAGTGGGGCCAAAGTGCGAGGCAAACAACCAGCTCACAACTCAGATTGCCTCCCTGAGTCTCAGGGTTTTTAAAGAATAACAAGCAGGCTTTAAAACAGAACAGACCTGGGCCAGGTGCAGTGGCTCACGCCTGTAATCCCAGCACTTTGGGAGGCCGAGGCGGGTGGATCACGAGGTCAGGAGATCGAGACCATCCTGGCTAACACGGTGAAATCCCGTCTCTACTAAAAATACAAAAAATTAGCTGGGTGTGGTGGCGGGTGCCTGTAGTCTTAGCTACTTGGGAGGCTGAGGCAGGAGAATAGCGTGAACCTGGGAGGTGGAGTTGCAGTGACCCGAGAACCTGCCACTGCACTCCAGCCTGGGTGACAGAGCGAGACTGTGTCTCAAACAAAACAACAACAACACAACAACAACAACAACAAAAACCAGAACAGACCCTTCTCCTCCATCTGGGAAGTAGAAGCATAAGCAGACTATGTCAAGCTCAAAGGGGACTCAGAATCTTTGACAACTAAAATTTAGGGCCCAGCTGATTAATGCCTCAGCATGCTCACAGCTTTCACAAATCTTTTTTTTTTTGAGATAAGGTCTCAGTCTGTCACCCAGGCTGGAATGCAGTGGTACACCTAGGCTCAAGTGATCCTTCCACCTCAGCCTCCCAAGTAGCTGGGACGACAGGCACATGCCACCACACCGAGCTAAATTTTGTTGAGACAGTCTCAGTGTTGCTCAGGCTGGTCTTGAAATCCTGGGCTCAAGCAATTCTCCTGCCTCCCAAAGTGCTGGGATTATAAGTATGAGCCACCACAACTGGCAAGCGTTCACACATCTTAAAAGATGAGCACTATTAGTATATACTGAGTTACACTGAAAAGTTATCACTTATTGTCCTTACCTACTGAGATGAGGTTTCTATAGTTCTCCAACATCACATCCCAATACAAGGTTCTCTCAGTACAATCAAGCAGCTGCCACTCCTCTGCGGTGAAATCCACAGCCACATCCTGGAATGTCACTGATTCCTGTAACAGCACATTCATCTTCAAACTAAAGTATGCATCATTAGCGAACTTGCAAGAGAATCAAGGCAGCTCCTTAATATCATCTCATGTTCACTGTTGAGTTTGTAGAAAATGAGATATAATGATTACATGCTTGATTCAGAAATATGCTTTGTGATAGTAACAAAAATCTTATTAAACATATCCAACTGGTGCCAGAACAGTTCAACAGGGGAAAGAAAAGTCTTTTCAACAACTGGTACTGAGACCACTAGACATCCATATGCAAAAGTATGACACTGGACTCCCCACCCATTTCACATCATATAAGAAAATGAACTAAAATGGACCAGAGAGCTAAAAGTAAGAAATAAAGCTATCAAATAGTTAGAAGAAAATAGAAAAAAAGTTTTTTGTAACCTTGGATTAGGCAGTGGTTTGTGAAATATGACAGAAAAAGTGGAAGTGACAAAATAAAAAATAAATAGGAATTCATCAAAATGAAAACTTCTGTGCTCCATAGGACACTGCCAAGAATGTGAAAAGAAAATCCACAGAATGGGAGACAATATTCGCAAATCATGTATGTGATAAGAGGCTTGTATCTAGAATATATAAATAACTCTTAAAATTCAACAATGGAGGAGGGGAGAAAAAAACAACAATAAAAAGACAACACAATTTAAAGATGGGCAAAGGATTTAAAGAGACATCCCTCCAAAGATCAATCGATCTATCTATAGATAGATATAGATATATGTATGTATGTATCTGTGTTGGTATGTGTATAGTAAATAAGCCCATGAAAAGATGCTCAACATTAGGGTCTGAAACTGAAGCAAGAAAGAAAAAAAAAGAAAAAGAAAAAAGATGCTCAACATCATTAGTGATTAGTCGTTAGTGAAATGCACACCAAAACCATAATGAGATAGCACTTCACTTTTATGAGGACAGTTAAAATCAAAGGCAGACAATGACCTGTGATGGCAAGGATGTGGAGAAACCGAAACTCTTGCACATTACTCAACTCTTGTACACTGGGATTGCAAAATGGTGCAGCAACTACGTTTTTTCTTTTTTCTTTTCTTTTCTTTGATATAGGGTCTTGCTCTGTCACCCAGGCTGGAGTGGAGTGGAGTGGTACAATCAGGGGTCACTGCAGCACCCAACTCCTGGACTCAAGCAATCCTTCTACCTCAGCCTCTGAAGTAGCTGGGACTACAGGCACGTGCCACCACACCCAGGCAATTAAAAAAATATTTTTTGGGGCCAGGTGAGGTGGTTCATGCCTGTAATCCCAATACTTTGGGAGGCCGAGGCAGGTGGATCATGAAGTCAGGAGATCAAGACTATCCTGGCTAACACGGTGAAACCCCGTCTCTACTAAAAATACAAAAAGTAGCCGGGTATGGTGGCATGTGCATGTAGTCTCAGCTACTCAGGAGGCTGAGGCAGGAGAATCACTTGACCCAAGAGGCGGAGGTTGCAGTGAGCCAAGGTTGCGCCACTGCACTCCAGCCTGGGCAACAGAGTGAGACCCTATCTCAAAAAAAAAAAAAATTTAGAGAGGGGGTCTCACTACATTGCCCAGACTGCTCTTGTACTCCTGGCTTGAAGTGATCCTCCTGCTTCAGCCTCCCAAAGTGCTGGGATTACAGGCATGAGCTACCATATCCAGCCTGTGTAGTAACTACAACAGTTTAGCAGTTCCTCCAAGTGTTTTTTTTTTTTTTTTTTTGAGATGGAGCCTCACTCTGTCGCCCAGGCTGGAGTGCAGTGGCGCCTCCTGGGTTCAAGTAATTCTCCTGCCTCAGCCTCCTGAGTAACTGGGATTATAGGTGCACATCACTGATTTTTGTATTTTTAGTAAAAACGGGCTTCTACCACATTGGCCAGGCTGCTCTTGAACTTCTGACCTCAAGTGATCCACCTGCCTCAGCCTCCCAAAGTGCTGGGATTACAGGCAAGAGCCACTGCACTCAGCCTCCTCCAAGTGTTAAACAGAGTAACCATATAACCCAGCAATCCCCTCCTAGGTATATACCCACGAGAATTCAAGACATTTGTCCACACAAAAACCCACAGACAAATGTTCATAGTAAAGTTATTCATAGTCAAAAAAGTGGAATAATCTGGTGTCCATGAACTGATAAGTGGATAAAGAACATGTGGTATATCCATATGATGGAATATTATTTGGCAATAAAAAAGGAATCAAGCACTGGTACATCTACAACATGGATGAACCTTGAAAATACTGTATGGGGCTGGGTGCCATGCCGCCCACCTGTAATCCCAGCACTTTGGGAGACTAAGGTGGGCAGATCACTTGAGCCCAGGAGTTTGAGACCAGCCTTGCAACATAGCAAGACTCAGTCTCTACAAAAATAAAAAATTAGCTGGGTATGGTGGCATATGGACCTATAGTCCCAGCTACCTGAGAGACTGAGGTAGGACAACTGTTTGAGGCTGGTAGGTTGAAGCTACAACAGAGTGAGACCCTGCCTCAAAAAAATAAATAAATAAAAAAGAAAATGAGGAAACTATTGTATTGGGTGTAAGAAGCCAGTCATGAAAGATTACATATTTCATGGTTCCATTTGTATGAAATGTTCAGAAGAGAAAAGCCATAGAAACAGAAAGTCGATTAGTGCTAGGGAAAGGGAGGAATAAGTAGTGACTGCTAATTAGGGTATGGAGTTGCTTTTGGGGTGATGAAAATGTTCTGAAACTAGATAGTGGTGACATCTGTACAACTCTGTGAATACACTAAAAAAACCACTGAATTGTATACAATTGTTATTTTTTTTTTTTTTGAGACAGAATCTTGCTCTGTTGCCCAGGCTAGAGTGAAGTAGTGTGATCTCTGCTCACTGTAGCCTCTGCCTCTCAGGTTCAAGCGATTCTCATGCCTCAGACTCCCGAGTAACTGGGACTACAGGCGTGCAGCACCACACTTGGCTAATTTTTTTTGTACTTTCAATAGAGATGGGAGTTTCACCATGTTGGCCAGGCTAGTCTCTAACTCCTGACCCCAAGTGATCCACCCACCTTGGCCTCCCAAAGTGATGGGATTACAGGCATGAACCACTGCACCTGGCTGACTGTATATACTTTAATCGGGTCACTTTTGTGGTATGATAATTATATTTCAATAAAGCTATTTAAAAATATCACTTATATATTCTTATTTGTTCACTCATAAAATATTTACTGAGGCTCCACCACCCCTATACTGGAGATATCAAAAGAAATAAAATTATTACTCCTCTCAGGAATCTTACACTCTATTAGAATCAATAAAGTAAATGTAAGTGCCATAAGATGTTACTGAGACTGTAAGGTTTACATGCCAGATGCATGTAAGCATAATAAAATAGGAACACATGGATAGTTTTACATGATAAAATACATCCTTCTAACCGTAATGCCAAAATCATGTTTAATGGATAAATGTTAAAAGCACTGAAATTAAAGACAAGTAGTTACATATCTACCACAAAAGAGATAGTTAAGACCATTGTCAGCAGGAATTAGGAAACTGTAACCCCTGGACTGGCCTCCTGTTTTTGTAAACAGAATGTTACTGAAACGTAGTCACACCCATTCATTTACTTCAGCTTCAAGGACAGAGTTGAGTAGTTGCCACAGAGGCTGTATGGCCTTCAAATCTAAAATATTCACTATTTCACCCTTTATGAAAAAGTTAGCACTAGGAATGCATAGCTAGTTCAGCATTGGGAAATGCACTAAAAATTATCTAAACTGGTACATTAAGGGTGGCAAGATATATTATATTATTGACAGCTATTTAAAAAAAGGGTATGAAGCCAAAAGTTCCTAGTTATTAAAATAATCTTTGCAAGTTAAAAATCATTAACTTGATTAAAAACAAAATAAACAACTATCTACCAGAATACAAGAGGAAACGGTGAAACACTGGGAGCACCCCCATTAAAGTTAGGACAAAAAAGACTTCTGGCTAGCAATTACAGGTAACCCCTGAACAACACAGGTTTGACCTGCCTGGGTCCACTTATACTCAGATTTTTTTTTGCAATGAATACAGTTGGCCCTCGGTTGGCAGGTTCTGCATCTACAACCAAATGCAGATTTAAAAAAAAATACAGTTATTCTGGGGTGAGGGAGAGCATTAGGAGATATACCTAACGTAAATGACGAGTTAATGGGTGCAGCAAACCAACATGGCACACGTATACATATGTAACAAACCTGCACGTTGTGCACATGTACCCTAGAACCTAAAGTATAATAATAATAAAAAAAAATACAGTATTCTTGCCATGCAAAACCCATGAATATGGATGGCCAACTTTTCCTATCCTTGAGTTCCACAGGGCCAACTGTACTGTGGGACTTCAGTATGTTCAGATTCGGGGATCTGCAGGAGTTCTGGAAACAGTCTCCCATGGATACCACAGGATGGCTGTTCATTCAAAACTGCAGTGACTAGAAGTCCTGGCCATTGCAATGAGACAAGCAAAATATGGGGGAAGGTATAAATACTGGGCAGGAAGAGACAAAACTCCATTTGGAATGTATGATTGTCTACCTAAGAAATAGAGGAATCAACTAAAGAACTCTTAGATCTAACAAGAGTTCTGTATATTGGTTGGATATAAATTCAACGTAGAGAAATCCATCTTTTTATTTTCTTCAGAGACAGAGTATTGCTGTCACCCAGGCTAGAGTGCAGGGGTGTAATCATAGCTAGCTGTAGCCTGGATCTTCTAGGCTCAACTGATCCTCCTGCCCTAGCCTCCCTAGTAGCTGGAACCACAGGTGTGTGCCATTATGCCCTGCTAATTAATTTTTTTTTTTCCTAGAGATGGAGTCTTCTATATTGACCAGGCTGGTCTGGAACTCCTGGCCTCAAAGCAGTCCTCCCACCTTAGCCTCCCAAAGTGCTGGGAATATAGGCATGAACCACCATGCCCAGCCAAGAGAAGTCCATATTTTTCTATTTACCAAAATAGCAAACTAGAAGAGATAATGAAAAAAAGGCCTACCCCATTCTCAATAGCAACTAAAACCATATGTAAGAATAAATACAAGAAATGTACAAGAATTACAATAAGAAACTCATAAAACCTGTAAAATTATAATAAAAGGGCCAGGTGCGGTGGCTCATGCCTATAATCCCAGCACTTTGGGAGGCTGAGATGGGTGGATTACCTGAAGTCAGGAGTTCGAGACCAGCCTGACCAACATGGTGAAACTCTGTCTCTACTAAAAATACAAAAATTAGCCGGGCATGATGGCAGGCGCCTGTAACCCCAGCTATAACCCCAGCTACTCAGGAGGCTGAGGCAGGAGAATCACTTGAACTCAGGAGATGGAGGTTCCAGTGAGCCAGGTTGTAAGAAAGTCAGGTTGTAAGAAAACCTGAATAGGACTAATTGAAAAGTCATGAATTCTCTCCAAATTAACCTATTAAGTTTAATGCAATCATAATAAAAATATCTGGCTGGGCGCAGTGGTTTACACCTGTAATCCCACCAGCACTTTGGAAGGCCGAGGCAGGAGGATCACTTGAGGTCAGGAGTTCGAGACCAGCCTGGTCAACAAGATGAAACCCTGTCTCTACTAAAAACACAAAAATTAGCTGGGCATGGTGGCATATGCCTGTAATACAAGGTAGTTGGGAGGCTGAGGCAGGAGAATTGCTTGAACCTGGGAGGTGGAGGCTTTAGTGAGCTGAGATCATGCCACTGTATTCCAGCCTGGGCAACACAGCCAAACTCTGTCTCAAAAAAAAAGAAAAAAAGAAAAAAGAATACCTAACATACTGCTTTATGAACCTTGACAATATTTGTTATTTTGATGACCTTAAAATTCATGTAGAAGAGTAAATGCTCAAGATAACTAGAGACTGGAAAAGGTACAAGATTTACTTATGGATCCAGGTGGGCATTAAAAAGGCTACATACCTGAACTTATAAATTGAGTTCATTTAGTGCTGCTTGGCACTATGTTCTTACTCTAGGGAATACTCTTAAGACAGTCATAGGAAACCTGATGCTGTATTTATCGCAGGTTGCTGCTGTGAATGTTATTTCTAATGTTATCTATATGAAAACTCATTAGAAAATATTTTCTTCAAAGAAATGTGTCAGGAAAAACTTTCGTTATAAGGAGAATAATTTTGCTTTATCTTCACAGACAATGCCAATACTTTTTAACTGCCTGGTTATCCATTTACTATGACTTCCAGGAAGACCGAGTACATATTTCCAGCTCAAATTTGTTCCAACCATCTGCAAACCCTATGACTTGGATATCAACTTACCAATCTTCTAAATTTCCTTTTAGACTTGATCTTTTATTCGGTTTACATTTTTCCTGACCATACATTTCCTTTTTATCATCTGGACTTTTGAGAGATTTAAACAACTGGATGAATAGATGGATACCTTACCTGGAAGTTGATCATTTTCTGCAGCTCTTACACAGAAATCTATGAAAGTAGAAATGGGGAAGAGAATAGAAAGACCTGAGATACCAGGACTGCATGCAAAGTAGAACCCCGCTCTATCAGACCATAAGTACCCACACTGCAGCCTCAGAAAATGCCACCTAGTGTGGGAGAAAGACATTTCTAGCAAGACAGAAAAGTCCATGTTCCGTGAGCACAGATCTCTACTTGTGATTGTTAGGAATATATGGAGCTTAGATAAGGATGTTGTATGTTTCTGTCCTACTGATCTAACACCAAGTGGTTCCTCTTGAAACAGTTATTATTATTTTTTTTCTCCCAGAAATTTATCCTGAAGAAATAATGAATGAGTTGAAAAACTAACTTAAAAGCTTGGCCTCTGAAGCTCCATAAGTCTAAAAATGATTCCTTCCTGTGATTCTCTGGTTTCTACTCTGAAGCTGGGATAAGGGATTGCAAATTAGGTTGGGCTTTCTTGAGAAGGCTGGATTCAGGGACCCAGGAACAGTTTTTTGTTTTGTTTTGTTTTGTTTTTTTAGCTAGATCCTTCAGTTTAAACTCTAAATGTTTCTCTCTGTAGGAACTTCCCATCTCCTATGAGCTTAGACTGCTGGGGCTCTAGAAAGGGTACAATGGGCAAACCGGGAACTCCCATCTTCATTTACAGTCTGCACTGGAAGATCTGCACATACACCAAGAGACTCTACAAAATGACCACAAATCGAAATTTACTCAGCATTCATTGCTCAAATATTTCAGGAGAATAAACCCAACTCTGTTTTATGCAGGAATGCTATACTGTAAAAAAAAGAATGAAATCTGGAGAAAATGTATCTGAGTTTGAATCTCAGTTCTTCCACTTACTAAGCTGTGTGAGTCCAGGCAAGTAATTTCACCTTTCAGCTTCAGTTAATTCACATGCAAAATGGTAATAGCATTTACTTCAAATGATTGCTGAGAATACCCTTCGAATGCACAGCAGCTTCTCAAGAATGCTTTCTTCCTGGATCCCTTGAAATGGCTTACAGTTTCCACCGGATCCCTTGAAATGGCTTAAAATTGTGGCAGGCTCCGGTCGGGCCAACTATGTTTTTGGAACCAGGAAAGGTACAGTTAGATGAACAGACTCCTACACAGTGACCTTGACCTACAAGAGCGGGAATGCAAATTGAGCCTCTCCCAGTTCCACCAGATCCCTGGGCATCTAGCCAGATGCCAGTCGGAGCCTAACTCTTGCTTTCTCTCAGTTACTCGAGTTGAACAGGACCCACATATCCAAACCTGAAGTCACTGCACTTGGAGACTGTAAAGTTTTATCTCCAGTAGGGTAAACCTAGAAGCCAGTCCTCGCCTTTCTCTTACGTCCTCCTAGTCCAGCAAAGCCATACCTGCCACCCTTTCACTGCCTCGCTCGCAGCTCCGGCTCCAAGCCTGGGATCAGTCACAGCTTTGTCCACAGACTAGGGGGCAGCCACCGCCAGCACTTCTCGCGGCGCTGATTTGAAGATTGAATACCGGCTACCGTCCTACTGCGCGTGTGCGGAAGTAACTGTCCACCTAGAGTTCCTGGGCTCCTCCCGGGTATAGGCCATCCGTCGGAGACCACATTTCCCATAAGGCCAGTGGAGCTCGTTTCCGGAAGGCGTCAGACGCTGCTGCTTCCTGGGAGGTGGTGCGGAGTTCCTGAGCTGGTATCTGTATTGGTAACCTGAGACCCGCGCTTTTTAAATCGTTTTCTTTTAAAAGGATACACAGCATCTTTAAATACTAGAAAGTAAAATCAGCAGTATGCTAAAAAAAATTTGCTCTTACTCAGTAGGGTTTCTTCTAGCAATGCACCAGGTTAAGTCAGAGAGGTGAAGAGGATCCAACAAATAAGACTGAGAAGGAATAATCCATGAAGTAGATGAAGTAGATGGAAAAGTAAGAGAGTTTAGATCTGCAAAACCAAGGGAAGGAAGTGTTTCAAGAAGAAGGGAGTGACCCACTGTCTCAAATGTTGCTCATAGGTCAAGTAAAATGAGAACTAAGAATGGGCCACTGTAGCAATGGTCACTAGTGATGTAGAAACGCCATTTTGGCAGTGGTGGAAGTTTGATAAAGTCTGAGGAAAATTTGATAGGAGTTGGAGGAAAGGATGGGAGGAGAGGAAATGGAGAAAGCAAATACAGGTAATACTTGTAAGAAGTTTTTTTTTAAGGTGAGCAGAAAAATAAGGCTATCATGGGATAGGGATTTTGGATCCAGTAATATTTTGTTGTTGTTGCCTTTTTCCACATATTCTAATTTTTTTTTTTTTTTAAAGATGGGGCTGGGTGTGGTGGCTTATGCCTGTAATCCTAACACTTCAGGATGCCAAGGTGGGAGGATTGTTTGAGCCCAGGAGTTCAAGACTGCCTAGGCAACATAGTGAGACCCTCATCTCTACAAAAATAAAAAATTAGCCTGGCATGACACCTGCCTGAAGTCCCAACTACCTGAGAGGCTGAGATGGGAGGATCGCTTGAGCCCAGATAGTGGAGACTGCAGTGAGCCATGATCCCACCACTGGACTGCAGCATGGGCGACAGAGCTAGTCTCTGTCTCAAAAAAAATAAAATAATAAATAAAATAAAGAAATTATAGTAAGCTTATGTACTAATTAAAAGGATCTAGGCTGGGCGCGGTGGCTCACGCCTGTAATCCCAGCACTTTGGGAGACTGAGGTGGGCAGATCACTTGAGGTCAGGAGTTAGAGACCAGCTTGGCCAACATGGTGAAAACCCATCTCTACTAAAAATAAAAAAATTAGCCAGGCATGGTGGCAGACGCCTGTAATCCCAGCTACTCGGGAGGCTGAGGCGGGAGAATCGCTTGAACCCGGGACGCAGAGGTTGCAGTGAGCCAAGATCACACCACTGCACTCCAGCCTGGGCGACAGAGTGAGACTCTGTCTCAAATAAATAAATTAATAAAATGAAAGATTCAGTAGAGGTGGGAAATACACAATTCAGGATAGACAGGCTAGTTACATGGAGGAAAGTCCTTGAGGAGAGAAGGGATGGAATACAGTACACAATCACAGGGATCAATCTAAGTAAGAGTAGGGATAGTTTATCTCCACTGAAATAGAAGGGGAGGCAGAGTTTATAAGTACAGATGCAAACAGGTGGACAAATATGGTCGTAGAAGAAAGAGGATGCCCTGTTCTGAGTGCTTCTATTTTCCCAGTGAAATAGGAAGCTGAAATGAAGATGGGGGAAAGTATTGTAGGCTTGACAGAAAAGATGAATACTGTATTATGATGATTTTGATACATGGTTTTTTCATATTTTAACATCTGTGAAATTGCTATCTTACAAGTGATGGCATTCCATAGTTTAATCAGGAGCATTGTTTTTTATTAGTACATAAAATAATACAACTTATAATCAATGGCATCTGAGATTCGATAGTGTTATTTATGAATATGAGCAAGTGTGTAGATTAAGGAAATGTAGTACTATTGCCTGGCACCATTAAGAGCCAGCTTGGTATTAGTACCCATTGACTTTACTGGCATTTTCTATGCCATAAACACATCTCTCTCTCTCTCTCTCAATGTGTGTGTGTGTGTGTGTCTTCCTTCCCCTCCCCTCCCCTCTCTTCTCCTGTACTCTCCTCTCGTCTTCTCTCTCAACAGAAAGGACATACATTAAAGACATGGGTAGTAGAATAAATTCATTACATCTTAATATCTAAAGTATTTTGGACCAAATTACTTCTGTATTTTTTGTCAGGCCTCTGAGCCCAAGCTAAGCCATCATATCCCCAGTGACCTGCACGTAAACATCCAGATGGCCTGAAGCAACTGAAGATCCACAGAAAAAGTGAAAATAGCCTTAACTGATGACATTCCACTATTGTGATTTATTTCTGCCCCAACCTAACTGATCAATGTACTTTATACTCTCCCCCACCATTAGGAAGGTTCTTTATAGTCTCCCCCACCCTTAAGAAGGTTCTTTGTAATTCTCACCACCCTTGAGAATGTACTTTGGGAGATCCGCCCCCTGCCCCCAAAACATTGCTCTTAACTCCACCGCCTATCCCAAAACCTGTAAGAACTAATGATAATCCCACCACCCTTTGCTGACTCTCTTTTCGGACTCAACCTGCCTGCACCCAGGTGAAATAAACAGCCATGTTGCTCACACAAAGCCTGTTTGGTGATCTCTTCACATGGACACGTGAGACATTTTTATTAGAAACAGTATGTATTTTGTGCAACCCCAAAATTAGGCATTTAATTTTACAAAACACATTTCATTATGGTAATTCTAAACTACACAATAGTAGAAAGAATAGTGATGAACTTCCATGTATCCATCCCCCAACTCCAATAATTATCAACTCAGGGCCAATTCTGTTTCCTCTCTATCCCCAACCCCATTGCATAGTATTTTGAAGCAAAATCCCAGAACATATAATTTCATCAATAAAAATAAAGACTTTTAAAAAGCCATATTATTAACACATCTAAAATATTAACAACATTTCCTTAACATCATCAAACATTGAGTCATTGCTCAAATTATCAATTTTCTCATAAATGTAATTTCTTTTAGAGTTTTAAAAAATTAAGTACAAATGCTGGGCACAGTGGCTCATGCCTGTAACCACAGCACTTTGGGAGGCTGAAGAAGAGGGAGGATTGCTTGAGGCCAAGAGTTTGAGGCTGCAGTCAGCTATGATCACACCACAACATTAGAGGTTGCAGAAAAGGGACACTCTATCATTCCTTTGTCATTTAGCAGCTGGATTATTTCTATAAAGAGGAGCTTCACATCATGTACTATGTAGTCATTCAGGTATACAGTTCACATAGGAATGTCAGGAAAAAAGAATTTACCAGTCTTCCATTTAACAATTCCCAATTATCTTCTAAATATGACCAATTTTTGAGCATCATTATGAACTCATAAACATGTTTGATGTGCTTCAATCTATTGCTGTTGTTATCCCTACTGATACTCAAATTGTCACATCTTTGGCCATTGGGAGCCTCTTTAAGTTGGCTCTTGAGAGTCTTCTTTTGGAATGATCCTATTAGTCTTCAATAGCTTGTTATCTATATGACAAGGTGCTTCAGGTTTCTCTTGTTCATTTCCTGACCCAGACCTTAAATCAGCCATTTCTCCAAGGAACCTGGCTCTTTTTAATGGGAGATGGTATTTCAAGACCTTGATCAGGCATCTGGTGGTGTTCACTGCTCCTGGGTTGGTTAGACATTGACTTTGAAGTTTTGAATTTCTGACATACTAGTGGCTAACAGTGTGGGCTGCAGAGATAGACCGCCTGGATTTGAATCAGTGTAACACATACATCATCTCAAATATTTATCATCTCTTTGTGTTGGGAATATTCAATACCCTCCTTCTAGCTATCTGAAACTATATTATTGTTAACTATAGTCATCCTACAGTGGTATAGAACATGATAATTTATTCCTGCTATCTAGCTTTAATTTTCTATCCTTTAACAAATATCTTCCTATTCCCTCCTTCCCCAAATTCTTCCTACCCTTTAGTATCCTCTTTTCTCCTTTTTACTTCTATAAGATCAACCTTTTAAAGCTTCTGCATGTGAGAACATGCATTGTTTAACCTTCTTTTCTTGGCTTATTTCACATAACATAATGTCCCCCAGTTACATAAGTGTTGCTGAGAATGACAGGATTTGATTCGATTTGATTTGATTTTTTTGAGAGGGAGTCTCACTCTGCCACCAGGCTGGAGTGCAGTGGCGTGATCTCGGCTCACTGCAACCTCCGCCTCACAGGTTCAAGCGAGTCTCCTGCCTCAGCCTCCTGAGTAGCTGGGACTACAGGTGTGTGCCACTACGCCCAGCTAATTTTTGTATTTTTAGTAGAGACGGGGTTTCACCATGTTGGTCTCAATGGTCTCGATCTCGACCTTGTGATCCACCCACCTCGGTCTCCCAAAGTGCTGGGATTACAGGCATGAGCTACCATGCCCGGCCGATTTTATTCTTTTTTTCTGGCTAAATAGTATTCCATTGTGCATATATGCCACATTTTCTTCATCCATTCATCGTTGTTAGACACCTAGATTGATTCCATATCTTGGCTATTGTGAATAGTGATGCAACAAATATGGGGATGCAGATATATCTTTGATATGCTTATTTCCTTTTATTTGGATAAGTGCCCCAGTGAGATTGCTGGATCATATAATTCTATTTGTAGTTCTTAAAGGAACCTCCATACTGTTCTCCGCAGTGTCTGTACTAATTTGCATTCCCACCAACAGTGTAAGAGTTCCGTTTTGCCCACATCCTCACGGGCATTTCTTATTTTTTTCTTTTTGATAATAGCTATCCTGAGGTGAGATGATACTTCATTGCAGTTTTGATCTGCATTTCCCTTGATTAAGTGATGTCCAACATTTTTCATATATTTTTTGGTCATTTGTATGTCTTCTTTTGAGAAATACCCAGATCTTTTTCCCACTTTTAATTGCATTGTTCATTTTTTTTGCTGTTGAGACATTTGAGTTCCTTGTATACGCTGGATATGAATTCTTTGTTGAATGAATAGTTTGCAAATATTTTATCCCATTCTGCAGGTTGTCTTTTCATTCCATTGTTTCCTTTGCTGTGCAGAAGCTTTTTAGTTTGATATAATACCATTTGTTTAGTTTTTGCTTTTGTTGTCTGTGCTTCTGAGGTCTTATTCATAAAACATTTCCCTAGACCAATATTCTGAAACATTTCCTCTACTTTTTCTTCTGGTAGTTTTATAGTTTCAGGTCCTATATTTAGGTCTTTAATCCATTTTGAGTTGATTTTTTTATAGGGTGAAAGATGAGACTGTAGTTTCATTCTTCAACATATTGATATCATTTTCTCAGCAGCATTTATTGAAGAGACTGCTCTGTCCCCAAAAAGTGTTCTTGGCACGTTTGTCAAAAATTAGTTGGCTGTAGATATGTGATTAATTCCCGGTTTCTCTATTCTGTTGCATTGATTTATGTGTCTGTTTTTATGCCAGTACGAGGCTGTTTTGGTTACTACAGCTTTGTACTATATTGTGAAGTTAGGTAGTGTGATCCCTCTGGCTTTGTTCTTTCTGCTCAGGATTGCTTTGGCTATTTGGGGTCTTGCGTGTCTCCCTACAAATTTTAAGACATTTTTCTATTTCTGTGAAGGTTGTCACTGATGTTCTGATAGGGATAGCACTGAATCTGTACACTGCCTTAGGTAGTATGGTGATTTTACAATATTAATTCTGATCCATGAGCATGTAATGTCTTTCCATTCGTTTGAATCCTCTTCAATTTATTTCATCAGTATTTTGTAGTTTTCCTCATGATGTCTTTCACCTCCTCAAATTTATTCCTCAATATTTACATATTTTTGGTAGCAATTTAAATGGGACTTCCTTCTTGACTTCCTTTTTGGCTAGTTTGTTGTTCATATATAGAAATGCTACTAATTGTTGTATTCCTATTCCTAGTTTGTTGACTGCTTTATTTATTATGGAAGGGTGCTAAATTTTGTCAAATGCTTTTTCCTGCATCAATTGACATAATTGCACGCTTTCCTCCTTTCATTTGTTATAGGGTATATAATATTGATTTTCCAATATTAAACCACTTTTGGATCCCAGGAATAAATCCCACTTGATCATGGTGCATATTCCTTTAATGTGCTGCTGAATTTGGTTTGCTAGTAGTTTGTTGAGGATTTTTGCATCAATATTCCTAAGAGATATTGGTCTGTTGTCTTTTCCTGTAGCGTTTTTGTCCGGCTTCGATGTCAGGTTAAGGCTGGCCTCATAGGATGAGTCAGAAAGTGTTGCCTTATCTTGGCCGGGCACGGTGGCTCACACATGTAATCCCAGCATTTTGGGAGGCCGAGGCGGGCAGAACATGAGATCAGGAGATCAAAACCATCCTGGCTAACACGGTGAAACCCCGTCTCTACTGAAAATACAAACAATTAGCAGGCATGGTGGTGGGCACCTGTAGTCCCAGCTACTCGGGGAGCTGAGGCAGGAGAATGGCATGAACCAGGGAGGCAGAGCTTGCAGTGAGCCGAGATCCCACCACTGTACTCCAGCCTGGACAACACAGCAAAGACTCTGTCTCAAAAAAAAAAAAAAAAAAAAAAGTGTTACCTTATCTTCAATTTTTTGCAAAAGTTTGAGAACTGGTATTGCTTCTTCTTTAAATGTGTGGTAAAATTAACTAGTGAAGCCATCAAGTCCTGGGCTTTTGTCAAAGTTTTGATTTCTGACTCAATCTCATTATTAGTTAATAGCACAGGACAATTCTCTGGGTGGCCTTGGAGCAACCTAGTTCTATCCTCTTTCTCACTCATTCTTATTTCTTAAGAATAAGTGTAGCCACAAGGCAAGGTGGCTCACACCTGTAATCCCAACACTTTGGAAGGCTGAGGCAGATGGATCACCTGAGGTCAGGAGTTCAAGACCAACCTGGCCAACATAGTGAAACCCCAACTCTACAAATATACAAAAATTAGCCAGACATCATGGTGGGTGCCTATAATCCCAGCTACTCAGGAGGCTGAGGTGGGAGAATCACTTGAACCCAGGAGGCAGAGGTTGCAGTGAGGCGAGATCGTGCCATTGTACTCCAGCCTGGGTGACAGAGTGAGACTCCATCTCAGAAAAAAAAAAAAAAAAAAAAAATTAAGTGTGGAATATGCTGGGAATGCAACATTCCAAGATAAAGGAGATGGGTGGAAGAGCCCAGGCTCTCTTCCTGTCCCCCACAGAAACACGATGCCCTTTAACATTTTAGCCCACTCTGTCATGTTGTTCCCATAGTTCCCATGGTATAAAACCCAGAGGAGCCAGGCACAGTGGCTCATGCCTGTAATCCCAGTACTTTGGGAGGCCGAGGTGGGCAGATCACTTGAGGTCAGGAGTTCGAGACCAGCCTGACCAACATGGTGAAACCCCGTCTCTACTAAAAATACAAAAATTAGCCAGGTATCATGGTGGGTGCTTGTAATCCCAGGTGCTCAGGAGGCTGTGGCATGAGAATCACTTGAACCCAGGAGGCAGAGGTTGCAGTGACCCGAGATTGCACCACTGGACTCCAGCCTGGGAGACAGAGAGAGACCATCTCTCAAAAATAAATAAAAAATAAAACCCAGGGAGTGGGCACCTTTCTGGGGTCTCTCAGGTGCAGTGCACACGGGACATGACACACAGGCCTCCACCCACCCTGGGTAGCTTTCCTGAGTCTTTCAGATGGCTTGTCCTGAATCCTAGGCTTCTGTTGTCTCTTGATGTCTAACTGTAAGTAACAAATTCACTGCATTTAACTTGCTCTGTGTGTGTTCCATCTAACCAGACTTGTGAAAGTAGCCAGGGTGCAATGAAATGGCTTTGACATATAGGTCTATCCAGATTTTCCCTTTCTTCATGATTTAGTCCTAGTCTTAGTATGTTTATGTTGCTAGTATTTTATCCATTTCATTTAGTTTATCCAATTTGTTGGCATACACTTATGCAAGTGTTTGGTTGAAGAACCAACTTTTTGTTTCATTGATTATCTCTATTGTTTTTCTATTCATTATTTTGTTTATCTCTGTTCTCATCTTCATTACTTCCTTCCTTCTGATAACTTTGGGTTGAATATTTATTTGAGAGATGGGGTCTCACTCTGTTGATTAGGTGGAGTGCAGTGGCGTGATCATAGCTCACTGTCTGCAACTCCTGGGCTCAAGTGATCCTCCTGCCTCAGCCACCTGAGTAGCTGGGACTATAGGCATAAACCACCATGCCTGGTTAATTTTTGAATTTTTTGTAGAGACAGGGTCTTGCTTGGTTGCCTAGGTGAGTTTTGAAATACTAGCTTCAAGTGATGCTCCTACCTTCACAATCTCAAAGTGGCAGGATTACAGGCGTGAGCCACTGCACCTGGCCTCGTTCTTCTTTTTCTAGTTCCTTAAGTTGTAAAGTTAAGTTGTTGTTGATTTTTTTTTTTTTTTTAAAGGTGGGTCTCACTCTGTCACCCAGGTGCTAGAGTGCAGTGGCATAATCATTGCTCACTACAGCCTCAAACTTCTGGGCTCAAGCAATCCTCCCCCTCAGCCTTCCTAGTAGCTAGGACTAGAAGTGCCCACCACCACACCTATCTAATTTTTAAATTTTTGTACAGACAGGGTCTCACTATGTTTCCCAGGCTAGTTGTGAACTACTGGCCTCAAGTGATCCTCCTACCTTGGCCTCCCAAAGTTCTGGGATTATAGGCATGAGCCACTATGCTCAGTCTTGCAATTTCTTAAAATAAGACAACAATGAAGATTGTCCCATTGATTGACTCTTCCCTTCACAAAGATTTCTCAGGCCAGATGCGGTGACTCACACCTGTTATCTCAGCACTTTGGGAGGCCGAGGTGGGTGGATCACCTGAGGTCAGAAGTTTGAGACACGCCTGGCCACAATGAGGAAACCCCATCTTTACTAAAAATACAAAATTAGCTGGGCGTGGTGCACATGCCTGTAATCCCAGCTGCTCAGGAGACTGAGGCAGGAGAATCGCTAGAACTGGGGACGCAGAGGTTGCAATGAAGTGAGCTGTGACTGCACTCTAGCCTGGGCAACAGGAGCGAAACTCCGTGTCAAAAAAAAAAAAAAAAAAAAAAAAGATTTCTCTGTAGCATGCAATATGCAGTGCCGTTTGATAGCACTTTACCCCCATAGAACTTTTTTCAAAATTTGAGTTGGTCTTCTCAAAACTTGCTAGTGCTTTATCAACTCAGTTTATGTAATATTGTAAATCCTTTGTTGCCATTTCAACAATATTCACAGCATCTTCACCAGGAGCAGATTCCATCTCAAGAAACCACTTTATTTGCTCATCCATAAGAAGCAACTCCTTATCTGTTCAAGTTTTATCATGAGACTACAGCAATTCAGTCACATCTTCAGGCTCCACTTCTAATTCTAGTTGTCTTGGTTGGAAGTCAAAATCTCAACACTCTTTTTTAAGAATGTTGTTTTTTAGTTCATTCTACCAAACATTTAAAGAAGAAGCAATACCACTTCTTAAACTTTTGCAAAAAATTGAAGATAAGGTAACACTTTTTTTTTCTTGAGATAGAGTCTCACTCTGTCGCCCAGGATGGAGTACAGTGGCGCGATCTTGGCTCACTGCAAGCCCCGCCTCCCGGGTTCACACCATTCTCCTGCCTCAGCCTCTCAATTAGCTGGGACTACAGGAGCCCACCACCACGCCTGGTTAACTTTTTGTATTTTTAGTAGAGACGGGGTTTCACCGTGTTAGCCAGGATGGTCTCGATCTTCTTTTTTTTTTTTTTTTTGAGATGGAGTCTCGCTCTATCACCCAGGCTGGAGTGCAGTGGCCGGATTTCAGCTCACTGCAAGCTCCGCCTCCCAGGTTTATGCCATTCTCCTGCCTCAGCCTCCCGAGTAGCTGGGACTACAGGCGCCCGCCACCTCACTCGGCTAGTTGTTTTTTTTTTTTGTATTTTTTAGTAGAGACGGGGTTTCACCGTGTTAGCCAGGATGGTCTCGATCTCCTGACCTTGTGATCCGCCCCTCTCGGCCTCCCAAAGTGCTGGGATTACAGGCTTGAGCCACCGCGCCCAGCCTAGATCTTCTGACCTCATGATCCACCCACCTCGGCCTCCCAAAGTGCTGGGATTACAGGCGTGTCACAAAATATCAACATTCTTTTTTTTTTTTTTTTTTTTTTAGACGGAGTCTCGCTGTGTCTCCAAGACCGGAGTGCAGTGGTGCGATCTCGGCTCACTGCAAGCTCCGCCTCCCGGGTTCCCGCCATTCTCCTGCCTTAGCCTCCCAAGTAGCTGGGACTACAGGCGCCCGCCACCTCGCCCAGCTAGTTTTTTGTATTTTTAGTAGAGACCGGGTTTCACCATGTTAGCCAGGATAGTCTCGATCTCCTGACCTCGTGATCCACCCGCCTCGGCCTCCCAAAGTGCTGGGATTACAGGCTTGAGCCACCGCGCCCGGCCAAAAATATCAACATTCTTAATGGCATCTAAAATGACGACTCCTTTTCAGGTTTTCAATTTACTTTGCCCAAATCCATCAGCGGAATCTCTATCTATGGCAGCTACAGCCTTATGAAATATATTTCTTAAATTAAACAACACTTGAAATTAAAAATGACTCCTTGATCCATGGGCTGCAGAGTGGATGTTGTGTTAGAAGGCATGAAAACAATAATCTCCTTATGTATCTCCATCAGAACTCTTGGATGAAGGGGTATACTATCAATGAGCAGTAAGTTTGAAAGGAATCTTTTTTTCTGAGCAGTTCTCAACAGTGGGCTTAAAATAGTCATCCATGCTGTAAACAGATGTGCTGTCATCCAGTGTATTAGTCAGGGTTCTCCAGAGGGACAGAATAGGATAGATGTACATATGAAGGGGAGTTTATTAAGGAGTATTGACGATCAAAAGATAAAGTCCCAAGATAGGCCATCTGCAAGCTTAGGAGCGAGGAAGCCAGTCTGAGTCCCAAAACCTCAGAACCACCATGCCCCACTAATTTTTGTATTTTTAGTAGAGACACAGTTTCGCCATGTTGGCCAGGCTGGTCTTGAACTCCTGACCTCAAGCAACCCACCCACCTTGGCCTCCCAAAGCACTGGGATTATAGGAGTGAGCCACCATGCCCGGCCAAAAACTAGACATTTTAATCTAATGTGGTAACTCTGGATATCAGATTTTCCCCATTCCTCAGTGTTTCTATTTTATTTCATTGTTTAGGCTGTGTCTGTCCCAAGAATCTGCATGAAATATAAACTTTTCTACTCAGGCCTTTTTTAATTCTGCACCTCCCCTCAGCATACATGGTGATTTTCTAGTTTCCCCATATATGCAGTTGCTTTTGAATGTCCTAGTCTTCAATGTCTTGCTCCCAAAAGGGGTTAAAAGAAAAATGAAGGAGGAAAAACTCAAGCTGTATGCAAACTGGCCAGAAATATGTGCACAGCTGTAGCCATAGGACTGAGGGGTGAGAAACTGGTAGTTACTACTAAGAGTTGAAATTGACCAAAATTAACTACAATTTATCATCTTCCCCTGGAAGTTGCAAAATTTCAATAGACTCTAGATTCCAAAATAGTTACATCAGATAGATTCTGCCAGTGCAGCTGCTGTCTAGGCTGGGAGACAGATTTCTGGTGCTTTCTACGCTGTCATTTTCTCCAAATCCTCTCTCCATTCTCCCTTTTCTTGCAGTCATAGAATTTAGTTTTGGTCAGGGCATATGCTTGCTGAGAATAAAAACTACACATCCCAACCTTTCTTGCAGTTAACTATGACGAGGTGGCCAAATTTTGGCCAGTGGGCTCTAAGTGAAAGTAGTAGTACACATTTTAAAAGTGTCCTTAAAGGGGTGCCTTTCTGCTATTCCAACTTTATGCGAATGTGTAATGGGTGACTGGATTTTGGCCAGCCATTTTGGACTATGAAGAAGATACATGTTTATGTCAGAGAAACAAGAGGGAAGGAATCTGGGCTCTTGACATCATAGGGTGCCACACCAGTCCTGGACTAACTATAGTTAGGCTTCTTTTAAGTGAGAAATACACTTCTATTTTGTTTAACCACTATTGTTTTGGTGATTTCTATTATAAATAATTGATCCTAATCCCAATTAAGGTATTCAACTCATTTCCTGGCCCAGAAAGCAATTTTTTAAAAATCAAGATATAGCTTTGTTGTGACATCTCTTTTATCCACTCACTAAACAAACGTCCACCAGGGCTGTAATTTGGAGTTCAGACATGTTAGGCAGAATTCATAAGGGAGAGATGACATTATTAGACATGCGAAGGCTGAAACAGGAGGGTATTTGTTATAGAAAACAGCATCAGTGATTGTCTTAGTCATTCGAGATGCTATAACAAAACATCACAAACTGAGTGGCTTATAAACAACAAAAATGTATTTCTCATAGTTTTCGGGGCACCTTCTCACTGTGTCCTCACATCATGGAAAGACTGAAGAGCTCCCTTGGAACTCTTTTATAAGGGCACCAATCCCATTCACGAGGGCTGTTCCCTCATTACCTAATCACCTCCCAAAGGCCCACCTCTTAATACTACCATACTGAGGGTTTGGATTTCAACATACTAATTTGAGGGGGCACAAACATTCATAAGCAGTGATCCTGGGGTGGTCCCAACTAAAGATGTCTCAACTTATGAGAAACCCTAAGGTTATAACCAGAAGGTGTTAACTTAAAATAAGGATTTGAAGTTTCAAGGAATTACTGAATTCTCAATAATGTCAGTATCTGAAAACAAATTTTCTTTTTCCTTTTTGAGACAGTTTTACTCTGTCACCCAGGCTGGAGTACAGTGGTGTGATCTCAGCTCACTGCAACCTCTGCCTTCTGGGTTCAAGTGATTCTCCTGCCTCAGCCTCCTGAGTAGCTTGGATTACAGGTGCCCGCCACCACGCCCAGCTAATTTTTGTATTTTTAGTAGAGATGGGGTTTCACCATGTTGGCTAGGCTGGTCTTCAACTCCTGACCTCAGGTGATTCGCCCAACTCAGCCTCCCAAAGTGCTGGGATTACAGGCGAGCCACCGCGCCTGTCCCTTTTTCCTGTTCTTAAAACTTCTGGTATAACTAAGATGATGCTATAGAACTTGAGCAAGTTCTTTTCTTGAAGACTATTAGCTTAATACTGTTTATCCCATAAGGTACAGCTTACTATGCTCCCAATTTAACTCTAAACTTACTAAGGCCTATAATAACATACAGTCCAGGAGGTTCAACAAAAAAACTTTTATAGCATAATGATTAAGAACATAAGCACTGCAGTCAGACATATCTAGGCTGAAGTCTACCACTTTCAAACAGTGGAACCCTGGAAACTTTTTTTTTTTTTTTTTTTTTTTTGCAGTAGCATGATCATAGCTCACTGTAACCTTGAATTCTTGGGTTCAAGTGATCCTCCTGCCTCAGCCTACCAAGTAGCTAGGACTACAGGCATGCACCACCATGCCTGGATTTTTTTTTTTTTTTGAGGTGGGGTCTTGCTATGTTGCCCAGGCTGGTCTTTAACTTCTGTCCTCAAGTGATCTTCATACCTTGCCCTCCCAAAGTACTAAGATTACAGGTGTGAGCTACCACACCCAGCTAGGAAAATTATATAACCCTTCTAGGCCTCAGTTCCCTTGCTGGAGATAATGGATACAGATTTAATTACAATGTGCTTAGTACAGTGCCTGGCCATAAGAGTCATTCAGTAAAAAGTCATCATAAGATTTCAGGGTCCATAAGAAGAGTATGTGTAGTTAAGAAGAGCCTCCAGAGACAACCTACCTTGTCTTCTACAGATGTCCAGGATTTACCAGCTCATGTATAGCATGGAATCATACTAACAACATTCACCATGTTCTGTTGGCTCTTAACGTTCCAGTTAATACAGAAAACTCTCCCCCTGCCAATTGCCCTCCTCATGCACTGACTTCTGCAAATTCTCCAGTAGTGTCACCACAAACAAGTCCTTATCTTCCAGGTGACATCTGTATCATTCCTTCCTCCAGCTTCTTTGATGATGTTTGTAGTTAAGAGCTCTACTGCCTTCTAAGATGCATTGGGATTCCTCTCCACTACCTTTACATTTTCCTTTAAATGTTATTTTTCACCTTATAAAAAGGGTATCATGCTGTATGTAATTTTTAGGACTTTTTTCACCTAATGTTGTGCTGCTAATATTCATGCATATTGTTTTATGTCACTGTAGCTCATTTGTTTTGGCTACTGTACATTATCCACTCTTCTGATGATGGGCACCTGGGTAGCTTCTAGGCTTTTGCTATTGTGAAAGTGCCACAAAGTATATTCGTGTTCACATTTTCTATTGTACATGTATGTTTCTTACAGCATATACCCAGGAGCATTACTGCTGGACTGTAATATGTGAATGTTAGATGTTACTTCATGTATTATTATTAAAGACAGAGTATCACTCTGTTGCCCAGGCTGGAGTGCAGCGGTGTGATCTCAGCTCACTGTAACCTCTGCCTACCCGGATCAAGCTATTCTCCTGTCTCAGCCTCCCAAGTAGCTGGGACTACAGGTGCACACCACCACCCCCGGCTAATTTTTGTATTTTTAGTAGAGATGGGCTTTCACCATATTGGTCAGGCTGGTCTTGAACTCCTGACCTCAGGTGATCCACCTACCTCAGCTTCCCAAAGTGCTGGGATTACAGGCGTGTGCCACTGCACCCAGCCATGTATTATGTTTTTCATATCTAATATTTTCACTTTTTATGACTTCCTGTTTCTACTTCATCTTTCCTTGTCTCTTTGAGAATATTACGTTTATGTTTTGGTCTGTTCATTCTGATTTAAAAATATGTTTATGTATGTATTTAAAGGCTTGGAATAACATGTACACAACTATGTATGGTGGCCATCTTTGAAGGACTGCAACTATGAAAAAACCATCAGTTCAACTGTCCCAGACAGCATTTCATTGTATTATGTAACTGTAGAAAGCCTTAATCAAGATAAAAATAGGGATGACTTATCAGAAACTGAAGAATTTTCTTAAGAAAGCAATGTTTACTGAAGGATACCTTCATTCCAGCCATGATGAGCATCTGTCTTCTTAGGCAATCATGGTGAAGCTCCAGGGTAGTATAACCCATCTCTCCCACTCATCCCTGAGCCTTGGTCCTGGACTGAATGTGGTTAGAGGTTGTGGAAATAAAAAAAGAACCAAAATAAGAACACTGTCCATAAAAGCCAAGCTCAGAGACTGGTCCTCTTTTGCTTAGGTACAGCAGGAGCAGGAAGGATCGACATTCTTGAAAGCATACCTTCTATTCATTTGGCTTTTTTGGCTTGGGGCCCCAGTGTAGAGCTGAGTACTCCACTGCCCTTTCTCCACTCACAAATGTCTGCATATGTACATGTCCGGCACTTCCAAGCCTCCTCCACATCGACTCCCTGGGGCTCTCGGTGGCCCATCCAGTAGGCCATATAATGCTGCACCTTGGCTCTCACCTCCTTCTCTTCAAAGGCTACAATCTCAGTACCCAGCACCGTGGCAGTCTCTTGGTGGATATACTCAATCTTCAAGATATCAATAACTGGGAGGTCTGACAGTGTTAGAGACAAGAAGACCAGTTCCATGAGGTCACCCAAAGATTTCACAGAGAAGCCTCCTTCCTGGGCATGCCTCAGCACTGATGGCCCCAGTGGCTTTTCTGGACACAACTTCGTGTGGTGGATTAAGCTAGCAGGGGTCACTTTTCCTTGTACCATGGCATCAAAGATATATTTGTATAGGCTGACTTGAAAACAGTCTTTCTTTTTCTGAGCTTCCAGAGGGAGCATAGGGCGCCTGCGTGTCTTGAGTTCCACCAGTTCCAGTTCCCCCTTGGCTGTATAGTGCAGCTCATCGATCACTCCAACAAGAAGTACACCCTCCACTTCCCCAAACACGGGAAACTCTCTGATGTGCCCTTCTGACTGCAGGGCAGGAATCATCAAAAGTATGTTCAGAAACTTAATTGCCCAAGCATCTTCTTTAGTGGTGACTGGGACAGTCACAAGGTCATGAAGTTCTAGTTCTCTAGCTAGGTGTATGCTGGCACCAGTGTCCAAAACAGCTGCCTTCTCAGGTGCCAAAAAACCAGGAAGCTCCTTCCCATATGCTGTTTGCAGTTCACACCAGTTCTGAGTAGCCAGGTCAGTGACATACAAATATTTAAGGTGGAATCTCTCCATGGGTGATAAGATATCCAAACCTGTTTTCCAGTTTTGTAAGCTTATGGGTTTGTCATCCTTCCCAAGGGATTCAGAAGATGGGCCAGGCATGTTAACTAAAGCATTTGACTCTTGGGCATCTTCTAGGTCCAGAAACTCCAGGAATTCTGAGTCACTCAAGTCTGAGAACCCGGAGGCTTCTGCTGACACTGTCTCCTCTTCTCTTGTCTCTGCCATGGCACAGCTCTGGACTGGGCTAGAAGGGCCCTGCATAACATGTTAAAGAAATGCATTGTTCAAATAAAAACCTTCTCAAAAGCACTTTCAAATTTCAGTAAGATAAAAACAAAATCATGACAAATTATTTACTTATATTCTTTTAAAAAGCCAGTTTATTTATGACCAATTAGTAATGCCATAGAGTTGTAGTACAGATATGTATTGCAATAGGGTTCCTTATATAATCCATATATATCACTTGGCAGAATTTTTCTTTTTTTTTTTTTTTTTGAGACGGAGTCTCGCTCTGTCACCCAGGCTGGAGTGCAGTGGCGCGATCTCGGCTCACTGCAAGCTCCGCCTCCTGGGTTCACACCATTCTCCTGCTTCAGCCTCCTGAGTAGCTGGGACTACAGGCACCCGCCACCATGCCCGGCTAATTTTTTGTATTTTTAGTAGAGACGGGATTTCATCGTGTTAGCCAGGATGGTCTCAATCTCCTGACCTCGTGATCCACCCACCTCAGCCTCCCAAAGTGCTGGGATAACAGGCGTAAGCCACCACAGAATTTTTAAAGGGGAAAAATAGTTTTATTCCTGGATCTTCCACTAACATACTGTGTGTGACTTCAAGCAAACCACCTTTCTTGGTCTCAGTTTCTTCAGATTTAAAAAGAGATTTGAGGCCGGGCAGGTGGCTCACGCCTGTAATCCCAGCCCTTTGGAAGGCTGAGGCGGGCAGATCACTTGAGGTCAGGAGTTCAAGACCAGCCTGGCTAACATGGTGAAACCCCATCTCTACTAAAAATACAAAAATTAGCTGAGTATGGTGGCACACACATGTATTCCTAGTTACTCGGGAGGCTGAGGCAGGAGAATTGCTTGAACAGGGAGATGGAGGTTGCAGTGAGCCGCGACTGCGCCACTGCACTACAGCCTAGGTGACAGAGCAAGACTCTGTCTCAAGAAAAAGAAAAAGAAAAAAAAAAGGAGATTTGAAGTTTGCCTTTTCTGCTTCAAAATTCTATTAACTTGAAAGAGTATTTCATTATTTTAAGTGAATATACATCTTTGTAGGAACAATGTTTGAGAAGTTTACCAAGGGCCACCTTCTACAATTTCCTTGAAACAAAGTCCTTGATGAGGAAAATGAACCTCAACTACAAACTGTTCCTTGAGAGAAAGTAGCTCTGCAATAACTGTTTTTAAATGCAGTTCAAGGAACCTAGTATGGCAAAATTCAAAGATCAACTATAGATAAATACGAATAAATATGGTTTAACACAAATTAATGCATGAAATAATAAGAGGATGTTACAGCAACACATGGAAATTAGTAGCTTGACTTCATAAATTATCCTCTTAATATTATAGAAATTGGGGCTGGGCTCGGTGGCTCACGCCTGTAATCCCAGCACTTTGGGAGGCTGAGGAGGGCGGATCATGAGGTCAGGAGATCGAGACCATCCTGGCTAACACGGTGACACCCCGTCTCTATTTAAAAAAATACAAAAAAATTAGCCAGGCATGGTGGCGGGTGCCTGTAGACCTAGCTACTCGGGAGGCTGAGGCAGGAGAATGGCGTGAACCGGGGAGGCGGAGCTTGCAGTGAGCCGAGATTGCACCACTGCATTCCAGCCTGGTTGACAGAGCAAGACTCTGTCTCAAAAAAAAGCATATATATATATTTATATATATAATATATATATTTGTTATATTGTATATATAAATATATAATATAAAAAATATATATATTTTAGAAATTGGTGTCTGTCACTAAACTGGGGTTTCCCATTAAGTTTATTTTCTTCCTCCACAAGAAACTAGCTTATAATGGGAAAAAAATCTGCCTATTAGAGATTAAAAACTCAAAATTTACTGCTATAACAGAGAGTATTTCTTGTGCGGTTAATTATTGTGTGCCAGACACTGAGCCAAGTGTTTTACATCCAATATCTCACTACCCTTTTTCTTTCAACTTTTTACTATAAAGATTTTCAAGGCCGGGTACAGTGGCTCAAGCCTATAATCCCAGCACTTTGGGAGGCCGAGGCAGGTGGATCACCTGGGGTCGGGAGTTTGAGACCAGCCTGGCCAACACATGGTGAAACTTCATCTCCACTAAAAATACGAAAAATTAGCCAGGTGTGATGGCAGGTACCTGTAATCCCAGCTACTCGGGAGGCTGAGGCAGGAAAATTGCTTGGACCTAGGAGGCGGAGGTTGCAGTGAGCTGAGATAGCGCCACTGCACTCCAGCCTGGGCGGCAGAGTGAAGACTCCGTCTCAAAAAAAATAAAAATAAAAAAAGATTTTCAAACATACAGAGAAGTAGAAAGAATAAAACAATGAACACCCATGTCCACACCATGTAGATGAACAACTGCTGACATTTTGCTGTATTTGCTTCTTGTGTGTGTACTTTTTTGTTTTGGCTGACCTATTTTGAAGTAAATTACAGACATCATAACACTTTAAAATCTAAATGTTTCAGCATACATTTCCAAATGGCATTCTCCTTCATAACCACAATACTATCTTCCAAATGACATTCTCCTCATAACTACATTATCACATCTAACAAAATTTGTAATTCCTTAACATTCCAGTTCATATTTGAATTTCCCCAACTGTCCTCAAAATATCCCAGATAGCTTTTCTTTAATCCAGGAAACAAAGACCACACATTATGTTTGATTGTTTTGTCTTTCAAGTATTTTTTAATCTTAAGAAACTAGGTGGCCGGGCACGGTGGTTCACGCCTGTAATCCTGGCACTCTGGGAGGCCAAGGCGGGCAGATCACGAGGTCAGGAGATCGAGACCATCCTGGCTAACACAATGAAACCCCATCTCTACTAAAAGTACAAAAAATTAGCCAGGCGTGGCAGCAGGCACCTATAGTTCCAGCTACTCAGGAGGCTGAGGTAGGAGAATGGCGTGAACCTAGGAGGCTGAGCTTGCAGTGAGCTGAGACTGCGCCACTGCACTCTAGCCTGGGCAACAGAGCGAGACTCCGTCTCAAAAAAAAAAAAAAAAGAAAGAAAAGAAACTAGGCAAATTATGAAGATACTCTTTTTAAGCCTTCCTCCTAACCCCACATATCTAACCTGCATAGAGAGTAAACAAAACAAGATGCAACCAGTCCACTAGTGTTTGACTTTGAGTGCCAGGAAAATAAATAATTTGACATAGAATTTAAGCTGATAGAGATAGCTATGAACCAAATGTCTCCTTCTTGTTATTCTATTATTCTAATAAGCAGAGAAATAAGTTGAACGCACCAACTCCTATGTCAAAGCGTAAGAAGTGATGCCCTGAAAACGTCATTAATATCAATTGTGGTTGTGTTTAACTAATTTTTAAATAGTCTAAATGTCACTAATAAAAGAAAACATAGATAGCTAGAAGAAAAGTTATCTGCAATGAACACAAATAACACAATAGTAAGACTTTTGCTTATAGAGTATCCTATAAAGTTATTGCTTTACAGGATATTTCAATAGTAACAAAACACAGAAGCTGTACATTTGCACAAGTGTTATAAACCGTAAATGTGCTTTAAATAATTTCAAGAAACTATTTCAACTATGAAGTCTCTGAAAATTGGTAAGAATCTTTACCCTTCACTAAGAAACTAAAGTTAAAGCGCATTTGTAACATATATGCTATGAGGTTTTTGTGGGGGGTAAGGGGGAACTCCAAGTCCAAATCAATTAATCTTAAAATATTTTATTTCAAATATCTAGACCTGGCTGTCCAATATGGTAACCACTAGTAGCCACTAGCCATACGTGGCTACTTAAATTTAAATTAATTAAAATAAAATTCACTTCTCAGTTGCACTAGCCATGTATTAAATGCTTAGCAGGTACATCTGGCTGGTGGATACAGATAAGGCACAGATAGAGAACAGTTCCCTGATCACAGAAAGCTCTATTGAACAGCACAGAGTTAGACTATTTTCTGGGTACACATTAACTCCCCAAAGAGAGAGTAAGCTCCTGAAATGTATGGAGTTCCTACTTGTTTTACATACAACATTGAGAACAGGTAGTCCTAAACAGGGAAGTGAAATGTCTTTTGGAGAAGATACAAAGCAGGGCATTCTCTGTGAAAGGATTCATCTATAAGAATAAAACAGTACACTAAGAATGGATAACTGACACTCAGATATGCAGCTGGGACTTTCCTACCCAGAAAAGAATCCAGAAGAGAGCATAATGCAGTGCATTGTGTCCCAAATTGTAGTTTGTATCTCTGACACGAGACGATTTTATATAGCGCATGGACTGACATTTTTAGATACACCTTAGAATAACTATACTGTTATTGGAGCAGCCATCAAATGGCTAATTTCACAGATATTGTTTCTTAGGACAAGTTTGATTTAACAAAAGTAAGTAAAAACATAAGAATAATACAGGTAGTACACAGGTAGGGCAAAATTATTAGGTAGTAAGTGAATGGCATGCTGGGAAATAGCATAATGCCAAGAGTCTGAGAGTCCTCCTACAGATCTGGATTCTGAACCTAATCCTGAGTGGTTCGGCAGCATTTAGTAGTATGCTACTTGCCTTTTGAGTAAGCTTGGACAAGGTTCTAGTTTTCCTTAAGTTATTGACACATCTTTAAAATACCTACTAACCCTACTCAGCTATCCGACCATTGAGTGATAACATATAGTACACATGTTAGCACTCGATAAAGATAGATCTTGTTTTTCCCAAGTAAGAGATGAGAGAGTGTATCGATTCCCCCTGACAAAGGAGATTAAACTTTAGAAAAGAAGAAACTCCTATTCACCTGTGACTTAGTTGATCTCCCTCCTCATAGGGAAGGCCAGAATGCTGAAATGACAAGGCTAGGGAAGAGAAAGAAGTTTTGAAAGACCAGGTCTGCATTAAAGAACCTAAATTAGCAACTTAGGTCCTTGCTATCGTAGAACCGGAACTTCTGGTCCTTTCTTACCTGACCATTCCCATGTTGGGTGTTTTCTCCTCTCAGATTCACACTGCACGGACTGTTACCCACCCCAGTTACCCACCCCAGATCCTAGTCTACATAAGGCTCGCCTCTCTCCTGGGGCAAACTCTCTCCATGATTTCTTCGTTTCCCCCGTACTCTGGATGCAGTGACTTGAGCCAATCCCCGCTCCCTGAAAGTAAAAGGGTCAAACATAACCAAGGTCCCCGAGGAGCTCCGAGATCAGTTCCCTCTTCCAGCTCCATTCTCAACCCAACAGCTCAGGCAAGAGACCTTATGACAGCGGCTCTTTCTCTCTGATGGGCTCCTGCCTTCTGCGGAATTGCCGATGGCAACATCCTGACTTGTTGAGTGCAGCCCGGACTTGTGGGCTGCGCGGGCGTTTGCCTTCAGCGGAGATCTTTTCTCTGGCCCTAAAGCACTGTCTCCCAGGGAGTGCCATGCATGCCCTAAAGTGTACTGCGCACTTCCTACAGTCCTGGCAGAGCCAGGAATGAGAGCAAGGAGTCGTCCACCTCGGGAAGGAGTCCCGGCCGACAGCACCGTGTTCCGAGGGCGAAGGTCCAGAACGGGAACCCGGCCTGCGAGGGGAGCCGCTCCCACCAAGGGAAGGGGACGCGGCGATCGCAGGAACAGAACCCTAGGCTCCGAAACGCCGCCTCCCACCCCATTCTCCGGCCTTCCCCTAACCTCGGATACTCCTCCGAACCTCGGACTCCACCTGGTTTCGTCGCGGCCTCGGAGCTGCTCCCGGACGCTCCCAGCATGGAGACTGAAGAAGCCGGGCAGAGCGCGCTGCCGGAGCGGTCTACACCGCCTGCCCCGCCACTTGAAAAAAGCCGCCCAGAGCCCAATCCCAGAGTGCCCCGCGGCTGCCCACGGACCGCCTTCCCAGAGGCCTTCGCGGCACCGCCTACCTCGCGAGCCTGCGGCTGGGGCGGAAATCTGTCTCTGTGGGCGGCGGAGGGTGCTGCTTATGCGAGGGCAGGTTTTGGGAGCTGGCTGAAGCCGGTCAGTCCCTGTGTTTGCGCCGCTGTCTGTGGGTCGTTTAATTCCGGGCGCAGCTGACCTGTAAGCTCCCTCTCTGGCAAGGTCTCCCAGTTACCACCAGGACAGTCCGAGCAAGGTCTGGGCCCGTCGCTGCCCCCGGTGAAGTGCCGCGTCTTGGCTTGGCCATCCGTGGATTCAGCTTCCCCACCTTAGCACCTCCCGCCAGCTTTTCCAGTGAGAGCAAAACCACGAACTCACTTTTGAGAGATGCTGGCGCTTCCCTCATCAATATATATATATTTTTTCTGTTTGCTTACTTTTAACTAAACTTTTATTGATAAATATAACACAATTTTATTCTGAAATATAAAGCAAAGTGTATTATGAACAGACAAGTCATTAGAGCGAAAAAAGAATAGTGTCAGGTTCTTCGCAGATACACTTCCTGAGAAAACCACTAGCCCGACTTCTATGACACTTTGCTTTTCTTATTTTTATTTATTTATTTATTTATTTATTTGTTTTTACCAAAAGCAGATACTTGATTCTTTGCTTTTCTTTACGGTTTATCACTCATACTTGAAAACTGGATTTGTGACAAAGGTGGTATCATACAGCCATGGAGAAAAGACGGTGTATTCAGTGAAGGTTCTAACAATATGAAGGCCAGGCACGGTGGCTTACGCCTGTAATCCCAGCACTTGGGAGGCCGAGGCGGGCGATCACGAGATTAAGAGATCGAGACCATCCTGGCCAACATGGTGAAACCCTGTCTCTACTAAAAAGTACAAAAATGACCTGGGTGTGGTGGCACACACCTGTAGTCCCAGCTACCCAGGAGGCTGAGGCAGGAGAGTCGCTTGAACCAGGAGGCAGAGGTTGCAGTGAGCAGAGATCACACCACTGCACTCCAGCCTGGGCAACAGAGGGAGACTGTCTCAAAACAAAACAAAACAAAAAAACAAAACAGGACCTCTCTCATTTCATCACAAAAATCAATTCCAGTTGGATTAAGACCTAATGTGAAATCCTAAACTATAAAGCCTTTAGAATATAATATAGGAGAATATCTTTGGACTTAGAATGGGTAAATATTTTAAAACAAAAATAGAAAAACATTAAATTGGCCAGGCATGGTGGCTCATGCCTGTAATAGAAACACTTTGGGAGGCCCAGGTAGGCGGATCACTGGAGATCAGGAGTTGAGACCAGCCTGGCCAACATAGTGAAACCCCATTTCTAGTAAAAATACAAAAAATTAGCCAAGTTTGGTGGCAGGCGCCCATAATCTCAGCTACTTGGGAGGCTGAGGCGGGAGAATCACTTGAACCTGGGAGGCGGAGTTTGCAGTGAGCCGAGATCAGGCCACTACACTCCAGTCTGGGTGATAGAGTGAGATTCTGTCCAAAAAAAAAAAAAAAAAAAAAAAAAAGAAGAAGAAGAAAGAAAAGAAAAAAAGAAGAAAGAAAAAACATTAAATTAAGACAACTACAGGCCGAGTGCACTGGCTCACACCTGTAATCCTAGCATTCTGGGAGGCCAAAGTGGGTGGATCCCTTGAGCTCAGTTCAGAAACCAGCTGGGGTAACATGGTGAAAACACGTCTCTACAAAAAATACAAAAATTAGCTGAGGTTGGTGATATGTGCCTGTAGTCCCAGCTACTCTGGTGTGTCAGTTGGGAAAATTTTGAAGTGACTTGTGTTTTAGATAATAGTATCAATCATTTATAGGTCTCCTGAGTGTCATAATGATTTTGTGGTTATGTAGGAAAATGTTCTTTTTCTTAGAAATACGGAAATTGAGGCCAGGCACGGTGGCTCTCACCTGTAATCCTAGCACTTTGGGAGGCCAAGGCGGGGGGATCACCTGAGGTCAGGAGTTCAAGACCAGCCTGGCCAATATGGTGAAACCCTGTCTCTACTAAAATACAAAACTTAGCCGGGCATGATGGCAGGTGCCTGTAATCCCAGCTACTCAGAAGGCTGAGATGGGAGAATTGCTTGAACCTGGGAGATGGTGGTTGCAGTGGGCCGAGATCACACCACTGCACTCCAGCCTGGGTGGCTGACCGAGACTCTTGTCTCAAAAAAAAAAAAAAAAGAAATATGGAAGTTGAGTGTATTAAATAGTCTGTTCTCATGCTGCTAATAAAGACATACCTGAGACTGGGTAATTTGTAAAGAGATTTAATTGACTCACAGCTCCACATGGCTAGGGAGGCCTCACAATCATGGAAGGTGAAGGAGGAGCAAAGTCACCTCTTACAAGGTGGCAGGCAAGAGAGAACATTTGCAGGGGAACACACCTTTATAAAACCATCAGGTCAGCTGGGTGCAGTGTCTCACGCCTGTAATCCCAGCACTTTGGGAAGCCACGGCTGGTGGATCACCTAAGGTCAGGAGTTCAAGACCAGCCTGGCCAACATGGTGAACCCCTATCTCTACTAAAAATACAAAAAATTAGCCAAGCATGATGGCAGATGCCTGTAATCCCAGCTACTCAGGATGCTGAGGCAGGAGAATCGCTTGAACCCAGGAGGCGGAGGTTGCAGTGAGCTGAGATCGCGCCACTGCACTCCAGCCTGGGCAACAAGAGTGAAACTCCGTCTCCAAAACAAAACAAAACCATCAGATCTTGTGAGATTTATTCACTATCACGAGAACAGCATAGGAAAGACCTGCCCCCATGATTCAATTACCTCCTACCCGGTACCTCCCCTATGGTATGTGGGAATTATGGGAGCTACACTTCAAGATGAGGTTTGGGTTGGGACACAACCAAACCATATCATTGAGGAAATGCTTTTTAATCCACTGAGATATGAGAAGGCATTTCTGGATTGAGGCTACAAAAACTTTCTGCCTCTTCCCCAACATAACCTTTCTTACTTGAGATGTAAACTGAATGCCAGGAAAACCCCTCCCCAGCCCCTTCACACATGGACCACTCTTCAAATGGAGTTTGAGGGGCAATGACACTGGGTAGAGTGAAGCAGAAGAGATTTAGAAACAGTCATGGAATTTGTGGGGAAAATAAATATCCAAAACATAGTACCATACTCCCCAAAACTTTCAGCCTAAAGACTGTGGGTCTCAAAACTGAGAAAAGAATGCCCTTTCCCCCAAAAGCTATCCTAGGAAGTCTGAGTCCTTAAGGCCCACCTGTATGCAAAAGTCATTGATTTGGTTCTTCTACCTCCAGGTCTGTAACCATCAAAATACTGTTAGACACAAATGGCCCATTTTTCTCTGTGTCCATTCTTCCCTCCTTAGTCTTTTGGAGCACAGGATTGTACCTGTAACATTGTACTGACTACAGTCCTCCATATATCAGAGTAAGTCTTTATGTAATTACTCCTAGAGCTGCACTGTCCAATACAGTAGCCACTAGTCATATGTGGCTCTTGAACACTTGAAATGTGGCTAGTCCAAAATGAAATGTGCTATGAAATTTGCAAGCACTTTGAAGACTAAGTACAAAAAAAAAAAAGGTTAAATAACTCACTAATAAGGTTAACATTGATTAAATGTTGAGATGATAATGTTTTGGATATACTGGTGATATGGTTTGACTCTATGTTTCCACCCAAATCTCACCTTGAATTTTAATAATCCCCATATGTTATGGGAAGGACCCAGTGGTAGGCAATTGAATCATGGGGGCGAGTTTTTCCTGTGCTATTCCCGTGATAGTGAATAAGTCTCACAATATCTGATGGTTTTATAAAGGGGAGTTCCCCTACACAAGCCTCTTGCCTGCTGCCACGTAAGACATGCCTGGTCTTCCTTCGCCACCCACCATGATTGTGAGGCCTCTCCAGCCACGTGCAATGGTAAGTCCATTAAACCTCTTTCCTTTATAAATTAGCCAGTCTCGGGTATGTCTTTATTAGCAGCATGATAACAGACTAATAAAACTGAGTTAAATAAAACATTTTAAAATTAAGCTGGGTGTGGTGGCTCATGCCTGTAACCCCAGAACTATGGGAGGCCAAGGTGGGTGGATCACCTGAGATCAGGAGTTCAAGACCACCCTGGCCAACATGGCAAAACCCATCTCTACTAAAAATACAAAAATTAGCTGGGCATAGTGGCATGTGCCTGTAGTCCCAGCTACTCAGGAGGCTGAGGCATGAGAATTACTTGAACCCGGGAGGCAGAGGTTGCAGTGAGCCAAGACTGTACTACTACACTCCAGCCTGGGCGACAGAGTGAGACTCTGTCTCAAAAAAAAAAAAAAATTAATTAATTAATTTTACTTGCTGTTTTTTGTTGTATTAATGTAGCTGCTAGAAAATTTAAAATTACATATATGTTTGCAGTTGTGTTGTGGCTTACATTATATTTCTGTTGTACAGTGCTGCTCTAGAGTATCAGAGCCTTAAAGGAAGAGAATTTATCTTGCTCAAATTGTGTTCTCACAGGTATAGGAGCAATAATCGGCATACTCTTTACATGCTCAAGAGATCTCCATTGACAATATTCTGTATTTGAGAATCTTCTATTCCTTATATGACAATCAGCCTCTCTCTTGAGTCAAACTCCAATTTCTTGCAATTGAAAGGGACATTTTTAGTCGGAGAAAGCAGGAGGAGGTAGCCCTAGACTAGGAAACTGTGGGGGGTGAGGATGAGCTAAGGATGAAAGACTGGGGCATGCTTCTGCTAAAAGAAGGCAGCTTCGGATATGGTACATTATGAACCCTTGGGTCAAGGAGTTTTCTCTTTCCATTTCTTGGCTCTGTTTCTCCTGTGTTTGCTCGATATCCAGGCAGCCTCCCTCCTCTTCCTCTGCTAGTAGCTTCCAGGACCATGAAAGCCTTTCAGATTTGTGTCCATTGTGGGAAAAAAGGAAGTCTGTTTCCCTAATAGCTGAAACATAAGTACAGAAATTGATCCTGAGTGGTAAACTGGGGTTAAGCTCTATGCCTGTCTTAGCCAGAGTCTTCTAGAAAACAGAGCCTGAGGCAAGAATTAGAGTATTTTTTTTTTTTAATTTGGAAGGTGTTAAGCACATGGTAGCAAGGATAAGAAGAGAAGAGGGATGTGGAGCAAGTAACAATGTAAAGCAAATTGAAGTGGTAAGTTATTGCACTGGGCTATTGCCTCATATTGAGACGTGGTTCTCCCAAACTGATTTCATAGTAATTTTATAAAATTTAAACCCCACGTTGTCACTTTCTGGTCTCAAATCCTATAGGATAAGGCTTATCTCTTTAGTCAATCCAGCTAAAAATTCAAGGACTCATCCAAGAAAGGCATACATTTTGTGAGGTGTATCACATGTCATTTCCTTGTATGATGCAAACTAAATCTGGGAGGATGAGTGGAAACTAACTAAATAAAGAAGTTGGGCTGGGCACGGTGACTCACACCTGTAATCTCAGCACTTTGGGAGGCCAAGGAGGGAGGATCACCTGAGGTTGAGTTTGAGACCAGCCTGGCCAACATGGCAAAACCTGGTCTCTACTAAAAATACACAAATTAGCCAGGCATGGTCGCAGGCAACTGTAATCCCAGCTACTCGGGAGGCTGAGACAGTAGAATTGCTTGAACCCAGGAAGCAGAGGTTGCAGTGAGCCGAGATGGTGCTACTGCACTCCAGCCTGGGTGACAGAAATTCCATCTCAAAAAAAAAAAAAAGTTAGAAGAGAAAATTGCACCATTGAGGACCAGAAACCATGAAATACCATGGAATATTTAGGGAACCATAAGGTCTTTATAGCTGGAGCAAAATATGCCTGGGTGGAAATTTGGGAGCCACTTCTAGACAAACATGAAATGCTCTATACTGGTCTGTACTAAGAAATTTACCTTTTTTTTTTTTTTCTTAGGGTCTTGCTCTGTCACCCAGGCTGGAGGGCAGTGGTGCAATCTTGGCTCACTGTAACCTCTGCCTCCTGGGTTCAAGTAATCCTCCCACCTCAGCCTCCCTAGTAGCTGGGACTACAGGTATGCACCATGATGCCCAGCTAATTTAAAACAATTTTTTTTTTTTTGAGATGAAGTCTCGCTCTGTCCCCCAGGCTGGAGTGCAGTGGCGCAATCTCAGCTCACTGCAACCTCCGCCTCCTGGGTTCAAGCGATTCTCCTGCCTCAGCCTCCTGAGTAGCTGGGATTACAGGCATGTGCCAGTACGCCCGGCTACTTTTTGTATTTTTAGTAGAGACAGGGTTTCATCATGTTGGTCAGGCTGGTCTCGAACTCCTGACCTCAGGTGATCCACCTGCCTCAGCCTCCAAAAGTGCTGGGATTACAGGCATGAGCCACCACGCCCGGCCTAATCTTTAAATTTTTGTAGAGAGAAGTTCTCACTATGTTGCTCAGGCTTACCTTTATCTTAAAGTTATGAGAAATCATTGAGGGATTTCAAGCAATAATGTGGTTTGATTAGACATATGTTTTAGAATGATTACTCTAGAAGCAGTGGGGAGGCTAGAGAGATTAATCCAAATCACAAATAGAAATACCAGTTTGGAATCTTTTAAGCAGTTAGAAAGTGCTAAGAACCTGATTGACACATTGGTAATGGGAATGGAGAGAAAAAGATAGACTGAGGAGAATATACGGGACTTGGTGACTGATTGGGGGAGGTAATGGATGAGAGGAAGAAATTTAAGCTGGAGAACTGGGTAGATGGTGGTACCACTTCCTGGGTTATGGAATACAGATTTGATTGAAAAGATTATGAGTTGAGTTTTGGACATACTGAATTTGAGGTGACTGTGGGATAGCCAAGTGGAGACACCCAGTTGGACACTGAAAACAATGATCTGGAGCTCAGGAGAGATTTCTAAGATAGAGATATAGAGTAAGAAGTGTTGGGGCTGGGCACGATGGCTCATGCCTGTAATCCCAGCACTTTGGGAAGCTGAGGTGGGAGGATCACTTGAGGCCAGGAGTTTGACACTAGCCTGGCAACAAAGTGAGCCCCTGTCTCTGCAGAAAATTTAAAAAATTAGCTGGGTGTGGTGATGTGAGCCTGTAGTCTGAACTACTTGGGAGGTTGAGGTGGGAGGATTGAGCACAGTTCAACGCTGCAGTGAGCTATGGATTGGGCCACTGCACTCCAGTCTAGGTAACAGAGCAAGGCCCTGTCTTTAAAAAATAAATAAATAAATAATACAAATAAAATTAGCGTTTAAAAAAAAGTGTTGGGATGTCAATACAATAAATCAAACAGGCCAGGCGCAGTGGCTCACGGATGTAATCCCAGCACTCTGGGAGGCCGTGGCAGGCAGATCACTTGAGGTCAGGAGTGTGAAACTGGCCTGGTCAACATGGTGAAACCTCATCTCTACTATAAAATACAAAAAAATTAGCCAGGCATGGTGGTGCATGCCTGTAATCCCAGCTACTCGGGAGGCTGAGGCATGAGAATTGCTAGAACCTGGAAGGCAGAGGTTGCAGTGAGCCGAGATCACGCCACTGCACTCCAGTCTAGGGGACAGAGCGAGACTTCGTCTCAAAAAAAAAAAAATCACTCGGACAAAATGTCTAGCTAGACAAGAGACTATGCCTACTGACACACCCCTAGAGAAGGACATTTCTGTCATCAGCAAAGGGAGGGAATAGTGCCTATGGGGTAAACAGAATAAACACACAGGCACTGATAACAAGCCAAGCCAGTGGGTAGGCTCTGAAGCATAACATAAGGCTTCCTGGAGCAGTAGTAAACCTAAGAAGTAAACTTCTTTAAAATGGCAAAGTGTGGCTATCTTCAGCCAATTAAAAGCAGGTGTATGGAAAGCTAGGATGACAAATTTGGAGTAAATGTGCTAAAAAAAAATGTTATATGAGTAATTGAAGATGACTGAGTTATAAGATATGAGTAATTGAAGATGTTATTCTCCATTTATGGTTTTAGATTAGGTGAGTTCTAAACCCTTCTCAGTTCCAAAATCCTGATTCCATGAGCAGGCATTGAAGAATGGGTAAGATTTGGAACTCTACAAACACTAAACCCTTCCTCCGGGAGCTGTTCTCCTGCCCTTCCAGCCACTCCATCCATATGGTTCTCATAAAACCCGACATCTCTGCCTACAATTGATTTAAGGGTGGGCACCTCACCTACCTGGGCCAATAAGAATCCTTACCCCAGGAATTTTACACTGAAGATGAGAAAGAGAAGACAGCTTTTGTCTGGGTGATGGAAACTGAATATATGTAAAATATGGAATTGACAGTAACCATGATTTGCAATCAGGTGTTTAAAAAGGCAGGGCCAGAATGAAGACAGAAACAGAGGTGAAAGATGGAGAGGACAAAACAATCTGGGTTTCCCAAAGTCCTTCAAGACCTGGTCCCAGTCCACTGTGAGCATGTATCATAGCCCCTGAATTCCATGAGACACCCCAATATCCCTCTAATAACATCATCCTCTTTTGAGGCTTCAGGTAGCCCCAGTTGATTTCTAGTTATTTGCAACCTAAAGAATCCTAACATACTGACTTTGGTCAGAGCCCATATGGGAAGAAGAAAAGTAAACAGAAGTTGAAGCTATAAGGTAGGACTAGATATAATGAGGATCTTAAGTGCCAGGCGTTGGATTGTAACTGGAGTAGTGGCTGTGGGGAGGGACCTGATGGGAAATCCATTAACACAGAATCACTAAAACTTTCATAAAATGTTATCAGGTTTAAAAATAAAACACGTTCAAAATCATTGTGGTGTGGCTTTGGTATTTAGCTTTCACCACATCATAAGCAATTTTAATTAATGCTCATTCGTTAATTTTCATTAGAAAGTTTTGTCTCCTGCTGTCTCCTTCCATGTGTTAACTATAACTCTCTAACACAAGCATCCTGTAAAATGCTATGTATGTTCAGGCTATCATTCATGGTAGACCCTGCCATCCTAAATACCTTGCCTCAATCATCAGTTCTCTTCCATTCCAATCAGAAGGATTGCAGCCAAGATTATATTCACTGCAATGAGTCCTTTTAAAGAGACTGATCCTTTTATCTTTTACAATCTAAAAGGATCAGTCTCTTTAAAAGGACTCTCATCCATCAAACAGTTCCAGCCTCATTAAGTTAGAGACTGGAACAGTTGGTGGAAAGGTGTCTCCTTCTCCGGCTGAGACTTTGGTGAACTGGGCTACCAATCAAGATGCAGATTCCTCTCTGGCTCCAGGTATGGAAAGTGGTCACTATTTCTAGGGGTTGCAGCCCACCTGGTCCTTCTAGGCCATGTTATTGAAACAAGCTGATGCTCCTCAGATGGCAGATAGGCCTGTTGATCCAGGTCTAGGAGATGCTTCAGCATCAGATATGGCTCCTACAGTTCCGTATCTTGCTGGTGGGAAAATAAATAGGTCCAAACCTCTATGAAGGCCCATTTGCCAATATCCATAATAAAAACACATATACTCTTGGCTGGGTGCAGCCTCCCAAATTACTGGGATTAAATTACCTGTAATCCCAGTAATTTGGGAGGCTGAGGCGGATGGATTGTTTGAGGCCAGGAGTTCAAGACCAGCCTGGCCAACATAGCAAAACCCTGTCTCTACTAAAATACAAAAATCAGCTGGGCATGGTGCCTGTAATCTCAGCTACTCAGGAGGCTGCAGGCAGTAGAGCCACTTGAGCCCAAGAGGCAGAGGATGCAGTGAGCTGAGATTGTGTCACTGCACTCCAGCCTGGGAGACTATATTTCAAAAAACAACAACAACAACAACAACAAGGAAAAAAACCCAAAAAACAAACAAAAAACCCTCCACATATACTCTCTAGCACAGAAATTCCAGTTCTAGGAATTTACCCTACATACTTACATGTGTGTGAAACAAAAATGTGTAAGACTATTCATTGAACACTGTGTAAACAAAAGACTGAAAATAACCAAAACCCATCCATAGCGAAGTGTTGGAGTACATTTATACCATGGAATACTATGCAGCTATAAAAAAGAATAAGTTGGCACTTTATATAGTGAAGAGGAATGACATCTATGATATGTTGTTTGGTTTTTGTTTTTGAGACAGAGTCTCACTCTGTTGCTCAGGCTGGAGTGCAGAGGTATGATCATGGCTGACTGCAGCCTCGATCTCCCAGGCTTAAGCAAACCTCCACCTCAGCCTCCCAAGTAGCTGGAGCACAGGTGAGTGCCACCACCACACCCAACTAATTTTTAAATTTTTTCTAGAGACCGGGTATCACTATGTTGCCCAGGGTGGTCTCAAACTCCTGGGCTCAAGCAATCCTTCTGTCTTGGCCTCCCAAATTGCTGGAATTACAGGCATGAGCCACTGCAACTGGCCTATATTATCATGTAATTAACATGCAGGCTGGGCACAGTAGCTCACGCCTGTAATCCCAGCACTTTGGGAGGCCTAGGTGGGTGGATCACCTGAGGTCAGGAATTTGAGACCAGCCTGGCCAACATGGTGAAACCCCATCTCTACTGAAAAATACAAAAATCAGCTGGGTGTGGTGGTATGCACCTGTAATCCCAGCTACTCAGGGGGCTCAGGTAGGAGAATCCCTTGAACCTGGGAGGTGGAGGTTGCAGTGAGCTGAGATCACGCCACTGCACTCCAGCTGGGTGACAGAGTGAGACTCTGTCTCAAAAAAAAAAAAAAAAAAGTAACTTGCAGATGTGTCTGTATAGGAGGTGGCCATTTCTGCTTAAAAAGACAAAGGAGGCCAGGCATGGTGGCTCACGCCTGTAATCCTAGCACTTTGGGAGGCTGAGGTGGGCAGATCGCCTGAGGTCAGGAGTTCAAGACTAGTCTGGCCAGCATGGTGACACTCTGTCTCTAGTAAAAATACAAAAATTAGCCAGGCGTGGTGGCGGGTGCCTGTAATCCTAGCTACTCGGGAAGCTGAGGCAGGGAATTGCTTGAACCCTGGAGGCGGAGGCTGCAGTGAGCTGACACAGTGCCACTGCACTCCAGCCTGGGCAACAGTGAGACTTCATCTCAAAACAAACAAACAACAACAAAAAGACAAAGGAAAACTGTGTATTTGTATTCTCTTGGACATAAATTTTAAAAAGCTGAATGGATACACAAAAAATTATTTAAAATGGTTGCCTCTATGCAGAAATCAATGGTAGGAAATACAGGAAGGAGGCTTTTCGCTGTATACAATTGTTTCCACCTTCTGGACTTTATACCATGTGAAAGTTTTCTCCATTAAAAAATATTATTTTATTCTTTTTTGCAGAAACAGAGTCTCACTCTGTTGCCCACCTGAAATGCGGTGGTGTGATCACAGCTCATTGCAACCTTAAACTCCTGGGCTCAAGTGATCCCTCTGCTTCAGCCTCCTGCGCAGCTAGGACTACAGGCACATGCTACCATGCCTGGCTAATTTTTTAAAAACTTTTTTGCAGAGATGGGTCTTGCTGTGTTGTCTAGGCTGGTCTTGACTTCTGGTAACTGATCCTCCTTCCTTGACCTCTCAAAGTGCTGGGATTACAGGCACAAGCCACTATGCCTGGCCAAAAAAATAAAATTTTAATTAAAAAAAATAGGGTTGGTGATATTTTAAGTTATAGTTCCCAAATGTTGGTCTGCAAATCATGAATACCCATGAAGAATAATTTAATCCACCGTGAAATCAGAAAAAAACTATGTTGTTAATTTTTCATAATGCTGAACTCATTTAATTTGAAGGACTAGATTTTAATCTTAAGTACTTTTTATAGAAGTGTTAGTAGTCAGTACCTGTCAATGTAATGTTTATTTACAATGGGAAAAATTAAAAGTTGGCATCATTACACCAATTCCTCACATTTGAGTCCTGAAATTTTAAAGCATTCTAAATCACCAATTTACACTTGGCTTTTGTTCTCATGTCAAATACCTGTTTTTACACATTATTTCGGAAGGCATTCCTCCTGTGTATTTCATGGTGTCGACTAAGTGATGAGTTATAGCTGAAGGCTTTTCCACATTCGTTACATTCATAAGGTTTTTCTCCAGTGTGATGTCTCTGATGTTTTTTAAAGGATGAATCATGCCTATAGGCTTTTCCACAGCGATTGCATTCATATGCTTTCACTCCCGTATGAACAGTTTTATGGTTGCTAAGGTGTATCCTCTGCCTAAAGGCTTTTCCACATTCTTTACATTTGTAGGGTCTCTCCCCAGTATGGATCCTCTGGTGATGCGTTAGATATGCTCTATGACTAAAGGTTTTACAACATGCAGTGCATGCGTAGGGCTTCTCCCCAGTATGAATTCTTATATGTTCACTAAGGTGTCTAATCTGTCTAAAGGTTTTCCCACATTCATTGCAAGTAAAGGGTTTCTCTCCAGAATGAGTCCTCAAATGTTGAACCAAACTAATGTTCTGGCTGAAAGCTTTCTGACATTTATCACATACATAGGGTTTCTCCCCAGTGTGAGTTCTATGATGCTGATTAAGTGATGAGCGATGTCTGAAGGCTTTCCCACATTCCTCACATTCAAAGGGTTTCTCACCAGTATGGATTCTCTGGTGTGTACTGAGGGATGCACTTTGACTAAAGGCCCGTCCACATTCCTTACATCTGAAAGGTTTCTCACCAGTATGAATTCTCATATGTTCAGTAAGGTGAATAGGTTGTTTGAAGATTTTTTCACATATATTACATTCATAGGTTTTTGTTCTTATGTAACTTGTTGGATGATTAATCAAATCTAATTTGTATGTGTTCCGCTTTGTAGGTGTATCATATTTAGGGTGCCTCTGTTCAATAACAACATTTGAACGCATAATTATATTTTCCCCAAATTTGTTAGTTTCTTGGACTGTCTTCTTATGGGTCAAGATGGCTTGTCTCACATCTCTCACACAAGTTTCCTGGTGCCTTTCTAAGACATCATCATATGTGGAGGCTTTTCTCAATGTGGAATAAATGATATCATCTCTCATGAACCTCTCCATCATAATGCCATGATATAAGCGCTCCTGTGAAATGGCACTCTTTGCAGTTGACTCAATGGTTTCCATTTTACTCTTCAAGTCTGAAAAATGAAAAAAAGCTTTGAAAAACCAATTACTGTAGTGGTTATGGAACAGAGATTTAGACAACAATATGGATAAGTGCATGAGATTTTGACTATATTGAAATATGATTATGCTGCGTGGAGAGGTAATGGGAAAGCAAATTAAGAAACAGTGAACAGGTTAAAAGTGTCATATTACATATATATTTATATATATAAATTTATAAATATATATATTTGTAAATATATATATTTGAGTCTTTTAGTCCTGCTCTAATAATACTAAGTAATAAAATTTCAGAGCTATGACTTAAGAATATAAATATTTTAATTGACAACTACTTTTGGAAAACAATCTCAGAAAGATAAAAAGATGTTTCCCTCCCCACTCTGGCAGCAGCAGGAGACATTATAGTTCAAAAAATACGGTTTGAGCTAAGAATATACACAAGAACATTATGCTGTCTTTCACTGAAACTGTGTGTGTGTGTGTGTGTATATATATTTCTTTCTATGGTTACTAATATGTTCATGAAAGTATTACTTATACAAAGGAGACTTGTAAGAAACCCAGACTGCTGCTAGGTTCTAGGAAAATCCCTTTAAGATTTTTACGTGATCAATTTGTTGCACCATTACTAATATTTCAACTGACAGGTCTGTATGTATTCCTGAAAGGTATAATTTCTTATAAGATTTTTTAGCCAACACAGATGGATCATTAGCAATTCAAAATGTCAAATTCTAAATGACGACAGTCAATAATAATGTCTAATAATATCTACACTCTGCAGGTCCCTGATTCTGGTCTTGAATAGGAGAGGAGGAAAAGAAGATAGGGGAAAAGAAAAGAAGCCATTTATGCATCCCTCCCTAATTCAGTATCCGAGCATGAGAGAGTCTCAAGCAAGTGGGGAAGAAGAGAGGATTTCGTTTTGAATGAAGTTAGGAGTTTTTATTATTGCACTGAACTAAATAGGCATTTTACTAAAGTCAAGACTGTTCTTGTTATTTAAAGGAATGGCATCATCAATGGAACTCTTTGAGATTTCATCCAGAGGCTGGGAAAGAACATTCATGGTAGCTTTTATTGTTATTTTCATTATTGTAAGTTGAGGAAGAGAAAACCCAGGAAAATACACAAACAATGATTGGATTAATAACAGAATAAAACAAGGTGGCTGCAAAACAGGTCAATATTCAAAATCAAGTTTGTTATTACATACCAGCAACATAATTTTTTTTTTTTTTTTTTTGAGACGGAGTTTCGCTCTAGTTGCCCAGGCTGGAGTGCAATGGCACGATCTTGGCTTACGGCAACCTCCACACCCCGGGTTCAAGTGATTCTTCTACCTCAGCCTCCCAAGTAGCTGGGATTACAGGCATGCACCACCACGCCTGGCTAATTTTGTATTTTTAGTAGAGACGGGGTTTCACCATGTTGGTCAGGCTGGTCTCGAACTCCTGACCTCAGGTGATCTGCCCGCCTTGGCATCCCAAAGTGCTGGGATTATAGGCATAAGCCACCACACCTGGCCAGCAACATAATTTTTTTTTTTCTTTTTTTTTTTTTGAGACGGAGTCTCGCTCTGTCGCCCAGGCTGGAGTGCAGTGGCCAGATCTCAGCTCACTGCAAGCTCCGCCTCCCGGGTTTACGCCATTCTCCTGCCTCAGCCTCCCGAGTAGCTGGGACTACAGGCGCCCGCCACCTCGCCCGGCTAGTTTTTTATGTATTTTTAGTAGAGACGGGGTTTCATCGTGTTCGCCAGGATGGTCTTGATCTTCTGACCTGGTGATCCGCCCGTCTCGGCCTCCCAAAGTGCTGGGATTACAGGCTTGAGCCACCGTGCCCGGCCTAACATAATTTTAAAAAATATACCTGTTCACAACTGAGGCTTGGGGAAAAGAAAAGGAAAAAAAATACCACCTATAATAGCAACAAAATGTAAGATTTTCAGAATCAATCTAACAAAAAATGTACAATACGTACAAGAGAAAATCCTGAAATGTTACCGAAAAAAATTAGGAAATATCAATAAACGGAGTGCTATATCATATTCCTGGACAGGAGGATTCAATAGCACAACAATGTTAACTCCCCCAAAATTGATCTAGAAATTCAATTCTATTCCAATCAAAATGCCAGCAGAGTATTTGTGGGTGTGATTTGATGCTCCGATTACATAATTCAAATAGAACAACAAGGAACCAAGAATAACCAGAACAATTTTAAAGAACAAGGTGGGTGAACTACCTCTACCACATATTAAGTCTCACTATGAAAGTTTTTAAGATACCCTGGCATTAGAGTAAGGACAGAAAAACAAAATAATAAAACAACATAAAGAGAGAAACACAATAGAAAAAGAATATTCAAAACAGAAATAGACCCAAACATATAAAGAAACTTGACAGGTGACACAGCAGCATTAACTATTCCTGGACTGATTATCCATGTGGAAAAAGTTAATCAGATTTCCACCTCATACATACAAATGTATTTATATAAAATAAATTCCAGATAAATTAAACCTAAATGTGAAAAGCAAAACTTTGAAAATATAGGAATATGTAGAAACATATATGTATGATACACATATATGATAAATGGGGGATAGCAGGGCACAGCAGCATGCACCTGTAGTCCCACCTACTAAAGAGGGTGAGGCAGAAGAATCACTTGAGCCCAGGACTTCGAGGCTAGCTTGGGCAACATAGCAAGACCCAGTCTCTAAAAACAATTTTTTAAAAAGTTTACAAAAAAGGAGAATAACAAGGCATAAAACGGTTTCTTAAACAAAAAGCACAAACAATAAAGAAAAACCTGATAAATTCAGTAACATTAAATTGAGAAACTCACATCTATCAAAAGACACTAATTTTGAAAAGTCAAAGATAGGCCACTGACCTAGGGTAAACATTTGCAAAACATAAAGCTATCAAGATTATCCAGAATGAATACACACATACACACACACACACACACACATTTTTTTTTCTACAAATCAATAAGAAAAAAGATTACAGAAACATTGGCAAGGGATATAAACAGGTAATTAACAGAAGAGCCTGGCATTAGAGTAAGGACAGAAGAAGAGATGGCTGGATGGTCAATGAACATGAGAAATATACTTCCTTTCACTAGTAGTCAGGAAAATGAAAGAAACAAGATACCATAACCCAGTGAATTTACAAAAATCTTAAAGTTTGGCAATAACAAATGTTGACAAAGATGCTGAGTTATGGAAACTCTCAAGCCCTGTTAATGGGAGAATAAACTGGTGTAACTGCTTTGAAGAGCAAATTGGTAATACCCAGCAAAAGGAAAGTGCATATATTCTACAACCCAACAATTTTGCTTCTACCAGCTATCTTAGAGAAACACTTGCGTTATGTATACAAGAAGTTATGGACACAAAGTTTTGCTGCAGAATATTTGTAACTCCCAAATTTGGAAACAATGTAAATGTCTATCAACAGGAAAATAAATAAGAAAATTGTGGCTTAGTAACTCAATGGAAATGAATGAACTAGAATAACATACTGAGGAATATCACCAGTGTTGAATGAGAAAAGCAAAAGGAAGAAGTATATACACCATTTATTTAAAGAAAAAGAACATACAAAACAATGCTATATATTGTTTAATATGTATACACTAATATACATGGACTGCTTTTACTACATTATACATGCAATAAAAGCATGAAGACATGGGAATGATATTTCAACGCAGAGTGGTTATTTCAAAAGGTTTAAGGGGGACAGTGGAGCTTCAACTCTGTTTCATTTCTTAGTCTAGGTGGAAGCTACACATAAATGTGTTATAATGTTTTCTATGCCTTTCTGAAAGTCTAAAACATTTCACAATAAAAAGCAAAGTTTGAGGAGATTGTTAGGGACCACAAGATTTGGTGAGAAGGAATCCTTTGGTAATTTCTCTTACAGGAGTTTTCATGAAGTAGCTGTTACAAAAACTTAAGATATGTAAGTTAAAAAAAGAATGAGAATTGAAGCTGGAATTGTAAAATGAACATTGGCAAAAAGTAAAAATGGAGTGTAGGAAACTTAACGATTTGTACAATGCAATGAAAAGAGATTGATTTTCTGTGAAAATACCACATACATCTGACTGCTTAGAGAAAGCTTTAGATCGGCAGCCCTTAGGATACTGGAGAAAGGGAAAATCAAGCTCAACCTTAATGAGGACAAGACTGCTCTTTCCTCCAACTCCAGAGAGACTTTTGCAAGGGCTCAGTGAAGCAAAGGGGTAAGGAAGGGAGGGGTGATATTAGTTTACTGGAGGCTCCGTACAGTGGTCTGAGCCGTCCCCACAGCCGAGGCTTTGAGCACTCTGACCTATATATTAAAATTCCATCTGCCTTGGTGATTTGGTTTGAATATTTATCCCCTTCAAATCTCATGGTGAAATGTGATCCCCAGTGCTGGAGGTGGGGCCTGGTGGGAGGTGTTGGGTCATGGGGGTGGATCATGCACAAATGAGTGTCCTCCCCATGGTAATAAGTGAGTTCTCACTCTGAGTTCACGTGAGATCTGGTTGTTTAAAAAGCCTGGCACCGGCTGGGCACGGTGGCTCACGCCTGAAATCCCAGCACTTTGGAAGGCCGAGGCGGGCGGATCACAAGGTTGAGATTGAGACCATCCTGGCCAACACAGTGAAACCCCATTTCTACTAAAAATACAAAAATTAGCTGAGCGTGGTGGTGCGTAACTGTAGTCCCAGGTACTCGGGAGGCTGAGGCAGGAGAATCGCTTGAACCCCAGAGGCAGAGGTTGCAGTGAGCCAAGATTGCACCACTGTACTCCAGCCTGGCAACAGTGCGAGACTCTGTCAAAAAAAAAAGAAAGAAAGAAGGAAAAAGAAAAAGAAAAAAAGAGCCTGGCACCTCCTCCTTCACTCTTATGCTCCAGCTCCTACCATGTAATATGCCTTTCACCGTGATTGTAAGCTTCCTAAGGCCCTCACCAGGAGCAGATGCCAGCGCCATGCTTCCTGTACAGCCTGCAGAACCATTAGCCAATTAAACTTTTCTTTATAAATTATGGAGTCTCAGGTATCCCTTTATAGCAACACAAAAACAGACTAACACACTTGGTCTCACCTGAACTGGGATCTCCTGGGCCTTCTTTCTCTGCCATCCATGGCTCTTCTCCTTTCTCTAATTGGGATATCACACTAGGTTTGGAAAGTTGATACCCTGCTTATGTAGTAAAAAAAAGAGTGTGAATGTTTATGCTGATGTCTAAGAACCATCCCCAGAGTTTTGTTCGAGTCTTCTGGTATTCAGGGCCTCCACAAGTGAAAAGGGGTGGGTCTTTCTATTCTAACTCTGTGTAGTAAAGTTGTTCCCCAAGGAAGTCAAACCGGATATGCCCTCACTAGGTTTTCGAAGGGAATAAGACATCTTTAATACAGAACCCAAAATCAAGCCTCAAGGAATCCACACATCAACAATTTAAAATAATGACTCTCCTATAATGGGTGGGTTTCTGGATACATGGATAGCCAAGTCTTACCCACTGACACCAAGTTGCTGTAGTTCTCCAGCATCACCTCTCGGTACAGATTCTGATAAGCAGGAGCCAACTGCCCCCACTCTTCCTGGGTGAAGTCAACAGATATGTCCTTGAAAGTCAACAATTCCTAGAACATCAAACACATTTCTGTTTAGCCGGAGACCACTTCTGTTAAGTTCCAAGGAGTTCTGATGGTATTCTAAATTCTGAGAGATTCTAAACTTACTTTTATCAGGAGCCTTCTCTGGATCTGTTTGGAGATCCTTTGATCTCCAAATCTGATCAACAAAACTGTCTGGAACTGTAGTCTGTCTGGATCTCTAATCTGGAGATTACTATAAATAATGTAACATAGAAAGACAGATGGTGATACATGCCTAAGAAAAAAAATTAAGCAGAATAAGAGACATTGGGAGAACCAGAGTGAGGGTAGGATAATCTTTTATGTAAAGTGGTTGGGGAAGGCTCTCTAAAAGGGCGATATTTGACCAGAGACATAAATTCAATAAAAGAGAGAACCACATGGAAATCTGAGAGAAGAGCATCCTGGGCAGGTGCAAAGGACCTAAGGTAAGAGCATCCTTGGCTTGAGGAACAGAAAAGTGAACAGCATGGCTAGAGGTAGCCTGGTTGATGAGAGAGTGGAAGGAGATAAAATCAGAGAGGTGGAGATGAGGAACAGGGTGGGATGGGGATAGAGGTTCCCCCACCACCTCGCACACTTATTGTCACAAAGACCTATGCATTCTTACTGAGCTTGAATTCTGAGGCCCTGCTGGAGTTTAATGTAAAAATGAACAAAACTGTCTGGAACTGCAGTCTAATCCCTTCCTAAGCTCAAATGCTAAAAAGATAAAAAGGAAAGCCCTCAGCATTGGTGGCATGGGCTAATTAGAAGTATACTCAATCAAAAAGCTGTGTGACAGCCAGAGTTCAGCCACAGCTCTAGGAGGAGCCCCTCACCTTAACCACCAGAGAGACAAAAGGGTTTGGAAATAGAACAAACCAAAACAAATGAAGAAACTATATATGTGTGTGTGTGTGGGTGTGTGTATAGACATACAAAACACACACATATATGTATGTATATACACATACACTCCTGCCTTGGCCCCTCTAAGTGTTGGGATTACAGGCATGAGACACTGCGCCTGGCCGAGAGATGACTTTTTACTGTGATAAGCAGTTTCTGGAGAGATGAAGTGCTAATGCAGAGACGCTTAGCATCACACTGAATTTTAAGTAGATACTTGAAACACCTGAGCTCACTACAATAGCCACAGGAGATAGCTATAAAATTATCATAGTAATGCAATATGTGCACTATAGTTTATTTTATGCAGTAGTGATTTAATACTGCATCTTTACATTTGTTTACATTTCTCTCAACTGCAAATGGCACCATGAATAATAGTCTGTGCATACAAGCTTTGAAAATTTTAAACTTTTTATAATAGATACGTGTATCTGTTACGGTAGTAAATAAAATAGACTAGTATCTATATATATTTTATGTATTCATAACATACCTAACTTTTTCTTAATTTTTTCGATACTCCTAGACTACACGGTCCATCTGCAAGTTTTTCCAAATTGTCACAAATCTCCAAAAAATGTTTCAATATATTTATTGAAAAAAGTGTGTATAGAGGTGGACCTGCACAGTTCAAATCTGCGCTGCTCAAGAATCAACTCTAGGCCGGGTGTGGTGGCTCACACCTGTAATCCCAGCACTTTGGGAGGCTGACACGGGCAGATCACGAGGTCAAGAGATTAAGACCATCCTGGCCAACATGGTGAAACCCCATCTCTACTAAAAATACAAAAATTGGCTGGGCATGGTGGTGCATGCCTGTAGTCCCAGCTACTCGGAAGGCTGAGGCAGGAGAATCGCTTGAACCTGGGAGGCAGAGGTTGTAGTGAGCCGAGATCTGGCTACTGCACTCCAGCCTGGCAACAGAGCAAGACTCCATCTCAAAAAAAAAATAATAAAAAAAAAAAGAATCAACTGTAAATGAAAATTCTACAAGTGAAAAATACAATATCTACAAAATTCATTGGATGGGCTTAAAGTAGATAAGACCATGAGGAAGATAAGATCAGTGATCAGTGAAACTTAAGATGGGTCAATAAATATTATTCAAACTAGAGTACCAAGAGGAAAAAAATATGTGGGATAATATCAAGTGGTCTATTATACATGGAATTAGAATCTCAGGGCTAGGTGGAGTGGCTCATGCCTGTAATCCCAGCACTTCGTAAGGCCAAGGCAGGAGGATTGCTTTAGCTCAGGAGTTTGAGACCAGCCTAGGCAACATAGGAAGACCCTATCTCTACAAAAAAATACAAAAATTAGTCAGGCATGGTGGCACATACCTGCAGCCCCAGCTACTCAGGAGCTCAGGAGGCTGAGGTAGGAGGATTGCTTAAGCCTGAGAGGTAGAGGAGGGAAGGAGGGAGGGAAGGAGAGAGGAAGGGAAGAAAGCAAGAAGGAAGGGAGGGAGAAAGAGCAATCTCAGAAAACAGAATAGGTAGAAAAAATATTTGAAAAATAATGGCTGAAGATTTTCCAAACTAATGGGAAAAAAATCAACCCACAGATCCAAGAAGCTCAGCAAACCCTAAAAAGGATAAACTCAAAAGAAAATCACAGCAAGGCACTGTGACTCATGCCTGTAATCCCAGCACTTCGGGAGGCCATGGCGGCAGATCACTTGAGGTCAGGAGTTTGAGACCAGCGTGGCCAACGTGGTGAAACCCCATCTCTACTAAAAACAAAAAAATAATAATAATTAAAAAATTTTTTAAAATACGCCTGGGTGTGTCCTAGCTACTTGAGAAGCTGATATGAGAGGATTGCTTGAACCCGGGAGGTGGAGGTTGCAGTGGGCCAAGATCATGCCACTGCACTCCTGCCTGGATGACAGAGCAAGACTTGTCTCAAAAAACAACAACAGCAGCAACAACAAATCACACCTATGCACATCAGATAAAAGTTGGTATAAAACAGACACATGGCCAGGCGTGGTGGCTCACACCTGTAATCCCAGCACTTCGGGAGGTTGAGGAGGGCAGATCACGAGGTCAGGAGATTAGACCATCCTGGCTAACATGGTGAAACCCTGTCTCTACTAAAAATACAAACAATTAGCTGGGCGAGGTGGCGGGTGCCTGTAGTCCCAGCTACTCGGGAGGCTGAGGCAGGAGAATGGCGTGAACCCAGGAGGCAGAGCTTGCAGTGAGCCGAGATCGCGCCACTGCACTCCAGCTTGGGCGACAGAGCAAGACTCTGTCTAAAAAAAAAAAAAAGAAAATGAAAAAGAAAAAAAACAGATACATCACATAAACAGAATAACAGCTGCCTTCTCATCACAGATAATACAATCTAAAAGATAATGGAACATTGTTAAAGTACTTAAAGAAAAAGCAGTCAACCTAGAATTCTTTATCCAATAAGATCCTCAAATAGGAATATAAAGAAATGTTTAGATCAATGAGTGTTGTGAGAATTTGTCACTAGAACACCCACATTATAAGAAATGCTAAACAAAGTTCTTTAAGCTGAAGGGAAATAATACAAGATAGAAACCTGGAATGAAAGGAAAAAAGGAAGAGTGCCTAAATGGATAAATATAAGGGCAAATACGAAAGATGTGTTTTTTCCATGTTCATAGTTTGTTATAAGACAGTTTACTATTAAAAGCAAAACTAAGAACAATGTACTATGGTGTTTTTACACGTAAAACAAAATGTATATTGACAAAACGCTAAGAGTGGGAAGGAGTATATGAAAATATAATGTGGCCGGGCGCGGTGGCTCACGCCTGTAATCCCAGCACTTTGGGAGGCCGAGGCGGGCGGATCACAAGGTCAGGAGATCGAGACCATGGTGAAAACCCGTCTCTACTAAAAAATATAAAAAAATTAGCCGGGCGCAGTGGCGGGCGCCTGTAGTCCCAGCTACTGGGGAGGCTGAGGTAGGAGAATGGCGTGAACCCGGGAGGCGGAGCTTGCAGTGAGCCGAGATTGCGCCACTGCACTCCAGCCTGGGCGACAGAGCGAGACTCCGTCTCAAAAAAAAAAAAAAACAAAAAAAAAGAAAATATAATGTAAGTCTTTCATATCATATGTGAAGCCATAAAACATTAATTCAAAGTAACTGTGGAATATTACTTTTGTAACATGTGTAATGTTAAATACAATGTGTAACACTTCACAGTTACTTTGAATTAATATTATATGGCTTTGCATATAATATGACCGTTTTTAGTGGTTGTTAGAACAACCACTAAAAACAAATCAAAGAACTGGCCAGACTCAGTGGTTCACGCCTGTAATCCCAGTACTCTGGGAGGCCAAGGTAGATGCATCACCTTAGGTCAGGAGTTTGAGACCAGCCTGGCCACCATGGAGAAACCTCATCTCTACTAAAAATACAAAAATTAGCTGGGCATGGTGGTGGGAGCTTATAATCCCAGCTACTGAAGAGGCTGAGGCAGGAGAATTGCTTGAACCCAGAAGGCAGAGGTTGCAGTGAGCTGAGATCATGCCACTATACTCCAGCTTGGGCAACAAGAGTGAAACTCTGTCTCAAAAAAACAAAACAAAACAAAAAACAAAAACCAGAAAGCAGGCCGGGCGGGGTGGCTCATGCCTATAATCTCAGCATTTTGGGAGGGCAAGGCAGGTGGATCACGAGGTCAGGAGATCGAGACCATTCTGGCTAGCACAGTGAAACCACATCTCTGCTAAAAATACAAAAAAAAAATTAGGCAGGTGTGGTGGCACGCACCTGTAGTCCCACCTACTCAGGAGGCTGAGGCAGGAGAATTGCTTGAACCCAGGACGCAGAAGTTGCAATGAGCCGAGATCACGCCACTGCACTCCAGCCTGGGTGACAGAGCAAGATTCTGTCTCAATTAAAAAAAAAAAAATTCAAAGAACTGTAGTTTAAAGGTCATTAGAGGACATAAAATGGAATACTGGAAAAATGATTCAATGCAAAAGAAGGCAGAAAAAGGCTGGGCACAGTCGCTCACACCTGTAATTCCGCACTCTCGGAGGCTGAGGTGGGCAGGTAACTTGAGGTTAGGAGTTTGAGACCAGCCTAGCCAACATGGTGAAACCCCATCTCTACTAAAACTACAAAATTAGCTGGGCGTTGTGGTAGGCGCCTATAATCTCAGCTACTCGGGAGGCTGAGGCAGGAGAATCACTTGAACCCAGGAGGCGGAGGTTGTAGTGAACCGAGGTCACACCACTGCACTCCAGCCTGGGTGACAGAGTGAGACTCTGTCTTTAAAAAAACAAAACCAAACAAAAAATAAGAAGGCAGGAAAGGAGAAACATAAAAACAAAGGCTAGATAGGATAAATAGCAAGCAAAAACAAAAGTATACACTTAGACCCAACCATACAGATTGCTTTATTTTTTATTTTATTTTATTATTATTATTTTTGAGACAGAGTTTTGCTCTTGTTGCCCAGGCTGGAGTGCAGTGGCGCAATCTTGGCTCATGCAACCTCCACCTCCTGGGTTCAAGTGATTCTCCTGCCTCAGCCTCCCGAGTAGCTGGGATTACAGGCACACACCACCACGTCCGGCTAATTTTGTATTTTTAGTAGAGACGGGGTTTCTCCATGTTTGCCAGGCTGGTCTCAAACTCCTGACCTCAAGTGATCTGCCCGCCGGGCTCCCAAAGTGCTGGAACCTGTGTGAGCCACCACACCCAGCCACTTTAGCTTTTTACAATCTCAGTTTCCTCAAATAAGAAGTTCAAATGCTAATATCTGCCATCTAGGATTGGAATATATTGCAGCTTTATTTATAGTAATATGGAAAAAGTAACGATAATAGTCTAAAGAGTTATCGCTACATTCTTCTATCTGGAATTTTTCACTTCCTACATTTATCATAAACTGATGGGATTAAAGGATTACATTTTTAAAAACTGAAATACAATTTACATACAGGAAAATACACTAAGAAAGTGTATAGTTTGGGCTGGGTGCAGTGGGCTTATCTGTAATCCCAGCACTTTGGGAGGCTGAGGCAGAAGGATTGCTTGAGCTCAAGAGTTTGAGACCAGTTGGGCAACGTAGTGAGACCCTATTTTTTTGTGTCATTTTTTTAATTGGCAGAGTATGGTGGCATGTTCCTGTAGTCCTAGCTACTTGGGAGGCTTAGGCAGGAGAACTGCTCAAGCCCAGGAGTTTGAGGTTGCAGTGAGCTATGACTGTACCACTGCACTGCAGTCGTAGCTACAAAGTGAGACTCAGTCTCTACAAAAAAAAAAAATTAAAAAATGTGTACGGTTTGACTTTGACATATGTAACATCATGTAATCAAATCAAGATAGAGAACATTTCCACCATCTCAGAACGTTCCCTCATGCCCCTTTTTAATCAGTATTCCACTCCATGCCGAGTTGATCCATCAGTTGATTCCACCCCACCCCCAGATCTCATTTTAAAATGAGATCTCTATTTTTTAAAAAGAATATATGGTCTGTAGTTGTTAGGCGTAGTGTTCCTTCCATAAGTGTTAATTAGGTTAAATTGGTTGATAGTGTTGTTCAAATCTTCTGTATCCTTGATGAGTTTTTGTCTACTCATCAATTACTGAGAGAGGAGTGTTAAAGTTTCTAATTATTGTGATTTTGTCTCTCTCTCTCTTTAGTTCTGGCAATTTTGCTTTATTTTGAAGTTCTGTCATCACATGTACAGACACTTAGAATTGTTGACCCTCTTATTATTACAAAATGTCCCTTTTTGCCTAGTAATATTTCTTTTCCAGAAGTCCATTTGCGTGATATAATATATACCTCCAATGTTCTTTTAATTATTGTTTGTACGGTATAGCTTTTTCATCTTCTTACTTTAAACTTGAAACTCCATCTCAAAAAAAAAAAGCTAAAGTAATTGCCCCAGATCACTGAGTAACTAGAAATTAGATGTTGTACCATCTAATTTCAGAACTCCAGTTCATTTCACTTAAAACTCTTCTGTCCTCCAATAAGATCTCCTCTTTAAGTCTTTCTTTCACATTTATTCTACAATTTTCCTTCCATTTCATCTATGTTTCCAATAGGCAGTACAGACTATCCCATTTGTGACACCCTGTTGTAGCTGCTCTCAGTGGCTACTCTAGCTTTGCTGCCCAGCCTGTCTGATGTGTGCACTGTGTGGCCTATTTCTTCCCTACTCACTTCTCCTTTGGTTCTGGTTTGACCTCTGTTCTCAATATTACACTTAAGGTCACCTCTCCAAGTTCACAGTAATACATGTACATCACTAAGAAAGTCAGAACCTTCTTACCTATTTTGATTTTGAGTATTTTATTGAGATTTCTCTTAGATCTCAAGTGGTATCAATTGGTTTTTAGGGGCTAGAATTGTATCACTCATTTCACTTTCCTTATAGAAAGTAGCATAATACTAGATTTAGATGTTGGTGAGAAACAAGAGTGACATGGAGGGAGACCCCTGTGAGTAGGGAAATTGCCACCACTGGAGCCCAATTTGTTGTAAAAGGGCAACTTGCATTGAGCTCCCCAGGTTGAATTTGTTAGTCTTAATACCCTACCTCACCACCACTCCCACCTCTGCAAAAGACAGAATCCCTACTCACGTGGGATTCTGCTGTCGGGAGTCCAGGGGTCACTTCATCCTCTACACTTTCTCTCTGGGTCTTTAGGTCATCAGCATCCTGAGACAGCAGAGCTGGGGAGGGAAAAGAGCCATGAGCTTTGTATCTCCCAAAATCACCCAAATAGAGAAACTGCCTGCAGACCCACTCAATGTGGCTCCTCCCTGAAAAGGTTCACAAAGGGGGACATTGAGAGTGACTCAAGAGCAGCCTGAAGCCTCCTTAATGAGGAGGACCTGCTGCAAGTTGCTTTGGGCATTCATGTTTCCCGATGATCAAAAACTATGTATGAGAGAACAAAGTATTTAAATGGAGAATTCTTTAAATCCCACTCCCCCTCCAAAAAACTCTACCAATGGTCAATACTGGTCCAAAAGCACAGCCACTCCTTTGTTCAAAAATCATCAAAGGTTCCCCACTGACAAGAAAGAAAAATCCAAACACTTCACCATGGACTTCAAGGCACTCTACAATCTGCCCAAAGCATATTTTCTCAACAATGGGTACCACTACACTATCATCCTTTATACATGGGACACACCCACCCACCACATTCTTAGTCAGTCAGGCTAAAGATTCTCAGTCGAACTAAAGATTCCCCATTTTCTTCAAGGCACCCACTTTTGTATCCTTTCCCCAAATCTACACAAAAAACCTAAGACATTCTTCAAGGCCCAAATCAATGTTACCTGCTCTGTGAAAATTTCTTAAATACATACAACCAGGCCAGGCGCAGTGGCTCATGCCAGTAATCCCAGCACTTTGGGAGGCTGAGGCAGGTGGATCACGAGGTGAGGAGTTCGAGACCAGCCTGGCCAATATGGTTAAACCGCGTCTCTACTAAAAATACAAAAACTATAACAAAAACTATAACTGCCTGCAGACCCACTCCATGTGGCTCCTCCCTGAAAAGGTTCACAAAGAGGGACATTGAGAGTGACTCACAACTATAACAACGTAAAAGGTAATTAAGGTCACAAACTTCGGTGAAACCCTTGAAGTCCAAATCTTCTTGATATTGTGAATTGTACCCCTTCCAGTTTAGTTTCTTCTGGACTTTCCTTACCTAACTGACCACCTTTTAAAATTTGCATACATTATGATTAAAATTGGGCCTCTACTGTGATGATTCCTATTTCCTCTCATGTTTTAAAGTACAAACTAACATTCAATAAACATTACCATTAAGTAGTGCAGACATTTGTAAGCATTTCCTTGATTCAATTTGTTGTGACCTTACCAGTTTTGAATTGGAATTGCACCATTTCATAGATAAAGGAAACTAAGTATACTGCTGCACTTTTAAGTTTTCCAAACAGTGTTTAAAAATTGCATGGTTTTAATTTTTTAAACTCAGTTTAAAAAGACTAAAACATTCTTTCAAAAGAGGCATCTAAATGTGTTCCTAATTTTGTATATAGGCTTAGGTTTTATAACCAATGAAAAAAAGCTGCTATCAAATATGAAAAAAAAAAAAAATGCAAAAATTAGCCAGGCATGGTAGCGGGCACCTGTAGTCCCAGCTTCTCGGGAGGCTGAGGCAGGAGAATCACTTGAGCCTGGGAGGCAGAGGTTGCAGTGAGCCGAGATCGCGCCACTATACTCCTGCCTGGGCGACAAAGTGAGACTTTGTCACAAAAAAAAAAAAAAAAAAAAAAAAAAAAAATTACAACCAGAACAAAGTGTCCTGTCTCTTGTGTTCCAAAAGGACTTTTCTTAGGCCGCTTCTATTATTTTGATTGAGGTGTATGCCTATCTCCATCCACTGGTAATCAGAATTAGAGATAATTATTCATTTTTCCATCTTTTAAGATGCTTAGCCAAAGTCCCTGCCTGACACGGCTAAAACAATAAATATTGGCTGAATGTAAAGCATTAAAGGTATGAATTAAAACACCACATGAGACACATGACTTCCTCCATCCTTCTATTTACTGCTAACCAGACCACTAAAGAAGGTGTGATTTTTGGGCATCACTCCCACAGTTCAGGATAACATGAGAGTAATCTGGCATGTCATTCCTGCCTCTCAGCAGATGAAAACAATGATACTTGTGCTAAATATTGGGTTGGGGTGAAAACGATTGGAACCTGTGCAGGAAAACCCTTAGAGGACTTAAGGAGGGCAGAAATCTTAGACCCCTGTCTGTGAATCACATTCCCACACTCAGGCACCACTGGCGGAGAACACCTTGTGTTCTGTCTTCCTGCCGCATGTAGTATCTGAAGATGGGAGATGAGAGCAGCTGAAAGCACGTGTCACAAGGAGTCCATGCTGGAACCCAAGATTTTCCCTCACAGCTGTCCCCTTCCCAAAAACCACAAGAAATGAACCCACAAAGAACCTTCTCTCCCTCTTTCTCTCTACTTCAATGAAGTGTGTACCCATCTTTTCCCACACAAATGAGATCCCCTTCTTCCCCCTCCATCAGTCCATTCTCACCCTTTCCTTCAAACATTTTAGTCACATCCTCCCACAGGGGCACCCTCTCCGTGGCCTTCTTTGGATGTTGCAACTTCACCCAGGTGCTGGCCTTGGTAGGCAGGGTGATCAGGAGCTGCTGTGGCATGATGACTGCCTGACTGGACTTGTCCACTTCTGGTGAGGAAACTGCCAGAAGCTCTGATGAGAGGCTTCACAGCTGTGGGGTGTTGCTCAGATTCCAATCACCTGCCCTCAGGACTTTGGTGTGTCCCTGCAGCACCAGGACCTGGGGGTTCCTAGAGGCTGATGTGACTTTAACAATTCTGGAAAACAAACTCCCCTTTAAATCAAGCACTTTCTTTGGGAGGCAGCCAGTTAGTTAAGTTTGAGTTCATGTCTCCATAGAGGAGCAAAAGGGAAGGGAAGAGGGATCCAGAAGCACTTGTCTCCAGAACTCCAGAATCTGCAGAAATATATTTAAAACTGCAAAATACCAAAAAAAAAAAAAAAAAAAAAAAAAGAAAATGTTATCCATGCAGGAATAAATATAATACATGTTCCTGGATGTGGCTCCATCTCCAGGTCCATACATACACACACAAACATGCAAAGGTGTACAAACATGCACAGACCCTGCCTCGTCTTCTCTCCTTGTAAGCTGCATGCATCTTCTGCCTGGATACAGACGGGGTTTAAGAAGGCAGGCTTTGAAATCAGACAGCCTGGCTTAGAACCCTGACACTTGCACTTAAAAGCTCTAAGACACTTCAACTCTCAGCTTCAGTTTCTTAATCTATAAAATGGAGATAATAATTGTATTCTATAGAGTTATAATGTTGGTTGAGACAATGCTAGGCATACAGTAAACCCTTAATAAACATTGTTACAAACCTGTTATATTGCTGAATCACAGCATTAGTTTTTAAAGTTATTTTTAGAAACAATTAAATCTGAATTTAAAGTTCAAAATATGTCAACTGACATAATAATGACATAGTTGCATTTTGGCATGAGCAAGCAGTGACAGCCACGTCACCACCCACGCAGATGCCCAGCAGCTGGTAAGTTCCGTTGACCCACACTGGGAAGATGCATCTTGGTTTCAGAAATGTTAAGATTGGGAAAGAGGGTATGTCTTCAAATGGTGTAAATGTAGTATAATAAGGACTATTGCAGAATGGTAATAGGCAAATTTGGAAACAACTCAAATCCATCATTTCAACCAACCCCGAGAATCTAACCAGGTGCTTTCACCGTGACCAGGTCCAAAGTATATGGCACCCCAAGAACAGTCGGAACTATGTGGGAAGGGAGCTGCCCAACTTTTTGAAGTTTGTTGGAGAAGGATGGGTATGTGACTTATGGGTTTGTGTGTGTGTGTGTGTGACTATATGCAGAGACAGGAGCTGCGTGTGTTCTAGAAATTGGAGCTTGTGAAACATATCCCACCCCTGAATACATAAAAGGTCTTGTTACCAAAGTGCAGAAATTTTCGAATCTTACTTGGGAAACAGTTAATGGCTGAGAAGCTTCATATCGAAGATGCCCCACCCTCACAGTGCTCCTAGACATGCCACCCTCGGACTTAAAGACTGCACACAGACTCCTACTCACCACATCGGCCTTGGACCCAGGTAGGACCAGAGATAGGGGCGTGGGAGCGCTCACTCTTGAGGTTTTCAGCAGTGGAGTGTCTCTTTAAGAGACGGACTGAGTGGTAACAGATATTGTTCCCTCCCAGCCTTTTATAGACAGACCACATCTCCACTCAACGCAATCATTCTCCAAAAAGCGTCCAGTGTTGAGGTCGGCTTCCTTCGGAAGCCCAGAGGACCCTCGGCCTCCGGAGTGGACGAGGTTCTGCTCCAAATTCCCATCAGCGGCCCGCCCAGGCGGGTGGGCTTTCCCAGCCGCGCCCCCAGGAGCGAGGCTTTGAGGGCCGGAATGGGAGGTGTGCCCTGAGCCGTCGTCTTGCAGACCCGGGCGAGGATACACCTTCCTGGCTGCCGCTTTAACACGGGACCGGCTGCTGCAGCCAAGCCCACCCAGCCTGGCCTCTTAGGCCGCAGCCGAGCGTCTCGCCTGGCCTCTGCCCTCCGGCCGCGCCCTCCCGGCCGCTAGCACCGCCGGCCGCTCTCACTTCAGCTCTGGTGGCTCCGGGGCCCACCCCACGCGGTCCCGCTGCAGCAGCAGCAGCTGCCTCAACCCGCGCGTCTTCCGGCGGGTTGTGAGCCCCGGCCGCCGGCTCCGCCCACGGGGGGCGGCCACGGAGCCCGCCCTCTCCCGGGAAGCAGCGCGCGCCCTCGAACCCGGAAGCTGGAAGCCGCCGGAGCGCGCCCCCGAGGGCCGCCCGGAACCGTGGATATCGGCCACCCAGCCACACCGCCCCACGTTTCCTCACAGCGGTCCTTGGGAGACCTCCTTCAGCCTTTCCGGTGAAGCGCCTTCTCTGTCATTCATTCATTAACTCATTCATTCAGTTATCCTGAGCGTGTAGGATCTACCCCCACATTCTTATAGGCCCTGAGTATACAGCAGTTAACAAAATGCAGTTCTGCTTTCTTGGAACTTAATTACATTGAAATTAATTGACAGTGACAAATAGAAAAATAAATAGATAATACCCCAGGCGATGGTGAGGACCATGAAGAAAAGGAAAGCAGAGTGGGGAGATGGTGGGCTAGGATATTTGTATCAACCCACTGTAGAAAACAACAATAAAATTAAAAAATAAAATTCTGGAATACATATATATGTGTGTGTGTGTGTATATATATATATATATATAATTTTTTTTTTTTTTGAGACGGAGTTTCGCTCTTGTTGCCCAGGCTGGAGTGCAATAGTGTGATGTCGGCTCACCACAACCTCCGCCTCCTGTATTCAAGCGATTCTCCTGCCTCAGCCTCCGGAGTAGCTGGGATTACAGGCATGCACCACCATGCCCAGCTAATTTTGTATTTTTAGTAGAGACGGGGTTTCTCCATGTTGGTCAGGCTAGTCTCAAACTGCGGACCTCAAGTGATTGATCCGCCTTGGCCTCCCAAAGTGCTGGGATTACAGGCGTGAACCACCGCACCCGGCATATATATATAATTATTCTTGAGACAGAGTCTCTGTCCCCCAGGCTGGAGTGTAGTGGTGTGATCTCCGCTCACTGCAACTTCCACCTCCCGGGTTCAAGCAATTCTCCCTGCCTCAGCCTCCTGAGTAACTGGGATTACAGGCGCCTGCCACTAAGCCTGGCTAATTTTTGTATTTTTTAGTAGAGATGGGGTTTCACCATGTTGGCTAGGCTGGTCTCAAACTCCTGGCCTCAAGTGATCCACCCACCTTGGCCTCCCAAAGTGCTAGGATTACAGGCGTGAGCCACTGCGCCCAGCAGTAATATATATTTTTAATGTTCTTAAAAGCGTGTTATTAGTTTGCGAGGGCTGCCATTAAAGAAATCACTGATTAGCTAAAACAACAGAAATTTCTCACAGTTCTGGAGGCTAGAAATCCAAGATAAAGTGTGGGCAGGTTTGGTTTGTCTGAGGTCTATCCCCTTGGCTTGCAGATGGTCACCTTCTTTGTCTTCACATGGTTTTGAGGTAGGAGAGCTGCAGGACTTATTTCCCTGGTAGCTAAGGGATGAAGTGTAAAAACCTGCAAGAACCAGCAGATGGTGAGGAAAGAGGTCCCTAGCCACCCTTATTGCTCATTATCATAAAATATTCCCACTAGTGCCAAGACAGTTTACAAGCGCCATGGCAGTGACCTGGAAGTCACCGTCCCTTTCTGTGGCAATGACCTGGAAACTATAACCTTTCCCTAGAGAGTTCTAAATAACCTACTCCTTAATTTGCATGTAATTGAAAGTGGTTAAAAGTGAATATAAACACAGTTGCCCAAAGCCCACACATTGCCAACTATGGGTGCATGGCCTATGAGTTATCCCTGCTCCAGAAGGAACAGTACAGTTCAATAAAAGATTACTAACACCACCAACTCACCCGTGAATTCTTTCCCCCGCAAAGGTAAGAATTCTCCTAGGCTAAGCTCAGATTTTGGCTTGCCTATCTTGCATCAGTTTCGTGTGTGTGGGGGGGGGGGGGGGGGAGGTGCGCACACGCGCGCCCCTGGTGCTTTCTGTGTCCAAACTTCCTCTTTTTATAAAAATGCCAGTCAGATTGGCTTAGAGCACACCCTAATGCTTCATTTTAACTTAATCACCTCTGTAAAGGCCCCATTTCTGAACACAGTCATATTGGTTAGGGTCTTGTGAATGGGTCTGTTGAGTCCGTAACAAGGCATCTAACATGTGAAAAGATAGTAGGAGGTCCGTCACAGTGGCTCACACCTGTAGGCCTAACTACTTGGGAGGCTGACATGGGAGGATCACTTGGACCCAGGAGCTGGAGGCTGCAGTGAGCTATGATTGTGCTACTGCACTCCAGCCTGGGTGACAGAGCAAGACCCTGTCTCAGAAAAAAAAAAAAAAAAAGCCAGAATCCAGGTAAGTAATACAGCTTGGAAGCTGCTTTTGTCCTGACGGCATTTACCTAAAAGGAAAATGATAATCGTCCTTTTAACTTCAAAGAGGAATAAAATAAAACACAATGAGTGGGGAGTAAAATAGAAGACCCTCCTTACTGCCGGGTATTGTAGCTCACACCTGTAATCCCAGCACTTTGGGTGGCCAAGGTGGGCAGATCACCTGAGGTTGGGAGTTCGAAACCAGCCTGACCAACAAGGAGAAACCCCATCTCTACCAAAAATACAAAAATTAGCTGAGCATGGTGGCACATGCCTGTAATCCCAGCTACTTGGGAGACTGAGGCAGGAGAATCACTTGAACCTGGGAAGCGGAGGTTTCAGTGAGCCAAGATTGTGCCAGCCTGGGCAACAAGAGCAAAACTCCATCTGAAAAAAAAAAAAAAAAAAAGAAGAAGAAGAAGAAGACCCTCCTTACAATAACTGGGACCCGAGAGGGCAACAGCCTCAGGGTGAGGATGAATTGAAAATGGAACAGCTTAAAAGGAATTTACAGGCTGGATCAAATTGCCTGTCTCAAACATGATCTTAGTTTTAGACTGTCTCTGACTATGGTGTCACCAGATGCTTGGCAAAAGTAAATGTGAATCCTTTTTGGAGGAAAGCCTTATAATTGTAGGGCCCACATTTTTCCTACAGGTAAGTTTTCATAGACAACGTCAAATACAGAATTAAAGGTACAGGTACACAAAGAAACTTGACTATTTTAGTGAGAACCAGCAGAAACACAAACATTGGAAACAGACCTGCAGAAAAAACTGCTTTTGGAATTAAAATAATATTTTCTTGGGTCGGACACAGTGGCTTATGTCTATAATCCCAGCACTCTGGGAGGCCAAGGCAGTTGGATCGCTTGAGTTCAGGAATTCAAGACCAGCCTGGGCAACATGGCAAAACCCAGTCTCTACAAAATATCAAAAATTAGCCAGGCATGGTGGCACAGGCCTGAAGTCCCAGCTCCTCAAGAGGCTGAGGTGGGAGGATCGCTTAAGCCCAGTAGGTTGATGCTGCAGTAAATCACGGTGATACCACTGCACTTCAGCCTGGGTGACAGAGCAAGACCCTGGCTTAAAATATATGTATATTTTCTTGCTTAACTATTAGAATTTTTAGGAAAAAAAGTAAAATAAAATAATATTTTCTTTGTCCGAAGAAATAAAAAAGATAACTTGGACAATTTTGTCAGGTACCTAAAAACTATACAAAGTGATACAGCAGATTTAAAAGAGAAGTAAATAGACTTCTATTCTATGACTGAGAAATACAGTAACTAAATTAAGAACTCAGTTAATGGCAGATTAGACATTGCTGAATGGAGAATAAATTGAAAGGAAGGTAAGTCACAAGAAATTATCTAGAATAAAGCACTGAGAAACAAAAATGTACTCTACAGAAGACAGAGTAAGAGACATAGAGAATACACTAAGAGGATCAAACTAAGTTTAACAAGAGATAAAGCTAGGGCAGAGATAGTATTTGAAGAAATAAGGGCTGAATATGTTTAGTACCTATGAAAGCAATCAGGTCACAGATACAAGATGCCATAGTGGGATAAATAAACCCTCTAGTGGGATAAATAAACCCTTTTATTTGTCTAGTCAAGGAAATCTGCACCTCGTAGAAGAAATCCACGCATTATAGTAAAACTACAAATTGTTATAGAACCAAACTGGGGTCCACTTGCCTGGTGCAGTAAAAACAGATATCCACACTGAGGTTGCAGTGGTAGAAAGGAAGGCATTTATTTGCAGAGCACCAAGCAAGGAGGACCAAGCAGCTAATGATCACATTCTGACCTCCTCCATGGCTGGCAGGTAAGGGTTTGTAAAGGCAGGGGTAAATTTCAGGAAAGCAGAAGCTACAGGCAAAACCGTAAATCAGTACATGGAGAGTACACGTTAGTTTTGGCCTAAAAGGGTGGGATATCTTGAAGCGGGGTGGCGTGTGGGGTGGGGGTGGCTTACAGGTAATAGATTTCAGGATTTTCTGATTTGCAGTTGGTTAAGGAAGAGACGCTTTGTCTTAAAATTTGGGATCAGCAGAGGAAAATGTTAACTGGTTTGCGGCTGTAACTCCCTCCAGGCCCCTCCAGAATAAATTTAGAGCAAAACACTACGATCGGAGTTTAATCTTCAGTTCTCCCTATGTGAGGTCTACTCGCCAGCAGATCTGTTCAGTTAGGGATCCTCAGTGGTGGGGTCCAGGTTTCTGAAAGACCACTCAGGGACATATGTTAAGATGTCATCTTGGCCAGGCGTGGTGGCTCATGCCTGTAATCCCAGCCCTTTGGAAGGCCGAGGCGGGCGGATCGCGAGGTGAGGAGATCGAGACCATCCTGGCTAACACGGTGAAACCCCGTCTCTACTAAAAATACAAAAAATTAGCCGGGCGTGGTGGCAGGCCCCTGTAGTCCCAGCTACTCGGGAGGCTGAGGCAGGAGAATGGTGTGAATCCGGGAGGCGGAGCTTGCAGTGAGCCGAGATCGCGCCAGTGCATTCCAGCCTGGGTGACAGCGAGACTCCATCTCAAAAAGATGTCATCTTTGGTTTCTATAGGGAAACCAAACATCTCTGGACTCCAACTTCCTTGGCTATTGTTTTAGGCTACTATTACCTTCTTGCTTAACAAGTTACTTATTTACTTTTCAGAGATAGCTAGGTGCCTGGAATTTCCTTTGAAGAAATTCAATATTTTCCTTTATTTTCATGCCTGGGGCTCTCCCAGGCCTCTAAGAAGGAGTCCCTGCTCCGTCTCAAAAACACTAAAGGCAAAGAGAAAATGGTAAGTGTGGCTGTGATGGTTTCTAAATATTGGAGACTCTCTCGAATGTGAGGCCAACTCACGTCTAAAGAATAGAATGCAGGCCGGGCATGGTGGCTCACGCCTGTAATCCCAGCACTTTGGGAGGCGGAGGCTGGCGGATCGAATTAGCCGAGCGTGGTGGCAGGCGCCTGTTGTCCCAGCTACTCAGGAGTCTGAGGCAGGAGAATGATGTGAACCTGGGAGGCGGAGCTTGCAGTGAGCCTGCGCGACAGAGCGAGACTCCATCTTAAAAAAAAAAAAAAAAAAAAAAAAAATCCTTCAGGAATAAAGATGGCTTGGCACAGGTTGGGATCATACCTGTAATCCCAACATTTTGGAGGCCGAGGAGGGTGGATCGCTTGAGCCCAGGAGTTTGAGACTAGCCCTGGCAACATAGTGAGACCCCCATCTCTACAAAAGATTAAAAAATTAGCTGGACATGGTGTCACATGCCTGTAGTCCCAGCTACTTGGAAGGCTGAGGTGAGAGGATCACTTGAGCCTGGAAAGTTGAGGTTGCATTGAGCATGATTTTGCCATTGCATTCTAGCCTAAGCAACAGAGTGAGACGCTGACTCAGAAAAAAAAAAAAGAAGAAGAAGAGAGATGAAATGAAGACATTTTCAGACAAACAAAAACAGAGAGTTTATTTACCACCAGCAGACTACATTAAAGGAAATTCTCAAGTTTGAGCTGTAGGCATAAAGAAAATGATTCCAGTCTGGGCACAGTGGCTCATGCCTGTAATTCCAACACTGGGAGGTTGAGGCAGGAGGCTTACTTGAGGCCAGGAGTTCGAGACCAGCCTGGCCAACATGGGGAAACCCTTTCTCTACTAAAAATACAAAAATTAGCCAGGCTGGTGGTGCATGCCTGTAATCCCAGCTACTCTGGAGGCTGAGGCATGAGAATTGCTTGAACCCAAGAGGCAGAGGTTGCAGTGAGCCAAGATCACAGCACCACACTCCAGCTTGGACAATAGAGTGAGACTCTACCTCAAAAAAAAAAAAAGAAAGAAAAAAGAAAATGATTCCAGATGCAAAGATGCAAAGAGGGCTGGGCATGATGGCTCAAGCCTATAATCCTAGCACTTTGGGAGGCTGAGGCGGGAGGATCACTTGAAGCCAGGAGTTCGAGACCAACCTGAGCTACAAAACGAGACCCTATCTCTACCAAAGAAAAAGTAATTGAAAAACAAAAATTTTAAAAATGCGAAGAGGAAAAAAGAACAAAGTAAAAAACTTATGACTAAACCTAAGTGAACATAAATAATAGACTAAAAATCTCAGTAGTCCATGAAGTTTGAAAAAATAGATATAGGCCGGGCGTGGTGGCTCAAGCCTGTAATCCCAGCACTTTGGGAGGCCGAGACGGGCGGATCACGAGGTCAGGAGATCGAGACCATCCTGGCTAACATAGTGAAACCCCGTCTCTACTAAAAAATACAAAAAACTAGCCGGGCGAGGTGGCGGGCGCCTGTAGTCCCAGCTACTCGGGAGGCTGAGGCAGGAGAATGGCGTAAACCCGGGAGGCGGAGTTTGCAGTGAGCTGAGATCCGGCCACTGCACTCCAGCGCGGGCAACAGACCAAGACTCCGTCTCAAAAAAAAAAAAAAAAAAAAAATAGATATAGCATATTCAGTATATGTATATATATATATAAAATGTGTGCATGCGTGTGTGTGTGTCTGTGTGTGTGTGTGTATATATATGTGTATATATATATATATTTTTTTGAGACAGAGTCTCTCTCTGTTGCCCAGGCTGGGGTGCAGCAGTGCCATCTTGGCTCAGTGCAACCTGTGCCTCCTGTGTTCAAGCGATTCTCATGCCTCAGCTTCTTGAGTAGCTGGAATCACAGGCGTGCAACACCACACCCAGCTAATTTTTGTATTTTTAGTGGAGAAGGGTTTTGTCATGTTGGCCAGGCTGGTCTCGGACTCCTGGCCTCAAGTGGTCTGCCTGCCTTGGGCTCCCAAAGTACTGGGATTACAGGTGTGAGCCACCATGCCCAGCCATTTTTTGGCTGGAATTTTTATGTGTATTTTTAGCTGGAAGGGCATATTACTGAATATGAAGACTAATATACAATTATAGTAACTAAGACAATGAGGTAGTTGTTGGTGTAAGAATAGATCAACTGAACAATGAAAGGAATAGAGTCCAGATGCAGACATACACATAGACCACCACCTTACATATGACAGGGGTGGGGAAAGGAAGGTATTCTTAATAAATTCATGCTGGGTCCATTGGATATTCATATTAACTCCTGGTTTACAACATATACAAAAATATTCCAAATGGATTGGAGATCTAAATATAAAATAATAAAACTTTTTAGAAGAAAATCAGAGAATGTTTTTACAATCTTAATATAGGCACAGATTTATTACACACTATAGAAAGTACTAAACATAAAGAAAAATGATACATTAACATAGATAAAAATTAAGGACTAGATTTTCAGATACTGCTGATGAGACTGCACACTGGTACAACTATTTTGGAAAAGTATTTGGCAGTATCTACTGAAGCTGAATATTAGGAGCCAGCAATCCTGCCCCTGGGTATATACTCAACAGAAATGCATAAATATGTTCCCTAAAAGACATATACTAAAATGCTTATAGCAGCCCATCAGCAGTAGAATGGGTAAATAAATATCGGTATATTCACATAATCAAGTATACACAGCAATGAAAACAAACAACTACACACAATATAGATGAAGCTCACAAACAGCTTTGAGCAAAAGAAGCCCGACACAGAAGAATATACACAGTGTGACTCCATTATTTAAAAGTACAAAAACAGGTGAAATTAATCTATGGTGTTAGAAGTAACCCTTTGAAGGGTAGTGAGTGGAAGTAGGGGGGCTCTGGTGGCTTCTGAAATGCTACAATTTCTGTTCTTAATCCACGAGGTGGTTACGCAGGTATGTTTAATTTTGAAGATTCATCAAGATAGTTCTCTCTATATATATGTCATTTTCTGTATGAATATTGTAATTTAATAAAGTGTTCTAAAAATGCATATTGTATCTTTCAGAACTAAAAGAACAGAAGCAGAGTATGCAACTTCAGAATAGCAAAGAGGGGGAAAAGAATAATAAAATATAATCAATCCAAAAGTGAATATCTATAAGAAGTGGGGAGCTGTTTTACACAGGGTAATCAAGGGACATCCCTCTGATAAGATGCAATTTGAACAGAGACCTAAAAGAAGTCAGGAAGTGGACCCTATTGACACCTGGAGAAAGCAAGCATCTTAGCAGAAGAAAAAGGCCCCGAGGTGAAAGCGTGTATGGGCATATGCATGGACTGGCAAGGAATCCAGGATGGCTTGAGGCAAACCATGGTATGAATTTGGATGTATTCGGAGAGAAATGGGAAGCCTTTGAAGACTTTAGAAGTGAGAAACAGCATAATCTGATTTATGTTTTAATACAGTCATTTGGCTGCTATCTGGAGGATAATAAACTGTGGGGGACGCAAATGTTCAGGAAGCCAAGTGAGAGAATGGTGAATTGGACTAAGTGGTAGCAGTGGAGAGGATGAGAAAAGATATATTTCGAAGATTCAACTCAGAAATTTCTGATGGGTTGAATGAAGAGCATAAAAGAAAGAGGAGTCAAGGATGATTCTCGGAATTTCAGCTTGGGCAACTGAGTGTTCCCATTTACTGAAGCAGGAAATATAGGGGATAAAGCAGGTTCAGAAATGGACCTATTAAATTTGAGATGCCTAACACATATCTAAGAATGAAGTATGCACTAGGAGTCTCAAGTGCAGACAGAATTTGGGGCTGGAAATATAAATCTGATTCTTAGCAACATACATATATGGAGTTGAGGGTGTTTGCAAAATCATGACCAAAAGCCAGGTAGGGAAAGCAGCATGTGATAAGGAAACATCGCTGAAGAGATGATATGGCATTAGCACAAGTGAATTTGAAGGAATTTTCAAAACTGGGTACTAAAATACGTCTGCTGGAAAGAAATACTCCAAATTTTTTATTGTGGTGAAAACCACGTAACATAAAATGTATCATCTTAATCATTTTTTTTCTTTTTGAGATGGAGTCTCGCTCTTGTCACCCACGCTGGAGCGCCATGGCACAATCTCAGTTCACTGAAACCTTCGCCTCCCAGATTCAAGTGATTCTCCTGCCTCAGCCTCCTGAGTAACTGAGATTACAGGCGCCCACCACCACGCCTGGCTAATTTATTTTTGTACTTTTAGTAGAGACGGGTTTCACCATGTTGGCCAGGCTGGTCTCGAACTCCTGATTTCAGGTGATCCACCCTCCCTCAGCCTCCCAAAGTGCTGGGATTATAGGCATGAGCTACTGCGCCCAGCCCATCTTAATCATTTTTAAGTGTACAGTTTAGTAGTGTTCAGTATATTCACATTATTGTGAAACAGATCTCTAGAATTTCATCTTGCAAATATGAAGCTCTATACCCATTAAACAATTCTTCTTTTTCCTTTTCCCTCAGCCACCATTCTACTTTCTGTCTCTACTAGTGTGATTACCCTAGATACCTCATATAAGTAGAATCATATAGTATTTGTTTTTTTGGCTTAAAGTTTTAACATTGCTAATACCTAGGTTCTGTCATGTTTGTTTTGTTTACCTATCTCTGTGCTTTAATAAATGAGCATTTACTTTTTTATAACAAGTAAAAAACGCAAAATACAATATTAGTAGCTTTTATTTTTGAGTCATTGTATATGCCTGGTATAATAAACCTGTTGTGTAGTGCCTATTACAAATGCCTCTTTACAAATGGAAAAATAAGACTAAGAAAAATTAAGTAATTTGACTAAGATTACAAAGGTAGGGTGTGATCAAGCTGGAATTTGAATATAGTTTTTAATGATTCTTGAGCTCAAGCTCTTTACCACTCTGCTATGAATGCTTAAGATCTGAGAACAATTTAATATCGAGGAAAAATAATTCCATCCCACTTCATAGGGATGATGTAGTTCTGAGTAAAGTCATATATGTAGATGTATATAGAGTGTGTTGACACATACAATCAATTAAGAAGGGATGACATAAAATGCAAGGTCTTTGGATAATTGATTAGAAATTTGGAAAGCAGAAATGTTTAAGCTGGGTGAGGTGGCTCACGCCTGTAATCCCAGGACTTAGGGAGGCTGAGGTGGGTGAATCACCTGAGGTCAGGAGTTCAAGACTAGCCTGGCCAACATGGTGAAATCCCATCTCTACTAAAAATACAAAAATTATCCAGGTGTAGTAGTGGGTGCCTGTAATCCCAGCTACTTGGGAGGTTGAGGCAGGAGAATTGCTTGAACCCGAGAGGCAGAGGTTTCGGTGAGCCAAGATCACGCCATTGCGCTCCAGCCTGGGTGACAAGAGTGAAACTCCGTCTCAAGGAAAAGGAAAAGGAAAGCAAAGGAAGGAGAGGGAAGGAGAGAGGAGGAGAGGGGAGGGGAGGAGAGGAGAGGGGAGGGGAGGGGAGGGGAGGGGAGGAGAGGAGAGGAGAGGAGAGGAGAGGAGAGGAGAGGAGAGGAGAGGAGAGGAGAGGAGAGGAGGAAAAGAAAAGAAAAGAAAAGTTTAGATCTTCAATTGCATTGGATGTAAAAACACTAACTTAAAATATAGGAAATAACCTTATCAGTGATGCTAACATCCAGAAAAATCAGAAAAATATTCTGAGAAAATAAAAAACAAAGATACTCTGGAATTTGAAAGATGAAAAAAAATTCTGTATGAAGTGATAAGTAAAATATTTTTAAATGTAAAAATGGAATGACACACACAAATAAAACTGGAAGGAAATTAAAGTAAGTGTCCATCTTAGGAGTGTTTTTACATGAATCCCAGAGACTAGGTATTAATTGTCTCACTTCATGAGTCTAAAAATTGAGTCTATTTTCTGCCCTCCTGGTTGGAAGCACTTGCTCTCCAGATCCTTGAGCTCCCTCTCTTTTTGTTGTTTACTCCCTTGTCTTGATAGAGCACACCCTCCTCCAGCTTCCTAAGAAAGGGTGCAGAGAAGGTAAATTTGGATACCTGGCATATCAAATGTTTTTATTTTGCCCTCACATTTGATTGGTAGTTGGCTGGGCATAGAACCCTAGGCTGAAAGTCATTTTTCTCATGAAATGTTTTTTATTTTTAGACATAGGGTTTCACTCTGTTGCCCAGGCTAGAGTGCAGTGGTGTGACCATGGTCCACTGCAGCCCCAAATGCCTAGGATCAAGCCATCCTCCTGCCTCAGCCTCCAGAGCAGCTAGGACGACAGGCACATGCAACCACACCCAGCCAATTGTTCTATTTTTTGTAGAGACAGGGTCTCAGTGTGTTTTCCCAGGCTGGTCTCAAACTCCTGGCCTCAAGTAATCTTCCTGCCTTGGCCTCCCAGTGTTGGGATTACAGGCGTGAGTTACTGTGCCCTGCCCATTTTCTCAACATTTTGAAGACATTGCTTGATTATTGCTGTGAGAAGTCTACAGTTTTTTCTGCTTTCCATAAAGGCAAATGACCTATTGTCTTGCCCCAGAAGCCTTTAGGGTGTTTTCTTTTGCTGTGTGTATTTAATACTTCATAATTATGTTCCTTGATGTGGGTTCTTTTGAGAAGCAGATTGCCTGGATTCAAAGCCCAGATCTGCCATTTACTACCTGAGTGTCCTTACTTGCTTAACTTCTATATGTCTCTATCTCCTCATCTGTGAAATGGGAATAATATTAGCATTCACTTCAGAAGATTTTGAGAATTAAATTAGTTGAAATGTGTAAAGCACTTAGAACAGTGCCTGGCACATTGTAAATTAATGATAAATGTTAGCCATGGGTAATTACTGTGCTGGGCAGACAGAGGACCTTTTTAATGTGAATATTTGTGTCCTTTGATTCTGAAAAACTGTCTTATGTATATGTATGTATTTCCTACCATTCATTTTCTCTTCTCTTTATGGAGACTGGAAGCTTGGTCTTTACATGCAGGGTGTTTAGGCCATTGATATGGTTTGGCTCTGTGTTCCCACCCGAATCTCATCTCAATTTGTAATCCCCATGTGTCAAGGGAGAAAGGTGATTGGATCACGGGGGTAATTTCCCCCATGCTGTTCTTGTGATAGTAAGTTCTCACAAGATCTGATGGTTTTATGTGTTTGGAAGTTCCTCCTTCACTTTTCTCTCTCCTGCCACTTCGTGAAGGATGTGCTTCTCCTTCTTCCTCTGCCATGATTGTAAGTTTCCTGAGACTTCTCCAGCCATGTGGAACTGTGAGTCAATTAAACTTCTTTCCTTTATAAATTACCCAGTCTTGGGTATTTCTTTATAGCAGTGTGAAAGTGGACTAATACAGTAAATTGACCTCTATGTTTCACTGAAGTATCCACAAATGTCAGTATCTTTTCTTCAGAGCCATCCAGATTTTCTTTCTTTTCTTTTCTCTTTTCTTTTTTCTTCTTTTTCTTTCTTTCTTTCTTTTCTTTCTTTTTCTTCCTTCCTTCCTTCCTTTTCTTTCTTTCTTTCTTTCTTTCTTTCTTTCTTTCTTTCTTTCTTTCTTTCTTTCTTTCTTTCTTTTTCTTTTCTTTCTTTCTTTCTTTCTTTCTTTCTTTCTTTCTTTCTTTCTTTCTCTTTCTTTTCTTTCTTTCTTTCTTTCTCTTTATTTCTTTTCTTTCTTTCTCTTTCTTTCTCTTTTTGAGATGGAGTCTCACTCTGTCACCTAGGTTGGAGTGCAGTAGAGCAATCTTGGTTCACTGCAACCTCTGCCTCCCAGGCTCAAGCGATCCCCCGCTTCAGTCTCCTGAGTAGCTGGGACCACAGGTGCGTGCCACCATGCCTGGCTAAATTTTCATATTTTTGGTAGAGATGGGGTTTTACCATGTTGCTCACGCTGGTCTTGAACTTCTGAGCTCAGGAGATCTACCAGCTTTGGCCTCCTAAAGTGCTAGAATTACAGGCATGAGCCACCACGCCCAGCCTCCCAACCAGTTTCCTCAGAGGATTCTTCCAATCTCCTACTGGGGTTGGATGGAAGATGGTTGAAGGGATGAAAGTCTGGTTTTCACTAGAAAAGAGTGCTGAGGGCCCCGCAGTTCAATATGCAGCCTTACATTAGTCCCCATTTCAGCCGTATTTTTACCCCAGTCTCTACTGTCTGGTGTCCCTGATTCTAGAACAACTCTGGAATCAAGGACACCAAAGTCAATCCACAAGTCACTAACATGACATGAAATTTTTACTGGCACATAGTGAAGTGAGAAAAGTAAGGACAAATTTGAGAGTTTGTCATAAAGCTGATATAATGTAAAGGGCTGCTCCTGGCTGGACATGGTGGCTCATGTCTGTAATCCCAGCACATTGGGAGACCAGTCCTTCACTGGAGAATAAACATCTAGTCTCCTTTGTAATGAGGAAAGGGTAATGGGATGAAGAAAGGCATGAGGGGGGAATGTGTGCATAACAGCCAGCTGTATGGGTAGGTGAGGGGGTCTAAGGATCTGACAATAGAATTTCAATGAATCCCCGTTTTCAGCCCTCTTTCTTCCATAATGCCCATGGTCTCCAAGGCCTCTGTCTTCCCAGGAACATCCTTGTGCCAGTATACTTTTCTGCAGGCTCTGCTAAGTCAGTAACCACTCCTATTTTCTCACTACCAAAAACTTGACATCTCATGTCTGCTTCTATATTCTCCTCTATTGTCTTTTATACGCTCCATTTTGCTTATGCACTCAGGTTCACGAAATAAAGATAAACTCATGTTGTTAATCAGCCATATTTAAATGCATTTTAAACAAATTAGGCTGGGCACAGTGGCTCATGCTTGTAATTCCAGCACTTTTGGAGGCTGAGGTAGGTAATTGCCTGAGCTCAGGAGTTTGAGACCAGCCTGTGAAACATGGCAAAACCCCATTCTACAAAAAATACAAAAGTTAGCCAGGTGTGGTGGTATGTGCCTGTAGTCTCAGCTACTTGGGTTGTTGAGGTGGGAGGATCACTTGAGCCCAGAAAGTTGAGGCCACAATGAACCATGATCATGCTGCTGTACTCCGGCCTCAGCAACGTAGTGAGACTTTGTCTCAAACAAAAACAACCAAACCAAATTAACTTAGAAATACCCTTTTATCTTAAAGTATGTCAGTTATGATTCTCAAAGGTATATGATTCTCAAATGTTGGTCCACTTGCACAGAAAAGAAAAAGGAAACAAACAAAAAATATTTTCTCACATATAAAATGTAGGTAGGAAAGTATATGGATTACATTTCTTTATTTTCATAATGAATACATAGTTCAATTCAGTTCAAATCAAAACCATTCAATACATATTTACTGAGTCCCTTCTGTGTGCCAGGCACTGTTTTAGGCACTTGTGATACATCAGTGAATAAAACAATGGCCCCTGCACCCATGGAGCTTACATTATGGCCGGGGAAAACAACAGTAAACAATAAACACAAATATGTGAAGTTTCTAGGGTGTTAGAAGGTGATAGGTGATGTGAAAAACATAGAGCAGGTGAAAGGGGTATGGGATTTCTTGATTTGGAAAGCAGACAGCTGCAGTATTAAATAGTATAGACAGGACAGGCTTCAGTAAGAAGGCAACAATTGAGCAAAGATGAGAAGGTCGGGGTATGGGACATCTGCAACAGCTAGTGAAACGGCCCAAAGGTTAGAATAAGGCTGGAGTTCGGGAGAGGTCTGGGCTGGAGATGTGAATCTGGCAGTTGTTAAACAGAGATGGTATTTTAAGCCAAAGACTGTATGAGATCACTGAGGCAGGAACTATAGAGAACAGTCAGTCATGTCTTTCAGGGAAATGAGGAATTGGAGAAATTCAAATTATTGGGAACTCTAAGAGCATAGAAACATGGTAGAACAATTTTAAGAAACAGTGTACACCCCCACTCTTTTTCTGTCCATCAAAGTCATACAGGACTTAAGAGTTAGAGGCCAGCTTTTTTTTTTAAAGTAAATGTAGTAACATAAAAAATTCTAGAGATACTGGTATATATTCTGGATTTATAGCTTTACTTTGGATAATTCACACTTACAATACTCATGTTTTTGTTCTTTCTCCACATAAAACAGTAAGAAGTTGAACTTGACTTACTTCCAATTATGTCTGTAAGGATGGAGTATCTATTTCATTAAGTATAGTGAAGCATTAGGAGCCAATTCCTCCACTTTCTCTCCATATTTCCCTGCCTGAGTATGGCTCCTGCAGTCATCTTTCTCTGGTCCTCTTTGGTGGGCCTCTTGATGTGTTGTTCTAGGGGCTATCATAAGAGACACTTCCACTTGATACAAAGTGTATTTCAAATCTAATATTGTATGCTTGGCAAAGGAAAAGTTAAATACAGTCATACGAAAAGTTTCTCCCCAGAATGAAGTCTCAATATATCTGTCTTCAAAAAGGCATCATTATTTTAAGGAATTGTGGCTAATTTTTGTAGGTATAATAATGGCATTGTGGTTATGTTTTCAGAGTGCTTGTTTTTTAGAGATACATCTCAAAATATTTATGGACTAACGATAAAAAACCCATCATTATAGATGGAAGTCTGCATAAATATCTCCAAAAATAATTCCTAGGCTCCAAAATAGGATTAAAAATGTAGTGTTTAAAGAATTATTGCAACAAAATACTAAAGGAATTACTAAGGAAATAATTTATGGCATATACACATACTAATCTGATACTAAATGATAGTCTGTTGTCATTTCTAATCATTTTACATACTCTATGGGGGGAGAGTGAAAAATGACAACCCTTGACCCAAATGAAACCTAACAGCTGCTTTTTAAATGCAGTTTATGGGAACCACTATTGCACACATTCATCAGTGGGTCTCAACCAGGGACAATTTTGGCCTCCAGGTACACCTGGCAATGTCTGGAGACATTTTTGGCTGCCACAACTGGGGGAGGGGCAGCTATCAGCATTGAATGCTGGCATCTTGTGGGTAGAAGCCAAGGATGCCCCTAAACATCCCAGGATGCACAGGGCAGCTTCCTATAGCAAAGTATGATCCAGTCCAAAATATTGGCAGTGCCAAGGTTCAGATACTCTAGTTTATATATTGTCTCTGGCTATTTTTGTACTAAAATGGGGAAATTGAATAGTTGTGACAGGGACCCCATGGCCCACAACACCTAATGTATTTACTACTGGCCCTTTACAGAAAGTTTGCCAATTCTTGCCCTATAGAAAAATTAAAAATATAAATAAGTATCTCATATACAGTAAGTTATCTATCAATTCTAGAAAACTCCCTTTAACATTTTTTCTTCTAGAAATGAGAATCAACATTTTAATTTCTACCTCTTCTAGCCATATAATGGGCTAGAGTAAAAGGCTGTATTATATTTTATTCTGATTTATTAAAGGGATATTTAAAACAGTGTTTCTCAAAAGTCAATCCACAGATCACTAACATGTCATGAAATTTCACTGGCACATAGTGAATTGAGAAAAGTAAAGACAAATGTGGGTATTTGTCATAAAGCTGACATAATATAAAAGGCTGTTCCTGGCCAGACATGGTGCCTCATGTCTGTAATCGCAGCATATTGAGAGACTGAGGTGGGAGAACTGCTTGGAGCCAGGAGTTTGAGACCAGCCCAGCAACATAGTGAGACTGTCTCTACAAATAATAATAATAATAATATTATTATTATTATTATTATTTAGCCAGACATAGTGGTGCACATCTGTAGTCCTAGCTACTTAGGAGGCTGAGACAGGAAGACTGCTTGAGCCCAGAAGTTCGAGGCTGCAGTGAGCTATGATTACATCACTGCAATCCAGCCTGGGCAAGAGTGAAACTGTCTTTTTTCTTTTTTTTTTTTTGAGACGGAGTCTCGGTCTTTCGCCCAGGCTGGAGTGCAGTGGTGCGATCTCAGTTCACTGCAAGCTCTGCCTCCCGGGTTCATGCCATTCTCCTGCCTCAGCCTCCCGAGTAGCTGGGACTACAGGTGCTTGTCACCACACCTGGCTAATTTTTTTGTATTTTTAGTAGAGACCAAGTTTCACCATGTTAGCCAGGATGGTCTCAATCTTCTGACCTCGTGATCCACCCGCCTCAGCCTCCCAAGAAACTGTCTTTTAAAAAAGGCAGGGGGATGGGGGGCAGGCACGCTGGCTCACACCTGCAATCCCAGCACTTTGGAAGGCTGAGATGGGCAGATCACCTGAAGTCAATGGTTCAATACCAGCCTGGCCAACATGGTGAAACCCTGTCTCTACTAAAAACACAAAAATTAGCCAGGTGTGGTGGCGGGTGCCTGTAATCCCAGCTACTCGGGAGGCTGGGCAGGAGAATTGCTTGAACTCAGGAGGTGGAGGTTGCAATGAGCCAAGATCAAGCCACTGCACTCCAGCCCAGGTGACAGAGTGACTCCATCTCAAAAAAAAAAAAAAAAAAAAAAAAAAGAGGGGGGAACTGTTTCTACATTTTAAAATATTAAAATGTCCTTTCTTTCTGAAACAATGCTGATAATAGGTGGTTGTGCTTTTAATATGGCAAAAATAATAGTTGGTAACATTGTGCCAAAACATTTTTTTAAAATGTGTTTTTGGAAATAAAAAAATCAGGGAACCACTGATTTCGAATCTTTTGCTCCAACATAGATTCTTTGATGTTTAGTATATTTAGTATATTTCATACAACATTGCTGAAGGTATTTCTGAAATGTGTTTTGCAGTGTCTAATAAGGGATGAACTACAGCTGAAGGCTTTTCCACACTCATTACAATCATAAGGTTTTTCTCCAGTATGAATTCTCTGATGTTTAGCAAAGGATGAATCATGCCTAAAGGCTTTCCCACAGTGACTGCATTCATAAGGTTTTACTCCAGTATGGACTCTCTGATGGATAGAAAGATGTATTCTCTGGCTAAAGGCTTTCCCACATTCCTTACATTTATATGGTCTTTCTCCAGTATGAGTTCTCTGGTGTTGAGTTAGGTATGTGCTATGGCTGAAGGTTTTACTACATACATTACAAATATAGGGTTTCACACCAGTATGAATAATCTCATGTTGCCTAAGGTGTCTAATCTGGAAAAACGTTTTTCCACAGTCTTTGCAGGTAAAAGGTTTCTCTCTAACATGAGTTCTCAAATGCTGGATCAGTCCAATGCTTTGGCTGAAGGCTTTCTCACATACCCTACATTCATAGGGCTTCTCCCCAGTATGAATTCTAACATGTTGAGTAAGTGATGAAGGATGTCTGAAGGTTTTCCCACATTCCTTACATTCATAGGGTTTCTCACCAGTATGAATTCTCTGGTGTGGAATAAGAGATGAACTTTGGCTAAAGGCTTTTCCACATTCCTTACATCTGAAAGGTTTCTCCCCAGTATGAATCCTCATGTGTTCAGTAAGGTGAATAAGCTGTTTGAAGATTTTTTCACAAATATTACATTCAAAGGTTTTCATTTTTGTATAACTCCTTGAATGATTAACTAAATCTATGTTGTATCTGCTTCTCTTTCCAGATGTGTCATATTTACGATCTCTTTTTCTTGGAAGACCTATTGGTCCTGGTATAACTTCTGACTTCACATTAATTCTTTTCTCAAATCTATTAGATTCTTGGCCTCTCTCCTGAGTGAAGGTTTTCTTGCACATCAAGGGGATTTGCCCCTCACCCATTCTTTGGTTCTCTTGTTGGCTTTCTAGCTTATTACATTTGGAGATTCTTCCCAAGGTGGAATACATGGTGCTTCCTTTTGTAGATCCTTCCATCATTAGACCACAATGTAATTCTTCCCACGAAATATCATTCTGTAAGGCTGACTCTTTGGTTTTTGTTTTGCTCTCCAAGTCTGAAAGAAATAAAAAAATAAAAATGACCCATATTCCCTGCACTTTAAAATTAATTGCCACAGTGAGAATCGGAGGACAAAATATATATTACTAGGTACAGGAGTTTTGGATTGTCTTCAAATGTGATTCTGCCACCTTGAGAGCTGATATGAATGCAAGTGAAGAAGTAGAGAAAATAAGCTGTTAGAAGTATGTAAGGTGGGCCAGGTGCAGTGGCTCATGCCTATCATCCCAGTACTTTAGGAGGCTGAGGCAGGAGGATTGCTTGAGCCCAGGAATTCAAGACCAGCCTGGGCAACATAAAGAGACCCTGTCTCTACAAAAACAAACAAGCAAACAAACAAACAAACCAGGCATGGTGGTGTGTGCCTGTAGTCCTAGCTACTTGGGAGGCAGAGTTGGGAGGATCACTTCACATCTCAGCTTGTAATCACACCACTGCACTCCAGTCTAGTCAACAGAGCAAGACTCTGTCTCAAAGAAAAAAGTATGTAAAATGACTTTAAGAAATTAGGAGGAGCTCATCCATGTGAACTGCAAGAGGAAATAAACTAATAAGACAATAAGAGCAAATATCAGTAGATAAGATCAAGGAAGATAGAATATTGTTTTTGACAGGGTCTCTCACTCTGTCACCCAGACTGGAGTGCAGTGGCGTGATCATGGCTCACTGCAGCCTCAACTTACCAGGCTCAAGCAATCCTCCCACGTCAGTCCCCCAAGTAGCTAGAACTTCAGGCACATGCCACCACACCTGGCTAGTTTTTGAATATTTTGTAGAGAGGGGTTTCCACCATGTTGCCCAGGCTGGTCTCAAACTCCTGAGCTCAAGCAATCCACCTGCCTCAGCCTCCCAAAGTGCTAGGATTACAGGTGTAAGCCACCATGCCTGGGTGGAAGATAGGATTCTAACATCATATCATCTCAAGCCCATATTTCTATGATAAAATTTTATTTACAAAAAAAGTATTTTAAAAGGTATCTCAAATACTTTTAAACACTAAATAAAACTGAATAATGTAGGAATGCACTGACTTTTAACAAAGGATAGCATCTCCCTAACTGGGATAAAATTCCCTCCAGTGGTTGAGGATTCTGAAATGTCTCTATTCATGCATTTCCCACCAAAATGTATATGTGAATGTATGCATTTGTATATATATGGTCTTAAATATACATCTGTGCAAAAAAAAAAATCATATACATATCTACATCTGTTTTAACTCTATATCTTTTTTTTTTTTTGAGACAGAGTCTCGTTGTGTAACCCAGGCTGGAGTGGAGTGGTGCAGTCTTGACTTACTGCAACCTCCGCCTCTGAAATTCAAGCAATTCTCCTGCTTCAGCCTCCTGAGTAGCTGGGGTCACAAGCATGTGCCACCACACCTGGCTAATTTTTTCTTTTTTTTTTTTTTGAGACAGAGTCCCGCTCTGTTGCCAGGCTGGAGTGCAGTGGCGCGATCTCTGCTCACTGCAAGCTCTGCCTCCTGGGTTCAAGTGATTCTCCTGTCTCAGCCTCCCAAGTAGCTGGGATTACAAGCATGCGCCACCACACCCAGCTAATTTATGTATTTTTAGTAGAGACGGGGTTTCACCATGTTGGCCAGGATGGTCTCAACCTCTCGACATTGTGATCTGCTTGCCTCGGCCTCCCAAAGTGCTGGGATTACAGGCATGAGTCACCACGCCTGGCTGCTAATTTTTGTACTTTTAGTAGAAATGGGGTTTTGCTGTGTTGGTCAGGCTGGTCTCGAACTCCTGACCTCAAGTGATCCGCCTGCCTCAGCTTCCCAAAGTGCTGCGATTACAGGTGTTGGCCATCACGCCTGGCCTCTTTCTACCTTTGTTATTGGCACCACGCCCAGCCTTAAGTCTATATCTTTATGGGCCTCTTTTTATATCTGTACATTAAGTTTTATCTCATTCTTTATTTAAAAATTTTTAAAATTATTATTATATTTTAGAGATGGGATCATGCTATGTTGCTCAGGCTGGTCTCCAACTCTTCAACTCAAGTGATTCTCCTGTCTCAGCCTTCTGAGTTGCTGAGAAGACAATGTAAACCACCTAGCTAGGCTATCTTATTTTTTCTACAACTGCATTGCATTCTACTGCATGGACATAACATAATTTGACTTGTCCCTACTGAAAAACATTTCACTTGTCTCCAATTTTTCACTGTTATAAAATTACACCATAGTACATCATTATACATAAATGTTTGTATACTCCTGTCAGTATTTCATTGGCTTTCCTAGAGAAATTGATGGGTTGTGGATGTGTGCACACTCAGCAAATATGGGTGCCTTTCCCTGCATACTCACTGGATTTGATCAACTTTCATAATTTTTGCCAATATAAGAGGTAGAAAATGGCTTCTCAATTTGTGATAAAATGTTAATTACTCTGTAAAATCTTTAAGGATAGAGAATATATATTTTATTCATAGTATACCTGGCATAAAATTTTTGGATGAAGGAGTTTCTCTGATATTTACCCTTACTATTCCTATCCATCCATTTTGGGCTCTGCCAACCTAAAGCACCAATACTTCCTGTTCACAAAAAAATCTTATTCCTTAGTATTTCTAACCTCACTTTAGTAACAACACATAAAAAGAGCTCAGAAATAGCTGAATAAATTTTGGAGTCAGCTTAAAAAGCAAGCAGAGATGTTTAGATTACTGATTACAGGGAATAGGGAGATGTTTAATTTTTCTTTTAAAGGCGAAAGCAAGATAAATGTGGTATTTCAAGTAGTCAAATTTGGCAGTAACATTCAAGAAGATTCAGAAAAATAAAGTAAGACATCAGCAAATGCAACTTGAAAGTTTAATAACTCAGGCATAAAATGATGGAAATGTGCCTTAGTGTTGCCTCAACACAGATGAACAGTACAAGCGGATCAAACAGGTAATATTAAGGAAAAAACTGTAGGGAACCAAGGAAAAACAGAGTAGAAAACATGCTTAATGTTCTTGATGATATCATGATTTCTAGAGACTGAAAGAACAGGGGAGGTTAGGATGAGAAACTTGTTTAGATGAGATGGCTTCTGTTTTTGGATGTACTGGCTGTGAAGTACAGTGCTTCTATGTGGAGATGTCGTACATGCCAGAGATATGTAAGAATAGGGTTCATATGGATATATAAAACAAAGATGAAAAAAGGAGAATATGGGCATGGAAGGAATAGTTGAAACCATCACAAAACAAATCTGTGGGAGTTTGTACAGAAATAGAACAGCAGTATAAAAAAGACAAAGGTTCCTCAGAAATCGTGGCAGAGACTGCTGGTTATTCCCTGAACTCTGTTCTCCCCGATTTTGGACATACAACTAGATTATATTTCCCAATCTCCCTTGAATTAGATTGAGTGAAGTCATGAAGGTCTCTCCTGTCACCAGAATGAAAGTGAAAGTGAAAGTGATGTGAACCACCTTAGACCGGCCCATAAAAACCTCCCAAATGAACTCCTCTGCTTATTCAATTATAACTCCTCGCTTATTCTATGTTGTCTAAATGCAGATGATGAGGAAACCCTGGGGGATAGAGGAGCCACAGGCAGAAGAATCCTTCTGAATCACCAGATGAAGAGGAACTGTCCAGTGACCTAAACAATTTCTCCAGGGCCCACTGCTGTGGCTCATGCCTGTAATCCTAGCACTTTAGGAGGCCAAGTAGGCAGATCACTTGAGGCCAAGAGTTTGAGACCAGCCTGGCCAACATAGTGAAACCCTGCCTCTACTAAACATACAAAAATGATTAGCCGGGCACAGTGACTTACACCTGTAATCCCAGCTACTTGGGAGGCTGAGATAGGAGAATTGCTTGAACCCAGGAGGTGGAGGTTGCAGTGAGCCAAAACTGTACCACAGCACTCCAGCCTGGGTGACAGAGCAAGACTCTGTCTCAAAAAAGAAAAAAAAAAAAAAAATTTCTCCAGATCAGTATATGATCAAGGAATAAGTTCATATCCTGACCTAGGCAGAAATCATGTATCTGCATTAAAAAAGACACTGATGAGAAGCACTGAAAAAGCAACAAGAGAAATAGAGGAGACAAAAATTATTAAACTAGTTGATAGAGGAAAGGATATTAAGGTGACAAGGACTATATGTATAATCTAATGCAGCCATGTAAAATAGTGCCATAAGAACACACAAACTGTGGTGTCAGAATGATTAGAATTAAGATACTGAGTCTACCAAGTAGTAGCTAACTGCCCTGTATACATTTCTTAATCAGCCTCCTTTTCCTCATTTCTAAGACAGAGCTAATGTGGGACTCACAGACAACCCAACTATCATTCAGAGAACCCAGGTAAATCTGTCATTATTACTGAACTTAAATGTTAACGAAGACTGTTAAAAGCCACTGGATCTGCTAAGAACGAATTCTGTGGTTGATTTCTCAAAGAGCCATACATTTTCTGGCATGAAAAGTTAAATTACACAAGTTAAAATGAGAGAGTTACAATTGAAACTGTGATCACAGAATAAGGATTAGAAAAAATATTGAAAATGAAATCATTGAAAGTGAAACCGATGGTAAAATGACATGAGAGTCCAGTGAAGTGGACTGTGTTTAACGAGGAGAGACCTGTGTAAATCTAAATGTACACGGGAAAGAAACTATGATCAGAGCAAGGTTTAGAATACTGGGAAAGAGGTAAAAATCATGAAAGTCAGATCAGAAGAAATGATGAAGGTTAACCCTGATGAGAAAGGCATCTCTTTTCCTCTGACTCCAGAGAGACTAATGAGAAGATGCAAGTGTGGGAAAAGGGTGATGGAGATAACAGAATCAACTTTCTTGAATGTACCATCCGCAGGGCCTCAGTCTTCCCCACAGCTTGGAGAAGGCCTTGAGGGGAATTCTCTGGCTGACATCACAAAGGCCCCACCTGCCTTGCATTACCTGAACTTGGTACTCCTGAAATCTCTCTCTCCATCAGCCATGGTTCTTCTCCTTTCTCCAACTGGGAAATCACGCCAGGTTTGGAAAGCTGATATCCTGCTTATGGGGAAGAAAAGACTGTATGTGCTGAGATCACAGAGCCATCCCAAGAATTTAAATATGGTTCTTTGGTATTCAGGCCTTCTAAAGAAAGCAGAGTAGAGTAGAAAGAACAGAGCAGAAAAGAGTATAGCAATCCTGACTGGGTGTTCAGAAAGAAACAGAAAACCTCTAATATAGAACCCAAACCCCAAACGAAGCACTTAATTTAGAAACAAAGGTTTTCATCCAATAGGTACATTCTATTTTCAAGAGAAGCCCATCCTTACCCACTGAGACCAGGTTCCCATAGTTCTCCAGCATCACCTCCCGGTACAGATTCCGGTGAGCAGGGGCCAGATGCCCCCACTCCTCCTGAGTGAAGTCCACAGATATGTCCTTGAAGGTTAATAGTTCCTAGAACATCAAATACGTTCCTTTTCAGCCAGACTTCAGGAAGTTTTTCTGACCTTGTCTAGAAGCTAAGAGATTCTAGTCAAGTTTTCCTAGATACTCTCTTGCTAATCATTTAATTTATTATAATGATTATAGATTACATAAAATGGAGGTTATAAAACAATGCATAAAATGTGTAAGCTACCTCTGCAACTTACAATCTGGCTGAAGGGAAAATATTCATGAAATATTAAAGAAGGTCATAGTACAGTGTACAGTAATTTTGATTAAAGACAATAAAGTTCAGGAGTATTTGGGGAAGTGGGGAGTTCAGAAGGGGCTAAGGCCACAAGAGAAGACAGGGACTTTTCTTGGGCTGAAAGAATTGGTTAAAATGAGAATACTTTAGCATGGGTAAAATAACCTTACCTAGGTTTTTCTGTTAATAATAAAAGTATGAGAGAACAGCACATTTTTGGAGGGAGCATGAATTCTGCCTAGTAATGAAGACATCTGGACAGAGATAGACATGCTGGGGTAAGAAGTATAAGGGTCTATTATGTATGATCTACAAAAAACAAATAACCATTTGACAATTATTTTTTTAAAATACTCCGTTAGAGAAATGCAAATCAAAACCACAATGAGATACCATCTCATGCCAGTTAGAACGGCAATCATTAAAAAGTCAGGGAACAGCAGATGCTGGGGAGGATGTGGAGAAATAGGAACGCTGTTACACTGTTGGTGGGAGTGTAAATTAGTTCAACAATTGTGCAAGACAGTGTGGCGATTCCTCAAGGATCTAGAACCAGCAATACCATTTGACCCAGCAGTCCCACTACTGAGTATATACTCAAAGGATTATAAATAATTCTACTATAAAGACACATGCACACATATGTTTACTGCAGCACTGTTCACAATAGCAAAACTTTGGAACCAACCCAAATGCCCATCAATGATAGACTGGATAAAGAAAATGTGGCACATATACACCATGGAATACTATGTAGCCATAAAAAATGATGAGTTCATGTCCTTTGCAGGGACATGGATGAAGCTAGAAACCGTCATTCTCAGCAAACTAACACAGGAACAGAAAAGAAAACACCTCATGTTCTCACTCGTAAGTGGGAGTTGAACAGTGAGATCACATGGACACAGGGAGGTGAACATCACACACTGGGGCCTGTCAGAGGATGGGGGCTAGGGGAGGGATAGCATTAGCAGAAATACCTAATGTAGATAATGGGTTGATGGGTGCAGCAAACCAGCATGGCACGTGTATACCTATGTAATTAGCCTGCACATTCTGCACATATATCCCAGAACTTCAAGTATAATAATTAAAAAAAAACTTCCCAAAAGCTAAGAGAATTCAGATGCTGGAAGGCTGAAATAACAACAAATCCCCTAAGTATAGAGAATATTTTAATGCTTTTTGTATTGTAAATAATTCTGAAATGCATTTCAGGCCTATTAGGCTGATGTTAGCATCCACATTTAACCTATGAGAAAGCTGAATTTGAGAAAAGTTAAAGACATAGGATTAAACCCTGTGATTTAAACACATGATTAAACCATGTGATTTTGGGAGCCAAGATCACTCCACTTTAAAACTCTTCTGTTCTCTAATGATACCCTCTTCTATTTCTCGGACTACTCTCTAATTTTCTTGAGTTTCCCTATGCCTCTGGGGTTTGGTAGTGCAGAGTTTCGCCAGTGCTATCAGTTTTCTGATTACTTCCTTTAGGACACACGGCACACTGTTAAACTGCTCTTAGAAGTCTTCCCTCCTTTTCTGCTTAGCCTATTTAGCTCATGCTCTTCATGACCTGCCAGTATCCTCTCTGAAAGCTGAAATCTGAAAAGAAAATCATTTCTTTTTTCAGTTACAGTTCTGCTCTAGGACTTGACCAAAAATCCTCACTTAAAGGTCATCAATGAAGTGTACACATCTCCAAGAATATCAGAAACTGATTCTGTTGACTTTTAAATGTTACTTAAAATGACTCATGTTTGTCTTTCTCCCAGATGATACGTGAATTTCATGGGCAAGGACTACATTACATACTTCTTCTCCTCTCTGTCTTTTTCTCTCTCACACACACATGTGGCCTCAGCACAATATATTTGTTGGATAAATGGCTAGAGGTTGGCAAAAAAAGAGGTTTCCTGTGGAAGGTTACTACTGGTGGGGAAATTACCTGTGAAATCAACTGATGTGGCCTGGTTTTCTAAGGAAGAACAGGCTAAGAAAAGCCAATCAGCCGGGCGCGGTGGTTCACGCCCGTAATTCCAGCACTTTGGGAGGCTGAGGTGGGTGGATCACGAAGTCAGGAGATTGAGACCATCCTGGCTAACACGGTGAAACCCCGTCTCTACTAAAAACACAAAAAATTAGCCGGGCATGGTGGCAGGCGCCTGTAATCCCAGCTACTCGAGAGTCTGAGGCAGAAGAATGGCATGAACCTGGGAGGCAGAGCTTGCAGTGAGCCAAGATCGCACCACTGTCCATCTCAAAAAAAAGAAAAAAGAAAAAAAAGAAAGGCCAATCCAGGAAGTTGAGTCAAAGAAAATCAAATTCCAGTGTTCTTAAAATCTGAGAAACAATGTCAAGAAAGTGACCAGAAACTCCAACCCACCTGAGATTCTGCTGTCAGGGGTCCAAGGGCCACTCTACTGTCTAAACTGTCTCCCTGGGTCTCATCAGCATCCTGAGACAGCAGAGCTGGGGAAGGAAAAGAGCCATGAGGTTTGCATCTCCCCAAATCACCCAGAGAAACTGCCTACAGACTCATTCAGTGTGGCTTCTCCCCAAAAACGTTCACAAAGAGGGACATTTAGAGCGACTCAAGGGCCTCCTTAATAAGGAGGATGTGCTGTAAGCTGCTTTCACCATTAATATTTCCCAATGGTCTTAGAGATCTCTCAGGCCAATCTTTTGTTCAAAAATCCTCAAAGGTTTCCCCACTGACAAGAAAGAAAAATGCAAACACTTCAATATAGATTTCTTGTTATTTTTAGATTATTATTATTATTTTGAGACAGAGTCTTGCTCTGTCACCCAGGCTGGAGGGCAGTGGCATAATCTCGGCTCACTGCAACTTCCACCTCCCAGGTTCAAGAGATTCTTGTGCCTCAGCCTCCCGAGTAGCTGGGATTACAGGCAGGTGTCACTATGCCCAGCTAATCAACATAGATTTCAAGATCCTCCACAACCAGTCCATGGCTTCTCTAAGTATTATCTTCTCTAAACATTATCCTTCATTCACTGGACACACCTACCCACACAATCCTAGTACCATTCTTTGAACACAGCTGGATAGTACCCCACCCAAATCCTATTTGGTGAAAAACTGAGATATCCTTCAGGCCCAGTTCAAGTAAAGTTTTCCCAGACACCCTTAATGAGAAGAAAGTTTATTCTCTCCTATGCTTCCCAAAGGCTTGGTTTTTATATCTGTTCTAGTATCTATCTCAGGCTGCTTTTTACTTTATTTGTATAATTATCTCTCTCAATTGAGTATTAATGAGGGTATGGATGGAAACTGTATCTTGCTCATTTTTTTCCATCTGCCAAAGTGCTATACATAACACACTGCCAACTTTCTAGAATTTAAGTAATTTTGGCTGAATTTGAGGTATTAAAAATACGCACTACAGGCCGGCCGCAGTGGCTCACGCCTGTAATCCCCACACTTTGGGAGGCTGAGGTGGGTGGAGGACGAGGTCAGGAGTTCATGACCAGCCTGGCCAAGATAGTATAACCCCATCTCTACTAAAAATACAAAAATTAGCTGGGTGTGGTGGCAGGCGCCTGTAATCCCAGCTACTCGGGAGGCTGAGGCAGGAGAATCACTTGAACTGGGGAGGTGGAGGTTGCAGTGAGCAAGATCTCACCACTGCACCCCAGCCTGGGTGACAGAGCAGGCAGGACTTTGTCTCAAAAAAAAAAAAAATGCACTAGAGGCCGGGCGAGGTGGGCAGATCACTTGAGATCAGGAGTTCAAGACCAGCCTGGCCAACATGGTGAAACCCCATCTCTACTAAAAATACAAAAAATTTAGCTGGGTATCGTGGTGCACACCTGTAATACCAGCTACTGGGGAGGCTGAGGCATGAGAATCACTTGAACCGGGGAGGCGGAGGTTTCAGTAAGCCAAGATCGCGCCATTGGACTCCAGCTTGGGTGACAGAGCGAGACTCTTTATCTCAAAAAAAAAAAAAAAAAAAAAAAGCACTAGGAATTAAGGCACATGAATAACTTTGTATTTTACTCCAACTTTTCATCACGACTATTGAACATCCATACATCCACATCTAAATTCAACAATTGTTAATATTTACCATGTTTGCTTTACCGATCTACATTTTTTCTGAAGCATTTCAAAGTTGTCTGCATTATAATACTTTATCCCTAAAGATTTCAAATAAGGATCTTCTCTTGTATAACCACAATACCATTTATTACATCTATGAAAATTAACAATAATTCCATAGTATCCTCTAAATATTCAGTCCATATTCACATTTCCTCAACTGTTTCCTCAACTTTTATTCTGGATTTTTTCCAAACCAGGAGTTAATTAAGGCTCACACATTCAAAGTGGTTGTTACCTCTAGTCTCTTTTACTCTAGAATAAGTACTTTCCCTTTCTTCATGACGTTGTCTTTTTAAGATACAAGAACAGTCTGACTGTATCCTCAAGGTGGGGTTTATCTTATTTCTCCATCCCCTGTATTTTCTGTAAACCAGCAGTTCAGTCTTTAAATTTAATTTAGGATCACGTTAAACGTTTTTGGTAGGAATACCTTGTAGGTGGTACCAGGTGCTTTATATTACAGTATCTGGAAAGTATAAAATGCCCGGCTATCCCATTACTGAGACATTTGGTTAAAACTGTGACCACCACACCTCACCATTGGAAAATTCTGTTCATTCCTTGCCATTTAGTAAGTAATCTGAGGGAATAATACTTTGATATCATGTAAGTATCTGTTCCCCATTAACCTTTCAATTATTTTATTTATGGTAAAAGATTCTATCATTCTTTCCACATTTATTTATTTATTTATCTATTTATTTATTTCCGAGACAAGGTCTTGCTCTATCACCCAGCCTGGAGTGCAGTGGCGCCATCTCAGCTCACTGAAACCTCCACTTTCCTGGTTCAAGCGATTCTCGTGCCTCAGCCTCTGGAGTAGCTGGGATTACAGGCATGCGCCACCACGCCCAGTTAATATTTGTATTTTTAGTAGAGATAGGGTTTCGTCATGTTGGCCAGGCTGGTCTCAAACTCTTGGCCTCAAATTCCTGGTCTCAAGCAATCTGCCTGCCTCGGCCTCCCAAATTGCTGGGATTACAGGCATGAGCCAGCACGCCTGGCCTCTTTCTACCTTTATTATTGGCAGGCATTTTCTGTAAAAAGCTTTCACTCCCCAACTGAAGAGGATCTAAAAGGCAAGGCAAATGCATCATTCATTCCCATAATAACCTATTTTTCAAAGTAAGGAATCAGTGTATTAATTACCTCCAATGTTTGCAAATGAAATTCCCCCCATCTTTCTCTATTTTAAGTGTCAAGGTGATCATGTGGAATTTTACTTATTCAAGGTGTTACCATCAGTTTGGATATTTCAGCTTTCCCAAATCTGTCGAGTGACAGACCCTTAAACCTGGCCTCTTTTGACACATATCCATTAGTCTTTAAGCTCTTCCTTGCTTTCTAGCACAAGTTACTCCAGGCTTACTTGGTACTTCCCCTGCTGCTTCTCCTTCTGACCTAGCCACTAAGTTCCTGTGTGACCCTCGGCAGGCCTCCCATTTGATTTACATTTCCCCACTGTTAGAATAAGAAAAATAAGGTTAAGTCCATCCTGCCCCACATGGCCATGGGAAAGATAAAAATAAATAATATACATAACCATGACACTGAAATACTGGTCCTAGGCTGAACTGACCACTAACTACTATTTAGGAAAATCCCAGACTAGGAGCCACAATCAAGAACTCCAGAAACCTTCCACCCATTCATCTAAGAGATGCTTCCACTCAAGTGACTCATTCCGTCTCACACTAGAGGGGACTGCTTTTCCTCCCTCCCACCCATCAGTTTATTCTCACCTTCTCCTTTAAACATTTTAGTCACATCCTCCCACAGGGCCACCCCCTCAGTGACCTTCTTTGGATGATGCAACTTCACCCACGTGCTGGCCTCGGTGGGCAGGGTGATCAGGAGCTGCTGCAGCATGACGGCGTCTGCACTCCTTTCTGAGGACCCTCTGTCTTAGCCCATAGGGCTTGTCCACCTCTGACGAGGAAATTGCTGGAACCTCTGACAGGAGGCTTCCCAATTGTACCGATCTCCTTTAATCGCCGACTCCTACTCCTCAATGTCCTCTCTCAGGAACCCAGAGAACATACAGTATCAAAATCCGAGATCTGGACTTGTGTCTGTCATCAGCTCTCAGGGCGCATCTCCCAACTTGAGCTCCATCTGTCTCCTCGGCCAGCAGCTGGAGGCGCCAAGTATTTACTCTCAGCAGCCCCTGCAGATACCCAGAAGACATTAGCATCAGCAAAGGACCAAGGAGGCGCAGTCATAGGGCGGAACGCTAGAACGTATATGGATCACTGTAAAATGTTTCCAAACGATACACGGAGGCGGTGAGCAGACACAGCCCACAAAGTTCAAAGCACCGCGCAGGTGTCAGGAAGCACAAAGAGATGAATACATTCCAATTCTTTGTTTGGGGCAGTAATTATGTGTAAAGTAGCCGGGGATTTGGAATCCCAGCTCTTTCCCTAGTCGGCTGTAGCAAACCGCGAAACCGCTAGACCCCGTCTCCTCCTCCCCGAATGAGAGGCTAAGTCTTCCCCTCAGAGCGGGACCCGCCCGGCCCTGCCCTGCCCTGCCCTCCCAGCCTTTGTCTAAGCACGACTCCGGGGCTGCGGAGAGCACCGCGCGCGACAGGTTGGCCGCGGGCGGAACTCGCGCTTCCCGACTCGCCCAGCTCCCCAAGCCCGGGACAGCCACCCGCTCACCCTCTCCCCGCTGGGCCGGCACGCCCCGCCTTCCCACCGTTGCCGCCAGGTCCCGGCACTGCGCCGCCACGCTCTTTCGTAGCGCCGCGGCGGGCAGCCGGGGCCCAGTGCGCTTGCGCAGCGGCTGTCCGGAGCATCGTTCCCAGCGTCCTCCCCGGAGCATCGTTCCCAGCGTCCTCCCCGGGAGCCGCTCGGCGAGCGCAGACGCCCCCACCGGTGCTCGCCGGGTTCGCTCCTTTCAGGGTCTCCCAGGATCCGATCCCTGCGAGCATCATCAGCCTGGCTCCTGCGGGAGGAGCCTGCGTTCTTGGGCCCCAGACTCTGATGAAGAACAACCATCTTTCCTCCGCTGGGAAAATGCACGTGAACGTTTAGGGTGAACCTTTGAAACCCTTGACAAAAGGGAGCCATCGGCATCACGTTTTTTGGTGAAACGACACTGGTGTAAAATAATCCATAGCACTTTCCCTAAATATTATGTACATGCCAGTTATTTATTATCAGCAGACAGTTGAATGGGTTCTGGTGTATTGTTAAAAGAATACTACAACAGTTTTCTGTTCTAGTATTCAATGAAAGTTCTCATGTTTTTTGCTTACCTTGTATTTCTGAAATGCCAGAAAATACACACACACACAAAATTATTGCCTATAATTTCAGCAAGCAGCGGTAACCTTGCTAAAGGTTGGTGTACAGCCTTTCGTACACACACACAACGTTTTTCACGCATTGTTATATATTTTCCACAAAAGCAATTATACTGTAATGCTGTTTTATTGCTGAGTTTTCTCCCTCCAACAAAATAGGAGTACATCACTCCAAATACATTTCTACATCAATAGTTTACAAAAACCACAACTTAGGAAATAGAATACAATTATAGTACTTGCTAGCTGTTATGAACCGAATGTTTGGGTTCCCCAAAATTTATCTTGAAGCCCTAACACCTATTGTATATGGAGGGTATTTAGAGATAGGGCCTTTATGGAAGTAATTAAGGTTACATGAAGTCAGAAATAAGGGTGGGACCCTGCTCTGACAGGATCAGTGTGCTCATAAGAGACATTAGAGAGTTTGCTATCACCCTCCCTCTCCCTTTCTCCTTTTTTTTCTCCTCTCCTCCTCTCCAGGCGCTGCAGGCTCTCAGGAAAGGCCATGTGAGGACTTATGGAGAAGGCTTTTGTCTCCAAGCCAGGAATATAGCCCTAGTCAGAAACGAACCCAGCTGGATCATATGTGGGGCTTCTAGTCTCCACACTGAGAAAATAAATTTCCGTGTTTTTTTGTTTTTTGTTTTGTTTTGTTTTGTTTTTGATGGAGTCTCACACTGTTGCCCGGGCTGGAGTGCAGTGGCGCGATCTCAACTCACTGCAAGCTCCACCTCCCGGCTTCAAGCGATTCTCCTGCCTCGGCCTCCCACGCAGCTGGGACTACAGGCGCCCGCCACCACGCCCAGCTAATTTTTTGTATTTTTAGTAGGGATGGGGTTCCACTACGTTGGCCAGGCTGGTCTCAAACTCCTGACCTCATGATCCTCCCGCCTTGGCCTCCCAAAGTGCTGGGATTACAGGCATGAGCCACTGCCCCCAGTCAAACTTCCATGGTTTAAGCCACCCAGTCAATGGTATTTTGTTACAGCAGCCCAAGCTGATGAATACACTAGCATATAATAGTTACAGAATATGAGGCTGTGTCCTAAGTGCATTTCATATTTTAACTGATTTTGTCATCATAGCAACTGCTTGAAGTAAGTACTATTATTATTCTCACTTTACAGATAAGAAAACTGAGGTTGGGAGAAGTTGAATAACTTGCCCAAGATCATGTAGCTTACAAGTGGTGAACACAGGCAGTCTATGTTCCTATCTGCTACTCAACAAAAATACAGCATAAAATACAATAAAATGTTAATGGTAGAATCTAAGTAGTGGTATAGGGATGCCGTACAGTAAAATTCTTTCAATTTTTCTGTATATGTGTATATTTTCATAATAAAATATCAGAAAAATACAGCTAAGAATAAACAGGAATTATGCAGGAAATTATAAATAAAACTCCATTTTTTTTTTGTTTAAATGGTGAGAATAGTGGTATAATATATTCACGAGTTGGAATAGAACATTCTAAGTATGTCACTTTTCCTCCAGTTCACATAAACTGTGATGCATCCCAATCAAAATTTCAACTTTTTTGGCCAGACATGGTGGCTCACGCCTGTAATCCCAGCACTTTAGGAGGCCAAGGTGGGTGGATCACCTGAGCTCAGGAGTTCGAGACCAGCTTGGCCAACATGGCGAAACCTCGTCTCTACTAAAAATACAAAAATTAGTTGGGTGTGGTGGTATGTGTCTGTAATCCCAGCTACTCAGGAGGCTGAGGCAAGAGAATCGCTTGAACCCGAGAGGTGGAGGTTGTAGAGAGCCAAGATTGCGCCACTGCATTCTAGCCTGGGTGACAGAGCAAGACTCCATCTCAAAAAAATAAATAAATAAAAATAAAAATAAAAATAAGATCAGCTTTTCTTTTTACTAAACTAAATGATTCTAAAATTTAGCTAGTATGGCAAGTGTTCCAGAATGGCCAATAATGTTTTCCAACAATAATGAAGGCAGACTGCCCTACCAGATATTACCTTGTATTATGGAGGCAAAATAATCAAAATAAAACTAGTGCCAAAATATGTTCGTAAATCAGTGAGATGAAATTGGAAACTCAGAAACAGACTTGACACTTTATTTAAATTTAGTATATTGTAAAGCTGGCATTTCAAAACAGCTGGGTAATGATGGATTATTCAACAAGTATCATTAGGACAACTAGTTAGCCATTTGGGGAACAGTATAAGTCTTCTCTGGCGGACAACAAAATACCATAGACTGGGTGGCTTAACCAACAGCAATTAATTTTCTTATAGTTCTGGAGGCTGGGAAGTCCAAGATCAAGGTCAAGGTGTGAACAAGATAGGTTTCCTTCTGAGGCCTCTTCTCTTGGCTTGTAGGCAGCCACCATCTCCTTATATGCTCACAAGACCTCTTCTTGTGTGCTCAAGGAGAGTGAGCTCTCTGATGTCTCTTCTTTTAAGGACACTAATCCTATCAGATCAGGGCCCCACCCCTGTGACCTCATTTAAACTTATTACTTCTATAAAGGCCCCATCTCCAAATACAGTCACTTTGGGGGTTAGGGCTTCGACATATTCGTTTCTGGGGGAATACAAATATTCAGCCCATGGCAAGAACAAATCAAGTTGGGTTCCTGCTGTACATGTTACACATCACATAATTTCAAGAAAGTTTTGTTTTCTTTTTCACTTTTTAATTTTTTTAATTACCCCATATCCTAGTCAAAGTAAACTTTTGTTTTAAAGTAAAAGCAGAACTGTTAGTATGTTCACATAAAGGTGATTCTAGACATAGTTTTGGGATAAGAAACTATTCTATATGTAGTTTTGTGATTAAGGCTCTATTATTTGCAAGTAACTAGCTCACCAGAATTGCTTTCTAAGTTAAAATGATTATTATTATTGTTGTTGTTGGAAGGATTCTGGAGTCTTCAGGAATTCGAGGAAGAACTGGTAAGCCTCATCTGTGGAAGTTTAGGAACCAGCGGATTTCTGAGCACCACAAAGCAAATGCCTAGAGAGATGCCCTTTAAACCACCACCCTTAACATGATTCCGTTCTGGCAACTTTCAGTTGTGTTACTCAGTTCAAAATTCCAAATTTTGGCAGGATCATTTGATCATTCAGCTTTGACCAGGGGCCAGCGAGTGTCATGGTAGAAAGACTTGGCTTCTGGGCACACACCCCATGAACAGTTAGCAGTTCCCAACAAAGGGGAAATGTTTCAGACTAAGGAAAAAGATGAATGTTCCTTAATTCATTTAATAACAGAAGTAGAACTTTAATACTAAACCATGATTTTTCATGTACAAAAAAGAAAACTATAGATGAATTTATGACTGTGAGTACAAATATTCTAAATAAAATATTCACAAATAGAACTAGTGATGAATTTTTAAAAATAGATATGACCAACCAAGTTTTTCCCAGGAATATAAGGGTGTTCCAATACCAGGAAGCATATTAACATAACCTGAAACATCAAATTCAAGAGGAAAAACTGTACGATCATGTCAATAGTCAGTGAAAAAGACTTTAATAAACTTTAGCAGTCATTTCTGGTACATCATTATCTGCTTAACAAGTAAAGAGCATTTACGGTTTGCCAACCATTGTTCTAATTCATATACTAAAAACTCATATACTAAAAAAGTAAACTCATATACTAAAAAAGTAAACTCATATACTAAAAAAGTAAAATAGGAATAGAAGGAGATTACTTGGTATAGACTGAATGTTTCATCCCCACAAAATTCCTATGTTAAACCCTAACTCCAAATGTGATGGTATTTGGAGGTGATTAGGTCATGAGGGTGGAGGCTTCATGAGTGGGATTGCTACCCTTATGTTAGAAGTAAAGCTTGGAGTCGCAAAGAAAACGACCACTTAAAGGATTTCTTAGCAAGGCAAAATTTACTTCTGTAGAAGGCTGCTGTTTGCAGGTTTGGCCACCACGAGAACACACCAAACAAAGGAGGGAAGGGGTTTTTATCCCTAATGCAGCTTGTCCCTGTCACTGTGTCCTGCCTCCATTGGCTGGAGTTGGACCGCACAATCTAAGCTGAACCCAATTGGCTAATTCGGAATGTGGTTACACTGGTGAGAAAGGCAGTTTCCAAAGGAAGAGCTGTTGCGACGGGAGGGGTAATTTACAGAGTGGGTAGCAGATGTGGTCTCTGTAGATAAGGACCGGTGGGAAAGTTATTTACTGAAACTAAGATAAGGAGGCACGAAGGATAAGGAAGTTGGTTTGGCCTTGGAAGTAGGGAACAAAGAACGGGAGGTTGAGCAAGTCAAACCTTTGAAGAGGAACTTCTTTTGTATCTGACACCTTATAAAAGAGGCCCCAGAGAGCTCCCTGTCCCTTCCTTCTACCATATAAGGACATACCCACAAGATGACCTCTGGGAACCATCTGCTCAAACCTTGATCTTAGACTTCCCAGATTTCAGAACTGTGAGAAATAAATTTCTGTTGTTTATAAGCTACTCAGTCTACGGTCTTCTGTAATAGCAGCACAAACAGACTAAGACTTTACTTCTAAGAAAGACCATTTATAAAAATAAAAATTGTAAATGGCACCCTAAATAGTACAACAATAAAACAATTTCAAATAAAATCAGAAACTTGAATCATATTAGTTTGTAACACTGTCTTAGAGTATTTGTCAAATAAAATAAGAAAACTGGCACAAATATTGGAAAAGAAAAGGTAGAGCTATATCTTTTTTGCTGATGACATGATACAATATCTAGAAAAAGTCCCTAAGAAAGACTGCTAGAATTAACAGGAGAATTGATGTGAGATAGTTGCCTCATAAGAAATACACACAAAATAAATATCTTCCTTGCTTTAGAAATAAGCACATAGAAATTAGTAGGGCCGGGCCCAGTGGCTCACACCTGTAATCCCAACACTTTGGGAGGCCGAGTTGGGCAGATCATGAGGTCAGGAGTTCAAGACTAGCCTGGCCAACATAGTGAAACCCCATCTTTACTAAAAATACAAAAAAATTAGCTGGGCATGGTGATGGGCGCCTGTAATCCTAGCTACGCGGGAGACTGAGGCAGGAGAATCACTTGAACCCGGGAGGTGGAGGTTGCAGTGAGCTGAGATCACGCCTCTACACACTCCAGCTTGGATGACAGAGCAAGACTCCATCTCAAAACAAAAAAAAATCTTTATCAGTTTAAAAGGGGAGAGATAGTTGGCTTATTATCAGTCATTTAAAAAAAAAAAAAGGCTTATTGAAAAAAAAAAAAGATGAGCTCAAGCTGAGGTGAGAGGATCACTTGAGCCCAAGAGTTTGAGACCAGCCTGGGCAACATTGGGAGACTCCATCTTTAAAAATAAATAAATAAACAAGGCCGGGCACGGTGACTCACACCTGTAATCCCAGGACTTTGGGAGGCCGAGGCGGGTGAATCACCTGAGGTCGGGAGTTCGAGACCAGCCTGACCAACATGGAGAAACCCCATCTCTACTAAAAATACAAAATTAGCCAGGCATGGTGGCGCATGCCTGTAATCCCAGCTACCCAGGAGGCTGAGGCAGGAGAATTGCTTGAACCCAGGAGGCGGAGGTTGCAGTGAGCTGAGATTGCACCATTGTACTCCAGCCTGAGCAACAAGAGCAAAACTTCATCTCAAAAAAAAAAATTAAATTAAATTAAATGTTAAAAATAAGCAAAATTATCCAGGAATGGTAGTGCATGCCTGTAGTCCCAGCTACTCAGAAGGCTGAGGTGGGAGGATCGCCTGAGCCCAGGAGGCCTAGGCTGCAGTGAGTCAAGACTGCGCCACTGCACTCTAGCCTGGGCAAGACCCTGTTTCAAAAAAAAAAAAAAACAGATGAGCTTCTGTGTTTCTATTTTTCACCACTGGAAACCCTAATTTATAAGTATGCATAGTGTGTAAAGGCAACATACTTAACTGTATTCTCTGATGGAATTATAAACTAACCAAAATTACGAGAAATTTTTGTTTAACAAACTGTATTTCAATAGGACATCTAATACAATATCTAGAATCTGTTCTTCAAAATGTGTCAAGTTATTTGGTCACGTCTCCAAAGATAGTAAGGAAAGGGTTCCTTATCTACTCATCTTTGCCATCGGATTCTGAAAACCCCAATGAAGACTTTTTCTTTTTTTTTTTTGAGACAGAGTCTCGCTCTGTCGTCAGGTTGGAGTGCAGTGGTGCAATCTTGGCTCACTGCAACCTCTGCCTCCCGGGTTCAAGCGATTCTCCTGCCTCAGCCTCCTGAGTAGCTGGGACTACAGGCACACACCACCATGCCCAGCTAATTTTTGTATTTTTAGTAGAGACGGGTTTCACCAGGTTGGCCAGGATGGTCTCGATCTCTTGACCTCATGATCCACCCACCTCGGCCTCCCAAAGTGTTGGAATTACAGGAGTGAGCCACCATGCCCAGCCCAATGAAGATATTTTATCAAGTCATTTAAGTGTCTCTTCATAATCTTCAAAAATACAGTTTCAGGGAGTTAATAACTGTATCATTTCAGTTCAGATGAGTTAATAACCATATCATTCAAGCAAAAGGAACCTGACTCACCATTATAAAGAGGCATACCCCACAACTCCAGTTACACAACACTGTAATTTAATGCACTTGATCTCTCAAGTGAAAAACTGGTTTAAACCTTGCCTTGCAGGACTGAATTTAGATTGTTCACGTGATATAGCCAGTGCCAGTTAGGCACATGCTGTTACAAAGGGTATGTAATCCGGAAAGATAAAGATGTTTTAGCATCTTGAAGAGATAAATAGGGATTCTTCTGAGGGAAAACCAGTGAGCTTCTGAACAAAATGAGAAGCTGCTTGAAATCATTGCCCATCTCGTCACAGAACTGAGAAACAGAATTCAGTGACCCACTCTTATATGATTGGCAATTTTAACAGCTTTGTTAGGTATTTGTTTTAAACCTTCATGCCCAAGTTCTTCCTGTGCACAATCAGTAAACTTTATTCAAATCACCACCACTGTTCACATTTCCATTACAATCTCCAGCCTTATCCTTTAGAAATACCATTTTCATCACTGATTCATGATAGAATCAAAAGGAAATTAACATTATCAAGACTGACAGTGAGGTCCAGTTCCAATTTGCAATTATATATCCTCCTACATATTTTCTATGAATAATGATCGTCAGCTTCCAGCAAAAGAATGCTGAAAACAACGTAGGAGGAATTCACACTAGCACTCGGCATCATCTGTACTATCCATACTCCTGAGATGTATCATGGAAGGTTTAGTTACAGTAGCCAATGCTGTTTCTGTCCTGTGCATATCCTTGAGAACTTCCAGTGCCTCCAGCAAATGCCAGAGGCCAGTATCTGCATCTCTCTGCCAGAAGCTGGGCTGCCCCGAATATCTGAGAATTAATACTGACCATTCCACTGCAGTCCCACTAACAGCCCTCAACCAATGACATTTGGGAGTTGGTATGAGAATGCCTGGTCTGCTCACCACTAGGTGGCATAATTCTGAATATTGTATTTTGCAGTTTCCCAGTTTCACTGAGATTAAGCTCCAGTCTCCTGCGATGGTAGCTAACTTCAAAGTGTATCCTTTATTGGTTATCTTCCTTTTCCTGTCTCATTTCCCCCTCTCCCTATTGGTATTTCCTGTGTTTCCTAAATAAACTACTTGCACTGCAATCCTTAGGGTCTGCTTCTGAGATAACATAAACCAGGCAGTCACTGAATGCATGAACAATACGCCTGTAAGTTATGGAGTTCTTGTAAGGTGAGTTATCATGTCTTACCAGCCTATACTACCCTCATCACAAGGAATGACATCCTTGAAATTTCATCTTTAATGTGCCAGTTACATTTCTCTTAGTACACATTAAAAATGAATAAACAGATAATTCATCAAGGTATACATTTATAATTTGTATACTTTCCTATATGTAAAATACATTTCAATTACACAGTTAAAGACATAAATACACAATAATTGAAATCATCTTTCAGAGTCACAGTCACCTCTGGTTCTGAGCTTCTGCTTCCAGTGAGTTCATTCAGTTTATAGGTCATCTTGCCACCCCACTTCATCTAGAATTTTGCTGGAATCTTTTCTCTTCAAAGAACAACCTTCACTAACACACAAGGGTAAACAGAAAGTTATTGCTCTTCTCTTGTCCTCTCTGGAACAATCCTCCAGGATCTTGGGTCACTTTTCAGCTACTGGTTTCACTCGGAATGGGTACTCAAAGCTAATACCCCTTCTCTCTCCTGGGAGACAATGGGACAGAACAAAGCCACACTCATCTTTCTTGCCTTAAGCTCCCACAAAATTAATAAACCAGATTGCAGTTTTTATGCTAATTTTAGGAGTCAGGGAAATTCAGAATTAAAGTTGTAGTTAACTTGGACTTTCCTTTTTTTTTTTTTTTTTTTTTTTTTTTTTTTTGTACTTTCCTAAAGAGAAAGTACCCAACAATGTAGGGCTTCACAAGGACAACAGTCCCCACCTTCATCCCACAGGTGCCCTTTTCTTTGAGAGACTTTCAGTCTACAATTCCCCTCCCTGGAAAACTGAATTCCTTCTCAAAAGAAGGGCCTCCTTCCCTGGCCTTTATTCCTCCCTATTCTCTGTCTTAAATTCTATTTAAAGGGAGTAGTTGGAACATATGCATTTAGCTCCCTCATCAAAAATCATTACTATAGAAAAAGGGATTTAAAGCCAGAGGCATGAACCCACAGGGACACATCGAGTGGAAGGGAAGAAAAATAACAAAAACTTTTGGAAACTAGAAAACAAATAGATGAATGGTGACAGACTTATGAGTCCTGAAAAGGCTGAATCTTAAGTGGGCAGAGGGGAAAGACAAGAGGAACCCAACTTCCCTTGCAGAATCCTGAAAAGCAGAGAAATAGGTTGCCTGGAGTACCCCCTAAAAATGCGGAGTGAAAGCAATGCTAAAAATAGAACACAGGCCAGGCGCGGTGGCTCACGCCTGTAATCCCAGCACTTTGGGAGGCCGAGGCGGGCGGATCACGAGGTCAGGAGATTGAGACCAGCCTGGGCAACATGGCAAAACCCCATCTCTACTAAAAACACAAATAATGGCCGGGCGCGGTGGCTCACACCTGTAATCCCAGCACTTTGGGAGGCCAAGGCGGGCGGATCACGAGGTCAGGAGATTGAGACCATCCTGGCTAACACGGTGAAACCCTGTCTCTACTAAAAACACACAAAAAATTAGCCAGGCATGGTGGCGGGCGCCTGTAGTCCCAGCTACTCGCGAAGCTGAGGCAGGAGAATGGCGTGAACCCGGGAGGCGGAGCTTGCAATGGACTGAGATTGCGCCACTGCACTCCAGCCTGGGCAACAGAGCCAGACTCCGTCTCAAAACAAACAAACAACAACAACAACAACAAAACCACAAAAAAAAAATTAGCCAGGTGTGGTGGTGCATGCCTGTAGTTCCAGTTACTCGGGAGGCTGAGGCAGGAGAATCGCTTGAACCCGGGAGGCAGAGGTTGCAGTGAGCCGAGATTGTGCCACTGCACTCTAGCCTGGGCGACAGAGCGAGACTCTGTCTCCAAATAAATAAAATAAAATAAAATAAATAAAATAAAATAAATTGAATATAGGTGGCAAATCTGCTGAAGAAGCAGTTATATTCCCAGCGTCTCTCAACTACTCTGTAGGTGACTGTTGTTCTTTTACCTCTGCAGGAGACTGAACCAGTAGTTTCAGGAGAGGATAACACAGATGAGTCTCTGAACAGCAGGACACCAGGCTCAGCTGAGGACAGGCTACTATGCTGAAAATGGTGGATGAGATGGGGTGAGGATAAATGAAAATTTACACACTTAAGACTCCCAACCTCCTTTTTCAGAACTCCCACACAGGTCTACACTCTCTGAGCAGCAAATTTTAAGAGATGTCTCAGTGACTCCAGGTGGCCTAAGAGAAAAGACCTAAGCACACTGACACTGGGGTTTCCCCAGGAACGCGCAGATCACCACCCAGTTCATATGGGCAGCTCTGGTCCCAGGGCACCAAGAGTGTCATGATCTGCAGTTCAATCTCCCCAGGGCCAGATGGAAAAGTAGTTACTTGCCAAAAAGGGCATAACTTCAAAAAATATAGCTGCTTCCTTTGTGATTCTTTCTTTGGGGCTCCTAAGAGTCTCTATAGCGTCCAGATCTGCAACTGACCTACTGAATCATAAGGGCTGGGGCAGAGTGCATTCGTATCAATAAATACCGCCAGACCTTAAATGACACCTTTCTCTTCTTGATTGCCTAAACAAGTCCATCATTCTGTGCTCTGCTTGAAGTAGGCAAGTTGTGCAAAAAATTGTTTGAGTCAACACACTCGAATATGACACACATACTTCACACACACACAAAAAGACTCACCACTTACTGTGCTTCTTTTTTAACAGAAAGGGATAAAAAGTTCAGCAATTTGTTCCTCACTTTAAAGGGGTTATCCTCATATGCCTAAAATAAGTCATTGATGTGACTCCTTATAGATTATGATATGTTATAGATTGCCCATTACTTCCTGCTTAAAATAATAATCATTTATTATCTCCCCCAGTTTCCATGAGTCAGGAATTAGACAGGGTACAGTGCAGACAGCTTGTCTTTGCTCTGTGATGTTGGAAGGCTAGCTAGAAGACAAGTTAAAAGGCCATGTGATAGCAATCACCTCTACCACATCTGTGAAGTCTTTTAATCCCTGCAATTCCCCTAGGGATGCAGATCCATTTATTGTTTTGATGTGGAAGAGCTGCAGGAGCTTCCTCATCTCCATTGCTTTCTTTTTTAATTTTTTCTTTCAATCAACTATAGAAGACTCACTGAATCCATTCATTTCTTAATAAGCTTTACTTCACAGCTAAGCAAGCCAGTGTGGGGATTCTATCATGTGCTAAGGACATCTTTTCCAACTTGATGCTCAGGAACTTGGGGAACTCTGTTAGGAGAGGTATAACTTTCCACCGGACCAGTGGTGCAGCTGACTTAGGTAAAAACTCCATCATGGCCAGGTGCAGAGGCTAATACCTACGATCCCAGCACTTTGGGAGGCCAAGGCAGGCGGGTCACCTAAGGTCAGGAGTTCGAGACCAACCTGGCCAACATGGCAAAACCCGGTCTCTACTAAAACTACAAAAATTAGCCAGGTGTGGTGGTGCACACCTGTAATCCCAGCTACTGGGGAGGCTGAGGCAGGAAAATCACTTGAACCTGGGAGGCAGAGATTGCAGTGAGCCGAGAATGCACCACTGCACTCTAGCTTAGGCGATAATGGGAGACTCCGTCTCAAAAGAAACAAAATAAAACAAAACTCCACCATTACCTGGTCCCCATATGAGCTGAGAAGCAGACAATAACATCATGGGTATCTGGGAATTAGTAATAGCTAACAGCTAGTGTCCACTTGTTGCCCAAGTGTTTGTATAGTTTCCCTAGCGTACAGCTATCCAGACAAAAATGGTAATACACATTTATCAAGAAAATGATAATGATACACATTCTGCACTGATAGCACTTTTACCAGCTCCCTCCTCAGGATACATGGCCTCTCCATTATTGAATAGGCTCTGAATCTGCAAACTAGCTTAAGTCTCGCAAGAGAATACGGAGCTGCGTTTCTGTCTTGATATCTGCCTCCAAATCTGGATACATTTTTGCCTATACAGATCAAGTAGGGACTCAGTAATCTGCCATTTATCTAGGACCCTATCTCCAGTTAACCACCTCCAAAGATCTTGGTATCCATTTTGAAAACCATAAATTGCACGAGGGTCATCGTTAAAGGCTACTGTTGGAATCATTACAACTACGCTAAAAATAGGAATTACATGGGCATGGGCACGTAGTCCCACACCTGTAGTCCCAGCTACTCAGGAGACTGAGGTGGGAGGATCCCTTAAGCCTCAGGAGTATGAGGGTGCAGTGAGTTACTGCACTTCAGCCTGGGTAACAGAGTGAGACCCTGGCAAAAACAAAACAAAACAAAACAAAAAACAGAAGAAGGAAATACGCTTCACCAACATTTTATGAACTCCTACTAAATCATGTTGTAATGATCCCAGTACTCTTGTGAACAAAGTATGCCTCAAGACTTTGGTAAAGGGAACGTCTTCAGGATCCTGCCAGGCAGGGATAGGTTGGGAAAAGGGATAACATAAACATATTTGGTAATTTGTTCCAGAATTCTTCTTAAATTCCTTTCTCCACATTATACAAAGGCATTTCTGTCATCTCAGCTTTTAGAATAGATAGGCCAATATTATGTTCAGCTTTCTTTATGAAAAACATGCCCAGCTGCTAAACATAGGACATGAAATCCAAAATCTGTGGTAGGTGCATTCGTATCAATAAATACCGCCAGACCTTAAATGACACCTTTCTCTTCTTGATTGAACACTCAGTATTTTCCTAAGAATTCCTCATGTTGTTTTTTCTGATGACTGTGTAAGTCTCCTCCTCTGTGTGCTTCCTGTTTGCTTCCTAGTGTGATATGATGTACCCAAAATAAACTGATAAATTATTGAGAAAAATATTTAACTTCAACCTAATCAAGTTTCTAGACCTAACTTCCAGCTTCCAGGAAGATTAAAAAACATAGAACTTTCTACCAACTAATTGGCTTGAGCCCCTCAAAAAGTCATTCTCACGAGAAAAAAAAAAAAGTGAGAGATACTGTTCGAAACTAAAGGAAACCGAATAGACATAATAACCAAATGCAATGCATAAAGCTACACTGTATCTTGGTTTAAAAAGAAAAATTTCTTGGGATAAATGGCAAAATCGAAAATGGACAGATTTTAGGTGATATAAAATTTGAGGAGGCAGGCTGGGTGCGGCAGCTCATGCCTGTAATCCCAGCACTTTGGGAGGCTGAGGTGGGCGGATTGCTTGAGGTCAGGAGTTTGAGACCAGCCTGGCCAACATGGCGAAACCTGGTCTCTACTAAAAATACAAAAATTAGCTGGGCATGGTGGCACACACCTGTAGTGCCAGCTACTCCGGAGGCTGAGGCAGGAGAATTGCTTGAACCTGGGAGGCAGAGGTTGCAATGAACTGAGATCGCCCTGCTGCACTCAAGCCTGGGCCCCAGAGCGAGACTCTGTCTCAAAAAAAAGAAAAGAAAAATGTTTTTCAATCTTCCTAGAAGCTGGAAGTTAGGTCTAGAAACTTGATTAGGTTGAGGTTAAATATTTTTGTTAAGAATGTCACAGTTTATTTTGGGTACAACATATCACACTAGGAAGCAAACAGGAAGCACACAGAGGAGGAGACACACACAGTCATCGGAAAAAACATGAGGAATTCTTAGGAAAATACTGAGTGCTCAATCAAGAAGGGAAAGATGTCATTTAAGGTCTGGTGGTATTTACTTATACGAATGCACCTACCACAGATTTTGGATTTAATGTCCTATGTTTAGCCACTGTGCCTGGTCAACTGTAGTTTGATCATTCCCATTACTGTATAGTATTCTATTATAGGAATATACTATAATCTATCCATTTTCCTGCTGATGGGCATTTGTATTGTTTCCAGTTTGGAGCTATTATGAATGCTTCCAGAACATTCTTGTGCATATCTTTTAATGCTCAAGTACATCTATTTCCACTTGGTATATACCTAGGAGCAGAATTGTTGGGTCATAGGGTTGTCTATCTAGCCAATGATACAATTAAACCATTCTCCAAGTAGTCATGTCAATTTACACTCCTGCTAGTTTCTGTTGCTCCACATTCTTGCCAACACTTAGAATGATCTTTTATTTTAGCCATTCTGGTAGGTATTTCATGATGTCTCGTGTTTTGTTTTGTTTTGTTTTAATTCCCCTAACTACTAATGAGATTCAGAATTTCTTCAACGTTAGTCATTCTTCAAAGTCTTCAATGTTAGTCTTCTTGAAGTGCCTATTCTGGTCTCTATTGCATATTTTTCTAATACATTGTCTTTTTCTTATTTTGCTGGCATTCTTCATATATTCTGGATACAATGCCTTTATCATATGTGTTTCAAATATCTTATCTTACTCTGTGGCAAGCCTTTCTGCTCTCTCAGTGGAATCATAAATGTTCTTAATTTTAATCTAATCAACTTTATCTATCTTTCCTTTATGATTAGTGCTTTTTAATTCCTAAGGCTTCTCCACACGGGCATGAAGATAGTCTCTCCTATTATCTTTCAGGAGTTTAATTTTTTTAAGTTTCACGCTAGATCTACAATCTATGTAGAATTTATTTATTTATGTATTTTGTTGATTTATTGAGATGGAGTCTTGCTCTCTCGCCCAGGCTGGAGTGCAGTGGTGTGATCTCAGCTCACTGCAACCTCTGCTTCCTGGGTTTAAACGATCCTCTCGCCTCAGCCTCCTGAGTAGCTGGGATAACAGGCGCATGCTACCACACCTGGCTAGTTTTTGTATTTTTAGTAGAGATGTGGTTTCACCATGTTGGCCAGATTGGTCTCAAATTCCTGGCCTCAAGTGATCCATCCTCCTTAGCCTCCCAAAGTGCTGGGATTACAAGCGTGAGCCACTGTGCCCAGCCTAGAATTCATTTATTGTTATGGTATGAGGTAGGGGTCAACTTTCACTTTTTCTCTATGCTTATCTAATGTCCCAGTGTCCGTTCTTAAAAAGACTACCCTTAATCCATTGCATTGCATTGCCCCCTTCATAAATCAATATGTGCCTGGGGCTGTTTCTGGGTCCTGTATTCTATTCCAGTGGTTTATATGTCTATCCTGCACTGATTCCACACTGTCTTAATTACTGTAGTTTCATAAGAAATCTTAAAATCTGGTAGTGTAATCCTTTCAAATGTATTCTTTTATTTATTTACGTATTTATTTATTTTTAGATGGAGTTTCGCTCTTGTTGCCCAGGCTGGAGTGCAATGGTACCATCTTGGCTCACCGCAACCTCTGCCTCCCAGGTTCAAGCGATTCTCTTACCTCAGCCTCCCGAGTAGCTGGGATTACAGGCATGTGCCACCATGCCTGGCTAATTTTGTATTTTTAGTAGAAACGAGGTTTCTCCATGTTGGTCAGGCTAATCTCAAACTCCTGACCTCAGGTGATCCACCCGCCTCGACCTCCCAAAGTGCTGGGATTAGAGGTGTGAGCCACTGTGCCCTGCCCAAATTTATTCTTTCTTTTTCCAAGATTGTCATGGCTATTCTAGATCCTTTGCATTTCCATATAAATTTTGGAATCAGCTTTTGAATTTCCACACACAAAAAAACCTGGTGGAGAATTTTCACACAATTATGATGGATTCTTTTTCCATGAAGTTCTATAAATTTGTACTATGAGGCTTTAAGAATGCATACTGGTTTAGAACTGTAATATTTTCCTTGTGCATTGAACATTTTATTACTACATAGAGTTCTTTTCTCTTTCTAATACAGGATGAGTATCCCTTATCCAAAATGCTTGACCAGAAATGTTTCAGATTTTGGATTTTTTCATATTTAGGAATATTTACATATGCATAATGATAATGAGATATCTTGGGAACAGGACACAAGTCTAAATATAAAATTCATTTATTTCATATACATCCTATACACATACACTGAAGGTAATTTTATATAATGTTTTAAGTAATTTTGTGCATGAAACAAAGTTTTGACTGTGACCCCATCACATGAGGTCAGGTATGGAATTTTTCACTTGTGGTGTCATGTCAGTGCTGATATTTTAGAGCATTTCGGATTTTGAGTTTTCAGGTTAGGATGCTCAACCTGTAATGCTTTTTGTCTGAAAGTCTATTTTGAAAATATAAATATAAATGATATAAAGGATCCCCATTTACTTTTGGTTTTGCATTTGCCTGATCTTGCTTGTTCCATTCCTTTATTTTAAACATTTTCCTATACTTATGCTTCAGGAACGACTCAAAGAGACCTTCACTAAAGAAACTTCCAAAGGATCTACTTCAGGTGAAGGAAAGTGATCTTAAAGAAAGGTCGAGATGCCGGAAGGAATGGATTTTTACTTTATTTTACTATTTTATTATTTTATTTTATTTATTTGAGATAGGGTCTTACTCTTTCACTCAGGCTGGAATGCAGTGGGGAGATCTCGGCTCATTTGAAGCCACAACCTCTGGGCTCAAGCAATCCTCCCACGGAGCTGGGACCACAAGCACACGCCGCCACATTCAGCTAACTTTTTTAGAGAATGGTTTTCGCCACGATGCCCAGGCTGGTCTCAAACTCCTAAGACTTAAGTGATTGGCCTGCCTCAGCCCCGCAAAGTGCTGGGATTAGTGTGAACCACTGCACCCGGCTAGGAATGGGTTTTTAAATTTAATTTTATTTTATTTTGGGACAGAGTCTCGCTCTGTCACCCAGGCTGGAGTGCAGTGGCGAGATCTTGGCTAACTGCAACGTCTGCCTCCCGGGTTCAAGCAATTCTCCTGCCTCAGCCTCCCGAGTAACTGGGACTACATGCGAACGCCACCCCGCATAGCAAATTTTTGTGGGTTTTTTTTTTTTTTTTTTTTTGAGACGGAGTCTCGTTCTGTCGCCCAGGCTGGAGTGCAGTGGCCGATCTCAGCTCACTGCAAGCTCCGCCTCCTGGGTTTACGCCATTCTCCTGCCTCAGCCTCCCGAGTAGCTGGGACTACAGGCGCCGCCACCGCACCCGGCTAGTTTTTTGTATTTTTTTAGTAGAGACGGGGTTTCACCGTGTTAGCCAGGATGGTCTCGATCTCCTGACCTCGTGATCTACCCACCTCGGCCTCCCAAAGTCTGGGATTACTGGCCCGGCCTTTTTTATTTATTTACATTTATTTTTTTATTTAAGATGGAGTTTCGCTCTTGTTGCCCAGGCTGGAGTGCAATGGTGCGATCTCGGCTCACTGCAACCTTCACCTCATGGGTTCAAGCGATTCTCCTTTCTCAGCGTCCCGAGTAACTGGGACTACCACCTGCCACCACGCCTGGCTCATTTTTGTATTCTTAGTAGAGACAGGGTTTCACCATCTTGGCCAGGATGGTCTCAAACCTCTGACCTCATGATCCACCCGCCTCGGTCTCCCAAAGTGCTGGGATTACAGGCGTGACCCGCTAGGAATGGATTTTAAAAGTGCAATCTGACAATGTCAGTATTCCAAATGTATTTATTCCATTTACATTGTATTTTTTGTATTTAGACTTGTTTCAATCATACTACTTTTTAATTCAGTTTAGTCCACTTTTCTGAGCTTAAAAAAAAAAAAATTATTACTGTGCCTTTTTCTTGGGGGACAAGAGGATGGTTGATATTTTTGCTTATTTGCATTTTCTAATTTTTCCCTCTTTATTCGCTTGGAATTTACGTACTGTTTCTGTTCTTAAATCTTACGAGGTATATTTAATTTTATAGCGCCTGTTTCTCTACTTTACAACTGCTTCAATTCACCCTTCACCTCGCTATAATCTGGTTTCTGGCCCTACCATTCCAACTGAAGTTTACCGTTTCCAAATGCTAAATTCAGTAGTCCTTTTACCAATCCTTCTCTCTTAGATTTTCCTGCGGATTTGATGTTTGTGATCATCCCTTTCTCTAGATAGTATAGTTCCTAGGGTTCCTTGACATTGTACTTTCCTGGAGTTTTGTTTTGTTTTGCATAACTTTCTGACTACTCTTCATCATCCCCATTCCACCTCCTCTCCTTCTTGGGCCTTTCTTCCTTGACTTCTATTAAAAATGAATATTTCCCCACAAATTGTCCCAGCCCACAGCTGTTATTTTACAAACCCACCTTATGTGATTCCCATCCATCTCCTATGGTATCAGTTACCACCTCCATGGGCTAACTCACAAATTAATTTCTCCAGCCTGACCTCTTCCTTGAACTTCAGACTCTTAAATCCAATTTAAATCCAGGTCAGCCAGACCTGGATATAACACAGGCAACACAATTTCAACAAGCCTAAAACCAAACTCCTAATTATCTACTTCTTCCTTCCTAGAGAAAAGCCAGCTTCTCTTCCTTCTGTAAATTCTTTTACATAATCTAGAAACATGGGAGATTTGACTGCTTCCTCCCTCTCCATCCCACATCTTATCCAATACTGACACCTCCCAACTCTACCTCCTAAAGCACCTTGTCTAGCCCTCGGGCCACAGTCTGCATGCAGCCCAGGATGGCTTTGAATGAGGCCCAACACAAATTCATAAAACATTATGAGGGCCGGGCTTGGTGGCTCATGCCTGTAATCCTAACACTTTGGGAGGCTGAGGTGGGTGGATTGCCTGAGCTCAGGAGTTCGAGACCAGCCTGGGCAACACAGTGAAACCCCGTCTCTACTAAAATACAAAAGAAATTAGCCGGGTGTGGCGGCATGCGCCTGTAGTCCCAGCTACTCGGGAGGCTGAGGCAGGAGAATTGCTGGAACCCGGGAGGCAGAGGTTGCAGTGAGGCGAGAGTCAGCCGGGGCGACAGTGTGAGACTCCATCTCTACAAAACAAACAAACAAAACAACAACAAAAAAAAATTATTTTCTTTTTCTTAGCTCATCAGATATCACATTTTATCAGTATTTTACATGTGGCCCAAGACAATTCTTCCAATGTGACCCAGGGAAGCCAAAAGATAGGACACTCCTGTCCTAAAGTATTCTTCTGGTTGCTTTTCCCCAAATAGTATTCTATGGTTATTAGATATACCAGAGAAATTGACTCCACGGTAAAATAAGTATTGATAAGTGCTAGAAAACTACGAAAAAAGTCTACTACAGGACTTTTCAAAGAGATTACTTTGTAGAAACTATATTCTAGATATGAAGTGATATAACCTAGTCTTTTCCAAGACAAATAAAATGCTTATTGTATTTAGCATTTCTGTGGAACACCTTTTAGCATCTCACATGCCTCATGATCAATCATTAACTGCTACTCTAAGCTCCTCCATTCTCCCCTACCCCCACCACCACAGCCCTAGGTCAGCTCTTACCATTTCTGGTTCCCTACCTCTGGTCTTGTTTCCTCAAATGTGCTGTTCACAGTGATGCAACAGTGAGCTATCTAAGACTCAAATCTACCAAGTCTCTCCACCACTTACACTTTGAGCTAAACTCCTTCATAGGGTGTGGAAAGGCCCCCCAACCTAGTCCAGCTCCACCTCTCCCACAGCGCACCACACTCACATCATACCCTAGAAATACGTTTGTACCTCTCAAAATGTTCCATGCTCTTGTAGGTTTCTATATCCTTATTCACATGACATTATTTGTCTGGAATATTCTTCTCCACACCAATTCACTGGTTAACTGCTACTTCTCCCTTTAAGACCCAGCTCAAGTGCCACTCTCTTCAGGAAGGTTTCCTGAATGGGCTAAGTTCCCCCTCACCTCAGCTCCCATTATCCACCTGTATAGGAAATTACAGGCCAGACACAGTGGCTCACACCTGTAATCCCAGCACTATGGGAGGACAATGTGGGAGGATCACAGGAACTCGCCTGGGCAACATAGGGAGACCTTGTCTCTACAAAAAAATAAAATAAAATTAGCCCAGTGTGGTGGTGCACACCTTTGGTCCCAGCTACTTGGGGAGGCTGAAGTTGGGAGGATTGTGTAAGCCCAGGAGGTCAAGGCTGCAGTGAGCCATGATCACACCACTGCACTCCAGCTTGACAGAGCGAGACTCTGTCTCAAAAACAAAAACAGAAAAAAGAAATTATAAATTTGCTGCCCCATGAGACCAAGAGCTTCTTAACCAGAAACTATCTCAGATTCATCTTATTCATCCTTCTCAACCTCTAAATGCTGATGGGTTCCCAGACTCAGTTCTCTTCTATTTTCTCAAGTGACTTCAACCACTCTCATGGCTTTACATAACACCCGTATCCTCACGACTCCCAAACTAACGCCCCCAAACTATTTCCAACTCTTTCCAGATCTCTACGGACTGGCTGCGTATTCAGGTCTCAGTCCAAATGTAACCTTCTCGTGACCACTTCATCCAAATGGCCCCATACCCACTCTCCCCCCTGTCTTATACTGTCTGAATTAGATCTATTTGTTTATTATCCATTTCTCCTACCACATTACCCTATGAGATTGGAGAGTTTTTATTCACTGCTTTGTCTCTAGAGCCTAAACAGTGTTTGGCACATTACTGACACTTATTAAATGTTTGTCAAATGAGCTACTGCCTAACACAGATCTGGCATGCAATACCTGCTAATACCTGAGTGCTTACTAAGTGCCCAATAGTGTGCTAAATATACCACAGGAACTGCTTATTATCCTAACTATTACCATCGTCCCCATTTTACCCAGAGACACAGGAGTTTAGTAGTTTGCTCAGCGTAGGAAGGGATAGGAACACTGGCAGCCTGACCCAGAGCTGACTTTCCTAATCACTGAGCTGTCCTCCCACTTACATCTGTAAGGACTCAAAGCGTGCACTCAAAGGAAAGAAGGGAGGAAGGGTCCAAAGATCACATCTGTTGAGAGCAGAAAGGGAGTCAAAGGGAGAAGGAAACAGACCAAAGACGGTCTTCTTCCTTTTGTATTTCGTACTGCCCCCAGGAATGAGTGTCCTGTTTCTCATTCCTGACACTGATTTGGAAAGCCCAGTTCCGATAGCTCAGAGAGGGGTGAGTTACCTTTACCAGCTAAAGCTACTGCTCTCTCGGCAGAGAGGAATTTCAACTCACTACTCAATTGCCATGGCATAGGGAAAGAACAAGGGGCTGGAAATCCAGACACTTGCGAGGCTACTGCCGGCTCTGCCCAGGGTTCTCTAGTGGACATCAGCCAACCATGTCCTTTCTCCGTGTCTCAGTTTCTCCATCTGTGGGGGAAAGGCATGCCGCTCTGATGCTCTGACTCTAGCAGGTGCCAATCTTCGGAGTTCCCTCAGTTCACAGCTCTAGACGCCGGTGGAGAGAGGCCCCCTTTCTGACTGCTGGAGCCTGGGCCTCGCCCTTGGGTATGAGAAGTACAGAATTTTCCAAAATACAGTAAGTGAAAGAATTGCCTTTGGAAAACAGAAAACCTGAGTGTAACGCACCCTCCTCCAAGAGTGACGCACAGTAATGGCCAAGCAAACAGTCCTTCCCTGCAATATTTATTAAGGAATTTACACATACACAGGAGAAAGGCAGCCAGGAACTGTAGTTCCCACACATGAAATCTTTTAAGCAAAGTTTTGTCTGAATTTTCAAGTGGGGTGAACAATGACTGAGAGGAAAGCTGTCCCGGCCTCTGCCTCGTACACCTGGGAACGGTGGGGAAACAGAGCACCCGGATACACAGGCATGAAAGAGTCATCAGCAGACTGGGAGAAGGGAAAGGAGAAAGGGAGTTATCAATGACATGGCATTTTTTAAAATGTAAGAAAAACACAACAGTTTTAGGCTGCTGATAAATTAACTCCTCTCTGTTGTAAACCTAAAACTAAACAAAAACAGAAATACCCAGAGCAGATGGGGAGAGGATGGGAGGCGGAACACACATACACACACACACACACACATACACACACTCTCACGTGCACACACAAGCAGTACACGTTAAGCTCTGCAGTCCCACTCTAGGGGTTTGTCCTCCAGCCACGGAGCCAGATCCTACTGAAGGCAGGTGGGAGGCAGGAAGGGATGTGTGTCTGTGTGTGGGATCTTCATAAAGTCTTTGGTGCTAATAAAGGCTGACTGAAGCAGCAAGTCCTGAAGCCCCAGATCTGGAAAGCAACTCAGGGTGAAGAGAGTAGTATTTTTGCTCATCCTCATAGGAGGGGGCTTGCCTCACCCCAGGGCTAGGGTCAAACTCACCCAGGGCCCAGGGAGTATTTAGTTTGATTTCAGTACTTGCTTCATTCCCATAAATCATGAGAACATGATGCTTCCCCTTCAAATTTAAACACTTAGAAACAGCTTATTAACATATATAGAAGGACCTCTAAGCTTTCCCGTTTGCCTAATACACAACACCTACAGACCCTTCTGAGAGTCTGACAGGAGCTTTAACCTTGAGGGAAGGTACTCAAAGGTGTGCACGTTTCTCCCACAGTTTAAGTGCCTTCTGCCAACAACTTCTAAGGTGCTGGTGCCAGGAGAGGACTGGGGAGGACGTTGGGATGGCTATGGGGCATGTACAACATAAAGCAACAGAGAGGTCTTCATGTTTGGGAAGTGGCTGGGCAGGATGCCAAACCCCAAATGACTTATTGAGCAATTTCTAAACCAAACAGAGAGGTAGGAAAAGAGGATGGGGGTCAGGGGTGGAGGCTGTGGAAAGGGGAGAGCGAGGGCTGAAGAGAATGGCAGCCATACAGGTGTTTTGTTTTTATTTCCACATCTGAGGACTGAGAGTCTGATTTGCTGCCTGTCCACTTCCGCCGCTCATTGGCTGTCCATAGTTCATCATGCCATTGGCTCCATAGAAGTTCATCCCAGCCATCTGCTGGGTCATCTGAAAGGGAGAGAGGAGACTTTCAGACCAGGCTGTGGGCATTCTGCCAATTAGTGCAAAAGGCAGAGTGGGAGTCCCTTTCTCTGCCAGGATGGGGAGAATGAGACAAAGGGAAACTGTTATGGACAGTAAACCCTGGACCTTCACAGTCAGATCATTTCAAGGCCATGTACATGAACGACTTTTTGGGAGTGCAATGTTGACAGAGACTAAAGCTCAGGGAGGGAAAGAAGGCATCCTGGCATCTGGATCTAGGTGACAGAAAATCAGCATGAGTTCCTCTCTTTTTCCTTTCCAGCCCCTCATCATAAATAAAAGGGGCCTATTGTTAACTTGCCTGGCCAATCCTAAAAGCTGAAAAGCAAGCCCCCTCCCCAGTGTTCCCGCCTCATCTTCAGCACAGCTATTACTGTCAGTGTCAGGGAAAGAGTTTGAGCAGGCTCTTTCATTTGCAGAAGGGGGGAAAAAAGGAACTGGACTGTTCGCAATGAACAAAGGCAGGGGGTAAAAAAGACTAATGTGTCTTCGGTGTATGAGAAGGGAAGGAGCTGGAAGAAAAGTCAGTGGAATAAGGCCTCGGGCAGGATAGGGCGGGGGTCCTTCATGAATTTGATGGAAAGACTGGCTCCCTAGCAGTGAACAGAAAAATACTTTATGGAGAAAAATGCCTTGAATTTCCTGAGCCTAGTACATTTTCTATATAAATTCTTTTTCTTTACCAACTTTTAAAGTAAATTTCAAACTTACATAAAAGTTGAAAGAATAGTACAATAAAACCCGTATATCTTCTTCCTTAAAATCACCAACTGTTAACATTTGCCATATATTCTCTCCCTCCTTATATAAAAACTTACATTTTTTTGATGAGCATCAAAAGCCGCAGATTAAAAACAAAACAAAACAAAACTGCAGCTATCACGACACTTCACTCCTAAGTCAGGAGGCACTTCATAAGAATGAACACTTTAACAGAACCACAAAACCATGAACACACTCCAGAATTTTAACATTAACACAATATTCTAATGTACATGGCATTTCATTTCCATATCTCTGTAGTTTCCTTTAATCTAGAACAGTTTCCCTACCACTTCCTCCCATTTCTTCCTGACACTGACATTTTTAAGAACCCAGGACACTTATTTCGTAGCATATCCCACAATTTGGATTCATCTTCTCATAATTGGATCCAGGTTAAATATTTTTGGCAAGATTCTATGGAGGAGATACGATGTCTTTCTTAGTACAAAATATCAGGAAGCACATGGTATTACTTTGTTCCATTGCCAGTAATTTGATGTTTGATCACTTGGCTAAGGTAGTGGCTATATTTCTTTCATTATAATTAATAAATAGCCGGGCGAGGTGGCTCAAGCCTGTAATCCCAGCACTTTGGGAGGCCGAGACAGGCGGATCACGAGGTCAGGAGATCGAGACCATCCTGGCTAGCACAGTGAAACCCTGTCTCTACTAAAAAAATACAAAAAAACTAGCCGGGCGAGGTGGTGGGCGCCTGTAGTCCCAGCTGCTCGGGAGGCTGAGGCAGGAGAATGGCGTGAACCCGGGAGGTGGAGCTTGCAGTGAGCAGAGATCCGGCCACTGCACTCCAGCCCGGGCGACAGAGCGAGACTCCGTCTCAAAAAATAAATAAATAAATAAATAAATAAATAAATAAATAAATAATCTGAAGGGCATTTCTTTGCAAAGAAATGGGAATTTGTGGGATTCCCAAGGATTTGTGGGAATCCTTTGTTGTTTTTACAATTACTATCATTCTTCTGTAAAGAAAGCTTTTTCTCCTTCCATTCCACACCTGGTTTTTAAAAAATATCACCATGGACTCATGGGTTTTTTTTTTTTTTTTCCATTCAGTGTGTCATAATCCATTACTATTGTTACTCTTTTTGATGTTCAAATTGTCTCACATTTGGCCAGTCAGAGCCATTGGAAGTTGGCTCATGTGTCTCTCTGACATATTCCCATCAGACTTACAGCATTCCATTACTTATGTAAATAAAAATGAAACAATGAAAATAAGTAAATTAAAATCTCCACTACAAAAGCTAGAAAATAACAAAGTAAACCCATAGAAAGCATATGGAAAGATACACCAAAAATTGAGGTAGAAAACAGAAAAATGTAGCACCAATAAATCAAAATCCTGGTTCTCTGAAAAAAATTAATGAGACTGCTTGGCGTAACTTTTGATAAATTTGAAAACCTCGGTGAAATGGAAAATCTAGGTAAATACAGTTTTCCAAAATTGACTTCCATAGAAGAAACAGAGAAATGTATCAAAGATTTGCTACAAAGGAAAGCAATAGGGACCACAAACTTCACACAGGAATTCCACAAAACCTTCAAAGACCAGTACTACGTAAATTATTCCGGACCACAGAGAAACAAAAACATAAAAATACTTTTTATAAATAAGTATAACCCTGATAAAGATAGCATATACATGCACATGTGCAGTACACATGCACCATACCACTTCTCTGGTATTACTTTGCCTGTCTCTTGGTTTTCACATTAAATCACTTTGTATTTCTTTGTACCTAGTACAAAACTAGTGTTGCGTTGTGAGCCAATTTGAACATCATTTTCTTTTGATAGACGAGTTGCCTACTGATATGACTGGTATGTTTGGTCTTTATTCCATCATATTATATTTTAACTGTGTTTATTGTATTTGCTGCACTTTGTTGTCTGTTTTTAAACATTTTTAGTGGGGTGCAGTGGCTCATGTCTGTAATGCCAGCACTTTGAGAGGCCAATGTGGGTGGATCACCTGAGGTCAGGAGTTTGAGACTAGCCTGGCCATCATGGTGAAACCCCGTCTCTACTAAAAAATACAAAAAAATTAGCCAGGTGTGGTGGTGGGTGCCTGTAATCCCAGCTACTTGGGAGGCTGAGGCAGGAGAATCACTTGAACCCAGGAAGTGGAGGTTGCAGTGAGCCAAGATTGTGCCACTGCACTCCAGCCTGGGCGACAGAGTGAGACTCTGTCTCAGAAAAGAAAAGAAAAAGGGAGAAGGGAGAGGGGAGAGGGGAGAGGGGAGAGGGGAGGGAAGGGAAGGGAAGGGAAAGGGAAGGTGAAAAGAAAAGCGAAGGGGAAGGAAAGGGGAAGGGGAAGGGAAGGGGAAGGGAAGGGGAAGGGAAGGGGAAGGGGAAGGGGAAGGGGAGGGGGAAGGGAAGGGAAAATTATCTTGATATTCAGAACATCCCACATGTTTGTTTTAGTGATTACCTTTATACTAATACTTTTTAGCAATGTCCTTGGTCTGCTTTTTCCTTATTCAAGCTTCCATGTTTTGGTTTGTCAGCTTATTACATCCTTTGACTTCTACTTATTTCCCATACAATATTTATTATTCAACTTTTCTCCCTTCTCCTTCCATTATTTTTAGTTGTACCTGTTTGTCAGAATATAATGTATATTCTGGTCACTACCTTTGTTTTAGTCTTAGATTCTCAATTAAACATTCAATTCTCACCATCAGTTCTTTTGACAAAAATGAAAATGACCCCAGTCACCTCTTAGGTGGATGAAGTTTATCTTCTGTTAGATTCCCCAGGAGAGTCTTGTAAGTGTGATATTCCCTGAGTTCTTGCATATTTATTTTTTACAGCCTTGATACCTGAAGGCTAGCTTGGCTGGCTTGGCTGTAAAATGCTTGTCTTGTCTTGCATATACTTGAGCGTCTTTAAAATACTACTCTCCTTGTTGTTCTTTTTGTATTTTGCTATTAGGAAGTCTGATGTCAACCTGGGTATTTTTTGTTTGTTGTGACAGATTTTTGTGAGAAGGAGATATGGAAAAGGTTGGAGCCCTGAACGATTTTTTTTTTTTTTTTGAGATGGAGTCTCGCTCTGTCGCCCAGGCTGGAGTGTAGTGGCACAATCTTGGCTCATTGCAAGCTCTGCCTCCCAGGTTCGCACCATTCTCCTGCCTCAACCTCCCGAGTAGCTGGGTCTACAGGCACCCACCACCACACCTGGCTAATTTTTTTGTATTTTTAGTAGCGACAGGGTTTCGCCGTGTTAGCCAGGATGGTCTCGATCTCCTGACCTTGTGATCCGCCTGCCTTGGCCTCCCAAAGTGTTGGGATTACAGATGTGAGCCACCGTGCCCAGCCACCCTAAACATTTTTAATGTTCTTTAAAGTCTGTAGGTTTACCGGGATATATTTTAGAGTTTACTGTTCTGGGTCAATTTTCCCTGATACACAATGGGCTCTTCCCCTATTATATCCAAGTCTTTTATTACTAGAAAGTTTTCTGGTGTTGTAGTTTTAAATACATTAATTCTGTCCCATATTTTGTTTTATTTATTTTGTCTTTATTTCTTTAGGCATCTCCAAATACATTTATGTTAGGTTTTCTTTGCCTAACTTCTATATTAATTTCCATCTGATTCTTCTTACTCCTTTCTATGTTTAGTTTTTATTCTCTTAGCTGTTTCATGCCTTTCCTCAATGCCAAATGTATTTTCAGTTCAATCTATTGTTCTTTGGCTAACTTGTAACTCAGTCTTTATAAGAACATTTTGGCTTTTTCTTCAATTTCTTTTCTGAGTTCAGTAAACTTTCATTTCACAACATTCAGTTTTTTATCCATTTTGGCTTTAAGTTTTTGAATTTCTGATTTAAGGTGTTTTGTCTTATCTGCAAATGTTTGTTTAAGGACATTTAATTCAGGTTGATAAATAGTGTAATGATTTTCTTCTGCTTCATGACTGTTTTTTGAGGGAGAATATTCATTACGTGAAATGTTTTGATTTTCATTTTCTATTTTCTTCTTGTAGTAGTTTTGCACAAATGTCAGCTGCCATGTTTGGTTTATTTTGTAAGGTCTTATTTTTTTTCTCAATCAGCAATAATAGGTGTGAGGGTTTGGGGAGGCTTACTAAATTTCTTAGATTAAGAGCACCATCTTTTATTAGTGAAGTGGTTATTTTGGAAGAGGGAGGAAGGTGTATATTTGATTTTGTGGTTCTCATTTCCATTTCTCGTGTCTTTCTTTCCCTTCACCACCAGTCCTCCAAAGGGTACCTCCTCCTTTTAGGCTATGCCTATCTCCCCGAGAAGCAATGCTTTCCCAAGGTTACTACCTATACTCCTATATATCTCAAGTCTCCTGTTTTTCATCCTCCAAGTAAACAGAGTTCTAATCTGCCACATCTCAGACCTGTTCTCAGGATGTCTTTGATGAGGGTAGGTCCTTCTCCTTCTGGGGAGTTACTTTATCTGTGGTATTACTGCTAGGCCCCTGCTCCATCTTCTGTTTTTACAGCCACCTCTGTGATGCTGGCTCTGCTAGAGTTGGTGTTTATATGCCCATTGCCATGCCATTTGAACCTTGTCTACCAAATGAGATTGTTGTGACAATATCTGCATTCATTGTTTGTACAGGGTTTTTTTGTGTGTTTGTTTTTGCTTTTGAGAACGTGTGGAGAGATTCAGATTTAGGCAGTTGCGCTTATTCTACAGGAATTCTACAGAACTGAGGAGTTCTTCCTCAGAAAGGATGACTTTAGACAGACCTTCTAGGGGAAAAAAAAAAAGCAAACCTAACAATGTCTCTGGCATTATCTCATTTACATGGAAAGGACTCAAAGGATAGTGGAGAGGTACAAAGTGAAACAAACTTGAGGAAGGCTCAAAACTCTTGCTGCAAGTAAAACGGGATAGCTTACCTGAGTAAGGTTCCACTGCAGCTGCTGAGCTGGCTGGACCCCATACACAGTCTGGGGCATAGCTGCCATGCCTGCCATGTAGCCAGCCTGCTGGGTGGTCATCATTCCATTCGGCACCCCCATCATTGATGCCTGCATGCCACCCATATAGCCTGCAGGCATGGCCATGGGGGCAACCATCCCAGAAGCTCCTGGCTGAGCTACCATGCCTACTGGTGGAGGCATCATGCTCCCCATTATGCTGTTAGGAGGTGTAACCCCGGGGAAGCTGGGGTAGGCTGTGGGATATGCCATCTGAGCGGGAGCCATGAACATTGCTGTCAAGACAACACACACACAGGTCTGTTAAAGAGTGAAAAACATAGTCAGCCCAAACTCTCCCTGGCTACCCCTTTCCAGCTGGAATTTCTCAGGATTACTCTACTCACAATGCTCTTTACACAGCAAAGTAGTTAGAGTCTCTACAAGGCCTGCTATGGCTTACCAATGGGCTGCTGACTGAGTCATTTTCCCTTTAGGGTCCAGATCCAGACCTTGAGTTAGACTTCACCGAAGTGTGACCCCAGACTCCACAGAAGTATGACTCTGAGTTACATTAATTTCTATCTGCTGATACTTTGGTTATGTTCAGGTTTGTTTGCTGTATGACATCCTGGTCCCCAAAGTAACTGTCCTCTGTCACAGTAAATAATTCCTGCATGGAAGCCCTCATGTCTCTATCTGACACATGGCCATGATACCCAGGAAGTCTACCTTGAGTAGGCATTTGAGGCGTCTGGGATCCATACAGTGAAAGAATGGAGTCTTTAGAGAGCTGTTTCTTGCCTATTTCTTCTGATTTGCTCCCTGGCTCCGGAAACAGGTTCAGGTTTTCAGGAACAGAGCCAGCACTCCCTGCAGTTGGCATGGAACCTACAACCTTAGGGCAAAGAGGGCAGGGGAAGAATTGAAATGGTTCTCATGGGGGTCTCCTTAAGGATCTCCCTTCCCTCTCTGCTGTTCCTAACATCTGCAATAAGAATTCATGGTTCAAGTTAATAGCTTCCTGACATTTTTACCATTGAAATATCTGAAAACACCTGATAATTAAGCTCTGTTATAATTCTTTCCTTTCACCAAAACATGTGATTTGGTAGGAACAAACAAACAAAACAACCCACAAATGACGCAGCAGGGGGAATTGAGTTTAGATCCCAGTGTAGCCATTTACTAGTATAACCAGAGGCTAGTGACATAACTTTTATGAACTAATGTTTCCACACCTGTAAAATTCCCACTTTGCAGGTTTGTGGTGAAGATGTGAAATTATTAATGAAATACACAAAATGATATACAAAAACCACCTCACACTGTGCCTGCGACATAGCAGGCATTTCACGAATGGTAGCCATTAAAGGTTTCAAATCTTCCTACCCACAATTCCCTGGCAGTAACTCAGGCCTAGGAGCTAGCCTCAAGTATCAGCCTTCACAATATCACACACTTTCCATAGAAGCAACTCAAAGGGCCCACTCTTTCTGAGCAGGAGAAAAAAATGGCATGAACAGCAATCTTAGATTGTGACAGAAATGACACAATGTTAAGGGAAGAATGAAGAATAAAGAAAACCAAAGTCCAACTCCACCAAGGAAGCATGACTTGGTTCTATAATTAAGATATCAAAATCACCCATTTCAGAATGTTCTTTAATCCTGAGGAGCCCACAAGACTCACCTTTCTGGAACCTGAAGAAGAAGGGGATGGAACAGAGGCCAAGAGGTCTAAATCCTTCTCTAGGGTATTGCCGGTCTTACTATTTGCAATGGAGCAGGACACAGGAGCATCTAGAAAGAGAGATTGAAGTTAAGATGCAGCACTGCTTATTAAGCCCATGCCTTCCTTCTATTCTAGACAAAAAGGAAAGGTAGCCCATAATCTCACGGACCTAGAAATCTAGACTTCTAGAACCATCTAGCATGGATGGGGCTTCTCAAAAGAGGCTTCACCCGACATTCCCAGGGTGCTCTGGGAAAGCCTGTAGCCCAGCTATCAGGCACAGGGCAGCAGAAGCCCAGGCCTGAAGGCTATTTCAGCACCGCAGTGAGGGGCTGGCTGGCTCCCTTTTGGCTATTTAAAGGGCAAGGTATGGAGGGTTCATTTTCAGAGAGCAAGGAAAGGTACAGAAATTAGAAACCTAAGTAGCCAATAACCTAAGTCAGCAGAAGCAGATGGAAACAAAGTACAACCATCAGTGCTGTGAAAGGCAGACAACAGGCTTTCTTTCTGAAACGGCAGAATCACTAGTTCAGGATTTCAAAGGTTTAGAGAAAAATGACCACAGGCCATCTCAGAAACAGCCTACATCTGAAAAATGAAAGGAATGCAGGCAGGGAGTAGAGTACAGGGAAGTGACATGAGGCTCAAAGGTGCTGTTCAGCAAAATTGCTAACATTTATGGAGGGTTCAGTATGTACTAGGCATGGGGCTAAGAGCTTTAGAGGCATTATCTCATTTAATCCTTCCAACAACACCTTTGAAGTAGAGACTCATTCTCACTGCACAGATTAGGAAAGCAACATTAGAGGTTAAGTAAACTACCCAAGGTCACATAGACAGTGAGTAACACAGCGGGACACTGGCTCCAAAGGCCATGCTCTTAACCACTACACCATACTGTCCCTCTGAAAAGTGGCATGGTAAACACTTCCTTAGAGCAACTGTTCAGATATAAAACAGATCAGGAAGAGTGTGAGAGAACAGTCTTAGCAATGAAGACAAAACTGGAGAATCCCATCTCTACCTATCTTCCAGGGTCACTGAGAATTCATCAAAATTTGTAAGAACATGGAAGCTGAAAAGTCCAACTCTTACCAAGGCCCAACAAATCCATGACAGGCGCTGTGGATTTCGGGGAGCTTTTCCGAGGTAGCTGTGGGTCTTCTTTTTTCTGTGGCTAAGGAGAAAGTATGTTATAGAAAGAAATAAGCAGGTGTTTTTGAACTCTTTATTCCCATCTCCACTGTAAAGCCACGGTGTTCTTGTGGGTAGGGCTACTGTTATTCAAAAAGAGTTACCAAAGAAATGAAACTCAGGAAGTGTCAGGTGAAAGAATCAAGTCAGGAGGCAGAAGTGCATAAACCAAACCTGAAGCGAAAAACAAAGATATCGCCTGTGATTGTCTGGCGTCCTGAAGAGACAGATCTTTCTGAAACCAAGACAACCACAGAATAGGGGATCCAACAGAAGCAGCAGTTTTTGGTCCCAGGAAAAGCCAAGAATAAAGGTAGGTATCTGATGGTACAAGAGCCAAGAGCCAACAAATCTCCCAGTGGTTAGAAAACCGAAAGGGAGGTCGGTTTAAAGATTACCTAATTCACTCTGCCAATATCACTAGTGACTGTGTCCACAGACAATGTGATTCAGAATGATGATAAAAGACTCTTCCTTAAGCAATAGTAAGTAAAGTCCTCTCTCCCAAGATTCCAAGCTTTTATATTAGAGATTCTACTACTACAGCCACAATATGTCCTGTGGAAAAAGCAGCGTGTCTGTTTCAACATGACAAAGCAAGAATATAAGAAGGGATCATTTAAAATGGTCTAGTATGGCCTCACTTCTGGACTGTTCTTCATTGAAATCGGAAAATGGGGTACAGAAGGTCTAACAAGAGAAGGACTAATGTGGAAATAGCATCTGCTCAGAAGGTGTCCCATGGCCTTGGCATTCTGGCTTGGAACGTGCCTCTTGCTTAGACGGAACAGATGCACTTCCTGAGTTCCCATCTGACCCCAAAGAGAAGCTCTTACAGAGCAGATTTAGGCAGCAACTGGTAATGGGAGAGCAGAGGTGATAGCAGGCGATCCAATCCAGATGCAGAACCCTCTAGCCCCAGCTGTGATGGTGCAATGGTACTCACCACGAGGCCTCCTACTCTCCCTTTCACAAATACACACATACCTGAGGCTGTCCATACAGTGCAAATACTTCCCAACTTACCATTTTCACCTTCTCGAAAACAACAGGTTCCAACTTTTTTTCTGGAACTGGTTCGCTCCCTCTTTTCCACTTGTCATCTTTTTCTTTCTATAATGATTTAACAAGACAAAGAACACAGGGCCCAAGGTGACTAATAGTTTGATAAATTGTAATTCCAAGCGTCCAAAAAGGACAGCCCAAATCCCTACTGATTCCGATGCAAGCTTGAGGGACCGGGGTCTTGGTGTGGAGCATGAGAGTTGACCTCTTCCACATTAGCCTCAATGCTGTACGACATGTCTTCCAAACACCTTGGCACCCGCCCTCCTAACCCACTCATGACTCTTGATATTTGCAGTCGAGGCTATGTACAGACGCTAAAACATTTTACCAGTATGCTACCCATCTGTGCCCCAAATTTAATTTGCCCATGCTTTGAGAGGTCTCCCCTCATCTTGGTATACTAGTGAATAAGTTCATCTTACTCAGCTTATGTCCTTTGTGATACCATAAATTCAATCATAGGTCCTCTCAATAGTCATTTCTTTTTTTAACAGTCAGAAAATAAACCTTAATTTCAAGTTTACAGATTACAAGAACAAAAATTAAGTTTTAAAGTCAAATAAACATCTAAATGTAAAACAAAAGCACAAAGTAATCTTAAGAATACAGAGTACAGCATACATATGAAAAACATGTTTGGTCTTGCCAGTGATAAAAAATGCAATTGAAAATGCACTTTACGCAGAGCGAAAGATCTTTCTATAACGTTGGTAGGGTTGAAGTGAAACCAGTACTCTTATACAATGCTGAGGAGAGAGAGTCAAATGGTACAACTTCTGGAAAGCATATTGGCAAAACTAGGAAGAGACAAATGTTGAAATCCTTTGACCCAGATGATACCATATCTTGTAATGTATCTTACGAAAATAGTCCAAAATATGAAAAAGGTTAAATGCACCAAGAAGTTCACCCCAGAATTATTTATGCTAAAAAAACCTTAAATAACAACACTTATGCCACAGAGGGGAAATGGTAAAATAAATTATTACCTTCAGTGATTTAGCTACTCACTGAAAGATGATGCAACAATTAAAAACTATAAATACCATATAAGTGACATAGAAATATATGTTAAGTGGAATGAAGGCAGGAGAAGTCTATATAACTGTATTATAATTATGCCTCCAAAAAGAAACTATATAGAAAGAAAGGGGAAACACACCAAGAAGATAATTATTAGCAAAGATAGTGAGAGTATGCATGAATATTTCACTTTAATTTTCATTTTCTCTAAAATAATCTTATAATCAATACATGCAGCTTTTTCATATGAAGTGTATGTCTTTAATACAGACATTTCATTTAAGTTAAAAATGTTTTATCTGTCCATTATAAAAAGAATAGTTTTTAACAAAGCCAGTTTCTTTTCATTTGATATTAAATGTCTTCACTTAGCAAATATTAATTATTGGCATAAAAATCTTCACAAGAATATGAAAAAAATCTAAGTACATTAAATAAATTCTGAAATAGCTTTTTGGTAAATGGGAGGTTATTTCCTTCCTAAGAAAAACATCCAGTAACTGGGCTTGCTTTCATGGGTACAGGACACCAGCATCGTAATCATGAATACCCTGAGGGCAGAGCTGCTGTTTCTACAATAGCTGTGTACAAATAGCAACTCTACTCCTTCATCATCTGAATTATCTCAGATACCCTTTGCTGACCTCATCTGAGTTCATATCTTTAGGCACAATGAACAGAGCTGGGCAGACAGACCAGAGTTTTCTACAAATAAAAGGAAATGTGTGTGCTTGGGTTCTAAACTGTTTTTGATGATGCCATCCAAGCTGTAGCTGCACACTGGGTTAATTCTTTCTTGGCACAGATATGATACTGACAAGTCCCTTTTCTGGATGACTGCAAGATAAGAGTCCTTCATACAAAGTTGAGAAGGAATCATTTTTACCTAACTATATGTATTACCTTACACTTACTTGCCTGTGTTGAAATTCACCTACCAGTTAAATGCCCCTTTCACACAGCTTCATAAGATCAATCTGAAGCGGATTCCAATTAGCTTAACTTTTAATTACCCAGAAGGGCTTAGAGCTCCACGCAAACAGTGATTTCACTGTCTATGATATCATTATTACATAACTAGAATAGATGATAGATAGGTAGGACCTGTGCTGGAAGTGAAGAATCCCTTACTCTCAATAATTCTGTGACTAGAGAAATAGCCAATTATTCCTAAGAGAATTTTCTGTAGAATCTTGTTAAAGGTTATTTAAAGGTCTAAATAGTCATATCTATTGGTTCTCCATTAGTTGTCATTAGTTAGGCATATTTTCCTCTTTCAGAAACCATGCTGTCGCTGTCTGTCCCCCTATGTGTTATATTTGTTCTAGTTATCATACACTGTATTGCAGATTCTCAACATGCCTAGGGTGGAATGTGTTCTTGGCAACTGGTAGTCAGCCTCCCTCTGAAACCCTTCTCAGAAACAAAGGTCACATTGGCAATCAGTCCACCAACACACTGGTTATCCGCAGGTAATGCTGGAAATATACATTGGTCAAACTGAAGGAAACTGGTGATTTAATTACACCTACTTTTGTTGATTTCATTTACAGGAAAAAAGTATATATGTGTGTATATATCTATGTCGATAGATAAATGTGTAGTACATATACACATATATTGTTTTATTTGATCTACTATATGTAACATGTCCATCTCAAGAAATAATTCAAAACTGGGAATCATCAGTAACACCTTCTAACTACAGGTTAAGGCAAAGAATTCACTGATAGGCAGAAGTTTTTTTCATGATATCTCATGGTCTTGACTCAGTAACTGGCATTTTTTACTTTTGCTTAAAAATTTATTTTGAGACAGGGTCAAACTCCGTTGCCTAGACGGGAGTGAAGTGGTGCAATCATAGCTCACTGCAGCCTCAACCTCCCTGGCTCACGTGATCCTCCCACCTCAGCCTCCCAAGTAGCTGGTTACTACAGGCGTGTATACCACCATGCCTGGCTAATTTTTAAATTTTTTTGTAGAAATGGGGGTCTTGCTTTGTTGCCCAGGCTGTCTTAAACTCCTAGGCTTAAGTGATCCTCCCAGTTCAGCCTCCCAAAGTGATGGGATTAGGGGATGAGCCACCACACTTGGTCTACTTTTGCATTTTTTAAAAGATGGTTTTGGAGTGTTTTGGTAGCAGTTCTTCAAAGTGTTCTCTGGCCTGATTTAATAAGCAAATTACTTATTATGGACAAAACTTGAAAGATGTATAACCAACCCTAAAGGCATTGATGTCCAGACTTCGGTCCATGTATTTCTTCTTCTCATATTTGTCTCGAATAAATCCTTCGACAGCTCTGCAAAAAGCTTATTAAGGATGAATCCAACAAGCCTCTCAAACAGTAAGAAGATAAAAGGTCAATTGTGTTCCATGGAGCATTGTTCTCCTCCTTCCCTCTGCCTGGTTTCCCCACATGGCTCCTGCCTGTTCATATGCAATTTCTCTGACCAAAGCCTTAAAATGCTTCCTTCACAGTTACAGCAGGGAATCCTTACTTCCTATGCTTTTCCTTCAGCATAATGATAGCAGCAAGTGGAATTAATCTACAAATTGACATTGGAGGTGGCCATACATCTGTGGCTGTTCTAGAATATAGGTAAAGCAGTCAAATGTCTATTTTAAAGCACTTAGGTCAATAGGCCTCAAACAAAGGCACGTAAGTACCCCTTGAAAACATAAACTCTTGTGCCCCACTGCCAAATTCTGACCAGTGGGTCTTCTGCAAGGCCCCAGATCTGCATTTAACAGGTTCCACCTGAATTCATTAAAAAAAAAAAAAAAGAACCTTAACAAGATGATCTACAAACTACATTTTGAGAAGCACTGCCTTTAGGGGATTTGGTTTTGTGTCCTAGGTGCCATCTCTGTTGAACAGATGGTGGAAGAAAGTTATTGGTTATTGATAAACTGGTAAACAACAGTTAATTCTTTCACCCAAGACATAAAAAGATGATGAAAATGAATGGCCATTTTGCTGACTGCCAGGGTTAACAGAGCACAATAAACTACTATTTTTAATCAAACAATAGTTTCAGAGATCCAAAATAAACTAGTGGAGATGTAACTTTATGGAAGAATACACAGTGAAATCACTGCAGTCTTAATTCCAGAGTGAGTCTTCTTCAAGTGACACCATATGACAATTCTGACATTCACAAATACATGTGCTTTTTGTGCATCTTGGTTGCAGGACAGAGGACAAGCAAGGACACTGACTAATCCACATAGAGATGACCCAGTCACATTACAGGACTAGAGTCTTGTTTGACTCTCCCCAAACATCAGAATACCACTCAGCCTTCTAAGTTGCTCCAGAAAAGATACGGGTCTATCTGAGGTCGCCGAAAGGTCTCAGGAAGATAGGCTTCATAAAGTCGGTTTGCCTTTCCATTTCCCATCTCTTGCATGCACTGTGACCAAAGAGAATGTAGAAACATGGCATGTCAGATCAAGAAAGAACTGAAAAACTTCTCACCCAATTCCACTACTGTACAATTGAAGAACCAACCTAGAGAGTGTCAGAACCAAGATTCTGATTTCCAATTCATGATTCTCTCTACCTTACTAGGAATTCCCAATCATTTGCCCCAAGCTGTCTTTCCCCCTACTCCATAGGTTCCTTTTACTGAAATATCTGTGTACCAAGATACATTTAATTCAGTAATAAATCAATATCTCATTTGACAGTCTTAGATACACAGCTACCAATTAAAATGTCTACTTGGCAGGCAATGATCAGTGTTACCATTCTGAGTTTATACTATTAATCAATTCCAATAAATGTGCTTCCTATTAGGCTTTTAAGTAGACTCCTTAACACTTGTGAGGGATAAATCCCAAGAGCTTTTTAAGTCTCCAAATCCCCAAATATCTTCATGGCATACAATTTCCTTCATAAGACAGAGTAAAGTGTAACTGAAAAATGTAACTCACCTTTTTAGACCTTTAATACAACCATAAATACAGTCTAAAGCAATTTCTAAAGCCATTTTCTCGTTAAGAGTAACCTCTTATTTCCATTACCAACTTTAGCAACTGGATTTGGGGGGCGGGGGGGGCTTCCCTTTTACTCCCAAGAAAGAAAAAATTAAAATTAAAGCTTTTCAATGTAGGAAGAGAATAAAAAATAATGAAGCTATATCAAGGTACAGCTCTTAGGTCAGCCAGACTCATTAACTTAGGAGTCTCACTCCAAGCCCACCAAGCTAACAGCATGCAAGATTCATGTATGCATTCCAGCTGTTACAGCTTTTTTAAGATGATAACAATAAATATAATATATACATTGTCTTATTTAATATACTTTTAAGGTTAATTATGTTTAAATTTATTTAAAATTTTTGAAATTTTAAATGTTATCATCTAATTCCATGTTTGTATGTGTCTAAAGATATATTAACAATCACAGAAAAGATGAGTTCACAAAAATGATATCTTTTTAATATTATGTACCATTAAAATATTTTCCATGTCTAAAACAAAGATTCATGTATGCATTTTAGCAATAAAATATTTCCATAAGTCTATGATTTGGAGGTTTTTTTAAAAAGTGATTTTTTTTTTTTTGAGACAGGGTCTCACTCTATTTCTAAGCCTACAGTGCAATGGCATGATCATGGCTAACTGCAGCCTCCACTTCTGGGCTCAAGCAATCCTCCCACCTCAGCTTCCCAAACTGCTGGGATTACAGGTACATACCACCAGGCCCAGCTAACTTTTTAATTCTGTATTTTGCAGACACAGATGTCTCACTCTGTTGCCCAGGCTGGTCTTGAACTCCTGGAGTCAGGCGATCCACCCACCTCGGTCTTACAAAGTGCTGGGATTGAGCCACCGTGCCCGACCAAAAGTGAATATTCAAAACTATAAATTTTAGACCTGCAAGTGCTACGAGTCTTAGAAAATCACCCAAAGATCCCTCTTAATACTTTTGTGGACCCATGGAGTCCTAGACCATAGACTATTTCTGTTTTTAAGGAGGTAAACTATAGGTAGAATAACTTGTATCTTAAACAGAAAGAATAAAAATTTCTGTTAAGGTACAAGAATCTGACATAAGTGTTTAACAACTAAATTTTCCTTTATCTTTGCCTTTGTGCCCGGTTTGACTGAAATTCATCTGGAATTCCTTTTACATGGACATATGGGAGCAGCTGACTCACTCTTGGGCTAAGTACCTGAATCTGTTCTTGAGTCCACTGGTCGAGGTTAACTGACTTTACCCTGGATATGTGCACCCCCAGATTCCTGTGGATTCCAGCACATCGAATGCAGATGAACACACCAATGTTCCAAGAGGCCCATCGCGGCCCTGTGAAAGTCAGGAACAGGGCAATAAAGTACAAATCACAACATTCAAGGCCTAAACTACAATATTAGATTATCAGACATTTCTGCTAGAACGTAAGTGAAAGAATTTTGACCATAACCACCTGTTTATTGACTCTGCTCATTCCTCCACGTGTCAGCTTTTCTTTAGTTTAAAATTTTTCAGTGTACAATACAGTGGTTTTAGTATATTCACATCGTTGTGCAATGATTACTATTATCTAATTCCAGAACATTTTCATTACTCCAAAAGAAATCCCAACCCATTAGCAGGCACTACCCATTTTCTACCGCCTCTTCCCTCCCAGCCCCTGGCAACTATGAATCTACTTTTTATCTCTATGGATTGCCAATTCTGGACATTTAATACAAACAGAATTATATAATATGTGGGCATTTGTGCATGGTACAATTTTTTTACAGTGTCTGCTAATATGAGTGTTGAAACACAGATGTTATAAGACTGTTACTTATATTAAGAAAAATCCCAGGAGTGCAAAGCCATATCATATTCTATTTGGCTGAGCACCTTATATAAACAGTCCTGTCCCAAGAGACGTTTTAGTGGTGATGGGCCTGTATTCACCACTTTTTAGTGGTGACCTATATTCGGTTTTCCTACCAGGAAGAAAGATAGATAAGGCATGATTGTCCACGGCTCAACCTGTAATTGAAACTGTGTTTATCCTCCCCCCAACCCCAGGCCTATAAAATATGCATTCACATTAACTTAATAGGATCCTTTCCCCTTAGGTTGATGTCCCTACTTTACTCAACTACTGAAGTACCTCATTTCTAGATTGCCAAATAATAAAGATGCCTATAGCAACAAAAAAGAAATCTCAAATATGAATTTTAATTCAAAACTGTTACAGAAGCTCCCATCCCCTGCCAGCTTTACTCATCCTAATAATCACTCTGAAAAATTATCACACTCCTCTTCATAATTTTCACCCAGGAAAAAATAATGACTCATATGAAACCTGCCAAAAACTTACTGAAAACTCAGAAATATTTCCTTCTCCATTATCCCACTTGGCAGAAATTTACCACATAAAATAAGCGTGACATAAAAATTAGAGGATGCAATAAAGAGGTGAAAAGACACTGATTTTCTATAAACAGGACCTATGCTTGGAACGACAAGGAGCACAAGACTTCAGTTCTTTAGGACACAGACAATTATTTGGTTAGCCAGCAGGTTTTTCAATTTTTAATTTTTATTTTTAGAGGCAGTCTCGCTGTCACCCAGACAGGGAGTGCTGTGGCACCATCATAGCTCACTGCAGCCTCGTCTTCCTGGGCTCAGGCAATCCTCCTGCCTCAGCCTCTGGAGTAGCTGGGACTACAGGCGTGTGCCATTCTGCCTGGCTAATATGTTTATTTACTGCAGAGACAAGGTCTCACTATGTTGCCCAGGCTGGTCTTGAACTCCTGTCCTCAAACACTTCTCCCACTTCAGCCTCCCAAAGTGCTGGGATTACAGGTGTGAGCCACTGCGCCTGGCCAGCCTGAAGGTTTTGACAGCAGTTTTAATGAAGGAATGCTAGAATCATGTGGCAGAAAATTAGTTTTAGAAATTTGAATACATGATTATTACAAATAAGAACGTAATTTTTTGACAAAGATATCACTTATTTACCATGGCAAATACTGCAACAGAAAGCTCACATTCTCCTTATTACCACCAGGTGGTGCTCTCTGCCTGAAATTTTATCCCAAGGCCTTATCGTTATCACAAGCTCAGATTTATCTTCTAAAACGATATTTAGTCCCTTCACATTCCTAGATGGATTTACATAGTTGGTCCACCATGTATCTTATAAACACAAAAACGATCTGCACACTTGTTTCAGGTGGGAGAGTGTCATGTCAAACACAAAATGAAAACTCTAAACTGACGTAAATGGGGTTTCTTAGCATGCTGTCTATCCATTTTAGGTTACAGTTTTCATAAAGGAACTTCAATAAGATCTAAGTTATATAAGATTTAAAATGGCATCAAGTTAATATTTCATGTTTCTTAAAGCATTTTTCCTTTGCTCTAGATTCCAGAGTCTAGAACTCATAAGACAGTTAAGATGTATTTGTTTACTAACAAAGTCAGAAGCCAAACACATTCATTAAAAATTGAAAGTCAGCTGTGAAACGTTACACTGTGTGCTTCCTGGCCTTAAGATGGGAAAAGGCAATTCCCAATCATCTAAGCCACTGTCACAGCTCCCACTCCAGAGTACTTAAAGTCGTTTTGCTTCTGAGGAATGCAAGGCTAAGACTTCGAGCCTTGGGGTGACTCTGAAGCCACTGACAAGGCCTCAGTACAGAAATACAGGCAACTGTATTTTCATGAAAAGCCAGAGAAGAGCCTCTTCTCTCCCACAGATCTCCACCTGACATCCCTTCTGAAACCTTTTCCCAGTGAATCTAGGGATAGTTATATCCCAGATACTCAGTCTCTTTTAGTTTTGAGACACTAGATTTATTAGTGAATAACTACATGTTCCACAAAAGATTCTGAAACTAGAGAAAAGAAAAATAAAAGAGACAAATGTTACTTATATGGCTGAAAACATGGGGAAATAGTGTAGTTACTTTTATTTCATTTTATTTTTTACAGACAGGGTCTCTCACTCTGTTGCCCAGGCTGGAGTGCAAAGGCAAGATCATAGCTCACTGTAACCTCAAACTCCTGGCCTCATGAGATTCTTCCACCTCAGCCTCCCATGTAGCTGGGACTACAGGCATGCACCACCATGCCTGGCTGATTTTCAAATTTTTTTAAAGACAAGGTCTCCCTATGTTGCTTAGGCTGGTTGTGAACTCCTGGCCTCAAGGAATCCTCTCACCTCAGCCTCCCAAAGCACTGGGATTATAGGTGTCAGCAACCATGCTCTGCCAGTTGTAGTTATTAAAAGTATAATCTTTGCTGCCAGTAAGGACTTAGGTTTGAGCGCAGTTCCTTCAATGATTACCTGTGTGACCTTCTGAGAGACTGAGCCTTAGTTTCTTCATCTATAAAATGGGTACCATATAATTCACCTCACAGTGCCTAAAACACAGAGGGACAATAACTGAGGACTATATATAAGGACGTGGTATCGAATGAGGTTTCCAGAACCCACTTCCCATTCATCTTCCTGATATGGGCCAGTTAACTCATTCATATATGTAATATATACCTAGGCTCTGTGCAATACCATGGAGTGCTTCTTTTTATTTTAATTTTATTTTTTTGAGACAGAGTCTCGCTCTGTCACCCAGGCTGGAGTGCAGTGGTGTGATTTTGGCTCACTGCAACCTCTGCCTCCTGGGTTCAAGCAATTCTGTTCCCTCAGCTTCCTGAGTAGCTGGGACTATAGGCACATGCCACCACACCCAGCTAACTTTCATATTTTAATAGAGACAGGGTTTCGCCACATTGGCCAGGCTGGTCTCGAACTCCAGACCTCTGGTGATCCACTCGCCTTGGCCTCCCAAAGGGCTGGGATTACAGGTGTGAATCACCACGCTCAGCCAGAGTGCTTCTTTTTGGAAAGGAATATGAGTTCTGGTCCTAAAATACCAGAACCAAAATGAACTGAATATCAGAGAGAAGAAATTTACCCTAGACCCAATTTCAAAGTCTTCTAGAAAACATGAAATTTTAAGCAGCTTCCTTTATTGATCTTAAAATATTTCTTGAAAATGCACTTTTTAAACCCTCACCTGTTCCCTTTCTCTGCTACACACCCCCACCCTGCCCTTGTGCTTGCATATGCCCCCATTAGACAGGCAAAGAAAGAAGGCCCAAGGCTGTCAGCCTAAGTGGTGGGTACTTGGATTCCACAGTACCTGGTATTGCTGCTGCAAGGCCAGCCTACTTTAATCTGGTAAACTTGCAAAAATGCAAGTGAAACCAATTGTTTTAACATAATGATCTCCAATTCCATCTGTGTTGCTGCAAATGTCAGTGAGTTTAAAAAAGGTGGATCTCATGAAGAGAGAGTAAATCAGTGTTCTAGAAGCCAGAAAGGATAGGGGAATGGAGGATGAAGTGAGGTTGATTAATGGGTACAAAAATATAGTTAGCTAGCCTGGCCAACATGGTGAAACCCCATCTCTACTAAAAATACAAAAAATTAGCCGGGCATGGTGTCACGTCTGTAATCCCAGCTACTGGGGAGGCTGAGGCAGGAGAATTGCTTGAATCCAGGAGTCAGAGGTTGAAACGAGCCGAGATCACACCACTGCACTCCAGCCTGGGCGACAGAGCAAGACCCTGTCTCAAAAAACCCAAAAATACAAAAATACAGTTAGAAGAAATAAGACCTAGTGTTCAATAAATCAGTTGAGTGACTATAGCAAACAATAATCTACCATATATCTCAAAATAGGTAGAAGAGAATAATTCAAATGTTCCCAGCATAAAGAAAAGATAAATGTTTAAGGTGATGGATATACCATTATCATGATTTGGTTATTACACATTATGTGAATGTATCAAAATAATCATGAAAATATGTATATCTATTATGTATCAATAAAGAGAGATAAACCAATTGTTCAATACACATTGGTCATGGTTATCAAGGAAAAAATATAAAAGATACCATTTTGAAATTTAAAATGAAAAGAGATGCTGAGAGGCAATATGCCAAACAATTTTGAAAGCAAAGAGGATAGACAAGTGATGTAAACTGGTAGTGACTGACACAACACAAGAACAAGGTCACAGATAAGTGAACATATTCAACAGGAGCCTAAGAGCAGGCTTGGGCAGCATTAAGCAATACTAAAACTAACATAGAATCACTCTGTAATAAGCGATCAGGGAAAATGAAAAAAGTAGATGGAAATGGATTTGGTTGATCAGTCAAGAAATCAACTGTCCTAAGTACCAGCTCAGTATGGGAAAAACCTGGGTTTACATGGACCTGTTGCATTATTTTGACAAGTTTCTCTAGGGCTTATGTCTCCATTTGTAAAATGGAAAGCATACAGGTAATATCCAACTTATATTCAACTTCTGGACAGTTTCTACATACTGAGTAACTACTGCTGTAAATTCCTCTTGCTGCTGAAACTTTCCCCACCATCAAAGCTGCCAGGATTAGAAAGGCTCTGGAAGACAGAAAACTCGGCAGACAGAAAACAGGAACTAGAGTGATAGAGGGCTTCAAGCTACTATTAATATTATAATAATTACCTCATTGAGTTCTAATCTATGGAGTTCCAAACAAATAAATGTTGAGGAGAAAAAAAAAATTGATAAATTGATGGCTACCTATATTTAGACCTGCTGGCATAATGGACCTGTCAAAAAGTTTAACGGCAGGGTAAGAGAAGGGAGAGAAAAATCTCTCCCATCTTCCATCCAAATCCTGTTGAATCTATCTTGGAAACTTTTCCACAATCTATCCATTTCTACCTAGACCTTCTCATCTCTCACCTATAAGCATTCGTTTTTTTGTTTTTTTGGGTTTTTTTTTTTGAGATGGAGTCTCGCTCTGTCGCCCAGGCTGGAGTGCAGTGGCGCGATCTCGACTCACTGCAAGCTCCGCCTCCCGGGTTCACGTGTCACCGTGGTAACCAGGATGTCACCAGGGTGTCACCGTGGTAACCAGGATGGTCTCATCTCCTGACCTTGTGATCCGCCCGCCTCAGCCTCCCAAAGTGCTGGGATTACAGGAGTGAGCCACCGCGCCTGGCCAGCATTCATTCTCTTAACATTATTTATTGTGTACCTACGTGCCAAGCACTTTGTCTGCTAAGTACTGGGGATACAAAGGCAGAGAAAATAAAGATGAGATACCTCAATTCAAAAACCTCACAGACTAACAAGCAATTAGTCTCCAGAATCCCACTAGAATAATCTTTCTAAAACACAAATCTGTACAGATCAGACCTCTAAATATAAATACCTTCCATGTAGTCTTATACACAGAGGTAAATATGTAAATTGGTGCACATTTTCTGAATAGCATATTCCAAACTAAGCTCTCAATCTCTTGCTACAAAATCTCTTCCTTTTTCCTTCATCTTAGTCAACTACACCTCCATCCATTCCATTGCGTCAGCCAGAAATTTATGCATCATAAAACCTCTCTCTCCTTCAGCCCCCACATCACCAAGCCAAAAATATCTGTCAAATCAGTATCTCTTCTCTCCATCTGTATAACTATTTCTGTAATCTAAAACCACCAGACTCTTTTGGACCACTGCAATAACCTCCTAATAGCTCTCTCTCCACTTTTACATTCTCTTCTCCCTCGAGCCCAAACCAAAACCATTCTCCACCAACAGCCAACTTGAGCTCTTAAAGAAGCAGAGCCACCTCGTGCTACTTAAAATTCTTCTATTACTATTGGATTAAAAAACAAAATCCTTAACATGGTTTCCAAGGTCTTAAAGGTCTAGCCCATGCCTCCTTCCGCAGCCTCTCAATTCCTATGACAGCAGCCTTCTTTCATTTCCTCAAGGCACCAACATGTTCCTTCCTCAGGGCTTGCTGGCCTTTGAACATGCTGCTCCTGCTGCCTAAAAAAACTCCCTAACTGCCAAATGCCCCTTGCAGCCTGGCCAACTCCTATACATCACGAGGGTCTCAGCTGAAATGCTTCTTCCTCAAAGGAGTCTTTCCTTGGCTCCCCAGTCTAAACACAACTGTAATCTCTCTTCTACCCTTTCTTTTGGTTTTTACCTTATAGAAAATTTCAAACAAACAAAAGCAGAGCATAATTAACCATAAGCTTCAGCAATTATCAACTCCTAGCCAATTTTGTTTCAGCTATACTCCCACCCACTGCCCCTCGACTCCAACCTTGGATTATTCTGAAGCAAGTCCTAAATATCATACCATTTCATCTGTGTATACTTCAGCATATATCTCTAAAAGATAAGGACTTTTTTTAAAGGCTATGAACTTTCATTTACCCTTTACTCTTTCTTTCCTTTTTTTTCCTCGCTCTTTTTTTTTTTTTTTTTTTTTTTTTGAGACAGGGTCTTGCTCTGTCACCCAGGCTGGAGTGCAGTGGCACGATCATAACTCATAGCAGCCTTGGGCTGTTGGGCTCAGGCAATCCTCCCACCTCAGTCTCCCAAGTAGCTGGGACCACAGGCATGAGCCACCACACTCAGCTGAATTTTTTATTTTTGTAGAGATGGGTCATTGAGTGCTGTAAAGAGTCAGGGGAAAAAAAAAAAAAGTAAAGAAAAAATTCTTTACTTTTTTACAGGCTCATGCCTGTAATCCCAACACTTTGGGAGGCCGAGGCGGGCGGATCACCTGAGGTCAGGTGTTTGAGACCAGCCTGGCCAACATGGTGAAACTCCATCTCTACTAAAAATACAAAAAAAAAAAAAAATAGCCAGACATGGTGGCACGTGCCTGTAGTCCCAGCTACTTGGGAGGCTGAGGCAGGAGAATCACATGAGCTCAGGAAGCGGCGGTTACAGTGAGCCAAGATCCTGCCACTGCACTCCAGCCAGGGTGACAAAGCAAGGCTCCATCTGAAAAAAATAAACTAAAAATAAATAAATGAAATAAAAAAGAGACAGGGTCTCACTATGTTGCCCAGGCTGGTCTTGAACTCCTGGCCTCAAACGATTTTCCTACTTTGGCCTCCCAAAGCACTGAGATTACAGGAGTAGGCCCCTGTGCCTGGCCACCCTTTACTTTTTCTAAATCATACTACATTTTGTTACTATCTAATTATTTGATTAAGATTCTTTCCCACTAATGTGTGCCACAAGAGCTGACACCAGACCTGTGACATTCACTATCATATACCCACAGCATAGCACGGTTCCTTGAACATAGCAGGGAGGCAACATTTGTTTAAAAATTAATTAAAACTAAGTGTGCTAGGTGCAGTGGCACATGTCTGTAGTCCCAGCTATTCAGGAGGCTGAGGTTGGAGGATCACTTGACCCCAGGAGTTTGAGGACAGCCTGGGCAACATATTGACGCCCTAACTCAAAAAAACAAAAGAACTAAGTAAATCCTTTGACCCCACTTGTAAGAATTCATCAGGGAAAAAACAGGTCAAGTACACAAAGAAATATGTTAAGAATGTTCATTATTACATCTTTATAAAAATTAGAAACATCAATAGGTTACATTAAGGAATTATGGTATCACCATTTAATGGGGAAAAATTTTGGAGCCTCTATTTGATACAAAAGTATCTCCATGATATAGTAATTTTTTAAATCCAGTATTAAAAGAGTATACATGGAACAATTCCATTTTTGTTTAAAATATGAATAAATGAGCTGGGTGTGGTGGCATGCCTCTGTAGTCCTAGCTACTTGGGAGGCTCAGGTGGGAGTACTGCTTGAGCCCAAGGATTTAAGGCTGCAATAAGCTATGATTGCACCATGGCACTCCATCCTAGGGAACAGAGCAAGACCTTGTCAAAAAAAAGAAAAGAAAAGAAAAAAGAATAAATGTACAGGTATGCACAGAAAAAACATCTAGAAGAATGTATGTAAATTATTACTATATCTGGATAATGGGACTGTGAAAGATCTATTTTCTTCTCTATATATACTCTCTGGATTGTTTGCAATGAACTTTCTATTAAGTTTGCAGTGGGAAAAACCAGTACAGATATCATAAAAACAAAACAACGCGAGCATCCGGGGCTCCTTACTGGCTGTAGGATAAGTTGAAACTCCTTAACATGATATATAAAGTCTGTTGAGAGCCTTGTGCTTTACACGTGCTGAGAAAGTCATAATTCTGAAATATGCGACACACTCAAATCTCTTTAACTACACCATTCTTTCTACCTGGAATGGCTTTCTCCCTCATTCCCTGCTTGACAAACTTAAAAATCCAGTTCATCTGTGACGCCCTCCAGTGGAATAAACCTTAACTTTCTCTATCGCTAATAGCCCAGATAATAGCTTTGTTCTTCTAATACTTAACATCTTGTTCGAGTTGCTTACAGGTCTCTCTTGTCCTCAACAGACTATGAGCTCTGGAAGGCAATGACCATGTTCCTTCATCATTTATCCCAAACACTTGACACAATGCTAGCAAACAGAAGATGGTACACAATAAATGGGTGTTAAATGAGTTAATCAACAAGCAACATAAATGTATATATTCTTCCTGTTTTGCAAAATGAAGGGAGAAGTTTTCACATGCCTTAAAGGATAGGCTATAACACAGAAAACGGATTAGGCTACTTTGGAGAGGCTTCAAAAGCAGAACTGGCATTAAGGAATAGAAGTCGATTTTAGCACACTCTGGGGAAAAATTTTCTAACAATTAAGGTTGTGTAAAAACAAATGCAGCATATCCAGAAATTGTAAAATCCCAGTTAGTGCAGTGTTCAAACAGAGGCTTGGTAATCAGTTCTCAGGGATGGTAGAGAAATGATCCCCATGTGGTGAATTGGGTGAACAACGAGCCCTACGGTTCTTTCTACTACAGTCCTACTACTATAGTAGATGGTTTGCAGTAATTTTTAGGTCCCTTCCTGCTTACCATTCAATGGTTCTGAAAATGTAAAATGAAATAAACAATTTATGAAAATGTTAGGTCTTGAGGAACCTAAAACACAAATCAAATTCAGTTCCTGGAGCCTACAGTAAGCACTGAAAACTGGTTAAATACAACATACACATGAGGAAGAACCTAAATCAACAAACTTGGATTTTATAAGAGATTAATTCTACATGACGTAGCTTGTCATTAACTCTGACCTAAAATTTGGAAGTCAAAGTAAAAAAGCAGTAGTATTTGTTTTAAAAACAAATCTAGTGCCAGTTACCTCAGTTCCACTCATTATATCCTTCCATTCTCTGATTCACTGAAAATGAAGAATACACAGAAACACCAGTGGGATCTTGGAAAAATTATGTAGGGCTGCTGAGAGGTATGTTTACCTCTATGTTTTCATCTACACAAAAAAGAGTTCATCAAGTTCCTTATTCCAAAATAACAATAAACAGTAACTTTGAACTTCTGTAAGTACAAACATTTTAAGGAACCATGAGACCAAAATAAAGGCTTATGCAATCAACCTCTGCTTTCAGAACGCTTGCAAGAGAAGTCCCTTTCCATCTGGGCCATCTTGCAAGAATGTTGTTTCCGTTTGTCAAAAAGAAACACTGTCCACATTTGTACAGCTGAAAAAAGAGCATAAGTTAAGCTTAAAAATGTCTGAGACAAAATTAAAACATGTCTGAGACTGATTAGAGAATAAAGGTAAATCCTACACCAAGAAATTTAAAATGAGAACATCAGAGGTGGAAAGAACTTTAGAAGTCCTCTTGGGTCCAACTTCCCACTGAACGCACCCTCCTTGTAAGGGTGACCACCTGGTTTGTCCAACGCTAAGTCAGTTACGTACCATTTCAAAAGGTAGTCGGTTTGTCCATTAGACAGCATCGACTAGCAGAGAGGCCTTCCTTATACTGAGTCTGATTAATCTGTCTTCCTACCATTTTGATATCCTGGTGCTGCTTTTTACTCCCCCCATACTTATATATCGAAGTATGCAAGATAAAGATGGAGGATTGGAGAGTCTAGCAGAAGAAAGCAGCCACTTATATACTCAACCAAAATACAAGCCCGCTGAACCAACTTGATCCAGGAGCTCAATGATAGAACATACGTAGCAATTAGACAGACTGCTGTGATTATCAATGGAGATGAAGCAAAGCAACATTATCTTCCTAACAGGTAACCGGAAAAAGGAGGTTAAGGGAAGTAGAACACTGCTAAGTACTCACTAATGAAATGATTAGTCAATCTATATCTAAAGCTAATTCAGTAGTTAACTTAAAATGGCTTTTCTCAAAAAACATTAAAGCCTGTAACACAAAGAAATCAACAGGGAAGCAGACTGAGGTCTCCTAGGACAAAGGAAGGAGTCATTCTTCATCTTTCTCATGTTATTTAACTGGCCCTTCTTATCTACATAGCTAAAGATACGGATTATCTAAACTACAGCACTAATTTCCTGTGTGACTTTAGACAAGTCAATACACCTCTCTGACAAGTCAATATACCTTAACCAGATTATCTCAAATCTACCTCTTCTGAAAGACAGTAACTTTATCTCAAAAATTCATTAAACTACTCCAAAAAGGTTGAAGGGAAGGCAATTAACTTTTGGTAAATTTGGCTCCACATAATCTTACTGCCTTGGTTTTATTATTATTATTATTATTATTATTATTATTATTATTATTATTTTGTAGAGGTGAGGTCTTGCTATGTTGCCCAGGCTGGTTTTGAACTCCTGGGCTCAAGTGATCTTCCCACCTTGGCTTCCCAAAGTACTGGGATTACAGGCAATGAGCCACTGGGCCTGGCCATTGGTTTATTATTAACAGGTAGGGATTTACTGTCACTCTTCCTTGTTGTCTCTCCCACCAGTGGAAGGTAACTAGTTTCTACTTGGGTGATGTTTCTGGGAATAAAGAACTATCAATCAGTCATCCCGTATCATTATTATCAACTCAATTCCCCAGGTGACTTCAGGAGGGAAAGAATGGGATCCTAGTTTGGACCTTGTTGGCTTTGAAAAGGACATTCTGCCAACATATGTTCTGATAATGTCATCACCTCATTCAAAGCTATGTCAGTGGACTCCCCACCATCAACTGAACTCCAAATTTCAAAGTATGGCTTAAATTCTCCCGTGATCTGGATCTTTCTTTAATTCTCATTACTCCTCTTCTCACTTCTATATACCAACAATGACATCACTTCCTCTTAAAACTGTGTGTAGAGATGTCACTTGTCATGTTCCTGACTCACAGAGAAATCTGAGAGAGTGAATCCTACCCACAGAGACCCACAGGCCTTTTTCTGATTTGGGGATGGGATACAGACAGAGGGACTCTTGGGTGTGGTGAGTCCCTGTTCCAATTAGAGGACCTCCTGACTGCCACAAAAATCAACGTACATATATGTCAAAACACCACATTGTATACTGTAAACATATACAATTTTCATTTGTCAATTATATTGTCATAAAAAAAATTTATTTCCAGTTGGTCCTGGGAAAGCTATGCAGCGATCTTGGTAGTTATGTCTGAGAGCTGAGACAAGGCCCAAGTCTTTGGGGGTTTCCCTAGGAGATTCTGGTATGTGCTGCTATGATTGTTTTTATAGTAAAGAGCCAACGTATTTTAAGGAGGGAGAAAGAGCTAGCCAAGAGATTTTCTGACAGTATTGAAGAACCCTGTAAAGTCAGTGAGATGAGACTGATTACATAAGCCAACGAGGCCTCCCAGTTGCTTCCATTAGAGGCCAGTCCCTTGATGGTACAAACACTGAATAAGACAAAACTTAAAAATCTGATCAGGTTCACCTCCTTCTTTGAGGACAATAGACTTTTTCAAAAAAGAGCAGAAGTGGACCCCCTTAAGCTTTCATTTCATGGAGTGAACTGATGATGGCTAACCTTCAAGACATGGTCACTTGAAGATCCATCAAAATCCTTCCAATCCCTAGTGACTGGTGCCCCAAACACCCTAAACACACCCCATAAGAAGAGAACAACTTCTGAGGAAAATGGTAGATGGTGTGGTTGAAACACTTATCTTAAGAAAGCTTAGAACTGTGCTCCCAAGAAACCACAGGATGGAAGCAAAGAGTTCTGAACTGAAGGAAAAAATTCTTGAACGCTGGAACATATGAATGAACTCAGTTGCAAATGATAAAGAGAGCCAGCTAAAAATCTATGACCAAAACTGCTGGAGAAGATAGATTTGCTTGCTCTCTTTAGAGTCAATTACATGGATAATGGCAATTTGGAATTGGAAAAAAGGGTGAATCAGAAATGGAGACCACTTAGACTACTGTCAGAAGTCAATTTGAAGAAACTCATTGGTTCTGTTCACGCAAATACTCCTTAAAAAGGTTAGAAGAGGCCGGGCGTGGTATGTCATGCCTGTAATGCCAGCACTTTGGGATGCTAAGGCCGGTGGATCACCTGAGGTCACGGGTTCAAGACCAGCCTAGCCAACATGCTGAAACCCCATCTCTACTAAAAATACAAAAATTAGCCAGGCATTGTGGCTCACGCCTGTAATTCTAGCTATTTGGGAGGCTGAGGCAGGGGAATTGCTTGAACCTGGGAGGCGGAGGTTGCAGTGAGCTAAGATTGAGCCACTGCACTCCAGCCTGGGTGACAGAGCACGACTCTGTCCCCCCCCCCAAAAAAAAAGGGAGAAGAACTACTTACACTTTGTTGATCAACTTATAATCTCTCACAAATAGCTTTACAGGGCCTATTACTTCTATCTGCAAAACATCTTTTTGTGCAAATTTTGCTCTGCCCACTTTCCCCCTGAAGCTTTTTCTCCTTCCTATTCCAACTCCCACAGCACTCTGCTGCCTCTCCTGCTGCACTCACTGATTTGTGGTTGTTCTGTTGTTGGGTTTTTTGTTTGTTCTTCTAAGATAGGGTTTTGCTTTGTTGCCCAAGCTAGAGTGCAGTGCAGCCTTAATCTCCTGCGCTCAAGCAATCCTCCCACCTCAGCTTCTTGAGTAGTTGGGACTATAGGCATGTGCTACCATGCCTGGCCAGCTTTTATTTTTGAGAGCTCCTTTAGGTAACAACAACAAATAAAAGTATACTAATTTATACTAATTTAGTATACTTTTTTTTTTTTTTTTTTAAGACGGATTCACGCTCTGTCGCCCAGGCTGGAGTGCAGTGGCATAATCTTGGCTCACTGCAAACTCCGCCTCCAGGGTCCACGCCATTCTCCTGCCTCAGCCTCCCGAGTACCTAGGACTACAGGCACATGCCTACCATGCCTGGCTAATTTTTTGTATTTTTAGTAGAGACGGCGGGGTTTCACCACGTTAGTCAGGATGGTCTTGATCTCCTGACCTAGTGATGCACTCACCTCAGCCTCCCCAAGTGCTGGGATTACAGGCGTGAACCACGGTGCCCGGCCTAATTTAGTATACTTTTTAAAAACCTAGTATGAGTATTTTGCTTATGTGGATTTAAGTTTTTAGATCGCTTATTACAGAAAATCACACAAAGGTAATTTAAATACCCTAAATAGAAAGTCAAGGGAAAGGGTGTCCTTAATGCTCCTTGTCTCCTGGTTAGCCTATGATATTTCAGCTCTAGCCAATTTCCTTTACACAAAGACCCTGCTTAAAGCATTTATGAATAAGCTGGAAGAGTGGTGGATGAGACATGGCTTCTCTGAATAGGGGAGGGAAGACACAAAAAATAGCTGCTTTCATTGAGGGCAGGAAAGAGATTATTTCATTAGGAGCCAAACAGTGAGACTATCTCAGTACAAACAATTGTTTGGCTTGAAGACTCCATGTGGGTAATTACTCCAGCAAAGGCTCAGCTGGAATGGAACACGGAGCCTGCCAGGACCTAAGGATAGGGACTGACACAGGCTTAAGTGTCTGAATCATGGCTTTGGAATCCCAGAGCATCCCAGCAAAGATGCTCACCCTAATCAGCGAGAAGCACCATTCTGCACCCGACCGAGTGAAGAATGTGAATTTAAAATAGATGAGAAAAACTGGGGGTACTGGGAGCAAATTCAAAGTTATTAAAACTAAACTGATATTTTATAGCAAATGTAGCAAGTCCAAAGATTAGATTTCTTGGGAAATCGAATGCATTTCAATCACCACTTCAATGGCTAATAACAGGCTGGGTGGAGTTGGTGTGCAGGGAGGGACTGCTGAGCTAACAGCTGGGCAAATCACTTCAAAGTCAGCCAGGTGGACCTGATATTTTAAAACTTGATATTATAATTAAACCAATTTCCCAGTGACCTCACTTCAGGTAATATATGCAAACTTGGTTCTCAAGTTACTGTCTTCATCTCCTGGGGACATTTAGTTCTTTACATTTTTAGGTTACTTCAGGTTAACTTCCTCTTTGCAACAACCAGTATCTACTCATATATTTAAAAACAAAAACAAAACAAAAAACTAAAGCTGCAAAGTGAGCCTGCCCGCTGCGGGAGGGAAGGGGCCTGTGTTTAGAAGAAGCTACTCAAAAGGGTGATATGGTCATTGTCCAGTGAGATTGCTCTTCAACCTCCATCCCTAGGATAGACTCCCCACCCCACCACGTTGATGAGGGATTTTTTTCCCCTAGAAAGCTGAAGGGATAACTATCACAATACCAGGTTCTGGATGCACAAGACCCAGTCCCAATCCATAACTCACAATCCCAGGGCCTTCTTAAGTTGCTACCTGATAGCCTTTGCGAGTAAATGCTTTCATACATTTCAATCATTACCCTGACCAAGGCTAACAGCAGGCTGGTGGGTGTAGGCATATAGGGACTGCAGAACTAACAGCTGGGCAATCATTTCAAAGTTGGCCAGGTGGACTCAACATTTATAAATTTGACATGGTCATTAAAGTCGCTCATAATCAAGTGTCGGCATTCATCGGTGTATAGTACACACTTGATACGTGCTTACTGATTAAACAGGGAATAAGCAATAGTGGAACAATATGAAAACTGGTATTAAAAACAGCCCATATTCAAATAGTCTCATCTTTGTCCCTCTAGACCAATGGCTCCCAACAGAAACAATTTCCCCTCAAGGGGTAATGCTGATGTCTAGAGACACTTTTGCTTGTCACAACTGGCAGAGGGGTGGGGAAGTGCTACTGGCATCTACTGGGCAGAGGACAGGAAAGCTGGCTTCTAAACATTCTAAAATGCCCTGGACAGTGCCCACAACAAGGAATCACCCAAAATGTCAATAATCTGAGGTTGAGAAATTCTGCTGTAGAGGAACCATTTTTAAGCCATTTAGTTTGAAGTGAGACATAAGAATATGTCAGTTTTGTGGAAAGGCCTCTTCTCTTGTTCTGTAACAAACAGATACACATTTAGAGTATACAATTCTAAAATTGTAACAAACCTTAGGAATGATCTAGTCTAAGCACAGTTGGAGAAACTAAGGCCTAGAGAGGTCAAGTCATTTGCCCAAGTTCACAGAAGAAAGGATCCTCTGGACTGAACTTAGAATCACCTTTAAACACCCAAATGTGTGTTATACATAGTAGATGCTCAATAATGGTCACTAAATTGATATCTTGTTCTTTAGGTGTTTTTTTTTTTTAAGTTACAACATACAATTCACAATCTGCTCCTGGGAATCTGAGACTATTTGTGAAGACACGTTCCTCCCATCCACACTCCCCTTCCTCAAAAAGAAGCCCAGAAGGGAAAAACAGTGTAACGTACTAGAGCTCAAGACAGAGTGGCCAGGCAGAAAATGTTTTTCAATTGTTTCCAGGGAAGCTCATGTCTTTCACCCAGGCAGAGGCTCTACACAAAACCTTCTAAGTGAGCAAATGAGCCCTTGTACAAGACCACGGACATGCGAATTTCTCTTCGCAACTCAGCACAGCAGCTTTCCTAACACACTGGGGAAGTCCCAACCAACGGCAAACAGATGGAAAATCAGTGCCAGTTTCACTGAATCACAACCACATCCAAACAAGCTAGAGAGCTTCCAGTTCTAAACAAACAGCAGAATCAGAATGAATTCTGGGATCAAAGTACAGATGGTTGGTTAGTCCAGTGGGTGCTGAATATCAGTCATCAAAACAGCCCTGGCTTAAGGGAGGAGAGCAAAAGATGGAGATTTGCCCTTTGAAAAGGAAAACATTCACCACGATGTTTCAAAACCTAGGTGTTTCAGAATAGAATACAATGAGGTAGAGGTCAAAGATATGGCACAAGGGGGTGGGGCAAAGATACCAGCCATGTGAATAGAAAGATCCTGCAGAGGGAACATTAGGCAGATGAACCCAGGGAAGGTCTGGCGGGGCAGGGCAGGGGAAAGGCAGGGGAAGGGGTATCACAATTTCAAAAAAGCCCCAGTAAGATTATTTAAATTAAACAAAACTGTTCCATTGGGCACAAGGAGAGTTTCTAAAACTGCTGCAAGGCTATTAAATTCTACAGCACCTGAGAACAATGTCTAAATATTTACTCCCATCCCACAAAAGGGCTAAAGGGCTGCTATTTCAGCCTCCTGTTTCACACTTCATGCTACATTTTTCCCAAGACGATGTGTCACACCAAAACCTCCTACTGAGAGGGCAGAGGATTCGCTTCATGTCTAGCTCCAGCTTTCAAAGCAGCACAGGTGGCAGAAGCACAGAAATGAAATGGCACAAAGAAGCAATTACCACCAAGCAACCATGAGATTCACCTGCTCAGCTTCTTGGCCTGTCACAGATCTTCAGCTATCTGGGCTAATAGTATGAGGGTGACTATCAAAAAAACAAAACAAAGTATATGACCTGAACACACATTAATAGAATAATGCTGCTCATAACAGGGACATAGACACTATGTGCCAGACACTGTGCATTAGGTATGCAGATAGATGTGAAAACACAGTCCCTGTCCTCATTCCCAGTCTAAGGCCCTTCTTCAAAAGAAAAAATAATGCAGTAGCTGTTACCTCCTTTCTACTAATGTAGGACCTCTAATCCATCTTCCTAGAGGACTAAGTTTAAGTCAATGAGGACTATATGAACAACCTAAGATGCTAGTCATTGGCATAAGGGTATTTCCGCACATCAGGTATATAATGTGAAAGTGCTGGCCCATCTGGCTGTGATATGACCCATAAAGCTGTTCTTTATGTTCCTTATGTCCCTTATGTTCCTTACGTCCCTTATGGAGAAACCAGGGTTCTCCCAAGTTCCCCATTCCTTGCCTTAGCAGACATCTACTGCAATGAAGCAGTTCAGAATAACGCCCAGAGCAAAGCCGTCTCTACGTGGGCTCAACCCAGAGAATCCCCCTGGTAACTTTTTCAATTAAAGGGCCCACTTGACTACTCAAAGCTGAACACATAAATAACCCATCACTCTAACAACAACACAAAAATTTATACTACCTTATTTGTATTGTTGAAAAGTTGAAAACTCAAATATTAACAATTGGGCAAGAGATAATAATGACATATTCTAATGATGGGATACAAAAAAGGTATTTAAAAGTTTTTAACATCATGAAATAAGCTTATAATAAATGTTAAGCAAAAACGAATGATATAAAATCATTATGGTATAAGCTTAAGTAAATGGGTGATAAAAATTATGAAAAATAAGGCTGGGTGTGATGGTTGATGCCTGTAATCCCGGCACTCTGGCAGGCCGAGGTAGGCAGATGATGTGAGCTCAGGAGTTTGAGACTAGCCTGGGCAACATGGCAAAACCCTGTCTGTACTAAAAATACAAAAATTAGCTGGGCGTGGTAGTGTGCACCTGTAGTCCCAGCTACTCGGAAGGCTTAGACAGAAGAACTGCTTGAGCCTGGTAGACAGAGGTTGCAGTGAGCTGAGATTGTGCCACTGTACTCCAGCTTGGGTGACCGAGCGGGAGACCTTGTCTCAAAAAAAAAAAAAAGAATTATGAAAAATACCTTCAGCATCATTATATTTTTCATACTTTCCAATGATTTTTATCATGGGGGATAGGTTTTATAATCATAAAAGATAAAGTTGTTGTTGTTTAAAAAAAACAAACAGCATTTACTGATTACAAGCACAGGGATCCTCCCATCTCCCCAGCTCCTAAAATCCCCTAAGACAGAAAACAACTATGGCAACAAATCTTTCTTTCCTTAAATGTATGAGAAGTCTAATGAAACTGGGACCTATTTTTACTCTGCCCATAATATGGACCCTTGATCTGAGCCACTTGTGTCAGGCTACTTCTGTTGAGACTAGACTCAGAACAAGTTAGAATGCTCAGAGGAGCCAAGCTGGAGTCTTCCTGATTCCAATGTTGCATTTAATGAAGCTTCCTTTCTCTTTCATATAATCTGGGAATATTAATACTGTAGTCACACTACAGGCAAGACCTTTCCTCAAGTTTCTCCTCCATCTGTAACAGTTCCTCTAACCGAACTCTTCATGCCTACTTTCAGAGAGACAAAGTCAATCCCTGTTCCAAACAGCTAATCTTTCAGTAAAAATGATTTCAACATAGCAGAAGCACCTGCATCTCTTAATTCATTCCTTCTCAAATCAGCTGTCACACTCAAATTGGTTTCCGTCAGCTCTGCTGTTTTCAGCTATTTTGAACAAAAGCATCATGGTAAGAACAGGGAGTTTCCTTCCTGTTTCTCTTCTCAGGGTTTGTGTCAGTTACAAGGAGTGATAAAGTGTCAACAACAACAAAAATACACCAATGCCCCCTTCTCTACAAGCTTTACACTACAGCATATGATGTCACCAGTTCACACAGAAAATCCTGTACGAAATTATTTTTGAAGGCATAGAACAAAAACAACCACCTAAATAATATTCAGACAAAATTTCCTTAACTCAAAACTAGAAACACTAGAGAACTATTTTCTAAATCCACACATTTGGGGACTTCCAGTTAGACAAGAAAAGAGGAAGTTAAACAACAAAATATACTGTGTGTGCACTTCGGACCAATGAGGTGAAGTAACACTGCAGGATTAACATGTAAACCCACATCTAAAGATGTAAGCTCTGTGGTAGACAGAGCCTGGGGATTTATGGTCTTCCATCACCAGCAACTGCTGCAAAAGACAGCATGGCTATTTGAAGAAAAGGAAAAGAAAAGGTGCTCTATTTGCTCAAATCACCATGCTAGGACACGCTTATCAGCTACAGCTAAGAGTAGGTCTCTCCCCCCTCTCGCATTTGCTTCACTGTTTCAACACATCATAAAATGAGAGCATTACACATTTGGTTTGTGGGTGAGGGGAAATGACATGAGGCCTGAGGAACCCAGTTCTCATTGTTTCAGATTAAGAAATTTCTTCTTGGAAGCTTCGACCTGAAATTTTTTTAAAAAAACAGTATTTTCCAAGTGAGCTTATGAAATCCAGAATTTAAATAAACCCTATTCTATATGTATTTAAAAGCAAACCAGAATTCCTACAGGAAATCTGTAAACGGAGGGGAAAAGAGGGCTATAGTCAACAAAACTTGTCAGAGAATCACTTAACATTAATTGAAAATGAAAAGAAGCAACAATAATAAAATTCTACTACTACCCAGTGACATGCTACAAAGGAGGGATCCCAGGGCAAGCTTCAGCCACACATGAGGGAGGATGGGGGATAAGGGGAAGAGCTGGACAAACTGAAGACGACCACCAGAGCAACCTTACGCTGACGGATGGCCACAGCTGAGGCAGATCTGGCTCATCTCTGGGGCTGTCCACTGGGGAGAGACCTGCAGTTCAGCCATCAGTGGACCGGCATTCACAAAGCCTGTGGGGAAACACAGGATCCAGAAGAGTGGGGTAGGGAAGGAGAAAGTGTAGGAAACGGAATAGTCAAACATAGGAGTGAAATATTATGTTTATTAAATATGAAGCTTCAAAAATGCTTAGATGGATCTCTTAAGTTGAAATGGACCAGTTGAAAAGAACTGGTACTCTGAAAAGCAGTCTGATACGCTTTTTCAAATCCCAAATTACATTTTCATTACACCTGTGAATTATAGTAACCGCCTGCCAAGAGGAAATGAGTTTTTTGGAGAAAAGAAAGAAACAAGGAAACCTATGCAATTGTTACAGTTGGTAACTTCACTCAAACAATGAGAGTCCTTTATCTGTGGCCTCTGTGGGAAGTAACAGCCTAAAAGCAAACATACACTGCACTGAAAACTCTGCTGGCCTAGTTCCACCAATTCCATTAATACAGCAAGGGCCCAAATGCAGGTGACCTGATTGACAAAAAAAGCACTTCTAGAAAGGGCTGAACTTGTCTCATATAACTCATTAGACACTTTTATAATCAAGAAGAAAACAAGTAGCCACAACTTGGAAAGCTCTGCCCTTAAATGGAGCAGCAGCAACGTTCCTTACAAGACAAAATATTTTTTTCAGGTCAGGGTAGAAGAAAACAGACCCAGTGATCTTGCCTGCCTCACCCAGTGCAAACCTCACCCAGTGCAAACTTATCTGAAGTTGTGGGGTAAAACAAACAAATCAGTAAAAGATAAAACAGCCACACTGCAGTCACCTTAACTATAAAGAAACGACTGAGCTGAGGCCGGGGCTTGGTGGCTCACGTCTGCAATCCCAGCACTTTGGGAGGCCAAGGAGGGTGGATCACTTGAGGCCAGGAGTTTGAGACCAGCCTGGCCAATGTGGTGAGACCCTGTCTCTAAAAATACAAATAATTAGCTGAGCATGGAGGCACACACTTATAATCCCAGCTACCTGGAAAGCTGAGGCATGAGAATCACTTGAACCCGGGAGTCAGAGATGGCAGTGAGCTGAGACGGCATCAAAGCACTCCAGCCTGGGCAACAGAGCAAGACTCTGTCTCCAAAAAAACGAAAGAAAAAAAAAAAAAAAGAGTGAGCTGTACCATGTTTTAAGGCTGCAATCTTCAACACTCTCTGTGTATGGCTTCTGTGTTATTAATTCAAGCTGTCCAGTTGTAGATGTACTCAATGTGGATACACCATACCTAAGATTTCTCAGAATTGACAGGGTGGGAACTTATTTTCTGAGTAACCTAAGTTGCTCCTGGCAGCAGCCAACAGTCAAATACATTTCAATATAGGAGCCAATTTGCCTAGTCATACCCCCTAAGTATATAAACTATGACTGAGTTGTTACATTACTTCCTGGGACTAATAATTGTTTCACCAACAGTCAAGATCCTTTAGAAGCACTCAATGTTGTATCCGCTGGAAAACCTTCTGTTCTCTTGTCCAAAATAATTCAAATACTATAAGGGGAAAGAAATTACATCTTGGAGAATTCAGTGCCTTTGTGTCTTTGCCTGTTTGCGCTGGGATCACAGGGAACTACATCTCCCAGGCTCCCTTTGCCAACTGATTTCGGGATAAGTTCCATCAACGGGAGGCACTGACGAGGATAAGAGGCAGGAGCAGGGAGCAGCCAGGGTAATACACTCTCTCACTCGGCCTAGTTCCAGCTGTCACCAGACAGCTCCTCTTTCCATGCTTCCGCTCACACCAGACCACAGGGGCTTCCAGCCCTTGGTGACACCAGTGCACCGTCTATTTTCCTTGTGGGCACAGTAGTTCCCAGGCATTGCTAATCGATGGGGTGCCTCACCAGCCCGTTTAGCTTCTTGGCTTTTCTAGCAGCCGTGTAACCTATTCCCTATTTTAAATTCCCTCTGCTTATAAGACCAACAGTGGCTTCTGTTCCCGACTGGTCCTTGACTGACACAGGGCCTTCCAAACATATTTCAAAACTTATTTTTCAGAAAATTAATAGCTTTCCTAAGAATTAAAACAATTATTCAGATAACCTAGAAAAGGTATCTTCTAATATGAAACAAAACATTTACAGATGACAAAATCAATTCATGCATTCAAACAAATATTTACTGAGAGCTTGGTCTCTGCCAAGCACTGTTCTAGGTGCTGGGAATACTACAGTGAACAAAACAGGCATAGACCCCTGTCCCCTAGCTTACATTCTAGGGACGGGTAAAGTGTGGCACAT